>NC_092343.1:166157500-170957500 GCF_046630445.1 Rutidosis leptorrhynchoides
TATGCAATGACTGGCTGCCCTACAGGGTGATGTTAGGGCCATTGTTGAACAGATGGCTATGGGTGTTGCAAGGAATGAAGTTAGGAATTCCAATCTCCTTCTTCGACAATTTGGCGTGGATCCTGGTGCCCATCTTACTCCTGAAGTTGCTGACTGGAACAATTTTGCATTCTCTGTTCCAGATTCAGATAGTGACCTTGATGCACAGGTATCCCCTGTTCACCCTTCTGCCCCTGCTGATGACAAAAAGGGGGAGAAGAAATCTAAAAAGAAACTCAAAAAGAGAAAACAATCAGAGGGGGAGCATGAGCATGAAAAGGCTCCAAAATAACCAAGGAGGGATGGTGATGGTGATGGTACTACTGGTCAAGACTCTGGCACTAAGCCCAGCAACGCTCATACTGAAGTTGGTGTACAGGTAGCTGGTGAATCTCAACCCAGTGTGTCTGCCACATCAGTGGATGATATTGGTTCTGGCAGTAAGCCCAGTGATGTTTCTAATTTGGCTGTTGCTGAAGCTTTTGTTGTCTCTCAATCTATTGAAAGAAGAATGAAAAGAAAACTGGAGAGACATCAGAAGAGGCAGCAAGATTAAAATGATGCCTTCAATGCCAAATGGGATGCCTATGTTGCTCTTAAACACCACAGAATTGAGCATAGGAGATGGCTGACCCAAAAAAAGAGGGACATTGATGATGACCTGATTAGCATTGACAAATTCAAAAAGGATGCACGAAAAAGAAATGCCAAGTTCATGGTCAAATACGACAAAAAGAGGGCAAAGCTGTATGATGAGCGAGTAGACAGGATCAAACGGATGACTCCTGAAGAAATGAAAGATTATCTTGCATTTACTGAATCAGGGGGAGGAGTTAGAGCTGACATTTTTATGAAGTGGTTAGACGCTATGTTAGAAACCAGCTCATCTTCTCGACCAACATCTTCTGCACAGCCAGCTACACAACAACAACCAGCAGAAATAATCAATCTTGATGGTGATGATGTTCAGGGGGAGCATCTTGCTATTGTTCCCTACCTGCCTTCAGAAGAACCAGTATCAACACAAGAACCATCAGCTGAACCCAAGCCTATTGATAAACAAAGGGTGAAATCCACTCCTAGGGACAACCAGCCCCTCAGGAAAGGACCCCTATTTGAGGTAGCTGATGAAGGTACTGTGACAGGTGAGCCAGCTGATACTAATCAGTCAGCTAGTACTGAAGACACAGCAAGGAGTGTTGTGAATGAAGACACAGACACAAGTGTACTGCTGGGTGAAACAAGTGTTGAAGACCTAGCAAAGGTGGATGTGCTGAGTGCTAAACAAGATGATGATACGATTAATCCTGCTGACTTTACAGTCTGAGGTAGTGGAGATCACTTATTTGTTCAATCACCTATCTCTCCCCAGACCCTCACTTATTTTAACAGAACACGGGATAATAGTGTTAATCAGTTTCCAGTGAGTTCATCTGGCATAGGTGAATCAATCATGTATCCTCCATCTTCCCCAAAACGTCATGGTAAACACGGAACTTGGGAAGATGATTCTGTTACCCGTGGTGAGCCAGACTTATTTAAAATGAATCCAGATGAAAGAGATGCTTACAGGCTGGAGATCACTGTACAAGAATTGCTTGAGCAAAGATAAGCTGCTATTAATGAAAGGATACGCCAAGTTAGATTGCTGCATCATCCCCTTGATCAGCCACTCTACATCACTGCCTTGACTTATGGCATTGAAATTGGTGTATACTTAAACAACAGTGGTCAAAGGCTCTCTACTGATGAGGAGAAAGCTCAATTTCAAGAGGCTCGCCAGCTGGGTATGGATCTAAGGGAGTATCGTGCTGCCCTTAGAACTGAAAAGGGTAGAAAGATGATTGAAACAGCAAAATCCCTGAAAATTACTGCCGATGATTATTTGTCGGGCTTACAAGCTGAAATTCAAAGAAGGGAGGCTGCTGATGCTGAACTCGCTGAGAGGGTAAGGCTTCAGGAGATAGAAGACAAATTGGCTGCTGAGAGAAAGCAAGAGGCTGAGTCCCTAAAATTAGCCAAAGCCATTGTCAAAGAACAGGATAAGGCATTTGATGAGATGGAAGCTGCTGAGAAAGCACCGGCTACTGCTCCTATAGAACCTGTCCGTACCATTGAATTTCCTGATCATTATTATAGGAGTAGTTATGGTGATGTGATGAATAGAAGATCCAATCCCAGCAGGATCATCAAAGTGAACAGAGGGTCAAAAAGAGCTTTCAATGTCATAAGGGAGTATAAGGTTAAAGAAAGAATAAACTATGATGAGTTAAGATCCCTAGGATTTAGTGAATGGATGGAGATCTTGCAGTATTTCATTGGTAAAGGTGAAAGTGCTATAAAAAATACACTTAAATCTGAACTCCAACAGCTCTTCAAGAAAGCAACAATGTTTGAGAATGCACAAGTAGTGAATGTAGAAGAAGTTCTTTCTCAAAAGCCTAAAGGAAAGAAATCTACTGATGAAGGACCAACTGGAAGAGGCCCCATCATTTTACCTCCTCATATCCCTGTATTTGACCATGCTGATGTACCTTATCTGTTCCCTGAAGCCTGGAGAATCAAACAAGAGGAGCTATCTGAAGAAGAACGAGATAAAGATAAAGATAGATAGTCTCCTATGTGCTCAAATTGTATCTTTTATTTAATTCACTTTTCATTTTGTTGTTGTACATACTCTGTTGTATTGAAAGTGAAATGAGTTTATCTTCTAAATCATATCAAATTATAAGATATGGATAACTCAGCAAAAGATCCCAAAAACAAACTTAAAAAGGGACAAATTTACTGCCTATTTTTCATTAGGCCCCTCGGTGCTAACTTTAGTGTTTTCTCTATATGTCATAGGTTTTGTCATCATCAAATAGTGGGAGATTGTTGAGTCCCCAAAATAATTAAGGATTTAATTATGATAAAACTGTAATTTATTTGCACTAAAATGTTATGTGTAGTCAGCACAAGTTTGTTTATGTATAGACAGCAGATTTTGCTGTGTCGAGTGTTTAGTTTGCTGCTCAGTCTACCAGCACAAGGTAGACAGTGTTCTTCAATTAGCACATGATGTGTACTCAGCAAATCAAGAATATGAAGTGGCTCAGCAATGAAGAACCAGCACAGATGGAATGCAGCTTACTACACAAGACAGCTATGCTCCATTATAAGCATAGTAGTTTCCTGAGTGGTCTACATCAATGGTACTATTCAACAGAAGTCAAAGACAAAGTTGAACAGAAAAGGACACGCGTCGGCGGCTGACAAGTGACCTTACAAGACCACGTGGGAATGCAGAAGTTTAACGCATGTGCAGACATGAGTTATACTTTGTCAACACCTAGGGAACACAACATTCTATTTGTTTAATCAAATAGTGGTGCCAAACCGAATTGGGGTTGATGTGCGTAGAGGTGTATACAAAATAGTTATATTTTTACAAGGAAAATACTATTAAATACGATACAATTTTACACAAGTGATTTATTTATTTATAGAGTGGATATACCTAAACCTTGCTACAACACTTATAGGCAGTGTACCTAATCGCACAGTAGTGTAGTTTTTAGTAAGTCCGGTTCGTCCACAGGGAACTCTAATAAACTAGTTCAACGCTATATTTTTTTAAAACTATATTTGTAAAAGTATAAATATAAATATAAATATAAATATAAGTAGTATTATTATTATAAAAGGGGGTTTTTACCGTTTAATGACCGGTTTATCGATTTTAAAACTTTAGTCGCAGTTAAAACCTAATGTAAAATATTAAAAATAAAAATAACTTAATTTAGAGCGGAAATTAAATAACGATAATGAAATTGCGATAAAATAAAATGACAATAAATAAAGTGCGATAATTAAAAAGTAAGATAATTAAAAGTGCAATTAAATACAATGACAGTAAATAAAAGTGCGATAATTAAAAGTGCAATTAAATATGAAATATATAATTATGCTTATTTAAACTTCCGTAATCATGATGTTTGACGTGTTGATTTTAGTTTTATTACCATGGGTTAATTGTTCTTTGTCCTGGATTATTCGATATGTCCATACGGATTTGTCCATAATAGTCCATTAGTCATAATCATAAAGTGCGGAAGTCTTCGTCAAATTATTCTTATTCCCGAAGTCAAATATTCCAACTAATTGGGGACTCGAATTGTAACAAGGTCTTAATACTTTATTTAATGAATACACCAGGTTATCGACTGCGTGTAGTCCAAGGTTTTACTACTTTGTTAACAATTACACCAATTACCCTTGAATGTAATCCACCCCTGTTTCAACAAGTCTATTAACTATTAATCCAGTTCCGTGTCCGGTAAAATGAACAATTATTAGTATTTATAGATATGCCGCCCACCGTACCCAGTCAAGCGTATGTGGTTATTTATAGATACGTCAAATTATAACCTTTATATTAAATTAACGAGGTATCGTTAAGTTAATATAAAACCCATTAATAGCCCATAGTCTAATTTCCACAAGTGTCGTTCTTTTGTCCAAACTACAATTATGGTACAAAGCCCAATTACTCCATCTTAATATTTTAGCCCAACATCATGATTACTTCGGCTTAAATAAGCATAATAATAACTTAGCTACGAGACATTAATTTAAAAAGGTTGAACATAACTTACAATGATTAAAAATAGCGTAGCGTTACACGGACAGAATTTCGACTTACACCCTTACAACATTCGCTAACATACTCTTATTATTAGAATTTAAAATTAAAATTAAAATTATAATATATATATATATATATATATATATATATATATATATATATATATATATATATATATATATATATATATATATATATATATATATATATATATATATATATATATATATATATATTATACGAGTGAGATAGAGAGATAGATGAATTGAAAAAGTGTATATAAATTCGTCCAAAACTCGCGAACTTTATAGGACCTGACGTGCTACAGGACGCCATGCGATCGCATGGATTTTGTGCCTCCAGGCCATGCGATCGCATGGCCAGCTGGATCCAGTCACATGATTTTGTTTTCTTTTTTTGCCGAAGGTTTAATAAATAAATATAATATATAAATAATTTTAAGAATTATTTAAATATTATATTATATTTATGTGCATAGTTGACTTGTAATTTTTAGTCCGTTGTGTCGAGCGTTGAGAGTTGACTCTGGTCCCGGTTCCGGATTTTTGAACGTCCTTGCGTACAATTTAATATTTTGTATTTTGCGTTTCGCGGCTCGTACTCTTGTAATTTTGAGACATTTCTCATCAATAATTTGAACCACTTTGATTGTACTTTGTACTTTTGAGCTTTTTGGTCATTTGCGTCTTCAATTCGTCGAATCTGTCTTTTGACTTCACCTTTTATTATTTAAACGAATATCACTTGTGAATAGAACAATTGCAACTAAAACCTTGTCTTTCTTGAGGGATAATGCTATGAAATATATGTTCGTTTTTAGCATTATCAAATATTCCCACACTTGAGCGTTGCTTGTCCTCAAGCAATATAGTCTTGAAATAAAAATACTAGAATCACTTTATTCTTCACACTTTGTACATCAGTGATTTCTATACGGTGGTATGAACAATGGTAGTAACGATGTGGTTTACAGTCCCACATGACTATGAAAATTTAGATCCTTAAGGAAATTGGATCTTTATGAAAACATTTGATCTTTTGAAAATACAATCTAGCTTTTACCCTAGATAAGTTTTCCGGAATAACCCTTCACCGGTGTTTGCAAAATGTATTTGTGGGTTTGGTGGGTTTCAGATTTGAAAATTTTAGCTCAAAACTTGCGATTTTGTGTCACCCACTTGCTAACCTTGTATTGGGAAAGCAACACGTCCAGTTTACTTGCTCCGTATATTACCTTTCGGTAAACTACCGTCCAGTTGTAAAGGAAAGCTTTGAACAAGCAACTGTTAAGGCAGTGTCCCCTGACATGCTTTTAATTATGGTCTATATCGTGTCGGATGCAATTACTATCCTTTTTAGGAGCAATAGTAAAGCTCACCCTATAATTTTTTTTTCGGTCTGGCACAAGGTCCTGTCTTTGACCATGCTATACAACCACCGTTCTTACGGTTGACACCCGATTTGGTTCAGGTGACCTGATGAATTCCAGGTGAATTCCTAGGATTTTACGTTCAATGGTAATGAACGCATTAAAAATGGGTTTTCAGAAAACAAATCGGTTTGTAATTTTGATCAAAATATTTTCTCGTTCAAGCTCGAGTTTAGATATCATCGAATTCCATGAGTTTATAATTCTCAATCTTTAAGGTCAATCTCTAGGATTGAGTAATATCAGGCTTAAAAGCTGATTTTTAATCTTTAAGGAGATTATCCTTTTCTGGGGGTCTGATTCATTAGTCTTATCAAGCTAATTTGCACGGCGCCCTCTCCATTTTACTAGACAGATCCTCTCATGGTTAGGATAAGTCTGACCACTTGGCGACCCTGTTTGATGCTGAGGTCCGTGGATTTCCAGCTAATTTTCGAGAAAACTTTTCAAGGTTTTTTGTAGACTCTACAACTGGTCTGGACGACAACTTCATGACCTAAATCAAGAAGCGCATTTCTTTTTCGGAAGACTTTACTTCCTTTTAATGATGGAATTGATTCATCGTGTAGATCAATCTTTCTTTCAAATATATTACAGTTTTCCGGGTAAAACAGTTATTTTTTTTCCAAAACAAAAGTATCTTCAATTATTTGTACAAAAATATGTGATATATGTTTTAAATAACTTGGTAAATTTTTCCCACACTTGGCTTTTATTTTCCTTTCTTCTCCTTTTTATTGTCCTCTATTCCATTTTAAATAAATTCTAACATTTTGGTTTGTTTCTCAATTTATGTCCTTTCCGAGGTAACAATAATTTCGGTGTTAACACCTAGTTTTATCGTTCATAAATATGTATAAACATGATTTTGAATTCATTTAATTGAAAATTTTAAAAATTTTACTAGAATTGGGTAGTCAGTATATAAGACTAGGGCTGTTCTTTATTATCAGAGAGCACTAGATTCTAATACAACTATTGCGTTACTAGTATTTTTAATGGTAACCAAGTGTTTAAATTAATTTTTTTTTTAAAAATCCGAAAGAATTTAACCCCTTCCCACACTTAATATCTTGCAATGCCCTCATTTGCAAGAAATCAGTAACATTTTAAATTATTGAGGGTGATTAGCGTAGAAAAATGATTAAAATTTTACCAAAGTTTTCAAACATATTGGCGTTTGTTTGTTGAATGATAAATGGTGCACATCATTTGTTCATTCCGTCTTGTTGTTACATCACATTTGTTTTTCGTTTTGTGTCAAAATCAGTAGCTTTTGCTGAACTTAATGTCAGTCTTTAAAAATGCGCTGTTTTACCCTGTTGTGTACATGAAATAAAATACATACAATACAAATATAAACATGTATGGTAATTGAAATGGGACTTAAAATCCCACTTTCAAATCAAATATGAAATATTAGTACAACAAATAAAAATATTAAACATTACAATAAAAGTATCAAAATATAATGTGTTTAAACATAAATAAATAGAAATAATAAAAAGATAAAAATTATAGAAATCACCAACAGGAACTATATCAATGTGGATAGGGGTTCCAGTTCATGTCGTAGTCCGAGTTCCATGGTTGGTGATAGGTGTACTAATAGGCCTGGTTAGGGTCGTAGAGAGTATATGGTGATCTTATCTCGGGTTGGTGTGGAGGATAGTAAGCAGGTCGGGTCGGTACGTAGTGATCCTGAGGTGACAGCCGACTCATGATCTGACGCTGATGATAGTCCCATCTATCATGCTGTCGTTTCCTGGAATGCTCGTAATCATTCCGGGCTTGCCACTGCTCCATCCGACTAAATCTCTCCTCGTTTGTCATTTCCACCTCATCTACACGCTGGTAGACGTCAGTCATAGCCTCCCTAATGACATCCCTAATGTCATCCGCTTCCTCCATTTCCTCATCTGAACCTCTCTCTACCTGATGATGACTACCAACATAGGGTATTGCCTGATTGCGTCTGCTTTTTAATACCTTAGCACCCTGATAGACCCTCAATCCTAAAGGCTCAACCTATTCCCTACATTCCAAAAGTAGACCCCCTTGATCCCTATCTACACTCAAATACTCTCCAATGAGAGTAACAAAAATACCTCCTCCTATTATTCCCCCTTCCTGTATTCCTTCCACCATCTTAGACAAATAAAAACCAACACAGTAAGGGATATTAACAAAGCCTCTTGGGTCTCGAATACACTTTAGGTAAAATAAATCATGTAAGGTCATTTTCTCCTTGTTGTGACCTCTCTGTGTAATCGAGTTAGCTAAAAATCTATGAATTATACGAAGCTCGGCTTTGTTAATATGTAATTAGGAGTGTTTTCCTCCCAGCGTAAAAACATTATAATCTGACATACGCCTCCAGATGGCGTTCGCGTCAAAATTCCTATCTACCCTTTCACCACGATAAATCAAATTCATAGAATCGGGTAGTAGTAATTCACCAGGAGTATATATCTGCAAAGCCCTGGCCATGTCCAGCATGGACATCTTGTACATCATACGGCCAAGTATAAACCTAAGAAAACTTCTATCATCTAACCTATCTACATCTACATTTAACGCTATAGTACTCATAAGCTCAATACACTATTCCTTATATACAGGTCTACGAATGGTGAATAAACGTTCCCAATCATGAAAAGAAGAGCTGCCATACCTTTGGATCAAATGTTGTCTAACTGAGTTAGCAAGCTGGATCCTTTCCAAAGGCTCCCAATCGATTACCCTCGGCACTTCTACATTTTTCGGTATCAGTTTGAATTTGTTACTTTGATATGTCGGGTAATCTCTCCAGCTTCTATCGAATCTCAGATTAGGATGCAACGTGTGTTCAGGAATCGTTGGGTATTCTACTAGCGGATGCATCGGAAATACTATAAAGGCATCAACAAATTATAGTAGATCATAATAAGGTACGTGTTGATCAGGTTGATGTTGTTATTCCTGTTGTGGTTCTTGTTCGGGTTCTGGCTCGTATTGCATTTCTGGTTCAGGTTCTGGAGCAGGTTGTACTGAAGAGGACAAAGTTAAGTACGCTACGCATACCTTCACAGGTACTGCGTTAACGTGGTGGAACACCTATCTTGAACAAGTAGGACAAAATGCTGCTTACGCACTACCGTGGTCAGTATTCAAGCAACTGATGAACGAGCAGTACCGTCCTAGAAACGAAGTCAATAAGCTCAAGGTAGAGCTTAGAGAGTTACGAACACAAGGTTTCGACATTACCACATATGAACGACGATTCACAGAGTTGTGCCTATTATGTCCAGGAACGTTCGAAGATGAAGAGGAGAAGATCGACGCGTTTATAAAAGGGTTACCAGTAAGGATCCAAGAAGATGTGAATTCACATGAGCCCGCTTCTATACAAAAGGCAAGTCGAATGGCTCATAAACTCATAAATCAGATTGAGGGAAGAATTAAAGAGCAGGCGGTCAAAGAAGCCAACACGAAACAATTCAAGAGGAAGTGGGAGGAAAACGGTGACAAGAATCACCAGTACAACAACAATAACAATTACAACCACAATCGCAACAACTATCCCAACAACCGCAACAACATTCGCAATAATAACCGCAATCCTAACAATAACTACAACAAACGTCCCAACAACAACTACAATAACCGTTCCAACAACAATAACAATCCCAACAACAACCAAATCAATAACAACAATGGCAACAACAATCAGAACAATAAATGTCTAAGGTGTGAAGGGTTTCATCCAGATAAGTTATGTGTAGTAGTGTGTACCAAGTGTAATAGAACCGGACATAGTGTAATGAAGTGTGATGTCTATGGACCAAAGGCATATAAAAATAACAGAACAAATAATTTCATTATTTATTATGGATGCGGAAAGCCGGGCCATTTCAGCAAAGCATCCCCTAATCAAGGGAATAATAATGGGCAAGGCCGTGGACGAGTCTTCAACATTAATTCGGCAGAAGCGCAGGAAGACCCGGAGCTTGTTACGGGTACATTTCTTATTGACGATAAATCTGCTTATGTTTTATTTGATTCGGGTGCGGATAGAAGCTATATGAGTAGAGATTTTTGTGCTAAATTAAGTTGCCCATTGACGCCTTTGGATAGTAAATTTTTACTTGAATTAGCAAACGGTAAACTAATTACAGCAGATAAAGTATGTCGGGATAGAGAAATTAAACTGGTTGACGAAACATTTAAAATTGATTTAATACCAGTCGAGTTAGGGAGTTTTGATGTAATAATTGGCATGGACTGGTTGAAAAAGGTGAGAGCAGAAGTCGTTTGTTAAAAAATGCGATTCGCATTGTGCGTGAAAAAGGAAAACCTTTAATGGTGTACGGAGAAAAGAATAACGCGAAATTAAATCTTATTAGTAGTATGAAGGCGCAAAAACTAATAAGAAAAGGTTGTTACGTCATTCTAGCACACATTGAGGAAGTTAAACCTAAAGAAAAGAACATCAGTGATGTTCCCGTCGCAAAAGAATTTCCCGATGTATTTTCGAAAGAATTACCGGGATTACCCCCACATCGATCCGTTGAATTTCAAATAGACCTTGTACCAGGAGCTACACCAATAGCTCGTGCTCCATACAGACTCGCACCCAGCGAAATGAAAGAATTACAAAGTCAGTTACAGGAACTTTTAGTGCGTGGTTTCATTCGATCAAGTACATCACCGTGGGGAGCCCCTGTTTTGTTTGTCAAGAAGAAGGATGGTACATTTAGGTTGTGTATCAACTACCGAGAGTTGAACAAACTTACCATCAAGAACCGCTACCCACTACCGAGAATCGACGACTTATTTGATCAACTACAAGGCTCGTCGGTTTATTCGAAGATTGATTTACGTTCTGGGTATCATCAAATGCGGGTGAAGGAGGATGATATTCCAAAGAATGCTTTTAGGACGCGTTACGGTCATTACGAGTTTATGGTTATGCCGTTTGGATTGACTAGCGCACCAGCTGTGTTCATGGACCTTATGAACCGAGTGTGTGGACCATATCTTGACAAGTTTGTCATTGTTTTCATCAATGACATACTTATCTACTCAAAGAATGATCAAGAGCACGAAGAACATTTGAGAAAAGTGCTAGATTTATTAAGGAAAGAAAAACTGTAAGCTAAGTTTTCAAAGTGTGCATTTTGGTTGGAAGAAGTTCAATTCCTCGGACACATAGTGAACAAAGAAGGTATTCAGGTGGATCCAGCAAAGAATGAAACCGTTGAAAAGTGGGAAACCCCAAAAACTCCGAAGCATATACGCCAATTTTTAGGACTGGCTGGTTACTACAGAAGGTTCATCCAAGATTTTTCTAAAATAGCAAAACCCTTGACTGCATTAACGCATAAAGGGAAGAAATTTGAATGGAAGGATGAGCAGGAGAAAGCGTTTCAATTATTGAAGAAAAAGTTAACTACGGCACCTATATTGTCATCGCCTGAAGGGAATGATGATTTTGTGATATATTGTGACACCTCAAAGCAAGGCCTCGGCTGTGTATTAATGCAACGAATGAAGGTAATTGCTTATGCGTCCAAACAATTGAAGATTCACGAGCAAAATTATATGACTCACGATTTGGAATTGGGCGCTGTTGTTTATGCATTAAAGACTTGGAGGCACTACTTATATGGGGTCAAAAGTATTATATATACCAACCACAAAAGTCTCCAACATATATTTAATCAGAAACAACTGAACATGAGGCAGCGCAGGTGGATTGAATTGTTGAATGATTATGACTTTGAGATTCGTTACCACCCGGGGAAGGCAAATGTGGTAGCCGACGCTTTGAGCAGAAACGACAGAGAACCCATTCGAGTAAAAGCTATGAATATAATGATTCACAATAACCTTACTACTTAAATAAAGGAGGCGCAACAAGGAGTTTTAAAAGAGGAAAATTTAAAGAATGAAATAACCAAAGGATCAGAGAAGCATCTTAATATTCGGGAAGACGGAACCCGGTATAGGGCTGAAAGAATTTGGGTACCAAAATTTGGAGATATGAGAGAAATGGTACTTAGAGAAGCTCATAAAACCAGATACTCAATACATCCTGGAATGGGGAAGATGTACAAGGATCTCAAGAAACATTTTTGGTGGCCAGGTATGAAAGTCGATGTTGCTAAATACGTAGGGGAATGTTTGACGTGTTCTAAGGTCAAAGCGGAGCATCAGAAACCATCAGGTCTACTTCAACAACCTGAAATCATGGAATGGAAATGGGAAAACATTACCATGGATTTCATCACTAAATTGCCAAGGACTGCAAGTGGTTTTGATACTATTTGGGTAATAGTTGATCGTCTCACCAAATCAGCATACTTCCTGCCAATAAGAGAAGATGACAAGATGGAGAAGTTAGCACGACTGTATTTGAAGGAAGTCATCTCCAGACATGGAATACCAATCTCTATTATCTCTGATAGGGATGGCAGATTTATTTCAAGATTCTGGCAGAACATTACAGCAGGCTTTAGGAACTCGTCTAGACATGAGTACTGCTTATCATCCACAAACTGATGGGTAGAGCCAAAGGACGATACAAACGCTTGAAGACATGCTAAGAGCATGTGTTATTGATTTTGGAAACAGTTGGGATCGACACCTTCCGTTAGCAGAATTTTTCTACAACAACAGCTACCATTCAAGCATTGAGATGGCGCCGTTTGAAGCACTTTATGGTAGAAAGTTCAGGTCTCTGATTTGTTGGAGTGAAGTGGGGGATAGACAGATTATGGGTCCGGAGATAATACAAGAAACTACCGAGAAGATCATCCAAATTCAACAACGATTGAAAACTGCCCAAAGTCGACAAAAGAGCTACGCTGAAATTAAAAGAAAAGATATAGAATTTGAAATTGGAGAGATAGTCATGCTTAAATTTGCACCTTGGAAAGGCGTTGTTCGATTTGGTAAATGAGGGAAATTAAATTCAAGGTATATTGGACCATTCATGATTATTGATCGGGTCAGACCAGTAGCTTACCGACTTCAGTTACCTCAACAACTCGCAGCTGTACATAACACTTTCCACGTCTCAAATTTGAAGAAATGTTTTGCTAAAGAAGATCTCACTATTCCGTTAGACGAAATCCAAATCAACGAAAAACTTCAATTCATCGAAGAACCCGTCGAAATAATGGATCGTGAGGTTAGAAGACTTGAGCAAAACAAAATACCAACTGTTAAAGTTTGATGGAATGCTCGTAGAGGACCTGAGTTCACCTGGGAACGAGAAGATCAGATGAAGAAGTAATACCCGCACTTATTTCCAGAAGATACGTCAACACCTCCAACTGCTTAAAATTTCGGGTAGGTACTGTAGTGACCCAAACTTTTCCATGTTTATATATATTAAATGAAATTGATATTTACATGATTAAGTGCTTCCAACATGTTAAGAAATCAAACTTGTTAAGACTTGATTAATTGAAATAGGTTTCATATAGACAATTGACCACCCAAGTTGACCGGTGATTTGCGAACGTTGAAACTTGTAAAAACTATATGATATCATATATATGGATATATATATATATATATATATATATATATATATATATATATATATATATATATATATATATATATATATATATATATATATATATATATATATATACATAGTTAACATGTTATTATGATAAGTAAACATATCATTAAGTATATTAACAATAAACTACATATGTAAAAACAAGACTACTAACTTAAGTTTTTTGAAACAAGGCATATATGTAACGATTATCATTATAACGATATTTAATGTATATATATATCATATTAAGATATATTAATACATCATGATATCATGATAATGTAATATTTAACATCTCATATGATACAATAAATAATGGTTTAACAACATTTAACAAGATCGTTAACCTAAAGGTTTCAAAACAACACTTACATGTAATGACTAACGATGACTTAATGACTCAGTTAAAATGTATATACATGTAGTGTTTTAATATGTATTCATACAATTTTGAAAGACTTCAAGACACTTATTAAAGTACTTCTACTTAATAAAAATGCTTACAATTACATCCTCATTCATTTTCATCAACAATTCTACTCGTATGCACTCGTATTTGTACTCATACAATACACAGCTTCTAAATGTATTTACTATTGATACATACACTCCAATGATCAGCTCTTAGCAGCCCATGTGAGTCACCTAACCATTTGGGAACCATAATTTAACATCTATCATGAAATATCTCACAAGATTACAAACTAATGAAGACTATATTGCCACCCCTAATTCACGTGAAGATGGAGCTCACAAACACTTTCACTTTGCAATTTTCTTGAATCAAATTACTCTCTCTCAAGTGTTTTTCATTTGTTTTAAGTTTTAATCATCATCTTCAACAAAATCTAGCTCAATCTAGTTCATAAATCCATACATAAACCAAGTTATAAAACAACTACTCAAGAACACACTAACAACACTTCCAAGTTTGCTAGCTTACTTCCAATCTTGCAAATCCACTTTGAGTGATAATCCAACCTCAAGAAATATTTCTTATTTACAGTAAGATATCTTTCTAATATAAGGTAATACTCATATTTAAACTTTTATTCAATTTCTATAACTATAACAATCTTATTTTGAGTGGAAATCTTACTTGAACTTGTTTTCGTGTCATGATTTTGCTTCAAGAACTTTCAAGCCATCCAAGGATCCTTTAAAGCTAGATCTATTTTTCTCATTTCCAGTAGGTTTATCCACAAAACCTTAGGTAGTAATGATGTTCATAACATCATTCGATTCATATATATAAAACTACCTTATTCGAAGGTTTAAACTTGAAATCACTAGAACATAGTTTAGTTAATTCTAAACTTGTTCGCAAACAAAAGTTAATCCTTCTAACTTGACTTTTAAAATCAACTAGATATATGTTTTATATCTATATGATATGCTAACTTAATGATTTAAAACCTGAAAACACGAAAAACACCGTAAAACCGGATATATGCCGTCGTAGTAACACCGCAGGCTGTTTTGGGTTAGTTAATTATAAACTATGATAAACTTTGAATTAAAAGTTGTACTTCTGGGAAAATGATTTTTCTTATGAACATGAAACTATATCCAAAAATCATAGTTAAACTCAAAGTGGAAGTATGTTTTCCAAAATGGTCATCTAGACGTCGTTCTTTCGACTGAAATGACTACATTTACAAAAACGACTTGTAATCTACATTTCCGACTACAAACTTATACTTTTTCTGTTTATATTCATAAACTTAAGTTCAATATGAAACCATATCAACTTGAATCACTCAAAACGGATTTAAAACGAAGAAGTTATGGGTAAAACAAGATTGGATAATTTTTCTTGTTGTAGCTACGTGAAAATTGGTAACACATCTATATTAATCATATCCTAGCTAACTCATATTATATTATACATGTATTCTAATATATTATGTAATCTTGGGATACCATAGACACGAATACAATGTTTTGACATATCATATCGACCCATCTATATATATATTTCGGAACAACCATAGACACTCTATATGCAGTAATGTTGGAGTTAGCTATACAGGGTTGAGGTTGATTCCAAAATATTATATATACTTTGAGTTGTGATTTAGCCTGAGGCTTGTATACACGAGGTCGTGGATTGATTCAAGATAATATATATATTGCTTTATTTCTGTACATCTAACTGTGGACAACTAGTTGTAGGTTACTAACGAGGACAGCTGACTTAATAAACTTAAAACATTAAAACGTATTAAAAATGTTGTAAATATATTTTGAACATACTTTGATATATATGTACATATTTGTTATAGGTTCGTGAATCGACCAGTGGTCAAGTCTTACTTCCCGACGAAGTAAAAATCTGTGAAAGTGAGTTATAGTCCCACTTTTAAAAATCTAATATTTTGGGATGAGAATACATGTAGTTTTGAAAATGATTTACAAAATAGACACAAGTATTGAAACTACATTCTATGTTGAATCGTTATACCGGATATCGCCCTTGTTGAACTTGGTAACCTAAGAATTGGTGTTTATTATAATTGCCACCAATTGACACGAATCCTAAAGATAGATCTATGGGCCATTGACAAGCCCCAGTCAGAGAATTTGAACTGCTTTAGTACTTCGATATTTATTTATGGGGATATTCTAGATGCATTTGTTAATGTCGGTTACCAGGTGTTCAACCATACGAATGATTTTTATGCAGATTGCATGTTATTGAAAGATGAAATCTTGTGGCCTATTATTACAATTTGATATATAGGTTATACCTATAACTCACCAACATTTTTGTTGACGTTTAAAGTATGTTTATTCTCAGGTGATTATTAAGAGCTTCCACTGTTGCATGCTAATATATGGACAAGATTTGGTGTCAGCATGCTTGTATAATATTGTTTAAAACTGCATTCAAGATTTACTTTATTGTAACATATTAATATTGTAAACCAATATGTATTGGTAGTGTATAAGTGTGATATTTTTAGATTATCATTTCTGATAATCTAGGTGGTATCCTTTTAATCTTGTCGATAAAATAAAGGTTATGGTTTATTTTAAAAACGAATGCAGTCTTTGAAAAACGTCTCATATAGAGGTCAAAACCTCGCAACGAAATCAATTAATATGGAACGTTTATAATCAATATGAACGGGACATTTCAGATACGACCTATTGTTTAGGTCAAGACTAGCATTCGTTCTTGCACATATTTACTTTGTGAAGTACCTTTATACTCGTGCACTCGAGGTGAGATCATAGACCCATCTTTTCAACAACTTTTGTTCTTTAAATCATGGGATGAAAAACATATACGTTTTATACTTTTATACTTTGAACACAAGTACGGAAACAAACATTCCACATGCGAGTTAGAACAAAAAGCCTCAATTCAATTATCATTAGTTACACTTGTAGGGTGTAAACGTGAACTTATGTTGTGTGGATCCATACGAGCTTGACGCGCCCTCATTCGGACGGTTCGCTACCATTAGCGGATGAAATATATTTTCTGGTATAGTGTAGGTTCTAACACTATGATAACAGGGTTCGTAAAACAGTTAAGTCTTGATAATTGGGTGCTCGTGAACGTACAACAACTTTGGAATGCAAACGATTTGGATAATCAACTTTATATTAAATCTTGTGGTTCAATACAATATACTTACTAAACCTATGATTTCACCAACGTTTTTCGTTGAAAGTTTCTATATGATTTCTCAGGTCCTTGAACGCTAAGTGATACATGCTTCCGCACTCTATTTTGATACTTGCTTGGATGTCGAGTATACATGCATACATGGAGCGTCTTTTGACTTTACTTTAAATTGTGTCGCATAGGTTTCATTTATACTTTAAAACATTGTAATGTAGCTAGTTGTTGAACTACTTTGTAAACCTTGAAACACCTTTATATTTGAAATGAATGCGACATATTTTTTGGTCAAACGTTGTTTTGAAGACTTACGACCACGTAACGGGACCTAAGTTGACGGCGCCGTCAATGACGATTTTGTCGAGTCGTCACATATGGTATCAGAGCATTGGTTGTAGGGATTTAGAGTTCATTGGTGTCAACCCCAAGTCATAGGGTGCATTAGTGAGTCTAGACTACAACCGGCATATAGACTTGAAGTAGGACTTGCTTGACTACTTGTACATTTATACTTGAACTCTTCTATTCTTATCTAACTCTTATTTCATCTTATTCTCACGTTGTTTAATTTGATTGACACGCCATCTTGACCTTATGAGGTAATGTCGAATGCACATATGAATTAGGGTAATATAATTGCCGGGATTATATTACGGTCACTCATATGGACGTTCCGACATTATAACATAAAGAATTGAGGGCGGGTCAAGGAAAATTTTATCTCTATATTTATTCCATATCATGATTAGTATTATTGAGAATACTAATCAACAATATTCTTATGTCTTGAAGGAACAATGGCTAACCGAGGTCAACGCAATACTCCTCCTAAAACTCCCGATCAAGTTCTTCAATGCATGATAGCCACCGCCGTAGATGCGGCCATGGTCGGTCATTCCTCCAACAACAATAATAACAACAACAACCATGGAGCCAGTAATTCAAATGAGGGATGCTCCTACAAGAACTTCATGGGGTGCAAACCTCACACTTTAGATGGAACCGGGGGACCGGTTGCTCTCACCCGATGGTTTGAGAAAACGGAGGCCGTTTTTAGCATAAGCGGTTGCCTGGACCAAGGCAAGTTCAAGTATTCCACTCACACTTTTGCCGGTATCACTCTCACTTGGTGGAACACGTTTGTGCAATCAGTGGGTACCGATGAAGCCCACGCACTCACTTGGGCCGATTTAAGGGAAAAGATTATCACCGAATACTTCCCACGTGAAGAGACTCGAAGGCTCAAAAACAAGCTAAGAAGTTTAAAAGTGAAATGCCCCGTTCATATCGATTATAAACGTTACATAATAATTGATTTCATTACGAGGTATTAGACCTCTATATGATATATTTTACAAACATTGCATTCGTTTTTAAAAGACAAACTTTCTTTACATCGATAGTTGACGGCATGTATACCATTTCATAATATATCCAACTATAATTGACTTAATAATAATCTTGATGAACTCAACGACTCGAATGCAACGTCTTTTGAAATATGTCACGAATGACTCCAAGTAATATCTCTAAAATGAACAAATGCACAGCTGAAGATTTCTTTCATACCTGAGAATAAACATGCTTTCAAGTGTCAACCAAAAGGTTGGTGAGTTCATTAGTTTATCATAATCGATCATTTCCATAATTTTAATAGACCACAAGATTTTCATTTTTCGTTTCAATACACATCTCATATCAGGCATTTCGCACAAACTGCATAGAGATAAAAATCATTCATATGGATTGAACACCTGGTAATCGACCTTAACAAGATGCATATAGAATATCCCCATCATTCCAGGACAACTTCGGACATGATAAATTCGAAGTACTAAAGCATCCGCGACATGGATGGGGCTTGTTGGGCCCGATAGATTATCTTCAGGATTCGCGTCAATTAGGGTGTCTGTTCCCTAATTCTTAGATTACCAGACTAAAAGGGGCATATTCGATTACGATCATTCAATCATATAATGTAGTTTTGATTACTTGTGTCTATTTCGTCAAACATTTATAAAAGTGCATGTATTCTGAGTCCCAAAAATATATATTGCAAAAGCATTTAAAAAAGGAGCAAATGAAACTCACAATACGATATTTTGTAGTAAAAATATGCATACGACGATACTGAACAATGCAAGGTTGACCTCGGATTCACGAACCTATATCAGTTATATATATATATATATATATATATATATATATATATATATATATATATATATATATATATATATATATATATATATATATATATATATTAACACATATAATGGTAATCGAACAAATTTACATATTATTATTGATATAATTGTTATTTTAATAAATTATATGTTTCATTAATAATTTAATTAGATATATTTATTTTTATATACTTTAAATAGATAATTAATATTTATTATAAAAATATTAATATAGTTATGTTTTATGTTATAAATATATTTTTATATATAAAATCTTTATTTGATATATTAATAATACTAATATTAATGATAAAAATAATAACAATTATGATAAAAAAATCATGATAATTCTAATAATAATAATAATGTTAGTAATGATAATAAGAATGATAATACTTATAATAATAATAAAAATGATAATTTTAATAAAAATACCTTTGTTAATAATAATAATTTTAAAAATGATAATTTTAATGATAATAATAATAATAATAATAATAATAATAATAATAATAGTAATGATAATCCTAATACTCATTTTAATGATAATAATAATAATAATAAGTATAATATTTATATTAGTATAATAATAATAATAATAATAATAATAATAATAATAATAATAATAATAATAATAATAATAATAATAATAATAATAATAATAATAATAATAATAATAATAATAATAATAATAATAATAATAATAATAATAATAATAATAATAATAAGAGTACAACCTTTGTAGGAACAAGATTTAAAAATAATACACCACTGCCCGGGCTTGAACCCGCGACCTCTCGTTCACCCGCAAACACACAAGACCACTCCACCATTTCAGTTTTTCTGTGTTTATAACCAACTTATATTGATTTAACCCGTTCCTATCTGTTTTCCCTTTTTCTTAATCCAATCTTTTCGGCCCAACATGAAGTATATGTTGGATCTCGGCCCAACTTCCTCCCAGGCCCAAATCGAAAGTTCATTAATTCCACCAGACCCATTATATGATTTAAATAAATGGTTGATTGGTGTGGGGTATGTAGGGTTCGACAAAAAGAAGAAAACATAATCGTAACACTTTTTATCATTTTCCTTTAATCATTAACAATTATTATCATTGTCATCATTTAATATTTGCTAATCATCATCATATCAAAGCATGAACAAAATGAAATGTCCCGTTCATATCGATTATAAACGTTCCATATTAATTGATTTCGTTGCGAGATTTTGACCTCTATATGAGACGTTTTTCAAAGACTGCATTCGATTTTTAAAACAAACCATAACCTTTATTTTATTGATAAAGGTTTAAAAAATATTACGACGATTATCAAATAATGATAATCTAAAATATAGCGTTTTCACACGATTATTACATAATGGTTTACAATAATATTACACATCAATTTAAGTCTTCGAATGCAGTTTTTAAACAATATTATACAAGCATGCTGACTTCAACTCTTGTCCATAAATTAGCATGCAACAGCGGAAGTTCTTAATAATCACCTGAGAATAAACATGCTTTAAACGTCAACAAAAATGTTGGTGAGTTATAGGTTTAATCTATATATTTATCAAATCATAATAATAGACCACAAGATTTTCATTTCCATTTTTCAATAACATGCAATCTGCATAAAAATCATTCATATGGTGAACACCTGGTAACCGACATTAACAAGATGCATATAAAATTTCCCCATCATTTCGGGACACCCATCGGACATGATAAACTCGAAGTACTAAAGCATTCCAAATTCCAGAATGGGGGTTGTTAGTTCCCGTAGATCTACCTTTAGGATTCGCGTCAATTAGGGGACAGTTCCCTAATTCTTAGGCTACCAAGCTAAAAGGGGCATATTATATTTTAAAAGTGGGACTATAACTCACTTTCACAAATTTTTACTTTGCCGGAAATAAGACTTGGCCACTGGTCGATTCACGAACCTATAACAAATATGTACATATATATCAAAGTTTGTTCACAATATATTTACAACATTTTTATTACATTTTAATGATTTGAGTTTGTTAAGTCAGTAGTCCTCGTTAGTAACCTACAACTAGTTGTGCACAGTTAGATGTACAGAAATAAAGCAATATATATTATCTTGAATCAATCCACGACCCAGTGTCTACAAGTCTTAGACTCGATCACAACTCAAAGTATATATATTATTTTAGAATCAACCTCAACCCTGTATAGCTAACTCAAGCATTACTGCATATAGAGTGTCTATGGTTGTTCCGAAATATATATAGATGGGTCGATATGATATGTCAAAACATTGTATTCGTGTCTATGGTATCCCAAGATTACATAATATATGTTAGAATACATGTATAATACAATATAAGTTAGTTAAGTTATGGTTAGTCTAGATTTGTTACAAAATTTTCGTAGCGAAAACTAGCAAATTTATCCAATTTTGTTTTACCCGTCATTTCTTCGTTTCAAATCCGTTTTGAGTGATTCAATTTGCTATGGTTTCATAACGAACGAAAATTTATGAATCTAAATAGAAAAATTATAAGTTTATAGTCGAAAATTGATAATGCTAAAAACGAACATATATTTCATAGCATTATTCCTCAAGAAAGACAAGCTTTTAGTTGCAACTGTTCTATTTACAAGTGATATTCGTTTAAATAATAAAAGGTGAAGATAAAAGACAGATTCGACGAATTGAAGACGCAAACGACCAAAAAGCTCAAAAGTACAAAATACAATCAATGAGGTTCCAATTATTGATAAGAAACGTCTCAAAATTACAAGAGTACAAGATTCAAAACGCAAAGTACAAGATATTAAATTGTACGCAAGGACGTTCGAAAATCCGGAACCGGGACCAGAGTCAACTCTCAATGCTCGACGCAACGGACTAAAAATTACAAGTCAACTATGCACATAAATATAATATAATATATAATTAATTCTTAAAATTAATATATATTATATTATATTATAAAACCGTCGGCAGAAGAAAACAACCAAATGTGAGCCTCCCCAGCTGGCCATGCGATCGCATGGCCTTGAAGAGCAAAGCTCATGCGATCGCATGAGCCCCAGTTCCAGCCCACATGCCTATAAAAATCGAGCTTTGGTGCACCACAAAAACATATCCTTTCTTCTCTTCATCATACGTAAAGTATATATATATATATATATATATATATATATATATATATATATATATATATATATATATATATATATATATATATATATATATATATTTAATTTTAATTTTAATTTTAATTTCTAATAATAAGGGTGTGTTAGCGAATGTTGTAAGGGTGTAAGTCGAAATTCTGTCCGTGTAACGCTACGCTATTTTTAATCATTGTAAGTTATGTTCAACCTTTTTAATTTAATGTCTCGTAGCTAAGTTATTATTATGCTTATTTAATCCGAAGTAATCATGATGTTGGGCTAAAAATATTAAAATTGGGTAATTGGGCTTTGTACCATAATTGGGGTTTGGACAAAAGAACGACACTTGTGGAAATTAGACTATGGGCTATTAATGGGCTTTATATTTGTTTAACTAAATGATAGTTTGTTAATGTTAATATAAAGATTTACAATTGGACGTCCCTATAAATAACCATATACACTCAATCGGACACGATGGGCGGGATATTTATATGTACGAATAATCGTTCATTTAACCGGACACGGGAATGGATTAATAGCCACTAGAATTATTAAAACAGGGGTGAAATTATGTACAAGGACACTTGGCATAATTGTTAACAAAGTATTAAAACCTTGGGTTACACTCAGTCGACATCCTGGTGTAATTATTAAACAAAGTAATAAAACCTTGTTATAGTTTAAGTCCCCAATTAGTTGGAATATTTGACTTCGGGTATAAGGATAATTTGACGAGGACACTCGCACTTTATATTTATGACTGATGAACTGTTATGGACAAAAACCAGACGGACATATTAAATAATCCAGGACAAAGGACAATTCACCCATGGGCATAAAACTAAAATCAACACGTCAAACATCATGATTACGGAAGTTTAAATAAGCATAATTCTTTTATTTCATATTTAATTTCCTTTATTTTATATTTAATTGCACTTCTAATTATCGCATTTTTATTGTTATTGTATTTAATTGCACTTTTAATTATCGTACTTTTTAATTATCGCAAGTTTATTTTATCGCACTTTTATTATTCGCAATTTCATTATCGTTATTTACTTTACGCTTTAAATTAAGTCTTGTATTTATTTATTATTTTACATTTGGTTTTAACTGCGACTAAAGTTTTAAAATCGACAAACCGGTCATTAAACGGTAAAAATCCCCCTTTATAATAATAATATTACTTATATATATATTTGTATTTTTATAAAAGTAAACTAATATAGCGTTAAACTTTGTTTAAAGATTTTCCCTGTGGAATGAACCGGACTTACTAAAAACTACACTACTGTACGATTAGGTACACTGCCTATAAGTGTTGTAGCAAGGTTTAAGTATATCCATTCTATAAATAAATAAATATCTTGTGTAAAATTGTATCGTATTTAATAGTATTTCCTTGTAAAATATAAAGCTATTTTATACCTCTTAGCTTTGACATCAAGTGTTTTTGGCGCCGCTGCCAGGGAACGACGAAGCGAAACGCCACACACATAAAAAAAAAATTTATTTTTTTAGTACGCTTTTGTAAAAATACGTTTTAAATATTCGAAAATATAAAAAGAAAAACAAAAATATAAATATTTTTAAGAGTTTGTAAGTTATATAAAAGTTT
The DNA here is from genome assembly GCF_046630445.1 of Rutidosis leptorrhynchoides. NCBI lineage: Eukaryota > Viridiplantae > Streptophyta > Magnoliopsida > Asterales > Asteraceae > Rutidosis > Rutidosis leptorrhynchoides. Next base: position 166,181,779 of record NC_092343.1, read on the forward strand.
CTTTATCTTTATTTTATAAAAATATAAGTTTTATTTAATTTATATAAATATATTACATAATTTTATTAAAACTGCAAAACAGAAAAAAAGAAGAATAAAAAAAATAAAATAATAAACTCTCGGGCCTGCTACTGTAGCAGCCCATAACCTGGCCCAAAATTCAAGCTCATGCGATCGCATGAGCCCGAAGGCATAAACTCATGCGATCGCATGAGAGTGTCTGACACGCCAACTGCAACCCTAATTCAGCATTAATTACGAAGTTTATTTATTATTTAATTTAAAACCCTAATTAGGGTTTATTATTTAATTAGTTATTAGTTTTTTTTTTTTTTTTTTTTTGTTTAGTTTAATTAGTATAATTAAATTATAAAATTAATAGTTTTATAAAATAAATAATATAAAAATAATATTTTTATAAAAATTGTACTTTTTACAACTTTTAGTATATTTTTATATTATGTCCCTTTTTAATAGTTTTAGCGTAACTTTTGTATTTTTCGCTCGTATTTAGTTTTAATTCATAGTTTTTGCCATAGTTATTTTTAATTCTAGATTTTTAGGCTTTGCCGTAAAATCCCTTAAGTGCTTTTTCTTTAGACTAAGATTTAGGTACTTTAGAATTTTGAGACGCCTTTTTAAGTTTTAGTACCTTTTTAAGTTATTTCCATTTGGGATATAGTTTTTCTTGTAAGCTTTAATATTTTTAGACGCCTTTTACCTATGTATCAATTATCATTCCAATTAGTAATCTCAATTTGCGATTATAATTTTAAGTTAGTGATAGTAATAAGGTTGGGTTAGTCTAGTGTTTTTAAGTTCTATAAGTCACTCTTTTTCTTTCTTATTTTTATTTTTCGATCTTTTTCCGACGCACTCTTTTTCTTTCTTATTTCTCGCTATTCTAGTTTTTAGGACATAGATTTTTATTCTACTTCTTATCTAAATTTCTTAAAATTACGAAAATTTATTTTAAGTAGTTAAATTAATAGACATCAAAATTTTCTGGTTCGTAGTAATAGTTGGATTTGTACGTGGACCGGGTTATTGGAGCCAAACAGTCCTCAATTATATTGAGACCAAACGAATCCTGCCCCTCTGCTGCATCTTTTGGCTATTCGAAACGTGGGCAAAATCAGAAAAGTCTATTAATTGGATAACTTATATAATTTTTCTTTCCTTTTTAAAAACTAATAGGATATTCAGTGAATGCACCGAGCAAGACGTTCACCACCTTTTGTACGTTCACCACCTGTAACTAGATCAAGACATTTAGCAAATATTACCGCCGTTGATTTTTCTTTAGAATCGTCATCCAGTCAACCAAGTACTCCAATTCAAATTTCCGATAATCCATTTTTTGAACCCGACCTCACAATTGAGAATCCGGAGAATATTCAGGGACGATTCATAGATCCTGAACCATTAAATTTTCCTCCGGAACCACCAATCATTCAAACAGAGATTGTTGAGGAATGAACCATTAAATCAGAATCCTCTAGTGATTCCGATTCAACAAATTCAATTATGGAGAATCTGGAACCTTTAAGTATGGAAGACCGAATGAGAGCTAAACGTACTGGCCAAGGTCACGCAATTACTCATCCAGACATTAATGCGCAAGATTATGAAATCAAAGGACAAATTCTACACATGGTGACTAATCAATGCCAATTTAGTGGTGCGCCGAAGGAAGATCCAAATGAACATCTTCGTACCTTTAATATTAACTGCACTCTATTTAAAATAAGAGAAGTTGAGGATGAACAGATATATCTCATGTTATTTCCCTAGACTTTAAAGGGAGAAGCCAAAGATTGGTTGGAATCGTTACCTGAAGGGGCGATTGATACATGGGACGTTTTAGTTGAAAAATTTCTTAAACAATTCTTTCCTGCATCTAAAGCCATAAGACTTCAAGGAGAAATTGTTACGTTCACACAGAAACCGAATGAAACTCTATATGAGGCGTGGACAAGATTTGGAAAGTTATTAATGTGATGACCCGAAAATTTCCGATCAAATTTAAACCTTAATTGCTATATGTTTCCGACACGATAAGCAAAAATCTGTGATGTTGAGTCTCGAAAGTTTTGAAATCTATATCAATGTAATCAATTACCCTCTGACAATGCCGGACGATTCACGAACAATTGTGTATAAATAAGTATATATATATATATATATATATATATATATATATATATATATATATATATATATATATATATATATATATATATATATAAGTATTGAAAATAATAAAATATAATTAAATCATTAGAATTAAATATGTAAAATATTTTACAAGATAAGAAAGTTATTATTAAAATAAAGCTATATATAAGTATATATGATTTCTATAAAGAATTATTATGTTATGCATAATGGAATATATATAAAAGATATAAGCATTTTTGTATTATATTAGATAAATTATAATATGTAATATTAATTTACAAGTTAAAAGATAGATGCTATTATTTAAGATTAATATTAATATCAGTATTATTAATGTTATATATATATATGAAATTGGAAATCTTTAATCACTAATATTATTGATATCATTACTAAAAGCATTTTTTTCATAACTAGTAGTAAAAATTAGGATATTTGTTATCATTAATATAATTATAATTATTAATTAATAATTTTACTTAAATAAAATTTTATATATAAATGGAATCCGATTCAGTTAGAGGTACCTTTCTGCCTTTATTTTTTTTTGTAATGATTGAAAATTTTGATACTTCTTGTGTAAATTGATTACAAGTCGATTACTACAGACAACCAGCAATCAACTTCACCTTTTATTTTTCCTGATTGCTGTCAGTTGGTTAAATTAAAGAGAAAATGACTAGATTACACGTGTTTCCTTAACTTTTAGATATTCAATTAAATCCTTATAAACATACATATATGCTTATGCAACTGGAGATACAATATGATATTTTCCTACTACTTTTTTTTTTCTTTCAACCCACTTACTAAAACCGTTGGAACCATGTATGCTATCTACTTTTGTTCCGACTCATACCCAATCACCATGCATCCAACAACAACAAACCGAGAACATATCACCTTTAGTCACCAACCTTTTCAACATCACCTTGGGATTTCTTGCTTCTTCTTCTTCTTCGTGAAACTGCAAAACCGCCAACTATTCATCGTTTATTTTAGATAGTAACCACCATCTATGTAAATCACCACATGATACTTGTCTACGTCGGTTTAAACCCATGAACAATTACACAAAACCCACTTACTGTTACTTATTACTCATGGTTTATATTTCTCTTCTTTCAACCGTCGAAACCATCATCATCCCTAACCATGAACCACCATTAGATCAACCGCCACTTACCTGCTACATGTTGCTGCTAACCGTATGTTTCTACTTCTATTTTCGATCGACCACTACAATCATCAAACCCCTTTCATTGCTTGTTAATTGTTATTGATAATCAATAATTCTCGAAGTTATCTGCTATTGCTACCACCTCAATCGTCGTCTTCCACCACCATTCCATTCACTATGAACTCACGATACAAACCGTCATCAGTTGCAATCATTACTTCTATTTTTTGCATATGGTCGAGCAAGACCAATAACCCAAGAAACCTCCTTTTTGCTACTGCTAATATTTCTCTCCTGATTCTGTTTCATCCACGACAAACCCAACACCAATGAACCATGCTTCTATTTTTCTGTTTAATTCATAACGAGCCACCATCATAACCTACTTTTCTCTGTTTCTATTACATTCAAAGAACACCAAAACCTAATTGGTGGAACTGTAACCCACCACCGATTTTATATATATCTTTCGGCTTCCTGCTACAAACGTGACCCAAGAACCAACCCAACAATTATCAATTTTTGTTTGCTACAATTCGATGAGCTTAAACGGCTGTTGTTATTTTTTTCTTCTTTTCTTCGTGATCCAAACCCCAAACACCATCTTATTGTTTCTGTTTGCAACAATCGAAACCACCACAAATCCTTTTAACTTTTGTTGTTGGTTTCTTGTCGTTGTACAAATCCCAACCCAAAACAATTTTTACTCTGATCACTATTCAACCACCACCTTTGTTTTGTGTCTGTTACTACCGTCAACGCCTCACCGTCTTTAATTTATTCAAGCATATATCTACAGCTAGTTCTATTCAATCTCTATGATAGAAGCTACCAGCTTCGATCCTTCCTGCTGTACAAAAAGTTATGAAGGTACCTGTTAAATTTTCAACAAATTGAGTATTTGATATCTCCTTTTGTCGAATAAAATAAAGAGTGGAGGGGTAGAGATAAAGACGTATTCCTTGGATTCCAGATTTTTGGTACAACAACTTAAATTGAATTAAATTAGTACGAATCCTAGGTTGATCAATGTTACTAACTAGGCTTAATTAAGTTGCTTTGGACCGTGTTTCATTGTGGTTTGGGCCACGGTTTATTTTTCTTAATAGGGCCGAGTTCCTTTTATAGTGGGCCGTTATGTTTAAACTTGTTGGGCTGGAATATATTGGGTTTGAATTGGACCGAAAGAAGCTGATCGAGGCCAGACAGGATATACGGTATACATATATTTCGAAACTAATTTAAATCAGAAATGTAACAATAGACGGATGGTTAAGGGTTGTAGTGGGTTAGCGAGAGGTCTCAGGTTCGAGCCCTGGCTAAGGCATTTCTTTTTAGGAGACATTTTTAAAGGTAGTTCCTATTAGCAAAATTATTATTATTATTATTATTATTATTATTATTATTATTATTATTATTATTATTATTATTATTATTATTATTATTATTATTATTATTATTATTATTATTATTATTGTTATTATTACTAGTATTGTATTATTAGTATTATTATTATTACTAATATAAGTGTTAAGTATCATTTATTATTATCATCATGATTATTAATTTTATCAAATTATTATTAATATAAGTATTATTATTAACATTATCATTTTAATATTATTATTATTATTTTTATTAATAATAGTATCATTATTATTATCATAATAACTATTATTATTATTATTATAAAATGAAACAACTTTTTATTTTATCATATAACTATTAATTATATAAAACTATATTTAATACAACCATAGTAATATTTTTATATAAATATAATTAATTAAGTTATTAATAAAACACATGATTTAAAATAACAATTAAAATCACTAATAATATATAAAGTTGTTCGATTACCATTACATGTGTTAATAAATATATAAATGATATAGGTTCGTGAATCTGAGGCCAACCCTACATTGTTCAGTTGTTCAATATCGTCATATGTATTTTTACTACAAAATACAGTACTGTGAGTTTCATTATTCCCTTTTATATACATTTTTAGGCTGAGAATACATGCAAATGCTTTATTAACTGTTTTACAATATTTATATGCGTGAGTTTCATTTGCTCCCTTTTACTCTTTACATTTTTGGGCTCAGAATACATGCAAATGCTTTATTAACTGTTTTATAATATTTATATGCGTGAGTTTCATCAATCCCTTTTTAAATGCTTTCGCAATATATATTTTGGGACTGAGAATACATGCGCTGCTTTTATAACTGTTTTACGAAATAGACACAAGTACTTAAAATTACATTCTATGGCTGGATTATTAAACCGAATATGCCCCTTTTTATTAAGTCTGGTAATCTAAGAATTAGGGAACAGACACCCTAATTGACGCGAACTCTAAAGATAGATCTATCGGGCCCAACAAGCCCCATCCAAAGTACCGGATGCTTTAGTACTTCGAAATTTATATCATGTCCGAAGGAGGATCCCGGAATGATGGGGATATTCTTATATGCATATTGTGAATGTCGGTTACCAGGTGTTCAATCCATATGAATGATTATTTTTTCTCTATGTATGGGACGTATGTTTATGAGAAATAGAAATATGAAATCTTGTGGTCTACTAAAAGTTAGAAAATGATTATTTATGTTAAACTAATGAACTCACCAACCTTTTGGTTGACACTTTAAAGCATGTTTATTCTCAGGTGTTAAAGAGATCTTCCGCTGTGCATTTGCTCATTTTAAAGATATTACTTGGAGTCATTCATGACATATTTCAAAAGACGTTGCATTCAAGTCGTTGAGTTCATCAAGATTATTATTATGTCAATTATATTTTGATATAATATGAAATGCTATACATGTCTGCCAACTGTCGATGTAACAACAGTTTGTCTTTTAAAAACGAATGCAATGTTTGTAAAATGTATCATATAGAGGTCAAGTACCTCGCGATGTAATCAACTGTTGTGAATCGTTTATAATCAATATGGACTTCGTCCGGATGGATTAGGATGGGTCTTTACAGTTGGTATCAGAGCGGTGGTCTTAGCGAACCAGGTCTACATTAGTGTGTATAACTGATAAGTCATTAGGATGCATTAGTAAGTCTGGACTTCGACCGTGTCTGCATGTCAAAAGTTTTGCTTATCATTTTTGTCAGAAATCATTTGCTTATCATCCTTAGTAAATCATCTGCTTATCATTCTTAGTCTAGCCACATCTTACTGCATTGATTGCATGAATAGTGTATAGACAAAATTCATATCTTAGCGTATCTACTAATTCATATCTTAGCGTATCTGCTAATTCATATCTTAGCGTATCTGTTATTGTTATCTTTACCTGACAGCTTCCATAGATTCCTCCTTAACTTATGGGATTTTAGTATTATATATGCATATGTAAATTATGTATTGCAGGGTACTAATCCATATCCTATAATCTATTTCTTATTAAAAATCCTTCATCTGATCGTACGAGATGAATCCCTCAATCAGTTCGAGTCCCTCAGATTCCGATAGCTATTTCGATAGTTATTCCGACAGCTATTTCGATATGGATTTCCACTCGAGCTCCGAAAGCAGTGTAACCAGAATGAATCAATCAATTAGCCATCATCTATTCTGGATGAATTGGAGATGGGTTCGAAGTCGACTTAATCAATGGAGACGAGAAGAAGGCGATCCTTTCCACCAACCAAATTCACCTCTTGGTAAAGAACCTGAAGCAGGTACCGATTGAACCAATTCGAAACACCAAATTCATCCTCATTTCCAGGATATCTCACCATGATTATATACTATCTCAATTTCTGAATCTTATTCATCCGCTCGTTCCAATCGCCAATCATCCCGGAATAATAGAATAAGTCAACGAACTTCACACTCGAGTAATCAATTTGGAAAAATATGGTGTAAAACGTACCAGCTTCAGCAACATCACCGGCACCAATAGTACCATCAATAACAGCATCAATATCATCAACAAACCATGCCTCAACATCTCATTCTGTACCTCAAGCATAATCATTGTTCTACGAAGAATTCTATATTATTTATCTTCGTTCTTCATGAAAATTATGTAATCTCTAATGTTTTAGAGATTATGTATTCTAGCTTAAACCGAAAAGCAAATGAGATTAATATTATAGTAACTCATTAAATTCATGATTATATCTGAAGAAAATATATATGTAAATATATTTTCATAAAGATTGTAATTAAAAATTCTTCTGTACAAACTGTTAATGGTGAAAATATTTTAACGGGTAGGTAATATCCGAGGAATATTTAAATTTCACATTAATAAGTTACACTGTATATTTTTCGAAGCTGATTCAACAGTCGTTTACTATCTTACTCACATTCACCGATATGCGAATCCGTTCACCACAGAATAACCATTTTTATCCAAGTTCATAATTGGATTTTGAATTATCAGAATCCAACAAGTGGCATAATGAAGGAAAACATTGGACAAAATAAAATTTGTTAGAAACAAATTAACTATGAGAAATTTTGTTAAGAATTCACGCTAACAAAATCCTAGCTAACTGTTCCTAGCTAACTGTGGACTAATCAGCTGAGGACTACCAACAGTGGACAATTAAAATGAATTAAAATATTGATTATAACATATGAAACTAAACAATGCTTCAAGTTTGCCACTTGATTTTCATCTTAAACCTCATTTGTATCTTGACGATTACAATCCGCGTTCAAACCTTTCATGATTCTCGAAAACACCTCAATCGAAAGGATGAACCAACCGCACTTCATCTACAAGAAGAAAGATTATGCATATAGTTATGAACCGGAAAACACTCAGAACCGGAGTAAGCGTTTAAAACGTATCTGTGCTAGCTCCTTTGGCATTGTTATTACGTAAAATAACTTTGCAATTTCTTTTCAAATTAGCCAAATTTGTCACAGCTCCAACAAGTCAACTTCGACTTTTTATTCGAAGTAGTCTTATTATAATCTTGATATATACGATCACCCTTTTGATACCGAAGAATTATTTTATATTCCATCATATTACCAGCCGACGTACCAGCAACTTTGTTGCTCCTTGGCTTAAATCTCTCTGACAAATCACTATATTTATCTATTGAAGTCTCATCATATACTCATCCGCATCTTGTAACGAGAACTGCCATACCAATTACCGGGAATCAGCAATCAGTACTTTGAAAACTCACAGCATATCTACATCAACAGTTATATGTATGACATTTATCTCTTAAAATTATGATCTCTCATTCTGAAATTCTGAAAAGCACTCAGTCACAAATCAATACTCTGAACGTTGAAAAAGTTGAATGAAGCAACAGAAACTGTAGATAACCGTAAATGACCATAATCATCGAAAGTGTGATGATAAAGATTAGTATGTTGGAAAAGCTCAGAAAAGTTGGAACTGAAAAGTGGATTGAGCTAACCATAAAGGAAACCAAGGAGAAATACAAGTAACATACCCTAAATTCATAGAACCCAGATAAATCTAGATCCGTTGAAATCTTTAGAGAATATCTTACTCCGTACTCATGTTAAAATCTTGCGGAAAATCTTTCTCCATCAACCATCGAACTTAGAAATTCCAAAATATCATCATCAATATCTTCGATATTTCTGAGGATATTTTCATAAATATTCTCGTCCGAAATTATATATCTCTTCGTGCTTCCTGTGTATCATCATATTGGAAACATTCAAGAGCAAATTTAGTACCGAAAAGCAGGTTATGCGAAACTATGAAGAAAGCCGTGGACAAATCACAAAGAATAAGTTTGACTTCAAAGAATCTAAATGATTCAATGTCTGCTGAAGTCTTTAGCGAATATCTTACTCGTTACTCTAAACCATTGCAGACAATAGTTTCTATCATCCGCTGATCTTAGATATTCCGAGATATTATTGTATCTTTCATTATAAATATCCTCCATATTTCTGGAGATATTTTTATAACTATTCTTATCTGAAATCATTAATCTCTTCGTGCTATCAGTATTACATCATATAGAAACTGTTTGTTTCTATATTCTGTAAACTTTCGAGCTTAAAATATGAATGTTATTGAAGTAATGTTGGGAACTGATGCATGAGTTAGTATAATATAATGACACTTGATCAACGTGATTATATTACAGTAAATCATTCTGAGTTTCTAATAGGACTTGATGATTCACAGATCCTAACGTCATCACGTGCCATGTTACATAACTCTTTCATTATACTTAACTTCTGAACATATCAAGAAAGTATTTTCTTGATAGTTCTATTCTCAGTGATCCTGATAATTTGATAAATCAAATCCTGCTAATACAGTAGTTCTTATTTAGAACACGATGTTTATTCGAAATCTCATACTTACGAATTCTGGACCATTACTCGTTTTACTAGAGGTCGGGAGGATTATAAATACAATAATCCCTGAAGCAAAGTAGAAGTAAGCAGATTCCTCTGGTGGAAGTTGGAAAAGAAGAATAATGGTTGCGATAATAAGGATGAGGACAAGGATCAGAACCGGTTTAAGCATTATTATAATCTTTTGAATATATGAACTGAGAAAGAAGGCATAGAAGTGGTGGAAACTAATGGAATGAAAGTGTTTAATTTATAAAGGAAATATCAGATAGAGTAATCGAGGCAGATCATGGTATTTAATGATAGAGATCTTAATTTCCTTACTCGCCGAAGAATCAAATCTTATAGATTTCGAAGATTTTCTTTAAATCCCTTGAATTCCGGAATTCAACAATAACTACGTCAAAAGTTAGAACGCACCTTATTTTCTAAATTCAACCCTGTTTACGTCAAAAGCTAAGGAAAATCTTATTTTTTCTTCAATTCACTCTTTTGCGATAGCTTCATTCGTATCATTAGAATAATCGAATTATTTTATCATTATTATTCAATGATTATCAACTCATATCGGTCATGAAAACATTTTTATTGTTAGCCATGACGACCTCACTCAAATTTCGGGACGAAATTTCTTTAACGGGTAGGTACTGTGATGACCCAAAAATTTCCGATCAAATTTAAACCTTAATCGCTATATGTTTCCGACACGATAAGCAAAAATCTGTGATGTTGAGTCTCGAAAGTTTTGAAATCTATATCAATGTAATCAATTACCCTCTGACAATGCCGGACGATTCACGAACAATTGTGTATAAATAAGTATATATATATATATATATATATATATATATATATATATATATATATATATATATATATATATATATATATAAGTATTGAAAATAATAAAATATAATTAAATCATTAGAATTAAATATGTAAAATATTTTACAAGATAAGAAAGTTATTATTAAAATAAAGCTATATATAAGTATATAGGATTTCTATAAAGAATTATTATGTTATGCATAATGGAATATATATATAAAAGTTATAAGCATTTTTGTATTATATTAGATAAATTATAATATGTAATATTAATTTACAAGTTAAAAGATAGATGCTATTATTTAAGATTAATATTAATATCAGTATTATTAATGTTATATATATATATATATATATATATATATATATATATATATATATATATATATATATATATATATATATATATATATATATATATGAAATTGGAAATCTTTAATCACTAATATTATTGATATCATTACTAAAAGCATTTTTTCATAACTAGTAGTAAAAATTAGGATCTTTGTTATCATTAATATAATTATAATTATTAATTAATAATTTTACTTAAATAAAATTTTATATATAAATGGAATCCGATTCAGTTAGAGGTACCTTTCTGCCTTTATTTTTTTTGTAATGATTGAAAATTTTGATACTTCTTGTCTAAATTGATTACAAGTCGATTACTACAGACAACCAGCAATCAACTTCACCTTTTATTTTTCCTGATTGCTGTCAGTTGGTTAAATTAAAGAGAAAATGACTAGATTACACGTGTTTCCTTAACTTTTAGATATTCAATTAAATCCTTATAAACATACATATATGCTTATGCAACTGGAGATACAATATGATATTTTCCTACTACTTTTTTTTCTTCTTTCAACCCACTTACTAAAACCGTTGGAACCATGTATGCTATCTACTTTTGTTCCGACTCATACCCAATCACCATGCATTTAACAACAACAAACCGAGAACATATCACCTTTAGTCACCAACCTTTTCAACATCACCTTGGGATTTCTTGCTTCTTCTTCTTCTTCGCGAAACTGCAAAACCGCCAACTATTCATCGTTTATTTTAGATAGTTGCCACCATCTATGTAAATCACCACATGATACTTGTCTACGTCGGTTTAAACCCATGAACAATTACACAAAACCCACTTACTGTTACCTATTACTCATGGTTTATATTTCTCTTCTTTCAACCGTCGAAACCATCATCATCCCTAACCATGAACCTCCATTAGATCAACCGCCACTTACCTGCTACATGTTGCCGCTAACCGTATGTTTCTACTTCTATTTTCGATCGACTACTACAATCATCAAACCCCTTTCGTTGCTTGTTAATTGTTATTGATAATCAATAAACCTCGAAGTTATCTGCTATTGCTACCGCCTCAATCGTCGTCTTCCACCACCATTCCATTCACTATGAACTCACGATACAAACCGTCATCAGTTGCAATCATTACTTCTGTTTTTGCATATGGTCGAGCAAGACCAATAACCCAAGAAACCTCCTTTTTGCTACTGCTAATATTTCTCTCCTGATTCTGTTTCATCCACGACAAACCCAACACCAATGAACCATGCTTCTATTTTTCTGTTTAATTCATAACGAGCCACCATCATAACCTACTTTTCCCTGTTTCTATTACATTCAAAGAACACCAAAACCTAATTGGTGGAACTGTAACCCACCATCGATTTTATATATATCTTTCGGCTTCCTGTTACAAACGTGACCCAAGAACCAACCCAACAATTATCAATTTTTGTTTGCTACAATTCGATGAGCTTAAACGGCTGTTGTTATTTTTTTCCTTTTCTTCGTGATCCAAATCCCAAACACCATCTTATTGTTTCTGTTTGCAACAATTGAAACCACCACAAATCCTTTTAACTTTTGTTGTTGGTTTCCTGTCGTTGTACAAATCCCAACCCAAAACAATTTTTACTCTGATCACTATTCAACCACCACCTTTGTTTTGTGTCTGTTACTACCGTCAATGCCTCACCGTCTTTAATTTATTCAAGCTTATATCTACAGCTAGTTCTATTCGATCTCTATGATAGAAGCTACCAGCTTCGATCCTTCCAGCTCTACAAAAAGTTATGAAGGTACCTGTTAAATTTTCAACAAATTGAGTATTTGATATCTCCTTTTGTCGAATAAAATAAAGAGTGGAGGGGTAGAGATAAAGACGTATTCCTTGGATTCCAGATTTTTGGTACAGCAACTTAAATTGAATTAAATTAGTACGAATCCTAGGTTGATCAATGTTACTAACTAGGCTTAATTAAGTTGCTTTGGACCGTGTTTCATTGTGGTTTGGGCCACGGTTTATTTTTCTTAATAGGGCCGAGTTCCTTTTATAGTGGGCCGTTATGTTTAAACTTGTTGGGCTGGAATATATTGGGTTTGAATTGGACCGAAAGAAGCTGATCGAGGCCAGACAGGATATACGGTATACATATATTTCGAAACTGATTTAAATCAGAAATGTAACAATAGACGGATGGTTAAGGGTTGTAGTGGGTTAGCGAGAGGTCTCAGGTTCAAGCCCTGGCTAAGGCATTTCTTTTTAGGAGACGTTTTTAAAGGTAGTTCCTATTAGCAAAATTATTATTATTATTATTATTATTATTATTATTATTATTATTATTATTATTATTATTATTATTATTATTATTATTATTATTATTATTATTATTATTATTATTATTATTATTATTATTATATTATTATTATTATTATTATATTATTATTATTATTATTATTATTATTATTATTATTATTATTATTATTGTTATTATTACTAGTATTGTATTATTAGTATTATTATTATTACTAATATAAGTGTTAAGTATCATTTATTATTATCATCATGATTATTAATTTTATCAAATTATTATTAATATAAGTATTATTATTAACATTATCATTTTAATATTATTATTATTATTTTTATTAATAATAGTATCATTATTATTATCATAATAACTATTATTATTATTATTATAAAATGAAACAACTTTTTATTTTATCATATAACTATTAATTATATAAAACTATATTTAATACAACCATAGTAATATTTTTATATAAATATAATTAATTAAGTTATTAATAAAACACGTGATTTAAAATAACAATTAAAATCACTAATAATATATAAAGTTGTTCGATTACCATTACATGTGTTAATAAATATATAAATGATATAGGTTCGTGAATCTGAGGCCAACCCTACATTGTTCAGTTGTTAAATATCGTCATATGTATTTTTACTACAAAATACAGTACTGTGAGTTTCATTATTCCCTTTTTATATACATTTTTGGGCTGAGAATACATGCAAATGCTTTATTAACTGTTTTACAATATTTATATGCGTGAGTTTCATTTGCTCCCTTTTACTCTTTACATTTTTGGGCTCAGAATACATGCAAATTCTTTATTAACTTTTTTACAATATTTATATGCGTGAGTTTCATCAATCCCTTTTTAAATGCTTTCGCAATATATATTTTGGGACTGAGAATACATGCGCTGCTTTTATAACTGTTTTACGAAATAGACACAAGTACTTAAAACTACATTCTATGGCTGGATTATTAAACTGAATATGCCCCTTTTTATTAAGTCTGGTAATCTAAGAATTAGGGAACAGACACCCTAATTGACGCGAACTCTAAAGATAGATCTATCGGGCCCAACAAGCCCCATCCAAAGTACCGGATGCTTTAGTACTTCGAAATTTATATCATGTCCGAAGGAGGATCTCGGAATGATGGGGATATTCTTATATGCATATTGTGAATGTCGGTTACCAGGTGTTCAATCCATATGAATGATTATTTTGTCTCTATGTATGGGACGTATGTTTATGAGAAATGGAAATATGAAATCTTGTGGTCTACTAAAAGTTAGAAAATGATTATTTATGTTAAACTAATGAACTCACCAACCTTTTGGTTGACACTTTAAAGCATGTTTATTCTCAGGTGTTAAAGAGATCTTCCGCTGTGCATTTGCTCATTTTAAAGATATTACTTGGAGTCATTCATGACATATTTCAAAAGACGTTGCATTCAAGTCGTTGAGTTCATCAAGATTATTATTATGTCAATTATATTTAGATATAATATGAAATGCTATACATGTCTGTCAACTGTCGATGTAACAACAGTTTGTCTTTTAAAAACGAATGCAATGTTTGTAAAATGTATCATATAGAGGTCAAGTACCTCGCGATGTAATCAACTGTTGTGAATCGTTTATAATCAATATGGACTTCGTCCGGATGGATTAGGATGGGTCTTTACAATTAAGAGGATGTCCGCAACATGGTTTAGACACCTGTCAAATAGTACAAATATTCTACCAAGGATGCGACATCACTACAAGAAAAGACATAGATATAGCAGCTGGTGGTTCTATTATGAAGAAAACAGAAACTGATGCTTATAAAATTATTGATAACACTGCTTCCCACTCACATGAGTGGCACCAAGAAAAAGATATCTTTAGATCATCTAAAGCAGCTAGAGCCGATTCTAGCCATGACTTAGATTCCATTTCCGCAAAGATAGATGCTGTCGAGAGACGAATGGAAAAGATGACTAAAGATATACACTCAATACGAATTAGTTGTGAGCAGTGTGGAGGACCACATTTGACAAAAGATTGTCTCAGTATTGAATTAACAATGAAACAAAGAGAGAATATTTCATACATAAACCAAAGGCCTGGAAATAATTATCAGAATAATTATCAACCGCCAAGACCGATTTACAATCAAAACCAGAACTATAACCGAAATATTCCATACAACAACCAACAAGGTCCTAGCAATCAACAAGTATCCAATAATACTTACAACCAGCAAAGACCTAATTTTCAAAACAAACCACCACAACAAACCGATGATAAAAAGCCGAATTTAGAAGATATGATGACGAAGCTAGTTGAAACTCAAACGCAGTTTTTCACATCTCAAAAACAAACCAATGAACAAAATGCTCAAGCATTTAGAAATCAACAAGCTTCTATTCAAAATCTGGAACAAGAAGTAAGTAACCTAGCAAGGTTACTAGGTGAAAGAAAACCGGGAAGTTTACCTAGTGATACAAATGCTAACCCCCGGAATGAAACAGCTAAAGCCATTACCACAAGAAGTGGTACAACACTTAAACCACCTGAAATACCTGTAACTTCTGATGAAGCTATTCCTACTCCACAAGAACCACAACCTGATCAAGATAAGGAAAAAGAACCGGTAGTTGAAAAGGTTAATGAAGATAACACAGTTAAGGCTAAACCTTATGTTAAACCATACCAACCACCACTTCCTTACCCGAGTAAAATGAAGAAAGAGAAACTTGAAGCCGAGCAATCCAAATTCTTGGATATGTTTAAACAGATAAATGTAAATCTTCCTTTCATTGATGTGATTTCAGGAATTCCTAGATATGCTAAATTCTTGAAAGATCTAATCTCAAATAGAAAGAAAATGGAAGAACTCTCGGCTGTTACTATGAACGCTAATTGTTCAGCAGTGCTGTTGAATAAGATACCAGAAAAATTATCTGATCCAGGAAGTTTCACAATTCCATATTTTCTGGGTAGTCTTAGTTCAATAGAAGCATTGGTAGACTTAGGTGCTAGTATAAATCTAATGCCGTATTCAATATACGCTAAACTAGACCTTGGAGAATTGAAACCAACAAGAATAAGTATACAACTAGCCGATCGATCAATAAAATATCCTAGAGGGATAATGGAGAACATGCTAGTTAAAGTTGGTACTTTAGTATTTCCAGTAGATTTTGTTGTTCTGGACATGGAAGAAGATTCTCAAGTTCCTCTCATATTAGGAAGACCATTCTTAACACCGGCTAAAGCAATGATAGACGTGTTCGGTAAGAAATTGACCCTAAGTATAGAGGACGAGAGTGTTACCTTTTCAGTTGATAAAGCAATGCAACAACCACAATCTGCAGATGATACATGTTATTATATTCAAACTATAGATGCACATGCAGAATTATTAGAAGAATTTCCAGAATTACAAGGAACAGGAGAATGTTCTTTAGGAGAAGGTAATGAACCAATTAATGAAGCTGAAATATTAGCTACACTTATAGCTAATGGATATGAACCAACAACAGAAGAAATTCAAATACTAAAAGAAGAAGACAGATATCGATATAAATCATCGATAGAAGAACCTCCGAAATTAGAGTTAAAGCCACTTCCAAACCATTTGGAATACGCTTATTTACATGGTGAATCTGAATTACCTGTAATAATATCGTCTTCTCTTACTGAAAATGAGAAATCACAACTCATTTCTGTGTTGAAAGCTCATAAACCAGCCATTGCATGGAAGATTCATGATATAAAAGGAATAAGTGCTTCGTATTGCACACATAAAATCCTTATGGAAGAAGGTCATAAAACGTATGTGCAACGCCAATGAAGACTAAATCCTAATATGCAAGATGTAGTTAACAAAGAGATTATGAAACTGCTAGATGCAGGTTTGATATATCCAATTTCTGATAGTCCATGGGTAAGCCCAGTTCAATGCGTGCCTAAGAAGGGTGGCATGACTGTCATTACAAATGAGAAAAATGAGCTTATTCCTACTAGGACTGTAACAGGATGGCGTGTATGTATTGATTATAGAAAATTAAATGACGCCACCAGAAAAGATCACTTTCCCTTACCTTTCATTGATCAAATGTTGGAAAGGCTAGCCGGAAATAGTTACTATTGTTTTCTAGATGGATTTTTTGAATATTTTCAAATTCCAATAGCACCCGAAGATCAAGAGAAAACCACATTCACGTGCCCTTATGGTACTTTTGCTTACAAACGTATGCCATTTGGACTTTGCAATGCCCCTGCAACCTTTCAAAGGTGCATGATGGCGATTTTTCACGACATGATAGAAGAATGCATGGAAGTTTTCATGGATGACTTTTCAGTCTTCGGTGATACATTTGAATCATGTCTAGTTAATCTGGAACGAATGCTTATTAGATGCGAACAATCAAATCTAGTTCTTAATTGGGAGAAATGCCATTTCATGGTTAAAGAAGGCATCGTTCTTGGTCATAAAATTTCAAAAGAAGGAATTGAAGTGGATAGAGCTAAAGTAGATGTAATTGCGAAACTTCTACATCCCACCAATGTTAGAGGAGTTAGGAGTTTTCTAGGGCATGCCAGTTTTTACCGACGTTTCATAAAAGATTTTTCTAAAATTGCCACTCCTATGAATAAACTCCTAGAAAAGGATGCTCCATTCATCTTTTCAGATGAATGTATCAAATCTTTTAATATTCTTAAAGAGAAACTCACTAATGCGCCGATCATGATAACACCAAATTGGAATCTACCGTTTGAACTAATGTGCGATGCAAGTGATTTTGCAATGGGAGCCATTTTAGGACAAAGGATTGAAAAACGATTTCAACCTATATATTATGCTAGTAAGACGTTACAAGGAGCACAAACGAACTACACAACTACTGAAAAAGAACTCCTTGCTATTGTCTTTGCTTTTGACAAATTTCGTTCATATCTCGTTCTAGCAAAAACGGTGGTCTATACCGACCATTCTGCTCTTAGATACCTATTTTCGAAACAAGATGCTAAACCAAGATTAATTCGTTGGATCTTACTCTTACAAGAGTTCGATATTGAAATCCGAGATAAAAAAGGAGCAGAAAATCTCGCCGCTGATCATCTTTCTCGTCTTGAAAATCCCGAATTAGAAGTTCTAAATGAATCGGCCATACAAGACAACTTTCCTGACGAATATCTATTGAAGATAGATTATAATGAAATCCCATAGTTTGCAGACTATGCAAACTACTTAGTATGTGGATTCCTTGAAAAAGGATTATCGTACCAAAAACGAAAGAAATTCTTCAGTGATATAAAACACTATTTTTGGGAAGATCCACATCTGTTTAAAAGTTGTCCTGATGGAATAGTACGCCGATGTGTATTTGGAGATGAAGCTAGTAAAATTTTAAACCATTGTCACACAGGACCAACAGGAGGGCATTATGGGCCTCAACTAACAGCAAGAAAAGTTTACGATGCTGGATTCTATTGGCCTACAATTTACAAAGACGCACACCTTCTTTGCAAATCCTGTGATGCTTGTTAAAGGGCCGGAAAAATAAGTCAACGTGATGAAATGCCACAAAATGTTATCCAAGTATGTGAAGTATTTGACATTTGGGGTATTGACTTTATGGGTCCATTTCCAAAATCTCATAATAATCTTTATATTCTCGTAGCCATTGATTATGTATCTAAATGGGCGGAAGCACAAGCTCTCCCAACTAACGATGCACGAGTTGTAGTCAACTTTTTAAAACGTCTTTTTACAAGGTTTGGAACACCGAAAGCTTTAATAAGTGATCGGGGTACTCATTTTTGTAATAATCAACTTGAGAAAGTTCTTGAAAGATATGGAGTAACTCATAAAATCTCCACCGCATATCATCCACAAACAAGTGGACAAGTTGAAAATACCAACCGAGCTTTAAAACGTATTCTAGAGAAAACCGTAGGATCAAATCCGAAGGAATGGTCCATTAAATTGGAGGATGCACTCTGGGCTTTTAGAACAGCCTACAAAACTCCAATTGGAACCACACCTTTTAGACTTGTTTATGGAAAAGCATGTCATCTTCCAGTAGAAATTGAACACAAAGCATTTTGGGCTTTGAAGACATGTAATCTTGATATACATGAAGCTGGACGTCTATGATTAAGTCAACTAAACGAATTAGAAGAATTAAGACATGAAGCATACGAAAATTCGTTAATCTATAAAGAAAGAATGAAGAAATGGCATGATAAAAGAATCAGAAGTTTAAAAGAATTTAAAGAAGGAGACAGAGTTCTTCTTTTCAATTCACGATTCAAGCTATTTCCTGGAAAATTGAAATCAAGATGGTCTGGACCATTCATAGTCAAAAGAGTTTTCCCATACGGAACGATAGAATTAATAAATTCAAATGGGATTGAATTTAAAGTTAATGGTCACAAAGTTAAACACTACATAGATAGTTTGATGGAATTCGACAATGAAGTTAATCACAATTTCGATACCACAGCTAACTAAGTGTGGGGAGAATCAAGTCTTTTAAAGGATAATATGTATTTCTGTTAGAGTTAGATTTTTTGTTTTCGTGTAGTTCTCGAAAATGGAACCCGAATGGTCTTTCCCTAGCAGACCCTAAAGAACTAGTCTTCTCCCCCCATTTTGAATTTTTATTTTTTTTAGGTTTTTACAAAATGAAGACTGCCTGTGAACTAAACCATGGTCTAATGCTACACGCTTTGATCACTAAATGTAATAATGACACACTACTGAGTGAAATAGTATCAGTAATCAGAGAAATATTGGACAGAGTAAGAAAAGAATCCAGATACGAAGATAATAAGTTACAATTTGGTAAAGGAAAATCAAAAGCGAAAAGAAGAGCACGACACCTAGAGAGATGTCACAAATGTGGAAAATGGTCACATGGAGGTAAATGTTCAAATAATCAAACCTATTCAAATACCGAATTTGTTACTTTATGCAGAGACGGACCGTTCATATGTTTAGAAGAAAAAACACTGAATGCTCGAGGTTACGCCTATGTAGCTATGGAAAACCAATTAAACCGACTATCTTATGAATGGGATAGATCATATAACTAAGAATACTATCTCACAGGTATGTCTGTATAGTTTTTATTTTTTATTTTTAACCTTTTGATAATAAACGCTAATTTGTTCGCTATAAAGTATTAAATTGGTATTAAATAAAATTAGGTTTGGCGACCGAAATTATTGATATCATTCAAAAATTTATTACATCACTGCGAAATTTAACGTTTATTCTTAAGGTATAAATATCTTTAATCAATCAACACAAAATATTTCAAAAATTCGTCATGAGTTAAATTAGGTCATGGAACCGAAATTACTTTACCGAAAAGAGGGGCGTATATTTTTGATAATATTTGATTGATTAAAGTGGGATAAAAAGCTAAAAAGATTTTTAATTTTATGTTTACCATGTTTTTAAAATTAATATATAAATCTTAAATTAATATTGTAAACTTTGTAAAAACAATATATTTAAAATTGTAAATATTTGAAAAACATAATATAAGTTTGGTGTGAATTTATAATATGAATTTTTATTTAAGTTTGGTGTGAATTTTTAATTTTATACATTTCAAATTTTAAGTTTGGTGTGAATTTTTAATATTAATTTTGAATTTTATGTATTTTTATTTTAAGTTTGGTGTGAATTTAAAAACAAAAATTTACTTTATCTCATTAAGTTAAAAATATGATTTTTAAAATTCGTCGTAAGTTGAAGACTAGGTCATTGAACCGAAATTACTTTACCCAAGGGAGGGACGAGAACTTTTATTATCATTATTTTTAATTTTATTGAATTGAAGTATGTCAAAAACATTAAAAAATCCAAAAATCTTTACTTTTAAAACCGCGCTTTGAATTGACAAATTTTAAAATTTTGTCGAGGGACAGACTAGGACATCGATCCGAAACGCCCTCGCTCCTAAAGGAAAACAAAATTTTTAAAATTTAATTAATTATAAGTTTTATAAAGTATAAGGTTTTATAAAAAAAAAAAAATCAGAAATCACTGTAGCCGGGTATCCATGCGATCGCATGGAATTTCCACTATCCCTCCATGCGATCGCATGGAGAGTAAAATCAGGCCTGATACATCAGTCGTCTGTTCTGTTCTTCATCCACAAAACACACACACAAACACGAACCAACCCCAAAATCCTCTCTAAAATTCGCCATTTTTCACCGTAATTCGTCATTTTTCTTGCTCTAATCATGCCTAGATTCTCATTCTTCAGCAAAATGGTAAAAATTACACCCCTAAACTCTATAAATTCCTAGTTTTTGTGATAATTACCAATTTTTTACCTAATGCAATTTTGTTAATTTCTAGTGTAATTAGTGTTAAATTGTTAGTATTTTATGCATGTATAACCTAGATTGATGCTATTTAACATGATTTGAAGCCAAAAACTTCAAAATTTTTAGAAATCTAGGGTTTGTGTTCTTGAGCAATTTGGGGCTTTTTGGTATAAACAGGTTATGGCCGATTTTTGTCATGAATTATTGCAAAATTGAGTAGTGTAACATGTTTAGATAGTTAAATGATCCAAACATTGATCCTAAACATGATTTTTAGAAATTAAAGTGGACTTTTTAAGTCCAAAATTCATGAACTTGATTAATTTGATATATTTGCCATTTGAGACTTGTTTAATTATTAGTAATGACTATTTTAACATGTTATTTGAGTTAAATGCTTCTGAATTTTGTATACATTTTCATATGTGCTTATTTGAAAAGTGTAGAATTGTAAAAAATTGTAAAAATGTGTATAAGTTTAATTTTGATTTAACATGTTATAGTGATTGTTTTAAGTTGTTACTTTGCTAACACTAATGCATATTTGGATGCACAAATTTTGTGTTTAATGTGTTTTGCAGAAAGCCGATACTGGAGGTTCAGGAGCATCATCATCTAGACGACCAGCACCAGCACCAGAACCAGAACCAGAAATGCAACACGAACAAGAACCACAACAGGAACAACAACAACAGCCTGATCAGCACATACCTTATTATGATCCGGTACAGTTTGTTGATGAATTCATAGTATTCCCAATGAGGCCGCCAGTAGAATTCCCAACGATTCCTGAGCACACTCTACATCCTAATCTGGGATTTGATAGAAGATGGAGAGATTACGAGACATATCAAAGGAACAAATTCAAATTGGTAACAAAAAATGTAGAGGTGCCAAGGGTAATCGATTGGGTCCCTTTGGAAACGGTCCATCTAGCTGACCGTGTTAGACAGCTTTTAGTTTAAAGGTATGGCAGTTCTTCTTTTACAGATTGGGAACGTCTTTTCACCATTCATAGACCTGTATATAAGGAATGGTGTGTTGAGTTGATAAGTACTGTATCACTTGATACAAATATAGTTAGAATAGATGATAGAAGATTTCTTAGGTTTATCCTTGGCGGTAGGATGTACAGAATGTCCATGCTGGACATGGCCAGGGCCTTACAAATATATACTCCTGGTGAGTTGCTATTACCCGATTGTACAAATTTGATTCATTATGGTGAAAGGGTAGATAGTAACTTTGACGCTGACGCCATTTGGAGGCGTATGTCACATTTTGATGTTTTTACACGAGCAGGAGGACACTCCTATACACATATTGACAGAGCCGAGCTTCGTATTATTCATAGATTTTTGGCTAACTCGATTACACAGAGAGGTCATAATAAAGAAAAAATTACCTTACATGATTTATTCTACCTAAAGTGTATTCGGGATCCTAGAAGCTTTGTCAATATCCCTTACTGTGTTGCTTTTTATTTATCTAAAATGGTAGAGGGAATGCATGACGGGAGTATAATAGGAGGAGGTATTTTTGTTACTCTCATTGGAGAGTATTTAGGTGTTCATAGGAGCCAAGGGGGTCCATTACAGCTTTGTAGAGAACAGGTTGAGCCCTTAGGATTGAAAGTTTATGTGGGTGCTAAGGTATTGAAAAGTAGACGTAACCAGGCAGTACCCTATGAGGGATCTCATCCTCTGGTAGAGAGAGGCTCAGACGAGGAAATGGAGGAGGCGGAAGACATTAGGGATGTCTTTCGAGATGCTATTCTTGACGTCCACGTTCGTATAGATGAGGAAGCAATGACTAACGCGGCAAGACATAGTATGTATGAGCAGTGGAACTCCGAGCGAGTATACGAGGATTATAGGCGACGCCAACATGATAGCTGGTTAGTTCATCAGCACCAAATCATGAGCCAGCTATCATATCAGGTACCAAATAACTATGTACCTACTCGACCTGCTCATTTTCCGCCACATAGCCCCGATATCCGGCCACCCTTTAACCGGTATGACTATAACCAAGCCTATTAAAACACCTATAACCAACAATGGAACCCACCTGACGAGGTGAACTGGAACCCATATCCAGACTGATTTAGTTCCATTTGGTTATTTATATGATTTTTATGTTTTTATCTTTTTACTTATTCATGTTTAAACTTATGTTACTTGAATATACTTATGTAATCTTTATCATTTTTATTATTATTGTGTACTAATATTTCACATTTAGGATTTGAAAGTGGGATATTAAGTCCCATTTTAAATTGCCATGCATGTTTATATTTGTATGTATGTATATGGTAAATTGTACAAAACAGGGTAAAACAGCGATTTTCAAAGACTGGCATTAAGTTCAGCAAAAGCTACTAATTTTGACGACAAGATAAATGTGATGTAACAACAGACGGAATGGACAAATGATATGTACCATTTATCATTCAGCAAACAAACACCAATATGTTTGGAAACTTTGGTAAAATTTAATCATTTCTACGCTAATCACCCTCAATAATTTAAATTGTTACTGATTTCTTGCAAACGAGGGCATTGCAAGATCTTAAGTGTGAGAAGGGGTTAAATTCTTTCGGTTTTTAAAATTTTTATCTTAAACACTTGGTTACCATTAAAAATACTAGTAACGTAGTAGTTGTATTAGAATCTAGTGCTCTCTGATGATAAAGAACAGCCCTAGTCTTATATACTGACTACCCAATTCTAGTAAAATTTTTCAAAATTTTCAATTAAATGAACTCAAAATTATGTTTATACATATTTATGAACGATAAAACTAGGTGTTAACACCGAAATTATTGTTATCTCAGAAATGACATAAATTGAGAAACAAACCAAAATGTTAAAATTCATTTAAAATGGAATAGAGGACAATAAAAAGGAAAATAAAAGCCAAGTGTGGGAAAAATTACCAAGTTATCTTAAACATATGTCACATATTTCTGTAACAAATAACTGAAAATACTTTTGCTTTGGACTAAACTAAACTATTTTACCCGATGAAAGAAAAGAAGAGATGGATCTACACGATGAATCAATTCCATCATTAAAAGGAAGTAAAGTCTTCCGAAAAAGAAACGCGCTTCTTGATTTAGGTCAGGAAGTTGTCGTCCAGACCAGCTGTAGGTTGACGAAAAATCTAGAAAAGTCATCACTAAAATCAGCAGGAAATCCACGGACCTCAGCATCAAACAGGGTCGCCAAGTGGTCAGACTTATCCTAACCATGAGAGGATCTGTCTTGTAAAATGGGGAGGGCACCGTGCAAATTAGCTTGATAAGACTAATGAATCAGATCCCCAGAAAGGATAATCTCCTTAAAGATTAAAAATCAGCTTTTAAGACTGATATTACTCAATCCTTGAGATTGACCTTAAAGATTGAGAATTTAAACTCATGGAATTCAATGATATCTAAACTCGAGTTTGAACGAGAAAATATTTTGATCAAAATTACAAACCGATTTGTTTTCTGAAAACCCATTTTTAATGCGTTCATTACCATTGAACGTAAAATCCTAGGAATTCACCTGGAATTCATTAGGTCACTTGAACCAAATCGGGTGTCAACCGTAAGAACGGTGGTTGCATAGCATGGTTAAAGATAGGACCTTGTGTCAGACCGACAAATTATAAGGGTGAGCTTTACTATTGCTCCTACAAAGGATAGTAATTGCGTCCGACACATTATAGACCATAACTAAAAGCATGTCAGGGGACATTGCCTTAACAGTTGCTTGTTCAACGCTTTCCTTTATAACCGGACGGTAGTTTACCGAAAGGTAATATACGGGACAAGTAAACTGGACGTGTTGCTTTCCTAATACAAGGTTAGCAAGTGGGTGACACAAAACCGCAAGTTTTGAGCTAAAATTTTCAAATCTGAAACCCACCAAGCCCACAAAAATATTTTGTAAACACCGGTGAAGGGTTATTCCGGAAAACTTATCTAGGGTAAAAACTAGATTTAATTTTCAAAAGATCAAATGTTTTCATAAAGATCCAATTTCCTTAATGGATCTAAATTTTATAGTCATGTGGGACTGTAAACCACATCATTACTACCATTGTTTATACCGCCGTATTGAAATCACTGATGTACAAAGTGTGAAGAATAAAGAAGTGATTCTAGTATTTCAAGACTATATTACTTGAGGACAAGCAACGCTCAAGTGTGGGAATATTTGATAATGCTAAAAACGAACATATATTTCATAGCATTATTCCTCAAGAAAGACAAGCTTTTAGTTGCAACTGTTCTATTTACAAGTGATATTCTTTTAAATAATAAAAGGTGAAGACAAAAGACAGATTCGACGAATTGAAGATGCAAACGACCAAAAAGCTCAAAAGTACAAAATACAATCAATGAGGTTCCAATTATTGATAAGAAACGTCTCAAAATTACAAGAGTACAAGATTCAAAACGCAAAGTACAAGATATTAAATTGTACGCAAGGACGTTCGAAAATCCGGAACCGGGACCAGAGTCAACTCTCAACGCTCGACGCAACGGACTAAAAATTACAAGTCAACTATGCACATAAATATAATATAATATATAATTAATTCTTAAAATTAATATATATATTATATTATATTATAAAACCGTCGGTAGAAGAAAACAACCAAATGTGAGCCTCCCCAACTAGCCATGCGATCGCATGGCCTTGAAGAGCAAAGCTCATGCGATCGCATGAGCCCCAGTTCCAGCCCACATGCCTATAAAAATCGAGCTTTGGTGCACCACAAAAACATATCCTTTCTTCTCTTCATCATACGTAAAGTATATATATTTATATATATATATATATATATATATATATATATATATATATATATATATATATATTTTAATTTTAATTTTAATTTCTAATAATAAGGGTGTGTTAGCGAATGTTGTAAGGGTGTAAGTCGAAATTCTGTCCGTGTAACGCTACGCTATTTTTAATCATTGTAAGTTATGTTCAACCTTTTTAATTTAATGTCTCGTAGTTAAGTTATTATTATGCTTATTTAATCCGAAGTAATCATGATGTTGGGCTAAAAATATTAAAATTGGGTAATTGGGCTTTGTACCATAATTGGGGTTTGGACAAAAGAACGACACTTGTGGAAATTAGACTATGGGCTATTAATGGGCTTTATATTTGTTTAACTAAATGATAGTTTGTTATTGTTAATATAAAGATTTACAATTGGACATCCCTATAAATAACCATATACACTCAATCGGACACGATGGGCGGGATATTTATATGTACGAATAATCGTTCATTTAACCGGACACGGGAATGGATTAATAGCCACTAGAATTATTAAAACAGGGGTGAAATTATGTACAAGGACACTTGGCATAATTGTTAACAAAGTATTAAAACCTTGGGTTACACTCAGTCGACATCCTGGTGTAATTATTAAACAAAGTAATAAAACCTTGTTACAGTTTAAGTCCCCAATTAGTTGGAATATTTGACTTCGGGTATAAGGATAATTTGATGAGGACACTCGCACTTTATATTTATGACTGATGAACTGTTATGGACAAAAACCAGACGGACATATTAAATAATCCAGGACAAAGGACAATTAACCCATGGGCATAAAACTAAAATCAACACGTCAAACATCATGATTACGGAAGTTTAAATAAGCATAATTCTTTTATTTCATATTTAATTTCCTTTATTTTATATTTAATTGCCCTTCTAATTATCGCATTTTTATTGTTATTGTATTTAATTGCACTTTTAATTATCGTACTTTTTAATTATCGCAAGTTTATTTATCGCACTTTTATTATTCGCAATTTCATTATCGTTATTTACTTTACGCTTTAAATTAAGTCTTGTATTTATTTATTATTTTACATTTGGTTTTAACTGCGACTAAAGTTTTAAAATCGACAAACCGGTCATTAAACGGTAAAAATCCCCCTTTATAATAATAATATTACTTATATATATATATATTTGTATTTTTATAAAAGTAAACTAATATAGCGTTAAGCTTTGTTTAAAGATTTTCCCTGTGGAACGAACCGGACTTACTAAAAACTACACTACTATACGATTAGGTACACTGCCTATAAGTGTTGTAGCAAGGTTTAAGTATATCCATTCTATAAATAAATAAATATCTTGTGTAAAATTGTATCGTATTTAATAGTATTTCCTTGTAAAATATAATAGTATTTTATACCCCTTAGCTTTGACATCAAAAATACATGTTACAAGTCATTTTTTAAAGAGGTAGTCATTTCCGTCGAAAAAACGACATCTTGATGACCATATTGAAAAACATACTTCAACTTTGTGTTTAACCATAATTTTTGGATATAGTATCATATTCATATGAAATATTATTTTTCCAGAAAACAAACTTCCAATTCAAAGATTAAGATAGTTTTTATTTTTCTAACCCAAAACAGCCCCCGGTTTCACTACGACGGCTTATGTCCGGTTTTACGGTGTTTTTCGTGTTTTCAGGTTTTAAATCATTAAGTTAGCATATCATATAGATATAGAACATGTGTTTAGTTGATTTTAAAAGTCAAGTTAGAAGGATTAACTTTGTTTGCGAACAAGTTTAGAATTAACTAAACTATGTTCTAGTGATTACATGTTCAAATATTTGAATAAGATAGTTTTATATATATGAATTGAATGATGTTATGAACATCATTACTACCTCAAGTATAGTAGGTAAACCTACTGGAAATGATGAAAAATAAACTTGAGCTTCAAAGGATCTTCGATGGCTTGGAAGTTCTTGAAGTAGAATCATGACACGAAAACAAGTTCAAGTAAGATTACTACTTGAATTAAGATAGTTATGTTTATAGAAATTGAACCAAAGCTTGAATATGATTCTTACCTTTGATTTAGAATGAAAACTACTGAGATTAACAAAAGTTTCTTAATCTTGGATGATTACTTGGAATGGATTTGAAAGCTTGGAAGTAATCTAGCAAGTTTGAAAGATTTATTGAAGTGTTCTTGAATGGTTGTTTTTATGATGATTAATGCTTGTAATTGAAGATAAAAGATGGTGAAAATTCTTGGATATGATCAAGTATGATGTTAGGAGTATTTTGAGAGAGAATTTGGAGTGTAAGTATGAGAAAATGGAATGGAAAAATGAGGTGAAATCATAAAAATGTTTTTACTCATTATAAAGAAAGAAAATATTCTTAAGTTTGTTTTCTTGCTAAATAATTCATGCTAGTTGACAAATGGTTAGTTCCACATGTTCCTTAATCATTTAAGGCTGCTAAGGAGTAGATTTTTATGTGTATATACCAATAGTGTGTACATCTAGGAGCTGGGTATTGTACGAGTAGGAATACGGTTGTATATGAGTAGAATTGTTGATGAAAATGAATGAGGATGTAATTGTAAGCATTTTTGTTAAGTAGAAGTACTTTGATATGTGTCTTGAAGTCTTTCAAAAGTGTACTAATACATCTAAATACACTACATGTATATACATTTTAACTGAGTCGTTAAGTCATCGTTAGTCGTTACATGTAAGTGTTGTTTTGAAACCTTTAAGTTAACGATCTTGTTAAATGTAATTAATTCATTATTATTATACTTAAATGAGATGTTAAATTGTTATGTTAACATGATAACATGGTGTATGAATATATCTTAACATCATATATATATGTTAAAATACTATTACAACGATAATCGTTACATATATATATTGTTTCGAAATCCTTAAGTTAGTAGTCTCATCTTACTTGTATAGTTCATTGTTAATACACTCGATGATATACTTAATTATCATTTTATCATGTTAAATATAGTATCTCGATATCTTAATACAATACATATGTATTTAGTAAGACGTTGTTATAACGATAATCGTTATGTATATCGTTTCGAGCTTCATAATTCAATATTCTCATTTTTTATGTATATCACACATTGTTGATATACTTAGTGAGATACTTACTTATCATAATCTCATGTTAACCATATATATGTCCATATATATATATCAGCATGTCGTTTTTACAAGTTTTAACGTTTGTGAATCGCCGGTCAACTTGGGTGGTCAATTGTCTACATGAAACTCATTTCAAATAATCAGGTCTTAACAAGTTTGATTGCTTAACATGTTGGGAACATTTAATCATGCAAATATAGTTTTCATTTAATATATAATCATGAAATAATCATGGAAAAGTTCGGGTCACTACAGTACCTACCCGTTAAATAAATTTCGTCCCAAAATTTTAAGCGGTTGAAGGTGTTGACACATCTTCTGGAAATAAGTGCGAGTATTTCTTATTTATCTGGTCTTCACGTTCCCAGGTGAACTCGGGTCCTCTACGAGCATTCCATCGAACCTTAATAATTGGTATCTTGTTTTGCTTAAGCCTTTTAACCTCACGATCCATTATTTCGACGGGTTCTTCGATGAATTGAAGTTTTTCATTGATTTGGAATTCGTCTAGCAGAATAGTGAGATCTTCTTTAGCAAAACATTTCTTCAAATTCGAGACGTGGAAAGTGTTATGTACAGCCGCGAGTTGTTGAGGTAACTCAAGTCGGTAAGCTACTGGTCCGACACGATCTATAATCTTGAATGGCCCGATGTATCTTGGATTTAGTTTCCCCCGTTTATTAAATCGAACAACACCTTTCCAAGGTGAAACCTTAAGCATGACCATCTCTCCAATTTCAAATTCAATATCTTTTCTTTTAATGTCCGCGTAGCTCTTTTGTCGACTTTGAGCGGTTTTTAAACGTTGTTGAATCTGGATGATCTTCTCGGTAGTTTCTTGAATTATCTCCGGACCAGTAATTTGTCTATCTCCAACTTCACTCCAACAAATCAGAGACCTGCACTTTCTACCATAAAGTGCCTCAAACGGTGCCATCTCAATACTCGAGTGGTAACTGTTGTTGTAGGAAAACTCTGCTAACGGTAGGTGTCGATACCAACTTTTTCCAAAATCAATAACATATGCTCGTAGCATGTCTTCAAGCGTTTGTATCGTCCTTTCACTCTGCCCATCAGTCTGTGGATGATAGGTAGTACTCATGTCTAGACAAGTTCCTAATGCTTGCTGTAATGTCTGCCAAAACCTTAAAACAAATCTGCCATCCCTATCAGAGATAATAGAGATTGGTATTCCATGTCTGGAGACAACTTCTTTCAAGTATAATCGCACCAACTTCTCCATTTTGTCATCTTCTCTCATTGGCAGAAAATGTGCTGATTTGGTGAGACGATCGACTATTACTCAAATAGTATGATAACCACTTGCAGTCCTTGGCAATTTAGTAATGAAATCCATGGTAATGTTTTCCCATTTCCATTTCGAGATTTCAGGTTGTTGAAGTAGACTTGATGGTTTTTGATGTTCAGCTTTGACCTTAGAACACGTCAAACATTCTCCCATATATCTAGCAATATCGGCTTTCATACCCGGCCACCAAAAGTGCTTCTTGAGATCTTTGTACATCTTTCCCGCTCCGGGATGTATTGAGTATCTGGTTTTATGTGCTTCCTTAAGTACCATTTCTCTCACATCTCCAAACTTTGGTACCCAAATTCTTTCAGCCCTATACCGGGTTCCATCTTGCCGAATATTAAGATGTTTCTCCGATCCTTTAGGTATTTCATTCTTCAAATTTCCCTCTTTTAAAACTCCATGTTGCGCCTCCTTTATTTGGGTAGTAAGGTTAGTATGAATAATTATATTCATAGCTTTTACTCGTATAGGTTCTCTATCTTTTCTGCTCAAGGCGTCGGCTACCACATTTGCCTTCCCCAGGTGGTAACGAATCTCAAAGTCGTAATCATTCAACAGTTTAATCCACCTATGCTGTCACTTGTTCAGTTGTTTCTGATTAAATATATGTTGGAGACTTTTGTGGTCGGTATATATAATACTTTTGACCCCATATAAGTAGTGCCTCCAAGTCTTTAATGCAGAAACAACAGCGCCCAATTCCAAATCGTGAGTCATATAATTTTGCTCGTGAATCTTCAATTGTTTGGACGCATAAGCAATTACCTTCATTCGTTGCATTAATACACAGCCGAGGCCTTGCTTTGAGGTGTCACAATATATCACAAAATCATCATTCCCTTCAGGCAATGACAATATAGGTGCCGTAGTTAACTTTTTCTTCAACAATTGGAACACTTTCTCCTGCTCATCCTTCCATTCAAATTTCTTCCCTTTATGCGTTAATGCAGTCAAGGGTTTTGCTATTTTGGAAAAATCTTGGATGAACCTTCTGTAGTAACCAGCCAGTCCTAAAAATTTGCGTATATGCTTCAGAGTTTTTGGGGTTTCCCACTTTTCAACGGTTTCAATCTTTGCTGGATCCACCTGAATACCTTCTTTGTTCACTATGTGTCCGAGGAATTGAACTTCTTCCAACCAAAATGCACACTTTGAAAACTTAGCGTACAGTTTTTCTTTCCTCAACAAATCTAGCACTTTTCTCAAATGTTCTTCGTGCTCTTGATCATTCTTTGAGTAGATAAGTGTGAAGACCCATCCTAATCCATTCGGACGAAGTCCACATCGATTATAAATGATTAACAACAGTTGATTACATCGCGAGGTTCTTGACCTCTATATGATACATTTTACAAACATTGCATTCGTTTTTAAAAGACAAACCCTCATTTACATTGAAAGCTGACGACATGCATACTATTTCATAATATAACTAAACTATAAATGACTTAATAATAATCTTGATGAACTCAACGACTCGAATGCAACGTCTTTTGAAATATGTCATGAATGACTCCAAGTAATATCTTTAAAGTGAGTAAATGCACAGCGGAAGATTTCTTTCATACCTGAGAATAAACATGCTTTCAAGTATCAACCAAAAGGTTGGTGAGTTCATTAGTTTAACAAAAATAATCATTTCATAATTTTAATAGACCACAAGATTTCATATTTCTATTTCTCATAAACATACGTCCCATGCATAGAGACAAAATATCATTCATATGGATTGAACACCTGGTAACCGACATTCACAAAATGCATATAAGAATATCCCCATCATTCCGGGATCCTCCTTCGGACATGATATAAATTTCAAAGTACTAAAGCATCCGGTACTTTGAATGGGGCTTGTTGGGCCCGATAGATCTATCTTTAGAGTTCGCATCAATTAGGGTGTCTGTTCCCTAATTCTTAGATTACCAGACTTAATAAAAGGGGCATATTCGGTTTAATAATCCAACGATAGAATGTAGTTTCGATCACTTGTGTCTATTTCGTAAAGCATTTATAAAAGCAGCGCATGTATTCTCAGTCCCAAAAATATATATTGCAAAAGCATTTAAAAAGGGAGCAAATGAAACTCACGCATATAAATATTGTAAAATAGTTATTAAAACATTTCATGTATTCTCAGCTCAAAAATATATATATAAAGGGAATAATGAAACTCACGCATATAAATATTGTAAAATAGTTAATAAAGCATTTGCATGTATTCTCAGCCCAAAAATGTATATAAAAAGGGAATAATGAAACTCACGCATATAAATATTGTAAAATAGTTAATAAAGCATTTGCATGTTTTCTCAGCCCAAAAATGTATATAAAAAGGAAATAATGAAACTCACCTAATGTATTTTGTAGTAAAAATACATAGAACGACATTGAACAAGTATAAGGTTGGCCTCGGATTCACGAACCTATATCATTTGTATATATATTAAAACATATAGTCATAATCGAATAAATCTATATATTGTTATTAATGATGTAATTTGTTATAGCTATTAATGTATAAGTTTCATTATTTATTTATTTTATATTTTCATTTTTTTTATATAAATATATATAATATTAATATAGTTAAGTTATGTGTATTAAATATATTTTTATATATACATCATTTGTTTGTAACTTAAATATTCTAATAATACTAAATTAAGGGTGATAATAATAATGTAAATTTTAATAAAGATAATAACCTTACAAATTTGATAAAAATGATAGTTTTAATAAAAATAATAATTTTGATAATTTTTAATTACAATGATTACTTTACTTTAATAATATAATGATAACAATAATAACATCGTTGATAGTAATAAGTTTTATTATAAACACCGTGTTTAATTTCTAGACTTATAACTACAGTTTTTCTAAAATTTCACCATAACAACATTTATTATTAACTTCATATTCAGTTACAGTTGTGATTAACACGCTCGAATTCATTATAGTCAATGATAACAATAATAATACACTAATAATAATAATAATAATAATAATAATAATAATAATAATAATAATAATAATAATAATAATAATAATAATAATACTAGTAATAATAACAACAACAATAATAATAATAATAATAATAATAATAATAATAATAATAATAATAATAATAATAGTAATAATAATCATAATTTTAGTAATAATAATAATAATGTTAATAATGTTAATACTGATAATATTAATAACGAGAATAATATAACCTATATTGATGATATTAACTTTAATAATCATTTTATTTATAATAATAGTGATAATAATTAGTAAGACAATAATACTAATAAGTAATAATAATAACATAACAATAATACATACAACACCAATAATAATAATAATAATAATAATAATAATAATAATAATAATAATAATAATAATAATAATAATAATAATAATAATAATAATAATAATAATAATAATAATAATAAAATCTACCTTTAAAAAGCTTTTTAAAAGAAACTGTCACGAGCTGGGTTCGAACCCGCGACCTCCCGTTCATCTACAAACACACATAACCACCCAGCCGTTTTTATTTTTCTGATAATATTATGAATCCATTAGTATATAACCCGTACTAATCTATTCTCCTTTTATCTTCCTCTCTAAACCAACTAGTCGACTGGCAATCACAGTAACAGCCATCATATTTATTATAATGTTTGAGTTAAGCTTCAATTATCTAAAATTGATACATCGTTTAATTAAATAAAACAAACAACAACAACAACAACAACAAAAATAAAAATAAAAGATGAAGAACAGACTGCTGTGCAGTCGTAGTTTTTTTTTTAAAAAAAATATTGCTTTTTGATTTTAAGAAAGTTTTAGATAATACATATAACATGAAACCTGTTTTAATTCGCAAATAGAAACTTTTTGGATCGTTAATTTCAATAGAAACCTCAAAATAGATTCGAATTTGATGAAGAACACAAAGTTGACTTTTTAGAAAGTTAAGTTTGACTCAAAAATTAGAAGTCGATAGGAAGAATTAACCTTTGAAATTTTGCAGATAGATTAAAAGAAAGATTTCTAATATATCTGCATTTAAGGATTTTAAAATGGCGTTCGAATTCAAAGTATCTGAGAAATTGGACAAGAACAGGAAGTATCGAATTTTTTTAATGGTTTCTCTCCTTTTTCTTTTACTAATTGTGGAAGATGAGAGATATATTGATTGAGTGAGTGGTGTAGATACAACCCGTGATCCTAATTGATTCGTGAGAAGGACCTATAACAGCTTACAGACAACAAGTCGACAGAGACAAAATTGAAGAAAGGAAAAAAAAATATAAATAAGAAAATAGAAAAGGACTTGCAACAGAATTTGGATTGTATGGAATATGTAGTGGACCTGTTACTGATTCTTGTTATGTTTCTGTGATTAAATCGTACGGGTTAGAGACAGGAAATCAAATTAGGTAAAGTTAGATTGAAACATGAAACAGATTCTTACCTATATCTGTATTTATAAATTAATAAATTATATATTTAGTATTAACAATAAATATATAACTAATAATAATTATATTAATAATACTAATTAATAATATTAGAAGTACTAATAATAAAAATAATATCACCAATTTTTATTAACAATAAAAGCAATAAATAACAATGATACTAATAATCACATTAATGTTAATTATTTATTTTTAATAATAATTAAAAGTAATAAACTATATGACAACTATATTTCAACTTGTAATTAAATTAAGCAATACATATTATTAATTATGTAACACCTATATTATATATTAACATATTTGAATATTTGAATATTTTATATATGTTTCAATACATATAACATTGATTATGTTTAGGAATCATATATTCATTTTAATAATAACTTTTTTACTTTGTGTATTATTTTACATATTTAATTCTAATGATTTACTCGTATTTTATTATCTCAACTTATTATTATTATATATACTTACATTTATATTTACATATTTATTTACACACAATTGTTCGTGAATCGTCGGAGTTAGTCAAAGGTCAATTGAATATATGAACATCGTTCTAAAATTTTCTAGACACCACATTACATACTTTGCTTATCGTATCAAAATCATATAAAGATTAAGTTTAAATTTGGTCGAAAATTCCCGGGTCGTCACAGTACCTACCCGTTAAAGAAATTTCGTCCCAAAATTTGAATGTGTTCGTCATGGCTATTAATAAAAATGTTTTCATGACGAATATGAGTTGATAAATAGAGTTTTATCATCATTGAGTAATATGGATAAAACAATTTGATTATTCGAAGAGCACGAGTGAAGCTATTCATAAAAGAATGAAATGAGAAACAAAGATTTGTTTTTAACTTTTTGACGTAGTCAGGTTTGAATTTAGAAAATAAAGTTTGTCTTAACTTTTGACGTCATCTTGATTGAATTCCGGAATTCAAGGGATATAAAGAAAATCTTCAAAATCTAAAAGATTTGATTCTTCGGCGAATAAGAAAATTAAGATCTCTATAATTAAATGCGACGATTTGTCCCAATTACTACATCTGATATTTTCATTATAAATTTACCTTTTCCGTTCCATTAGTTTTCACCACTTCTATACTCAATTCCCAAATCTAAAAGATTGTGAAAATGCTTAATCCAATTCTAATCTTTGTCCTTATCCTGACTGTCGTAACAATCGTTCTCCTTTTCCAACTTCCACAGGACGAATCTATTTATTTCTACTATGCTCTAGGGCTTATTGTATTTATAATCCTCCCGTGTCTTTATATTGCTATACGCACTGGTATCCATAGTTTGTAGTTTCGGTGTTGTTGTTGGGCTTTATATTCTTCCTTATATTTCAATGTCCCTATTCCTGTCTCCTATAATCACTGTCATCCACAGTTAATACTCCCTTCTATTTACTGTGATTTATACCCCCTTTCTATTTCGGAGCTTCATGCTTTGGTTTTCTTTTCGTGAATAACGGTCCAGAATTCATAGATGTGGAGTTTTGAATGAGTTTAAAGTTCTAAACAAGAAAGAACGTAATAGCACGATTTGATTTGTCAAATTACCAGAATAACTGAGAATAGATCTATCAAGAATATATTTTCTTGATATGTTCAGAAATTAAGCAGAATGAAAGAGTTATGTAACATGACACATGATGACGTTATAATCTGTGAATCATCATGTTCCATTTAGAAACTCAGCATGACTTACTGTAATATAATCACGTTGATCAAGTGTCATTATATTATACTAACTCATGCATCAGTTCCCAACATTACTTCAATAACATTCATATTTTAAGCTCGAAGGTTTACAGAATATAGAAACTAACAGTTTCTATATGATGTAACACTGATAGCACTAATAGATTAATGATTTCAGATAAGAATATTTACGAAAATATCTTCAGGAAATATGGAGGATATTTATAATGAAAGATACGATAATATCTCGAAATATCTAAGATCAGAGGATGATAGAAACTATTATCTGCAAGGGTTTAGAGTAAGGAACAAGATATTCACTAAAGACTTTAGCAGACATTGAATCATTAGGATTCTTTGAAGTCAAACTTATTCTTTGTGATTTGTCCACGACTTTCTTCATAGTTTCGCATAACCTGCTTTTCGGTACTAAATTTTCTCTTGAATGTTTCCAATATAATGATACACAGGAAGCACGAAGAGGTATATAATTTCGGACGAGAATATTTTTGAAAATATCCTCAGAAATATCGAAGATATTGATGATGATATTTTGGAATTTCTAAGTTCGATGGTTGATGAAGAAGATTTCCCGCAAGATTTTAACATGAGTACGGAGCAAGATATTCGTTGGAGGTTTCATCGGATCCAGAATTACCTGGATTCTTTGAATATATGGTATGGTCCTTGTATTTGTCCTTGGTCTCCTTCGTGGTTAGCTCAATCCATTTTTCAGTTCCAACTTTTCTGAGCTTTTCCAACATACTATTCTTTATCATCAAACTTCCAATGATTAAGGTCGTTTACAGTTGTCTATGGTTTCTGCTGCTTCATTCAGCTTTTTTTTCAACATTCGGAGTATTGGTTTGTGACTGAGTGCTTTTCAGAATTTCAGAATGAGAGATCATAATTCTAAGAGATAAATGTCATACATATAACTGTTGATGTAGATATGCTGTGAGTTTTCAAAGTACCGATTGCTGATTCCCCGTAATTGGTATGGCAGTTCTCGTTACAAGATGCGGATGAGTATATGATAGGGTTTCAATGAATAAATATAATGATTTATCAGAGAGATTTAAACCAAGAAGCATCGAGGTTGTTGGTACGTCTGCTGGTAATATGGTGGAATATAAAAGAATTCTCCAGTATCAAAAGGGTAATCGTATATATCAAGATTATAGTAAGACTACTTCGAATGAAAAGTCGAAGTTGACTTGCTGGAGCTGTGACAAGACTGGCTATTTCGAACAGCAGATGCAAAGTTATTTTTGGTAATAATAATGCTCAAGGAATTAGCACAGCTACGTGTTAAACATTTACTCAGGTTCCGAGTGTTTTCAGGTGCATAACTATATGCATCAATCTCTTCTTCCGTAGATGAAGTGACGTTGGTTCATTCTCTCGATTAAGGTGTTTTCAAGAATCATGAAGAGTTTGAACGCAGATTGTAATCGTCAAGATACAAATGAGGTTTAAGATGGAATCAACTGGCAACTTAAAGAATTGTTTAGTTTCATATGTTTTAATCAATATTTTAATTCATTTTAATTGTTCAACGTTATTAGTCCACGGTCGATAGTCCACAAATAACAGTCCAATGATTCATATATAACTTAATATATAATATTCGAATTAATTAATATGTATTGTGACCCGTGTACATGTCTCAGACTCGATCACAACTCAAAGTAATATATATTATTATAGAATCAACCTCAACCCTGTATAGAGAACTCGATCATTACTGCATATAGAGTGTCTATGGTGATTCCAAATAATATATATAGATGCATCGATATGATATGTCAAAACCTTGTATACGTGTCCCGATATTTAAAGTGCGTAAAATAAATAACAGAAAATTAAATGACGTTAAATAAAATTGCGAGAATCAAAATTGCGATAAAATAAACTGTGGTAATTAAATTGCGATATATAAAATGTAATCAGTTAGCTAGGAACAATTAGCTAGGAACAGTTAGCGTGGATTCTTAACACAATTTCCCATAGTTAATTAGTCTGTTTCTAACAATTTTTTTTTTTTTTTATGTTTTTCTTCATTATGCCACTTGTTGGATTCTGATAGGTCAAAATCCGAATATGAAATTGAATGAATATGGTTATTCTGTGGTGAACGGATTCGT
Organism: Rutidosis leptorrhynchoides; assembly: GCF_046630445.1. Taxonomy (NCBI): domain Eukaryota; kingdom Viridiplantae; phylum Streptophyta; class Magnoliopsida; order Asterales; family Asteraceae; genus Rutidosis; species Rutidosis leptorrhynchoides. The sequence goes on from NC_092343.1 coordinate 166,220,920, forward strand.
ATAGCTGTGGGTGTAAGTAGGATAATAAATGATCGTTGAATCAAATTCGAAGAATGTACAGTGTAACTTATTAATGCGAAATCCAAATGTTTCTAGGGTATTACCTACCCGTTAAAATATTTTCATCATTAACAGTTTGTACGAAAGAATTTTTAATTACAATCTTTATGAAAATATATATACATATATATTTTCTTCAGATATAATCATGGATTTAATGAGTCAATAGGATATTAAACTCATTTGATTTATTGTTAGAAGAAGAATATATAATCTCTAAAACATTAGAGATTACATAATCGCCATACTGAACGAAGATAATTGATGTAGAACGATACGTAGAATGATGATTAAGTTCGAGGTATAGATTGTGATGTTGAGGCGTGTGTTGTTGTGGTTTATGTTGTTGCTGGTGGTACTGTTGATATTGCTGAAGCTGGTACGTTTTGCACCATATTTTCCAAATTTATTTTTAGAGCGCGAAATTTGTTGACTTCTTCCATTATTCCAGAATGATTGTCGGTCGGAACGAGTGGATGAATAAGATATAGAATTGTGGATAGAATATAATCTTGGCGAGATATTCGGAAAACGAGAGAGAAAATGGTATTACAAACAGGTTCGCCGGTAACTATTTCAGGTTCATCGCCAAGAGGTAAATTCGTTTGATGGAATGGAAAAGATCGCTTTCTTCTTGTCTCTGTTGGTTTAGTCGGCTACGAACCAATTGCAATTCATCCCGAATTGGTGATGACTGATTTTGTTGATCCATTCCAGTTATACTGCTTTCGGATTTCGAGTGGAAATCTATATCAGAATAGCTATCATAATAACTATCAGAATAGCTATCGGAATCTGAGGGACTCAAACTGGTTGAGGGATTCATCTCGTACAATCAGATGAAAGATTTTCGATAAGAAATAGATTATAGGATGTAGATTAGTACTCTGCAATAAATAATTTACATATGCATATATAATACTAAAATTCCATAAGTTACGGAGGAATCTACGAAAGCTGTCAGGCAAAGGTAACAATAACAGATACGCTAATATATGAATTTATCTATACACTGTCAATGCAATAGAGGCAGTAAAACGTGTCTAGACTAAGAAGGATAAACAAGTGATTCTCTAAGAATGATAAACAGGTACTTTTCGACACGAAATGATAAGCAAAACTTTTGACATGCAGACACGGTCGAAGTCCAGACTCACTAATGCATCTAAACATCTATCAGTTAGACACACTAATACAAGACTTGGTTCGCTAAGACCACCGCTCTGATACCAACTGTGAAGACCCGTCCTAATCCATCCGGACGAAGTCCACATCGATTATAAATGATTCACAACAGTTGATTACATCGCGAGGTTCTTGACCTCTATATGATATATTTTACAACATTGCATTCGTTTTTAAAAGACAAACCTTCATTTACATTGAAAGCTGACGACATGCATACTATTTCATAATATAACTAAACTATAAATGACTTAATAATAATCTTGATGAACTCAATGACTCGAATGCAACGTCTTTTGAAATATGTCATGAATGACTCCAAGTAATATCTTTAAAGTGAGTAAATGCACAGCGGAAGATTTCTTTCATACCTGAGAATAAACATGCTTTCAAATGTCAACCAAAAGGTTGGTGAGTTCATTAGTTTAAAAAAAATAATCATTTCATAATTTTAATAGACCACAAGATTTCATATTTCTATTTCTCATAAACATACGTCCCATGCATAGAGACAAAATATCATTCATATGGATTGAACACCTGGTAACCGACATTCACAAAATGCATATAAGAATATCCCCATCATTCCGGGATCCTCCTTCAGACATGATATAAATTTCGAAGTACTAAAGCATCCGGTACTTTGGATGGGGCTTGTTGGGCCCAATAGATCTATCTTTAGAGTTCGCGTCAATTAGGGTGTCTGTTCCCTAATTCTTAGATTACCAGACTTAATAAAAGGGGCATATTCGATTTAATAATCCAACCATAGAATGTAGTTTCGATCACTTGTGTCTATTTCGTAAAGCATTTATAAAAGCAGCGCATGTATTCTCAGTCCCAAAAATATATATTGCAAAAGCATTTAAAAGGGAGCAAATGAAACTCACGCATATAAATATTGTAAAATAGTTATTAAAATATTTCATGTATTCTCAGCCCAAAAATATATTTAAAAAGGGAATAATGAAACTCACGCATATAAATATTGTAAAATAGTTAATAAAGCATTTATGTATATAAAACGGGAATAATGAAACTCACGCATATAAGTATTGTAAAATAGTTAATAAAGCATTTGCATGTATTCTCAGCCCAAAAATGTATATAAAAAGGGAATAATGAAACTCACCTAATGTATTTTGTAGTAAAAATACATAGAACGACATTGAACAAGTATAAGGTTGGCCTCGGATTCACGAACCTATATCATTTGTATATATATTAAAACATATAGTCATAATCGAATAAATCTATATATTGTTATTAATGATGTAATTTGTTATAGCTATTAATGTATAAGTTTCATTATTTATTTATTTTATATTTTCATTTTTTTTATATAAATATATATAATATTAATATAGTTAAGTTATGTGTATTAAATATATTTTTATATATACATCATTTGTTTGTAACTTAAATATTCTAATAATACTAAATTAAGGGTGATAATAATAATGTAAATTTTAATAAAGATAATAACCTTACAAATTTGATAAAAATGATAGTTTTAATAAAAATAATAATTTTGATAATTTTTAATTACAATGATTACTTTACTTTAATAATATAATGATAACAATAATAACATCGTTGATAGTAATAAGTTTTATTATAAACACCGTGTTTAATTTCTAGACTTATAACTACAGTTTTTCTAAAATTTCACCATAACAACATTTATTATTAACTTCATATTCAGTTACAGTTGTGATTAACACGCTCGAATTCATTATAGTCAATGATAACAATAATAATACACTAATAATAATAATAATAATAATAATAATAATAATAATAATAATAATAATAATAATAATAATAATAATAATAATAATAATAATAATAATAATAATACTAGTAATAATAACAATAATAATAATAATAATAATAGTAATAATAATCATAATCATAATTTTAGTAATAATAATAATAATGTTAATAATGTTAATACTGATAATATTAACTTTAATAATCATTTTATTTATAATAATAGTGATAATAATTAGTAAGACAATAATACTAATAAGTAATAATAATAACATAACAATAATACATACAACACCAATAATAATAATAATAATAATAATAATAATAATAATAATAATAATAATAATAATAATAATAATAATAATAATAATAATAATAATAATAATAATAATAATAATAATAATAATAATAATAATAATAATAATAATAATAATAAAATCTACCTTTAAAAAGCTTTTCAAAAGAAACTGTCACGAGCCGGGTTCGAACCCGCGACCTCCCGTTCATCTACAAACACACATAACCACCCAGCCGTTTTTATTTTTCTGATAATATTATAAATCCATTAGTATATAACCCGTACTAATCTATTCTCCTTTCATCTTCCTCTCTAAACCAACTAGTCGACTGGCAATCACAGTAACAGCCATCATATTTATTATAATGTTTGAGTTAAGCTTCAATTATCTGAAATTGATACATCGTTTAATTAAACAAAACAAACAACAACAACAACAACAACAAAAATAAAAATAAAAATAAAAGATGAAGAACAGACTGCTGTGCAGTCGTAGTTTTTTTAAAAAAAATTATTTCTTTTTGATTTTAAGAAAGTTTTAGATAATACATATAACGTGAAACTTGTTTTAATTCGCAAATAGAAACTTTTTGGATCGTTAATTTCAATAGAAACCTCAAAACAGATTCGAATTTGATGAAGACCACAAGTTGACTTTTTAGAAAGTTAAGTTTGACTCAAAAATTAGAAGTCGATAGGAAGAATTAATCTTTGAAATTTTTCAGATAGATTAAAAGAAAGATTTCTAATATATCTGCATTTAAGGATTTTAAAATGGCGTTCGAATTCGAAGTATCTGAGAAAATGGACAAGAACAGGAAGTATCGAATTTTTTTAATGGTTTCTCTCCTTTTTCTTTTACTAATTGTGGAAGATGAGAGATATATTCATTGAGTGAGTGGTGTAGTACAACCCGTGATCCTAATTGATTCGTGAGAAGGACCTATAACAGCTTACAGACAACAAGTCGACAGAGACAAAATTGAAGAAAGGAAAAAAAAATATAAATAAGAAAATAGAAAAGGACTTGCAACAGAATTTGGATTGTATTGAATATGCAGTGGACCTGTTACTGATTCTTGTTATGTTTCTGTGATTAAATCGTACGGGTTAGAGACAGGAAATCAAATTAGGTAAAGTTAGATTGAAACATGAAACAGATTCTTACCCATATCTGTATTTATAAATTAATAAATTATATATTTAGTATTAACAATAAATATATAACTAATAATAATTATATTAATAATACTAATTAATAATATTAGAAGTACTAATAATAAAAATAATATCACCAATTTTTATTAACAATAAAAGTAATAAATAACAATGATACTAATAATCACATTAATGTTAATTATTTATTTTTAATAATAATTAAAAGTAATAAACTATATGACAACTATATTTCAACTTGTAATTAAATTAAGCAATACATATTATTAATTATGTAACACCTATATTATATATTAACATATTTGAATATTTGAATATTTTATATATGTTTCAATACATATAACATTAATTATGTTTAGGAATCATATATTCAGTTTAATAATAACTTAATTACTTTGTATATTATTTTACATATTTAATTCTAATGATTTACTCGTATTTTATTATCTCAACTTATTATTATTATATATACTTACATTTATATTTACATATTTATTTACACACAATTGTTCGTGAATCGTCGGAGTTGGTCAAAGGTCAATTGAATATATGAACATCGTTCTAAAATTTTCTAGACACCACATTACATACTTTGCTTATCGTATCAAAATCATATAAAGATTAAGTTTAAATTTGGTCGAAAATTCCCGGGTCGTCACAATAAGTATGTCATCGATGAAAACAATGACAAACTTGTCAAGATATGGTCCACACACTCGGTTCATAAGGTCCATGAACACAGCTGGTGCGTTAGTCAAACCAAATGGCATAACCATAAACTCGTAATGACCGTAACGCGTCCTAAAAGCTGTTTTCGGAATATCATCCTCCTTCACCCGCATTTGATGATATCCAGAACGTAAATCGATCTTCGAATAAACTGACGAGCATTGTAGTTGATCAAATAAGTCGTCGATTCTCGGTAGTGGGTAACGGTTCTTGATGGTAAGTTTGTTCAACTCTCGGTAGTCGATACACAACCTGAATGTACCATCCTTCTTTTTGACAAACAAAATAGGAGCTCCCCATGGTGATGTGCTTGGTCGTATGAAACCACGCTCTAAAAGTTCTTATAATTGGCTTTTGAGTTCCTTCATTTCGCTGGGTGTGAATCTGTATGGAGCACGAGCTATTGGTGCAGCTCCCGGCACAAGATCTATTTGAAATTCAACAGATCGGTGTGGAGGTAGTCTCGGTAATTCTTTCGGAAATACATCGGGAAATACTTTTGCGACGAAAACATCATTGATGTTCTTTTCTTCAGTATTGACTTTCTCGACATGTGCTAGAACGGCATAGAAACCTTTTCTTATTAGTTTTCGCGACTTCAGGTTACTAATAAGATATAACTTCGCGTTGCTCTTTTCTCCGTACACCATTAAGGGTTTTCCTTTTTCGCGCATGATGCGAATCGCATTTTTGTAAAAAACGATCTCTGCTTTCACCTCTTTCAACCAGTCCATGCCGATTATCACATCAAAACTCCCTAACTCTACTGGTATCAAATCAATCTTAAACTTTTCGCTAACCAGTTTAATTTCTCGATTCCGACATATATTATCTGCTGAAATTAATTTACCGTTTGCTAATTCGAGTAAAAAATTACTATCCAAAGGTGTCAATGGACAAATTAATTTAGCACAAAAATCTCTACTCATATAGCTTCTATCCGCACCTGAATCAAATAAAACATAAGCAGATTTATTGTCAATGAGAAACATACCCGTAACAAGTTCCAGGTCTTCCTGCGCTTCTGTCGCATTAATATGGAAAACTCTTCCACGACTTTGCCCATTATTTTTCCCTGGGTTCGGGAAATTACTCCTAATGTGGCCCGGTTTTCCACATCCATAACAAACAAAGGCGGCATTACTTGTTCCGAAATTATCTGTTCTTTTATTTCTGTTATTCATTGGGCCGTAGACCTCACACTTTCTCGTACCATGGCCAGTTCTTTTACACTTGGTGCAAAATGTCGTGCAGAACTCATTCTGGTGGTACTCTTCACACCTTTGGCATTTTTGGTTTTTGTTGTCGTTGTTATTGTTGAGATTGTTGTTGGGATTTTTATTGTTGTTGAAACGATTGTTGTAGTTGTTGTTGTTGTTGGGACGTTTGTTGTAGTTATTGTTAGGATTGCGGTTATTGTTGTGATTGTTGTTGCGGTTGTTATGATTGTTATTGTGATTGTGGTTGTGATTGTTGTTGTTGTTGTATTGGTGACCCTGTCACTGGTTTCTTCCCACTTTCTCTTGACATGTTTCATGTTGGCCTCTTCGGCCGCCTGCTCCTTAATCCTTCCCTCAATCTGGTTTACTAGTTTGTGAGCCATACGGCTTGCCTTTTGTATGGAGGCGGGCTCGTGTGAACTCACATCTTCTTGAATCCTTTCCGGTAACCCTTTTACAAATGCGTCGATCTTCTCTTCTTCATCTTCGAACGTTCTGGGACACAATAGGCACAACTCTGTGAATCGTCATTCGTACGTGGTGATATCAAAACCTTGCGTTCGTAATCCTCTAAGCTCTACCTTGAGCTTATTGCCCTCGTTTCTGGGACGATACTTCTCGTTCATCAAGTGCTTGAATGCTGACCACGGTATTGCGTAAGCAGCATCTTGTCCTACCTGCTCGAGATAGGTATTCCACCATGTTAACGCAGTACATGTGAAGGTATGCGTAGCATACTTTACTTTATCTTCTTCAGTACATTTACTTATGGAAAACACCGATTCAACTTTCTCGGTTCACCGTTTTAATCCGATTGGACCCTCGGTTCCATCAAATTCCAAAGGTTTCCAGGCAGTGAATTCTTTGTAGGAGCATCCTACACGATTTCTTGTGGAATTAGTTCCACTGCTAGAACCAGAGTTATTGATGTTATTTTGCATTGCGGCCTGCACTGCGGCTATGTTCGCAGCAAGGAAAACACGGAAGTCTTCCTCGCTCATGTTCAAGTTCTGACGAGTAGTCGGTGCCATTTCCTTCAAAAATAGCCAAAAGAATTAAGTTCATCATATAGAATATTAAGAGTAGTCAATAGTATTTCGTAGCATAATATGAACTTATTTATAAAAGCTTTTTCTTCATATTAGCGTTTTATAAGTTTTAATTCGGGTAGTACCTACCCGTTAAGTTCATACTTAGTAGCTAACATACAATTCAACTACTACAATTCTATATGAAAAACTGATTACAATAAATTTCACATTCAAACTTTTATACAATATTTTAAAAATTTACAATACCGCTAATTTACATATAGCATAAAATATAGCACACAATAACTTTGATACAAAACAGTTGTGACAACAATCCTAGTTAATACGCAAGTCGTTCAGCAAAGACAATAAAAACACGTAATTCATAAGTCCAGAAACAAGTCATGCATTCTGGTTGTACTAATATTCATATGAAATATTATTTTTCCAGAAAACAAACTTCCAATTTAAAGATTAAGATAGTTTTTATTTTTCTAACCCAAAACAGCCCCCGGTTTCACTACGACGGCGTATGTCCTGTTTTACGGTGTTTTTCGTATTTCCAGGTTTTAAATCATTAAGTTAGTATATCATATAGATATAGAACATGTATTTAGTTGATTTTAAAAGTCAAGTTAGAAGGATTAACTTTGTTTGCGAACAATTTTAGAATTAACTAAACTATGTTCTAGTGATTACATGTTCAAATCTTCGAATAAGATAGTTTTTTATATATGAATCGAATGATGTTATGAACATCATTACTACCTCAAGTGTAGTAGGTAAACCTATTGGAAATGATGAAAAATACACTTGAACTTCAAAGGATCTTCGATGTCTTGGAAGTTCTTGAAGTAGAATCATGACACGAAAACAAGTTCAAGTAAGATTACTACTTGAATTAAAATAGTTATGTTTATAGAAATTGAACCAAAGCTTGAATATGATTCTTACCTTTGATTTATGATACTGAGATTAACAAAAGTTTCTTGATCTTGGATGATTACTTGGAATGGATTTGAAAGCTTGGAAGTAATCTAGCAAGTTTGAAAGATTTATTGAAGTGTTCTTGAATGGTTGTTTTTATGATGATTAAAGCTTGTAATTGAAGATAAAAGATGGTGAAAATGATAGGAGATGATCAATTATGATGTTAGGAGTATTTTGAGAGAGAATTTGGAGTGTAAGTATGAGAAAATGGAATGGAAAAATGAGGTGAGATCATAAAAACATTTTTACTCATTATAAAGAAAGAAAAGATTCTTAAGTTTGTTTTCTTGCTAAATAATTCATGCTAGTTGACAAATGGTTGGTTCCACATGTTCCTTAATCATTTAAGGATGCTAAGGAGCAGATTTTTATGTGTATATACCAATAGTGTGTACATCTAGGAGCTGGGTATTGTACGAGTACGAATACGGTTGCATATGAGTAGAATTGTTGATGAAAATGAATGAGGATGTAATTGTAAGCATTTTTGTTAAGTAGAAGTACTTTGATATGCATCTTGAAGTCTTTCAAAAGTGTACTAATACATCTAAATACACTACATGTATATACATTTTAACTGAGTCGTTAAGTCATCGTTAGTCGTTACATGTAAGTGTTGTTTTGAAACCTTTAACGATCTTGTTAAATGTAATTAATTCATTGTTATTATACTTAAATGAGATGTTAAATTGTTATTTTAACATGATAACATGGTGTATGAATATATCTTAATAGCATATATATATGTTAAAATACTATTACAACGATAATCGTTACATATATATATTGTTTCGAAATCCTTAAGTTAGTAGTCTCATCTTACTTGTATAGTTCATTGTTAATACACTCAATGATATACTTAATTATCATTTTATCATGTTAAATATAGTATATCAATATCTTAATACAATACATATGTATTTAGTAAGGCGTTGTTATAACGATAATCGTTATGTATATCGTTTCGAGCTTCATAATTCAATATTCTCATTTTTTTATGTATATCACACATTGTTAATATACTTAGTGAGATACTTACTTATCATAATCTCATGTTAACCATATATATGTCCATATATATATCATCATGTCGTTTTTACAAGTTTTAACGTCCGTGAATCGCCGGTCAACTTGGGTGGTCAATTGTCTACATGAAACTCATTTCAAATAATCAAGTCTTAACAAGTTTGATTGCTTAACATGTTGGAAACATTTAATCATGAAAATATAGTCTTCATTTAATATATAATCATGGAATAATCATGGAAAAGTTCGGGTCACTACTCAAAATCACGTCACCGCTGTAATAACAGGAAGAATCTGCAGCGACAGTATCCGTAGGGTTTTGTTTCGGTTTGTTTCAAAAACGGTAATAGGAAAATGATAGCATAGCAGCAGCTCGTTCGTGAGTTTGGAAGATATAACGGTGGCCAGTTGCAGGTTCTCATGTGGTCTTCGGTTCATCCACATCGTTCCTCAACATACACGATTCACGTATTAACTACATGTTCCGTGTAATTTTGTGAGAAAATTACACGATTAGCTACGCTTTTCGTGTAATTGTTACTTCATTAATGATTACTATAGCATTCATCTTCTTCGTGTTTAATTCCCACAGGAACAGTAAACGTTGCAAGTTAGTTGTGTTGTGAAAAATTGAAGTAACCGATTGTAGCAGTCTAGATGATGGTGGTGCTGGTGTCCATGACCGAACCAGAAATATTGCAGTGACATTCGATGGGGTGCTTGAAAGCGAGTGGTGATTGTTTAATGAATGTGATGTTCTTGAGTGAGTTTCGAGTAGAAAAAGAGAATCGAAACAGCTACAACCCAAGTGGGTTTCGAATTTGAGGTTGGTTTTGTTCTTCGATGGCTATAATAAAAGATACTATTTAAACAAGTAACAAAAGTGGTGTTTGATGAACCTTAAACAATAGCAGGAAGTGGTTTATACTATGGTGATATCAAACGGAAACAGCTAGTGATCGATGGTGGAGTGGTTTTCGGACATTAACATGGATGATGCAATGATGGTGCTCGACAACAGTAGTACTATCACTTGGTTATAGTAAACTTGTAGCAGGTTATGGTTTTAGGTTGATTTATGTTCGGTTGATAACGAAAATAGAAGTAGAAAAAGGTGTTGTGGTTCGATCAAGGATGATGGTTATGATCGATGAAGATGGTTATTTGAGTCTGGACAAAATATGAAACGTTATAGCAGTTGTAGTAGCGAAATTGGCAGGAGAGAGAGAATAGAGAGAGAAGAGAGATGAGAAAGAGATATGGAAAAGAGGAACAAAGGTGATGATGGAGGTGAAGGTTGTTCTTGATGTTAGTTCACGGATGGTTCTCGTGGTGGAAATTTAATGGTGGTGGTTGATGGGTCGGTCTTGATGATTGTTAACGTTCTCATAAAGTTGCAAGAATAAGTAAGTTTGGTTTGTTGCAAATCGATCATAAACAACAAAGTGGACGGCGAGTTGTAACAGTAGAAAGGAGAGGAATATAGATAGATATATGGTGGTGTATGGTGGCGGATGGTTACGGTGAAGTGATGGTGGTCTCATCATGGCTCGGGTTTTATGAAGATGATGGTGATAATTTGCTGTAGCTGTAGCAGGTATGGTGATGGAAATACAAATAATTTTGATGGTGATCTAGTCGTTCGAAAAACAGAAGTAGTAGTAGAAGATAATGGTTCGGTGATGGTATGGTTCGGACAAAAAGCCACAATACTAGTAGTAACACATAAAATATCAACTTGTAAAACAGTGAGCCACCGGCATTATTGGATTCTTTTGGTCGACCTCCAATTATATCGTGTCCATTGCTAAACAGTTAACATATAAAAGTGTTTCTAAAAATCCCAAATTTTTAAATTAACTATATTTATTTATTTTGGTCATTATGGTATAAAATTCAGTCATTAAATATTAAATAAAAATTACATTAATTATTCACTCTTAACCCCAAGTAAAATATAAAAAGTGTTAAAATTTAATAACTAGATCCTAAATACATTTTTAGTAAGCCTAAAAATTTATAGAACTCATTTTCGGATCACTGTTTATTTTAAAATCATATAAGTTCGAATTAAACTTCTCTAAATAATAATCAAAACGTCCAACGAGTATTACAATCATTAAATAATTATATTTAATATACTCTATACATATATTTATATTTATTTTTATATGTATACACATTTATTTACAAATAATGGTTCGTGAATCGTCGAGACTGATCGAAGGTCAATTGAATATATGAAACAGTTCAAAAATTTTGAGACTCAATCTAACAGACTTTGCTTATCGCGTCGGTAACATATAGAGATTAAGTTTAAATTTGGTCGGAAATTTCTGGGTCGTCACAAAAAGCCGTCCGAAATGACCTCAAAGCTTATAATCAACGGTTTGACGAGCTAGCCTTAATGTGTTTGGCTCTCGTGACTCCCGAGTCCCTAAGGGTTGAACTTTACATAGATGGCCTCCCTAAAAGCATTAAACACGGGGTAATGTCATCCAAACCCGTTAACCTACAAGAGGCTTTAAAGATGGCCCGCCAATTGAAAGAAACGGTAGATGAAATTGATGTGCCGGCACCAAAGGCTGAGGATAAATCGGGTGGCAACAAAAGAAAGTGGGAAGCCTCTCAATCAAGTAACTACAACAACAACAACTTCACCAAGAAGCCCTTCACTTCCGACAGCAAGAAAGGTTATGCCAGAAATCAACCATTTTGCAACAAGTGCTACAAATATCATTATGGTGAATGTGGCACGCCATTTTGCAACAAGTGTCAAAGAAATGGCCATGTGGCCAACGATTGTAGAAATACCGCTCCCGTCGCTCAAAAGGGGCCCAATGCACCAAAAACGGGTGTTTGTTACGAATGTGGCCAACCGGGTCATTATAAGAACGCATGCCCAAAGAAGAAAGCTAACCCCAACGTACGCGGCCGAGCTTTCAACATTAACACCGAGGAGGCACGAGATGACAATGAACTAGTTGATCAATCCTATATCAAGTTATTACTTAATTAAGGATTGAGTGCAATAATAAGATGGAGGATGGGATGTTTGATGATTATTTTGGGCCCCGATGATCGTCTTTCACTTTATCAATCAAGTGATCAACTACCCTGACCCGTTCTTGATTGTCAATTAGCATGATTCACCTTAGCGCAATGTAGAAATTCCTTGGGCAAGATCACAAGTGAAAATCACAAAGGCTAGAGCAAATGGCAGAAAATCAACAACCTATAAATGAGAGGCCATGCTCTCTATTTATAGTATTCGAAATATCCGCGGTCTACGGATTGTTTAACTATTCGCGGAAATTTAGCTAAATGACCCGCAGTCTTTTATTAGTGCGGAAACTGACCCGCTATCCTTATTTTAAGCGAATATTCCAAACCTTTTGGCTATAGTTCGCGTAGCTTCTGCTTCTAGCCCTTAGCTAATAAAATATACATATACAATGCTATGTATATGATCAAGTCCCCCCAGTTTATTATGATACATTTCGCGAAGCAGATGCATCATGATAAACTCTAAAAAATAAATCGTGTTACATTAAAATATATTTGCAGTATGTTGCAACAATTTTTTACCATCTAATTATTTCCGTTGGTTTTATTAATCTCAACGCAAAACAACAATGGTAACTTCGCAAACTATCAAATCAGAAACGCTGTAATGGCTAGAAAATTACCGTTTACACGTTGCGCTAATTTTAGCCGTTTAAGAGTAATCATTACCCTTGCGACTTCTTCGCCCGAATTTCAATTATAAATAGCTGGTAAACTCGCATAAAAAACTTTACCCTTTCTTCTTCAATTTCTTACTCAATCGAACTCTCCTTTTCATACGCGTTTATTGCAATTAATCGATTCAACCCTTATAACTTTTCAATTCAACAGCCGATTTAATTATATCATTGCAAATGGCATCCTCATCTACTACTAACACTCCCGACGCCTTCGTGTCATATATGACGGAGGCAAAAATCCAAACCCTGCAACAGTATTATCCACTGCTTGCACAATTTTCACCCACCGCCCCATCAGTGGAGGATAGGGCGAATGCTCCGCCCAAGGGAATGATTACGATTTACGAGGCTGCCATTTCACATGGCAACCTACGCCTTCCTCTTACTCCCTTTTTTCGCAGCGTATGCGAATACTAAAAGGTTGCAGTTGCACAACTGCATCCTAACGCGATTAATAAAATTGTGTTATTCGAGATGTATTGCAAAGTACTGAATGAGCAGCCACTAATTAAAACCTTTCGCTCTTTTAATAGCCTTACACCTTACGATAAGGGGTGGTATTCCTTCCGCGATCATCATGGCGTGATGAATTCCCCCAAGGATTCTATTGGAAACTGGCGCAGTTCCTTCTTTTTTATTAATGACACTGCCCACGTTGATAGCAACATACCCAAAGCATGGTGCACCAAAATAGACGCAACGGTAAATGACAAGGTCACCCCGGATGACCTTGAACAAGATTTACTGAAAACAATTAAGAACGCGGGCCTAGTTATGCGGGCCTACTCCAACGTTTCGCTTTATATTGGCGGAGTATCCATGTACTGGCTATGGGGTGATTGCGACGCGCTTTTAGTCGACGCCGCCAACAACAGTATATTGCTTATACTTTTATACAAATACACATTACATATTACCCTTATAACTGCGTAACGTTTTGCGGTACTATGTTGCAGAGATTGACCTTGAGCTGGTAATGAGGTCAGCGAACATCACTGGGATTAAACCAGCATGCTGCTTAAAATTCATAGATGGCGAGATTATTCCCATTGATGAGCCTATTATCAATACACTTACCATTCCTGGTGAAGACCGCGGAAAGCAAAAAGCGACAGAGGGAGCTACGACTCCTCGCAAAAGATTTAGTCGTTCTTTTGCTGAACAAGAAACGAGTAAGCAAATTTCAAACCACGTGATTATTTATAGTGCATTTTTATCTTAACCGCACTAATTTATTATATTCGCTTATCTATTTTTAGTTGTGCTTTCAGACTCCCCAGGTGAGCCCAGACCGCTATACAACATCACCGGGAATATCCCCGAGGACATTCTGGAAGAGCCCGGTAATGAAGACTTAAGCCTTCCTTCTGATGCTGAAACATCCAATCAGGAAGAAGAAGATGCGGATGAAGCCGCAGAAGCAGAACAAGCAACCAATTATACCGCAAACTCGGCAAATTCATCCCTAAAAACACTCAAGATGAATACCGCAAACTGACTTTTCCTCAAGCCGAAAGACAGCGACTCCACAATTTCTATAACGCGATTTACCTAGCCATCGACAACGTTGAGCACTTCAATGAAATATCCGATGAATATGAGAAGCAGGTTAAAATTTCCACTGCTCAACAAAGGAAAGCGCAGAAACTTGAGGCACAACTTAAAAAAACTGCGGAGGAAAACGCGAAGCTCAAAAAGAGAGCGGAAAATGTTGAGGAACAATTCGCTCAACTCATCAAATACTGTAAGACCAAATATTTACTGTACATAATGTATTTATGGTGTACAATGTGTGTATGAAGTGTACGTGTTGCTTGCTCGAACGTCGAAGGAAAGTGGACTTTGTCTGAAGTGACAAGGTGTGTACGTATCTTTTCAACCCCAAATAAAGTTTGTGTTGATGTTTTAAAGCCTTACCATTGGAAAGGAAATCTTATTACGTTTCCAACGATATTTGATTCATCGAAAACGGAGTTACGGTTGAAAAGTTATGGCCAAAACAAGTTGCTGAAACCTGTTTTGGGCTCAACCACAATTTCCAGTTATTTGGAGCGGCGCTCCACCTTCTGGCGCGGCGCGCCGATTGCTGCAGAGGCAATTTTCAGCCTTTTTAAAAGGTCTAAATGAGGGGTACTTTGGTCTTTTCACTTGGGGTCAGTTTGGGGTCATCAAAACTGATCCATTGATCAGTTTGGATCACATCTCACTCATCAAACACTCCCATCCTCAAACCCTAGAGAGAGATTGAGTTCTAGTGAGAGAGAACTCCATTTGGAGAAGAAGGAGGTTGTTTCGGGTCAAACCTCAAGCATTAAAGTTGTTCTACTCGTCAACGGCATCATTTTGGCGGTATTGGTAAGTTCTAACTCCGAATTTCATTGTTGATTTTGCTATTCAAAGTTAGGGTTTGAACTTGATTTGTTGATAAACCCATTTAGACTCATGAAGTGGGTTTAGTGATGCTAGTAATCGGGTTTATTGTTAGTGTTGGTGGATTTTGGGTTGGTGAACAAATTGGCCTTGATTAGGACTTGTAATTGGGTTTAATCACTAGGTTTAGTGATTATGGAAGTGTTGGAACACTTTTAGGTGTGTTGGTTGACTAATTTTGACTTTGGGTCAAAATTAGGGTTTGGTGATGATTATGACCCAATTGTCGAATTAATAAGGCTTATAAACTTAAAATGGATTAGGTTGAAGCATAGAACCGAGTTAAATATGTTTTGGTGTCAAAACTTGCTAATGGCGTAATATTGACTTCTTATGGGTCAAATTAGGGTTTAAGTGTCATTTTGGGAAAGACAGGTATTTAACACCTATGATGGGGTTTAATTGGCGTATTAAGACCATTCTCACTTGTGTTAGTGATTATTGGTTAATTTTGGGCGCGGTTTGTACTTGGAAGTGCATTTGGGTCAAATTTGCACTAAGTGTCAAATTGGGTTGGTTTGTAAATCCAATCTAAGTGTGTTGTTGAATTTGTGATAATGGAATAGGTACTTTCCATTGACGAGTTGCAGATTATTCGGTAGCATTCTTCAAGGTGACAAGGTGAGTGGAATAATTATATGTGTAGGTATATAATGTATCTATTTGTTGTAGCGTGAAATGTGTAGTGTCGAGGTGTTAAGACACCACGTTTCATGTGAAGAGTGTAGCATCGAGGTGTTAAGATGCCACTCGGGTGTAGCATCGAGGTGTTAAGATGCCACCTAGGAGTGTAGTGTCGAGGTGTTAAGACACCACTCCGTAAAAATAATGAGTGATGCATTGAGGTGTTAAGATGCCACTCGGGGTGATGTGCCGAGGTGTTAAGGTGCCACCCTAGGGGTTAGTGGTGCGAGGTGTTAAGTGCCCTAACGGATGTTATGAACACCGATGGCGTTTTCGCGAGCGCCGTTCCCTTGTACTATTGGTTAACCATGGTTATTTGTGTTGTAAGCGTATTATATTATTCGAGTTATATTCATATGCGGTTGTTATGCTAGCTTGTGGTATTGGAGATTTATAGCTTGTTATTGTGACGATAAGCTAAATGTGCATGCTAGCGTGTTTGCAGTTTGGTGTGTAAGTGTATGCAAGTAGGTATAATTATATATGTATTCGTATAATTATTGCATTCACTAAGCTTTGCTTACCCTCTCGTTGTTTACTATTTTTATAGGTTCGGTTTTGGACAAGGGTAAGGGCATCGTTTTGGACTAGAGATCCCGCTTGATGCTAGGGGACGCTTCTGGCTTTAGTAGCTCTTGGAGTTTGACCGATAGTTGGGTAGTTTAATCCCAAACGTCATGCTCATTTTGTAGTTTGGAACTTAAACTTTTTGGTGGTCGAAACTCGTAAATTTTATTAAACTCGTAAAACGGCCGATGTGGGCCCCGCTTGTAAAACATTGATTTTATATTTGAAACAGGTTAGTTTTACATATTTGGATGTATGGTAAAAAGCGTTTCGTCTAAAAGTGTCGGGAACTAGTCAATCTTTTTCGCATTTTGAGACTTTCCGGACAGACCCGAATGGCGCGCCGCGCGGCCATCCTGGCGCGCCGCGCCACTTCACTGAACAGCAAAAAAAATTTTGCTTTGTTTTTTTACACGGGTTGTTCGTGGTTTGGTTTGGGTTGTTACAAGTGGTATCAGAGCATGGTCTAAGGGATTTAGGTGACTTGAGATAGGTGCCTAGACTTAGACTTTTATGTGTGCTTAATTTGTTGCGGGACTTGTAGGATTACGGGTCAGAACGGGTTATAGTTAGTGCCTCATTTGTAAGTGGACTAACGTTTATATTAGTAATGCGGATATTATTAATATATTATTGTGTTGTGATAATAATTCTCGCGTGTGATTTGTCGTGTAGAATTTTTTTATGTTTGTTTATATCATCGATGGGGCGGTCGTTGTACTAACAAGTTGATACGGCGTGTATGCGTAATAAGGACTTGCAAACCTTATTACAGATGCAAATTATAACAACCCTCACTTTTTGACTTCTGAAATTACTGAAATGACCCTAGGGTTTACTGTCTGACTATACGTATTAATTATTTAAGGGTTGTTATATACACAATCAATTTAACGTTGACCAAATAATAAACTTTTATTCGACACTCACTGCTAATTAAAATTTATGCATTTCAATAATATTATTTATAACTATTAATCTATAAGTAATAAATAAAAAGTGACATTTATATAAATAATAAAACAATTGGGAACTAAATAAAAATAAATACAAGTCATGAATTAGTAAAAAGAAAATAATACTTATCATGTAGTAAATGTAAAAATAATAATAAACATAATAATAATAATAATAGTAATAATAATGAGACTAAAGAATCTTAAACAATTACATCCTTATGTTTACTAAAAATAAAGTATAAACTAGTACATCCTTATGTTGACTAATTATAAACTAGTACCACCTTTTGTTGACTAAAAATTATAAAACAAAATAAAATCATTAATTAGAACATCCTTATGTTGACTAACACTCTAATACTTGCACTATATAAACACTCCTAGACTCCTAGTTTCTCATTCACAAATCACACCAAAATCCTCTCTCAAAAACAATCTCTCCCTCTCCCTCTCTTGTGGTATTCGGATCTTCAAGCTTGTTCTTCGTGTTCTTCAAGAATCTTCAAGGAGTTCTTCAAGATTTTTAAGGCTTTGATCTTCCATCTTCATCGTGTTCATCTTTTCTTTGTTAATTATCTTGAATCTTCAAAGGTATAACATAAACCCTAAACTATTTACATAAACTTTAATCTTTGTTAATTCATATTCATATTATAAACTTGTTATTCATAAGTATATACATAAACACTCCTAGATTTATATATACATGTAAAAAAAATATTTTTATGTATATATACGAATTATATATACATATACATATTAAAACCTTAAACCCTAATACTACTTATACTAGTACTTAACATGTATACACTATTACTATTACTAGCACCTATAACCTACTACTTATATTGTAGCACAAAAACATTTTGGGATATGTATTAGAGATGTATAGATCTTCGAACTTTCTTGACGAATGGTTTCTACGAGATTCTAGGCAGAGGGTTTGGATTTCCGATTTAAAGGGTCCTATGGCTCAAGCCCCTAGATCTAAATTAGCCATTCGAAGGGAAAGGGGTGATTGGAAGCTTATCTAATACGGCAAGTATCCTAAAATGAAAAACACTCATAAAAGTAGAAACTCTCTAGTCATAGAAACTTAGTAAAATAAGAAACTTTCTAAAAATGAAAACTTTATAAAAATAGTAACTTACTAGGAATAGAAACTTAGTAAAACAAACTATACTTAATGATAAGGCTAAAAAGGAACATGTATTTCATAGCAATATCCCTCCTAAATAATAGGTTTTCATATGTAATTGTATTATATTTTCATTGTAATTGTTTAAATAAATAAGTACGAAGACAAAAGGCGAAAACGAAGATTTGAAGACACAAACGTCCAAAAAGCTCAAATGTACAAGATACAATTCAAAAGGTTCAATTTATTGATGAGAAATGTCTAAAAATGACAAGAGTACAAGTTACAAAACGCAAAGTACAAGATATTAAATTATACGAAAGGACGTTAGAAAATTCGGAACCGAGACATGAACCAACTTTCAACGCTCGACGCAACGGAGCTAAAATTAAAAGTTAACTATGCTCAAGAATATAATATAATATTTAAATAATTCATAATAAGAATAATAATAAATAATAAAAAGTTGTTAATTGAGCATAGTTAAGGGGTCATAAGTGAAAATTTCAAATCACCAATTGCCTATAAAATGGAATTCACGGAGTAATGAAAAAATACACCTTTCTTCATATTTCTTTCTCTCTTCTGTAATATGTAATATATATTTATATTATAATTTTAATATAAGTAAATTTTAATAATAAAGTTATGGTTTAGTTGGGTTATTGTAAGAAATATTTTACGGGTTTTGAGTCGAAATTCTGTCCGTGCAACGCTACGCGATTAATCATCACTGTAAGCTATGTTCTTCCTTTTTAATTTAATGTCTCGTAACTAAGTTATTATTATGCTTATTTGAGCCGAAGTAATCGTGATGTTGGGCTAAAATATTAAGACGGGGTTATTGAACTTTGGACCATAATTAAGGTTTGGGCAAAAGACCGACACTTGTGGAAATTGGACTATTGACTATTAATAGATGGGGGGTATTGTCTAATTGAGTGACAACTCATTGGAGTCTGTCGAACCTATCTTCAAATTAATTAACCTAATAATTAATAATGATTATGGTTGTCCTATTTAGTGACGTTCATATGGAATCTGTTATAATCATTTAATTAATCAATTGGGTTGGGTAATTGATTATTCATTCTGATCAAGTGGATGAATTAATATTCATAAACTAATTAAAACAGGGGTGGATTACATACAGTGATAACTGGTGTAATTGTTGACAGAAGTGATAACTGCGTCACAGTTTAAATCCTTAATCAGTTGGAATATTTGACTTCGGGTATAAGGGTAATTTTACGAGGATACTCGCACTTTATATTTATGACCGATGGACTATTATGGACAAAAACCAGATAGACGTATCAAATAAACCAGGACAAAGGACAATTAACCCATGGTAATAAATTAAAATCAACACGTCAAACATCATGATTACTGAAGTTTAAATAAGCATAATTCTTTTATTGTATTTCTCATCGTATCTTTATTTACTGTCATTTTATTACTCGCAATTTTATTTACTGTCATTTTATTTATTGTCATTATTTTACGCACTTTAATTATCGTCATTTATCTTTGCGCTTAAAATATAGAATCGACAAACCGGTCATTAAACGGTAAAACCCCCCTTTTATAATAATATTACTACTTATATAATTATATATATTTTGTATAAATATAGTTGTTAAAAATATAGTAAGTATCACCAGCTCCCTGTGGAACGAACCGGACTTACTAAAAACTACACTACTCTACGATTAGGTACACTGCCTATAGTGTTGTAGCAAGGTTTAGGTATATCCCATCCGTAAATTAATAAAACTTGTGTCATATTTTGTAGTATTTCCTAGTAAAAATAATAGTATTTTCGTACACCACGTGCAACACATCAAGTTTTTGGCGCCGCTGCCGGGGAGCGCTAAAATGCTATATTTTAAATTATAATAATATTGAAATAAAATATAATAATATAATAATATTGAAATAGAATATAATAATATAATAATATTGAAATAGAATATAATAATATAATAATATTTTAGAATCAAAATTTGATACGTAAAGTGTTAAAAAGTCGTATTTATTAAATACTTCAGTGGTATATTATGTAACTTATAATTAATAATTTCTATCATGTCGCTTTCATGTGAATAGTAAATTAATTAATTTATTTTCATTTACTATTCATGAATAGTAAATGAATTAAAAAAAAAGTTTTGAAAAAAAAATTATAATTATAAAAAAATTATTAATTTGTAAAAAAAAATCATTTTTTTTTTAAAAAAAAATTGTAAAAAAAAACGTTTTTTTTTAAAAAAAAAATTCGTTTAAAAAAAAAAAATTTGTAAAAAAAAAAAATTTTTTTAAAAAAACAAAAATTTAAAAAAAAAAAATTTAAAAAAAAATTTAAAAAAAATAATAAATAATATTTTTTTTTAAGTTTTATTACCTTTAGATTTTTAGACTATAGTTACAATTTTTAGTATTAAGTTTAGTTTTGCCATAGTTATTTTTATTTCTAGAATTTTTAGGCTTTGCCGTAAAATCCCTTAAGTGCTATTTCTTTAGACTAAGATTTAGGTGCTTTAGAATTTTGTGACGCCGTTTTTCGCGCTACTTTCTTATTTTTATTTTTCGACACCTATTTTTCGACCCTTTTTATTTTTTTCGACACTTTTCGACGCGCAATCTATTTCTTTCTTATTTCTTGACATTCTAGTTTTTAGGACTTAGAATTTTCTATATTTCTTATCTAAATTCTTCAAACGGGAAAGAAAAATTATTTAAGCGGTTAAATTAATGGACGTTGACATTTTTCTGGTTCGTAGTAATAGTTGGATTTGTTAGTGGCTAGTTGTGGGCTTCCGATTTAAAGGGTCCTAGCTACCTGCTACATCTTTTAGCTATTCGAAACGTGGGCAAAAATCAGAAAAGTCTATTAATTGGACAACTTATATAAGTTTTTCTATTTTTATAACTAATAGGAAAATTAGTGAATGTACCACATTGTAGCTAAAATTTGGCCATCGCAATAAAATGAAAAATTTTGAAAACAAGGCCTTGGAAACTCTTTTTGAACTCCAAAATCAATTAAGTCAATACTCTCAAACGAGTGTTGATGACAATTCGTTCAGTCAATCTTGGATCACGAATGACGAAACAATAACTGGTTGTGAAATCTGTGGAGATTATCACTCAACATGGGAATGTTACTATTACGTTCCTATGGAAAATTACGCACCCACGAAACCTGAATGGAACGATGACAAAGAATACAATTCTAAATGGGATTATTCCCAAGAATTTATCCAAAATCAACAACCAGAAGACGAGGAAAATTATGTGTCTGAAAATTCTTTAGACAATATGAAAATCAAACTCGAAGAACTCGATGCTCAAAATGAACAAATGAGAGAGTTTGTAAATAGGCAAGCTGAAACTCTATCAGATTACACACCTGTTGATCTGAGGAGTATTGTGCAAGAAAATTTCATTTCATCGAATTTTGATGAATTCAAGAGCTCCGAAATCACCAATTATCCCGATGATACTTTTTATTCAGTCTTACCAATTTCACAACATATCGACACATTAGCCTCTACCGATGAAATCATCAATCCATCAATGGATGATGAACAAGAAATAAGGGTAACAAATTGGTACTCTTGGGAAAACGATAACGTTGAAAATTTTACCCCCGAGACCAAACCGAACTTCACCATTCCACAACCTTCTAACCCAATATTCTCAATAGACAAGTCATCAACCGAAGATGAACTACGAGCTGTAATAGATAATGACACCTCGGATTTCACCCAATTGGGTAATAGAGGTGAAACCTTTGATCCCGAGGATGAACGAAAGAAATTTTTAGGAATTGTCAACCCTATAGAAATATGTATGTCGGAATATATCGATCCATTTGACCAAGAACCAGAAAAGAGACATATCCATTTACTAAAAGCTACACTTAAAAAAGAATTAAATAATGACGATCAGGTGAGTCTAAACTTTAAACCCATTGATATATTATACACCACCCGAGATGTAAATAACTGGCTCACTGTTCTAATTCGTGGAACTTATTCTACCGACTTCACATGTCGTCAGCTAAGTGTGGGGAAGTCTAACCCCACTTAACGTTAAATTAGGGGTTCGGGTTAGTGCATAACTCGTTAACAAAAATACATGATAAGTTAGGGTAAAAGACGCATTTTCAAAATTAGCAAACAGTTCAGAAAAGCAACCGTTTTTGAAGAAAAATATGTGTGATAAAACAACATTAAGGAATGAACGATGAGGCGCGCCATCTATCATTCGAAGAGCTTTGTAAGTACAAACTAGGTTTCTTAATCACTTTTCTACACTAATCACCCTCATGAATTTATAATTATAGTCTGATTTCATGCAAATGAGGGCATTGCATGATCTTAAGTGTGGGGAAGGGTTATAAATTCTCTCGGGTTTGCACTTGGTTTATTTGCCAAATTTTGTGAAAATTTGAAAAATTTTTAATTAAATGAAGTCAAAATTATGTTTATACATATTTATGAACGGTGAAAACTAGGTGTTAATACCGAAATTATCGTTACCTCGGAAAGGGCATAAATTGAGAAACAACCTAAAACGCTTGAATTCATTTAAAATGGAATAAAGGAGAATAAAAAGGCAAAGAAAGAAACTAAGTGTGGGGAGAATGTACCAAGTTATTCAATTAAAAACTATCTATCACATGTTTCTGTAAAGTTATTGCAGGTGTTTTTGTTTTGGACTAAATTAACTGTTTTACCCGATTTATTAAAGAAAGATGGATCTACACGATGAATCAATTCCATCATTAAAAGGAAGTAAAGTCTTCCGAAAAAGACACGTGCTTCTTGATTTAGGTCATGAAGTTGTCGTCCAGACCAGCTGTAGGTTGACGAAAAATCTAGAAAAGTCATCTCTAAAATCAGCAGGAAATCCACGGACCTCAGCATCAAACAGGGTCGCCAAGTGGTCAGATTTATCCTAACCATGAGAAGGATTTATCTCGTACAATGGGGGGCACCGTGCAAATTAGCTTGATAAGACTAATGAATCAGATCCCCAGAAAGGATAATCTCCTTAAAGATTAAAAATCAGCTTTTAAGACTGATATTACTCAATCCTTGAGATTGACCTTAAAGATTGAGAATTCAAACTCATGGAATTCAATGATATCTAAACTCGAGCTTGAACGAGAAAATATTTTGATCAAAATTACAAACCGATTTGTTTTCTGAAAACCCATTTTTAATGCGTTCATTACCATTGAACGTAAAATCCTGAGAATTCATTGGAATTCATTAGGTCACCTGAACCAAATCGGGTGTCAACCGTAAGAACGGTGGTTGCATAGCATGGTCGAAGACAGGACCTTGTGCCAGACCGAAAAATCATAGGATGATCTTTACTATTGCTCCTACAAAGGATAGTAATAGCATCCGACACATTTTTGGACCATAATTAAAAGCATGTCACGGGACATTGCCTTAACAGTTTCTCGTTCATCGCTTTCCTTTACAACCGGACGGTAGTTTGCCGAAAGGTAATATACGGGACAAGTAAACTGGACGTGTTGCTTTCCTAATACAAGGTTAGCAAGTAGGTAACACAAAACCACAAGTGTTGAGCTAAAATTTTCAAATCTGAAACCCACACAACCCACAAAAATATTTTGCAAACACCGGTGAAGGGTTATTCCGGAAAACTTGTCTAGGGTAAAAGCTAGATTGAATTTTCAAAAGATCAAATATTTTCATAAAGATCCAATTTCCTAACAGTTCTAAATTTTCATAGTCATGTGGAACTATAAACCGCCTTTCAAATGTGCACTTTGCTTTGGAAACCGAAAGTAAATCGGCTATTTGATTGCAAGTGTCGTTGACCTAAACCCGAGGCAACTGTAGATGACACACCCACCTTTAACCATGGTTCTATCGTTACTATCATTGTTTATACCACCATATCAAAATCACTGATGTACAAAGTGTGATGAATAAAAAAGTGATTCATGTATGTTTTTATTTCAAGTTCTGTATTGCTTGAGGACAAGCAATGCTCAAGTGTGGGGATATTTGATAAGGCTAAAAAGGAACATGTATTTCATAGCAATATCCCTCCTAAATAATAGGTTTTCATATGTAATTGTATTATATTTTCATTGTAATTGTTTAAATAAATAAGTACGAAGACAAAAGGCGAAAACGAAGATTTGAAGACACAAACGTCCAAAAAGCTCAAATGTACAAGATACAATTCAAAAGGTTCAATTTACTGATGAGAAATGTCTAAAAATGACAAGAGTACAAGTTACAAAACGCAAAGTACAAGATATTAAATTATACGAAAGGACGTTAGAAAATTCGGAACCGAGACATGAACCAACTTTCAACGCTCGACGCAACGGAGCTAAAATTAAAAGTTAACTATGCTCAAGAATATAATATAATATTTAAATAATTCATAATAAGAATAATAATAAATAATAAAAAGTTGTTAATTGAGCATAGTTAAGGGGTCATAAGTGAAAATTTCAAATCACCAATTGCCTATAAAATGGAATTCACGGAGTAATGAAAAAATACACCTTTCTTCATATTTCTTTCTCTCTTCTGTAATATGTAATATATATTTATATTATAATTTTAATATAAGTAAATTTTAATAATAAAGTTATGGTTTAGTTGGGTTATTGTAAGAAATATTTTACGGGTTTTGAGTCGAAATTCTGTCCGTGCAACGCTACGCGATTAATCATCACTGTAAGCTATGTTCTTCCTTTTTAATTTAATGTCTCGTAACTAAGTTATTATTATGCTTATTTGAGCCGAAGTAATCGTGATGTTGGGCTAAAATATTAAGACGGGGTTATTGAACTTTGGACCATAATTAAGGTTTGGGCAAAAGACCGACACTTGTGGAAATTGGACTATTGACTATTAATAGATGGGGGGTATTGTCTAATTGAGTGACAACTCATTGGAGTCTGTCGAACCTATCTTCAAATTAATTAACCTAATAATTAATAATGATTATGGTTGTCCTATTTAGTGACGTTCATATGGAATCTGTTATAATCATTTAATTAATCAATTGAGTTGGGTAATTGATTATTCATTCTGATCAAGTGGATGAATTAATATTCATAAACTAATTAAAACAGGGGTGGATTACATTCAGTGATAACTGGTGTAATTGTTGACAGAAGTGATAACTGCGTCACAGTTTAAATCCTTAATCAGTTGGAATATTTGACTTCGGGTATAAGGGTAATTTTACGAGGATACTCGCACTTTATATTTATGACCGATGGACTATTATGGACAAAAACCAGATAGACGTATCAAATAAACCAGGACAAAGGACAATTAACCCATGGTAATAAATTAAAATCAACACGTCAAACATCATGATTACGGAAGTTTAAATAAGCATAATTCTTTTATTGTATTTCTCATCGTATCTTTATTTACTGTCATTTTATTACTCGCAATTTTATTTACTGTCATTTTATTTATTGTCATTATTTTACGCACTTTAATTATCGTCATTTATCTTTGCGCTTAAAATATAGAATCGACAAACCGGTCATTAAACGGTAAAACCCCCCTTTTATAATAATATTACTACTTATATAATTATATATATTTTGTATAAATATAGTTGTTAAAAATATAGTAAGTATCACCAGCTCCCTGTGGAACGAACCGGACTTACTAAAAACTACACTACTCTACGATTAGGTACACTGCCTATAGTGTTGTAGCAAGGTTTAGGTATATCCCATCCGTAAATTAATAAAACTTGTGTCATATTTTGTAGTATTTCCTAGTAAAAATAATACTATTTCGTACCCTCACGCTACATCATCACTTAAACACATACTTAAACTTAAACATGGGCAAAACACTTAACTACTCTTAAATGTCAATAGGTTGACTTTCCTGCTCACTCGTTCAACTCTTTATTCCGAGGAATAACTCTCTCTCTACTTACTAAGGTGACTTTCATAGCCCCACTCTTATTGCTATAGCACTTTTTATACTCACTGGGATGAGACACATGCTGCTTTTATACTTTAAACAACTTAGACACAAGTACGAACCTAAACTGTACTATGACTAGCTTATGCTACTAAGACCCCACAGTGATATTTTTTAATTGCTTTCAGGATAAGGCATTCTTAATTATTGGGGGTAGGCCTATCGGGAGTAACGTCCCCGATACATTTGACCGTGATGTCTTTGTATTACTTAATAATGATTTAAACATGGTGATAAGGTACTGCCAACTTATCATCGGGGCAACAAAACAAACGTTTAGTCTAAAATATCACGAATCAGTACTACTTTTGGATCTGCGAGATCTACTTTTTGATCCTACGGGAGATCAACTTTACAACTAAATCTTGTGGTCTAAAAACAACGATAACTACTTTTGTTAAACCTATGAACTTCACTCAACCTTTTTGGTTGACACTTTAGCATGTTTTGTCTCAGGTGCTGTTTGATTCAAGCTTTCTTATCTACTACTTATGTGATGCTACTTGGACTCAGGATCAAGAGATATCGCATTTATTACTTCTGCATATGAACAATTACTTTATCGTTATTTCCATTATTGTAACGACATTTCATTTTCCGCTGCGTACTCAATAAAGTTAAATTTTCTCATTTAGTATTGTTCTCGTATTATAATATGTTGGTTTATTTGATATTAGTAACGTTTCTTCTAGACCCTATTGGGAGGACGTTACAGATTGGTATCAGAGCATAACCAGGCTGTTATAGAGAACCAGGATTGCATTTTTATGTGTGCCTTACTTGCTAGCTAGGGTGCCTTAGCAATCTAGGAAACTATAACCTTTCCTGCCTTAGACTTAAAGCATTTAGAATTGCCTTATAATCTTAACAATCATGCTTTACCAAACTTGACTTAAAGATTCTAATCAAAGTCTCTTTCCTAATGTAGGACTACAACTTTCCTTGACCATAGTGCCTTTAATTGTTGCCTTTAACTGTTAAATGCTACACTATACTTTAGAAACTTTACTTATCTTAGAATGTCGAGCTAATCTAAGAACTCTGCTCACTTTCCTGAGTACTATCCAATTACACCACCGCATCTAAATGAGACATAATGATTTCAGAAATTCTTGACATTCATAAGTCATCTATCATGGTTATGTGTATTACATATGTATTACATGAAATATTATCCATGATTTTGAAATTCTTATAATTGTTACTACTCACACTCAAACGTATATAACTCTCTGTTATATCACGTACCTATATGCCTTATGCCTTTATGCATCGGTTTGCGAATTGAAAAATGTCATTGGGTTATCACAGTATACGAATTGAAAGTCTTTAATCAAAAGATTATTAGATTACATACTTATCACTTTATGATCTCGACACGTCATACTGTCATTATTAAAGTAAAGACACATCATATCTTATTATATCTTATCGTATCTATCCTAATAGATTTTGTCTAACACTTTTCCTAAATTCCCTCCATAAATTACGGAAATCTTTTTGCTATATACACGTATTCGAGGAGACGAATATATCATCCAGTATTCAAAACTAATCTCATATCAAAAACCCTAATTCCAAACACATAATATGGATTCCTCAAACTCTTCGAGCTCCAATGGCAGCGTAACCGGAATGAACCAACCAATCAGCCATCATCTATTTTGGATGAATTGGGGATGGGTTCATAGTAAACTTAATCAATGGAGACAAGAAGAAGGTGATCCCTTCCACCAACCGAATTCACCTCTTGGTGAAGAACCTGAAGCACTTACTGGCGAACCCGTTCGGAACACTATTTTCACCCTCATTTCCAGGATATCCAGTCACGAATATATAATATCTAAAATTTTAGATCTTATTCATCCACTTGTCCGAACCGCCAATCATCCCGGAATAATAGAAGAAGTCAACGAGCTTCGCGCTCGAGTAGTGGATCTGGAGAATATGGTGCGAAACCTACGAACACCAGCAGCAGCACCAGCAGCATAACCAGTACCACCAGTACCATCGGCATCACCACCAACATCACCAGCTTCACCAACGAAAACATCCGCATTCCACGCCTCAACATCACACTCAGTACCTCAAACATAAACATCATACGCCCCATAGATACCAAGGAATATTAGTAATAATGAGTTAAGATGTATTGACTCATTCTTCCTGAAGAATTACATATGTATACTTTATATATATGGATTGGAACAATAATAAATCTTTTCATACTAAGCTATTACGTGTGAATCTTAACTAGTATGTACTACTTGATTAATTCATATCATTAATATGCTATGATGTACATCCTTCGTTAATGACTTAACAATCGTTAATCAATGCTTCAACACGATAAACTCCATTTCATAATAAACCAAGTGTATTACTCAAATACATGATTGATTGTATACTTTCATTTTCGATGTACTCGAAACTTTCTAGAAAACATCATTCGTGCCTTATGAATTTCACAAGAATTCCATGAGCACCAACATCATATACTGAGGTATATCAATAACAATGAACGATGAAGTATTGATTCATAACTTCATTAGCGAAATATTTCGCGACAATTATGAAATCTCTAAGGTTTTGGAGATTATTTATTCTCGTTTCAACCGCAAATCAAATGAGTTTAATATTATATTAACTCATTAAATCTATATTATATCTGAAGAATACATATATGAACGTATATCTTCTCTTTTGTACAAACTGTTAATTGTGAAAATATTTTAATGAGTAGGTAATACCCGAGAAATATTTATATCTCACATTAATATGTTACATTGTACATTCTTCAAATTCTGATTCAATAATCAGTAACTATACTACTTACATCCACATATGTATCCGCGCACCAAAGAACAACCATTTTCATTCAAATCAAATTACATATTCTGAATTTGACATATCAGAATTCAAGTAAAGCTATAGCAGATGTTATCTTCCTAAAGATCACTACATTCATGAATTATATTCATTCGTATTCTATGATGAATTATCACATCAAACCACCAAAATTATCATTCATTACTTTTGAAATCAACAACGCCTATTTGTCAACCATTAGATCCATTGACGATTACAATCAGCGTTTAATCATCTAAAAATAAAATTTCTTGAAACCATCTCTGGTTGTCAATCAATGATTCAGATTCGTTAACCTTGAGAATGCTAACGAAGCAGCAAATTCTATAGATGTTCTTAAGGGCTAACAGTTTGATAATAAAGAATGGTACGTTGGAAAAGCCCAAAAGAAAATTTGGAACTGAAAAACGGATTGAGCTAACTATGGAGGAGACCAAGGACAAACACAAGGGCCAAACCCTATATTCAAAGAATCCAGGAAATTCTGAATCCGGTGAAATCTTTAGAGAATATCTTGCTCCAAAGTCATGTTAAAAGCTTGCGTAAAATTTTTCTTCATCAACTTTCGAACTTAGAAATTCCAAAATATCATCATAAATATACTCTATATTTCGGAAGATATCTTCATAACGATTCATGTTCGCAATTAAGTATCTCTTTGCGATATCTTTATAAAGGAAACTGTTTTAGTTTCTATATTCTGTAAAATTCGAGTTTAAATTATAAATGCTTTGAAGAAGTGATTGGGAATTGAAGCATGAGTTAATATAATATAATGACGTCAGGCCAACGTGATT
The DNA here is from genome assembly GCF_046630445.1 of Rutidosis leptorrhynchoides. Classification (NCBI taxonomy): domain Eukaryota; kingdom Viridiplantae; phylum Streptophyta; class Magnoliopsida; order Asterales; family Asteraceae; genus Rutidosis; species Rutidosis leptorrhynchoides. Next base: position 166,251,618 of record NC_092343.1, read on the forward strand.
ATATTACAGTAAGTCATGCTCAGTTTTTAATGGAAGATGATGATTCATAGATTTTATAATCATCATTTGCCATGTTACACGGCTCTTACATTCTATTTAACCTCTAAACATATCAAGAAAATATTTTTCCTGATGATTCGGTCTTTTTCGGATATTCTGGTAATATGACAAATCAAATCGTGCTATTACCTTTCCTTTCTACTTTATATATTATGATCATTCAAAACTTCATACCTATGAATTCTGGACCATTACTCGCTTGACTTGAAGTCGGGAAGAAGAAACAAAAACATAAAGCTCCAACATATAAGGGAAAATATAAAGCCCGATAACGACTCCGAAATTACAAACCGTATATATCAATGCGTATAGCAATATAAAGACACGGGATAATTAAAAACACTATAACCCCAAGAGCATAGAAGAAGTAAACAGATTCCTCTGGCGGTAAAAGAAAAAGAAGAATGACTGCATAGATGGTCAATATAATAACCAGGATCAGAACTGGATTTAGCATTTTCTTAATCTTTTGGAAGTTTGAATTGAGAAAGAAAGTATAGAAGTGGTGAAGATAATGAAACGGGAGAAGTAAATTTATAGCAAAATTCCAAACACATCAATCGAGGCAAATCACCGCATTTAATCAAACAAATCTCAAAATTTCGTAAATACCGGAGAATCAAATCTTATAGATTACGAAGATTTCCTTTAATTTCTTGAATTCCGGAAATCAATCGTGACTACGTCAAAAGTTAAGGCGAACATTTAATTTTCTCATTTCACTCTTTTATGATAGCTTCGTTTATACTCTTCCTATAAACGAATCGTTTTATCCATATTATTCAATAGTGATAAAACTTTATTTTTCAACTTATATTCATCATTAAAATATACTTGTTGTAAACAATGAAGATCTCTATCAAATTTCATGACTGTGATTTTCACGAACTCCTCTCTGTTTGTCTGCCCTAATATTGTGGCATAAAATGCTCAAGGTTTTAAATGAGCTCAATACCATTCATAACACATTTCATGTATCCAATTTACTGAAATGACTTGTATAACATCATCATTTTGAATGATCTTCGCATTAATGATAAAATGCACTTCGTTGAAGAACCTATAGAAATCATGGAAGGAGAGGTCAAACAAACGCGTAAAAGCAACATACCTATCATTAAAGTCTGTTGGAATTCGCGTAGAGGCCCCGAATATACCTGGGAACGCAAAGACCATATGAAACGGAAATATCCCCATCTCTTCTCAACTGCTGATGCATCCGAGAAGTCTACCTAAAACTTCGGGACGAAGTTTTTATTAGCGGGGAGGTACTATAACAACCCTCACTTTTTGACTTCTGAAATTACTGAAATGACCCTAGGGTTTACTGTCTGACTATACGTATTAATTATTTAAGGGTTGTTATATACACAATCAATTTAACGTTGACCAAATAATAAACTTTTATTCGACACTCACTGCTAATTAAAATTTATGCATTTCAATAATATTATTTATAACTATTAATCTATAAGTAATAAATAAAAAGTGACATTTATATAAATAATAAAACAATTGGGAACTAAATAAAAATAAATACAAGTCATGAATTAGTAAAAAGAAAATAATACTTATCATGTAGTAAATGTAAAAATAATAATAAACATAATAATAATAATAATAATAATAGTAATAATAATGAGACTAAAGAATCTTAAACAATTACATCCTTATGTTTACTAAAAATAAAGTATAAACTAGTACATCCTTATGTTGACTAATTATAAACTAGTACCACCTTTTGTTGACTAAAAATTATAAAACAAAATAAAATCATTAATTAGAACATCCTTATGTTGACTAACACTCTAATACTTGCACTATATAAACACTCCTAGACTCCTAGTTTCTCATTCACAAATCACACCAAAATCCTCTCTCAAAAACAATCTCTCCCTCTCCCTCTCTTGTGGTATTCGGATCTTCAAGCTTGTTCTTCGTGTTCTTCAAGAATCTTCAAGGAGTTCTTCAAGATTTTTAAGGCTTTGATCTTCCATCTTCATCGTGTTCATCTTTTCTTTGTTAATTATCTTGAATCTTCAAAGGTATAACATAAACCCTAAACTATTTACATAAACTTTAATCTTTGTTAATTCATATTCATATTATAAACTTGTTATTCATAAGTATATACATAAACACTCCTAGATTTATATATACATGTAAAAAAAAATATTTTTATGTATATATACGAATTATATATACATATACATATTAAAACCTTAAACCCTAATACTACTTATACTAGTACTTAACATGTATACACTATTACTATTACTAGCACCTATAACCTACTACTTATATTGTAGCACAAAAACATTTTGGGATATGTATTAGAGATGTATAGATCTTTGAACTTTCTTGACGAATGATTTCTACGAGATTCTAGGCAGAGGGTTTGGATTTCCGATTTAAAGGGTCCTATGGCTCAAGCCCCTAGATCTAAATTAGCCATTCGAAGGGAAAGGGGTGATTGAAAGCTTATCTAATACGGCAAGTATCCTAAAATGAAAAACACTCATAAAAGTAGAAACTCTCTAGTCATAGAAACTTAGTAAAATAAGAAACTTTCTAAAAATGGAAACTTTATAAAAATAGTAACTTACTAGGAATAGAAACTTAGTAAAACAAACTATACTTAAACTTAAACATGGGCAAAACACTTAACTACTCTTAAATGTCAATAGGTTGACTTTCCTGCTCACTCGTTCAACTCTTTATTCTGAGGAATAACTCTCTCTCTACTTACTAAGGTGACTTTCATAGCCCCACTCTTATTGCTATAGCACTTTTTATACTCACTGGGGTGAGACACATGCTGCTTTTATACTTTAAACAACTTAGACACAAGTACGAACCTAAACTGTACTATGACTAGCTTATGCTACTAAGACCCCACAGTGATATTTTTTAATTGCTTTCAGGATAAGGCATTCTTAATTATTGGGGGTAGGCCTATCGGGAGTAACGTCCCCGATACATTTGACCGTGATGTCTTTGTATTACTTAATAATGATTTAAACATGGTGATAAGGTACTGCCAACTTATCATCGGGGCAACAAAACAAACGTTTAGTCTAAAATATCACGAGTCAGTACTACTTTTGGATCTGCGAGATCTACTTTTTGATCCTGCGGGAGATCAACTTTACAACTAAATCTTGTGGTCTAAAAACAACGATAACTACTTTTGTTAAACCTATGAACTTCACTCAACCTTTTTGGTTGACACTTTAGCATGTTTTGTCTCAGGTGCTGTTTGATTCAAGCTTTCTTATCTACTACTTATGTGATGCTACTTGGACTTAGGATCAAGAGATATCGCATTTATTACTTCTGCATATGAATAATTACTTTATCGTTATTTCCATTATTGTAACGACATTTCATTTTCCGCTGCGTACTCAATAAAGTTAAATTTTCTCATTTAGTATTGTTCTCGTATTATAATATGTTGGTTTATTTGATATTAGTGACATTTCTTCCAGACCCTATTGGGAGGACGTTACACAAATCATGTCTAACAAGTTATGTACGACGAGTGTTTAGCAAGATGGAACGGTGTTGTGCGTATGGTTTACACGCTCGTGATCTAATCGTTTGCATTCCTTAGAATGAAAACGGAAGATGGATGTGGAACGAGTGAGCCTATTCACGAAGGGAAGAATGAGTTAACGTTAAGGATTGTGGCCGAGTTCGAACGCTATATTTCGATTTTCGCCGACAAGGTTAAACAAGTTCTTCAAGAGTCGTTCAAGGGAATAGTGACCGAGATGGTCCGAGACCAAGTGCCTAAGGTCGTGAAGGGAGAGTTAGAAAAGAGGTTTCCTAAACCTCAAGGTGTCGGTGACAAAGGAGCAACTATGGGGATTAAATCTCATGCTCCAAAATTTGCAGATCACTCTTTGGGTAAGAGAAAGTTGGAATCAAGAGGTGCTCCTAGTAAGAGGGTGAGAAGTACGCCCGAAGGTGTTGAAAAAGTGAAGAAGAGGATTAAGGGAGGTTATGGGCCTACGTGCTTTAGGTGTGGAGGACGAGGTCATTTGGAATGGGATTGTACGAGTGTACCTTTAAGCACAATCAAGTGCTTTATTTGCCAAAAGAAGGGACAGCGTAAGTCGGAGTGCTCCGAATCATTTGTCGATCGGGTTAGGAGGTTAAAGCGTGACTATCTGAGGGTTAGTGAAGCGCAAGGGTCCAACGACGATGTTTCAGGTATTTTCGTCTTTGGTACAAATATGCCTTATTATTGTTTATTGTGTGCCGATGGATTCATGTATGTATTAGAGACTTAAACTTTGTTTCGTGGTCTAATTAGTCTCAAGTGAGTGTATGTTTCAAAGGTACCCATAAGGGTGCGGGATTAGTGAACTCGGTGAAGATTCGATTTGTTAGCGATTTTGATGATAGTGCACCGGGGTAGCTTTTGAGTCGTTGACTCGTAGAAATGCGCCCTGGGGATGAATTCATGGCGGTAATACGTAGTATTAGTATGGGTGGCATTCCTAATGGAAACACCCTATGATGACGTTTGGTTGTCGGGCGAAGGGCGTAATACTTGGTGCAACCAAGCATTCTTTAGTGTTAGGAAATGTTTGTACCAAGCCATAGGTATGTGCATTGGTGTTCGATTATTAGAGCGTTTTACTTTCGTGTTGAAGTTGTTGAACCATGAGGTTCGACGGGTGGATAGAACCCTTGAGATCGAGTGTTTTGGGTCTCGATGTATGTTGGAAATGGAGTCTACGGGACGCAACGTTAGGTGCCTCTTTCATACCTACTAGTGTGGTATTCGACTCCGATGGTGTTGCGGTTACATTGTACTTAGGGTACCGGATAGAAACCCTTAGGTACATGAGTGACTAGGTGGAAATTTGACAAACTATAGCAATTAGATTATTGCAAGTGTAAGGGTTGTGTAAATCGTGGTAGACTCTTCGTTCAAGAGTTTAAGGATAGCTTAAATTCCTTCGTATGCTCAAGGTTGGAGCAAGATTATGGTAACGTGCGTATTAAGAGATGCAAGACGGGTGAACCTCGTCTCTCTCATAGGAGTTACGGTAATGCGATTTGGTGCATTAGTTGTTAGGTTAGTGGTCACTCTTTCTGCGAAAGTGAGCATGTGTTTATCGTCGAAATTTATTGTTAAGGACGAATTCGCGAGAATTCAAGGACTATGACCAATGAGGATATTGGTTGTGTATCTTGATAAGTGGTCATTCCACGGGATGCTATTATTCGATGATGTGGTTACGAAGCGGAGTCCTAAGTGGGGGAGTTTGTACTCTTGCACGAAGGTGTTCTATTGCAGTGATATTTGGACGATGCTCATAGGGATTCGAAGCTAGTGTTGAGACCTACATTGGTCTATTGTGGTAAAAGTACGATTTGGAATAAATTGTACTTATGGTTTTTGGATTTAAATTATCACCGCGGTGGTAAGGTGGTAAATCTCATTGGGAGATAATTTACGTGTTCGAAGAGCAAGGTAAGATCCCTCGGTAAAGGGATGTGTATGCCGGATTCTCTTCTAGGGAATTATTGTTGTGTCTATGAGTAATATGGGTGGTTCTTGGCTCGATTGTGATAGCCGTGTGGTTACCTTTGGGAATAGAGTAATGGGACTTTGAGAAAGGTTACGATGCCTCATTATCGTATACTTTGGGTGGTAGTTACACAATAGCCATTTTGTGAACTACAAGGTGATTATGTGGTGTTTATTTGGGGTTATCTCTATGTTGACCGTGTTTGACTTATGATAGGTGACGAGGGATATCCGGAAGGATTAGCTCTTCGTTAACCACTCGTGGTTGTGATTAATGGTGAGCGGTTTTTGGAAGGAACCGTTATTTGTAGGGATATGATGCTAATTGCCTGTATAAATTGTGCACATAGCCGTTTTGTGCACATGGTTGTGAGTGATAGCCGATTTTTACTCACACGTTGGTAAATAGTGATGCGATAGCCTTGTTTCGCTCACATATGGTTGGTAGTGTCACAATAGCCGTTTTTGCACACTACGGATATATCACGATAGCCGTTTTTGTACACCATGGGTTTCGTGTGAACTAACCTTCGCGTTGTTGGACTTCAGAACCACTGGTTGTTTTAAGCTCTGATGGTTCGGTCGTAAGGACCATGTTGTGTGATTAGTGATGTAATAGCCGTATTTTGCTCACGTAATTGGGTAGTTGCGTATTAGCTATGTTTGCGCACTACTAAGGGTGTTAGATGGTAAGTGTTATCCGTAAGGATTCGTCTTTACTTGGTCTTCATCGTTTGGGTTGTTGACCTTAGGTCGATATTTGGTTGTTTTTAGCATTGTACTTGGAAAGGGTACACTATAGGGTTGATATCTCGGTATGAGATCGGTTGAGTTTTTCCCGATGTATGGGGGATTGAGCAGGTTTTAGTGCTCGGATTTTAGTTTCGATAAAATTGCGGGTGATGATTTTAGTTGTTAAAGGCGATTCATTGGGAAGAATTGCTTAGAAAAGTCGGATTGGGACTTATAATTGAGGACCGTTGAGTAGTTCCGGATTGGTTAAGTGGAGGAGATCACGAGGACGTGATCGAGTTTAAGTGGGGGAGAGTTGTAAGACCCAAATATTTACTATACATAATGTATTTATGGTGTACGATGTGTGTATGAAGTGTACGTGTTGCTTGCTCGAACGTCGAAGGAAACTGGACGTTGTCTGAAGTGACAAGGTGTGTACGTATCTTTTCAACCCCAAATAAAGTTTGTGTTGATGTTTCAAAGCCTTACCATTGGAAATGAAATCTTATTACGTTTCCAACGATATTTGATTCATCAAAAACGGAGTTACGGTCGAAAAGTTATGGCCAAAACATGTTGCTGAAACCTGTTTTGGGCTCGACCACAATTTCCAGTTATTTGGAGCGGCGCTCCACCTTCTGGCGCGGCGCGCCGATTGCTGCAGAGGCAATTTTCAGCCATTTTCAAAGGTCTAAATGAGGGGTACTTTGGTCTTTTCACTTGGGGTCGGTTTGGGGTCATCAAAACTGATCCATTGATCAGTTTGGATCACATCTCACTCATCGAACACTCCCATCCTCAAACCCTAGAGAGAGATTGAGTTCTAATGAGAGAGAACTCCATTTGGAGAAGAAGGAGGTTGTTTCGGGTCAAACCTCAAGCATTAAAGTTGTTCTACTCGTCAACGGCATCATTTTGGCGGTATTGGTAAGTTCTAACTCTGAATTTCATTGTTGATGTTGCTATTCAAAGTTAGGGTTTGAACTTGATTTGTTGATAAACCCATTTAGACTCATGAAGTGGGTTTAGTGATGCTAGTAATCGGGTTTATTGTTAGTGTTGGTGGATTTTGGGTTGGTGAACAAATTGGCCTTGATTAGGACTTGTAATTGGGTTTAATCACTAGGTTTAGTGATTATGGAAGTGTTGGAACACTTTTAGGTGTGTTGGTTGACTAATTTTGACTTTGGGTCAAAATTAGGGTTTGGTGATGATTATGACCCAATTGTCGAATTAATAAGGTTTATAAACTTAAAATGGATTAGGTTGAAGCATAGAACCGAGTTAAATATGTTTTGGTGTCAAAACTTGCTAATGGCGTAATATTGACTTCTTATGGGTCAAATTAGGGTTTAAGTGTCATTTTGGGCAAGACAGGTATTTAACACCTATGATGGGGTTTAATTGGTGTATTAAGACCATTCTCACTTGTGTTAGTGATTATTGGTTAATTTTGGGCGCGGTTTGTACTTGGAAGTGCATTTGGGTCAAATTTGCACTAAGTGTCAAATTGGGTTGGTTTGTAAATCCAATCTAAGTGTGTTGTTGAATTTGTGATAATGGAATAGGTACTTTCCATTGACGAGTTGCAGATTATTCGGTAACATTCTTCAAGGCGACAAGGTGAGTGGAATAATTATATGTGTAGGTATATAATGTATCTATTTGTTGTAGCGTGAAATGTGTAGTGTCGAGGTGTTAAGACACCACGTTTCACGTGAAGAGTGTAGCATCGAGGTGTTAAGATGCCACTCGGGTGTAGCATCGAGGTGTTAAGATGCCACCTAGGAGTGTAGTGTCGAGGTGTTAAGACACCACTCCGTAAAAATAATGAGTGATGCATCGAGGTGTTAAGATGCCACTCGGGGTGATGTGCCGAGGTGTTAAGGTGCCACCCTAGGGGTTAGTGGTGCGAGGTGTTAAGTGCCCTAACGGATGTTATGAACACCGATGGCGTTTTCGCGAGCGCCGTTCCCTTGTACTATTGGTTAACCATGGTTATTTGTGTTGTAAGCGTATTATATTATTCGAGTTATATTCATATGCGGCTGTTATGCTAGCTTGTGGTATTGGAGATTTATAGCTTGTTATTGTGACGATAAGCTAAATGTGCATGCTAGCGTGTTTGCGGTTTGGTGTGTAAGTGTATGCAAGTAGGTATAATTATATATGTATTCGTATAATTATTGCATTCACTAAGCTTTGCTTACCCTCTCGTTGTTTACTATTTTTATAGGTTCGGTTTTGGACAAGGGTAAGGGCATCGTTTTGGACTAGAGATCCCGCTTGATGCTAGGGGACGCTTCTGGCTTTAGTAGCTCTTGGAGTTTGACCGATAGTTGGGTAGTTTAATCCCAAACGCCATGCTCATTTTGTAGTTTGGAACTTAAACTTTTGGGTGGTCGAAACTCGTAAATTGTATTAAACTCGTAAAATGGCCGATGTGGGCCCCGCTTGTAAATCATTGATTTTATATTTGAAACAGGTTAGTTTTACATATTTGGATGTATGGTAAAAAGCGTTTCGTCTAAAAGTGTCGGGAACTAGTCAATCTTTTTCGCATTTTGAGACTTTCCGGACAGACCCGAACGGCGCGCCGCGTGGCCATCCTGGCGCGCCGCGCCACTTCACTGAACAGCAAAAAAAATTTTGTTTTGTTTTTTTACACGGGTTGTTCGTGGTTTGGTTTGGGTTGTTACAAATACCTTCCCGAACTCGGCGATAAAATCATGGATTCAAAAACCAGTAACCGAGAAGTTTCGAGCATATGCCCAGGCATCCAAACTCGTTACGCGTTGCGAGTGGTATGACCTGCTTTGCAACCTTGGCGATCTTTCCCAGCCACTTCCCTCGGATATGGCAAATGAAATATGTGCAACTGATGATGCCCGTGAAGCACTAGCTGCAGCGAAGAAAGGGGTTGAGAAAGTCACCATACCTGCTTTAGTAGAGCTTAGCCAATGCGAAGGCGTCACATTTAAAGATATTAAAGCGCTCGAGCTTTAAATATCTTATTTGAATTGTAAATGTTTATTTCGCAATTGTAAATTGCGTTTTTTTTTTAATTCTACGCGCTTTTATAGCGTGCTTATTAATAACATGGTTATGTTCCGCAGTTGCAACTTGTCTTATTTATATAGCGCTTTATTTTATCATATATTCATAATTCATACTTACCCTTTGCAATTTCCTCATTCGCTATTGTGCACATAACAAACGCGTACTTATGCGAAACAATCTTTTATATATTATGAATCTTCTAAGTCCGACAAATCGATCCTTAGGCAATTTTTAGCATTGCGAAGCATCTAAGTATTGGCAAGATCAAACACTTAGGAAATTTTTCCCTTTCGCAACATTCATTCAGTAACACAAGTGGGCAATTTCATCACTTGGTTTTAAATGCATTATTTCACAATGCATACTTGCATTACTATAACATTAAACATGCCACGTTTAGCGAAAACCATGCCATTTTGTTAAAAATATCTGCGGATCCTTAATTGCATTTACACAAACATTAATTTAGTGTCATGAAAATTAAGCAATTGTATTCTGCAAAATAATCACTACGCGTGGCCACACGCAGTGTTTTTGCTTTGTATAGAAACAACCACTAACACTGAAACTAATTTTGTTTTATTCAGCAGTTTTTTGTAATACAAATTTCAGAAAACAAAAATAGCAGATCAATCATTGATCAAACTTGACTAAGCATTCTATCACAAACTTTCTATTACAAATATTCGCACTTATTCAGAATGGACTGAATGCCCCTCAACGCCCATACTTACGCTTGCCATAATCATAGCACAAAATGACTCTTCTTCATCAGAAATTAGCGTGCCAACTCCCTTATTAGCAGAAAATTTAACCATGCCATGTATAGTAGAAGGAATTGCGCCAAACATGCGTAAAGCAATGCGTAAAGCAACTCCCTTTTTGCTCACCCCAAGATTTTTTACCGCGTGAGCTTTTCGCTCAGCTACATTTGGCACTTGCGGAGCATTGGTTTCTACAAGCAATATAATTGCATTCGCAGTACTTGCAGCACCCTGCGCGATCAAATGATCTAACTTGCCTTGCTCATACACCTCCGAGATCAGTTCCGCCAAATCTCTGCAACGATTGGTGTCATGACCATAATCATCATGAAAAACACAAAATTTTGACCTATCTCGCCTGCTATTCTCCCCTAAAGGTTGCGGATCAGGAAAAGACTTAGCGACTCTTTCCTGTAGCAAATTTTCCTTAGGCGTTTTTGTTAGCATCTGAATGATATTGAAAGACTCATTATTCCATTTTCGTCAAGAATAACGATCTTGACGGTTATAACTATGGTTATCATTTTGGCCTTGAAATCTATCATTGCACGGGTAACCACCGCTGCCATTTCGCCGCGGATAACCAGAACCGCGGTAATTATCGCCGTTGCCATCGCGAAAAGAATCATTGTCATCCCGCCAACTTTTGTCCTTACCCCACCCACATGTGGGGGTTATATTACTATCTTCTCCACCGCGAAGATAATCATATGTCTCTTGTTGGACCTTAGCGAAAGTTGGCGGAACATCTATTCGCAGTCTTCGCACAAGCGTTAGATGTCGTTGTGGATTAATAGCATGCAAGAATCCAGAGATTTTTTTATCTTCGTTCAGACTTGGTATCTTTTGGCACTCATAAATGTATCGTGTAAGTAATGCGTTTAAAGTTTCCTTATTGCCCTGCTTAATATCATGACATTCTATATGTGTCTTCTTCTGCGGTAAAAGATTCTGAAAGTGCAACAAAAATTTTTCGCGAAGATCAATGAAGCCAATGATACTGCGAGCTTGCAGGCTATGAAACCACTCCCTGGAGGATCCTTGAAAAACCATAGGAAATACCCTACACGCAACCGGTTCATCCCAATTATAGGTGCTTACCACACTTTCAAATCGCTGCAAAAAATCCAAGGGGTCAGTTAACCCTGAATAAACTCCCAACGTCGCTGGCACAATAGGCGGTGTAACAATTGGATAATCCGAAATATACTGGACAAACTTGTCTGCAGCAGTGGTAATTTCAGTCGCCTTTTTTGTGCGAGTATCAGTATTCTCCGCGCAAAACTTGGCGATCATATCTTGCAAAAAATTCGGTTGTTCAAACTTATGTTGCATTGACTTAGGGGCAATGCTTCTAAAAGCATCCGCTAAAAAATGTTGAGCACTTTCTCTGCGAACAACATCAGATGCTTCACCCTCATCCTCATGACGAGGGAAAGGTGTTGGTGGTCGTCTTCGCTTAACATGTGGAATTTTTACAAATTCCTCTGCATTGTCCGAATCATCAGAAAATTCACTTTCTTCTCTTGGCGCTTTCGCAGTCTTCGAATTATAAATGGAATTTAGAATAACATGTTCATCCGCACCATCGCTATCACTATCACGATGATCAATGACTAAGCGATCAGCCTGTGATCCAGAATCATTCGACGGCCATAAGTAAGTTCGCGGTATGCGGGATTCGCGACAATCTTTTCTAGCTTGTTCAATAGCCGTGCCAAGTACTTTGTCTGCTTTTCCAGCCAAAATCCTTATACTTTAGTTGCGTATCAGCGTTAACAGGATTGCCACTAGGCGCTTTAGCTAGCGATTCTTTCCCTGAACTTCCCGCGAGAGTATTAACGTTTGCCTTCATACTACTTGACAAGGCATTTTGCGAATTATTAACTAACGCATCAGCATTGATGGAACTTCCTGTTTGTTTCGTGTTAGCTGCCATATTCAATGATCAAATCAGCTAATACGCCTCAGAGACTTCCTGTAAATCATCGTAACAATAAAGGATTTAAATTAAACCAAGCAATTGATTGTTTGACAGCACAAAACAAAAAATTTCAAGTTTAATTCGTAAAACGTGTCCCACGGATGGCGCCAATTGATCAATCCTATATCAAGTTATTACTCAATTAAGGATTGAGTGCAATAATAAGATGGAGTATGGGATGTTTGATGATTATTTTGGGCCTCGATGATCGTCGTTCACTTTATCAATCAAGTGATCAACCACCCCGACCCGGTCTTGATTGTCAATTAGCATGATTCACCTTAGCGCAATGTAGAAATTCCTTGTGCAAGATCAAAAGTGAAAATCACAAAGGCTAGAGCAAATGGCAGAAAATCAACAACCTATAAATGAGAGGCCATGCTCTCTATTTATAGTATTCGAAATATTCGCGGTCTGCGGATTGCTTAACTATTCGCGAAAACTTAGCGAAATGACCCGCAGTCTTTTATTAGCGCGGAAACTGATCCGCTATCCTTATTTTAAGCGAATATTCCAAACCTTTTGGCTATAGTTCGCGTAGCTTCTGCTTCTAGCCCTTAGCTAATAAAATATACATATACAATGCTATGTATATGATCACTAGTCACGGGTACATTTCTTCTCAACAACTCTTATGTTTCTTGCTTATTCGATTCGGGTGCCGATAAGAGCTTTGTATCCAAGACCTTGACTCATTATTTTTGCACTCCACCTCTCCCACTAGATACTACTTATACCATTGAAGTGGCCAACGAAAAACTATTGAGCCCGACAAATTTTATCGGGGGTGTACGTTAAACTTAATGGGTAAAGAGTTTGAAATTGACTTGATACCTATAGAACTAGGGAGCTTCGATGTAATAATCGGTATGGATTGGTTAGCCAAAACGAAATCTCACATCCTTTGTGATCTTAAAGCAATTCAAATTCCTATCGAGAATGGTGAACCCTTGATTGTCTATGGTGATAAGAGTTGCACCGGACTCAATCTTGTCTCGTGCCTTAAAGTTGAAAAATTACTTCGTAAAGGTTGTTTCGTGATCCTAGCCCACGTTAAGAAAGTCGAGACCGATGAGAAGCATATCGATGATGTGCCAATTATTAGTGACTTTTGCGATGTATTTCCCGACGAATTGCCGGGTCTCCCACCTCATCGACCGGTTGAATTCCAAATCGATCTTATTCCAGGAGCCGCTCCCGTAGCACGTGCACCGTATAGACTTGCTCCATCCGAAATGCAAGAATTACAAAGCCAAATTCAAGAACTACTTGACCGTGATTTTATCCAACCCAGCCATTCACCATGGGGCGCTCCGATTTTATTCGTTACAAAGAAAGATGGATCCCTATGAATGTGCATTGATTATCGTGAACTAAATAAATTGACGGTTAAGAACTGATATCCTCTTCCACGCATCGATGACCTCTTTGATCAACTACAAGGGCCTTGTGTATATTCAAAAATCGATCTCTGCTCGGGTTAACATCAACTAAGGGTTAAGGGGGAAGATGTCTCCAAAACCGCTTTTCGGACTCGTTATGGTAGTTATGAGTTTCTCGTAATGCCATTCGGGTTAACTAATGCACCGAAGGTGTTCATGGACCTTATGAACCGCGTGTGCATATCATATCTCGACAAATTCGTTATTGTATTCATAGATGATATATTGGTCTATTCTAAAAGCAAAGAAGAGCAGGAACAACACCTCCGACTCGTGCTTGAACTCTTGAGACAAGAGCGACTCTATGCCAAATTCTCCAAGTGTGAATTTTGTAGTGACCCGAACTTTTCCATGTTTATATATATATATTAAATGAAATTGTTATTTACATGATTAAGTGTTTCCAACATGTTAAGCAATCAAACTTGTTAAGACTTGATTAATTGAAATAGGTTTCATATAGACAATTGACCACCCAAGTTGACCGGTGATTCACGAACGTTAAAACTTGTAAAAACTATACGATGACATATATATAGTTATATATATAGTTAACATGATTTTATTATAAGTATGTATCTCATTAGGTATTTTAACAATGAGTTATATACATAAAAATGAGACTATTAATTTAAGAAACTCGAAAACGATATATATATAACGATTATCGTTATAACAATGTCTTACTAGGTACATATGAATCATATTAAGATATTGATACACTTGGTTAATTATGTTAAATGATAAGTAAATATATTATTAAGTGTATTAACAATGAAATACATATGTAAAAATAAGACTACTAACTTAATGATTTCGAAACGAGACATATATGTAACGATTATCGTTGTAACGACATTTAACTGTATATATATCATACTAAGATATATTATATATCATGATATCATGATAATATAAAAATTTAACATCTCATTTGTTATAATAAACAATGGTTTAACAACATTCAACAAGATCGTTAACCTAAAGGTTTCAAAACAACATTTACATGTAACGACTAACGATGACTTAACGACTCAGTTAAAATGTATATACATGTAGTGTTTTAATATGTATTCATACACTTTTTAAAGACTTCAAGACACTTATCAAAATACTTCTACTTAACAAAAATGCTTACAATTACATCCTCGTTCAGTTTCATCAACAATTCTACTCGTATGCACCCGTATTCGTACTCGTACAATACACAGCTTTTAGATGTATGTACTATTGGTATATACACTCCAATGATCAGCTCTTAGCAGCCCATGTGAGTCACCTAACACATGTGGGAACCATCATTTGGCAACTAGCATGAAATATCTCATAAAATTACAAAAATATGAGTAATCATTCATGACTTATTTACATGAAAACAAAATTACATATCCTTTATATCTAATCCATACACCAAGGACCAAAAACACCTACAAAAACTTTCATTCTTCAATTTTCTTCATCTAATTGATCTCTCTCAAGTTATATCTTCAAGTTCTAAGTGTTCTTCATAAATTCCAAAAGTTCTAGTTTCATAAAATCAAGAATACTTCCAAGATTGCAAGTTTACTTCCAAGTTTTCTAAATCCATTCCAAGTAATCATCCAAGATCAAGAAACCTTTGTTACTTACAGTAGGTTATCTTTCTAATACAAGGTAATAATCATATTCAAACTTTAATTCAATTTCTATAACTATAACAATCTTATTTCGAGTGTAAATCTTACTTGAAATAGTTTTCGTGTCATGATTCTTCTTCAAGAACTTTCAAGCCATCCAAGGATCCTTTGAAACTAGATCTATTTTTCTCATTTCCAGTAGGTTTATCCAAAGAACTTGAGGTAGTAATGATGTTCATAACATCATTCGATTCATACATATAAAGCTATCTTATTCGAAGGTTTAAACTTGTAATCACTAGAACATAGTTTAGTTAATTCTAAACTTGTTCGCAAATAAAAGTTGATCCTTCTAACTTGACTTTTAAAATCAACTAAACACATGTTCTATATCTATATGATATGCTAACTTAATGATTTAAAACCTGGAAACACGAAAAACACCGCAAAACCGGATTTACGCCGTCGTAGTAACACCGCGGGCTGTTTTGGGTTAGTTAATTAAAAACTATGATAAACTTTGATTTAAAAGTTGTTATTCTGGGAAAATGATTTTTATTATGAACATGAAACTATATCCAAAAATTATGGTTAAACTCAAAGTGGAAGTATGTTTTCTAAAATGGTCATCTAGACGTCGTTCTTTCGACTGAAATGACTACCTTTACAAAAACGACTTGTAACTTATTTTTCCGACTATAAACCTATAATTTTTCTGTTTAGATTCATAAAATAGAGTTTAATATGAAACCATTGCAATTTGATTCACTCAAAACGGATTTAAAATGAAGAAGTTATGGGTAAAACATGATTGGATAATTTTTCTCATTTTAGCTACGTGAAAATTGGTAACAAATCTATTCCAACCATAACTTAATCAACTTGTATTGTATATTATGTAATCTTGAGATACCATAGACACGTATACAATTTTTCGACCTATCATGTCGACACATCTATATATATTTCGGAACAACCATAGACACTCTATATGTGAATGTTGGAGTTAACTATACAGGGTTGAGGTTGATTCCAAAATATATATAGTTTGAGTTGTGATCAATACTAAGATACGTATACACTGAGTCGTGGATTGATTCAAGATAATATTTATCTATTTATTTCTGTACATCTAACTGTGGACAACTAGTTGTAGGTTACTAACGAGGACAGCTGACTTAATAAACTTAAAACATCAAAATATATTAAAAGTGTTGTAAATATATTTTGAACATACTTTGATATATATGTATATATTGTTATAGGTTCGTGAATCAACCAGTGGCCAAGTCTTACTTCCCGATGAAGTAAAAATCTGTGAAAGTGAGTTATAGTCCCACTTTTAAAATCTAATATTTTTGGGATGAGAATACATGCAGGTTTTATAAATGATTTACAAAATAGACACAAGTACGTGAAACTACATTCTATGGTTGAATTATCGAAATCGAATATGCCCTTTTTTATTAAGTCTGGTAATCTAAGAATTAGGGAACAGACACCCTAATTGATGCGAATCCTAAAGATAGATCTATTGAGCTAAACAAACCCCATCCAAAGTACCGGATGCTTTAGTACTTCGAAATTTATATCATATCCGAAGGGTGTCCCGGAATGATGGGGATATTCTTATATATGCATCTTGTTAATGTCGGTTACCAGGTGTTCACCATATGAATGATTTTTATCTCTATGTATGGGATGTGTATTGAAATATGAAATCTTGTGGTCTATTATTATGATTTGATATATATAGGTTAAACCTATAACTCACCAACATTTTTGTTGACGTTTTAAGCATGTTTATTCTCAGGTGATTATTAAGAGCTTCCGCTGTCGCATACTTAAATAAGGACGAGATTTGGAGTCCATGCTTGTATGATATTGTGTAAAAACTGCATTCAAGAAACTTATTTTGTTGTAACATATTTGTATTGTAAACTATTATGTAATGGTCGTGTGTAAACAGGATATTTTAGATTATCATTATTTGATAATCTACGTAAAGCTTTTTAAAACCTTTATCTATGAAATAAAGGTTATGGTTTGTTTTAAAAATGAATGCAGTCTTTGAAAAACGTCTCATATAGAGGTCAAAACCTCGCAACGAAATCAATTAATATGGAACGTTTTTAATCAATAAGAACGGGACATTTCAAATTTTGGTTAAAGGAAGTTCAATTTCTTGGTCATGTTGTGAGCGATCAAGGTATTAAGGTCGATCCCGCGAAAATCGAAGCTATTAGTAAATGGGAAACCCCTACTACCCTTATTCACATTCGTCAATTCTTGGGCCTCGCCGGATATTATCGTAGATTCATCGAAGATTTCTCTTTGGTTACACGTCCTCTAACCGCGCTAACTCACAAGGGAAAGAAATTCGTTTGAGAAACTGAACAAGAGTCCGCATTTCAAATCTTGAAGAAAAAGTTAACCACCGCTCCTATCTTATCTCTCCCCGAAGGCAATTATGATTTTGTTGTATATTCCGATGCCTCGAAACATGGTTTTGGGTGTGTATTGATTCAACAAAAGAAGGTTATTGCTTATGCCTCCCGACAATTAAAAATCCACTAACGAAACTACACGACACATGATCTCGAACTTGGAGCAGTTGTCTTTGCACTCAAAATGTGGAGACACTATCTTTACGGGACCAAAAGTACCATCTTCACCGACAACAAAAGCCTCCAACACATCTTCGATCAAAAACAACTAAACATGATATAACGACGGTGGATCGAAACATTGAACGATTACGATTGTGAACTTTGTTATCACCCCGGGAAGGCAAATGTAGTAGTCGATGCCTTAAGTTGAAAGGAAAGAATGGTGTCTCTTCGTATCCGAGCCTTAAACATCACCATCCACACCAACCTCAATAGCCAAATTCGTGTAGCCCAAGATGAGGCTCTCAAGGATGAAAATATTTTACACAAACACTTGAACGTTCTCGTCTCTCGATTCGAAGTTAAGGAGACCGGACTCCGATATTTCGCCGGAAGAATTTGGGTGCCTAGTTATGGGAAATTACGAAGTCTTATTCTAGACAAAGCCCATAAGTCAAGGTATTCGATTCATCCCGTTGCCGGTAAGATGTACCACGATCTCAGAGAACAATATTGGTGGCCGACACTTGTTAGCATGTTTATTCTCAGGTTCCCTAGAAGTCTTCTGCTGTTTGATTATATGTTACACAAGCTATGTGCATGGAGTCTTACATGGCATATTTTTTCAAGGAAATGTTGCATTCACCAAATCATCACCATGTATCTTATTTTGATTGCATTGTCAACGGAAGTACTATTGTAAACTATTATTTATGGTGATTGTCTATATGTAGAAATCATCAGATGTCGAAAACCTTTGATTTAAATATTCATTTATGATGTGCCTTTTCAAAAGAATGCAATGTTTACAAAACGTATCATATAGAGGTCAAATACCTCGCAATGAAATCGATGAATGACGTGTTCATCCATATGGATTTGCGAGCTGTGATGACCCGAAAATTTCTGACCAAATTTAAACTTAATCTTTGTATGATTAACATTTCCGACACGATAAGCAAAGTCTGTAAAACTGAATCTCAAAATTTTTGAACTACTTTCATATATTCAAATACCTTTCGGTTATTCTCGACGATTTATGAACAATTATATGTATGTATATATATATATATGTACAAGTAAAAATGACTTTGCCACAGTAAAACACTATTTACTACAGTAAAACACTATTTGCTACAGTGAAACCGTATTTTGCTACAGTGCTACAGTGAAAACGACTTTGCTACAGTGATTTGCTACAGTAAACACTATTTGCTACATTAAACGCTATTTGCTACAGTAAACACTATTTGATGTCGACGAACTAGCAAACAAAAACAGGATAAGGCGGCCATGCGATCGCATGGCAAAAACACTGAAAACTCATGCGATCGCATGGGGTACTGTAGCAGGCCACATACTATAAAAACTCGATTTCGTTCAGTTGTTTCTTCAATAATTTTACTCCGTATATATTTAAATTATATATTATTATTATTATTATTATTATTATTATTATTATTATTATTATTATTATTATTATTATTATTATTATTAATATTAAAATTAATATTATTATTAATCTTATCATTATTAGTAGTATTAGTATTATTATTATTTATACATAAAATACTACGACGAGGTCATGAGCATGTCACTTTCAAAATGGGTTTTCAAACGGGATAGAGCTAAGGAAATTATGGGTTTTAAATATGGAAGTTATGGGTAATATTCATGGGTATTATTCGCAAGACAAACCTAGTGTTTATCATCTCTGTTGCGTCTACGTACTTTCCTACAATATTGAATTTCAATATTTATACGTAAGCACTCATATTTTATCTTTTATATATTAATTGTGTGTCCATGTCTAGTGCTCGATTATATATATGTTTATATATGCTTGTATGCTAAATTTCGTCGTTAAACAGTTATAATGAATCACGAATTAAATACATATATTACTGGTAAAAAGTATATGATATACATGTTTTTGGAAAGCTGGCGAAAAATCAATAACTTTTCATTTAGATATCAAATAATTTCGATGAACGGATTAAAAGATATGATCAACTGAATTATGATTGACGTTAATTGAAATTGCTTTTGAATCTACAATTAAGATTTAAACAACTCGTTTACGAGATTGATAATTTGAATTTTTGAATATTACCAACCGAGTAAATGAATCATTATATAAGGTACGTCTCGTTTTGTTAAACAACTGTCAAAATTGACTTTTTGAAACGACATTGGATAACTTTTGTATGTTGATCTCGAGCATTAGGATTGTGATACACTATGACCTGACCTAGCTTGATAGACATTTATTGACCAACATATGTTCTCTAGGTTGAGATCTACGATTATTTGGTAATCCGAGTTTCGATCACATTTTGGTGAACGACTTTATATGCTGCTAAGGTGAGTTTCATTGATCCCTTTTTAATTGCTTTTGCAATATATTTTTGGGCTGAGAATACATGCACTTTATTTTAAACGCAATGGATACAAGTACATACTAAATTCTACACTGAGTTTGAACCGAAAATTCCTTAGCTTTGGTAACTAGTAACTGCCAGTTATAAGAACTGGTGGGCGCGAGTAGTAGTATATGGATCCATAGGGCTTGATATCCCCGTACGAGCTAGAGCACTAGCCTTTTAACGGATGTATGCTATTTGAGAAGCGTACACGTTGGTTTGTGTGTATTATTAAGATGATTATACAAAGGGTACAAATTATATATACGTTAAAGTTTAGTTACCAGGGTGCTCAATTTCGTAGAATATTTTGATAAACATTTCTGGATGAAACAACTGAAATCTTGTGATCCACCTTTATATACAGATTATACGAAACATTAAAACTATGAACTCACCAACCTTTGTGTTGACACTTGTTAGCATGTTTATTCTCAGGTTCCCTAGAAGTCTTCCGCTGTATGATTATATGTTACACAAGCTATGTGCATGGAGTCTTACATGGCATATTTTTTCAAGGAAATGTTGCATTCACCAAATCATCACCATGTATCTTATTTTGATTGCATTTTCAACGGAAGTACTATTGTAAACTATTATTTATGGTGATTGTCTATATGTAGAAATCATCAGATGTCGAAAACCTTTGATTTAAATATTCATTTATGATGTGCCTTTTCAAAAGAATGCAATGTTTACAAAACGTATCATATAGAGGTCAAATACCTCGCAATGAAATCGATGAATGACGTGTTCATCCATATGGATTTGGAGCGATCGTCACAGTTGGTATCAGAGCGTTGGTCCTAGCGAACCAGGTCTTGCATGAGTGTGTCTAACCGATAGTTGTTAGGATGCATTAGTAAGTCTGGACTTCGACCGTGTCTGCGTGTTAAAAGTTTTGCTTATCATTTCTTGTCGAAAATTACTTGCCTATCATTCCTAAGTCTAGACACGTCTTACTGCATTTACTGCATAGATAGTGTACTGACAAAATTCATATCTTAGCATATCTGTTACTGTAAACTTTTCCTGACATCTTCCGAAAATTTCTCCGTAATTTACGGGATTTTGGTATTATATATACATATGTAAATTATGTATTGAGGAGTACCAATCTAAATTCTATAATCTATCTTATATCAAAAATCAATTCCCTGATTATACAAGATGGATCACGTATCTAGTTCACATTCCTTAAATTCCGTCAGCTATTTCGATATGGATATTCACCTGAACTCCGAAGACAGTGTAACCGGAATGGATCAACCAATTAGCCATCATCTATTCTGGATGAATTGGGGATGGGTTCGTAGCTTACTTAGTTATTGGAGACAAGAAGAAGGCGATCTCTTCCATCCACCACATTGCCCTCTTGGCGAAGAACCTGAAGTACTTACCGGCAAACCTGTTCGTAATACCATTTTCTCTCTCATTTCCAGAGTATCTAGTCATGATTATATACTATCTCACATTCTAAATCTTATTCGTCCGCTCATCCGAACCACCGATCATCCCGGTATAATAGAAGAAGTCAACGAGCTTCGCGCTCGGGTAGTGGCTTTGGAGAATATGGTGCGAAGGTTACAAACACCAGCAGCATAACCAGTACCACCATCATCAACAACAACAGTACCATTACCACCACCAACAACCAAATTCGCATCCCACACCTCAATATCACATCTAAAAATTGTACTTCAGATATCAACATCATACGCACCGTAGATACCAAGGAGTGCCAACAACAATAAATGATGAAGTACTGATTCATAACTTCATCGAAGAAATATTCTACGGTGATTATGTAATCTCTAAAATCTTAGAGATTATTTATCCCAGTTCTAACCGTAAATCAGATAAATAGAAGGAAGAATAGAAACCCTGACAAGAATGATGCGTAAGGTACAAGCTAGACTTGTTTTACCAACAGCATCAATAGTACCCTTAGCCTCACCAGCACAGTTAGTGCTGTCAACATCATTAGAATCATCAGCACCTCTAACATCACAAGCTCCGCCAGTTCAAGAAAGCACCGTGGATATTATTACAAGTCAACAACGCGTATATTTGTATCAACGAGTTATGAAATATTAACTCATTCCCTCTAAAGAATTTATATGTATATCTTATATATATTTTAAAACCATCATAAATCTTTTCGTACTAAGCTATTAAGTATGAATTGAAAAAGGGTAAATACTACTCGGTTAAATTCATATTACTAATATGCTATGATGTGCATCCTTCGTTAACAACTTAACCTTCGTTAACTAAAATCTTTGTTTCAATCCAAAGAATTCCGTTTCATAATAAACCAAGTGTATTATTCAATAATATGGTTGATTTTACACTTTCATCTTCGATGCACTCGAAACTTTCTAGAAAACATCATTTGTACCTTGCGAAGTTTGCAAGAATTCCACGAATATCAACACCCTTCACCAAGGAATATCAATAAGAATAAATAATGAAGTATTGATTTCATTAGCGAAATACTCCGCAAAGATTATGTAATCTTTAATATTTTAGAGATTATTCATTTCTAATTCAAGCCGAAAATCAAATGAGCTTAATATGATATTAACTCATTAAATCTGTATTACATCTGAAGAAAATATACATACATATATTTTCATAAAAACGGTAATAAAAATTCTTTTGTACAAAGTATTAATTGTGAAATCTTTAACGGGTAGGTAATACTCGGGAAATATATAAGTTCACAATTAATATGTTATATTGTACATTCTTCAACTTTTATTCAAAAATTATTAACTATGCTCACAGCGATATACAATCGTTTTCATACAAATTCAATTACATATTCTGATATTGACGGATCAGAATCCAAGTCAAGATTTAACGGGTGACATCATTCTTAGATCTCTACATCTTTCAAAGCTATACTTTGACTTCAAAAATGTGAAAGATCCTTTAGCATTGTTATTACTGAAAATAACCTTGTAATTTCTTTTCAAAGTATCCAGTATTATCAACCGTTCAACCAGTCAACGACGACCTTTCAGACTTGTAACTTTGGCATATACATTTTTGTTATCGGGGAATCTTTCATGTTCCACCACATTAGCAGTAAATTTACCAACAACTTCATTGATCTTTGACCTTCCGAAAAATCCTTATACTCATTGAAACCGTGTCATGTACTCATCCACATCTTGTAACGGCAATTGTCATACCAACTATTGGGAATTAGCAAGCAGTATTTTGAAATCTTGCAGCACGTCTACGCCAACAGTTATATGTGTTCATATAACATCTACCTCCTGGACTTACACACTTCGAATGTGAAGTTTCCGAAAAACACCCCAAACTACGAAACTAGTTCTCCGAATTTTGGAAAAATGTTGATGAATCAGCAAAAACTGTAAACGACCTTAACAGTCAAAAGTTTGATGATAAAGAGTAGTATGGTGGTAAAGCTGAGAAAAAGAGAAGGTTTGGAACTGAAAAACGGATTGAGTAAAGTATGAAAGTGGCTGTGAATAAATCACAAAGACTGAACCTGCCTTCAAAGAATCCAAATGATTCAGTGACTACTGAAACTATTAGTAAGAACCTTACTTCTTATTCTAAACCTTCACAGACAGATTTTCCGCATCATCCTCTGATATTAGAAATTCTAAGATATCATCATATCTTTCATTATAAATATCCTCCATATTTCTGGAGATAATTCCATAATCATTCTTATCGGAAATTAATTTTCTCCTTACGATATCTGTGTTACACCATAACAGAAACTATTTTAGTTTCTAAATTCTGAAACTTTCAAGTTTAAAATATAAATGTTTTGAAGTAATGTTGGGAATTGAAGCATGAGTTAGTATAATATAATGACACTTGATCAACGTGATTATATTACAGTAAGTCACACTGAGTTTCTAATGGAACGTGATAAAGGTTCGCAGATTACACCCTCATCATAAACCATGTTACATAACTCTTTCATTCTATATAATCTCTAAATATATCAAGAAAATATATTTCTTGATGATTCGGTCTTTTCCGGATATTCTGGTAATTTGACAAGTCAGATTGTGCCATTACCGTTTCTTTCTTAGGACATTAATTATGTTTATTCTGAAATTCATACCTACGAATTCTGGACCATTATTCGCTTGACTTAAGGTCGGGAAGAGAAAACGAAAGCATGAAGCTCCAAAATATAATGGAGAACATAAAGCCCGATAACAACCCCGAAATTACAAACCGTGTATATCAATGCATATAGCAATATAAAGACACGGGAGAATGAAAAACACTATAACCCCAAGGTAATGGTAGAAGAAAATAACTTCCTCTGGTGGTAGATGAAAAAGAAGAATGACAGATATGAAAGTTAGGAGTATATCAAGAATCAGAACTGGATGAAGCATTTCACAATCTTTTGAAAGTATGAAATGAGGAAGAAGATGCAGGAGTAGTGAAAATAATGAAACGGAAGAGGTCAATTTATAGCAAAATATCGAACGCAGCAATAGAGGCAGATTACGCATTTAATCAAAGAAAATCCTAATTTCCGCAAATTTTGAAAAATCAAATCTTATTTAGATAATGAAGATTTTCTATTCCTTAAATTCCGAAAATCAATCGTTACTACGTCAAGAGTTAAAAACAAATCTCTATTCTCCATTTCACTATATTACGATAACTTCCCTCATACGCTTCGAGTAATTGGATTGTTTTATCCATATTATTCAACGGTGATAAAAATTCTATTTATCAACTCATATTCGTCATGAAAACATTTCTATTGTTAGCCATGACGACCTCACTTAAATTTCGGGACGAAATTTCTTTAACGGGTAGGTACTGTGATGACCCGGAAATTTCTGACCAAATTTAAACTTAATCTTTATATGATTAACATTTCCGACACGATAAGCAAAGTCTGTAAAACTGAATCTCAACATTTTTGAACTACTTTCATATATTCAAATACCTTTCGGTTATTCTCGACGATTTATGAACAATTATATGTATGTATATATATATGTGTGTACAAGTAAAAATGACTTTGCTACAGTAAAACACTATTTGCTACAGTAAAACACTATTTGCTACAGTGAAACCGTATTTTGCTACAGTGCTACAGTGAAAATGAATCCTTATATAAGGTACGTCTCGTTTTGTTAAACAACTGTCAAAATTGACTTTTTGAAACGACATTGGATAACTTTTGTATGTCGATCTCGAGCATTAGGATTGTGATACACTATGACCTGACCTAGCTTGATAGACGTTTATTGACCAACATATGTTCTCTAGGTTGAGATCTACGATTATTTGGTAATCCGAGTTTCGATCACATTTTGGTGAACGACTTTATATGCTGCTAAGGTGAGTTTCATTGATCCCTTTTTAATTGCTTTTGCAATATATTTTTGGGCTGAGAATACATGCACTTTATTTTAAACGCAATGGATACAAGTACATACTAAATTCTACACTGAGTTTGAACCGAAAATCCCTTAGCTTTGGTAACTAGTAACTGCCAGTTATAAGAACTGGTGGGCGCGAGTAGTAGTATATGGATCCATAGGGCTTGATATCCCCGTCCGAGCTAGAGCACTAGCCTTTTAACGGATGTATGCTATTTGAGAAGCGTACACGTTGGTTTGCGTGTATTATTAAGATGATTATACAAAGGGTACAAATTATATATACGTTAAAGTTTAGTTACCAGGGTGCTCAATTTCGTAGAATATTTTGATAAACGTTTCTGGATGAAACAACTGAAATCTTGTGATCCACCTTTATATACAGATTATACGAAACATTAAAACTATGAACTCACCAACCTTTGTGTTGACACTTGTTAGCATGTTTATTCTCAGGTTCCCTAGAAGTCTTCCACTGTTTGATTATATGTTACACAAGCTATGTGCATGGAGTCTTACATGGCATATTTTTTCAAGGAAATGTTGCATTCACCAAATCATCACCATGTATCTTATTTTGATTGCATTGTCAACGGAAGTACTATTGTAAACTATTATTTATGGTGATTGTCTATATGTAGAAATCATCATATGTTGAAAACCTTTGATTTAAATATTCATTTATGATGTGCCTTTTCAAAAGAATGCAATGTTTACAAAACGTATCATATAGAGGTCAAATACCTCGCAATGAAATCGATGAATGACGTGTTCATCCATATGAATTTGGAGCGATCGTCACACCGGACATAAAAATGGACGTTGCTACTTATGTAGGAAAGTGTTTAACATGCTCCAAAGTCAAAGCCGAACATTAAAGGCCGTTCGGGTTACTTAAACAACCCGAAATCCCGCAATGGAAGTGGGAAAGAATAACGATGGACTTTATCACAAAACTACCTAAAACGGCGGGCGGTTATGATACCATTTGGGTTATTATTGACCGTCTCACCAAATCCGCCCACTTCCTAGCCATGAAAGAAACCGACAAAATGGATAAACTTGCACAACTTTACCTAAAAGAGATTGTATCCCGTCACGGTGTACCACTATCGATTATTTCCGACCGAGATGCCCGTTTCGCTTCTAGATTTTGGGGTGCCTTACAAGAAGCTTTGGGAACACGTTTAGACATGAGCACCGCATACCATCCCCAAACCGACGGACAGAGCGAACTTACGATTCAAACCTTGGAAGACATGTTACGAGCTTGCGTTATCGATTTCAGGAAGACTTGGGAGAAGCATTTGCCTCTAGCCTAATTCTCTTACAACAAAAGTTGTCACGTCTGATGACCCGGAAATTTCCGATCAAATTTAAACTTTAATCTTTATATGTTTCCGACACGATAAGCAAAAATCTGTAATGTTGAGTCTCGAATGTTTTGAAATGTATATTCATGTAATCAATTACCCTTTGACTGTGCTCGACGATTCACGAACCTTTAATTATAAATAGAAAGGTATATATAAATAAGAATATAGGTAAATAAATATATATTATAAATTAAACTATTACATGATTTGTGAATTATAATATATGAAATTATAAACAAAATATAGTTACAATATTATTATTAATACTTCCATTAAAATAAATATTAAGATATCAGTAATTTTAATATATCAACATAAAAAGTGTTACAAGTAATTGGTTACATCATTATTTGTATTATTATGATTATTCTTATCATAGTATTATTATTATTATTTTTTACAATATTATTAATATCATTATTATTTTTATAGTTATTACTAGTAGGAAATAATACAAGGTACAATTATTATTATTATCAATAATATAATTTGTATCATTCTTATATTTTATTTATTTATTTATTGTTTATTATTAATTACTATTATATTTATTATTAATAATAATAGGTTTATTAATTAGTTGTATTATTGTTATAAACTATAAAAATCACACAAAGCTTGTACGAATCAGTTTTGGGTCTCGATCAATCTGTTTGGAATTTTTGTTTCTGTCTCTGAATTAAGTAGAAAACAAATTAAACCACAGTACAAAACCAAAATCTATTTCACATCATTTTCCAACTATAGATAATTGATTCTAATTGTACAAATCAAAGTTTCCACCACAGGAACAAAACAAATTCTGTTAGAGATTAAAGGATTTCTTTCTCTTCATATGTTTCACGTCTCTTTCTCCTTTCTGAGTAAATCAATCTGTCGACACCAGGATCGCTACAAAACAATCTTTATTAATACCCAAATCATTCAATAGATTGTTACAAGTTCCTTTCAATCTCGTGCAATCTACTAGTATACATTTTATAATAAACACACACTTATAAAGATGAAGAAAACAAAATACAACACAAACTCATCAACCAAATTTGTGTACATACCTTACTTAATATTCCCTTTCTTCTTTACCTTGTACAATCGATCACCACCTCATTCGATATTTCATGTTTGCTGTTATCAACGCGTACTTCAAAACAAAAACTCAACCCAATATACCTTATAAATCGATCAAGAACCTAACCTCCAACATGAACCACCAACGAACACCACCACTTCCACCGCCATCTTCACAACCATACTCTCTCTCTAACCATCTCTCTCCTTTCTTCATTAAACCACCACGGTAATCATCTCTATAACAAAAAAAATCACTACCTTTTATATTTCCTTTTCTCCTCTTACCTTGTTCCTGCTACTACAACTGTTCTGTTCGAATTCTACAGAAATTGCTGTTACTATAAATATTCGTTACTTCCATCTTTATTCTTCCACATATGTTTCTCGTTTATGGGACGTGAATGACCACCATACATTATTTTTTTACGTAATAGCTACTAGCCATTGGGTATTAGAGGATTCTTTATAAACGCATTATCAAAAGAAAAAGCGGGACACCTGTTGCACATGGATAGACTTGTTTATTTCAAAGGGACGTTTTTTTTCTTGCTAGTGGGGTAAGTGGACAACAATTTTACAAACATACTCAACGTTTTTATTTTTAAAAGGTGCCAGCATGTTCTATTTTAAAACCTTGAAAGCAAAAATCATATGAATGGGTGATGAAGACCCCACCTCTTTACTGCCGACATCCCTAAATCATGCACAACTAAATGAGTTATTTAATTAATGTGCATGTGAAAATTATTCGGGCCATTCATGGGCCATTCGTTGCAACATGGACCAATACAAGCCCACAAACATGATCACAAGTCCAACAACAACCAAGTTATGTGTTGATTCTGTTTCGGTTCACAAAGCAGCTGCAGCTGCTCGAAATTTCTGTTTCAATGGTTATTTAACCAAAAATCTGTTTGTACTCCTACCGTTATTTTCTTTCTATTTTATATGCGACGATGATGATGAAGATGGAGCTAGATAATGATAAGAAAAATGATGACGACGGTGATTTGAGGAAGATGAGATGATACAAGATTGAGAAGACGATGATGATATAAAATGGTGATCAAGATAAATGTTAAAATGATAGGAGATGATGTCATTAGGATAATGGTTAGGTTACAATCACGATTAAGATGGTGAATTCGGAAGAACGATGATGAGGATAAACGAAACGGGTTTGTTAATGACGATGGTGAAAATATATACGATTGTGATGAACAAGGTTATGATTATGATTTGGTTATGATATGATCATAGTTATGATTAAGATATGGTTAATAATATGATAAAACATATGATGTTTTGAAGAAGATAAAGGAGAAAATGGGAAACAAAATAGTAGGATTAAATATAATCGGGTTGGATATATTATCAGAAAATCGATAATGGAGGAGTGGTAAGGGGTGTTTGTGCATGAGCGGGAGGTCACGGGTTCGAGTCCTGGCGTGGGTGTTCTTTTTATTGATCTTCTCTTCAAAGGTTGTAACTTTATTATTATTATTATTATTATTGTTATTATTATTATTATTATTATTATTATTATTATTATTATTATTATTATTATTATTATTATTATTATTATTATTGATAATGTTGTTAATATTAATTATTATCATTATTATTATTAGTAAATCATTAATAACTATCATAAACAGTAACATTAATATTTTTACAAGTATTATTATTAATATCATTGTTATTATCACTAATGAGGTTATTATTAACATATGTATATTATTAATGTTAATATCATTATTTTTACTAATATTAACTTAGTATAATAGAACTACTGTTTTGATAAACAAATGAAATACAAACATAAATATATATATTTAATACATATAACACAACTATATTAATATTTTTGTAATAAATACTAATTATGTATCTAATGTATATAAAATAAAAATAGTTAATTAAGTTATTAATAAATCATATAAATTTTTAAAATAACAATTATAATAATATGTAAATTTATTCGATTACAATTATACGTGTTAATAAATATACAACTGATATAGGTTCGTGAATCCGAGGCCAACCTTGCATTGTTCAGTTATTCATTGTCGTCATATGTATTTTTAGTACAAAATACCGTATGGTGAGTTTCATTTGCTCCCTTTTTACTCTTTACATTTTTGGGCAGAGAATACATGCAAATGCTTTATTAACTGTTTTACAATATTTATATGCGTGAGTTTTCATTAATCCCTTTTTAAATGCTTTTGCAATATATATTTTTGGGACTGAGAATACATGCGATGTTTTTATAACTGTTTTACGAAATAGACACAAGTACTTAAAACTACATTCTATGGTTGGATTATTAAACCGAATATGCCCCTTTTTATTAAGTCTGGTAATCTAAGAATTAGGGAACAGACACCCTAATTGGCGCGAACTCCAAAGATAGATCTATCGGGCCCAACAAGCCCCATCCAAAGTACCGGATGCTTTAGTACTTCGAAATTTATATCATGTCTGAAGGAGGATCCCGGAATGATGGGGATATTCTTATATGTATATTGTGAATGTCGGTTACCAGGTGTTTAATCCATATGAATGATATTTTTGTCTCTATGCATGGGACGTATGTTTATGAGAAATGGAAATATGAAATCTTGTGGTCTATTAAAATTATGAAATGATTATTTATGTTAAACTAATGAACTCACCAACCTTTTGGTTGACACTTGAAAGCATGTTTATTCTCAGGTATGAAAGAAATCTTCCGCTGTGCATTTTCTCATTTTAGAGATATTACTTGGAATCATTCATGATATATTTCAAAAGACGTTGCATTCAAGTCGTCGCGTTCATCAAGATTATTATTAAGACAATTATAGTTAGATATATTATGAAATGGTATGCCTGCCGTCAACTTTTGATGTAATGAAAGATTGTCTTTTCAAAAACGAATGCAATGTTTGTAAAATATATCATATAGAGGTCAAGTACCTCGTGATGTAATCAACTGTTGTGAATCGTTTATAATCGATATGGACTTCGTCCGGATGGATTAGGATGGGTATTCACAGTTGGTATTAGAGCGGAGGTCTTAGCGAACCAGGTCTTGCATTAGTATGTCTAACTGATAGTTGTTAGGATGCATTAGTGAGTCTGGACTTCGACCATGTCTGCATATCAAAAGTTTTGCTTATCATTTCTAGTCGGAAATCATCTGCATATCATCCTTAGAAAATTACCTGCTTATTATTCTTAGTCTAGACACATCTTACTGCATTGACTGCATGAATAGTGTATAGACAAAATTCATATCTTCGCGTATCTGCTAATTCATATCTTAGCGTATCTGTTATTGTTATCTTTGCCTGACAGCTTCCGTAGATTCCTCCGTAACTCATGAGATTTTAGTATTATATATGCATATGTAAATTATGTATTGCGGGATACTAATCAACATCCTATAATCTATTTCTTATCGAAAATCCTTCATCTGATCGTACGAGATGAATCCTTCAACTAGTTCGAGTCCCTCGGATTCCGACAGCTAATCCGATAGTTATCCCGACAGTTATTCCGAATGGATAGTCATCCAAGCTCCGGAAGCAACGTCACCAGAATGAATCAACCAATCATCCATCTCCAATTCATCTGATGGATTCGTAGTCGACTTAATCAATGGAGACGCGCAGAAGGCGATCCCTTCCACTAACCGAATTCACCTTTTGGCGAAGAACCTGAAGCACTTACTAGCGAACCTGATCGTAACACCATTTTCACCCTCATTTCTCGAATATCTCTCCACGACTATATCATAACTCAGATTCTAAACCTTATTCATCCGCTCGTTCCGACCGACAATCATCCCGGAGTAATACAAGAAGTTAATGAACTTCGCGCTCTAGTAATCAATTTGGAGAACATGGTGCAAAACATCACCAGCACCAACATCAATACCAGTACCACCAACAACTCAAGTTTACATCATACACCTCAACATCTAATTATGTACCTCGAGCATAATCATCAATCTGCGAATCATCCTACATCATTTATCTTCGTTCGACATGATGATTAAGTAATCTCTAAAGTTTTAGAGATTATCCATTCTAGTTCTAACGGTAAATCAAATGAGTTTAATATCATATTAACTCATTAAATCCATGATTAAATCTGAAGAAAATATATATGTAAGTATATTTTCATAAAGATTGTAATTAAAAATTTTTTTGTACAAACTGTTAATGGTGAAAATATTTAACGGGTAGGTAATACCCGAGGAATATTTAGATTTCACATTAATAAGTTACACGGTATATTCTCAGAATCTGATTCAACAGTCATTTACGATCCTACTTACATCCATCGACATACGTATCTGTTCACCACAGAATAACCATTTTCATCCAGTTTCATATTTGGATTTTGACCTATCAGAATCCAACAAGTGGCATAATGAAGAAAACATTGGACAAAATAAAATTTGTTAGAAACAAACAAATTAATTATGAGAAATTTTGTTAAGAATCCACGCTAACTGTTCCTAGCTAACTGTGGACTAATCAACTTAGGACTACCAACAGTGGACAATTAAAATGAATTATAATATTGATTATAACATATGAAACTAAATAATACTTCAAGTTTGCCACTTGATTTCATCTTAAACCTCATTTGTATCTTGACGATTACAATCTGCGTTCAAACTTTTCATAATTCTTGAAAACTCCTCAATCGATAGGATGAATCAACCGCACTTCATCTACGAAAGGAAAGATTGATGCCTATAATTATGCACCTGAAAAACTCTCGGAACCTAAGTAAACGTTTAACACGTAGCTGTGCTAATTACTTAGTGTCATTATTACCCAAAATAACTTGGTAATCTCTTTCAAAGTAGAAAATTTTGTCACAGCTTCAACAAGACAACTTCGACCTTTCGTCCGAAACAACCTTATTATGACTTTGATATATATGCGTGCTCATTTATTATTACCGGGGTACCTTTTATATTCTATCATATTACCATTAGCATTTAATCATCTAAAAACACAATTCTCCTAAAATCATCTCGGATTGATAACCGATGATTCAGATATCGTAGCATTAAATGCAGAGGAAACAGAAGAATGGTAGATGGTCTAAACAGCCAAAAGTTTGATGATAAAGAAAGGAGTGTTAGGAACGCTCGATAGAAAATCTGGTACTGAAAAACAGATTGAGCTAACCACGAAGGAGACCAAGGATAAATACAAGGACCAAACCCTATATTCAAAGAATCCAGGTAATTCTGAATCCGATGAAATCTTTAGAGAATATCTTGCTCCGAAGTCATGTTAAAATCTTGCGGAAAAAAATCTTTCTCCATCAACCATCGAATTTAGAAATTCCAAAATATCATCATCAATATCTTCGATATTTCTGAGGATATTTTCAAAAAATATTCTCGTCCGAAATTATATACCTCTTCGTGAATCCTGTGTATCATTATATTGGAAACATTCAAGAGAAAATTTAGTACTGAAAAGCAGATTATGCGAAACTATGAAGAAAGCCGTGGACAAATCACAAAGAATAAGTTTGACTTCAAAGAATCTAAATGATTCAATGTCTGCTGAAGTCTTTAGCGAATATCTTGCTCGTTACTCTAAACCCTTGCAGACAATAGTCTCCATCATTCTCTGATTTTAGATATTCAAAGACATTATCGTATCTTTCATTATAAATATCCTCCATATTTCTGAAGATATTTTTATAATTATTCTTATCTGAAATCATTAATCTCTTCGTGCTATCAGTGTTACATCATATAGAAACTGTTAGTATCTATATTCTGTAAACTTTCGAGTATAAAATATGAATGTTTTTGAAGTAGTGTTGGGAACTGATGCACGAGTTAGTATAATATAATGACACTTGATCAATGTGATTATATTACAGTAAGTCATGCAGAGTTTCTAATGAAACGTGATGATGGTTCACAGTAGATCATACCGTCATCATGTGGCATGTTACATAACTCTTTCATTCTACTTAACTTCTGAACATATCAAGAAAATATATTCTTGATGGATCTATCTTTCGTGATGTTGATAAATTTGAAAATCAAATCGTGCTATCACGTTCTTTCCTGCTTAGAACATTATAATCATTCAAAACTCTATATCTAGGAATTCTGGACCATTATTCGCTTGATTTAAAGTCGGGAAGAGAAAAACAAAAGAATGAATCTTCGAAATAGAAATGGGGGTATAAATCACAGCAAATAGGAGAGAGCATTAACTGTGAATGACAATGATTATTAAAGACAGAAGCAGAGACTTTGAAATTTAAAGGAAAATATATAGCCCTATAACGACACATGAGTTACAAACCGTGTATATCAATACGTATCACAACGTAAAGACACGGGAGAATTAAAAACACTATAAACCCAAGGGTATAGTAGAAGTAAATAGATTCTTCCGGTGGAAGGTGGAAAAGAAGAATGACAGATATAAAGATTAGGAGTATATCGAGAACCAGAACGGGATGGAGCATATTGACAAATGATTCAAAGTACGAATTAAAAAAGAAAGAATAGAAGGTGTGAATTATAAGAAACGAAGGGGGGTGGATTTATAGTAAAATATCTGACAGAGCAATCAAAACAGATGATCGCATTTAAAGCGGATCCTAATTCCCATGATTACCGAAGAATCAAATCTTATTACGAAGATTTTCTCCAAATATCTTGAACTTGGAAATCAATCCTATCTACGTCAAAAGATAGGACGAATCTATACTTACTCATTTCACTCTTTGGTGATAGCATCATTTGTACTCTTCACAAAATCAAATGGTTTTATCCATATTACCCAATGATGATAAAACTCTATTTATCAACTCATATTTGTCATGAAAACATTTTTATTGTTAGCCATGACCACCTCACTCAAATTTCAGGACGAAATTTCTTTAACGGGTAGGTACTGTGATGACCCGAAAATTTGCGATCAAATTTAAACTTTAATCTTTATATGTTTCCGACACGATAAGCAAAAATCTGTAATGTTGAGTCTCGAATGTTTTGAAATGTATATTCATGTAATCAATTACCCTTTGACTGTGCTCGACGATTCACGAACCTTTAATTATAAATAGAAAGGTATATATAAATAAGAATATAGGTAAATAAATATATATTATAAATTAAACTATTACATGATTTGTGAATTATAATATATGAAATTATAAACAAAATATAGTTACAATATTATTATTAATACTTCCATTAAAATAAATATTAAGATATCAGTAATTTTAATATATCAACATAAAAAGTGTTACAAGTAATTGGTTACATCATTATTTGTATTATTATGAT
This sequence comes from Rutidosis leptorrhynchoides, assembly GCF_046630445.1. Lineage (NCBI taxonomy): Eukaryota > Viridiplantae > Streptophyta > Magnoliopsida > Asterales > Asteraceae > Rutidosis > Rutidosis leptorrhynchoides. The sequence goes on from NC_092343.1 coordinate 166,287,041, forward strand.
TATTCTTATCATAGTATTATTTTTTATTTTTTTTACAATATTATTAATATCATTATAATTTTTATAGTTATTACTAGTAGGAAATAATACAAGGTACAATTATTATTATTATCAATAATATAATTTGTATCATTCTTATATTTTATTTATTTATTTATTATTTATTATTAATTACTATTATATTTATTATTATTAATAATAGGTTTATTAATTAGTTGTATTATTGTTATAAACTATAAAAATCACACAAAGCTTGTACGAATCAGTTTTGGGTCTCGATCAATCTGTTTGAAATTTTTGTTTCTGTCTCTGAATTAAGTAGAAAACAAATTGAACCACAGTACAAAACCAAAATCTGTTTCACATCATTTTCCAACTATAGATAATTGATTCTAATTGTACAAATCAAAGTTTCCACCACAGGAACAAAACAAATTCTGTTAGAGATTAAAGGATTTCTTTCTCTTCATATGTTTCACGTCTCTTTCTCCTTTCTGAGTAAATCAATCTGTCGACACCAGGATCGCTACAAAACAATCTTTATTAATACCCAAATCATTCAATAGATTGTTACAAGTTCCTTTCAATCTCGTTCAATCTACTAGTATACATTTTATAATAAACACACACTTATAAAGATGAAGAAAACAAAATACAACACAAACTCATCAACCAAATTTGTGTACATACCTTTCTTAATATTCCCTTTCTTCTTTACCTTGTACAATCGATCACCACCTCATTCGATATTTCATGTTTGCTGTTATCAACGCGTACTTCAAAACAAAAACTCAACCCAATACACCTTATAAATCGATCAAGAACCTAACCTCCAACATGAACCACCAACGAACACCACCACTTCCACCGCCATCTTCACAACCATACTCTCTCTCTCTAACCATCTCTCTCCTTTCTTCATTAAACCACCACGGTAATCATCTCTATAACAAAAAAAATCACTACCTTTTATATTTCCTTTTCTCCTCTTACCTTGTTCCTGCTACTACAACTGTTCTGTTCGAATTCTACAGAAATTGCTGTTACTATAAATATTCGTTACTTCCATCTATATTCTTCCACATATGTTTCTCGTTTATGGGACGTGAATGACCACCATACATTATTTTTTTACGTAATAGCTACTAGCCATTGGGTATTAGAGGATTCTTTATAAACGCATTATCAAAAGAAAAAGCGGGACACCTGTTGCACATGGATAGACTTGTTTATTTCAAAGGGACGTTTTTTTCCTTGCTAGTGGGGTAAGTGGACAACAATTTTACAAACATACTCAACGTTTTTATTTTTAAAAGGTGCCAGCATGTTCTATTTTAAAACCTTGAAAGCAAAAATCATATGAATGGGTGATGAAGACCCCACCTCTTTACTGCCGACATCCCTAAATCATGCACAACTAAATGAGTTATTTAATTAATGTGCATGTGAAAATTATTCGGGCCATTCATGGGCCATTCGTTGCAACATGGACCAATACAAGCCCACGAACATGATCACAAGTCCAACAACAACCAAGTTATGTGTTGATTCTGTTTCGGTTCACAAAGCAGCTGCAGCTGCTCGAAATTTCTGTTTCAATGGTTATTTAACCAAAAATCTGTTTGTACTCCTACCGTTATTTTCTTTCTATTTTATATGCGACGATGATGATGAAGATGGAGCTAGATAATGATAAGAAAAATGATGACGACGGTGATTTGAGGAAGATGAGATGATACAAGATTGAGAAGACGATGATGATATAAAATGGTGATCAAGATAAATGTTAAAATGATAGGAGATGATGTCATTAGGATAATGGTTAGGTTACAATCACGATTAAGATGGTAAATTCGGAAGAACGATGATGAGGATAAACGAAACGGGTTTGTTAATGACGATGGTGAAAATATATACGATTGTGATGAACATGGTTATGATTATGATTTGGTTATGATATGATCATAGTTATGATTAAGATATGGTTAATAATATGATAAAACATATGATGTTTTGAAGAAGATAAAGGAGAAAATGGGAAACAAAATAGTAGGATTAAATATAATCGGGTTGGATATATTATCAGAAAATCGATAATGGAGGAGTGGTAAGGGGTGTTTGTGCATGAGCGGGAGGTCACGGGTTCGAGTCCTGGCGTGGGTGTTCTTTTTATTGATCTTCTCTTCAAAGGTTGTAACTTTATTATTATTATTATTATTGTTATTATTATTATTATTATTATTATTATTATTATTATTATTATTATTATTATTACTATTATTATTATTATTATTATTATTATTGATAATGTTGTTAATATTAATTATTATCATTATTATTATTAGTAAATCATTAATAACTATCATAAACAGTAACATTAATATTTTTACAAGTATTATTATTAATATCATTGTTATTATCACTAATAAGGTTATTATTAACATATGTATATTATTAATGTTAATATCATTATTTTTACTAATATTAACTTAGTATAATAGAACTACTGTTTTGATAAACAAATGAAATACAAACATAAATATATATATATTTAATACATATAACACAACTATATTAATATTTTTGTAATAAATACTAATTATGTATCTAATGTATATAAAATAAAAATAGTTAATTAAGTTATTAATAAATCATATAAATTACTAAAATAACAATTATAATAATATGTAAATTTATTCGATTACAATTATACGTGTTAATAAATATACAACTGATATAGGTTCGTGAATCCGAGGCCAACCTTGCATTGTTCAGTTATTCATTGTCGTCATATGTATTTTTACTACAAAATACAGTATGGTGAGTTTTATTTGCTCCCTTTTTACTCTTTACATTTTTGGACAGAGAATACATGCAAATGCTTTATTAACTGTTTTACAATATTTATATGCGTGAGTTTTCATTAATCCCTTTTTAAATGCTTTTGAAATATATATTTTTGGGACTGAGAATACATGCGATGTTTTTATAACTGTTTTACGAAATAGACACAAGTACTTAAAACTACATTCTATGGTTGGATTATTAAACCGAATATGCCCCTTTTTATTAAGTCTGGTAATCTAAGAATTAGGGAACAGACACCCTAATTGGCGCGAACTCCAAAGATAGATCTATCGGGCCCAACAAGCCCCATTCAAAGTACCGGATGCTTTAGTACTTCGAAATTTATATCATGTCTGAAGGAGGATCCCGGAATGATGGGGATATTCTTATATGTATATTGTGAATGTCGGTTACCAGGTGTTTAATCCGTATGAATGATATTTTTGTCTCTATGCATGGGACGTATGTTTATGAGAAATGGAAATATGAAATCTTGTGGTCTATTAAAATTATGAAATGATTATTTATGTTAAACTAATGAACTCACCAACCTTTTGGTTGACACTTGAAAGCATGTTTATTCTCAGGTATGAAAGAAATCTTTCGCTGTGCATTTGCTCATTTTAGAGATATTACTTGGAATCATTCATGACATATTTCAAAAGACGTTGCATTCAAGTCGTCGCGTTCATCAAGATTATTATTAAGACAATTATAGTTAGATATATTATGAAATGGTATGCCTGCCGTCAACTTTTGATGTAATGAAAGATTGTCTTTTCAAAAACGAATGCAATGTTTGTAAAATGTATCATATAGAGGTCAAGTACCTCGTGATGTAATCAACTGTTATGAATCGTTTATAATCGATATGGACTTCGTCCGGATGGATTAGGACGGGTCTTCACATCACGCGAGTATTAACGCCGCACCTTTCGAAGCGTTATATGGCCGCAAATGTCGTTCTCCTATTTGTTGGGCCGAAGTAGGTGACAAGCAAATCACCGGACCCGAAATCATCCACGAAACAACCGAGAAGATCATCCAAATCCGAGAAAGGCTCAGGACAGCCCGTAGTCGTCAAAAGTGCTATGCCAACATTAGATGTAAGGATCTCGAATTCCAAGTGGGTGACCGCGTAATGTTAAAAGTCGCACCTTGGAAAGGTGTAATCCGTTTCGGGAAACGAGGAAAACTAAATCCGCGATATATCGGTCCTGTTGAAATCTTGGAGCGTATTGGACCCGTTGCTTACCGATTAGATCTTCCGACCCAATTGAGCTCCGTTCATCCTAATTTCCATGTATCAAACTTGAAGAAGTGCCTTGCCGAACCCGAACTCGTCATCCCTCTCGAAGAGCTTACTATCAATGACAAACTTCATTTCATGAAAGAACCGGTTGAAATTGTCGACCACTCCGTCAAGACGCTAAAACAAAGTAAAATCCTGATTGTCAAAATCCGTTAGAATGCCAAAATAGGACCCGAGTTTACTTGGGAAAGACAAGATCAAATGCAAAGAAAGTATCCTCACTTATTTGTAGAGTTGGCAACGCAAGATCCCGATAGGGAAGCAACGCCTACTACATCTACCTAAATTTCGGGACAAAATTTCTTTTATGGAGTAGGTAATGTAACTACTCGTATTTTTCCGTTTACTTTCCGTTTATTTATTTTAAAGTCCGTTATTAATTATAACATCTCTTGTTTACTCTAGCGCATTTAAGGTAATTCGTTTGGTTAATTTACGCACCCGCTTTAAAACTCGAGGGACTAAACTCGCCAAGGGGCCAAACTAGTTGACTAGGTCAACTAGTCAAGCCCCATCCTCCTCCACTCATTCACCTCCCCAACTCGATACTTCCACTTTTTGCTCTCAAACACCCAAATCAAAGATTCATCATCTAAATCCGATCTAGGAAGCTAACATCAAAACAAATTGTACTTTTAAAATCCTCTCTTCATCCTCTACATTTTGGTACCAATTTCATAGCTTGGGGTAAGCTTTTCAAAATCTCTAATTTTCATAAATTAGAACTTTAAACTTAAAAGTGTGTTAGTTAGTGTCTATGGCTCGAGTCTAACATGAATATGTGATTTATTTGCTTGATCTTGTTATTTTGCATAAACTAGCATGAACTTGAAAATGGGTGTGTTTAATCTTGAGTTTTGGGCGATTTAATGTTGTTAGATGTTAATGATATTGTGTTAAATGTGTTACTAGCATCATTAGCTTCGTTTTGGTATGTAGGTTGACTTGTAAAAACTTCATTAACATAAATGTTGAATTCATGATTCTTGGTTAGGGTTTGATAGCATTTAATATGAACTTTTGATGCATTGAATGCTATGAGACATTGTTGGTAAGTGTTTATTTGTATTGTATGCGTAATTACCTACGAAACGGCATATTATAAGTGTGTAGTAAGTTCCCGAATCATGAAATGCGTTTTACGAACTTGAAACTTTAATGATGAACTTTTAACGATCATTCGACGAGGATTTGGTCATTTTAAATGATGTAATTGTTTGATGATATGTGTTTAGTTGTATTCCTCATTAAAATACCTTTCCAATGATGTATGGCATGCGTTTTAAGTATTTACGGTTCATTAGTTGTGTTAAAATGAAGTTTGGTTCGAGACTTGAACACTTGAAACAGCCCAGGGATCAGCCCACGTGTATTTTCGCGGCGCGGCCCACCTTTGGCGCGGGGCGGCATTTGCCTGGTTTGGGGGCTGTTCAACTTTGCGTTTTCACGTTTAATTCTAACTATGCTACACACCTTAGATTAACATGTAACTTGTCCTAACATGCTCATATATGAATAATTAGCTCAGAAAAATTGTCCGAGACCCGACCCGAACGTGTTGAATTTTTCGTTGACTTTGACTTGACCAAACTTGACTTTTATTCATACTTAACCAATACTTTGTTTAATCGTTATAGCCTTTTCCTTTTACTAGATTCTTGCATGAAACTTGACAACTTGACTCACATGCTATATATAATCGAGTCATAACGAGCCATAGGACTAATTGAACAACTTTGACCGACTTCATACTTTACCGATATTGATACGACCTATTGTTTAGGTCAAGACTAGCATTCGTTCTTGCACACGTTTACTTTGTGAAGTACCTTTATACTCGTGCACTAGAGGTAAGATCATAGTCCCATCTTTTCAACAACTTTTGTTCTTTAAATCATGGGATGAGAAACATATATGTTTTATACTTTTATACTTTGAACACAAGTACAGAAACAAACATTCCACATGCGAGTTAGAACAAAAAGCCTCAATTCAATTATAATAGTTACACTTGTAGGGTGTAAACGTGAACTTATGTTGTGTGGATCCATACGGGATTGACGCGCCCTCATTCGGACGGTTCGCTACCATTAGCGGATGAAATATATTTTCGGGTATAGTGTAGGTTCTAACACTATGATAACGGGGTTCGTAAAACAGTTAAGTCTTGATAATTGGGTGCTCGCGAACGTACAACAACTTTGGAATGCAAACGATTTGGATAATCAACTTTATATTAAATCTTGTGGTTCAATACAATATACTTACTAAACCTATGATTTCACCAACGTTTTTCGTTGACAGTTTCTATATGTTTTCTCAGGTCCTTGAACGCTAAGTGATACATGCTTCCGCACTCTATTTTGATACTTGCTTGGATGTCGAGTATACATGCATACATGGAGCATCTTTTGACTGTACTTTAAATTGTGTCGCATAGGTTTCATTTATACTTTAAAACGTTGTAACGTAGCTAGTTGTTGAACTACTTTGTAAACCTTGAAACACCTTTATATTTGAAATGAATGCGACATATTTTTTTGGTCAAACTTTGTTTTAAAGACTTACGACCACGTAACGGGACCTAAGTTGACGGCGCCGTCAATGACGATTTTGTTAGGTCGTCACAGTAGTTATCATATTTCATCACATAAGACCTTAAGTAATGGATCTTTTTAGTCAAACGGGGTAAAATGGGGTCATTTGGGCTAAAATGGGTAAAGTAGGGGTTATTATAGCTTCAAGTTGGGTCAATTAGGGTAAAATGTGTCAAGTGGGGTTATTATGAATTAAAATTGGGTCGGTTGGGTAAAATTGATGAATTTTGATCAATATGGGGTTCAAATGGGTCATATAGGATCAAATGGGGGTTAAAATAGAGTCAATTAAGTTCAAATGAGATAAATTGGATTCAAATTGGGTTAAGTCAAGTCAATGGGGTCATGTAGTCAGATGGATTGAATTGGGGTCAATTTAGATCAAATGAGGTCAAATGAATTCAATTGGATTCAAATTTAGTTACAATTGAGACAAAAATGAGGTCAATTGTGGTCAAATGAGGTTAATGATACGTAATGTTAACATCATACAATTGAATTATGCAGGTTGCATAATGTTTTTTTTAATGACGATATCGATATCGAATGCTTTCATTTGTTACTCACACACGCGTTAGGAGAAAACTCAAATCGCGACGATGTTGGCAGTACCATTGAAGGTTGTGAAAACTCCCCACATACCTTCCCAAATCGCATTGATATTGGCAGTACCATCAAATGTTGAAAACTCCCTGCTTGGAGTGAGAATCGAACATGGGTTGGCAATATTCCAAGTTGGGTCACACCTCATACCACTTGGTGCGAAAAAGTGGCACATTATGTGTATGTAGAAAATTAGCTACTAACAAACTAAATAGTTTTAACGTTTTAAACATTAATCTAACTTCGGTAATTTACATATTAACTAATAGACTGTAACAACCCAAACCGTAACCGACCAAACACGACGAAATTTCAAACAAAAAAAAAAAAAGTTTCTGGTGCAGGCCATCTGCGCGGCGCGCCAGGTGGCCGCGCGGCGCGCCAAACCACCTGGACAGCCCGCTGTCCCCGGAAGTCAATTTAATGAAAATGTTTGACTAGTTCTCGACATTTTTAGCCAAAACGCTTTTAACCATACATTCATATATGTAAAACTAGCACATAACTAAGGTATGAACAAGTTTTACAAGGTGGGGCCCACACGTGCCCAAAACGCCACTAAGTTTAAAATACAATGTTTAATACAAATTAGAGTTTCGACCACGAAAAGTTTAATTGCCAAACGATACAACGAGCATGGTGTTTGGGGTTAAACTACCCAAGTCTCGGTCAAACTCCAAAATCATCACATCCCAAAAGCGTCACTAAACAAGACGGGATCTCTAATCCAACCGGATGCCCTTACCCTTGTCCACACCGGAACCTATAAAAATAGTAAACAACGAGAGGGTAAGCAAAGCTTAGTGAGTAAAACATATATATACATGCATATACAACTTACCCACACGCATCCACGATATCAAATAACACATAACAAATCTCGATAAGCAAGCTAGTATCACCAAACGTATCACTAGCAATAATCATAGCATAAATACTCATAACAATAATCAAATGCTAGTATGAACAACAATAAATCATGGTTAACCAATCTCTTCGCTAGGGAACGACTTCGCGAAACAAGTCATCGATGTTCATAACATTCGTTAGCTTCCAAAAACGGCTATGGCATGCTAACCCCCCGAGGTGTTCCAAAAACGGCTATGGCATCACCCCTCAAGTGTTCCAAAAACGGCTATGGCATCACTTGCTCAATGTGAGTAGAACACGGCTATTACTCACGCTTTCGTACACCAACACGGCTATGTGTACGGGTAACTCAAATAACAACGTGGGAGTAAAACACGGCTATTACTCGCCACTAAATGCACAAACACGGCTATGTGCCTTAGTACAAAACATGGACTAATACGGCTAAGTCCCACAACCTTGGTCACAAAACGGCTATGTGACACCATCAACACGGTACATAAATCATATACATACATATATAGATATTCCACTCACCTCAAAATCTCTTGTCGAAAGATAACCGAGCTTGAACACTTCAATGTAACGCACCTATTACATTTATCACAATATCAAAATCATAACTCAAGTTGGTCAACACTCTAAAGCTCACTCCTAGAGCCAATTTGACCTATGGTGCAAATCCGACCCATTTGCACCCTTAACCCTAAAATCGGGTTAACTCATCACAAAACCCTATCATTAACCAAAGTAGGTTCTTTACACATTTTAACATTAGTTTTAGGCTTCAACTACACATATTAATTAGCTTAAGTTCAATTTGACCCATTTGGCACTTTCAAAGTCAACCTACCCATTTTTGGGTCAACCACTAACCCTTTTACACCCATTTACATAAATCATGGTGTTCTAACTCTCTTACTAGCTAATTAGGGTTCTCTAACATCAATTAACACTTCCAAAACCCTAGTTAACTCAATATTGAGTCTATATGACCCAAATTACCCAAGAATACCCAAAATTAACCAAAAGTGGGTTTTATGTTCACCTTTGACTCAAACCCTAGCCCTAAATCAAATTAAACAAAGGAATTAAGATTAGAGCATACCACAACTACCAAAACGAAGATAATGACGAGATGAACAACTTTAGGACTTGCGATAAAACCCGAAACGAACTCCTTCACCTTCACAATGAGCTTTCTCTCTCAAGGTTTTACCTCTCTCTCTAAAATTGATTTGGGGAAGATAAGGTTGGTAAAAGTGGAGTTATGGCTCTACCAAATCTGCTCTCCAAGCCTTTGATCCGGCCCCAAGGTGAATTTACCAAAATACCCACAAAATATCTAATTTAAAAGAAAGGGATCTGTCACAGACATTTGGCGCGGCGCGCCACAAAGCCGCGCGGCGCGCAACCCTGCCAGTTCAGCTCCTTTTGTATTTTAAATACACGCAACAGAACCCCGTTTCAAGTACCGTACATTACACTTATATACACTTATGTACACTAAAAATAATCGGGTCTTACAACTCTTCCCCACTTATTCGGATTGCGACCTCGCAATCCATGCCGCATGACAAGCGGGAAGATAAACCAACACAAACTCTTCAGGTTCCCAAGTGAACTCGGAACCCTTATTCCGCCGCCATTGAACTTTAAAAGTCCTAACCTCCTTATGCCTCAACCTCTTGACCTTTTCATCAAGTATTGCAATTGGCTCTTCAACATACTCCAACTTATTGTTTAGCTCAATTTCATCTAAAGGCATCCATGAAGAATCATCCGCAAGGCACTTACGGAGGTGAGAAACATGAAACGTGTTATGGATCCCCGCAAGCTCTTCGGGCAATTCCAATCGATATGCAACTTCACCAACACGAGCTAAGACTTTAAACGGTCCAATAAACCGAGGACCTAACTTTCCCCGTTTTCGAAATCGAATAATACCCTTCCATGGCGAGACCTTAAGCATAACCATGTCGCCCTCTTGGAATTCGATCGTTCGTCTACGTTTATCGGCATACGACTTTTGCCTATCTTGAGCCTTCTTCAAATGCTCCCGAATAATATCAATCTTGTTATTCGTCTCTAAAACCAAATCGGTACTTCCGATTTCTCTTTGACCCACTTCTCCCCAACAAATGGGAGTTCGACACCTTCGGCCATAAAGCATCTCGTAAGGTGGCATCCCGATACTAGTATGAAAACTATTATTGTACGAGAATTCCACCAAGGGTAAATGCTCGTCCCAACTACCACCGAAATCGATAATGCACGCCCGTAACATATCTTCCAAAGTTTGGTTCGTACGTTCGGTTTGACCGTCCGTTTGAGGATGATACGCCGTGCTCAACTTTAATTGTGTACCCATATCTTCGTGAAACTTTTCCCAAAATCGAGATGTAAAACGGGTATCTCGATCCGAAATAATAGATATAGGAACGCCATGTCGCGAGACCACTTCCTTGATAAACAACTTAGCCAAGGCCTCCGACGATATTGCTTCTTTAATGGGAAGAAACAAAGCACTTTTCGTCAACCGATCCACTATAACCCAAATCGAATCATATTGAGTTCTCGCCGTCTTAGGTAATTTAGTGATGAAGTCCATGGTAATGTGCTCCCATTTCCATTTCGGGATCTCTAACGGTTGCAACTTACCATACGGCTTTTGATGTTCGGCTTTAACTTGCAAACAAGTAACACATCGTTCAACGTATTTTACAACATCGCGTTTCATGCCCGGCCACCAATAATCTTTCTTCAAGTCATGATACATTTTCGTCGCGCCCGGATGAATGGAATATTTCGACTTATGTGCTTCATCGAGTAGCACCCGTCGGTAATCACCCGTCTTAGGCACCCACACCCTTCCTTGAAAGGACAACAAACCCCGCGGACCCATAGTAATAAACTCCGATTGGCCCACAATTCGTTCCGTGTGCTTATCGTGAACATAAGCCTCTATTTGGTCTTCACCCATCTTTTCAAGAAAGTCGTTAGTGATAATCAAACGTAACGATGTTATACGTATCGCCGGATGTTGAGTCTTTCGACTTAACGCATCCGCGACCACATTCGCCTTACCCGGATGGTAAAGTATCTCACAATCATAATCTTTCACCACATCCATCCATCTACGTTGACGATAATTCAAATCCCTTTGAGTAAAAAGGTGTTTCAAATTCTTATGATCCGAATATATCGTACACTTGACACCATACAAGTAGTGGCGCCAAATTTTCAACGCATGCACAACCGCCGCCATTTCAAGATCATGAGTCGGGTACCTCGTTTCGTGTTCCTTTAATTGTCGAGAGGCATAAGCAATGACTTTACCCCTTTGCATAAGAACGCACCCGAGCCCATTTAAGGAAGCATCACAATAAACCACCATGTCTTCGACGCCTTCCGGTAACACTAACACCGGAGCTTGACACAACTTCTCTTTCAATAATTGAAAAGCAATTTCTTGCTCGTTTTCCCAATTGAACTTAGCACTCTTCCTCGTCAACTTTGTTAATGGAGAAGCAATCTTAGAAAAGTCTTGGATAAACCGACGATAATAACCGGCCAATCCGAGAAAACTCCGGATTTCCGTAGGCGTAGTCGGTCGTCCCCAACTCTTCACCGTCTCAATCTTCCCCGGATCCACTTGGATACCGCCTTCGTTCACAATGTGGCCAAGAAATTGGACCTCTCTTAGCCAAAATTCACATTTAGAGAATTTTGCATACAACTTCTCCTTTCTTAACGTCTTCAAAACTTCGCGCAAGTGACGTTCATGTTCGTGCATACTTTTCGAGTAGACTAGTATGTCGTCAATGAACACAATAACCGACTTGTCCAACATAGGTTGGCACACCCGGTTCATAAGATCCATGAATGCCGCCGGTGCATTCGTAAGACCAAAAGGCATAACCACAAACTCATAATGCCCATAACGCGTTCGGAAAGCCGTTTTCTCAATGTCTTCCTCACGGACCCGCATTTGATGATAGCCGGACCGTAGATCGATCTTGGAGAAATACGTCGCGCCTTGAAGTTGATCAAACAAATCGTCAATCCTAGGTAACGGATAACGATTCTTGATCGTCACTTTATTTAGCTCACGGTAATCGATGCACATGCGCATACTACCGTCTTTCTTTTTCACGAATAAGACCGGAGCGCCCCACGGCGAAGCACTCGGTCGGATAAAACCCTTCTCTAGCAACTCTTGAATTTGATTCAATAGCTCTTGCATTTCCGTTGGTGCTAAACGATAAGGAGTTTTAGCAATGGGAGTAGCCCCCGGAACCAACTCAATGCGAAACTCGACTTGTCTTTCCGCCGGAACACCCGGTAACTCATCCGGAAAAACGTCTTCAAACTCATTAACTACCGGAATTTCACGAATAGGTGGTGGCTCATTACGAGTATCAACAACATAAGCAAGGAAAGCCATGCCACCGGTAACAACGGAACGACGTGCCCGTGCAAAAGTGCATATCGGCACCGGTCTTCTTCTCTTATCGCCATGAATAATCATTTCTCCCCCACTTGGGGTCTTCACACGAATACACTTATCATGGCATGCAATATTGGCTCTATAACGATCGAGCCAATCCATACCAACAACGATATCAAAGTCGCCCAAGGTCATTGGAATAAGATCAATTTTAAAAGTTTCGGCACCAAAAACAACATCACAATTTTTACACACATCAACCACTAGCACCGTCTTGCCGTCCGCTATTTCGACTTCTACCGGACGACTTAACTTAGCTAGCGGACTATCAAGTTTAGGCACAAATTTAGGAGACACAAACGACAAATTTGCACCGCTATCAAAAAGAATCCTTGCCGGATTAGAATTAACCATGAAAGTACCTGAAACAACTTCGTTGGATTGTTTGGCTTCATCGTTCGTCATCAAGTAGTTTCGCCCTCTAGCCGACCCCGCCGCCTTCTCAATCTTCTTAACATGATCATTATTCAACTCGGGGCATTCCGGCCTCTTGTGCCCCACTTTACCGCAATTAAAACACGTAACCGTCTTGGCCGTGCATTCACGGGCGTAATGACCCGACTTCCCACAATTAAAACAAGTGGGCGCAAAAGTACCCGTGCCACCTTTCTTCACACTATTAACGCTCTCGGTGCCTTTCCTAGACTTCTTGTTTGAAAAATTCGAATAGCTCGAACCTTCAAACTTCCTTTTCGAGAAAACAAAATCACTCTTCCTAGGCACCTCCGGCTCAAAACCCCGAGCCAACTCAAACAATTCATCGAAAGTCTTAGCCATACCCCGGCTAATCTTGCTCTTGTAGTCGGCATTCAAAGTACGATAAAAATCTTTCATAAGCTTATGATCATCACCCACATACTCCGGGCAAAAACGAGTCTTTGCCAAGAATGTAGACTTGAGGGTAACTAAATCCATGGAACCTTGTTGCAAATGATGCAACTCGTCCCGAATTCGATCAAGATCGGATGAAGTTCGGTATTCCTTGAAAAACTCTTTCTTGAACTCCTCCCACGTCAAGCCCATGCATTGCTCCTCGCCATACAAATTGATTTTATCATCCCACCACAACTTGCCTTCTTCACGTAACATGCTAGACCCAAACCTCGCCTTCTTCTCGGGAGGACACTCCGCGGTACGGAAGGCCCCCTCGATGTCCGAAATCCAACAAGTACTTTTCAACGGATCCCTCACCCCATTAAACGTCGGAGGTTGAGTATCCTTAAAATTTTTGTAGTGGAAGTCTCTCTTTCCATCACCCCCTTCACCTCGAGGATAAACGTTTCTAGCATCAAGGGCCTCTTCAATAGTGGCCTTCAATCGTTCATTTATCATTTCGGTCACTTGCCCATCGACCGACTCTTGGAAGACCCTTCGGACATCCGCAAGAAAATCCGATTTCAACTTCTTAAAGACGGCCTCGACCTTGGTCGAGAACTCGGCGTCTTCACTTGTACTCCCGTTTTCATGATCAGGACCGTTTCTCGTCTTCATTCTATAAAACGAATTAGGTTAAACCATGAAACGAAAGGACAATTATACCCAATTACATACGTATACACCACACTACCCCATCTTGCTCAACAATCGTCGTACATTGCTTGTTTGACCCGATTTGCACCCGTAGTAATGGTAGCTAGTCATTACCACGCAAGCACGTCGCGCTAACTCGCTAGTACAACGTCCATCTCGCTTGATGATTGCTAAACACAACACAAACAAATAGCGCATGATTAGTTCACATAAACCTATGCACTAATCATACCGATCCGACCCAAAGTCCTACAAGTCCCGCATAAACACGCACACAAAGTCTAAGTCTAGGCGCCTATCTCAAGTCACCTAAATCCCTTAGACCATGCTCTGATACCACTTGTAACAACCCAAACCGTAACTGACCAAACACGACGAAATTTCAAACAAAAAAAAAAAAAGTTTCTGGTGCAGGCCATCTGCGCGGCGCGCCAGGTGGCCGCGCGGCGCGCCAAACCACCTGGACAGCCCGCTGTCCCCGGAAGTCAATTTAATGAAAATGTTTGACTAGTTCTCGACATTTTTAGCCAAAACGCTTTTAACCATACATTCATATATGTAAAACTAGCACATAACTAAGGTATGAACAAGTTTTACAAGGTGGGGCCCACACGTGCCCAAAACGCCACTAAGTTTAAAATACAATGTTTAATACAAATTAGAGTTTCGACCACGAAAAGTTTAATTGCCAAACGATACAACGAGCATGGTGTTTGGGGTTAAACTACCCAAGTCTCGGTCAAACTCCAAAATCATCACATCCCAAAAGCGTCACTAAACAAGACGGGATCTCTAATCCAACCGGATGCCCTTACCCTTGTCCACACCGGAACCTATAAAAATAGTAAACAACGAGAGGGTAAGCAAAGCTTAGTGAGTAAAACATATATATACATGCATATACAACTTACCCACACGCATCCACGATATCAAATAACACATAACAAATCTCGATAAGCAAGCTAGTATCACCAAACGTATCACTAGCAATAATCATAGCATAAATACTCATAACAATAATCAAATGCTAGTATGAACAACAATAAATCATGGTTAACCAATCTCTTCGCTAGGGAACGACTTCGCGAAACAAGTCATCGATGTTCATAACATTCGTTAGCTTCCAAAAACGGCTATGGCATGCTAACCCCCCGAGGTGTTCCAAAAACGGCTATGGCATCACCCCTCAAGTGTTCCAAAAACGGCTATGGCATCACTTGCTCAATGTGAGTAGAACACGGCTATTACTCACGCTTTCGTACACCAACACGGCTATGTGTACGGGTAACTCAAATAACAACGTGGGAGTAAAACACGGCTATTACTCGCCACTAAATGCACAAACACGGCTATGTGCCTTAGTACAAAACATGGACTAATACGGCTAAGTCCCACAACCTTGGTCACAAAACGGCTATGTGACACCATCAACACGGTACATAAATCATATACATACATATATAGATATTCCACTCACCTCAAAATCTCTTGTCGAAAGATAACCGAGCTTGAACACTTCAATGTAACGCACCTATTACATTTATCACAATATCAAAATCATAACTCAAGTTGGTCAACACTCTAAAGCTCACTCCTAGAGCCAATTTGACCTATGGTGCAAATCCGACCCATTTGCACCCTTAACCCTAAAATCGGGTTAACTCATCACAAAACCCTATCATTAACCAAAGTAGGTTCTTTACACATTTTAACATTAGTTTTAGGCTTCAACTACACATATTAATTAGCTTAAGTTCAATTTGACCCATTTGGCACTTTCAAAGTCAACCTACCCATTTTTGGGTCAACCACTAACCCTTTTACACCCATTTACATAAATCATGGTGTTCTAACTCTCTTACTAGCTAATTAGGGTTCTCTAACATCAATTAACACTTCCAAAACCCTAGTTAACTCAATATTGAGTCTATATGACCCAAATTACCCAAGAATACCCAAAATTAACCAAAAGTGGGTTTTATGTTCACCTTTGACTCAAACCCTAGCCCTAAATCAAATTAAACAAAGGAATTAAGATTAGAGCATACCACAACTACCAAAACGAAGATAATGACGAGATGAACAACTTTAGGACTTGCGATAAAACCCGAAACGAACTCCTTCACCTTCACAATGAGCTTTCTCTCTCAAGGTTTTACCTCTCTCTCTAAAATTGATTTGGGGAAGATAAGGTTGGTAAAAGTGGAGTTATGGCTCTACCAAATCTGCTCTCCAAGCCTTTGATCCGGCCCCAAGGTGAATTTACCAAAATACCCACAAAATATCTAATTTAAAAGAAAGGGATCTGTCACAGACATTTGGCGCGGCGCGCCACAAAGCCGCGCGGCGCGCAACCCTGCCAGTTCAGCTCCTTTTGTATTTTAAATACACGCAACAGAACCCCGTTTCAAGTACCGTACATTACACTTATATACACTTATGTACACTAAAAATAATCGGGTCTTACATAGACAAAAGTTACGAATAGCACCAGGGGCATTTTAGACTTTTCGACTTTTCACCTTTTTTTTTTTTTTAATTTTAACTAAATTTCATTTTACCAACAAAGGCCCCCACACTTTTTTGAAAAATTCAAATCAACCCCTCAAACAGGGGGATAAAGTGTCAAATAACCATTTTCATAAAAAATCTTAAATAAACTCCACCCAAATATTCAACGAGTCATATCTTCTCGCTCGCAACGAGTTAAATTTTTCCGACACCATCGTTAAACTCGAAATAAATTTAGGGACACAATGTCACTAGCTATACGCAAAACGGACGCTTTTTAAAAAACGCTAAATATTTGGAGTACTTTTCATACACGTTGATTTTGCGTTAAATTTTTAAAAGTCGACAATTCCATAGTGAAACGCGGAGATACACATATATTGTTAATTTAAAATAACATTTAAATCTCTCACGGGTTATATCTTTTAGTTCGACTCGAGTTGCGCTTCAACGACATCATCGTTAGCCACAAAATAATTTTACTAAACGCAATAAAATACATTAAAAATCGAACCCCGGCGCGAAGCGAGAGTTCAATAACTAGTTTTGACTAAAAAACAAAATAGTTTTAACGTTTTAAACATAATCTAACGTTTTGCATAGAAGATAATCATTGTTTTTAATTTTATTTTATACTTTTGGATGTAAATTTGGAATGGGCTTCTAACAATACGATAGATGGTAGTGAATGGGCCAGTATGCTAATAAATGGGCCTTATCATCAACAAATACCTTTCTAAAACTACTTGTCATGTTAAGGGTTCACGTAGTCAGTCCATTTTACCTAATCAAGTAGGCGTCGGATATGAATCGAGTAATCAGGGACGTCTCAACAATTCGAAGGCCTTAGACAAAAATAAAAATGGACCCTCACACACGTTTAATGTTTTAATACATATAAAAAGATAATACTTAAATTTATCAATTTGTATATACTTACAATGCATTTAACTATTTAAAATAACAATATTACAATTTTAATTGACATTTTTTATTGAACTAAATATAATATTTTGAGATATATATATATATATATATATATATATATATATATATATATATATATATATATATATATATATATATATATATATATATTAAATTAAAGTTTGAGATAGTGAGGAGTGAGGACCTACAACTACAATGGACCATTTTAGCACTGAAAAGGTTTTGTATAATTTCAAGTCCTTGTCAGCACCAGGCCCCAAAAGAAGGTGACCTTTTATCTCCAATCAATCAATAATTTAATTTAATATATATATATATATATATATATATATATATATATACTATTTTCAACATTATAAATCAAATTTACCAAAAGAAATTCACATATCGTGTGTTACTTAATTTCTTATGAGTCATATATAGTTTAGAAAATACTTCCTTCATCTCTTTTATTGGAAAAAAAGGAATTTAATCGTTCATATTTGAACAATAAAGGTAATTGAAACGGTCGTAGAATAACTCGGTTATCGCATACACTAACCCACACCCTCACATACATGAACATAAAAAAATTCTATTCATTTACCGTTTGCCTCAAATTTTATACCCATACAAGTTGTCAACAACATAGTTGACAATAATATTGATTGATTGATTATTAAGTTGGCGTACGAAAACAAACGTGGCCTTTATCAAAATATAGTTTAATCTACAACATTATCAAATTACTTTCAAATACTCGTTTTAAAGATTATATTAGTTAATAGTTAATATAGATATCAAATAAATAAATAAGTAATAATAATAAAAACTCTATGTAAAACAAAATTCAGCATCCTTTTCTAAAAGGAAATCATGCTACATATTTTCCAAGGAGAATAAAATTAAATTAAAACAAAAAAAAAAACAAGAATGAAAAAACAAAATAAACATGGGTGTTATCTTGCCTTCTTGAGAGTCACTTTCTAGCACAAACATATTTTTCAAAGTTGTGTATTTTAAGTAAACTTTCCAACCACAAAATCACCAGAAAAATAATGACATTCTATTTTCTACTTACATAATAAGATCATCATTCAGTTCATTCCTTTTTATGGTTTTTATTTTCTAATAGATTGATTAGACGTTTCTTATTTATTTGTAAAGAGAGAAATATATGTTTTATTGATTGCAAATAGTGAGTAACTTGGAAGCAAAGCTTGAAGGTCAACAGAAATTTGTCAACAACTTCATATTTATTATTGCGTAATTATTTGAACAAAAGATATCATTTTTATACTGTAAATTCAGTTTTAGCAGCCTTCAAAATTCTGGGTTTTCTTTCTTATGTAAGTTATCATTGTGCTAATTAATATTTAATTATAATAACTGATAACTGATTTGAAGCAAAGGAGTATGTCCAACTCTTTTTCTGTCACTACTTTGCATATCTGAAAAAAGATTGGATTTTTATGAGTTCTTACTTAACTTTATGAGAATTTGAATCTGGGTTTTGATTGTAAATCGATATTGCATACTGGGTTTTCATTATCACTTGAAAAAATGTTAGAAATTTAGTGTAATTGAGGGATTTAATCTATACTTGTAAATGGGTTAGGAGGTACGGAGTGTACACCCATTAAGTGATAGATTGCCCGGACCCGAAAATGGTTTTCCATTATCACAAATTTGAGTGATTACGGAAGTATTATTCTTGCACTAGGTGGAAATAAAACAAACAACTTTATGAAAAGGATTTAATCTAGATTTCCTTGATTTGGTTGTTGGAAATAAAACAAACAACTTTATATAAAGGATTTGTTTTAGATTTGAAAACGATTTCCTTGATTTGGATGTTTGAAATAAAACAAACAACTTTATGTAAAGGATTTGTTTTAGATTTGAAAACGATTTCCTTGATTTGGATGTTTGAAATAAAACAAACAACTTTATGTAAAGGATTTGTTTTAGATTTGAAAACGATTTCCTTGATTTGGATGTTTGAAATAAAACAAACAACTTTATGTAAATGATTTGTTTTAGATTTGAAAACGATTTCCTTGATTAGGATGTTTGAAATAAAACAAACAACTTTATGTAAAGGATTTGTTTTAGATTTGAAAACGAAATTAGTTAGTGAAACATCTCCATCGTGGAATAATACTTGTTTTTGGGTGCCTATAAATAGAGACTATCATTTATGAGAATAAGATATACGAAAAACACCTTAATACTCTTATGCAAAAGAGTTCTTGTTTACTGCCAATAACAAGAACTAATCTCTGTCTTATCCCAAAGTGATATTCGTGTAACCCAGGCAATAAGGGTCGAATAATTACTTTCGGAAAGTGATACCACGATTCAGTGATTTATCCGGCTATCGATTATTTTACCCTACACGAAATCTCAATAAAACCTCCAACAATCGAAAGTAATTATTCGTTATAATCGATGGCGGCTACGATGAAACACATGACGGCGAATTTCTCCAAACTTGATAAGTTTGAGGGAATTGATTTTAGGAGATGGCAAAAGAAGATGCACTTCTTTCTGAGTAGCATGAGTGTGGTGTACGTACTCAGCACACCAATTCCTGAAGATCATGGTGATGATGCCACTATTGAACAAATTCGGAAAAGGTGCAAGTGGGAGAACGATGACTACATCGCTAGAGGTTTAATCCTCAATGGTATGGCTGATTCCCTTTTTGATATTTACCTAAATGTTGAATCTTCTAAAGAACTATGGGACTGTTTAGAAACCAAGTATATGTCTGAGGATGCTTCTAGTAAAAAGTTCCTTGTTAGTAATTTTAATAATTACAAGATGGTCGATTCTAGACCGGTCTTGGAACAATACAATGAGCTCATTCGTATACTTGGTCAATTCACACAACATAAGATGAACATGGATGAGTCTATTCAAGTCTCAAGCATAATTGATAAACTACCTCCATCTTGGAAAGAATTTAAACATTCTTTGAAACATAAGAAGGAGGAGTTAACTCTTGTTGAGTTGGGTAGTCATCTGCGTATTGAGGAATCCCTCAGGTTGCAGGATAATGACAAGCCAAAGAGCAACGAAGTTGCTGGTACGTCTGTTGTCAATATGGTGGAACATAAAAAGTTCACTAGTAATAATGACAAAAAGGGCAAACGTAAACATCGAGGTTATAACAAGGCTAATCCGAACAAGAAGTCTAAATTGACTTGTTGGAAGTGTGGTAAAACTGGACACATAAAAAAGGATTGCAAGGTTATTTTTGGTAATAATAATGCCAAAGGATCTAGCACAAGCGGTTCGGGAAATGGTTTAAACAACCACAACTCGAAAGGTCAGAATATATTTAATAATTCAAATAAGAATTATTATGTTTCATATATATCTGAGGCTTATTTTGTGCAGGATGATGATGTCGCGTGGTGGGTTGACTCGGGAGCCACCACCCATGTATGCAAGGATAGATTTTGGTTCAAGACTTACGAGTCCGTGACTGATGGATCAATTCTTCATATGGGAAATGAGTCAACAGCCTCTGTTCATGGACGTGGAAGTGTGGATTTGTGTTTTAGTTCTGGAAAAACTATTTGTTTGTTTGATGTTTTGCATGTACCACAAATAAGAAAAAATTTAGTTTCCAGTAGTGTGTTAAATTGTTGTGGTTATAAACAAGTGATTGAATCTGATAAGTTTGTTTTGTCAAAACATGGTATGTTTGTTGGTTTTGGTTATTTATGCAATAGAATGTTTAGACTTAACATTAATCACTTGAATGTTAATTTTGCTTTTATATCTACTTCTAGCATAAATAATTCTACACTTTGGCATGCTAGACTAGGACATATACACTTTAAAAGAATGCAAGATATGTCTAAAGATGGATTAATACCGGTTTTTGACATGAACAATGAAAAGTGTAAAACGTGTATGTTAACAAAGATCACTAAGAAACCATTTCAAAATGTACATCGTGATACTGAAATTTTGGAATTAATACATAGTGATTTATGTGATTTGCATGCTACTCCTACTTTAGGAAACAAGAAATATTTTGTGACTTTTATTGATGATGCTTCTAGATTTTGCTATGTTTATTTGTTACATACTAAGGATGAAGCATTAGATAAATTTAAAATATTTAAAACTGAAGTAGAATTACAACAAAAGGCTTTGATTAAAAGACTTAGAACAGATAGGGGAGGTGAATACATTGACCAATCGTATTTCCAATCCGTTGGTATTATCCATGAGACCACAGCTCCTTATACTCCACAACAAAATGGTATATCTGAAAGGAAGAATAGGGTCCTTAAGGAAATGGTTAATTCCATGTTATCCTATTCGGGTTTAAGTGAAGGATTTTGGGGGGAAGCTATGTTAACAGCTTGTTATTTGCTTAATAGAGTTCCTAACAAAAGAAACAAGATTACACCTTATGAACTTTGGAATAAAAGGAAACCTAACTTGAATTATCTTCGTGTATGGGGTTGTAGGGCGGTTGTAAGACTGCCTGATCCCAAAAAGAAAAGTTTAGGTGAAAGAGGTATAGATTGCATTTTTATTGGATATGTTGAACATTCCAAGGCATATAGGTTCTATGTAATAGAGCCTAATGAATTTGTCTCAATCAATTCTGTGATTGATTCAAGGGATGCAATCTTTGATGAAAATCGATTTTCATCTATACCTAGACCAAAGGATATGATTCCAAGTAACAATGGAATCAATAAGGATTGTAATGATGAAGTCTCTGAAAAGGCTGTTGATCAGTCACTTGAGCTTCGGAAAAGCAAAAGAGAAAGGAAACCTAAATCATTCGGACCAGATTTTCAACTATACTTAGTTGAAGGTTCTAGGGATGATGTTTCTACCCAATATTCATATTGTTTCAATGTTGATGATGATCCTAAAACATATGATGAAGCAATGAGGTCTCAGGATGTTGCATTCTGGAAAGAGGCAATTAATGATGAGATGGATTCCATCATGGGCAATAACACTTGGGTGTTAGCTGATCTACCTCCCGGTTGCAAACCTTTGGGTTGCAAATGGATCTTCAAAAAGAAGATGAAGGTGGATGGAACTATTGAAAAGTTCAAGGCAAGGTTAGTCATTCAAGGCTTTAGACAAAAGTCTGGAATTGACTATTTTGATACTTATGCTCCTGTGGCACGTATCACTACCATTAGACTGCTGATTGCTTTGGCTACAATTCACAATCTGGTTATTCACCAGATGGATGTGAAGACAGCATTCTTGAATGGTGATTTGGATGAGGAGGTTTATATGAACCAACCTCAGGGCTTTGTCATGCCAGGAAATGAAAGCAAGGTGTGCAAACTTGTGAAGTCCTTATATGGTTTGAAACAAGCACCTAAGCAATGGCATCAGAAGTTTGATGAAGTAGTTTTATCTAGTGGTTTTAGATTGAACCAAGCAGATAAATGTGTGTATAGCAAATTTGATGATTCTGGTAAAGGAGTTATAATTTGTCTATATGTTGATGACATGTTAATCTTTGGGACTGACCAAAGTCAAGTTGATTTAACAAAAGAATTTTTGTCATCAAAGTTCTCCATGAAAGATATGGGGGAGGCTGACGTTATCCTTGGTATTAGGATCAAACGTGAAAGCAAAGGAATTTCAATTTCTCAATCTCATTATATTGAGAAGGTGTTGAGAAAGTTTAATTGCTTTGAATGTACTCCTGTGAGTACACCTGTTGATCCAAGTGAGAAGCTTATGCCTAACCAAGGTAAAGCTGTATCACAACTTGAGTATTCTCAGGTGATTGGCTGTTTGATGTACGCCATGACATGTACAAGGCCAGATATTGCTTTTGCTGTGGGAAAACTGAGTAGATATACTAGTAATCCTAGTACTCATCACTGGCAAGCAATTAGGCGGGTACTGAAGTATTTAAAGAAAACTATGGCATATAGTTTATCTTACAGTGGATTTCCTTCTGTAATAGAAGGATATTCTGATGCGAGTTGGATAACCAATATTGAAGATCATTCTTCAACGAGTGGTTGGGTGTTCTTGCTTGGGGGAGGTGCTATTTCATGGGCTTCTAAAAAGCAGACATGTATTACCAACTCAACGATGGAATCTGAGTTTGTTGCTTTAGCTGCTGCTGGTAAAGAAGCAGAATGGCTTAGAAACTTGATCCATGAGATACCATTATGGCCTAAACCTATAGCACCCATGTCTATCCATTGTGATAGTGCTGCGACATTGGCAAAAGCTTATAGCCAGATGTACAATGGAAAGTCTAGACACTTAGGTGTCAGACATAGTATGATTCGTGAACTCATCATGAATGGGGTGATTTCTATAGTGTTCGTAAGGTCACAACAGAATTTAGCTGATCACTTGACGAAGGGATTGGCAAGAGACTTGGTTGACAAGTCTGCTGTGGGGATGGGTTTAAAGTCCACATAAATTTCTAATTATAAGATACCCAATTCCCTTCTGATGAAAATTAGAAGTTGAATTCAATGCGGAAGGCTTATACTTAGAAATTTGGAGTACATAAATTTTATATCATCCCAAGGTAAGGTATGTACTCGGACCTGCTGAAGGTCAGGTTGAAGTCTAGCTTCTTAATAGTTCATTTGAAAAAGTGCAAGAGCAGGTGCATGACTGAAGTGAACTACCTATGTGAATGTGAAGTTTTGCCGCTTCAACAAAGCTTGGACTTTTAGCTTTGGATACATTCATGAAAGGATATGGACACATGGCTTGTAAAGTGTCAGGATAGCTTTAGAGTATTTGAAAACTTATGTGTATGTTATTTTCAGTTATTCAAAATGGGTTGAAGGGTTCAATTCTTAGAACACCCTGATTCTCGAATATTTGGAATGTGTAATGTACTAAGGTGAAAATTCAATCTTCAAGATATTTTCATTTATGCATGAGTTTTTGTTTTAATTTGTTTAATTCTCATGAAACGAATTGCACTAAATTGGGGAGGATTGTTAGAAATTTAGTGTAATTGAGGGATTTAATCTATACTTGTAAATGGGTTAGGAGGTACGGAGTGTACACCCATTAAGTGATAGATTGCCCGGACCCGAAAATGGTTTTCCATTATCACAAATTTGAGTGATTACGGAAGTATTATTCTTGCACTAGGTGGAAATAAAACAAACAACTTTATGAAAAGGATTTAATCTAGATTTCCTTGATTTGGTTGTTGGAAATAAAACAAACAACTTTATATAAAGGATTTGTTTTAGATTTGAAAACGATTTCCTTGATTTGGATGTTTGAAATAAAACAAACAACTTTATGTAAAGGATTTGTTTTAGATTTGAAAACGATTTCCTTGATTTGGATGTTTGAAATAAAACAAACAACTTTATGTAAAGGATTTGTTTTAGATTTGAAAACGATTTCCTTGATTTGGATGTTTGAAATAAAACAAACAACTTTATGTAAATGATTTGTTTTAGATTTGAAAACGATTTCCTTGATTAGGATGTTTGAAATAAAACAAACAACTTTATGTAAAGGATTTGTTTTAGATTTGAAAACGAAATTAGTTAGTGAAACATCTCCATCGTGGAATAATACTTGTTTTTGGGTGCCTATAAATAGAGACTATCATTTATGAGAATAAGATATACGAAAAACACCTTAATACTCTTATGCAAAAGAGTTCTTGTTTACTGCCAATAACAAGAACTAATCTCTGTCTTATCCCAAAGTGATATTCGTGTAACCCAGGCAATAAGGGTCGAATAATTACTTTCGGAAAGTGATACCACGATTCAGTGATTTATCCGGCTATCGATTATTTTACCCTACACGAAATCTCAATAAAACCTCCAACAAAAAATTTGGTTTGAATGATCAAATTTAGTGAAGAATTTGTAGATGAAGTGTGAGGTTGTGCGTGTGAAAGTAGTGGTGTTTAGTTTGAAAGTTTATGCCGGAAAAGATGGATCGCCGGAGTTGGCTTTGGCGGAGGAAGTCATCGGAGAAGAGCCCCGGAGAAACTGAAAGCTCCGGAGGATCAATTTCTTCAAATTCCGGTAGATTTTTAGATGATCAGGTTTGTTCAACACTTCTACTCATTACATTAATGCAGATGAATCATTGTACTCTACTTTTAAAACCTGAGTAGTGACTATAACCATAATTGCTGATTGTACAACATGGTTTTTCATGACGTGTAAAATGACTTAAAATTTTAAGCTAAAATGACTTTTTTTTAATTCTTTTTAGGGAGATGATCCGTACACCACTAACTTTTAGGGAGATAACCACCGAACAAATTTGGAGCTGTGATGATTAGCCTCTTTTAAAATTGTTAAAATCATATACGAAACTAGAAAGATGTGGAGTAATTGATAGTAAAACATTAAAATCGTATACGTAACTAGGAATTGAGTTGTTTAGTGTTAAGTATGAAGAAAAAAATTGGAAGTTGTGATGATCCTCTTTTATCCCACACCAATAAAGCTCCTAATTTTCTACTCCGTATATCATCAGCCTCTTTTATTCCTTACTAATTGTTTTAGAACACTTTCAATATGAAATCACCGAACCCATCGGATTTGCGCATCCACTTTCATGATTCTAATTCATTGAAGAAGTAGCCATAAATTTTTTGAAGAAACGAGAAGACGGCTATGAAATTGGAGGGCCATAACAAGTTCTTAGGAAGGGTTTTAATTTTAGGGCTAGTATGAAGGGTAAGATTTGATTTTAATTGAGAAAGGGTAGAATAGTCCTAAAATTTAAAGAGGTGGTGTATGGCAAAAAGGAGGTGGTGTACGGATCACCTCCCTTCTTTTTAACATCATGTTAGTCACTGACGGGGTCCACATCGGGATACCATCCACCCGATCATATCCATAACATGTGTCTCATTGGAAAAACACCTTGAGAATCGAACCTTTGACCTTTTGCATCTACCGAATACTAGGATAACCGGTGTACCACTGAGGCAATGCACAAGTAACGGTACCAAAGGGCTTATGATTTAGCGTTATCGAGGTAACTCATCAACCTTGAGGTTGTGAGTTCGAGTCCTGTCATGGACTATTAAATGGGTGTGTGTGTAGTTTAAAAAAACATGGATGTAATTGATTGCCGTTTGTTTAGTTACGTTTGTGGATTGATTATCTCTCGTTAATCATCATTAATCCATCCCATGATGATTCATTTCTTGTGGAAAGGTAAACTCGAATCAACATTCTCATTCGCCGGAAATTACATCGAAAGCCGATACTCAGAGTGAACATAACAATGGCATGATGACGCTATCCGAGGCTCTTATGAGTATTAATGCAAAAGAAGAACTAGTAAAACAGCATGTTAAAGTAGCAGAGGAGGCTGTCTCAGGTATACACCATCACTGCTCTGCCTTTTTTCCACAAGAAATGGGAAAAAAAAATTGACTTTAAAGGTCAAACAGCTACTACTTATATCGAATATTGAAACGCACTGTGAAAGTTTAGCATCAAAATGGTACTGTAACACATTTAGAGTAAGCAAGTATAGTCTTTTAGAAAGCAATCAGTAATTTGTTTGAAAAAGATCAAGTCATTGTTCATTGTTGATTTTGAAGTTAGATTTAGACCACTTGATTTATCCGTTTACTACAACTAACGAACCTTATTCAATTTCAAGTAGTCATTCAAATAACGATTTTGTTTGTTATAGGATGGGAAAAAGCCGAACGAGAAGTCTTGGCTTTAAGGCAACAAGTAGAGTTCCTATCTTCAAAAAACTCTACTCTCGAAGATCGAGTTATTCATCTTGATGGAGCTTTGAAAGAGTGCTTAAGACAACTACGACAAACACGAGAAGAAAAAGACCAATTTGCCCATGATGCTCTCGACAAAAAGTTATCCGAAACCGAAAGTTCTTTGACTTCAACCGATACAGAACTTTATCACAAGCTTGAAATAGTTGAGAAAGAAAACACAGATTTGAAACTCAAGCTTTCATCAATGACTGAAGAGCTCGAATTACGATTTATTGAGAAGGAATTAAGTAACCGAGCCGCAGAGCAAGCTAGTAAACAATATCTTGATAGCGTAAAGAAAGTAGCTAAGTTTGAAGCCGAGTGTCGTAGGTTAAATTCAACTCTTCGTAAAGTCAATAATAGTCAACAAGAAGCTCGTAAAACGCCATATGTGACAAACGGTGAATTTAAGGACATGCATAGATTTGAAAGAAACGAAATGGGTCCCGCTGTGGAGCTCGATCTCATGGATGATTTTCTTGAAATGGAAAGACTTGTGGGAATGCCCAAAAGATTTGAAGATGATAATAAGTTAGAGAAGGTTGAATCGTTGGAGATTATTGTGAAAGATCGTGAAAACGAACTTAAGGCGTCACGAATGTTGATTGAAGAGATTGAATCTAAGTTAGATGTGCGAGAAAACGAGCTTAGGGAATCGAAAGAACGGTTAAAAGAGGTTGAATTGAAGTTGGTGGAGGTTGAAAACGAGCTTATTGTATCAAGAAACCGGCTTGAAGAGGCTGAATCAAATTTGGTTGAGCGCGAAAACGAGCTTAATTCATCAAGAAGCCAGCTTAAAGAAGCTGAATTGAAGTTGGATATGCACGAAAAAGAGGTTAAGACGTATCAGTATCTTCTTGAAGAGTCTGAATCCAAGTTGGCTGCAAATGAGGACGAGCTTAAAGAGACGAAATCAAAGTTGGCTAAGCAAGAAAACGAGCTTAAGGCATCAAGAAAACAGTTTGAAGAAGCTGAATCTAAGTTGGATGAGCAGGAAAACGAGCTTAAATTATCAAGAAAACAGTTACAAGAGGCTGAATCTAAGTTAAAAGCGCGAGAAAATGAGCTTAAGGCATCAAGATATATACTTGAAGAGGCTGAATCCAAGTTGGATGAAACCAAAAAACATTTAGTTATAGCTGAATCGCAATGTGACAAAATGGAAGCTGAACTGCAAATCTTGATTCCGAAAGTTGAATCTTTAGAAAACGTTGTTCAAAAGGAACGAGATTTATCAGTTAAGGCACAAGCCACGTGTCGAGAACTTGAAAATGAGGTATCAAAACTGAAACATGAGTTGGGTGCAAAATCGAGAAACCGAGATGAAGAACACCGATTACTCAGAGTAAAACAGGTGAGTTTGCTAACAAAATTTCCATTTCAAGTTTTTTTTTTTTTTTTTTTTTTTTTTTTTTTTTTTTTTTTTTTCACAAACTTATAAATGACTTACAAAACGAACTTGTTTAATGTGATATGTTTAGGACACGGAGTTAGCAATGGCGGGAAGTAAATTTGCTGAGTGCCAAAAGACAATTGTGTCTCTTAATCGACAGCTACAAATACTTGCAACACTTGATGACTTCTTAATTGACACTGAAGATTCTTAAGGACACTCTAAATCATAATGAATAATAACGATGATTTTGAGCTTTCAACACAATAATTCACTTTTGTTTGGCTTAGAAATAGTACATACACTAAAGGAAGAATAAGCCTGTAAATTTGCGTACATTTGTATGATAATTTTATATAACCGAAAGAATAATCACTTGTACAGTGTTTTTTGAGGATTCATTTCTGTCTAACTAATGGTTAAGTTAGTTCCATTGTCAGTTTATTTGTACGCAGCCAATATATATTTATAGAACAGTTACAAACACTGAATAAACTCATACCGTATACTAACTAAACGATATAGTTAACATGAAGAGAATACTCTCAACTAAAGTGTTGTAGGCGTTTGCCATCCTTTTACAGTTAAAGAGTAACTCCGACTTCTTTTGGTGCCCTTGATGCCGGAATAAATTTCGGGTATGGAAAACTAGATAATGTATGAGAACTGAATAATAACTAAAATACAAATTAGAATGAGTGTTGGAAAAGAGACAAAATGTTTGAATTTTGTGACCATAAAGCAAACTTGAATGATAATTTAAATAATAGGGTTAGCATTAGCATTATTTATTTACACTCCACCAAACTACCTTCATATTATACAACTTAAAAGCTTCATAGTAAATTATAATTGATTGGCCTAGTTAAAGTGATTTTGACACACATGATACATGCATACTATCTACAACACTATTGCAGTGACTGAAATCCTACCATTTTTCACAATTCCTCGTGGTCGTAAAAGTTGACCAATTAGTCAGAATTTTAAAGATGTCTGAACCGAAAGGCCGAGTCGGTCAAAAGTCGCCGGTCAAACAGTCAAAATTCGGAGTTAGCGTCTGAGTCATAATTTAGTCGGTCAAAGTTAATCAAAACAGTCTAAGTCAAAATTGGTCAACCTACAAGGTCCTAACAATTTCTATGGTTACAAAACAACTTAATCTATCATTTCAACATAAGACTGTAGCTTATAATATCAGTTTCAATCATATAACCTACTCCCAGTACATGAGATTTTGAGTGATTGGTATGTAGCTATCACTTGGATGTTACTTGAATTTAAACCATAAAGATATTCATAATTGACAATAGCTAAAGGGATTTTGGTTATCGAATCATTCTCACCCACCTACCAAATCGATAGTGATACGGTGTCTAGATTATAGGTAGCTAGCTATTTATATGTTCCCAAACATTCTAGTTCAAATGGTTAGTTAGGTTAACTGTGGTTCTACATTCCTTAAACTATTTGTAACGGTACCAAGTGACGGCGTCACTTGGTGATGTGGCGGAGAAGAAACACCAAAATCCGGCGTAACAGGGGTCACTTGTGGTGTTTCTTTGGTGTCAGTTGGAAAGTGACGGGAGAAGAAACATGTGTTTCTTGCTTTTTTATTTTTTATTAATTTAAAAATATTATTTTTATCCCCTTTTAATACTTAACTCAAAAAAGAAACATGTCTTAATCATCAAAAAAGTACAAAAAGCAAGAAACACGAGCAAAAAACGCCCCCAACGTTACAAATGGTCTTATATAGCATCAATAAGTTTAAGAGCAAGAGTAGTGTATTACCACAAGTAAATAAGCTCAAAAAGTAACGATTTTTTTTTTCAAAAGTTGCTAATTCATTTTGTTATGAAATTTTTTTTTTTTTTCAAAAGTTGGTTAATGATAATTATAGCTATTTAATCACATTTAACAAGCTAACTTGTTACAGCAGCAGCAGCAAAACTTAATTCCACAAAAGTGTGGTATGGTGAGGTAAGATTTAGACAATCCTTCACCTATCATTGAATAAAGATTATTCATTTCTCCACATAGAGTGAAAACACCATAAGAGTAGAAAAAATCATTCCTCTCGATATTCTTTAGATAGAGAGATTGATTCCAAATCAACCTCCGGCCAATAAGTAGGTTAAAGAAAAATGTGAGACGTCATGAAAATGGTAGAATCAAATTTCTGTAGGTTTTAAACATGCCTGAAGTTCAATTTAGACTCTAAGCGGCAGCCAAGTCGCCAATAAATCTACGCTTGTTGTTGACTCGATTAATAGAGCCATTATCACCCAATAAGTACCCATTCTGACCCAAAGACATATCTTAACCTGCCCAAAGACATAACTTAACCTGCCCAATTTCATACCTCCCGTTATTATCTATTTCTATTATAGTATTATATGACATACGAAAATATGCATGTAACATTAAACACAGAGAAATTATAAATTCAAAATATTTGAATGTCGTACAAACACAAGTCTGTGACTAGTTAAGAAAATTGTTGAGCTCAGTTTACATAGTCTTAAAGTTGTTCAACTTGGTCTCATATTCTACACTAACGCAAGAAAGTAAGCCATTTTTTAATCTACCCAACATAAATACAAACAAAAGATCCTAAGGACAAAGTACTAGACAAGTTACCAGATAAGATTAAAAGTGCACCAATACCTTGATATAACATCATATAGTTTGCCCAACTACAGTTGGTTTCACTTACTGGTATTAACTTGACGAGATATAATTTTATTAGATAGCTGAATAAGTTCAAGTTCTCTGTCAAATACTCAAATTGCATATATTCGGTCAAATGGGGAAGTGTCAAATGGCTGGAAGAGGGTCGAGTTTCATTCTATATATTCACGTAAAGAACCGCATAAATTGTTTTAAATAAAAAACATGGACTATAAACAAATTTTGTTTATACATCTGCAAATATAAATATCGAATTATTCATTATTTTCATAAAATCATTACAAACGTATGTTTTACTAAACAATTGAATCATTCAACCTGATATTGTTTTATCCTTTTTTTTTCTTTCTCGGCGAAATATGAACAAAAACCTGTAAGTAGACACATAAGGTATGTGAATTAGTAATCTGTTAGTGGAAAATGTTACTCTACAAAGGAATATACATGATAAAAAATTATGTGACTTCATTAATCAACCTTAAGCCTATTGTTCAAAAGAGTCAGTGGCCAAATTTAATACTCTCACTAACTCCTTGTTATCAGTAGATCCTCCAAAATTCAGTTATGTAGTTGCCACACAACCTTCATTCACAGTTAGTTCTATAATTGTATTAACATTTGAGATCATATCAACAAGAGCAAAATATATACTGTTGATGAATACTATCCTCATTGTATGTGCATTTATAATCATCAAAATCATATATTATATAGACGGGGATTCGTACGTGGGTGTTCCACGGAAGACGACTGAGACTCAAATTCAGGAACAGTATGAACAATCGAATTAGAAAGCCTGTCAGATAAATAGCATAAAAAGCAATGAGTTAGACGGTACTAAAAATATACAAAGTCATAAACAATGGTACAACGTCTACTTATTCACTTGCCTTTTGTGGCAAAACAGAGTGGGAAAATTACATATACGCACCTTCACTACGAACAGCCATAGAACCCTCAAAGGATGGTTTGTAGCAGTTGAGTGACTTTAATTTAACTGAATTCGAACGGTTGCTGATAAGAGACAACAGAAGTTCAAAAAGTGCGTAATAGATATATCAACAACACGTTAGTCAGCCATAGAACCCTCAAAGGATGGTTTGTAGCAGTTGAGTGACTTTAATTTAACTGAATTCGAACGGTTGCTGATAAGAGACAACAGAAGTTCAAAAAGTGCGTAATAGATATATCAACAACACGTTAGTCAGTTTTGATACAATAAAAAGCAGTTGTTGAGTGTTTAATTAACTCTAATAATTTAAAAGCACATAAATTTATACCTTACTATCTGATAATCAATAATCAATTTTTATGCACCTACTATGGACCCGATTATCTTATACCTGTAGAAAATTATATAGAATTATAGCAAAAAGGGTTCTTCTTAAACTAACGGTTCACCTCAAAAGGAGCAGTAACTTTTGCAGCTACATTTATCAACAATGAATAAAAATGACAGCAAAAACGCATCCACATGATTTAAACTTGAATTCGATCATCATTATCATTATCATTATCATATAAATTAAACAAAAATGGATAAACAAACATAAAACACAAATCAGTATATAAAAAATAGTCGCTAAAATTAGTGAATTTACAGGAAAAATTCTTGCTATGTCGATTTTAGAAACCTCAAAAGACGGTGAAGTGTGTCGGTGGCAACAACAGCAGCGGTGGAGGATATAGTAACGGTAGTGGTAGCAGAACCAGCGGTAGTGCCATGACGATGACATTAAGCACAAAATTCAATCAACCTTCAAAAATCTTTCAACTTCCAAATACCTAACATCAAGCAATACAAACTTGTTGTAATCAGTGATGCAATTCGCCAACCGCAAGGGTAAGCCATCCAGGGAAAACGGCATTTTCATGTCTGATCCTACCCGCTATATCTGGAAAGGTCACTCGATTCATCCAATTGCCATCAATGATATGGAATCTATAGACTTCACGACTCGTATATCATTAAAATTATTAGCGTTACACAAAAAACTTATGTATAACACATCTTTAGTTTCTTTGATCGCGATGCCGCCAAAATCGGTGAGGGAACCAGTATTCTCATGTCCCATAGTAACTCAATCATACCGAGTTCCATCCTAAAGTTTGATGAACGAAAAGTGCGCATATCAATTAAATGTTCTCAAATTGTTTGAAATAAATGACAAATGACCCCAAAAAGTAACAACTATATAGCCAATCAGGTTCTAAATTGTTCATCATCGGGATCATCATCAGCAAATTTTATTGCATTTATTTCTTGTTCTAACTGGTCAAAAGTAATAAGGATTACCTTGAAGTGGGGAGTTACTCCCACATAAAACATTGTTGAAAACACATTGTTAGGGTTCAATTAGTTTTCCACATGGTTCACAACAAAAGGAAGGATTATATTTTTTGGCTGACCAACTTCAGGTACGACACCATGGGCTTGGATCCTCAAATTTACGTGTTACCAACCGCCAACAACCATATTAAATTCAAAATAAACTATTTGACTATTTACTAGCTTCGAGTATCTAATGACATTACCTTTACCTTCAACATGAGTACAAAATCATTCATGGATGAATCATCTGGATTATTCAGGCGTAGCTCTACGTAGCGAAGATTCAAATTAACGAAGTTAAACACCAAAAATACCATACAGCCCTCAATCTTCGTGCCAATATTCTCCATCATCTGTCTGGTGATTAATCCTTCGATTATCAATAAATATGATTCCTTAAACCATCGTACCAACATCATTTACAGAAAAAGTAAAAGCCTACGTTAAATTACAAGTTATGGGTCGAGCATTGAAATTTCGAATAAAATCCGCGTCATGTTGAATCAACCTATAATAAGGTCTCAAATATGACATTGAATACATGTCCATGACGTCCAAAACCATTCTATGGAATATCCTTTCAATGTCATGGAAATGAAATTATGGAAATGATATTCTATAGATTGGATCCGGACGTCTTGGACATGTATTCAATGTCATGTTTGAGACTTTATCACAGGATAATTCAATATGATGAAGCTTTTATTCGAAATTTCAATACTCGACCCGTAACTCTTAATTTAACGTAGGCTTTACTTTTTCCGTAAATGATGTTGGTGTGATGGTTTACGGACTCAAATTTGTTGATAATCGAAGAATTAATTGTCGGGTAGATGATGGTGAAGATTGACTCGAATACTGGAGGGTCGTATGGTATTTTAGTGTTTAACTTCGTCAACTTGAATGCTCGCTACGCGGAGCTACACCCCAACATTCCAGATGATCCGTTCATGAATGATATTGTGCTTATGTTTAATGTTGAAGGTGATGTGATGCATATCTGTATGATCCAGGTGGACTTTGTATTATCAATAAGACGGGTTGCAAGATTATTGGGCCGAATATACGAATCAAAATATGGATTATAATAATGATGGGCTTATGGATCATAATAGGTGGCTTGGAAAATTACGTGTGGGATAAGGCTAGGAAGAGGTCACCAGGTTGATTTAATAGATGACAAGAATTGTTCTATTTTTAAGTTTATCTAATTACGGAGTAATTAGTTATATTTGAGTAATTAGTTATATTCGTGTTTATCCGTATTCTTTATTTATAAGGCTGGTGAATGTTCTTGCCTAGTCAGCTTTGTTATATTGAATAATGTAAAGATCGTGGCCAAACAGAATTAACGATCAAAGAAACAGAAGACGTGTTATACATAATTTTTTTGTATAACGCTAATAATTTTAGTGATGGTACGAGTCGTGAAGTCTACATATTCTGTATCATATTGATGACATTGGATGAATCGAGTCATCATTCCAGCTATAGCGGGTGGGATTAAGCATGAAAATATCATTTTCCCTGGACGGCTTACCATTGTGGTTGGCGAATTGCATCACTGATTACAACAAGTTTGTATTGCTTGCTGTTAGGTATTTGTTTGTATTGCTTGCTGTTAGGTATTTGAAAGTTGAAAGACTTTTGAAGCTTAAAATTTTTTTAAAGTTTGAATGATTAGGTCTAAAAGTACCTGCAAGTAAGAACTTAGAATGTTATTGGAGAGATGGAAGAGGTATGGAGTCTACAGTATTTCCAAGGCTCAGTAGCCAATACGAAGCTCATTGTCGTTGGTTCAATCATTGAAATCAATGAAATCTCGAAATAAGTCTCATTTCACCATTAGGGAGAATCCACTTTATGCCAAATATACCAAAACCTATTCCCATACCATTCCATTTGATTATATATACAATAAGATGTTTATCGATTTGATCATGATTTTGGATTAACTTCATCACATTCAGTTTGTTGTTATCGATTTTATGTATTTAATCTCAGTGTTGATTTCATGGATTTAGAATCTCGTAATACAATTATTGTTTATGATTGTATGTTTTGGAGTAGTTAAAGTCGATGACACAAATTTCTAACTAAACTCTCATACAACTTTTCTTTGTTTGTGTTGCCCTCCTAGTGTTTGATGAAGTGGCTATGTAAACAATACGGATGCAACATCTACATGTGGGGTTTACACGGCCTCACTCTTGACTTTTTGTATGCTTAAACAAAAATGGATACGGTAAAGGGCATCATGGCTAATGTACTTTAGTGCTATTTCATGTCTTCCTACATATCGAAAATTTAGAGATTATGCAAACGCCATTAATTTGTCTGGTACATTACATGATACAAGAAGATTCTTCCTGAGATATAAGAGCATTTTGAAAAAGTAGTATTAAGTTTAACATCTGATGAATATTTGTATATTCGGGGTAAATTTTGAAAAGTGTTGTGTTGTTTTAGGTGGTGCAGATTAGCATCTTTGAATGGATGAAAATTAGGGGTGGTCAGTACTTGGTTTGAAACCGTTTAACCCGAAAACCAAACCGGAATCAAACAGAAAAAAAACCAAAACCGAATTTGAAAAACGGTTTTCGGATCGAGTAAAACCGAAAACCGATTTTGAATTCGGTTTTTGGTTCAGTTTTCGATTTTGAGAATTCTGAATTCTGTTAAACCGAAAACCGAATTCAAAACCGAAATCAAAAATTTTAATATATAATTTGTATATTTATGTTTTAATGTCATTATATTTTGAGATCTAATCATCTAAATAGGTTCTCACCTATATGACGATTATGTGGCCTATATTATATTTATGTTACTCAAATTATTATGTTCATGTTCTTAATAACGGAAGTAGTAAATGTCACAATTAATTTGTAATATTGATAAATCATCGAATTCTAGATTATTTAATAGTACGTCACTGTTTTAGGTTGTAAATAACTAAGACATCAGTAACGCCACAATTAAACTACCACGATTTTGAATTTTCACAATTTTTGGTTTTAACCGAAACCGAACCGAATTCGATTTCGGTTTTCGGTTTCGGTTGAGTTTTCATTTTGAATTCGGTTTTCGGTTCAGTTTTGCCCGAAAAAAAAAATCAAAACCGAATACACCGAACAAACCGAAAACCCAACCGATGAACACCCCTAATGAAAACACTTCAAACCGGTGGATTTATGCTTTAAATGAATGTAGATGTTTTTTGGTTGGTACTTTTTTTTTGTTGCCCTCAATAATTGTTGAAGGTATTTCGTATGCCCGAGAGACATATTAAATTAACGTGGCTAACATGTTATGATCCAAGTCGGGTCATACCCAATAACAAACTTACCAACACTTTATATGTATTTAATCTTAACGACTGGATCGTTGAATAAATACGCGACACTTGAACTTTAGAAAATCGGTTTTCTGAAATGTTATTGCTTGAAATAAATTATTTGGATAATTTGTATTTAATTATTTATAGGTTTAAATAATTATGTTGTGTTATATTTTATAAGATTGGTTTATAAAATATATGACTTAACAAATGCACATTGTATATATACAACAAGTCTTATAAAATATAAGCTTGGTTATAAAATATACATGTGCAGATTTTGGGGTTTCAAGGAGTCACCCCATGCTTGTTTTGTCACTTTTAAGACAACACAATTCCTTAGGCACATGCTTAAGAGGTTAACCAAGGTTTTGACCAAAAGATACAAGCAATACACTTAAAAATAAGCAAGAAAAAAACTGCACACTCCTCTCTTTGTAGCTGAAACAGCCGTGGGTTTACAAGGGGAAAAAGAGGTTCATTTTTCTTTGAGCAAGCTTAATTTCAAGTGTTGATTAAATCCTAACCAAAGTACAAAGTGTTGGTGATAAGTTTGGGGTATAACAACTTGAGGTTTCACACTTTTGGAGCTCCATTCATCATCATCATCTTCATCATTTACTAGCAAGCTTGGAGTAGGTATAATCTCTTTACTTGCTTGTAGTTTGTAAGTATATATCACAACTTGATCCTAATTGGGATTTAACTTTAATTGGTTAAAGTTTAACAAGTCTAAAATTGGTAATTAACATGCTTCCGCTTTCTTAATTCTTAAAATGGTTTAAGTATATTATGAACTTGTTAAATCCCAACAATGGTATCTAGAGCCGAAGTTGTTGAAATATGCTTCGAGATGGTTATTAAACCCACTATAATTTTGCATTCTATGAACATGCATGAAGTAGAATGTAAAATTTTCGGTTTTGGGTGGTTGTCATTTTGGCCAAAATCACTTGTGATTCTGCATTCTGTACTGCCAATCACTTGTGATTCTGTACTGCCAATCACTTGTGATTCTGTACTGCCAATCACTTGTGATTCTGTGTTGCCGATCACTTGTGATTCTGTATTGCCAATCACTTGTGATTCTGTGTTGCAGATCACTTGTGATTCTGTGTTTCCAATCACTTGTGATTCTGTATTGCCTATCACTTATGTTGATGATGTTCACAATCTAAGCCTTGACCTTGTGTTTGGTTGCATGCATGGTTGATTGATATTTATTCAATTGGTTTGTAATAATATTTATTCATTTGGCATGTAATAATTCATTTGGTTATGTAATTTATTTTATATTTGGTATGTAAAATAGATTAGGTTGTAATTTCATTTTTTTAGACAAAATGTATTAGGATATATTTTGTAAAATGATGAAGAATGATGAAGACTTGAAGAACACATGAAGAAGCATTTGGATGCAAGGTTAAGTGGGAGATTTGAAATCTCCTACTTTGTGTAATTACCCCTTATCCGGTGGCATTTGTTTTCGGCTAAACAAATGTCTACCAAAATGGCTTGATTGTGAACATATTTGTTTTGCATGCATGGTTGTTTATTGTATGATTGTGGATTGTATGTTTGTATGCTACAAGTTAATCACACAAGTTAACAACAAGCAAAATGGAAATTTAATTGGTTAAATTATACATTAATTAACGACATGCAAAACGACAATTTAATTGGTTGAATTAAAAATGGCTAAAAGGACATTAATAAACGGTTATTAAGATCATGATTAGGATCATATATATAAAATGGTTTATAGACATGAAATTGGCTTTTCATAATGAACTATACACCAAATGCATGTTGGTGTATGGCAAATGTTTTCTTAAACTAGAATTTATGAAAACTTAAAATCCCTTAACTAAAACAAGGTAAACAAGTTAAACGCCATCCTTTTGTGAAAACACTTAGACATATTAGGAATCTCTTGATGGGATAAAGGTCACCTAACCGTCATGAGTGAACTAATATGAATAAGGTACACTTCGCATACATGTGGAATAAAGGTCACCTAACCACTTGTATGTTAAGTCTACATGTTTACACAAGTAGGACGACTTGATTTAGGAATCATGAACTTAGGGTCACCGAAGCATGAGGAACAAATAGGCGTTGATGGGATAAATATGCCATGCAAAAGGATTGCATGATCTCATAACTTAGAAGTTGCAAAAGGATTGCAATTGTCACATAAATGACTACCTAGCTAAATCAAATAACGGGATAAAGGTCACCTAACCGAAATTTGATTTACCGTTGGATTCTAAGATTTAATAAAACAATTAAAAATAAAAGGGTATTGTTTATTAAATTTAAAATCGATACTTAAAAGGACTTTGTTAAATTTTGTAGATGGCCGCAAATAACAACAACATGCAAAATGCACCACTTAACCTAAACAACCTATCATTAAGGTCTCTCCTCGAGAAAGACAAACTCAACCATACGAACTTTATGGATTGGTTCCGTAATCTTAGGATTGTCCTCAAACTTGAGGACAAAGCGTATGTGTTGGAGGACCCTATTCCCGACCAACCGGATGAGGAAGATATAGAGGGCATGGCTTATTATGACAAGTATTGCGCCGATTCGGTGCAAGTCGCTTGTCTAATGCTTGGGACTATGATACCCGAAATCCAAAAGGATTTCGAACATCATAGTGCATATGACATGATTACGCAATTGAAGGAGATGTTCCTTCAACAAGCACGTGTCGAGCGCTTCGAAACGGTTCGAGCGCTACATGCATGTCGTATGGATGACACCCAATCCGTCTCCTCTTATGTCCTCAAAATGAAGAGCCTTATTGATCGTGCTAACCGTCTTAACCTAAACATATCAAATGAGTTAGCCACCGATCTTATCCTTAATTCCCTATCAAAAAGGTTTGATCAATTTGTAATTAATTACAATATGAATGGGATGGATAAGAGCATAGGTGAGCTTCACGGTATGCTTAGAACGGCGGAAACTAGCATGGGTAAAAGGGCTTTACCCGTGTTAGCAATCGATCAAGGTGGGTCCAAAGGTAACACCTCTAAGCCAAAGGTGGCTAAGAGAAAAGGACCCGCCTATCAAGGCAAAGGGAAGGGAAAGATGGTTACCCCAACCATCAACAAGGCCAAGAAGCAAAAGGTCACCGAGAAGGCAAACCCCAAGGAAGACCCATGTTTCGGTTGCGGTGAGATGGGTCATTGGAAACGAAACTGTCCGGTCTACCTTAAGGAGTTGAAGGACAAGAGGGATGCAGGGCAAACCTCAGGTAATATATATATGGTATATATAGAGCTAAGTATTACTTCCTCTAATACATGGGTATTAGACACTGGATGTGGAACTCATATCTGCAATTCTTTGCAGGGGTTCAAAAGAAGTGATCATAAGGAGGGAACATCAAGTCTCTATATGGGCAATGGTGCAAAGGTGCATGTTAAAGCTCAAGGAGATTTTATTTTGAAGCTTCCAAGCGGATTGGAACTTATTTTAGAAAATGTTTTGTATGCTCCGGATTTGTGTAGAAACATTATTTCTATTTCTCGCTTAAAACAATGTGGTTACGTTGTTAATTTTATTGATGATGATATTCATGTTTCTAAAGATAATGTATTCTATTTCAAGGCTTCGCCTTCAAATGGAATTTATGAATTGGTTCATGATGACACATCATCTAGTAGCTCAATGTACCATACAAGCACCAAGAAACTCAAAAGGGATTTGAGTGATTCCTACTTATGGCATTGTCGCCTTGGTCACATAAACAAGAACCGAATACATACACTTCAAAAGAATGGACTTTTGAAATCAAATGAAATGGATTCGTTTGAAGTATGTGAATCTTGTTTACAAGGCAAGATGACTAAAGCACCTTTCAAAGGGACTTATGAAAGGGCTAAAGATTTATTGGGATTAATACATTCGGATGTATGTGGACCCTTTAAACCCATGACTAGGAAAGGTGAAAGATACTTTGTTACTTTCATTGATGACTTTAGTCGTTTCGGATATGTCTACTTATTAAGACACAAGGACGAAACGTTTGAAGCATTCAAAGAATATCAAAACGAAGTACAAAATCAACTCAATAAGACAATTAAGGTACTACGTACCGATAGAGGAGGTGAATACCTAAGCGATGCCTTCCAAGATCATCTTAGGAGTTGTGGGATTATCTCACAACTTACTCCACCCGGAACACCCCAACTTAATGGAGTTTCCGAAAGGAGGAACCGAACCCTAATGGATATGGTTCGATCTATGATGGCAAGAAGCTCGTTGCCTCTATCATTTTGGGGTTATTGTCTAAGCTCCGCGGCTCGTATTTTAAATATGGCCCCAACCAAGAAGGTGGAACGAACTCCTCATGAGATGTGGTTTGGAAAACCTCCTTCTCTTTCATACTTGAAAGTATGGGGATGTGAAGCTTATCCTAAGCGTTATGTAGCAAATAAGCTACATGCTCGATCCACAAAGTGTATCTTCATAGGATATCCCAAAGATGACATGGGATATTACTTCTATGATCCATCCGAGCAAACCGTATTTGTTGCTCGGAAAGCGGAATTCCTTGAAACCAAGTTCCTTATGGAAGGTGATGGTGAAAGGAAGATAGATCTTGTAGAGGTACAAGATCAAGCCGATGATACACAATTGGTTAACACTAGTACTCAACATGAGGATGTTGAAAATGATCAAGTGGATGATCAAGGTACACAAGACGTTCGAAGATCTAGTAGGATTAGTAATCCTCCCGAGAGATATGGGTTTCTCGTGGAAGGTTGCTATACGGTTGATTTGGATGAACCGACAAACTACAAAGATGCTTTATCAAGAATTGATAAAGATAAATGGCAGGAAGCCATGAACGCCGAGATGCAATCCATGTATGAAAACCAAGTTTGGGAACTTGTTGTGCAACCTCCTAGCTCCAAGCTAGTTGATTGCAAATGGCTTTTCAAGAAGAAAACCGACATACATGGAAACTTGGATACATACAAAGCTAGACTTGTAGCAAAAGGTTTCACTCAAACTCAAGGGGTTGATTATGATGAAACTTTCTCGCCAGTGGCAATGCTAAAGTCTATTAGGATATTATTTGCCATTGCTGCTCACTATGACTATGAAATATGGCAAATGGATGTCAAAACCGCTTTCCTAAATGGATATCTTGAGGAAGATGTCTATATGGTACAGCCCGAAGGTTTTGTTGATCCGAAAAATCCTAAAAAGGTATGCAAGTTGAAGAAATCAATCTACGGATTGAAACAAGCATCTAGAATGTGGAATCATCGCTTTAATGAAGAGGCAAAGAAATTTGGCTTCATTAAAAATGGCGATGAAGCTTGTGTGTACAAGAAGGCTAGTGGGAGCTCTATAATGTTCCTTGTGCTATATGTGGATGATATATTATTATTTGGGAATGATATTACCACAATGCAAGGAGTCAAAACTTGGCTAAAGAGTTGCTTCTCCATTAAGGATCTTGGAGACGCACAATACATATTGGGGATAGGGATCTATAGGAATAGATCCAAGAGATTGATAGGTTTAAATCAAAATACATACATTGATAAAATCTTGAAAAGGTTCAAGATGGAAAACTCTAAGAAAGGTTTGGTACCTATTCAAAGAGGAACCGTTCTCAATTCATCTCAGTGTCCTACCACGAAAGATGAACAAGAGAGAATGAAGAAAGTCCCATACGCATCTGCTATTGGGTCTATCATGTATGCGATGATATGTACTAGACCGGATGTGTCATGCGCTCTAAGCTTGACAAGTAGATACCAGAATAACCCAGGAAACAGTCATTGGATTGCTGTTAAAAGTATATTGAAATACCTTAGGAGAACTAAGGATATGTTTCTAATATATGGGTCTGGTGAGGAGGAACTCGCCGTAAAAGGTTACGTGGACGCGAGTTTCCAAACTGATCGAGATGACTCTCGATCACAATCCGGTTATGTCTTCATGTTAAATGGTGGTGCGGTCTCTTGGAAGAGTTCGAAACAGGAGGTTGTTGCGTTTTCCACTACAGAGTCGGAGTACATTGCCGCCTCACTGGCAGCTCAGGAAGCTGCATGGATGAAGAAATTCATCGACGACTTAGGAGTGGTCCCTTCCATTCAGGACCCTCTTGAGATCTTTTGTGACAACGAGGGTGCGATTGCTCAAATCAAGGAACCTCGTGCTCATCAAAAGACTCGTCACATTGAGCGGAGATTCAACTACATCAGGGATGAGGTTGAAAAGGGAAAGATATGTATTCACAAAGTTCACACATATCATAATGTTGCGGATCCACTCACGAAGCTTTTACATGGGCCAAAACATGATGGACATGTTTGTGCGTTAGGGCTTCGATATTCTAGTGATTGGAA
Organism: Rutidosis leptorrhynchoides; assembly: GCF_046630445.1. Classification (NCBI taxonomy): domain Eukaryota; kingdom Viridiplantae; phylum Streptophyta; class Magnoliopsida; order Asterales; family Asteraceae; genus Rutidosis; species Rutidosis leptorrhynchoides. The sequence continues at coordinate 166,330,650 of NC_092343.1, forward strand.
TTGATCTACTTTATGTATTGTAACGGAACGAATTAGTTCAAACTCATTAATATAATTATGGTATTAATTTAATTATGAGTCATGTTCCAATTTAGCATATTTCATCCATGAATAAACTATTATTCTAAATTCTGTAGTTGATCACATTTGTGGGAACAAATGTGAGGTTTAGACTATTATGAACTCGGATTGGTATACATTCATAGGTTGAATGTGGGGCAAGGTTGCAACCAAGGTTCATAGATATTTTTGGGAAACAAATATTGGAAGACCCGCTCTCAAGAATTACTGTATAGAACTTTTGTGGTTGATCACATGTAATCTTGAGTAAAGGAGAATATCATTGTATCCTCTGACCTGAGATACATATTGAGTTCTGACATTCACCGAGTATTATGCCTTGATTCTTTCCTTCGCTATTCTGAAACATGGTAGTACATAAGGAAGAACTCAGGTATATTACAAAGTGTATATCTAGGACGTATGTAGTCAAGATGGAATTTGTCCCTCTTATTCGTTGAGAGTCAGATGTCTAAGGCCTGAAAAGTTAAATCTATAAGAGAGTGATCACTCTGTATCTCTTGGATTTAACATGACATCTAGGACGAAAGGAAATAATGAAAGATTCACCTAATCATATTCGAAATGGGAACTCGAAAGGGATGATGTTATTGAATGGCACAAAGTCATAACATATTAGGGGTGATGGACGGTGTGTTAGGCTGTATCCATCACTTGCATTAATTTCTTATGTTTCTCGTGCAAGTGGGAGATTGAAGGTATTTCGTATGCCCGAGAGACATATTAAATTAACGTGGCTAACATGTTATGATCCAAGTCGGGTCATACCCAATAACAAACTTACCAACACTTTATATGTATTTAATCTTAACGACTGGATCGTTGAATAAATACGCGACACTTGAACTTTAGAAAATCGGTTTTCTGAAATGTTATTGCTTGAAATAAATTATTTGGATAATTTGTATTTAATTATTTATAGGTTTAAATAATTATGTTGTGTTATATTTTATAAGATTGGTTTATAAAATATATGACTTAACAAATGCACATTGTATATATACAACAAGTCTTATAAAATATAAGCTTGGTTATAAAATATACATGTGCAGATTTTGGGGTTTCAAGGAGTCACCCCATGCTTGTTTTGTCACTTTTAAGACAACACAATTCCTTAGGCACATGCTTAAGAGGTTAACCAAGGTTTTGACCAAAAGATACAAGCAATACACTTAAAAATAAGCAAGAAAAAAACTGCACACTCCTCTCTTTGTAGCTGAAACAGCCGTGGGTTTACAAGGGGAAAAAGAGGTTCATTTTTCTTTGAGCAAGCTTAATTTCAAGTGTTGATTAAATCCTAACCAAAGTACAAAGTGTTGGTGATAAGTTTGGGGTATAACAACTTGAGGTTTCACACTTTTGGAGCTCCATTCATCATCATCATCTTCATCATTTACTAGCAAGCTTGGAGTAGGTATAATCTCTTTACTTGCTTGTAGTTTGTAAGTATATATCACAACTTGATCTTAATTGGGATTTAACTTTAATTGGTTAAAGTTTAACAAGTCTAAAATTGGTAATTAACATGCTTCCGCTTTCTTAATTCTTAAAATGGTTTAAGTATATTATGAACTTGTTAAATCCCAACAATTGTTTTATCCGTTTACGATGAATATGATCTTTATAAAGACAGCTTGGATGATGAATTTTTTAGATGTGTTATTTTTATCACTAGCAGCCACAAAGTACTATTCTTTATTTTGAATATGATCTTTATAAAGACAGCTTGGATGATGAATTTTTTAGATGTGTTATTTTTATCACTAGCAGCCACAAAGTACTATTCTTTATTTTTACAGGTTTAACATTTATTTTTATAACTAAACATGTTTGACTTTCTTTTTAAGTCCAAACTAAGCTTGAAATATGATCATGAGAATGTGAATGCAGTTTTAGGTTTGTGAATTATAATTTAAATTTGAAGAAAAAAAATAAAAAATTGGTGCTTGTAGTATATCACGTTGAAATGGAGACTACAATTTATTCAAGTTGCATCTATCCATGTAATACAAGGTGGCCAGTATAATTGATTTAGATTGCATTTTGAAATTACATTGAGTTTAAGGGTTGTAAATTTGGAGTACTACTACTCAAATTTGTGGTACGGGTCATAATCGTGACCCATTGTGACCGGTAGTTCAAATAGTGCTCGAATAAATGAGATTTCAAAGTGTGTGTATTTTAAGACTATTTGTTAATTGTTAATAGTATTAGCTACACAAGAATAGTATGGAAAATTGGTTAAGTTTCTTAAGTATGTCTACGTTTTGTATATTGATTTTTTATTCGAGGTTAATAGGAGTAACACTTGATTAGAATATGATTATTATCTGATAAAAATAATATAATTCAATATATCTGTTATTTTTCTAAAACAAAATTTTTAAATAAGCCCGTGATTTCATGGGTCATTTAACTAGTAAGTACGTTTGTTTATAAGAAATGATCGAATGAAATTATGAGGTAGAAATTAACTTACCCATATTACATATGAAACCACCCGAGTACCGATTAGAGTATAGCGCTCAAATTGCAGTGCCTTTTCGTTTTTAAGTTGACAAAATTAAGCGGTTCGTCCCTTGACTTATACCCAAATTTCACCCCTCATCCCTAAACCTTTTTTTCTAAGCTCCTCCTTGTGGTTGTAATAATTAACGCCGAACATCCCTCGGTCTAATGACCGTCTAAATTTTCTGTTAAACTGAAGCATGTGTGTCATTTTATTCTCGTTCTTCCCTTTTCCACTTCATCTCCACTTTCCTTCTCCTTGGTTCATCTCAAAATCATAAACCCTAATATCACCACAAACACTTTCTTCACTCAAATCCGATGAAATCAAATTCCCTATCAAAATAAAAACACACACACACACATACACACTAATTAACTCACTTTATCTTTACTCAATGGAAACAAGGAACAAGCCCTTGACCTAAAACTTAGAAGCTAAATATATTTTCTCTTCCATGACTCCCTTCAATCCAACATTACACAATCAAAATCAGACCCATGATTGACAAACTTTACTTGTTTCAATTTATCAATTTTATTAACCATCAATCTAGTACCACCATGTTCACAAAATACAGAGATACAAAATACAAAATCAACACTAAATACCCGTACTAACGTGCCAAATGAACCATCTTTCCATTGCAAAACTAAATACCTGTACCAACATCGCCGGAGATTAAAGAAGATGGCCGGAATACATAAACTCCGAAGATGGTTTTTCTTTCCAGATCCCGTGAAGAGCTGCTGCTCCGGGAAGGTTGTTTCAGGTGTCGTCACAACTTCGATCCACACCAGCTATTTTTCAGAGATAACGGAGGTACGATTTACAACGGTGAAGGGCAGCTGTTGCGATTTTTGGGATTTGTTGGGCAGAAAACGAGTTTGAGAGGGTGGTCTTTGAAAAGATAACATACTTTGTTTCATGTTCTTCAGATTAACGCGAAACATGTTCTTCAGATTTAGGTTTTTTTTTTTTTTTTTTCAGATTTGGAGTTTCTCAAGGTTTCTCAAGGTTTCTCAAGTAATAGTATGAGTTTCATCACCAATTTAAAATTAAATGCCATCTGAAGTAGTAGTTGGTAGATTTGGTTCATAGATTTGGTTCATGTTTTTGTTTATTGTGTAGATCAAGAGGTACTCGGGGGAAGGGCGAAGCAAAAATTTTTTTTTTTTTTTTTGAAAAAACTTTTTTCACAAACATTATAGATGAGATGAAAATATGAATATTTAGTAGAGACACTTTGTGATAAATGTTTTTATTTTGGCGGGAAAACGCTTGAAGAAGTAATATATAACAATTATCGTGTTTTTCGAGCCTATTTTGAGGTTTTAGCTATTGGGGTTTAGATATTAGGGTTTAGAAATTTAGGGTTTAGGGTTTAGATTTAGGATTTAGATTGAGTTTTTAACACGAACGGTTTAGAGTTTAGGGTTTAGGGTTTAGGGTTTGGTGTTAACCCTAAACCCTAAACCCTAAACTCTAAATCGGGCTAAATTTTACTTCACAAAACATGAAAAAAAACGTTCATATTCTTCACGAACAATATTATCTTAAATGTTATTTTTGTCGATCGTTTTTCCGCCTAAATAATAATATTCATCACGAAGTGTCTCTTCTAAATGTTCATATTTTCGTGTAATCTTGATGCCGGAAAAAAAAAATTCAAAAAAAACGAAAAAAAATTTTTTTGCTTCCTCCCGCTTTACCCCGATAGGTTACTTCCCTATTGATCCTGCCACTTTGTTTATTAGTCCGTACCTAGTAACACTCTAAAGAAGTGGAGAGAAAACAAAGTGAAAAGAAGTGATTGAAACATTTTTAATTTGGAAGGAACTCAGAGAGAGAGAGAAAAAAAATAAAATAAGCATAATTTTATTCAGTTCCTTCCCTTCTCTCCTTAAAAAAAAAAATTCAATACCACCAAATATTTTCTATTTCTTTTCAATTATTTTCATTTCTTTTCATATAAAAACTCTCGAACAAAGAGTAAGATTAAGAAATGTACGTGGGTATTTGGTTACTGACTAGTTGGTCAAATGGGAAGACAAAGATTCAATTTAATTTGTATTTCACTTTGACTTTAATTTTGATTAGATTTTATTTTGATTTAAAAGTATTTGGTTATAGATTTTGTTGAAGATGAAGGGAAGAGGAAAAAAGACAAAAGAAGTGGTCATACTCAAAATGCCTTCACATGTCTGACACATGATTAGATTTAACGGAAAAAATTAATGATTCTTTGACGGAGGGACGTGTTGCGTTAAAAATTACAACCACATGGACGAGCTTGGCAAAAAAACGTTTAGGGATGAGGAGTGAAATTTGGATAGTTGACTTTGAAAAAATGTTCGATTGCATTTACTGGAACTTTTTAGGTAACACGATCAGTGGCGACTCTAGAATCAAAACTCAATGGGTTCCAAGTTTTTTTTAGTAATAATTATATTTGAATAATATTTTAAGTAGGCATGAGTTAAAACCCATGGAAATTTGATTATACCATTTTCATGGCGTCTACTTATTTTTATTTTATTATATTTTATTTTTTTTTAAAAACTTTTTCCTACTTAAAGGCCGGAGGTCCTCTCGGAAGCAATCTCTTTATCCGTCGAATAGAGAGGGGGATGACTTTCTCTACTTTTGAGAGTGTTTCACTCTGGGTGGAGAAATGACTTGTCTTTATTCTCGGATAGGGGAAGGATTGTCTACATCTCACCTCTCCCATACACCACTCATGTGGTATTGGGTTTTGTTGTTGTTGTTGTGTGGTTGTTTACCTTTAAAAAAAGCTACAATTTCGAAATATATATGTGGTCCGACTGGTTAAATTTAGGGGTATCCTATACAGTTTAAAGGAAAAACTATAAATTCGAAAAATATATGGAGTCCTGTAGTTAAATTTAGTGGTGTGTCATACATTTTAAATGATATTTTCTAAACAAAATTTTCAAACTAGTGGTGTCTCGTGACCCCACGGGACATAAAGTAAACTCGCCACTGAACACGATGCTTAGCCTTGGTTTCGGAAACAAATGGGTGAGTTGGATTAATGTTTGCCTCAGCCCGGCTTCGTTTTCCGTCATAATAAACGGTTCTCCAATAAATGAATTCAATCCAAAAAGAAGGGTGCGTCAAGGCAATACTATTGCCCCATTTTTATTCATCACTGCAGCAGAAGGTTTAAACATCTCAGCAAAAAGAGCAATCGCAAATGAACACCTGAAACGAATTAAAGTAGGGCGAAATAAAAAAGAGCTTTCGGGTTTAAAGGTAATTTTTTTTGAAAAGCAATCTTTTCGATACAGGTGTTTCAAAGCAGGAAATAGACGACATGCCTATTGGAACAAAAATGAACAAGGCATTATCAAGGAAACCAATCGTTGACAAATTCAGCAAGAGACTCGCGAACTGGAAAGCTAACACAATTTCGTTTGAATGAAGACTTACAATGGTGAAATCTATTCTTAGTAGTTCACCAATCACCATTATATTTCTTTCCCTTATTTCCTACACCTTTCTAGTACAATAAAACAACTTGAATATAAGTAGTTTCATCAAATGGGACAGGGCTTTACTCACATATGAGAAAGGAGGTTAAACATGGGGTCATTATTTTCCAAAAATATATCCTTAATATGTAAATGGCGTGGTGGCGTTTTAAACATGAAAAAAAATGTGTTTTGGGTAAAAATAAAATATATCTAGAATTTATGGTGAATCCGGTGATCTCGTAGCCTCTTCTAATTGCAGGTCAATCGTGGGACTCTACTTGGAATGTTATCATTAAAAAATGGGAGGTGATGTAGACAACATGAACATCAAATTTTCAAATTCATGTTCAATGCTTGTTGGAAATCGAAAAAAAACTTACTTCTGGTGTGATTTATGGACAGAAAATAATCTGATAATGGACTATTTTAGAAGACTCTACAACCTGGAAGCAAAAACAAAATGCAACTGTCGCTGACCGTATAACATCAACCAAGGCAAACATGTCGGGTCAATGGAACTGGGTTAGACCCCTTAGGGGTTGTGCCTTAGCCGACTTAAATACACTTAATCAACTTATTTGGTCTTTCTTATTGAATGATAGGACCGACTCGTGGAAATGAACACTAGACGCAAGTGGAATTTTTACTACAAGTCTACAAAGGCTCTTGCAATATTGATAGACAACTCAAAACTCGCGGCATCTATTTCAAATGATGCAACCGTTCGCAACGAAGCAATCCCTCAAAAAGTGGACATTTTATAATAGAAATTTTCTAACGACAGCCCTTAGGGTTGTCTTTAAGAGATTCAGACACGCTTCTTTTGTTTGTACATAAAAAATAACCGCTCACTTCCTGCAAATAACCACCCATAATTAATAAATTGTATAAGTCCTTTATGCACCATTTTTTTCTTAATGACAACCCTAAGGGTTGTCATTAGAAAACTTCTTTATAATATCACAATTTTTGACAACATATATTAATTTAGCACATCTAATAATTGATGATTAAAGCTTTAAAACTTCATTTTTTAGAAGACAAAAAAGGTAGATGGAAGAGAACTTTAATATTTGAATAAGATGCTACTGAATATATATATATATATATATATATATATATATATATATATATATATATATATATATATATATATATATATATATATATATATATATATATATATATATATATTGGTAGGATTAAGAGGGAAGTAACCAATCGGAGGGAAGCGGGGGGAAGCAAAAACTTTTTTTTTCGTTTTTTGAAAAAACTTTGTTCACGAACATTATAGATGGGATGAAAATATGAACATTTAGTAGAGACACATTGTGATAAATGTTTTTATTTTGGCGGAAAAACGCTCGAAGAAGTAATATATAACAATTATCGTGTTTTTCGAGCGTATGTTGAGGTTTTAGCTATTGGGGTTTAGATATTAGGGTTTAGATATTATGGTTTATAGGGTTTAGATATTAGGGTTTAGAAATTTAGGGTTTAGGGTTTAGATTTAGGGTTTAGATTTAGGATTTAGATTGAGTTTTTAACACGAACGGTTTAGAGTTTACGGTTTAGGGTTTAGGGTTTAGGGTTTGGTGTTTTGGGTTTATGGAATAAACCCAATACACTAAACCCTAAACCCTAAACCCTAAACTCTAAATCGGGCTAAATTTTACTTCACAAAACATGAAAAAAACGTTCATATTCTTCACGAACAATATTATCTTGAATGTTATTTTTGTCGATCGTTTTTCCGCCTAAATAATAACATTCATCACTAAGTGTCTCTTCTAAATGTTCATATTTTCGTGTGATCTTGATGCCGGAAAAAAAAATAAAAAAAAACGAAAAAGAAAAATTTGCTTCCCCCCGCTTCCCCCCGATTAGTTACTTCCCCATTGATCCTGCCCCATATATATATATATATATATATATATATATATATATATATATATATATATATATATATATATATATATATATATATATATATATATATATATATATATATATATATATAGGGTAGAGATCCAGCGCTAAGTACCCATGTGTGAAATAAGGGGACAAGTGATTTTGTGATTTTTTATATCTTTTTTTCTACAGCTCCGATTTAAAAAAAAAATTCCGTGATCTACTGTCATTGTGTAGATTCAGAAAAAAAAATAATTTCTTTTTTTTAACTGGAGCGTTAAGAGGCATCTGATGCATGTTATCCGCTGTTTGATGCATGTTAACTGCCTTTCATGCATCAGATGCATCTTAACAAAAAAAAATGACTTTTGATTAAAAAAAAAACGGTGTTTAAAGTTTAGTAATTAGGGTTAGAAATTAGGGTTTAGGGTTTAGAAATTAGGGTTTTAGAATGAGTTTTTAATATGAACGGTTTAGAGTTTAGGGTTGAGGGTTTACGGAGTAAACCCGAAAACCCTAAACCCTAACCCCTAAACCCTAAACTCTAAATCGGGCTAAATCCTAAAAAAAAACTCAAAACACATTAACATGCATCATATGCATTTTAAGCTCCTGTTGAAAGGAAAAAAAATTATGAATCTACACAATGACAGTAGATCACGAATTTTTTTTTTTTTTTTAAATTGGAGCTCTAATGTAAACAACAACAACAACAACAAACTCAATACCACATGAGTGGTGTATGAGGGAGGTGAGATGTAGACAATCATTCCCCTATCCGAGAATAGAAACAAGTCATTTCTCCACCCAGAGTGGAAACACTCACAAAAGTAGAGAAAGTCATCCCTCTCTCTATTCGACAGATAAGGAGATTGCTTCCGAGTAGACCTCCGGCCAAAAAGTAGGAAAATTATTTTTTTTGAAAAAAAAAGACACCCTAAAAAAAAAATAAATAAATAAATAGAAATAAAATAAAATAAAAATAAAAACCATGAAAATGGTAGAATCAAATTTTCATGGGTTTCAAAGTCAGTTGGGAATTCGATTTAGGCTCTACGAGACAGTCAAAACGCCAAAAGGACGACGCTTGGTGTTGCCTCAATAAATAGAGCCGAAAGGCATTGGAAACAGAACTCGAAAGGCGTGCCAGGTGGAAGTCACTTATCCCTTGATATCCCATGTGTGTGTGCGCGCGCGCGTATGTGTGAAACTTTAAGAATTGGCTTTTGTAAATAAGTTGTACATTAATTTCTAATGTAAGTTATGTGTAGATTCCAATTAATTTTCACTTATCATTATCCAGTTATGATCATAGTACTTTTTTCTGTTATTTGATATAATATCTATGTATCGATTTTAAAATAAATCCGGCCACCCTCGTTCCGAATTTCTAGCTAAGCCTCTAATAAAAAGCAACAACCACAACTCCTCCTAGCAATCACCTACACACTATTTCATTATAAATATCAAGGTTGTAAAAGACGCGAGTAGGGGACGCGTCGGTCGAGACTTTGGAGGGTCGAGACTTTGGAGGGACGAGTCGGTCGAGATGGGGACGCGCTGAGCGTTGACCAACGTTGACTTTTTAAAATAGTTTTATTAAATATATATTTATATATATTTATATATATTATTATATAGAAATCGAATCTTAAAATATAAACTACATTTATAATAAACATGAACAATTAACAATTATTAATAATATTACAATTTCTATATAATATTATATAGAAATTGACCAACTTTGACCATCTTTGACTAACTTTGACTGAATTTTGACCGACTTTTTTCGACTTTGACCGACTTTTTACCGTTGACCGACTTTTTACCGGTGACGCGTCGGTCATGCCTAAAAAATGACGCGTCGACCGACGTATCGGCCAAGTCGGCCGACTTTTGCAACACTAATAAATATACACATCTACTCATTTAATTTTTCCACATTTCAACTCACTCCCCTATATATGATGTTAAAGCTAAGGGGTATAAAATACTATTAAATTTTACAAGAAAATACTATTAAATACGATACAATTTTACACAAGATATTTATTTATTTATAGAATGGATATACTTAAACCTTGCTACAACACTTATAGGTAGTGTACCTAATCGTACAGTAGTGTAGTTTTTAGTAAGTCCGGTTCGTTCTACAGGGAAAAATCTTTAAACAAAGCTTAACGCTATATTAGTTATAATTTATAAAAATACAAATATATATAAAAGTAATATTATTATTATAAAGGGGGTTTTTACCGTTTAATGACCGGTTTGTCGATTTTTAAAACTTTAGTCGCAGTTAAAACCTAATGTAAAATATTAAATAAATAAAAGACTTAATTTAAAGCGTAAAGTAAATAACGATAATGAAAATTGCGATAAATAAAAGTGCGATAAAATAAACTTGCGATAATTAAAAAGTACGATAATTAAAAGTGCAATTGAATACAATAACAATAAATAAAAGTGCGATAATTAGAAGTGCAATTAAATATAAAATAAAGGAAATTAAATATGAAATAAAATAATTATGCTTATTTAAACTTCCGTAATCATGATGTTTGACGTGTTGATTTTAGTTTTATGCCCATGGGTTAAGTGACCTTTGTCCTGAATTATTTAATATGTCCATCTGGTTTTTGTCCATAACAGTCCATCAGTCATAAATATAAAGTGCGAGTATCCTCGTCAAATTCTCCTTATACCCGAAGTTAAATATTCCAACTAATTGGGGACTTAAACTGTAACAAGGTTTTAATACTTTGTTTAATAATTACACCAGGTTATCGACTGCGTGTAACCCAAGGTTTTAATACTTTGTTAACAATTACGCCAAGTGTCCTTGTACATAATTTCACCCCTGTTTTAATAATTCCATAGACTATTAATCCATTCCCGTGTCCGGTTAAATGAACGATTATTCGTACATATAAATATCCTGCCCATCGTGTCCGATTGAGTGTATATGGTTATTTATAGGGACGTTCAATTGTAAATCTTTATATTAAAATTAACAAACTATCATTTAGTTAAACAAATATAAAGCCCATTAATAGCCCATAGTCTAATTTCCACAAATGTCGTTCTTTTGTCCAAACCCCAATTATGGTACAAAGCCCAATTACCCAATTTTAGTAATTAGCCCAACATCATGATTACTTCGGTATTAAATAAGCATAATAATAACTTAGCTACGAGACATTAAATTAAAAAGGTTGAACATAACTTACAACGATTAAAAATAGCGTAGCGTTACACGGACAGAATTTCGACTTACACCCTTACAACATTCGCTAACATACCCTTATTATTAGGATTTAAAATTAAAATTAAAATTAAAATATAAATATATATATACGTTTACATATAGATAGAGAGATTAATGGATATATGGATATTTAAAACTCGTCGAATGCGTTGGCTTTTATAGGCAGTTTCAGAATTGGGGACTCCGCGAGTCGCGGCATTTTTGCTCTTCAAACTCCGCAAGTCGCGGAGTTCGCAAAACCAGCTCACACAAGTTTGGATCCTAGTCTGCCGACGGTTTTAATATAAATATAATATATATATATATATATATATATATATATATATATATATATATATATATATATATATATATATATATATATATATATATATATATATATAATTTATATAATTAATTATATATTATATTATATTTATATACATAGTTAACTTGTAATTTTTAGTCCGTTGCGTCGAGCGTTAAGAGTTGACTCTGGTCCCGGTTCCGGATTTTCGAACGTCCTTGCGTACAATTTAATATCTTGTACTTTGCGTTTTGAATCTTGTACTCTTGTAATTTTGAGACGTTTCTTATCAATAATTGGAACATCTTTGATTGTATTTTGTACTTTTGAGCTTTTTAGTCGTTTGCGTCTTCAATTCGTCGAATCTGTCTTTTGTCTTCACCTTTTATTATTTAAACGAATATCACTTGTAAATAGAACAATTGCAACTAAAAGCTTGTCTTTCTTGAGGAATAATGCTATGAAATATATGTTCGTTTTTAGCATTATCAAATATTCCCACACTTGAGTGTTGCTTGTCCTCAAGCAATATAGTCTTGAAATACTAGAATCACTTCTTTATTCTTCACACTTTGTACATCAGTGATTTCTATATGGCGGTATAAACAATGGTAGTACGATGTGGTTTACAGTCCCACATGACTATAAAAATTTAGATCCATTAAGGAAATTGGATCTTTATGAAAACATTTGATCTTTTGAAAATTAAATCTAGCTTTTACCCTAGATAAGTTTTCCGGAATAACCCTTCACCGGTGTTTGCAAATTCTTTTTGTGGGTTTAGTGGGTTTCAGATTTGAAAATTTTAGCTCAAAACTTGCGGTTTTGTGTCACCCACTTGCTAACCTTGTATTAGGAAAGCAACACGTCCAGTATACTTGCCCCGTATATTACCTTTCGGTAAACTACCGTCCGCTTGTAAAGGAGAATGTTGAACAAGCAACTGTTAAGGCAATGTCCCCTGACATTCTTTTAATTATGGTCTATAACGTATCGGATGCAATTACTATCCTTGGTAGGAGCAATAGTAAAGCTCACCCTTATAATTTTTCGGTCTGGCACAAGGTCCTATCTTTGACCATACTATGCAACCACCGTTCTTACGGTTGACACCCGATTTGGTTCAGGTGACCTAATGAATTCCAGGTGAATTCCTAGGATTTTACGTTCAAAGGTAATGAACGCATTGAAAATGGGTTTTCAGAAAACAAATCGGTTTGTAATTTTGATCAAAATATTTTCTCGTTCAAGCTCGAGTTTAGATATCATCGAATTCCATGAGTTTGTAATTCTCAATCTTTAAAGTCAATCTCAAGGATTGAGTAATATCAGGCTTAAAAGCTGATTTTTAATCTTTAAGGAGATTATCCTTTCTGGGGGTCTGATTCATTAGTCTTATCAAGCTAATTTTCACGGCGTCCTCCCCATTTTACAAGACAGATCCTCTCATGGTTAGGATAAGTCTGACCACTTGGCGACCCTGTTTGATGCTGAGGTCCGTGGATTTCCTGCTGATTTTAGTGATGACTTTTCTAGATTTTTCGTCAACCTACAGCTAGTCTGGACGACAACTTCATGACCTAAATCAAGAAGCGCGTTTCTTTTTCGGAAAACTTTACTTTCTTTTAATGATGGAATTGATTCATCGCGTAGATCCATCTTTCTTACAGTAAATTGGATAAAACTGTTTAGTTTAGTCCAAAGCAAAAGTATTTTCAGTTATTTGTTACAGAAATATGTGACATATGTTTAAAATAACTTGGTAAATTTTCCCACACTTGGCTTTTATTTTCCTTTTTATTGTCCTCTATTCCTTTTTAAATGAATTTTAACATTTTGGTTTGTTTCTCAATTTATGTCCTTTCCAAGGTAACAATAATTTCGGTGTTAACACCTAGTTTTATCGTTCATAAATATGTATAAACATGATTTTGAGTTCATTTAATTGAAAATTTTGAAAAATTTTACTAGAATTGGGTAGTCAGTGTATAAGACTATGGCTGTTCTTTATTATCAGAGAGCACTAGATTCTAATACAACTACTGCGTTACTAGTATTTTTAATGGTAACCAAGTATATAAAGTAAAAATTTAAAAATTCCGAAAGAATTTAACCCCTTCCCACACTTAAGATCTTGTAATGCCCTCATTTGCAAGAAATCAGTAACAATTTAAATTATTGAGGGTGATTAGCGAAGAAAAATGATTAAATTTTACCAAAGTTTCCAAACATTTTGTTGTTTGTGTTGAATGATAAATGGTGCACATCATTTGTTCATTCCGTCTTGTTGTTACATAACATTTATTTTTCATCTTGTCGTCAAAATTAGTTGCTTTTGCTGAACTTAATGCCAGTATTTGAAAATGCGTTGTTTTACCCTGTTGTGTACATAAGATAAACTGCAAACATATATACATATTTTTGAAGTTTGGTATATTACTCCACATTCAAAAATTATTAAAATCTAATAATAAAAGTTAGAAAATTATAAAAACTATTACAATATCAACATAAGTGCTAAATGTAGTAATATTACAAAAATAAAATAAATAAAACTAAATAAACTAGGGTTGTTACTGATACCAGTAGGGGTTCCATGCATAACCGTATGTGTTATAGAATGCTTCAGCTGGGTTATAAGTAGGATACGGTGGTTGGATTTCTATATACCAGGAAGGAAATACGGGCTTTGGAGTAGGAATATAGTATCTACCTATATGTTGGCAATGAGCTATGATGTGGTTTTGATGAACTTGCCAATCTTCAAATGCTCGATGTCTAGCATTTTCATACTCTTGTGCAGCTATAAACCTTTGCATTTCTGTCATTTCATTTCCCCCTCCCACATTACCTGGCTGTTGATTTCTTTCAACCTGTGGATGTCTTCCATTATATGCTACTGCGGCGTTATTTCGCCTCTTTAAAACCTTAGCACCATGATATACATTTAAACCAATTGTATCGTGGGGTTCTGGTTCTTCGATTAATAATCCCCCCCCCCCCCCGACTTATATCCACATCGAGATACTCAGCAATTAATGTAATAAATATACCACCTCCTATTATATTGTGCGGTCTCATCCCCCTAACCATAACCGATAAATAATAACCCACACAATAAGGTATACTTACATCGCTTTGTGGGTCTCGAATACACATGTGGTAAAATAAATCTTGCTCATTTACCTTTTCCTTATTTTTACCTCGCTGTGTAATCGAGTTCGCTAGAAACCTGTGAATTACTCTTAACTCAGCTCTATCTATATCCAAATAAGAGTAATTTCCCCCTTTAAATCGGTGATGGCTAGTCATTTGACTCCATACACCATGCGTATCAAAATTTTCATCAATCTTCCTACCATTTAATATCAACCCTCGACAATCGGCAGATGCTAGCTCCTCAGGCGTATATATACGTAAGGCCTGAGCCATGTCTAGTAGAGACATGTGGCGCATCGAACCTCCTAACAAAAATCTAATAAAAGTTCGATCGGTTAAACTAGCTACCTGATCATTTATTTCTATACTACACAATAATTCTTCACACCATACTTTATATACAGGTCTACGCATGTTGAATAATCGTACCCAATCGTTAAAAGTAGAATTACCATACCTCTGTGTAAGTAATTGCCTAATTGGCTCGGCCAATTGCACTACCTCTAATGGTTCCCATTCTATTACCCTAGGTACTTCAACAGCTTTAGAATGAAGAGTGTGCAAGCCCCTTTGGTATTTTGGATAATCTATCCAACGTCTGTTTAATCTCAAGTTCGGGTGCAAATCTTCCACGTACATATCTGAAAATGTCATAACTGGATGAGGTATCTCTTGTTTGTAATAGTTATCAACATCCTGTTGTTCCGCATTCTCAGGAGGAGCAATGCGAGCTTGGGATGAAGATTCACCCCTTTCAGTCTACAAAACACATCAAACACAATTTTTGTGCATCCAAATATGCATTAGTGTCAGCAAAATCATCAATCAAAATAATTACAATGACATGTTCAATTTATATCAAACTTATGCTCATTTTCATATTTTTATCAAATCTACACTTTTTCAAATAAGCATATACGAAAATGTTCGTCAAGTTCATAAGCATTCAACTCAAATAACATGTCAAAATAATTATTATTAGCAATTAAACAAGTTTCAAATGGCATTATCTCTCAAAAATCAAGTTCATGAATTTTAGACTTGAAAAAGTCCACTTTAATTCTCAAAAATCATGTTTAGCTCAAAGTTTGGATCAATTAACTACCTAAACATGTTACACTACTTAATTTAGCAATAATTCATGACAAAAATCGGCCATAACCTGTTTATATCAAAAAGCCCCAAATTGCTCAAGAACACAAACCCTAGATTACTCAAAATTTGAAGTTTAAGGCTTCTAATCATGTTAAATAGCATCAATCTAGGTTATACAAGCATAATACATAAGCAATTTAAGCATAATTATACTAAAAAGCATCAAAATCGAATTGGGTATAAAATTGCTCAAGAACACTAAATTTTCGGATTAAAGAGTGTTTTGATGTAGAAATTTACCGTTTTTCTCGAGTAATTCCTTGATAGCATCCTTCTCAACATGATTTTGTGAAAGATTTGATGAAAAATGGTCAAAAATTGCGAATATGTGTATGTTTTTGTGTGTATTTTCGCAGTTATTTTGGTTTTTTTGTGTGTTGGTACTGATCTGTTCGTCCAGTTTATATTTTTTTTTTCTGGAATTTTGATTCTTCGCGAGTCGCGGTGTTTAAACATTACAAACTCCGCGAGTCGTGGTGCATTTTTTTTTTTAATGTAAAAAAACCTTAACTTATAAAACAATTAATTAATTAATTTTAAAATTTTGTTTCCCTTGTTATTTAGGACGAGGTCGTTTCGGATCGATTTCCTAGTCCGTCCCTCGACAAAATTTTAAAATTTGTCTTTTTCAAGCGATTGTTTTAAAAGGAAAGATTTTTGGGTTTTTTTAAATATTTTTGGCATACTTTAATTCAATAAGATTAAAAATAATGATAATAAAAGTTCTCGTCCCTCCCTCGGGTAAAGCAATTTCGGCTCAATGACCTAGTCTTCAACTTACGACGAATTTTAAAAATCATATTTTTAACTTAGCAAAATAAAGTAAATTTTTGTTTTTAAATTCACACCAAACTTAAATTACATTTTTGTTTTTATACATTCAAACTTATATTAAAAATATTAATTTTCCAAATATTTACAATTTTAAATATATTGATTTAAAAAGTTTACAATATCAATTTAAGATTTATATATTAATTTTAAAAACATGGTAAAAATAAAATTAAATTTTTTTTTGGCTTTTATCCCACTTTAATCAATCAAATATTATCAAAAATATGCGCCCCTCTTTTCGGTAAAGTAATTTCGGTTCCATGACCTAATTTAACTCATGACGAATTTTTGAAATATTTTGAGTTGATTGATTAAAGATATTTATACCTTAAGAATAAACGGTAAATTTCGCAGTGATGTAATAAATTTTTGTATGATATCAACAATTTCGATCGCAAGACCTAATTTCATTGAATACCAATTTAATACTTTATAGCGAACAAATTAGCGTTTATTATCAAAAGGTTAAAAATAAAAATAAAAACTGTACAGACTTACCTGTGAAATAGATTTCTTAGTGATATGCTCTAGCCCACTCATAAGATAGTCGGACTAATTGATTTTCCATGGCTACATAGGCGTAACCTCGGGCATTTAATGTTTTTTCTTTTAAATATATGAACGGTCCATCTCTGCATAAAGTAACAAATTCGGTGTTTGAATAGGTTTTATTATTTGAACATTTACCTTCGTGTGACCATTTTCCGCATTTGTGACATTTTTCAAGGTGTCGTGCTCTTCTTTTCGCTGAGAATTTTGATTTTCCTTTACCAAATTGTAACTTATTATTTTCGCATCTGGATTCTTTTCTTACTCCGTCCAATTTTTCTCTGATTACTGATACTAGTTCACTCGAAAGTGTGTCATTATTACGTTTAGTGATCAAAGCGTGTAGCATTAGACCATGGTTTAATTCACAGGAAATCTTCATTTCATAAAACCTAAAAAAAAAATAAAAATTTAAAATGGGGGGAGAAGACTAGTTCTTTAGGGTCTGCTAGGGAAAGACCATTCGGGTTCCATTTTCGAGAACTACACGAAAACATAAAATCTAACTCTAACAGAAATACATATTATCCTTTAAAGACTTGATTCTCCCCACACTTAGTTAGCCGTGGTATCGAAATTGTGATTAACTTCGTTGTCAATTTCCATCGGCCTATCTATGTAGTGTTTAAGTCTGTGACCATTAACTTTAAATTCAATCCCATTTGAATTTATTAATTCTACTGTTCCGTATGGGAAAACTCTTTTGACTATGAATGGTCCAGACCATCTTGATTTCAATTTTCCAGGAAATAGCTTGAATTGTGAATTGAAAAGAAGAACTCTGTCTCCTTCCTTAAATTCTTTTGAACTTCTGATTCTTTTATCATGCCATTTCTTCGTTCTTTCTTTATAGATTAATGAATTTTAGTATGCTTCATGTCTTAATTCTTCTAATTCGTTTAATTGACTTAATCGTAGACGTCCAGCTTCATGTAAGTCAAGATTACATGTCTTCAAAGCCCAAAATGCTTTGTGTTCAATTTCTACTGGAAGATGACATACTTTTCCATAAACGTGTTTAAAAGGTGTGGTTCCAATTGGAGTTTTGTAGGCTGTTCTAAAAGCCCAGAGTGCATCCTCCAATTTTTTTGTAGTCTGTGACCATTCTTTTCTGGTGGCGTCATTTAATTTTCTATAATCAATACATACACGCCATCCTGTTACAGTCCTAGTAGGAATAAGCTCATTTTTCTCATTTGTGATGACAGTCATGCCACCCTTCTTAGGTACGCATTGAACTGGGCTTACCCATGGACTATCAGAGATTGGATAAATTAAACCTGCATCTAGCAGTTTAATAATTTCTTTTTAACAACATCTTGCATATTAGGATTTAGTCTTCGTTGGCGTTGCACATACGTTTTATGACCTTCTTCCATAAGGATTTTATGTGTGCAATACGAAGGACTTATTCCTTTAATATCATGAATCTTCCATGCAATGGCTGGTTTATGAGCTTTTAACACAGAAATGAGTTGAGATTTTTCATTTTCAGTAAGAGAAGACGATATTATTACAGGTAATTCAGATTCACCATGTAAATAAGCATATTCCAAATGGTTTGGAAGTGGCTTTAACTCTAATGTTGGTGGTTCTTCTATCGATGATTTATATCGATATCTGTCTTCTTCTTTTAGCATTTGAATTTCTTCTGTTATTGGTTCATATCCATTAGCTATTAGTGTAGCTAACATTTCAGTTTCATCAATTGGTTCAGTTCCTTCTCCTAAAGAACATTCTCCTGTTCCTTGTAATTATGGAAATTCTTCTAATAATTCTGCATGTGAATCTATAGTTTGAATATAATAGCATGTATCATCTGCAGATTGCGGTTGTTGCATTATTCTATTAACTGAAAAGGTAACACTCTCGTCCTCTATACTTAGGGTCAGTTTCTTACCAAACACGTCTATCATTGCTTTAGCCGTGTTTAAGAATGGTCTTCCTAATATGAGAGGAACTTGAGAATCTTCTTCTATGTCCAGAACAACAAAATCTACTGGAAATACTAAAGTACCAACTTTAACTAGCATGTTCTCCATTATCCCTCTAGGATATTTTATTGATCGATCGGCTAGTTGTATACTTATCTTGTTGGTTTCAATTCTCCAAGGTCTAGTTTAGCGTATAGTGAATACGGCATTAAATTTATACTAGCACCTAAGTCTGCCAATGCTTCTATTGAACTAAGACTACCCAGAAAATATGGAATTGTGAAACTTCCTGGATCAGATAATTTTTCTGGTATCTTATTCAACAGCACTGCTGAACAATTAGCATTCATAGTAACGGCCGAGAGTTCTTCCATTTTCTTTCTATTCGAGATTAGATCTTTCAGAAATTTAGCATATCTAGGTTTGACGATCGCTCCAAATCCATATGGACGAACACGTCATTCATTGATTTCATTGCGAGGTATTTGACCTCTATATGATACGTTTTGTAAACATTGCATTCTTTTGAAAAGGCATACCATAAATGAATATTTAATTCCAAGGTTTTAGACATCTGATGATTTCTACATATATACAATCACCGTAAATAATAGTTTACAATAATACTTCCGTTGACAATGCAGTCAAAATGGATATATGATGATGGTTTTGTGAATGCAACGTTTTCTTGAATAAAGCATGCAAGACTCCATGCACATAGCTTGTATCACATATAAGCAAACAGCGGAAGACTTCTAGGGAACCTGAGAATAAACATGCTAACAAGTGTCAACACAAAGGTTGGTGAGTTCATAGTTTTAGTGTTTCGCATAATCTGTATATAAAAGTGGATCACAAGATTTCAGTTGTTTCATCCAGAAACGTTTATCAAAATATTCTACAAGATTGAGCACCCAGGTAACTAAGCTTTAACGTTATAATAAGTACCCCTGTTTTAACACACATGTAACCAACATGTACAATACACGCAAACCAACGTGTACTAAACTCAAATAGCATACGTCTGTTTTATAGTTCAGGCTAGAGTTTCTATACCTGGAACAGACGGGGATGTCAAGCCCTATGGATCCATATACTACTACTCGCGCCCACCAGTTCTTATAACTGGCAGTTACTAGTTACCAAAGCTAAGGGATTTTCGGTTCAAACTCAGTGTAGAATTTAGTATGTACTTGTATCCATTGCGTTTAAAATAAAGTGCATGTATTCTCAGCCCAAAAATATATTGCAAAAGCAATTAAAAAGGGATCAATGAAACTCACCTTAGCAGCACATAAAGTTGTTCATCATAATGTGACCGAAACTCGGAAATCAAATAATCGTAGATTTCAACCTAGAGAACATATGTTGGTCAATAAATGTCTATCAAGCTAGGTCAGGTCATAGTGTATCACAATCCTAATGCTCGAGATCGACATACAAAAGTTATCCAAAGTCGTTTCAAAAAGTCAATTTTGACAGTTGCTTAACCAAACGAGACGTGTTTTATATAAGGATTCATTTACTCGACTGGTAATATTCAAAAATCCAGTTTATCAACCTTACAAACAAGTTGTTTAAATATTAATTGCAGATTCAAAAGCAATTCCAATTATCGTCAATTATAATTCAGTTGACCATATCTTTTGATTCGTTCTTCGAAACTATTCGATATCTAAATGAAAAGTTATTGATTTTTCGCTAGTTTTCCAAAAACATGTATATCATATACCTTTTACCAGTAATATATGTATTTAATTCATGATTCATTATAAACTGTTTAGCGATAAAATTTAGCATACAAGCATGTATAAATATATATACTCGAGCACTAGACATGGTTACACAATTAATATATAAAAGATAAAATATAAGTGCTTACGTATCAATATTGAGATTCAATATTGTAGAAAAGTACGTAGACGCAACGGAGATGATAAACACTAGGTTTGATTCATATATACACCCCCGAACATTACCCATAACCTCCTTGGCAATAACCCATAATTTCCTTAGCTCTAGCTTGCTCGTAAACCATTTTTGAAATCGTTTAGACATAACCTCGTCGTAGTATTTTATGTATAATACTAATAATTATTATACTACTGATAATAATAATAATAATAATAATAATAATAATAATAATAATAATAATAATAATAAATATAAGTATAAGAGTGTGAGAGAGAGATGGATGGAATGAATCAAAAATCAGAAACGATCGAGCTTTTATACATGTTTGCTGAATCTGATGCCCATGCAATCGCATGGGCTTTCAGTGCAAATGCCATGCGATCGCATGGCCTGTCTGGACAGCTCACTTTCGTTTGTTTTCTTGCTTGTCGACATATTATTTAATTATATATATAATATATTTAATTTATATAATTAATTATATATTATATTAAATTCACATGCATAGTTGACTTGTACTTTTTGTTCCGATAAGTCGTACATCATCACTCAACTTATGTCCCGATTCCAGTTTTTCGAACGTCCTTTCGTACGCTGAGAAAACTTGTACATTACGTTTCGTGACTCATACCTTTGTCAAAATATAGTCTTAAATTGTCCATAAACTATACCACTCGAGATATAACTTATACTTTTGAGTGTTTTGGTCATTTACTTCTATAAATCATCTTCTCGTTATTTGTTAATATATATATAATAACAATTCATTTTATGACCAAGTTAATATTATATTTTATCGTATTGTTAAATATATATTTTCAATATTAATAAACACGTTTTAAAATACATATCGCAAGTTTATTCATATCTAATTCCAACAGTTAATATTCCTTATTATTGTATGTGTCCAAATTACGTTATTTAAACAAACACTTTAATATTTATTTTGAATATCGTTAAAAATGAACGATTTCTTAAATCAACGTGGACCTCACAACAGAGACTCGTAATAATATTATAATCCTTAAGGGATTCAATAAATATCTTTTAATTCAATCGTTTTGCATAATCTTTTATCTCCGTAGTTAAATATATCGATCAGGTAATCAAACCAATAAATTTTAATTCACAGTATCATATACTCAACACTTTGTTACGTTTTCAAGTTATAGTATATGTATCTATTTACATATAATTGTTCACGAATCGTTGAGAACAATCAAAGGGTAATTGAATAGTTCAAAATTTTGAGATTCAACTTCATAGACTTTGCTTATCGTGTCAGAAATATTAAACCATATTGAGAATTTAGTTCAGAATAAGTCAAAATTTTCAGGGTCATCACAGTACCTACCTGTTAAAGAAATTTCGTCCCGAAATTTGAGTAAGGTCGTCATGGCTAACAATAAAAATGTTTTCATGACGAATATGAGTCGATAACTAGAGTTTTATCACTGTTGAATAATATGGATAAAACAATCCAATTACTCGAAGCGTATGAGAGAAGTTATCGTAAAAGAGTGAAGATGAGTAAATACATGTTCACCTTAGCTGGTGACGTAGTCACGGTTGATTTCCGAAATTTAAGGAATAGAAAAACTTCGTAATCTAAATAAGATTTGATTCTTTGGGAATTAAGGAGAATAAGATCTTCTTTAATTTTATGCGGTCATCTGTCTCGATTGCTCTGTCTGTTATTTCGCTATAAATTGACCTCTTCCGTTTCATTATTTTCACCACTCCTTCATCTTCTTCCTCATTTCATACTTCCAAAAGATCGTGAAATGCTTCATCCAGTTCTGATTCTTGATATACTTCTAACTTTCATATCTGTCATTCTTCTCTTTCATCTACCACCGGAGGATTTTATTTACTTTTACTTTTACCTTGGGGTTATAGTGTTTTTAATTCTCCCGTGTCTTTATGTTGCAATACATATTGATATACACGGTTTGTAATTTATGTGTTGCTGTCGGGCTTTATATCTTTCCTTATTTTTCAGAGTCCCTGCTTCTGTCTTTCTATAATCATCGACATCCACAGTTAATGCTCTCTTTTATTTACTGCGATTTATACCCCAATTTCTGTTTCGGAGCTTTGTCCTTTTTTTTCTTCTTCTTGCGATTAAGCACCGCATGTAATGGTCCAGAAGTCGCAGATTTAAATTTTGAAATGAACATTGTTAATGTTCTAAGAAAGAAATGGTAATGGCACGATCTTGATTTGTTAAATTACCAGAATACCCTGGAAAAGACCGAATCATCAAGAAAATACTTTCTTGATATTTTTAGAGGTTAAATAGAATACAAGAGTCGTGTGACATAATACATGATGACGTTATGATCTGTGAATCATCACGTTCCATTTAGAAACTCAGCATAACTTACTGTAATATAATCACGTTGATCAAGTGTCATTATATTATACTAATTTATGCTTCAGTTCCCAACACTACTTCAATAACATTCATATTTTAAACTCGAAGGTTTCAGAATTTAGAAACTAAAATAGTTTCCTTTATGATGATACAGATAACGCAAGAAGATAAATGATTTCAGATAAGAATAGCTATGAAAATATCTTCAGAAATATGGAGGATATTTATAATGAAAGATACGATGATATCTTAGAATTTCTAATATCGGAGGATGATGAAGAATATTGTCCATGAGGGTTTAGAGTCAGGAGCAAGGTATTCGTTAATGACTTCAGCAGATACTGAATCATTTGGATTCTTTGAAGGTAGGTTTAGTCTTTGTGATTTGTCCACAGCCTCCTTCATAGTTTGCTCAATCCGTTTTCCAGTTCCAAACCTTCTCTTTTTCTGAGCTTTGCCAACACACTATTTTTTTATTATCAAACTTTTGCTGTTACGGTTGTCTACAGTTTCTGCTGCTTCATTCAGCTTTTTCAAAGTTCTAAGAACTAGTTTGCAGTTTAAGGTGTTTTTCAGAAACTTCACATTCGAAGTATGTAAGTCCAGGAGATAGACGTTATATGTACACATATATCTGTTGGCGTAGACATGCTGCGAAATTTTAAAATACTGATTGCTGATTCCCAGTAATTGACATGACAATTCTTGTTACAAGATGCGGATAAGTAAATGATGGGGTTTCGATAAATATAATGATTTTTCGAAAAATCAAGGATCAATGAAGTTGTTGGTAAGTTTACTGCTAATGTGGTGGAATATAAACGGTTCCCCGGTAACGATGACGAAGGGAAAACTTATATATTAAGGTTATAATGAGGCTTATTCGAATGAAAAATGGGTGTGACAAAATTGTCTATTTTAGAAGGGATTGAAAAGTTATTTTAGCTAATAAATGCCAAAAGGTCTAACACAAATACGTGTTAAATTATGACTTTGGTTTCAAGAGTTTTTCAGGTACATAACTGTGGGTATCATGTGGTTGGATCATCATCTCGATTGTTCATTGTTTGGAATGTTTTCAGAAATTTCGGATGGTTTGAACACGGATTGTATATATGATGTTCTAGCACAGTTTTGAAGTCAAAGTATAGCTTTGAAAGATGTAGGAATCTAAGAGTGATGATATCGGTTATATTTCGACTTGGATTCTGATATGTTAAAATCAGAATATGTAATTGAATTTGAACGAGTATGGTTGTTTTGATTTCTACAAAAGAATATATCTCGTTGTGAAAGTAATGAGTATAATTGATGATTGCTGAATCAGATTCGAAGAATGTAATATATTAATTGTGACTTTATAAATCTCTCGGGTATTACCTACCCGTTAAAATATTCTCACTATTAACAATTTGTACAAAAGAATTACAATCTTCATGAAATTATACCTTCATATATATTTTCCTTAGAAGTAATCATGGATTTAATGAGTTAATCATAATATTAATCTCATCTGGTTTTCGACTAGAACTAGAACATATAATCTTTAAAACTTTTAGAAACTACATATTCTCTGCAGAATATTTCTTTGATGAAGTTATGAATCAATACTTTATCATTTGTTGTTATTGGTATTTGTCATAACCCGTCCTTAACCATAAGAACGTGTTAGATAACGTATGATTTCATTGCGAGGTATTGACCTCTATATGCGACATTTTTAAAAAGGAAAACTGCATATATTATACATTACAAACCAAACCATTATTTTTGTTACAAGCTTTAGACAATAAAAAGATGATTATCGTTTAACGATAATCTTCTACTTACAAACTTTACAAATGATAATAACAACACGATTTCTAGCATATTTTACAACACACGTCCTCGGATATGCAGTTTTATTTTTGACACAAATATGAGTACGCATGATCCTGCTTAGATTCAACATAATGCAGCGGAAGCTTTAATTATCACCTGAGAATAAACATGTTTAAAAACGTCAACATAAAGTTGGTGAGATATAGGTTTAGTGCGCAGCAATATATATATATATAGACCACAAGATTTCGTATATAAACATTTCAATAAAAATATTCTAAGTGGTTGAGCACTTGGTAACCATACTTAACATTTCACGTCGCATATTCCCTTTAATATGAAATCTTACTACACCGTACCAAGTGTAGTCACAATACGAAGTACTGTGCAACCGTTGAATACTGGTCGTCCAGTCCGGTTGGGGTTGTCAAGCCCGATAGATCTATCAACAGGATTCGCGTTTACAATACCGCTGTAAATATTAGTTACCAAGCTACAGGGAAGTATGCCAGTGGTACAACTCAACGTAGAACATATTTTTCAGTTACTTGTGTCCATATCGTAAAACATAAAATACATGTATTCTCATCCCGAAATATTTAGAGTTTAAAAGTGGGACTATATACTCACTCTTGTCTTGATGATATATATATTTTGACTCGGTCTTCCGGTTGATATCACGAACCTATCCATATATAATATATCAATATGTTTTCATTTTAAAACAAACGTTATATATATATATACTTGTTATACTTTTAATACTTTGAATAATTCCTTTGTCCGTAGTTAGCAGTCCGATGTTAGTAATTCAATTTTTAATGGTTCATTTTTAGATGTTTAATATACCCGCAATAAACAAAACCCCCAACGAAATAAATAAAACCCCATCGTATATGTATTGGTCGAGATTAATCTTGACCCATGGTACCGGTGTTGTCAAATGACGTGTTGCGTACATAAAGTACCGGTGTTGTCAAATGACGTGTTGCGTACAAACATGGGATCTTATGATTAATCTTCTCGTATTGTTTACGGGTGATCCTGAACCATATAAAATTGAATTATAAGTACATATATATAAAATATCATGTTATCTTAGAAATATGTGATTTATATCATTTTTTTCCAATTGATCCCGTAGTTGAAATGATCTAGGATAACCAATTTTGTTTCGGTCATAGTTTCTTCGTTACAAATCCGTTTTCGTTGATTCAAATTGCCATCTTCTTGGATCGAGTTCTTCTTTAAGACTATGAACTGTAAATACCTTGGTTTGTATTCAAAATCATACGGCATAAGTGAAACATTAGTGAAACATATGAAGTTAAACATTTTTGGTTACAACAAAATCCTTTAATGACCATTTTTCTAAAAATACTTATACTTTGAAAAACCAAGTTTTACCTTGTTAAATTAGCATATACATAAGTTATATTACAGGTCTTGAAGTATTTTAAAAGTTAAGTTAGAAGGATCTATTTAGTTTGCAAACAAGTTTGAAAACATTCAAACTATGTTCTTGTTGTTAAACTTTTGTACCACAAAATAAGATAGCTATATATATATGAATCGAATAAGGTTATGAATATAAATTCTACCTCAAGTTCCTTGGATGAAGTTGCTGTAAGAGAGAAGTAAGAAACTAGAATCAAAAGGGTGATAGAAGTGGATGAAAGATTGGAAGTAAGTTGGTGTTCTTGGAGGGTTTTCTTGAAGTGTTGTTGTATGGTTTTCTTATGGTGTTTTAGTATGGTTTTTGAAGCTAGATCTTTATGGAACTTTGCTGGATTGTTATGGAGTTTAGAGAGTAAGAAAGAGTGTGTGTTTTTAGTTAAGAGATTGAAGTAAAAATGAATCAAAAATGATGATACATATATACTCCTAAAAATGTGATCTTTAAGGATAACATGACAAAATTTTAGTTTGTATTTTTGTAATTAGTCTTGCAATGATTCAAAAGTAATTACCTTATACATAAGGCATGAATAAGGGCTGGTTAGGTGGTGATTTGATGTGTATATACCAATAGTAAATACGTATAGAAGCTTGGTATGATACGAGTACAAATACTCTAGGTATACGTATAGAAATTTTGTGAAAAATGGAATGAGGATTCAAATATAGCTATCTTTTGTGAATACACTTATATGATTTTATGTATTTAAGTCTTTAAAAGTGATTAAATACATTACTTATACAATATATGTATAAACATTATATGTCTTAAGTATTTATGTCAAATAACGTTACGTATAGTTATCGTTTTGAAAACTTAAGTTAGTAGTTTCAAAATACACATATAACTTGTTGTTATTAATATAAAATGAGGTATTAAAACATTCTTTAATCATGTTAAATATGTATATATACATATATATACACAAACGTATAATTATCATATATTGTATAGTTCGTGATATCATCGGTCAAACTAGACGGTCAAACGTTGTGTAAAATTCTTTTCGGAAATATAAATCTCGACAATTTGGATTGCTTATCATGTTGGCAAGGTTTAATTTATGTAAATATTAATCTTATAAGTATAGAATGATCGAAAAAGTGCGGGTCGTTACATTACCTCCCCGTTAAATAAATTTCGTCCCGAAATTTTAAAATTGTACCTATTTTGCGTCATCGAGAAACAAATGCGGATACTTTCGTTTCATATGATCCTCTCGTTCCCAAGTAAACTCGGGACCTCTTCTAGCATTCCAACGAACCTTAACAATCGGTATATTACTCTGTTTGAGCTGTTTAACTTCACGGTCCATGATTTCGATTGGTTCTTCGACGAATTGTAGTTTCTCGTCGACATGAATTTCTTCAAGAGGAATGGTAAGGTCTTCCTTTGCAAGACACTTCTTAAGGTTCGAGATGTGAAAGGTATTATGTACTCCGGCGAGTTGTTGCGGTAACTCGAGTCGATAAGCTACCGGTCCAATGCGTTCGATGATCTTGAACGGGCCTACGTACCTTGGGTTCAGTTTACCCCTTTTGCCGAAACGTATTACACCTTTCCAAGGTGACACCTTTAGCATAACCATGTCCCCGACCTGAAACTCTAATGGTTTCCTTCGAACATCGGCGTAGCTCTTTTGGCGACTACGGGCTGTTTTCAATCTCTCCTTGATTTGCACTATCTTCTCAGTCGTTTCATGTATGATCTCGGGACCAGTTAAATGTCGATCTCCTACTTCATTCCAACAGATAGGAGATCTACACTTCCTTCCGTACAATGCTTCGAATGGCGCAGCTCCAATGCTCGCATGATAACTATTATTATACGAGAATTCTGCTAACGGTAGATATTTATCCCATCCGTTTCCAAAATCGATCACACATGCCCTGAGCATGTCTTCGAGAGTCTGAATCGTTCTCTCACTCTGTCCATCGGTTTGTGGATGATATGCGGTACTCATATCCAACCGAGTTCCTAGTGCCTCCTGTAGTGATTGCCAAAACTTTGAGGTAAATCTACTATCACGATCGGATATAATGGAAATAGGTATTCCATGCCTTGAAACAACTTCCTTTATATACAATCGTAATAGTTTCTCCATTCTATCCGTTTCCTTTATAGGTAAGAAATGTGCAGACTTGGTGAGACGATCAACAATCACCCAAATGGTGTCGTATCCCCAGGCAGTCTTTGGTAACTTCGTGATGAAATCCATGGTAATACCATCCCATTTCCATTCTGGGATTTCTGGTTGTTGAAGTAACCCTGACGGCTTCTGGTGTTCTGCTTTGACTTTGGAACAAGTTAAACATTCCCCAACATATGTTGCAACGTCTGTCTTCAAATTAGGCCACCAATAATGCGTCTTAAGATCTTGGTACATCTTTCCAACTCCAGGATGTATCGAATATCTTGTCTTATGTGCCTCGTTCAATATCAACTTCCTTAATCCACCCAACTTCGGTACCCAAATACGATTTGCAAAATATCGAATTCCATCTTCCCGCATAACGAGTTGCTTCTCATACTTCTTCATTATTTCATTTCCTATATTTTCTTTAGTAAGTGCTTCTCGTTGAACTTCTTTGATTTGTGAGTTGAGATTCATGCGAATTTTTATGTTCATCGCTCGTACTCGAATTGGTTCTCGTTCCTTTCTACTTAGAGCATCGGCCACCACGTTCGCCTTCCCGGGATGATAACGAATTTCACAATCATAGTCGTTTATCAGCTCGACCCACCTACGTTGCCTCATGTTCAGCTGTTTTTGATCGAAAATATGTTGAAGGCTTTTATGATCAGTAAACACAGTGAATTTAACCCCATACAAGTAGTGTCTCCACATCTTCAATGCAAACACGACTGCTCCCAATTCTAGATCATGCGTCGTATAATTTCGCTCGTGAATCTTCAATTGTCGGGATGCGAATGCAATAACTTTCTTCCGTTGCATAAGAACACAACCAAAACCTTGTCGCGAAGCGTCACAATATATTTCAAAATCATCGTTCCCTTCTGGTAACGATAAAATAGGCGCCGTAGTTAACTTCTTCTTCAGTAATTGAAATGCGTTCTCCTGCTCCGAGGTCCATTCATATTTCTTCCCTTTTTGCGTTAACGCTGTCAACGGTTTAGCTATTCGGGAAAAATCTTGAATAAACCTTCTATAATAACCGGCTAAACCCAAAAATTGACGTATCTGCGTTGGTGTCTTAGGAGTCTCCCATTTTTCAATAGCTTCAGTTTTTGCTGGATCAACCTGAATTCCTTCGCTATTAACAACGTGACCAAGAAATTGCACTTCTTTCAACCAAAAAGCACACTTAGAAAATTTAGCATAAAGTTGTTCTTTTCTTAACAACTCCAGTATCAACCTTAAATGCTCTTCATGCTCTTGCTCACTCTTGGAATAGATAAGAATATCATCAATGAAAACGATAACAAACTTATCTAAGTACGGACTACAAACTCGATTCATGAGGTCCATGAATACAGCTGGCGCATTCGTCAATCCAAACGGCATAACCAAAAATTCATAATGACCATAACGTGTCCGAAAAGCAGTTTTCGGAATATCCTCTTCTTTGACGCGTAGTTGATGATAGCCCGATCTTAAGTCGATTTTCGAATAAACACATGATCCTTGCAATTGATCAAATAAGTCATCAATTCTCGGTAGTGGATACCGATTCTTGATAGTTAACTTATTTAATTCACGATAATCTATACACATCCTGAAAGATCCATCTTTCTTCTTAACAAACAAAATTGGAGCTCCCCACGGTGAAGTACTCGGTCGTATGAATCCACGGTCCAATAATTCTTGTAACTGACTTTGAAGTTCTTTTAACTCGGACGGTGCAAGTCTATATGGAGCACGAGCCACTGGTGCAGCTCCTGGTACTAAATCTATTTGAAATTCTACCGATCTAAATGGAGGTAATCCCGGCAATTCTTCCGGAAAAACTTCAGGAAAATCTCTTGCCACAGGCACGTCGTTGATGCACTTTTCTTTCTTTTCGACTTTATTAACATGTGCTAAAATAGCGTAACATCCCTTTTCTAAACACTTCTTGGCTTTCAAACAGCTAATGAGTTTTAGCTTTGAATCACCCTTCTCTCCGTAAATCATCACCGGTATTTTATCCTTACCAGGAATACGAATTGCCTTCTTAGCACAAACAACTTCCGCTCCTATTTTGGACATCCAGTCCATGCCGACTATTACATCAAAACCTCCCAATTCTACGGGTATTAAGTCGATTTTAAACGTTTCTCCGGCTAAATTTATTTCACAATCACGACAAATTTTATCGGCTTCAATTAGTTTACCATTAGCTAACTCAATCAAGTACTTAGCATCTAAAGGTAATGATGAACAATTCAATTTAGTGTAAAAATTTATACACACGTAGCTTCTATCGGCGCCAGTATCAAATAAAATAGATGCTGATAAGTTATTAATGGTAAACGTACCCGTAACAAGCTCCGGGTCTTCTCGTGCCTCTCTAGCATTAATAACAAACGCTCTTCCACGTGCAGGTCCGCCATTCTGATTCGGGCACTGACTCTTATAGTGACCTTGTTTTCCACAACCAAAACAAGTAATGGTAGCCAAAGCAGTTCTATTTGCGTTGGTGGCAGGAGTCTTGTTGCCATTTGTAACGAGAGCCTTACAATCTTCCGCAAGATGACCTTGTCGATTACACTTGGTGCATAACACACTACAGTAACCAAAGTGATGTTTGTGGCAACGGTTGCATAAAGGACTTTGTCCTTTATAACCAAAACCTGAACCACTACTCGCACCTTTTGTGGTTTCTTGTTTCTTATAAGGTTGTTGTTGGTTACCTCGATCATAACTTCCATTCCACTTTTTCTTGTTTCCCAATACCTTCACCTCAGTATTGAATGCTTTCTTGTCCAAAATGACCTGATCCATTAGCTCGTTCGCCATGGTTATAGCTTCATGAATTGTCTTAGGTTTCGATGCTATAACATTTGCCTTGACCTTTTTGGGCAAACCAGCTTTGTACATTTCAATCTTCCGTTCTTCGGTTGGAACCAATTCAGGACATAGCAAAACTAATTCCATGAATCGCTGGTTGTAGTTGGTGATTTCAGTACCAACCACCTTCAAACTTCGTAACTCATCTTCTAACTTAATAACCTCATTCCTTGGACAATACTCGGTGATTATCATTGCTTTGAATTCTTCCCATGGAGTATCATAAGCTACATCTCCTCCTACCGCCTTCACATAATTCTTCCACCATGTGAGTGCACTATCTTGTAAAGTGCACGATGCAAACTTGGTCATGTCTTTTTCATCACAACCGCTGATTTTGAACACCGTCTCCATCTTTTCTATCCATCGGGTTAAACCGATAGGTCCTTCCGTTCCACTGAATGATGAAGGTTTGCAAGCTTGAAACGTCTTGTAGGAACATCCTACACGAGGATTTGGATTAACTGCAGCAGCTCTTGCAGCCTCAACCCATAACATTCTGTCGTTCACTCGCTGGTTGATGAAGTTCTCGACTTCTTGTTCCGTCATTTGGTTCAATCGCGCCATTTCCTAATGAAAGAAAATAATTATTCACATGGATTATTATAGATGTAGTGTGTATTTATAGTACATTATAGCTTGTTAATAATATGAACCAGGTATTATTATAAAAGCCTTTTCTTCTTATTAGCGTTTTATAATTATATCTAGGGTAGTACCTACCCGTTAATGTTCATACTTAATAGCTTAGTACAGAACCAATTACTACAATCCAAATAATACTTAACCATGGAAAATTATTGCATTTCATACTTCAATATTTTACATATGCTTATCTTACATCGAACATTAAGCAAACCACACTATTAATATTATACAAAACATTATTCGGTTCCATGGTTTGACACAGCAGCGCATCGTTTGATCTATTTTCTAGGACGTTTAGACACAAAGATTTGCTTAACGCTTATCCTAACTGTCTGCCTATATTTTGGCTGTGGGACTGAAGAACTGGATGCCGGGACAGAACGAATAGGAATAGCGGGGATAGGGGTGGTAGTGTTGAGTGGAATTGGTGCCACATCATTCTCATTAAACTCGGGATTTGAATTTTCTAATTCATTAGCCTTTCGTTTCTTTCCTAGTTCGAACTCGTCTTTTGTAATTTCCTGTATTTCTTCCTCGGGTTCACTTTCCTCCTCGGGTTCACTTTCCTCCTCGGGTTCACTTTCCTCCTCGGGTTCACTTTCCTCCTCGGGTTCACTTTCTGGGTTCTCTATAGTTGGTTCATCCGGAATTTGTGAGTCTTCCCCAAGGATATCATTTTCGTCATCGGACAGGTTAATGACTGGAACGCCATCTGAAGATTCTGATTCGGAGTCGTTGATTGTGATAACAATTTTTGAGCTCGACATCTATCACACAACAACTAACCCATTAGTACTTATATAATATTTACATATAAATTTTAACCAACAGTGATAAGCAATGGTTTTTTTTTTTAAATCAGACCCGGTCAAAGTCCAGACTTTACTAATGTATCCTAACGACTTATCAGTTAGACACACTAATGCAAACCTGGTTCGCTAAGACCACCGCTCTGATACCACATGTCATAACCCGTCCTTAACCATAAGAACGTGTTAGATAACGTATGATTTCATTGCGAGGTATTGACCTCTATATGCGACATTTTTAAAAAGGAAAACTGCATATATTATACATTACAAACCAAACCATTATTTTTGTTACAAGCTTTAGACAATAAAAAGATGATTATCGTTTAACGATAATCTTCTACTTACAAACTTTACAAATGATAATAACAACACGATTTCTAGCATATTTTACAACACACGTCCTCGGATATGCAGTTTTATTTTTGACACAAATATGAGTACGCATGATCCTGCTTAGATTCAACATAATGCAGCGGAAGCTTTAATTATCACCTGAGAATAAACATGTTTAAAAACGTCAACATAAAGTTGGTGAGATATAGGTTTAGTGCGCAGCAATATATATATATATAGACCACAAGATTTCGTATATAAACATTTCAATAAAAATATTCTAAGTGGTTGAGCACTTGGTAACCATACTTAACATTTCACGTCGCATATTCCCTTTAATATGAAATCTTACTACACCGTACCAAGTGTAGTCACAATACGAAGTACTGTGCAACCGTTGAATACTGGTCGTCCAGTCCGGTTGGGGTTGTCAAGCCCGATAGATCTATCAACAGGATTCGCGTTTACAATACCGCTGTAAATATTAGTTACCAAGCTACAGGGAAGTATGCCAGTGGTACAACTCAACGTAGAACATATTTTTCAGTTACTTGTGTCCATATCGTAAAACATAAAATACATGTATTCTCATCCCGAAATATTTAGAGTTTAAAAGTGGGACTATATACTCACTCTTGTCTTGATGATATATATATTTTGACTCGGTCTTCCGGTTGATATCACGAACCTATCCATATATAATATATCAATATGTTTTCATTTTAAAACAAACGTTATATATATATATACTTGTTATACTTTTAATACTTTGAATAATTCCTTTGTCCGTAGTTAGCAGTCCGATGTTAGTAATTCAATTTTTAATGGTTCATTTTTAGATGTTTAATATACCCGCAATAAACAAAACCCCCAACGAAATAAATAAAACCCCATCGTATATGTATTGGTCGAGATTAATCTTGACCCATGGTACCGGTGTTGTCAAATGACGTGTTGCGTACATAAAGTACCGGTGTTGTCAAATGACGTGTTGCGTACAAACATGGGATCTTATGATTAATCTTCTCGTATTGTTTACGGGTGATCCTGAACCATATAAAATTGAATTATAAGTACATATATATAAAATATCATGTTATCTTAGAAATATGTGATTTATATCATTTTTTTCCAATTGATCCCGTAGTTGAAATGATCTAGGATAACCAATTTTGTTTCGGTCATAGTTTCTTCGTTACAAATCCGTTTTCGTTGATTCAAATTGCCATCTTCTTGGATCGAGTTCTTCTTTAAGACTATGAACTGTAAATACCTTGGTTTGTATTCAAAATCATACGGCATAAGTGAAACATTAGTGAAACATATGAAGTTAAACATTTTTGGTTACAACAAAATCCTTTAATGACCATTTTTCTAAAAATACTTATACTTTGAAAAACCAAGTTTTACCTTGTTAAATTAGCATATACATAAGTTATATTACAGGTCTTGAAGTATTTTAAAAGTTAAGTTAGAAGGATCTATTTAGTTTGCAAACAAGTTTGAAAACATTCAAACTATGTTCTTGT
Source organism: Rutidosis leptorrhynchoides (assembly GCF_046630445.1). NCBI lineage: Eukaryota > Viridiplantae > Streptophyta > Magnoliopsida > Asterales > Asteraceae > Rutidosis > Rutidosis leptorrhynchoides. The sequence goes on from NC_092343.1 coordinate 166,365,740, forward strand.
TGTTAAACTTTTGTACCACAAAATAAGATAGCTATATATATATGAATCGAATAAGGTTATGAATATAAATTCTACCTCAAGTTCCTTGGATGAAGTTGCTGTAAGAGAGAAGTAAGAAGCTAGAATCAAAAGGGTGATAGAAGTGGATGAAAGATTGGAAGTAAGTTGGTGTTCTTGGAGGGTTTTCTTGAAGTGTTGTTGTATGGTTTTCTTATGGTGTTTTAGTATGGTTTTTGAAGCTAGATCTTTATGGAACTTTGCTGGATTGTTATGGAGTTTAGAGAGTAAGAAAGAGTGTGTGTTTTTAGTTAAGAGATTGAAGTAAAAATGAATCAAAAATGATGATACATATATACTCCTAAAAATGTGATCTTTAAGGATAACATGACAAAATTTTAGTTTGTATTTTTGTAATTAGTCTTGCAATGATTCAAAAGTAATTACCTTATACATAAGGCATGAATAAGGGCTGGTTAGGTGGTGATTTGATGTGTATATACCAATAGTAAATACGTATAGAAGCTTGGTATGATACGAGTACAAATACTCTAGGTATACGTATAGAAATTTTGTGAAAAATGGAATGAGGATTCAAATATAGCTATCTTTTGTGAATACACTTATATGATTTTATGTATTTAAGTCTTTAAAAGTGATTAAATACATTACTTATACAATATATGTATAAACATTATATGTCTTAAGTATTTATGTCAAATAACGTTACGTATAGTTATCGTTTTGAAAACTTAAGTTAGTAGTTTCAAAATACACATATAACTTGTTGTTATTAATATAAAATGAGGTATTAAAACATTCTTTAATCATGTTAAATATGTATATATACATATATATACACAAACGTATAATTATCATATATTGTATAGTTCGTGATATCATCGGTCAAACTAGACGGTCAAACGTTGTGTAAAATTCTTTTCGGAAATATAAATCTCGACAATTTGGATTGCTTATCATGTTGGCAAGGTTTAATTTATGTAAATATTAATCTTATAAGTATAGAATGATCGAAAAAGTGCGGGTCGTTACAGTATTCCTGTGTATCTACAGGGCATATGACACTGATGTTCGTGGAACGGATTGTAAAGTTGAGGTTTACGATACTGTTGTGGTTGATGGTGGTAATGGTACTGTTGATGCCGGTGATGCTGTTGGTGCTTGTAACCTTTGCACCATATTCTCTAAAGCAACTACCCGAGCGCGAAGCTCGTTGACTTCTTCTATTACACCGGGGTGATTGGCGGTTCAAACGAGCGGATGAATAAGATTCAGAATTTGTGATAGTATATAATCATGACGAAATACTCTGGAGAGAGAGAGAAAATGGTATCTCGAACAGGTTCGTCGGTGAGTGCTTCAGGTTCATCACCAATAGGGCAATGTGGTGGATGGAAGGGATCACCTTCTTCTTGTCTCCAATGATTGAGGAGGCTACGAACCCATTCCCAATTCATCCAGAATAGATGATGGCTGATTGTCTGATCCATTCTGATTATGCTGCTTTCGGAGCTCAGGTCAAATTCCATATCGGAATTGCTGTCGAAATATGAGGAATTCGAACTTGATACGTGATCCATCTTGTATAATCAGAGAATTGATTTTTGATATGAGATAGATTATAGGATTTAGTTTGGTATTCTCCGATACATAATTTACATATGTATATATAATACCAAAATTCCATAAATTACGGAGAAATTTTTAGAAGATGTCAGGAAAAGTTTACATTAACCGATATGCTAAGATATGTATTAGCAGATACGCTAAGATGTGAATTTTTTCTATACACTATTCATGCAATAGTTGCAGGTAAACGTGTCTAGACTTAAGAATGATAAGCATGTAATTTCTGACAAGAAATGATAAGCAAAACTCGGTAAAAACAGATACGCTCATAGTCCAGACTCACTAATGCATCCTAACAATTACCAGTTAAACACACTAATGTAAATTCTGGTTCCCTATGACCTCAAGCTCTGATACCAACTTTGACGATCGCTCCAAATCCATATGGACGAACACGTCATTCATTGATTTCATTGCGAGGTATTTGACCTCTATATGATACGTTTTGTAAACATTGCATTCTTTTGAAAAGGCATACCATAAATGAATATTTAATTCCAAGGTTTTAGACATCTGATGATTTCTACATATATACAATCACCGTAAATAATAGTTTACAATAATACTTCCGTTGACAATGCAGTCAAAATGGATACATGATGATGGTTTTGTGAATGCAACGTTTTCTTGAATAAAGCATGCAAGACTCCATGCACATAGCTTGTATCACATATAAGCAAATAGCGGAAGACTTCTAGGGAACCTGAGAATAAACATGCTAACAAGTGTCAACACAAAGGTTGGGGAGTTCATAGTTTTAGTGTTTCGCATAATCTGTATATAAAAGTGGATCACAAGATTTCAGTTGTTTCATCCAGAAACGTTTATCAAAATATTCTACAAGATTGAGCACCCAGGTAACTAAGCTTTAACGTTATAATAAGTACCCCTGTTTTAACACACATGTAACCAACATGTACAATACACGCAAACCAACGTGTACTAAACTCAAATAGCATACGTCTGTTTTATAGTTCAGGCGAGGGTTTCTATACCTGGAACAGACGGGGATGTCAAGCCCTATGGATCCATATACTACTACTCGCGCCCACCAGTTCTTATAACTGGCAGTTACTAGTTACCAAAGCTAAGGGATTTTCGGTTCAAACTCAGTGTAGAATTTAGTATGTACTTGTATCCATTGCGTTTAAAATAAAGTGCATGTATTCTCAGCCCAAAAATATATTGCAAAAGCAATTAAAAAGGGATCAATGAAACTCACCTTAGCAGCACATAAAGTTGTTCATCATAATGTGACCGAAACTCGGAAATCAAATAATCGTAGATTTCAACCTAGAGAACATATGTTGGTCAATAAATGTCTATCAAGCTAGGTCAGGTCATAGTGTATCACAATCCTAATGCTCGAGATCGACATACAAAAGTTATCCAAAGTCGTTTCAAAAAGTCAATTTTGACAGTTGCTTAACCAAACGAGACGTGTTTTATATAAGGATTCATTTACTCGACTGGTAATATTCAAAAATCCAGTTTATCAACCTTACAAACAAGTTGTTTAAATATTAATTGCAGATTCAAAAGCAATTCCAATTATCGTCAATTATAATTCAGTTGACCATATCTTTTGATTCGTTCTTCGAAACTATTCGATATCTAAATGAAAAGTTATTGATTTTTCGCTAGTTTTCCAAAAACATGTATATCATATACCTTTTACCAGTAATATATGTATTTAATTCATGATTCATTATAAACTGTTTAGCGATAAAATTTAGCATACAAGCATGTATAAATATATATACTCGAGCACTAGACATGGTTACACAATTAATATATAAAAGATAAAATATAAGTGCTTACGTATCAATATTGAGATTCAATATTGTAGAAAAGTACGTAGACGCAACGGAGATTATAAACACTAGGTTTGATTCATATATACACCCCCGAACATTACCCATAACCTCCTTGGCAATAACCCATAATTTCCTTAGCTCTAGCTTGCTCGTAAACCATTTTTGAAATCGTTTAGACATAACCTCGTCGTAGTATTTTATGTATAATACTAATAATTATTATACTACTGATAATAATAATAATAATAATAATAATAATAATAATAATAATAATAATAATAATAATAATAATAATAATAATAATAATAATAATAATAATAATAATAATAATAAATATAAGTATAAGAGTGTGAGAGAGAGATGGATGGAATGCATCAAAAATCAGAAACGTTCGAGCTTTTATACATGTTTGCTGAATCTGATGCCCATGCAATCGCATGGGCTTTCAGTGCAAATGCCATGCGATCGCATGGCCTGTCTGGACAGCTCACTTTCGTTTGTTTTCTTGCTTGTCGACATATTATTTAATTATATATATAATATATTTAATTTATATAATTAATTATATATTATATTAAATTCACATGCATAGTTGACTTGTACTTTTTGTTCCGATAAGTCGTACATCATCATTCGACTTATGTCCCGGTTCCAGTTTTTCGAACGTCCTTTCGTACGCTGAGAAAACTTGTACATTACGTTTCATGACTCATACCTTTGTCAAAATATAGTCTTAAATTGTCCATAAACTATACCACTCGAGATATAACTTATACTTTTGAGTGTTTTGGTCATTTACTTCTATAAATCATCTTCTCGTTATTTGTTAATATATATATAATAACAATTCATTTTATGACCAAGTTAATATTATATTTTATCGTATTGTTAAATATATATTTTCAATATTAATAAACACGTTTTAAAATACATATCGCAAGTTTATTCATATCTAATTCCAACAGTTAATATTCCTTATTATTGTATGTGTCCAAATTACGTTATTTAAACAAACACTTTAATATTTATTTTGAATATCGTTAAAAATGAACGATTTCTTAAATCAACGTGGACCTCACAACAGAGACTCGTAATAATATTATAATCCTTAAGGGATTCAATAAATATCTTTTAATTCAATCGTTTTGCATAATCTTTTATCTCCGTAGTTAAATATATCGATCAGGTAATCAAACCAATAAATTTTAATTCACAGTATCATATACTCAACACTTTGTTACGTTTTCAAGTTATAGTATATGTATCTATTTACATATAATTGTTCACGAATCGTTGAGAACAATCAAAGGGTAATTGAATAGTTCAAAATTTTGAGATTCAACTTCATAGACTTTGCTTATCGTGTCAGAAATATTAAACCATATTGAGAATTTAGTTCAGAATAAGTCGAAATTTTCCGGGTCATCACACTAGGCATTCCTGAAATCACATCAATGAAAGGAAGATTTACATTTATCTGTTTAAACATATCCAAGAATTTGGATTGTTCGGCTTCAACTCTCTCTTTTTTCATTTTACTCGGGTAAGGAAGTGGTGGTTGGTATGGTTTAACATAAGATTTAGCTTTAACTGTGTTATCTTCATTAACCTTTTCAACTACCGGTTCTTTTTCCTTATCTTACTCAGGTTGCGGTTCTTGTGGAGTAGGAATAGCTTCATCAGAAATTACAGGTATTTCAGGTGGTTTAAGTGTTGTACCACTTCTTGTGGTAATAGATTTAGCTGTTTCATTCCGGGGGTTAGCATTTGTATCACTAGGTAGACTTCCCGGTTTTCTTTCACCTATTAACCTTGCTAGGTTACTTACTTCTTGTTCCAAGTTTTGAATAGAAGCTTGTTGATTTCTAAATGCTTGAGCATTTTGTTCATTAGTTTATTTCTGAGATGTGAAAAACTGCGTTTGATTTTCAACTAGCTTCGTCATCATATCTTCTAAATTTGGCTTTTTATCATCGGTTTGTTGTGGTTTGTTTTGAAAATTAGGTCTTTGCTGATTATAAGTATTGTTGGATACTTGTTCATTACTAGGACCTTGTTGGTTGTTGTATGGAACATTTCGGTTATAATTCTGGTTTTGATTGTAAATTGGTCTTGGCGGTTGATAATTATTCTGATAATTATTTCCAGGCCTTTGGTTTAGATATGAAATATTCTCTCTTTGTTCCATTGTTAGTTCAATACCGAGACAATCTTTTGTCAAATGTGGTCCTCCACACTGCTCACAACTAATTCGTATTGAGTGTATATCCTTAGTCATCTTTTCCATTCGTCTCTCGACAGCATCTATCTTTGCAGAAATAGAATCTAAGTCATGGTTAGAATCGGCTCTAGCTGCTTTAGATGATCTAACGATATCTTTTTCTTGGTGCCACTCATGTGAGTGGGAAGCAGTGTTATCAATAATTTTATAAGCATCAGTTTCTGTTTTCTTCATAATGGAACCACCAGCTGCTATATCGATGTCTTTTCTTGTAGTGATGTCGCATCCTTGGTAGAATATTTGTACTATTTGACAGGTGTCTAAACCATGTTGCGGACATCCTCTTAATAACTTTCCAAATCTTGTCCACGCCTCATATAGAGTTTCGTTTGGTTTCTGTGTGAACGTAACAATTTCTCCTTGAAGTCTCACGACTTTAGATGCCGGAAAGAATTGTTTAAGAAATTTTCAACTAAAACGTCCCATGTATCAATCGCCCCTTCAGGTAACGATTCCAACCAATCTTTGGCTTCTCCCTTTAAAGTCCAGGGAAATAACATGAGATATATCTGTTCATCATCCACTTCTCTTATTTTAAATAGTGTGCAGATCCTATTAAAGATACGAAGATGTTCATTTGGATCTTCCTTCGGCGCACCACTAAATTGGCATTGATTAGTCACCATGTGTAGAATTTGTCCTTTGATTTCATAATCTGGCGCATTAATGTCAGGATGAGTAATTGCGTGACCTTGGCCAGTGCGTTTAGCTCTCATTCGGTCTTCCATACTTAAAGGTTCCAGATTCTCCATAATTGAATTTGTTGAATCTGAATCACTAGAGGATTCTGATTTAATGGTTCATTCCTCAACAATCTCTGTTTGAATGATTGGTGGTTCCGGAGGAAAAATTAATGGTTCAGGATCTATGAATTGTCCCTGAATATTTTCCGGATTCTCAATTGTGAGGTCGGGTTCAAAAAATGGATTATCGGAAATTTGAATTGGAGTACTTGGTCAACTGGATGACGATTCTAAAGAAAAATCAACGGCGACAATATTTGCTAGATGCCTTGATCGAGTTACAGGTGGTGAACGTACAAAAGGTGGTGAACGTCTTGCTCGGTGCATTCACTGAATATCCTATTAGTTTTTAAAAGGAAAGAAAAATTATATAAGTTATCCAATTAATAGATTTTCTGATTTTGCCCACGTTTCGAATAGCCAAAAGATGCAGCAGAGGGGCAGGATTCGTTTGGTCTCAATATAATTGAGTACTGTTTGGCTCCAATAACCCGGTCCACGTACAAATCCAACTATTACTACGAACCAGAAAATTTTGATGTCTATCAATTTAACCAGTTAAAATAAATTTTCGTAATTTTAAGAAATTTAGATAAGAAGTAGAATAAAAATCTATATCCTAAAACTAGAATGTCGAGAAATAAGAAAGAAAAAGAGTGCGTCGGAAAAGGTCGAAAAAGAAAAGGGTTGAAAAATAAAAGGCGTCGAAAAAATAAGAAAGAAAAAAATGATTATAAAACTTTAAAACACTCGACTAACCCAACCTTATTACTATCACTAACTTAAAATTAAAATTGCAAATTGAGATTACTAATTGGAGTGATAATTGATACATAGGTAAAAGGTGTCGAAAAATAAAAAAAAAAGAAAGTAGTGCGTTGAAACTTAAAAAGGAACTAAAAACTAAGAATTAAAAGTTGCGTCTAAAAATATTAAAGCTTACAAGTAAAACTATATCCCAAATGACAATATCTTAAAAAGGTACTAAAACTTAAAAAGGCGTCGCAAAATTCTAAAGCACCTAGATCTTAGTCTAATTAGAAAGCACTTAAGGGATTTTACGGCGAAGCCTAAGAATCTAGAAATAAAAATAACTATGGCAAAAACTATGACTTAAAACTAATTACGAGCGAAAAATACAAAAATTATTCTAAAATAAATAAAAAGGACAAAATATAAAAATAAACTAAAAATTGTAAAAATTACAATTTTTATAAAAATATTATTTTTATATTATTTATTTAATAAAACTATTAATTTTATAACTTATTTAAACTAATTAAACTAAATAATACAAAATAATAATAAAAACTAAATTAACAATTAAATTAAAACACTAACCTAATTAGGGTTATAAATAATAATAATAATAATAATAAACTCCGTAATTAATGCCAAATTAGGGTTCTGTCAGGCGCGTCAGGGTGGCTCCGCGAGTTGCGGTGCCACGTACCAGAAAACCCCGCGAGTCGCGGAGGTTAAAATTTTAAATGAACAAATATCGTTCGACAGGTTCTGTAGTCTTTGCGTTTTGAATCTTGTACTCTTGTAATTTTGAGACATTTCTTATCAATAATTGGAACTTCTTTGATTGTATTTTGTACTTTTGAGCTTTTTGGTCGTTTGCGTCTTCAATTCGTCGAATCTGTCTTTTGTCTTCACCTTTTATTATTTAAACGAATATCACTTGTAAATAGAACAATTGCAACTAAAAGCTTGTCTTTCTTGATGAATAATGCTATGAAATATATGTTCGTTTTTAGCATTATCAATATCCCAACTAGAATTGTACCCCGAATATACTTCCTTAATGCAATATCACACCCTTAATCACAACTCCACTTAATTACCCAATGTGACACATACAAGGTTTTAGACCCATTATGTTTAATGACATAAACCAACATTCTTTTCGATTAACTCACACAATTCCCTTTGTCTCAATCGCTTAAATCCCTTATGAAATTATATTAATCATGTGAAATAGTCACAAACAAGGATTTCACTAGAGACCCAAATGTAGTGTTATCTTTTGCACTTACTCAAACCATCAAAATAATATTTCGCTATGAATTAACTTAACAAAACACCATTCGCCCCTTTTAAACACAATTACAAGACTTCCGTTCTTACGAATTAGAGATTGTAGGTCAAAAATTTAAGAACTCAACCTTAAATTATCGAACACCCATTTTCTACATACAAAATACCCAAAATTCACTTAAACTTCAACACCCTAGCTAAAAATCTTCAAAAATAGTTAGGATTCTTACCAAAGTTTAAAGTGGAAGGTATTAGGAGCTAAAACACTTTTTCTTGGTTTGTTGATGCACAACGCCACCTTATTAAGCACTAAAACAAAGGTAAAACACTCTCTAAGGTTAGATAATTACCCAACTCCAACCACAAACCATATACCCCAAATTAATCACTAAGTAGAAATTAGGGTTTTTACCAAATACACGAATAGAGAGGATTGAGAAGGATTCTCTGTAGTAAACACAATTCTCCTTGTAGTAAGCACTTGAATTCACTAAAATCCTAATTTCTCCTTGGAAAAATTGATGTTCTTGTTTATATCAAAACCAACTCCAACTCTCGTTCTTCTCTAAACACCTTTTGGAATGTTTTAGAAATGAAATGAAGTCTCTAGATTTTCCACAAAATACATCTAATTTAAAAGTTACACTTTTAGTCCCCAAACTTTAAAATTTACGAAACTGTACCTGCCTGACCTGCTGTGTGCGCCTGATGTGAGCGGTGCGCACTATGCCGAAATATCAAGGATGTCACAATAATAATCAACCTAGTGCTTGTAAAACGCCATATTTAACAAAAAATGGTGAATTTGAGGACATACATACATTTGAAAGAAACGAAATGGGTCCCGTTGTGGAGCTCAATCTCATGGATGATTTTCTTGAAATGGAAAGACTTGCGGGAATGCCCAAAAGATCCGAAGATGAAAATAAGATTGTTGTGAAAGATCGTGAAAACGAGCTTAAGGCATCATGAATGTTGATTGAAGAGGTTGAATCTAAGTTAAATGTGCGGGAAAACGAACTCAAGGAGTCAAGCCATCAAAAGACCGGCTAAAAGAGGTTGAATCGAAGTTGGTGGAGCTTGAAAACAAGATTATTGTATCCAGAAACCGGCTTGAAGAGGCTGAATTTAAGTTGGTTGAGCCTGAAAAGGAGATTAATTCATCAAGAAGCCAGCTTGAAGAAACTGAACTGAAGTTGGATATGTTGAGGTGTGGAGACATTTAAACAAAGTTGGAAATGTCGCCACAAAAGGTGAGTTAAAGTGTTGCACGGATTTTGCAGATTTCAGGTTGCGTGAAACCTGAATTCAGGAAGTTCCAGGGCGTGATGCGGCGCATCACTCTTGGATGCGGCGCATCCAATGCAGCATTTTGGCCTGAAAGTTTGTGATACGGTGTGTTAAAGGGATATGGCGCATTTCTGGCAAGTGATGCGGCACATCATTTGGAGATGTGGCGCATCTGGTACCTGGAAGTGAGCTGTCAACATGTTGATCAACTTTTGCACATGAGATCCGTATTTGATTGTCCAAGTTGTCACTTTAGGTGCATGTGGGCTACATTACACCTTGTTTTAGAGCTGTGATCATGCTAATACAAGGGTGTAAAGAGGATCAAGATGGCTAGTTGATGATTTCATGAAGCATACTTAAGTTTTCTTAAGTGTTCTTGGTTTCCTATAAATACTCCTAGTTAGAACTCATTGTATACTCACCACCACGAAATTAAACAAATAGAACACTCTTTGGTTGGCCGTGGACTAAAGCAATCATAAACGATTGCATATAACCACGTTAAATTCCCGTGTTATTTATCATTCTTGCTAGTCTTTAATCTTTTCACTATATTTCCGTTTGTTGGAAGTGGGTTGATAACTTGGGGTTATCTAGTCTTATTTGGGCTCACCTAGTCAGGTTTCCTAATAAGTGGTATCAAGAGCTCTCGGGTTTACGAGTTTCGGGAACAATGGCGGAAAAGAGTGATGTGAGATTGATCGGTTTGATGGAACCGACTTTAGTTTTTGGAAGATGCAAATGGAATATATGCTCTATCAAAAGAAGCTTTACCAACCATTGAAGGGTGTTAAGCCGGAGGGAATGGATCAAGGCGAGTGGGAGTTGTTGGATAGGCAAGCCCTAGGAGTTGTTCGGCTTTCTCTGGCCAAGAACGTCGCTTACAACATTGTGGGTGAAACCACAACGGCGGGATTGATTGCGGCTTTATCTAACATGTATGAAAAGTCATCCGCTTTGAACAAGGTTTTCCTAGTTAGGCAATTGGTGAACGCTAGGATGATGGAGGGATCCTCAGCGGCAAATCATGTGAATGAATTTAATTTGATTTTAACCCGGTTGAAATCGGTTGATATTAAATTAGATGATGAGCTAGAGGCGTTGTTTTTACTATCTTCATTGCCCGATAGTTGGTCCGGTTTAGTGATGGCGGTTAGTGGTTTATCCGGAACTACTAAACTCACTTTTGAAGGAATCCATGATTTGATTCTTAGCGAAGATATTCGCATGAAAGATTCGAATAGGAGTTCGGGTTCGGTTCTAAGTGTTGGTCGGGGAAGAGCTAAGTCGCGAAGTCCGTCAAAGAGCAAGAGTGTGGTGTGTTGGAATTGTCAACAAGTCGGTCACTATAAGTCGAAGTGCCCGAGTTTAATGTCGGGTGGGAGTTCAACTAATATGGTGATTGAAGATGCGTTGTTGTGCCAAGAAGATGTTCTTGACGAATCTTGGGTTTTAGATTCGGGTGCCTCGTGTCATGCTACCCCTTACATGAACGAGATGGTGACTTTCAAGTCATATTTCGGTAATGTTCGAGTCGCGAATGGGAGTACACTTGATGTTGCGGGTATTGGTGATCTTGTGGTTAAACAAACTTGGATCTTGAGGAACGTGAGGTTCATTCCAAAACTCAAGAGTAGGTTAATCTCAGTTGGGCAATTAGATGATGATAAGTGTCATGTCCTATTTGGAGATCAAAGGTGGAAGGTGTTTAAGGGAGGTCATGTGGTTGCTCGCGGGTACAAGAGGGGAGCCATGTATATGGTTGAAGAATGGCTAGGTGATTTCGTGGTTATTAGAAATCCTAGCATGCTAATGCTTTCCGGGTTTGTTGAGGGATCTTGTTTGAGTGGGAGCTCAAGGGAAGTCGAAGCTAGTGAAGATTCGGGTCGAATTGGTTATACTAGAGCTTTCGTTACTTCAAGTATATCTTCTCCAATAGCAACTTTGTTGCAATCGGCCGAAGAAGATGAACAAGAGATTTTCTTGAGAGTCACTGTTAATGAAACATCCGTACAGTGGGAGTTGGCTCGTGGTGGAAAATCGGGTTTGTCAAAAGACGTGCGCGCGTATGTAGTCAGTGTTCCAATGGTGAAAGCAAAGGCGGTTATGTGGAAGATCAAGGGTGTGAATGCATTCTCACACGGTTGCCTTGATGGCATTGTCCACATGTTTGATCTACCGGGTGGTTTATTCTATGTTGGAAAGATAAATCGGGTAGATGTTATAGTGTACGGGTGGATCGATTGGGCGATGGGTTTGATTGGGTCGGGTTGGACTCAAATGACCCGTTATCTCCTAGACTAAGGAGATAGGTGTCATAGCCAAAGAGTTGTTGTTTGTTTGTCGTTTTGTTTTCCCAAGCTAGTAACATGAAAGTTGTTATTGTGGGATGATGATGTTGTTAGACAAGTTTAACGAAGGATGAGTTTGTTCAAAGTCTCCAAGTGGGAGATTTGTTGAGGTGTGGAGACATTTAAACAAAGTTGGAAATGTCGCCACAAAAGGTGAGTTAAAGTGTTGCACGGATTTTGCAGATTTCGGGTTGCGTGAAACCTGAATTCAGGAAGTTCCAGGGCGTGATGCGGCGCATCACTCTTGGATGCGGCGCATCCATGCAGCATTTTGGCCTGAAAGTTTGTGATGCGGCGTGTTAAAGGGATATGGCGCATTTCTGGCAAGTGATGCGGCGCATCACTTGGAGATGCGGGGCATCTGGTACCTGGAAGTGAGCTGTCAGCATGTTGATCAACTTTTGCACATGGGATCCGTATTTGATTGTCCAAGTTGTCACTTTAGGTGCATGTGGGCTACTTTACACCTAGTTTTAGAGCTGTGATCATGCTAATACAAGGGTGTAAAGAGGATCAAGATGGCTAGTTGATGATTTCATGAAGCATGCTTAAGTTTTCTTAAGTGTTCTTGGTTTCCTATAAATACTCCTAGTTAGAACTCATTGTATACTCACCACCACGAAATTAATACAAATAGAACACTCTTTGGTTGGCCGTGGACTAAAGCAATCATAAACGATTGCATATAACCACGTTAAATTCCCGTGTTATTTATCATTCTTGCTAGTCTTTAATCTTTTCACAATATTTCTGTTTGTTGGAAGTGGGTTGATAACTTGGGGTTATCTAGTCTTGTTTGGACTCACCTAGTCGGGTTTCCTAACAGGATATGCACGAAAAAGAGGTTAAGATGTATAAATATCTACTTGAAGAGTCTGAACCCAAGTTGGCTAAGAAGGAAAACAAGCTTAAGACATCACGAATACAGTTTGAAGAGGTTGAATTTAAGTTGTCTGAGCAAGAAAACGGGCTTAAATTATCAAGAAGAAAGCTTGAAGAGACTGAACCTAAGTTAAAAGCACGAGAAAATGAGCTAAGGCATCAAGATATATACTTGAAGATGCGGAATCCAAGTTGGCCGAAACCAAAAGACATTTAGATATAGCTGATCCGCAATGTGACACCTATAAAGCTGAGCAAATCTTGATTCCAAAAGTTGAATCTATAGAGAACGATGTTCAATAGGAACGAGATATATCAGTTAAAAGGGGAAGCCAAGTGTCGGGAACTTGAAAATGAGGTATCAAAACTGATGACATGAGGTTCAGGGTGCAAAATAAGAAACCGAGCTGAAGAACTCCGATTACTCAGAATGAAATAGGTAAGTTTGCTAACAAAATTATCATATATTTCAGTTTTTTTTCTAACGAACGACTTACATAAACGAACTTGTTTTGTGTGATATGTTTAGGAAACGGAGTTAGCAATGGCGGGAAGTAAATTTGCGGAGTGCCAAAAGACAATCGCGTCTCTTAGTAGGCAGTTTGAAATACTTGCAACACTTGATGACTTCAATTCTTAGTTGACATCGATGATTCATAATGATTTTCAGTAAATCATAATAAATAATAACCAATGATATGTTGGAGGTTTTATTGAAATTTCGTGTAGGGTAAAATAATCGATAGCCGGATAAATCACTGAATCGTGGTATCACTTTCCGAAAGTAATTATTCGACCCTTATTGCCTGGGTTACACGAATATCACTTTGGGATAAGACAGAGATTAGTTCTTGTTATTGGCAGTAAACAAGAACTCTTTTGTATAAGAGTATTAAGGTGTTTTTCGTATATCTTATTCTCATAAATGATAGTCCTTATTTATAGGCACCCAAAAATAAGTATTATTCCACGATGGAGATGTTTCACTAACTAATTTCGTTTTCAAATCTAAAAAAAATCCTTTATATAAAGTTGTTTATTTTATTTCCAACAACCAAATCAAGGAAATCGTTTTCAAATCTAAACAAATCCTTTACATAAAGTTGTTTGTTTTATTTCCAACAACCAAATCAAGGAAATCGTTTTCAAATCTAAAACAAATCCTTTACATAAAGTTGTTTGTTTTATTTCCAACAACCAAATCTAGGAAATCGTTTTCAAATCTAAAACAAATCCTTTACATAAAGTTGTTTATTTTATTTCCACGATGGAGATGTTTCACCTAGTGCAGGAATAATACTTCCGTAATCACTCAAATTTGTGATAATGGAAAACCACTTTCGGGTCCGGGAAATCTATCACTTAATGGGTGTACACTCCGTACCTCCTAATCCGTTTACAAGTGTAGATTAAATCCCTCAATTACACTAAATTTCCAACAATCCTCCCCAATTTAGTGCAATTCGTTTCATGAGAATTAAACAAATTAAAACAAAAACTTATGCATAAATGAAAATATCTTGAAGATTGAATTTTCACCTTAGTACATTACACATTCCAAATATTCGAGAATCGGGGTATTCTAAGAATTGAACCCTTCAACCCATTTGAATAACTGAAAATAACATACACATAAGTTTTCAAATACTCTAAAGCTATCCTGACACTTTACAAGCCATGTGTCCATATCCATTCATGAATGTATCTAAAGCAAAAGTCCAAGCTTTGTTGAAGCGGCAAAACTTCACATTCACATAGGTAGTTCATTTCAGTCATGCACCTGCTATTGCACTTTTTCAAATAAACCATTAAGAAGTTAAACTTCATCCTCACCTTCAACAGGTCCGAGTACATACCTTATCTTGGGATGATACAAAATTTTGTACTCCAAATTTCTAAGTATAAGCCTTCCACATTGAATTCAACTTCTAATTTTCATCAGAAGGGAATTGGGTATCTTATAATTAGAAATTTATGTGGACTTTAAACTCATCCCCACAGCAGACTTGTTCACCAAGTCTCTTGCCAATCCCTTCGTCAAGTGATCAGCTAAATTCTGTTGTGACCTCACGAACACTATAGAAATCACCCCATTCATGATGAGTTCACGAATCATGCTATGTCTGACACCTAAGTGTCTAGACTTTCCATTGTACATCTGGCTATAAGCCTTTGCCAATATCGCAGCACTATCACAATGGATAGACATGGGTGCTATAGGTTTAAGCCATAATGGTATCTCATGGATCAAGTTTCTAAGCCATTCTGCTTCTTTACCAGCAGCAGCTAAAGCAACAAACTCAGATTCCATCGTTGAGTTGGTAATACATGTCTGCTTTTTAGAAGCCCATGAAATAGCACCTCCCCCAAGCAAGAACACCCAACCACTCGTTGAAGAATGATCTTCAATATTGGTTATCCAACTCGCATCAGAATATCCTTCTATTACCGAAGGAAACCCATTATAAGATAAACTATAGTCCATAGTTTTCTTCAAGTACTTCAGTACCCGCCTAATTGCTTGCCAGTGATGAGTACTAGGATTACTAGTATATCTACTCAGTTTTCCCACAGCAAAAGCAATATCCGGCCTTGTACAAGTCATGGCGTACATCAAACAGCCAATCACCTGAGAATACTCAAGTTGTGATACAGCTTCACCTTGATTAGGCATAAGCTTCTCACTTGGATCAACAGGGGTACTCACAGGATTACATTCAAAGCAATTGAACTTTTTCAACACCTTCTCAATATAATGAGATTGACAAATCGAAATTCCTTTGCTTTCACGTTTGATCCTAATGCCAAGGATAACGTCAGCCTCCCCCATATCTTTCATGGAGAATTTTGATGACAAAAATTCTTTTGTTAAATCAACCTGACTTTGGTCAGTCCCAAAGATTAACATGTCATCAACATATAGACAAATTATAACTCCTTTATCAGAATCATCAAATTTACTATATACACATTTATCTGCTTGGTTTAATTTAAAACCACTAGATAGAATCACTTCATCGAACCTTTGATGCCATTGCTTAGGTGCTTGTTTCAAACCATATAAGGATTTCACAAGTTTGCACACCTTGCCTTCATTTCCTGGCATGACAAAGCCCTGAGGTTGGTTCATATAAACCTCCTCATCCAATTCACCATTCAAGAATGCTGTCTTCACATCCATCTGGTGAATAACTAGATTGTGAATCGTAGCCAAAGCAATCAGCAGTCTAATGGTAGTGATACGTGCCACGGGAGCATAAGTATCAAAATAGTCAATTCCAGACTTTTATCTAAAGCCTTGAATGACTAACCTTGCCTTGAACTTTTCAATAGTTCCATCCACCTTCATCTTCTTTTTGAAAATCCATTTGCAACCCAATGGTTTGCAACCAGGAGGTAGATCAGCTAACACCCAAGTGTTATTGCCCATGATAGAATCTATCTCATCATTAATTGCCTCTTTCCAGAATGCAACATCCTGAGACCTCGTTGCTTCATCATATGTTTTAGGATCATCATCAACATTGAAACAATACGAATATTGGGTAGAAACATCATCCCTAGAACCTTCAACTAAGTATAGTTGAAAATCTGGTCCAAATGATTTAGGTTTCCTTTTTCTTTTGCTTTTTCGAAGCTCAAGTGACTGATCAACAGCCTTTTCAGAGACTTCATCATTACAATCCTTATTGATTCCATTGTTACTTGGAATCATATCCTTTAGTCTAGGTATAGATGAAAATCGATTTTCATCAAAGATTGCATCCCTTGAATCAATCACAGAATTGATTGAGACAAACTCATTAGGCTCTATTACATAGAACCTATATGTCTTGGAATGTTCAACATCGTAGTGACCCGAACTTTTCCATGTTTATATATATATATATATATATATATATATATATATATATATATATATATATATATATATATATTAAATGAAATTGTTATTTACATGATTAAGTGTTTCCAACATGTTAAGCAATCAAACTTGTTAAGACTTGATTAATTGAAATAGGTTTCATATAGACAATTGACCACCCAAGTTGACCGGTGATTCACGAACGTTAAAACTTGTAAAAACTATACGATGACATATATATGGTTATATATATAGTTAACATGATTTTATTATAAGTATGTATCTCATTAGGTATTTTAACAATGAGTTATATACATAAAAATGAGACTATTAATTTAAGAAACTCGAAAACGATATATGTAACGATTATCGTTATAACAACGTCTTACTAGGTACATATGAATCATATTAAGATATTGATACACTTGGTTAATTATGTTAAATGATAAGTAAATATATTATTAAGTGTATTAACAATGAAATACATATGTAAAAATAAGACTACTAACTTAATGATTTCGAAACGAGACATATATGTAACGATTATCGTTGTAACGGCATTTAACTGTATATATATCATACTAAGAAATATTATATATCATAATATCATGATAATATAACAATTTAACATCTCATTTGTTATAATAAACAATGGGTTAACAACATTCAACAAGATCGTTAACCTAAAGGTTTCAAAACAACATTTACATGTAACGACTAACGATGACTTAACGACTCAGTTAAAATGTATATACATGTAGTGTTTTAATATGTATTCATACACTTTTGAAAGACTTCAAGACACTTATCAAAATACTTCTACTTAACAAAAATGCTTACAATTACATCCTCGTTCAGTTTCATCAACAATTCTACTAGTATGCACCCGTATTCGTACTCGTACAATACACAGCTTTTAGATGTATGTACTATTGGTATATACACTCCAATGATCAGCTCTTAGCAGCCCATGTGAGTCACCTAACACATGTGGGAACCATCATTTGGCAACTAGCATGAAATATCTCTTAAAATTACAAAAATATGAGTAATCATTCATGACTTATTTACATGAAAACAAAATTACATATCCTTTATATCTAATCCATACACCAACGACCAAAAACACCTACAAACACTTTCATTCTTCAATTTTCTTCATCTAATTGATCTCTCTCAAGTTCTATCTTCAAGTTCTAAGTGTTCTTCATAAATCCCAACAATCGCAACATCAATCGCAACTACAACAAATGGCCCAACAACAACAACAACAACAACAATAACAACAACAACAACAACTACAACAATCATCCCAACAACAATAACAACCGCAACAACAACAACAATCAGAAGCAGCTATGCCAAAGGTGTGAAAAGTATCACTCGGGGTTCTGCACCAAATTTTGCAACAAGTGTAAAAGAAATGGTCATAGCGCGGCGAAGTGTGAGGTCTACGGACCAGGAGTTAACAGAACGAAAGGAACAAATGGTGTCGGAACGAGTAATGGCGGAGCAAGTAGTGTCGGAGCGAGTTATGCCAATGTAGATTGTTATAAATGTGGAAAACCGGGCCACATTATTAGAAATTGCCCGAACCAGGAGAACACGAATGGACAAGGCCGCGGAAGAGTTTTCAATATTAATGCGGCAGAGTCACAGGAAGACCCGGAGCTTGTTACGGGTACGTTTCTTATTGACAATAAATCTGCTTACGTTTTATTTGATTCGGGTGCGGATAGAAGCTATATGAGTAGAGATTTTTGTGCTAAATTAAGTTGTCCATTGACGCCGTTGGATAGTAAATTTTTACTCGAATTAGCAAACGGTAAATTAATTTTAGCAGATAATATATGCCGAAATCGATAAATTAAACTGGGTAGCGAAATATTTAAGATTGATTTGATACCAGTAGAGTTAGGGAGTTTTGATGTAATAGTTGGCATGGACTGGCTGAAGAAGGTGAAAGCAGAGATCGTATGTTATAAAAATGCAATTCGCATTGTACGAGAAGAAGGAGAACCCTTAATGGTGTACGGAGAAAAGGGCGACATGAAGCTACATCTTATTAGTAATTTGAAGGCACAAAAACTAATAAGAAAAGGTTGCTATGCTGTTCTAGCACACATCGAGAAAGTACAAACTGAAGAAAAGAGCATCAATGATGTTCCCGTCGCAAAAGAATTTCCCGATGTATTTCCGAAAGAATTACCGGGACTACCTCCACATCGATCTGTTGAATTTCAAATAGATCTTGTACCAGGAGCTGCACCAATAGCTCGTGCTCCTTATAGACTCGCACCCAGCGAGATGAAAGAACTGCAAAGCCAACTGCAAGAACTATTAGAACGTGGTTTCATTCAACCAAGCACATCACCATGGGGAGCTCCTGTTTTGTTTGTCAAGAAGAAGGATGGTACATTTAGGTTGTGTATTGACTACAGGGAGTTGAACAAAGTTACCATCAAAAACCGTTATCCAATGCCGAGAATTGACGACTTATTTGATCAACTACAAGGCTCGTCGGTTTATTCGAAGATCGATTTACGTTCTGGATATCATCAAATGCGAGTAAAGGAGGATGATATTCCAAAAACTGCTTTTAGGACGCGTTATGGTCATTACGAGTTTATGGTTATGCCGTTTGGATTGACTAACGCACCAGCTGTGTTCATGGACCTTATGAACCGAGTGTGTGGGCCATATCTTGATAAGTTTGTCATTGTTTTCATCGATGACATACTTATTTACTCAAAGAATGATCAAGAGCACGAAGAACATTTGAGAAAAGTGCTAGAAGTATTGAGGAAAGAAAAACTGTACGCTAAGTTTTCAAAGTGTGCATTTTGGTTGGAAGAAGTTCAATTCCTCGGTCACATAGTGAACAAAGAAGGTATCCAGGTGGACCCGGCAAAGATCGAAACCGTTGAAAAGTGGGAAACCCCAAAAACTCCGAAGCATATACGTCAATTTTTAGGATTGGCTGGTTACTACAGAAGATTCATCCAAGATTTCTCCAAAATAGCAAAACCCTTGACTGCATTAACGCATAAAGGGAAGAAATTTGAATGGAAGGATGAACAAGAGAAGGCGTTTCAATTATTAAAGAAAAAGTTAACTACGGCACCTATATTGTCATTGCCTGAAGGGAATGATGATTTTGTGATTTATTGTGACGCATCAAAGCAAGGTCTCGGTTGTGTATTAATGCAACGGATGAAGGTGATTGCTTATGCGTCTAGACAATTGAAGATTCATGAGCAAAATTATACGACGCATGATTTGGAATTAGGCGCAGTTGTTTTTGCATTAAAGACTTGGAGGCACTACTTATATGGGGTCAAAAGTATTATATATACCGACCAAAAAAGTCTTCAACACATATTTAATCAGAAACAACTGAATATGAGGCAGCGTAGGTGGATTGAATTGTTGAATGATTACGACTTTGAGATTCGTTACCACCCGGGGAAGGCAAATGTGGTAGCCGACGCCTTGAGCAGAAAGGACAGAGAACCCATTCGAGTAAAATCTATGAATATAATGATTCACACTAACCTTACTACTCAAATAAAGGAGGCGCAACAAGGAGTTTTAAAAGAGCGAAATTTAAAGGATGAAATATCCAAAGGATCGGAGAAGCATCTTAATATTCAGGAAGACGGAACCCGGTATAGGGCTGAAAGAATTTGGGTACCAAAATTTGGAGATATGAGAGAAATGGTACTTAGAGAAGCTCATAAAACCAGATACTCAATACATCCTGGAACGGGGAAGATGTACAAGGATCTTAAGAAACATTTTTGGTGGCCAGGTATGAAATCCGATATTGCTAAATATGTAGGAGAATGTTTGACGTGTTCTAAGGTCAAAGCTGAACATCAGAAACCATCAGGTCTACTACAACAACCTGAAATCCCGGAATGGAAATAGGAAAACATTACCATGGATTTCATTACTAAATTGCCAAGGACTGCAAGTGGTTATGATACTATTTGGGTAATAGTTGATCGTCTCACCAAGTCAGCACACTTCCTGCCAATAAGAGAAGATGACAAGATGGAGAAGTTAGCACGACGGTATTTGAAGGAAGTCGTCTCCAGACATGGAATACCAATCTCTATTATCTCTGATAGGGATGGCAGATTTATTTCAAGATTCTGGCAGACATTACAGCAAGCATTGGGAACTCGTCTAGACATGAGTACTGCCTATCATCCACAAACTGATGGGCAGAGCGAAAGGATGATACAAACGCTTGAAGACATGCTACGAGCTTGTGTTATTGATTTCGGAAACAGTTGGGATCGACATCTACCGTTAGCAGAATTTTCCTACAACAACAGCTACCATTCAAGCATTGAGATGGCGCCGTTTGAAGCACTTTATGGTAGAAAGTGCAGGTCTCCGATTTGTTGGAGTGAAGTGGGGGATAGACAGATTACGGGTCCGGAGATAATACAAGAAACTACCGAGAAAATCATCCAAATTCAACAAAGATTGAAAACTGCCCAGAGTCGACAAAAGAGCTACGCGGACAGTAAAAGAAAAGATATAGAGTTTGAAATTGGAGAAATGGTCATGCTTAAGGTTTCACCTTGGAAAGGTGTTGTTCGATTTGGTAAACGGGGGAAACTAAATCCAAGGTACATTGGACCATTCAAGATTATAGATCGTGTCGGACCAGTAGCTTACCAACTGGAGCTACCTCAACAACTCGAGGCTGTACATCACACTTTTCACGTCTCAAATTTGAAGAAATTTTTTGCTAAAGAAGATCTCACTATTCCGTTGGACGAAATCCAAATCAATGAAAAACTTCAATTCATTGAAGAACCCGTCGAAATAATGGATCGTGAGGTTAAGAGACTTAAACAAAACAAGATACCGATTGTTAAGGTTTGATGGAATTCTAGTAGAGGACCCGAGTTCACCTGGGAGCGTGAAGATCAGATGAAGAAGAAATACCCGCATTTATTTCCAGAAGATACGTCAACACCTCCAACTGCTTAAAATTTCGGGACGAAATTTATTTAACGGGTAGGTACTGTAGTGACCCGAACTTTTCCATGTTTATATATATATTAAATGAAATTGTTATTTACATGATTAAGTGTTTCCAACATGTTAAGCATTCAAACTTGTTAAGACTTGATTAATTGAAATAGGTTTCATATAGACAATTGACCACCCAAGTTGACCGGTGATTCACGAACGTTAAAACTTGTAAAAACTATACGATGACATATATATGGTTATATATATAGTTAACATGATTTTATTATAAGTATGTATCTCATTAGGTATTTTAACAATGAGTTATATACATAAAAATGAGACTATTAATTTAAGAAACTCGAAAACGATATATATAACGATTATCGTTATAACAACGTCTTACTAGGTACATATGAATCATATTAAGATATTGATACACTTGGTTAATTATGTTAAATGATAAGTAAATATATTATTAAGTGTATTAACAATGAAATACATATGTAAAAATAAGACTACTAACTTAATGATTTCGAAACGAGACATATATGTAACGATTATCGTTGTAACGGCATTTAACTGTATATATATCATAATAAGATATATTATATATCATAATATCATGATAATATAACAATTTAACATCTCATTTGTTATAATAAACAATGGGTTAACAACATTCAACAAGATCGTTAACCTAAAGGTTTCAAAACAACATTTACATGTAACGACTAACGATGACTTAACGACTCAGTTAAAATGTATATACATGTAGTGTTTTAATATGTATTCATACACTTTTGAAAGACTTCAAGACACTTATCAAAATACTTCTACTTAACAAAAATGCTTACAATTACATCCTCGTTCAGTTTCATCAACAATTCTACTCGTATGCACCCGTATTCGTACTCGTACAATACACAGCTTTTAGATGTATGTACTATTGGTATATACACTCCAATGATCAGCTCTTAGCAGCCCATGTGAGTCACCTAACACATGTAGAAACCATCATTTGGCAACTAGCATGAAATATCTCATAAAATTACAAAAATATAAGTAATCATTCATGACTTATTTACATGAAAACAAAATTACATATCCTTTATATCTAATCCATACACCAACGACCAAAAACACCTACAAACACTTTTATTCTTCAATTTTCTTCATCTAATTGATCTCTCTCAAGTTCTATCTTCAAGTTCTAAGTGTTCTTCATAAATTCCAAAAGTTCTAGCTTCATAAAATCAAGAATACTTCCAAGATTGCAAGTTTACTTCCAAGTTTTCTAAATCCATTCCAAGTAATCATCAAAGATCAAGAAACCTTTATTACTTACAGTAGGTTATCTTTCTAATACAAGGTAATAATCATATTCAAACTTTAATTCAATTTCTATAACTATAACAATCTTATTTCGAGTGGAAATCTTACTTGAAATTGTTTTCGTGTCATGATTCTGCTTCAAGAACTTTCAAGCCATCCAAGGATCCTTTGAAGCTAGATCTATTTTTATCATTTCTAGTAGGTTTATCCAAGGAACTTGAGGTAGTAATGATGTTCATAACATCATTCAATTCATACATATAAAGCTATCTTATTCGAAGGTTTAAACTTGTAATCACTAGAACATAGTTTAGTTAATTCTAAACTTGTTCGCAAATAAAAGTTAATCCTTCTAACTTGACTTTTAAAATCAACTAAACACATGTTCTATATCTATATGATATGCTAACTTAATGATTTAAAACCTGGAAACACGAAAAACACCGTAAAACCGGATTTACGCCGTCGTAGTAACACCGCTGGCTGTTTTGGGTTAGTTAATTAAAAACTATGATAAACTTTGATTTAAAAGTTGTTATTCTGAGAAAATGATTTTTATTATGAACATGAAACTATATCCAAAAATTATGGTTAAACTCAAAGTGGAAGTATGTTTTCTAAAATGGTCATCTAGACGTCGTTCTTTCGACTGAAATGACTACCTTTACAAAAACGA
Organism: Rutidosis leptorrhynchoides; assembly: GCF_046630445.1. Lineage (NCBI taxonomy): Eukaryota > Viridiplantae > Streptophyta > Magnoliopsida > Asterales > Asteraceae > Rutidosis > Rutidosis leptorrhynchoides. The sequence goes on from NC_092343.1 coordinate 166,389,665, forward strand.
CTTGTAACTTATTTTTCCGACTATAAACCTATACTTTTTCTGTTTAGATTCATAAAATAGAGTTCAATATGAAACCATAGCAATTTGATTCACTCAAAACGGATTTAAAATGAAGAAGTTATGGGTAAAACAAGATTGGATAATTTTTCTCATTTTAGCTACGTGAAAATTGGTAACAAATCTATTCCAACCATAACTTAATCAACTTGTATTGTATATTATGTAATCTTGAGATACCATAGACACGTATACAATGTTTCGACCTATCATGTCGACACATCTATATATATTTCGGAACAACCATAGACACTCTATATGTGAATGTTGGAGTTAGCTATACAGGGTTGAGGTTGATTCCAAAATATATATAGTTTGAGTTGTGATCAATACTGAGATATGTATACACTGGGTCGTGGATTATTCAAGATAATATTTATCGATTTATTTCTGTACATCTAACTGTGGACAACTAGTTGTAGGTTACTAACGAGGACAGCTGACTTAATAAACTTAAAACATCAAAATATATTAAAAGTGTTGTAAATATATTTTGAACATACTTTGATATATATGTATATATTGTTATAGGTTCGTGAATCAACCAGTGGCCAAGTCTTACTTCCCGACGAAGTAAAAATCTGTGAAAGTGAGTTATAGTCCCACTTTTAAAATCTAATATTTTTGGAATGAGAATACATGCAGGTTTTATAAATGATTTACAAAATAGACACAAGTACGTGAAACTACATTCTATGGTTGAATTATCAAAATCGAATATGCCCCTTTTTATTAAGTCTGGTAATCTAAGAATTAGGGAACATACACCCTAATTGACGCGAATCCTAAAGATAGATCTATTGGGCCTAACAAACCCCATCCAAAGTACCGGATGCTTTAGTACTTCGAAATTTATATCATATCCGAAGGGTGTCCCGGAATGATGGGGATATTCTTATATATGCATCTTGTTAATGTCGGTTACCAGGTGTTCATCATATGAATGATTTTTATCTCTATGTATGGGATGTGTATTGAAATATGAAATCTTGTAGTCTATTGTTACGATTTGATATATATAGGTTAAACCTATAACTCACTAACATTTTTGTTGACGTTTAAAGCATGTTTATTCTCAGGTGAATACTAAGAGCTTCCGCTGTTGCATACTAAAATAAGGACAAGATTTGGAGTCCATGTTTGTATGATATTGTGTAAAAACTGCATTCAAGAAACTGATTTCGATGTAACATATTTGTATTGTAAACCATTATGTAATGGTCGTGTGTAAACAGGATATTTTAGATTATCATTATTTGATAATCTACGTAAAGCTTTTTAAACCTTTATTTATGAAATAAAGGTTATGGTTTGTTTTAAAAATGAATGCAGTCTTTGAAAAACGTCTCATATAGAGGTCAAAACCTCGCAACGAAATCAATTAATATGGAACGTTTTTAATCAATAAGAACGGGACATTTCAGTTGGTATCCGAGCGTTGGTCTTAGAGAACCAGAATTTTGCATTAGTGTGTCTTATCGAGTTTGTTAGGATGCATTAGTGAGTCTGGACTTCGACCGTGTTTACTTGAAAAATGATTGCTTAACAAATTTTGTTGGAAACTATATATTTTTAACATGTGAATATTATGTGATATATTAATCTCTTAACGCGTTTGATATTATATGATAGATGTCTACCTCTAGAACAAGTCCCATTGACTCACCTAATAATAATGAAGAGTCAAATGTAAATTGGAATGATTCGTGGACTGATTCACAAGTTCCCGAAGAGGAACCGGAAGAAGAGTCGGAACCGAAAGAATAATCAGAACCGGAAGAGGAGGAACCGGAGGAGGAAATAGAACCGGTGGGGGAAATAATAAAACGGTTAAGTAAAAGAAAATCCTCAACCAACCGACCAAGGTTAATTATGGTCAATGGTGTTTCCGCCAAGGAAGCAAAATATTGGGAGGATTACCAATTCTCCGATGAATCGGATTCCGACGAGAATTCCGATGATGTTATAGAAATTACCCCAACTGAATTTAAAAAGGCAAAAGAAAATAATAAGGGAAAGGGCATAAAAATAGAGAAATCTAATTCCAACCCCGATGAACTTTATATGTATCGTCAACCCCCGAAGCCCTTAAGTTGTAACAATGACCCGGGAAGCTCTAAACCACCAGGTTTTTCTAAACCGTTGTGGAAAATGACAGCTCGTATTAGGGGAACATCATATATCCCTAGAAACTTGGCAAAACGGACCAAAACCAAAGAAGAAGAAGAAACGAGCGAGTCGAAATAAGATAGTTGTATTCGTGTGGTGTAATATATGTAATATAGTGTGCTTATGCTTTATGTTATATGTAAAAATTGCTTGTATTAATAAGTATTTTTTTTTATGAATCTAACTCTTGTCTATTTTACAGTATAAAAACACAAAATGGATAGACAACCCAATATTTTAAGAGACCTACCTGGAGACATGATTGATAAAATCTTGTCTAGAGTCGGTCAGAATTCCTCGGCACAACTATTTAAGGCGAGATCAGTTTGTAAGACATTCGAAGAACGTTCCAAGAATGTCTTGGTTTATAAGAGACTTTCGTTTGAAAGATGGGGGATATCACATTGGGAAACCCATAAGTTACGATGTGTTTACTTTGAAGCATATATTGCGGGGAACCCAAATGCTATTTTACGCAACGGGTTAAGAAATTATTTTGACTCAATGTATCCGAATATAGGACTTCATGATTTAGAAAAAGCGGCTAACATGCAACATAAAGAAGCATGCTATGCTTACGGGTTAGTAATGTTCGCTTCTCACCAAAGTGAGAAAAAGAACATCGGGCTACAACTATTAAACAAAACGTTCCCACAAGTGACGGAGTCGGTAATTGGGGTAAGAAATGAGGTTTTTAGGTTATTACGAGACTGTTGGTCATTACGTAACTCTCGTCCCTTTGACGACGTTACAACACGCTGTCTTATCAACGGCCATAACGGTTATGTTCCACAAGACCAAGGATGGGAAGTAGTCCTAGTAAAACCAGAATGCATGACTTGTTTCTGGACGTATGAATTACGTGTCTTTATTGCCTTTGCTGAACAACTTGTGTACTAGCTAGAATTATCTTCACAACTATCTTGTATCAAAGTTATTGTGTGCTATATTTCATGCTTTATGTAAAATAAGCGGTATTGTAAGTTTGTAAAATATTGTATAAAAGTTTGAACGCGAAATATTATTATAATCAGTTTTTCATATAGAATTGTAGTAGTTGAATTGTATATTAGCTACTAAGTATGAACTTAACGGGTAGGTACTACCCTAATTTAAACTTATAAAACGCTAATATGAAGAAAAAGCTTTTATAAATGAGTTCATATTATGCTACGAAATACTATTAACTACTCTTAATATTCTGTATGATTAACTTGTTCCATTTGACTATTTTGAAGGAAATGGCACCGACTACTCGACACACCGTGAATATGAATGAAGAGGAATTCCGTACTTTTCTAGCTTCAAACATAGCCGCAGTACAGGCTGCGCTACATACCAACAATAACCTTGGATCTAGCAGTACAGGAAATCGTGTAGGATGCACCTACAAAGAATTCACTGCCTGCAAACCTTTGGAATTTGATGGAACCGAAGGACCGATCGGATTGAAACGGTGGACCGAAAAGGTCGAATCGGTGTTTGCCATAAGTAAGTGTACTGAAGAGGACAAAGTGAAGTACGCTACGCATACCTTCACAGGTTCTGCGTTAACATGGTGGAATACCTATCTAGAGCAAGTGGGACAAGATGATGCTTACGCACTACCGTGGTCAGCATTCAAGCACTTGATGAACGAGAAGTACCGTCCCAGAACCGAGGTCAATAAGCTCAAGACAGAACTTAGAGGGTTACGAACCCAAGGATTTGATATTACCACGTACGAAAGACGATTCACAGAATTGTGCCTATTGTGTCCGGGAGCTTTCGAAGATGAGAAAGAGAAGATCGACGCGTTTGTGAAAGGATTACCGGAAAGAATCCAAGAAGATATAAGTTCACACGAGCCCGCCTCCATACAACAGGCATGTAGAATGGCTCACAAACTAGTGAACCAGATTGAGGAAAGAATTAAAGAACAGACGGCTGAAGAGGCCAATGTGAAGCAAGTCAAAAGAAAGTGGGAGGAAAACGGTGATAAGAATCACCAATACAACAACAACAGCAATTACAATAATAATCGCAACAATTATCCCAACAATCGCAACATCAATCGCAACTACAACAAACGGCCCAACAACAACAACAACAACAACAACAACAACTACAACAATCATCCCAACAACAATAACAACCGCAACAACAACAACAATCAGAAGCAGCTATGCCAAAGGTGTGAAAAGTATCACTCGGGGTTATGCACCAAATTTTGCAACAAGTGTAAAAGAAATGGTCATAGCGCGGCGAAGTGTGAGGTCTATGGACCAGGAGTTAACAAAACGAAAGGAACAAATGGTGTCGGAACGAGTAATGGCGGAGCAAGTAGTGTCGGAGCAAGTTATGCTAATGTAGTTTGTTATAAATGTGGAAAACCGGGCCACATTATTAGAAATTGCCCGAACCAGGAGAACACGAATGGACAAGGCCGCGGAAGAGTTTTCAATATTAATGCGACAGAGGCACAGGAAGACCCGGAGCTTGTTACGGATACGTTTCTTATTGACAATAAATTTGCTTACGTTTTATTTGATTCGGGTGCGGATAGAAGCTATATGAGTAGAGATTTTTGTGCTAAATTAAGTTGTCCATTGACGCCGTTGGATAGTAAATTTTTACTCGAATTAGCAAACGGTAAATTAATTTTAGCAGATAATATATGCCGAAATCGAGAAATTAAACTGGGTAGCGAAATATTTAAGATTGATTTGATACCAGTAGAGTTAGGGAGTTTTGATGTAATAGTTGGCATGGACTGGCTGAAGAAGGTGAAAGCAGATATCGTATGTTATAAAAATGCAATTCGCATTGTACGAGAAGAAGGAGAACCCTTAATGGTGTACGGAGAAAAGGGCAACAGGAAGCTACATCTTATTAGTAATTTGAAGGCACAAAAACTAATAAGAAAAGGTTGCTATGCTATTCTAGCACACATCGAGAAAGTACAAACTGAAGAAAAGAGCATCAATGATGTTCCCGTCGCAAAAGAATTTCCTGATGTATTTTCGAAAGAATTACCGGGACTACCTCCACATCGATCTGTTGAATTTCAAATAGATCTTGTACCAGGAGCTGCACCAATAGCTCGTGCTCCTTATAGACTCGCACCCAGCGAGATGAAAGAACTGCAAAGCCAACTGCAAGAACTATTAGAATGTGGTTTCATTCGACCAAGCACATCACCATGGGGAGCTCCTGTTTTGTTTGTCAAGAAGAAGGATGGTACATTTAGGTTGTGTATTGACTACAGAGAGTTGAACAAAGTTACCATCAAAAACCGTTATCCACTGCCGAGAATTGACGACTTATTTGATCAACTACAAGACTCGTCGGTTTATTCGAAGATCGATTTACGTTCTGGATATCATCAAATGCGAGTAAAGGAGGATGATATTCCAAAAACTGCTTTTAGGACGCGTTATGGTCATTACGAGTTTATGGTTATGCCGTTTGGATTGACTAACGCACCAGCTGTGTTCATGGACCTTATGAACCGAGTGTGTGGGCCATATCTTGACAAGTTTGACATTGTTTTCATCGATGACATACTTATTTACTCAAAGAATGATCAAGAGCACGAAGAACATTTGAGAAAAGTGCTAGAAGTATTGAGGAAAGAAAAACTGTACGCTAAGTTTTCAAAGTGTGCATTTTGGTTGGAAGAAGTTCAATTCCTCCGTCACATAGTGAACAAAGAAGGTATCCAGGTGGATCCGGCAAAGATCGAAACCGTTGAAAAGTGGGAAACCCCAAAAACTCCGAAGCATATACGTCAATTTTTAGGATTGGCTGGTTACTACAGAAGATTCATCCAAGATTTCTCCAAAATAGCAAAACCCTTGACTGCATTAACGCATAAAGGGAAGAAATTTGAATGGAAGGATGAACAAGAGAAGGCGTTTCAATTATTGAAGAAAAAGCTAACTACGGCACCTATATTGTCATTGCCTGAAGGGAATGATGATTTTGTGATTTATTGTGACGCATCAAAGCAAGGTCTCGGTTGTGTATTAATGCAACGAACGAAGGTGATTGCTTATGCGTCTAGACAATTGAAGATTCATGAGCAAAATTATACGACGCATGATTTGGAATTAGGCGCGGTTGTTTTTACATTAAAGACTTGGAGGCACTACTTATATGGGGTCAAAAGTATTATATATACCGACCACAAAAGTCTTCAACACATATTTAATCAGAAACAACTGAATATGAGGCAGCGTAGGTGGATTTAATTGTTGAATGATTACGACTTTGAGATTCGTTACCACCCGGGGAAGGCAAATGTGGTAGCCGACGCCTTGAGCAGAAAGGACAGAGAACCCATTCGAGTAAAATCTATGAATATAATGATTCACACTAACCTTACTACTCAAATAAAGGAGGCGCAACAAGGAGTTTTAAAAGAGGGAAATTTAAAGGATGAAATACCCAAAGGATCGGAGAAGCATCTTAATATTCAGGAAGACAGAACCCGGTATAGGGTTGAAAGAATTTGGGTACCAAAATTTGGAGATATGAGAGAAATGGTACTTAGAGAAGCTCATAAAACCAGATACTCAATACATCCTGAAACGGGGAAGATGTACAAGGATCTTAAGAAACATTTTTGGTGGCCAGGTATGAAAGCCGATATTGCTAAATATGTAGGAGAATGTTTGACGTGTTCTAAGGTCAAAGCTGAACATCAGAAACCATCAGGTCTACTACAACAACCTGAAATCCCTGAATAGAAATGGGAAAACATTACCATGGATTTCATTACTAAATTGCCAAGGACTGCAAGTGGTTATGATACTATTTGGGTAATAGTTGATCGTCTCACCAAGTCAGCACACTTCCTGCCAATAAGAGAAGATGACAAGATGGAGAAGTTAGCACAACTGTATTTGAAGGAAGTCGTCTCCAGACATGGAATACCAATCTCTATTATCTCTGATAGGGATGGCAGATTTATTTCAAGATTCTGGCAGACATTACAGCAAGCATTGGGAACTCGTCTAGACATGAGTACTGCCTATCATCCACAAACTGATGGACAGAGCGAAAGGACGATACAAACGCTTGAAGACATGCTACGAGCTTGTGTTATTGATTTCAGAAACAGTTGGGATCGACATCTACCGTTAGCAGAATTTTCCTACAACAACAGCTACCATTCAAGCATTGAGATGGCGCCGTTTGAAGCACTTTATGGTAGAAAGTGAAGGTCTTCGATTTGTTGGAGTGAAGTGGGGGATAGACAGATTACGGGTCCGGAGATAATACAAGAAACTACCGAGAAAATCATCCAAATTCAACAAAGATTGAAAACCGCCCAGAGTCGACAAAAGAGCTACGCGGACAGTACAAGAAAAGATATAGAGTTTGAAATTGGAGAAATGGTCATGCTTAAGGTTTCACCTTGGAAAGGCGTTGTTCGATTTGGTAAACGGGGGAAACTAAATCCAAGGTACATTGGACCATTCAAGATTATAGATCGTTTCGGACCAGTAGCTTACCAACTGGAGCTACCTCAACAACTCGCGGCTGTACATAACACTTTCCATGTCTCAAATTTGAAGAAATGTTTTGCTAAAGAAGATCTCACTATTCCGTTGGACGAAATCCAAATCAATGAAAAACTTCAATTCATTGACGACCCGTCGAAATAATGGATCGTGAGGTTAAGAGACTTAAACAAAACAAGATACCGATTGTTAAGGTTCGATGGAATGCTCGTAGAGGACCCGAGTTCACCTGGGAGCGTGAAGATCAGATGAAGAAGAAATACTCGCATTTATTTCCAGAAGATACGTCAACACCTCCAACTGCTTAAAATTTCGGGACGAAATTTATTTAACGGGTAGGTACTGTAGTGACCCGAACTTTTCCATGTTTATATATATATTAAATGAAATTGTTATTTACATGATTAAGTGTTTCCAACATGTTAAGCAATCAAACTTGTTAAGACTTGATTAATTGAAATAGGTTTCATATAGATAATTTACCACCCAAGTTGACCGGTGATTCACGAACGTTAAAACTTGTAAAAACTATACGATGACATATATATGGTTATATATATAGTTAACATGATTTTATTATAAGTATGTATCTCATTAGGTATTTTAACAATGAGTTATATACATAAAAATGAGACTATTAATTTAAGAAACTCGAAAACGATATATATAACGATTATCGTTATAACAACGTCTTACTAGGTACATATGAATCATATTAAGATATTTATACACTTGGTTAATTATGTTAAATGATAAGTAAATATATTATTAAGTGTATTAACAATGAAATACATATGTAAAAATAAGACTACTAACTTAATGATTTCGAAACGAGACATATATGTAACGATTATCGTTGTAACGGCATTTAACTGTATATATATCATACTAAGATATATTATATATCATAATATCATGATAATATAACAATTTAACATCTCATTTGTTATAATAAACGATGGGTTAACAACATTCAACAAGATCGTTAACCTAAAGGTTTCAAAACAACATTTACATGTAACGACTAACTATGACTTAACGACTCAGTTAAAATGTATATACATGTAGTGTTTTAATATGTATTCATACACTTTTGAAAGACTTCAAGACACTTATCAAAATACTTCTACTTAACAAAAATGCTTACAATTACATCCTCGTTCAGTTTCATCAACAATTCTACTCGTATGCACCCGTATTCGTACTCGTACAATACACAGCTTTTACATGTATGTACTATTGGTATATACACTCCAATGATCAGCTCTTATCAGCACATTTGAGTCACCTAACACATGTGTGAACCATCATTTGGCAACTAGCATGAAATATCTCATAAAATTACAAAAATATGAGTAATCATTCATGACTTATTTACATGAAAACAAAATTACATATCTTTTATATCTAATCCATACACCAACGACCAAAAACACCTACAAACACTTTCATTCTTCAATTTTCTTCATCTAATTGATCTCTCTCAAGTTCTATCTTCAAGTTCTAAGTGTTCTTCATAAATTCCAAAAGTTCTAGCTTCATAAAATCAAGAATACTTCCAAGATTGCAAGTTTACTTCCAAGTTTTCTAAATCCATTCCAAGTAATCATCCAAGATCAAGAAACCTTTGTTACTTACAGTAGGTTATCTTTCTAATACAAGGTAATAATCATATTCAAACTTTAATTCAATTTCTATAACTATAACAATCTTATTTCGAGTGAAAATCTTACTTGAAATTGTTTTCGTGTCATGATTCTGCTTCAAGAACTTTCAACCCATCCAAGGATCCTTTGAAGCTAGATCTATTTTTCTCATTTCCAGTAGGTTTATCCAAGGAACTTGAGGTAGTAATGATGTTCATAACATCATTCGATTCATACATATAAAGCTATCTTATTCGAAGGTTTAAACTTGTAATCACTAGAACATAGTTTAGTTAATTCTAAACTTGTTCGCAAATAACAGTTAATCCTTATAACTTGACTTTTAAAATCAACTAAACACATGTTCTATATCTATATGATATGCTAACTTAATGATTTAAAACCTGAAAACACGAAAAACACCGTAAAACCGGATTTACGCCGTCGTAGTAACACCGCTGGCTGTTTTGGGTTAGTTAATTAAAAACTATGATAAACTTTGATTTAAAAGTTGTTATTCTGAGAAAATGATTTTTATTATGAACATGAAACTATATCCAAAAATTATGGTTAAACTCAAAGTGGAAGTATGTTTTCTAAAATGGTCATCTAGACGTCGTTCTTTCGACTGAAATGACTACCTTTACAAAAATGACTTGTAACTTATTTTTACGACTATAAACCTATACTTTTTCTGTTTAGATTCATAAAATAGAGTTCAATATGAAACCATAGTAATTTGATTCACTCAAAACAGATTTAAAATGAAGAAGTTATGGGTAAAACAAGATTGGATAATTTTTCTCATTTTAGCTACGTGAAAATTGGTAACAAATCCATTCCAACCATAACTTAATCAACTTGTATTGTATATTATGTAATCTTGAGATACCATAGACACGTATACAATGTTTCGACCTATCATGTCGACACATCTATATATATTTCGGAACAACCATAGACACTCTATATGTGAATGTTGGAGTTAGCTATACAGGGTTGAGGTTGATTCCAAAATATATATAGTTTGAGTTGTGATCAATACTGAGATACGTATACACTGGGTCGTGGATTGATTCAAGATAATATTTATCGATTTATTTCTGTACATCTAACTGTGGACAACTAGTTGTAGGTTACTAACGAGGACAGCTGACTTAATAAACTTAAAACATCAAAATATATTAAAAGTGTTGTAAATATATTTTGAACATACTTTGATATATATGTATATATTGTTATAGGTTCGTGAATCAACCAGTGGCCAAGTCTTACTTCCCGACGAAGTAAAAATCTGTGAAAGTGAGTTATAGTCCCACTTTTAAAATCTAATATTTTTGGGATGAGAATACATGCAGGTTTTATAAATGATTTACAAAATAGACACAAGTACGTGAAACTACATTCTATGGTTGAATTATCAAAATCGAATATGCCCCTTTTTATTAAGTCTGGTAATCTAAGAATTAGGGAACAGACACCCTAATTGACGCGAATCCTAAAGATAGATCTATTGGGCCTAACAAACCCCATCCAAAGTACCGGATGCTTTAGTACTTCGAAATTTATATCGTATCCGAAGGGTGTCCCGGAATGATGGGGATATTCTTATATATGCATCTTGTTAATGTCGGTTACCAGGTGTTCACCATATGAATGATTTTTATCTCTATGTATGGGATGTGTATTGAAATATGAAATCTTGTGGTCTATTGTTACGATTTGATATATATAGGTTAAACCTATAACTCACCAACATTTTTGTTGACGTTTAAAGCATGTTTATTCTCAGGTGAATACTAAGAGCTTCCGCTGTTGCATACTAAAATAAGGACAAGATTTGGAGTCCATGTTTGTATGATATTGTGTAAAAACTGCATTCAAGAAACTGATTTCGATGTAACATATTTGTATTGTAAACCATTATGTAATGGTCGTGTGTAAACAGGATATTTTAGATTATCATTATTTGATAATCTACGAAAAGCTTTTTAAACCTTTATTTATGAAATAAAGGTTATGGTTTGTTTTAAAAATGAATGCAGTCTTTGAAAAACGTCTCATATAGAGGTCAAAACCTCGCAACGAAATCAATTAATATGGAACGTTTTTAATCAATAAGAACGGGACATTTCAAACATATCCAACAAATATGCAATCTATACCTCTTTCACCTAAACTTTTCTTCTTGGGATCAGGTAGTCTTACAACCGCCCTACAGCCCCATACCCGAAGATAATTCAAGTTAGGTTTCCTTTTATTCCAAAGTTCATAAGGTGTAATCTTGTTTCTTTTGTTAGGAACTCTATTAAGCAAATAACAAGCTGTTAACATAGCTTCCCCCAAAAATCCTTCACTTAAACCCGAATAGGATAACATGGAATTAACCATTTCCTTAAGGACCCTATTCTTCCTTTCAGATATACCATTTTGTTGTGGAGTATAAGGAGCTGTGGTCTCATGGATAATACCAACGGATTGGAAATACGATTGTTCAATGTATTCACCTCCCCTATCTGTTCTAAGTCTTTTTATCAAAGCCTTTTGTTGTAATTCTACTTCAGTTTTAAATATTTTAAATTTATCTAATGTTTCATCATTAGTATGTAACAAATAAACATAGCAAAATCTAGAAGCATCATCAATAAAAGTCACAAAATATTTCTTGTTCCCTAAAGTAGGAGTAGCATGCAAATCACATAAATCACTATGTATTAATTCCAAAATTTCAGTATCACGATGTACATTTTGAAATGGTTTCTTAGTGATCTTTGTTAACATACACGTTTTACACTTTTCATTGTTCATGTCAAAAGCCGGTATTAATCCATCTTTAGACATATCTTGCATTCTTTTAAAGTGTATATGTCCTAGTCTAGCATGCCAAAGTGTAGAATTATTTATGCTAGAAGTAGATATAAAAGCAAAATTAACATTCAAGTGATTAATGTTAAGTCTAAACATTCTATTGCATAAATAACCAAAACCAACAAACATACCATGTTTTGACAAAACAAACTTATCAGATTCAATCACTTGTTTATAACCACAACAATTTAACACACTACTGGAAACCAAATTTTTTCTTATTTGTGGTACATGCAAAACATCAAACAAACAAATAGTTTTTCCAGAACTAAAACACAAATCCACACTTCCACGTCCATGAACAGATGCTGTTGACTCATTTCCCATATGAAGAATTGATCCATCAGTCACGGACTCGTAAGTCTTGAACCAAAATCTATCCTTGCATACATGGGTGGTAGCTCCCGAGTCAACCCACCACGCGACATCATCATCCTGCACAAAATAAGCCTCAGATATATATGAAACATAATAATTCTCATTTGAATTATTAAATATATTCTGACCTTTCGAGTTGTGGTTGTTTAAACCATTTCCCGAACCGCTTGTGCTAGATCCTTTGGCATTATTATTACCAAAAATAACCTTGCAATCCTTTTTCATGTGTCCAGTTTTACCACACTTCCAACAAGTCAATTTAGACTTCTTGTTCGGATTAGCCTTGTTATAACCTTGATGTTTACGTTTGCCCTTTTTGTCATTATTACTAGTGAACTTTTTATGTTCCACCATATTGACAACAGACGTACCAGCAACTTCGTTGCTCTTTGGCTTGTCATTATCCTGCAACCTGAGGGATTCCTCAATACGCAGATGACTACCCAACTCAACAAGAGTTAACTCCTCCTTCTTATGTTTCAAAGAATGTTTAAATTCTTTCCAAGATGGAGGTAGTTTATCAATCATGCTTGAGACTTGAATAGACTCATCCATGTTCATCTTATGTTGTGTGAATTGACCAAGTATACGAATGAGCTCATTGTATTGTTCCAAGACCGGTCTAGAATCGACCATCTTGTAATTATTAAAATTACTCACAAGGAACTTTTTACTAGAAGCATCCTCAGACATATACTTGGTTTCTAAACAGTCCCATAGTTCTTTAGAAGATTCAACATTTAGGTAAATATCAAAAAGGGAATCAGCCATACCATTGAGGATTAAACATCTAGCGATGTAGTCATGGTTCTCCCACTTGCACCTTTTCCGAATTTGTTCAATAGTGGCATCATCACCATGATTTTCAGGAATTGGTGTGCTGAGTACGTACACCACACTCATGCTGCTCAGAAAGAAGTGCATCTTCTTTTGCCATCTCCTAAAATCAATTCCCTCAAACTTATCAAGTTTGGAGAAATTCGCCGTCATGTGTTTCATCGTAGCCGCCATCGATTATAACGAATAATTACTTTCGATTGTTGGAGGTTTTATTGAAATTTCGTGTAGGGTAAAATAATCGATAGCCGGATAAATCACTGAATCGTGGTATCACTTTCCGAAAGTAATTATTCGACCCTTATTGCCTGAGTTACACGAATATCACTTTGGGATAAGACAGAGATTAGTTCTTGTTATTGGCAGTAAACAAGAACTCTTTTGTATAAGAGTATTAAGGTGTTTTTCGTATATCTTATTCTCATAAATGATAGTCCTTATTTATAGGCACCCAAAAATAAGTATTATTCCACGATGGAGATGTTTTACTAACTAATTTCATTTTCAAATCTAAAACAAATCCTTTACATAAAGTTGTTTGTTTTATTTCCAACAACCAAATCAAGGAAATCGTTTTCAAATCTAAACAAATCCTTTACATAAAGTTGTTTGTTTTATTTCCAACAACCAAATCAAGTAAATCGTTTTCAAATCTAAAACAAATCATTTACATAAAGTTGTTTGTTTTATTTCCAACAACCAAATCTAGGAAATCGTTTTCAAATCTAAAACAAATCCTTTACATAAAGTTGTTTGTTTTATTTCCACGATGGAGATGTTTCACCTAGTGTAGGAATAACACTTCCGTAATCACTCAAATTTGTGATAATGGAAAACCACTTTCGGGTCCGGGCAATCTATCACTTAATGGGTGTACACTCCGTACCTCCTAACCCGTTTACAAGTGTAGATTAAATCCCTCAATTACACTAAATTTACAACATGATATTGAGCTTTCAACACAATAATTCACTTCTGTTCGACTTAGAAATAGTGCATACACGAAAGGAAGAATAAGCCTGTAAATTTGTGTACATTTGTATTGATAATTTTATCTAACCAAAAGCATAATCACTTGTACAATGTTCTTTTATGATTCGTCTCTAGCAAACTAATGGTTAAACTAGTTCCATTGTCAAACTTACTTGTATGCAACCAACATATTTGTACTACAGTTAGAAACACTAAATAAACTCATACTGTATACGGAGTAGTAACTAAACGATATAGTTGACATGAAGAGAATACTCTCAACTAAAGTGTCGGTACGCGTTTGCCACCTTTTACAGTTGAGTTACTCCAACATTTGGCTCAACTACTTAAAACTACTTTTGTTTGTTTCTAATCGAATCAATTGCTAGGTCTTAAAGTTTGTCCGTGTTAGAACTATTACACGACTTTTGGTACCCTTCATGCCGGAGTAAATTTTAGGTATGGAAAACTAGATAATGTATAAGAACTGAATAGTAACTACGGAGTAAAATACAAATTAGAATGAGTGTTGGAAAAGAGACAAAATGTTTGAATTTTGGGACCATAAAGTAAACTTGAATGATAATGATAATTCACAGCAATAGGGTTAGCATTAGCATTATTTATTTACACGCCCACTAAACTACCTTCATATCGTACAAACCTTAAAGCTTCATAGTAACTATACTTGATTGGCCTAGTTAAAGTGATTTTGACACACATGATACATGCATACTATCTACAACACCATTACACTGACTGAATAGTACGGAGTACCATTTTTCACAATTCCTCCAGATCATACAAGTCAGACCGATAGTCAGCATTTTGATTTGGCTAATGATAAATTCAACACTAAAATTTGATATATCCACATGTACAATTGTAATATACAACTCATCAATGCATAAAAATGGTGGATCTATAATAATATCAGTGTTGGATTTATCAACACCATGGCCAAGTCGGTCAAAAATCGCCGGTCAAACGATCAAAATTCAGATTCAGCCAACTTGAGATTTAGCCGGTTAAAGTTAGTTACAACGATCAACGTCGAAGTTGATCAATGTTCAAGTTCCCAACCGGACCAGTTCCCAACTAGCAACTTTTACAACCTTGGAATTATTATGGTTACAAAACAACTTAATCTATCATTTCAACATAAGACTGTAACTAATCATATCAATTTCCATCAATATAACCTACTCCCAGTACATGAAATTTTGAATGCTTGGTATGTAGCTATCACTTGGATGTTACTTGCATTTAAACCATAAAGATATATTCATAATTGACAATAGCTAAAGGGATTTTGGTTATCAAATCATTCTCACCCACCAGTCCACCACCCACCTAGAAAATCGATAGTGATACCGTGTCTGGATTATAGGTAACTATTTATACGTTCCCAATCTTTCTAGTTCAAATGGTTAGTTACGTTAACTACGGTTCTACATTCCTTCAATAGCATCAGTACTTTTAAGAGCAAGTGTACTACCACAAGTAAAGATAGACAAAAACATAATATGGAGTTAACATCGTGCATGTTTAATCTTTGACACGTCATATATTTTAAGCTAAAAGATTTTATTTAAAAGGATAAAGCAACGAACAAGTAAAAATCATCCCAAATTTATTGAATACATATAACTTTCTAATTCATTTTGTTTGAATTTTTTTTCAAAGGTTGGTTAATGATTATTACAGCTATGTAATCACACTTAACAAGCTAATCAACCAATTCAAAAGCAAAATAATAAAAAAAAAAAATATAAGTGCGTGTGTGTGTGTATTTTGTTAACCCACGCAAAATAAGTACTCATTCTGACCCAAATACGTAACTCAACCTGCCCATAGCAAGTACTCATTCTAAAACAAAATAAAAGAGAGTAAGAAAGTGTGAGTGTGTGTGTTATTAACCCACACACAAAAAAACATACTCATTCTGACCCAAATATGTAACTCAACCGCCCCATTTAAAACCTATATCATATGACATACTATCATATGACATACGAAAGGATGCATGTAGCATTAAACACGAAAAAAATATAAATTTAAAATATTTAGATATCAAATAAACACAAGTCTGTGACTAGTTGGAAAAATTGTTGAGCTTAGCTTACAGTCTTAGAAAGGTTGTTCAACTTACAATCGCCTACGATCTTATATTCTACACTAATGCAAGAAAGTAAGCCATTTGGTAATCTACCCAACACAAATACAATCAGAAGATTGTAAATTAAGGATTAAGTAATAGAGAAGTTACCAGAAAATATAACATTATGTTGTTTGGCCATCTGCACGAGTTCACTTACTCGTATTAACTTAACGAGATATAATTTTATTAGATAGCTTAATAAGTTCTTCCTCATCTTCAAGTTTCTTTCTTCTAGCAGCCTCTTCTTTCTGTCTTTGAATAAGTTCAAGTTCCCTGTGTCGTTCCTCTTCTTTACGTTGAAGCTCAAGAGCCTCTCTTCTTTGAGCTTCTTCAACTCTCCTTCGATTCTCTTCCAACATCTTATCAAGCTCTTCTCTTTCTCTTCTTGCTTGTTCCTGATTATAATTGACCATGTGAATCAAAATGCAGTTGTTGATCAAGATTGTGTACAGTAAAAGTACCTCTTATGTATGCACCAAATATTTGCATCGATTTGGTCTAAAAAGATCGTACCCCCTTGGTATATGCTAAAACCATATTTGTTTTAACACATGTATATGCACCAAAAGTCGATAACTTTACATCAAGAAGTTATATACTAATCTCTAAATTTGATTTAAAAAGCTAACAACAAATAAGTTTAGCTGAATCTAATCAATAAGTTAGATATTACTCTCTAAGTAAATTAACAATAACAAATAGAACTGAACAAAAAAGATAATGAATGTGATTTTGGTGTTTAAGTGCGTACATTAGAGATGGTCTAATGAGTTTCAACTAATAAATAAGTAATTATCAGTTACAGAGTACTAAATAGATACTGAATGAACACAAGTAAATAATTTGTGATTAAACATACAGGCTGCAATTTCGACTCATTGACTTATGAATTGGTAGATTTAGGTTGTATTTTTTTTTTCTCAAAGGGGCCCAATACTCAAACTACATATATTTGCCGAAATGGGAAAATGTGAAATGGCTGGAGGACACCCAAAGTTCATTTTTATATTTTTATGTAAACAACCTCATATATATTGTTTATAATCAAAAACTTGGACTACTAATAATTTTTTTAATATATCTGCAAATATAAAAATTGAATTATTCATCTATAAAATCATTACAAAAATACATTTTACACTTTTACTAAACAATGAGCCATTGAACCTGATCGCGTTTTGACCCGTTAACCCACCCACCCACCCGCCCATCCAACCACCTCTTTACAATATGAGAAGAATGGTAGACAACTAGTGGACACGGTAATATCTTTACACATAATCCAGTTACCTCTTTTTGTCTAGCTTCAGTAAGAGCCGCTTGCTTTTCTCGTTCAAGTTGAGCCTCAACGTCATTAAAAAGTTTCTTTTGGCCTTCTTCAACTCTCCTTTCTATTTCCATTTTGACTTCTTCGGAATTCAATTTCTCCTCAACTTTTGTCCGTATTGCTTCTTCTATTCTCTTAGCCGTCTCTTCTAGAATTTGTAGTTCCCGCTCCTGTTCAAGTCTAACAAAGCATACAAGTAGTCAAAAACAAGCAAAAGTATGCCAAAACATAATCTTTTGGCAGCTTGGTAACAAAATGAGATTCAGTTTTACATTGATAACAGTTGTAGGTTTGCATATATTTATTGATAGTTGTATTTTCTTAATGTATATAGGCTTTGATGCAAAAGGTTCGTACTTTGAGAGGGGTTACAAAAGAAAAAGTATCTAATACAGGCCATTCTGTGATCTTAATTATTAAAGGTTATCCAACAAATGTATAAATCTCTATATTCAACCTGCACTTATCAAAAGTATACATTATAGCCAACTAAAATGACTGTTCAATGTAACAAAAATAACTTCAATTCAGGGGGATATTCAGTTATCCTTCATTCAATATGACATCTTGCAGGCTTCTCATTAAAAATTTCACTTATTATGGTGTCAATCTAACAATTTATCTATGCTACTAGGAAGCATTACAAAAACACAAATACACCCAACAAATATTTACCACTCTGAGAAAGCTACTTATTATATCTTAATTAGCTTGTAAAGAGTAATAATTTTTCATCACAAGCAAAAACCCAAGTCCTATCAAATCCAGAGTAATTTAGACCACTTTAAAAGTTGACGAAGTTAGTTGTGTTATCTCGGTGCAGATAACACCTCATACAAATTGATACACTCGTCTAGAAAGAAACGAAGTTACACAATTAAACTCATTGTACATTAGAGGTCGTTAAAGAGACACCTTAAAGAGTAACTATAACGCTTACTCATATCAACTCATAGGTTGTTAAAGATACTAATCATTACGCTCCAGCAACACTAATCACTAGCACAAGACTTAAACAATTAGCCCTAAAACAATAACCAATAGAGTGTCTCATTCAATTCATTACTTCCAACCATATCAAATATCCTACATAACGTTTGAAACACACAGCAACAAGCAAAAAAAGAAAACACTTTTACCAACCTTTTCTTTTCTTCTTCTTCCTTTTTCAATTTCGCAAGTGCATTTTTACGCTCGGTAGATGTAACACTCGCGCTTGGCGACTGTGGTGGACTTACTGAAGTAGTCTTGCTTCTTCGTCTCCTGTGACGTCTAGGTGTTGGCGACCGACTCTTTTTATGTCTAGAAACCGGAGACCGACTTCTTCGCCTAATAATCAATACGTAATACCAAAATCACATTTGCAATATAAAAACCCCCAACAGCTTTAAGAAAGTCTTAAATTCAACCTAAATTTGTGATCATATGGTACGTTTGTTAATAATGTACTCTATCAATTTAAACATCTCAGCTACATACAGATAGTTGATTGAATTACAGAAATACATAATAATAGAATGAAATTAAAGTCGAAAGAAGTTGAGCTGACCTGCTGTACGGTGAGCGGCTACGGTCTCTCCGGCGCCGGCGGCTGACCGGAGACGGCGAGTGCCTCCTATGGTAAGAAGACGGAGATCTCGAAACACTTCGAGGCATTATTCAATTTAATTTTTGATTTATTTCAATTGAATTGAACAATTTAATGAATATTGAGTTTTCTGTTTATCGACATTAAACCCTAGAATTCACACGAAAGAGACTAATGAAGGTGAAAACAGGGGAGGGCCCGATACCTTCCAAAATGTGTAAATTATGAATTTCGTCCCTCGCCTATTATTTAATCTCTATATTTGATCCCTCAATCAAAATAGTAAAAGATACAAGATGATCAATTAAAGAAGGTTAAAAAGCTTTATCATTTTTTCGAAAATTTCGAAAAAAAATAACTTTTATCAACTTTTTGAAAAATAAACTTTTATCATTTTTTTATGTTTATCAAACCTTAGATTCATTTCGAACACTGTTTGTATTTATATATATTTTTGGTGAATAAAGAAGAACGATATATAACCGAGGAATTTTCATCAAAGATGAAAGAACCTATCAAAACAATATAAAGAGACCCAAGACAAACCTCACAAGTGGAAAACAAAACCTAAACAAACTTAGCTTAAAAAGTTATCCAAGGAGGAGCCGAGCCAAATGAACCAACATACAAAAAGAACCGAGCAAACAAATATGCAAACTACTTAAACAGACCAAACAAAAACCAAACCAAATAACAAGCTACAACAGT
This sequence comes from Rutidosis leptorrhynchoides, assembly GCF_046630445.1. Taxonomy (NCBI): domain Eukaryota; kingdom Viridiplantae; phylum Streptophyta; class Magnoliopsida; order Asterales; family Asteraceae; genus Rutidosis; species Rutidosis leptorrhynchoides. The sequence goes on from NC_092343.1 coordinate 166,409,883, forward strand.
GCAAAGGCGAAGGACAAAAACCACCCGAACACATCGATCCAAAACACACGAAACCCCAATGAAACAAACTAACTTGAGAAACGTCAAACTTATATGCAGCCAAAGAAGCTTTTTTCCCCTCGATCATGGCTTTACAAGTTTGACATGTACTAAAAGACAATAAAATATGATTTTTCATATTTGAGTTGTCAAAAAATTATGTTGAATACACCACTTTATCAAGTTGCAACTTCTAATATTGTTGTTATTATTATTTATTATTCTTATTTATTTATTATTATCGTTAAACGATGGAAGCTAGTCTCCTCTTGAATAGAGTAGTGGTGAGGATATTAGAATGACAAACACTAAACTATTTACGATGGTTGCATAAGAGCTCTCGGTGTCCCCCGTCGATTCTCGCCGTCGGTCCAAAATCGACGCCGACAACCACCGTCGGTCGACACAGCGTCACCGTCAATCCCACCGTCGGTTGACACCGTTGCGTAGGTGACGGTGAAAAAAACGACTGTTGCCTCTCTTTTTTGTTTTTCTTTTCTTTTTTTCTGTTTTAATTATTATTTGTGATGGTAATTTGTGGTTTTTGCAGGTTTGGGAAATTGAAAAATAGGGGAGAAGAAAAGTGAAAATAGGAAAGAAGAAGAAGATGTGGTTTTTGGAGGTGTGGTTTTTGGTTCTTTTTTTCTTTTTTAGAATCTATAAAAAGCAATAATTAATAATAAAAAAAAATATTAATAAATAATTATAAAAATAATAAAATGGACACTGAAATTGATACTGTGGATACCTCCACCCATGTCACTGTCAGTCAATTTCGACTTCCATTTTCGACACTGAAAAATAGACACCGAAATGGACACGGACACCCTGTGCTCTAAGCAATTGTATAATCACTATCACTATATCCATGATGAAATCACCAAGGCAGTTTCATTGAACAAGGTAAATTGTGCTTATTACATTGTTAGGATTTACATACACAATATACAAGTAGGTGATTATAGCCGCTTTTTTCAAGTTTAAACACAGCCATGAATGCTTCTTGAGGAACATCAACCTTTTCAATCGTCTTCATTCTTTCTCCGGCAAAGTAAAACCCATCATGTTTTATTGATAAGCCAAGGGAAGGAGCAAAATAATTTTTGGTTCCAGTTTGTGACATCTGAACAGTGGGGCCAAATAATTATCTATTTCTGTAGCAACTTTTTCTTCTTTGATATGTCACCACCTACAGATAAATTAGTAAAACAAAATACTTGGTAAGTATTATGTACACATTGTAATGTACAAACATGGGAATAAGTTTACTTGAGCATCTTCAACATTAGCAAGTATATTTGCAAAATAAACTCTAAGTTCGTACTTACCATAACATTTGGCCAGGATATCTTTCCTAATTGCTGACAAACTTTTACTAGCAATCACCTTGGTACACATGCCTGGTACCACAAAATAGTAACGTAAATGCAAATCGCACACATAAATGTATATGCATTCATTAAAGAGTATATTAAGATTACATATGTGGGTCACGACTCACGAGAAGGCCCTGACCCAGCAATAAAGCATCTCCTACTCAATTTAGTCACTATATTAACATCTCTCTGCTATCAATCTAAACCGAGTTTTATCTTAGAGAAATCAAACATCTTTAGTTTGAAGATATAGGAAAGGTTTGTACATATGACCAGTTATTATAGTTAATTTTCTCGATGTGTCACTACTAATCAATTTGAATTAGCCCATAACAGAATTTAGCTCAACCGGTGTCCCCTATAAGGCATTTTTATGTATCTGCAGGAGATATAATGAGCCTTACTTAAACAGGAACGTTAAACATTTGGCTAGGTATAACTTCTTTTAGCTTTTTGAGTCAGAATATGCCTATAGAGAGTCAATAAGTTTATGTCATTATAAACAGTCAACTAAGAAGAAAACATAATACAAAAATGTCAAGGCGCAGAGAATATAAATTTATACTTAATCATTACAGCATACTTATAGATTAACTTTCTAAGGTCTGCTAGGCGGGTTAATAATTCTTAATAGCCAGAAATTTTACATTCTGACACTAATATTATTTAAAGGATTGTAAGAGAATTTAACGACTTAACGTGCAAGTAGCAGAAGTAATTTCATAGGGCAAATGCAGCTTGTATCACATCTACTGCAACCTATATAAGGACATGCGAATATGGGAACTAACAGCTATATACATATTGAATATGCATATAACATAAATTTCAGAGTTAATCAATATCCAACCTGATCAAGAATGAGGGACAGTCGTAACAGCAAAATGGAGGTTTTCAGATTAGACAAAATTTCAGACTTTTGGCAGGTGAATGAACTTCTTTAGCCCGCATCTTATAATAGCTTTTAGAAAACAACAAATAAGCTAGGGTTAAGTTTAACTTCCTCTCAAATTCATCTTTTCACTTTGAAATGTCTTAAAATAACTGCACTTGTGAGTATTATATTAAAACTTTATCTAAATTCAAAAGCATTTCACACATTGATAGTATATTGCAGAATAATTACTTACAAACCGATGAAAAACATGGAGCCCTTACAATTGTGTCCTATACAACTATGGCTCCATGTTCAAAACGTCATCAACAGACAAATCCAAATCCAGATTACTACCTATTTCCTCAAAATTGTAAGGCTCCATGTTGAGATCACCTGAGGCGACACAATGTTGAGCTATTTCGTTCTGCGTAGCAGCCAGGCAAACTTGTAATTCTTTAAACCTGTCCCGTAACCGCTTGTCCTTGTCAGCCAACAACGCTTTCTCCGCCTTCAAATCATCCACTTGTTCTTGAACCAAAATCAACGCAGCCTCAGCTTTCAATCTTGATTCATTGGCCAACTTTAATTCCTTCTCTAGCTTATCCGCCTTCTCACGCCACATTTTCAAGGATATTCCCTTCTCCATGACAATCTGAGCGGAATCATTGACAGAAGGCCCAATCAGATTTGGATCAAAATTTTATAATTGGGCCTTGGTGCTACTGGAAGCTGGGATAGATTTCTTCAATTTACTTAGCTGGGCCATAGAGGAGCCAAGACCCTGGCCCATAGCTCCTTTGGCCTGTTTAGCCTTTGATCCATCTGAAGTTTAACCAGAAACTCCCGCCTTAAATAACTGCTTCGAAGCTCGTGGGTGGTTATTCGAAGGACCTGAAATTGATTTCATTTTATTAATAGGTCCCGAATCTTTGTCGAAGAATCTGTAACCATATCACCACTATTTGGAATGTTTTCATCGGCAGCGCGGGAAACGGTCTTAAGCATCTTCATATAGTTTGAGCCTATTGCAGCACAGATACCTAAGCATCAACAAGGCTTGCTTTGCTTTAGGTGAACTTTAATTCAGCACAGACGGTTGGAGGAACGACATAACGGATGATCTCTACTAGTGACTCAGCATAAATGGCCAAGTCATCTTCTTTCGGCCATTGCTCAAGAACAAAAAGCTTATAAACAGAAGAAATGCGGCTCGTAGCTTCTCTAACGGGGCTCCGAGGACGAGATGGGGATGACTGCATATTAGCATCGTCACCCTCATCCACATTGGCATATGCTGTTAGAATTGTCCAATATTCTAAGTTGGAATCCCAAATCACATAGTTTTCAATGGAGATGGATGTAACCTTTATCAGTTATTTTCATAGCTAGGTTACAGTTGCAAGTGACTAGATAAAAACTTCCCTTTTCGAGTTGATCGCATACCAAGCACAAGCTTATACAAATCTTAATTTCAGGTAAAGTTGCTTCATATTACATCTGTGGCAATGCCTTCTCGACCAAATGGTCCATTACTCCACCAGAATCGAATGAATATATGTCGAATGAAATTTCATCCGTGAGTTATATATTCATTTATGTAATACTATCAATTTATTTGATTAAAGCAAATGCAAATTACAGACAAATTACTTGTATGTGGCGATAGGACATTATTTCCCAGATAAGTAAAGACACGATACAACTAAATATAAGATACAACCTCCCAGAAACTTTGGAAATGGTCATAGGATATCAGATTGGTTTCTTGAACCAATGTTAAGGTACACGGCAGTTTGATTTTCTATCTTCATGTTGTTTTTAGGTGAAACGTACACTAAACTACACGTGAAAATGATGTGAAGAACATTTTGGCATAATCACATGATTACACTCTTAATGCTCATTGTGGCCATGACATTTGGATGTGTGACGTCTATTTTTACTTGGTGGTATTGAATAAGCAGGCACCTGGCTCCTTATCCAATACCACCAAGTAAAAAAATACCACCAAGTAAAAATAGACAACGCACATCAAAATGTTATAGCCACAATGAGAATTAGGACTGTAACCATGTGATTTTGCCAAAATGCTCAACACATAATTTCCAGGAGTAGTTTAGCCTACGTTTTATCCGAAAACAACATGAAGATAAACAATCAAACAGCCTTATACCTTAACACTAGTTTAAAAAACCAATAAAATATCCGATGACCATTTCCAAAGTTTCTAGGAAGCTGTATCTTATCTTTAGTTATCTAGGAAATAATGTCTTATCGCTACATACAAGTAATCTGTAATTTGCATTTGCATAATCAAATAAAAGATCGGTGGTATTAGATAAATCAGTATATAACTCACGCATGCAATTTCATACGACATATATTCATCTGATTCTGGTGAAGTAATGGACCATTTTGTAGAAGAGACACAGCCCACAAATGTAAAATAAAGAAACTTTACCTGAAACCAAGATTTGTATGAACTTGTGCTTGATATGTGATCGACTCGAAAAAGAAAATTTTTAGATCAGATGAAATAGTCATTTGCAACTATAACATGGAAATAAAAAAACCTATTAAATGTGTACATCCAGCTTCATAGCAATATACTTTAAAACCTTTGTGATTTGGGGTTCCAACTTCGAATATTGGATTTAGCTTCTCTAACAGGGCTGAATCGGCACCCTTCACGCCACCTTCTCTCATTCCTCCCATTGGACCTCCTTGACAAAGGTGTCTAATTAGCAATAATAAAACGTAAATAACTTCCGTAAATTAATTACAATACTACACAATTAGAAGGAACAATGAAGTGTGCACCTTTTTTTGGAGTCGTCTTGAAGTTTTGTAAGCTCATCCCATCAACTTGTTTCACCGTCATCTTCTTCTTTGCTAGCGCCAACCTTCATATGGTGGTCGCCCTTCCATTCCGTTTAACGACTGAAGTAAGGCCAGTGTCCATGATGACAACCCCTAGTGTCACACTTGGGATGGTCACCATTAAACCCATAGCTTCTAGCTCCTTCAAAACAGCACTAAAATCCATTTCTGCGAAAATATGCGAAGATAAACAGGCATTTAACAAAAACAAACTATAAAGAAATAACAAAGAAAAAATTAAAACACATACACATGATCAAAGCATGACCAAGGTTGCAAAACTCGCTAGTCGGGGAATACTCGGTCGGGACTTTGAGTGAATAACTGGAAACTCGAGGACTAATCGGACTGGACATGTTATACATTTAAATAATAATTTTCAATACTATATGTGTAAATATATAGAAAACCATAAAGATAAACATAAACTTTAACTTTATTGTCTAGAAACATAAATATAATCGTTCCATTTGTTCAATAACTTTAAAATCCAAGTAAAAGTTCATAGTAAAATGTTGATCGATATTGACCGACTAATTTTACCTTGACCAACAAATCCGATTTTGACCAATTAAACGACGTTAACCGATTAATCAAAAGCATTTTAGAAAATCTCATCAACCGTTCTTTAAAAAAAGTAATCGGGGGGTTAGTTGGGAGTAATCGGAAAATTTTACAACAGTGCGTGAGCATGCTACCCTCGTACCAAAGCATACATAATCACGGGCAATTGGCCCTCATGCGGCCAATAATCATTGCACATAACAGACCCATATACATAGAAATCATTACAACAAAAGTTGATTGTAAAACTAGGGCAACATAGATATCGGTTTTGTTTCGATTTAGTCATGTAGTGGCCACCACAAGAAGAATAAACATAGTGGCAACGAACTTTCACGACAACAAAATGAATAAACTGGCAAAAGTTTGAGAATTATTTTAAATAATAAGCAAAGAAAGTTGAAGTGACTACTTAAAATAAACCACAAAAAGTGGTAGACACTGTTTTGAACTCATAAAATATGAAAAAGGGGTTACATAACAATTTTTCAACACATACAAGGAGCAAACAGCAATGGCCACGTCACATATTTACACATTATCAGTCAAAGTGCTTGTGAATTAGGTGAGACTAAAATTAACACATTTCTAGAGTTTCATCACTAATTGCACGTATAAACTACTTCACCTATCACCTGAGCATGTAAATAACGTAATTAAGGGATCTAACAACTATATACATTTTACATATACATAAATCAAAAGAATATGCATATATCATAAATGTGAGAATTAAAACACTATCTAACCTCAAGAAGAGTAGACAGCCGTAGCAGCAAAAAGGTTTGAGAACCGCGGGAAAAAAAAGACTAGACAAATATTCAGATAAGCCCTCGTACAAATTGATACACTCGTCTAGAAAGACACAAAGTTACACGGTTCAACTCATTTCACATCAGAGGTCTTTAAAGAGCCATCTTAAAGAGTAACCATAAGGCGAAGTCATATCATCAACTGATAAGTTGTTAAAGATACTAATAATTACACTCTACAACACTATTCACCAGCACACAACATACACAATTAGCCTTAAAACAATAATCATAAGAGTGTCTCAACCAATTCATTATTTCCAACCGTATCAAATATCCTACATAACATTTGAAACACACAGCAATAAGCAAAACAAGAAAACTGTTTTACCTACCTTTTCTTTTCTTCCTCTTCCTTTCTCGATTTTGCAAGCGCATTTTTACGCTCAGCCGATGTGACACTCGCATTTGGTGACTCCACTGGACTTACAGAAGTAGTCTTGCTTCTTCGCCTCCTATGACGTCTAGGCGTTGGCGACCGACTCTTTTAACAATACGGAGACCGATTTCTTCGCCTAATTAACAATACATAATACCAAAATCACATTTGCAATATAAAAAACCAACAGCTTTTAGATTTCATAAATTCAACCTAAATTTGTAACCATATGGTACGTTTGTTACTAATGCATCAATTTAAACATTATGGCTACATACAGATACCTAATTGAATTACAGAAATACATAATATAAATGAAATAAAAGTCAAAAGAAGTTGAGCTGACCTGCTGTACGGTGAGCGGCTACGGTCACTCCGTCGCCGGCCTACAGGAGACGGCGAGTGTCTCCGACGGTAAGATGACGGAGATCTCGAAACACTTCGAGGGATTATTAAATTTAATTTCATTTATTCAACTGAATTTAGTGAATAATGTGTTTTCTGTTCATCGATATTAAACCCTAGAATTCACACAGAAGAGACAATATTGAGAGTGAAAACCAGAGGATGTCTGATACCTTCCAAAATGAGTAAATTACATGATCGTCCCTCACCTATTATTTAATCTTTAGATTTGGTCCCTCAAACAAAACAAAAGACGATTAATTAAAGATGGTTAGAAAGCTTTAATGATTTAAAAAAAAAAAAAACTTTTATAATTGTCTTAATCTTAATGTTTATCAAACCATAGATACAATTCGAAAACTGTTTGTATACATATACTCCGTATTTTTTTCCCCGAAAACAAGAATGGTATATAATCAAGGAACCTTATCTAAAGACGAAGCTCATAACGATATAAAAACACGCCCAACAAGCCCCACAACTCGCAAGCAAAATTTAAACAAACTTGTCTAAAAAGCTATCGAAGGACGGGCCGAGCCAAAAGAACAAACATACAAAAAGAACCGAGCAAACAAACATGTAAACCACCTAAACCAACCTAGCAAAATCCAAACCACTTAAACTGACTCAAGGAACGCCAAACTTATCTGAACACATCGATCCAAAACACATGAAACCCCAACAAAACAAACTAACTCAAGGAACGCCAAACTTATACACGGCCAAAGAAGCTTCCCCTCTCGATTCCTGCTTTACAAGTTTAATATGTACTAGAAGACGATAAAATGTGATTTTTCATGTTTGAGTCTGTCTAAAAATTATCTCGAATATATATCACTTTATCAAGTTGCAACTTCAATATTGTTGTTATTATTATTTATTATTAGTAATAATTATCGACAGATACTAATCTCCTCTTGATTAGAGAGTAGTTGTGAGGATATTGGGACGACAACCACTAAACTATATACGATGGTTTCAGAAGCATTTGTAAAACCCACTAAAAAGAACTTGCAATATATTTTCTAATCACTATATTCATGATGGAAACACCAAGGGAGTATCATTGAACAAGGTAAATTGTGCTTACTATATTGTTAGGATTTACCTACACAATCTACAAGCATTACAGAGTTTTAGAAGGCCAATGACATTCTTTAGCCAGCGTCATGTAGCTTTTAGAAAACAACAAATAAGCTAGGGTTAAGTTTAACTTCCTCTGAAATGTCTTAAAATAACTGCAGTTGTGAGTTTTATATTCAAATTCCATCTAAATTCAAAAGCAGAATACACACATTCATAATATATTGCAGAGTAATTACTTACAAAAGGTTGAAACATGGAGCCTTACAATTGTGCCCTACACAACTAATCATCTATGGCTCCATGTTCAAAATGTCATCAACAGACAAATCCAGATTGCTACCTATTTCTTCAAAAAAGGGGACTACTAGTCTACTAGCAGCATCAAGGCTTCAAAAAAAAAAAGTCAGATCTTTAGCACATAGTAAACAAGTTGACGGTCTCATAAACCTCGACCTCCTTTACCACCCTCCACTTCCTGTACCGCCCTCAACAGCTCCATGAATGGCTCAATTACGACCTGTGATGACCTCATCGCTGTCTTCGCAATCCCAGGAATGTTGTCTTTCTCGAGCTCATTGTTGTCCTTGTTAAGCTCACCTGAGGCAAGACAATGTTCAGCTATTTCGTTCTGCGTAGTGGCCATCCAAACTTGTAGTTCTTTAAATCGATCCCGTAGCCGCCGGTTCTTGTCAGCCAATAACGCTTTCTCCGCCTTCAGATCACCCACTTGTTTCTGAACCAAAACCAATGCAGCCTCTGCTTGTTCTCGAGCTCGTTGCATCTTCATCATGTTGGCCTCAGCTTTTATTTTTGATTCATTCGCCAACTGCAATTCCTGAATCAGCTTCTTCATCATCTCCTCCTGCTTATCATATCGCTCGAAGTCTTTAAATAATAACACTAAATTTTGAAAAGCCATCTGAGCTCGAAGGGCTCCCAGTTCGCTGTTAGTCAACTTCTTAATTTCTGCACGAGCAGTTGGAGAAATGAAATCACGGGTTAAATCCTCAAGTGACTGGACATCAAAAGCCAACATATCTTCTGTCATAAAATGTTTAAGACCGGCGACCTCATATACAGAAGCAATGCGACTCGTAGCTTCTTTAACAGGGCTCCGAGGACGAGACGGGAATGATGGCGAGTCTTGACCAGCCTGGTCGTCACCCTCAGCCTCGTTGGCATATGCAGTTTTGGGCGTATCTGAACTTGTTTTTTGTGGGTCCAGCGGGCCCGCCGCCTCCTCTTCCTCCTTATCAACATTGTCTAGTTCAGCAACAACAATACAATGTTAATAGATTATGTAATTTAATAATAGGGAGAGGTGCGAGTTTACAATGTTAATAGATTACGTAGTGTGCACCTTTACTTGGCGGCGTCGCGTATTTACGTAAGTTAATCTCAACATATTGTTTCATCGTCATCTTCTTGTTTGTTGGTGACGCCTTCACACAGTAATCGCCCTTCCGTTTAGCGCCCGAAGCAGGGCCAACAGTGTCCATTCTTGCAAAGATACAGTCATTTCACAAAAAAATACTATTAATTATTAATTAATTATAATAAATAAAACACACACACAAATAGGGGTGTAACTGAGCCGAGCCGAGCCGAGCCCGAGCTCGACTAGGCTCAAGCTTGGCTCATTTGGAATTCACATAGCTCTAGCTCGAGCTCGAGATCGGCTGGGTTTGAGCCTAATATGTGAAGCTCGAGCTCGGCTTGTTTGATATTATAGAAGCTCAACTCGACTTGTTTATTACGTAATATCTTTTTGTTAATAATTTTTTATTTAATTATATTACATATTTGTTTTTGTATATTTTTATTCACATATAATAAGATTTAATATTAATATTTTAACTATATAAAAATTATAACAATTGTTATGAAATTATATTTATATTTATATTATATATTATAAAATAGTAATTTGGTATATATAAATAAAAAGCTCGTTTAGGCTCGCTAGCCTGAAAATCGAATAACAATGGTGAAATTGAACTCGGTAGAGAGAATGATCACTTTCATTACACTCGAATTGCTCTGCAACAACCCTAATTACACAGTTATATACACAATTGAACTAACCGCCTCTAACAACTTGTGAACCCTCACTAACCAAATAACAACACAGTTATCTATTTACATAGAGAACCCGATAAATAAAATATTTACAGTTTAGATCCTCCAACTTTACAGTTTCTGCTGTTTTGAGCTTTGACTTTGCCTTTGACCTCCAAATGCTTCTTTTGTTTGCTATACTCCCCCTCAAATTGTGAGTGGGAAGGCACAGAAACTCCCAATTTGTTCAGTAACGTGTTGTGTTGATCAACAGAAACAATTTTAGTGAACACATCAGCTAGTTGAGATTTTGTATTCACATATTGAGTCTTGACAGCTCCTGACTTCACTTGATCTCTAACATAATGACAATCAACCTCTATATATTTGGTTCTAGCATGGAACACAGGGTTTGCTGCTATGTGAATTGCAGCTTGATTATCACAAAACAAGTCAACTGGACCCAGGTCTTTGAGACCTAAGTCTTTTAATAAGCTCACAAGCCAAGTCACCTCACAACAAGTCAATGTCATGGCTCTATATTCAGCTTCTGCTGAAGATCTTGATACAACAGCCTGCTTTTTTGATTTCCAAGAAATAGGAGAACTTCCTAAAAGTATGCAGTAACCTGTGGTTGACCTTCTTGACATTGGACAACTAGCCCAATCAGAATCACAGAAAGCTTTTAACTGAACTGCAGAATTTTTTGCTAGTAAAATACCCTGACTAGGTGCAAGTAACAAGTATCTTAGGACATGTTTAACAGCTTGTAAATGAACTGAAGTAGGGTTTTGCATAAACTGACTTAACAGTTGGACACTATAACAGATATCAGGCCTTGTAATAGTGAGGTAAATAAGTTTACCAATTAACCTCCTGTAAACTTCTGGATCTGGTAAAGGTGTGCCAATATCAGCACTTAATTTGACATTTTGATCCAATGGAAGCTTATAAGGCTTGTGATGCAAAACTCCTGCCTCTTTTAACATATCCAAAGTATATTTTTGTTGAGATATGAAGACACCTTGATCAGTTTTACTAACTTCAAGCCCAAGAAAGTAGCTCAAAGACCCTAAGTCTTTCATATGAAAAGTAGCTTTTAACTGGTCTTTTAATGCCTGTATATGAGCAGAGCTATTCCCTGTTATCAAAAGATCATCAACATAAACTAAAATAGCAGTAAACTGATCTGCATCCCTTTTTGTAAACAAGGAATAATCTGTCTTTGACTGTTGATAACCAAATGACAACAATGCAGCAGACAATTTTGCAAACCATTGCCTTGGAGCCTGCTTCAATCCATATAATGACTTCTTTAGTTTGCAGACTTTTGAGAACTGCTGTGATGGAACATTTTGTATAGGCTCCCCCTTACCAATATACCCTAAAGGCATTTTCATATATACATCTTCAAGAAGATCTCCATGCAAGAAAGCATTAGAGACATCTATTTAACAAAGATCCCAATTGAACATTGCAGCAACAGCTAAGAGAGACCTTACAGTAACCATTTTTGCTACAGGAGCAAAAGTTTCAGAATAATCTACACCTTGTCTTTGTCTATTTCCATCTATCACAAGTCTTGCCTTCTTCCTATCAACTGTACCATCTGCTTTTAACTTTGTTTTGAAGATCCAATGACAACTAATTACTTTCTTTCCAGCTGGAAGTTCTGTTATTTCCTGTGACGACAGGAAATTTCCGACTAAATTTAAACTTTATCTTTATATTATTCTGACACGATAAGCAATGTTTGTTAAGTTAAACCTCAAGGATTTTAAACTATGTTTATACATTCATTTAAACCTCGACCAAATTCCAATGATTCACGAACCATTAAATGAACATATATGAATATGTATGTATATGTGTATATGTTATAAATTGAAAATGTCAACAAAGTATTTAAACGAATAATGCTTTATATGAACGTATTTGTTTCAATATGATTATCGACGAAATTAAAAAAATATATATTAAATGATTGAATTATCAGAAACATTGAATTATGATTACAAGTCTCTGTTGAGAGGTCCACTATGATTTGAGAAAATCTATTCCTCTTAACGATATTCGGAATAATTTGTAAAGCTATTTATAAATAAAAATAAAAAGTGTCATTTACGAAAGTTAGACAAAAGCTAGTGGAAAATTGGTTTCCATAATATTCTATTAATCTATTTTCAAACGTACAAAAACATTTTCAGTTTAAAAAGAACTTTATTATTAAAACGTATATAACTTTTATAAATATCTAGAATCACTTTTGACAACTCATTACTTAACCAGTATAATAAATATAACGATATTTATATTTTATTTCATTAAATATATATAACGATTTAAATTAATATTATATATATTTATACGCGTATTATACATACATAGTTTTTATACTTTTATTATACTTTAACTTTACCTTTACTTTACTTTTACTTTACTTTAACTTTAATAATTCACTTTAATAATTCATACTTTAATAATTCACTTTAATAATTCATACTTTAATAATTCACTTTAATAATTCATACTTTAATAATTCACTTTAATAATTCAAAAATCTATTATAAATAGAATTCAATAGGTTTCATTATTTTATAGAAACTTGAAAATATATTTCTCTAAACTCTCTCAATCGATTTACATATATATATATATATATATATATATATATATTTGCTCTGTATTATTTCAAGATATTATTAGTATACATAAAATATTACGACGGAGTGATGTCCGAGTGATTTCAAAATAGTTTTTTGAATGAGTCGAAGCTAAGGAAATTATGGGTTATAGCTATGGAGGTGATGGGTATGGTTTATGGGTATGCTCGTGAGGTCAATCTAGTGTTTATCATCTCTGTTGCGTCTACGTACTTTCCTGCAATATTGAATCTCAATATTGATACGTGAGCACTCATAACTTAACTTTTATATATCAATAGTGTATCCCTGACTAGTACTCGAGTATATAGGATTATGCATGCTTGTACATTCGATATTGTCCTTAGATAGGTTTGTTGAATCCTGAATTAGATACATATGCTACTGAGATAGGGTATATGATATGCATGTCATTGGAAAGCTAGCGAAAAATTAAGAACTTTTCATTTAGATATCGAATGGTTTCGATGAACGGATTAGAAGTTATAGTCAACTGAATTTTAGTATTATTGTTAAAATGATTATTATTACTATCGTCGTTATTATTTTAATAGAAATATCATTGTTATTATAAAATATCATTATTACTATTATGTTAGTATTATCATTTTATCATAATACCATTTTTAGTAAATATAAATATTGTTATAGAATAATAATTATTATTATTACAAAATAATACAACTTTTACTTATTATTATTATGATCAATATTATTTTATCAAATAAATAGGGGATACAAAGATATTTTTCACCACGCGTAATATAATTACATTAATAATACTTACCACTATAGTTTTACGATATTAAGTGAACTTTATAAATTTTACTACTTAAGATATATATATAAAAGTATATTTTATTATATATAAATGTTAATATAAATTTTTATTAATAAATGACTTTTATTATTATAAAATCTAATAAATATATTTAAATATATAAAACGACTATAGTTAAGTTATATAATAAACACGTATAAATTTTAGAAGTCATTTTGGGTCAAGTTGACTTTTGTTGACTTTTGCATATTAGTCTCGAGCATTAGGATTGTGGTACACTATGACTTGACCAAAAATTGTTAGACAAATATTGACCAACATATAAATATATATAATTAATATAGGTTCGTGAATCCGAGGCCAACCTTGCACTTGTTAAATGATGTTATATGTATTTTTACTACGAAATACAGTATGGTGAGTTTCATTTGCTCCCTTTTTAATTGCTTTTGTAATATATATTTTTGGGCTGAGAATACATGCGCTGTTTTATAAATGTTTTACGAAATAGGCACAAGTACTAAAACTCATGTGGGTTTAAACCAGAAATATACCCTTAGCTTGGTAACATTAAACTACTTGTCTATGTACGGTAGGCGCGAATCCTAAAGATAGATCTATTGGGCCTGACAAACCCCATCCTGACTATGGGATGCTTTAGTACTTCGAGGTTATATTAAACACACCTGATCTGGTGTACTTCAGAGGGTAAAACATGAACGTTAAGGCTTGTTACCGGGTGCCTACAATTTATAGAATACTTTTATACACTTGCGAGTGTACATATATTTATAAACGAAAATCTTGTGGTCTATTAATATATTGAAATGATTGTTATGATAAACCTATGAACTCACCAACCTTTTGGTTGACACTTTAAAGCATGTTTATTCTCAGGTATTAAAGAAATCTTCCGCTGTGCATTAGCTCATTTTAAGGATATTACTTGGAGTCATTCATGGCATATTTTGAAAGACGTTGCATTCGAGTCATTGAGTTCATCAAGATTATTATTATGTCAATTATAGTTGGATGTATTATCAAATGGTGTGCATGCCGTCAACTTTCGTTGTAAAGAAAGTTTGTCTTTTAAAAACGAATGCAATGTTTGTAAAATGTATCATATAGAGGTCAAATACCTCGCGATGTAATCAACTATTGTGAATCGTTTATAATATATATGAACGGGTCCTTTCAGTTGGTATCAGGGCGGTGGTCTTAGCGAACCAGGTCTGCATTAGTGTGTCTAACTGATAGTCGTTAGGATGCATTAGTGAGCCTGAACTTCGACCGTGTCTGCATGTCAAAAGTTTTGCTTATCATTTTTGTCGGAATTGCCTGCTTATCATTCTTAGTCTAGACACGTCTTACTGCATTGATTGCATAAATAGTGTATAGACAAAATTCATATCTTAGCGTATCTGCTAATCCATATCTTAGCGTATCTGTTACTGTAAACTTTGCCTGACATATCACGTAAATTTCTCCGTAATCTACGAAATATATATATATATATATATATATATATATATATATATATATATATATATATATATATATATATATATATTCTATGTAATTAGAATACCACCCGATAGCAGAAAAATCATTTCATATCGAAAAATCCTTTATTCAATCGAACGAAATGGAATTCGTCATTAGTTCAAGTCCCTAGAATTTCGATATGGAATCCCACTCAAGCTCCGAAAGCAGTGTGACCGGAATGGATCAACCAATTAGCCATCATCTATTCTAGATGAATTGGGGATAGGTTCGTAGCCTCCTCAATAATTGGAGACAAGAAGAAGGTGATCCCTTCCATCCACCACATTGCCCTCTTGGCGATGAACCTGAAGCACTTACCGGCGAACCGGTCCGAAACACCATTTTCTCTCTCATTTCCAGAGTATCTCGTCACGATTATATACTACATTAAATTCTAGATTTTATTTATCCGCTCGTCCGAACCGACAATCACCCCGGTGTAATAGAAGAAGTCAACGAGCTTCGCGCTCGAGTAGTGGCTTTAGAGAATATGGTGCAAGGGTTACAAACACCAACAAATAACGAAGTATTAATTCATAATTTCAATTTTATTGAATAAATACTCCGTAAAAGTTATGTAATTTCTAAAGTCTTTAGGGATTATTCAGTTCTAGTTTCAACCGTAAATCAAATGAGTTTAATTTAATATTAACTCATTAAATCTATGTTACATCTGAAGAAAATATGCACATATATATTTTCATAAAGACTGTAATAATATTCTGTTGTACAAAATATTAATTGTGAAAATTTTTTTAACGGGTAGGTAATACCCGAGAGATATATAAATTCACAATTAATATGTTACATTTTTCGAATCTGATTAAGCAAATCATCAACTATACTCCCAAAATCTCACAACAATATACATTCTTGTATAGTAATCAAAACAACCATTCTCACCCAAATTTGATTACGCATTCTGATTTTGACAAATCAAAATCCAAGTCATGATTTAACAGAAGACATCACTCTTAGATTCCTACATCTTTCAAAGCTATACTTTGGCTTCAAAACTGTGTTAGAACATCATATGTATATTAACGATTACAAACTGTGTTCAAACTCTCCGAAGTTTTCGAAGACACTTCAAACAATGAATAATCAAGATGATGATCCAACCACATATTACCCACATTTATGTACCTAAAAAGCTCTCGAAGCCAAAGTCATAGTTCGACGCGTATCCGTGTCAGACCCTTTGGCATTTATTAGCTAAAATGACTTTTCAATTCCTTTTCAAAGTAGACAGTTTTGTCACAGCTCCAGCAAGTCAACTTCGACTTTTCAGTCGGACTAGTCTTATTATAACCTCGATAGATACGTTGCCCTTTCGTCATCGTTACTGGGGACCTTTCATATCTCGCCACCTTAGCAATAAACTTACCAACAACTTCAATTATCTTTGACTTTTCGAAAAATCATTATATTTATTGAAATCACATCATTTACTCATTCGCATCTTGTAACGAGAATTGTCATACGAATCATCGGAAAACAGTAACCAGTATTTTGAAATCTCGCAGCATGTCTACGCCAGCAGTTATATGTGTACGTAAAATGTCTATCTCCTGGACTTACATACTTTGAATGTGAAGTTCTGAAAAATATTTTGAACTGCAAACTAGTTCTTGAAATGCTGACGAAGCATCAAAAACTGTAAACGATCTTAACAGTAAAAAAGTTTGATGACAAAGAATAGTAATGTGGTAAAGCTGAGAAAAAGAGAAGGTTTGGAACTGGAAAACGGATTGAACAGACTATGAAGGAGGCTGTGGACAAATCACAAAGACTAAATCTGCCTTCAAAGAATCCAAATGATTCAGTACCTGCTAAAGTCATTAACGAATACCTTACTCTTTATTCTAAACCTTTATAGAAAAATCTTCATCATCATCCATCAATATTAAAAATTCTAAGATATTATCATATCTTTCATTATAAACATCCACGATATTTCTGAAGATATTTTCACAACTAATCTTATCTGAAGTCATTTATCTCTTTGCGCTATCAGTGTTACATCATATAAGAAACTATTAGTTTCTATATTCTATGAACTTTCGAGTTTAAATTATGAATGTTTTGAAGTAGTGTTGGGAACTGAAGCATGAGTTAGTATAATATAATGACACTTGATCAACGTGATTATATTACAGTAAGTCATGCTGAGTTTCTAATGGGACATGACGATTCACAGACCATGCCGTCATCATGTTCCAGGTTACACGACTCTTGTATTCTATTTAATCTCTAAAAATATCAAGAATATATTTTCTTGATGATTCGGTCTTTTCAGGGTATTCTGGTAAATTAATAATCAAGATCGTGCCATTACCATTTCCTTCTTAGAACATTAACTATGTTCATTCTGAAATTCATATCTGCGAATACTGGACCATTACAAACATTGCTTAATCGCAAGAAGAAGAAACGAAAGGACAAAACTCCAAAATAGAAATTGGAGTATAAATCGTAGCAAATAGAAGGGAGCATTAACTGTGGATGTCAATGATTATAGAAGATAAAAGCAGGGGCTTTGAAATATAAGGGAAGATATAAAACCCAACAACCACCCAAAAATTATAAACCGTATATATCGATGCATATAGCAATATAAAGACACGGAAGAACTAAAAACACTATAAAACCAAGAGTATAGTAGAAGTAAATAGATTCTTCCGGAGGCAGATGAAAAAGAAGAACGACAGATATGAAAGTGAGGAGTATATCGAGAATCAGTACTGGATGAAGCATATTGACAAATACTTTAAAATATGAGTTGAGGGAGAGAGAATAGAAGGTGTGAGTTGTAAAAAAACGAAGGAGGTGGATTTATAATGAAATACCCGACAGAGAAATCAAGATGGATTATTGTATTAATTCGAAGAGAATCATAATCTCCTTAATCACCGAAGCATCAAATCCAACATAGATTACAAAGATTTTCTTTAAATTCGGAGATCAATTGTGATGATGTCAAAAGATATGACGAATCACTATAATCTTATTTCCTTCATTTACGATAACTTCCCTCATACGCTTCGAGTAATCGAATTATTTTATCCATACTTCTTAGACATGATAAAACTTCATAATCGTTACGTCATAATAACATTCTCATTGTTAGCCATAACGACCTCTATCAAATTTCGGGGACGAAATTTCTTTAACGGGTAGGTACTGTGACGACCGGAAATTTCCGACTAAATTTAAACTTTATCTTTATATTATTCTGACACGATAAGCAATGTTTGTTAAGTTAAACCTCAAGGATTTTAAACTATGTTTATACATTCATTTAAACCTCGACCAAATTCCAATGATTCACGAACCATTAAATGAACATATATGAATATGTATGTATATGTGTATATGTTATAAATTGAAAATGTCAACAAAGTATTTAAACGAATAATGCTTTATATGAACGTATTTGTTTCAATATGATTATCGACGAAATTAAAAAAATATATATTAAATGATTGAATTATCAGAAACATTGAATTATGATTACAAGTCTCTGTTGAGAGGTCCACTATGATTTGAGAAAATCTATTCCTCTTAACGATATTCGGAATAATTTGTAAAGCTATTTATAAATAAAAATAAAAAGTGTCATTTACGAAAGTTAGATAAAAGCTAGTGGAAAATTGGTTTCCATAATATTCTATTAATCTATTTTTAAACGTACAAAAACATTTTCAGTTTAAAAAGAACTTTATTATTAAAACGTATATAACTTTTATAAATATCTAGAATCACTTTTGACAACTCATTACTTAACCAGTATAATAAATATAACGATATTTATATTTTATTTCATTAAATATATATAACGATTTAAATTAACATTATATATATTTATACGCGTATTATACATACATAGTTTTTATACTTTTATTATACTTTAACTTTACCTTTACTTTACTTTTACTTTACTTTAACTTTAATAATTCACTTTAATAATTCATACTTTAATAATTCACTTTAATAATTCATACTTTAATAATTCATACTTTAATAATTCACTTTAATAATTCATACTTTAATAATTCACTTTAATAATTCAAAAATCTATTATAAATAGAATTCAATAGGTTTCATTATTTCATAGAAACTTGAAAATATATTTCTCTAAACTCTCTCAATCGATTTACATATATATATATATATATTTGCTCTGTATTATTTCAAGATATTATTAGTATACATAAAATATTACGACGGAGTGATGTCCTAGTGATTTCAAAATAGTTTTTTGAATGAGTCGAAGCTAAGGAAATTATGGGTTATAGCTATGGAGGTGATGGGTATGGTTCATGGGTATGCTCGTGAGGTCAATCTAGTGTTTATCATCTCTGTTGCGTCTACGTACTTTCCTGCAATATTGAATCTCAATATTGATACGTGAGCACTCATAACTTAACTTTTATATATCAATAGTGTATCCCTGACTAGTGCTCGAGTATATAGGATTATGCATGCTTGTACATTCGATATTGTCCTTAGATAGGTTTGTTGAATCCTGAATTAGATACATATGCTACTGAGATAGGGTATATGATATGCATGTCATTGGAAAGCTAGCGAAAAATTAAGAACTTTTCATTTAGATATCGAATGGTTTCGATGAACGGATTAGAAGTTATAGTCAACTGAATTTTAGTATTATTGTTAAAATGATTATTATTACTATCGTCGTTATTATTTTAATAGAAATATCATTGTTATTATAAAATATCATTATTACTATTATGTTAGTATTATCATTTTATCATAATACCATTTTTAGTAAATATAAATATTGTTATAGAATAATAATTATTATTATTACAAAATAATACAACTTTTACTTATTATTATTATGATCAATATTATTTTATCAAATAAATAGGGGATACAAAGATATTTTTCACCACGCGTAATATAATTACATTAATAATACTTACCACTATAGTTTTACGATATTAAGTGAACTTTATAAATTTTACTACTTAAGATATATATATAAAAGTATATTTTATTATATATAAATGTTAATATAAATTTTTATTAATAAATGACTTTTATTATTATAAAATCTAATAAATATATTTAAATATATAAAACGACTATAGTTAAGTTATATAATAAACACGTATAAATTTTAGAAGTCATTTTGGATCAAGTTGACTTTTGTTGACTTTTGCATATTAGTCTCGAGCATTAGGATTGTGGTACACTATGACTTGACCAAAAATTGTTAGACAAATATTGACCAACATATAAATATATATAATTAATATAGGTTCGTGAATCCGAGGCCAACCTTGCACTTGTTAAATGACGTTATATGTATTTTTACTACGAAATACAGTATGGTGAGTTTCATTTGCTCCCTTTTTAATTGCTTTTGCAATATATATTTTTGGGCTGAGAATACATGCGCTGTTTTATAAATGTTTTACGAAATAGGCACAAGTACTAAAACTAATTCTATGTGGGTTTAAACCAGAAATATACCCTTAGCTTGGTAACATTAAACTACTTGTCTATGTACGGTAGGCGCGAATCCTAAAGATAGATCTATTGGGCCTGACAAACCCCATCCTGACTATGGGATGCTTTAGTACTTCGAGGTTATATTAAACACGCCTGATCTGGTGTACTTCAGAGGGTAAAACATGAACGTTAAGGCTTGTTACCGGGTGCCTACAATTTATAGAATACTTTTATACACTTGCGAGTGTACATATATTTATAAACGAAAATCTTGTGGTCTATTAATATATTGAAATGATTGTTATGATAAACCTATGAACTCACCAACCTTTTGGTTGACACTTTAAAGCATGTTTATTCTCAGGTATTAAAGAAATCTTCCGCTGTGCATTAGGTCATTTTAAGGATATTACTTGGAGTCATTCATGGCATATTTTGAAAGACGTTGCATTCGAGTCATTGAGTTCATCAAGATTATTATTATGTCAATTATAGTTGGATGTATTATCAAATGGTGTGCATGCCGTCAACTTTCGTTGTAAAGAAAGTTTGTCTTTTAAAAACGAATGCAATGTTTGTAAAATGTATCATATAGAGGTCAAATACCTCGCGATGTAATCAACTATTGTGAATCGTTTATAATATATATGAACGGGTCCTTTCATTTCCCAAGTGTCATTTAACTTTGTTCGAGCTCGAGATATGAAGCTCGAGCTCGGGCTCGTTTAGTCACTCATGCGGCCGAGAACCAGAACCTAGTCATCATAGACTCACATAGCTAACATGAAATCTTTGCAAATAAATACAGATAAAGCATTACAACAAAAGTTTACAGTAAAACAAAGGCAAAACGAATATTGGTTTTGTTTCGATTTAGTCATGTAGCGGCCACCACAAGAAGAATAAACATAGTGGCAACGAACTTTTATTTATGCACAAAAGAGTAAAGTGGCAATTTAAGAAATAATAACCAAAATAGTTGAAGGTTACTACCGAAAATACACCAGAGAGAGTGTATTTTACATAAGAATCGTTTTGACACATGAAATACAAAAAGAAGGGGTTACATAAGAATTTTCAACTAATTCAAGGAGCAAGCAGCAGTGGCCAGTCACATATTTACAGATTATCAGTCTGTGTATAGATAGATAACCATTTCAGAACCCTAAATCATGCCATATACACATTTCTAGGGTTTCATCACTAATTGCACGTATAAACTACTTCATTGACCACCTGAACATGTAGATAACGTAATTAAGGGATCTAACAACAATATACATTGCACATATACAAAAATCATAAGAATAAGCATATAGCATAAATGTGAGATTTAAAACAATATCTAACCTGATGAAGAGTAGACAGTCGTAACAGCAAAAATGAAGGTTTTGAGAACCGTGGGGAAGAAAGATTAGACAAATATTTCGGGTTTGAGAACTCTTAGCTAGTCTGGTAGCTTGTACAGTACAAAACAAGCTAATAACCTTTTTCAAATTTCTCTTTTAAATTTACACCTTTTTTTTTAAACTCGAGGCTCTCCAAATATTGTTAACTAGTCCGGACCGGCCCGCGCGTTGCGATGGTGCTTTCGGCTGCGTATTCATATTTAACGTAGCGTTGTGTATTTACAGAGGGGAACACGGCCCATGTGTTAAGCGCCGTTTTAGATGTCGTTGTGTTAAGCGTTTTTAAAAAAATATCCGTTTCTAACGTAGTTAGTTTGTTTTGTTCAATAAATTTTTTCGAGTGTAACGGTGCTGTCGGAAAAATTTAACTCCTGGCGAACAGAAAGATACGGGCTGTCGTGTTTAGCGTTTTTTAAAAAGTGTCCGTTTCGAACGTGGTTAGTTTCGTTTTGTTCATAAAATTATTTCGAGTCTGATGCTGCCGTCGAAAAAAGTTAACTCGTGGCGTGCGGCAAGATACGGGTTGTCGTTGTGTTTAGCGTTTTTTTAAAAAGTGTCCGTTTTGCATATAGTTAGTCCCATTGGGTTCGTAAGATTTTTTCGAGTTGAACGGTGGTCTCTGAAAAATTTAACTCGCACCGAGCGAGAAGATAGAGCCCGTTATAAATTCGGGTGGAATTAGTTTCTTTTATTTTAATAAAATTATATATATACACTTTTTACCCTTGAGAAAGTGTAAAATTGATGGGCCGTTGTGTAAATATAGTCGAAGTTGAGGGACCGTTTGTAATGTGAACGCAAATTCAAAACGACAATCCGATGTAACTGAAACGACGACGTTCGCCACCACTTTTAGCATATAAGTGTTAGTGTTAATGTTAATGTTAATGTTAATAATTAATGTTAATGTTAATGTTAATGTGTCTTCCGATTTAAGAGATAGATCTCAACCCTTGAAACATGTGATTACCAGCTTTGGATCACATGTGATTAACGATCAAGATTAAAACACAAAAATAAAGGAAGGATAATCTGATAATCAGATGTGATTATATTAGTCTAAGGGCTGCTAATCATTGTCCCTTCCATCACATGATTCAAGGGCTGAGATTTATCTCTTGAATCTCAATTTAAATTAAAGATGCAAATGAATATTTATCAATAAGTATTCTGCATTTCAATCGTCACATTAAAGGTCAATAAGTTGTTAGCCGATATTATTATTATCGTTATGTTTATATGCTTTGTAAGCCCATCTCTATAAGGGCCCAATTTCTAGTATCAGTCCATTATGTTTGGGTTGTTATCTATTTATATTCAGTTTTAGCATTCACGTACGGGACATCAATTTATCAGTAATACTCCAAGTTAACATGGTATCAAGAGCCTTAACCAAAATACCCAAAATTCTTTGTCGGCCGAACCGCTGCAGCATCAACAAAATTCATCATCACATCTTCATCGGTTCGTATGTATTTTTAATCCATTCTATATATCAGTATTTTAATTAAATCTACTTGTCGGCCCTCCGTTTACAAACATTGAAGACACAAAAGTAGGGTGTTCACGTGGCTTGTATTCTC
Organism: Rutidosis leptorrhynchoides; assembly: GCF_046630445.1. NCBI lineage: Eukaryota > Viridiplantae > Streptophyta > Magnoliopsida > Asterales > Asteraceae > Rutidosis > Rutidosis leptorrhynchoides. The sequence continues at coordinate 166,433,824 of NC_092343.1, forward strand.
AAGAAAGAAATTGCATACTTGATCATCGTTAATCGGAAAAAAAAAAGGGAATCAAAGACCAACTGTACATGCTTTCTCAACTTGTGTATTGTTTTTATCCTTATTCTTTTTATTTTTCTAATACAACAGTATGCATCCTCTCATAATTAATTGTTGAGACAAAAAATTGGCAATTTTGTTTTCGATACTTTATCGTTATTATCGACATCGAGCTTCAATCAATATGGATCAGTACTCTCTCTATTTGCTAGATATCATACAAGCTCAACAACACTTAATGGGCCAAATTGGCCTGGCCAAGTCTATGTATAATATACCTACTTCTCAGTACAAAATAAACGGACCATCAAGGCCTAATTTTTTATTTAGTGGACAAGAGCAACATAGCAGCGGGCATGCTTTGTTCTTTAGTGGGCCGAGTCCAGCTTTTGGCAAATCTACAGCACCTTCGCCACACGTATTTAATGCTACTACTCTTCCGGTTTACGGTAACTCAGGTTGGACTATGGACACAGGTGCGTCCACTCACCTCACATCTAACATTAAAAATTTAAGTAGTGTTTTTAATTATTGCATGTATCCTTCGGTAGCCGTTGGGGATGAGAATCCCATTCCCGTCACTAACACTGACCATTGCGTGTTGCCTAATATCCACCGACCACTTCACCTTTCTAACGTACTTGTAACACCTAACATTGTAACAAACCTTATTTCTGTCCGTCGTTTTGCCCGTGATAATAAAGTGTCTGTTTGCCTTGATGAGTTTGGCTTTTCTGTCAAAGACTACTTGACTGCTCGCATGCTCCTCCGATGTGACAGCACCAGAGATCTCTACCCTTTCACACCTCAGTCATCTACACCTGTTCAACATGCTCTTCTCACTACCACCACTACCTGGCATCAACGTCTCGGACATCCCAGCGTTGAATCATTTCGTCGTCTTGTTTCTAATAACTACATAGCTTGTAATAAAACGAAGCCTCCCGAGTTCTGCCATGCATGCTAACTTGGCAAACACGTGAGACTTCTGTTCAGTAGTTCTAGTTCGCATGTTACTTCTGCATTTGATATTATTCATTCTGATTTATGGACTTCTCCAATTTTAAGTCTTAGTGGTTTTAAATACTATGTTATTTTCTTAGATCATTATTCGCATTATTTATGGGTGTTTCCATTACGCAATAAATCTGAAGTATTTAATATATTTGTTCAATTTCGCGCATTTGTTAAAACACAATTCAACACTGAAATTAAAGCTTTCCAATGTGATCAAGGTGGGGAATTCGATAACACCCCATTCCACCAACTGTTCCAATCGAATGGCATTCAACTTCGACTATCTTGCACCCAAACTTCACAACAAAACGGCAAATCTGAAAGAATGATCCGCACCATAAATAACATAATTCGCACCCTCTTATTTCAAGCAAACCTACCTCCAACTTTCTGGACAGAGGCACTACACATGGCCGCCTACCTTCTAAATCTTCTTCCATCTTCCGCCATTAACTACGATATTCCTCACACACGACTCTACAAAAATACACCAAACTATTTCACACTACATGTCTTCGGTTGCCTCTGTTACCCTCACCTAAACACAACCAACAAACTTGTAGTGACCCAAACTTTTCCATGATTATATATTAATTGAAAACTATATTTGCATGATTAAATGTTTCCAACATGTTAAGCAATCAAACTTGTTAAGACTTGATTATTTGAAATGAGTTTCATGTAGACAATTGACCACCCAAGTTGACCGGTGATTCATGAACGTTAAAACTTGTAAAAACGATATGATGACATATATATGATTATATATATAGTTAATATGATATTATGATAAGTAAGTATCTCATTAGGTATTTTAACAATGAGTTATATACATAAAATTGAGTTCATTGAATTAAGAAAAAACGATATATATAAAACGATTATCGTTATAACAACGTCTTACTAAATACATATGAATCATATTAAGATATTGATACACTATGTTTAATCATTATAAATGATAAGTAAACATGTCATTAAGTGTATTAACAATGAACTACATATGTAAAAACAAGACTACTAACTTAACGATTTCGAAACGAGACATATATGTAACGATTATCGTTGTAACAACATTTAACTGTATATATATCATACTAAGATATATTAATATATCATAATATCATGATAATTTAATAATTTAACATCTCTTTAGATATAATAAACAATGGGTTAACAACATTTAACAAGATCGTTAACCTAAAGGTTTCAAAACAACATTTACATGTAACGACTAACGATGATTTAACGACTCAGTTAAAATGTATATACATGTAGTGTTTTAATATGTATTCATACACTTTTGAAAGACTTCAAGAAACTTATCAAAATACTTCTACTTAACAAAAATGCTTACAATTACATCCTCGTTCAGTTTCATCAGCAATTCTACTCACCTGTATTCGTACTCGTACAATACACAGCTTTTAGATGTATGTACTATTGGTATATACACTCCAATGATCAGCTCTTAGTAGCCCATGTGAGTCACCTAACATATGTGTGAACCATCATTTGGCAACTAGCATGAAATATCTCATAAAATTACAAAAACATTAGTAATCATTCATGACTTATTTACATGTAAACAAAATTACACATCCTTTATATCTAATCCATATACCAACGACCAAAAATACCTACAAACACTTTCATTCTTCAATTTCTTCATCTAATTGATCTCTCTCAAGTTCTATCTTCAAGTTCTAAGTGTTCTTCATAAATTCTATAAGTTCTAGTTTCATAAAATCAAGAATACTTCCAAGTTTGCTAGCTTACTTCCAATATTGTAAAGTGATCATCCAACCTTAAGAAATCTTTCTTATTTACAGTAAGATATCTTTCTAATATAAGGTAATACTCATATTCAAACTTTGATTCAATTTCTATAACTATAACAATCTTATTTCGAGTGGAAATCTTACTTGAACTTGTTTTCGTGTCATGATTCTGCTTCAAGAACTTTCAAGCCGTCCAAAGATCCTTTGAAGCTCAAGTTATTTTTTCATAATTTTCAGTAGGTTTACCTACTAAACTTGAGGTAGTAATGATGTTCATAACATCATTCGATTCATATATATAAAACTACCTTATTCGAAGGTTTAAACTTGTAATCACTAGAACATAGTTTAGTTAATTCTAAACTTGTTCGCAAACAAAAGTTAATCCTTTTAACTTGACTTTTAAAATCAACTAAACACATGTTATATATCTATATGATATGCTAACTTAATGATTTAAAACCTGAAAAAATGAAAAAACTCCGTAAAACCGGATATACGCCGTCGTAGTAACACTGCGGGCTGTTTTGGGTTTGATAATTAAAAACTATGATAAACTTTAATTTAAAAGTTGTTCTTCTGGGAAAATGATTTTTCTTATGAACATGAAACTATATCCAAAAATCATGGTTAAACTCAAAGTGGAAGTATGTTTTTTCAAAATGGTCATCAAGACGTCGTTCTTTCGACTGAAATGACTACCTCTTACAAAAATAACTTGTAACTTATATTTCTGACTATAAACCTATACTTTTTATGTTTAGATTCATAAAATAGTGTTCAATATAAAACCATAGCAATTTGATTCACTCAAAACGGATTTAAAACGAAGAAGTTATGGGTAAAACAAGACTGGATATTTTTTGATTGTTTTAGCTACGGGAAATATTGTAACAATTCTATACAAATCATATCCTAGCTAACCTATATTGTATTATACATGTATTCTAATATATTATGTAATCTTGGGATACCATAGACACGTATGCAAATGTTTTGACATATCATATCGATCTATGTATATATATTATTTGGAACAACCATAGACACTCTATATGCAGTAATGTTTGAGTTAGCTATACAGGGTTGAGGTTGATTCCAAAAATATATATACTTTGAGATGTGATCTAGCCTGAGACATGTATAAACTAGGTCATGAATTGATTCAAGATAATATATATCAATTTATTTCTGTACATCTAATTGTGGACAACTAGTTGTAGGTTACTAACGAGGACAGCTGACTTAATAAACTTAAAACAGTAAAACGTATAAAAAATACTGTAAATATATTTTGAACATACTTTGATATATATGTACATATTTGTTATAGGTTCGCGAATCGACCAGTGGCTAAGTCTTACTTCCCGACGAAGTAAAAATCTGTGAAAGTGAGTTATAGTCCCACTTTTAAAATCTAATATTTTGGGATGAGAATACATGCAGTTTTATAAATGTTTTACGAAATAGACACAAGTAAATGAAACTACATTATATGGGTGAATGATCGAAGCCGAATATGCCCCTTTTGCTTGGTAGCCTAAGAATTAGTAAACCGATCTACTAATTGACGCGAATTCTAAAGATAGATCTATTGGGCCTAACAAACCCCATCCAAAGTACCGGATGCTTTAGTACTTCGAATTCGTTTTTATCATGTCCGAAGGATTTCCCGGAATGATAGGGGATATTCTTATATGCATCTTGTTAATGTCGGATAACAGGTGTTCACCATATGAATGATTTTTATCTCTATGTATGGGATGTATATTGAAATATGAAATCTTGTGGTCTATTATTACAATTTGATAAATATATAGGTTAAACCTATAACTCACCAACATTTTTGTTGACGTTTAAAGCATGTTTATTCTCAGGTGATTATTAAGAGCTTCCGCTGTTGCATGCTAATATGTGAACAAGATTTGGTGTCAGCATGCTTGTATAATATTGTTTAAAACTGCATTCGAGATTTATTTTGTTGTAACATATTAATATTGTAAACCAATATGTATTGGTAGTGTGTAAGTGTGATATTTTTAGATTATCATTTCTGGATAATCTAGGTGGTGTCTTTTTAACCTTGTCGATAAAATAAAGGTTATGGTTTATTTTAAAAATGAATGCAGTCTTTGAAAAACGTATCATATAGAGGTCAAAACCTCGCAACGAAATTAATTAATATGGAACGTTTATAATCGATATGAACGGGACATTTCAGTTGGTATCCGAGCGTTGGTCTTAGAGAACCAAAAATTTGCATTAGTGTGTCTTATTGAGTTTGTTAGGATACATTAGTGGGTCTGGACTTCGACCGTGTTTTCTTTAAAAACGATTGCTTAACACTTTTGTTGGAAACTATATATTATTAACATGTAAATATTATGTGATATATTAATCTCTTAATGTGTTTGATATTGTGTGATAGATGTCTACCACTAGTACAAATCCCATCGATTTACCTAATAATAATGAAGAGTCGAATATATTTTGGGAAGATTCAAAAATTCCCGAAGAAGAACCGGAAGAGGAGGAATCGGAAGAGGAGGAACCGGAAGAAGAGGAACCGGAAGAGGAGGAACCGGAAGAGGAGGAACCGAAAGAGGAAGAGGTTCCGGAGGAAGAAATATTGATACCTACAGTAATTCGATTAGATAAAAGAAAATCCTCAATCAACGGACCAAAGTTAATAATGGTCAATGGTGTTTCCGCCGAGGAAGCAAAATATTTGGAAGATTACCAATTTTCCAATGAATCGGATCCCGATGAGGATTTCGATGATGTTATAGAAATTACCTCGACCTAATTTAATAAAGCGAAAGAAAATAATAAGAGAAAAGGTATAAAAATAGAGAAACCCGATTCCAACCCCGATGAACTTTATATGTATCGGCAACATCCGTATTTCTTAAAATGTAACAATGACCCGGGAACCTCTAAACCACCAGGTTTTTCTAAACCATTGTGGAAAACGACTGCTCGTATTAGAGGAACACCATATATTCCTAGAAAATTAGGAAAACGAACCAAGTCCGAAAAAGAAGAAACCAGTGATTCAGATTAGAGGGTTGTAATCATGTTGTGTATTATATGTATTATAGTGTGCTTGTACTTTTATGTTCTATGTAAAAAATTGCTTGTATTGTTTGTTAATTATCTTTTACGAATCTAATCATTTTCTATTTTACAGTATAAAAACAAAATAGACGTTAAGGGTAGACAACCGAATATTTTAGAAGATCTACCAGAGGATATGATTGAGGAAATCTTGTCTAGAGTCGGTCAGAATTCATCAGCACATTTAGTTATGGCGAAATTAACTTGTCAAACATTTGAAAGACTTTCCAGAAATGCCTTAGTTTATAAAAGGCTTTCCTTTGATAGGTGGGGTATATCACATTGGGGAGACCGTAAGTTACGCCGTGTTTTCTTTAAAGCGTTAAATGCGGGGAACCCAAATGCAATTTTATGCTTCAGGTTGAGAATCTATTTTGACTCAACATATCCCAACATAGGATTTCGTGAATTAGAAAGAGCTTCTAACATGCAACATAAAGAAGCATGTTATGCTTACGGGTTAGTGATGTTCGATTCTTACCAAAGTGAGAAAAAGAACATCGGATTGCAAATTTTAAATAAAACCTTCTCACAAGTGACGGATTCAGTAGTTGGGGTGAGAAACAAGATTTTTAGATTATTACGGGGCTGTTGGACATTACGAAACCCTAGTCCTTTTGACTACATTACAACATGCTGCCTAGCCAATGGTCATAACGGTTATTTTCCACAAGACCAAGGATGGGAAGTCGTCTTAGTAAAACCAGAATGCATGACTTGTTTCTGGACTTATGAATTACGTGTCTTTATTTTCTTTGCTGAACAACTTGCGTATTAACTAGATTTATCTTCAAAACTGTTCTGTATCAAAGTGTACTATATTTCATGTTATATGTAATATAGCGAAGTTGTAAGTTTGAAGAATATTTGTATGTGATATATTATTATAATCAGTTTTTCATATGGAATTGTAGTAGTTGAATTGTATATTAGCTACTAAGTATGAACTTAACGGGTAGGTAGTACCCGAATTAAAAACTATAAAACGCTAATATGAAGAAAAAGCTTTTATAAATAAGTTCATACTATGCTACGAAATACTATTGACTACTCTTAAAATTGTAAATGATTAACTTAATTCTTTTGGGCTATTTTTGAAGGAAATGGCACCGGCCACTCGTCAGAATTTGAACAAGAGCGAGGAAGACCTTGCAGCAAACATAGCCGCAGTACAGGCTGCGATGCAAAATAACAATAACTCTGGATCTAGCAGTGGAACTAATTTCACAAGAAATCGTGTAGGATGCTCCTACAAAGAATTCACTGCCTGCAAACCTTTGGAATTTTATGGAACCGAGGGTCCAATTGGATTAAAACGGTGAACCGAGAAGGTTGAATCGGTGTTTGCCATAAGTAAATGTACTGAAGAAGACAAAGTAAAGTACGCTACGCATACCTTCACAGGTACGGCGCTAACATGGTGGAATACCTATCTCGAGCAGGTAGGACAAGATGCTGCTTACGCACTACCGTGGTCAGCATTCAAGTAATTGATGAACGAGCAGTATCGTCCCAGAAACGAGGTCAACAAGCTCAAGGTTGAGCTTAGAGGATTACGAACGCAAGGTTTCGATATCACCACGTACGAACGACGATTCACCGAATTGTGCCTATTGTGCCCCAGAACGTTTGAAGACAAAGAAGAGAAGATTGACGCATTTGTAAAAGGGTTACCAGAAAGGATTCAAGAAGATGTGAGTTCACACGAGCCCGCCTCCATACAAAAGGCAAGTCGAATGGCTCACAAATTAGTGAACCAGATCGAAGGAAGGATTAAAGAGCAGACGACTGAAGAGGCTAACATGAAACAAGTCAAAAGAAAGTGGGAAGAAACCAATGACAAGAGTCACCAATACAACAACAACAATCACAACCACAATCGCAATAACTATCCCAACAACCGCAACATCAATCGCAACAACAACTTCAACAAATGTCCTAACAACAACTACAATAACCGTCCCAACAACAATAACAACAACAACAATAGCAACAATAACAATCCCAACAACAATCTCAATAACAACAATGGCAACAAAAACCAAAAACAGTCATGCCAAAGGTGTGAAGAGAATCACCAGGGGTTCTGCACGACATTTTGCACTAGGTGTAGAAGAAATGGTCATAGTGCGGCAAAGTGTGAGGCCTACGAACCAAAGTTTAACAGAATTAAAAGAATAAATAATGTCAGAACAGATAATGCCGCCATAGTTTGCTTTGCATGTGGAAAACCGGGCCACATTACTAGAAATTGCCCGAATCAGGGGAATACTAGTGGGCAGGGCAGCGGAAGAGTTTTCAATATTAATACGACAGAAGCGCAGGAAGACCTGGAGCTTGTTACAGGTACGTTTCTTATTGACAATAAATCTGCTTATGTTTTATTTGATTCGGGTGCGGATAGAAGCTATATGAGTAGAGATTTTCATGCTAAACTAAGTTGTCCACTGACGCCTTTGGATAACAAATTTTTACTCGAATTAACAAACGGTAAATTAATTACAGCAGATAATATATGTTGGAATTGAGAAATTAATTTGGTTAGCGAAACATTTAAGATTGATTTGATACCAGTAGAGTTAGGGAGTTTTGATGTGATAATCGGTATGGATTGGTTGAAAAAGGAGAGAGCAGAAATCGTATGTTACAAAAATGCAATTCGCATTGTACGAGAAAAAGGAAATCCCTTAATGGTGTACGGAGAAAAGAGCAATGCGAAGCTAAATCTTATTAGTAATTTAAAGGCACAAAAACTAATAAGAAAAGGTTGCTATGCTGTTCTAGCACATGTCGAGATAGTACAAACCGAAGAAAAGAACATCAATGATGTTCCCGTCGCAAAAGAATTTCCCGATGTATTTCCAAAAGAATTACAGGGACTGCCTCCACACCGATCTGTTGAATTTCAAATAGATCTCGTACCAGGAGCTGCACCAATAGCTCGTGCTCCATACAGACTTGCACCCAACGAAATGAAGGAACTCCAAAGCCAATTACAAGAACTTTTAGAGCGTGGTTTTATACGACCAAGTACATCACCATGGGGAGCTCCTGTTTTGTTTGTCAAAAAGAAGGATGGTACATTCAGGTTGTGTATCAACTACCGAGAGTTGAACAAACTTACCATCAAGAATCGTTACCCACTACCGAGAATTGACGACTTATTTGATCAACTACAAGGCTGGTCGGTTTATTCGAAGATCGATTTACGTTCCGGGTATCATCAAATGCGGGTGAAAGAGGATGATATTCCGAAGACTGCTTTCAGGACGCGTTACGGTCATTACGAGTTTATGGTTATGCCGTTTGGGTTGACTAACGCACCAGCTGTGTTCATGGACCTCATGAACTGAGTGTTTGGACCATACCTTGACAAGTTTGTCATTGTTTTCATCGATGACATACTTATTTACTCAAAGAATGATCAAGAGCACGAAGAACATTTGAGAAAAGTGCTAGAGTTGTTGAGGAAAGAAAAACTGTACGCTAAGTTTTCAAAGTGTGCATTTTGGTTGGAAGAAGTTCAATTCCTCGGTTACATAGTGAACAAAGAAGGTATTCAAGTGGATCTGGCAAAGATTGAAACCGTTGAAAAGTGGGAAACCCCAAAAACTCCGAAGCATATACGCCAATTTTTAGGACTGGCTGGTTATTACAGGAGATTCATCCAAGATTTTTCCAAAATAGCAAAACCCTTGACTGCATTAACGTATAAAGGGAAGAAATTTGAATGGAAGAATGAACAAGAGAAAGCGTTTCAATTATTGAAGAAAAAGTTAACTACGGGACCTATATTGTCATTACCTGAAGGGAATGATGATTTTGTGATATATTGTGACGCCTCAAAGCAAGGTCTCGGTTGTGTATTAATGCAATGAACGAAGGTAATTGCTTATGCTTCTAGACAATTGAAGATTCACGAGCAGAATTATACGACGCATGATTTGGAATTAGGTGCAGTTGTTTTTGCATTAAAGACTTGGAGGCACTACTTATATGGGGTCAAAAGTATTATATATACCGACCACAAAAGTCTTCAAAACATATTTAATCAGAAACAACTGAATATGAGGCAGCGTAGGTGGATTGAATTATTGAATGATTACGACTTTGAGATTCGTTACCACCCAGGGAAGGCAAATGTGGTAGCCGACGCCTTGAGCAGAAAGGACAGAGAACCCATTCGAGTAAAAGCTATGAATATAATTATTCGTACTAACCTTACTACTCAAATAAAGGAGGCGCAGCAGGGAGTTGTAAAAGAAGGAAAGTTGAAGAATGAAATACCCAAAGGATCGGAGAAACATCTTAATATTCGGGAAGACGGAACCCGGTATAGGGCTGAAAGAATTTGGGTACTAAAGTTTGGAGATGTGAGAGAAAAGGTACTTAAGGAAGCACATAAAACCAGATATTCAATACATCCCGGAGCGGGGAAGATGTACAAAGATCTCAAGAAACACTTTTGGTGGCCGGGTATGAAAGCCGATATTGCTAAATACGTAGGAGAATATTTGACGTGTTCTAAGGTCAAAGCTGAACATCAGAAACCATCAGGTCTACTTCAACAATCTGAAATCCCGGAATGGAAATGGGAAAACATTACCATGGATTTTATTACTAAATTGCCAAGGACTGCAAGTGGTTATGATACAATTTGGGTAATAGTCGATCGTCTTACCAAGTCAGCACACTTTCTGCCAATAAGAGAAGATGATAAAATGGAGAAGTTGGCGTGATTATACTTGAAGGAAGTTGTCTCCAGACATGGAATACCAGTCTCTATTATCTCAGATAGGGATGGCAGATTTGTTTCAAGATTTTGGCAGACATTGCAACAAGCATTGGGGACTCGTCTAGACATGAGTAATGCTTATCATCCACAAACTGATGGGCAAAGTGAAAGGAAGATACAGACCCTTGAAGACATGCTATGAGCATGTGTTATCAATTTCGAAAACAGTTGGGATCGACACCTACCGTTAGCAGAATTTTCCTACAACAACAGTTACCATTCGAGTATTGAGATGGTGCCGTTTGAAGCACTTTATGGTAGACAGTTCAGGTCTCCGATTTGTTGGAGTGAAGTGGGGGATAGACAGATTACGGGTCCAGAGATAATTCAAGAAACTACCGAGAAGATCATCCAAATTCAACAACGATTGAAAACTGCCCAAAGTCGACAAAAGAGCTATGCTGACATTAAAAGAAAAAATATAGAATTTGAGATTGGAGAGATGGTCATGCTTAAGGTTTCACCTTGGAAAGGCGTTGTTCGATTTGGTAAATGGGGGAAACTAAATCCAAGGTACATTGGACCATTCAAGATTATAGATCGTGTCGGACCAGTAGCTTACCGACTTAACTTACCGCAACAAATCGCTGGGGTACATAATACTTTTCATGTCTCGAATTTGAAGAAATGTTTTGCTAAAGAAGATCTCACCATTCCATTAGACGAGATTACAATTAATGAAAAACTACAATTCATTGAAGAACCCGTCGAAATAATGGATTGTGAGGTTAAAAGATTTAAGCAAAACAAGATACCAATTGTTAAGGTTCGATGGAATGCTCGTAGAGGACCCAAATTCACCTGGGAGCATGAAGATTAGATGAAGCTGAAATACCCTCACCTATTTCCAGAAGATGCGTCAACACCTTCAACAGCTTAAAATTTCGGGACGAAATTTATTTAACGGGTAGGTACTGTAGTGACCCGAACTTTTCCATGATTATATATTAATTGAAAACTATATTTGCATGATTAAATGTTTCTAACATGTTAAGCAATCAAACTTGTAAAGACTTGATTATTTGAAATGAGTTTCATGTAGACAATTGACCACCCAAGTTGACCGGTGATTCATGAACGTTAAAACTTGTAAAAACGATATGATGACATATATATGATTATATATATAGTTAATATGATATTATGATAAGTAAGTATCTCATTAGGTATTTTAACAATAAGTTATATACATAAAATTGAGTTTATTGAATTAAGAAACTCGAAACGAATATATATATATATATATATATATATATATATATATATATATATATATATATATATATATATAACGATTATCGTTATAACAACGTCTTACTAAATACATATGAATCATATTAAGATATTGAAACACTATGTTTAATCATGATAAATGATAAGTAAACACGTCATTAAGTGTATTAACAATGAACTACATATGTAAAAACAAGACTACTAACTTAATGATTTCGAAACGAGACATATATGTAACGATTATCGTTGTAACAACATTTAACTGTATATATATCATACTAAGATATATTAATATATCATAATATCATTATAATGTAATAATTTAACATCTCTTTAGATATAATAAACAATGGGTTAACAACATTTAACAAGATCGTTAACCTAAAGGTTTCAAAACAACATTTGCATGTAACGACTAACGATGATTTAACGACTCAGTTAAAATGTATATACATGTAGTTTTTTAATATGTATTCATACACTTTTAAAAGACTTCAAGACACATATCAAAATACTTTTACTTAACCAAAATGCTTACAATTACATCCTCGTTCAGTTTCATCAACAATTCTACTCGTATGCACCCGTATTCGTACTCGTACAATACACAGCTTTTAGATGTATGTACTATTGGTATATACACTCCAATGATCAGCTCTTAGAAGCCCATGTGAGTCACCTAACACATGTAGGAACCATCATTTGGCAACTAGCTTGAAATATCTCATAAAATTACAAAAACATTTGTAATCATTCATGACTTATTTACATATAAACAAAATTACACATCCTTTATATCTAATCCATATACCAACGACCAAAAACACCTACAAACACTTTAATTCTTCAATTTTCTTCATCTAATTGATCTCTCTCAAGTTCTATCTTCAAGTTCTAAGTGTTCTTCATAAATTCTATAAGTTCTAGTTTCATAAAATCAAGAATACTTCTAAGTTTGCTAGCTTACTTCCAATCTTGTAAAGTGATCATCCAACCTCAAGAAATCTTTCTTATTTACAGTAAGATATCTTTCTAATACAAGGTAATACTCATATTCAAACTTTGATTCAATTTCTATAACTATAACAATCTTATTTAGAGTGGAAATCTTACTTGAACTTGTTTTCGTGTCATGATTCTGCTTCAAGAACTTTCAAGCCATCCAAAGATCCTTTGAAGCTCAAGTTATTTTTTCATCATTTCCATTAGGTTTACCTACTAAACTTGAGGTAGTAATGATGTTCATAACATCATTCGATTCATATATATAAAACTACCTTATTCGAAGGTTTAAACTTGTAATCACTAGAACATAGTTTAGTTAATTCTAAACTTGTTCGCAAACAAAAGTTAATCCTTCTAACTTGACTTTTAAAATCAACTAAACACATGTCCTATATCTATATGATATGCTTACTTATTGATTTAAAACCTGAAAACACGAAAAAAACACCGTAAAACCGGATATACGCCGTCGTAGTAACACCGCGGGCTGTTTTGGGTTTGATAACTAAAAACTATGATAAACTTTGATTTAAAAGTTGTTATTCTGGAAAAATGATTTTTCTTATGAACATGAAACTATATCCAAAAATTATGGTTAAACTCAAAGTGGAAGTATGTTTTTTCAAAATGGTCATCAAGACGTCGTTCTTTCGACTGAAATGACTACCTCTTACAAAAACGACTTGTAACTTATATTTCTGACTATAAACCTATACTTTTTCTGTTTAGATTCATAAAATATGGTTCAATATGAAACCATAGCAATTTGATTCACTCAAAACGGATTTAAAACGAAGAAGTTATGGGTAAAACAAGATTGAATATTTTTTGATTGTTTTAGCTAAGGGAAATATTGTAACAATTCTATACAAATCATATCCTAGCTAACCTATATTGTATTATACATGTATTCTAATATATTATGTAATCTTGGGATACCATAGACACGTATGCAAATATTTTGACATATCATATCGACTCATGTATATATATTATTTGGAACAACCATAGATACTCTATATGCAGTAATGTTTGAGTTAGCTATACAGGGTTGAGGTTGATTCCAAAAATATATATACTTTGAGTTGTGATCTTGGCTGAGACATGTATACACTGGGTCGTGGATTGATTCAAGATAATATATATCGATTTATTTCTGTACATCTAATTGTGGACAACTAATTGTAGGTTACTAACGAGGACAGCTGACTTAATAAACTTAAAACATAAACGTATTAAAAATGTTGTAAATATATTTTGAACATACTTTGATATATATGTACATATTTGTTATAGGTTCGTAAATCGACCAGTGGCCAAGTCTTACTTCCCGACGAAGTAAAAATCTGTGAAAGTGAGTTATAGTCCCACTTTTAAAATCTAATATTTTGACACCCCCAAATAGGGCCTGGGGTATTTGTGTCTAATTATATCAAATCACAGTTGTATAAACGAGAACGACTCTACATGAGACGTTTTGTTGAGTTTTGCAGCGGAAGATAAATATATCTTTAATTGATATGATATGTAATGAAGACTCCAAGCATAGCAATCAATCATCATCAAAGCAGTAGATATACAGCGGAAGTAATATTTAAGTACCTGTGAATAAACATGCTTAAAAAGTCAACACGAGATTGAGTAAGTTCATAGGTTTGTCATAAATAATGATTTCAGTAATAGTGTTAGACCACAAGATTTAGTTTGTAAAGTAGATCTCGCAAGATCCAAAAGTTGATCACCCGCAGGATTAAAAAGTTATGCCAGTGCGTGATATTTAGACTAAACGTTGTTTGCCCCGTGACAAGTTGTTCTGTCCTTGTCGTTTAATTTCATTATCAAGTAATACAAAGACTTAGTCAAATGTATCGGGGACGTTACTCCCGATAGGCCTATCCCCAATAATTAAGAATGCCGCAGCAATTAAAAATATCACTGTAGGGACTTAGTCGGACATAGCCGGGTATAGCATAGTTTAAGTAGTTGGTACTTTTGTCTAGCGTGTAAAACAGTTATAAAAGTTGCGCATGTATTCTCAGCCCAAAAATATAGATAAAAAGGGAGCAGATGAACTCACGATACTATAGTTGGTAATAGTTATGCGTTTGACGGCACTGAACAAGTGCAGAGTAGACCTCGGATTCACGAACCTATATCAGTTATATATATATATTAAAACATATAAATGGGAATCAAATAAACTTATATATAATTATTAGTGATATATATATATATATATATATATATATTTTTTATATATTTTAAATATATGTTAATTCATTTTCATCATTAGTTCATTAATATAGTAAGTCTTTCATTAATATATTTATATGTATAATATTATGTAAATATAATATTAAAATATAATAATAGGTAATGTTATGGTATTTGTAAGAAATATTAGTTGTTATCATAATAATAATATTAATAATGATGATAATGATAAACATATAGTTATTATAATTCTAGTATTGATAATGATAATAATGATAATAATTATGATAATAATAGTTTTGAAAATCATGTTATTAATAATAATACTAATACTAGTAATAAAAATAATGAAAATAATAATAATTTTAATCATATTGATATTACTAATAATAACTTTAATGATATTAATGATAATGCTTTTAATGATGTTAATAGTAATAATAATAATAATAATAATAATAATAATAATAATAATAATAATAATAATAATAATAATAAGAAGAATAAGAAACTACCTTTAAAAGCTTTCCTATAAACAATGCCTCAAGCCGGATTCGAACCCGAGACCTCTCGCTAACATGACACGCATCCAAACCATCCCTCCATTTCAGTTTCTTATTTATAATTCGGATTTATTATTATTTAACCCGTAATATTTATTTTCTATTCTCTTTTTCTTCACAGAAACAAACGAGCAGGGAACCAAAATCCTAACAGCTAATATTTGTTCGATTTAAACTTTTATTTGAAACAAAAACGTCCCACGTGATTGTTTAATTAAATTAGTAAATGAAGAAAGAAAAAAAATTATAAAACTGCTACTGCAGTCGCTGTTTAAAAATAAATAAAAATTTGATTTTTGATTTAAAGAACGTTTTAGCCAAAGCTTTCAACACGAAAAATTTCTAAATCTTGCCTAGAATCTATTGGAATCATCAATTTAACCGTAAACATCAATGTGACTTCGAATTTTAGGATGAACAAATCCGTTGACTTTTTGAAAACTAACTTTGACTTGAAAATTAAGAATCGATAAAACGAATTGGAAGCTAAAGTTTTGCAGTTAGTTTACTTAGAGGATTCCTAACAACATGGCATTTAAAGATTTTGAAAAACAAAACGAATTTGAGGTTTTGGAATTTTGGATAATAACAGTGATATCGACCTCTTTTATTATGTTTTCTTTTTCTGTTTTTGATTTCCATTTGCAGTAATCTTGTAGTGACCCGAACTTTTCCATGTTTATATATATTAATTGAGATTGATATTTACATGATTAAATGTTTCCAACATGTTAAGCAATCAAACTTGTTAAGACTTGATTAATTGAAATATGTTTCATATAGACAATTGACCACCCAAGTTGACCGGTGATTCACGAACGTTAAAACTTGTAAAAACTATATGATGACATATATATGGATATATATATATATATATATATATATATATATATATATATATATATATATATATATATATATATATATATATATATATAGTTAACATGATACTATGATAAGTAAACATATCATTAAGTATATTAACAATGAACTACATATGTAAAAACAAGACTACTAACTTAATGATTTTTAAACGAGACATATATGTAACGATTATCGTTGTAAAGACATTTAATGTATATATATCATATTAAGAGATATTCATACATGATAATATCATGATAATATAATAATTTAAAATCTCATTTGATATTATAAACATTGGTTAACAACATTTAACAAGATCGTTAACCTAAAGGTTTCAAAACAACACTTACATGTAACGACTAACGATGACTTAACGACTCAGTTAAAATCTATATACATGTAGTGTTTTAATATGTATTTATACACTTTTTAAAGACTTCAATACACTTATCAAAATACTTCTACTTAACAAAAATGCTTACAATTACATCCTCGTTCAGTTTCATCAACAATTCTACTCGTATGCACCCGTATTCGTACTCGTACAATACACAGCTTTTAGATGTATGTACTATTGGTATATACACTCCAATGATCAGCTCTTAGCAGCCCATGTGAGTCACCTAACACATGTGGGAACCATCATTTGGCAACTAGCATGAAATATCTCATAAAATTACAAAAATATGAGTAATCATTCATGACTTATTTACATGAAAATAAAATTACATATCCTTTATATCTAATCCATACACCAACGACCAAAAACACCTACAAACACTTTCATTCTTCAATTTTCTTCATCTAATTGATCTCTTTCAAGTTCTATCTTCAAGTTCTAAGTGTTCTTCATAAATTCTACAAGTTCTAGTTACATAAAATCAAGAATACTTTCAAGTTTGCTAGCTCACTTCCAATCTTGTAAGGTGATCATCCAACCTCAAGAAATCTTTGTTTCTTACAGTAGGTTATCATTCTAATACAAGGTAATAATCATATTCAAACTTTGGTTCAATTTCTATAACTATAACAATCTTATTTCAAGTGATGATCTTACTTGAACTTGTTTTCGTGTCATGATTCTGCTTCAAGAACTTCGAGCCATCCAAGGATCCGTTGAAGCTAGATCCATTTTTTTATTTTCCAGTAGGTTTATCCAAGGAGCTTAAGGTAGTAATGATGTTCATAACATCATTCGATTCATACATATAAAGCTATCTTATTCGAAGGTTTAAACTTGTAATTACTAGAACATAGTTTAGTTAATTCTAAACTTGTTCGCAAATAAAAGTTAATCCTTCTAACTTGACTTTTAAAATCAACTAAACACATGTTCTATATCTATATGATATGCTAACTTAATGATTTAAAACCTGGAAACACGAAAAACACCGTAAAACCGGATTTACGCCGTCGTAGTAACACCGCGGGCTGTTTTGGGTTAGTTAATTAAAAACTATGATAAACTTTGATTTAAAAGTTGTTATTCTGAGAAAAGGATTTTTATTATGAACATGAAACTATATCCAAAAATTATGGTTAAACTCAAAGTGGAAGTATGTTTTCTAAAATGGTCATCTAGACGTCGTTCTTTCGACTGAAATGACTACCTTTACAAAAATGACTTGTTACCTATTTTTCAGACTATAAACCTATACTTTTTCTGTTTAGATTCATAAAATAGAGTTCAATATGAAACTATAGCAGTTTGATTCACTCAAAACGGATTTAAAATGAAGAAGTTATGGGTAAAACAAGATTGGATAATTTTTCTCATTTTAGCTACGTGAAAATTGGTAACAAATCTATTCCAACCATAACTTAATCAACTTGTATTGTATATTATGTAATCTTGAGATACTATAGACACGTATACAATGTTTCGACCTATCATGTCGACACATCTATATATATTTCGGAACAACCATAGACACTCTATATGTGAATGTTAGAGTTAGCTATACAGGGTTGAGGTTGATTCCAAAATATATATAGTTTGAGTTGTGATCAATACTGAGATACGTATACACTGGGTCGTGGATTGATTCAAGATAATATTTATCGATTTATTTCTGTACATCTAACTGTGGACAACTAGTTGTAGGTTACTAACGAGGACAGCTGACTTAATAAACTTAAAACATCAAAATATATTAAAAGTGTTGTAAATATATTTTGAACATACTTTGATATATATGTATATATTGTTATAGGTTTGTGAATCAACCAGTGGCCAAGTCTTACTTCCCGACGAAGTAAAAATCTGTGAAAGTGAGTTATAGTCCCACTTTTAAAATCTAATATTTTTGGGATGAGAATACATGCAGGTTTTATAAATGATTTACAAAATAGACACAAGTACGTGAAACTACATTCTATGGTTGAATTATCGAAATCGAATATGCCCCTTTTTATTAAGTCTGGTAATCTAAGAATTAGGGAACAGACACCCTAATTGACGCGAATCCTAAAGATAGATCTATTGGGCCTAACAAACCCCATCCAAAGTACCGGATGCTTTAGTACTTCGAAATTTATATCATATCCGAAGGGTGTCCCGGAATGATGGGGATATTCTTATATATGCATCTTGTTAATGTCGGTTACCAGGTGTTCACCATATGAATGATTTTTATCTCTATGTATGGGATGTGTATTGAAATATGAAATCTTGTGGTCTATTGTTACGATTTGATATATATAGGTTAAACCTATAACTCACCAACATTTTTGTTGACGTTTAAAGCATGTTTATTCTCAGGTGAATACTAAGAGCTTCCGCTGTTGCATACTAAAATAAGGACAAGATTTGGAGTCCATGTTTGTATGATATTATGTAAAAAATGCATTCAAGAAACTGATTTCGATGTAACATATTTGTATTGTAAACCATTATGTAATGGTCGTGTGTAAACAAGATATTTTAGATTATCATTATTTGATAATCTACGTAAAGCTTTTTAAACCTTTATTTATGAAATAAAGGTTATGGTTTGTTTTAAAAATGAATGCAGTTTTTGAAAAACGTCTCATATAGAGGTCAAAACCTCGCAACGAAATCAATTAATATGGAACGTTTTTAATCAATAAGAACGGGACATTTCAGTTAGTATCCGAGCGTTGGTCTTAGAGAACCAGAATTTTGCATTAGTGTGTCTTATCGAGTTTGTTAGGATGCATTAGTGAGTCTGGACTTCGACCGTGTTTACTTGAAAAATGATTGCTTAACAAATTTTGTTGGAAACTATATATTTTTAACATGTGAATATTATGTGATATATTAATCTCTTAACGAGTTTGATATTATGTGATAGATGTCTACCTCTAGAACAAGTCCCATTGACTCACCTAATAATAATGAAGAGTCAAATGTAAATTGGAATGATTCATGGACTGATTCACAAGTTCTCGAAGAGTCGGAACCGGAAGAAGAATCGGAACCGGAAGAAGAATCGGAACCGGATGAAGAAATAGAACCGGTGGGGGAAATAATAAAACGGTTAAGTAAAAGAAAATCCTCAACCAACCGACCAAGGTTAATTATGGTCAATGGTGTTTCCGCCAAGGAAGCAAAATATTGGGAGGATTACCAATTCTCCGATGAATCGGATTCCGACGAGAATTCCGATGATGTTATAGAAATTACCCCAACTGAATTTAAAAAGGCAAAAGAAAATAATAAGGGAAAGGGCATAAAAATAGAGAAATCTAATTCCAACCCCGATGAACTTTATATGTATCGTCAACCCCCGAAGTCCTTAAGTTGTAACAATGACCCGGGAACCTCTAAACCACCAGGTTTTTCTAAACCGTTGTGGAAAACGACAGCTCGTATTAGGGGAACATCATATATCCCTAGAAACTTGGCAAAACGAACCAAAACCGAAGAAGAAGAAACGAGCGAGTCGAAATAAGATAGTTGTATTCGTGTGGTGTAATATATGTAATATAGTGTGCTTATGCTTTATGATATATGTAAAAATTGCTTGTATTAATAAGTATTTTTTTTTATGAATCTAACTCTTGTCTATTTTACAGTATAAAAACACAAAATGGATAGACAACCCAATATTTTAAGAGACCTACCCGGAGACATAATTGATGAAATCTTGTCTAGAGTCGGTCAGAATTCTTCGGCACAACTATTTACAGCGAAATCAGTTTGTAGGACATTCGAAGAACATTCCAAGAATGCCTTGGTTTATAAAAGGCTTTCGTTCGAAAGATGGGGGATATCACATTGGGAAATCCATAAGTTACGATGTGTTTACTTTGACGCATATATTGCAGGGAACCCAAATGCTATTTTACGCAATGGGTTAAGAAATTATTTTGACTCAATATATCCAAATATTGGACTTCGTGATTTAGAAAAAGCGGCTAACATGCAACATAAAGAAGCATGTTATGCTTACAGATTAGTAATGTTCGCTTCTCACCAAAGTGAGAACAAGAACATTGGGCTACAACTATTAAACAAAACGTTCCCACAAGTGACGGAGTCGGTAATTGGGGTAAGAAATGAGGTTTTTAGATTGTTACGGGACTGTTGGACATTATGTAACCCTCGTCCCTTTGACGACGTTACAACACGCTATCTTATCAACGGCCATAACGGTTATGTTCCACAAGACCAAGGATGGGAAGTAGTCCTAGTAAAACCAGAATGCATGACTTGTTTCTGGACGTATGAATTACGTGTCTTTATTGCCTTTGCTGAACGACTTGTGTACTAGCTAGAATTATCTTCACAACTATCTTGTATCAAAGTTATTGTGTGCTATATTTCATGCTTTATGTAAAATAAGCGGTATTGTAAGTTTGTAAAATATTGTATAAAAGTTTGAACGCGAAATATTATTATAATCAGTTTTTCATATAGAATTGTAGTAGTTGAATTGTATATTAGCTACTAAGTATGAACTTAACGGGTAGGTACTACCCGAATTTAAACTTATAAAACGCTAATATGAAGAAAAAGCTTTTATAAATGAGTTCATATTATGCTACAAAATACTATTAACTACTCTTAATATTCTGTATGATTAACTTGTTCCATTTGACTATTTTGAAGGAAATGTCACCGACTACTCGACATACCGTGAATATGAATGAAGAGGAATTCCGTACTTTTCTAGCTTCAAACATAGCCGCAGTACAGGCTGCACTACATACCAACAATAACCTTGGATCTATCAGTACAGGAAATCGTGTAGGATGCACCTACAAAGAATTCACTGCCTGCAAACCTTTGGAATTTGATGGAACCGAAGGATCGATCGGATTGAAACGGTGGACCGAGAAGGCCGAATCGGTGTTTCCCATAAGTAAGTGTACTGAAAAGGACAAAGTGAAGTACGCTACGCATACCTTCACAGGTTCTGCGTTAACATGGTGGAATACCTATCTAGAGCAAGTGGGACAAGATGATGCGTACGCACTACCGTGGTCAGCATTCAAGCACTTGATGAACGAGAAGTACCGTCCCAGAACCGAGGTCAATAAGCTCAAGACAGAACTTAGAGGGTTACGAACCCAAGGATTTGATATTACCACGTACGAAAGACGATTCACAGAATTGTGCCTATTGTGTCCAGGAGCATTCGAAGATGAGGAAGAGACGATCGATGCGTTTGTGAAAGGATTACCGGAAAGAATCCAAGAAGATATAAGTTCACACGATCCCGCCTCCATACAACAGGCATGTAGAATGGCTCACAAACTAGTGAACCAGATTGAAGAAAGAATTAAAGAACAGACTGCTGAAGAGGCCAATGTGAAGCAAGTAAAAAGAAAGTGGGAGGAAAACGGTGATAAGAATCACCAATACAACAACAACAGCAATTACAACAATAATCGCAACAATTATTCCAACAATCGCAACATCAATCGCAACTACAACAAACGGCCCAACAACAACAACAACAACAACAACAACAGCAGCAGCAACTACAACAATCATCCCAACAACAATAATAACCGCAACAACAACAACAATCAGAAGCAGCTATGCCAAAGGTGTGAAAAGTATCACACGGGGTTCTGCACCAAATTTTGCAACAAGTGTAAAAGAAATGGTCATAGCGCGGCGAAATGTGAGGTCTACGGACCAGGGGTTAATAGAACGAAAGGAACAAATGGTGTCGGAACGAGTAATGGCGGAGCAAGTAGTGTCGGAGCAAGTTATGCCAATGTAGTTTGTTATAAATGTGGAAAACCGGGCCACATTATTAGAAATTGCCCGAACCAGGAGAACACAAATGGACAAGGCCGCGGAAGAGTTTTCAATATTAATGCGGCAGAGGCACAGGAAGACCCGGAGCTTGTTACGGGTACGTTTCTTATTGACAATAAATATGCTTACGTTTTATTTGATTCGGGTGCGGATAGAAGCTATATGAGTAGAGATTTTTGTGCTAAATTAAGTTGTCCATTGACGCCTTTGGATAGTAAATTTTTACTCGAATTAGCAAATGGTAAATTAATTTCAGCAGATAATATATGTCGGAATCGAGAAATTAAACTGGTTAACGAAACATTTAAGATTGACTTGATACCAGTAGAGTTAGGGAGTTTTGATGTGATAATCGGTATGGACTGGTTGAAAGAAGTGAAAGCAGAGAATTTGAAGGCACAAAAACTAATAAGAAAAGGTTGCTATGCTATTTTAGCACACGTCGAGAAAGTACAAACTGAAGAAAAGAGCATCAATGATGTTCCCGTCGCAAAAGAATTTCCTGATGTATTTCCGAAAGAATTACCGGGATCACCCCCACATCGATCCGTTGAATTTCAAATAGATCTTGTACCAGGAGCTGCACCAATAGCTCGTGCTCCTTACAGACTCGCACCCAGCGAGATGAAAGAACTGCAAAGCCAATTACAAGAACTTTTAGAGCGTGGTTTCATTCGACCAAGCACATCACCGTGGGGAGCTCCTGTTTTGTTTGTCAAGAAGAAAGATGGTACATTCAGGTTGTGTATCGACTACCGAGAGTTGAACAAACTTACCATCAAGAACCGCTACCCACTACCGAGAATCGACGACTTATTTGATCAACTACAAGGCTCGTCTGTCTATTCAAAGATTGACTTACGTACCGGGTATCATCAAATGCGGGTGAAAGAAGATGATATTCCAAAGACTGCTTTCAGAACACGTTACGGTCATTACGAGTTATGGTCATGCCGTTTGGTTTAACTAATGCACCAGCTGTGTTCAAGGACCTTATGAACCGAGTGTGTGGACCATACCTTGACAAGTTTGTCATTGTTTTCATTGATGACATACTTATTTACTCAAAGAATGACCAAGAACACGGTGAACATTTGAGAAAGGTGTTAGAAGTATTGAGGAAGGAAGAATTGTACGCTAAATTTTCAAAGTGTGCATTTTGGTTGGAAGAAGTTCAATTTCTCGGTCACATAGTGAACAAAAAAGGTATTAAGGTGGATCCGGCAAAGATAGAAACTGTTGAAAAGTGGGAAACCCCGAAAACTCTGAAACACATACGCCAGTTTTTAGGACTAGCTGGTTACTACAAAAGGTTCATCCAAGACTTTTCCAGAATAGCAAAACCCTTGACTACATTAACGCATAAAGGGAAGAAATTTGAATGGAAGGATGAACAAGAGAAAGCGTTTCAGTTATTGAAGAAAAAGCTAACTACGGCACCTATATTGTCATTGCCTGAAGGGAATGATGATTTTGTGATTTATTGTGATGCATCAAAGCAAGGTCTCGGTTGTGTATTAATGCAACGAACGAAGGTGATTGCTTATGCGTCTAGACAATTGAAGATTCACGAGCAAAATTATACGACGCATGATTTGGAATTAGGTGCGGTTGTTTTTGCATTAAAGACTTGGAGGCACTACTTATATGGGGTCAAAAGTATTATATATACCGACCACAAAAGTCTTCAACACATATTTAATCAGAAACAACTGAATATGAGGCAGCGTAGGTGGATTGAATTGTTGAATGATTACGACTTTGAGATTCGTTACCACCTGGAGAAGGCAAATGTGGTAGCTGATGCCTTGAGCAGGAAGGACAGAGAACCCATTCGAGTAAAATCTATGAATATAATGATTCATAATAACCTTACTACTCAAATAAAGGAGGCGCAACAAGGAGTTTTAAAAGAGGGAAATTTAAAGGATGAAATACCCAAAGGATCGGAGCAGCATCTTAATATTAGGGAAGACGGAACCCGGTATAGGGCTGAAAGGATTTGGGTACCAAAATTTGGAGATATGAGAGAAATGGTACTTAGAGAAGCTCATAAAACCAGATACTCAATACATCCTGGAACGGGGAAGATGTACAAGGATCTCAAGAAACATTTTTGGTGGCCGGGTATGAAAGCCGATGTTGTTAAATAGGTAGGAGAATGTTTGACGTGTTCTAAGGTCAAAGCTGAGCATCAGAAACCATCAGGTCTACTTCAACAACCCGAAATCCCAGAATGGAAATGGGAAAACATTACCATGGATTTCATCACTAAATTGCCAAGGACTGCAAGTGGTTTTGATACTATTTGGGTAATAGTTGATCGTCTCACCAAATCAGCACACTTCCTGCCAATAAGAGAAGATGACAAGATGGAGAAGTTAGCACGACTGTATTTGAAGGAAGTCGTCTCCAGACATGGAATACCAATCTCTATTATCTCTGATAGGGATGGCAGATTTATTTCAAGATTCTGGCAGACATTACAGCAAGCATTAGGAACTCGTCTAGACATGAGTACTGCCTATCATCCACAAACTGATGGGCAGAGCGAAAGGACGATACAAACGCTTGAAGACATGCTACGAGCATGTGTTATTGATTTCGGAAACAATTGGGATCGACATCTACCGTTAGCAGAATTTTCCTACAACAATAGCTACCATTCAAGCATTGAGATGGCGCCGTTTTAAGCACTTTATGGTAGAAAGTGCAGGTCTCTGATTTGTTAGAGTGAAGTGGGGGATAGACAGATTACGGGTCCGGAGATTATACAAGAAACTACCGAGAAGATCATCCAAATTCAACAACGGTTGAAAACCGCCCAAAGTCGACAAAAGAGCTACGCTGACATTAAAAGAAAAGATATAGAATTTGAAATTGGAGAGATGGTCATGCTTAAAGTTGCACCTTGGAAAGGCGTTGTTCGATTTGGTAAACGAGGGAAATTAAATCCAAGGTATATTGGACCATTCAAGATTATTGATCGTGTCGGACCAGTAGCTTACCAACTGGAGCTACCTCAACAACTCGTGACTGTACATAACACTTTCCACGTCTCAAATTTGAAGAAATGTTTTGCTAAAGAAGATCTCACTATTCCGTTGGACGAAATCCAAATCAATGAAAAACTTCAATTCATTGAAGAACCCGTCGAAATAATGGATCGTGAGGTTAAGAGACTTAAACAAAACAAGATACCAATTGTTAAGGTTCGATGGAATGCTCGTAGAGGACCCGAGTTCACCTGGGAGCGTGAAGATCAGATGAAGAAGAAATACCCGCATTTATTTCCAGAAGATACGTCAACACCTCCAACTGCTTAAAATTTCGGGACGAAATTTATTTAACGGGTAGGTACTGTAGTGACCCGAACTTTTCCATGTTTATATATATTAATTGAGATTGATATTTACATGATTAAATGTTTCCAACATGTTAAGCAATCAAACTTGTTAAGACTTGATTAATTGACATATGTTTCATATAGACAATTGACCACCCAAGTTGACCGGTGATTCACGAACGTTAAAACTTGTAAAAACTATATGATGACATATATATGGATATATATATATATAGTTAACATGATACTATGATAAGTAAATATATCATTAAGTATATTAACAATGAACTACATATGTAAAAACAAGACTACTAACTTAATGATTTTTAAACGAGACATATATGTAACGATTATCGTTGTAAAAACATTTAATGTATATATATATCATATTAAGAGATATTCATACATGATAATATCATGATAATATAATAATTTAAAATCTCATTTGATATTATAAACATTGGGTTAACAACATTTAACAAGATCGTTAACCTAAAGGTTTCAAAACAACACTTACATGTAACGACTAACGATGACTTAACGACTCAGTTAAAATGTATATACATGTAGTGTTTTAATATGTATTTATACACTTTTGAAAGACTTCAATACACTTATCAAAATACTTCTACTTAACAAAAATGCTTACAATTACATCCTCGTTCAGTTTCATCAACAATTCTACTCGTATGCACCCGTATTTGTACTCGTACAATACACAGCTTTTAGATGTATGTACTATTGGTATATACACTCCAATGATCAGCTCTTATGAAAGGACCGGTCCTAATCCATCTGGACGAAGTCTTCAACAGTTGGTCCCATTGCGATGATCGACTCCAAATAATATCTTTAATATGAGCTAATGCACAGCGGAAGACTTAAATCGTACCTGAGAATAACATGCTTTAAAACGTCAACATAAAGTTGGTGAGATATATAGGTTTGATGCTAGCAGATTTATAACTATGGACCACAAGATTTCATATATTTAAACATAGTACACTCGCAAGTGTATGAAAGACATTCTAAGTTTGTTGAGCACCTGGTAACCAAACTTTACAAGTATAAAACAGCACATATTCCCTTTATATATAATCGCACTACACCGTACCAAGTGTAGCCACCTAAACGAAGTACTGTGCAACCGTTGAATACTGGTCGTCCAGTCCGGTTGGGGATGTCAGCCCGATAGATCTATCAACAGGATTCGCGTTTACACTGGCCCATGTAATTAATAGTTACCAAGTTTATAGGGAGATATGCAGTGGTACAACTCAACGTAGAATGTCATTTTAGTCACTTGTGTCCATAACATAAATCATTTATAAAAGTAGCGCATGTATTCTCAGCCCAAAAATATTTAGAGTTTAAAAGGGGACTATATACTCTCCATACTGTATTTTGTAGTAAAAATACATATAACATCATTGAATAAGTGTAGGGTTGGCCTTGGATTCACGAACCTATATCATTTATATAATTATTAATATACATAGTTGTACTTGAACAAATATATATATATATATATATATATATATATATATATATATATATATATATATATATATATATATATATATATAAATTTATTAGTTATATCCTTTTTATATTAATAATATTTATATATTTTATATTTTCATTTTGTATATAAATATATTAATTGTTGTTATGTCATATATATTAACATATCATTTATATATCAATAATAATAGTTATATTAATACTAGAATAATTTTTGTAGTGATAAAAAGATAATAATTATGATACTTAGTATTATTAATAAGATAATAATGTTAATAATTCTATTAATGTTAATATGTGTAAAAATATTAGTTTTTATTGTTAATGACAGGGTTGATAATACTAATTTAGTGAAAATAACTATAATTCTAATCATAATAATGATAATATTAATAGTTTTTAATAAAATGAATGATTTAATAACAATGTTCATGAAAATATTAATTTTAATAATAATATATAATTCTTGATAATAATTATAATGCTAGTAATACTAATTTTACTGATAATAATATTATTTGTATTAGTGATAATAATAATTATATATATATATATATATATATATATTTTTATTAGTCTTAATAATAATAATAATAATAATAATAATAATCTAAAAAAAAAAAAATTAGTGACTACCTTTGAAAAGCCATTTAAAAAGAAAAGTGCCCAAAGCCGGGCTCGAACCCGCGACCTCTCGAAAACCCACAACACGCCTTAACCATTTATCCATTTCCTATTTTCTGTTATTATACCCGATTTATATTTATATTACTCGATATATTATGTATTCCCTTCATCTTCATCAATTTCAAACAACCAGGAATCCATTTCACATTACAACTCTTAAATATATTAAATTAGGTTTAGAATTAATTACGAAAAACATTATTGATTAACCAGACTAATTAAAACAGGAAATATAAAAAATATAGACGCTGGAACAGAAAAGCAAAACCCGTTTGAACTCATAAATCGAATTCAATGTTAGAGGCTGTTTTAGACCACGATGTCAACATGAAAAAGTCTCTAAATCTCCCCTATAATCTTTCTGAATACTCAATTTAAAACAGACACATCGAATTGACTTCGAATTTGCTATGAACAATCCCGTTTGACCTTTTAAACTTAAACTTTGACCTTAAAATTGGATCTCGATATGAAAGATTAAGACTTGAAACTTTTCAGATAGTTTGAGTATAATATTCCTAACAGTACTGCGTTAATAGATTTTTGAAAACAACATAAAATCGAAGTTTTGATAAATTGAACCATGAACAGGGGACCGTCGAGTGTTTTTTTTTCTTTCTAATTTTCTGTCTCAGTATTTCCTTTCTAAGTCGCGAATCATACCAGGTAATTTATATTGTAAATGTTAGATCGATGCTGTGTCATAAATTGATTGATTTGTTTGTATCCTGAACCAATTTTAACAAAGTTTCACGGGTTAACAGAAACTTAGGAAAAAAAAAAATATAGTGAAAGAAACAGTTAGAGATATATGTATATACACGCACGTTTAAATCTGTTTTTATAAAGTTTAATATCATATTAAATATAAATTATTAATTATAATAGTATATTAATTAATATTAATAATAATAACAATCCTAATATTAATAATTAATCTTACTAATGATTAAGTATGATAATAAGAATGATAATAATAATGATAATAAATTTTTATAACAATAACATTACTAATTATAATTATAACAATAATTTTTAGTATTAATAAAATGTAATAATATTAATAATAATTGTATTATTAATAATTATAATTTTTTTTATCATTCTTATCATTTAAAATCTTTATTTTAATAATTATAATCTTTTAATTAAAACAATACCAATAATATTAATAATACTAATATTAATATTTATAGTAGTAATATTAATGATGTACTGATAGTATTACTAATGCATCTATATTTTATTTGTGATTAAATTTAATATATAAGTGTTAATTATGTAATACATAATACTTACTTAATATAATATCATATTTGAATAGTTAATATATATTATTATTTTTTTATATATTTATTTAGCTTATAATATACTTATAATATTAAGTATGTATAGAACTCGTATTCATATATATATAAATATATATTTACATATCTAATACCTTGTTAACATTAATAATTAATAAATATATATCGTATATACACATAAATGTTGGTGAATCGCCAGGCTTGGTCAAAGGGTTACTAATTATCCGAATATAGATTTTAAACTTTCTAGACTCAATATTACAGATTTTTGCTTATCATGTCGGAAACATATAAAGATTAAGGTTTAAATTTGGTCGGAAATTTCCGGGTCATTACAGTACCTACCCGTTAAAGAAATTTCGTCCCCGAAATTTGATAGAGGTTGTCATAGATAACAATAGGAATGTTTTCATGACGAATATGAGGTAATAATGGAGTTTTATCATTATTGAGAGATATAGATAAAACGATTCGATCATGTGAAGCGTACGAGTGGAGTTATCACAAAAGAGTGAAATGAGTAAATAAATATATTCGTTTCAACCGATGACATAGTTACTATTGACTTCCGGGATTTAAGGGATTTAAAGAAAATCTTACGTAATAAGATTTGGTTCTTCGGCGATCAGGATCTTCTTTGATTTAATGCGGCAATCTGTTTCGATTTCTCTGTCGGATACTTCACTATAAATCTACCCCCTTCGTTTCCTTATTTCCATATCTCACATCCTATTCTTTCTCCTCAGTTCATACTTTAAAGCGTTCGTTAATATGCTCCATCCAGTACTGATTCTTGATATACTCTTAACTTTTATATCTATTATTCTTCTTTTTCATCTACCACCAGAAGAATCTATTTACTTCTACTATACACTTGTGTTTATAGTGTTTCTAGTTCTCCCGTGTCTCTATATTGCTATCTGCATCGATATACGCGGTTTGTAATTTCGGGGTTATTATCGAGCTTTATATTCTTCATTATTTTTCGGAACTTCATGCTTTCGTTTTCTCTTCCCGACTTCGAGTCAAGCGAGTAATGGTCCGGAATTCGTAGGTATGAAATTTGGAATGAACATAGCTAATGCTCTTAGAAAGAAATGGTAATGGCACGATTTTGATTTGTCAAATTACCAGAATATCCTGGAAAAGACCAAGTCATCAAGAAATATATTTTCTTGATGTTTTTAGAATTTATATAGAATGTAAGAGCCGTGTAACATGGCACATGATGATGGTACTGTGAATCATCACATTCCATTAGAAACTCAACATGACTTACTGTAATATAATGGCGTTGATCAAGTGTCATTTTATTATACTAATCCATGCATCAGTTCCCAACACTACTTCAAAACATTCATATTTTAACTCGGAGGTTTCAGAATTTAAAAACTAACACAGTTTCTATTATGTTGTATCGCAGATATTACGGCGAGATAAATGATTTCATATAAGAATAGCTACAAAAATACATTCAGAAATATCGAAGATATTTATGATGATATTTTGGAATTTCTAAGTTCGGAGGTTGATGAAGAAAAATTTTCCGCAAGATTTTAACATGACCTCGGAGCAAGATATTCTCTAAAGTTTTCATCGGATCCAGAATTATCTGGATTCTTTGAATATAGAGTTTGGTCCTTGTATTTGTTCTTTGTTTCCTTCACGGTTAGCTCAATCCGTTTTTCAATACCAAATTTTCTATCGAGCGTTCCCAACACTCTATTCTTTTATCATCACTTTTGGCCATTAAGACCATTTACTACATGCTGCTTCGTCAGCATTTTCAAAGTTAACGGATATGGGTCATTGGTTATTAAACCGAGGTGGTTTTAGAAGAATTGTGTTTTTAGATGGTTAAATGCTGATGATAACATGATGGAATATGAAAGATTCCCCGGTATCGATGAGGAAAGCCAATCGTATATATCAAAGTTATAACAAGACTTTATTCGAATGAATGGTCGAAGTTGTTCTGCTGGAGCTGTGACAAAATTGGCTACTTTGAAAAGGAATCGTAAGGTTGTTTTTGCTAATAAATGATAAAGAATTCGACGCGGTACGTGTTAAACTATGACTTTGGGTTCGAGAGTTTTTCAGGTGCATAACTATATGCATAATCTTTTCTTCCGTAGATGAAGTGCGGCTGGTTCATCCTCCCGATCAAGATGTTTTTGAAAATCATGAAAGTTTGATCGCGGATTGTAATCGTCGAGGTACAAATGAGGTTTAAGATGAATTCAAGTGGCAAACTTGAAGAATTGTTTAGTTTCATATGTTATAATCAATATTTTAATTCATTTTAATTGTCCAAAGTTAGCAGTCCAGTAGTCCGATTGTCCAATGGTCCAATAAATTCATATATAAATTAAATATATAATATTCAAAATAATTAATACGTATCGTGACCCGTGTACCGGTCTCAGTATTGATCACAACTCAAACCATATATATATATTTTTGAATCAACCTCAACCCTGTATAGCCAACTCCATCATTCACATATAGAGTGTCTATAGTTGTTCCGAAATATATATATAGATGGGTCGATATGATAGGTCGAAACCTTGTATACGTGTCCCGTTATTTAAAGTGCGTAAAATAAATACAGAAATTAAATGACGATAAATAAAATTGCGAGAATGTAAATTGTGATAATTAAATTGCGATAAATAAAATGTAACCAGTTAGCTAGGAACAGTTAGCGTGGATTCTTAACAATATTTCAATTAGTTAGTTCGTTTGTTTCTAACAAATTTTACTTTGTCCGATGTTTTCTTCATTATGCCACTTGTTGGATTTTGATAGGTAAAAATCCAAATATGAAATTGAATGAAAATGGTTATTCTGTGGTGAACGGATACGTATATCGGTGATTGTAAATAGGATCGTAAATAACTATTGAATTAGGTTTGGAAGAATGTACAGTATACTTATTAATGTGAAATCTGAATATTCCTCGGGTATTACCTACCCGTTAAAATATTTTTAACGTTACCAGTTTGTACGAAAGAATTTTTAATTACAATCTTTATGAAAATATACTTACATATATATTTTCTTCAAATGCAATTATGGATTTAATGAGTTAATAAGATATTAAACTCATTTGATTTATCGTTAGAACTAGATTACATAATCTCTAAAACTTTAGAAATTACATAATCGCCATGTCGAGCGAAGGTAATTGATGTAGAACGATTCGTAGAACGATGATTATACCCGAGGTACAGAATGAGATGGTGAGGCATGGATTGTTGAAACTTGGGTTATTGGTGGTACTGGTACCGTTGATGCTGAAGCTGGTGATGTTTCTGGTGTTGGTGATACTGCCGGTGCTTGCAAATTGTGTACCGTGCTCTCTAAAGTTAATACTCGAGCTCGGAGTTCTCTAACTTCTTCTACTAACCCTGGTTGGTTATCAGTGTGAGGTAAAGGTCGGATATCTTCTCTAGTTCCGTTAATGGTAGTCTCAAGACGAAAAATTCTTGCAAAAAGGGTATAAACGGTGTTGCGAACGGGTTCGCCGGTTAGCGGGTCAAGTACTCCAAGGTTAGGTGGTAGATTCGGTTCATGATATGGAGTACCTTCTTCCCTTCTCCAAAGGGTGAGTATGTCGCGAACCCACCCCCTTTTTCTCCAGTAATCACGGTAGTTGATTGGTTGATATGCTCCTGTCACGCTGTCTTCAGAGTCAGAGGAACTTGGTCGATTCGTAGAGGCCATCTTACGGAATCTCAGAAAAGATTTTTGGTCTGAAGAGTTTAGTGACAGCAATTGATAGTTGGATGGTATTCTCAATGCATCATATGCATAGATATATATAGTATCAGATTCCCCTAAGTTACGGAGAAATTTACGGAAGATAACAGGCAAAGTCTATCGTAATAGATACGCTAAGATATAAGTTTTGTCTATACACTAATCATGCAGTCAATGCAGTAAGATGTGTCTAGACTAAGAATAATGAGCAGGTAATTTCCTAAAGATGATAAGCATATGATTTCTGACAAAAATGATAAGCAAAAATTTAAACATGCAGACACGGTCGAAGTCCAGATCCACTAATGCATCTAAACGACTATCAGTTAGACACATTAATGCAAGACCTGTTTCGCTAAGACCACCGCTCTGATACCAATTGAAAGGACCGGTCCTAATCCATCCGGAAGAAGTCTTCAACAGTTGGTCCCATTGCGATGATCGACTCCAAATAATATCTTTAATATGAGCTAATGCACAGCGGAAGACTTAAATCGTACCTGAGAATAACATGCTTTAAAACGTCAACATAAAGTTAGTGAGATATATAGGTTTGATGCTAGCAGAGTTATAACTATGGACCACAAGATTTCATATATTTAAACATAGTACACTCGCAAGTGTATGAAAGACATTCTAAGTTTGTTGAGCACCTGATAACCAAACTTTACAAGTATAAAACAGCACATATTCCCTTTATATATAATCGCACTACACCGTACCAAGTGTAGCCACCTAAACGAAGTACTGTGCAACCGTTGAATACTGGTCGTCCAGTCCGGTTGGGGATGTCAGCCCGATAGATCTATCAACAGGATTCGCGTTTACACTGGCCCATGTAATTAATAGTTACCAAGTTTATAGGGAGATATGCAGTGGTACAACTCAACGTAGAATGTAATTTTAGTCACTTGTGTCCATAACGTAAATCATTTATAAAAGTAGCGCATGTATTCTCAGCCCAAAAATATTTAGAGTTTAAAAGGGGACTATATACTCACCATACTGTATTTTGTAGTAAAAATACATATAACATCATTGAATAAGTGTAGGGTTGGCTTTGGATTCACGAACCTATATCATTTATATAATTATTAATATACATAGTTGTACTTGAACAAATATATATATATATATATATATATATATATATATATATATATATATATATATATATAATTTATTAGTTATATCCTTTTTATATTAATAATATTTATATATTTTATATTTTCATTTTGTATATAAATATTTTAATTGTTGTTATGTCATATATATTAACATATCATTTATATATCAATAATAATAGTTATATTAATACTAGAATAATTTTTGTAGTGATAAAAAGATAATAATTATGATACTTAGTATTATTAATAAGATAATAATGTTAATAATTCTATTAATGTTAATATGTGTAAAAATATTAGTTTTTATTGTTAATGACAGGGTTGATAATACTAATTTAGTGAAAATAACTATAATTCTAATCATAATAATGATAATATTAATAGTTTTTAATAAAATGAATGATTTAATAACAATGTTCATGAAAATATTAATTTTAATAATAATATATAATTCTTGATAATAATTATAATGCTAGTAATACTAATTTTACTGATAATAATATTATTTGTATTAGTGATAATAATAATTATATATATATATATATATATTTTATTAGTCTTAATAATAATAATAATAATAATAATAATAATAATAACGATAATAATAATAATAATAATAATAATAATAATAATAATAATAATAATAATAATAATAATAATAATAATCTAAAAAAAAAATTAGTGACTACCTTTGAAAAGCCATTTAAAACGAAAAGTGCCCAAAGCCGGGCTCGAACCCGCGACCTCTCGAAAACCCACAACACGCCTTAGCCGTTCATCCATTTCCTATTTTCTGTTATTATACCCGATTTATATTTATATTACTCGATATATTATGTATTCCCTTCATCTTCATCAATTTCAAACAACCAGGAATCCATTTCACATTACAACTCTTAAATATATTAAATTAGGTTAGAATTAATTACGAAAAACATTATTGATTAACCAGACTAATTAAAACAGGAAATATAAAAAATATAGACGCTGGAACAGAAAAGCAAAACCCGTTTGAACTCATAAATCGAATTCAATGCTAGAGGCTGTTTTAGACCACGATGTCAACATGAAAAAGTCTCTAAATCTCCCCTATAATCTTTCTGAATACTCAATTTAAAACAGACACATCGAATTGACTTTGAATTTGCTATGAACAATCCCGTTTGACCTTTTAAACTTAAACTTTGACCTTAAAATTGGATCTCGATATGAAAGATTAAGACTTGAAACTTTTCAGATAGTTTGAGTATAATATTCCTAACAGTACTGCGTTAATAGATTTTTGAAAACAACACAAAATCGAAGTTTTGATAAATTGAACCATGAACAGGGGACCGTCGAGTGTTTTTTTTTCTTTCTAATTTTCTGTCTCAGTATTTCCTTTCTAAGTCGCGAATCATACCAGGTAATTTATATTGTAAATGTTAGATCGATGCTGTGTCATAAATTGATTGATTTGTTTGTATCCTGAACCAATTTTAACAAAGTTTCACGGGTTAACAGAAACTCAGAAAAAAAAAATATAGTGAAAGAAACAGTTAGAGATATATGTATATACACGCATGTTTAAATCTGTTTTTATAAAGTTTAATATCATATTAAATATAAATTATTAATTATAATAGTATATTAATTAATATTAATAATAATAACAATCCTAATATTAATAATTAATCTTACTAATGATTAAGTATGATAATAAGAATGATAATAAGAATGATAATAAATTTTTATAACAATAACATTACTAATTATAATTATAACAATAATTTTTAGTATTAATAAAATGTAATAATAATAATAATAATAATTGTATTATTAATAATTATAATTTTTTTTTTATCATTCTTATCATTTAAAATCTTTATTTTAATAATTATAATCTTTTAATTAAAACAATACCAATAATATTAATAATACTAATATTAATATTTATACTAGTAATATTAATGATGTACTGATAGTATTACTAATGCATCTATATTTTATTTGTGATTAAATTTAATATATAAGTGTTAATTATGTAATACATAATACTTACTTAATATAATATCATATTTAAATAGTTAATATATATATTTTTTTTATATATTTATTTAGCTTATAATATACTTATAATATTAAGTATGTATAGAACTCGTATTCATATATATATATAAATATATATTTACATATCTAATACCTTGTTAACATTAATAATTAATAAATATATATCGTATATACACATAAATGTTGGTGAATCGCCAGGCTTGGTCAAAGGGTTACTAATTATCCGAATATAGATTTTAAACTTTCTAGACTCAATATTACAGATTTTTGCTTATCGTGTCGGAAACATATAAAGATTAAGGTTTAAATTTGGTCGGAAATTTCCGGGTCATTACATCTTAGCAGCCCATGTGAGTCACCTAACACATGTGAGAACCATCATTTGGCAACTAGCATGAAATATCTCATAAAATTACAAAAATATGAGTAATCATTCATGACTTATTTACATGAAAACAAAATTACATATTCTTTATATATAATCCATACACCAACGACCAAAAACACCTACAAACACTTTCATTCTTCAATTTTCTTCATCTAATTGATCTCTCTCAAGTTCTATCTTCAAGTTCTAAGTGTTCTTCATAAATTCTACAAGTTCTAGTTACATAAAATCAAGAATACTTTCAAGTTTGCTAGCTCACTTCCAATCTTGTAAGGTGATCATCCAACCTCAAGAAATCTTTATTTTTTACAGTAGGTTATCATTCTAATACAAGGTAATAATCATATTCAAACTTTAGTTCAATTTCTATAACTATAACTGATAAGGCTAAAAAGGAACATATATTTCATAGCATTATCCCCCAAGAAAGACAAGATTTTAGTTGCAATTGTTCCATTTTCAAGTGATATTCGTTTATATTAAATAAGTGCGAAGATAAAAGGCAGATTCGACAAATTGAAGACAAAAAGGTCCAAAAAGCTCAAAAGTACAAGATACAATTAAAAAGGTTCAAATTATTGATGAAGAACGTCTAAAAATGATAAGAGTACAAGTTACAAAACGCAAAGTACACGATATAAAATAGTACGCAAGGACGTTCGAAAATCCGGAACCGGGACATGAGTCAACTCTCAACGCTCAACGCAACGGTGTAAAAATTACGAGTCAACTATGCACAAGAATAAAATATAATATTTAAATAATTCATAATAAGAATAATATTAAATAATAAAAAGTTGTTAATTTAGCATAGTTCAGGGGTCGTAAATGAAAATTCAATTTCATATTTTGCCTATAAAAGGCGATGATTATCGATCAATTTAAAAGCATCCCTTTTTCTATCCTAAAAATCTATTATCAACATCAATATCTAAAAATCTCTATCATAATGTTAATGTAATAAGATATAACAATAATCTTAATTTTAATTTTAAATTATGATAATAATAAGATTTATGATAGAGATCGTTTGAGTGTGTAAGTCGAAATTCTGTCCGTGTAACGCTACGCTATTTTTAATCATTGTAAGTTATGTTCAACCTTTTTAAATTAATGTATCGTAACTAAGTTATTATTATGCTTATTTGAGC
Organism: Rutidosis leptorrhynchoides; assembly: GCF_046630445.1. Taxonomy (NCBI): domain Eukaryota; kingdom Viridiplantae; phylum Streptophyta; class Magnoliopsida; order Asterales; family Asteraceae; genus Rutidosis; species Rutidosis leptorrhynchoides. The sequence goes on from NC_092343.1 coordinate 166,472,031, forward strand.
CGAAGTAATCGTGATTTTGGGCTAAAATATTAAGAAGGGGTTATTGAACTTTGGACCATAATTAAGGTTTGGGCAAAAGACCGACACTTGTGGAAATTGAACTATTGACTATTAATAGATGGGGGGTATTGTCTAATTGAGTGACAACTCATTGGAGTCTGTCGAACCTATCTTCAAATTAATTAACCTAATAATTAATAATGATTATGGTTGTCCTATTTAGTGACGTTCATATGGAATCTGTTATAATCATTTAATTAATCAATTGGGTTGGGTAATTGATTATTCATTCTGATCAAGTGGATGAATTAATATTCATAAACTAATTAAAACAGGGGTGGATTACATACAGTGATAACTGGTGTAATTGTTGACAGAAGTGATAGCTGCGTCACAGTTTAAATCCTTAATCAGTTAGAATATTTGACTTCGGGTATAAGGGTAATTTGACGAGGATACTCGCACTTTATATTTATGACCGATGGACTATTATGGACAAAAACCAGATAGACGTATCAAATAAACCAGGACAAAGGACAATTAACCCATGGTAATAAATTAAAATCAACACGTCAAACATCATGATTACGGAAGTTTAAATAAGCATAATTCTTTTATTATATTTCTCATCGTATCTTTATTTAATGTCATTTTATTACTCGCAATTTTATTTACTGTCATTTTATTTATTGTCATTATTTTACGCACTTTAATTATCGTCATTTATCTTTACGCTTAAAATATAGAATCGACAAACCGGTCATTAAACGGTAAAACCCCCCTTTTATAATAATATTACTACTTATATAATTATATATATTTTGTATAAATATAGTTAAAAATATAGTAAGTATCACCAGCTCCCTGTGGAACGAACCAGACTTACTAAAAACTACACTACTCTACGATTAGGTACACTGCCTATAGTGTTGTAGCAAGGTTTAGGTATATCCCATCCGTAAATTAATAAAACTTGTGTCATATTTTGTATTAAAAATAATACTATTTCGTACCCTCACGCTACATCATCAAGTTTTTGGCGCCGCTGCCGGGGAGCGCTAAAACGCTATATTTTTAATTATAATAATATTGAAATAAAATATAATAATATAATAATATTGAAATAGAATATAATAATATAATAATATTGAAATAGAATATAATAATATAATAATATTTTAGAATCAAAATTTGATACGTAAAGTTTTAAAAAGTCGTATTTATTAAATACTTCAGGGGTATATTATGTAACTTGTAATTAATAATTTCTATCATATCGCTTTCATGTGAATAGTAAATTAATTAATTTCTTTTCATTTACTATTCATGAATAGTAAATGAATTAAAAAAAAAAAGTTTTGAAAAAAAATAATAATTATAAAAAAATTATTAATTTGTAAAAAAAATCGTTTTTTTTAAAAAAAAAAAAAAGTTGTAAAAAAAACGTTTTTTTTAAGAAAAAGAATTCTTTTTTTTAAAAAAAAAAAAAATTTAAAAAAAAAATTTGTTTTTTTAAAAAATAATAAATAATAATTTTTTTTTTTAAGTTTTATTACCTTTAGATTTTTAGACTATAGTTACAATTTTTAGTATTAAGTTTAGTTTTGCATAGTTATTTTTATTTCTAGAATTTTTAGGTTTGCCGTAAAATCCCTTAAGTGCTTATTCCTTAGACTAAGATTTATGTGCTTTAGAATTTTGCGACGCCGTTTTTCGCGCTACTTTCTTATTTTTATTTTTCGACGCCTATTTTTCGACCTTTTATTTTTCGATCTTTTTCGACGCGTTTTTTTTTTCTTTCTTATTTCTCGCTATTCTAGTTTTAGGATAAGATTTTTATTCTACTTCTTATCTAAATTTCTTAAAATTACGAAAATTTATTTTAGGTGGTTAAATTGATAGACATCAAAATTTTCTGATTCGTAGTAATAGTTGGATTTGTACGTGGACCGGGTTATTGGAGCCAAACAGTACTCAATTATATTGAGACCAAACGAATCCTGCCCCTCTGCTGCATCTTTTGGCTATTCGAAACGTGGGCAAAATCAGAAAAGTCTATTAATTGGATAACTTATATAATTTTTCTTTCCTTTTAAAAACTAATAGGATATTCAGTGAATGCACCGAGTAAAACGTTCACCACCTTCATACGTTCACCACCTATAACTCGATCAAGACATCTAGCCAATATTGTCGCCGTTGATTTTTCTTTAGAATCATCATCTAGTCGACCAAGAACTCCAACTCAAATTTCCGATAATCCATCTTTTGAACCCGACCTCACAATTGAGAATCCGGAGAATATTCAGGGACAATTCCAAGATCCAGAACCACTAATCATTCCTCCTGAACCACAAACCATTAAATCAGAATCTTCTAGTGATTCGTATTCAACAAATTCAATTATGGAAAATCTGGAACCTCTAAGTATGGAAGACCGAATGAGAGCCACACGCACGGGCCAAGGTCACGCCATTATTAAGCCAGACATTAATGCGCTAGATTATGAAATCAAAGGACAAATCCTACACATGGTAACTAATCAGTGCCAATATAGTGGTGCGCCGAAGGAAGATCCAAACGAACATCTTCGTACGTTTAATAGAATTTGTACACTATTCAAAATCCGAGAAGTAGAAGACGAACAAATCTATCTCATGTTGTTTCCCTGGACATTAAAGGGAGAAGCCAAAGATTGGTTAGAATCGTTACCTGAAGGGGCGATTGACACATGGGATGTTTTAGTTGAAAAATTTCTTAAACAATTCTTTCCGGCATCTAAAGCCGTGAGACTTCAAGGAGAAATTGTTACGTTCGCGCAAAAGCCAAATGAAACATTATATGAGGCGTGGACAAGATTCGGAAGGATGTTGAGAGGATGTCCTCAACACGGTTTAGACACTTACCAAATAGTACAAATATTCTACCAAGGTGTCAACGTTGCTACACGAAAAGACATCGACATAACAGCTGGTGGTTCCATTATGAAGAAAACCGCAACTGAAGCTTACAAAATTATTGATAACACAGCCTCCCACTCGCATGAGTGGCACCAAGAAAAAGATATTTTTCGTTCATCTAAAGTGGCTAGAGCCGATTCTAGCCATGACTTTGATTCCGTTTCAGCAAAAATAGATGCTTTCGAAAGACGAATGGAAAAGATGAATAAAGATATTCACGCAATACGAATCAGTTGTGAGCTATGCGGTGGACCACACTTATTGAAAGATTGTCACATTGAACCAACATTGGAACAACGAGAGAATGTTTCCTATATGAACCAAAGGCCTGGAAATAATTATCAAAATAATTATCAACCGCCAAAGCTAAACTTCAATCGAAATCAAAACATTCTTTACAATCCAAAAGGACCCGAAAATAACTGGTATAACCAACAAGGTCCGAATAACCAACCAACTCAAAACAACACTTTCAATCAACAAAGACCTGGCTTATATAAACCACAACAACAAACCGAAGAGAAAAAGTCAAATATGGAAGACGTGGTATTCAAGCTAGTTAAATCTCAAACACAATTTATTGAAACTCAAACCCAAACGAACGAGAGATTTGATCAGTCATTAAGAACTCAACAAGCTTCCATTTTGAATCTAGAAAAACACGTAGGTACTCTTGCTAGCATGATGAGTGAGAGGGAACAAGGAAAGCTACCGAGTAATACTGAAGTAAATCCTCGGAATGAGAATGTTAATATGGTTTCAACGAATTCTGAAAACCAGCACCAGAAGATGGGAAGGTTTTAGATGAGAGTAACAATGAAGAAGTTACACCACCACCACCCTAGTATGTAAAGCCAGTGGTGGCACCATACAAACCACCCATCCCGTTTCCAAGAAAAGGAGTTGAGTATGAGCAAGTGATAGGTAATAAAGATTGTGATACCTCTGGAAAGAAGAAGAAGAAAAAGAATAAGAAAGTGCAAGAAACAAAAGCCGTAAATATAAACCCGGTGAAGACAGTTCCACCAAAACCTCCACCTAGGGTAGGTGATCCGGGTGAATTTATTGTTCCTTGTCTACTTAGTGATTGTGTCATGTATGATGCACTAGCAGATTTAGGTGCAAGTGTAAGTGTTATGCCTCTTTCCTTATATAAGAGATTAGGTGTAGGTAAGTTAAGTCCAACGGATATGAGTGTTCGACTCTTTGATCAAACCATTAAGCACCCAGTTGGAATTGCTGACAACCTACCCATTCAAGTAGGCAATTTAACCTTTCTAGTCGAATTTATTGTCATTGACATAGAAGAGGACCCAAACATTCCTCTAATTTTAGGTCGGCCATTCTTAGCGTCCACCAAGGCGTTATTTGATGTAGGAAATGGAAGAATGACACTTAAAAGTGGTGACAAATCGATCACCTTCATGATTCGAAAGTCTAAATCTCCACCAGCCAAAACCGTTGAACCAGTAAAAACAATTGGTAAGAACCATGTGCTTTTACCAACTCCAACGGTAATACTTAGCAATAATGAAACGCCTAAGTGTGGGGAAAATGAAGTAACACCTAATGATGACATGATAACAAAGAACCCCGTTGTTGATACGAAATTAAATGATCCCGTTATTAATAGTTCAATGAAGAAACTTATTAAACGGATTCGCGATGCTAGAACCAAGGGGAACTTTAAGTTATGTAACCGGTTAGTATCCAATCTATCACCTAAAGAAAAGGAGAAACTAGTTGAAATTGTGGATATTACACGGGAATCCTACCAATGGCTTAAAGAAAAAGTCACGGATATGCAAGTTGATTATGGACCAAGAGAAATTAACGATGAAGTTAATCACAATTTTGACACCACGGCTACCTAAGTGTGGGGAGATTCAAATGTTCTAAAAAGAAAATGCTATCTAGAGTTAGTTGTTCTGTTCTCGTGTAGTTCCGAGAATGGAACCCGATTGGTCTTTTCCGCTAGCAGACACTAAAGAACTAGTTTTCTCCCTCCATTCTGAATTTTTGTTTTGTAGGTTTTTTTATGAAATTAATATGCATTTTAATTTAAGTTTTTAAAAACAAAATTTACTTTAATTCATTAAGTTTAAAAAATGATTTCTAAAATTCGTCGTGAGTTAAAGACTAGGTCGTTGAGCCGAAATTGCTTTACCCGAGGGCGGGGCGACAAATTTTGTTATCATTTAATTTTATTGATCTAAAGTATGCAAAAAAAAAAAAAAATATTATATTAATTTTTGAACGTAGGGGTTATATACCAAACTTCAAAAATATGTATATATGTTTGTATTTTATGTTATGTACACAACAGGGTAAAACAGCGCACTTTCAAAGACTGTCTTTAAGTTCAACAAAAAGCTACTAATTTTGATGACAAGGCGCAAAATATCAAATGTGATGTAAAATAATATGCTTACAAACTGGGTATTTTTAATCACTTTTCTACACTAATCACCCTCATGAATTTATAATTATAGTCTGATTTCATGCAAATGAGGGCATTGCATGATCTCAAGTGTGGGGAAGGGTTATAAATTCTCTCGGGTTTACACTTAGTTTATTTGCCAAATTTTGTGAAAATTTGAAAATTTTTCAATTAAATGAACTCAAAATCATGTTTATACATATTTATGAACGATGAAAGCTAGGTGATAATACCGAAATTATCGTTACCTCGAAAAGGACATAAATTGAGAAACACCCTAAAACGCTTGAATTCATTTAAAATGAAATAGAAGAAAATAAAAAGGCAAAGAAAGAAACTAAGTGTGGGAAGAATGTACCAAGTTATTCAATTTAAAACATATATCACATATTTTTGTACAAGATTATTGCAGGTACTTTTGCTTTGGACGATACTAATCAGTTTTATCCGGTTTACTGTAATACATTTGAAAGAAAGATGGATCTACACGATGAATCAATTCCATCATTAAAAGGAAGTAAAGTCTTCCGAAAAAGACACGCGCTTCTTGATTTAGGTCATGAAGTTGTCGTCCAGACCAGCTGTAGGTTGACGAAAAATCTAGAAAAGTCATCACTAAAATCAGCAGGAAATCCACGGACCTCAGCATCAAACAGGGTCGCCAAGTGGTCAGATTTATCCTAACCATGAGAAGGATTTATCTCGTACAATGGGGAGGCACCGTGCAAATTAGCTTGATAAGACTAATGAATCAGATCCCCAGAAAAGGATAATCTCCTTAAAGATTAAAAATCAGCTTTTAAGACTGATAATACTCAATCCTAGAGATTGACCTTAAAGATTGAGAATTCAAACTCATGGAATTCGATGATATCTAAACTCGAGCATGAACGAGAAAATATTTTGATCAAAAATACAAACCGATTTGTTTTCTGAAAAACCATTTTCAATGCGTTCATTACCATTGAACGTAAAATCCTAAGAAATTCACCTGGAATTCATTAGGTCACCTGAACCAAATCGGGTGTCAACCGTAAGAACGGTGGTTGCATAGCATGGTCGGAGACAGGACCTTGTGCCAGACCGAAAAATTATAGGATGATCTTTACTATCGCTCCTACCAAGGATAGTTCTAGCATCCGACACGTTAATAAGACCATAATCATCTGCATGTCACGGGACATTGCCTTAACAGTTTCTTGTTCATCGCTTTCCTTTACAACCGGACGGTAGTTTACCGAAAGGTAATATACGGAACAAGTAAATTGGATGTGTGCTTTCCGATACCGGGATAGCAGTGGATTACACGAACCTAAAAGTTTTTAGCCAAAATATTGATCCACAAATATATTTTGCAACAACGAATGGTGGGTCAAATCAGAAAACTTATCTAGGGTAAAATCTAGATTGAATTTTCAAAAGATCAAATGTTTTCATAAAGATCCAATTTCCTTAATGGATCTAAATTTTTATAGTCATGTGGGACTGTAAACCATATCGTTACTACCATTGTTTATACCGCCATATCAAAATCACTGATGTACAAAGTGTGAAGAATAAAGAAGTGATTCTAGTATTTCAAGACTATATTACTTGAGGACAAGCAACGCTCAAGTGTGGGGATATTGATAAGGCTAAAAAGGAACATATATTTCATAGCATTATCCCCCAAGAAAGACAAGATTTTAGTTGCAATTGTTCCATTTTCAAGTGATATTCGTTTATATTAAATAAGTGCGAAGACAAAAGGCAGATTCGACAAATTGAAGACAAAAAGGTCCAAAAAGCTCAAAAGTACAAGATACAATTAAAAAGGTTCAAATTATTGATGAAGAACGTCTAAAAATGACAAGAGTACAAGTTACAAAACGCAAAGTACACGATATAAAATAGTACGCAAGGACGTTCGAAAATCCGGAACCGGGACATGAGTCAACTCTCAACGCTCGACGCAACGGTGTAAAAATTACGAGTCAACTATGCACAAGAATAAAATATAATATTTAAATAATTCATAATAAGAATAATATTAAATAATAAAAAGTTGTTAATTTAGCATAGTTCAGGGGTCGTAAATGAAAATTCAATTTCATATTTTGCCTATAAAAGGCGATGATTATCGATCAATTTAAAAGCATCCCTTTTTCTATCCTAAAAATCTATTATCAACATCAATATCTAAAAATCTCTATCATAATGTTAATGTAATAAGATATAACAATAATCTTAATTTTAATTTTAAATTATGATAATAATAAGATTTATGATAGAGATCGTTTGAGTGTGTAAGTCGAAATTCTGTCCGTGTAACGCTACGCTATTTTTAATCATTGTAAGTTATGTTCAACCTTTTTAAATTAATGTATCGTAACTAAGTTATTATTATGCTTATTTGAGCCGAAGTAATCGTGATGTTGGGCTAAAATATTAAGAAGGGGTTATTGAACTTTGGACCATAATTAAGGTTTGGGCAAAAGACCGACACTTGTGAAAATTGAACTATTGACTATTAATAGATGGGGGTATTGTCTAATTGAGTGACAACTCATTGGAGTCTGTCGAACCTATCTTCAAATTAATTAACCTAATAATTAATAATGATTATGGTTGTCCTATTTAGTGACGTTTATATGGAATCTGTTATAATCATTTAATTAATCAATTGGGTTGGGTAATTGATTATTCATTCTGATCAAGTGGATGAATTAATATTCATAAACTAATTAAAACAGGGGTGGATTACATACAGTGATAACTGGTGTAATTGTTGACAGAAGTGATAGCTGCGTCACAGTTTAAATCCTTAATCAGTTGGAATATTTGACTTCGGGTATAAGGGTAATTTGACGAGGATACTCGCACTTTATATTTATGACCGATGGACTATTATGGACAAAAACCAGATAGACGTATCAAATAAACCAGGACAAAGGACAATTAACCCATGGTAATAAATTAAAATCAACACGTCAAACATCATGATTACGGAAGTTTAAATAAGCATAATTCTTTTATTATATTTCTCATCGTATCTTTATTTACTGTCATTTTATTACTCGCAATTTTATTTACTGTCATTTTATTTATTGTCATTATTTTACGCACTTTAATTATCGTCATTTATCTTTACGCTTAAAATATAGAATCGACAAACCGGTCATTAAACGGTAAAACCCCCCTTTTATAATAATATTACTACTTATATAATTATATATATTTTGTATAAATATAGTTAAAAATATAGTAAGTATCACCAGCTCCCTGTGGAACGAACCAGACTTACTAAAAACTACACTACTCTACGATTAGGTACACTGCCTATAGTGTTGTAGCAAGGTTTAGGTATATCCCATCCGTAAATTAATAAAACTTGTGTCATATTTTGTATTAAAAATAATACTATTTCGTACCCTCACGCTACATCATCAAGTTTTTGGCGCCGCTGCCGGGGAGCGCTAAAACGCTATATTTTTAATTATAATAATATTGAAATAAAATATAATAATATAATAATATTGAAATAGAATATAATAATATAATAATATTGAAATAGAATATAATAATATAATAATATTTTAGAATCAAAATTTGATACGTAAAGTTTTAAAAAGTCGTATTTATTAAATACTTCAGGGGTATATTATGTAACTTGTAATTAATAATTTCTATCATATCGCTTTCATGTGAATAGTAAATTAATTAATTTCTTTTCATTTACTATTCATGAATAGTAAATGAATTAAAAAAAAGTTTTGAAAAAAAATAATAATTATAAAAAAATTATTAATTTGTAAAAAAAATCGTTTTTTTTAAAAAAAAAAAAGTTGTAAAAAAAAAACGTTTTTTTTTAAGAAAAAGAATTCATTTTTTTAAAAAAAAAAAAAAAATTTAAAAAAAAAAATTTTTTTTTTAAAAAATAATAAATAATAAATTTTTTTTTTAAGTTTTATTACCTTTAGATTTTTAGACTATAGTTACAATTTTTAGTATTAAGTTTAGTTTTGCATAGTTATTTTTATTTCTAGAATTTTTAGGTTTGCCGTAAAATCCCTTAAGTGCTTATTCCTTAGACTAAGATTTATGTGCTTTAGAATTTTGCGACGCCGTTTTTCGCGCTACTTTCTTATTTTTATTTTTCGACGCCTATTTTTCGATCTTTTTCGACGCGTTTTTTTTTTCTTTCTTATTTCTCGCTATTCTAGTTTTAGGATAAGATTTTTATTCTACTTCTTATCTAAATTTCTTAAAATTACGAAAATTTATTTTAGGTGGTTAAATTGATAGACATCAAAATTTTCTGGTTCGTAGTAATAGTTGGATTTGTACGTGGACCGGGTTATTGGAGCCAAACAGTACTCAATTATATTGAGACCAAACGAATCCTGCCCCTCTGCTGCATCTTTTGGCTATTCGAAACGTGGGCAAAATCAGAAAAGTCTATTAATTGGATAACTTATATAATTTTTCTTTCCTTTTAAAAACTAATAGGATATTCAGTGAATGCACCGAGTAAAACGTTCACCACCTTTCATACGTTCACCACCTATAACTCGATCAAGACATCTAGCCAATATTGTCGCCGTTGATTTTTCTTTAGAATCATCATCTAGTCGACCAAGAACTCCAACTCAAATTTCCGATAATCCATCTTTTGAACCCGACCTCACAATTGAGAATCCGGAGAATATTCAGGGACAATTCCAAGATCCAGAACCACTAATCATTCCTCCTGAACCACAAACCATTAAATCAGAATCTTCTAGTGATTCGTATTCAACAAATTCAATTATGGAAAATCTGGAACCTCTAAGTATGGAAGACCGAATGAGAGCCACACGCACGGGCCAAGGTCACGCCATTATTAAGCCAGACATTAATGCGCCAGATTTTGAAATCAAAGGACAAATCCTACACATGGTAACTAATCAGTGCCAATATAGTGGTGCGCCGAAGGAAGATCCAAACGAACATCTTCGTACGTTTAATAGAATTTGTACACTATTCAAAATCCGAGAAGTAGAAGACGAACAAATCTATCTCATGTTGTTTCCCTGGACTTTAAAGGGAGAAGCCAAAGATTGGTTAGAATCGTTACCTGAAGGGGCGATTGACACATGGGATGTTTTAGTTGAAAAATTTCTTAAACAATTCTTTCCGGCATCTAAAGCCGTGAGACTTCAAGGAGAAATTGTTACGTTCGCGCAAAAGCCAAATGAAACATTATATGAGGCGTGGACAAGATTCGGAAGGATGTTGAGAGGATGTCCTCAACACGGTTTAGACACTTACCAAATAGTACAAATATTCTACCAAGGTGTCAACGTTGCTACACGAAAAGACATCGACATAACAGCTGGTGGTTCCATTATGAAGAAAACCGCAACTGAAGCTTACAAAATTATTGATAACACAGCCTCCCACTCGCATGAGTGGCACCAAGAAAAAGATATTTTTCGTTCATCTAAAGTGGCTAGAGCCGATTCTAGCCATGACTTTGATTCCGTTTCAGCAAAAATAGATGCTTTCGAAAGATGAATGGAAAAGATGAATAAAGATATTCACGCAATACGAATCAGTTGTGAGCTATGCGGTGGACCACACTTATTGAAAGATTGTCACATTGAACCAACATTGGAACAACGAGAGAATGTTTCCTATATGAACCAAAGGCCTGGAAATAATTATCAAAATAATTATCAACCGCCAAAGCTAAACTTCAATCGAAATCAAAACATTCTTTACAATCCAAAAGGACCCGAAAATAACTGGTATAACCAACAAGGTCCGAATAACCAACCAACTCAAAACAACACTTTCAATCAACAAAGACCTGGCTTATATAAACCACAACAACAAACCGAAGAGAAAAAGTCAAATATGGAAGACGTGGTATTCAAGCTAGTTAAATCTCAAACACAATTTATTGAAACTCAAACCCAAACGAACGAGAGATTTGATCAGTCATTAAGAACTCAACAAGCTTCCATTTTGAATCTAGAAAAACACGTAGGTACTCTTGCTAGCATGATGAGTGAGAGGGAACAAGGAAAGCTACCGAGTAATACTGAAGTAAATCCTCGGAATGAGAATGTTAATATGGTTTCAACGAATTCTGAAAACCAGCACCAGAAGATGGGAAGGTTTTAGATGAGAGTAACAATGAAGAAGTTACACGACCACCACCCAAGTATGTAAAGCCAGTGGTGGCACCATACAAACCACCCATCCCGTTTCCAAGAAAAGGAGTTGAGTATGAGCAAGTGATAGGTAATAAAGATTGTGATACCTCTGGAAAGAAGAAGAAGAAAAAGAATAAGAAAGTGCAAGAAACAAAAGCCGTAAATATAAACCCGGTGAAGACAGTTCCACCAAAACCTCCACCTAGGGTAGGTGATCCGGGTGAATTTATTGTTCCTTGTCTACTTAGTGATTGTGTCATGTATGATGCACTAGCAGATTTAGGTGCAAGTGTAAGTGTTATGCCTCTTTCCTTATATAAGAGATTAGGTGTAGGTAAGTTAAGTCCAACGGATATGAGTGTTCGACTCTTTGATCAAACCATTAAGCACCCAGTTGGAATTGCTGACAACCTACCCATTCAAGTAGGCAATTTAACCTTTCTAGTCGAATTTATTGTCATTGACATAGAAGAGGACCCAAACATTCCTCTAATTTTAGGTCGGCCATTCTTAGCGTCCACCAAGGCGTTATTTGATGTAGGAAATGGAAGAATGACACTTAAAAGTGGTGACAAATCGATCACCTTCATGATTCGAAAGTCTAAATCTCCACCAGCCAAAACCGTTGAACCAGTAAAAACAATTGGTAAGAACCATGTGCTTTTACCAACTCCAACGGTAATACTTAGCAATAATGAAACGCCTAAGTGTGGGGAAAATGAAGTAACACCTAATGATGACATGATAACAAAGAACCCCGTTGTTGATACGAAATTAAATGATCCCGTTATTAATAGTTCAATGAAGAAACTTATTAAACGGATTCGCGATGCTAGAACCAAGGGGAACTTTAAGTTATGTAACCGGTTAGTATCCAATCTATCACCTAAAAAAAAGGAGAAACTAGTTGAAATTGTGGATATTACACAGGAATCCTACCAATGGCTTAAAGAAAAAGTCACGGATATGCAAGTTGATTATGGACCAAGAGAAATTAACGATGAAGTTAATCACAATTTTGACACCACGGCTACCTAAGTGTGGGGAGATTCAAATGTTCTAAAAAGAAAATGCTATCTAGAGTTAGTTGTTCTGTTCTCGTGTAGTTCCGAGAATGGAACCCGATTGGTCTTTTCCGCTAGCAGACACTAAAGAACTAGTTTTCTCCCTCCATTCTGAATTTTTGTTTTGTAGGTTTTTTTATGAAATTAATATGCATTTTAATTTAAGTTTTTAAAAACAAAATTTACTTTAATTCATTAAGTTTAAAAAATGATTTCTAAAATTCGTCGTGAGTTAAAGACTAGGTCGTTGAGCCGAAATTGCTTTACCCGAGGGCGGGGCGACAAATTTTGTTATCATTTAATTTTATTGATCTAAAGTATGCAAAAAAAAAAAATATATTATATTAATTTTTGAACGTAGGGGTTATATACCAAACTTCAAAAATATGTATATATGTTTGTATTTTATGTTATGTACACAACAGGGTAAAACAGCGCACTTTCAAAGACTGTCTTTAAGTTCAACAAAAAGCTACTAATTTTGATGACAAGGCGCAAAATATCAAATGTGATGTAAAATAATATGCTTACAAACTGGGTATTTTTAATCACTTTTCTACACTAATCACCCTCATGAATTTATAATTATAGTCTGATTTCATGCAAATGAGGGCATTGCATGATCTCAAGTGTGGGGAAGGGTTATAAATTCTCTCGGGTTTACACTTAGTTTATTTGCCAAATTTTGTGAAAATTTGAAAATTTTTCAATTAAATGAACTCAAAATCATGTTTATACATATTTATGAACGATGAAAGCTAGGTGATAATACCGAAATTATCGTTACCTCGAAAAGGACATAAATTGAGAAACACCCTAAAACGCTTGAATTCATTTAAAATGAAATAGAAGAAAATAAAAAGGCAAAGAAAGAAACTAAGTGTGGGAAGAATGTACCAAGTTATTCAATTTAAAACATATATCACATATTTTTGTACAAGATTATTGCAGGTACTTTTGCTTTGGACGATACTAATCAGTTTTACCCGGTTTACTGTAATACATTTGAAAGAAAGATGGATCTACACGATGAATCAATTCCATCATTAAAAGGAAGTAAAGTCTTCCGAAAAAGACACGCGCTTCTTGATTTAGGTCATGAAGTTGTCGTCCAGACCAGCTGTAGGTTGACGAAAAATCTAGAAAAGTCATCACTAAAATCAGCAGGAAATCCACGGACCTCAGCATCAAACAGGGTCGCCAAGTGGTCAGATTTATCCTAACCATGAGAAGGATTTATCTCGTACAATGGGGAGGCACCGTGCAAATTAGCTTGATAAGACTAATGAATCAGATCCCCAGAAAAGGATAATCTCCTTAAAGATTAAAAATCAGCTTTTAAGACTGATAATACTCAATCCTAGAGATTGACCTTAAAGATTGAGAATTCAAACTCATGGAATTCGATGATATCTAAACTCGAGCATGAACGAGAAAATATTTTGATCAAAAATACAAACCGATTTGTTTTCTGAAAAACCATTTTCAATGCGTTCATTACCATTGAACGTAAAATCCTAAGAAATTCACCTGGAATTCATTAGGTCACCTGAACCAAATCGGGTGTCAACCGTAAGAACGGTGGTTGCATAGCATGGTCGGAGACAGGACCTTGTGCCAGACCGAAAAATTATAGGATGATCTTTACTATCGCTCCTACCAAGGATAGTTCTAGCATCCGACACGTTAATAAGACCATAATCATCTGCATGTCACGGGACATTGCCTTAACAGTTTCTTGTTCATCGCTTTCCTTTACAACCGGACGGTAGTTTACCGAAAGGTAATATACGGAACAAGTAAATTGGATGTGTGCTTTCCGATACCGGGATAGCAGTGGATTACACGAACCTAAAAGTTTTTAGCCAAAATATTGATCCACAAATATATTTTGCAACAACGAATGGTGGGTCAAATCAGAAAACTTATCTAGGGTAAAATCTAGATTGAATTTTCAAAAGATCAAATGTTTTCATAAAGATCCAATTTCCTTAATGGATCTAAATTTTTATAGTCATGTGGGACTGTAAACCATATCGTTACTACCATTGTTTATACCGCCATATCAAAATCACTGATGTACAAAGTGTGAAGAATAAAGAAGTGATTCTAGTATTTCAAGACTATATTACTTGAGGACAAGCAACGCTCAAGTGTGGGGATATTGATAAGGCTAAAAAGGAACATATATTTCATAGCATTATCCCCCAAGAAAGACAAGATTTTAGTTGCAATTGTTCCATTTTCAAGTGATATTCGTTTATATTATATAAGTGCGAAGACAAAAGGCAAATTCGACAAATTGAAGACAAAAAGGTCCAAAAAGCTCAAAAGTACAAGATACAATTAAAAAGGTTCAAATTATTGATGAAGAACGTCTAAAAATGACAAGAGTACAAGTTACAAAACGCAAAGTACACGATATAAAATAGTACGCAAGGACGTTTGAAAATCCGGAACCGGGACATGAGTCAACTCTCAACGCTCGACGCAACGGTGTAAAAATTACGAGTCAACTATGCACAAGAATAAAATATAATATTTAAATAATTCATAATAAGAATAATATTAAATAATAAAAAGTTGTTAATTTAGCATAGTTCAGGGGTCGTAAATAAAAATTCAATTTCATATTTTGCCTATAAAAGGCGATGATTATCGATCAATTTAAAAGCATCCCTTTTTCTATCCTAAAAATCTATTATCAACATCAATATCTAAAAATCTCTATCATAATGTTAATGTAATAAGATATAACAATAATCTTAATTTTAATTTTAAATTATGATAATAATAAGATTTATGATAGAGATCGTTTGAGTGTGTAAGTCGAAATTCTGTCCGTGTAACGCTACGCTATTTTTAATCATTGTAAGTTATGTTCAACCTTTTTAAATTAATGTATCGTAACTAAGTTATTATTATGCTTATTTGAGCCGAAGTAATCGTGATGTTGGGCTAAAATATTAAGAAGGGGTTATTGAACTTTGGACCATAATTAAGGTTTGGGCAAAAGACCGACACTTGTGGAAATTGAACTATTGACTATTAATAGATGGGGGGTATTGTCTAATTGAGTGACAACTCATTGGAGTCTGTCGAACCTATCTTCAAATTAATTAACCTAATAATTAATAATGATTATGGTTGTCCTATTTAGTGACGTTCATATGGAATCTGTTATAATCATTTAATTAATCAATTGGGTTGGGTAATTGATTATTCATTCTGATCAAGTGGATGAATTAATATTCATAAACTAATTAAAACAGGGGTGGATTACATACAGTGATAACTGGTGTAATTGTTGACAGAAGTGATAGCTGCGTCACAGTTTAAATCCTTAATCAGTTGGAATATTTGACTTCGGGTATAAGGGTAATTTGACGAGGATACTCGCACTTTATATTTATGACCGATGGACTATTATGGACAAAAACCAGATAGACGTATCAAATAAACCAGGACAAAGGACAATTAACCCATGGTAATAAATTAAAATCAACACGTCAAACATCATGATTACGGAAGTTTAAATAAGCATAATTCTTTTATTATATTTCTCATCGTATCTTTATTTACTGTCATTTTATTACTCGCAATTTTATTTACTGTCATTTTATTTATTGTCATTATTTTACGCACTTTAATTATCGTCATTTATCTTTACGCTTAAAATATAGAATCGACAAACCGGTCATTAAACGGTAAAACCCCCCTTTTATAATAATATTACTACTTATATAATTATATATATTTTGTATAAATATAGTTAAAAATATAGTAAGTATCACCAGCTCCCTGTGGAACGAACCGGACTTACTAAAAACTACACTACTCTACGATTAGGTACACTGCCTATAGTGTTGTAGCAAGGTTTAGGTATATCCCATCCGTAAATTAATAAAACTTGTGTCATATTTTGTAGTATTTTGTATTAAAAATAATACTATTTCGTACCCTCACGCTACATCATCAATAACAATCTTATTTCAAGTGATGATCTTACTTGAACTTGTTTTCGTGTCATGATTCTGCTTCAAGAACTTCGAGCCATCCAAGGATCCGTTGAAGCTAGATCCATTTTTCTCTTTTCCAGTAGGTTTATCCAAGGAACTTAAGGTAGTAATGATGTTCATAACATCATTCGATTCATACATATAAAGCTATCTTATTCAAAGGTTTAAACTTGTAATCACTAGAACATAGTTTAGTTAATTCTAAACTTGTTCGCAAATAAAAGTTAATCCTTCTAACTTGACTTTTAAAATCAACTAAACACATGTTCTATATCTATATGATATGCTAACTTAATGATTTAAAACCTGGAAACACGAAAAACACCGTAAAACCGGATTTACGCCGTCGTAGTAACACCGCGGGCTGTTTTGGGTTAGTTAATTAAAAAATATGATAAACTTTGATTTAAAAGTTGTTATTCTGAGAAAATGATTTTTATTATGAACATGAAACTATATCCAAAAATTATGGTTAAACTCAAAGTGGAAGTACGTTTTCTAAAATGGTCATCTAGACGTCGTTCTTTCGACTGAAATGACTACCTTTACAAAAACAACTTGTAACCTATTTTTTCGACTATAAACCTATACTTTTTCTGTTTAGATTCATAAAATAGAGTTCAATATGAAACTATAGCAGTTTGATTCACTCAAAACGGATTTAAAATGAAGAAGTTATGGGTAAAACAAGATTGGATAATTTTTCTCATTTTAGCTACGTGAAAATTGGTAACAAATCTATTCCAACTATAATTTAATCAACTTGTATTGTATATTATGTAATCTTGAGATACCATAGACACGTATACAATGTTTCGACCTATCATGTCGACACATCTATATATATTTCAGAACAATCATAGACACTCTATATGTGAATGTTGGAGTTAGCTATACAGGGTTGAGGTTGATTCCAAAATATATATAGTTTGAGTTGTGATCAATACTGAGATACGTATACACTGGGTCGTGGATTGATTCAAGATAATATTTATCGATTTATTTCTGTACATCTAACTGTGGACAACTAGTTGTAGGTTACTAACGAGGACAGCTGACTTAATAAACTTAAAACATCAAAATATATTAAAAGTGTTGAAAATATATTTTGAACATACTTTGATATATATGTATATATTGTTATAGGTTTATGAATCAACCAGTGGCCAAGTCTTACTTCCCGACGAAGTAAAAATCTGTGAAAGTGAGTTATAGTCCCACTTTTAAAATCTAATATTTTTGGGATGAGAATACATGCAGGTTTTATAAATGATTTACAAAATAGACACAAGTACGTGAAACTACATTCTATGGTTGAATTATCGAAATCGAATATGCCCCTTTTTATTAAGTCTGGTAATCTAAGAATTAGGGAACAGACACCCTAATTGACGCGAATCCTAAAGATAGATCTATTGGGCCTAACAAACCCCATCCAAAGTACCGGATGCTTTAGTACTTCGAAATTTATATCATATCCGAAGGGTGTCCCGGAATGATGGGGATATTCTTATATATGCATCTTGTTAATGTCGGTTACCAGGTGTTCACCATATGAATGATTTTTATCTCTATGTATGGGATGTGTATTGAAATATGAAATCTTGTGGTCTATTGTTACGATTTGATATATATAGGTTAAACCTATAACTCACCAACATTTTTGTTGACGTTTAAAGCATGTTTATTCTCAGGTGAATACTAAGAGCTTCCGCTGTTACATACTAAAATAAGGACAAGATTTGGAGTCCATGTTTGTATGATATTGTGTAAAAACTGCATTCAAGAAACTGATTTCGATGTAACATATTTGTATTGTAAACCATTATGTAATGGTCGTGTGTAAACAGGATATTTTAGATTATCATTATTTGATAATCTACGTAAAGCTTTTTAAAACTTTATTTATGAAATAAAGGTTATGGTTTGTTTTAAAAATGAATGCAGTTTTTGAAAAACGTCTCATATAGAGGTCAAAACCTCGCAACGAAATCAATTAATATGGAACGTTTTTAATCAATAAGAACGGGATATTTCAAATCTAACACCATATATATAAATGTTAATGATAATGTCATTTGACTGGAACTCCATAATACAGAATTCGGATTGTAGGTGTCGACTATGCATTCCAAACAGATTATATAAAAATATAAAGCAGACAAAATAAATAAAAAAAATATGATCGATTAAAAGCAGATGTATATATACCTAATTTCTTTTATAAAATAATGGAATCAGATATCCTAATTTAGGTATGTGTCGATCCCTTTTAAATTTATTTAATATTAATATTTAATAATTATATTAATAATAATCATATTAATAATACTAGTAATAATTGTATTAATAATAATAATAATAAAGATAATAATAATTATTAATATTAGTTAATAATACAAATAATAATAATAACATTAATGATAATAATATTACAATTTAAATGTATCACATTTCATTATATATTGCAAATAATAATATAACTAATACTGATATTAATACTAATAATAATAATAAAAGTAATAATATTATTTCGTATAAAGTTTTACATTTTTAGTTATAACAATTAAGTCATATTATATTTCAAGTTTTAAAAATTATTTGTTCATGAATCGTCGAAATTCGTTCAAAGTTAAATGAAGTCATGTAGAGGTTTTTGTTTAAATTAACTCGGAAATTTCCGGGTTGTCACAGTATCCCCCTGTTAATAGAAATTTCGTCCCGAAATTTTAGTTGTTGCCATCCATCGGCGTTGTTTGTAAACAGGTGAAGATATTTTCGTTTTATTTGGTCTTCACATTCCCAGGTATGCTCGGGGCCTTGCGTGAATTCCAACGGATAGAATATTGTTTTGTTTCAAGAGTTTAAATCATACGAATCCATAAATTTTACGAAGTGCATTTTATTATTAATGCGGAGGTTATCTAAAGGATTTAACAAGAGTGTCCTTGTTTAGTTTTTCTCAGAAGGAGATGATGACGTCATACAAGCATTTCAATATACATGAAATATGTTATGAATAATAGTGAGCTTATTTACACCTTGAGCGTTTATGCCACAATATTAGGGTAGTCAAAATAGAGAGGAGTTCATGAAAATCATAATCATGAAATTTGATAGAGATCGTCATTGTTTACAACAATAATGATGAATATGAGTTGAAAATTAGAGTTTTATCGACATTAAATAATATGGATAAAACGATTCGATTATAGAAAGAGTATAAACGAAGCTATCGCAAAAGAGTAAATGAGAAAATTAAATGTTCGCCTTAACTTTTGACATAGTTACGATTGATTTTCGGATTTCAAGGAATTTAAAGAAATCTTCGAAATCTTTATAAGATTTGATTCTCCGGTAATTACGGAAATTAGGATTTTCTTTAATTAAATGCGGTGAATTGCCTCGATTGCTGTGTCTGGAATTTTTGCTATAAATTAGCTTCTTCCGTTTCATTATCTTCACCACTTCTATACTTTCTCTCTCAATTCATACTTCCAAAAGTTTTGTTAATATGCTCAATCCAGTTCGTATTCTTAACCTTATATTGGTTATCGCCACAATCATCCTTCTTTTCCAACTCCCACCAGAGGAGTCTGTTTACTTCTATTATACTCTAGGATTTATTGTATTTTTAGTTCTCCCGTGTCTTTATATTGCTATACGCATTGATATACACGGTTTGTAATTTCTGTGTCGTTATCGGGCTTTATATTTTCCCTTATATGTCGAAGCTTCATGCTTTTGTAAAGCAAGTAACGGTTCAGAATTCGTAGGTATGAAGTTTCAAATGATCATAATATATAAAGTAGAAAGGAAAGGTAATAGCACAATTTGATTTGTCAAATTACCAGAATATCCGAAAAAGATAGAACTATCAAGAAAATATGTTCTTGATAAGTTTAGAGATTTAAGTAGAATGTAAGAGTCATGTAACATGGCAAATGATGATTATAAAGTCTATGAATCATCATCTCCCATTAAAAATTTAGCATGACTTAGTGTAATATAATCACGTTGGCCTGACGTCATTATATTATACTAGCTCATGCTTCAATTCCCAACACTACTTCAAATCATTCATAATTTAAACTTGAATTTTACAGAATATAGAAACTAAAATAGTTTCCTTTATGATGTGATAAAGATATCGCAAGGAGACAGTTAATCGCGGTCAAGAATCATTATGAAGATATCTTTAGAAATATATAGGATATTTATAACCTAATGATACAATGATATCTTAGAATTACTAAGATTGAAGGATGATAAAGAAGATTTGTCCGTAAAGGTTTAGAGTCAGGAGTAAGGTATTCGTTAATGACCTCAGCAGATACTGAATCATTTGGATTCTTTGAAGGCAGGTTTAATCTTTGTGATTTGTCCACAGCCTCCTTCATACTTTACTCAATCCATTTTCCAGTCCCAAATCTGAGCTTATACCATTCTTTATCATCAAAGTTTTGGCCCTTAAGACCTTCTACAATGTTTCCTCTGCATTTAATGCAGCCATATTTGAATCATCGGTTATCAATGGTTTCAAGAAATTTTATTTTTTAGATGATTAAACGCTGACTGTAATCATCAAAGGATCTAATGGTTGACGAATAGGCGTTATTGATTTCAAAAGTAATGAATGATAATTTCGGTGGTTTGATGTGATAATTCATTGCAGAATACGAATGAATATAATTCATGAATGTAGTAATCTTTAGGAAAATAACACTTGCTAAAGCTTTACTTGAATTCCGATATGTTAATTTCAGAATGTGTAATTGATTTTGTATGAAGATGATTGTGTATCATTATGAAGGTAGTGCGTATAATTAATGATTTATGAATCGAAATTGAAGAATGTACAGTGTATTAATGTGAGATGTAAATATTTCTCAGGTATTATCTACCCGTTAAAATATTTTCACAATTAACAGTTTGTACAACAGAATTTACAATCTTTATGAAGATATACGTTAATATATGTATTCTTCAGATATAATCATGGATTTAATGAGTTAATATATATTAAACTCATCTGATTTGCGGTTTGGAACGAGAGTAAATAATCTCCAAAACCTTAGAGATTTCATAATTGTCGCGAAATATTTCGCTAATGAAGTTATGAATCAATACATTCATCGTTACACTTGATTTATTATGAAATGGATACTGCACTCATGTGGTATTGGGTTTTGTTGTTGTTGTTGTTGTTGTTGTTGTTGTTGTTGTGGAGTTTATTGTGTTAAAGCAGTGATTAACAATTGTTAAGTCATTGACGAAGGGTGTACATCATAGCATATTAGTGATATAAATTAACCAAGTAGTACATACTAGTTGAGATTCTCACGTAATTGCTTAGTGCGACAAGATTTATTATTGTTCCAAATCATATATATATATATAAGGTATACATGTATAATTCTTCACGAAGAATGAGTCAATACATCTTAACTCTTTATTGCTAATATTCCTTGGTATCTTTGGGGCGTATGATGTTGATATCCGAGGTACCGAGTGTGATGTTGAGGCGTGGGATGCGGATATTGTTGTTGGTGGTGATGATGGTACTGGTGGTACTGGTCATGCTGCAGGTGCTGCTGCTGGTGTTCGTAGGTTTCGCACCAGATTTTACAGAGCCACTACTCGAGCGCGAAGCTCGTTGACTTCTTCTATTATTTTGGGATGATTGGCGGTTAAAACAAGGGGGTGAATAAGATCTAGAATCTTCGATATTATATATTCGTGACGGGATACCCTGGAAAGTAGAGAGAAAATGGTGTTTCGAACTGGTTCGCCGGTAAGTGCTTCAGGTTCTTCGCCAAGAGGTGAATTCGGTTGGTGGAAGGGATCACCTTCTTCTTGCCTTCATTGATTGAGTCGGCTACGAACCCATCCCCAATTCATCCAGAAAAAATGATGGCTGATTGGTTCGTTTGTTCCGGTTACGCTGCCGTTGGAGCTCGAAGAGTTCGAGAAATTCATATTATGTGTTTGGAATAGGGTTTGATATGAAATGGGTATTGAATACTGAATGATATATTCGTCTCCTTGAATACGTATTTATAGCAAAAATATTTCCATAATTTACGGAGGAAATTTAGGAAAAGTGGTAGACAAGGTATATTGGGATAGATATGATAAGATATGATAAGATATGATAAGATATGATGTGTCCTCCATTTATGTAATAATGGTGGTATGACGTGTTGAGATTATAAATAATAAGTTTGTAACCAGATATTGATTAAAGAATTTCAATTCGTATACTGTGATAACCCAGTGACATTTTCCGGTTCGCAAACCGATGCATAAAGGCATAAGATACGTGAGTGTTTGGAGTAGTAGCATGAGCTTGTGGACGAACCATTATCTTCAATAACATAAGGGTGTATAGAAGTTTGATAAATCTGATAGGTCATAAGTTTGAAAAAAAAATTAAGTGGGATAAAGATGAATATGATATAAACGAAACACTTTATTTTATTAAGAACGAGGCTTTAAACAAGCCTTCTTATTACACGATTCGGGGATAGAAATAGTTTAAGGCCTAGCCTTTGCATAGATAGAAAATAGGAAAAAAATAACTAGGAAATATTAAGATTGAAGTAGTCTTCATATTTCTTTTTCTCGTCCTCAACCTTTTTCATAAACTTTTCAACTTTCTCGTTCTTCTCCTTTTGTTTCTCATAAAGATACTCGAGGTTATCATAAAGATTGGAAATATCATTGTTGATTACATGGTACATGTAGTCCCTCATAGAAAGTTGATTATTCATGTGGTCTTCCTCCATCTTAAATCTAAGGTCAACATCTTCTCTCAAATAGGCAAGAGATTTTTTTCACCAGCGGGTATTGCGTTCTTCATCGTCCTTCACTTTCATCACCTTCTCCATCACTTTTTCTGTGTTATACTTTACAAGTTATTCTAGCCTTTCGGTTTGAGTTTCGAAGGATTTTATGATGATCTCTTTCAAGATTTTGTTTTCTTTCTCTAGGTTATTTAGACGCGCCTCTATCTGAGCGATGTTTTCACGAGATGGTGAGCTAGCCCTTTTTGATGGACCGGCTTCATTAGCAGTAGCGGTTTCGGTTTGCTTTCTCTTTAGAGATAAGTTTTTAGATGATTCCTCAATAGGCTCTTTTTCGGGCTCGTAGCCTGAGTAGTCACCATTGTAGTTAGGAAGACTTTGCATAGCTTCCCATTCAGAAGTACTCGTTGGTTTATATACCGGTGAGTGATTAGAGCCAGAGTCAGCAGAATCAATAGGTGTCGTATTTGAATGTGGTGGCATAATTGGAGAGTAGATAGAGTTCTCTGATTGGCTCGGCATTCTAAGGAATATTAAAAATTTAATAAGCATAGTTTCTAAGGCATAGTGTAGCATTTAACAGTTAAAGGCAACAATTAAAGGCACTATGGTCAGGGAAAGTTGTAGTCCTACATTGATAAGGTACCTAATAGTATAAGGCACACATAAAATGCAATCCTGGTTCTCTACAACAACCTGCTCTGATACCAATCTTTGACACCCCCAAATAGGGCCTGGGGTATTTGTGTCTAATTATATCAAATCATAGTTGTATAAACGAGAACGACTCTACATGAGACGTTTTGTTGAGTTTTGCAGCGGAAGATAAATATGTCTTTAATTGATATGATATGTAATGAAGACTCCAAGCATAGCAAGCAATCATCATCAAAGCAGTAGATATACAGCGGAAGCAATATTTAAGTTCCTGAGAATAAACATGCTTAAAAAGTCAACACGAGGTTGAGTGAGTTCATAGGTTTGTCATAAATAATGATTTCAGTAATAGTGTTTGTCATAACCCGACCTTAACCATAAGGACGAATACAATAACATATGATTTCATCGCAAGGTATTGACCTCTATATGCGTCATTTTTCAAAAACTGCATTCGTCTTTACAATACAAACCATAGCTTTTATTACAAATACAAGGTTTAAACAACTTAATAATAATTAACGTTTAGCGATAATCTTAGACTTACAAACTTTACATGTGATAATAACAATACGACTTCCAACATATTTTACATTACAAATCCTCCGATATGCAGTTTTATTTTTGACACAAATATGCATACTCAAGATCTTGCTTAAATTCAACATGTTGCAGCGGAAGCTTTTAGTTATCACCTGAGAATAAACATGCTTAAAACGTCAGCATAAAGTTGGGGAGATATAGGTTTAATGCCGGCAGCGTTATAAATATAGACCACAAGATTTCATATATAAACGTTTTAATAAAAATATTCTAAGTTGTTGAGCACTTGATAACCATACTTAACATTTAATCAACGTCACATATTCCCTTTATTATGAAATCTTACTACACCGTACCAAGTGTAGTCACCGAAACGAAGTACTGTGCAACCGTTGAATACTGGTCGTCCAGTCCGGTTGGGGTTGTCAGGCCCGATATATCTATCAACAGGATTCGCGTTTACAATACCTCATGTAAATAGTAGTTACCAAGTTACAGGGAAGTATGCCAGTGGTACAACTCAACGTAGAATATATATTTTTAATCACTTGTGTCTATAACGTAAATCATAAAATGCATGTATTCTCATCCCGAAATATTTAGAGTTTAAAAGTGGGACTATATACTCACTTTTGCCTTGAAGGTATTTAATTCGACTTGGTCTCCGATAGATATCACGAACCTAACCATATATATAATATATCAACATATTTTCTTTTTAAGTAATCGTTACATATATATACTTTTAATATTTTCTTAGTCCGTAGTTAGCAGTCCGATGTTAGTGGTCCACAATTAGTTGCTTAAATAAAAAAAATAAAGACCCCATCGTATTCGTATTGATCAGAATTAATCTCGACCCATGGTACCATGTTTTCAAATGACGTGTTGCGTACATAAAGTACCGTGTTGTCAAATGACGTGTTGCGTACAATCATGAGGTCTTATGATTAATCTTCTCGTGTTGTTTATGGGTGGTCCTGAAATATATAAAATTAAATCATAAGTAATTATATATAAAATATCATATTAATTAGAAAAGATATGATTAATTTACTTTTTCTCCAAATATTTTCGTA
Source organism: Rutidosis leptorrhynchoides (assembly GCF_046630445.1). NCBI lineage: Eukaryota > Viridiplantae > Streptophyta > Magnoliopsida > Asterales > Asteraceae > Rutidosis > Rutidosis leptorrhynchoides. The sequence goes on from NC_092343.1 coordinate 166,497,778, forward strand.
GCTAAACTAGCTTCGGATACCCAATTTGTTTTAGTCGTAGTTTCTTTATTACAACTCCGTTTTTGTTGGTTCAACTTGCCACTTCCTTGGATCGAGTTAAATTTTAAGAATACGAACTGAAAATACCTTAGTTTGTATTCAAAATCATAGGTTATAGGTCAAACTTTGGTGAAACTTATGAAGGTGATCATTTTCCATCATAAAAACAACATTTAATGATCATTTTTCTAAAAATACTTACACTTTGAGTTAAACCATGAAATCTTTATGTGTTAACATATTCATAAGAAATATCATTTTTCCAGAACATGAACTTCCAATTCAAAGTTCAAGATGGTTTTTAATTATCCAACCCAAAACAGCCCCCGGTTGCACTCTGACGACGTAGATTCAGTTTTTAAGGTGTTCTTTGTAAAACCAAGTTATATCTTGTTAAGTTAGCTTATCATTATGATATATTATAGGTCTTGAAGTGTTTTAAAATTTAAGTTAGAAGGATCTATTTAGTTTGCAAACAAGTTTGAAATCATTCAAACTATGTTCTTGTTGTTAAAATTTTACAACATAAAATAAGATAGCTATATGAATATGAATTGAATAAGATTATGAACAAGGTTACTACCTCAAGTTACTTGGACAAAGTTACTGCAAAATATAAGAAATAATCTTGGAATCAAAGAGTGGTGGAGTTAGATCAAAAGGTTGGAAGTATACTTCTTCAAATGGGTGGTTATTTTGATATGTTCTTGAAAGAGTTTTCTTATGGTATTTAAGGCTTGTAATTGAAGCTAAATGATGGAAAAAATGCTTGGAGATGATCAAGTATGAAGTTAGGAGTATTTTGAGAGAGAAATGAGGGTGTAGGTATGAGAAAATGGAGTGAAGAAATGGTGTTCATTCATAAAAACGTTTTTAGTTTATAAAGAAAGAAAAGGATTCCTAATTTTGTTTTCTTACTAATAATTCATGCTACTTGACAAATCCTAGTTACCTCAGATCTAGGGCAGTAATAATGTTGATTAGGATATTGATTTGATGTGTATATACCAATAGTAAATACGTATAGAAGCTGGGTATGATACGGGTACATATACCCTTGATATACGTATAGAAATCTTGAGGAAACGGAACGAGAATTCAAATATAGCTATCTTTTGTGAATATACTTATATTGTTTTATGTATTTAAGTCCTTAAAAAGTGATTAAATACATTATATATACGATACATGTATAAGCATTATAGGTTATAAGTATATATATCAAAGAATGTTACGTATAGTTATCGTTTTGAAAACTTAAGTTAGTAGTTTCAAAATATACTTGTAACTCATTGTCATTAGTACACAATGAGATGTTAAACCATCCTTAGATCATGTTAAATATATATAAATACATATATATACACAAACGTATAATTATCGTATGTTATATAGTTCGTGATATCATCGGTCAAATTGGACGGTCAAACGTTGTGTAAAACTCTTTTCAAAAACACAAGTCTCAACAATTTGGATTGCTTATCATATTGGTAAGGTTTAATTTATGTAAATATTAATCTCATAAGTATAAAACGATTGGAAAAATCCGGGTCGTTATAGTACCTACCCGTAAAATAAATTTCGTCCCGAAATTTTAAAGTTGTACCTATTTTGCGTTGTCGGGAAACAAATGTGGGTACTTTTGTTTCATCTGATCCTCTCATTCCCAAGTAAACTCAGGACCTCTTCGTGCATTCCAATGAACTTTAACGATTGGTATGTTGCTCTGCTTGAGCCGTTTAACTTCACGGTCCATGATTTCGACTAGTTCTTCTATGAATTGTAGTTTCTCGTCGACTTGGATTTCTTCAAGGGGAATGGTGAGATCTTCCTTTGCAAGACATTTCTTGAGGTTTGAGATGTGAAATGAATTATGTACTCCGGCGAGTTGTTGTGGTAACTCGAGTCAATAAGCTACCGGTCCGATACGTTCGATGATCTTGAACGGGCCTACATACCTTGGGTTCAGTTTACCTCTTTTTCCAAAACGTATTACACCTTTCCAAGGTGACACCTTTAGCATAACCATGTCACCGATCTGAAACTCTAATGGTTTCCTTCGGACATCGGCGTAGCTCTTTTGGCGACTACGGGCCGTCCTCAATCTCTCCTTGATTTGTACTATCTTCTCAGTTGTTTCGTGTATGATCTCGGGACCAGTTAATTGTCGATCTCCTACTTCATTCCAATAGATAGGGGATCTACACTTCCTTCCATATAATGCTTTGAATGGTGCAGCTTTAATGCACGCATGATAACTGTTACTATACGAGAATTCTGCTAATGGTAGATATTTATCCCATCCGTTTCCAAAATCGATCACACATGCCCTGAGCATGTCTTCAAGAGTCTGAATTGTTCTTTCACTCTGCCCGTCAGTTTGTGGATGATATGCGGTGCTCATATCCAAACGAGTTCCCAGGGCCTCCTGTAGTGATTGCCAAAACTTTGATGTAAATCTACTATCACGATCGGATATAATGGAAATAGGTATTCCATGCCTTGAAATAATTTCCTTTATGTATAATCGTAATAGTTTCTCCATTCTATCCATTTTCTTTATAGGCAAGAAATGTGCAGATTTGGTGAGACGATCAACTATTACCCAAATGGTGTCATAACCCCAGGCAGTCTTAGGTAACTTTGTGATAAAATCCATGGTAATACCATCCCATTTCCATTCTGGGATTTCTGGTTGTTGAAGTAACCCTGACGGCTTCTGATGTTCTGCTTTAACTTTGGAACAAGTTAAACATTCCCCAACATATGTTGCAACGTCTATCTTTAAATTAGGCCACCAATAATGCGTCTTAAGATCTTGATACATCTTTCCAACTCCAGGATGTATCGAGTATCTTGTCTTATGTGCCTCGTTCAATATCAACTTCCTTAATCCACCCAACTTTGGTACCCAAATACGGTTAGCAAAATATCGAATTCCGTCTTCCCGTATAACAAGTTGCTTCTCATACTTCTTCATTATTTCATTTCCTATGTTTTCTTTAGTAAGAGCTTCTCGTTGAGCCTCTTTGATTTGTGAGTTGAGATTCATGCGAATTTTTATGTTCATTGCTCGTACTCGAATTGTTTCCCGTTCCTTTCTGCTTAAAGCATCAGCCACCACGTTCGCTTTCCCGGGATGATAGCAAATCTCACAATCGTAGTCGCTTATCAGCTCGATCCACCTATGTTGCCTCATGTTTAGCTGTTTCTGATCGAAAATATGTTGAAGGCTTTTATGATCAGTAAACACAGTGCATTTAACTCCATATAAATAGTGTCTCCATATCTTCAATGCAAACACTACTGCCCCCAATTCTAGATCATGCGTCGTGTAATTCCGCTCGTGAATCTTCAATTGTCGAGATGCGTATGCAATAACTTTCTTTCGTTGCATAAGGACACAACCAAAACCTTGTCGCGAAGCGTCACAATATATCTCAAAATCATCGTTCCCTTCAGGTAACGATAAAATAGGCACCATAGTCAACCTCTTCTTTAGTAATTGAAATGCACTCTCCTGCTCAGAGGTCCATTCGTACTTCTTCCCTTTTTGCGTTAACGCTGTTAATGGTTTAGATATTCGGGAAAAATCATGAATAAACCTTCTATAATAACCAGCTAAACCCAAAAATTGACGTATCTGCGTTGGTGTCTTAGGAGTCTCCCATTTTTCAATGGCCTCAATTTTAGCTGGGTCAACCTGAATTCCTTTGCTACTAACAACATGGCCAAGAAATTGCACTTCTTTCAACCAAAATGCACACTTAGAAAATTTGGCGTATAACTGTTCTTTTCTTTACAATTCTAATACCAACCTTAAATGCTGCTCATGCTCTTGCTCATTTTTGGAATAGATGAGAATATCATCAATGAAAATGATAACAAACTTATCTAGATACGGACTACAAACTCGATTCATGAGGTCCATGAATACAGCTGGTGCATTCGTCAATCCAAACGGCATGACTAAAAATTCGTAATGACCGTAGCGTGTCCAGAAAGCAGTTTTCGGAATATCTTCTTCTTTGACACGTAGTTGATAATAGCTCGATCTTAAGTCGATTTTCGAGTACACACATGATCCTTGCAATTGATCAAATAAGTCGTCAATTCTCGGTAGTGGATACCGATTCTTGATAGTTAACTTATTTAATTCATGATAATCTATACACATCCTAAAAGATCCATCTTTCTTTTTAACAAATAAAATTGGAGCTCCCCACGGTGAAGTACTTGGTCGTATGTGTAGCGACCCGACCAAATCATGTTTGACGGCGCCGTCTACTTAGGTCCCGTTACGTGGTCATAAGTCTTTAAGACAAAGTTTGACCAAAATATGTCGCCTTCATTTCAAAACAAAGATTTTTCCCAAAGTTTACAAGAATTGTTCAACCAATAGTTAAGTTACAACGTTATAATACGAATGAAATCTAGGCGACACGGTTTAAAGTAAAGTCAAAAGACGCTCCATGAAATGCACATATACTCGACATCCAATGCAAGTATCAAATAATGAGCGGAAGCATGTATCATGTATCGTTCAAGGACCTGAGAAAAACATAGAAATCTGTCAACGAAAACGTTGGTGAAATCATAGGTTTAAGTAAGTAAGTACAAGTGAACCACAAGATTTGCATCAATGAATTTATAGTAATACATTCCAAAAGTTTGTTTCACGAGCACCCAATTATCAATACTTAACATTTCCTTCCATTGAACCCCATCACTTAGTGCTAGAACATACACTGTTTCTCGAAAATATATTTCATTCGTAAACGGTAGCGAACCGTTTGAATGAGGGTTTGTCAAACCCATATGGATCCATACAACATAAGTTCTCGCTTACACCCGGCAAGTGTAACTAATGATAATCGAATTGAGGATTTTTGTTCTAAACTCGTATGTAGAATGTTTGTTTTCCTGTACTTGTGTTCACTTAGTAAAGAAATGTTTATGTTTTCTCATCCCAATTGTAAGTTCAAAAAGAGTAAAAGTGGGACTATGATCTCACCTTGAGTGCACGAGTAGTAAAGTACTTCGACAAGTAAACGTGTGCAAAGAACAATGCTAGTCTTGACCTAAACAATAGGTTTGTATCAATAACGGTAAACACGATAGGTCAAAGATGTTCAATTAGTCCTATGGCTCGTTACGACTCGATTAATATAGCATGCGAATCAATTAGTCAAGTTTCATGCACGATAGAAGTAACTAAGCATGTTAGAACGATCGTATAATTGTTTGGTTAAGTTTGACTAAAAGTCAAACTTGGTCAAAGTCAAAGTCAACGGGGTCGGGTCGGGTATCCGACAATTTTCCCATGATGAGAAATCATTTATGAGCAGAATGGCCAAGTTTCATGTTAATCGGAGTTACGGTTAAGCGGGAAACATTTTGTGAAAGGAAAAATAAAAACTAAAATGAGCTGGGCATATGCGCGGCGCGCAAAGGGTTGCGCGGCGCGCACCCAGTGCAATTTCTGGTCAGAACTTAACCAAAGGGGGTAAATATCTGGGATTTCTGTTTTGCGCGGCGCGCGGGTATATGCGCGGCGCGCAATACCTGGGAAACATGCAGTTGCAGAAAAATGGTCCAAGTCACGAACCAAAATGCAAACAATCACATTTTATGATCCGCAAACAATTAGAACATGTATCTTACATCATCGGAAAGGTATTTTTACAAGGAATACAACTAAACACAATTCATCAATCACAAACATCATTTACAATAGCCGAAATCTCATCAAGTGATCAATAAAAGTCCATTTTCAAAGTTTCAAGTTCGTAAAACGTATTTTATGATTCGGGAATCCAATTTACACATACGATATGCCGTTCCGAAGGTAATTAAGCATACAATGTGTCTAAACACTTACTAACAACATTAACAAGCATTCAACGCAACAAAAGTTCATTTCAAAGTCTATCAAACCCTAACCAAAATTCACAAAAATCAATAATCATGTGTTTGAAGTTTTCTTAATCAACCTACGCATCAAAACGAAGCTAGTGATACTAGTAACACAATTAAAACATCATCTTTTAACATCTAACAACATATGATCATCCAAAATTCAAGAACAACACACCAAAATTCAAGTTCATGTTAGTTACACTAAAACAACGAGATCGAGCTTATAAATCATATATTCATGTTAGACTTGAGCCATAGACACTAATTAACACTTTTATAAGTTAAAAACATCAAGAACACAAAATCTAGTGATTTTAGAAAGTTACCCAAATGAGATGAAGTTGGTACCAAAACGAAGAGGATGAAGAGAGGATCACGAATATGTAATTTATTTGGTTGCTAGCTCCCTAATCCGGATTTAGATGATGAATGAATGAGAAAGGAAATTGGGTGTGTGTGTTCTTGCTAGAGAGAAAGAGAGAGAGATGGAGGTGGAAATGAATGGGTGAAAGGGGTTTGACCCTTTGACCTAGTCAAGGGTTTGATCCCTTGTCAAGTTTAGTCCCTCAACTTTCGCTCGGGTGCGGGAATTACCTAAACGAGATAATTTAAAACGCGTATCAACGGGAGATGTTATAAACATATAACGGAATTTATATTAGTATAACGGAAAAATAAATGGAAAAAAGCGGGATGTTACATTACCTACTCCTTAAAAGAAATTTCGTCCCGAAATTTAAGTAGGCGTAGTAGTCGTTGTTTCTTCCTCGAGATCTTGCGTTTCTGAATTCACAAAAAGATGAGGATACTTCCTTTGCATTTGATCTTGTCTTTCCCAAGTAAACTCGGGTCCTCTTTTGGCATCCCAACGAACCTTGACAATCGGGATTCGGCTTTGTTTCAATGTCTTGACGGAGGTGTCCACAATTTCAACCGGTTCCTCCACAAAATGAAGTTTGTCATCAATAGTAAGTTCCTCGAGAGGGATGACGATATCGGGTTCGGCAAGACACTTTTTCAAGTTAGATACATGGAAGGTAGGATGAACGGAGTTCAATTGAGGCGGAAGATCTAAACGATAAGCAACGGTTCCAATACGCTCCAAGATTTCGAAAGGACCAATATACCGCGGATTTAGCTTCCCGCGTTTCCCAAAACGGATTACACCCTTCCAAGGTGCGACTTTTAACATTACTCGGTCACCGACTTGAAATTCAAGATCGTTGCGTCGTTTGTCGGTATAGCTCTTTTGACGACTTCGGGCCGTCCTAAGCCTTTCTCGGATTTGAACGATTTTCTCGGTGGTTTCGTGAATGAGTTCGGGTCCGGTGATTTGCACGTCGCCTACCTCGGCCCAACAAAGAGGTGAACGACATTTGCGGCCATATAGCGCTTCAAAAGGTGCGGCTTTAATACTCGCGTGATAACTATTGTTGTAAGAGAACTCGGCGAGAGGTAAGTGCTTGTCCCAAGCTTTTCCGAAATCAACCACGCAAGCTCGTAACATGTCCTCTAAGGTTTGAATTGTACGTTCGCTTTGTCCATCGGTTTGAGGATGATATGCGGTGCTCATGTCTAAACGCGTTCCCAACGCTTCTTGCAATGTACGCCAAAATCTAGAAACGAAACGGCCATCTCGGTCAGAGATAATCGATAAAGGTACACCGTGTCGGGCTACGATCTCCTTAATGTAAAGTTGTGCAAGTTTCTCCATTTTGTCCGTTTCTTTCATGGCAAGGAAGTGTGCGGATTTGGTGAGACGGTCAACAATAACCCAAATGGTATCATAACCGCCCGTCGTTTTTGGTAGCTTGGTGATAAAATCCATCGTTATCCTTTCCCACTTCCATTGCGGGATCTCGGGTTGTTGAAGTAGTCCGGACGGTCTTTGGTGCTCGGCTTTGACTTTGGAACATGTCAAACACTTGGAAACATAAGTAGCTACGTCCCTTTTGATGTTCGGCCACCAATATAGTTGTTTAAGGTCGTGGTACATCTTATTGGCACCGGGGTGAATCGAGTATCGTGACTTATGGGCTTCATCTAAAATAAGGCTTCGTAGATCCCCATAACTAGGCACCCAAATTCTTCCGGCGAAATATCGGAGTCCGGTTTCTTTAACTTCGAATCGAGAGGTGAGGACGTTCAAGTGTTCGAGAGAGATGTTTTCATCCTTGAGAGCCTCATCTTGGGCTACCCGAATTTGGCTATTAAGGTTGGTGTGAATGGTGATGTTTAAAGCTCGGACACGGAGAGGCACCGCTCTTTCTTTTCGACTTAAGGCATCGGCTACTACATTTGCCTTCCCGGGATGGTAACGAAGCTCGCAATCGTAATCGTTTAAGGTTTCAATCCACCTTCGTTGTCTCATGTTTAGTTGCTTTTGATCGAAAATGTGTTGAAGGCTTTTGTGATCGGTGAAGATAGTACTCTTGGTTCCATAAAGATAGTGTCTCCACATTTTAAGTGCAAAGACAACGGCTCCGAGTTCGAGATCATGTGTCGTATAGTTTCGTTCATGAATTTTGAGTTGTCGAGAAGCATAAGCAATGACTTTCGTTCGTTGCATCAATACACATCCAAAACCATGTTTTGAGGCATCGCAATATACAACAAAGTCATCATTGCCTTCGGGAAGTGACAAGATAGGAGCGGTGGTTAGCTTCGTTTTCAAGATTTGGAATGCGGATTCATGTTCGGTCGCCCAAATGAATTTCTTTCCCTTGTGAGTCAATGCGGTTAGAGGACGTGCAACCAAAGAGAAATTTTCGATGAATCTACGATAGTACCCGGCGAGGCCCAAAAATTGACGAATGTGAGTAGGAGTAGTAGGAGTCTCCCATTTGCTAATGGCTTCGATTTTCGTTGGATCGACTTTAATACCTTGGTCACTTACAACATGACCAAGAAATTGAACTTCCTTTAACCAAAATTCACACTTGGAGAATTTGGCATAGAGTTGTTCTTGTCTTAAAAGTTCAAGCACAAGTCGGAGATGTTGTTCGTGCTCTTCTTCATTTTTAGAATAGATCAATATGTCATCGATGAACACAATAACGAATTTATCGAGATACGGTTTGCACACGCGGTTCATAAGATCCATGAACACCGCCGGTGCGTTAGTGAGACCAAATGGCATTACAAGAAATTCATAACTACCATAACGTGTTCGGAAAGCAGTTTTGGAGACATCTTCCCCCTTAACCCTTAATTGATGATAACCCGAGCGGAGATCGATTTTCGAATATACACAAGACCCTTGTAGTTGATCAAAGAGGTCATCGATGCGAGGAAGAGGATATCGGTTCTTAACCGTCAATTTATTTAGTTCACGATAATCAATGCACATTCGTAGGGATCCGTCTTTCTTTTTAACAAACAAAATCGGAGCGCCCCAAGGTGAATGGCTAGGTTGGATAAAACCTCGATCAAGTAGTTCTTGGATTTGACTTTGCAATTCTTGCATTTCAGATGGAGCGAGTCTATATGGTGCACGTGCTACGGGTGCAGCTCCCGGGATAAGATCGATTTGGAATTCAACCGGTCGATGAGGCGGAAGACCCGGCAATTCGTCGGGAAATACATCGGAATAGTCACTAACAATTGGCACATCATCGATGTGCTTCTCATCGGACTCGACTTTCTTAATGTGGGCAAGGATCGCAAAACAACCCTTACGGAGCAGTTTTCTAACTTTAACACACGAAACGAGGTTGAGTCCGGTGCAACTCTTATCGCCATAGACGATCAAAGGTTCACCATTCTCGATAGGAATTCGGATTGCGTTAAGATCACAAAGAATGTGAGATTTTGTTTTGACTAACCAATTCATACCGATTATTACATCAAAGCTTCCTAGTTCCATGGGTATCAAGTCAATTTCAAATTCCTTACCCAAAATGTTCAAAGTACACCCCCGGTAATATGTGTCGGCACTTAAGAGTTTTCCGTCGGCCACTTCGATGGAATAAGTAGTATCTAAAGGGTGTGGTGGAGTGCAAAGGGTAGGAGCTAAAGTCTTGGACACAAAACATTTATCGGCACCCGAATCGAATAAGCAAGTAACATAAGAATTGTTGAGAAGAAACGTACCCGTGACTAGTTCAGTGTCATCCCGGGCTTCCTCGGTGTTTATGTTGAAAGCTCGGCCGCGCGTATTGGGGTTATCTTTCTTCTTTGGGCATGCATTTCTATAATGACCCGTTTGGCCACATTCGTAACAAGTGCCCGTCTTTGGTGCATTGGGCCACTTTCGAGCGACGGGAGTGGCACTTTTACAATCGTTGGCCTTATGACCAACTCCTTGGCACCGGTGGCAAATTAACTTACTACATTCGCCAAAGTGATGTTTGTTGCATTTGTTGCAAAGAGGTAGATTCCCGGCATAACCCTTCTTGCCGTCGAAAGTGAAAGATTTCTTGGCAAAGTTGTTGTTGCTTGATTGGGAGGGTTCCCACTTTCTTTTATTGCCGCCCGATTTATCCTCGGCCTTAGGTGCCGGAACTACGATTTCGTCAACCGTTTCAATTAGTTGGCGAGCCATGTTCATAGCGGCTTGATGAGTAGTGGGTTTGGATGACATCACCCCTTGTTTGATGCTTTTTGGAAGACCGAGCATGTAGAGCTCAATCCTTTGAGATTCGGGGTTAACAAGATTAGGACACATCAGGGATAGTTCGGCGAAGCGTTGATTATAAGCTTTAAGATCGTTTCCGACCGCTTTCAAAGCTCTTAGTTCTTCCTCAAGCTTTCGGGTTTCTTCGCGCGGAAAATATTCAACAATCATCTTTTCCTTTAGATCGGCCCAAGAGAGGGCATGAGCTTCATCGGTACCCACCGATTGTACATAAGTATTCCACCATGTAAGAGCGACACCGGCGAAGGTGTGAGTGGAGTATTTGACCTTGTCTTGGTCCCGACAACCGCTTATGCTAAAGACGGCTTCCGTTTGCTCAAACCATCGGGTGAGCACGACCGGTCCCCCGGTTCCATCAAAAGTGTGAGGTTTGCACCCCATGAAAGCTTTATAGGAGCATCCCTCGTTTGAGTTTCCGGCTCCATTGTTGTTGTTGTTGTTGTTGTTGTTGTGGTTGTTATTATTATTGTTGTTGGATGAGTGACCGGCCATGGCCGCATCTACGGCGGTAGCTATCATCCGTTCGAGAGCTTGTTCGGGAGTTTCATTGCGGCGTACACGACGAGGAGCCATTGTTCCTTCAAGACACAAGAATATCATTGATTAGTATTCTCAATAATACTAACCGTGATATAGAATAAAGATAAAGAGAAGTTTTTCCTCGACTCGCCTTAAATTCTTTATGTCATAATGTCGGAACGTTCATATGAGTCACCGTAATATAATCCCGGAAATTATTTTACCCTGATTCATATGTGCATTCGACATCATTTCATATAGTCAAGGTGGCGCGTCAATCAAATTAAACAACGTGAGATTAAGATGAACTAAGAGTAGATATGAGTAGAAGCGTCCGAGTATAAATGCACAAGTAGTCAAGTAATTCCTACTTCAAGTCTATATGCCGGTTGTAGTCTAGACTCACCAATGTACCCTATGACTCGAGGTTGACACCAATGAACTCTAAATCCCTACAACCAACGCTCTGATACCATCTGTAGCGACCCGACCAAATCATGTTTGACGGCGCCGTCTACTTAGGTCCCGTTACGTGGTCATAAGTCTTTAAGACAAAGTTTGACCAAAATATGCCGCCTTCATTTCAAAATAAAGATTTTTCCCAAAGTTTACAAGAATTGTTCAACCAATAGTTAAGTTACAACGTTATAATACGAATGAAATCTAGGCGACACGGTTTAAAGTAAAGTCAAAAGACGCTCCATGAAATGCACATATACTCGACATCCAATGCAAGTATCAAATAATGAGCGGAAGCATGTATCATGTATCGTTCAAGGACCTGAGAAAAACATAGAAATCTGTCAACGAAAACGTTGGTGAAATCATAGGTTTAAGTAAGTAAGTACAAGTGAACCACAAGATTTGCATCAATGAATTTATAGTAATACATTCCAAAAGTTTGTTTCACGAGCACCCAATTATCAATACTTAACATTTCCTTCCATTGAACCCCATCACTTAGTGCTAGAACATACACTGTTTCTCGAAAATATATTTCATTCGTAAACGGTAGCGAACCGTTTGAATGAGGGTTTGTCAAACCCATATGGATCCATACAACATAAGTTCTCGCTTACACCCGGCAAGTGTAACTAATGATAATCGAATTGAGGATTTTTGTTCTAAACTCGTATGTAGAATGTTTGTTTTCCTGTACTTGTGTTCACTTAGTAAAGAAATGTTTATGTTTTCTCATCCCAATTGTAAGTTCAAAAAGAGTAAAAGTGGGACTATGATCTCACCTTGAGTGCACGAGTAGTAAAGTACTTCGACAAGTAAACGTGTGCAAAGAACAATGCTAGTCTTGACCTAAACAATAGGTTTGTATCAATAACGGTAAACACGATAGGTCAAAGATGTTCAATTAGTCCTATGGCTCGTTACGACTCGATTAATATAGCATGCGAATCAATTAGTCAAGTTTCATGCACGATAGAAGTAACTAAGCATGTTAGAACGATCGTATAATTGTTTGGTTAAGTTTGACTAAAAGTCAAACTTGGTCAAAGTCAAAGTCAACGGGGTCGGGTCGGGTATCCGACAATTTTCCCATGATGAGAAATCATTTATGAGCAGAATGGCCAAGTTTCATGTTAATCGGAGTTACGGTTAAGCGGGAAACATTTTGTGAAAGGAAAAATAAAAACTAAAATGAGCTGGGCATATGCGCGGCGCGCAAAGGGTTGCGCGGCGCGCACCCAGTGCAATTTCTGGTCAGAACTTAACCAAAGGGGGTAAATATCTGGGATTTCTGTTTTGCGCGGCGCGCGGGTATATGCGCGGCGCGCAATACCTGGGAAACATGCAGTTGCAGAAAAATGGTCCAAGTCACGAACCAAAATGCAAACAATCACATTTTATGATCCGCAAACAATTAGAACATGTATCTTACATCATCGGAAAGGTATTTTTACAAGGAATACAACTAAACACAATTCATCAATCACAAACATCATTTACAATAGCCGAAATCTCATCAAGTGATCAATAAAAGTCCATTTTCAAAGTTTCAAGTTCGTAAAACGTATTTTATGATTCGGGAATCCAATTTACACATACGATATGCCGTTCCGAAGGTAATTAAGCATACAATGTGTCTAAACACTTACTAACAACATTAACAAGCATTCAACGCAACAAAAGTTCATTTCAAAGTCTATCAAACCCTAACCAAAATTCACAAAAATCAATAATCATGTGTTTGAAGTTTTCTTAATCAACCTACGCATCAAAACGAAGCTAGTGATACTAGTAACACAATTAAAACATCATCTTTTAACATCTAACAACATATGATCATCCAAAATTCAAGAACAACACACCAAAATTCAAGTTCATGTTAGTTACACTAAAACAACGAGATCGAGCTTATAAATCATATATTCATGTTAGACTTGAGCCATAGACACTAATTAACACTTTTATAAGTTAAAAACATCAAGAACACAAAATCTAGTGATTTTAGAAAGTTACCCAAATGAGATGAAGTTGGTACCAAAACGAAGAGGATGAAGAGAGGATCACGAATATGTAATTTATTTGGTTGCTAGCTCCCTAATCCGGATTTAGATGATGAATGAATGAGAAAGGAAATTGGGTGTGTGTGTTCTTGCTAGAGAGAAAGAGAGAGAGATGGAGGTGGAAATGAATGGGTGAAAGGGGTTTGACCCTTTGACCTAGTCAAGGGTTTGATCCCTTGTCAAGTTTAGTCCCTCAACTTTCGCTCGGGTGCGGGAATTACCTAAACGAGATAATTTAAAACGCGTATCAACGGGAGATGTTATAAACATATAACGGACTTTATATTAGTATAACGGAAAAATAAATGGAAAAAAGCGGGATGTTACAGTATGAATCTACGGTCCAGTAATTCTTTTAACTGGCTCTGAAGTTCTTTTAATTCAGACGATGCAAGTCTATATGGAGCACGGGCAACCGGTGCAGCTCCTGGTACAAGATCTATTTGAAATTCTACAGACCTGAAAGGAGGTAGTCCCGGTAATTCTTTCGGAAATACATCGAGAAAGTCTCTTACTACATTTACATCGTTAATATTTTTCTCCTTTTCTTCAACTTTCTTTACATGTGCTAGGATGGCATAACATCCATTTTCTAAGCACTTTCGAGCTTTCAAACAGCTAATGAGATTCAGGTTTGTGTTACCTTTATCTCCGTAAATCATTATCATTGATTTATCTTTTCAGGGAATGCGAATTGCCTTTTCAGCACACACTACTTCGACTCCTACTTTGGACATCCAGTCCATGCCGATAATTACGTCAAAACTTCCTAATTCTATGGGTATCAAATCAATCTTGAATGTTTCTCCAGCTAAATTTATTTTACAATCACCGCAAATTTTATCGGCTTTAATTAGTTTACCATTAGCTAACTCAATCATGTACTTAGCATCAAGAGGTAATGATGAACAATTCAATTTAGCATAAAAGTCTCTACGCACGTAACTTCTATCGGCACCAGTATCAAATATAATAGATGCTGATAAGTTATTAATGATAAACGTACCCGTAACCAGCTCTGGGTCTTCATACGCCTCTCTAGCATTAATAATAAATGCTCTTCCACGTGCAGATCCGTTATTCTTCTCTGGATTCGGGCACTGGCTCTTATAATGACCCTGTTTCCCACACCCATAACACGTAACAGTGGCCAAGGCAGTTCTATTTGCATTGGTGGCAGGAGTCTTGGTGCCATTGGTATTTGTAACAGGAATCCTACAATCTTCAGCAAGATGACCCCTTCGATTACAATTATCGCACACCACATTACAATAACCAGAGTGATGTTTGTGGCATCTGTTACATAAAGAATTTCGTCCTTTGTAACCTAAGCTTGAACCACTACCCACACCTTGCGTGGTTTCTTGTTTCTTGTTAGATTGTTGATTACCTTCCCACTTTCTTTTGTTTTCTGATGTCTTGACATCGGTGTTCTTATCCAGAATAATCTGGTCCATCAACTCGTTTGCCATGGTGATGGCTTCATGAATAGTCTTGGGTTTCGATGCTGTAACATTTGCCTTGACATTTTTAGGTAAACCATCTTTGTATAGTTCTATCTTCCGTTCTTCGGTTGGTACCAATTCGGGACATAGCAAAGCTAATTTCATGAATCGCTGATTGTAGTTGGTGAGTTCAGTACCAACAACTTTCAGGCTTCGTAATTCAGCTTCCAACTTCCTAACCTCGTTCCTTGGACAATACTCGTTGATTAGCATTGTTTTGAATTCTTCCCAGGGAGTATCATAAGCTATATCTCCTCCTACGGCCTTCACATAGTTTTTCCACCACATGAGTGCACTATCTTGTAAGGTGCACGATGCATACTTGGTTATGTCCTTCTCAATACAACCACTGATTTTAAACACAGACTCAATCTTTTCGATCCACCGGGTTAAACCGACCGGTCCTTCTGTTCCACTGAATGATGAGGGCTTGCAACCTTGAAAAGTTTTGTAAGTACATCCCACACGAGGATTTGGGTTAACTGCAGCACCTCTCGCAGCCTCGACCCATAACATTCTGTCGTCCACTCGCTGATTGTATAGGTGAATTATGTTGAGTAACAATTATGTTGAGTTTTATGCTAATACCTTTTGTACAAGAGATGTCTACGTCCAATGTATAGGTGAATTATGATCACGGAAAATTATTTTCGGTGTAATTCTGACGAAAAGGGTTTTATATTATATGCATAGGTATTTAATTTATTTAATATTTATAATAATAATTTTAATTATGTGTATAGATATCTTACTAAAATGGAGATGATTGTGAGTTATTATGCTAATACCTTTTGTATCAAGGATTGTTTATGTGTATATGACAAGAGATGTCTACGTCCAATGTATAGGTGAATTATGATCACGGAAAATTATTTTCGGTGTAATTCTGAATTTCTGACGAAAAGGGTTTTATATTATATGCATAGATATTTAATTTAATTAATATTTATAATAATAGTTTTAATTATGTGTACAGATATCTTACTAAAATGGAGATGATTGTGAGTTAGGTGATTTTAGATAAGGTAAGAAATCGTAAATAACAAATTTATTTAGTATTATTAAACATTCATGGATTTAGACTTGTGCTTTGTTTCGTAAAGACCGGTGTTCTTGTCATGCTACTTTGTAATGTTGGTACGTAATTTTCAAATAACAAAGCTTACTGATAAGATGATTCGGGCAAAGATATAACGGGCACTCATGTAGGAACATTAACTTGTATCCCACGCATGCTAATTGTTGTATATCTTCTTTTTTTTTTTATTAGCCTGGGCAAAGATATAACGGGCACCAACTTGGAGCAATCAGGTATTTATTCAAATACATCCACAAAGGTAATGACAGGGTTACTGCAGGGGTTTGTGATGAGGAAACCGATGAGATAAAACAGTATTACGACTGCAGATACATCTCTTCATGTGAGGCTGTTTGGCGAATTTTTTCTTTTGAGATAAACCATAGAAATCCAACTGTTATTCGATTAGATTTTCATTTGGAAGATCAGCATTCCATCATCTTTGATGAAAATGACTTGATTGATAATTTACTAGATGAGCCGTCAGTTAACACTTCTCAGTTTCTAGAGTGGATGAAGTGTAATCAATTATATGATGAGGCAAGACAACTCACATATGTTGAATTTCCTACCAAGTTTGTATGGAACAAAGATACCAAGCTTTGGACACACAGGAAGATATTCACGGGTTCAATTGGTCGTATTCATCACGTCTCACCTCAGACCGGTGAACTTTTTTATCTAAGGATATTATTGAATAAGGTGAAGGGTCCTACATGTTATCAAGATATAAGGACTGTTAATGGTAACGTTTGTTCAAGTTTCAAAGCTGCATGCTATGAAATGGGATTGTTAGAAGACGATCAAGAATACATCGATGGCATAAGGGAAATAAGTACTTGGGAATCCGGCAGTTTTGTTCGGAAGCATTTTGCTCGACTTCTTCTTTCAGAAAGTTTGAGCAGACCAGAACATGTATTCGAAAAGTCATTTGATTACTTAGCTGTCGATATCATTCATCAGAGCATATCTGGTAATTATTCTTAAATTATACTTACCTTGATTAACTGATTTTTTGATAAAATTTTAGTATCATTACATATCAGATTAAACTCTATGTTTACAACAACAATTGTAAATTTTTTATTACATTAACACAGTCATAAATAAAGTTCTTAAATTATAGTTATATATTCATTACATTCTTGATATGTGTAATTAATTATAAATTAACAACGATTGCGTTGTTTTAATTTTACTAATTTGTTATTAAAAAAGTTTATGTATATGTTATATTATTGAAACTACAATTTAAACTCAAATCATGCATTACGTATTAAATTTCACGTCATATATGCAATATAGCAATATAA
This sequence comes from Rutidosis leptorrhynchoides, assembly GCF_046630445.1. Taxonomy (NCBI): domain Eukaryota; kingdom Viridiplantae; phylum Streptophyta; class Magnoliopsida; order Asterales; family Asteraceae; genus Rutidosis; species Rutidosis leptorrhynchoides. The sequence goes on from NC_092343.1 coordinate 166,515,309, forward strand.
ACATTAACGCTTTATATATAATGTATTTCAGGTATCGTGCCTACAAGAGAAATGCTTCAGAACCTAATTTTGAGTGAGATTGAACAGTATCTACAAACAAACGGAAAATCATTAAGCAACTACTGTTCAATGCCGATTCCGAGTGCTACAATTTTGGATCTGTCTGAAAACCCTCTTATTATTGATGAGCTATCTTACGATATGCCATCCCTAGAAACAGAACATTTAGACCTTATTGTTAAATTAAATGCCGATAAAAAAAAATGCTTACGACACAATCAAAAGTGCTGTTGAAGCAGATAATGGAGGTGTTTTCTTTGTATATGGTTATGGTGGAACTGGCAAGACTTTTCTATGGAAGACTTTATCCGCTGCATTTCGCAGTCAGGGTGAAATTGTTATTAATGTTGCTTCAAGTGGCATTGCAGCTTTGTTATTAAGTGGTGGAAGGACGGCACATTCTCGATTCAAAATCCCTATAGATCCAACCGACGAATCATTTTGCCCAATACCACCTAATAGTAATTTAGCTGCATTGATAAGAAGAGCAAAGTTAATTATATGGGATGAGGCACCAATGGTTAAAAGGATTTGTGTAGAAACATTGGATCGTTCTTTACGTGACAAATGTCGTTCCATTAATCCAAATAGCATGGAACAACCGTTTGGTGGTAAGATTTTTGTCTTTGGTGGTGATTTTAGACAAGTATTACCTGTCATAACTCAAGGAAAAAGAGAGGATATTGTAAATGCATCATTAAACTCATCATACCTATGGGATCATGTAAGTGTTCTCAAATTAACAATTAATATGCGTCTATCAACTGTTACTTCTTCAGCTTCTGATGATCAAAATAAAAAAAAACTTGAGGACATAAAGAAATTTGCAGACTGGCTACTAAACATAGGTGATGGTAATGTTAACCCAACTGATGATGGGATTTCTGATATTGAAATGCCTCCAGATGTGTTAATAAATGATGTGAACGATCCAATTGGATCAATTATTCAGTCTATCTATCCAAATTACCTGCAAAATCTTGGAAATCCTACCTACTATCAAGAACGTGCAATTCTTGCACCAACTCACGAAGTTGTCAATGTAATTAACGATCGAATGATGGACACACTAGAAGGTGAAGAAAGGTCATATCTCAGTGCAGACAGCATATGTCAATCATGTCGAGATGCAGACTTCAACAGTGAATTGTACACAGACGATTACTTAAACAGCATGAACTTAGGCGGATTACCGAAACATAACCTTAGGCTCAAAGTTGGGGTACCAGTCATGCTTCTAAGGAACGTCGATCAATCTGGTGGATTGTGCAACGGAACAAGATTGCAAGTGATTGAACTTTGTGAGAAGGTAATTAAAGCAAAGATTTTAACAGGCACCCATGTTGGCAAAGTCACAGCTATTTCAAGAATGTTAATCGTTCCTTCAGACAAAAGAATTCCTTTTAGGTTTCAAAGGAGGCAGTTTCCAATTGCCGTTTGCTTTGCCATGACTATCAACAAGAGCCAAGGTCAATCATTAGCCAATGTTGGTTTATTCCTTCCAAAGCCTGTATTCAGTCACGGTCAGTTATATGTCGCATTGTCTAGGGTCACATCCAAAGAGGGTCTTAAAGTGCTGATTTTGAACAAAGACAACGAATTATCCACTACAACGAAAAACGTTGTTTTCAAAGAGGTTTTACAGCACTTACAGAGGCAAGTGAATGTTAGAGTAACACATATACTTATTTTCCCATATGTTACAACTATTCTTATCAATATTAACATGCCAAATATTTTTTATAACAAACTGTATCAAATTTGACTGCTCATGAATGACATTCAAATACTTTTTGATGGCAAGTCAATTTTTACGAAATTAGTATGTTTACTCGCGTTTTGTATACCTTTAAGTGATATTAAATTACTTGATTGTATAAGATAATATAGTTGTACTTAAACGTTTGATTTGTATTAAATTTATGTTAACTTTAACCTATCTCTGTCCTTATATGTATGTTGATTGTGTTATACAACAGGTAATTGTCAATGGTGTGTGGCTGCTTTGTCTCTAATAATACTGAGGTCCGAAAACGCAAAGAAAACATTTTCATTGTTGTGATTGAAGACACTTGGTTCCACAAAACGAATACATCATAGATATGTCAACATTATATTGCTATACACTGAATTTTATTTTCTTAATTATGCTGTATTACGTTACTTCCTTTCTGTACTTTCAAAAACACATATTTTTATAATGTTTGCATCATTATAAGATACTATATGGAAAAAAAGTAATTTTTTTTTTAGTACATCAGCTTACATTTATTATGACATAAATATATTCATTGCTCACCTCACAATCATGTATGTTCGAAACATTCAGTTATGTAATCGATCATATCGTCAAAACAATGCAACTTACCAATACACGCAACTCACTATGAGCCTATGATACATTCATAGTAATAAATTAAGCGTCTTCAAATTGTAAAAGTATGCTTTTTTTTTTCAACACATATTAAAATATTCTTGGATTAACATTTAAATAAAATATAACAGTTTAATAAAATTATTAAAAAGAATTATTTATAACTATTGGAACCCATTTTTATCTATTGCCATTACAATTGGGCTTTGAACAAGTATAATATAATTGGGCTTTAACAAAATCATTTTTCATCAATCTTAATATCAATAAAAAACTTAAAGCCCAATCCAAATACTCAATTAACTTGATATGTTGGCCCCACAAAATCTAGAAGTAAATCTTCGAAGTCTAAGTATTGCATAGGGATTCAAACTAACCGGTTTACCAGCACTTCTTACTAATTGAAAGTATTATGGGCTAATCATTTACAGTCATTAAAGTGGAAGCCCATTTAAATTAGTGTTAGGCCCGGTTTGAAATACAAGGATACAAAATATTCATATTTGCTGCCGTTTTTATTTGTTTTAGGTTTTACAAGTTACTCAAAACATTCAAACGCCGGTTGCCTTTTCAACTCCGAATCAGGTTCGTCATCCCTAACTATGTAATCATAATTTATATTGTATTGTCTCTGTTAGATTATGACTGTAGATATATTTATACTTAGTGTTTATACTTATGTTAAAAAATATTTTAGAGATGGTTTCGCTACTAATTAAGAGTACAAACCAATTATTTCGAGTCTGTAACTTTCTGTTATATTTTTTTGTAACTTTCTGTTACTAGAATATAAAATTCATTTTATGTACTTTGGTTCTGACATTGATTTCCACAGAGCACTAAATTGATATTCACATAAACCAAATACTTTTAGTATCGGATACATATACAATACATTTTTACATTCAGTAGACTTATTTACTCTTAGGTATTCAAAATTTATTGATTTTTAAAATTTATATTAAATTGCATAATTAGAATGAATGCCTGCAAACATTCATATTCAATTACAAAGCATTATCAATCAAACTTTGTAACAGATTCTGTTATTTGATTTTAAGCCCATTTTCTCTTCTAACCCCACTAAACTTACAATAAAATTTGTACAATGTTTATCAATAATTCATTTTACACACAGAAATTGACATATTCTTACTTTTATAGTTATATAATATTAATAAGTAGCTACAACATTCTTATTTGTTTCAATTACAGTTGCCAGACATATGCAACACTATTTAGTCAAAAAAAAAAAAAAAAAAACTTATACCGTATATCTATTGACAAATTGCTGTCTATGTACATCCTTTTATTGTTAATTTAAAAAGTTTAAGCAATTATGCATTCAATTAATGTATTAATCATTATCTTTTCTAATATTACAAATATCATATGTTTCAGATTCAATGGCTACAATGCAAAACAAATTGCATCGACCGTTCTTCATCCATACATTTTCACGTCAACATGATATACTCGTGGTATTGTTCTTATTGTTTATATAAAAACAATACAATACTAAATTTGCTTATTATCTCAATTGCTTCTGCTCACTTGATGTTATAAAAAAAAATTTATTCTTTGTTACAGCCTCTGCCATTATCTTGGTTTCACGACTATTATCAAGAGAAGTTACTTACACAAAAAGTATGCATACACACTTTACAAGGCTATAAGTCTGAAGTGGGTTTCACAATACACGATCTCACTTTATTTATAAGCGAAGGATTCGAAAAGATCATAACCGATCTTAAAATAAAAATGTCGGATATTCTATGCATTACAGCTTTCGACATAGGCAATTACGAATTAGTTATCTATTCAAAAAAAATAATGGCTCCAAAAAACTGGTTCAACATCACTAAAAAATGGGAGAAAATTACTGACTTACAGCTAAGAATGTTTGCAAAAGCTCATTACAGGAGATTCCCTTCATTCATGCAGATTGTGGATGGAACCAATATTAACGTACTGGTATGTATATTCAAAACTAATAACACAAATTACATTCATCATACATTAAAATAAACATACTTATTAAATTTACTATTTATTAATTAATATTTTCATTTATTATTAACATAAGCTGCCATCAAAGTTTGAGTACAACATACTACTTAATTTTATTTGTTTTATTAATATCATAACTTATTAACATTATTCAAATATATGACAGATAATGGCTAAGAAATTCAAATCTGCATATAAGGGACGACAAGGACCACAACACCACGTCTACTTTCACTACAACGGTTGGTACAAAAAAATAATCCCCATTTCTATAATTCAAGATAAGTTGATCTTTCGTGAGGGCTGGCAACAGTTAATAGCTGACTTACATTTAAATCGGGGCGATCGAGTTATTTTCTATGCAATCGATTTCCGTAATATAGAATTGGTCATCTACAATGAAGTTGGTGATGAAAACACAGCAATTCTACTTTTCAACTAAATGAAAAGGAAGACCCGGACTTTTTACAACATGAAGTCAAATCTTATGATTGCGAAATAACCATACCGCGTGGTCGGGTTTTAGTAAGTTACCATTATTATCTTTAAAATATTTAAACTTAATCTTGAACACATTTTTGCTACAAATACCTACAAATAAATTTATTAATGTTTAAAATTTATAAAATAAAATGTAACATATAAATAACACATATAATTTACAAATGTTATTTTTTTTTTGTTAGCGTCTACCGAAAGAGTTAATGCGACTTCCAGGACTACGAAGTGGAAAAATAGTTTCATGTTACAATTTAGGAAAAAAGAAGAAGTACATGTGTGTAGAGACCCGTCATAATCCATCCGGACGAAGTCCATATCGATTTTAAACGATTCACAACAGTTGATTACATCGCGAGGTACTTGACCTCTATATGATACATTTTACAAGTGATAAGGCTAAAAAGGAACATATATTTCATAGCATTATCCCCCAAGAAAGACAAGATTTTAGTTGCAATTGTTCCAATATCAAGTAATATTCGTTTATATTAAATAAGTGCGAAGACAAAAGGCGAAAACGACGAATTGAAGACACAAAGGTCCAAAAAGCTCAAAAGTACAAGATACAATCAAAAAGGTTCAAATTATTGATGAAGAACGTCTAAAAATGACAAGAGTACAAGTTACAAAACGCAAAGTACACGATATAAAATTGTACGAAAGGGCGTTCGAAAATCCGGAACCGAGGCATGAACCAACTTTCAGCGCTCGACGCAACGGTGTAAAAATTACGAGTCAACTATGCACAAGAATAAAATATAATATTTAAATAATTCATAATAAGAATAATAATAAATAATAAAAAGTTGTTAATTGAGCATAGTTCAGGGGTCGTAAATGAAAATTCAATTTCAACTTTTGACTATAAAAGGCAATGTAGTTCGTAGATTTAAGGAGAACCTTTTCTATCCTAAATCTATCTTTCTATATATATATCGATCCCTTTTCTATATCTAATATCAATATCTATAATTATCTATCATAATGTTAATGTAATAAGATATAACAATAATCTTAATTTTAAGTTTAAATTATGATAATAATAAGATTTATGATAGAGATCGTTTGAGTGTGTAAGTCGAAATTCTGTCCGTGTAACGCTACGCTATTTTTAATCATTGTAAGTTATGTTCAACCTTTTTACATTAATGTCTCGTAGCTAAGTTATTATTATGCTTATTTAAAACGAAGTAATCATGATGTTGGGCTAATTACTAAAATTGGGTAATTGGGCTTTGTACCATAATTGGGGTTTGGACAAAAGAACGACACTTGTGGAAATTAGACTATGGGCTATTAATGGGCTTTATATTTGTTTAACTAAATGATAGTTTGTTAATGTTAATATAAAGATTTACAATTGGGCGTCCCTATAAATTACCATATACACTCAATCGGACACGATGGGCGGGGTATTTATATGTACGAATAATCGTTCATTTAACCGGACACGGGAATGGATTAATGGCCACTAGAATAATTAAAACAGGGGTGAAATTATGTACAAGGACACTTGGTATAATTGATAACAAAATATTAAAACCTTGGGTTACACTCAGTCGACATCCTGGTGTAATTATTAAACAAAGTATTAAAATCTTGTTACAGTTTAAGTCCCCAATTAGTTGGAATATTTAACTTCGGGTATAAGAATAATTTGATGAGGACACTCGCACTTTATGTTTATGACTGATGGACTGTTATGGACAAAAACCAAACGGACATATTAAATAATTCAGGACAAAGGACAATTAACCCATGGGCATAAAATTAAAATCAACACGTCAAACATCATGATTACGGAAGTTTAAATAAGCATAATTCCTTTATTTTATCTCTTTTTCGCATTTTTAATTATCGCACTTTTATTTTATGTCATTTAATTTATCGCACTTTATTTATTGTTATTTACTTTACTCTTTAAATTAAGTTATTTTTATATTTTACATTAGGTTTTAATTGTGACTTAAGTCTTAAAAATCGACAAACTGGTCATTAAACGGTAAAAAACCCCCCCTTTTATAATAATAATACTACTAGTACATATATATTTTTTTGTATTTTTTACAAATATTGTGTGTAAAAATATAGCGTTAAACTTCACTAGCTCCCTGTGGAACGAACCGGACTTACTAAAAACTACACAGTGTTGTAGCAAGGTTTAAGTATATCCACTCGATAAATAAATAAATAACTTGTGTAAAATTGTAGCATATTTAATAGTATTTCGTAACAAAAATAATACTATTTCGTATACACCCCCTACGACATCAAGTATTTTTGGCGCCGCTGCCGGGGAGCGCCGAAGCGAAACGCTATATAAAAAAAAGGAATCTAGACAACTAGTTACCTTATTTTAAGATATATTCGAAAAAAAAAAAAATTTAAAAAAGAAAAAAAAATCTCGTTTCATAAAAAAAAAAACAAAAAAAAAAAAAAAAAAAAAAAAATTCACTAAGAGTAGTTTTCCTTACTAGTATTTGCCATAGTTATTTTTATTTTTAGATTTTTAGGCTTTGCCGTAAAATCTCTTAAATGCTTTTTCCTTAAATTAAGTTTTAGGTGCTTTAGAATTTTGCGACGCCATTTTTTTTTCGTGCTATTTTCTTATTTTTATCCTTCGACGCCGTTTACCTATGTATCAATTACAATTCCAATTAGTGATCTCAATTTGTAGTTTTAATTTTAAGATAGTGATAGTTATAAGGATCGATTAGTCGCGTGTTTTAAAGTCTTATAAGCCACTCTTCGCCTTTTTCTATTTTTCGACGCGCAATCTTTTTCTCTCTTATTTCTCGCCATTCTAGTTTTTAGGACTTAGAATTTTTTCTACTTCTTCTCTAAATTTCTTAAAATTACGAAAATTTATTTTAAGTGGTTAAATTGATAGACATCAAAATTTTCTGGTTCGTAGTAATAGTTGGATTTGTACGTGGAGCGGGTTATTGGAGCCAAACAGTACTCAATTATATTGAGACCAAACGAATCCTGCCCCTCTGCTGCATCTTTTGGCTATTCGAAACGTGGGCAAAATCAGAAAAGTCTATTGATTGGATAACTTATTATAATTTTTCTTTCCTTTTAAAAACTAATAGGATATTCAGTGAATGCACCGAGCAAGACGTTCACCACCTTTTGTACGTTCACCACCTGTAACTAGATCAAGACATTTAGCAAATATAACCGCCGTTGATTTTTCTTTAGAATCGTCATCCAGTCGACCAAGTACTTCAGTTCAAATTTCCGATAATCCATTTTTTGAACCCAACCTCACAATTGAGAATCCAGAGAATATTCAGGAACGGTTCGTAGATCCTGAACCACTAAACTTTCCTCCAGAGCCACCAATCATTCAAACAGAGATTGTTGAGGAACGAACCATTAAATCAGAATCATCTAGTGATACCGATTCAACAAATTCAATTATGGAGAATCTGGAACCTTTAAGTATGGAAGACCGAATGAGAGCTAAACGCACTGGCCAAGGTCACGCAATTACTCTTCCAGACATTAATGTGCCAGATTATGAAATCAAAGGACAAATTCTACACATGGTGACTAATCAATGCCAATTTAGTGGTGCGCCGAAGGAAGATCCAAATGAACATCTACGTACCTTTAATAGGATCTGCACACTATTTAAAATCCGAGAAGTGGAGGATGAACATATATATCTCATGTTATTTCCCTGGACTTTGAAGGGAGAAGCCAAAGATTGGTTGGAATCGTTACCTGAAGGGGCGATTGATACATGGGATGTTTTAGTTGACAAATTTCTTAAACAATTCTTTCCTGCATCTAAAGCCGTAAGACTTCAAGCAGAAATTGTTACGTTCACACAGAAACCAAATGAAACTCTATATGAGGCGTGGACAAGATATGGAAAGTTGTTAAGAGGATGTCCGCAACATGGTTTAGACACCTGTCAAATAGTACAAATATTCTACCAAGGATGCGACATCACTACAAGGAAAGACATAAATATAGCAGCTGGTGGTTCTATTATGAAGAAAACGATGCTTACAAAATTATTGATAACACTGCTTCCCACTCACATGAGTGGCACCAAGAAAAAGATATCGTTAGATCATCTAAAGCAGTTAGAGCCGATTCTAGCCATGACTTAGATTCCATTTCCGCAAAGATAGATGCTGTGGAAAGACGAATGGAAAAGATGACTAAAGATATTCACTCAATACGAATTAGTTGTGAGCAGTGTGGAGGACCACATTTGACAAAAGATTGTCTCAGTATTGAATTAACAATGGAACAAAGAGAGAATATTTCATACATAAACCAAAGGCCTGGAAATAATTATCAGAATAATTATCAACCGCCAAGACCGATTTACAATCAAAACCAGAATTATAACAGAAATATTCCATACAACAACCAACAAGGTCCTAGCAATCAACAAGTATCTAATAATACTTACAATCAGCAAAGACCTAATTTTCAAAACAAACCACCACAACAAACCGATGATAAAAAGCCGAATTTAGAAGATATGATGTCGAAGCTAGTTGAAACTCAAACGCAATTTTTCACATCTCAAAAACAAACCAATGAACAAAATGCTCAAGCATTTAGAAATCAACAAGCTTCTATTCAAAATCTGGAACAAGAAGTAAGTAACCTAGCAAGGTTAATAGGTGAAAGAAAACCGGGAAGTCTACCTAGTGATACAAATGCTAACCCCCGGAATGAAACAGCCAAAGCCATTACCACAAGAAGTGGTATTACACTTAAACCACCTGAAATACCTGTAATTTCAGATGATTCTATTCCTACTCCACAAGAACCACAATCTGATCAAGATAAGGAAAAAGAACTGGTAGTTGAAAAGGTTAATGAAGATAACACAGTTAAGGATAAACCTTATGTTAAACCATATCAACCACCACTTCCTTATCCGAGTAAAATGAAGAAAGAGAAACTTGAAGCCGAGCAATCCAAATTCTTGGATATGTTTAAACAGATAAATGTAAATCTTTCTTTCATTGATGTGATTTCAGGAATGCCTAGATATGCTAAATTCTTGAAAGATCTAATCTCAAATAGAAAGAAAATGGAAGAACTCTCGGCTGTTACTATGAATGCTAATTGTTCAGCAGTGCTGTTGAATAAGATACCAGAAAAACTATCTGATCCAGGAAGTTTCACAATTCCATGTTTTCTGGGTAGTCTTAGTTCAATAGAAGCATTGGCAGACTTAGGTGCTAGTATAAATCTAATGCCGTATTCACTATACACTAAACTAGACCTTGGAGAATTGAAACCAACAAGAATAAGCATACAACTAGCCGATAGATCAATAAAATATCCTAGAGGGATAATGGAGAACATGCTAGTTAAAGTTGGTACTTTAATATTTCCAGTAGATTTTGTTGTTTTGGACATGGAAGAAGATTCTCAAGTTCCTCTCATATTAGGAAGACCATTCTTAAACACGGCTAAAGCAATGATAGACGTGTTCGGTAAGAAACTGACCCTAAGTATAGAGGATGAGAGTGTTACCTTTTCAGTTGATAGAGCAATGCAACAACCACAATCTGCAGATGATACATGTTATTATATTCAAACTATAGATGCACATGCAGAATTATTAGAAGAATTTTCAGAATTACAAGGAACAGGAGAATGTTCTTTAGGAGAAGGTAATGAACCAATTGATGAAGCTGAAATGTTAGCTACACTTATAGCTAATGGATATGAACCAACAACAGAAGAAATCCAAATGCTAAAAGAAGAAGACAGATATCGATACAAATCATCGATAGAAGAACCTCCGAAATTAGAGTTAAAGCCACTTCCAAACCATTTGGAATACGCTTATTTACATGGTGAATCTGAATTACCTGTAATAATATTGTCTTCTCTTACTGAAAATGAGAAATCACAACTCATTTCTGTATTGAAAGCTCATAAACCAGCCATTGCATGGAAGATTCATGATATTAAAGGAATAAGTCCTTCGTATTGCACACATAAAATCCTTATGGAAGAAGGTCATAAAACGTATGTGCAACGCCAACGAAGACTAAATCCTAATATGCAAGATGTAGTTAAGAAAGAGATTATTAAACTGCTAGATGCAGGTCTAATTTATCCAATCTCTGATAGTCCATGGGTAAGCCCAGTTCAATGTGTACCTAAGAAGGGTGGCATGACTGTCATCACAAATGAGAAAAATGAGCTTATTCCTACTAGAACCGTAACAGGATGGCGTGTGTGTATTGATTATAGAAAATTAAATAACGCCACCAGAAAAGATCACTTTCCCTTACCATTCATTGATCAAATGTTGGAAAGGTTAGCCGGAAATAGTTACTATTGTTTTCTAGATGGTTTTTCCGGATACTTTCAAATTCCAATAGCACCCGAAGATCAAGAGAAAACCACATTCACGTGCCCTTATGGTACTTTTGCTTACAAACGAATGCCATTTGGACTTTGCAACGCCCCTGCTGGAATGTCCCGTTCTTATTGATTAAAAACGTTCCATATTAATTGATTTCGTTGCGAGGTTTTGACCTCTATATGAGACGTTTTTCAAAGACTGCATTCATTTTTAAACAAACCATAACCTTTATTTCATCAATAAAGGTTTAAAAAGCTTTACGTAGATTATCAAATAATGATAATCTAAAATATCCTGTTTACACACGACCATTACATAATGGTTTACAATACAAATATGTTACAACAAAATAAGTTTCTTGAATGCAGTTTTTACACAATATCATACAAGCATGGACTCCAAATCTTGTCCTTATTTAAGTATGCGACAGCGGAAGCTCTTAATAATCACCTGAGAATAAACATGCTTAAAACGTCAACAAAAATGTTGGTGAGTTATAGGTTTAACCTATATATATCAAATCGTAACAATAGACCACAAGATTTCATATTTCAATACACATCCCATACATAGAGATAAAAATCATTCATATGGTGAACACCTGGTAACCGACATTAACAAGATGCATATATAAGAATATCCCCATCATTCCGGGATCCTCCTTCGGACCCGATAGATCTATCTTTAGAGTTCGCGTCAATTAGGGTGTCTGTTCCTTAATTCTTAGATTACCAGACTAAAATGGGGCATATTCGGTTTAATAATCCAACCATAGAATGTAGTTTCGATCACTTGTGTCTATTTCGTAAAGCATTTATAAAAGCAGCGCATGTATTCTCAGTCCCAAAAATATATATTGCAAAAGCATTTAAAAAGGGAGCAAATGAAACTCACTTTCACAGATTTTTACTTCGTCGGGAAGTAAGACTTGGCCACTGGTTGATTCACGAACCTATAACAATATATACATATATATCAAAGTATGTTCAAAATATATTTACAACACTTTTAATATATTTTGATGTTTTAAGTTTATTAAGTCAGCTGTCCTCGTTAGTAACCTACAACTAGTTGTCCACAGTTAGATGTACAGAAATAAATCGATAAATATTATCTTGAATCAATCCACGACCCAGTGTATACGTATCTCAGTATTGATCACAACTCAAACTATATATATTTTGGAATCAACCTCAACCCTGTATAGCTAACTCCAACATTCACATATAGAGTGTCTATGGTTGTTCCGAAATATATATAGATGTGTCGACATGATAGGTCGAAACATTGTATACGTGTCTATGGTATCTCAAGATTACATAATATATAATACAAGTTGATTAAGTTATGGTTGGAATAGATTTGTTACCAATTTTCACGTAGCTAAAATGAGAAAAATTATCCAATCTTGTTTTACCCATAACTTCTTCATTTTAAATCCGTTTTGAGTGAATCAAATTGCTATGGTTTCATATTGAACTCTATTTTATGAATCTTAATAAAAAAAGTATAGGTTTCTAGTCGGAAAAATAAGTTACAAGTCGTTTTTGTAAAGGTAGTCATTTCAGTCGAAAGAACGACGTCTAGATGACCATTTTAGAAAACATACTTCCACTTTGAGTTTAACCATAATTTTTGGATATAGTTTCATGTTCATAATAAAAATCATTTTCTCAGAATAACAATTTTTAAATCAAAGTTTATCATAGTTTTTAATTAACTAACCCAAAACAGCCCGCGGTGTTACTACGACGGCGTAAATCCGGTTTTACGGTGTTTTTCGTGTTTCCAGGTTTTAAATCATTAAGTTAGCATATCATATAGATATAGAACATGTGTTTAGTTGATTTTAAAAGTCAAGTTAGAAGGATTAACTTTTGTTTGCGAACAAGTTTAGAATTAACTAAACTATGTTCTAGTGATTACAAGTTTAAACCTTCGAATAAGATAGCTTTATATGTATGAATCGAATGATGTTATGAACATCATTACTACCTTCAGTTCCTTGGATGAACCTACTGGAAAAGAGAAAAATGGATCTAGCTTCAATGGATCCTTGGATGGCTCAAAGTTCTTGAAGCAAAATCATGACACGAAAACAAGTTCAAGTAAGATCATCACTTGAAATAAGATTGTTATAGTTATAGAAATTGAACCAAAGTTTGAATATGATTATTACCTTGTATTAGAATGATAACCTACTGTAAGAAACAAAGATTTCTTGAGGTTGGATGATCACCTTACAAGATTGGAAGTGAGCTAGCAAACTTGAAAGTATTCTTGATTTTATGAAACTAGAACTTTTGGAATTTATGAAGAACACTTAGAACTTGAAGATAGAACTTGAGAGAGTTCAATTAGATGAAGAAAATTGAAGAATGAAAGTGTTTGTAGGTGTTTTTGGTCGTTGGTGTATGGATTAGATATAAAGGATATGTAATTTTATTTTCATGTAAATAAGTCATGAATGATTACTCATATTTTTGTAATCTTATGAGATATTTCATGCTAGTTGCCAAATGATGGTTCCCACATGTGTTAGGTGACTCACATGGGCTGCTAAGAGCTGATCATTGGAGTGTATATACCAATAGTACATACATCTAAAAGCTGTGTATTGTAAGAGTACGAATACGGGTGCATACGAGTAGAATTGTTGATGAAACTGAACGAGAATGTAATTGTAAGCATTTTTGTTAAGTAGAAGTATTTTGATAAGTGTATTGAAGTCTTTCAAAAGTGTATAAATACATATTAAAACACTACATGTATATACATTTTAACTGAGTCGTTAAGTCATCGTTAGTCGTTACATGTAAGTGTTGTTTTGAAACCTTTAGGTTAACGATCTTGTTAAATGTTGTTAACCCAATGTTTATAATATCAAAAGAGATTTTAAATTATTATATTATCATGATATTATGATGTACGAATATCTCTTAATATGATATATATACATTAAATGTCGTTACAACGATAAACATTACATATATGTCTCGTTTCAAAATCATTAAGTTAGTAGTCTTGTTTTTACATATGTAGTTCATTGTTAATATAATTAATGATATGTTTACTTATCATAATATCATGTTAACTATATATATAACCATATATATGTCATCATATAGTTTTTTTTACAAGTTTTAACGTTCGTGAATCACCGGTCAACTTGGGTGGTCAATTGTCTATATGAAACCTATTTCAATTAATCAAGTCTTAACAAGTTTGATTGCTTAACATGTTGGAAACATTTAATCATGTAAACATCAATCTCAATTAATGTATATAAACATGGAAAAGTTCGGGTCACTACAGTACCTACCCGTTAAATAAATTTCGTCCCGAAATTTTAAGCTGTTGAAGGTGTTGACGAATCTTCTGGAAATAGATGCGGGTATTTCTTCTTCATCTGATCTTCACGCTCCCAGGTGAACTCGGGTCCTCTACGAGCATTCCATCGAACCTTAACAATTGGTATCTTGTTTTGCTTAAGTCTTTTAATCTCACGATCCATTATTTCGACGGGTTCTTCGATGAATTGGAGTTTTTCGTTGATTTGGATTTCATCTAACGGAATAGTGAGATCTTCTTTAGCAAAACATTTCTTCAAATTCGAGACGTGGAAAGTGTTATGTACAGCCGCGAGTTGTTGAGGTAACTCAAGTCGGTAAGCTACTGGTCCGACACGATCAATAATCTTGAATGGTCCAATATACCTTGGATTTAATTTCCCTCGTTTACCAAATCGAACAACGCCTTTCCAAGGTGAAACTTTAAGCATGACCATCTCTCCAATTTCAAATTCTATATCTTTTCTTTTAATGTCAGCGTAGCTCTTTTGTCGACTTTGGGCGGTTTTCAACCGTTGTTGAATTTGGATGATCTTCTCGGTAGTTTCTTGTATAATCTCCAGACCCGTAATCTGTCTATCCCCCACCTCACTCCAACAAATCGGAGACCTGCACTTTCTACCATAAAGTGCTTCAAACGGCGCCATCTCAATGCTTGAATGGTAGCTGTTGTTGTAGGAAAATTCTGCTAACGGTAGATGTCGATCCCAACTGTTTCCGAAATCAATAACACATGCTCGTAGCATGTCTTCAAGCGTTTGTATCGTCCTTTCGCTCTGCCCATCAGTTTGTGGATGATAGGCAGTACTCATGTCTAGACGAGTTCCTAATGCTTGCTGCAATGTCTGCCAGAATCTTGAAATAAATCTGCCATCCCTATCAGAGATAATAGAGATTGGTATTCCATGTCTGGAGACGACTTCCTTCAAATACAGTCGTGCTAACTTCTCCATCTTATCATCTTCTCTTATTGGCAGGAAGTGTGCTGATTTGGTGAGACGATCAACTATTACCCAAATAGTATCAAAACCACTTGCAGTCCTTGGCAATTTAGTGATGAAATCCATGGTAATGTTTTCCCATTTCCATTCCGGGATTTCGGGTTGTTGAAGTAGACCTGATGGTTTCTGATGCTCAGCTTTGACCTTAGAACACGTCAAACATTCTCCTACGTATTTAGCAACATCGGCTTTCATACCCGGCCACCAAAAATGTTTCTTGAGATCCTTGTACATCTTCCCCGTTCCAGGATGTATTGAGTATCTGGTTTTATGAGCTTCTCTAAGTACCATTTCTCTCCTATCTCCAAATTTTGGTACCCAAATCCTTTCAGCCCTATACCGGGTTCCGTCTTCCCGAATATTAAGATGCTTCTCCGATCCTTTGGGTATTTCATCCTTTAAATTTCCCTCTTTTAAAACTCCTTGTTGCGCCTCCTTTATTTGAGTAGTAATGTTATTATGAATCATTATATTCATAGATTTTACTCGAATGGGTTCTCTGTCCTTCCTGCTCAAGGCATCGGCTACCACATTTGCCTTCCCCGGGTGGTAACGAATCTCAAAGTCGTAATCATTCAACAATTCAATCCACCTACGCTGCCTCATATTCAGTTGTTTCTGATTAAATATGTGTTGAAGACTTTTGTGGTCAGTATATATAATACTTTTGACCCCATATAAGTAGTGCCTCCAAGTCTTTAATGCAAAAACAACCGCGCCTAATTCCAAATCATGCGTCGTATAATTTTGCTCGTGAATCTTCAATTGTCTAGATGCATAAGCAATCACCTTCGTTCGTTGCATTAATACACAACCGAGACCTTGCTTTGATGCGTCACAATAAATCACAAAATCATCATTCCCTTCAGGCAATGACAATATAGGTGCCGTAGTTAGCTTTTTCTTCAATAACTGAAACGCTTTCTCTTGTTCATCCTTCCATTCAAATTTCTTCCCTTTATGCGTTAATGCAGTCAAGGGTTTTGCTATTCTGGAAAAGTCTTGGATGAACCTTCTGTAGTAACCAGCTAGTCCTTAAAACTGGCGTATGTGTTTCGGAGTTTTCGGGGTTTCCCACTTTTCAACAGTTTCTATCTTTGCCTGATCCACCTTAATACCTTCTTTGTTCACTATGTGACCGAGGAATTGAACTTCTTCCAACCAAAATGCACACTTTGAAAACTTAGCGTACAATTCTTCCTTCCTCAATACTTCTAACACCTTTCTCAAATGTTCACCGTGTTCTTGGTCATTCTTTGAGTAAATAAGTATGTCATCAATGAAAACAATGACAAACTTGTCAAGGTATGGTCCACACACTCGGTTCATAAGGTCCATGAACACAGCTGGTGCATTAGTTAAACCAAACGGCATGACCATAAACTCGTAATGACCGTAACGTGTTCTGAAAGCAGTCTTTGGAATATCATCTTCTTTCACCCGCATTTGATGATACCCGGAACATAAGTCAATCTTTGAATAAACAGACGAGCCTTGTAGTTGATCAAATAAGTCGTCGATTCTCGGTAGTGGGTAGCGGTTCTTGATGGTAAGTTTGTTCAACTCTCGGTAGTCGATACACAACCTGAATGTACCATCTTTCTTCTTGACAAACAAAACAGGAGCTCCCCACGGTGATGTGCTTGGTCGAATGAAACCACGCTCTAAAAGTTCTTGTAATTGGCTTTGCAGTTCTTTCATCTCGCTGGGTGCGAGTCTGTAAGGAGCACGAGCTATTGGTGCAGCTCCTGGTACAAGATCTATTTGAAATTCAACGGATCGATGTGGGGGTAATCCCGGTAATTCTTTCGGAAATACATCGGGAAATTCTTTTGCAATGGGAACATCATTGATGCTCTTTTCTTCAGTTTGTACTTTCTCGACGTGTGCTAGAACAGCATAGCAACCTTTTCTTATTAGTTTTTGTGCCTTCAAATTACTAATAAGATGTAGCTTCGTGTTGCCCTTTTCTCCGTACACCATTAAGGGTTTTCCTTTTTCTCGTATAATGCGAATTGCATTTTTGTAACAAACGATCTCCGCTTTCACTTCTTTCAACCAGTCCATACCGATTATCACATCAAAACTCCCTAACTCTACTGGTATCAAATCAATCTTAAATGTTTCGCTAACCAGTTTAATTTCTCGATTCCGACATATATTATCTGCTGAAATTAATTTACCATTTGCTAATTCGAGTAAAAATTTACTATCCAAAGGCGTCAATGGACAACTTAATTTAGCACAAAAATCTCTACTCATATAGCTTCTATCTGCACCCGAATCAAATAAAACGTAAGCAGATTTATTGTCAATAAGAAACGTACCCGTAACAAGCTCCGGGTCTTCCTGTGCCTCTGCCGCATTAATATTGAAAACTCTTCCACGGCCTTGTCCATTCGTGTTCTCCTGGTTCGGGCAATTTCTAATAATGTGGCCCGGTTTTCCACATTTATAACAAACTACATTGGCATAACTTGCTCCGACACTACTTGCTCCGCCATTACTCGTTCCGACACCATTTGTTCCTTTCGTTCTATTAACCCCTGGTCCGTAGACCTCACACTTCACCGCGCTATGACCATTTCTTTTACACTTGTTGCAAAATTTAGTGCAGAACCCCGAGTGATTCTTTTCACACCTTTGGCATAGCTGCTTCTGATTGTTGTTGTTGTTGCGGTTATTATTGTTGTTGGGATGATTGTTGTAGTTGCTGTTGTTGTTGTTGTTGTTGTTGTTGTTGTTGGGCCGTTTGTTGTAGTTGCGATTGATGTTGCGATTGTTGGGATAATTGTTGCGATTATTGTTGTAATTGCTGTTGTTGTTGTATTGGTGATTCTTATCACCGTTTTCCTCCCACTTTCTTTTGACTTGCTTCACATTGGCCTCTTCAGCAGTCTGTTCTTTAATTCTTTCTTCAATTTGGTTCACAAGTTTGTGAGCCATTCTACATGCCTGTTGTATGGAGGTGGGCTCGTGTGAACTTATATCTTCTTGGATTCTTTCCGGTAATCCTTTCACAAACGCGTCGATCTTCTCTTCCTCATCTTCGAATGCTCCCGGACACAATAGGCACAATTCTGTGAATCGTCTTTCGTACGTGGTAATATCAAATCCTTGGGTTCGTAACCCTCTAAGTTCTGTCTTGAGCTTATTGACCTCGGTTCTGGGACGGTACTTCTCGTTCATCAAGTGCTTGAATGCTGACCACGGTAGTGCGTACGCATCGTCTTGTCCCACTTGCTCTAGATAGGTATTCCACCATGTTAACGCAGAACCTGTGAAGGTATGCGTAGCGTACTTCACTTTGTCCTCTTCAGTACACTTACTTATGGCAAACACCGATTCGACCTTCTCGGTCCACCGTTTCAATCCGATCGGCCCTTCGGTTCCATCAAATTCCAAAGGTTTGCAGGCAGTGAATTCTTTGTAGGTGCATCCTACACGATTTCCTGTACTGCTAGATCCAAGGTTATTGTTGGTATGTAGCGCAGCCTGTACTGCGGCTATGTTTGAAGCTAGAAAAGTACGGAATTCCTCTTCATTCATATTCACGGTGTGTCGAGTAGTCGGTGCCATTTCCTTCAAAATAGTTAAATGGAACAAGTTAATCATACAGAATATTAAGAGTAGTTAATAGTATTTCGTAGCATAATATGAACTCATTTATAAAAGCTTTTTCTTCATATTAGCGTTTTATAAGTTTAAATTCGGGTAGTACCTACCCGTTAAGTTCATACTTAGTAGCTAATATACAATTCAACTACTACAATTCTATATGAAAAACTGATTATAATAATATTTCGCGTTCAAACTTTTATACAATATTTTACAAACTTACAATACCGCTTATTTTACATAAAGCATGAAATATAGCACACAATAACTTTGATACAAGATAGTTGTGAAGACAATTCTAGCTAGTACACAAGTCGTTCCGCAAAGGCAATAAAGACACGTAATTCATACGTCCAGAAACAAGTCATGCATTCTGGTTTTACTAGGACTACTTCCCATCCTTGGTCTTGTGCAACATAACCGTTATGGCCGTTGATAAGACAGTGTGTTGTAACGTCATCAAAGGGACGAGGGTTACGTAATGTCCAACAGTCCCGTAATAATCTAAAAACCTCATTTCTTACCCCAATTACCGACTCCGTCACTTGTGGAAACGTTTTGTTTAATAGTTGTAGCCCGATGTTCTTGTTCTCACTTTGGTGAGAAGCGAACATTACTAATCCGTAAGCATAACATGCTTCTTTATGTTGCATGTTAGCCGCTTTTTCTAAATCACGAAGTCCAATATTCGGATATATTGAGTCAAAATAATTTCTTAACCCGTTGCGTAAAATAGCATTTGGGTTCCCCGCAATATATGCGTCAAAGTAAACACATCGTAATTTATGGGTTTCCCAATGTGATATCCCCCATCTTTCAAACGAAAGTCTCTTATAAACCAAGACATTCTTGGAACGTTCTTCGAATGTCTTACAAACTGATCTCGCCTTAAATAGTTGTGCCGAAGAATTCTGGCCGACTCTAGACAAGATTTCATCAATCATGTCTCCGGGTAGGTCTCTTAAAATATTGGGTTGTCTATCCATTTTGTGTTTTTAAACTGTAAAATAGACAAGAGTTAGATTCATAAAAAAAATACTTATTAATACAAGCAATTTTTACATATATCATAAAGCATAAGAACACTATATTCCATATATTACACCACACGTATACAACTATCTTATTCCGACTCGCTCGTTTCTTCTTCTTCGGTTTTGGTTCGTTTTGCCAAGTTTCTAGGGATATATGATGTTCCCCTAATACGAGCCGTCGTTGTCCACATTGGTTTAGAAAAACCTGGTGGTTTAGAGGTTCCCGGGTCATTGTTACAACTTAAGGACTTCGGGGGTTGACGATACATATAAAGTTCATCGGGGTTGGAATTAGATTTCTCTATTTTTATGCCCTTTCCCTTATTATTTTCTTTTGCCTTTTTAAATTCAGTTGGGGTAATTTCTATAACATCATCGGAATTCTCGTCGAAATCCGATTCATCGGAGAATTGGTAATCCTCCCAATATTTTGCTTCCTTGACGGAAACACCATTGACCATAATTAACTTTGGTCGGTTGGTTGAGGATTTTCTTTTACTTAACCGTTTTATTATTTCCCCCACCGGTTCTATTTCTTCATCCGGTTCCGATTCTTCTTCCGGTTCCGATTCTTCTTCCGGTTCCGACTCTTCTTCCGGTTCCTCTTCGGGAACTTGTGAATCAGTCCACAAATCATTCCAATTTACATTTGACTCTTCATTATTATTAGGTGAGTCAATGGGACTTGTTCTAGAGGTAGACATCTATCACATAATATCAAACACGTTAAGAGATTAATATATCACATAATATTCATATGTTAAAAATATATAGTTTCCAACAAAAATGTTAAGCAATCATTTTTAAAGAAAACACGGTCGAAGTCCAGACTCACTAATGCATCCTAACAAACTCGATAAGACACACTAATGCAAATTTTCTGGTTCTCTAAGACCAACGCTCTGATACCAACTGAAATGTCCCGTTCTTATTGATTAAAAACGTTCCATATTAATTGATTTCGTTGCGAGGTTTTGACCTCTATATGAGACGTTTTTCAAAGACTGCATTCATTTTTAAACAAACCATAACCTTTATTTCATCAATAAAGGTTTAAAAAGCTTTACGTAGATTATCAAATAATGATAATCTAAAATATCCTGTTTACACACGACCATTACATAATGGTTTACAATACAAATATGTTACAACAAAATAAGTTTCTTGAATGCAGTTTTTACACAATATCATACAAGCATGGACTCCAAATCTTGTCCTTATTTAAGTATGCGACAGCGGAAGCTCTTAATAATCACCTGAGAATAAACATGCTTAAAACGTCAACAAAAATGTTGGTGAGTTATAGGTTTAACCTATATATATCAAATCGTAACAATAGACCACAAGATTTCATATTTCAATACACATCCCATACATAGAGATAAAAATCATTCATATGGTGAACACCTGGTAACCGACATTAACAAGATGCATATATAAGAATATCCCCATCATTCCGGGATCCTCCTTCGGACCCGATAGATCTATCTTTAGAGTTCGCGTCAATTAGGGTGTCTGTTCCTTAATTCTTAGATTACCAGACTAAAATGGGGCATATTCGGTTTAATAATCCAACCATAGAATGTAGTTTCGATCACTTGTGTCTATTTCGTAAAGCATTTATAAAAGCAGCGCATGTATTCTCAGTCCCAAAAATATATATTGCAAAAGCATTTAAAAAGGGAGCAAATGAAACTCACTTTCACAGATTTTTACTTCGTCGGGAAGTAAGACTTGGCCACTGGTTGATTCACGAACCTATAACAATATATACATATATATCAAAGTATGTTCAAAATATATTTACAACACTTTTAATATATTTTGATGTTTTAAGTTTATTAAGTCAGCTGTCCTCGTTAGTAACCTACAACTAGTTGTCCACAGTTAGATGTACAGAAATAAATCGATAAATATTATCTTGAATCAATCCACGACCCAGTGTATACGTATCTCAGTATTGATCACAACTCAAACTATATATATTTTGGAATCAACCTCAACCCTGTATAGCTAACTCCAACATTCACATATAGAGTGTCTATGGTTGTTCCGAAATATATATAGATGTGTCGACATGATAGGTCGAAACATTGTATACGTGTCTATGGTATCTCAAGATTACATAATATATAATACAAGTTGATTAAGTTATGGTTGGAATAGATTTGTTACCAATTTTCACGTAGCTAAAATGAGAAAAATTATCCAATCTTGTTTTACCCATAACTTCTTCATTTTAAATCCGTTTTGAGTGAATCAAATTGCTATGGTTTCATATTGAACTCTATTTTATGAATCTTAATAAAAAAAGTATAGGTTTCTAGTCGGAAAAATAAGTTACAAGTCGTTTTTGTAAAGGTAGTCATTTCAGTCGAAAGAACGACGTCTAGATGACCATTTTAGAAAACATACTTCCACTTTGAGTTTAACCATAATTTTTGGATATAGTTTCATGTTCATAATAAAAATCATTTTCTCAGAATAACAATTTTTAAATCAAAGTTTATCATAGTTTTTAATTAACTAACCCAAAACAGCCCGCGGTGTTACTACGACGGCGTAAATCCGGTTTTACGGTGTTTTTCGTGTTTCCAGGTTTTAAATCATTAAGTTAGCATATCATATAGATATAGAACATGTGTTTAGTTGATTTTAAAAGTCAAGTTAGAAGGATTAACTTTTGTTTGCGAACAAGTTTAGAATTAACTAAACTATGTTCTAGTGATTACAAGTTTAAACCTTCGAATAAGATAGCTTTATATGTATGAATCGAATGATGTTATGAACATCATTACTACCTTCAGTTCCTTGGATGAACCTACTGGAAAAGAGAAAAATGGATCTAGCTTCAATGGATCCTTGGATGGCTCAAAGTTCTTGAAGCAAAATCATGACACGAAAACAAGTTCAAGTAAGATCATCACTTGAAATAAGATTGTTATAGTTATAGAAATTGAACCAAAGTTTGAATATGATTATTACCTTGTATTAGAATGATAACCTACTGTAAGAAACAAAGATTTCTTGAGGTTGGATGATCACCTTACAAGATTGGAAGTGAGCTAGCAAACTTGAAAGTATTCTTGATTTTATGAAACTAGAACTTTTGGAATTTATGAAGAACACTTAGAACTTGAAGATAGAACTTGAGAGAGTTCAATTAGATGAAGAAAATTGAAGAATGAAAGTGTTTGTAGGTGTTTTTGGTCGTTGGTGTATGGATTAGATATAAAGGATATGTAATTTTATTTTCATGTAAATAAGTCATGAATGATTACTCATATTTTTGTAATCTTATGAGATATTTCATGCTAGTTGCCAAATGATGGTTCCCACATGTGTTAGGTGACTCACATGGGCTGCTAAGAGCTGATCATTGGAGTGTATATACCAATAGTACATACATCTAAAAGCTGTGTATTGTAC
The DNA here is from genome assembly GCF_046630445.1 of Rutidosis leptorrhynchoides. Lineage (NCBI taxonomy): Eukaryota > Viridiplantae > Streptophyta > Magnoliopsida > Asterales > Asteraceae > Rutidosis > Rutidosis leptorrhynchoides. The sequence continues at coordinate 166,539,047 of NC_092343.1, forward strand.
GAGTACGAATACGGGTGCATACGAGTAGAATTGTTGATGAAACTGAACGAGAATGTAATTGTAAGCATTTTTGTTAAGTAGAAGTATTTTGATAAGTGTATTGAAGTCTTTCAAAAGTGTATAAATACATATTAAAACACTACATGTATATACATTTTAACTGAGTCGTTAAGTCATCGTTAGTCGTTACATGTAAGTGTTGTTTTGAAACCTTTAGGTTAACGATCTTGTTAAATGTTGTTAACCCAATGTTTATAATATCAAAAGAGATTTTAAATTATTATATTATCATGATATTATGATGTACGAATATCTCTTAATATGATATATATACATTAAATGTCGTTACAACGATAAACATTACATATATGTCTCGTTTCAAAATCATTAAGTTAGTAGTCTTGTTTTTACATATGTAGTTCATTGTTAATATAATTAATGATATGTTTACTTATCATAATATCATGTTAACTATATATATAACCATATATATGTCATCATATAGTTTTTTTTACAAGTTTTAACGTTCGTGAATCACCGGTCAACTTGGGTGGTCAATTGTCTATATGAAACCTATTTCAATTAATCAAGTCTTAACAAGTTTGATTGCTTAACATGTTGGAAACATTTAATCATGTAAACATCAATCTCAATTAATGTATATAAACATGGAAAAGTTCGGGTCACTACACCTGCAACCTTTCAAAGGTGCATGATGGCGATTTTTCACGACATGATAGAAGAATGCATGGAAGTTTTCATGGATGACTTTTCAGTCTTCGGTGATACATTTGAATCATGTCTAGTTAATCTGGAACGAATGCTAATTAGATGCGAACAATCAAATCTAGTACTTAATTGGGAGAAATGCCATTTCATGGTTAAAGAAGGCATCGTTCTTGGTCATAAAATTTCAAAGAAAGGAATTGAAGTGGATAGAGCTAAAGTAGATGTAATTGCTAAACTTCCACATCCCACAAATGTTAGAGGAGTTAGGAGTTTTCTAGGGCATGCCGGTTTTTACCGACGTTTCATAAAAGATTTTTCTAAAATTGCCACTCCTATGAATAAACTCCTAGAAAAGGATGCGCCATTCATCTTTTCGGATGAATGCATCAAATCTTTTAATATTCTTAAAGAAAAACTCACTAATGCGCCGATCATGATCACACCAAATTGGAATCTACCATTTGAACTAATGTGCGATGCAAGTGATTTTGCAATGGGAGCCGTTTTAGGACAAAGGATTGAAAAACGATTTCAACCTATATATTATGCTAGTAAGACGTTACAAGGAGCACAAACGAACTATACAACTACTGAAAAAGAACTCCTTGCTATTGTCTTTGCTTTTGACAAATTTCGATCATATCTCGTTCTAGCAAAAACAGTGGTCTATACCGACCATTCTGCTCTTAGATACCTATTTTCAAAACAAGATGCTAAACTAAGATTAATCCGTTAGATCTTACTCTTACAAGAGTTTGATATTGAAATCCGAGATAAAAGAGGAGCAGAAAATCTCGCCGCTGATCATCTTTCTCGTCTTGAAAATCCCGAATTAGAAGTTCTAAATGAATCAGCCATACAAGACAACTTTCCTGATGAATATCTATTGAAGATAGATTATAAAGAAATCCCATGGTTTGCAGACTATGCAAACTATTTAGTATGTGGATTCCTTGAAAAAGGATTATCGTATCAAAGACGAAAGAAATTTTTCAGTGATATAAAACACTATTTTTGGGAAGATCCACATCTGTTTAAAAGTTGTCCCGATGGAATAATACGCCGATGTGTATTTGGAGATGAAGCTAGTAAAATATTAAACCATTGTCACACAGGACCAACAGGAGGGCATTATGGGCCTCAACTAACAGCAAGAAAAGTTTATGAAGCTGGATTCTATTGGCCTACAATTTACAAAGACGCACACCTTCTTTGCAAATCCTGTGATGCTTGTCAAAGGGCCGGAAAAATAAGTCAACGTGATGAAATGCCACAAAATGTCATCCAAGTATGTGAAGTATTTGACATTTGGGGTATTGACTTTATGGGTCCATTTCCAAAATCTCATAATAATCTATATATACTCGTAGCCATTGATTATGTATCTAAATGGGCGGAAGCACAAGCTCTCCCAACTAACGATGCACGAGTTGTAGTCAACTTTTTAAAACGTCTTTTTGCAAGGTTTGGAACACCGAAAACTTTAATAAGTGATCGGGGTACTCATTTCTGTAATAATCAACTTGAGAAAGTTCTTAAAAGATATGGAGTAACTCATAAAATCTCCACCGCATATCATCCACAAACAAGTGGACAAGTTGAAAATACCAACCGAGCCTTAAAACGTATTCTAGAGAAAACCGTAGGATCAAATCCAACGGAATGGTCCATTAAATTGGAGGATGCACTATGGGCTTTTAGAACAGCCTATAAAACTCCAATTGGAACCACACCTTTTAGACTTGTTTATGGAAAAGCATGTCATCTTCCAGTAGAAATTGAACACAAAGCATTTTGGGCTTTGAAAACATGTAATCTTGATTTACATGAAGCTGGACGTCTACGATTAAGTCAACTAAACGAATTAGAAGAATTAAGACATGAAGCATACGAAAATTCGTTAATCTATAAGGAAAGAACGAAGAAATTGCATGATAAAAGAATCAGAAGTTCAAAAGAATTTAAAGAAGGAGACAGAGTTCTTCTTTTCAATTCACGATTCAAGCTATTTCCTGGAAAATTGAAATCAAGATGGTCTGGACCATTCATAGTCAAAAGAGTTTTCCCATACGGAACGATAGAATTAATAAATTCAAATGGGATTGAATTTAAAGTTAATGGTCACAGAGTTAAACATTACATACATGGTCCGATGGAAGTCGACAACGAAGTTAATCACAATTTCGACACCACAGCTAACTAAGTGTGGGGAGAATCAAGTCTTTAAAGGATAATATGTATTTCTGTTAGAGTTAGATTGTCTGTTTTCGTGTAGTTCTCGAAAATGGAACCCGAATGGTCTTTCCCTAGCAGACCCTAAAGAACTAGTCTTCTCCCCCCATTCTGAATTTTTTTTTTTTTTAGGTTTTTACAAAATGAAGACTGCCTGTGAACTAAACCATGGTCTAATGCTACACGCTTTGATCACTAAACGTAATAATGACATACTACCGAGTGAATTAGTATCAGTAATCAGAGAAAGAATGGACGGAGTTAGAAAAGAATCCAGATGCGAAGATAATAAATTACAATTTGGTAAAGGAAAATCAAAATCCGCAGCGAAAAGAAGAGCACGACACCTAGAAAGATGTCACAAATGCGGAAAATGGTCACATGGAGGTAAATGTTCAAATAATCAAACCTATTCAAATACCCAATTTGTTACTTTATGCAGAGACGGACCGTTCATATGTTTAGAAGAAAAGACACTGAATGCTCGAGGTTACGCCTATGTAGCCATGGAAAACCAATTAAACCGACTATCTTATGAATGGGATAGATCATATAACTAAGAAATCTATTTCACAGGTATGTCTGTACAGTTTTTATTTTTATTTTTATTTTTAACCTTTTGATAATAAACGCTAATTTGTTCGCTAAAAAGTATTAAATTGGTATTGAATAAAATTAGGTTTGGCGACCGAAATTATTGATATCATTCAAAAAATTTATTACATCACTGCGAAATTTAACATTTATTCTTAAGGTATAAATATCTTTAATCAATCAACCCAAAATATTTCAAAAATTCGTCATGAGTTAAATTAGGTCTTGGAACTGAAATTACTTTACCGAAAAGAGGGGCGCATATTTTTGATAATATTTGATTGATTAAAGTGGGATAAAAAGCCAAAAAGATTTTTAATTTTTTTTTTACCATGTTTTTAAAATTAATATTTAAATCTTAAATTAATATTGTAAACTTTGTAAAAACAATATTTTTAAAATTGTAAATATTTAAAAAATTAATATAAGTTTGGTGTGAATTTATAATATGAATTTTTAAAATTAAGTTAGGTGTGAATTTTTAATTTTTAAAATATGAATTTTTTAATTTTATGCATTTCAAATTTTAAGTTTGGTGTGAATTTTTAATATTAATTTTGAATTTTATATTTAAATTGTGTGAATTTAACAACAAAAATTTACTTTATCTCATTAAGTTAAAAATATGATTTTTAAAATTCGTCGTAAGTTGAAGACTAGGTCATTAAACCGAAATTGCTTTACCCGAGGGAGGGACGAGAACTTTTATTATCATTATTTTTAATCTTATTGATTTAAAGTATGCCAAAAAAATTAAAAAATCCAAAAATCTAAGCTTTTAAAACAATTGCTTGAAAATGACAAATTTTAAAATTTTGTCGAGGGACGGACTAGGGCATCGTTCCGAAACGCCCTCATTCTTAAAAGAAACAAATTTTTAAAATTAATTAATATTTGTTTTATAAGTTAAAGGTTTTATAAATAAAAAAAATAGTATGTATATATTTGTTTGTAGTTTATCTTACAAGACAGGGTAAAACAACGCGTTTTCAAAGACTGGCATTAAGTTCAGCAAAAGCAAGTAATTTTGACGACAAGATGCAAAATATGTGTGAAATAACAAACAAGACGGAATAAACAAATGACGTGCACCATTTATCATTCAACAAACAAACAACAATATGTTTGAAACTTTGGTAAAATTTAATCATTTTTCTACGCAAATCACCCTCAATAATTTAAATTGTTACTGATTTCTTGCAAATGAGGGCATTGCAAGATCTTAAGTGTGGGAAGGGGTTAAATTCTTTCGGATTTTAAAATTTTTATCTTAAACACTGGGTTACCATTAAAAATACTAGTAAAGCAGTAGTTGTATTAGAATCTAGTGCTCTCCGATAACAAGGAACAGCCCTAGTCTTATATACTGACTACCTACTTCTAGTAAATTTTTCAAAATTTTCAACAAAATGAATTCAAAATCATGTTTATACATATTTATGAACGATGAAAACTAGGTCATTGAGCAGAAATTATCGTTACCTCGGAAAGGACATAAATTGATAAACAACCAAAATGTTGAAATTCATTTAAAATGGAATAGAGGACGATAAAAAGGAAAATAAAAGCCAAGTGTGGGAAATTTTTACCAAGTTATTCAAAACATATATCACATATTTTTGTGCAACCAATTGAAAATACTTTTGCTTTGGACGATAATCAACTGTTTTACCCGAGGAAAGAAAAGAAGAGATGGATCTACAAGATGAATCAATTCCATCATTTAAAAGGAAGTAAAGTCTTCCGAAAAAGACACGCGCTTCTTGATTTAGGTCAAGAAGTTGTCGTCCAGACCAGCTGTAGGTTGACGAAAAATCTAGAAAAGTCATCACTAAAATCGGTTGGAAATCCACGGACCTCAGCATCAAACAGGGTCGCCATGTGGTCAGATTTATCCTAACCATGAGAAGGATTTATCTCGTACAATGGGGGGCACCGTGCAAATTAGCTTGATAAGACTAATGAATCAGATCCCCAGAAAAGAATAATCTCCTTAAAGATTAAAAATCAGCTTTTAAGACTGATATTACTCAATCCTTGAGATTGACCTTAAAGATTGAGAATTCAAACTCATGGAATTCGATGATATCTAAACTCGAGCTTGAACGAGAAAATATTTTGATCAAAAATACAAACTGATTTGTTTTCTAAAAACCCATTTTCAATGCGTTCATTACCATTGAACGTAAAATCCTAGGAATTCACCGGGAATTCATTAGGTCACCTGAACCAAATCGGGTGTCAACCGTAAGAACGGTGGTTGCATAGCATGGTCGGAGATAGGACCTTGTGCCAGACCAAAAAATCATAGGATGATCTTTACTATCACTCCTACCAAGGATAGTTCTAGCATCCGACACGTTAAAAGACCATAATCATCTGCATGTCACGGGACATTGCCTTAACAGTTTCTTGTTCATCGCTTTCCTTTACAACCGGACGGTAGTTTACCGAAAGGTAATATACGGAACAAGTAAACTGGATGTGTGCTTTCCGATACCGGGATAGCAGTGGATTACACGAACCTAAAAGTTTTAGCCAAAATATTGATCCAAAAATATATTTTGCAACACCAATGATGGATCAAATCAGAAAACTTGTCTAGGGTAAAATCTAGCTTGTATTTTCAAAAGATCAAATGTTTTCATAAAGATCCAATTTCCTTAAAGGATCTAAATTTTTATAGTCATGTGGGACTGTAAACCGCCTTTCAAATGTGCACTTTACTTTGGAAACCGAAAGTAAATCGGCTATTTGATTGCCAGTGTCGTTGACCTAAACCCGAGGCAACTATAAAAGACACACCCACCTTTAACCACATCGTTACTACCATTGTTTATACCGCCGTATTGAAGTCACTGATGTACAAAGTGTGAAGAATAAAGAAGTGATTCAAGTGTTTTTCAAGACTATATTGCTTGAGGACAAGCAACGCTTAAGTGTGGGAATATTGATAAGGCTAAAAAGGAACATATATTTCATAGCATTATCCCCCAAGAAAGACAAGATTTTAGTTGCAATTGTTCCAATATCAAGTAATATTCGTTTATATTAAATAAGTGCGAAGACAAAAGTCGAAAACGACGAATTGAAGACACAAAGGTCCAAAAAGCTCAAAAGTACAAGATACAATCAAAAAGGTTCAAATTATTGATGAAGAACGTCTAAAAATGACAAGAGTACAAGTTACAAAACGCAAAGTACACGATATAAAATTGTACGAAAGGGCGTTCGAAAATCCGGAACCGAGGCATGAACCAACTTTCAGCGCTCGACGCAACGGTGTAAAAATTACGAGTCAACTATGCACAAGAATAAAATATAATATTTAAATAATTCATAATAAGAATAATATTAAATAATAAAAAGTTGTTAATTGAGCATAGTTCAGGGGTCGTAAATGAAAATTCAATTTCAACTTTTGCCTATAAAAGGCAATGTAGTTCGTAGATTTAAGGAGAACCTTTTCTATCCTAAATCTATCTTTCTATATATATATCGATCCCTTTTCTATATCTAATATCAATATCTATAATTCTCTATCATAATGTTAATGTAATAAGATATAACAATAATCTTAATTTTAAGTTTAAATTATGATAATAATAAGATTTATGATAGAGATCGTTTGAGTGTGTAAGTCGAAATTCTGTCCGTGTAACGCTACGCTATTTTTAATCATTGTAAGTTATGTTCAACCTTTTTACATTAATGTCTCGTAGCTAAGTTATTATTATGCTTATTTAAAACGAAGTAATCATGATGTTGGGCTAATTACTAAAATTGGGTAATTGGGCTTTGTACCATAATTGGGGTTTGGACAAAAGAACGACACTTGTGGAAATTAGACTATGGGCTATTAATGGGCTTTATATTTGTTTAACTAAATGATAGTTTGTTAATGTTAATATAAAGATTTACAATTGGACGTCCCTATAAATTACCATATACACTCAATCGGACACGATGGGCGGGGTATTTATATGTACGAATAATCGTTCATTTAACCGGACATGGGAATGGATTAATAACCACTAGAATAATTAAAACAGGGGTGAAATTATGTACAAGGACACTTGGTATAATTTATAACAAAATATTAAAACCTTGGGTTACACTCAGTCGACATCCTGGTGTAATTATTAAACAAAGTATTAAAATCTTGTTACAGTTTAAGTCCCCAATTAGTTGGAATATTTAACTTCGGGTATAAGAATAATTTGATGAGGACACTCGCACTTTATGTTTATGACTGATGGACTGTTTTGGACAAAAACCAAACGGACATATTAAATAATTCAGGACAAAGGACAATTAACCCATGGGCATAAAATTAAAATCAACACGTCAAACATCATGATTACGGAAGTTTAAATAAGCATAATTCCTTTATTTTATCTCTTTTTCGCATTTTTAATTATCGCACTTTTATTTTATGTCATTTAATTTATCGCACTTTATTTATTGTTATTTACTTTACTCTTTAAATTAAGTTATTTTTATATTTTACATTAGGTTTTAATTGTGACTTAAGTCTTAAAAATCGACAAACCGGTCATTAAACGGTAAAAAACCCCCCCTTTTATAATAATAATACTACTAGTACATATATATTTTTTTGTATTTTTTACAAATATTGTGTGTAAAAATATAGCGTTAAACTTCACTAACTCCCTGTGGAACGAACCGGACTTACTAAAAACTACACTACTCTACGATTAGGTACACTGCCTATAAGTGTTGTAGCAAGGTTTAAGTATATCCACTCGATAAATAAATAAATAACTTGTGTAAAATTGTAGCATATTTAATAGTATTTCGTAACAAAAATAATACTATTTCGTATACACCCCCTACGACATCAACAAGCATTACATTCGTTTTGAAAAGACAATCTTTCATTTACATCTAAAGTTGACAGACATGCATACCATTTCATAATATTCAACTATATTTGACTTAATAATGATCTTGATAAACTCAACGACTCTAATGCAACGTCTTTTGAAATATGACATGAATGACTCCAAGTAATATCTTTAAAATGATCAAATGCACAGCGGAAGATTTCTTTCGTACCTGAGAATAAACATGATTTCAAGTGTCAACCAAAAGGTTGGTGAGTTCATTAGTTTAACATAAATAATCATTTCATAAATTTAATAGACCACAAGATTTCATATTTCCATTTCTCATAAACATACGTCCCATACATAGAGATAAAAATATCATTCATATGGATTGAACACCTGGTAACCGACATTCACAATATGCATATAAGAATATCCCCATCATTCCGGGATCCTCCTTCGGACATGATATAAATTTCGAAGTACTAAAGCATCCGGTACTTTGGATGGGGCTTGTTGGGCCCAATAGATCTATCTTTAGGATTCGCGTCAATTAGGATGTCTGTTCCCTAATTCTTAGATTACCAGACTAAAAAGGAGCATATTCGGTTTAATAATCCAGCCATAGAATGTAGTTTCATTTACTCGTGTCTATTTCGTAAAACAGTTATAAAAGTTGCGCATGTATTCTCAGCCCAAAAATATAAAGGGTAAAAAAGTAAATGAAACTCACCTTGAAAGCTCTGCAATAATATACTCAAACACGACAGAACACGTAACATGCAACCGTAGACTTCAACAATTAGAATCTTAGAACAAAGAATTACGCAAGAAGGATGACTAGTCGATGCCTATTCTTGATTTCCAATTGGTATAGATGATTGATTTAACAAAAAGATGAAGATTTGATGATGGATTGATGATGATGATGGAGGTGATGAAATGTTTTTGTGTTTTTAAAATACTAGAGAATATGTATGTGTGTTTGAGTTTAAAGTGAAAATGAAATGAGTTTAGAGTGTAAAGGATATGAAACTGTCAAATGTAAGAATGAAATGTGGCAATATATATAATACTTACATAATTAATATTATAAGAATGGTAAGCTCGAATTAATATTTTAAGATATAATTTATATTGTAATTGGAATGATTAAATATGTGGGTGAAGTTTATTCATACGAATATCTCAGTTACACAATGCCAATGAAGATGGAACCATTATTTCCTCTAATCAAGTTTTATTCTTGGACTCATTCAACATTCTTATCCTATAATTTTTATAATAATGATCTTTTGAATATATTTATTATTATAATTATAATAATATTAATATTAATATTAATATTCAATTATAAAGCACGTTCACGATAGTTGAAAACCATTAGTCCAATTTAACTCTTGGTAAAATGAATTTGGAGGGTCCCAGTACTTTTCAAATCTCCAACTTTTTATTTAAGCATATATATGTGTGTGCCTTTATTATGTTTTTAACTCTAGCAAGTCAACAACCAAGAATAATAATATTTGAATTATTTCACAAAGCTCAAGGATGGTGATGATGATGTACGTTATTATGTATATGTATATATGATGTACTGTATGTGTATGTCTATGTATTTGTGTATGTGTTTGATTGAAGTGAAACTAGATAAGAAAGTGAGTAAATTAAATAGGTGGTCCCCGAGTTGGTTTATGCAAAAGAAAAAAATAAAATAGATAAATCACATAAACACAACACATGGGTAACCGGCTCACAATTCTTTTTAATAGGTATTATCTGGCTAATTCTTCATAGAATTATTAATTGATGACAAAAAAAAAAAAAATAGGTGGTATGGTCGACCCACACACCTAAATTATTGTCTGCCATATCTATATAAATTATTATTATTATTATATTATTTTTAGATACTTTAACTTCTTGTGATTACCCAACAAATTTTCCATATATTTTGCCGATAAATTTCGGATAGATACACATGTATTCATTCTTCAATTCAATTTCAAAGTGATGTGAAGTAAAGGTAATAACAATAATTGATTAACTTAACCGATTAAGTGGATTTGACTATTTATCATTTTACCATATCTATTTTATCTTATCTTGAAGCGTGATAAGTTTTATAAGTGCCACTTTGACCTCTGGTCCCTATTTACGATTTCTTATTATTAATTGTGTTATTAGAATCTAAGGATGTAATTAATCCATAGTACTAATTAACTTTAACTTACATATTTAAATTTACATTATTATTGTTAGCTTGACTAAAAAATTTCATCTCTAAAATCAACATCAATAAATTTAGTTCTACAACTTTTTATTTCATGTTTATTAGAAAGAAAGAAAAAAAATGGTTACTTTTTCATGAATGATATTTAACATATTAAAATTTCTATAATTGGAATTTGTTAAAATCAATTATGGATGGGAATTTTTAGGGTTGTTACAGTACCTACCCGTTAAAATAAATTTCGTCCCGAAATTTAAGCAATTGTAGATGTTGACGCGTCATCTGGAAATAAGTGCGGATATTTCTACTTCATCTGATCTTCACGCTCCCAGGTGAATTCAGGTCCTCTACGAGCATTCCATCGAACTTTAACGATTGGTATTTTGCTTTGTTTGAGTTGTTTAACCTCACTATCCATTATTTCGAAAGGTTCTTCAACGAAATATAGTTTTTCATCAATCTTAATTTCGTCTAAAGGGATAATGAGATCTTCGTTAACTAAACATTTCTTTTCGTCCTAAATTTTAAGTAGTGCCATTAAACAGAGTTGTGTTGGGAAATATGTATTGATATTTCATTTGATATTCACACTATCATGTGAACTCTTAAACCATGTGATGTTACTCGTGGGTCACCCCAACACTGGGTATGGGAGTTGGGACCGTCAATAAACTTTTTCATATATCTTTTAACTTTAGTTAAGTTATTTAAATGTAATCAATATAAAGAAGATATGTTCATAAAACTTTATTACCAAATATTAGTCGTAATATATATTCATTCAAGTTAAACAATTTATAACTGTAGGCTCAATAAATTGTTGATTATTATTGATGTCTCGATGGGTATATATATTTACAGTTTTTTTTTTTGGACAACGAATTTGGAATCACCCAAGGGAAGGGGAGTACTCTGCTTGCGTCGTTCGATCTCTCGGCCCACAATCTACGTGATCTTCAAGTAAATGAAATATGTCGTTTGCGCGTATTTCATCAAAGAAATGATAAGGTTTTTTTTTTTTTTTTTTTTTTTTTTTCCTACCAGATATTTATTTAGGTTTGATATGTGAAAGGTATCATGAATTTTCCTCTTAGTTCTCTTGAATTCATGGTTTACGAAATTTTTATGGAAGAGTTCACTCTCGTGACAATTTAGTATAATGTGTGTAGGGTTACTCGTCATTGAGGAAAAAAATTAGCGCTATTCCTTTACACGAAAAGTATGAGAGAAGACATCTCAAATGAGTGAAATGAGGACAGAAGTGTCCGCCTTGACGTAGTAAAATCGAGCATCTTGTAGCTGAGTGTGGAAGTTGGACAAAATTCTAGATAGCATATTGATATTGCTCAAATTATACATATTTTACATCGCAATATTGGGTTCCATTTGAGTTGTTTCGGTTTAATATTGACGATTTATCATAAAGATAACGCCTTTTATGATAAAGTGGAGTTTGAGTTGGTACTTGAGGTTTTTAAGATGAATTAGAAGAGTTTTGAGGGTTTAATGTCAAGAAAAGTTGTTTCAGTTCGAGCCACAAGTTTGAGGTTGTTCTAGGCTAAAAATGGGATTTTAAAGGCTCGCTAACGTGAGAAACAAGTGCAAATATTCTCGCTATTGTGAAATTAGTGCCGAGCTATTTTTGAGAACCTAAGTTTTAAAATTGAACGCACAATTTGTTTATGTACATTTAGCGAATGAGAAATTATATACATATAAATTCTCGCGAACTTGAAAAATAAGGGTCGTTGGTATTTGGCTGTCAAAAGCGTGGCCCCACCTTAGGTTGATGGCCGACATAATAATTTATATATACTATAAAGGGCTTGGGATTTTTAGAATATAGGTTTTTAATATATATATATATATATATATATATATATATATATATATATATATATATATATATATATATATATATATATATATTATTTTTATTAATTCCTAGGAGGCCAACGACAACAATTAATTTGGGAGTTTTGTTATGTTTATTTATTTATTATTATTATTATTTTTTTTTTGAAGATCGCTAGTTATTGAGGCTACATAAGTTTTAAGCTTTCAATGTTAATTCTCGTGGGTCCCCGCAGCTTTGGCTCAGTGGACATGTGGTGGTGCCTAGCACCCCCGCCGGGCTAGAGGTCTCAGGTTCGAGCCTCGTCACCTATAAAGGATATTATTTGAAAGAAATTCCTTGAGGGTGGCCCACAGAGAAGGTATTACCGACCCGCTCCGGGACTAAGGTCCAGCCCGCCTGCCCCGTATGGGATGGTTTAAGGGTCGGATCCCCTGAGTGTGGTTCGGGTTTCCTGCCCGAACTCGTGTGTGGGTGCAATTGATGACTAGGCTTCGGTCCGGACTGATGCAAGCTTGCCGTTCAAAAAAAAAAAAATATTAATTCTCGTGGAGGCTACGAACGAAAATAAGACAGAAGTGTGAAATTTAAGCTTTTGCTTCTCTGTATTATTTTGACCATGATATCTGTCATCATTCTTTTTAATCTATCACCAGATGAATCTCTCTATTTTGGGTTGTATTACTTGTAATTATACTGTGTCTCTATTTTGCAATTCGTATTGATATAAATGGATTGAAATTTTTATGTTGTTGTTTGTCTTCATTCAAACCAATGTTTACGCTCTTGACATAAGTATATAGAACAAATTTAGAAATTTGAATGTTCTTGAATAAGTGATTACTTTGGGAATCTTGAATGAACATAACCAATGTTCTGAACAAGAAGGTGTAATAGCACGGATATATATTTTCAAACTGTTGGGATAATATGATAACAAGGAAAATGTGGTCGTGATGTTTTTAGATGGTAACAAATAAAACAAAAGAGTCATGTAATATGGTACATGGTACGTGGTGATGATGAAGTTGATCAAGCATTATTACCGTCACGATCCATTAGAACTTCCGCATGACTTACCGTAATATAACCACGTTGATCAGGCGCCATTATATTACACTAACTCATGCTTCCATTCCAATACTACTCAAAAATATTTATGAATATAAAACAAGTATCATTTTTCAGAATTTATAAACCAAAACGATTATTTTTATTATATATATTTTTTTAAGGTGTGCTAAGGATAGCATGAGAATATATTAATTATTAAAATTAATAATATGAAAGAGAATGATGTAAGATTGTCTTAGAAAATATGAAGAATCTTTGTATGTCGGGAATGATGTCTTTCGGTTCGCGAATCGAGATGTTCGAAATTTCTGAATCGGAGCACATAAGCACATAATTTAACACAAATGATATATATAAAATACAATTATAATAACTCACGTAGAAAAGTAGGGAATTTCGAAAGTCCTTAATGACGCTACCTGGTTTTCACTATAATCGGTGTGTTAAAAATGAATTCGCTTGAGCAGGAAAAAGTCTTGTAATCAAAAGGAGAATTACTTTCTCACCAATAGTAATAATAATAACATTATTTTAATGTCAGAATATGCATATAATCACATATAAGTGTAACAACACGGTTGTAGACTAGACCACTAATGTATCCAAATAGTTCAGGACAGACACACTAATGCACCTAATTCCCTACAACCAACGCTCTGATACCAACTGTAGAGACCCGTCCTAATCCATCCGGACGAAGTCCATATCGATTTTAAACGATTCACAACAGTTGATTACATCGCGAGGTACTTGACCTCTATATGATACATTTTACAAGCATTACATTCGTTTTGAAAAGACAATCTTTCATTTACATCTAAAGTTGACAGACATGCATACCATTTCATAATATTCAACTATATTTGACTTAATAATGATCTTGATAAACTCAACGACTCTAATGCAACGTCTTTTGAAATATGACATGAATGACTCCAAGTAATATCTTTAAAATGATCAAATGCACAGCGGAAGATTTCTTTCGTACCTGAGAATAAACATGCTTTCAAGTGTCAACCAAAAGGTTGGTGAGTTCATTAGTTTAACATAAATAATCATTTCATAAATTTAATAGACCACAAGATTTCATATTTCCATTTCTCATAAACATACGTCCCATACATAGAGACAAAAATATCATTCATATGGATTGAACACCTGGTAACCGACATTCACAATATGCATATAAGAATATCCCCATCATTCCGGGATCCTCCTTCGGACATGATATAAATTTCGAAGTACTAAAGCATCCGGTACTTTGGATGGGGCTTGTTGGGCCCAATAGATCTATCTTTAGGATTCGCGTCAATTAGGATGTCTGTTCCCTAATTCTTAGATTACCAGACTAAAAAGGAGCATATTCGGTTTAATAATCCAGCCATAGAATGTAGTTTCATTTACTCGTGTCTATTTCGTAAAACAGTTATAAAAGTTGCGCATGTATTCTCAGCCCAAAAATATAAAGGGTAAAAAAGTAAATGAAACTCACCTTGAAAGCTCTGCAAAAATATACTCAAACACGACAGAACACGTAACATGCAACCGTAGACTTCAACAATTAGAATCTTAGAACAAAGAATTACGTAAGAAGGATGACTAGTCGATGCCTATTCTTGATTTCCAATTGGTATAGATGATTGATTTAACAAAAAGATGAAGATTTGATGATGGATTGATGATGATGATGGAGGTGATGAAATGTTTTTGTGTTTTTAAAATACTAGAGAATATGTATGTGTGTTTGAGTTTAAAGTGAAAATGAAATGAGTTTAGAGTGTAAAGGATATGAAACTGTCAAATGTAAGAATGAAATGTGGCAATATATATAATACTTACATAATTAATATTATAAGAATGGTAAGCTCGAATGAATATTTTAAGATATAATTTATATTGTAATTGGAATGATTAAATATGTGGGTGAAGTTTATTCATACGAATATCTCAGTTACACAATGCCAATGAAGATGGAACCATTATTTCCTCTAATGAAGTTTTATTCTTGGACTCATTCAACATTATTATCCCATAATTTTTATAATAATGATCTTTTGAATATATTTATTATTATAATTATAATAATATTAATATTAATATTAATATTCAATTATAAAGCACATTCACGATAGTTAAAAACCATTAGTCCAATTTAACTCTTGGTAAAACTGAATTTGGAGGGTCCCAGTACTTTTCAAATCTCCAACTTTTTATTTAAGCATATATATGTGTGTGCCTTTATTATGTTTTTAACTCTAGCAAGTCAACAACCAAGAATAATAATATTTGAATTATTTCACAAAGCTCAAGGATGGTGATGATGATGATGATGTACGTTATTATGTATATGTATATATGATGTACTGTATGTGTATGTTGTGACGACCCGAAAATTTTCGACCAAATTTAAACTTAATCTTTATATGGTTTTGACAAAATAAGCAAAGTCTGTAAAGCTGAGTCTCAAAATTTAGAACAGTTTACATGAATGCATTTTGACCTTTGACTGTTCTCGACGATTCACGAACACTTGTATTTAAATAAATATGAATATATCAATATATATATATATATATATATATATATATATATATATATATATATATATATATATATACATAATAACTTGAAATATGTTAATAAACTATATTATATAATTTAATTGTTGGATTCTTTCTTACACAATACTACGTATTAATTGCAATTATGTTATTCGGTACTCATTTATCTACAATTTGCTTTGTTTAATACTTGATTAGTCTTTAATTGTTTATCTCCACACTTGTTAAAGCTCATTCAGCCTTCATCAATGCTTTTCATCAATATATGTCATGTCATTAAATTAAAAACCTACTTTTCTCAATAGGAACCTAGTGTTAAAATTTTCATTGACAAAATGGGTAGGGCCATATTATTATTAATGTGATAGTAACATAGATATTCGACCAAACATGTTGTTCATGAAAGTTTTGGATAATTATTGATTTTCTAGAAACCCTTCACTTATGTAAAAACGTAGGAAACTTGTATATCTAAATTGTCTTCAATTGGCTAACAAGTGATCGTAGCTTCAAAACTCTAAAGAAATTAAGGGAGGGACAGACTTTGGTTACAAACCATTTTCATTTTCATTCATTCAATCAAGAGTGGGTACATATTTATATTTATACTAATAATAAGACTAAAGTTATCAAAAATAAAGAGACATGTTTGATTAACAACTACCACTAATAAATGCATAAATCACGGAGTTGAAATAATGGAAACTAATTAAAGCAAGTGTACACATAAACTAAAGTAGGTGCAAATGGGTCTCTCCCAATTATTCCTAACCCACCACTTCACCTTTTATTTATGTTCCTACTCAATATATAAATCTGTTTCTAATCGACCACCTATTTGGAACCACCATCACCACCTAATATCATAAAGTCACCATTTCCTTATCTTTCTTTTGCTCACCATCAACAACCTTACAAATCTATTTTTTGGGGCTACTGTAATTACTGTTTCTATTCGACAACAACAAATAAACTTGCTTATTTTGATCGCTTTATATTGTAACCCGATCAATACCACTCACACAAGATAAATGACTTTACCAAACCAACAAAATTGTTGATTATCCCAGTTTTAAACTCGTGAATTTTGGGTTATGGAGGAAACTAGAAAGACTATTATTGTTAAAAGATATCTCACTAGTAAAGTTGAGAAATAGTATGAACCCACCATTGGAGTGAAAATTCATCCACTTAACTTTTTCACAAACTGTGGGACCAATCCATTTCTATTATGAGATACTGCAGGAAAGGAAAAGTTTGGTGGCCTTCGTGATGTTTATTATATCCATGGTCAGTACGCTGTTAAAATATTTGTTGTGACAGCCTGGCTAGCTTACAAGAATATTCCCATTGTTCTTTGTGGAAATAAGGTTTGTGTAAGGAACAGACAAATCATCAAAGCGAAGCAAGTCATAACACCTACTGTAGAGAATCGTCATTTTTTTTTTCTGGCTACAGTACGTTTCTTGTTTTCTTGTTTATGTCGAACGCCATCCAAACACCTCCACAACACCACTGCAAAACCCTCCTATCCTTCTTGCTTCTACTCAGCTACAGTACGTTTCTTGTTTTCTTGTTTATTTATTTATTTTTCCTGTCCCTGCTGCAGTATGATTGCTGACTGCTTTCTGTTTTCTGTGTTCACGTTCGAACCAAACCAAAATCACCATCATTTTTTTCTTTCTTTTTTCTATTCCTACTGCATTTTCCTTTAACGAGCTAAACCCAAACTAAGGGGACCATATGGACTGCTAAGTATTCGGTTAGAACCACAACCCAAAACGAAACCCACCACTTACGAACCACACAATAAAACCTTGAACCTACTGCTACTTGCGGTTGCTATTGAAAACGTAAAACGCGAATAAAAATTAATGAGGTGAGCATGAATTATTGAAAATGATAGATGATAAAAGTTACATTCTTTTTCTTTCCAGCTGGTATACATTCGGTTATATTATTAATCATTGAATGTGACGTGGGGTTGAGGGTGAGAACAAGTATTGAATTCCAAATCCAATATTGTTTTACGAGTTCTTATTCTGTTTAATTAGAATCGAGTCACAAATGCAATTCTTGTTGGGCTGATACTTGCTAGATGGGCCGATAGCCTTTATATCATGTGTTGGGTCAAGATTTTGATTGTTTTTGGGCCGTAAATTAGTTGGACTCAGGAGGAAAAACTTGGGCCTTTCATGGTTAAGGGTTTGCTATATGGACTGTTGGGCCTATATAAACGATACATGATACTAGTGTAGTTCGAAAGTGATATTGATGATGAATATAATATTGATACGTATATAAAATGATAATAATAATATAGGATTACATGAATGATGGTAATGAAGGTCGAGGATGATGAACGGGTTAGGTTTTGGTGAGCATAATAATGTTGTAGTGATGTTACACATGATGATATGGACCGTGAATAATGGTTATGTTAATATTGATGATGATAAACAATTAATAAGAATGATAACGATGTTGATCATAATGATTATTATGGTTAGTTTATGATGATGAGGTTGTTAACGATAAAAGATGATAAATCGATGATGAAGATGATATTACATATTGATGATGATTTGATTGATATTAGATAACGAAGAAGAAGAAATATTGAAACAGAAATTAACGAGGTAAATATAATTATGATACTAATGATAAGTGAAAAACTGAAATGGATGGAGGGTTAAAGGTGTTATCGGGTTAGCGAGACGTCGCGGGTTCAAACCCGGGCTTGGACATTTTTTTAAGGGCTACTCCTTTGAGGTAGTTTACTTATTTATCATTATCATCATCATTATTATTATTATTATTATTATTATTATTATTATTATTATTATTATTATTATTATTATTATTATTATTATTATTATTATTATTATTATTATTGAAATGATTTTTATATAAAAACATTATTATTTTTAATATTATTATTATTAATTTACATTATTATTAAAAACTATCATTATTATTATCATTACTATTTTAATTATCATTATTATTTTAATTATCATTTTTATTAATATTTTTATAACAAATAAATATTATACTTATATTACATATAATTATATACTAAACATATTAACATTATTTTTATAAATATCACAAATAACAAATTTTTGATAAAATACTAATATGCATATTAAGATATCTACATTTATAAATATTAATCATTTTAAATATATACAAATTAAATACATATAACATATAAACTAAGATATAATATATATATATAAATTTGCTCGATTACAAATATATGTGTTAATATACATTAATGATATAGGTTCATGAATCCGAGGCCAACCCTATACTTGTTCAATGTCGTCATATGTATTTTTTACTACAAAATACAGTATGGTGAGTTTCATTAATCCCTTTTTAAATGTTTTCGCAATATATATTTTTGGGACTGAGAATACATGCGCTGCTTTTATAACTGTTTTCGAAATAGACACAAGTACTTAAAACTACATTCTATGGATGGATTATTAAACCGAATATGCCCCTTTTTATTAAGTCTGGTAATCTAAGAATTAGGGAACAGACACCCTAATTGACGCGAACTCTAAAGATAGATCTATCGGGCCCAACAAGCCAAATCCAAAGTATCGGATGCTTTAGTAATTCGAAATTTATATCATGTCCGAAGGAGGATCCCGGAATGATGGGGATATTCTTATATGCTTATTGTGAATGTCGGTTACCAGGTGTTCAATCCATATGAATGATATTTTTGTCTCTATGCATGGGACGTATGTTTATGAGAAATGAAAATATGAAACCTTGTGGTCTATTAAAATTATGAAATGATTATTTATGTTAAACTAATGAACTCACCAACCTTTTGGTTGACACTTTTAAGCATGTTTATTCTCAGGTGTGAAAGAAACCTTCCGCTGTGCATATGCTCACTTACATAGAGTCGTTTATGGCATATAGAAGTCAGATCATCGCTCTCGGATCAAAGGTTGAAGACTTCGTCCGGATGGATTAGGACGGGTCTTTTCAGTTGGTATCAGAGCGGTGGTCTTAGTGAACCGGGTCTGCATTAGTGTGTCTAACTGATAAGTCGTTAGGATACATTAGTGAGTCTGGACTTCGACCGTGTCTGCATGTCAAAAGTTTTGCTTATCATTTTTGTCGGAAATCATTTGCTTATCATCCTTAGTAAATTACATGCTTATTATTCTTAGTCTAGACACATCTTATTGCATTTACTGCATGAATAGTGTATAGACAAAATTCATATCATAGCGTATCTGTTATAATTACCTTTGCCTGACAGCTTCCGTAGATTCCTCCGTAACTTATGGGATTTTAGTATTATATATGCATATGTAAATCATGTATTGCAGGATACTAATCTATATCCTATAATCTATTTCTTATCGAAAATCCTTCATCTGATCGTACGAGATGAATCCCTCAACTAGTTCGAGTCCTTCGGATTCCGATAAGCTATTCCGATAGTCGTTCTGACCGCTATTCCAACATGGATGTTCACCTAAGCTCTTAAAGCAGCGTCACCAGAATGAATCAGCCATCCTCAAGTCATCTGATGGGTTTGTAGTCGACTTAATCAAAGGAGACGCGGAGAAGGCGATTCTTTCCACCAATCGAATTCACCTCTTGGTAAGTAACCTGAAGCAATTACCGGCGAACCAGTCCGAAACACTATATTCACTCTCATTTCCAGAATATCTCGTCATGATTATATTTTATCCACAATTCTAAACCTTATTCAATCCGCTTGTTCCGACCGGCAATCATCCCGGAATAATAGAAGAAGTCAACGAGCTTCGCACTCGAGTAGTGGCTTTGGAAATTATGGTGCAAAAATTACCAGCTTCAGCAACATCACCGACATCAACAGCACTATCAGCATCAGCACCAACAACACAAGCCTTAACATCCGCATCACAAGCCTCAACCTCACAATCTGTACCTCAAGTACAATCTTGTTCTACATGACATTCTACATCGTTTATCTCCGCTCTACATGGGAAATATGTAACCTCTAATGTTTTAGAGATTATGTATTCTAGTTCTAACGATAAATCAAATGAGATTAATATTGTATTAACTCATTTAATCCATGACTACATCTGAAGAAAATATATATGTATATATATTTTCATAAAGATTGTAATTAAAAATTCTTTTGAACAAACTGTTAATGGTGAAAATATTTTAACGGGTAGGTAATACCCGAGGAATATTTAGATTTCACATTAACATGTTACACTGTACCTCCTTCAAATCCGATTCAACGGCTATTTACTATCCTACACACAACCACACATATACATATCCGTTCATCAAAAGAACAACTATTATCATTCAAATTCAATTTCATATTCGGATTTTGACCGATCAGAATCCAAGTCAAGATTTGACAAGTGGCATAATGAAGAAAATAATGGACAAAATAAAATTTATTAGTAACTTATTAATTAATTACTTAAAATTCCTTCATCATCTTCTAATCTTAAATATTTAAAATTTTAAGATTATATATCAGTCTTTTAAACTACAAACATTGGATTACTAACATTGGACAATTACAACGTATTAAAATATTGATCATAAGATATGAAACTAAACATTTCTCCAAGTTTGCCACTTGATTTAATCTTAAACAATCTTTTGTATCTTGACAATTGCAATCTTCACTAAAATCCTTCGAAACTCTTGAAAACACCTCAGATTGATAACCACTGATTTGAATATGGTGACACTAAATGCTGATGAAGCAGCAAAGGTTGTAGATAGTCTTAATGGCCAAAAGTTGATGATAACGAATGGAGTGTTGGAAACACTCAATAGAGAATTTAGTACTGAAAAACGGATTGAGTTAACCATGAAGGAGACCAAGGACAAATACAAGGACCAAACCCTATATTCAAAGAATCCATGTAATTCTGGATCCGATGAAATCTTTAGAGAATATCTTGCTCTGTACCCATGTTAAATCTTGTGAAAAAAATCTTTCTCCATCAACCTTGGATCTTAGAAATTCTGAAAATATCATCATAAATATCTTCGATATTTCTGAGGATATTTTCATATCTTTTCTTATCCAAAATTATTTATCTCTTCGTGCTAACTGTGTTACATCATAAAGGGAACTATTTTAGTTCTAAGGTTCTTTGAAATTCAAGTTTAAATTATGAATGATTTCCTAGAGAAGTGTTGGGAATTGAAGCATGAGTTAGTATAATATAATGACGTCAGGCCAACGTGGTTATATTACAGTAAGTCATGCTGAGTTTCTAATGGAACATAATAAAGGTTCACAGATCACACCCTGATCTTGTGCCATGTTAGATTAACTCTTTCATTCTATTTAACCTCTAAATATATCAAGAAAATATTCTCTTGATATTTCTATCCTTTCCATAATTCCAACAGTTGCTAATAAATCGTGCTATTAAATTTTCTTTCTGATTAGAAGATTTTCTTTAAATCTCTTGAATTCCGGAATTCAATCGTGATTATGTCAAAAGTTAAGACGAACCTTTATTATCCCATTTCACTCTTTTGTGATAGCTTCATCCATACTCTCCGAGTAATCGAATTACTTTATCCACATTACTCAATGGTGATAAAATTCTATTTACCGACTCATATTCGTCATGAAAACATTTTTATTATTAGCCATGACGACCACATTCAAATTTTGGGACGAAATTTCTTTAACGGGTAGGTACTGTGACGACCCGAAAATTTTCGACCAAATTTAAACTTAATCTTTATATGGTTTTGACAAAATAAGCAAAGTCTGTAAAGCTGAGTCTCAAAATTTAGAACAGTTTACATGAATGCATTTTGACCTTTGACTGTTCTCGACGATTCACGAACACTTGTATTTAAATAAAAATGTATATATCAATATATATATATATATATATATATATATATATATATATATATATATATATATATATATATAATAACTTGAAATATGTTAATAAACTATATTATATAATTTAATTGTTGGATTCTTTCTTACACAATACTACGTATTAATTGCAATTATGTTATTCGGTACTCATTTATCTACAATTTGCTTTGTTTAATACTTGATTAGTCTTTAATTGTTTATCTCCACACTTGTTAAAGCTCATTCAGCCTTCATCAATGCTTTTCATCAATATATGTCATGTCATTAAATTAAAAACCTACTTTTCTCAATAGGAACCTAGTGTTAAAATTTTCATTGACAAAATGGGTAGGGCCATATTATTATTAATGTGATAGTAACATAGATATTCGACCAAACATGTTGTTCATGAAAGTTTTGGATAATTATTGATTTTATAGAAACCCTTCACTTATGTAAAAACGTAGGAAACTTGTATATCTAAATTGTCTTCAATTGGCTAACAAGTGATCGTAGCTTCAAAACTCTAAAGAAATTAAGGGAGGGACAGACTTTGGTTACAAACCATTTTCATTTTCATTCATTCAATCAAGAGTGCGTACATATTTATATTTATACTAATAATAAGACTAAAGTTATCAAAAATAAATAGACATGTTTGATTAACAACTACCACTAATAAATGCATAAATCACGGAGTTGAAATAATGGAAACTAATTAAAGCAAGTGTACACATAAACTAAAGTAGGTGCAAATGGGTCTCTCCCAATTATTCCTAACCCACCACTTCACCTTTTATTTATGTTCCTACTCAATATATAAATCTGTTTCTAATCGACCACCTATTTGGAACCACCATCACCACCTAATATCATAAAGTCACCATTTCCTTATCTTTCTTTTGCTCACCATCAACAACCTTACAAATCTATTTTTTGGGGCTACTGTAATTACTGTTTCTATTCGACAACAACAAATAAACTTGCTTATTTTGATCGCTTTATATTGCAACCCGATCAATACCACTCACACAAGATAAATGACTTTACCAAACCAACAAAACTGTTGATTATCCCAGTTTTAAACTCGTGAATTTTGGGTTATGGAGGAAACTAGAAAGACTATTATTGTTAAAAGATATCTCACTAGTAAAGTTGAGAAATAGTATGAACCCACCATTGGAGTGAAAATTCATCCACTTAACTTTTTCACAAACTGTGGGACCAATCCGTTTCTATTATGAGATACTGCAGGAACGAAAAAGTTTGGTGGCCTTCGTGATGTTTATTATATCCATGGTCAGTACGCTGTTAAAATATTTGTTGTGACAGCCTGGCTAGCTTACAAGAATATTCCCACTGTTCTTTGTGGAAATAAGGTTTGTGTAAGGAACAGACAAATCATCAAAGCGAAGCAAGTCATAACACCTACTGTAGAGAATCGTCATTTTTTTTTCCGGCTACAGTACGTTTCTTGTTTTCTTGTTTATGTCGAACGCCACCCAAACACCTCCACAACACCACTGCAAAACCCTCCTATCCTTCTTGCTTCTACTCAGCTACAGTACGTTTCTTGTTTTCTTGTTTATTTATTTATTTTTCCTGTCCCTGCTGCAGTATGATTGCTGACTGCTTTCTGTTTTCTGTGTTCACGTTCGAACCAAACCAAAATCACCATCATTTTTTTCTTTCTTTTTTCTTTTCCTACTGCATTTTCCTTTAACGAGCTAAACCCAAACTAAGGGGACCATATGGACTGCTAAGTATTCGGTTAGAACCACAACCCAAAACGAAACCCACCACTTACGAACCACACAATAAAACCTTGAACCTACTGCTACTTGCGGTTGCTATTGAAAACGTAAAACGCGAATAAAAATTAATGACGTGAGCATGAATTATTGAAAATGATAGATGATAAAAGTTACATTCTTTTTCTTTCCAGCTGGTATACATTCGGTTATATTATTAATCATTGAATGTGACGTGGGGTTGAGGGTGAGAACAAGTATTGAATTCCAAATCCAATATTGTTTTACGAGTTCTTATTCTGTTTAATTAGAATCGAGTCACAAATGCAATTCTTGTTGGGCTGATACTTGCTAGATGGGCCGATAGCCTTTATATCATGTGTTGGGTCAAGATTTTGATTGTTTTTGGGCCGTAAATTAGTTGGACTCAGGAGGAAAAACTTGGGCCTTTCATGGTTAAGGGTTTGCTATATGGACTGTTGGGCCTATATAAACGATACATGATACTAGTGTAGTTCGAAAGTGATATTGATGATGAATATAATATTGATACGTATATAAAATGATAATAATAATATAGGATTACATGAATGATGGTAATGAAGGTCGAGGATGATGAACGGGTTAGGTTTTGGTGAGCATAATAATGTTGTAGTGATGTTACACATGATGATATGGACCGTGAATAATGGTTATGTTAATATTGATGATGATAAACAATTAATAAGAATGATAATGATGTTGATCATAATGTTTATTATGGTTAGTTTATGATGATGAGGTTGTTAACAATAAAAGATGATAAATCGATGATGAAGATGATATTACATATTGATGATGATTTGATTGATATTAGATAACGAAGAAGAAGAAATATTGAAACAGAAATTAACGGGGTAAATATAATTATGATATTAATTATAAGTGAAAAACTGAAATGGATGGAGGGTTAAAGGTGTTATCGGGTTAGCGAGACGTCGCGGGTTCAAACCCGGGCTTGGACATTTTTTTAAGGGCTACTCCTTTGAGGTAGTTTACTTATTTATCATTATCATTATTATTATTATTATTATTATTATTATTATTATTATTATTATTATTATTATTAGTATTATTATTATTATTATTATTATTATTATTATTATTATTATTATTATTATTATTATTATTATTATTATTGAAATGATTTTTATATAAAAACATTATTATTTTTAATATTATTATTATTAATTTACATTATTATTAAAAACTATCATTATTATTATCATTACTATTTTAATTATCATTATTATTTTAATTATCATTTTTATTAATATTTTTATAACAAATAAATATTATACTTATATTACATATAATTATATACTAAACATATTAACATTATTTTTATAAATATCACAAATAACAAATTTTTGATAAAATACTAATATGCATATTAAGATATCTACATTTATAAATATTAATCATTTTAAATATATACAAATTAAATACATATAACATATAAACTAAGATATAATATATATATAAATTTGCTCGATTAAAAATATATGTGTTAATATACATTAATGATATAGGTTCGTGAATCCGAGGCCAACCCTATACTTGTTCAATGTCGTCATATGTATTTTTTACTACAAAATACAGTATGGTGAGTTTCATTAATCCCTTTTTAAATGTTTTCGCAATATATATTTTTGGGACTGAGAATACATGCGCTGCTTTTATAACTGTTTTACGAAATAGACACAAGTACTTAAAACTACATTCTATGGATGGATTATTAAACCGAATATGCCCCTTTTTATTAAGTCTGGTAATCTAAGAATTAGGGAACAGACACCCTAATTGACGCGAACTCTAAAGATAGATCTATCGGGCCCAACAAGCCCCATCCAAAGTATCGGATGCTTTAGTAATTCAAAATTTATATCATGTCCGAAGGAGGATCCCGGAATGATGGGGATATTCTTATATGCTTATTGTGAATGTCGGTTACCAGGTGTTCAATCCATATGAATGATATTTTTGTCTCTATGCATGGGACGTATGTTTATGAGAAATGGAAATATGAAACCTTGTGGTCTATTAAAATTATGAAATGATTATTTATGTTAAACTAATGAACTCACCAACCTTTTGGTTGACACTTTTAAGCATGTTTATTCTCAGGTGTGAAAGAAACCTTCCGCTGTGCATATGCTCACTTACATGGAGTCGTTTATGGCATATAGAAGTCAGATCATCGCTCTGGGATCAAAGGTTGAAGACTTCGTCCGGATGGATTAGGACGGGTCTTTTCATATGTCTATGTATTTGTGTATGTGTTTGATTGAAGTGAAACTAGATAAGAAAGTGAGTAAATTAAATAGGTGGTCCCCGGGTTGGTTTATGCAAAAGAAAAAAATAAAATAGATAAATCACATGAACACAACACATGGGTAACCGGCTCACAATTCTTTTTAATAGGTATTATCTGGCTAATTCTTCATAGAATTATTAATTGATGACAAAAAAAAAAAATAGGTGGTATGGTCGACCTACACACCTAAATTATTGTCGGCCATATCTATATAAATTATTATTATTATTATTATATTATTTTTAGATACTTTAACTTCTTGTGATTACCCAACAAATTTTCCATATATTTTGCCGATAAATTTCGGATAGATACACATGTATTCATTCTTCAATTCAATTTCAAAGTGATGTGAAGTAAAGGTAATAACAATAATTGATTAACTTAACCGATTAAGTGGATTTGACTATTTATCATTTTACCATATCTATTTTATCTTATCTTGAAGCGTGATAAGTTTTATAAGTGCCACTTTGACCTCTAGTCCCTATTTACGATTTCTTATTATTAATTGTGTTATTAGAATCTAAGGATGTAATTAATCCATAGTACTAATTAACTTTAACTTACATATTTAAATTTACATTATTATTGTTAGCTTGACTAAAAAATTTCATCTCTAAAATCAACATCAATAAATTTAGTTCTACAACTTTTTATTTCATGTTTATTAGAAAGAAAGAAAAAAATGGTTACTTTTTCATGAATGATATTTAACATATTAAAATTTCTATAATTGGAATTTGTTAAAATCAATTATGGATGGGAATTTTTAGGGTTGTTACAATGTGGCGGTTGATACAAGAGAATTCAAGGTCAAAGCCAAACATTTCGTACGGTTTTTTTAATTTCAGGAAAGAAAATAAATTAAAGCCGGGTACAAACTGCATATTCACCTACTATTTTGACGAACGCGCTTTCTATCTATATTGATGTTTTGAACAATTAACAGAAAACTTCTATGCATTTGATGGATTGAAGAACAATGTTTGTTTCATTGTAAACAATGATGTTTTCTTTACAGTATTGCTTGCATATTGATCAGATATACATTCTTTTACAAATTACATGTACTGATATTAAGGGTCATACATTCTTTTACAAATTACATGTACTGATATTAAGGGTCGCCGTGCAACGCACGGGCTTTTAAAATCTAATTTTTCATTATTTCAGATTAAAAAAATAACTAAATTAACAGCTTAAGAATCGTTTAGTTTGAAATGCAAAGAAATTAAATAAATGCATTATTTATCAAAAAATAAAAAAAATTGTACCCATATATACCCGTCCCTTTTTTCACAAACATTATCTCTCCCCTTTTTCAACATATATCTCTAACAACAAACAATCCCTAGATTAGCGAAACTTCACGATGTATTATCAAAGGGTGTGATCAAAATTAACGATCTATTATCAAAGGCGGAGCAATCGTATAACATTTTAATCGATGATATTATCTCCATACAATTTTTCTCTTCAAAAACTGAAGGAACCGATGATTGAATCTTGCGTACAACGATTTCAAGCCCTAAATAAGTTCCAAGTTTTTTTTCTTCTATTGTTCAATTCATTGAAAATAAAGTTTAGGGAAAAGTTTGTGAAACAACTATCTGATATACCATCAGTTGTTGTTCCATGTCCTTGTGAGAAATACCATAAGGGTAACAATTATGTTGAGTTTTATGCTAATACCTTTTGTACAAGAGATGTCTACGTCCAATGTATAGGTGAATTATGATCACGGAAAATTATTTTCGGTGTAATTCTGACGAAAAGGGTTTTATATTATATGCATAGGTATTTAATTTATTTAATATTTATAATAATAATTTTAATTATGTGTATAGATATCTTACTAAAATAGAGATGATTGTGAGTTATTTTGCTAATACCTTTTGTATCAAGGATTGTTTATGTGTATATGACAAGAGATGTCTACGTCCAATGTATAGGTGAATTATGATCACGGAAAATTATTTTCGGTGTAATTCTAAATTTCTGACGAAAAGGGTTTTATATTATATGCATAGATATTTAATTTAATTAATATTTATAATAATAGTTTTAATTATGTGTACAGATATCTTACTAAAATGGAGATGATTGTGAGTTAGGTGATTTTAGATAAGGTAAGAAATCATAAATAACAAATTTATTTAGTATTATTAAACATTCATGGATTTAGACTTGTGCCATTGTTTCGTAAAGACCGGTGTTCTTGTCATGCTACTTTGTAATGTTGGTACGTAATTTTCAAATAACAAATCTTACTGATAAGATGATTCGGGCAAAGATATAACGGGCACTCATGTAGGAACATTAACTTGTATCCCACGCATGCTAATTGTTGTATATCTTCTTTTTTTTTTTATTAGCCTGGGTTTCCTCCTCGCTATGCGAGTCGACTATATCCCAGGGCGACTACCCGCTTTGCGGGCAGCCCGGAGTCATCGCGGATGAACCTCCGTGGCCAAGTGGGGGGGGGGGTGTGTTGATAGTGATGTATATAATGTTTTCTCATTGTTGCAGCTCCTCAAGAACGAAAAAAATTTGTATTTACATGTAATTAATTTATAAAGGTTTTAAGCAGCCGTGCAACGTACGGGCTCAAATCCTAGTGTACATCATTAACTTATTGTTTATGTGTTATTATCAGCATATATAATATAAAATTTCAACCTGATAAATAAGATATTTATTAAAAAAAATAATTACTCGGTTAATCCTTCACGTTTTTCTCATATCACATTTACCACTTATGTTTTTTTCTGGCTGAGTTGATCAGGCAAGTATAGTAAATGACGCGGTTGGTCCCTTACCTTAACGATATACCCTCATATGCTTGACATGTGATTTGACTTGACTGGTTTTTTAACGTCCATTAGTCTCAGGGATCGCACACACAAAACGAGCAAACTACAGAGGGACTGTACATGTAATTTTTTCAGTTAAAAAAATGACACATAATTAGTTTTACCGGTTTAACAGGTAACCGATCATATTTTGTTTACATTAACACACGTTTTTAAATTTCATGACTTACAATAATATTATTTGGGTATATAGCATACATTGGACCAAAACTGAAAGTATATGACCTATTGGAGCTTTAACCCTATATTTATAATTACTGAGTGAACTATATAAATCATATTGTATGAAAGGTCGCCCTTAATATAAAATGACACATAATTAGTTTTACCGGTTAAGTAGGTAACTGGTCATATTTTGTTGACATTTACATGCTTATAAAGTTTATGACTTAAATGGTATTTTTTTAGGTATATAGCTTACATTAGAAAAAAATTAAAGATATGACCTATTGATAACTTTAATTCTATATTTATATTTATTGAGTGAACTATATAAATCATATTCACCGAAACTTCGTCCTTAATATAAACTAGTTGTTAAACCCTCGCTTCGAGCCGGGGGTTCGATTTTCAATGTATTTTATTGCGTTTAGTTTGTAAAATTATTTCGTGGCTAAAGAATGATGTCGTTGAAGCGCGACTCGAGTCGAACTAAAAGGTATAACACGTGAAAGATTTAAATGTTATTTTAAATTAACAATATATGTCCATCTCCGCGTTTAGCTATGTAATTATCGACTTTTAAAAATTTAACGCAAAATCAACGTGTATAAAAAGTACCCCAAATATTTAGGGGGCGTTTGGTTCAAGGATTTCAATTCCCAGGATTTGAAATCACATGGGATTTGAAATCCCACAGGATTTGAAATCATATCTTCTGTTTGGTTCGAGGTTTTTAAATCTCAGAATTTGTAATGCGAACTCAAAACGGGAATACGATCGCAAAACGCAAACCAAAAATCGAACAAACGGGAATGCGACCGTCATACGCTAACCCGAAACCGAAATGCGAACCCAAAATGGAACATGAAACGCGAACCCGAAACTTGAGCCCGAAACTTGAGCCCGAAACGCGAACCAGAAATGCGAACCCGAATCGCGTAGCTGAAATGTGAACCCGAAACGTGAAACCAAAACGCGAACCCGAAACTCGAACCCGAAACGCGAACCCAAAACGCGAACCCGAAACGCGAACCCGAAACTCGAACCCGAAACTCGAACCCGAAACTGGAACCCGAAACGCGAACCCGAAACGCGAACTTGAAACACGAACCCGAAACTCGAACCCTGAACGCGAACCTGAAACGGGTACCCGAAAAGCGAACCCTAAACGCGAACCCGAAACGCGGACCCGGAAAGCGAATCCGAAACATGAACGCGAAACGTAAATCGTAAATGTAAAATCTTAGAACATGGGATTTCAAATCCCTCATATATACAATGGATTTTCAAATCCTTCATCTATGGGATTTCGCGGGATTTGAAATGCAAATCCCTCCAACCAAATCCTCCAACCAAACATGGGATTTCATGGTATTTGAAATGCAAATCCCTCCAAATCCCACGAAAAGCCACGAACCAAACGCCCCCTTAGCGTTTTTTAAAAAGCGTCCGTTTTGCGTATAGTTAGTGACATTGTGTTCCTAAAATTATTTCGAGTTTAACGATGGTGTCGGAAAAATTTAACTCGTTGCGAGCGAAAAGATATGACCCGTTGAATATTTGGGTGGAGTTTATTTAAAATTTTTTATAAAAATGGTTATTTGACACTTTACCCCCTGTTTGGGGGGTCGATTTGAATATTTGGAAAAAGTGTGGGGGTCTTTGTTGGTGTAGTGAAATTTAATTAGGAAAAAAGGTGGAAGGACGAAAATGCCCCTAGTTACTATTCATCGTTTTCCCCTAGTTACTATTCATCGTTTTGTCTATTAGATAGTATAGTAATAATTTTTGAATGGAGTACATTTTTTGAAACTTTGTATGTGAACACTCAAAACTTAATTGCGTGTTAACATTTTTGTAATGTCAGGATCGACATGACCCAGATCGGACTTAACTACCTTCGTGATCATATGTTACTCGCACACGCGTTAGGAGGAAACCCAAATCGCAACAACCCTGATAGTACAGTTGAAGGTTGGGAAACCCCCTCCGATAAGATAATTGCTGGCAGTATCACTTAGATCCCGACCCTTGTAATCGAACCTGCGCCTACTCGTTGAGGACATATAGACCGCCCCTCGTATACCACTCATGCAATGCCTTGGTGGTAATTGCGTGTTAACATTAACTTACTCCATGTGCATTAGAATGAACGATCAGAAATCTAGAAAGCGAAAAGTAATGGTGTCCAGCAATCTCGCCAATAAAAAATGAAGACTATGAGATAAATCTTGTTTGAAGAAGTAAGCTAGATCTCATTTGGAAATTGACATATATATACTTTTAATTCGATAAGTTTGTATTGTAAGAAATGTAAATAATTAAGAATTTGAAATATAGTTGAGATTATGGGTGGGAGAAATGAAGATGCTTATAAGAGTTTTTGTAAGAGAGTTGCATACGTTGAAAATCCTATGATTGTATCAAGTAGAAATAAATAAACAAATGGTGGTGGTGGTGGTGGCGGCGGCGGTGGCGGCGGCAAGGCCCCTGACCCAGCAATCAAAAATCTCCTACTCAATTCGATCACTATATTAACATCTCTCTGCTATCAATCAAACCGAGTTTTATTTAAAAGAACTTAAAACGATCTTTGGTTATTGGATATAAGAAAGGTTTTGTAAAAACGACCAGTTATTAATAATTATAGTTACTTTTTTCGATGTGTCACTACTAATCGAGTTTAATTAAACCCACAACAGAATTTGGCTTGATAAGACATTATTCTATATCTGCAGTTGAGATATAATAAGCCTAACTTGAACGGAAACGTTAAACAATTGCCTAGGTATAGCTTGATTTAGCTTTCAAGTCAAAGCCCTTTCCACATAATATGCCTAAAAAGAGACGATAAGTTTTTTGTTTTTGAATGGCAAATGCAATTTTATTACACTTCTTGGTAAGACACTAGAAGACACCCATGCCTAAAAAGAGATAATAAGTTCATCAGTTGGAACGCTACCATGTGGGGGGTTCGATACAATACAAAACACCCATGTTATATAACTTGTCAATGAAGAAAAAAAATAAAACAAAAATGTCAGGGCGCAGATAATATAAACTTAATCATCATTACATCATACTTATAGATAAACTTTCTAAGGTCTGCTAGGTGGGTTAATAATCTTAATAGCCAGAAATTATACATTCTGACACTAATATAATTCAAGACTTGTGAAAGAATTTAACGACTTAAAGTGCAAGTAACAGACTTAATTTCAGAGGACAAATGCAGCTTGTATCACATCTACTGCAACTCATATAAGGACATGTGAATAAGGGGAACTACCAGCCATATACATATTATAAATATGCATATAACATAAATTTCAGAGTTAATCAATATCTAACCTGATGAAGCATGAGGGACATTCGTAACAGCAAAATCGGAGGTTTTCAAATTAGACAAATTTTCAGAGTTTTAGAAGGCGAATTAAATACTTTAGACCACGTCTTGTAGCTTTTAAAAAACAACAAATAAGCTAGCAGTTAAGTTTAACTTCCTCTCAAATTCATCTTTTCGTTTTGAAATGCCGTAAAATAACTGCAGTTGTGAACATTATACTAACAGTTTAAAAACAAATTCGGCGAAAAACATAACATATATAGAAAAGAAGGAATACTTCATCGAAACGATAAAGGTGAACAAAACATACAAACAAAGGAAGCTTAAAATCTCGGGCCAAACCTAAACTAAACAAACAGAACTAAGGGCCGAACCAACAAAATACAAGAAGGACAACAAGCACGGTAGCTAAACAAAGACACATAACTAACAAAGAGACAAACACCCGCAAACAGACCAACACAAATTAACAAAAAAGCCCGGAGGCAAAGAAACGAGAGACCACATGAAAACCACAAGAAAGCAAATGCCTTCGACGTAAAAAAACTTCATCATCAAAAGCGGAATATATTCATAGTATATTTCAGAATAATTACTTACAAAAGTTTGAAACATGGAGCCTTACATTTGTGTCCTATACTCACCTATGGCTCCATGTTCAAAATGTCATCAGCATACAAATCCAGATTGCTACCTATTTCTTCAAAAAGGGTACTACCAGTTACATCAAGCCTTCAAAAAAAAGAGTCAGATCTTTAGCACATGCTCAGAAAACAAATTGACAGTTTCATAAACCTCAACCTCCTTTACCACCCTCCACTTCCTGTACCGCCCTCAACAGCTCCATAAATGGCTCGGCTATGACCCGTGATGACATCATCGTTGTCTTTGCAATCCCATGAATATGGTCTTTCTCGATCTCTTTGTTGAGATCACCCGAGGCGACACGATGTTCACCAATTTCGTTCTGCGTAGCAGCCAGGCAAACTTGTAATTCTTTAAACCTGTCCCGTAACCGCTCGTCCTTGTCAGCCAATAACGCTTTCTCTGCCTTCAAATTATCCACTTGTTCCTGAAGCAAAACCATTTTGGCATCAGCTTTAATTCTTGATTCATTCGCCAACTTCAATTTCTCCTCCAATTTTTCCGCCTTATCACGCCACATTTTCATCTTTGCCTCGTTTTCATTGGCCGCGCGTGAAACGGTCTTAATAATCTCTTGTTGTTCTTCATATCGCTTGAGCCTATCACACGATAACGCGAACCTGGCTACAGATATCTGAGCATCAAGTAGGCTCGCTTCGCTGTCGGTCAACTTTTCAAATTCAGCACGTACAGTTGGAGGCACGACATGACGGGCCATCTCTTTCAGTGACTCAGCAGCAATGGCCAAGTCATCTTCTTTCAGCCATTGGTCAAGACCGAAGAGCTTATAAACAGAAGAAATGCGGCTCGTAGCTTCTCTAACTGGGCTCCGAGGACGAGATGGGGATGACGGCATGTCGTTGGCATATGCAGTTTTGGGCGGGTTAGAACTGGCACCCTTCGAGGCTGCACTCGATTTTTGTCAATTGGACCTCCTTGTCAACAGTGTCTAATTAGCAATAATAAAATAAAATAAAATGTTAATAACTAAAGGAAATTTGATAACAATATAGACGAGGTGCGGTTTCATGCACAATTAGGAGGAACAATGTAATGTGCACCTTTGCTTGGTGTCGTCTTCTTCTTTGTTGGCCCCACCTGCACATGATGGTCGCCCTTTCGTTTGGCGGCTGAAGCAGGGCCCACAGTGTCCATGTTGGCAACCCCTGGTGTCACACCTGGGACAGTCACCATCGAATTGCCGAACGCCTTCGTCTTCGCCTTTTCACCCGCATCGAAGTTGGGCGGCGCGAACCTAACATTCGCAAGTCTGGAATTCTTTGGAAAATCAATAACTCTCATTTCTGCAAATATAAACAGTAATTTAACAAAAACAAACTATAAAAAACATAGAACGCACAAACACATAATCAACACATGAATATGCTACCCTCGTACCGAGCCATACATAATCCCGGGCAATCGACCCTCGTGAGGCCAATAATCAATGCACATAACAGACCCGTATACATAGAAAACATTACAACAAAAGTTTACAGTGAATTAAAGGCAACACAAATAATGGTTTTGTTTCAATTTAGTCATTTAGTGGCCACCACAAGAAGAATAAACATAGTGGCAATGAACTTTTACTACAACAAAATGAATAGACTGGAAAAAGTTTGACATTCATACAAGGAGCAGGCAGCAGAGGCCACATCACATATATACAGATTATAAGTCAAAGTGCATGTGATGTAGATAGCTAACCATTTCAGAACCCTAAATCATGTTCATATACAACATATCCCCAATTCTAATTACATTAAATTAGGTTATACTAATATTACCAAATTTCTAGGGTTTTATCACTAATTTAACGTATAAACTACTTCACCGACCACCTGAACATGTAAATAACGTAATTAGGGGATCGAACAACAAAACGAATATGCGTATAGCATTAATGTTCTTAAACAATATATAACCTGATGAAGAGCGAGAGAGTAGTAACAGCAAAAAAGGAGGTTTTGAGAGTCGCGGGGAAGAAAGATTAGACAAACTTAGGGTTTTAGAACTCTTGCGAGTCCGGTAGTTTGTACAAGAGCGAATAACCTTTTCCAAATGTCTCTTTTGAATTAATAGTAGCTTATGCTTTGTTCAACAATAACAACAACAACAATACCCAATTCCATGAGTATATGGTATGGGTAGGTGGACTGTAGACAATCATTCCTCGAATCCTAAATTAGAGGGAAGTCACTACTCCACCCGCAGATATAAAACCCGCGACTAGATAAGATCGTCCCACCCTCTACTCGAGAGCCAAGAGATTGCTTCCTGAGGAACCTCCGGCCAGAAAAGGTCAATAAAACGAGAAAGTGCGGGCATACGTACCTGTAAGCGTTATGTGCGTCTAGAAAGATGAAATCATACGAATAAGCCAAAAAAGAAAATACATATAGCAGTAATGCACAGCAATATGACAGATAGCATGAATAACATAATGCGTAGTAATATGTAAATTCCGGTAAAAAAAATATGTATAACTAAACATGTATACATATAGATACAGACATACATATACACTTAGATACATACATACATAAACAGAAACACATAGATACCGAGATGCAATATACTGCTATACAAGTAAAACAGATACCATGTAAAGATATATATATATAGTATAGCTATATATTATATAGTTATAGTTATAGTTGTAGTTAAAAAAAAAAAAAAAAAAAAAAAAAAAAAACACTCTAGCGCCTATATTAGTTCTAATATGCCTAAAAAGAGTCCTACTCAATTACACTAATTCTACTCCTCCACAGGCTCCTATCAGAAGTCATGTTCTCCATCAGTAGAAGCTCTTTCAGGTCCAGCTTCAATCTATCCTCCAACCTACGTCTGGGTCTACCCCTTCTCCTCACGCCCCCAACAACGAGGGTGCGCCTCAAAACATGCCCAAACCATCTAAGTCTTCCTTCCCTCAGCTTGTTGGTTATGTTCACAACTTCCAAGTTTTCCCTAAAAACTCCATTTGGTATCATATCAAGCATGGTCTTGCCACACGTCCACCTAAGCACCCTCATTTCTGCCACCTCCATCCTCCTCTCTTGGGATTTCGTCATTGGCCAACACTCTGATCCGTACAGCATGGCTGGTCTGATTGCCACCTTGTAGAATTTCCCTTTCAATTTGAGGGGTATCTTCTTGTCGCACAACACCCCTTTCGCTGCCCTCCACTTCAACCATCCTGCTCGTATACGATGCACCACGTCCTCATCTATCCTTCCCGATTTGTGAAGCATCGAGCCTAAATATCTAAAGGACTCTCGTGGAGGTAAAGTCTGATCCCCAATTCAGACATCCACTATATCCTCTTGTTCCTCTTCGCTCGTCTTGAAATCGCATCTAAGGTACTCCGATTTAAGTCTGCTAATTCGTAGGCCATTTGATTCTAGGGCGATCCTCCATTGCTCCAGCCTTCTGTTAAGCTCATCCTGGGAATCCGAAACTAATACAATATCGTCGGCGAATATTAGGCACCATGGGATGTCATATTGTATCCTTTGAGTTAGTTCGTCTAGGATCAAAGCGAAAAGATATGGGCTAAGGACCGATCCCTGATGTAAGCCTACCTCTACCAGAAAAAACTCTGTGTTTCCTACCGTCGTACGTACACGATGTGATAACCCGGAAATTTCTAACCAAATTTAAACTTTAATCTTTATATGTTTCCGACACGATAAGCAATATTTGTTAAGTTAAATTTCAAGAATTTTAAACTATGTTCATACATTCATTCAACCTCGACCAAGTTCCAACGATTCACGAACCATTAAACGAATATGATTATATATGTATATATGTGTATATATATATTATAACTTAAAACGTAAACAAAATATTAGATTAAATACTTTATATGATTGTATCTGTTTCAAAATGTTTATCAATGGAATTAGAAGATAAGATCAAATGATTGAATTATCAGATATATTAAATTATGATTACAAGTCTCCGTTGAAAGGCCCACGTTGATTTGAGAAATCTTTCCATTTTAACAATATTCGGAAAATGGTAAAGTGATTTATAAATAAGAACAAATTGTCAATCATTGAGAACTAGAGAAAGGATAGTGGAAGATTGAATCTCATAAAGACTCGATTGATCTATTTAGTTTCAAACGTACAAAAACGTTTTCAGTTTAAAAAGAACTTTATTATTAAAACGTATGTAACTTTTATAAATATCTAGAACCACTTTTGACAACTCATTACTTAACTAGTATGATAAAGATAACGATATTTATATTTTATTTTATTAAATATATATAACGATTTAAATTAATATTATATATATTTATACGCGTATTATATGTACATAGTTTTATACTTTTACTATACTTAAACTTTACCTTTACTTTATTTTTACTTTACTTTAACTTTAATAATTCACTTTAATAATTCATACTTTAATAATTCACTTTAATAATTCATACTTTAATAATTCACTTTAATAATTCATATTTTAATAATTCACTTTAATAATTCATACTTTAATAATTCACTTTAATAATTCAAAAATCTATTATAAATAGAATTCAATAGGTTTCATTATTTCATAGAAACTTGAAAATATTTTTCTCTAAACTCTCTCAATTGATTTACATATATATATTTACTCCGCATTATTTCAAGATATTATTAGTATACATAAAATATTACGACGGAGTGCTGTCCGAGTGGTTTCGAAATTGTTTTTCGAGTAGGATAG
The DNA here is from genome assembly GCF_046630445.1 of Rutidosis leptorrhynchoides. Lineage (NCBI taxonomy): Eukaryota > Viridiplantae > Streptophyta > Magnoliopsida > Asterales > Asteraceae > Rutidosis > Rutidosis leptorrhynchoides. The sequence goes on from NC_092343.1 coordinate 166,577,922, forward strand.
GATTAAGGAAATTATGGGTTATAGCTATGGAGGAGTATGGTTCATGGGTATGCTCGTGAGGTCAATATAGTGTTTATCATTTCCGTTGCGTCTACGTACCTTTCCCACAATGTTGAATCTCAATATTGATACGCGAGTACTCATAATTTAACTTTTACATACTAATAGTGTATCCCTGACTAGTGCTCGAGTATTTAGGATTATGCATGCTTGTACTTTTGATATTGCCCTTAGACATGTTAGGTTGAATATTGAATTAGTTACACTTGCGGTTGAGATAAGGTATAAGATATGCATGTCCTTGGAAAGCTAGCGAAAAATTAAGAACTTTTCCTTTAGATATCGAATGGTTTCGATGAACGGATTAGAAGTTATAATCAATTGAATTTTCGATATTTTTATTAAAAATGATTATTATTATCGTCGTTTTTATCGCCGTTCTAGTTTTATCTTATTATTATCATTATTATTATCTTTATCAATAAAAGGGATTTATCATTAAAAATTGTTATTTTTTTTATTATTACTATCGTTATTATCGTTAAAGTTATAATTAGTATTATTATTATTATCCAATTATTATTATTATTATTATTATTATTATTATTATTATTATTATTATTATTATTATTATTAGTAGTAGTATTATTATTATTATTATCATTATTAATATATATATCATTATTTAAAAATTGTTATTGTTATTGTTATTATTACTATATTATCATTAAGATAATTATTAGTATTATCGTTAATAATGTTATAGTAACTATCATTATTAATATTAGTGTAATTAAAACAAATATTTGTAACACCTAATTATTTTGATTACTATTATTATCATTATTATGAACACGATATAAAAGACAATTAAAAGCTATTAAACGAAACGATTAGAAAATAATGAGTAAGAGTATCATGATGAAATTAAAATATTATAAGATATTGATTTAGATAAAACTATCGTTCTTATTATTTTTATCATTACTATTATTATTAAAAGTATCGTTAGTATTAAAACTATCATTTTAACAAAAATTATCATTTTAATAGAAATGTCATTGTTACTCTAAAATATCATTATTATTATTATTTTAAATAGAATTATTATTTTAAAGATAATATTAAAAATTATCGTAAATATTAACGTTATCATAATTAGAATTATCGTTTTATCATAATGTCATCTTAGTAATTATAAATATTGATATTTTTATAATAATAATTATTATTACAAAATAATACAACTTTTACTTACTATCATTATAGATATTATTTTATCAAATAAATATGTGATACAAACATATTTTACTACGTGTAATAACTTACTTTAATAATACCTATCATATTATCTTTATGATATTAAATGAACCCTGTAAATTTTATTACTTAATATATATAAAAGTATATTTTATTATATAAAATTAATATAAAAATTTTATTTATTTATTAATAAATAAATTATATTATTTACTCTAATAAATCTTTTAAAAATATTTAAAAATATAAAACGACGATATTTAAACTATATATTAATCATGTATAGATTTTTGGAAATTATTTTGAGTCAAATTTACTTTTGTTGACTTTTGCATATTAGTCTCGAGCATTAGGATTGTGGTACACTATGACTTGACCTAATTTGTTAGACAAATATTGACCAACACATAAATATATATAATTAATTTAGGTTCGTGAATCCGAGGCCAACCTTGCACTTGTTCAATGACGTTATATGTATTTTTACTACGAAATACAGTATGGTGAGTTTCATTTGCCTTTTTACCCTTTATATTTTTGGGACTGAGAATACATGCGCTTTTATAAATGTTTGACGAAATAGACACAAGTAATTGAAACTACATTCTATGATTGAATTATCGAAATCGAATATGCCCCTTTTTATTAAAGTCTGGTAATCTAAGAATTAGGGAACAGACACCTTAATTGACGCGAATCCTAAAGATAGATCTATTGGGCCTAACAAACCCCATCCAAAGTACCGGATGCTTTAGTACTTCGAAATTTATATCATGTCCGAAGGAGGATCCCGGAATGATAGGGGATATTCTTATATGTATCTAGTTAATGTCGGTTACCAGGTGTTCACCATATGAATGATTATTTTTGTCTCTATGCATGAGACGTATATTTATGAGAACTGGAAATGAAATTCTTGTGGTCTATTAAAATGATGGAAATAAATGATTATGATAAACTAATGAACTCACCAACCTTTTGGTTGACACTTTAAAGCATGTTTATTCTCAGGTGTTAAAGAAATCTTCCGCTGTGCATTTGCTCATTTTAAAGATATTACTTGGAGTCTTTCATAGCATATTTCGAAGAACGTTGCATTCGAGTCATTGAGTTCATCAAAGATTATTATTAAATCAATTTATAGTTGGATAGTGGATATTATGAAATGGTATGCATGCCTGTCAATTTTCGATGTAAAGAAAGTTTGTCTTTTAAAAATGAATGCAATGTTTGTAAAATGTATCATATAGAGGTCAAATACCTCGCAATGTAATCAACTATTGTGAATCGTTTATAATGTATATGAACGGGTCCTTTCACATGAGTCTTCGCCCCCTCGTACACATCTCTAATCATTCTTATATATCTACTTGGGACACCCCTAACATTAAGAGTCTTCCAAATCAGCTCGCGCGGGACACAGTTGATATCGGGCAAAAAGTCATGTTTTTACCCCCTAAATTAAGCCCTAGAACAATAAATATTAAAACTTTGTTGGCAAAATTATTGCTTTTTCGGTTGATTTTGTAGATTAAGTAATTATAAAGGCGATGCAAAAAGAATCAAGTAAAACGGAGCTAAAACGAAGATTCTAGAGCGAAAACGGTGAAAGACAAGAAATCAAGTTACGATCCAGTGAATCAAGGCTGACCAGCACCGAATACGGCCTGCCATACGGCCTGCCAGTATGGGGTATGGCCTGCCAAATGGTCCAGTAAACGGCCCCTTAATACGGCTTGCCATGCAAACGGCCTGCCAAATACGGTCTGCCAAACGGCCTGCCATACGTTTGCAGGCAAAAATAAGGTCTATTTAAAGGGCTCTCTCCATCCATTCCAACACACACTCAACTTGCAATTCATTTTATATTTTCAATCTTTTAGTCAGTTTTAGTTGTAGTTAGCTTAGCTTTTATTTTCCGGAGGATATCCCGGCGAGTCCCTGCGATCTCGGGCAGATTTGTTCGGCCTTTTCAGGTTTTTATCCGAAACGCTTGTGTTTTGTATTAAACATGTACTCTTACTTTTTATGTTTAATAATGCGTTCCGATATTGCCATGATAGCTTAATTAATCTGTATATTGCCATGATAGAAGTTTAGGTTAGCTTAATTATGTTAATTTAGTATGATTACTGTTATAATACTGAACTAGGAAGTATGATAGATTTGTACGCTAGCATCTTAAGGATTGACCAAACTTGGTTGTGATCAGGACTTGTCCACCTATATGAAATTAGCTACTTCATAGGATTAAGACCCCTGGTTATACTATATCTGAAGATTCTATGAACTCGGTATGGCCGGAGTTCCCGAGAGGCATCTGATGCACTTTTAGGACACGGAACTTAGGAATTGAGACATGAATGACCTAGTATGCCTATTGATTGTTCTGAAGAGACCTCTTAGGAGCTGTTAAGATTTAGTTAGTGCCTTTACTATATGACCCAAACCTATTGCATGTTCTTGTTTGATTGTTGCCCTAGGTCTTAGTCATACCAACTGTTTAGGTATTCATTAGGTTTCTATCTGCTTTACTATCAGTATATTAACTATGATGCTGTATAATGTTTGAATTGTTGTGATCTCATTAGTATGATGAAATGGTTGTTAGTTTTCACCTAAGGTTTTGCCAACTTAAACCGACTGACTCTTTCCGTTTGTGATCAGTGTTCAATCAACACGACACGTTGTTATTCAGTTACCTAAACTGATAATGAGGTTTAGGATTAGAGCTTAACTCACTAATAAACCTAGTACTCTACTGAGGATAACCTCCGAGGTATTGTTACACTTCAGTTATACGACCAAGTGACATACTTCTCACTGCTCAAAGAGAACTCCGAGAATTCAGAGATAAGTAGGTCTGTGTAATTGGCTCATCCAACCAGATCTACATCAATCCAAGCATAGTCTTAACATAAGCATAATTACCTTCCCTAACCCAATACTGATATCTTGGTCAACATTTCCCTGATCTGCATACTCCGGATATCCTTTCACTTTATTTACTTTTCTGCATTTAGGACCTTTAGCTAAAATCAACTACTATCTTTTATCCAGGTAATTTAACTAAAAGACAATTATCCACTTGATCTTTAATTCGTTAATCAACATAAAATACGACACTAGGTTAACTTACACCTTCTACACCTTAGAAAGTAAAAGTAAATTTAGGCCCCGCAAAATATAAATAAACGAAGACACTGTGTGCTACTGAATCGGACATCCTGCGACTAAACGACACCGCACAAATAAAACCGTCCGTTAGTGGCATATCAGTTGCTTACTCTTCTTCTTGGCGCCGCTGCCGGGGATCGAATATTTTGATCGAGAAAGATTTTAAACAAACGAAGTATTGTTTGGTGGTGTCTAAGAAAGACAATTATACACGGACTTGGTTGTTGGATTTTCTGAACAGTCTCCAATTATATTGGAACCAAAAGGATCCTGCCTCTCCGTAGTCGGCCTGGCCACCTCGATACAAGTAATCTGTGAGAAGTCCTATCAGTTAAGATATCCAATCTGGTTAGCGACCGAATTTCAAGAATAATTGTTTTTATTAAATTATCGATCCTTTTAGTAAATAAATATTTTCTAAAAGTTACTTTTAAGTATTTTTAAAACAGAAAATCTAAAAAATGGAACAACAAGATACCCTTGCTTATATGCATAAGTCATGCTTAGAGGAAAGAGGAGGACCAATCACCTTAGGAACCGAAGGGATTTCTGAAATCAGTTCACACATGATTAAACTAGTCAGTATGATCTGTAAATTTCAAGGATTACCGACTGACGATCCGAACTTTCATATAAATAAATTTATCAGTCTGGTTGACTCTTTTAAGAAGGAATCAAACGAGAAAAACATTTTAAAACTTCATATTTTTCAATATTCACTTTCTGCACACGCTTCAGAATGTTTTGACGAACTTAACCTGAATTCAATCCATACATGGGAGGATTTAGCCACTAAATTTCTAAACAAATTTTATCCACCCTCCCTGCAAACCTATTTAAAAAATGACATCACAAACTTTTCTCAAAAAGAAAATGAGTCATTGTGTCTAGCATGGAATAGAGTAAAGATGATGCTTAAAAGATGTCCGAATCATTCGTTAAGTCGGGCAAACATAATCTGTATGCTTTACAATGGTTTGACAAAAGATGATAAGTCTCTCCTAGACATGGCCTCGCAAGGCAATTTCATGTCCCGAACAGCAGATGAAGCATAGGATCTCTTGGACACAATAGCTGCACAACAGGAAGATTGGAACAATGAAGCTGCTGAGAAGGATGACGTCTTCGCTCATACGGTAAAAATGCTGGAAACCGGGTTACAAGATCTCACCCTCACTCTTCAAAGTTTACCAATTCCTAGAAACTCAGATGCTACTAGAACCAATCTAAGGTATCCTTACCCTAGATGGGCACACAAACAGCAAAATAGCTCGGATTATAATATAATATTCCTGTTGCACAAACCTACTCTCCACTCTAAGGAAATTTTAGTTGAATTTATGAAAAAGCAATACATGATAAACCTTCAAGTCATAGAATGCCAGAACAAGTTCGACACTTTAGTAAAGACTTTTGAAGAATTAATTACTAATTTTCAGCTTACGCTTAAACGATTAACCACTAAAATTGATATAGAGTGTAGTGAGTTTGATGCCCTAGTAATTACTAGAGGAGGGAAGGAGACAACTGTTAATATACCCATACAAGATTTTTTCGATAAGGAACCTGTGCCAATTGACCCAGTCGTCAATCCACCGGAACCTATCTCTCCTAAGGCCCCGGAAATTATTCCGCGCGCCCGCATACCTTTTCCAGGTAGGCTTAGGAAGGAAAAACAAGAAGCGCAATTCGCTAAGTATTGGGATATTATTAAGAATTTGCATTTGAATGTACGTCTAGTAGATGCTTTAGTAGAAATGCCAAACTGCGCTAAATTTTTCAAAGAACTGCTTTCAAATAAAGAGAGATTAAGAGAGATAGTTAGCTTGCCCTTAAGTGAAGAATGCTTGTTAGTGTTACAACATGGAATTACCCCTTAAGTTAGGAGATACAGGAAGATTTACGGTACCTTGCTACCTGCAAGATGTCCAAATTAGCCATGCGTTAGCAGACTTAGGAGCCAGTGTAAACCTAATGCCCTATTCGTTATTCAAAAAGCTAGGATTAAATGACTTAAGGCCAACCAGAATGACTATCCAACTCGCGGACAGATCAGTTAAAATTCCTCGGGGAATTGCTGAGGATGTCCTAGTTAGAGTGGATAAGTTCGCGTTTCCCGTTGATTTCGTCATTATGGATATTGAGGAAGACACGAAGGTCCCACTCATTCTTGGTAGACCATTACTAAATACTGCCAAGGCCGTAATTGACGTTCACGAGAAATCATTAAGTTAAGGGTTGGAGGAGAAGAAATCACATTCAATGTTGATCGCCTCATGAACCATCCTAAGGAAGAAGATGTGAATCTCTCTGATTCTTTTCAAGAACTCGTCAACGAATACCTGGAAGAGACTATGGCTATATGTAGTCAAGATCAAATTTCTAAGGATATGTTCTTTACACCTCCTGAAGGAAATCTTGACAACCATTCCGCCATAGACCTTAGTCAACACATATCCCCCCTCTCTGAAAGTAACTTTCTTGGCAATACTATTCAAATAGCACCACTAGGACAAGGCATTCCTTTACCTCTATTAAGGAGAAGACCGAATGAAGAAACAGATTTCATTCTGGTATATCAGGAACCCTAGTCAAGGGAAGACTGTGAGGAGTTTCCCGAACCTACCTTCGAAACTAAAGAAGACGTTTCTGAAGATGAAGCATTAAGAAGGACAATTTCCAGAAATGAAGAACAGATAGCATCAGTGACCGCTACTGAAGAATCAGAATTCCAGGAGAAGTACGACTCGTTAAACCGAAAGGAGATAGCTAGGATGAAGCCATCTATCGAGGAGCCTCCGAAATTGGAATTGAAGAAGTTACCCGACAATCTAGAGTATGCATTCTTAGAAGGAGAATCGCAACTCCCTGTGATCATATCGAAAGACCTCACGCCACAAGAGAAGGCGAAATTGATTCAAGTTTTGAAATCACATAAGAAGGCAATTGCTTGGAAGATCTCTGACATCAAAGGGATCAGCCCCAACTATTGCACCCACAAGATCTTCATGGAAGATGATTTCAAACCTTCAGTTCAGAGGCCGGTCTGATCACAGGGATCAGCCCCAACTATTGCACCCACTATTGCACCCACAAGGGTCAACCCTATGATTCAAGAAGTCGTCAAGAAAGAAGTAATCAAACTTCTGGACGCCGGTCTGATCTATCCCATCTCTGATTCACCATGGGTTAGTCCTGTTCAAGTGGTACCCAAAAAGGGAGGGACGACCGTAATTCAAAATGAGAATAATGAGCTTATTCCAACTCGGAAAGTCACCGGTTGGAGGGTTTGCATAGATTATCGTAAACTAAACGATGCAACCCGGAAGGATCATTTTCCATTACATTTCATCGATCAAATGTTGGAACGTCTATCAGGAAATGAATACTACTGTTTCCTTGATGGTTTTTTTGGCTACTTTCAAATTCCCCTCGATCCAAAGGACCAAGAGAAAACAACCTTTACCTGTCCTTATGGAACATTTGCGTATCGACGCATGCCCTTTGAGTTATGAAATGCACCAGCTACATTCCAGCGATGCATGGTAGCAATATTCCACGACATGATTGAGCGTTGTATGAAAGTCTTCATGGACGACTTCTCAGTCTTTGATAGTACCTTCGATTCGTGCCTTTCAAACCTTGACAAGATGCTCACCCGGTGTGAAGAGTCAAATTTAGTTCTGAATTGGGAAAAATGTCACTTCACGATAAAAGAAGGGATAGTTTTAGGACATAAGATCTCAAAAGCAGGAATAGAAGTTGATAAGGCTAAGATTGAGACCATTACTAAACTTCCAGAACCTACCACAGTAAGAGCGGTAAGGAGTTTCCTAAGACACGCTGGTTTTTACCGACGCTTCATTAAGGATTTTTCAAAGGTCACACGACCTCTCAGTCATCTCCTAGGGAAGGAAGTCCCGTTTGTCTTCGATGAAGAATGTCGAAAAGCATTTAACTATCTGAAAGAGCAGCTAACACATGCACCCATCATGATAGCTCCTGATTGGAGTCTACCCTTTATGATCATGTGTGATGCGAGTGATTTCGCAGTTGGATCTGTGCTTGGACAACGGGTAGATAAACACTTTCATCCAATCTATTACGCAAGCAAAACCTTAACCGGAGCTCAAGAGAATTACACTACCACGAAGAAGGAGCTGCTAACTGTAGTATTCGCCTTCGACAAATTCCGTTCCTATCTCATTCTGTCCAAAACTATAGTCTATACAGATCATTCAGCCCTCAAATAGCAAGACGCGAAACCAAGACTCCTACGATGGATCTTACTCCTTCAGGAATTCGATATTGAGATTAAAGATAAGAAAGGAGCAGAGAACATCGCAGCAGATCATCTTAGTCGTTTGGAGAACCCAACGTTGAAAAAACTTGCTAAACAAGATATCAGAGATAAATTTCCTGAAGAACAGCTTATGAGTTTAGGACAAACTCACATAGGATCACAATTTACTGACACTCCTTGGTATGCCGACATGGCCAACTACCTAGTTGCCGGAGTAGTACAAAAGGGAATGAGTACCTCCCGAAGAAGGAAGTTCTTCAGGGATGTCAAGTACTACTACTGGGAAGATCCTTACCTGTTTAGAATTTGCCCTGATCAGATAATCAGGAGGTGCGTAGAGAATTACACTACCACGGAGAAGGAGCTGCTAGCCATAGTATTTGCCTTCGACAAATTCCGTTCCTATCTCATTCTGTCCAAAACTATAGTCTATACAGATCATTCAGCCCACAAATAGCAAGACGCGAAACCAAGACTCCTACGATGGATCTTACTCCTTCAGGAATTCGATATTGAGATTAAAGATAAGAAAGGAGCAGAGAACGTCGCAGCAGATCATCTTAGTCATTTGGAGAACCCAGCGATGAAAAAACTTGCTGAACAAGATATCAGAGATAAATTTCCTGAAGAACAGCTTATGAGTTTAGGACAAACTTACATAGGATCACAATTTACTGACACTCCTTGGTATGCCGACATGGCCAACTACCTAGTTGCCGGAGTAGTACAAAAGGGAATGAGTACCTCCCGAAGAAGGAAGTTCTTTAGGGATGTCAAGTACTACTACTGGGAAGATCCTTACCTGTTTAGAATTTGCCCTGATCAGATAATCAGGAGGTGCGTAGATGAAAAGCAAGCAGCAGGAATTCTTCACCAATGTCACCATGGACCAACTGGAGGTCATCATGGAGCAAATTTAACCGCGAGAAAAGTCTACGAATCATGATTCTACTGGCCGTCTATATTCCGAGATGCGCAAGAGCTTGTAAAGCGTTGCGACGCATGCCAAAGGCAAGGTATTATCTCTATGAAGAACGAGATGCCTCGGAATAATATCCAAGCTTGCGAGATCTTTGATATATGGGGATTAGACTTCATGGGCCCATTTCCAAAGTCTAACGGGAAAGAATACGTCCTCGTAGCAGTAGATTACGTCTTCAGATGGGTCGAAGCTCAAGCATTTCCAACTAATGATGCCAAAGTCATCACAAATTTCCGGAAGAGACTCTTCTGCAGATTTGGAGCTCCCCGTGCGATAATAAGTGATAGAGGCACACACTTCTGTAATACTCAGTTTATGAAGGTGATGCAACAATACGGAGTTACCCATAAAATGTCCACTGCCTATCATCCGCAGACCAACGGATAAGCAGAGATCACAAACAGAGAACTCAAAAAAAAATCTTAGAACGAACTGTCGGCCATCATGGAAATAAATGGGCCGAGAAGCTAGATGATGCTCTGTGGGCATTCCGGACTGCCTACAAGAATCCTCTAGGAACTACACCCTACCGCATGATCTATGGAAAAGCTTGTCACCTTCTTCTGGAACTTGAATATAAAGCTCTCTGGGCGCTGAAGACCTGCAACCTCGATCCCTCAGTTACCGGAAGACATAGGAAAATGCAAATGAACGAACTCGCCGAATTGAGAGACCAAGCATATGAAACGTCATACATCTACAAGGAATGAACAAAGCTTACGCATGATGCAAAATTGATCCCTACAAAGTTCGCCCCTGGAGATAAAGTTCTTCTCTTCAATTCTCGGTTCAAGAAGTTCGAGGGAAAATTTAGATCAAGATGGAGTGGCCCATACAAAGTTTTACACGCTTTTCTACACGGAGCCGTGGAATTGGAAGGACCTACTGGTAACTTCAAGGTCAATGGCCAACGGTTAAAAGCTTATCTAGAAGACCACGATAAAGAGGAGCACCTCTTCTCCTTTGATCATTCTGAAGATCTGACAAGGAAAAGTCGAGCTGTAACGACTTGATAAATAAAGCGCTCTTGGGAAGCACCTGTAGTGACCCGAACTTTTCCATGTTTATATATATTAATTGAGATTGATATTTACATGATTAAATGTTTCCAACATGTTAAGCAATCAAACTTGTTAAGACTTGATTAATTGAAATATGTTTCATATAGACAATTGACCACCCAAGTTGACCGGCGATTCACGAACGTTAAAACTTGTAAAAACGACATGAAGATATATATGGATATACATATGGTTAACATGAGATTATGATAAGTAAGTATCTCCATAAGTATATTAACAATGAGTTATATACATATAAACAAGACTACTAACTTAAGGATTTCGAAACGAGACATATATGTAACGATTATCATTGTAACGACATTTAAATGTATATATATCATATTAAGATATATTAATATATCATAATATCATGATAATATAATAATTAACATCTCATTAGATATAATAAACAATGGGTTAACAACATTAATTGAGATCGTTAACTTAAAGGTTTCAAAACAACACTTACATGTAACGACTAACGATGACTTAACGACTCAGTTAAAATGTATATACATGTAGTGTATTTAGATGTATTAAAATACTTTTGGAAGACTTCAAGACATATATCAAAACACTCATACTTAACGAAAATGGTTACAGTTACTTTTCCATTCTTTTCTTTCATCAAGAATTCTAGTCGTATTCTTACCCGTATTATACACAGCTTCAAAACGTACTTACTATGAGTATATACCAATAGGAACTAGCATGGGATTCCACTCTTGATTATGTCATGTATGACTAATCAATTTTAACTTCTACCATGAGCTAGTCAACTAACTAGAACTCCTTTTAACCCCACTCACCACTCACCAATTACCACTCATCATTCACTCCATTTCACTTCCAATTCTCTTTCTAATTCTCTCTCAACACACACACACACTATTATGAACGTATTTTTCCAGTGGTTAATCATCATCTTCATCAAAAATCACTTCAAAAATCAAGCTATAATCATCATAGGAAGAACACTTCAAAAATCCCTTCAAGTTTACTAATTTACTTCCAAGCTTTCTAATCCATTCCAAGTAATCATCTAAGATCAAGAAACCTTTGTTATATATAGTAGGTTATCTTTCTTATTCAAGGTAATATTCATATTCAAACTTTGATTCAATTTCTATAACTATAAACTATCTTAATTCGAGTAAAAATCTTACTTGAACTTGTTTTTGTGTCATGATCCTACTTCAAGAACTTTCAAGCCATCCAAGATCCTTTGAAGCTAGATCATTTCTTGTCACTTCCATTAGGTTTACCTACTAAACTTGAGGTAGTAATGATGTTCATAACATCATTCGATTCATATATATAAAACTATCTTATTCGAAGGTTTAAACTCGTAATCACTAGAACATAGTTTAGTTAATTCTAAACTTGTTCGCAAACAAAAGTTAATCCTTCTAACTTGACTTTTAAAATTAACTACACACATGTTCTATATCTATATGATATGCTAACTTAATGATTTAAAACCTGGAAACACGAAAAACACCGTAAAACCGGATTTACGCCGTCGTAGTAACACCGCGGGCTGTTTTGGGTTAGTTAATTAAAAACTATGATAAACTTTGTTTTAAAAGTTGTTATTCTGAGAAAATGATTTTTATTATGAACATGAAACTATATCCAAAAATTATGGTTAAACTCAAAATGGAAGTATGTTTTCTAAAATGGTCATCTAGACGCCGTTCTTTCGACTGAAATGACTACCTTTACAAAAATAACTTGTAACTTATTTTTCCAACTATAAATCTATACTTTTCTATTTAGATTCATAAAATAGAGTTCAATATGAAACCATAGCAATTTGATTCACTCAAAACGGATTTAAAATGAAGAAGTTATGGGTAAAACAAGATTGGATAATTTTTCTCATTTTAGCTACGTGAAAATTGGTAACAAATCTATTCCAACCATAACTTAATCAACTTGTATTGTATATTATGTAATCTTGAGATACCATAGACACGTATACAATGTTTCGACCTATCATGTCGACACATCTATATATATTTCGGAACAACCATAGACACTCTATATGTGAATGTTGGAGTTAGCTATACAGGGTTGAGGTTGATTCCAAAATATATATAGTTTGAGTTGTGATCAATACTGAGATACGTATACACTGGGTCGTGGATTGATTCAAGATAATATTTATCGATTTATTTCTGTACATCTAACTGTGGACAACTAGTTGTAGGTTACTAACGAGGACAGCTGACTTAATAAACTTAAAACATCAAAATATATTAAAAGTGTTGTAAATATATTTTAAACGTACTTTGATATATATGTATATATTGTTATAGGTTCGTGAATCAACCAGTGGCCAAGTCCTACTTCCCGACGAAGTAAAAATATGTGAAAGTGAGTTATAGTCCCACTTTTAAAATCTAATATTTTTGGGATGAGAATACATGCAAGTTTTATAAATGATTTACAAAATAGACACAAGTACGTGAAACTACATTCTATGGTTGAATTATCGAAATCGAATATGCCCCTTTTTATTAAGTCTGGTAATCTAAGAATTAGGGAACAGACACCCTAATTGACGCGAATCCGAAAGATAGATCTATTGGGCCTAACAAACCCCATCCAAAGTACCGGATGCTTTAGTACTTCGAAATTTATATCATATCCGAAGGGTGTCCCGGAATGATGGGGATATTCTTATATATATGCATCTTGTTAATGTCGGTTACCAGGTGTTCACCATATGAATGATTTTTATCTCTATGTATGGGATGTGTATTGAAATATGAAATCTTGTGGTCTATTGTTACGATTTGATATATATAGGTTAAACCTATAACTCACCAACATTTTTGTTGACGTTTAAAGCATGTTTATTCTCTGGTGAATACTAAGAGCTTCCGCTGTTGCATACTAAAATAAGGACAAGATTTGGAGTCCATGTTTGTATGATATTGTGTAAAAACTGCATTCAAGAAACTGATTTCGATGTAATATATTTGTATTGTAAACCATTATGTAATGGTCGTGTGTAAACAGGATATTTTAGATTATCATTATTTGATAATCTACGTAAAGTTTTTTAAACCTTTATTTATGAAATAAAGGTTATGGTTTGTTTTAAAAATGAATGCAGTCTTTGAAAAACGTCTCATATAGAGGTCAAAACCTCGCAACGAAATCAATTAATATGGAACGTTTTTAATCAATAAGAACGGGACATTTCAGTTGGTATCAGAGCGTTGGTCTTAGAGAACCAGAAAATTTGCATTAGTGTGTCTTATCGAGTTTGTTAGGATGCATTAGTGAGTCTGGACTTCGACCGTGTTTTCTTTAAAAATGATTGCTTAACATTTTTGTTGGAAACTTTATATTTTTAACATATGAATATTATGTGATATATTAATCTCTTAACGTGTTTGATATTATGTGATAGATGTCTACCTCTAGAACAAGTCCCATTGACTCACCTAATAATAATAATGAAGAGTCAAATGTAAATTGGAATGATTCGTGGACTGATTCACAAGTTCCCGAAGAGGAACCGGAAGAAGAGTCAGAACCGGAAGAAGAATCGGAACAGGAAGAAGAATCGGAACCGGAAGAAGAAATAGAACCGGTGGGGGAAATAATAAAACGGTTAAGTAAAAGAGAATCCTCAACCAACCGATCAAGGTTAATTATGGTCAATGGTGTTTCCGCCAAGGAAGCAAAATATTGGGAGGATTACCAATTCTCCGATGAATCGGATTCCGACGAGAATTTCGATGATATTATAGAAATTACCCCAACTGAATTTAAAAAGGTAGAAGAAAATAATAAGGGAAAGGGCATAAAAATAGAGAAATCTAATTCCAACCCCGATGAACTTTATATGTATCGTCAACCCCCGAAGTCCTTAAGTTGTAACAATGACCCGGGAACCTCTAAACCACCAGGTTTTTCTAAACCAATGTGGACAACGACGGCTCGTATTAGGGGAACATCATATATCCCTAGAAACTTGGCAAAACGAACCAAAACCGAACAAGAAGAAACGAGCGAGTCGGAATAAGATAGTTGTATTCGTGTGGTGTAATATATGTAATATAGTGTGCTTATGCTTTATGATGTATGTAAAAATTGCTTGTATTAATAAGTATTTTTTTTTATGAATCTAACTATTGTCTATTTTACAGTATAAAAACACAAAATGGATAGACAACCCAATATTTTAAGAGACCTACCCGGAGACATGATTGGTGAAATCTTGTCTAGAGTCGGTCAGAATTCCTCGGCACAACTATTTAAGGCGAGATCAGTTTGTAAGACATTCGAAGAACGTTCCAAGAATGCCTTGGTTTATAAAAGGCTTTCGTTCGAAAGATGGGGGATATCACATTGGGAAATCCATAAGTTACGATGTGTTTACTTTGACGCATATATTGCGGGGAACCCAAATGCTATTTTACGCAACGGGTTAAGAAATTATTTTGACTCAGTATATCCGAATATAGGACTTCATGATTTAGAAAAAGCGGCTAACATGCAACATAAAGAAGCATGTTATGCTTACGGATTAGTAATGTTCGCTTCTCACCAAAGTGAGAACAAGAACATCGGGCTACAACTATTAAACAAAACGTTCCCACAAGTGACGAATTCGGTAATTGGGGTAAGAAATGAGGTTTTTAGGTTATTACGAGACTGTTGGTCATTACGTAACCCTCGTCCCTTTGACGACGTTACAATACGCTGTCTTATCAACGGCCATAACGGTTATGTTCCACAAGACCAAGGATGGGAAGTAGTCCTAGTAAAACCAGAATGCATGACTTGTTTCTGGACGTATGAATTACGTGTCTTTATTGCCTTTGCTGAACGACTTGTGTACTAGCTAGAATTATCTTCACAACTATCTTGTATCAAAGTTATTGTGTGCTATATTTCATGCTTTATGTAAAATAAGCGGTATTGTAAGTTTGTAAAATATTGTATAAAAGTTTGAACGCGAAATATTATTACAATCAGTTTTTCATATAGAATTGTAGTAGTTGAATTGTATATTAGCTACTAAGTATGAACTTAACGGGTAGGTACTACCCGAATTTAAACTTATAAAACGCTAATATGAAGAAAAAGCTTTTATAAATGAGTTCATATTATGCTACGAAATACTATTAACTACTCTTAATATTCTGTATGATTAACTTGTTCCATTTGACTATTTTGAAGGAAATGGCACCGACTACTCGACACACTGTGAATATGAATGAAGAGGAATTCCGTACTTTTCTAGCTTCAAACATAGCCGCAGTACAGGCTGCGCTACATACCAACAATAACCTTGGATCTGGCAGTACAGGAAATCGTGTAGGATGCACCTACAAAGAATTCACTGCCTGCAAACCTTTGGAATTTGATGGAACCGAAGGACCGATCGGATTGAAACGGTGGACCGAGAAGGTCGAATCGGTGTTTGCCATAAGTAAGTGTACTGAAGAGGACAAAGTGAAGTACGCTACACATACCTTCACAGGTTCTGCGTTAACATGGTGGAATACCTATCTAGAGCAAGTGGGACAAGATGATGCGTACGCACTACCTTGGTCAGCATTCAAGCACTTGATGAACGAGAAGTACCGTCCCAGAACCGAGGTCAATAAGCTCAAGACAGAACTTAGAGGGTTACGAACCCAAGGATTTGATATTACCACGTACGAAAGACGATTCACAGAATTGTGCCTATTGTGTCCGGGAGCATTCGAAGATGAGGAAGAGAAGATCGACGCGTTTGTAAAAGGATTACCGGAAAGAATCCAAGAAGATATAAGTTCACACGAGCCCGCCTCCATACAACAGGCATGTAGAATGGCTCACAAACTAGTAAACCAGATTGAAGAAAGAATTAAAGAACAGACTGCTGAAGAGGCCAATGTGAAGCAAGTCAAAAGAAAGTGGGAGGAAAACGGTGATAAGAATCACCAATACAACAACAACAGCAATTACAACAATAATCGCAACAATTATCCCAACAATCGCAACATCAATCGCAACTACAACAAACGGCCCAACAACAACAACAACAACAACAGCAACTACAACAATCATCCCAACAACAATAATAACCGCAACAACAACAACAACAACAACAATCAGAAGCAGCTATGCCAAAGCTGTGAAAAGTATCACTCGGGGTTCTGCACCAAATTTTGCAACAAGTGTAAAAGAAATGGTCATAGCGCGGTGAAGTGTGAGGTCTACGGACCAGGGGTTAATAGAACGAAAGGAACAAATGGTGTTGGAACGAGTAATGGCGGAGCAAGTAGTGTCGGAGCAAGTTATGCCAATGTAGTTTGTTATAAATGTGGAAAACCGGGCCACATTATTAGAAATTGCCCGAACCAGGAGAACACGAATGGACAAGGCCGCGGAAGAGTTTTCAATATTAATGCGGCAGAGGCACAGGAAGACCCGGAGCTTGTTACGGGTACGTTTCTTATTGACAATAAATCTGCTTACGTTTTATTTGATTCGGGTGCGGATAGAAGCTATATGAGTAGAGATTTTTGTGCTAAATTAAGTTGTCCATTGACGCCTTTGGATAGTAAATTTTTACTCGAATTAGCAAATGGTAAATTAATTTCAGCAGATAATATATGTCGGAATCGAGAAATTAAACTGGTTAGCGAAACATTTAAGATTGATTTGATACCAGTAGAGTTAGGGAGTTTTGATGTGATAATCGGTATGGACTGGTTGAAAGAAGTGAAAGCAGAGATCGTTTGTTACAAAAATGTAATTCGCATTATACGAGAAAAAGGAAAACCCTTAATGGTGTACGGAGAAAAGGACAACACGAAGCTACATATTATTAGTAATTTGAAGGCACAAAAACTAATAAGAAAAGGTTGCTATGCTGTTCTAGCACACGTCAAGAAAGTACAAACTGAAGAAACGAGCATCAATGATGTTCCCATTGCAAAAGAATTTCCCGATGTATTTCCGAAAGAATTACCGGGATTACCCCCACAGCGATCCGTTGAATTTCAAATAGATCTTGTACCAGGAGCTGCACCAATAGCTCGTGCTCCTTACAGACTCGCACCCAGCGAGATGAAAGAACTGCAAAGCCAATTACAAGAACTTTTAGAGCGTGGTTTCATTCGACCAAGCACATCACCGTGGGGAGCTCCTGTTTTGTTTGTCAAGAAGAAAGATGGTACATTCAGGTTGTGTATCGACTACCGAGAGTTGAACAAACTTACCATCAAGAACCGCTACCCACTACCGAGAATCGACGACTTATTTGATCAACTACAAGGCTCGTCTGTTTATTCAAAGATTGACTTACGTTCCGGGTATCATCAAATGCGGGTGAAATAAGATGATATTCCAAAGACTGCTTTCAGAACACGTTACGGTCATTACGAGTTTATGGTCATGCCGTTTGGTTTAACTAATGCACCAGCTGTGTTCATGGACCTTATGAACCGAGTGTGTGGACCATACCTTGACAAGTTTGTCATTGTTTTCATTGATGACATACTTATTTACTCAAAGAATGACCAAGAACACGGTGAACATTTGAGAAAGGTGTTAGAAGTATTGAGGAAAGAAGAATTGTACGCTAAGTTTTCAAAGTGTGCATTTTGGTTGGAAGAAGTTCAATTCCTCGGTCACATAGTGAACAAAGAAGGTATTAAGGTGGATCTGGCAAAGATAGAAACTGTTGAAAAGTGGGAAACCCCGAAAACTCCGAAACACATACGTCAGTTTTTAGGACTAGCTGGTTACTACAGAAGGTTCATCCAAGACTTTTCCAGAATAGCAAAACCCTTGACTGCATTAACGCATAAAAGGAAGAAATTTGAATGGAATGATGAACAAGAGAAAGCGTTTCTGTTATTGAAGAAAAAGCTAACTACGGCACCTATATTGTCATTGCCTGAAGGGAATGATGATTTTGTGATTTATTGTGATGCATCAAAGCAAGGTCTCGGTTGTGTATTAATGCAACGAACGAAGGTGATTGCTTATGCGTCTAGACAATTGAAGATTCACGAACAAAATTATACGACGCATGATTTGGAATTAGGCGCGGTTGTTTTTGCATTAAAGACTTGGAGGCACTACTTATATGGGGTCAAAAGTATTATATATACCGACAACAAAAGTCTTCAACACATATTTAATCAGAAACAACTGAATATGAGGCAGCGTAGGTGGATTGAATTACTGAATGATTACGACTTTGAGATTCGTTACCACCCGGGGAAGGCAAATGTGGTAGCCGATGCCTTGAGCAGGAAGGACAGAGAACCCATTCGAGTAAAATCAATGAATATAATGATTCATAATAACCTTACTACTCAAATAAAGGAGGCGCAACAAGGAGTTTTAAAAGAGGGAAATTTAAAGGATGAAATACCCAAAGGATCGGAGAAACATCTTAATATTCGGGAAGACGGAACCCGGTATAGGGCTGAAAGGATTTGGGTACCAAAATTTGGAGATATGAGAGAAATGGTACTTAGAGAAGCTCATAAAACCAGATACTTAATACATCCTGGAACGGGGAAGATGTACAAGGATCTCAGGAAATATTTTTGGTGGCCGGGTATGAAAGCCGATGTTGCTAAATACGTAAGAGAATGTTTGACGTGTTCTAAGGTCAAAGCTGAGCATCAGAAACCATCAGGTCTACTTCAACAACCTGAAATCCCAGAATGGAAATGGGAAAACATTACCATGGATTTCATCACTAAATTGCCAAGGACTGCAAGTGGTTTTGATACTATTTGGGTAATAGTTGATCGTCTCACCAAATCAGCACATTTCCTGCCAATAAGAGAAGATGACAAGATGGAGAAGTTAGCACGACTGTATTTGAAGGAAGTCGTCTCCAGACATGGAATACCAATCTCTATTATCTCTGATAGGGATGGCAGATTTATTTCAAGATTCTGGCAAACATTACAGCAAGTATTAGGAACTCGTCTAGACATGAGTACTGCCTATCATCCACAAACTGATGGGCAGAGCGAAAGGACGATACAAACGCTTGAAGACATGCTACGAGCATGTGTTATTGATTTCGGAAACAGTTGGGATCGACATCTACCATTAGCAGAATTTTCCTACAACAACAGCTACCATTCAAGCATTGAGATGGTGCCGTTTGAAGCACTTTATGGTAGAAAGTGCAGGTCTCCGATTTTTTGGAGTGAAGTGGGGGATAGACAGATTACGGGTCCGGAGATTATACAAGAAACTACCGAGAAGATCATCCAAATTCAACAACGGTTGAAAACCGCCCAAAGTCGACAAAAGAGCTACGCTGACATTAAAAGAAAAGATATAGAATTTGAAATTGGAGAGATGGTCATGCTTAAAGTTGCACCTTGGAAAGGCGTTGTTCGATTTGGTAAACGAGGGAAATTAAATCCAAGGTATATTGGACCATTCAAGATTATTGATCGTGTCGGACCAGTAGCTTACCGACTTGAGTTACCTCAACAACTCGCGGCTGTACATAACACTTTCCACATTTCGAATTTGAAGAAATGTTTTGCTAAAGAAGATCTCACTATTCCGTTAGATGAAATCCAAATCAACGAAAAACACCAATTCATCGAAGAACCCGTCGAAATAATGGATCGTGAGGTTAAAAGACTTAAGCAAAACAAGATACCAATTGTTAAGGTTCGATGGAATGCTCGTAGAGGACCCGAGTTCACCTGGGAGCGTGAAGATCAGATGAAGAAGAAATACCCGCATCTATTTCCAGAAGATTCGTCAACACCTTCAACAGCTTAAAATTTCGGGACGAAATTTATTTAACGGGTAGGTAATGTAGAAACCCGAACTTTTCCATGTTTATATATATTAATTGAGATTGATATTTACATGATTAAATGTTTCCAACATGTTAAGCAATCAAACTTGTTAAGACTTGATTAATTGAAATATGTTTCATATAGACAATTGACCACCCAAGTTGACCGGCGATTCACGAACGTTAAAACTTGTAAAAACGACATGACGATATATATATATGGATATACATATGGTTAACATGAGATTATTATAAGTAAGTATCTCCATAAGTATATTAATAATGAGTTATATACATATAAACAAGACTACTAACTTAAGGATTTCGAAACGAGACATATATGTAACGATTATCATTGTAACGACATTTAAATGTATATATATCATATTAAGATATATTAATATATCATAATATCATGATAATATAATAATTTAACATCTCATTAGATATGATAAACAATGGGTTAACAACATTAATTGAGATCGTTAACTTAAAGGTTTCAAAACAACACTTACATGTAACGACTAACGATGACTTAACGACTCAGTTAAAATGTATATACATGTAGTGTATTTAGATGTATTAAAATACTTTTGGAAGACTTCAAGACATATATCAAAACACTCATACTTAACGAAAATGGTTACAGTTACTTTTCCATTCTTTTCTTTCATCAAGAATTGTAGTCGTATTCTTACCCGTATTATACACAGCTTCAAAACGTACTTACTATGAGTATATACCAATAGGAACTAGCATGGGATTCCACTATTTATTATGTCATGTATGACTAATCAATTTTAACTTCTACCATGAGCTAGTCAACTAACTAGAACTCCTTTTAACCCCACTCACCACTCACCAATTACCACTCATCATTCACTCCATTTCACTTCTAATTCTCTTTCTAATTCTCTCTCAACACACACACACACTATTATGAACGTATTTTTCCAGTAGTTAATCATCATCTTCATCAAAAATCACTTCAAGAATCAAGCTATAATCATCATAGGAAGAACACTTCAAGAACACTTCAAAAATCCCTTCAAGTTTACTAATTTACTTCCAAGCTTTCTAATCCATTCCAAGTAATCATCTAAGATCAAGAAACCTTTGTTATATATAGTAGGTTATCTTTCTTATTCAAGGTAATATTCATATTCAAAATTTGATTCAATTTCTATAACTATAAACTATCTTAATTCGAGTAAAAATCTTACTTGAACTTGTTTTTGTGTCATGATCCTACTTCAAGAACTTTCAAGCCATCCAAGATCCTTTGAAGCTAGATCATTTCTTGTCACTTCCAGTAGGTTTACCTACTAAACTTGAGGTAGTAATGATTTTCATAACATCATTCGATTCATATATATAAAACTATCTTATTCGAAGGTTTAAACTCGTAATCACTAGAACATAGTTTAGTTAATTCTAAACTTGTTCGCAAACAAAAGTTAATCCTTCTAACTTGACTTTTAAAATTAACTACACACATGTTCTATATCTATATGATATGCTAACTTAATGATTTAAAACCTGGAAACACGAAAAACACCGTAAAATCGGATTTACGCCGTCGTAGTAACACCGCGGGCTGTTTTGGGTTAGTTAATTAAAAACTATGATAAACTTTGATTTAAAAGTTGTTATTCTGAGAAAATGATTTTTATTATGAACATGAAACTATATCTAAAAATTATGGTTAAACTCAAAATGGAAGTATGTTTTCTAAAATGGTCATCTAGACGTCGTTCTTTCGACTGAAATGACTACCTTTACAAAAACGACTTGTAACTTATTTTTCCGACTATAAACCTATACTTTTCTATTTAGATTCATAAAATAGAGTTCAATATGAAACCATAGCAATTTGATTCACTCAAAACGGATTTAAAATGAAGAAGTTATGGGTAAAACAAGATTGGATAATTTTTCTCATTTTAGCTACGTGAAAATTGGTAACAAATCTATTCCAACCATAACTTAATCAACTTGTATTGTATATTATGTAATCTTGAGATACCATAGACACGTATACAATGTTTCGACCTATCATGTCGACACATCTATATATATTTCGGAACAACCATAGACACTCTATATGTGAATGTTGGAGTTAGCTATACAGGGTTGAGGTTGATTCCAAAATATATATAGTTTGAGTTGTGATCAATACTGAGATACGTATACACTGGGTCATGGATTGATTCAAGATAATATTTATCGATTTATTTCTGTACATCTAACTGTGGACAACTAGTTGTAGGTTACTAACGAGGACAGCTGACTTAATAAACTTAAAACATCAAAATATATTAAAAGTGTTGTAAATATATTTTAAACATACTTTGATATATATGTATATATTGTTATAGGTTCGTGAATCAACCAGTGGCCAAGTCCTACTTCCTGACGAAGTAAAAATCTGTGAAAGTGAGTTATAGTCCCACTTTTAAAATCTAATATTTTTGGGATGAGAATACATGCAAGTTTTATAAATGATTTACAAAATAGACACAAGTACGTGAAACTACATTCTATGGTTGAATTATCGAAATCAAATATGCCCCTTTTTATTAAGTCTGGTAATCTAAGAATTAGGGAACAGACACCCTAATTGACGCGAATCCTAAAGATAGATCTATTGGGCCTAACAAACCCCATCCAAAGTACCGGATGCTTTAGTACTTCGAAATTTATATCATATCCGAAGGGTGTCCCGGAATGATGGGGATATTCTTATATATATGCATCTTGTTAATGTCGGTTACCAGGTATTCACCATATGAATGATTTTTATCTCTATGTATGGGATGTGTATTGAAATATGAAATCTTGTGGTCTATTGTTACGATTTGATATATATAGGTTAAACCTATAACTCACCAACATTTTTGTTGACGTTTAAAGCATGTTTATTCTCAGGTGAATACTAAGAGCTTCCGCTGTTGCATACTAAAATAAGGACAAGATTTGGAGTCCATGTTTGTATGATATTGTGTAAAAACTGCATTCAAGAAACTGATTTCGATGTAACATATTTATATTGTAAACCATTATGTAATGGTCGTGTGTAAACAGGATATTTTAGATTATCATTATTTGATAATCTACGTAAAGCTTTTTAAACCTTTATTTATGAAATAAAGGTTATGGTTTGTTTTAAAAATGAATGCAGTCTTTGAAAAACGTCTCATATAGAGGTCAAAACCTCGCAACGAAATCAATTAATATGGAACGTTTTTAATCAATAAGAACGGGACATTTCAGCACCCCTTGCTTATCCTTTTTATTACTTATTTATTTTTATTTCAATTATTTTCAGTCTAAAGATATTATCTGTGTACTAACAACTAAGCGCTATACTTGCGCTTAGTACTTACAAGATTGTTGAATGTGTTCAGGCGAAATGCCAAGTTCAGGAGCTTCAGCTTACATTCCAGTTCGCAGGAGGAGGACTCCTAGAGTTTACTCTTCCGGAAGCAGTGCTGATAAGAACATGTCATCAACAGGGCAATTAGGCCCAAGGCGATTGATATTGGAGAGCGTTGAGGAGGATATCGGCACAGCACCGCCAGCTCCTCCAGTTCGATGATCAAGACGTTTAGCCAGGAAACCAGTCGAGCACACACAGTTGCCAGATACGCATGAGCCAAAGATAGTGATACATTACGGAGCCACTTTGAGTGACCCTGATGTTGCATGGGCACTACTCAGTGATCAGCAGAGACTCTACAGAGCTCTGAGAGCATACCTCCAGCGCGAGGGGATGCCACGCAGTACTCTGGGCCCGTATTCATTTAGGCTAGTGCGCCGTGTTCATCCGACACGACAAGCTACGCCCAGGCGTTCCACACCGGCCTCAGTTCACTCAGTTGCCTCAGCTGCTATGCCTGCACACGCTACTCCTATTCCTATCACGCTGCCTTCTCCAGTCACCGAGCCAGTTCTAGTCACTGAGTTACCAGAGGGTTGTCACCTAGTCACTATTCCCATTTCAGTGGAGCCACTAACGGGCCAGACATTTGAGATCACTGGGAGCATACCTAATGAGGAGCCTTTCCCAGACTTATCCCACCTGGAGATGTCGTCAGACTTATGTCTGGATTTATTACTAGGCCCTGAGTGGATATAGGGCAGCCTCTCGAGTACTTTTCGAACCTATAGGATGATGAGATCTTCAGATACTTTGCAGAGCAGACTCAGCGCATTGACCAGAAATATTATCAAAAGAGACTGGTCCGTAGGATATTGACCGTAGGAAGGCCCTGTCATACCCCGTCTTAATCCGTCTGGACGAAGTCACTAACATCTGGTTCCATTGCGATGATCGACTCCAAATAATGTCTTTACAATGAGCAAATGCACAGCGGAAGATTTTTTTCATACCTGAAAATAAACATGCTTTCAAGTGTCAACCAAAAGGTTGGTGAGTTCATTAGTTTAACATAAATAATCATTTCCATCATTTTAATAGACCACAAGATTTTCATTTTCATTTCTCATAAATAAATGTCCCATGCATAGTGTAACATCCGTGTTACATCCGTCCCACATCGGTTGGAGAGGGGAACGAAGCATGCCTTATAAGGGTGTGGAGACCTTTCCTAGCATGACGCGTTTTGGGACCACAAGCGCAACAGATCTCATGAGAACTCTGCAGTTAAGCGTGCTCAGGCGAGAGCACTACCAGGATGGGTGACCTCCTGGGAAAGTGCTCGTCGTGTGTGGTTGCCAAGAAAAATCCGTGCGCCTACGGGCAAAGCGGACAATATCATGCTACGGGAAACGTTTACCTGGGATGTTACATATGGTATCAGAGCCAGGCCCCGAACCAAACGTGCACAGTGAGGACGCTGTGTCCCATTAGGGGGGAGGATTGTAACATCCGTGTTACATCCGTCCCACATCGGTTGGAGAGGGGAACGAAGCATGCCTTATAAGGGTGTGGAGACCTTTCCTAGCATGACGCGTTTTGGGACCACAAGCGCAACAGATCTCATGAGAACTCTGCAGTTAAGCGTGCTCAGGCGAGAGCACTACCAGGATGGGTGACCTCCTGGGAAAGTGCTCGTCGTGTGTGGTTGCCAAGAAAAATCCGTGCGCCTACGGGCAAAGCGGACAATATCATGCTACGGGAAACGTTTACCTGGGATGTTACACATAGAGACAAAAATATCATTCATATGAATTGAACACCTGGTAACCGACATTAACAAGATGCATATAAGAATATCCCCATCATTCTGGGATCCTCCTTCGGACATGATATAAATTTGGAAGTACTAAAGCATCCGGTACTTTGGATGGGGTTCGTTAGGCCCGATAGATCTATCTTTAGGATTCGCGTCAATTAGGGTGTCTGTTCCCTAATTCTTAGATTACCAGACTTAATAAAAAGGGGCATATTCGATTTCAATAATTCAACCATATAATGTAGTTTTGATTACTTGTGTCTATTTCGTAAAACAGTTATAAAAACAACGCATGTATTCTCAGTCCCAAAAATATATATTGCAAAAGCATTTAAAAATGGAGTATTGAAACTCACAATAATGTATTTTGTAGTAAAAATACATATGACGACATTGAACAATGCAGGGTTGGCCTCGGATTCACGAACCTATATCATTTGTATATTTATTAAAACATATAATAGAAATTTCATAATTTCATTTATTAATTATATAAATTTTATATGTTTATAGTTATATGGTTTTTATACTAAATTTCATAAATATATATATATATATATATATATTACATCTTATGTTGTATACTTTACTTATATATATATACTTTACTTATATATATTACATCTTATGTTGTATTTGTTTAATTTGTATGTAATTAAAATAGCTAATATCTATACATTTAGTTATATTACTATATCTATATATATCTATGATTAGTATTAAATGATAAATTCAATAGTTTATTGTATGAAAGTAATTATTTAAAAATATAATATGTTTGATATATGGTTTTATGAAATATTATTATAATTAGTATATATGTATTAAATGTATTTTGTGTACAAAATATTTATTTGTTAAAACTAGTAATTTTTGGTAATTAAAAATGATTAATAATCCTATTACTTCATAGTAATACTTATTTTGATAATAATATTTATAACAATCTTATTATTATTTGTAATCTTGATAAAATACTTTTGTTAATAATAATCATAATTGTAACTAGGGTTATGATAATAATAATAATAATAGGTAACTAATACTTGTATTAGTAATAATAATAATACTAATAATCATAATACACTAATAATAATAATAATAATAATAATAATAATAATAATAATAATAATAATAATAATAATAATAATATCAACAAAATTAGTAATGATAATACTAATACATTTTTAAATGATAATACTAGCAATAATAATGTTAATATCCTAAATTATATTAATAATCACTTCTTTAATAATAATAACTAACATAATAACAATAATAACAACTACATAGAAATAGTAATAATAATAATAATAATAATAATAAAAATAATAATAATAATAATAATAATAACAATAATAATAATAATAGTTATAACATTAATGATAATAATAACAATACTAACAATAAATATAATTTTCATATAAAGATCTACCTTCCTAAGCTTTTATAAAAAGAATTGCACCAAACCGGGCTTGAACCCGTGACCTTTCGCTCACCAACAAGTCTCTCAAACCGACCAGTCCATTCTGTTTTTCTGACCATATACGAACCATTTATTTATTTAACCCCTATTTATCAGTTTTCTCTACTTCATCTTCTTCATGATTTCAAATGACTACCACCGATCAAACTAACAAAAACGAGTAACAAGTTCTGTTTTAGGAAATTTAACTGAAATATATCAACCTATATTGGTCTTTGATTAAAAATAAAAAAATATATACATAAATTACTGCTGCTATCGCAACTTTAAAAAAAAAGAAAACTTGTTTTCGATTTATAAACGTTTTTAGCTTACGATTCCTTCATGGAATATTTTCCAAATTACCTCTTGAAACTTTCCCAATCATCAATTTAATTGGAATCATCAAAATGAGTTCAAATTTTTGCGAAGAACAATTCAGTTGACTTTTTAAATTTAAAGTTTGACTCCAAAATTTGGATTCGATAGGACGAATTGGGAATTGAAACTTTGCAGGAAGTTTAAGTGAACGATTACTAACCACTTGGCATTATTACTTTTTGAAATTTAGTTTGAATTCGGGAATTGGCTAAAAAAAATGAAGAACAGGGACGGTTTCATTAGTTTCTTCATTTTTTTTCAATTTGATTACACAGATAATTAAAGATTACAAGTATTTGTGATTGATTATGATGGTGTAGAGTCAAATGAATTTACTTAACATTCGGAATTAATTGCTTTATAGCAAAACAACAATGAGTCGACAGCTACACTCAAGAAAATAACAGAAAAATAAAAATAAAAAAATAGAAAAAGAGATTTAGCAGAATTTGTCTGTGTTATAGGTTTAGATTCATTCAATAAAGTCTTATAAACAAGATTAGCAATCTAACACAGTTCGATTGTTACATATAACAGTTTGTACGAATTGTTTGTTTGTTTTATAGTTTTTTTTATGATATAAACTGATAATTAATAAATCTATTATTAATAATAATGTTTATATTAATAATAAATTATAATGATACAACAATTATAATAATTATATTATTACTGATAATGTTATTAGATTGTATTAGTTTTTAATAATAATAACAATAATAATTATACAATACTAATATTCAATATTTAATAATGAATATGAAACTAATAATAATAGTAATATTAGAAGTAAATATACTAATAATAATATCTTTAATTCTAATAATATTAATAATAATAATTAAAAATCATAATTATAATAATGATAAATAATATTTTTAATGATAATGGTAATATTAGTAATAACAATAATACTAATATTAATATAACTATATTTTAATTAATACATACATATATATTAATATTATAATTTATTAATTATGTAATATCTAATAATAACATATATTTAATATTTAATATTTATACATTTTACAATATACAATACACATATAATTATTAATTAAGTATATATATATATATATATATATATATATATATATATATATATATATATATATATATATATATATATATATATATATATATTCATTTAATAGCAACTTAATTATTCTGTATTATTTTACAATTTTAATTCTAATGATTGAATTGTATTTTATGATTTCAAATTATTAGATATTATTATATTTATATATATATACATATTTGTTTACAAAGAATTATTCGTGAATCGTTGGGAATGGTCAATGGTCAATTGCAAATATGAAACGGTTTTAAACTTTTTGAGACTCAACATTACAGACTTTGCTTATCGTGTCGAAATCATTCAAAGATTAAATTTAAATTTGGTCAGAAATTGTCGGGTCGTCACAGTACCTACCCGTTAAAGAAATTTTGTCCCGAAATTTGAGTAAGGTGGTCATGGCTAACAATAAAAATATTTTCTTGACGAATATGAGTTGATAAAGAGAGTTTTATCATTATTGATTAATATAGATAAAACCATTTGATTTTGTGAAGAGTACGAGTGAAGCTATCGCAAAATGGTGAAATGAATTAAATACTGTTTCGTCATATCTTTTGACGTGGATACGATTGATTTTCGGAAATCAAGGGATTTAAAGAAAATATTGGAAATCTATAAGATCTGATTCTTCGGGATTTATGGGAAATAAGATCTCTATAATTAAATGCGATCACCTGTCTCGATTGCTCTGTCTGGTATTTTCACTATAAATGAACTTCTTTCGTTTCATTATTTCCCATCACTTCCAATTTCTATATTTTAAATTCATTCTTCCAAATCATCAATCAATATGCTTTATCCAGTTTTAATTCTGGATATATTCCTGACTTTCATATTGATCATTCTCCTTTTTCATCTACCACCAGAGGAATCTGTCTACTTCTACTATGCTCTTGGGTTTATAGTGTTTTTTTAGTTCTCCCGAGTCTTTATATTGCTATTCGTATTAATATCCAATGTTTGTGACCTCTAAGTTGTTATTGGGCTTTATATTTTTTTTTTATATTCTGAAGCTCTTTGCCTTTTTATTCTCTTCTCGACCTCTAGTAAAGCGAGTAACGGTCCAAAATTCGTAAGTATAGAGTTTCGGATGGTTATAATATTCTAAGTAGAGAGAAACGTAATAGCACGATTTGATTTGTTAAATTACCAGAATCACGGAAGATAGAACTATCAAGAATATATGTTCTTGATATGTTTAGAGATTAGATAGAATGTAAGAGTCGTGTAACATGGCACATGATGACGATATAGTCTGTGAATCATCACGTTCCATTTAGAAACTCAGCATGACTTACTGTAATATAATCACGTTGATCAAGTGTCATTATATTATACTAACTCATGCATCAATTTCTTTACATTTCTCCAGAATTCATTCATAAATTAAACTTAGATTTTACAGAAGTTTCCAATATAATGAAACACAGGAAGCACGAAGAGTTATATAATTTCGGACGAGAATATTTATGAAAATATCCTCAAAAATATCTAAGATATTTATGATGATTTTTTTTTTTGGAATTTCCAAATTCGAAGGTTGATGAAAAAAAAAATTTCCGTAAGATTTTAACATGACTTCGGAGCAAGATATACTTTAAAGATTTCAACGGATCCAGAATTACATGGATTCTTTGAATATAGGGTATGGTCCTTGTATTTGTCCTTGGTCTCCTTCGTGGTTAGCTCAATCCGTTTTCCAGTTCCAACTTTTCTGAGCTTTTCCAACGTACTATTCTTTATCATCAAACTTCCAACGATTAAGGTCGTTTTCGGTTGCCTACAGTTTTCCGCTGCTTCATTCAGCTTTTTTTTTTTTTTTTGAAGTTCAATGTATTGATTCGTAGGCTGGGTGCTTTTCAAAATTTCAGAATTGAAGATCGTAATTTTAGGAGTTAATTGTTATATGTATACATATAACTATTGATGTAAAAAGGCTATGAGATTCGAAATACTGATTGCTGATTCTCGGTAATTGGTATGGCAATTATTGTTACAGGGTATAGATGAATACACGATAGGGTTTCAATGAATATAATGATTTTTCGGAACGTCAAAGATCAATGAAGTTACTGGTAAGTTTGCTGCTAATGTGGTGGAATATAAACGGTTTTCCGGTATCGATGATGAAATGCAACTTAAATATCAAGGTTATAATAAGGTTTATTCGAATGAAAAGTCGAAGTTGACTTATTGTAGCTGTGACAAAATTTGCTACTTTGAAAGGAATCACCAAGTTATTTTGGGTAATAATAACACTAAGAAATTAGCATAGCTACGTTTTAAACGTTTACTCAGTTGCCGAGAGTTTCTCAGGTGAATAGCTATGTGCGTCAATCTTCTCTTCCGTAGATGATTTGTGGTTAGTTCATCCTCTAGATTGAGGTGTTTTCAAGAATCATGAAAGGTTTGAACACAGATCATAATTGTCAAGATACAAATGAAGTTTAGGATGAAATCAAGTGGCAAACTTGAAGAAATGTTTAGTTTCATATGTTATAATCAATATTTTAATTCATTTTAAATTGTCCAATGTTATTAGTCCACAGTCGATAGTCCACAGTTGACAGTCCAATAATTCATATATAATTTAATATATAATATTCGAATTAATTAATAAGTATCGTGACCCGTATACATGTCTCAGACTCGATCACAACTCAAATTATATATATTATTGTAGAATCAATCTCAACCCTGTATAGAGAACTCGATCATTACTGCATATAGAGTGTCTATGGTTATTCCAAATAATATATATAAATGCGTCGATATGATATGTCAAAACCTTGTATACGTGTCCCGATATTTAAAGTGCGTAAAATAAATAATAGAAAATAAATGACGATAAATAAAGTGCGTAAAGTAAATAACAGAAATTAAATGACAATAAATAAAATTGCGAGAATGTAAATTGCGATAATTAAATTGCGATAAATAAAATGTAATCAGTTAGCTAGGAGCAATTAGCTAGGAACAGTTAGCGTGGATTCTTAACAAAATTTCTCATAGTTAATTTGTTTGTTTCTAACAAATTTTATTTTGTCAAATGTTTTCTTCATTATGCCATTGTTGGATTCTGATAGGTCAAAATCCAAATATGAAATTGATTAAAAATGGTTACTCTGTGTTGACGGATATGTATATCGGTGAAGGTAAGTAAGATAGTAAATGACTGTTGAATTAAATTCGAAGATTGTGCAGTGTAACTTATTAATGTGAAATCTAAATATTCCTCGGGTATTACCTACCCGTTAAAATATTTTCACCATTAACAGTTTGTACGAAAGAATTCTTTTCAATTACACTCTTTATGAAAATATACTTACATACATATATTTTCTTTAGATGTAATATAGATTTAATGAGTTAATATGATATTAATCTCGTTTGATTTTTCGGTTGAAACTAGAATAAATAATCTCTAAAACTTTAGAGATTACTTAATCGTTATGTAGAATGAAGATGAATAATGTAGAACGATTTGTAGAACGATGATTAAGTTCGAGGTACAGAATGAGATGTTGAGGCATGTGATGTTGAAACTTGAGTTGTTGGTGGTACTGGTGCTGTTACTGATGGTACTGTTGGTGCCGATGATGTTGCTGAAGCTGGTAAATTTTGCACCATATTCTCTAAAAATCATTACTCAGGCGCGAAGCTCGTTGACTTCTTCGATTACTCCGAGATGATTGTCGGTAAGAACGAGTGAATGAATACGATTTAGAATCTGAGATAGTATATAATCGTGGTGAGATATTCAGGAAATGAGGGTGAAAATGGTCTTGCGGATAGGTTCGCCGGTAAGTGCTTCAGGTTTTTCACCAAGAGTGCAGGTTGGTGAGTGGAAAGGATTGCCTTCTTCTCGTCTCTATTGATTAAGTCAACTATGAACCCATCAGATGAATTGGGGATGGATGATTGGTTAATTCATTCTGATAACGCTGCTTTCGGAGCTTAGGTGAAACTCCATATCGGAATAGCTGTCGAAATCCGAGGAATTCGAACTGGTTGAGGGATTCATCTCGTACGATCAGATGAAGGATTTTCAATAAGAAATAGATTATAGGATGTAGATTAATACCCTGCAATACATAATTTACATATGCATATATAATACTAAAATCCCATAAGTTACGGAGGAATCTACGGAATATATCAGATAAGTCTACAGTAACAGATACGCTAAGATATGAATTTTGTCTATACACTATTCATGCAGTCAATGCAGTAAAATGTGTCTAGACTAAGAATAATGAGCAGGTAATTTCCTAAGGATGATAAGCAGATGATTTCCGACAAAAATGATAAGCAAAACTTTTGACATGCAGACACGGTCGAAGTCCAGACTCATTAATGCACCCTAACGACTATCAGTTAGACATACTAATACAAGACTTGGTTCGCTAAGATCACCGCTCTGATACCACATGTCATACCCCGTCCTAATCCATCTGGACGAAGTCACTAACATCTGGTTCCATTGCGATGACCGACTCCAAATAATGTCTTTACAATGAGCAAATGCACAGCGGAAGATTTCTTTCATACCTGAGAATAAACATGCTTTCAAGTGTTAACCAAAAGGTTGGTGAGTTCATTAGTTTAACATAAATAATCATTTCCATCATTTTAATAGACCACAAGATTTTCATTTTCATTTCTCATAAATAAACGTCCCATGCATAGAGACAAAAATATCATTCATATGGATTGAACACCTGGTAACCGACATTAACAAGATGCATATAAGAATATCCCCATCATTTCGGGATCCTCCTTCGGACATGATATAAATTTCGAAGTACTAAAGCATCTGGTACTTTGGATGGGGTTCGTTAGGCCCGATAGATCTATCTTTAGGATTCGCGTCAATTAGGGTGTCTGTTCCCTAATTCTTAGATTACCAGACTTAAAAAAGGGCATATTCGATTTCGATAATTCAACCATATAATGTAGTTTTGATTACTTGTGTCTATTTCGTAAAACAGTTATAAAAACAACGCATGTATTCTCAGTCCCAAAAATATATATTGCAAAAGCATTTAAAAAGGGAGTAATGAAACTCACAATAATGTATTTTGTAGTAAAAATACATATGACGACATTGAACAATGCAGGGTTGGCCTCGGATTCACGAACCTATATCATTTGTATATTTATTAAAACATATAATAGAAATTTCATAATTTCATTTATTAATTATATAAATTTTATATGTTTATAGTTATATGGATTTTATACTAAATTTCATAAAATATATATATATATATATATATATATATATATATATATATATATATATATATATATACTTTACTTATATATATTACATCTTATGTTGTATTTGTTTAATTTGTATGTAATTAAAATAGCTAATATCTATACATTTAGTTATATTACTATATCTATATATATATCTATGATTAGTATTAAATGATAAATTTAATAGTTTATTGTATGAAAGTATTTATTTAAAAATATAATATGTTTGATATATGGTTTTATGAAATATTATTATAATTAGTATATATGTATTAAATGTATTTTGTGTACAAAATATTTATTTGTTAAAACTAGTAATTTTTGGTAATTAAAAAAGATTAATAATCCTATTACTTCATAGTAATACTTATTTTGATAATAATATTTATAACAATCTTATTATTATTTATAATCTTGATAAAATACTTTTGTTAATAATAATCATAATTGTAACTAGGGTTATGATAATAATAATAATAATAATAATAATAATAATAATAATAATAATAATAGGTAACTAATACTTGTATTAGTAATAATAATAATACTAATAATCATAATACACTAATAATAATAATAATAATATCAACAAAATTAGTAATGATAATACTAATACATTTTTAAATGATAATACTAGCAATAATAATGTTAATATCCTAAATTATATTAATAATCACTTCTTTAATAATAATAACTAACATAATAACAATAATAACAACTACTTAGAAATAGTAATAATAATAATAATAATAATAATAATAATAATAATAATAATAATAATAATAATAATAATAATAATAATAATAATAATAATAATAACAATAATAATAATAATAGTTATAACATTAATTATAATAATAACAATACTAACAATAAATATAATTTTCATATAAAGATCTACCTTCCAAAGCTTTTATAAGAAGAATTGCACCAAACCGGGCTCGAACCCGTGACCTCCCGCTCACCAACAAGTCTCTCAAACCTACCAGTCCATTCTGTTTTTCTGACCATATATGAACCATTTATTTATTTAACCCATATTTATCAGTTTTCTCTACTTCATCTTCTTCATGATTTCAAATGACTACCACTAATCAAACTAACAAAAACGAGTAACAAGTTCTGTTTTAGGAAATTTAACTGAAATATATCAACCTATATTGGTCTTTGATTAAAAATAAAAAAAATATATATATAAATTACTGCTGCTGCTATCGCAACTTTAAAAAGAAAAAGAAAACTTGTTTTCGATTTATAAACGTTTTTAGCTTACGATTCCTTCATGGAATATTTTCCAAATTACCTCTTGAAACTTTCCCAATCATCAATTTAATTGGAATCATCAAAACGAGTTCGAATTTTCGCGAAGAACAGTTCAGTTTACTTTTTAAATTTTAAGTTTGACTCCAAAATTTGGATTCGATAGGACGAATTGGGAATTGAAACTTTGCAGGAAGTTTAAGCGAACGATTACTAACCACTTGGCATTATTACTTTTTGAAATTTAGTTTGAATTCGGGAATTGGCTATAAAAAAAATGAAGAACAGGGACGGTTTCATTGGTTTCTTCATTTTGTTTTTCAATTTGATTACACAGATAATTAAAGATTACAAGTATTTGTGATTGATTATGATGGTGTAGAGTCAAATGAATTTACTTAACATTCGGAATTAATTGCTTTATAGCAAAACAACAATGAGTCGACAGCTACACTCAAGAAAATAACAGAAAAATAAAAATAAAAAAATAGAAAAAGAGATTTAGCAGAATTTGTCTGTGTTATAGGTTTAGATTCGTTCAATAAAGTCTTATATACAAGATTAGCAATCTAACACAGTTCGATTGTTACATATAACAGTTTGTACGAATTGTTTGTTTATTTTATAGTGTTTTTTTATGATATAAACTAATAATTAATAAATCTATTATTAATAATAATGTTTATATTAATAATAAATTATAATGATACAACAATTATAATAATTATATTATTACTGATAATGTAATTAGACTGTATTAGTTTTTAATAATAATAACAATAATAATTATACAATACTAATATTCAATATTTAATAATGAATATGAAACTAATAATAATAGTAATATTAGAAGTAAATATACTAATAATAATATCATTAATTATAATAATATTAATAATAATAATTAAAAATCATAATTTTAATAATGATAAATAATATTTTTAATGATAATGGTAATATTAGTAATAACAATAATACTAATATTAATATAACTATATTTTAATTAATACATACATATATATTAATATTATAATTTATTAATTATGTAATATCTAATAATAACATATATTTAATATTTAATATTTATACATTTTACAATATACAATACACATATAATTATTAATTAAGTGTATATATATATATATATATATATATATATATATATATTCATTTAATAGCAACTTAATTATTCTGTATTATTTTACATTTTTAATTCTAATGATTGAATTGTATTTTATGATTTCAAATTATTAGATATTATTATATTTATATATATACATATTTGTTTACAAACAATTGTTCGTGAATCGTTGGGAATGGTCATTGGTCAATTGCAAATATGAAACGGTTTTAAACTTTTTGAGACTCAACATTACAGACTTTGCTTATCGTGTCGAAATCATTCAAAGATTAAATTTAAATTTGGTCGGAAATTGTCGGGTCGTCACAGGCCCAGCACTAGGAAAGTAACACGACCGTAGGGAAGTAATCCTTCCTCAAACCTATTTCGATTATAACGCACTAAAATCTCTAAGTGTGGGCTAACTCCCGAAACTAACTTAGAATTTTTGAAGTCAATGTCCTTAATTTATATAGTATTAAAATATTCTTTTTAGAGAACATTAGGGACAATGTTCTTCTAAGTGTGGGGTAATGGGTAAGGTTTTTAAAGGTCAAAGTTGTAACATCCCGCGTTTTTCCGTTAAATTTATTTTAACGCCGTCTTTTTTTTAATAACATCTTTCGTCACCTATATTCGTACACTTCGTTAACTAATGTTCTTGATAATCCCGTTACTCGATTACAACATCTCTCGTTAACTTGCATTTTAAAAATATTCGATCGGTTAATTCCCGCACCCGACTACAAACTTGAGGGACTAAACTTGCCAAAGAGCCAAACTAGTTGACTAGGTCAATTAGTCAACTCCATCCTCCTCCATTCATTTTCATCTCCACCATCTTCATTACTTCCATCTTTTCTCTCAACCTTCAAACAAAAGATTCATCATCTAATTTCGATTTAGCAAGCAAACATCAAAACAAACTACATATTCTCGATCCTCTCATCATCCTCTACGATTTGATACTAACTTCATTGATTTTGGGTAACATTTCTAAAACTCTAGATTTCTTTAAATTCGTGTTTTTGACTTGAAATGTTGTTAGTTAGTGTCTATGGCTCGTGTATAACATGAATATATGATTTGTATGCTCGATCTTGATGTTTTGGTGTAACTAGCTTGAAAATGAAAAGTGTATGCTTAATCTTTGATTTTGGATGATTAAATGTGTTAGATTGTTAAAGTTCATGTTTTAAAAGTGTTACTAGCATCATTAGCTTCATGTTGATGTATAGATTGATTAAAGAAACTTCATAAACGTGATTATTGATTTTGTGAACTTTTGGTTAGGGTTTGATAGCTTTAAAACGAACTTTTGATGTGTTGAATGCTCGTTAATGTTATTAATAAGTGTTTAGTTGTATTACATGTTTGATTACCTTCAAAACGGCATATCATATGTATAAATTGGATTCCCGGAACTTGAAATGCATTTGATGAACCTAAACTTTGATTTTGAATGCTTAACGACCATTCAACGAGATTTCTGTTGTCTTAAATGATGATTTTGATTAATGATATGTGTTTAGTTGTATTCCTTGTCGAAATAGCTTTCCGATGATATAAAATACATGTTCTAATTGTTTGCGGATCATAAAATGTGATTGTTTGTGTTTTGGTTCGTCCATTTGAGGAATTCAGCAAACAGACCCTGGATGCCAATTGGGATGCCGTCCTGATTTTGGGACGCCGTCCCACTCTTCATATTGGGACACCGTCCTGATTTTGGGACACCGTCCTGATACACTAAAATGGGCTGTTTTGCTTGGTCATTTGACGTAAAATGTTTGATATGCTACGGACCTCCGATTAACATGAAACTTGGCCAACATGCTCATATATGATTATATAACTTAGAAAAATTGTCGGATACCCGACCCGACCCCGTTGACTTTGACTTTGACCAAGTTTGACTTTTAGTCAAACTTAACTAAACACTTATGCAATCGTTCTAGTCTTTCTTTTATACTTGATTCTTGCATGAAACTTGACAACGTGATTCACATGCTATACTTTTCGAGTCGTAACGAGCCATAGGACTAATTGAACACATTTCGCCCGACCTTGTGTCGTAACCGGTTAATTGATACAACTTACTTGTTTAGGTCAAGGCTAAGCAACTATCATGCACACGTTTACTTGTGAAGTACTTTTATACTCGTGCACTCGAGGTGAGATCATAGTCCCACCTTTTCAACAACTTTTTATACTTTTAAATTGTGGGCTGAGAAACATATACTTTGTTACATTTTGTACTACTTACTTTTATACTTTGAACACAAGTACAAGGAAAAAAAACATTCCACAGCGAGTTAGAACAAAAATCCTCAATTCGATTATCATTAGTTACACTTGCAGGGTGTAAGCGAGAACTTATATTGTGTGGCCATACGGGTTTGACAAACCCTCATTACGGACGGTTCGCTACCGTCTACGGATGAAATATATTTTCGAGAAACAGTGTATGTTCTAACACTATTGTGATGGGGTTCTATGGAAGGAAACGTTAAGTCTTGATAATTGGGTGCTCGCGAACAATACTTTTGGAATGCAAACGATTATGATAATCAACGTTATGGGAATACTAAATCTTGTGGTTCAAAAACAACGTTTATTACAAACACCTATGATTTCACCAACGTTTTTCGTTGACAGTTTTCTATATGTTTCTCAGGTTCATACTTGGCTATTTGATACATGCTTCCGCGTACACTCATACTTGCTTGGAGTCGAGCATACATGCATACACTCTGATTTCTTGCTTGGGGTCAAGCATACATACATACATACGCTAGTGATAGCACCTTTAGATTCAAACATATTGTTTACACACTTACGCTATTTATAGCAACTGTGATTTTCAACTTATATTATGTCGCAAGTTATGTCATTTATACTTTACAATTTTTGTAATCTTAAACTTGTTGTCGAATTGTTTGTAAACTAAACTTTGCAAGTCTTGTACGTTTCAAATGAATGCGACATAATTTTGGTCAAACGAGTCTCATATAGGGACTACGACCACGTTTCGGGACCTCAGTTAGCGACGCCGTCAATGACGATTTTGGTCGAGTCGCCACAGATGGTATCAGAGCGTTGGTTGTAGGGAACTAGGATGTGCATTAGTGTGTCTGACAGAGTCGTTGGGACGCATTAGTGAATCTAGACTACAACCGGATAGTTAGCCATTGCATTCTGACATACATTGCTATAGATAGCACTTACTTGACTACTTGTGCATTATACTTGAATCATTCTTAGGCAAACTTTTTAATGGTACCCAACCTTCATCATACGAACTCGTATTCCGCACTTTTTGGTAACACACGTGAATTCAAGGTTTATACGCGTACGGATGACCACGACTTCGTTAGTCACTCTTGTTCGGGAATTCTGACTCCTTGGTTGTTATCCACCCCGTCTCAGCGTACTATCCACGAGTGTTGTAAAGTTACCACCACCACTCTAGATGAGTATCGCCATCACCATTTATCACTACGGTTGCGTACTACTCATTATCATGACTCGTTACTCTTTTCATACCTGAATACGTTATTGTCTGACTCGAACCGCATTGACGTGAACAAACATTTATACACTTCCCTCGGGGAACGCTTCTTTAGAATTGCAGAAATTCTTTCGATTTAATACGAGTCACGTTTGAGACGTCGTTACACTTTGTTCATTCTAGATCTTCACAGTTACACGAACTTGATGTTATGGAGTGATGTGGGAATGGAGGTATGAGTTAGCGTAATATAACGACACTCGATCAACGTGGTTATATTACGGTAAGACATACCAAAGTTCTAGTGACACGTGATGGTGGTTAGACTCGATCAACCTAAACACCACCATGTGCCATGTACATGACTTCATCTATTCATGTTTGGACATCTGAAAACTCCGAAAGTACTGACAACAACCATACCGGGGACACACCTTCGAATATTGTCGAACCATATTTATGCTTCCGAATGAATGACGAATTCTTTCAACTTCAAACATACGTTATACATGAATACTATCTCGTCCTCGCACAGTTTTGTCAACGAACTACAATATACCTGTTATGCTCACACCGAGGTGGAAACTTCTCTCGTATTACACTCGTACTTCCGTATAAGGAAATCTTTGATTCTAAATTTTCAATGGAGAGATAGACTCTTCACGTTATACTAGTACTCGCCTCGAGGGTGAATAGCCCCGACGAACGTTTTCAGAGACCGATGAGAACTTGCTCCGACAAACGTTTTTGGAAACAGATAAATCTTTCGCGACGCAAATTTCTTGAGAAATTTGTTCTAACTAACTTTTTCGAGTCCTGATGTACCCGTTCAAACATACCTTACAGAAATGTACCTCGTTTCAGATCGAGATTCTTGTTTCACTTCTAGATTTTGGAGTGCTTTTCGAAAAGCCTCGGGACCACGTTTAAACATGAGTACAACACATCAACGCATCTCGAAGGGCCAAACAAACATACGATTCAAACCTTGGAAATCATAAAACAAATTCGTGTTATCGACTTCAAAATTTCTTGAGAAAAGTCATTGCCTTTACTAAATTCTCTTACGCCGATGGTTATCATTCAAGTCTTAACGTCAGACCTTTTGAAATCTTATGTGACCGGAAACGTCATTCTCCTTTTGTAGAACCAAGTTAATGATAATCAAACCACCGAACCCGAGCTAATTCATGGAACAACCAAGAAACTTCTTTAACCTCAGAAAGGCTCGAGACGACCGTAGTCGCCATAGGAGCTATGCCACTGTTAGACGTAAACTTTTTAAATTCCATGTGGAAAACCGCGTGACGTTAAAAGTCGCACCTTGAAAAGGTGTAGTCCATTTCGGAAATGTAGAAAGCTATATCCGCGATGTTTTTAGTCCTTTTGAAATTTTGGGGTGTGTTGTGCCCGTTGCTTACCGCTTCGAACTTCCGACTCAAACAAATTCCGTTCATCCTACATTCTGTGTATCAAACTTAAAGGCGTGTCTTGCGAGACAAGAACTTGTTATCCTCTTCGATGAACTTACTATCAACGATAAACCTCACTACCAAGGAGGACCGGTTGAGACTATAAATCGTGGAACCAAACTTTAAACCAACGTAAAATCACGACTGTCGAAGTTCGTTGAAATACCCGAGGGAGTACCTTCACTTATTCGTAGAACCGACAACGCAAGATCTCGAGGAAGAAACAACGACTACTACTTCCAACTAAATTTCGGGACGAAATTTCTTTTAAGGTGTAGGTAATGTAACATCCCGCGTTTTTCCGTTAAATTTATTTTAACGCCGTCTTTTTTTAATAACATCTTTCGTCACCTATATTCGTACACTTCGTTAACTAATGTTCTTGATAATCCCGTTACTCGATTACAACATCTCTCGTTAACTTGCGTTTTAAAAATATTCGATCAGTTAATTCCCGCACCCGACTACAAACTTGAGGGACTAAACTCGCCAAAGAGCCAAACTAGTTGACTAGGTCAACTAGTCAACTCCATCCTCCTCCATTCATTTTCATCTCCACCATCTTCATTACTTCCATCTTTTCTCTCAACCTTCAAACAAAAGATTCATCATCTAATTTCGATTTAGCAAGCAAACATCAAAACAAACTACATATTCTTGATCCTCTCATCATCCTCTACGATTTGATACTAACTTCATTGATTTTGGGTAACA
The DNA here is from genome assembly GCF_046630445.1 of Rutidosis leptorrhynchoides. Classification (NCBI taxonomy): domain Eukaryota; kingdom Viridiplantae; phylum Streptophyta; class Magnoliopsida; order Asterales; family Asteraceae; genus Rutidosis; species Rutidosis leptorrhynchoides. The sequence continues at coordinate 166,619,983 of NC_092343.1, forward strand.
TTTCTAAAACTCTAGATTTCTTTAAATTCGTGTTTTTGACTTGAAATGTTGTTAGTTAGTGTCTATGGCTCGTGTATAACATGAATATATGATTTGTATGCTCGATCTTGATGTTTTGGTGTAACTAGCTTGAAAATGAAAAGTGTATGCTTAATCTTTGATTTTGGATGATCAAATGTGTTAGATTGTTAAAGTTCATGTTTTAAAAGTGTTACTAGCATCATTAGCTTCATGTTGATGTATAGATTGATTAAAGAAACTTCATAAACGTGATTATTGATTTTGTGAACTTTTGGTTAGGGTTTGATAGCTTTAAAATGAAATTTTGATGCGTTGAATGCTCGTTAACGTTATTAATAAGTGTTTAGTTGTATTACATGTTTGATTACCTTCAAAACGGCATATCATATGTATAAATTGGATTCCCGGAACTTGAAATGCATTTGATGAACCTAAACTTTGATTTTGAACGCTTAACGACCATTCAACGAGATTTCTGCTGTCTTAAATGATGATTTTGATTAATGATATGTGGTTAGTTGTATTCCTTGTTGAAATAGCTTTCCGATGATATAAAATACATGTTCTAATTGTTTGCGGATCATAAAATGTGATTGTTTGTGTTTTGGTTCGTCCATTTGAGGAATTCAGCAAACAGACCCTGGATGCCAATTGGGACGCCGTCCTGATTTTGGGACGCCGTCCCACTCTTCATATTGGGACACCGTCCTGATACACTAAAATGGGCTGTTTTGCTTGGTCATTTGACGTAAAATGTTTGATATGCTACGGACCTCCGATTAACATGAAACTTGGCCAACATGCTCATATATGATTATATAACTTAGAAAAATTGTCGGATACCCGACCCGACCCCGTTGACTTTGACTTTGACCAAGTTTGACTTTTAGTCAAACTTAACTAAACACTTATGCAATCGTTCTAGTCTTTCTTTTATACTTGATTCTTGCATGAAACTTGACAACGTGATTCACATGCTATACTTTTCGAGTCGTAACGAGCCATAGGACTAATTGAACACATTTCGCCCGACCTTGTGTCGTAACCGGTTAATTGATACAACTTACTTGTTTAGGTCAAGGCTAAGCAACTATCATGCACACGTTTACTTGTGAAGTACTTTTATACTCGTGCACTCGAGGTGAGATCATAGTCCCACCTTTTCAACAACTTTTTATACTTTTAAATTGTGGGCTGAGAAACATATACTTTGTTACATTTTGTACTACTTACTTTTATACTTTGAACACAAGTACAAGGAAAACAAACATTCCACAGCGAGTTAGAACAAAAATCCTCAATTCGATTATCATTAGTTACACTTGCAGGGTGTAAGCGAGAACTTATATTGTGTGGCCATACGGGTTTGACAAACCCTCATTACGGACGGTTCGCTACCGTCTACGGATGAAATATATTTTCGAGAAACAGTGTATGTTCTAACACTATTGTGATGGGGTTCTATGGAAGAAAACGTTAAGTCTTGATAATTGGGTGCTCGCGAACAATACTTTTGGAATGCAAACGATTATGATAATCAACGTTATGGGAATACTAAATCTTGTGGTTCAAAAACAACATTTATTACAAACACCTATGATTTCACCAACGTTTTTCGTTGACAGTTTTCTATATGTTTCTCAGGTTCATACTTGGCTATTTGATACATGCTTCCGTGTACACTCATACTTGCTTGGAGTCGAGCATACATGCATACACTCTGATTTCTTGCTTGGGGTCAAGCATACATACATACATACGCTAGTGATAGCACCTTTAGATTCAAACATATTGTTTACACACTTACGCTATTTATAGCAACTGTGATTTTCAACTTATATTATGTCGCAAGTTATGTCATTTATACTTTACAATTTTTGTAATCTTAAACTTGTTGTCGAATTGTTTGTAAACTAAACTTTGCAAGTCTTGTACGTTTCAAATGAATGCGACATAATTTTGGTCAAACGAGTCTCATATAGGGACTACGACCACGTTTCGGGACCTCAGTTAGCGACGCCGTCAATGACGATTTTGGTCGGGTCGCCACAGAAGTAGTCAAGTAACCATAAATCGCCAAGTTTTGAAGAAAAAAAATCTTTTGTCCAAAAGTAATTAAGCAATGGATATTGGGTAATTTTAAAAAATTCTTACTTTGTTTTTGCCCAAAAGATCTAATAAAATTGCTAGAAATCGGTCTTTTGAAACATTTATTATAACGAAACGATTAAGCTGAAACTTATGTTTTGTGTCAAAAGATTTCTTTTAAGAAATATGTAAAAGGCTACGCATGATCAAGCACGACCCCTACTCCTAAAAAGTGGGATTCTTGGACCCAAAGTATCTGTATGACCCATCAAATCTATAGTATTTTGTTATTTCAATTGATGAGCGTGTCGGTGTACGATTTAAGTTAGAACTTGGTTCAGACATACGTTTCAAGACCAATGGTTAGTAAGCGCCATACGTGGTGCAGGTGCGATACTCCTTCCGAAATCATTCTGAATAGAGAACACAAAAACCCTCCGTTTTCGTTTCCACTCCGCGCAATTTAAACCGACCAACTCACATAAAGAGTTGATGAATCAGAAATATTCACCCCAAATTCACTCCCAAAATACACCATTTACCATTCACCAAAAGATCCAGAGATTAATAAAGAGATAGATCGATCAAATTCGCTTCAAAAGCACTTGTTGAAAGATTCCGAACCCCTGATTGTTTTTGATAGGTCAAAGACCTATTTTCAGTGGATTATCACTTCCTCTCTGGGCACCAGGAATGAAAAATAAAAGTTATGAAGAAAGGGTATGCCGGAAAACAAAATGATTAATCTGAAAGAGCAAAGTCTCTAAATAAGGCAAAAAGAAACCCGAGGAGATGCCCTGAAGAAGAATGCTGGAAGAGCAAAAAAAAAATTCTAGACAAAATCTTAGCAAAATCCGCCTCTTTCGAAGAAAACCTTTACGGAATTCTAAGCCATTCTCTATCCAAAATGGATACTCTGAAGAATCAAAGTCTATCAATTCTCTCAAAAATCAAAAGACCTGGATATCTTTCACCGAATCATAAATTTCCAACCAAACCCTATAACCTATCTTCCTCTTGAAAGAATGCTTCGGAAGAAGATCAGTGCCATCCTTACTTAACCGGTGGAGATATCGATGCTTTACCAAGCCTATGATGAGAACTGTTACACAACTGGCTTCTGAGCGACAATACAATTAGAATAGGACACCCTAAACACTTGAGTGATACGAGTGATCCTTCAGAGAGGAGCCTGATCATGTATACTCTACATCTGAGAGTTGGAAAGTACGCCTTTTTCACTATGGACGCAATTGAAATCTAGCGACCAAATCATCAAAGCTCGAAACTTTTTCTAATAATTTCGAAAGATGTGCCGACTTCTGATGAAGGCATAATAAAAAGATCTACGGGTAGGGCAAGGGAGAATCTATTAGAAAGATCCTTATATTCCCGCTTTTTGCTTGAAGACAAGCAAAGCTAAGTGTGAGGTATTTGATATTAGGAAAAAAGTCACGTTTTTACCCCCTAAATTAAGCCCTAGAACAATAAAGATTAAAACTTTGTCGGCAAAATTATCATTTTTTCGGTTGATTTTGTAGATTAAGTAATTACAAAGGCGATGCAAAAAGAATCAAGTAAAACGGAGCTAAAACGAAGATTCTAGAGCGAAAACGGTGAAAGACAAGAAATCAAGTTACGATCCAGTGAATCAAGGCTGACCAGCACCGAATACGGCCTTCCATATGGCCTGCCATATGGCCTGCCAGTATGGGGTATGGCCTGCCAAATGGTCCAGCAAACGGCCCCTTAATACGGCTTGCCATGCAAACGGCCTACCAAATACTGCCTGCCAAAAGGCCTGCCATACGGCTTGCCATCCGTTTGCAGGCAAAAATGAGGTCTATTTAAAGGGCTCTCTCCATCCATTCCAACACACACTTAACTTTCAATTCATTTTATATTTTCAATCTTTTAGTTAGTTTTAGTAGTAGTTAGCTTAGCTTTTATTTTCCTGGAGGATATCCCGGCGAGTCCCTGCGATCTCGGGCAGATTTGTTCGACCTTTTCAGGTTTTTATCCGAAACGCTTGTCTTTTGTATTAAACATGTACTCTTACTTTTTATGTTTAATAATGCGTTCCGATATTGCCATGATAGCTTAATTAATCTATATGTTGCCATGATAGAAGTTTGGGTTAGCGTAATTATGTTAATTTAGTACGATTACTGTTATAATACTGAACTAGGAAGTCTGATAGATTGTACGCTAACATCTTAAGGATTGACCAACCTAGGTTGTGATCAGGACTTGTCCACCTATATGAAATTAGCTACTTCATAGGATTAAGACCCCTGGTTATACTGTATCTGTATCTGAAGATTCTATGAACTCGGTATGGCTGGAGTTCCTGAGAGGCATCTGATGCACTTTTAGGACACAAAACTTAGGAATTGAGACATGAATGACCTAGTATGCCTATTGACTATTCCGAAGAGACCTCTTAGGAGCTGTTAAGATCTAGTTAGTGCCTTTACTGTATGACTCAAGCCTATTGCATGTTCTTGTTTGATTGTTGCCCTGGGTCTTAGTCATACCAACTGTTTAGGTATTCATTAGGTTTCTATCTGCTTTACTATCAGTATATTAACTGTGATGTTGTATAATGTTTGAATTGTTGTGATCTCATTAGTATGATGAAATGGTTATTAGTTTTCACCTAAGGTTTTGCCAACTTAAACCTATGGACTCCTTCCGTTTGTGATCAGTGTTCAATCAACACAGCACGTTGTTATTCAGTTACCTAAACTGATAATGAGGTTTAGGATTAGAGCTTAACTCACTAATAAACCTAGTACTCTACTGAGGATAACCTCCAAGGTATTGTTACACTTCAGTTATACAACCAAGTGACATACTTCTCACTGCTCAAAGAGAACTCCGAGAGTTCAGAGATAAGTAGGTCTGTGTAATTGGCTCATCCAACCAGATCTACATCAATTCAAGCATAGTCTTAACATAAGCATAATTACCTTCCCTAACCCAATACTGATATCTTGGTCAACATTTCCCTGATCTGCATACTCCGGATATCCTTCCACTTTCTTTACTTTTCTGCATTTAGGACCTTTAGCTAAAATCAACTACTATCTTTTATCCAGGTAATTTAACTAAAAGACAATTATCCACTTGATCTTCAATTCGTTAATCAGCATAAAATACGACACTAGGTTAACTTACACCTTCTACACCTTAGAAAGTAAAAGTAAATTTAGGCCCCACAAAATATAAATAAACGAAGACACTGTGTGCTACCGAATCGGACATCCTGCGACTTAACGACATCACACAAATAAAACTGTCCGTTAGTGGCATATCAACAGTCATAAGCCTTTTCCAAGTCTAAGAATGCCATGTGTAGGTTCATTTGTTTTTCCCTTTACTTCTCCATAAGGATTCTAACGATGTGAATCGCCTCCATGGACGATCGTCCTGGCATGAAGTCGAATTGGTTCTCTGAAACCATTATCTCGCGTCGGAGCCTCGTCTCAATCATTCTCTCCCAAAGCTTCATAGTATGTCTAAGTAACTTAATGCCTCTGTAATTACTACATATTTGTGCATCTCCCTTGTTCTTGTAAATGGGAATTACCTCACTGAGTCTCCATTCCATAGGCATCTTTGCACTTCTAAACATTGTGTTGAAAAGGTTTGTCAACCATCTAACCCCATCGTCTCCTAGGCACCTCCACGCCTCGATCGGGATTTGGTCTGGTCCTACTGCTTTGTTTCTCCCCATCTTTCGTAAGGCCGTTCTAACTTCCTCGTGGTTAATCCTCGTGCAGAAACAGTTGTTTTGATATTCATGAACCTCGTCGTGGAGTTCCCCGTTCCACTCAAGTCTATCCCTACCGAAAAGGGATGAAAAATACTCTTCCCATCTTTTCCTAATGAGGTCTTCTCTCACTATACTTTGACCTGCTTCATCCTTGATATATTTGACGTTAACTAAGTCCCTGCCTCTTCGCTCCCTAGCTTTAGCTATTCTATATATGTCATTGGCTCCCTCCTTGGAGTCTAGTTTCCTATATAAATCTTCATAAGCTTTGTCTTTTGCAATTGCTACGGCCTTCTTTGCTTCTCTTTTAGCTTCTTTATATCTTTCTTCTACCCTAGTCCTCTCTGCAGGCGTTCCTTCTCCAAAAGTAATGAGCTCCCCAAACCTCGTCGGCTTTAACGCGACTTTCGTTTGGACATCATCACTAAGCCACCACGATTCTCTACTACTCTTGTGGGCTCTCAATGTCCCTAATGTCACCCCTAAAGCTTCTTTTGCCACCTCTCTGATAGTAGATGCCATGCGGTTCCATATCTGGTCTACGTCAGTATGAGCTATGTTATCCCCTTCTACACTCAATCTATCAGCAACAGTCGCTCTAAAAGTCTCCGCCTTCGCACCATGTAGGTTCTTCCAAAGGATTCTATGTTGCACAACCCTGGCCCTCCTGCCAACTCTTCCCCGGGTGACTAGGTCCATGACCAACAATCTATGCTGGGAGGAGCACGTCAAGGCTGGAAGGACCTTACATGTCCTAAGTTCCCCTTTACGAAGTAGCAAAAAGTCAATCTGGGTGCTACGACCCCCGCTATGAAAAGTGGCTAACTGAGCATCCCTCTTCTTGAAGAAAGAGTTTGCTACAACCAACTCGTGGGCAATGGAAAACTCGAGAATTGAGCGCCCTTCTTCATTTCTAGGACCAAACCCAAAGCCCCCATGGGCTCCCTCGTAACCTTCTACCTCCGCTCCTATGTGTCCATTCAGATCCCCCCTATAATCAGTCGATGGTCAGCTGGGAACCCCCTCACTACGTCATCTAACAAATCTCAAAAACTCTTCTTTTCCGCATCACTTAAACCCGCATGAGGTGCGTATGCGCTAATGACCGTAAAAGTCTCCTCCTTAATAATTAGACTAACCGACATAATCCTATCGCTAAACCTACCCACGTCAATGACGTTATCCTTATGTAGTTTTAACAAAAAGATACCTACCCCGTTGCGTGCAATCCTAGAACCCGAGTACCACAACCTATAGTCCTTAACATCAACCGCCCCTTCACCCTTCCATCTAGTCTCTTGGACACACCCTATGTCCACCTTACTCTTAAGAAAGGTATCAACGAGCTCGATCCTCTTGCCCGTCAAGGTTCCTATATTCCAACTACCCACTCTAATCCTACCAAATGTGGCTACCCTACTACCTCTTCTAACCCCTCTAGGCCTACCCACCCCTAAAGTAGGAGGACATGCCCTCAAGTAACCATAAGTATGTGTAGGGTCTATATTAACCTATACACCAAAACTAGCTAAAAAATGAATATGTTAAAATTAAAATATTTAAAACTGAAAATGAAATGAATGTAAATAGATGAAAAACCCTTTAGGTAATTTTATATAGACGTGGACAGTAATTTTAGTAGTTATAGTAATTTTATGTGCTCAAAAGATATAATATATGTTACTATATGAATAAGCGAAATAAAAAAATGAATAAGAGATAATATATATATATATATATATATATATATATATATATATATATATATATATATATATATATATATATATATATATATATATATATATATATATATATATATATATATATATATACAAGTAAAATAATAGGCAGCAGACAGAAGCAGTTAACCAAAACAAATAAAGGGAGTGGTAAGAGGTAATCGGCCAGAAATTTATTTTCCGGTAGCAGCCGGCGACAATTGACGTGAAACGGTGAAGCCGGCGAGAACAAAAGTGGTTGTTTCTTGTGGGGAAAAACGTTCCTTAGCCCGATCCGTAGAAGGTGGTAACCCACTTGCCGGAAAATGGCTGAAAAACCCAATTTATTTGCCGAAAAACGCACCTCTGATGGATTATTCCTGGTGGCGCGTGGGAGCTCCGACAACGTCAATACCAGGCTGGGTAGGTTCGTAAGCTAATTTCCAATTGAATGGAAGTGGTGGTGTCTTCTAATTTTCGGGTAAATGCTTGTTATTTACAGTCAAAATTTGTTGGTGGCTGTAGGATTTTTAGAACGTTGGGAGAAAACACAGTAGGAGAGAGAAAAAATGAAGAAGGGCGCTCAATTCTTGAGTTATTAATTGGAAGAAAGTGAAATGAAGGGGAAGGAAAATAAGAAGAAATGATGTTCTAATTGAAAGGAAGTGAAATGAAGTGGAAGGAAAATAAGTGTAACATCCCGCCTTTTTCCGTTTACTTTTCCGTTTAACTATTTAAATCTCGTCATATGTTTATAACATCTCCGGTTAATACATGTTTTAAAAATATCTCGTCTAGGTATTTCACGCACCCGCAAACGAATTTGAGGGACTAGTTTTGAAATGTCCCGTTCTTATTGATTAAAAACGTTCCATATTAATTGATTTCGTTGCGAGGTTTTGACCTCTATATGAGACGTTTTTCAAAGACTGCATTCATTTTAAAACAAACCATAACCTTTATTTCATCAATAAAGGTTTAAAAAGCTTTACGTAGATTATCAAATAATGATAATCTAAAATATCCTGTTTACACACGACCATTACATAATGGTTTACAATACAAATATGTTACAACAAAATAAGTTTCTTGAATGCAGTTTTTACACAATATCATACAAGCATGGACTCCAAATCTCGTCCTTATTTAAGTATGCGACAGCGGAAGCTCTTAATAATCACCTGAGAATAAACATGCTTAAAACGTCAACAAAAATGTTGGTGAGTTATAGGTTTAACCTATATATATCAAATCATAATAATAGACCACAAGATTTCATATTTCAATACACATCCCATACATAGAGATAAAAATCATTCATATGGTGAACACCTGGTAACCGACATTAACAAGATGCATATATAAGAATATCCCCATCATTCCGGGACACCCTTCGGATATGATATAAATTTCGAAGTACTAAAGCATCCGGTACTTTGGATGGGGCTTGTTGGGCCCGATAGATCTATCTTTAGGATTCGCGTCAATTAGGGTGTCTGTTCCCTAATTCTTAGATTACCTGACTTAATAAAAAGGGGCATATTCGATTTCGATAATTCAACCATAGAATGTAGTTTCACGTACTTGTGTCTATTTTGTAAATCATTTATAAAACCTGCATGTATTCTCATCCCAAAAATATTAGATTTTAAAAGTGGGACTATAACTCACTTTCACAGATTTTTACTTCGTCGGGAAGTAAGACTTGGCCACTGGTTGATTCACGAACCTATAACAATATATACATATATATCAAAGTATGTTTAAAATATATTTACAACACTTTTAATATATTTTGATGTTTTAAGTTTATTAAGTCAGCTATCCTCGTTAGTAACATACAACTAGTTGTCCACAGTTAGATGTACAGAAATAAATTGATAAATATTATCTTGAATCAATCCACGACCCAGTGTATACGTATCTCAGTATTGATCACAACTCAAACTATATATATTTTGGAATCAACCTCAACCCTGTATAGCTAACTCCAACATTCACATATAGAGTGTCTATGGTTGTTCCGAAATATATATAGATGTGTCGACATGATAGGTCGAAACATTGTATACGTGTCTATGGTATCTTAAGATTACATAATATACAATACAAGTTGATTAAGTTATGGTTGGAATAGATTTGTTACCAATTTTCACGTAGCTAAAATGAGAAAAATTATCCAATCTTGTTTTACCCATAACTTCTTCATTTTAAATCCGTTTTGAGTGAATCAAATTGCTATGGTTTCATATTGAACTCTATTTTATGAATCTAAACAGAAAAGTATAGGTTTATAGTCGAAAAAATAAGTTACAAGTCATTTTTGTAAAGGTAGTCATTTCAGTCGAAAGAACGACGTCTAGATGACCATTTTAGAAAACATACTTCCACTTTGAGTTTAACCATAATTTTTGGATATAGTTTCATGTTCATAATAAAAATCATTTTCTCAGAATAACAACTTTTAAATCAAAGTTTATCATAGTTTTTAATTAACTAACCCAAAATAGCCCGCGGTGTTACTACGACGGCGTAAATCCGGTTTTACGGTGTTTTTCGTGTTTTCAGGTTTTAAATCATTAAGTTAGCATATCATATAGATATAGAACATGTGTGTAGTTAATTTTAAAAGTCAAGTTAGAAGGATTAACTTTTGTTTGCGAACAAGTTTAGAATTAACTAAACTATGTTCTAGTGATTACGAGTTTAAACCTTCGAATAAGATAGTTTTATATATATGAATCGAATGATGTTATGAACATCATTACTACCTCAAGTTTAGTAGGTAAACCTACTGGAAGTGACAAGAAATGATCTAGCTTCAAAGGATCTTGGATGGCTTGAAAGTTCTTGAAGTAGGATCATGACACAAAAACAAGTTCAAGTAAGATTTTTACTCGAATTAAGATAGTTTATAGTTATAGAAATTGAATCAAAGTTTGAATATGAATATTACCTTGAATAAGAAAGATAACCTACTATATATAACAAAGGTTTCTTGATCTTAGATGATTACTTGGAATGGATTAGAAAGCTTGGAAGTAAATTAGTAAACTTGAAGGGATTTTTGAAGTGTTCTTGAAGTGTTCTTCCTATGATGATTATAGCTTGATTCTTGAAGTGATTTTTGATGAAGATGATGATTAACTACTGGAAAAATACGTTCATAATAGTGTGTGTGTGTGTGTTGAGAGAGAATTAGAAAGAGAATTGGAAGTGAAATGGAGTGAATGATGAGTGGTAATTGGTGAGTGGTGAGTGGGTGTAACGACCCGCATTTTTTCGATCATACTATACTTATAAGATTAATATTTACATAAATTAAACCTTACCAACATGATAAGCAATCCAAATTGTCGAGACTTATATTTCCGAAAAGAGTTTTACACAACGTTTGACCGTCTAGTTTGACCGATGATATCACGAACTATACAATATATGATAATTATACGTTTGTGTATATATATGTATATATACATATTTAACATGATTAATGAATGTTTTAATATCTCATTTTGTATTAATAACAACAAGTTATATGTGTATTTTGAAACTACTAACTTAAGTTTTCAAAACGATAACAATACGTAACGTTATTTGACTTAAATACTTAAGACTATAATGTTTATACAAATATTGTATAAGTAATGTATTTAATCACTTTTAAGAACTTAAATACATAAAATTATATAAGTGTATTCACAAAAGATAGCTATATTTGAATCCTCATTCCATTTTTCACAAAATTTCTATACGTATATTTAGAGTATTTGTACTCGTATCATACCTAGCTTCTATACGTATTTACTATTCGTATATACACATCAAATCACCACCTAATCAGCTCCTATACTTGCCCTCATCAAGAGGGAACTTCTTTTTGACATTTAACTTCAATAATTATACAAAAATACAAGCTTGAATTTTGTTTTGTCCCCCCCCCTTGGCCACGTTTTATATGCCATCCCCATAACCAATTTTTGATCACCATTCTCACTTCTAAATCACTCTCTAACTCTTTTACTTGAAAGCCCTAAGAACTCCATAACAATTCAGTAACTTACCAAGAAGATCTAGCTTCAAAAACCATACTAAAACACCATAAGAAAACCATACAAAAACACTTCAAGAAAACCCTCCAAGAACACCAACTTACTACCAATCTTTCATCCACTTCTATCACCCTTTTGATTCTAGCTTCTTACTTCTCTTTTACAGCAACTTCATCCAAGGAACTTGAGGTAGAATATATGTTCATAACCTTATTCGATTCATATATATATAGCTATCATATTTTGTGGTATACAAGTTTAACAACAAGAACATAGTTTGAATGTTTTCAAACTTGTTTGCAAACTAAATAGATCCTTCTAACTTAACTTTTAAAATACTTCAAGACCTGTAATATAACTTATGTATATGCTAATTTAACAAGGTAAAACTTGGTTTTTCAAAGTATAAGTATTTTTAGAAAAATGGTCATTAAATGATTTTGTTGTAACGAAAATGATTAACTTCATAAGTTTCACTAAAGTTTGACCTATGCCGTGTGATTTTGAATACAAACTAAGGTATTTACAGTTCATAGTCTTAAAGAGGGACTCGATCCAAGGAGATGGCAAGTTGAATCAACGAAAACGGACTTGTAACGAAGAAACTATGACCGAAACAAAATTGGTTATCCAAGGCTTAAATGACTTCGGGATTCATTGGAAAAATTTACATAAAATCACATACTTCTAAGATAACATGATATTTTATATATATGTACTCATAATTCAATTTCATATGGTTCAGGATCACCCGTAAGCAACACGAGAAGATTAATCATAAGATCCCATGATTGTACGCAACACGTCATTTGACAACACCGGTACCATGGGTCAAGATTAATCTCGACCAATACATTTATGATGGGGTTTTACGGGAGTTTTATTTATTTCGTTGGGGATTGTATTTACTCATTTCGGGTATATTAAACATCTAAAAATGAACCATTAAAATTGAATTGCTAACCTCGGACTGCTAACTTCGGACTAAGGAAATATTCAAAGTATTAAAAGTATAACAAGTATATATATATAACGTTTGTTTTAAAATGAAAACATATTGATATATTATATATGGATAGGTTCGTGATATCAACCGGAAGACCGAGTCAAATTATTTATATCATCAAGACAAGTGTGAGTATATAGTCCCACTTTTAAACTCTAAATATTTCGGGATGAGAATACATGTATTTTATGTTTTACGATATGGACACAAGTAACTGAAAAATATGTTCTACGTTGAGTTGTACCACTGGCATACTTCCCTGTAGCTTGGTAACTAATATTTACAGCGGTATTGTAAACGCGAATCCTGTTGATAGATCTATCGGGCCTGACAACCCCAACCGGACTGGACGACCAGTATTCAACGGTTGCACAGTACTTCGTTTTTGTAACTACACTTGGTACGGTGTAGTAAGATTTCATATTAAAGGGAATATGCGACGTGAAAATGTTAAGTATGGTTACCGAGTGCTCAACCACTTAGAATACTTTTATTAAACTGATTATATACGAAATCTTGTGGTCTATATATATATTGCAGCCGGCATTAAACCTATATCTCACCAACTTTATGTTGACCTTTTTAAACATGTCTATTCTCAGGTGATTTCTAAAGCTTCCGCTGCATCATGTTGGATCTAACCAGGATCTTGCGTACGCATGTTTGTGTCAAAAATAAAACTGCATATCCAAGATGTTGTACTGTAAAATATGCTAGAAACCGTGTTGTTGTCATCATTTGTAAAGTTTGTAAGTCGAAGATTATCGCTAAACGTTAATCTTCTTTTTATTGTCTTAAGTTTGTAACAAAAATAATGGTTATGGTTTGTAATGTATAATATATGCAGTTTTCTTTCAAAAATGTCTCATATAGAGGTCAATACCTCGCAATGAAATCATACGTTATCTAACGCGTTCTTATGGTTAAGGACGGGTTATGACATGTGGTATCAGAGCGGTGGTCTTAGCGAACCAGGTTTGCATTAGTGTGTCTAAACCGATAAGTCGTTAGGATACATTAGTAAGTCTGGACTTTGACCGGGTTTGATTTTAAAAAAAAAAACCATTGCTTATCACTGTTGGTTAAAAATTCATATGTAAATATTATGTAAGTACTAATGGGTTAGTTGTTGTGTGATAGATGTCGGGCTCGAAACTTATTATCACATTCAGCGACTCCGAATCAGAATCTTCAGATTGTGTTTCAGTCATTAACATATCCGATGACGAAAATGGTATTTTTGGGGAAGACTCACAATTTCCAGATGAACCAACTATAGAAATATCGGAAAGTGAACCCGAGGAAGAAATACTAGAAATTACGAAAGAAAAATTCGATCAAGGAAAGAAACGAAAAGCGAATGAATTAGAAAATTCAAATCCCGAACTTAGTGAGAATGACGTAGCACCAATTCCACTCAACACTACCACCCCTATTCCCGCTATTCCTATTAGTGCTATCCCCGCATCTAGTTCTTCGGCTCCTCAGCCAAAACGTAGGCAGACAGCTAGGATAAGCGTTAGGCCATTCATTGGAACTAAACGCCCTAGAAAATAGACCGAACGATGCACTGCCGTATTAAGCCATGGAATCACATAATGTTTTGTATAATATTATTAGTGTGGTTTGTTTAAAGTTTGATGTAAGCATATGTAAAATAGCGAAGTATGAAATGCAATAATTTTCCATGGTTAAGTATTATTTAGATTGTAGTAATTGATTCTGTACTAAGCTATTAAGTATGAACATTAACGGGTAGGTACTACCCAAGATATAATTATAAAACGCTAATAAGAAGAAAAGGCTTTTATAATAATACCTGGTTCATATTATTAACAAGCTATAAATGTACTATAAATACATACTACATCTATAATAATCCATGTGAATAATTATTTTCTTTCATTAGGAAATGGCGCGATTGAACCGAATGACGGAACAAGAAGTCGAGAACTTCATCAACCAGCGAGTCAACGATAGAATGCTATGGGTCGAAGCTGCAAGAGCTACTGCAGTTAATCCAAATCCTCGTGTAGGATGCTCCTACAAGACGTTTCAAGCTTGCAAACCTTCATCATTCAGTGGAACGGAAGGACCTATCGGTTTAACTCGATGGATAGAAAAGATGGAGACGGTGTTCAAAATCAGCGGTTGTGATGAAAAAGACATGACCAAGTATGCATCGTGCACTTTACAAGATAGTGCACTCACATGGTGGAAGAATTATGTGAAGGCGGTAGGAGGAGATGTAGCTTATGATACTCCATGGGAAGAATTCAAAGCAATGATAATCACCGAGTATTGTCCAAGGAATGAGGTTATTAAGTTAGAAGATGAGTTACGAAGTTTGAAGGTGGTTGGTACTGAAATCACCAACTACAACCAGCGATTCATGGAATTAGTTTTACTATGTCCTGAATTGGTCCCAACCGAAGCACGGAAGATTGAAATGTACAAAGGTGGTTTGCCCAAAAAGGTCAAGGCAAACGTTACGGCGTCGAAACCTAAGACAATTCATGAAGCTATAACCATGGCGAACGAGCTAATGGATCAGGTCATTTTGGACAAGAAAGCATTCAATACTGAGGTGAAGGTATTGGGGAACAAGAAAAAGTGGAATGGAGGTTATGATCGAGGTAACCAACAACAACCTTATAAGAAACAAGAAACCACGAAAGGTGCGGGTAGCGGTTCAGGCTTTGGTTACAAAGGACAAAGTCCTTTATGCAACCGTTGTCACAAACATCATTTTGGTTACTGCAGTGTGTTGTGCACCAAATGCAATAGACAGGGACATCTTGCCGAAGATTGTAAGGCTCTCGTTACAAATGCAAATGGTAACAAGACTCCTGCCACCAACGCAAATAGAACTGCTTTGGCTAACATTACTTGTTTTGGGTGTGGAAAACAAGGTCACTATAAGAGCCAGTGCCCGAATCAGAATGGTGAACCTGCACGTGGAAGAGCGTTTGTTATTAATGCTAGAGAGGCACGAGAAGACCCGGAGCTTGTTACGGGTACGTTTACCATTAATAACTTATCAGCATCTATTTTATTTGATACTGGCGCCGATAGAAGCTACGTGTGTAGAAATTTTTACACTAAGTTGAATTGTTCATCATTACCTCTAGATGCTAAGTACTTGATTGAGTTAGCTAATGGTAAACTAATTAAAGCCGATAAAATTTGTCGTGGTTGTGAAATAAATCTAGCCGGAGAAACGTTTAAAATCGACTTAATACCCGTAGAATTAGGAGGTTTTGATGTAATAGTCGGCATGGACTGGATGTCCAAAATAGGAGCGGAAGTTGTTTGTGCCAAGAAGGCAATTCGTATTCCTGGTAAGGATAAAATACCGGTGATGATTTATGGAGAGAAGGGTAATTCAAAGCTAAAACTCATTAGCTGTTTGAAAGCCAAGAAG
This sequence comes from Rutidosis leptorrhynchoides, assembly GCF_046630445.1. Classification (NCBI taxonomy): domain Eukaryota; kingdom Viridiplantae; phylum Streptophyta; class Magnoliopsida; order Asterales; family Asteraceae; genus Rutidosis; species Rutidosis leptorrhynchoides. Next base: position 166,636,073 of record NC_092343.1, read on the forward strand.
TGTTTAGAAAAGGGATGTTACGCTATTTTAGCACATGTTAATAAAGTCGAAAAGAAAGAAAAGTGCATCAACGACGTGCCTGTGGCAAGAGATTTTCCTGAAGTTTTTCCGGAAGAATTGCCGGGATTACCTCCATTTAGATCGGTAGAATTTCAAATAGATTTAGTACCAGGAGCTGCACCAGTGGCTCGTGCGCCATATAGACTTGCACCGTCCGAATTAAAAGAACTTCAAAGTCAGTTAAAAGAATTATTGGACCGTGGATTCATACGACCAAGTACATCACCGTGGGGAGCTCCAATTTTGTTTGTTAAGAAGAAAGATGGATCTTTTAGGATGTGTATAGACTATCGTGAATTAAATAAGTTAACTATCAAGAATCGGTATCCACTACCGAGAATTGATGACTTATTTGATCAATTGCAAGGATCATGTGTTTATTCAAAAATCGACTTAAGATCGGGCTATCATCAACTACGCGTCAAAGAAGAGGATATTCCGAAAACTGCTTTTCGGACACGTTATGGTCATTACGAATTTTTGGTTATGCCGTTTGGATTGACGAATGCGCCAGCTGTATTCATGGACCTCATGAATCGAGTTTGTAGTCCGTATTTAGATAAGTTTGTTATCGTTTTCATTGATGATATTCTTATCTATTCCAAGAGTGAGCAAGAGCATGAAGAGCATTTAAGGTTGATACTGGAGTTGTTGAGAAAAGAACAACTTTATGCTAAATTTTCTAAGTGTGCTTTCTGGTTGAAAGAAGTGCAATTTCTTGGTCACGTTGTTAATAGCGAAGGAATTCAGGTTGATCCAGCAAAAACTGAAGCTATTGAAAAATGGGAGACTCCTAAGACACCAACACAGATACGCCAATTTTTGGGTTTAGCCGGTTATTATAGAAGGTTTATTCAAGATTTTTCCCGAATAGCTAAGCCGTTGACAGCATTAACACAAAAAGGGAAGAAATACGAATGGACCTCGGAGCAGGAGAACGCATTTCAATTACTGAAGAAGAAGTTAACTACGGCGCCTATTTTATCGTTACCTGAAGGGAACGATGATTTTGAAATATATTGTGACGCTTCGCGACAAGGTTTTGGTTGTGTTCTTATGCAACGAAAGAAAGTAATTGCATTTGCATCCCGACAATTGAAGATTCACGAGCGGAATTATACGACGCATGATCTAGAATTGGGAGCAGTCGTGTTTGCATTGAAGATGTGGAGACACTACTTGTATGGGGTTAAATTCACTGTGTTTACTGATCATAAAAGCCTTCAACATATTTTCAATCAAAAACAATTGAACATGAGGCAACGTAGGTGGGTCGAGTTAATAAACGACTATGATTGTGAAATTCGTTATCATCCCGGGAAGGCGAATGTGGTGGCTGATGCTTTAAGCAGAAAAGAACGAGAACCAATTCGAGTACGAGCGATGAACATAAAAATTCGCATGAATCTCAACTCACAAATCAAAGAAGTTCAACGAGAAGCACTTACTAAAGAAAATATAGGAAATGAAATAATGAAGAAGTATGCGAAGCAACTCGTTATGCGGGAAGATGGAATTCGATATTTTGCAAATCGTATTTGGGTACCGAAGTTGGGTGGATTGAGGAAGTTGATATTGAACGAGGCACATAAGACAAGATATTCGATACATCCTGGAGTTGGAAAGATGTACCAAGATCTTAAGACGCGTTATTGGTGGCCTAACTTAAAGACCGACGTTGCAACATATGTTGGGGAATGTTTGACTTGTTCCAAAGTCAAAGCAGAACATCAAAAGCCGTCAGGGTTACTTCAACAACCAGAAATCCCAGAATGGAAATGGGATGGTATTACCATGGATTTCATCACGAAGTTACCAAAGACTGCCTGGGGATACGACACCATTTGGGTGATTGTTGATCGTCTCACCAAGTCTGCACATTTCTTGCCTATAAAGGAAACGGATAGAATGGAGAAACTATTACGATTGTATATAAAGGAAGTTGTTTCAAGGCATGGAATACCTATTTCCATTATATCCGATCGTGATAGTAGATTTACCTCAAAGTTTTGGCAATCACTACAGGAGGCACTAGGAACTCGTTTGGATATGAGTACCGCATATCATCCGCAGACCGACGGGCAGAGTGAAAGAACAATTCAGACTCTTGAAGACATGCTCAGGGCATGTGTGATTGATTTTGGAAACGGATGGGATAAATATCTACCGTTAGCAGAATTCTCGTATAATAATAGTTATCATGCGAGCATTGGAGCTGCGCCATTCGAAGCATTGTATGGAAGGAAGTGTAGATCTCCTATCTGTTGGAATGAAGTAGGAGATCGACATTTAACTGGTCCCGAAATCATACATGAAACGACTGAGAAGATAGTGCAAATCAAGGAGAGATTGAAAACAGCCCGTAGTCGCCAAAAGAGCTACGCCGATGTTCGAAGGAAACCATTAGAGTTTCAGGTCGGGGACATGGTTATGCTAAAGGTGTCACCTTGGAAAGGTGTAATACGTTTCGGCAAAAGGGGTAAACTGAACCCAAGGTACGTAGGCCCGTTTAAGATCATCGAACGCATTGGACCGGTAGCTTATCGACTCGAGTTACCGCAACAACTCGCTGGAGTACATAATACCTTTCACGTCTCAAACCTTAAGAAGTGTCTTGCAAAGGAAGACCTTACCATTCCTCTCGAAGAAATCCATGTCGACGAGAAACTACAATTCGTCGAAGAACCAATCGAAATCATGGACCGTGAAGTTAAACAGCTCAAACAGAGCAATATACCGATTGTTAAGGTTCGTTGGAATGCTAGAAGAGGTCCCGAGTTTACTTGGGAACGAGAGGATCAGATGAAGCAAAAGTATCCACACTTGTTTCTTGATGACGCAAAATAGGTACAATTTTAAAATTTCGGGACGAAATTTATTTAACGGGGAGGTAATGTAACGACCCGCATTTTTTCGATCATACTATACTTATAAGATTAATATTTACATAAATTAAACCTTACCAACATGATAAGCAATCCAAATTGTCGAGACTTATATTTCCGAAAAGAGTTTTACACAACGTTTGACCGTCTAGTTTGACCGATGATATCACGAACTATACAATATATGATAATTATACGTTTGTGTATATATATGTATATATACATATTTAACATGATTAATGAATGTTTTAATATCTCATTTTGTATTAATAACAACAAGTTATATGTGTATTTTGAAACTACTAACTTAAGTTTTCAAAACGATAACAATACGTAACGTTATTTGACTTAAATACTTAAGACTATAATGTTTATACAAATATTGTATAAGTAATGTATTTAATCACTTTTAAGAACTTAAATACATAAAATTATATAAGTGTATTCACAAAAGATAGCTATATTTGAATCCTCATTCCATTTTTCACAAAATTTCTATACGTATATTTAGAGTATTTGTACTCGTATCATACCTAGCTTCTATACGTATTTACTATTCGTATATACACATCAAATCACCACCTAATCAGCTCCTATACTTGCCCTCATCAAGAGGGAACTTCTTTTTGACATTTAACTTCAATAATTATACAAAAATACAAGCTTGAATTTTGTTTTGTCCCCCCCCCTTGGCCACGTTTTATATGCCATCCCCATAACCAATTTTTGATCACCATTCTCACTTCTAAATCACTCTCTAACTCTTTTACTTGAAAGCCCTAAGAACTCCATAACAATTCAGTAACTTACCAAGAAGATCTAGCTTCAAAAACCATACTAAAACACCATAAGAAAACCATACAAAAACACTTCAAGAAAACCCTCCAAGAACACCAACTTACTACCAATCTTTCATCCACTTCTATCACCCTTTTGATTCTAGCTTCTTACTTCTCTTTTACAGCAACTTCATCCAAGGAACTTGAGGTAGAATATATGTTCATAACCTTATTCGATTCATATATATATAGCTATCATATTTTGTGGTATACAAGTTTAACAACAAGAACATAGTTTGAATGTTTTCAAACTTGTTTGCAAACTAAATAGATCCTTCTAACTTAACTTTTAAAATACTTCAAGACCTGTAATATAACTTATGTATATGCTAATTTAACAAGGTAAAACTTGGTTTTTCAAAGTATAAGTATTTTTAGAAAAATGGTCATTAAATGATTTTGTTGTAACGAAAATGATTAACTTCATAAGTTTCACTAAAGTTTGACCTATGCCGTGTGATTTTGAATACAAACTAAGGTATTTACAGTTCATAGTCTTAAAGAGGGACTCGATCCAAGGAGATGGCAAGTTGAATCAACGAAAACGGACTTGTAACGAAGAAACTATGACCGAAACAAAATTGGTTATCCAAGGCTTAAATGACTTCGGGATTCATTGGAAAAATTTACATAAAATCACATACTTCTAAGATAACATGATATTTTATATATATGTACTCATAATTCAATTTCATATGGTTCAGGATCACCCGTAAGCAACACGAGAAGATTAATCATAAGATCCCATGATTGTACGCAACACGTCATTTGACAACACCGGTACCATGGGTCAAGATTAATCTCGACCAATACATTTATGATGGGGTTTTACGGGAGTTTTATTTATTTCGTTGGGGATTGTATTTACTCATTTCGGGTATATTAAACATCTAAAAATGAACCATTAAAATTGAATTGCTAACCTCGGACTGCTAACTTCGGACTAAGGAAATATTCAAAGTATTAAAAGTATAACAAGTATATATATATAACGTTTGTTTTAAAATGAAAACATATTGATATATTATATATGGATAGGTTCGTGATATCAACCGGAAGACCGAGTCAAATTATTTATATCATCAAGACAAGTGTGAGTATATAGTCCCACTTTTAAACTCTAAATATTTCGGGATGAGAATACATGTATTTTATGTTTTACGATATGGACACAAGTAACTGAAAAATATGTTCTACGTTGAGTTGTACCACTGGCATACTTCCCTGTAGCTTGGTAACTAATATTTACAGCGGTATTGTAAACGCGAATCCTGTTGATAGATCTATCGGGCCTGACAACCCCAACCGGACTGGACGACCAGTATTCAACGGTTGCACAGTACTTCGTTTTTGTAACTACACTTGGTACGGTGTAGTAAGATTTCATATTAAAGGGAATATGCGACGTGAAAATGTTAAGTATGGTTACCGAGTGCTCAACCACTTAGAATACTTTTATTAAACTGATTATATACGAAATCTTGTGGTCTATATATATATTGCAGCCGGCATTAAACCTATATCTCACCAACTTTATGTTGACCTTTTTAAACATGTCTATTCTCAGGTGATTTCTAAAGCTTCCGCTGCATCATGTTGGATCTAACCAGGATCTTGCGTACGCATGTTTGTGTCAAAAATAAAACTGCATATCCAAGATGTTGTACTGTAAAATATGCTAGAAACCGTGTTGTTGTCATCATTTGTAAAGTTTGTAAGTCGAAGATTATCGCTAAACGTTAATCTTCTTTTTATTGTCTTAAGTTTGTAACAAAAATAATGGTTATGGTTTGTAATGTATAATATATGCAGTTTTCTTTCAAAAATGTCTCATATAGAGGTCAATACCTCGCAATGAAATCATACGTTATCTAACGCGTTCTTATGGTTAAGGACGGGTTATGACAGTGGGGTTAAAAGGAGTTCTAGTTAGTTGACTAGCTCATGGTAGAAGTTAAAATTGAATAGTCATACATGACATAATCAAGAGTGGAATCCCATGCTAGTTCCTATTGGTATATACTCATAGTAAGTACGTTTTGAAGCTGTGTATAATACGGGTAAGAATACGACTAGAATTCTTGATGAAAGAAAAGAATGGAAAAGTAACTGTAACCATTTTCGTTAAGTATGAGTGTTTTGATATATGTCTTGAAGTCTTCCAAAAGTATTTTAATACATCTAAATACACTACTTGTATATACATTTTAACTAAGTCGTTAAGTCATCGTTAGTCGTTACATGTAAGTGTTGTTTTGAAACCTTTAAGTTAACGATCTCAATTAATGTTGTTAACCCATTGTTTATTATATCTAATGAGATGTTAAATTATTATATTATCATGATATTATGATATATTATTATATCTTAATATGATATATATACATTTAAATGTCGTTACAACGATAATCGTTACATATATGTCTCGTTTCTAAATCCTTAAGTTAGTAGTCTTGTTTATATGTATATAACTCATTGTTAATATACTTATGGAGATACTTACTTATAATAATCTCATGTTAACCATATGTATATCCATATATATATCGTCATGTCGTTTTTAAAAGTTTTAACGTTCGTGAATCGCCGGTCAACTTGGGTGGTCAATTGTCTATATGAAACATATTTCAATTAATCAAGTCTTAACAAGTTTGATTGCTTAACATGTTGGAAACATTTAATCATGTAAATATCAATCTCAATTAATATATATAAACATGGAAAAGTTCGGGTCACTACAGTACCTACCCGTTAAATAAATTTCGTCCCGAAATTTTAAGCTGTTGAAGGTGTTGACGAATCTTCTGGAAATAGATGCGGGTATTTCTTCTTCATCTGATCTTCATGCTCCCAGGTGAACTCGGGTCCTCTACAAGCATTCCATCGAACCTTAACAATTGGTATCTTGTTTTGCTTAAGTCTTTTAACCTCACGATCCATTATTTCGACGGGTTCTTCGATGAATTGGAGTTTTTCGTTGATTTGGATTTCATCTAACGGAATAGTGAGATCTTCTTTAGAAAAACATTTCTTCAAATTCGAGACGTGGAAAGTGTTATGTACAGTCGCGAGTTGTTGAGGTAACTCAAGTCGGTAAGCTACTGGTCCGACACGATCAATAATCTTGAATGGTCCAATATACCTTGGATTTAATTTCCCTCGTTTACCAAATCGAACAACGCCTTTCCAAGGTGCAAATTTAAGCATGACCATCTCTCTAATTTAAAATTCTATATCTTTTCTTTTAATGTCAGCGTAGCTCTTTTGTCGACTTTGGGCGGTTTTCAACCGTTGTTGAATTTGGATGATCTTCTCGGTAGTTTCTTGTATAATCTCCGGACCCGTAATCTGTCTATCCCCCACTTCACTCCAACAAATCGGAGACCTACACTTTCTACCATAAAGTGCTTCAAACGGCGCCATCTCAATGCTTGAATGGTAGCTGTTGTTGTAGGAAAATTCTGCTAACGGTAGATGTCGATCCCAACTATTTCCGAAATCAATAACACATGCTCGTAGCATGTCTTCAAGCGTTTGTATCGTCCTTTCGCTCTGCCCATCAGTTTGTGGATGATAGGCAGTACTCATGTCTAGACGAGTTCCTAATGTTTGCTGTAATGTCTGCCAGAATCTTGAAATAAATCTGCCATCCCTATTAGAGATAATAGAGATTGGTATTCCATGTCTGGAGATGACTTCCTTCAAATACAGTCGTGCTAACTTCTCCATCTTGTCATCTTCTCTTATTGGCAGGAAGTGTGCTGATTTGGTGAGACGATCAACTATTACCCAAATAGTATCAAAACCACTTGCAGTCCTTGGCAATTTAGTGATGAAATCCATGGTAATATTTTCCCATTTCCATTCCGGGATTTCGGGTTGTTGAAGTAGACCTGATGGTTTCTGATGCTCAGCTTTGACCTTAGAACACGTCAAATATTCTCCTACGTATTTAGCAACATCGGCTTTCATACCCGGCCACCAAAAATGTTTCTTGAGATCCTTGTACATCTTCCCCGTTCCAGGATGTATTGAGTATCTGGTTTTATGAGCTTCTCTAAGTACCATTTCTCTCATATCTCCAAATTTTAGCACCCAAATCCTTTCAGCCCTATACCGGGTTCCGTCTTCCCGAATATTAAGATGTTTCTCCGATCCTTTGGGTATTTCATCCTTTAAATTTCCCTCTTTTAGAACTCCTTGTTGCTCCTCCTTTATTTGAGTAGTAAGGTTATTATGAATCATTATATTCATAGATTTTACTCGAATGGGTTCTCTGTCCTTCCTGCTCAAGGCATCGGCTACCACATTTGCCTTCCCCGGGTGGTAACGAATCTCAAAGTCGTAATCATTCAATAATTCAATCCATCTACGCTGCCTCATATTCAGTTGTTTCTGATTAAATATGTGTTGAAGACTTTTGTGGTCGGTATATATAATACTTTTGACCCCATATAAGTAGTGCCTCCAAGTCTTTAATGCAAAAACAACCGCGCCTAATTCCAAATCATGCGTCGTATAATTTTGTTCGTGAATCCTCAAATGTCTAGACGCATAAGCAATCACCTTCGTTCGTTACATTAATACACAACCGAGACCTTGCTTTGATGCGTCACAATAAATCACAAAATCATCATTCCCTTCAGGCAATGACAATATAGGTGCCGTAGTTAGCTTTTTCTTCAATAACTGAAACGCTTTCTCTTGTTCATCATTCCATTCAAATTTCTTCCCTTTATGCGTTAATGCAGTCAAGGGTTTTGCTATTCTGGAAAAGTTTTGGATGAACCTTCTGTAGTAACCAGCTAGTCCTAAAAACTGGCGTATGTGTTTCGGAGTTTTCGGGGTTTCCCACTTTTCAACAGTTTCTATCTTTGCCGGATCCACCTTAATACCTTCTTTGTTCACTATGTGACCGAGGAATTAAACTTCTTCCAACCAAAATGCACACTTTGAAAACTTAGCGTACAATTCTTCCTTCCTCAATACTTCTAACACCTTTCTCAAATGTTCACCGTGTTCTTGGTCATTCTTTGAGTAAATAAGTATGTCATCAATGAAAACAATGACAAACTTGTCAAGGTATGGTCCACACACTCGATTCATAAGGTCCATGAGCACAGCTGGTGCATTAGTTAAACCAAACGGCATGACCATAAACTCGTAATGACCGTAACGTGTTCTGAAAGCAGTCTTTGGAATATCATCTTCTTTCACCCGCATTTGATGATACCCGGAACGTAAGTCAATCTTTGAATAAACAGACGAGCCTTGTAGTTGATCAAATAAGTCGTCGATTCTCGGTAGTAGGTAGCGGTTCTTGATGGTAAGTTTGTTCAACTCTTGGTAGTCGATACACAACCTGAATGTACCATCTTTCTTCTTGACAAACAAAACAGGAGCTCCTCACGGTGATGTGCTTGGTCGAATGAAACCACGCTCTAAAAGTTCTTGTAATTGGCTTTGCAGTTCTTTCATCTCGCTGGGTGCGAGTCTGTAAGGAGCACGAGCTATTGGTGCAGCTCCTGGTACAAGATCTATTTGAAATTCAACGGATCGTTGTGGGGGTAATCCCGGTAATTCTTTCGGAAATACATCGGGAAATTCTTTTGCAATGGGAACATCATTGATGCTCTTTTCTTCAGTTTGTACTTTCTCGACGTGTGCTAGAACAGCATAGCAACCTTTTCTTATTAGTTTTTGTGCCTTCAAATTACTAATAAGATGTAGCTTCGTGTTGCCCTTTTCTCCGTACACCATTAAGGGTTTTCCTTTTTCTCGTATAATGCGAATTGCATTTTTGTAACAAACGATCTCTGCTTTTACTTCTTTCAACCAGTCCATACCGATTATCACATCAAAACTCCCTAACTCTACTGGTATCAAATCAATCTTAAATGTTTCGCTAACCAGTTTAATTTCTCGATTCCGACATATATTATCTGCTGAAATTAATTTACCATTTGCTAATTCGAGTAAAAATTTACTATCCAAAGGCGTCAATGGACAACTTAATTTAGCACAAAAATCTCTACTCATATAGCTTCTATCCGCACCCGAATCAAATAAAACGTAAGCAGATTTATTGTCAATAAGAAACGTACCCGTAACAAGCTCCGGGTCTTCCTGTGCCTCTGCCGCATTAATATTGAAAACTCTTCCGCGGCCTTGTCCATTCGTGTTCTCCTGGTTCGGGCAATTTCTAATAATGTGGCCCGGTTTTCCACATTTATAACAAACTACATTGGCATAACTTGCTCCGACACTACTTGCTTCGCCATTACTCGTTCCGACACCATTTGTTCCTTTCGTTCTATTAACCCCTGGTCCGTAGACCTCACACTTCGCCGCGCTATGACCATTTCTTTTACACTTGTTGCAAAATTTGGTGCAGAACCCCGAGTGATAATTTTCACACCTTTGGCATAGCTGCTTCTGATTGTTGTTGTTGTTGCGGTTATTATTGTTGTTGGGATGATTGTTGTAGTTGCTGTTGTTGTTGTTGTTGTTGGGCCGTTTGTTGTAGTTGCGATTGATGTTGCGATTGTTGGGATAATTGTTGCGATTATTGTTGTAATTGCTGTTGTTGTTGTATTGGTGATTCTTATCACCGTTTTCCTCCCACTTTCTTTTGACTTGCTTCACATTGGCCTCTTCAGCAGTCTGTTCTTTAATTCTTTCTTCAATCTGGTTCACTAGTTTGTGAGCCATTCTACATGCCTGTTGTATGGAGGCGGGCTCGTGTGAACTTATATCTTCTTGGATTCTTTCCGGTAATCCTTTCACAAACGCGTCGATCTTCTCTTCCTCATCTTCGAATGCTCCCGGACACAATAGGCACAATTCTATGAATCGTCTTTCGTACGTGGTAATATGAAATCCTTGGGTTCGTAACCCTCTAAGTTCTGTCTTGAGCTTATTGACCTCGGTTCTGGGATGGTACTTCTCGTTCATCAAGTGCTTGAATGCTGACCACGGTAGTGCGTACGCATCGTCTTGTCCCACTTGCTCTAGATAGGTATTCCACCATGTTAACGCAGAACCTGTGAAGGTATGCGTAGCGTACTTCACTTTGTCCTCTTCAGTACACTTACTTATGGCAAACACTGATTCGACCTTCTCGGTCCACCGTTTCAATCCGATCGGTCCTTCGGTTCCATCAAATTCCAAAGGTTTGCAGGCAGTGAATTCTTTGTAGGTGCATCCTACACGATTTCCTGTACTGCCAGATCCAAGGTTATTGTTGGTATGTAGCGCAGCCTGTACTGCGGCTATGTTTGAAGCTAGAAAAGTACGGAATTCCTCTTCATTCATATTCACGGTGTGTCGAGTAGTCGGTGCCATTTCCTTCAAAATAGTCAAATGGAACAAGTTAATCATACAGAATATTAAGAGTAGCTAATAGTATTTCGTAGCATAATATGAACTCATTTATAAAAGCTTTTTCTTCATATTAGCGTTTTATAAGTTTAAATTCGGGTAGTACCTACCCGTTAAGTTCATACTTAGTAGCTAATATACAATTCAACTACTACAATTCTATATGAAAAACTGATTGTAATAATAATTCGCGTTCAAACTTTTATACAATATTTTACAAACTTACAATACCGCTTATTTTACATAAAGCATGAAATATAGCACACAATAACTTTGATACAAGATAGTTGTGAAGATAATTCTAGCTAGTACACAAGTCGCTCAGCAAAGGCAATAAAGACACGTAATTCATACGTCCAGAAACAAGTCATGCATTCTGGTTTTACTAGGACTACTTCCCATCCTTGGTCTTGTGGAACATAACCGTTATGGCCGTTGATAAGACAGCGTGTTGTAACGTCGTCAAAGGGACGAGGGTTACGTAATGACCAACAGTCTCGTAATAACCTAAAAACCTCATTTCTTACCCCAATTACCGACTCCGTCACTTGTGGGAACGTTTTGTTTAATAGTTGTAGCCCGATGTTCTTGTTCTCACTTTGGTGAGAAGCGAACATTACTAACCCGTAAGCATAACATGCTTCTTTATGTTGCATGTTAGCCGCTTTTTTCTAAATCACGAAGTCCTATATTCGGATATACTGAGTCAAAATAATTTCTTAACCCGTTGCGTAAAATAGCATTTGGGTTCCCCGCAATATATGCGTCAAAGTAAACACATCGTAACTTATGGATTTCCCAATGTGATATCCCCCATCTTTCGAACGAAAGCCTTTTATAAACCAAGGCATTCTTGGAACGTTCTTCGAATGTCTTACAAAATGATCTCTCCTTAAATAGTTGTGCTGAGGAATTCTGACCGACTCTAGACAAGATTTCATCAATCATGTCTCCGGGTAGGTCTCTTAAAATATTGGGTTGTCTATCCATTTTGTATTTTTATACTGTAAAATAGACAAGAGTTAGATTCATAAAAAAATACTTATTAATACAAGCAATTTTTACATATATCATAAAGCATAAGCACACTATATTACATATATTACACCACACGAATACAACTATCTTATTCCGACTCGCTCGTTTCTTCTTGTTCGGTTTTGTTTCGTTTTGCCAAGTTTCTAGGGATATATGATGTTCCCCTAATACGAGCCGTCGTTGTCCACATTGGTTTAGAAAAACCTGGTGGTTTAGAGGTTCCCGGGTCATTGTTACAACTTAAGGACTTCGGGGGTTGACGATACATATAAAGTTCATCGGGGTTGGAATTAGATTTCTCTATTTTTATGCCCTTTCCCTTATTATTTTCTTTTGCCTTTTTAAATTCAGTTGGGGTAATTTCTATAACATCATCCGAATTCTCGTCGGAATCCGATTCATCGGAGAATTGGTAATCCTCCCAATATTTTGCTTCCTTGGCGGAAACACCATTGACCATAATTAACCTTGGTCAGTTGGTTGAGGATTTTATTTTACTTAACCGTTTTATTATTTCCCCCACTGGTTCTATTTCTTCATCCGGTTCCGATTCTTCTTCCGGTTCCGATTCTTCTTCCGGTTCCGACTCTTCTTCCGGTTCCTCTTCGGGAACTTGTGAATCAGTCCACGAATCATTCCAATTTACATTCGACTCTTCATTATTATTAGATGAGTCAATGGGACTTGTTCTAGAGGTAGACATCTATCATATAATATCAAACGCGTTAAGAGATTAATATATCACATAATATTCACATGTTAAAAATATATAGTTTCCAACAAAATTTGTTAAGTAATCATTTTTCAAGTAAACACGGTCGAAGTCCAGACTCACTAATGCATCCTAACAAACTCGATAAGACACACTAATGCAAAATTCTGGTTCTCTAAGACCAACGCTCGGATACCAACTGAAATGTCCCGTTCTTATTGATTAAAAACGTTCCATATTAATTGATTTCGTTGCGAGGTTTTGACCTCTATATGAGACGTTTTTCAAAGACTGCATTCATTTTAAAATAAACCATAACCTTTATTTCATCAATAAAGGTTTACAAAGCTTTACGTAGATTATCAAATAATGATAATCTAAAATATCCTGTTTACACATGACCATTACATAATGGTTTACAATACAAATATGTTACAACAAAATAAGTTTCTTGGATGCAGTTTTTACACAATATCATACAAGCATGGACTCCAAATCTCGTCCTTATTTAAGTATGCGACAGCGGAAGCTCTTAATAATCACCTGAGAATAAACATGCTTAAAACGTCAACAAAAATGTTGGTGAGTTATAGGTTTAACCTATATATATCAAATCATAATAATAGACCACAAGATTTCATATTTCAATACACATCCCATACATAGAGATAAAAATCATTCATATGGTGAACACCTGGTAACCGACATTAACAAGATGCATATATATAAGAATATCCCCATCATTCTGGGACACCCTTCGGATATGATATAAATTTCGAAGTACTAAAGCATCCGGTACTTTGGATGGGGTTTGTTAGGCCCAATAGATCTATCTTTAGGATTCGCGTCAATTAGGGTGTCTGTTCCCTAATTCTTAGATTACCAGACTTAATAAAAAGGGGCATATTCGATTTCGATAATTCAACCATAGAATGTAGTTTCACGTACTTGTGTCTATTTTGTAAATCATTTATAAAACCTGCATGTATTCTCATCCCAAAAATATTAGATTTTAAAAGTGGGACTATAACTCACTTTCACAGATTTTTACTTCGTCGGGAAGTAAGACTTGGCCACTGGTTGATTCACGAACCTATAACAATATATACATATATATCAAAGTATGTTTAAAATATATTTACAACACTTTTAATATATTTTGATGTTTTAAGTTTATTAAGTCAGCTGTCCTAGTTAGTAACCTACAACTAGTTGTCCACAGTTAGATGTACATAAATAAATCGATAAATATTATCTTGAATCAATCCACGACCCAGTGTATACGTATCTCAGTATTGATCATAACTCAAACTTTTTATATTTTGGAATCAACCTCAACCCTGTATAGCTAACTCCAACATTCACATATAGAGTGTCTATGGTTGTTCCGAAATATATATAGATGTGTCGACATGATAGGTCGAAACATTGTATACGTGTCTATGGTATCTCAAGATTACATAATATACAATACAAGTTGATTAAGTTATGGTTGGAATAGATTTGTTACCAATTTTCACGTAGCTAAAATGAGAAAAATTATCCAATCTTGTTTTACCCATAACTTCTTCATTTTAAATCCGTTTTGAGTGAATCAAATTGCTATGGTTTCATATTGAACTCTATTTTATGAATCTAAATAGAAAAGTATAGGTTTATAGTCGGAAAAATAAGTTACAAGTCATTTTTGTAAAGGTAGTCATTTCAGTCGAAAGAACGACGTCTAGATGACCATTTTAGAAAACATACTTCCACTTTGAGTTTAACCATAATTTTTGGATATAGTTTCATTATCATAATAAAAATCATTTTCTCAGAATAACAACTTTTAAATCAAAGTTTATCATAGTTTTTAATTAACTAACCCAAAATAGCCCGCGGTGTTACTACGACGATAATCGTTAAGTTAGTAGTCTTGTTTATATGTATATATGTCGTTACAGCGATAATCGTTACATATATGTCTCGTTTCGAAATCCTTAAGTTAGTAGTCTTGTTTATATGTATATAACTCATTGTTAATTTACTTATGGAGATACTTACTTATCATAATCTCATGTTAACCATATGTATATCCATATATATATCGTCATGTCGTTTTTACAAGTTTTAACGTTCGTGAATCGCCGGTCAACGTGGGTGGTCAATTGTCTATATGAGACATATTTCAATTAATCAAGTCTTAACAAGTTTGATTGCTTAACATGTTGGAAACATTTAATCATGTAAATATCAATCTCAATTAATATATATAAACATGGAAAAGTTCGGGTCACTACAAGTTTCGCCAAAATGCCAAAGAGGTGACTAGCCTTTGACTAGTCAACCCCCACCCCCATATTTTCTTTTTCATTTCCCTTTTCTTCTTGTACTTCCATATTTTCTCTCAATTCTCCAATTTCAAGAATCATCATCTAAATCAAATTGAGCAAGCATCCATCTAAATAAATTGCATATTCGGAATCCTCTCATCTTCCTCTTCGATTCCATACCGATTTCATCAAGTTTGGGTAACTTTCTAAAATCACTAGATTTTGTGTTCTTGATGTTTTTAACTTATAAAGTTGTTAATTAGTGTCTATGGCTTAAGTCTAACATGATTATATGATTTATATGCTCAATTTCGTTATTTGAAGTAACTAGCTTGAATATGAACTTTGGTATGTTTGATTTGGTAATTTGGTTGCTTAAATGTTGTTGTTATGGTAAAGTGCAAGTATTAAATGTGTTACTAGTAGCACTGGCTTAAAATTGATGTGTAGGTTGTTTTAGAAAACTTCGTAAACTTGATTATTGGATTTGGTGGATTTGGGTTAGGGTTTGATGAACTTGAAATGAACTTTTGATGCTTTGAATGACATGAAATGTTATTTGTAAGTGTTAGGTTGTATTGTATGCTTGATCACCTTCGAAACGGCATATCATTCATGTAAATTGGTTGCCGAATCATCGAATTTCATTTATGAACTTGAGTGCATTTAATGAGGAGCTTTGAATGTGATTTTGGTTGTTGTAAAAGTAAATGTGATGGATGAAATATGTTTAGTTGTTTTCCTTGTCAAAATACCTTTCCGATGATATAAGATACATGCTTTGGTTGTTTGCGGGTCATAAATGGTGATTGGTTGAAGTTAGGTTCGTGCATAAAACTTAAAAACTGCTAGAATTCTCTGCACAGGTAATGGCGCGGCGCGCCATATACCCGCGCGGCGCGCCAAAGTGGTCTGTCCAACTTTGTCGATTTTCGAATAATGTTTGCTATGCTACGCACCTCCGATTCACATGTAACTTGTTCTAACATGCTCATATATGATTAAAAACCTCAGAAAAATAGTTCGGGACCCGACCCAAACGTGTTGACTTTTTCGTTGACTTTGACCGGCCAAAGTTTGACTTTTTGTCAAACTTAATCAAATGATTATGCAACCTTCCTAACTTGTTTCTATACTTGTATCTTGCATGAAACTTGACAATTTGATTTCACATGCTACATAATCGAGTCGTAACGAGCCATAGGACTAATTGAACATCTTTGACCTATCGTGTTTACCGTTATTGATACGACCTATTTGTTTAGGTCAAGACTAGCACTATCCTTCGCACACGTTACTTTGTGAAGTACTTTTCATACGTGCACTCAAGGTGAGATCATAGTCCCATCTTTCAAACAACTTTTATGCTTTAAACTATGGGATGAGAAACATATACGTATCATACTTTTATACATTGAACACAAGTACGAAAACGAACATTTCACGTACGGGTTTGAACGAAAATCCTCAATTCAATTATCATTAGTTACACTTGCAGGGTGTAAACGTGAACTTATATTATGTGATCACATGGGCTTGACGAGCCTCATTTGGACGGTTCGCTACCGTTAGCGGATGAAATATATTTTCGGGTCTAGTGTATGTTCTAACACTACGCAAAGGGTGCAAAATAGTTAAGTTTGATAATTGGGTGCCCGCGAAACAAATAACAACTTTGAAATGCAAATGATTTTGATAATCATATTATATTAAATCTTGTGGTTCAAATGCAACGTTTACTAAAACACCTATGATTTCACCAACGTTTTCGTTGACAGTTTTCTATATGTTTTCTCAGGGCCTTGAAAGCTACTTGATACATGCTTCCGCACTCTTTTTGATACTTGCTTGGATGTCGAGTATGTATGCATAGTTGGAGCGTCTTTTGACTACTTTAAATTGTGTCACATAGGTTTCATTCGTACGTTAAACTTTGTATTGTAACTAATCTTTTGAACTACATTTGTAAACTTGAAACATCCCTTTACTTATGAAATGAATGCGACATATTTTGGTCAAACGTCATAATAAAGACTTATGACCACGCAACGGGACCGAAGTAGTCGGCGCCGTCAAACATGATTTGGTCGGGTCGCTACAGATGGTATCAGAGCGTTGGTTGTAGGGATTTAGAGTTCATTGGTGTCAACCCGAGTCATAGGGTACATTGGTGAGTCTAGACTACAACCGACATATAGACTTGAAGTAGCAATTACTTGACTACTTGTGCATTATACTCGAACTCGTCTATCACATCAAATTCTTATTCAACCTTAATCTCACGTTACTTAATTTAATTGACGCGCCACCTTGACTATATGAATTAGTGTCGAATGCACATATGAATTAGGGTAATATAATTTCCGGGATTATATTACGGTGACTCATATGAACATTCCGACATTATGACATAAAGAATTTAAGGCGAGTCAAGGAAAATTTTTCTCTATCCTTATTCCATATCATGGTTAGTATTATTAAGAATACTAATCAACGGTATTTTTGTGTTTTGAAGGAACAATGCCTCCTCATCGTGTGCCATGCCATGAGACTCCCGAACAAGCTCTACAACGAATGATAGCCACCGCCGTGGAAGCGGCCATGGCCGATCACTCCTCCAACAATAACAACAACCACAACAACAACAACAATGGAGCCGGTAACTCAAACGAAGGGTGCTCCTACAAATCCTTCATGGGGTGCAAACCTCACACTTTTGATGGAACCGGGGGACTGGTTACTCTCACTCGATGGTTCGAACAAACGGAGGCCGTCTTTAGCATAAGCGGTTGTCGGGACCAAGACAAGGTCAAATACTCCACTCACACCTTCGCCGGTGTCGCTCTTACATGGTGGAATACTTATGTACAATCGGTGGGTACCGATGAAGCTCACGCCCTCTCTTGGGCCGATTTAAGGGAAAAGATGGTCATCGAATATTTCCCTCGCGAAGAAACCTGAAAGCTCGAACAAGAGCTAAGAACCTTAGAGGCGGTCGGAAACGATCTCAAGGCCTATAATCAACGATTCGCCGAACTATCCTTGATGTGTCCCAACCTCGTGAACCCCGAATCTCAAAGGGTCGAACTTTATATGTATGGTCTTCCAAAGAGCATCAAACAAGGGGTGATGTCATCCAAACCCGCTAACCTACAACAAGCATTGAACATGGCCCGCCAATTGATCGAAACGGTTGACGAAATCGTAGTTCCGGCACCTAAGGCCGAGGATAAATTGGGCGGCAACAAAAGAAAGTGGGAACCCTCCCAATCAAGCAACAACAACTTTGCTAAGAAGCCTTACACCTTCGACGCCAAGAAAAGTTATGGCGGAAATAAACCCTTTTGCAACAAATGCCACAAGCACCACTATGGTGAATGTAGCAATCTATTTTGCCACCGGTGCCAAAGGGGTGGTCATGTGGCCAACGATTGTAGAAGTGCCGCCCCCGTCGCTCAAAAGGTGCCCAATGCACCAAGACCGGGTACTTGTTTTGAATGTGGCCAAATGAGACATTTTAGAAATGCATGTCCGAAGAAGAAAGCCAACCCCAACACACGCGGCCGAGCTTTCAACATTAACACTGAGGAAGCCCAAGATGACAATGAATTAGTCACAGGTACGTTTCTCCTCAACAACACTTATGTTACTTGTTTATTCGATTCGGGTGCTGATAAGAGTTTTGTATCCAAGACTTTGACTCATTCTTTTAATACTCCACCACTCCCACTAGATACCACTTATACCATTGAAGTGGCCAACGGAAAACTATTGAGTGCTGACACATATTACCGGGGGTGTACGTTAAACATTTTGGGTAATGAGTTTGAAATTGACTTGATACCCATGGAACTAGGAAGCTTCGATGTATTAATCGGTATGAATTGGCTAGCCAAAACGAAATCTCACATCCTTTGTGATCTTAACGCAATCCGAATCCCTATCGAGAATGGTGAACCTTTGATCGTCTATGGCGATAAGAGTTGCACTGGACTCAACCTCGTTTCGTGTATTAAAGTTAGAAAACTACTCCGTAAGGGTTGTTTTGCGATCCTTGCTCACGTTAAGAAAGTCGAGTCCGATGAGAAGCACATCGATGATGTGCCAATTGTTGGTGACTATTCCGATGTATTTCCCGACGAATTGCCGGGTCTTCCACCTCATCGACCGGTTGAATTCCAAATCGATCTCCGCTCGGGTTATCATCAATTAAGGGTTAAGGGGGAAGATGTCTCCAAAACCGCTTTCCGAACTCGTTATAGTAGTTATGAATTTCTTGTAATGCCATTTGGTCTCACTAACGCACCGGCGGTGTTCGTGGATCTTATAAACCGCGTGTGCAAACCGTATCTTGACAAATTTGTTATCGTGTTCATCGATGATATTTTGGTTTATTCTAAAAGTGAAGAAGAACACGAGGAACACCTCCGGCTCGTGCTTGAACTTTTAAGACAAGAACGACTCTATGCCAAATTCTCCAAGTGTGAATTTTGGTTGAAGGAAGTTCAATTTCTTGGTCATGTTGTAAGTGACAAGGTATTAAAGTCGATCCAACAAAAATCGAAGCCATTAGTAAATGGGAGACTCCCACTACTCCTACTCACATTCGTCAATTCTTGGGTCTCGCCGGATACTACCGTAGATTCATTAAGGATTTCTCTTTGGTTGCTCGTCCTCTAACCGCTTTAACTCACAAGGGAAAGAAATTCAATTGGGCGACCGAACAAGAATCCGTATTTCAAATCTTGAAAACAAAGCTAACCACCGCTCCTATCTTGTCACTTCCCGAAGGCAATGACGATTTTGTTGTGTATTGCGACGCCTCGAAACATGGTTTTGGGTGTGTGTTGATGCAACGAACGAAAGTCATTTCTTATGCTTCTCGACAACTCAAAATTCATGAACGAAACTACACAACACATGATCTCGAACTCGGAGCCGTTGTCTTTGCACTTAAAATGTGGAGACACTATCTTTATGGAACCAAGAGTACTATCTTTACCGATCACAAAAGTCTCCAACACATCTTCGACCAAAAGCAACTAAACATGAGACAACGAAGGTGGATTAAAACCTTAAACGATTACAATTGCGAGCTTCGTTACCATCCCGGGAAGGCAAATGTAGTAGCCGATGCCTTAAGTCGAAAAGAAAGAGCGGTGCCTCTTCGTGTCAGAGCCTTAAACATCACCATCCACACCAACCTTAATAGCCAAATTCGGGTAGCCCAAGATGAGGCTCTCAAGGATGAAAACGTTTCACACGAGCTCTTGAACATTCTCGCCTCTCGATTCAAAATTAGAGAGACCGGACTCCGATATTTCGCCGGAAGGATTTGGGTGCCTAGTTATGGGGACCTACGAAGCCTTATTTTAGATGAAGCCCATAAGTCACGATACTCGATTCACCCCGGTGCCAATAAGATGTACAACGACCTTAAACAACTATATTGGTGGCCGAACATCAAAAGGGACGTAGCTACTTATGTTTCCAAGTGTTTGATATGTTCCAAAGTCAAAGCCGAACACCAAAGACCGTCCGGATTACTTCAACAACCCGAAATCCCGCAATGGAAGTGGGAAAGAATAACAATGAATTTTATCACCAAACTACCAAAAACGACGGGCGGTTATGATACCATTTGGGTTATTGTTGACCGTCTCACCAAATCCGCACACTTTCTCGCCATGAAGGAGACCGACAAAATGGAGAAACTTGCACGACTTTATATCAAGGAGATCGTAGCCCAACACGGTGTACCTTTATCGATTATCTCCGACCGAGATGGCCGTTTTGTTTCTAGATTTTGGCTTACCTTGCAAGAAGCGTTGGTAACGCGTTTAGACATGAGCACCGCATATCATCCTCAAATCGATGGACAAAGCGAACGTAAAATTCAAACCTTAGAGGACATGTTACGAGCTTGCGTGGTTGATTTTGGAAAAGCTTGGGACAAGCACTTACCTCTCGCCGAGTTCTCTTACAACAATAGTTATCACGCGAGTATAAAAGCCGCCCCATTCGAAGCATTATATAGCCGAAAATGCCGTTCTCCTCTTTGTTGGGCCGAAATAGGTGACGTACAAATCACCGGACCCGAACTCATTCACGAAACCACCGAGAAGATCATTCAAATACGAGATAGGCTTCGGACGGCCCGGAGTCGTCAAAAGTGCTATACCGACAAAAGACGCAACGACCTTGAATTTCAAGTCGGTGATCGCGTCATGTTAAAAGTCGCACCTTGGAAGGGTGTAATCCATTTTGGGAAACGCGGGAAGCTAAATCCGCGGTATATTGGTCCTTTCGAAATCTTGGAGCGTATTGGAACCGTTGCTTATCGTTTAAATCTTCCGCCTCAATTGAACTCCGTTCATCATACCTTCCATGTATCTAATGTGAAAAAGTGTCTTGCCGAACCCGATATCGTCATCCCTCTCGAGGAACTTACTATTGATGACAAACTTCATTTTGTGGAGGAACCGGTTGAAATTGTGGACACCTCCGTCAAGACATTGAAACAAAGCCGAATTCCGATTGTTAAAGTCCGTTGGAACGCCAAAAGGGGACCCGAGTTTACTTGGGAAAGGCAAGATCAAATGCAAAAGAAATACCCTCATTTATTCCCGGCTCTGGAAACGCAAGATCCCGAGGAAGAAACAACGACTACTACGCCTACTTAAAATTTCGGGACGAAATTTCGTTTAAGGAGTAGGTAATGTAACATCCCGCCTTTTTCCGTTTACTTTTCCGTTTAACTATTTAAATCCCGTTATATGTTTATAACATCTCCGGTTAATACGTGTTTTAAAAATATCTCGTCTAGGTATTTCACGCACCCGCAAACGAATTTGAGGGACTAGTTTCGCCAAAATGCCAAAGAGGTGACTAGCCTTTGACTAGTCAACCCCCACCCCCATCTTTTCTTTTTCATTTCCCTTTTCTTCTTCTACTTCCATATTTTCTCTCAATTCTCCAATTTTAAGAATCATCATCTAAATCAAATCGAGCAAGCATCCATCTAAACAAATTGCATATTCGGAATCCTCTCATCTTCCTCTTCGATTCCATACCGATTTCATCAAGTTTGGGTAACTTTCTAAAATCACTAGATTTTGTGTTCTTGATGTTTTTAACTTATAAAGTTGTTAATTAGTGTCTATGGCTCAAGTCTAACATGATTATATGATTTATATGCTCGATTTCGTTATTTGAAGTAACTAGCTTGAATATGAACTTTGGTGTGTTTGATTTGGTAATTTGGTTGCTTAAATGTTGTTGTTATGGTAAAGTGCAAGTATTAAATGTGTTACTAGTAGCACTAGCTTCAAATTGATGTGTAGGTTGTTTTAGAAAACTTCGTAAACTTGATTATTGGTTTTGGTGGATTTGGGTTAGGGTTTGATGAACTTGAAATGAACTTTTGATGCTTTGAATGACATGAAATGTTATTTGTAAGTGTTAGGTTGTATTGTATGCTTGATCACCTTCGAAACGGCATATCATTCATGTAAATTGGTTGCCGAATCATCGAATTTCATTTATGAACTTGAGTGCATTTAATGAGGAGCTTTGAATGTGATTTTGGTTGTTGTAAAAGTAAATGTGATGGATGAAATGTGTTTAGTTGTTTTCCTTGTCAAAATACCTTTTCGATGATATAAGATACATGCTTTGGTTGTTTGCGGGTCATAAATGGTGATTGGTTGAAGTTAGGTTCGTGCATAAAACTTAAAAACTGCCAGAATTCTCTGCACAGGTAATGGCGCGGCGCGCCAAAGTGGTCTGTCCAACTTTGTCGATTTTCGAATAATGTTTGCTATGCTACGCACCTCCGATTCACATGTAACTTGTTCTAACATACTCATATATGATTAAAAACCTCAGAAAAATAGTTCGGGACCCGACCCAAACGTGTTGACTTTTTCGTTGACTTTGACCGACCAAAGTTTGACTTTTTGTCAAACTTAACCAAATGATTATGCAACCTTCCTAACTTGTTTCTATACTTGTATCTTGCATGAAACTTGACAATTTGATTTCACATGCTACATAATCGAGTCGTAACGAGCCATAGGACTAATTGAACATCTTTGACCTATCGTGTTTACCGTTATTGATACGACCTATTTGTTTAGGTCAAGACTAGCACTATCCTTCGCACACGTTACTTTGTGAAGTACTTTTCATACGTGCACTCAAGGTGAGATCATAGTCCCATCTTTCAAACAACTTTTATGCTTTAAACTATGGGATGAGAAACATATACGTATCATACTTTTATACATTGAACACAAGTACGAAAACGGACATTCCACGTACGGGTTTGAACGAAAATCCTCAATTCAATTATCATTAGTTACACTTGCAGGGTGTAAACGTGAACTTATATTATGTGATCACATGGGCTTGACGAGCCTCATTCGGACGGTTCGCTACCGTTAGCGGATGAAATATATTTTCGGGTCTAGTGTATGTTCTAACACTACGCAAAGGGTGCAAAACAGTTAAGTTTGATAATTGGGTGCCCGCGAAACAAATAACAACTTTGGAATGAAAATGATTTTGATAATCATATTATATTAAATCTTGTGGTTCAAATGCAACGTTTACTAAAACACCTATGATTTCACCAACGTTTTCGTTGACAGTTTTCTATATGTTTTCTCAGGTCCTTGAAAGCTACTTGATACATGCTTCCGCACTCTTTTTGATACTTGCTTGGATGTCGAGTATGTATGCATAGTTGGAGCGTCTTTTGACTACTTTAAATTGTGTCGCATAGGTTTCATTCGTACGTTAAACTTTGTATTGTAACTAATCTTTTGAACTACATTTGTAAACTTGAAACATCCCTTTACTTATGAAATGAATGCGACATATTTTGGTCAAACGTCATAATAAAGACTTATGACCACGCAACGGGACCGAAGTAGTCGGCGCCGTCAAACATGATTTAGTCGGGTCGCTACAGAAAGAAGAAATCTCAAGTTTGTTAATTGAAAGGAAGTGAAATGAAGGGGAAGGAAATGTAGTGCAATTTTCCTTTGATTTATTCGTTCCAAATTGGAAGGATTCTTCATCCCTCCCTTTCATTTCATTTCATTTCATTCACTTTCTTTTAATTTGAAACTTGGAAACACACCCTTAGGGATGGTAAAATGATTCGTACTCGATGGGAAACCCAGACATTTTGAGCCGGGTTTGCGGGTCCATGGGCTGGGTATGGGGAATGTCTTAAAATTTTATCCGAGTTCGGGTTTGAGGATGATTTTAAGTACAAATCCGCTTACCCGCTGTATACCAGAAAAAAGACCCAAATTCGTATACTCGACCCGTTTAAACTTCAATAATCATATATATATATATATATATATATATATATATATATATATATATATATATATATATATATATATATATATATATATATATATATATATATATATATATATATATATATATATATATATATATATATATAAATTGGTAGAATCAAGGGGAAAATAACCAATCGGGGGGAAACGGGGGAAGCAATTAATTTTTTTTTTTGTTTTTTGAAAAAACTTTGTTCACGAACATTATAGATTGAATAAAAATATGAACAATTAATAAGACACTTTTTGATAAATGTTTTTATTTTGGAGAGAAAACGCTCGAAGAGTTAATATATAAGAATTGTCGTGTTTTTCGAGCGTATGTTGAGGTTTTAGATATTAGGGTTTAGAAATTTAGGACTTAGGGTTTAGATTGAATTTATAACACGAACGGTTTAGAGTTTAGGGTTTAGGGTTTGAGGTTTAGGGTTTTGGGTTTATGGACTAAACTCAAAACACTAAACCCTAAACTCTAAATCGGGCTAAATTTTACTTCACAAAACATGAAGAAAAAAAACGTTAATATTCTTCACGATCAATATTATATTGAATGTTATTTTTGTCGATCGTTTTTCCACCTAAATAATAACATTTATCACGAAGTGTCTTTTTTAAATATTCATATTTTCGTGTGATCTTGATGGCTGAAAATTTTTATAAAAAAAACGAAAATTTTTTTTTGCTTTCCCCCGATTGGTTACTTCCTTGCATTGATCATGCCCATATATATATATATATATATATATATATATATATATATATATATATATATATATATATATATATATATATATATATATATATATATATATATATATATATATATATATATATATAGGGTGAGGATCCATTGAGAACTTGGGTAGGAAGAGAACCTAGAGAACTCACATATTAATGCACATGCACCTACTATATGCACCTATTCTTTGAAAAAAAAATTCAAAAATAAATAAATAAAAAAATTTCGTAAAAAAATATTTTTTGCTAGAAAAAAAAAATTTGAATTTTTTTTTTGTTCCACGTCAGCATGTCACGTCAGCCAGAATGACGGCTACATCAGCACAGACTGACACGTGGCTCAGTATGTGATGACGTGGTAGTCAGTCTGGCTGACGTGGCAGTCAATTTGCTGACGTGGAATATATTTTTTCCGAATTTTTTTCAAAATTTAGCTCGATTTAGAGTTTAGGGTTTAGGGTTAAGCGTTTTGGGTTTAGTCCCCAAACTCAAAACCCTAAATCCTAAACCTTAAACTCTAAACCGTTCGTGTTAAAAAACCTCAATCTAAATCCTAAATCTAAACCCTAAACCCTAATTTCTAAACTCTAATTAATAAACCCTAATTTCTAAACCCTAATTTATGTTTAGGAATGAATTGATGCGATAGAACGAAAATACTCTTACTAATATGAGTGAAATAACATGGTGTTAAAAAAGGCTCGGCATGTAAGTGAAATAAGTGAAATAACATGGTGCTATGAGTTCTCTCCTATGTCAATATCTATCTAGATCCTTTCATTATATATATATATATATATATATATATATATATATATATATATATATATATATATATATATATATATATATATATATATATATATATATATATATATATATATATATAGGGGCAGGATCAATGGGGAAGTAACCAATCGGGGGGAAAGGGGAAGCAAAAAAAAAAAAAAATTCATTTTTTTTGAATTTTTTTTTTCCGGCATCAAGATCACACGAAAATATGAACATTTACAAGAGACACTTCGTGATGAATGTTATTATTTAGGCGGGAAAACGATCGACAAAAATAACATTCAAGATAATATTGTTCGTGAAGAATATGAACGTTTTTTTTTCATGTTTTGTGAAGTAAAATTTAGCCCGATTTAGAGTTTAGGGTTTAGGGTTTAGGGTTTAGGGTTTGGTGTTTTGGGTTTATGGAATAAACCCAAAACACCAAACACCAAACCCTAAACCCTAAACCCTAAACCCTAAACCCTAAACTCTAAACTCTAAACCGTTCGTGTTAAAAACTCAATCTAAATCCTAAAACTAAACCCTAAATCTAAACCCTAAACCCTAAATTTCTAAACCCGAATTCTAAACCTTATAAACACTAATATCTAAACCCTAATATCTAAACCCCAATAGCTAAAACCTCAAAATACGCTCGAAAAACACGATAATTGTTATATATTACTTTTTCGAGCGCTTTCCCGCTAAAATAAAAACATTTATCACAAAGTGTCTCTACTAAATGTTCATATTTTCATCTCATTTATAATGTTCGTGAACAAAGTTTTTTCAAAAAACGAAAAAAAAAAGTTTTTGCTTCCCCCAGAATGGTTACTTCTCTCTTGATCCTACCACTATGTAGTGACCCGAACTTTTTCATGTTTATATATATATTAAATGAAATTGTTATTTACATAATTAAGTGTTTCCAACATGTTAAGCAATCAAACTTGTTAAGACTTGATTAATTGAAATAGGTTTCATATAGACAATTGACCACCCAAGTTGACCGGTGATTCACGAACGTTAAAACTTGTAAAAACTATACGATGACATATATATGGTTATATATATAGTTAACATGATTTTATTATAAGTATGTATCTCATTAGGTATTTTAACAATGAGTTATATACATAAAAATGAGACTATTAATTTAAGAAACTCGAAAACGATATATATAACGATTATCGTTATAACAACGTCTTACTAGGTACATATGAATCATATTAAGATATTGATACACTTGGTTAATTATGTTAAATGATAAGTAAATATATTATTAAGTGTATTAACAATGAAATACATATGTAAAAATAAGACTACTAACTTAATGATTTCGAAACGAGACATATATGTAACGATTATCGTTGTAACGACATTTAACTGTATATACATCATACTAAGATATATTATATATCATAATATCATGATAATATAACAATTTAACATCTCATTTGTTATAATAAACAATGGGTTAACAACATTCAACAAGATCGTTAACCTAAAGGTTTCAAAACAACATTTACATGTAACGACTAACGATGACTTAACGACTCAGTTAAAATGTATATACATGTAGTGTTTTAATATGTATTCATACACTTTTGAAAGACTTCAAGACAATTATCAAAATACTTCTACTTAACAAAAATGCTTACAATTACTTCCTCGTTCAGTTTCATCAACAATTCTACTCGTATGCACCCGTATTCGTACTCGTACAATACACAGCTTTTAGATGTATGTACTATTGGTATATACACTTCAATGATCAGCTCTTAGCAGCCCATGTGAGTCACCTAACACATGTGGGAACCATCATTTGGCAACTAGCATGAAATATCTCATAAAATTACAAAAATATGAGTAATCATTCATGACTTATTTACATGAAAACAAAATTACATATCCTTTATATCTAATCCATACACCAACGACCAAAAACACCTACAAACACTTTCATTCTTCAATTTTCTTCATCTAATTTATCTCTCTCAAGTTCTATCTTCAAGTTCTAAGTGTTCTTCATAAATTCCAAAAGTTCTAGTTTCATAAAATCAAGAATACTTCCAAGATTGCAAGTTTACTTCCAAGTTTTCTAAATCTATTCCAAGTAATCATCCAATATCAAGAAACCTTTGTTACTTACAGTAGGTTATCTTTCTAATACAAGGTAATAATCATATTCAAACTTTAATTCAATTTCTATAACTATAACAATCTTATTTCGAGTAAAAATCTTACTTGAAATTGTTTTCGTGTCATGATTCTGCTTCAAGAACTTTCAAGCCATCCAAGGATCCTTTGAAGCTAGATCTATTTTTCTCATTTCCAGTAGGTTTATCCAAGGAACTTGAGGTAGTAATGATGTTCATAACATCATTCGATTCTGTGACGATCGCTCCAAATCCATATGGACAATACGTCATTCATTGATTTCATTGCGAGGTATTTGACCTCTATATGATACGTTTTGTAAACATTGCATTCTTTTGAAAAGGCACACCATAAATGAATATTTAAATCAAAGGTTTTCAACATCTGATGATTTCTACATATAGACAATCACTGTAAATAATAGTTTACAATAGTACTTCCGTTGACAATACAGTCAAAATAAGATACATGGTGATGATTTGGTGAATGCAACGTTTCCTTGAAAAATATGCCATGTATGACTCCATGCACATAGCTTGTCTAACATATAAGCAAACAGCGAAAGACTTCTAGGGAACCTGAGAATAAACATGCTTCAAGTGTCAACACAAAGGTTGGTGAGTTCATAGTTTTAATATTACACATAATCCGTATATCAATGTGGATTACAAAAGTTCAGTTGTTTTATTCAAAACGTTTATCAATAGGTTTTACATAAAAGGTGGATCACAAGATTTCAGTTATTTCATCCGAAACGTTTATCAATCGGTTCTACAAAATTGAGCACCCTGGTAACTAAACTTTAACGTTTATATAATTTGTACCCTTTGTATAATCATCTTAATAATACACGCAAACCAACGTGTACGCTTCTCAAATAGCATACGTCCGTTAAAAGGCTAGTGCTCTAGCTCGGACGGGGATATCAAGCCCTATGGATCCATATATAACTACTCGCGCCCACCAGTTCTTATAACTGACAGTTACTAGTTACCAAAGCTAAGGAATTTTCGGTTCAAACTCGGTGTAGAATTTAGTATGTACTTGTATCCATTGCGTTTAAAATAAATTGCATGTACTCTCAGCCCAAAAATATAGATTTCAAAAGCAATTAAAAAGGGAGCAAATGAAACTCACACATATAAATATTGTATATCGGTTAATAAAGCATTTGCATGTATTCTCAGCCCAAAAATGTAGAGAGTAAAAGGGATCTTATGAAACTCATTGTTTAATATTGATATACAATATTGTAGGAAAGCACGTAGACGCATCGGAGATGATAAACACGAGGTTTGATTTACAAAAATACCCCCGAACATTACCCATAATTTTCTTGGCAATAACCCATAATTTTCTTAGCTCTAGCTCGCTTGGAAACCATTTTGAAAGTGACAAGCTCATAACCTCGTCGTAGTATTTTATGTATAATACTAATTAATAATAATAATAAGATTATTAATAATATTAATCTTAATAATAATATTAATAATAATAATAATAATAATAATAATAATAATAATAATAATAATAATAATAATAATAATAATAATAAAATAAATACGGAGTAATATGCATGTGTGTGTGTTAATGTGTCGAGCAAAATGCCATTTTATAGCATCAGGCCAGACTTTTGCCTCCATGCGATTGCATGGATTTATAGGCTTGTGGCCATGCGATCGCATGGCCTCAGATTCCAGCTCACAAATTTTTATTTTCTTGTTTGTCGACATAATATTAAATTAATATAAATATAATATATAATTAATATAATTAATTATATATTATATTAAATTCATGTGCATAGTTGACTTGTAATTTTTGTTCCGATAAGTCGTACGTCATCACTCGACTTATGTCCCGGTTCTGATTTTTCGAATGTCCTTTCGTACCTTTAGAACACTTGCATTTTACGTTTCGTGTCACGTACCTTTGTCAAAATATAGCCTTAAATTATTCATAAACTATACCACTCATAGTATAACTTAAACTTTCAAATGTTTTGGTCATTTACTTCTATAAATCATCGCCTCGCTATTTGTTAATATATATATAATATATGCATTTTCATTTTGAAATAGTGTTTTAGTGTAGCAATTCACTGTAGCAAGTCAATTTCACTGTAGCAAATAGTGATTTTCGAAAACACTGTAGCATTTTGAGTAATGTGGCAATTTGAAAACACTGTAGCAAATTAGTGTTTAACTGGTTCATCTTAAACGCTTTAGTTAACTTATCTAAATATCAATTGAATCAATAAACGAATGTTACTATCGTTTATAATATATATGTATATATCTTTTTAATATACATAAATCAGTTTTTAAATACACATTGGAAGTTATTTATAAATAAATTTTAATAATAAATATTTCAACTTATCATATACATTCAAATAGATATTTAAACCAATAAGTTTAATGTACGGTATCAAACAATTAATACATTGTTACCTTTTCATGTTATAGTATATATGTATCTATTTACATATAATTGTTCGCGAATCGTCGAAAACAACCGAAGGGTATTTAAATATATAAAAGTAATTCAAAAATTTTGAGATTCAGTTTTACTGACTTTGCTTATCGTGTCGGAAATGTTAATCATACAAAGATTAAGTTTAAATTTAGTCAAAATTTCCGGGTCATCACAGATTCATACATATAAAGCTATCTTATTCGAAGGTTTAAACTTGTAATCACTACAACATAGTTTAGTTAATTCTAAACTTGTTCGCAAATAAAAGTTAATCCTTCTAACTTGACTTTTAAAATCAACTAAACACATGTTCTATATCTATATGATATGCTAACTTAATGATTTAAAACCTGGAAACACGAAAAATACCGT
The DNA here is from genome assembly GCF_046630445.1 of Rutidosis leptorrhynchoides. Lineage (NCBI taxonomy): Eukaryota > Viridiplantae > Streptophyta > Magnoliopsida > Asterales > Asteraceae > Rutidosis > Rutidosis leptorrhynchoides. Next base: position 166,667,198 of record NC_092343.1, read on the forward strand.
AAAATCGGATTTACGCCGTCGTAGTAACACCGCGGGCTGTTTTGGGTTAGTTAATTAAAAACTATGATAAACTTTGATTTAAAAGTTGTTATTCTGGAAAAATGATTTTTATTATGAACATGAAACTATATCCAAAAATTATGGTTAAACTCAAAGTGGAAGTATGTTTTCTAAAATGGTCATCTAGACGTCGTTCTTTCGACTGAAATGACTACCTTTACAAAAATGACTTATAACTTATTTTTTCAACTATAAACCTATACTTTTTCTGTTTAGATTCATAAAATAGAGTTCAATTTGAAACCTTTGTAATTTGATTCACTCAAAACGGATTTAAAATGAATAAGTTATGGGTAAAACAAGATTGGATAATTTTTCTCATTTTAGCTACGTGAAAATTGGTAACAAATCTATTCCAACCATAACTTAATCAACTTGTATTGTATATTATGTAATCTTGAGATACCATAGACACCTATACAATGTTTCGACCTATCATGTCGACACATCTATATATATTTCGGAACAACCATAGACACTCTATATGTGAATGTTGGAGTTAGCTATACAGGGTTGAGGTTGATTCCAAAATATATATAGTTTGAGTTGTGATCAATACTGAGATACGTATACACTGGGTCGTGGATTGATTCAAGATAATATTTATCGATTTATTTCTGTACATCTAACTGTGGACAACTAGTTGTAGGTTACTAACGAGGACAGCTGACTTAATAAACTTAAAACATCAAAATATATTAAAAGTGTTGTAAATATATTTTGAACATACTTTGATATATATGTATATATTGTTATAGGTTCGTGAATCAACCAGTGGCCAAGTCTTACTTCCCGACGAAGTAAAAATCTGTGAAAGTGAGTTATAGTCCCACTTTTAAAATCTAATATTTTTGGGATGAGAATACATGCAGGTTTTATAAATGATTTACAAAATAGACACAAGTACGTGAAACTACATTCTATGGTTGAATTATCGAAATCGAATATGCCCCTTTTTATTAAGTCTGGTAATCTAAGAATTAGGGAACAGACACCCTAATTGACGCGAATCCTAAAGATAGATCTATTGGGCCTAACAAACCCCATCCAAAGTACCGGATGCTTTAGTACTTCGAAATTTATATCATATCCGAAGGGTGTCCCGGAATGATGGGGATATTCTTATATATGCATCTTGTTAATGTCGGTTACCAGGTGTTCACCATATGAATGATTTTTATCTCTATGTATGGATGTGTATTGAAATATGAAATCTTGTGGTCTATTGTTACGATTTGATATATATAGGTTAAACCTATAACTCACCAACATTTTTGTTGACGTTTAAAGCATGTTTATTCTCAGGTGAATACTAAGAGCTTCCGCTGTTGCATACTAAAATAAGGACAAGATTTGGAGTCCATGTTCGTATGATATTGTGTAAAAACTGCATTCAAGAAAATGATTTCGATGTAACATATTTGTATTGTAAACCATTATGTAATGGTCGTGTGTAAACAGGATATTTTAGATTATCATTATTTGATAATCTACGTAAAGCTTTTCAAACCTTTATTTATGAAATAAAGGTTATGGTTTGTTTTAAAAATGAATGCAGTCCTTGAAAAATGTCTCATATAGAGGTCAAAACCTCGCAACGAAATCAATTAATATGAAACGTTTTTAATCAATAAGAACGGGACATTTCAGTTGGTATCCGAGCGTTGGTCTTAGAGAACCAGAAAATTTGTATTAGTGTGTCTTATCGAGTTTGTTAGGATGCATTAGTGAGTCTGGACTTCGACCGTGTTTTCTTTAAAAATGATTGCTTAACATTTTTGTTGAAAACTATATATTATTAACATGTATATATTATGTGATATATTAATCTCTTAACATGTTTGATATTGTGTGATAGATGTCTACCTCTAGTACAAATCCCATTGACTCACCTAATAATAACGAAGAGTCAAATATATATTGGACTGATTCACAAGTTCCAGAAGAGGAACCGGAAGAAGAATCAGAACCGGAAGAAGAATCAGAACCGGAAGAGGAGGAACCGGAGGAGGAAATAGAACCGGTGGGGGAAATAATAAAACGGTTAAGTAAAAGAAAATCCTCAACCAACCGATCAAGGTTAATTATGGTCAATGGTGTTTCCGCCAAGGAAGCAAAATATTAGGAGGATTACCAATTCTCCGATGAATCGGATTCCGACGAGAATTCCGATGATGTTATAGAAATTACCCCAACTGAATTTAAAAAAGCAAAAGAAAATAATAAGGGAAAGGGCATAAAAATAGAGAAATCTAATTCCAACCCCGATGAACTTTATATGTATCGTCAACCCCCGAAGTCCTTAAGTTGTAACAATGACCCGGGAACCTCTAAACCACCAGGTTTTTCTAAACCGTTGTGGAAAACGACAGCTAGTATTAGGGGAACATCATATATCCCTAGAAACTTGGCAAAACAAACCAAAACCGAAGAAGAAGAAACGAGCGAGTCGGAATAAGATAGTTGTATTCGTGTGGTGTAATATATGTAATATAGTGTGCTTATGCTTTATGATATATGTAAAAATTGCTTGTATTAATAAGTATTTTTTTATGAATCTAACTCTTGTCTATTTTATAGTTTAAAAACACAAAATGGATAGACAACCCAATATTTTAAGAGACCTACCCGGAGACATGATTGATGAAATCTTGTCTAGAGTTGGTAAGAATTCCTCGGCACAACTATTTAAGGCGAGATCAGTTTGTAAGACATTCGAAGAACGTTCCAAGAATGTCTTGGTTTATAAGAGACTTTCGTTTGAAAGATGGGGGATATCACATTGGGAAACCCATAAGTTACGATGTGTTTACTTTGACGCATATATTGCGGGGAACCCAAATGCTATTTTACGCAACGGGGTTAAGAAATTATTTTGACTCAATGTATCCGAATATAGGACTTCATGATTTAGAAAAAGCGGCTAACATGCAACATAAAGAAGCATGCTATGCTTACAGGTTAGTAATGTTCGCTTCTCACCAAAGTGAGAAAAAGAACATCGGGCTACAGCTATTAAACAAAATGTTCCCACAAGTGACGGAGTCGGTAATTGGGGTAAGAAATGAGGTTTTTAGGTTATTACGAGACTGTTGGTCATTACGTAACCCTCGTCCCTTTGAGATATTACAACACGCTGTCTTATCAACGGCCATAACGGTTATGTTCCACAAGACCAAGGATGGGAAGTAGTCCTAGTAAAAACAGAATGCATGACGTGTTTATGGAAGTATGAATTACGTGTCTTTATTGCCTTTGCTGAATGACTTGTGTACTAGCTAGAATTATCTTCACAACTATCTTGTATCAAAGTTATTGTGTGCTATATTTCATGCTTTATGTAAAATAAGCGGTATTGTAAGTTTGTAAAATATTGCATAAAAGTTTGAACGCGAAATATTATTATAATCAGTTTTTCATATAGAATTGTAGTAGTTGAATTGTATATTAGCTACTAAGTATGAACTTAACGGGTAGGTACTACCCGAATTTAAACTTATAAAACACTAATATAAAGAAAAAGCTTTTATAAATGAGTTCATATTATGCTACGAAAAACTATTAACTACTCTTAATATTCTGTATGATTAACTTGTTCCATTTGACTATTTTGAAGGAAATGGCACCGACTACTCGACACACCGTGAATATGAATGAAGAGGAATTCCGTACTTTTCTAGCTTCAAACATAGCCGCAGTACAGGCTGCGCTACATACCAACAATAACCTTAGATCTAGCAGTACAGGAAATCGTGTAGGATGCACCTACAAAGAATTCACTGCCTGCAAACCTTTGGAATTTGATGGAACCGAAGGACCGATCGGATTGAAACAGTGGACCGAGAACATCGAATCGGTGTTTGCCATAAGTAATTGTACTGAAGAGGACAAAGTGAAGTACGCTACGCATACCTTCACAGGTTCTGCGTTAACATGGTGGAATACCTATCTAGAGCAAGTGGGACAAGATGATGCGTACGCACTACCGTGGTCAGCATTCAAGCACTTGATGAACGAGAAGTACCGTCCCAGAACCGAGGTCAATAAGCTCAAGACAGAACTTAGAGGGTTACGAACCCAAGGATTTGATATTACCACGTACGAAAGACGATTCACAGAATTGTGCCTATTATGTCCGGGAGCGTTCGAAAATGAGGAAGAGAAGATCGACGAGTTTGTGAAAGGATTACCGGAAAGAATCCAAGAAGATATAAGTTCACACGAGCCCGCCTCCATACAACATGCATGTAGAATGGCTCATAAACTAGTGAACCAGATTGAGGAAAGAATTAAAGAACAGACGGCTGAAGAGGCCAATGTGAAGCAAGTCAAAAGAAAGTGGGAGAAAAACGGTGATAAGAATCACCAATACAACAACAACAGCAATTACAATAATAATCGCAACAATTATCCCAACAATCGCAACAACAACAAACGGCCCAACAACAACAACAACAACAACAACAACAGCAACTACAACAATCGTCCCAACAACAATAACAATCGCAACAACAACAACAATCAGAAGCAGCTATGCCAAAGGTGTGAAAAGTATCACTCGGGGTTCTGCACCAAATTTTGCAACAGGTGTAAAAGAAATGGTCATAGCGCGGCGAAGTGTGAGGTCTACGGACCAGGGGTTAACAGAACGAAAGGAACAAATAGTGTCGGAACGAGTAATGGCGGAGCAAGTAGTGTCAGAGCAAGTTATGCCAATGTATTTTGTTATAAATGTGGAAAACCGGGCCACATTATTAGAAATTGCCCGAACCAGGAGAACACGAATGGACAAGGCCGCGAAAGAGTTTTCAATATTAATGCGGCAGAGGCACAGGAAGACCCGGAGCTTGTTACGGGTACGTTTATTATTGACAATAAATCTGCTTACGTTTTATTTGATTCGGGTGCGGATAGAAGCTATATGAGTAGAGATTTTTGTGCTAAATTAAGTTGTCCATTGACGCCTTTGGATAGTAAATTTTTACTCGAATTAGCAAATGGTAAATTAATTTCAGCAGATAATATATGTCGGAATCGAGAAATTAAACTGGTTAGCGAAACATTTAAGATTGACTTGATACCAGTAGAGTTAGGGAGTTTTGATGTGATAATCGGTATGGACTGGTTGAAAGAAGTGAAAGCAGAGATCGTTTGTTACAAAAATGCAATTCGCATTATACGAGAAAAAGGAAAACCCTTAATGGTGTACGGAGAAAAGGGCAACACGAAGCTACATCTTATTAGTAATTTGAAGGCACAAAAACTAATAAGAAAAGATTGCTATGTTGTTCTAACACACGTCGAGAAAGTACAAACTGAAGAAAAGAGCATCAATGATGTTCCCGTCGCAAAAGAATTTCCCGATGTATTTCCGAAAGAATTACCGGGATTACCCCCACATCGATCCGTTAAATTTCAAATAGATCTTGTACCAGGAGCTGCACCAATAGCTCGTGCTCCTTACAGACTCGCACCCAGCGAGATGAAAGAACTACAAAGCCAATTACAAGAACTTTTAGAGCGTGATTTCATTCGACCAAGCACATCACCGTGGGGAGCTCCTGTTTTGTTTGTCAAGAAGAAAGATGGTACATTCAGGTTGTGTATCGACTACCGAGAGTTGAACAAACTTACCATCAAGAACCGCTACCCACTACCGAGAATCGACGACTTATTTGATCAACTACAAGGCTCATCTGTTTATTCAAAGATTGACTTACGTTCCGGGTATCATCAAATGCGGGTGAAAGAAGATGGTATTCCAAAGACTGCTTTCAGAACACGTTACGGTCATTACGAGTTTATGGTCATGCCGTTTGGTTTAACTAATGCACCAGCTGTGTTCATGAACCTTATGAACCGAGTGTGTGGACCATACCTTGACAAGTTTGTCATTATTTTCATTGATGACATACTTATTTACTCAAAGAATGACCAAGAACACGGTGAACATTTGAGAAAGGTGTTAGAAGTATTGAGGAAGGAAGAATTGTATGCTAAGTTTTCAAAGTGTGCATTTTGGTTGGAAGAAGTTCAATTCCTCGATCACATAGTGAACAAAGAAGGTATTAAGGTGGATCCGGCAAAGATAGAAACTATTAAAAAGTGGGAAACCCCGAAAACTCCGAAACACATACACCAGTTTTTAGGACTAGCTGGTTACTACATAAGATTCATCCAAGACTTTTCCAGAATAGCAAAACCCTTGACTGCATTAACGCATAAAGGGAAGAAATTTGAATGGAAGGATGAACAAGAGAAAGCGTTTCAGTTATTGAAGAAAAAGCTAACTACGGCACCTATATTGTCATTGCCTGAAGGGAATGATGATTTTGTGATTTATTGTGACGCAAGCAAGGTCTCGGTTGTGTATTAATGCAACGAACGAAGGTGATTGCTTATGCGTCTAGACAATTGAAGATTCACGAACAAAATTATACGACGCATGATTTAGAATTAGGCGCGGTTGTTTTTGCATTAAAGACTTGGATGCACTACTTATATGGGGTCAAAAGTATTATATATACCGACCACAAAAGTCTTCAACACATATTTAATCAGAAACAACTAAATATGAGGCAGCGTAGGTGGATTGAATTGTTGAATGATTACGACTTTGAGATTCGTTACCACCCGGGGAAGGCAAATGTGGTAGCCGACGCCTTGAACAGAAAGGACAGAGAACCCATTCGAGTAAAATCTATGAATATAATGATTCACACTAACCTTACTACTCAAATAAAGGAGGCGCAACAAGGAGTTTTAAAAGAGGGAAATTTAAAGGATGAAATACCCAAAGGATCGGAGAAGCATCTTAATATTCGGGAAGACGGAACCCGGTATAGGGCTGAAAGGATTTGGGTACCAAAATTTGGAGATATGAGAGAAATGGTACTTAGAGAAGCTCATAAAACCAGATACTCAATACATCCTGGAACGGGGAAGATGTACAAGGATCTCAAGAAACATTTTTGGTGGCCGGGTATGAAAGCCGATGTTGCTAAATACGTAGGAGAATGTTTGACGTGTTCTAAGGTCAAAGCTGAGCATCAGAAACCATCAGGTCTACTTCAACAACCCGAAATCCTGGAATGGAAATGGGAAAACATTACCATGGATTTCATCACTAAATTGCCAAGGACTGCAAGTGGTTTTGATACTATTTGGGTAATAGTTGACCGTCTCACCAAATCAGCACACTTCCTGCCAATAAGAGAAGATGACAAGATGGAGAAGTTAGCACGACTGTATTTGAAGGAAGTCGTCTCCAGACATGGAATACCAATCTCTATTATCTCTGATAGGGATGGCAGATTTATTTCAAGATTCTGGCAGACATTACAGCAAGCATTAGGAACTCGTCTAGACATGAGTACTGCCTATCATCCACAAACTGATGGGCAGAGCGAAAGGACGATACAAACGCTTGAAGACATGCTACGAGCATGTGTTATTGATTTCGGAAACAGTTGGGATCGACATCTACCGTTAGCAGAATTTTCCTACAACAACAGCTTCCATTCAAGCATTGAGATGGCGCCGTTTGAAGCACTTTATGGTAGAAAGTGCAGGTCTCCGATTTGTTGGAGTGAAGTGGGGGATAGACAGATTACGGGTCCGGAGATAATACAAGAAACTACCGAGAAGATCATCCAAATTCAACAACGGTTGAAAACCGCCCAAAGTCGACAAAAGAGCTACGCTGACATTAAAAGAAAAGATATAGAATTTGAAATTGTAGAAATGGTCATGCTTAAGGTTTCACCTTGGAAAGGCATTGTTCGATTTGGTAAACGGGGGAAACTAAATCCAAGGTACATTGGACCATTCAAGATTATAGATCGTGTCGGACCAGTAGCTTACCAACTGGAGCTACCTCAACAACTCGTGGCTGTACATAACACTTTTCACGTCTCAAATTTGAAGAAATGTTTTGCTAAAGAAGATCTCACTATTCCGTTAGACGAAATCCAAATCAACGAAAAACTTCAATTTACCGAAGAACCCGTCGAAATAATGAGAAGATACCAATTGTTAAGGTTCGATGGAATGCTCGTAGAGGACCCGAGTTCACCTGGGAATGAGAAGATCAGATGAAGAAGAAATACCCGCATTTATTTCTAGAAGATACGTCAACACCTCCAACTGCTTAAAATTTCGGGACGAAATTTATTTAACGGGTAGGTACTGTAGTGACCCGAACTTTTCCATGTTTATATATATATTAAATGAAATTGTTATTTACATGATTAAGTGTTTCCAACATGTTAAGCAATTAAACTTGTTAAGACTTGATTAATTGAAATAGGTTTCATATAGACAATTGACCACCCAAGTTGACCGGTGATTCACGAACGTTAAAACTTGTAAAAACTATACGATGACATATATATGGTTATATATATAGTTAACATGATTTTATTATAAGTATGTATCTCATTAGGTATTTTAACAATGAGTTATATACATAAAAATGAGACTATTAATTTAAGAAACTCGAAAACGATATATATAACGATTATCGTTATAACAACGTCTTACTAGGTACATATGAATCATATTAAGATATTGATACACTTGGTTAATTATGTTAAATGATAACTAAATATATTATTAAGTGTATTAACAATGAAATACATATGTAAAAATAAGACTACTAACTTAATGATTTCGAAACGAGACATATATGTAACGATTATCGTTGTAACGACATTTAACTGTATATACATCATACTAAGATATATTATATATCATAATATCATGATAATATAACAATTTAACATCTCATTTTTTATAATAAACAATAGGTTAACAACATTCAACAAGATCGTTAACCTAAAGGTTTCAAAACAACATTTACATGTAACGACTAACGATGACTTAACGACTCAGTTAAAATGTATATACATGTAGTGTTTTAATATGTATTCATACACTTTTGAAAGACTTCAAGACAATTATCAAAATACTTCTACTTAACAAAAATGCTTACAATTACATCCTCGTTCAGTTTCATCAACAATTCTACTCGTATGCACCCGTATTCATACTCGTACAATACACAGCTTTTAGATGTATGTACTATTGGTATATACACTTCAATGATCAGCTCTTAGCAGCCCATGTGAGTCACCTAACACATGTGGGAACCATCATTTGGCAACTAGCATAAAATATCTCATAAAATTACAAAAATATGAGTAATCATTCATGACTTATTTACATGAAAACAAAATTACATATCCTTTATATCTAATCCATACACCAACGACCAAAAACACCTACAAACACTTTCATTCTTCAATTTTCTTCATCTAATTGATCTCTCTCAAGTTCTATCTTCAAGTTCTAAGTGTTCTTCATAAATTCCAAAAGTTCTAGTTTCATAAAATCAAGAATACTTCCAAGATTGCAAGTTTACTTCCAAGTTTTCTAAATCCATTCCAAGTAATCATCCAATATCAAGAAACCTTTGTTACTTACAGTAGGTTATCTTTCTAATACAAGGTAATAATTATATTCAAACTTTAATTCAATTTCTATAACTATAACAATCTTATTTCGAGTGGAAATCTTACTTGAAATTGTTTTCGTGTCATGATTCTACTTCAAGAACTTTCAAGCCATCCAAGGATCCTTTGAAGCTAGATCTATTTTTCTCATTTCCAGTAGGTTTATCCAAGGAACTTGAGGTAGTAATGATGTTCATAACATCATTCGATTCATACATATAAAGCTATCTTATTCGAAGGTTTAAACTTGTAATCACTAGAACATAGTTTAGTTAATTCTAAACTTGTTCGCAAATAAAAGTTAATCCTTATAACTTGACTTTTAAAATCAACTAAAAACATGTTCTATATCTATATGATATGCTAACTTAATGATTTAAAACCTGGAAACACGAAAAATACCGTAAAATCGGATTTACGCCGTCGTAGTAACACCGCGGGCTGTTTTGGGTTAGTTAATTAAAAACTATGATAAACTTAGATTTAAAAGTTGTTATTCTGAGAAAATGATTTTTATTATGAACATGAAACTATATCCAAAAATTATGGTTAAACTCAAAGTGGAAGTATATTTTCTAAAATGGTCATCTAGACGTCGTTCTTTCGACTGAAATGACTAACTTTACAAAAATGACTTGTAACTTATTTTTCCGACTATAAACCTATACTTTTTCTGTTTAGATTCATAAAATAGAGTTCAATATGAAACCATAGCAATTTGATTCACTCAAAACGGATTTAAAATGAATAAGTTATGGGTAAAACAAGATTGGATAATTTTTCTCATTTTAGCTACGTGAAAATTGGTAACAAATCTATTCCACCCATAACTTAATCAACTTGTATTGTATATTATGTAATCTTGAGATACCATAGACACGTATACAATGTTTCGACCTATCATGTCGACACATCTATATATATTTCGGAACAACCATAGACACTCTATATGTGAATGTTGGAGTTAGCTATACAGGGTTGAGGTTGATTCCAAAATATATATAGTTTGAGTTGTGATCAATACTGAGATACGTATACACTGGGTCGTGGATTGATTCAAGATAATATTTATCGATTTATTTCTGTACATCTAACTGTGGACAACTAGTTGTAGGTTACTAACGAGGACAGCTGACTTAATAAACTTAAAACATCAAAATATATTAAAAGTGTTGTAAATATATTTTGAACATACTTTGATATATATGTATATATTGTTATAGGTTCGTGAATCAAACAGTGGCCAAGTCTTACTTCCCGACGAAGTAAAAATCTGTGAAAGTGAGTTATAGTCCCACTTTTAAAATCTAATATTTTTGGGATGAGAATACATGCAGGTTTTATAAATGATTTACAAAATAGACACAAATACGTGAAACTACATTCTATGGTTGAATTATCGAAATCGAATATGCCCCTTTTTATTAAGTCTGGTAATCTAAGAATTAGGGAACAGACACCCTAATTGACGCGAATCCTAAAGATAGATCTATTGGGCCTAACAAACCCCATCCAAAGTACCGGATGCTTTAGTACTTCGAAATTTATATCATATCCGAAGGGTGTCCCGGAATGATGGGGATATTCTTATATATGCATCTTGTTAATGTCGGTTACCAGGTGTTCACCATATGAATGATTTTTATCTCTATGTATGGGATGTGTATTGAAATATGAAATCTTGTGGTCTATTGTTACGATTTGATATATATAGGTTAAACCTATAACTCACCAACATTTTTGTTGACATTTAAAGCATGTTTATTCTCAGGTGAATACTAAGAGCTTCCGCTGTTGCATACTAAAATAAGGACAAGATTTGGAGACCATGTTTGTATGATATTGTGTAAAAACTGCATTCAAGAAACTGATTTCGATGTAACATATTTGTATTGTAAACCATTATGTAATGGTCGTGTGTAAACAGGATATTTTAGATTATCATTATTTGATAATCTACGTAAAGCTTTTTAAACCTTTATTTATGAAATAAAGGTTATGGTTTGTTTTAAAAATGAATGCAGTCCTTGAAAAACGTCTCATATAGAGGTTAAAACCTCGCAACGAAATCAATTAATATGGAACGTTTTTAATCAATAAGAACGGGACATTTCACACTATATATATATATATATATATATATATATATATATATATATATATATATATATATATATATATATATATATATATATATATATATATATATAGTGGTAGGATCAAGAGGGAAGTAACCAAAACACCAAACCCTAAACCCTAAACCTTAAACCCTAAACTCTAAATCGGGCTAAATTTTACTTCACAAAACATGAGAAAAAAAAGCGTTCACATTCTTCACGAACAATATTATCTTGAATGTTATTTTTGTCGATCGTTTTCCCGCATAATTAATAATAACATTCATCACGAAGTGTCTTTTCTAAATGTTCATATTTTCTTGTGATCTTGATGTCGGAAAAAAAATTCCAAAAAAACGAAAAAAAAATTTTGCTTCCCCCGATTGGTTACTTCCGCATTGATCCTGCCCCTATATATATATATATATATATATATATATATATATATATATATATATATATATATATATATATATATATATATGATCCAGTGAGTGAGAACTTTTTTAGTGTGAGAACTCTAGGAACTCCAATTACACTGAAATTCGAGCAAAAAAAGTGGCGGGCGAGCAAAAAAAGGAAATTCCGGCAAAAATCAAAAACACGGACGAACGAAAATTCATAGTCGAGCAAAAAAAAAAAATTTGTTCGAATTACAAAAATGTAGAACACATTTTTGTTCGAATTTCAATATTTTTGTTCGACTACCACTGTTTTCTACATTTTTTTTCGACTATCAAAAACGTAGAACACATTTCTGTTCGAATATCATAATTTTTGTTCGACTTTCGTTTTTTTGTTCGGCCGCCTTCTTTTTTGTTCGACTTTGCCCCTTTTTACTCGAATTCTCCTTTTTTTGCTCGCCCGCCACTTTTTTTGCTCGATTTTCCCTTTTTTTGTTCGAATTTCAGTGTATTTTTGAGTTCTTAGGGTTCTCACACCAAAAAATTTGTCATTTGATCCGTCTAATATATTAATATATATATATATATATATATATATATATATATATATATATATATATATATATATATATATATATATATATATATATATATATATATATATGTATATATATATATATATATATGAATGTTTTTGTTGTGCATAATATATAACTGATGAAAAATGTGATGAGAATAAATATCAAATATGAGTCGACCTTAAAGAAAATGTGGGAGCTTTGTTGGGCTTCTTCAAATCAGTTTTTAAGTCATTGATTTGAACTGTAATAAAATATGGATACGTGGATCTTAAAAATATATATATATTTTTTTTTAGCGAAAATATTAATATGTATATATAATAGAACCGAGATTCCAGTGTAACAACATTGAGCAGATCATAACGATCTGTGGTGGGAGTACTTGGTCACAAATGACCAAAACTCATTGTCTCTCACTCTGTTCGTTCTAAACATTATGAACGACTACTGCAAAGCGAGCAATAATGAAAGTATAAAAGAAATGACAAACAAACAAATCATCAAATCTAAGCCTAAAACATACACAAAAACCTGAGCCCGTATCCAACCCCGCATCATCACTCCTCAGAAACCGCCAATCCAAACCAATCACCGGGCAACCTAAGAACACCTAACCCGAGGCCTATTTACCGAAGTCAACTAAGTCAACAACGCCGGCAACAACATCCAGCCCACTAAAGACCCGATGACGGGAAAAATGGAATGAATGACCCAAATTAGCAGCAACAAAACAGCACTAACTACAGAATCAAACCATATAGGGACCAGTCATCTCCGCCAAATTTTCTAAGGACATTTACAAACCCCCGGACCCAAGCAGCCAGCAAACAGAGCCAGCAGCAGCCAGCAACCATAAGCAACACCCGCAACCACCAAGAAACCGGCAGCAACTGCTAGCCACCACCCAAGGCCGCCAACAGCCACCGACCGCCCCTTGGTAGCCGCAGGCATCCAGCCACCGGAATCCGCCGGATTTCAACAATAAACACATACAACCGCAAACCTGCCAGGAACCCACCAAGCCCACCACAAAGCCCAAATCGACCAAAGTACCTGTAGAGTTCCAAAGGAACTCGCCGCCTACAACCACCTAGGAAGAAAAAAGCGCTGCGATGAACCGTCAAGTGAGATCAACAGCAAACCCCGTCATCCCCAATGAACCGAATCCTAAACCAAACTTCCAAAACTCAAACAAACCCCAAATCCCGAGCAACAAGCACGAAATCGCCGCCTGGAAGCCGTTTAAGTGACCGGAGAAGGAATCAGGCCGATCGACACTGGAGAAACAAAGAAAAGAGCAGTTGTACCTTATTACGACGGAAAGCAAGTAAAGCCGAACCACCGGCGAGATGCCGGTGGTTGGAAAGGGTACCAACCTAAGATCTACAAAATAGTGATGTTTGTTGAAGAAGAAAAAATAAATAAATAAAAAATAAGAAAATGAAGGGATTTAAGGTGGTGGTTAAAGGTTTATTTGAAGATGAAGTTCTTGAAGGTAAGTAAAAAAAGTTGATTAAAAGCCACTGGAGGAAAAAAAAAACTGGATCGGAAGTAGATGAAATCAAAAAGTAAATCGGAACAGTGAAGAGAGGGTTTATTGGTAGAGAGAGAAAAAAAGCGTATGGATCTTAAAAATATATACGTGGGACTCCTTAATTTAGTGCCTTGGACACGTTTGCATTTGCGAGAGATAAGTTATAAGTTTCTTCCTACAACTTGCAACCAATGATAAGATGACAAGTGGAAGGTTTGGAGGTAGCTATTGAGAAAATACCTGTTCTTATATAGTAGTTCTTATATAGTACGAGTAGTAAGATATGAATTTTTTTTGTCCATATGCGAGGCAGTCACTTGCTGAGATGTTATGTTTTTTCCCTGCTCGATTTAGTGCTTTTCAATTTTGTTTGGTGTATATCTCAGCCTGTAAGAGTTTAAGTTGCCTTGCAATATCCATGATGAATGAATGCATACTGATGTCTCTATGTATACAAACCCTTTTTACTTTTAAAAATAAAAAGCAGTTTATTACAATTTACAATACAAATAAATCCAATAGTTCAAAATCTATCTATATTGTTAGGAAGAGGGGATCGCCTGGACGTTGGGAGATATAAATTTGAGAGAAAAACAACTCTATTACTCACAAGAATAGATTTACAGAGTATTACAAAACTCTTACAAAAAAACTCTCAAACTCACACACACTCTCTAGGTTGTGATTACACTTCTCTGAGTGATTTTTGGATGATTTACAATGAAAGTTTGCATCTCTATTTATAGCAAAAATTCTATGGCGGTGAATGGTGTGAACGAAGAAGGTTGGCGGAAGTTGGCGGCCGTCATCGTGTTCAAGTTTGCTACTTCCGTATGAGTTGTTCAAAGCTGGAAACGTTGAACATCTAGATGGCAGCTGGAACAGAGCCATCTAGATGACGGCTGGAAACCACTGGAAACCATCAATTCTCCCCCTCCAGCCGAATCCACGAACATTCCAGTTATGTCTCTGCATAACTTCAACTTTTCTCGAGTCACCACCTTTGTTAACATATCCGCAGGATTCTCCTTTGTATGGATCTTCACTAGTCTCAACAGTTGTCGATCAATTACCTCGCGTATCCAATGATAGCGAATATCAATATGTTTTGTACGAGAATGGTACATGGAGTTCTTGCTCAAATCTATAGCACTTTGACTGTCACAATATACCTTGTACTCCTTTTGCTTGATTCAAAATTCTTGAAGATAACGCTTTAACCACAACATTTCTTTTCCAGCTTCTGCGGCAGCAATATACTCTGCTTCAGTTGTGGATAATGCAACACACCTCTGTAGTCTTGACTGCCATGAAACAGCTCCCCCTGCAAAAGTGTAAATGAATCCTGAAGTAGATTTCCTACTATCAAGATCTCCGGCCATATCCGCATCTGTATAGCCTTCCAAGATTGGATCAGCTCCCCCGTAACAAAGACATAGATTCTTTGTACCTTTAAGATATCTGAGAATCCATTTTACCGCCTCCCAATGCTCTTTCCCGGGGTTCGAGAGAAAACGACTCACTGTTCCCACTGCGTGAGCAATATCGGGCCTTGTACACACCATTGCATACATCAAACTTCCAACTGCTGAAGAATATGGTACTGTCAACATCTCCCTGATCTCTTCCTTGGATGAGGGACAAGAACTTTTGCTTAACTTGAAATGGTTGGCTAATGGGATGCTAACAGATTTGGCATTGTTCATATTGAAACGTGAAAGCACTCGTTCAATATACTTCTCCTGAGATAGCCATAACCTTTTATTCTTCCTATCTCGGGTTATCTGCATTCCCAAAATCTGTTGAGCCTGTCCTAAGTCTTTCATGTCAAAAGACTTAGAGAGTTCCTTCTTCAGCTGGTTGATCTTCGTTGTATCTTTCCCTACGATCAAAATATCATCTACATATAGTAGAAGAGCAACGAAATCTCCTCCAGAAAACTTCTTAATGTAGACACACTCATCTGCTGCAGTTTTCTTGTACCCGTGACTCACCATGCACGAGTCAAACTTCTTGTACCACTGCCTAGGTGCCTGCTTTAAACCGTACAAACTTTTCTTCAGCTTGTATACGAGGTTATCTCCTGAAACCTCAAAACCTTCTGGCTGCTCCATGTAAATTTCTTCATGTAAATCTCCATGAAGAAAAGCTGTCTTTACATCCATCTGTTCAAGCTCCAAGTTCATACTTGCGACCAATCCAAGTATGACTCTAATTGAAGTCATCTTGACTACTGGTGAAAATATCTCGTCAAAATCAATCCCTTTCTTCTGTTGGAATCCTTTGACTACAAGTCGTGCTTTGTATTTCACCACTTTTCCACTACCTTCCTTTTTCAGCTTGAACACCCATTTATTTTTCAGTGCCTTCTTTCCGCGTGGAAGTTCTACAATCTCATAAGTTTGATTTTTATGCAGAGAATCCATCTCATCCTCTATTGCGAGCAACCATTTTTCTTTATCCTTATGAGTTACTGCTTCATGAAAACTCTCCGGTTCTCCATCTTCAGTAAGTAGAAGGTACTCGAATTCTGGATATCTACTCGATGGAATCCGACCTCGTTCAGATCTACGAACTTCTGGAACATTCTGAGGAGATCCACCATCATCTTGACCTTGTGATGGTGCTGGAACGTCTGGCATATGGGGTTGTGGCTCCCCCTGCTCAGCACCGTCATTTTCCTCATTATCTTCTACTTCTGGCATTTCTTCTTGTACTGAAAATTCATTTCTCATGAATGATTTCGTTGTTGCCTCTGGCACCTGAGCAGCAACATTTGACTTCTGAGATATTGTGGGCTTTTCAATATCTTCTATTGTCTGGCTTTCATGGAACACCACGTCCCTACTTCTGATCACCTTTTTCTCCTTTGGATCCCATAATCTGTTTCCAAATTTTTCATCTCCATAGCCTATGAATATGCATGGAGTGGTCCTTGCATCCAGCTTCTGCCTGAGCTCCTTGGATACATGTGCGTACGCCAAACATCCAAATACTCTTAAGTGAGAGTATGATGGATCCTTTCCAGACCAAAGTTTCTCCGGAACTTCAAAATTCAGTGGTACTGATGGAGATCGGTTGATCAAATAACAAGCGGCTCTGACTGCTTCTCCCCAGAATGGCTTTAGCAGCTTAGCCATACTGAGCATGCTCCGAACACGTTCCATGATTGTTCGGTTCATTCTTTCTGCTATACCATTATGTTGAGGGGTACGTGGGACCGTCTTCTCATGTCGGATGCCATATGATCTGCAATAGGCATCGAACTGCCTGGAAGAGTATTCACCGCCGTTGTCGGATCGAAGAAACTTTAACTTCTTTCCTGTCTCACGTTCTACCATGACATGGAACTGTTTGAAGTAATCGAACACCTGGTCCTTCGTCCGCAAGAAATATACCCACACCTTTCGAGAAGCATCATCGATAAACGTTAGAAAGTATCAGTTGCCGCCAATTGATTCAACCTCTAAGGGACCGCAAACATCAGAGTGTACCAGACTGAGTAACTCTTATCTTCTCGTTGAAGAGGAATTAAACGAGGCACTATGTTGCTTACCAAACAGACAATGATTGGAAGGATCTAGTGCAGCGTCCTTGTCTACATTGATAAGCTCCTTCTTTATTAGGGTAGACAACCCTTTCTCACTCATGTGACCGAGTCTCTGGTGCCATAAATTTTGTGAAGCCTCCTTTTCTGCAACATTAATGCTGTCTGTGCAGATCTTCACATGAGTCTTGTACAGTGTGCCACAAATGTTTCCTCGAGCGACTATCATAGCGCCGCTTGACAATTTCCATGTTCCTCTATTGAAATGACTATCTGTGATGACCCGAAAATTTTTGACTAATTTAAACCAATTCTCTTTATGATTTAAT
This sequence comes from Rutidosis leptorrhynchoides, assembly GCF_046630445.1. Lineage (NCBI taxonomy): Eukaryota > Viridiplantae > Streptophyta > Magnoliopsida > Asterales > Asteraceae > Rutidosis > Rutidosis leptorrhynchoides. Next base: position 166,685,282 of record NC_092343.1, read on the forward strand.
ATTATGTAAATATACATATATGTATGTATATATATATATATATATATATATATATATATATATATATATATATATATATATATTATAAGATGTACAAGTAAAAATGACTTTCCTACAGTAAAACATTAATTGCTACAGTAAAAATGACTTTGCTACAGTAAAACACTATTTGCTACAGTGAAACCGTATTTTGCTACAGTGCTACAGTGAAAACGACTTTGCTACAGTGATTTGCTACAGTGCTACAGCACAGTTAGAGGCTTTAAAAGAAGTAAACGAAAAAGGCGAAATAAGCAAAGGGTTAGAAAAACAACTTGAAGAAAAAGCCGATGGAACCCTGTATTTTGCTGGTAGGATATGGGTACCAAAACATGGTAACCTAAGGCAACTAGTACTGGATGAAGCACACAAAACGAGGTACTCAATTCACCCAGGAAACGGAAAAATGTACCACGATCTCAAGAAGTTTTATTGGTGGCCTAATATGAAAACAGAAATTGCTACTTATGTAAGCAAATGTTTAACGTGTGCAAAGGTCAAAGCTGAGCACCAAAAGCCGTCAGGATTACTGCAACAACCAGAAATTCCGCAGTGGAAATGGGAAAGAATAACCATGGATTTCATTACGAAATTGCCAAGGACTGCAAGTAGTCATGATACTATTTGGGTGATAGTTGATCGTCTAACTAAATCAGCTCACTTTCTACCAATAAAGGAGACAGACAGTATGGAGAAATTAGCACGCCTATATTTGAAGGAAGTAGTTTCCAGGCATGGTGTACCCATCTCTATCATATCTGATCGCGACACCCGATTCACATCACGTTTCTGGCAGTCATTACAAAAAGCATTGGGAACTCGATTAGATATGAGCACCGCTTATCACCCACAGACAGATGGTCAAAGTGAAAGAACAATACAAACATTGGAAGACATGTTACGGGCATGCGTGATTGACTTTGGAACCAGTTGGGATCGACACTTACCGTTGGCAGAATTTTCATACAATAACAGCTATCATACGAGCATCAACGCAGCGCCATTTGAAGTACTTTACGGTAGAAAGTGAAGATCTCCTATCTGTTGGAGTGAAGTAGGAGAAAGACAACTTACTGGACCAGAAATTATTCATGAAACCACCGAAAAGATCATTCAAATACAACAGCGATTGAAAACGGCCATGAGTCGCCAAAAGAGTTATGCTGATGTAAGAAGAAAACCGCTAGAATTTCAAGTGGGCGACAAAGTCATGTTGAAAGTGTCACCCTGGAAAGGCGTTGTACGATTTGGTAAACGAGGAAAGCTAAGTCCTAGGTACGTAGGACCCTTTGAAATCACGGAAAGAATTGGAACAGTTGCTTATCGATTAAAGCTACCGCAAGAACTTAGTAGTGTTCACAACACATTTCACGTGTCAAATTTGAATAAATGTTTAGCTGAAGAGGATGTCGTAATTCCTCTTGACGAAATACGAATCAATGATAAACTCCATTTTATCGAAGAACCTGTTGAAATCATGGACCGTGAGGTCAAACAATTAAAACAAAGCAAAATACCGATAGTTAGAGTTCGTTGGAACGCAAGACGAGGACCCGAGTTTACTTGGGAACGTGAAGATCAAATGAAGCAAAAGTATCCACATTTGTTCACTGATATCGCTCATGAAACAGGTACTACTCAAAATTTCGGGACGAAATTTTCTTTAACGGGGAGGTACTGTGATGACCCGAAAAATTTCGACTAATTTAAACCAATTCTCTTTATGATTTAATATTATGTAAATATACATATATGTATGTATATATATATATATATATATATATATATATATATATATATATATATATATATATATATATATATATATATATATATATATATATTATAAGATGTACAAGTAAAAATGACTTTCCTACAGTAAAACATTAATTGCTACAGTAAAAATGACTTTGCTACAGTAAAACACTATTTGCTACAGTGAAACCGTATTTTGCTACAGTACTACAGTGAAAACGACTTTGCTACAGTGATTTGCTACAGTAAACACTATTTGCTACAGTAAAACACTATTTGCTACAGTAAACACTATTTGCTACAGTAAATACTATTTGATGTCGACGAACTAGCAAACAAAAACAGAAAAGGCAGCCATGCGATCGCATGGCAAAAACACTGAAAACTCATGCGATCGCATGACCTACAGTAAATCGAAAAGTAATATAAATACGCAGTTTGTTCGACGAAGTTTTTCACATTTCTCTTAATATTTATATTTATATTATAATTATAATTTTAAATTTAAGTTTAATAATAATAAGGTATATACGAGGGTGTTTTTAATTCGGGTTTCAAACCGCTTTAAGCTAAGGAAATATTAGGTATTATTCGGGGTATTGTTCTTGAATCCAAGGCCAACTATACAGTCATCTACCATCATTACGTCTACGCAATTTGCCTACAATATTGAATCGCAATATTGAACTGTGAGTTATAGTCTCCCTTTTTAAATGCTTTAAATATTTTTGGGCTGAGAATACATGCAATTTATTTTAAACGCAATAAGACACAAGTACATACAAAATTCTACACTGAGTTAAACCGAAAATCCCTTAGCTTTGGTAACTAGTAGCTGCCAGTACATAGGATATGGACTGGTAGGCGCGAATAATTGTATATGGATCCATAGGGCTTGACATCCCCATCCGAGCTAGAGCGCTAGCCTTTTAACGGACGTATGTTATTTGAGTTTAAGACACGTTGGTTTGCGCGTATTAAAACGAATGGGGTAATTATCACTATAGCGTTAAGTTTAGTTACCAGGGTGCTCTGTTACGTAGAATCTATTGATAAACTTTTGATGAAATCTTGTGGTCTATCTTTATATATGTTTATGACTCGAGCAATTAAACCTATAACTCACCAACATTCGTGTTGACTTTTTAGCATGTTTTATTCTCAGGTCCTTAGAATGCTTCCGCTGTGATGTGCTTGTTGCCTGCATGGAGTCTCTCATGCTTTGTACAAAGTTTATTGCATTCAAAATAGAACTACGTTGTGTAATAAATAATTGGACTGTGATGTCAACCTGTAAATTAAAGACTTATGTATTTTGGGGTTTTGCTTATACCTAAGCACTCGCCCACATGTTTATAACTTTCTATGTTTAGAAAGTCACTTATTTTAATGAATGCAATATTTTATCAAAACGTATCATATAGAGGTCAAAACCTCACTGTGGAATCAATGATTAACGTGCCGCGTCAATAGCGATTTTGACGGGTCATTACAGTTGGTATCCGAGCTTGAGGTCATAGGGAACCAGAAATTACATTAGTGTGTTTAACTGGTAATTGTTAGGATGCATTAGTGAGTCTGGACTATGACCATATTTGTTTTTACTGATTTTTGCTTATCATTTGGTCAAAAACATTATATGTAATATATTTATATGCTAACGTAATTGTTGTTTCAATTATGTGATAGATGACTTCTTCTAATCCTATCATTTTGTACGACTCGGAATCGGACACTGAATCTATTCTATCCACAACTGAAAAGGGCGTTCCAATACCTATTAAAGAAGAAATTGTGTTAGCCGGGGAATCTCAACTCCCGGTAAACCCAGAGGAGGTTCCAGCTCCACCCAACTCTAGTTTTCCGGAGCCACAGTATCGTTGGCATGGACCCATGATCCCTGGAGTAAACGAGGATCGTCCATTTCTAAACAAATATGGACATTGGTCCAGATATACCGCCGACGGGCGGGTTGTGCCGATTACGCCTGGCAGATTTCAGTTCATGACCACCGGTACATATTCTTGCAGTTCGTCATCATATTCTCCTACACATGACTCAGACAGTTCGTCATCAGACGAGATCAGTAAGGAGGAGGATTTCGCTAATGAAATAAAAGAGATCACTAAGGAGAAATTCCAACTTGCTATAGATAATAAAAACAACCACAATAATAAAATGTCCTTAATTATTAAAAAAGAACAGGACCATTCGATCTGTAACCACCCTTAAATTATTAAACCCACTGAGGCAACGGGTACCTCAAAACCCCAACTAAAAATAAAATACACTGCCAGAATGTCTGTCGGACCATGTGCACACAAACAATTGGCAGAGAGAACCAAATGGGAAGAAGTTTCTGATAGTTCTGAATGAACGACCTCGCAACCATAAATCTTCCATGCGCTATTTTATTGCTTATGTGTGCTACTCTATCTTGTTATGTAAAATAAGCATATGTAAAATATCAGTATTGTATGGTATTGTATTATTTTGGTTTATTAATAATAAATGCATGGAATGATTATTTGTATTATTACTACTTCTTATTATTATTATTACATAATAATGTAGTAACTCGCTATAATTTTCATAGTGGAATATTATTAGGATTTTAGTAGTTGATTCCTTGTACTAGCTATTATGTATGAACTTAACGGGTAGGTAATACCCTAGAAATAATTATAAAATGCTAATAAGAAGAAAAGGCTTTTATAATAATCGGTTCATATTATTAATATGCTACGATTAACTATTGACAACTCATTTTACCTATAATATTCTATATGATTAAATTATATCTGTTGTGTTTATTGAAGAAACATGTCTCAAATGTCGGATGCTGAGTTTGAGCAACTAGTCGAGAAACGTGTGAATGAAAGAATTGCTGCAGCCGAGGCAGCAAAAGCAACAGCCGAAGCAGCAGCCAAAGCAGCAGCCTTAAACACAAACTCACGAAACGGATGCTCATACAAAACTTTTCAAGGATGCAAACCACAGACGTTTAGTGGAACCGAGGGACCAGTCGGTCTAACCCGATGGTTTGAAAAGATGGAGTCCGTTTTCAAAATCAGTAATTGTGCGAACGGAGACAAGTCAAAGTATGCTTCGTACACGTTGCAAGACGGTGCACTTACTTGGTGGAACAATTATGCTAAAGTAGAAGGAATAGATACGGCATATGATATCTCTTGGGAAGAACTGAAAAAGATGCTAATCGAGGAGTACTGTCCTCGAAACGAGATCAGAAAAATGGAATCTGAGTTACGTAATCTGAAGGTTATCGGCGCGAATCTCAATAACTATGAAAAGCGTTTCATGGAACTAGCCTTGTTGTGTCCCGAATTGGTGCCAAACGAGAAACGAAAGATAGAAATGTATATTGACGGTTTATCGATCAATATCAAAGGAAATGTTACATCGTCCAAACCGAATACGATGCAGGAAGCCATGACAATGGCACACCAACTCATGGACCAGATCACAGAGAGTTCGATTAAGGCACCAATTACCAAAGTCAAGACAACTGAAGGAAAGAGGAAATGGGAAGACTATAAGGGCAAAAGTACTCACCTGAAGAAACAAGAAACTTTTAAAGGTAACCAAGATGGGGCAACTGCAAGTCCAAACTATAAGGGACCCCATCCATTCTGCAAAAGATGTTACACACATCATGCAGGTTATTGCCAAGTGGTCTGTGACAAGTGTAACAAGAAAGGACATGTGGCGAAAGATTGTTATGCCACTGTTTCTGAAGTAAAGACAAAATCGACCGATGTCAAGAAATGTTATGGATGCGGGAAGTCTGGTCACTTTATAAATCAATGCCCTGATAAGGAGAAGAACAAAGAACCCGCACGTGGGAGGGCATTTAATGTTAGTGCCAGTAAAGCACGTGAGGATCCTAATCTTGTCACGGGTACGTTTACCGTTAATAATCAACTAGCTTCTATTATGTTTGATACGGGTGCTGATAGAAGTTATATGTGTAAAGACTTTAGTTTTAAACTAAAGTGTGCATCATTACCTCTAGACGATAAATATACTATTGAATTAGCTAATGGTAAACTGATAAAAGCCGATAAAATTTGCCATGGTTGCGAAATGAATCTCGCTGGTGAAACCTTCAAAATCGATTTGATACCCGTAGAATTAGGAAGTTTTGACATAATCGTTGGCATGGACTGGATGTCCAAAACAAGAACGGAAGTTGTTTGCGCTGAGAAAGCAATCCGCATCCCTCGTAAGGATGAAACGTCATTAATGATTTATGGGGAGAAGAGCAACTCAAAGCTGAACTTTATCAGCTGTATGAAGGCCCAGAAACTTATAAGAAAAGGTTGTTATGCTATTCTGGCACACGTAAAGAAGATCGATACTGAAGAAAGAAGCATTAATGACATGCCGGTTGTAAGAGAATATCCCGGAGTATTTCCAGAAGAATTACCGGGGCTACCTCCACACAGGTGTGTAGAATTTCAGATTGATCTCATACCAGGAGCTGCACCTGTAGCCCGATCTCCATATAGACTTGCACCTTCAGAAATGCAAGAATTACAAGACCAGTTGCAAGAATTATCGGACCGTGGATTTATTCGTCCTAGTTTTTCACCTTGGGGTGCTCCTATTCTGTTCGTCAAGAAGAAGGATGGATCTATGAGAATGTGCATAGATTACCGAGAATTAAACAAATTAACGATCAAGAATCGGTACCCATTACCGAGGATTGATGATTTGTTTGATCAATTGCAAGGATCAAGTGTTTATTCTAAGATTGATCTACGCTCCGGATATCATCAACTGAGAGTGAAGGAAGAAGATGTTTCTAAAACCGCGTTCAGAACCCGTTACGGTCACTATGAGTTTCTAGTCATGCCTTTTGGATTAACTAATGCTCCAGCAGTATTCATGGATCTAATGAATCGCATATGTAGACCGTATTTAGACAAATTTGTCATTGTTTTTATCGACGACATATTGATTTACTCGAAGAACAAGGAAGAACATTAGCAACACTTAAGACTGGTACTGGAGATACTCAAGAAAGAAGAATTGTACGCAAAATTTTCGAAGTGTGATTTCTGGTTACAAGAAGTACAATTTTTGGGCCATGTTGTCAGTAAACATGGAATTAAAGTTGACCCCGCCAAGATCGAAGCCATTAGTAAATGGGAAACCCCGAAGACTCCAACACAAATTCGCCAATTCTTAGGTCTTGCTGGTTACTACCGAAGATTCATTCAAGATTTCTCTAGAATCGCCAAACCCTTAACTTCATTGACTCAAAAGGGAAAGAAATATGATTGGTCCACGGAACAGGAATCCTCATTCCAGTTATTAAAGAAGAAGTTAACGTCTGCACCCATTTTGTCATTACCAGAAGGAAATGATGATTTCGTGATCTATTGTGACGCTTCGCGCCAAGGTTTAGGATGTGTATTAATGCAACGCACAAAAGTTATCGCATATGCCTCACGACAACTAAAAATTCTTGAAAAGAACTATACGACACACGATTTGGAACTTGGAGCTGTAGTTTTTGCACTCAAAATATGGAGACACTATCTATATGGCACCAAGTGTACAGTGTACACCGACCATAAGAGTCTTCAGCATATTTTTGATCAAAAACAACTCAATATGAGACAACGTTGCTGGGTAGAGTTGTTAAACGATTACGATTGTGAAATCCGTTACCACCCCGGAAAGGCTAATGTTGTAGCTGATGCCCTAAGTCGAAAAGAAAGAGTAAAACCTCTTAGGGTCCGAGCTTTGAATATTACAATTCGTACTGATCTCACAAAACAAATTCAAGCAGCACAGTTAGAGACTTTAAAAGAAGTAAACGAAAAAGGCGAAATAAGCAAAGGGTTAGAAAAACAACTTGAAGAAAAAGCCGATGGAACCCTGTATTTTGCTGGTAGGATATGGGTACCAAAACATGGTAACCTAAGGCAACTAGTACTGGATGAAGCACACAAAACGAGGTACTCAATTCACCCAGGAAACGGAAAAATGTACCACGATCTCAAGAAGTTTTATTGGTGGCCTAATATGAAAACAGAAATTGCTACTTATGTAAGCAAATGTTTAACGTGTGCAAAGGTCAAAGCTGAGCACCAAAAGCCGTCAGGATCACTGCAACAACCAGAAATTCCGCAGTGGAAATGGGAAAGAATAACCATGGATTTCATTACGAAATTGCCAAGGACTGCAAGTAGTCATGATACTATTTGGGTGATAGTTGATCGTCTAACTAAATCAGCTCACTTTCTACCAATAAAGGAGACAGACAGTATGGAGAAATTAGCACGCCTATATTTGAAGGAAGTAGTTTCCAGGCATGGTGTACCCATCTCTATCATATCTGATCGCGACACCCGATTCACATCACGTTTCTGGCAGTCATTACAAAAAGCATTGGGAACTCGATTAGATATGAGCACCGCTTATCGCCCACAGACAGATGGTCAAAGTGAAAGAACAATACAAACATTGGAAGACATGTTACGGGCATGCGTGATTGACTTTGGAACCAGTTGGGATCGACACTTACCGTTGGCAGAATTTTCATACAATAACAGCTATCATACGAGCATCAACGCAGCGCCATTTGAAGTACTTTACGGTAGAAAGTGAAGATCTCCTATCTGTTGGAGTGAAGTAGGAGAAAGACAACTTACTGGACCAGAAATTATTCATGAAACCACCGAAAAGATCATTCAAATACAACAGCGATTGAAAACGGCCATGAGTCGCCAAAAGAGTTATGCTGATGTAAGAAGAAAACCGCTAGAATTTCAAGTGGGCGACAAAGTCATGTTGAAAGTGTCACCCTGGAAAGGCGTTGTACGATTTGGTAAACGAGGAAAGCTAAGTCCTAGGTACGTAGGACCCTTTGAAATCACGGAAAGAATTGGAACAGTTGCTTATCGATTAAAGCTACCGCAAGAACTTAGTAGTGTTCACAACACATTTCACGTGTCAAATTTGAATAAATGTTTAGCTGAAGAGGATGTCGTAATTCCTCTTGACGAAATACGAATCAATGATAAACTCCATTTTATCGAAGAACCTGTTGAAATCATGGACCGTGAGGTCAAACAATTAAAACAAAGCAAAATACCGATAGTTAGAGTTCGTTGGAACGCAAGACGAGGACCCGAGTTTACTTGGGAACGTGAAGATCAAATGAAGCAAAAGTATCCACATTTGTTCACTGATATCGCTCATGAAACAGGTACTACTCAAAATTTCGGGACGAAATTTTCTTTAACGGGGAGGTACTGTGATGACCCGAAAAATTTCGACTAATTTAAACCAATTCTCTTTATGATTTAATATTATGTAAATATACATATATGTATGTATATATATATATATATATATATATATATATATATATATATATATATATATATATATATATATATATATATATATTATAAGATGTACAAGTAAAAATGACTTTCCTACAGTAAAACATTAATTGCTACAGTAAAAATGACTTTGCTACAGTAAAACACTATTTGCTACAGTGAAACCGTATTTTGCTACAGTACTACAGTGAAAACGACTTTGCTACAGTGATTTGCTACAGTACTACAGTGAAAACGACTTTGCTACAGTGATTTGCTACAGTAAACACTATTTGCTACAGTAAAACACTATTTGCTACAGTAAAACACTATTTGCTACAGTAAATACTATTTGATGTCGACGAACTAGCAAACAAAAACAGAAAAGGCGGCCATGCGATCGCATGGCAAAAACACTGAAAACTCATGCGATCGCATGACCTACAGTAAATCGAAAAGTAATATAAATACGCAGTTTGTTCGACGAAGTTTTTCACATTTCTCTTAATATTTATATTTATATTATAATTATAATTTTAAATTTAAGTTTAATAATAATAAGGTATATACGAGGGTGTTTTTAATTCGGGTTTCAAACAGCTTTAAGCTAAGGAAATATTAGGTATTATTCGGGGTATTGTTCTTGAATCCAAGGCCAACTATACAGTCATCTACCATCATTACGTCTACGCAATTTGCCTACAATATTGAATCGCAATATTGAACTGTGAGTTATAGTCTCCCTTTTTAAATGCTTTAAATATTTTTGGGCTGAGAATACATGCAATTTATTTTAAACGCAATAAGACACAAGTACATACAAAATTCTACACTGAGTTAAACCGAAAATCCCTTAGCTTTGGTAACTAGTAGCTGCCAGTACATAGGATATGGACTGGTGGGCGCGAATAATTGTATATGGATCCATAGGGCTTGACATCCCCATCCGAGCTAGAGCGCTAGCCTTTTAACGGACGTATGTTATTTGAGTTTAAGACACGTTGGTTTGCGCGTATTAAAACGAATGGGGTAATTATCACTATAGCGTTAAGTTTAGTTACCAGGGTGCTCTGTTACGTAGAATCTATTGATAAACTTTTGATGAAATCTTGTGGTCTATCTTTATATATGTTTATGACTCGAGCAATTAAACCTATAACTCACCAACATTCGTGTTGACTTTTTAGCATGTTTTATTCTCAGGTCCTTAGAATGCTTCCGCTGTGATGTGCTTGTTGCCTGCATGGAGTCTCTCATGCTTTGTACAAAGTTTATTGCATTCAAAATAAAACTGCGTTGTGTAATAAATAATTGGACTGTGATGTCAACCTGTAAATTAAAGACTTATGTATTTTGGGGTTTTGCTTATACCTAAGCACTCGCCCACATGTTTATAACTTTCTATGTTTAGAAAGTCACTTATTTTAATGAATGCAATATTTTATCAAAACGTATCATATAGAGGTCAAAACCTCACTGTGGAATCAATGATTAACGTGCCGCGTCAATAGCGATTTTGACGGGTCATTACACTATCATAGCCCTGTTTATCGAGAGCTACTCCGGAAAGTAGATTCAGCCGAAGATCTGGCACATGGCGTGTAGTGACCCGAACTTTTCCATGTTTATATATATTAATTGAGATTGATATTTACATGATTAAATGTTTCCAACATGTTAAGAAATCAAACTTTATAAGACTTGATTAATTGAAATAGGTTTCATATAGACAATTGACCACCCAAGTTGACCGGTGATTCACGAACGTTAAAACTTGTAAAACTATATGATGACATATATATGGATATATATATAGTTAACATGATACTATGATAAGTAAACATATCATTAAGTATATTAACAATGAACTACATATGTAAAAACAAGACTACTAACTTAATGATTTTTTAAACGAGACATATATGTAACGATTATCGTTGTAAAGACATTTAATGGATATATATCATATTAAGAGATATTCATACATGATAATATCATGATAATATAATAATTTAAAATCTCATTTGATATTATAAACATTGGGTTAACAACATTTAACAAGATCGTTAACCTAAAGGTTTCAAAACAACACTTACATGTAACGACTAACGATGACTTAACGACTCAGTTAAAATGTATATACATGTAGTGTTTTAATATGTATTTATACACTTTTGAAAGAATTCAATACACTTATCAAAATACTTCTACTTAACAAAAATGCTTACAATTACATCCTCGTTCAGTTTCATCAACAATTCTACTCGTATGCACCCGTATTCGTACTCGTACAATACACAGCTTTTAGATGTATGTACTATTGGTATATACACTCCAATGATCAGCTCTTAGCAGCCCATGTGAGTCACCTAACACATGTGGGAACCATCATTTGGCAACTAGCATGAAATATCTCATAAAATTACAAAAATATGAGTAATCATTCATGACTTATTTACATGAAAACAAAATTACATATCCTTTATATCTAATCCATACACCAACGACCAAAAACACCTACAAACACTTTCATTCTTCAATTTTCTTCATCTAATTGATCTCTCTCAAGTTCTATCTTCAAGTTCTAAGTGTTCTTCATAAATTCCAAAAGTTCTAGTTTCATAAAATCAAGAATACTTTCAAGTTTGCTAGCTCACTTCCAATCTTGTAAGGTGATCATCCAACCTCAAGAAATCTTTGTTTCTTACAGTAGGTTATCATTCTAATACAAGGTAATAATCATATTCAAACTTTGGTTCAATTTCTATAACTATAACAATCTTATTTCAAGTGATGATCTTACTTGAACTTGTTTTCGTGTCATGATTTTGCTTCAAGAACTTCGAGCCATCCAAGGATCCATTGAAGCTAGATCCATTTTTCTCTTTTCCAGTAGGTTTATCCAAGGAACTTAAGGTAGTAATGATGTTCATAACATCATTCGATTCATACATATAAAGCTATCTTATTCGAAGGTTTAAACTTGTAATCACTAGAACATTGTTTAGTTAATTCTAAACTTGTTCGCAAACAAAAGTTAATCCTTCTAACTTGACTTTTAAAATCAACTAAACACATGTTCTATATCTATATGATATGCTAACTTAATGATTTAAAACCTGGAAACACGAAAAACACCGTAAAACCGGATTTACGCCGTCGTAGTAACACCGCGGGCTGTTTTGGGTTAGTTAATTAAAAACTATGATAAACTTTGATTTAAAAGTTGTTATTCTGAGAAAATGATTTTTATTATGAACATGAAACTATATCCAAAAATTATGGTTAAACTCAAAGTGGAAGTATGTTTTCTAAAATGGTCATCTAGACGTCGTTCTTTCGACTGAAATGACTACCTTTACAAAAACGACTTGTAACTTATTTTTCCGACTATAAACCTATACTTTTATGTTTAGATTCATAAAATAGAGTTCAATATGAAACCATAGCAATTTGATTCACTCAAAACGGATTTAAAATAAAGAAGTTATGGGTAAAACAAGATTGGATAATTTTTCTCATTTTAGCTACGTGAAAATTGGTAACAAATCTATTCCAACCATAACTTAATCAACTTGTATTGTATATTATGTAATCTTGAGATACCATAGACACGTATACAATGTTTCGACCTATCATGTCGACACATCTATATATATTTCGGAACAACCATAGACACTCTATATGTGAATGTTGGAGTTAGCTATACAGGGTTGAGGTTGATTCCAAAATATATATAGTTTGAGTTGTGATCAATACTGAGATACGTATACACTGGGTCGTGGATTGATTCAAGATAATATTTATCGATTTATTTCTGTACATCTAACTGTGGACAACTAGTTGTAGGTTACTAACGAGGACAGCTGACTTAATAAACTTAAAACATCAAAATATATTAAAAGTGTTGTAAATATATTTTGAACATACTTTGATATATATGTATATATTGTTATAGGTTCGTGAATCAACCAGTGGCCAAGTCTTACTTCCCGACGAAGTAAAAATCTGTGAAAGTGAGTTATAGTCCCACTTTTAAAATCTAATATTTTTGGGATGAGAATACATGCAGGTTTTATAAATGATTTACAAAATAGACACAAGTACGTGAAACTACATTCTATGGTTGAATTATCGAAATCGAATATGCCCCTTTTTATTAAGTCTGGTAATCTAAGAATTAGGGAACAGACACCCTAATTGACGCGAATCCTAAAGATAGATCTATCGGGCCCAACAAGCCCCATCCAAAGTACCGGATGCTTTAGTACTTCGAAATTTATATCATATCTGAAGGGTGTCCCGGAATGATGGGGATATTCTTATATATGCATCTTGTTAATGTCGGTTACCAGGTGTTCACCATATGAATGATTTTTATCTCTATGTATGGGATGTGTATTGAAATATGAAATCTTGTGGTCTATTATTATGATTTGATATATATAGGTTAAACCTATAACTCACCAACATTTTTGTTGACGTTTTAAGCATGTTTATTCTCAGGTGATTATTAAGAGCTTCCGCTGTCGCATACTTAAATAAGGACGAGATTTGGAGTCCATGCTTGTATGATATTGTGTAAAAACTGCATTCAAGAAACTTATTTTGTTGTAACATATTTGTATTGTAAACCATTATGTAATGGTCGTGTGTAAACAGGATATTTTAGATTATCATTATTTGATAATCTACGTAAAGCTTTTTAAACCTTTATTGATGAAATAAAGGTTATGGTTTGATTTAAAATGAATGCAGTCTTTGAAAAACGTCTCATATAGAGGTCAAAACCTCGCAACGAAATCAATTAATATGGAACGTTTTTAATCAATAAGAACGGGACATTTCAGTTGGTATCAGAGCGTTGGTCTTAGAGAACCAGAATTTTGCATTAGTGTGTCTTATCGAGTTTGTTAGGATGCATTAGTGAGTCTGGACTTCGACCATGTTTACTTGAAAAATGATTGCTTAACAAATTTTGTTGGAAACTATATATTTTTAACATGTGAATATTATGTGATATATTAATCTCTTAACGCGTTTGATATTATGTGATAGATGTCTACCTCTAGAACAAGTCCCATTGACTCACCTAATAATAATGAAGAGTCAAATGTAAATTGGAATGATTCGTGGACTGATTCACAAGTTCCCGAAGAGGAACCGGAAGAAGAGTCGGAACCGGAAGAAGAATCGGAACCGGAAGAAGAATCGGAACCGGATGAAGAAATAGAACCGGTGGGGGAAATAATAAAACGGTTAAGTAAAAGAAAATCCTCAACCAACCGACCAAGGTTAATTATGGTCAATGGTGTTTCCGCCAAAGAAGCAAAATATTGGGAGGATTACCAATTCTCCGATGAATCGGATTCCGACGAGAATTCCGATGATTTATAGAAATTACCCCAACTGAATTTAAAAAGGCAAAAGAAAATAATAAGGGAAAGGGCATAAAAATAGAGAAATCTAATTCCAACCCCGATGAACTTTATATGTATCGTCAACCCCCGAAGTCCTTAAGTTGTAACAATGACCCGGGAACCTCTAAACCACCAGGTTTTTCTAAACCAATGTGGAAAATTACGGCTAATATTAGGGGAACATCATATATCCCTAGAAACTTGGCAAAACGAACCAAAACCGAAGAAAAAGAAACAAGCGAGTCGGAATAAGATAGTTGTATTCGTGTGGTGTAATATATGTAATATAGTGTGCTTATGCTTTATGATATATGTAAAAATTGCTTGTATTAATAAGTATTTTTTTTTATGAATCTAACTCTTGTCTATTTTACAGTATAAAAACACAAAATGGATAGACAACCCAATATTTTAAGAGACCTACCCGGAGACATGATTGATGAAATCTTGTCTAGATTCGGTCAGAATTCTTCGGCACAACTATTTAAGGCGAGATCAGTTTGTAAGACATTCGAAGAACGTTCCAAGAATGCCTTGGTTTATAAAAGGCTTTCGTTCGAAAGATGGGGGATATCACATTGGGAAAACCATAAGTTACGATGTGTTTACTTTGACGCATATATTGCGGGGAACCCAAATGCTATTTTACGCAATGGGTTAAGAAATTATTTTGACTCATTATATCCGAATATTGGACTTCGTGATTTAGAAAAAGCGGCTAACATGCAATATAAAGAAGCATGGTATGCTTACGGATTAGTAATGTTCGCTTCTCACCAAAGTGAGAACAAGAACATCGGGCTACAACTATTAAACAAAACGTTCCCACAAGTGACGGAGTCGGTAATTGGGGTAAGAAATGAGGTTTTTAGATTGTTACGGGACTGTTGGACATTACGTAACCCTCGTCCCTTTGACGACGTTACAACACGCTGTTTTATCAACGGCCATAACGGTTATGTTCCACAAGACCAAGGATGGGAAGTAATCCTAGTAAAACCAGAATGCATGACTTGTTTCTGGACGTATGAATTACGTGTCTTTATTGCCTTTGCTGAACGACTTGTGTACTAGCTAGAATTATCTTCACAACCATCTTGTATCAAATTTATTGTGTGCTATATTTCATGCTATATGTAAAATAAGCGGTATTGTAAGTTTGTAAAATATTGTGTAAAAGTTTGAACGCGAAATATTATTATAATCAGTTTTTCATATAGAATTGTAGTAGTTGAATTGTATATTAGCTACTAAGTATGAACTTAACGGGTAGGTACTACCCGAATTTAAACTTATAAAACGCTAATATGAAGAAAAAGCTTTTATAAATGAGTTCATATTATGCTACGAAATACTATTAACTACTCTTAATATTCTGTATGATTAACTTGTTCCATTTGACTATTTTGAAGGAAATGGCACCGACTACTCGACACACCGTGAATATGAATGAAGAGGAATTCCGTACTTTTCTAGCTTCAAACATAGCCGCAGTACAGGTTGCGCTACATACCAACAATAACCTTGGATCTAGCAGTACAGGAAATCGTGTAGGATGCACCTACAAAGAATTCACTGCCTGCAAACCTTTAGAATTTGATGGAACCGAAGGACCGATCGGATTGAAACGGTGGACCGAGAAGGTCGAATCGGTGTTTGCCATAAGTAAGTGTACTGAAGAGGACAAAGTGAAGTACGCTACGCATACCTTCACAGGTTCTGCGTTAACATGGTGGAATACCTATCTAGAGCAAGTGGGACAAGACGATGCGTACGCACTACCGTGGTCAGCATTCAAGCACTTGATGAACGAGAAGTACCGTCCCAGAACCGAGGTCAATAAGCTCAAGACAGAACTTAGAGGGTTACGAACCCAAGGATTTGATATTACCACGTACGAAAGACGATTCACAGAATTGTGCCTATTGTGTCCGGGAGCATTCGAAGATGAGGAAGAGAAGATCGACGCGTTTGTGAAAGGATTACCGGAAAGAATCCAAGAAGATATAAGTTCACACGAGCCCGCCTCCATACAACAGGCATGTAGAATGGCTCACAAACTAGTGAACCAGATTGAAGAAAGAATTAATGAACAGACTGCTAAAGAGGCCAATGTGAAGCAAGTCAAAAGAAAGTGGGAGGAAAACGGTGATAAGAATCACCAATACAACAATAACAGTAATTACAACAATAATCGCAACAATTATCCCAACAATCGCAACATCAATCGCAACTACAACAAACGGCCCAACAACAACAACAATAATAACAACAACAACAACAACAACAACAGCAACTACAACAATCATCCCAACAACAATAATAACCGCAACAACAACAACAATCAGAAGCAGCTATGCCAAAGGTGTGAAAAGTATCACTCAGGGTTCTGCACCAAATTTTGCAACAAGTGTAAAAGAAATGGTCATAGCGCGGCGAAGTGTGAGGTCTACGGATGAAATGTCCCGTTCTTATTGATTAAAAACGTTCCATATTAATTGATTTCGTTGCGAGGTTTTGACCTCTATATGAGACGTTTTTCAAAGACTGCATTCATTTTATAACAAACCATAACCTTTATTTCATCAATAAAGGTTAAAAAAACTTTACGTAGATTATCAAATAATGATAATCTAAAATATCCTGTTTACACATGACCATTACATAATGGTTTACAATACAAATATGTTACAACAAAAATAAGTTTCTTGAAATGCAGTTTTTACACAATATCATACAAACATAGACTCCAAACCTCGTCCTTATTTAAGTATGCGACAGCAGAAGCTCTTAATAATCACCTGAGAATAAACATGCTTAAAACGTCAACAAAAATGTTGGTGAGTTATAGGTTTAACCTATATATATCAAATCATAATAATCGACCACAAGATTTCATATTTCAATACACATCCCATACATAGAGATAAAAGTCATTCATATGGTGAACGCCTGGTAACCGACATTAACAAGATGCATATATAAGAATATCCCCATCATTCCGGGACACCCTTCGGATATGTTATAAATTTCGAAGTACTAAAGCATCCGGTACTTTGGATGGGGTTTGTTAGGCCTAATAGATTTATCTTTAGGATTCGCGTCAATTAGGGTGTCTGTTCCCTAATTCTTAGATTACCAGACTATATAAAAAGGGGCATATTCGATTTCGATAATTCAACCATAGAATGTAGTTTCACGTACTCGTGTCTATTTTGTAAATCATTTATAAAACCTGCATGTATTCTCATCCCAAAAATATTTGATTTTAAAAGTGGGACTATAACTCACTTTCACGGAATTTTACTTCGTCGGGAAGTAAGACTTGGCCACTTATTGATTCACAAACCAATAACAATATATACATATATATCAAAGTATGTTCAAAATATATTTACAACACTTTTAATATATTTTGATGTTTTAAGTTTATTAAGTCAGCTGTCCTCGTTAGTAACCTACAACTAGTTGTCCACAGTTAGATGTACAGAAACAAATCGATAAATATTATCTTGAATCAATCCACGACCCATTGTATACGTATCTCAGTATTGATCACAACTCAAACTATATATATTTTGGAATCAACCTCAACCATGTATAGCTAACTCCAACATTCACATATAGAGTGTCTATGGTTGTTCCGAAATATATATAGATGTGTCGACATGATTGGTCGAAACATTGTATACGTGTCTATGGTATCTCAAGATTACATAATATACAATACAAGTTGATTCAGTTATGGTTGGAATAGATTTGTTACAAATTTTCACGTAGCTAAAATGAGAAAAATTATCCAATCTTGTTTTACCCATAACTCCTTCATTTTAAATCCGTTTTGAGTGAATCAAATTGCTATGGTTTCATATTGAACTCTATTTTATGAATCTAAACAGAAAAAGTATAGGTTTATAGTCGTAAAAATAAGTTACAAGTCGTTTTTGTAAAGGTAGTCATTTCAGTCGAAAGAACGACATCTAGATGACCATTTTAGAAAACATACTTCCACTTTGAGTTTAACCATAATTTTTGGATATAGTTTCATGTTCATAATAAAAATCATTTTCTCAGAATAACAACTTTTAAATCAAAGTTTATCATAGTTTTTAATTAACTAACCCAAAACAGCCCGCGGTGTTACTACGACGGCGTAAATCCGGTTTTACGGTGTTTTTCGTGTTTCCAGGTTTTAAATCATTAAGTTAGCATATCATATAGATATAGAACATGTGTTTAGTTGATTTTAAAAGTCAAGTTAGAAGGATTAACTTTTGTTTGCGAACAAGTTTAGAATTAACTAAACTATGTTCTAGTGATTACAAGTTTAAACCTTCGAATAAGATAGCTTTATATGTATGAATCGAATGATGTTATGAACATCATTACTACCTTAAGTTCCTTGAATAAACCTACTGGAAAAGAGAAAAATGGATCTAGCTTCAACGGATCCTTGGATGGCTCGAAGTTCTTGAAGCAGAATCATGACACGAAAACAAGTTCAAGTAAGATCATCACTTGAAATAAGATTGTTATAGTTATAGAAATTGAACCAAAGTTTGAATATGATTATTACCTTGTATTAGAATGATAACCTACTGTAAGAAATAAAGATTTCTTGAGGTTGGATGATCACCTTAAAAGATTGGAAGTGAGCTAGCAAACTTGAAAGTATTCTTGATTTTATGTAACTAGAACTTGTAAAATATATGAAGAACACTTAGAACTTGAAGATAGAACTTGAGAGAGATTAATTAGATGAAGAAAATTGAAGAATGAAAGTGTTTGTAGGTGTTTTTGGTCACTTCGTGTATGGATTAGATATAAAGGATATGTAATTTTGTTTTCATGTAAATAAGTCATGAATGATTACTCATATTTTTGTAATTTTATGAGATATTTCATGCTAGTTGCCAAATGATGGTTCCCACATGTGTTAGGTGACTCACATGGGCTGCTAAGAGCTGATCATTGGAGTGTATATACCAATAGTACATACATCTAAAAGCTGTGTATTGTACGAGTACGAATACGGGTGCATACGAGTAGAATTGTTGATGAAACTGAACGAGGATGTAATTGTAAGCATTTTTGTTAAGTAGAAGTATTTTGATAAGTGTCTTGAAGTCTTTCAAAAGTGTATGAATACATATTAAAACACTACATGTATATACATTTTAACTGAGTCGTTAAGTCATCGTTAGTCGTTACATGTAAATGTTGTTTTGAAACCTTTAGGTTAACGATCTTGTTGAATGTTATTAACCCATTGTTTATTATAACAAATGAGATGTTAAATTATTATATTATCATGATATTATGATATATAATATATCTTAGTATAAGGTATATACAGTTAAATGTCGTTACAACGATAATCGTTACATATATGTCTCGTTTCGAAATCATTAAGTTAGTAGTCTTATTTTTACATATGTATTTCATTGTTAATACACTTAATAATATAATTACTTATCATTTAAAATAATTAACCAAGTGTATAAATATCTTAATATGATTCATATGTACCTAGTAAGACGTTGTTATAACGATAATCGTTATATATATCGTTTTCGAGTTTCTTAAATTAATAGTCTCATTTTTATGTATATAACTCATTGTTAAAATACCTAATGAGATACATACTTATAATAAAAACATTTTAACTATATATAACCATATATATGTCATCGTATAGTTTTTACAAGTTTTAACGTTTGTGAATCACCGGTCAACTTGGGTGGTCAATTGTCTATATGAAACATATTTCAATTAATCAAGTCTTAACAAGTTTGATTGCTTAACATGTTGGAAACATTTAATCATGTAAATATCATTCTCAATTAATATATATAAACATGGAAAAGTTCGGGTCACTACAGTACCTACCCGTTAAATAAATTTCGTCCCGAAATTTTAAGCTGTTGAAGGTGTTGATGAATTTTCTGGAAATAGATGCGGGTATTTCTTCTTCATCTGATCATCACGCTCCCAGGTGAACTCGGGTCCTCTACGAGCATTCCATCGAACCTTAACAATTGGTATCTTGTTTTGCTTAAGTCTTTTAACCTCACGATCCATTATTTCGACGGGTTCTTCGATGAATTGAAGTTTTTCGTTGATTTGGATTTCATCTAACGGAATAGTGAGATCTTCTTTAGCAAAACATTTCTTCAAATTCGAGACGTGGAAAGTGTTATGTACAGCCACGAGTTGTTGAGGTAAATCAAGTCGGTAAGCTACTGGTCCGACACGATCAATAATCTTGAATGGTCCAATATACCTTGGATTTAATTTCCCTCGTTTACCAAATCGAACTACGCCTTTCCAAGGTGCAACTTTAAGCATGACCATCTCTCCAATTTCAAATTCTATATCTTTTCTTTTAATGTCAGCGTAGCTCTTTTGTCGACTTTGGGCGGTTTTCAACTGTTGTTGAATTTGGATGATCTTCTCGGTAGTTTCTTGTATAATCTCTGGACCCGTAATTTGTCTATCCCCCACTTCACTCCAACAAATCGGAGACCTACACTTTCTACCATAAAGTGCTTCAAACGGCGCCATCTCAATGCTTGAATGGTAGCTGTTGTTGTAGGAAAATTCTGCTAACGGTAGATGTCGATCCCAACTGTTTCCGAAATCAATAACACATGCTCGTAGCATGTCTTCAAGCGTTTGTATCGTCCTTTCGCTCTGTCCATCAGTTTGTGGATGATAGGCAGTACTCATGTCTAGACGAGTTCCTAATGCTTGCTGTAATGTCTGCCAGAATCTTGAAATAAATCTACCATCCCTATCAGAGATAATAGAGATTGGTATTCCATGTCTGGAGACGACTTCCTTCAAATACAGTCGTGCTAACTTCTCCATCTTGTCATCTTCTCTTATTGGCAGGAAGTGTGCTGATTTGGTGAGACGATCAACTATTACCCAAATAGTATCAAAACCACTTGCAGTCCTTGGCAATTTAGTGATGAAATCCATGGTAATGTTTTCCCATTTCCATTCCGGGATTTCGGGTTGTTGAAGTCGACCTGATGGTTTCTGATGCTCAGCTTTGACCTTAGAACACGTCAAACATTCTCCTACGTATCTAGCAACATCGGCTTTCATACCCGGCCACCAAAAATGTTTCTTGAGATCCTTGTACATCTTCCCCGTTCCAGGATGTATTAAGTATCTGGTTTTATGAGCTTCTCTAAATACCATTTCTCTCATATCTCCAAATTTTGGTACCCAAATCCTTTCAGCCCTATACCGGGTTCCGTCTTCCTGAATATTAAGATGCTTCTCCGATCCTTTGGGTATTTCATCCTTTAAATTTTCCTCTTTTAAAACTCCTTGTTGCGCCTCCTTTATTTGAGTAGTAAGGTTATTATGAATCATTAGATTCATAGATTTTACTCGAATGGGTTCTCTGTCCTTCCTGCTCAAGGCATCGGCTACCACATTTGCCTTCCCCGGGTGATAACGAATCTCAAAGTCGTAATCATTCAACAATTCAATCCACCTACGCTGCCTCATATTCAGTTGTTTCTGATTAAATATGTGTTGAAGACTTTTGTGGTCGGTATATATAATACTTTTGACCCCATATAAGTAGTGCCTCCAAGTCTTTAATGCAAAAACAACCGCTCCTAATTCTAAATCATGCGTCGTATAATTTTGTTCGTGAATCTTCAATTGTCTAGACGCATAAGCAATCACCTTCGTTCGTTGCATTAATACACAACCGAGACCTTGCTTTGATGCGTTACAATAAATCACAAAATCATCATTCCCTTCAGGAAATGACAATATAGGTGCCGTAGTTAGCTTTTTCTTCAATAACTGAAACGCTTTCTCTTGTTCATCATTCCATTCAAATTTCTTCCCTTTATGCGTTAATGCAGTCAAGGGTTTTGCTATTCTGGAAAAGTCTTGGATGAACCTTCTGTAGTAACCAGCTAGTCCTAAAAACTGGCGTATGTGTTTCGGAGTTTTCGGGGTTTCCCACTTTTCAACAGTTTCTATCTTTGCCGGATCCACCTTAATACCTTCTTTGTTCACTATGTGACCGAGGAATTGAACTTCTTCCAACCAAAATGCACACTTTGAAAACTTAGCGTACAATTCTTCCTTCCTCAATACTTCTAACACCTTTCTCAAATGTTCACCGTGTTCTTGGTCATTCTTTGAGTAAATAAGTATGTCATCAATGAAAACAATGACAAACTTGTCAAGGTATGGTCCACACACTCGGTTCATAAGGTCCATGAACACAGTTGGTGCATTAGTTAAACCAAACGGCATGACCATAAACTCGTAATGACCGTAACGTGTTCTGAAAGCAGTCTTTGGAATATCATCTTCTTTCACCCGCATTTGATGATACCCGGAACGTAAGTCAATCTTTGAATAAACAGACGAGCCTTGTAGTTGATCAAATAACTCGTCGATTCTCGGTAGTGGGTAGCGGTTCTTGATGGTAAGTTTGTTCAACTCTCGGTAGTCGATACACAACCTGAATGTACCATCTTTCTTCTTGACAAACAAAACAGGAGCTCCCCACGGTGATGTGCTTGGTCGAATGAAACCACGCTCTAAAAGTTCTTGTAATTGGCTTTGCAGTTCTTTCATCTCGTTGGGTGCGAGTCTGTAAGGAGCACGAGCTATTGGTGCAGCTCCTGGTACAAGATCTATTTGAAATTCAACAGATCGATGTGGGGGTAATCCCGGTAATTCTTTCGGAAATAAATCGGGAAATTCTTTTGCAATGGGAACATCATTGATGCTCTTTTCTTCAGTTTGTACTTTCTCGACGTGTGCTAGAACAGCATAGCAACCTTTTCTTATTAGTTTTTGTGCCTTCAAATTACTAATAAGATGTAGCTTCGTGTTGCCCTTTTCTCCGTACACCATTAAGGGTTTTCCTTTTTCTCGTATAATGCGAATTGCATTTTTGTAAAGGACGATCTCTGCTTTCACTTCTTTCAACCAGTCCATACCGATTATCACATCAAAACTCCCTAACTCTACTGGTATCAAATCAATCTTAAATGTTTCGCTAACCAGTTTAATTTCTCGATTCCGACATATATTATCTGCTGAAATTAATTTACCATTTGCTAATTCGAGTAAAAATTTCCTATCCAAAGGCGTCAATGGACAACTTAATTTAGCACAAAAATCTCTACTCATATAGCTTCTATCCGCACCCGAATCAAATAAAACGTAAGCAGATTTATTGTCAATAAGAAACGTACCCGTAACAAGCTCCGGGTCTTCCTGTGCCTCTGCCGCATTAATATTGAAAACTCTTCCGCGACCTTGTCCATTCGTGTTCTCCTGGTTCGGGCAATTTCTAATAATGTGGCCCGGTTTTCCACATTTATAACAAACTACATTGGCATAACTTGCTCCGACACTACTTGCTCCGCCATTACTCGTTCCGACACCATTTGTTCCTTTCGTTCTATTAACCCCTGGTCCGTAGACCTCACACTTCACCGCGCTATGACCATTTCTTTTACACTTGTTGCAAAATTTGGTGCAGAACCCCGAGTGATACTTTTCACACCTTTGGCATAGCTGCTTCTGATTGTTGTTGTTGTTGCGGTTATTATTGTTGTTGGGATGATTGTTGTAGTTGCTGTTGTTGTTGTTGTTGTTGTTATTGTTGTTGTTGGGCCGTTTATTATAGTTGCGATTGATGTTGCGATTGTTGGGATAATTTTTGCGATTATTGTTGTAATTGCTGTTGTTGTTGTATTGGTGATTCTTATCACCGTTTTCCTCCCACTTTCTTTTGACTTGCTTCACATTGGCCTCTTCAGCAGTCTGTTCTTTAATTCTTTCTTCAATCTGGTTCACTAGTTTGTGAGCCATTCTACATGCCTGTTGTATGGAGGCGGGCTCGTGTGAACTTATATCTTCTTGGATTCTTTCCGGTAATCCTTTCACAAACGCGTCGATCTTCTCTTCCTCATCTTCGAATGCTCCCGGGCACAATAGGCACAATTCTGTGAATCGTCTTTCGTACGTGGTAATATCAAATCCTTGGGTTCGTAACCCTCTAAGTTCTGTCTTGAGCTTATTGACCTCGGTTCTGGGACGGTACTTCTCGTTCATCAAGTGCTTGAATGCTGACCACGGTAGTGCGTACGCATCGTCTTGTCCCACTTGCTCTAGATAGGTATTCCACCATGTTAACGCAGAACCTGTGAAGGTATGCGTAGCGTACTTCACTTTGTCCTCTTCAGTACACTTACTTATGGCAAACACCGATTCGACCTTCTCGGTCCACCTTTTCAATCCGGTCGGTCCTTCGGTTCCATCAAATTCCAAAGGTTTGCAGGCAGTGAATTCTTTGTAGGTGCATCCTACACGATTTCCTGTACTGCTAGATCCAAGGTTATTGTTGGTATGTAGCGCAGCCTGTACTGCGGCTATGTTTGAAGCTAGAAAAGTACGGAATTCCTCTTCATTCATATTCACGGTGTGTCGAGTAGTCGGTGCCATTTCCTTCAAAATAGTCAAATGGAACAAGTTAATCATACAGAATATTAAGAGTAGTTAATAGTATTTCATAGCATAATATGAACTCATTTATAAAAGCTTTTTCTTCATATTAGCGTTTTATAAGTTTAAATTCGGGTAGTACCTACCCGTTAAGTTCATACTTAGTAGCTAATATACAATTCAACTACTACAATTCTATATGAAAAACTGATTATAATAATATTTCGCGTTCAAACTTTTATACAATATTTTACAAACTTACAATACCGCTTATTTTACATAAAGCATGAAATATAGCACACAATAACTTTGATACAAGATAGTTGTGAAGATAATTCTAGCTAGTACACAAGTCGTTCAGCAAAGGCAATAAAGACACGTAATTCATACGTCCAGAAACAAGTCATGCATTCTGGTTTTACTAGGATTACTTCCCATCCTTGGTCTTGTGGAACATAACCGTTATGGCCGTTGATAAGACAGCGTGTTGTAACGTCATCAAAGGGACGAGGGTTACGTAATGTCCAACAGTCCCGTAACAATCTAAAAACCTCATTTCTTACCCCAATTACCGACTCCGTCACTTGTGGAAACGTTTTGTTTAATAGCTGTAGCCCGATGTTCTTGTTCTCACTTTGGTGAGAAGCGAACATTACTAATCCGTAAGCATAACATGCTTCTTTATGTTGCATGTTAGCCGCTTTTTCTAAATCACGAAGTCCAATATTCGGATATATTGAGTCAAAATAATTTCTTAACCCGTTGCGTAAAATAGCATTTGGGTTCCCCGCAATATATGCGTCAAAGTAAACACATCGTAACTTATGGGTTTCCCAATGTGATATCCCCCATCTTTCAAACGAAAGTCTCTTATAAACCAAGACATTCTTGGAACGTTCTTTGAATGTCTTACAAACTGATCTCGCCTTAAATAGTTGTGCCGAAGAATTCTGACCGACTCTAGACAAGATTTCATCAATCATGTCTCCGGGTAGGTCTCTTAAAATATTGGGTTGTCTATCCATTTTGTGTTTTTATACTGTAAAATAGACAAGAGTTAGATTCATAAAAAAAATACTTATTAATACAAGCAATTTTTACATATATCATAAAGCATAAGCACACTATATTACATATATTACACCACACGAATACAACTATCTTATTCCGACTCGCTCGTTTCTTCTTGTTCGGTTTTGGTTCGTTTTGCCAAGTTTCTAGGGATATATGATGTTCCCCTAATACGAGCCGTCGTTGTCCACATTGGTTTAGAAAAACCTGGTGGTTTAGAGGTTCCCGGGTCATTGTTACAACTTAAGGACTTCGGGGGTTGACGATACATATAAAGTTCATCAGGGTTGGAATTAGATTTCTCTATTTTTATGCCCTTTCCCTTATTATTTTCTTTTGCCTTTTTAAATTCAGTTGGGGTAATTTCTATAACATCATCGGAATTCTCGTCGGAATCCGATTCATCGGAGAATTGGTAATCCTCCCAATATTTTGCTTCCTTGGCGGAAACACCATTGACCATAATTAACCTTGGTCGGTTGGTTGAGGATTCTCTTTTACTTAACCGTTTTATTATTTCCCCCACCGGTTCTATTTCTTCTTCCGGTTCCGATTCTTCCTCCGGTTCCGATTCTTCTTCCGGTTCCGACTCTTCTTCCGGTTCCTCTTCGGGAACTTGTGAATCAGTCCACGAATCATTCCAATTTACATTTGACTCTTCATTATTATTAGGTGAGTCAATGGGACTTGTTCTAGAGGTAGACATCTATCACATAATATCAAACACGTTAAAAGATTAATATATCACATAATATTCATATGTTAAAAATATATAGTTTCCAACAAAAATGTTAAGCAATCATTTTTAAAGAAAACACGGTCGAAGTTCAGACTCACTAATGCATCCTAACAACTCGATAAGACACACTAATGCAAATTTTCTGGTTCTCTAAGACCAACGCTCTGATACCAACTGAAATGTCCCGTTCTTATTGATTAAAAACGTTCCATATTAATTGATTTCGTTGCGAGGTTTTGACCTCTATATGAGACGTTTTTCAAAGACTGCATTCATTTTATAACAAACCATAACCTTTATTTCATCAATAAAGGTTTAAAAAACTTTACGTAGATTATCAAATAATGATAATCTAAAATATCCTGTTTACACACGACCATTACATAATGGTTTACAATACAAATATGTTACAACAAAAATAAGTTTCTTGAAATGCAGTTTTTACACAATATCATACAAACATGGACTCCAAATCTCGTCCTTATTTAAGTATGCGACAGCGGAAGCTCTTAATAATCACCTGAGAATAAACATGCTTAAAACGTCAACAAAAATGTTGGTGAGTTATAGGTTTAACCTATATATATCAAATCATAATAATAGACCACAAGATTT
Organism: Rutidosis leptorrhynchoides; assembly: GCF_046630445.1. Lineage (NCBI taxonomy): Eukaryota > Viridiplantae > Streptophyta > Magnoliopsida > Asterales > Asteraceae > Rutidosis > Rutidosis leptorrhynchoides. Next base: position 166,712,779 of record NC_092343.1, read on the forward strand.
CATATTTCAATACACATCCCATACATAGAGATAAAAGTCATTCATATGGTGAACACCTGGTAACCGACATTAACAAGATGCATATATAAGAATATCCCCATCATTCCGGGACACCCTTCGGATATGTTATAAATTTCGAAGTACTAAAGCATCCGGTACTTTGGATGGGGTTTGTTAGGCCCAATAGATCTATCTTTAGGATTCGCGTCAATTAGGGTGTCTGTTCCCTAATTCTTAGATTACCAGACTATATAAAAAGGGGCATATTCGATTTCGATAATTCAATCATAGAATGTAGTTTCACGTACTCGTGTCTATTTTGTAAATCATTTATAAAACCTGCATGTATTCTCATCCCAAAAATATTAGATTTTAAAAGTGTGACTATAACTCACTTTCACGGAATTTTACTTCGTCGGGAAGTAAGACTTGGCCACTGGTTGATTCACAAACCTATAACAATATATACATATATATCAAAGTATGTTCAAAATATATTTACAACACTTTTAATATATTTTGATGTTTTAAGTTTATTAAGTCAGCTGTCCTCGTTAGTAACCTACAACTAGTTGTCCACAGTTAGATGTACAGAAATAAATCGATAAATATTATCTTGAATCAATCCACGACCCATTGTATACGTATCTCAGTATTGATCACAACTCAAACTATATATATTTTGGAATCAACCTCAACCCTGTATAGCTAACTCCAACATTCACATATAGAGTGTCTATGGTTGTTCCGAAATATATATAGATGTGTCGACATGATAGGTCGAAACATTGTATACGTGTCTATGGTATCTCAAGATTACATAATATACAATACAAGTTGATTAAGTTATGGTTGGAATAGATTTGTTACAAATTTTCACGTAGCTAAAATGAGAAAAATTATCCAATCTTGTTTTACCCATAACTCCTTCATTTTAAATCCGTTTTGAGTGAATCAAATTGCTATGGTTTCATATTGAACTTTATTTTATGAATCTAAATAGAAAAAGTATAGGTTTATAGTCGGAAAAATAAGTTACAAGTCGTTTTTGTAAAGGTAGTCATTTTAGTCGAAAGAACGACGTCTAGATGACCATTTTAGAAAACATACTTCCACTTTGAGTTTAACCATAATTTTTGGATATAGTTTCATGTTCATAATAAAAATCATTTTCTCAGAATAACAACTTTTAAATCAAAGTTTATCATAGTTTTTAATTAACTAACCCAAAACAGCCCGCGGTGTTACTACGACGGCGTAAATCCGGTTTTACGGTGTTTTTCGTGTTTCCAGGTTTTAAATCATTAAGTTAGCATATCATATAGATATAGAACATGTGTTTAGTTGATTTTAAAAGTCAAGTTAGAAGGATTAACTTTTGTTTGCGAACAAGTTTAGAATTAACTAAACTATGTTCTAGTGATTACAAGTTTAAACCTTCGAATAAGATAGCTTTATATGTATGAATCGAATGATGTTATGAACATCATTAATACCTTAAGTTCCTTGGATAAACCTACTGGAAAAGAGAAAAATGGATCTAGCTTCAACGGATCCTTGGATGGCTCGAAGTTCTTGAAGCAGAATCATGACACGAAAACAAGTTCAAGTAAGATCATCACTTGAAATAAGATTGTTATAGTTATAGAAATTGAACCAAAGTTTGAATATGATTATTACCTTGTATTAGAATGATAACCTACTGTAAGAAATAAAGATTTCTTGAGGTTGGATGATCACCTTACAAGATTGGAAGTGAGCTAGCAAACTTGAAAGTATTCTTGATTTTATGTAACTAGAACTTGTAAAATATATGAAGAACACTTAGAACTTGAAGATAGAACTTGAGAGAGATTAATTAGATGAAGAAAATTGAAGAATGAAAGTGTTTGTAGGTGTTTTTGGTCGTTGGTGTATGGATTAGATATAAAGGATATGTAATTTTGTTTTCATGTAAATAAGTCATGAATGATTACTCATATTTTTGTAATTTTATGAGATATTTCATGCTAGTTGCCAAATGATGGTTCCCACATGTGTTAGGTGACTCACATGGGCTGCTAAGAGCTGATCATTGGAGTGTATATACCAATAGTACATACATCTAAAAGCTGTGTATTGTACAAGTACGAATACGGGTGCATACGAGTAGAATTGTTGATGAAACTGAACGAGGATGTAATTGTAAGCATTTTTGTTAAGTAGAAGTATTTTGATAAGTGTCTTGAAGTCTTTCAAAAGTGTATGAATACATATTAAAACACTACATGTATATACATTTTAACTGAGTCGTTAAGTCATCGTTAGTCGTTACATGTAAATGTTGTTTTGAAACCTTTAGGTTAACGATCTTGTTGAATGTTATTAACCCATTGTTTATTATAACAAATGAGATGTTAAATTATTATATTATCATGATATTATGATATATAATATATCTTAGTATAAGGTATATACAGTTAAATGTCGTTACAACGATAATCGTTACATATATGTCTCGTTTCGAAATCATTAAGTTAGTAGTCTTATTTTTACATATGTATTTCATTGTTAATACACTTAATAATATATTTACTTATCATTTAACATAATTAACCAAGTGTATCAATATCTTAATATGATTCATATGTACCTAGTAAGACGTTGTTATAACGATAATCGTTATATATATCGTTTTCGAGTTTCTTAAATTAATAGTCTCATTTTTATGTATATAACTCATTGTTAAAATGCCTAATGAGATACATACTTATAATAAAAACATTTTAACTATATATAACCATATATATGTCATCGTATAGTTTTTACAAGTTTTAACGTTCGTGAATCACCGGTCAACTTGGGTGGTCAATTGTCTATATGAAACATATTTCAATTAATCAAGTCTTAACAAGTTTGATTGCTTAACATGTTGGAAACATTTAATCATATAAATATCATTCTCAATTAATATATATAAACATGGAAAAGTTCGGGTCACTACAACGGACCAGGGGTTAATAGAACGAAAGGAACAAATGGTGTCGGAACGAGTAATGGCGGAGCAAGTAGTGTCGGAGCAAGTTATGCCAATGTAGTTTGTTATAAATGTGGAAAACCGGGCCACATTATTAGAAATTGCCCGAACCAGGAGAACACGAATGGACAAAACCGCGGAAGATTTTTCAATATTAATGCGGCAGAGGCACAGGAAGACCCGGAGCTTGTTACGGGTACGTTTCTTATTGACAATAAATCTGCTTACGTTTTATTTGATTCGGGTGCGGATAGAAGCTATATGAGTAGAGATTTTTGTGCTAAATTAAGTTGTCCATTGACGCCTTTGGATAGTAAATTTTTACTCGAATTAGCAAATGGTAAATTAATTTCAGCAGATAATATATGTCGGAATCGAGAAATTAAACTGGTTAGCGAAACATTTAAGATTGATTTGATACCAGTAGAGTTAGGGAGTTTTGATGTGATAATCGGTATGGACTGGTTGAAAGAAGTGAAAGCAGAGATCGTTTGTTACAAAAATGCAATTCGCATTATACGAGAAAAAGGAAAACCCTTAATGGTGTACGGAGAAAAGGGCAACACGAAGCTACATCTTATTAGTAATTTGAAGGCACAAAAACTAATAAGAAAAGGTTGCTATGCTGTTCTAGCACACGTCGAGAAAGTACAAACTGAAGAAAAGAGCATCAATGATGTTCCCGTCGCAAAAGAATTTCCCGATGTATTTCCGAAAGAATTACCGGGATTACCCCCACATCGATCCGTTGAATTTCAAATAGATCTTGTACCAGGAGCTGCACCAATAGCTCGTGCTCCTTACAGACTCGCACCCAACGAGATGAAAGAACTGCAAAGCCAATTACAAGAACTTTTAGAGCGTGGTTTCATTCGACCCAGCACATCACCGTAGGGAGCTCCTGTTTTGTTTGTCAAGAAGAAAGATGGTACATTCAGGTTGTGTATCGACTACCGAGAGTTGAACAAACTTACCATCAAGAACCGCTACCCACTACCGAGAATCGACGACTTATTTGATCAACTACAAGGCTCGTCTGTTTATTCAAAGATTGACTTACGTTCCGGGTATCATCAAATGCGGGTGAAAGAAGATGATATTCCAAAGACTGCTTTCAGAACACGTTACGGTCATTACGAGTTTATGGTCATGCCGTTTGGTTTAACTAATGCACCAGCTGTGTTCATGGACCTTATGAACCGAGTGTGTGGACCATACCTTGACAAGTTTGTCATTGTTTTCATTGATGACATACTTATTTACTCAAAGAATGACCAAGAACACGGTGAACATTTGAGAAAGGTGTTAGAAGTATTGAGGAAGGAAGAATTGTACGCTAAGTTTTCAAAGTGTGCATTTTGGTTGGAAGAAGTTCAATTCCTCGGTCACATAGTGAACAAAGAAGGAATTAAGGTGGATCCGGCAAAGATAGAAACTGTTGAAAAGTGGGAAACCCCGAAAACTCTGAAACACATACGCCAGTTTTTAGGACTAGCTGGTTACTACAGAAGGTTCATCCAAGACTTTTCCAGAATAGCAAAACCCTTGACTGCATTAACGCATAAAGGGAAGAAATTTGAATGGAATGATGAACAAGAGAAAGCGTTTCAGTTATTGAAGAAAAAGCTAACTACGGCACCTATATTGTCATTGCCTGAAGGGAATGATGATTTTGTGATTTATTGTGACGCATCAAAGCAAGGTCTCGGTTGTGTATTAATGCAATGAACGAAGGTGATTGCTTATGCGTCTAGACAATTGAAGATTCACGAACAAAATTATACGACGCATGATTTGGAATTAGGCGCGGTTGTTTTTGCATTAAAGACTTGGAGGCACTACTTATATGGGGTCAAAAGTATTATATATACCGACCACAAAAGTCTTCAACACATATTTAATCAGAAACAACTGAATATGAGGCAGCGTAGGTGGATTGAATTATTGAATGATTACGACTTTGAGATTCGTTACCACCCGGGGAAGGCAAATGTGGTAGCCGATACCTTGAGCAGGAAGGACAGAGAACCCATTCGAGTAAAATCTATGAATATAATGATTCATAATAACCTTACTACTCAAATAAAGGAGGCGCAACAAAGAGTTTTAAAAGAGGGAAATTTAAAGGATGAAATACCCAAAGGATCGGAGAAACATCTTAATATTCGGGAAGACGGAACCCGGTATAGGGCTGAAAGGATTTGGGTACCAAAATTTGGAGATATGAGAGAAATGGTACTTAGAGAAGCTCATAAAACCAGATACTCAATACATCCTGGAACGGGGAAGATGTACAAGGATCTCAAGAAACATTTTTGGTGGCCGGGTATGAAAGCCGATGTTGCTAAATACGTAGGATAATGTTTGACGTATTCTAAGGTCAAAGCTGAGCATCAGAAACCATCAGGTCTACTTCAACAATCCGAAATCCCGGAATGGAAATGGGAAAACATTACCATGGATTTCATCACTAAATTGCCAAGGACTGCAAGTGGTTTTGATACTATTTGGGTAATAGTTGATCGTCTCACCAAATCAGCACACTTCTTGCCAATAAGAGAAGATGACAAGATGGAGAAGTTAGCACGACTGTATTTGAAGGAAGTCATCTCCAGACATGGAATACCAATCTCTATTATCTCTGATAGGGATGGCAGATTTATTTCAAGATTCTGGCAGACATTACAGCAAGCATTAGGAACTCGTCTAGACATGAGTACTGCCTATCATCCACAAACTGATGGGCAGAGCGAAAGGACGATACAAACGCTTGAAGACATGCTACGAGCATGTGTTATTGATTTCGGAAACAGTTGGGATCGACATCTACCATTAGCAGAATTTTCCTACAACAACAGCTACCATTCAAGCATTGAGATGGCGCCGTTTGAAGCACTTTATGGTAGAAAGTGCAGGTCTCCGATTTGTTGGAGTGAAGTGGGGGATAGACAGATTACGGGTCCGGAGATTATACAAGAAACTACCGAGAAGATCATCCAAATTCAACAACGGTTGAAAACCGCCCAAAGTCGACAACAGAGCTACGCTGACATTAAAAGAAAAGATATAGAATTTGAAATTGGAGAGATGGTCATGCTTAAAGTTGCACCTTGGAAAGGCGTTGTTCGATTTGGTAAACGAGGGAAATTAAATCCAAGGTATATTGGACCATTCAAGATTATTGATCGTGTCGGACCAGTAGCTTACCGACTTGAGTTACCTCAACAACTCGCGGCTGTACATAACACTTTCCATGTCTCGAATTTGAAGAAATGTTTTGCTAAAGAAGATCTCACTATTCCGTTAGATGAAATTCAAATCAACAAAAAACTTCAATTCATCGAAGAACCCGTCGAAATAATGGATCGTGAGGTTAAAAGACTTAAGCAAAACAAGATACCAATTGTTAAGGTTCGATGGAATGCTCGTAGAGGACCCGAGTTCACCTGGGAGCGTGAAGATCAGATGAAGAAGAAATACCCGCATCTATTTCCAGAAGATTCGTCAACACCTTCAACAGCTTAAAATTTCGGGACGAAATTTATTTAACGGGTAGGTACTGTAGTGACCCGAACTTTTCCATGTTTATATATATTAATTGAGATTGATATTTACATGATTAAATGTTTCCAACATGTTAAGCAATCAAACTTGTTAATACTTGATTAATTGAAATAGGTTTCATATAGACAATTGACCACCCAAGTTGACCGGTGATTCACGAACGTTAAAACTTGTAAAAACTATATGATGACATATATATGGATATATATATAGTTAACATGATACTATGATAAGTAAACATATCATTAAGTATATTAACAATGAACTACATATGTAAAAACAAGACTACTAACTTAATAATTTTTTAAACGAGACATATATGTAACGATTATCGTTGTAAAGACATTTAATGGATATATATCATATTAAGAGATATTCATACATGATAATATCATGATAATATAATAATTTAAAATCTCATTTGATATTATAAACTGATGTCGAACGAGGTGTATACAAAATAGCTTATATTTTACTAGGAAAATACTATTAAATACGATACAATTTTACACAAGATATTTATTTATTTATAGAATGGATATACTTAAACCTTGCTACAACACTTATAGGCAGTGTACCTAATCGTACAGTAGTGTAGTTTTTAGTAAGTCCGGTTCGTTCCACAGGGAAATCTTTTAAACAAAGCTCAACGCTATATTAATTTACTTTTATAAAAATACAAATATATATATAAGTAATATTATTATTATAAAGGGGGGTTTTTACCGTTTAATGACCGGTTTGTCGATTTTAAAACTTTAGTCGCAGTTAAAACCTAATGTAAAATATAAAATAAATACAAGACTTTAAATTAAAGCGTAAAGTAAATAACGATAATGAAATTGCGAATAATAAAAATGCGATATAATTAAATTGCGATAATTAAAAGTACGATAATTAAAAGTGCGATTAAATAACAATAAATAAAAGTGCGATAATTAGAAGTGCAATTAAATATAAAATAAAGGAAATTAAATATGAAATAAAAGAATTATGCTTATTTAAACTTCCGTAATCATGATGTTTGACGTGTTGATTTTAGTTTTATGCCCTTGGGTTAATTGTCCTTTGTCCTGGATTATTCAATATGTCCGTCTGGTTTTTGTCCATAACAGTCCATCAGTCATAAATATAAATTGCAAGTGTCCTTGTCAAATTATTATTATACCCGAAGATAAATATTCCAACTAATTGGGGATTCGAATTGTAACAAGGTTTTAATACTTTGTTTAATGAATACACCAGGTTATCGACTGCGTGTAAACCAAGGTTTTACTACTTTGTTAACAATTACACCAATTACCCTTGAATGTAATTTCACCCCTGTTTTAATTATTCTAGTGGCTATTAATTCATTCCCGTGTCCGGTTAAATGAACGATTATTCGTACATATAAATACCCCGCCCATCGTGTCCGATCGAGTGTATATGGTAATTTATAGGGACGCCCAATTGTAAATCTTTATATTAACATTAACAAACTTTCATTTAGTTAAACAAATATAAAGCTCATTAATAGCCCATAGTCTAGTTTCCACAAGTGTCGTTCTTTTGTCCAAACCCCAATTATGGTACAAAGCCCAATTACCCAATTTTAGTAATTAGCCCAACATCATGATTACTTCGTTTTAAATAAGCATAATAATAACTTAGCTACGAGACATTAATATAAAAAGGTTGAACATAACTTACAATGATTAAAAATAGCGTAGCGTTACACGGACAGAATTTCGACTTACACCCTTACAACATTCGCTAACATACCCTTATTATTAGAATTATAATTAAAATTAAAATATAAATTATAAATATAAATATATATTACTTCGTATGAAGAGAAGAAAAAAATTGATGTTAAATTCGATCAGAATTCGGTTGGCTTTATAGCCAGAAGTGAAATTTGGGGCTCCGCGACTCGCGGCAAAAAGCCCTTCAAACTCCGCGAGTCGCGGAGAGGTATTTTCAATTCACACCCTTGGAGTTTCTGGCTGCCGACAGTTTTTAATATATATATATAATATATATATAATTAATATAATTAATTATATATTATATTATATTTATATACATAGTTAACTTGTAATTTTTAGTCCGTTGCGTCGAGCGTTAAGAGTTGACTCTAGTCCCGGTTCCGGATTTTCGAACGTCCTCGCGTACAATTTAATATCTTGTACTTTGCGTTTTGAATCTTGTACTCTTGTGATTTCGAGACGTTTCTTATCAATAATTGGAACCTTTTTGATTGTCTTTTGTTCTTTTGAGCTTTTTGGTCGTTTGCGTCTTCAAATCGTCGAATCTGTCTTTTGTCTTCACCTTTTATTATTTAAACGAATATCACTTGTAAATAGAACAATTGCAACTAAAAGCTTGTCTTTCTTGAGGAATAATGCTATGAAATATATGTTCGTTTTTAGCATTATCAAATATTCCCACACTTGAGCGTTGCTTGTCCTCAAGCAATATCGTTTTGAAATACTAGAATCACTTTTTTATTCTTCACACTTTGTACATCAGTGATTTCTATACGGCGGTATAAACAATGGTAGTAACGATATGGTTTACAGTCCCACATGACTATAAAAATTTAGATCCATTAAGGAAATTGGATCTTTATGAAAACATTTGATCTTTTGAAAATTAAATCTAGTTTTTACCCTAGATAAATTTTCCGGAATAACCCTTTACCGGTGTTTGCAAAATATTTTTGTGGGTTTGGTGGGTTTCAGATTTGAAAATTTTAGCTCAAAACTTGCGGTTTTGTGTCACCCACTTGCTAACCTTGTATTTGGAAAGCAACACGTCTAGTTTACTTGTTCCGTATATTACCTTTCGGCAAACTACCGTCCGGTTGTAAAGGAAAGCGTTGAACAAGCAACTGTTTAAGGCAATGTCCCGTGACATGCTTTTGATTATGGTCTATAACGTGTCGGACGCAATTACTATCCTTGGTAGGAGCAATAGTAAAGCTCACCCTTATAATTTGTCGGTCTGGCACAAGGTCCTGTCTTTGACCATGCTATGCAACCACCGTTCTTACGGTTGACACCCGATTTGATTCAGGTGACCTAATGAATTCCAGGTGAATTCCTAGGATTTTACGTTCAATGGTAATGAACGCATTGAAAATAGGGTTTTCAGAAAACAAATCGGTTTATAATTTTGATCAAAATATTTTTTCGTTTAAGCTCGAGTTTAGATATCATTGAATTCCATGAGTTTGAATTCTCAATCTTTAAGGTCAATCTCTAGGATTGAGTAATATCAGTCTTAAAAGCTGATTTTTAATCTTTAAGGAGATTATCCTTTCTGGGGATCTGATTCATTAGTCTTATCCAGCTAATTTGCACGGTGCCTCCCCATTGTACGAGATAAATCCTTCTCATGGTTAGGATAAATCTGACCACTTGGCGACCCTGTTTAATGCTGAGGTCCGTGGATTTCCTGCTGATTTTAGTGATGACTTTTCTAGATTTTTCGTCAACCTACAGCTGGTCTGAACGACAACTTCATGACCTAAATCAAGAAGCGTGTGTCTTTTTCGGAAGACTTTACTTCCTTTTAATGATGGAATTGATTCATCGTGTAGATCCATCTCTTCTTTTCTTTCATTGGGTAAAACAGTTTAGTTTAGTCCAAAGCAAAAGTATTTTCAGTTATTTGTTACAGATATATGTGACATATGTTTAAGATAACTTGGTAAATTTTCCCACACTTGGCTTTTTATTTTTCTTTTTATCGTCCTCTATTCCATTTTAAATGAATTTTAACATTTTAGTTTGTTTCTCAATTTATGTCCTTTCTGAGGTAACAATAATTTCGGTGTTAAAACCTAGTTTTATCGTTCATAAATATGTATAAACATGATTTTAATTCATTTAATTGAAAATTTTGAAAAATTTTACTAGAATTGGGTAGTCAGTATATAAGACTAGGACTGTTCTTTTTTATCAGAGAGCACTAGATTCTAATACAACTACTGCTTTACTAGTATTTTTAATGGTAACCAAGTGTTTAATATAAAAATTTTTAAAATCCGAAAGAATTTAACCCCTTCCCACACTTAAGATCTTGCAATGCCCTCATTTGCAAGAAATCAGTAACAATTTAAATTATTGAGGGCGATTTGTGTGAAAATGATTAAATTTTTACCAAAGTTTCCAAATATATTGGCGTTTGTTTGCTGAATGATAAATGGTGCACGTCATTTGTTCATTCCGTCTTGTTGTTATTTCACATATATTTTGCATCATTGTCGTCAAAATTACTTGCTTTTGCTGAACTTAATGCCAGTCTTTGAAAATGCGTTGTTTTACCCTGTTGTGTACATAAGATAAACTGCAAACATATATACATATTTTTGAAGTTTGGTATATTACCCCACATTCAAAAATTATTAAAATCTAAGAATAAAAGTTAGATAAATATAAAAATGATTACAATATTAACAAAAAATATTAAACATATCAATAATTACAAATTACAAAAAAAAAAACAAAATAAGTAAACTAAGGATGATATTGGTACCAATAGGGGTTCCACGCATAACCATAAGTGCTATAGAATGCTTCGGCAGGGTCATACGTAGGATATGGTGGCTGCATCTCTATCGACCAAGGAGGGAAGACGGGTTTCGGAGTAGGAATATAGTTTCTACCTATATGTTGGCAATGCGCTATGATCTGGTTCTGATGAACTTGCCAATCTTCAAATGCTCTCTGTCTAGCATTTTCGTATTCCTGAGAAGCTATAAACCTATGCATTTCTTGCATCTGGTTCCCCCCTCCTACATTACCTTGTTCCTGGTTTCTCTCTACTTGTGGATGTCTACCATTGTATCGTACTGCGGCGTTATTTCGCCGCTTCAAAACTTTCGCACCATGGTATACATTTAAACCTATAGTGTCGCGGGGTTCCGGCTCTTCTACTAATAATCCCCCCCGACTTATATCCACACCGAGATATTCACCAATCAAAGTAATAAAAATACCACCTCCTATTATGCTATGTGGACGCATCCCTCGAACCATAGCTGATAAATAATAACCCACACAATATGGTATACTTACAGCGCTGTGTGGGTCTCGAATACACATATGGTAAAACAAATCTTGTTCATTTACCTTTTCTTTGTTTTTACCCCTTTGTGTAATCGAATTAGCTAAAAACCTATGTATTACTCTTAATTCGGCTCTATCTATATCCAAATAAGAGTAGTTTCCCCCTTTGAAACGGTGGTGGCTTGTCATTTGACTCCACACACCGTGTGTATCAAAATTCTCATCTATTTTCCTACCGTTTAGTATCAATCCTCTACAATCGGCAGACGCTAACTCCTCAGGCGTATATATACGTAAAGCCTGAGCCATGTCCAGTAAAGACATGTGGCGCATCGAACCGCCTAACAAAAATCTAATAAAAGAACGATCGGTTAAACTAGCTACCCGATCATTCAACTCTATACTACATAACAACTCTTCACACCATACTTTATATACAGGTCTGCGTATGGTGAATAAACATATCCAGTCATTAAAATAAGAATTACCATACCTCTGTACCAGTAATTCCCTAATTGGCCCGGCCAATTCTACAGCTTCCAAGGGTCCCCATTCTATGACCCTCGGTACCTCAACAACCTTAGAGTGAAGAGTATGCAAACCCCGTTGATATTTTGGATAATCTATCCAAAGTCTGTCAAATCGCAGGTTCGGGTGCAACTGTTCCAAGTGCATATCTGAAAAGGTCATGACTGGATGAGGTACATCCTGCTTGTAGTAGTTATCTACCTCCTGTTGTTCCAAGTTCTCAGCAGGAGCATGACGGGCTTGGGATGAAGATTCACCCCTTTCATTCTGCAAAACACATCAAACACAAATTTTGTGCATCCAAATATGCATTAGTGTCAGCAAAATCATCAATCAAAATAATTACAATGACATTATCAATTTATATCAAACTTAAGCTTATTTCCACATTTTTATCAAATCTACACTTTTTCAAATAAGCATATACGAAAATTTTCGCCAAGTTCATAAGCATTCAACTCAAATAATATGTCAAAATAATCATTACTAGCAATCAAACAAGTCTCAAATGGCATTATCTTTCAAAAATCAAGTTCATGAATTTTGGACTTGAAAAAGTCCACTTTAATTCTCAAAATCATGTTTAGGCCCAAAGTTTGGATCATTTAACTACCTAGACATGTTACACTACTCAATTTAGCAACAATTCATGACAAAAATCGGCCATAACCTGTTTATATCAAAAAGCCCCAAATTTGCTCAAGAACACAAACCCTAGATTATTCAAAATTTGAAGTTTAAGGCTTCTAATCATGTTAAACAGCATCAATCTAGGTTATACAAGCATAATACATAAACAATTTAAGTCTAATTACACTAAAAAGCATCAAAATCAAATTGGGGAAAAATAGCTCAAGAACACTAAAATTCGAATTAAATGGTGTTTAGGTGTAGAAATTTACCGTTTTTCTTGAGTAGTTCCTAGATATCATCCTTCTCAACATGATTTTAGCAAAAAATTTGGTGATTAACGGTTAAAAATTGAGATTTTTGGGGGTGATTTTCGGGTTTTTTCGAGTTCTTTTTCGCAGTATTTTGGGTGTTTATGTGTTGGTGGGAGTGAACTGATCGTGTGCAGCTGTTTTATTTTTTTCTGTAATTTGGTCCCTCCGCGAGTCGCGGAGGTTTGCACTGCAAACTCCGCGAGTCGCGGAGTTTATATATTTTTTTTTTTTTTTTTTTTTTTTTATAATCTTTAACTTATAAAACAATTAAGAAATTAATTTTAAAATTTTGTTTCCCTTGTTATTTAGGACGAGGTTGTTTCGGATCGATGTCCTAGTCCGTCCCTCGACAAAATTTTAAAATTTGTCTTTTTGTAGCGATTGTTTTAAAAGCTAAGATTTTTGGGTTTTTTCAATGTTTTTGGCATACTTTAAATCAATAAGATTAAAAATAATGATAATAAAAGTTCTCGTCCCTCCCTCGGGTAAAGCAATTTCGGTTCAAAGACCTAGTCTTCAACTTACGACGAATTTTAAAAATCATATTCTTAACTTAATGAGATAAAGTAAATTTTTATTTTTAAATTCACACAACATAAATATAAAATTCAAAATTAATATTAAGGTATAAAAATTCACACCAAACTTAAAATTTTAAATGCATAAAATTAAAATTTCGTATTTTAAAAATTAAAAATTCACACCAAACTTAATTTAAAAATTTATAAATTCATATCAAACTTATATTAATTTTTCAAATATTTACAATTTTAAATATATTGTTTTTACAAAGTTTACAATATTAATTTAAGATTTAAATATTAAGATTAAAAACATGGTAAAAATAAAATTAAAAATCTTTTTGTCTTTTTATCCCACTTTAATCAATCAAATATTATCAAAAATATGCGCCCCTCTTTTCGGTAAAGTAATTTCGGTTCCAAGACCTAATTTAACTCATGACGAATTTTTGAAATATTTTGGGTTGATTGATTAAAGATATTTATACCTTAAGAATAAACGTTAAATTTCGCAGTGATGTAATAAATTTTTGAAGGATATCAATAATTTCGGTCGCCAAACCTAATTTTATTTAATACCAATTTAATACTTTTTAGCGAACAAATTAGCGTTTATTATCAAAAGGTTAAAAATAAAAATAAAAATAAAAACTGTACAGACATACCTGTGAAATAGATTTCTTAGTTATATGATCTATTATATTCATAAGATAGTCGGTTTAATTGGTCTTCCATGGCTGCATAGGCGTAACCTCGAGCATTCATTGTCTTTTCTTCTAAACATATGAACGGTCCGTCTCTGCATAAAGTAACAAATTCGGTATTTGAATAGGTTTGATTATTTGAACATTTACCTCCATGTGACCATTTTCCGCATTTGTGACATTTTTCTAGGTGTCGTGCTCTTCTTTTCGCTGCGGATTTTGATTTTCCTTTACCAAATTGTAACTTATTATCTTCGCATCTGGATCCTTTTCTAACTCCGTCCATTCTTTCTCTGATTACTGATACTATTTCACTAGGTAGTATGTCATTATTACGTTTAGTGATCAAAGCGTGTAGCATTAGACCATGGTTTAATTCACAGGCAGTCTTCATTTCGTAAAAACCTAAAAAAATAAAAATTCAGAATGGGGGGAGAAGACTAGTTCTTTAGGGTCTGCTAGGGAAAGACCATACGTGTTCCATTTTCGAGAACTATACGAAAACAGACAATCTAACTCTAACAGAAATACATATTATCCTTTAAAGACTTGATTCTCCCCACACTTAGTTAGCTGTGGTGTCGAAATTGTGATTAACTTCGTTGTCGACTTCCATCGGACCCTGTATGTAATGTTTAACTCTGTGACCATTAACTTTAAATTCAATCCCATTTGAATTTATCAATTCTATCGTTCCGTATGGGAAAACTCTTTTGACTATGAATGGTCCAGACCATCTTGATTTCAATTTTCCAGGAAATAGCTTGAATCGTGAATTGAAAAGAAGAACTCTGTCTCCTTCTTTAAATTCTTTTGAAATTCTGATTCTTTTATCATGCCATTTCTTTGTTCTTTCTTTATAGATTAACGAATTTTCGTATGCTTCATGTCTTAATTCTTCTAATTCGTTTAGTTGACTTAATCGTAGACGTCCGGCTTCTTGTAAATCAAGATTACATGTCTTCAAAGCCCAAAATGCTTTGTGTTCAATTTCTACTGGAAGATGACATGCTTTTCCATAAACAAGTCTAAAAGGTGTGGTTCCAATTGGAGTTTTGTAGGCTGTTCTAAAAGCCCAGAGTGCATCCTCCAATTTAATGGACCATTCCTTTGGATTTGATCCTACGGTTTTCTCTAGAATACGTTTTAAAGCTCGGTTGGTATTTTCAACTTGTCCACTTGTTTGTGGATGATATGCGGTGGAGATTTTATGAGTTACTCCATATCTTTTAAGAACTTTCTCAAGTTGATTATTACAGAAATGAGTACCCCGATCACTTATTAAAGCTTTCGGTGTTCCAAACCTTGCAAAAAGACGTTTTAAAAAGTTGACTACAACTCGTGCATCGTTAGTTGGGAGAGCTTGTGCTTCCGCCCATTTAGATACATAATCAATGGCTACGAGTATATATAGATTATTATGAGATTTTGGAAATGGACCCATAAAGTCAATACCCCAAATGTCAAATACTTCACATACTTGGATGACATTTTGTGGCATTTCATCACGTTGACTTATTTTTCCGGCCCTTTGACATGCATCACAGGATTTGCAAAGAAGGTGTGCGTCTTTGTAAATTGTAGGCCAATAGAATCCAGCTTCATAAACTTTTCTTGCTGTTAGTTGAGGCCCATAATGCCCTCCTGTTGGTCCTGTGTGACAATGGTTTAAAATTTTACTAGCTTCATCTCCAAATACACATCGGCGTATTATTCCATCGGGACAACTTTTAAACAGGTGTGGATCTTCCCAGAAATAGTGTTTTATATTACTGAAGAATTTCTTTCGTCTTTGGTACGATAATCCTTTTTCAAGGAATCCACAAACCAAGTAGTTTGCATAGTCTGCAAACCATGGGATTTCTTTATAATCTATCTTCAATAGATATTCATCAGGAAAGTTGTCTTGTATGGCCGATTCATTCAGAACTTCTAATTCGGGTTTTTCAAGACGAGAAAGATGATCAGCGGCGAGATTTTCTGCTCCTTTTTTATCTCGGATTTCAATATCAAACTCTTGTAAGAGTAAGATCCAACGGATTAATCTTGGTTTAGCATCTTGTTTTGAAAATAGGTATCTAAGAGCAGAATGGTCGGTATAGACCACCGTTTTTGCTAGAACGAGATATGATCGAAATTTGTCAAAAGCAAAGACAATAGCAAGGAGTTCTTTTTCAGTAGTTGTATAGTTCGTTTGTGCTCCTTGTAATGTCTTACTAGCATAATATATAGGTTGAAATCGTTTTTCAATCCTTTGTCCTAAAACGGCTCCCATTGCAAAATCACTTGCATCGCACATTAGTTCAAATGGTAGATTCCAATTTGGTGTTATCATGATCGGCGCATTAGTGAGTTTTTCTTTAAGAATATTAAAAGATTTGATACACTCATCTGAAAAGATGAATGGCGCATCCTTTTCTAGGAGTTTATTCATAGGAGTGGCAATTTTAGAAAAATCTTTTATGAAACGTCGGTAAAAACCGGCATGCCCTAGAAAACTCCTAACTCCTCTAACATTGGTGGGATGTGGAAGTTTAGCAATTACATCTACTTTAGCTCTATCCACTTCAATTCCTTCTTTTGAAATTTTATGTCCAAGAACGATGCCTTCTTTAACCATAAAATGGCATTTCTCCCAATTAAGTACTAGATTTGATTTTTCGCATCTAATTAGCATTCGTTCCAGATTAACTAGACATGATTTAAATGTATCACCGAAGACTGAAAAGTCATCCATGAATACTTCCATGCATTCTTCTATCATGTCATGAAAAATCGCCATCATACACCTTTGAAAGGTTGCAGGGGCGTTACAAAGTCCAAATGGCATGCGTTTGTAAGCAAAAGTACCATAAGGGCACGTGAATGTGGTTTTCTCTTGGTCTTCGGGTGCTATTGGAATTTGAAAATATCCGGAAAATCCATCTAGAAAACAATAGTAACTATTTCCGGCTAATCTTTCCAACATTTGATCTATGAAAGGTAAGGGAAAGTGATCTTTTCTGGTGGCGTCATTTAATTTTCTATAATCAATACACACACGCCATCCTGTTACAGTCCTAGTAGGAATAAGCTCATTTTTCTCATTTGTAATGACAGTCATGCCACCCTTCTTAGGCACGCATTGAACTGGGCTTACCCATGGACTATCAGAAATTGGATATATCAAACCTGCATCTAGCAGTTTAATAATCTCTTTCTTAACTACATCTTGCATATTAGGATTTAGTCTTCGTTGGCGTTGCACATACGTTTTATGACCTTCTTCCATAAGGATTTTATGTGTGCAATACGAAGGACTTATTCCTTTAATATCATGAATCTTCCATGCAATGGCTGGTTTATGAGCTTTCAATACAGAAATGAGTTGTGATTTCTCATTTTCAGTAAGAGAAGACGATATTATTACAGGTAATTCAGATTCACCATGTAAATAAGCGTATTCCAAATGGTTTGGAAGTGGCTTTAACTCTAATTTCGGAGGTTCTTCTATCGATGATTTATATCGATATCTGTCTTCTTCTTTTAGCATTTGAATTTCTTCTGTTGTTGGTTCATATCCATTAGCTATAAGTGTAGCTAACATTTCAGCTTCTTCAATTGGTTCATTACCTTCTCCTAAAGAACATTCTCCTGTTCCTTGTAATTCTGGAAATTCTTCTAATAATTCTGCATGTGCATCTATAGTTTGAATATAATAACATGTATCATCTGCAGATTGTGGTTGTTGCATTGCTCTATCAACTGAAAAGGTAACACTCTCATCCTCTATACTTAGGGTCAGTTTCTTACCGAACACGTCTATCATTGCTTTAGCCGTGTTTAAGAATGGTCTTCCTAATATGAGAGGAACTTGAGAATCTTCTTCCATGTCCAAAACAACAAAATCTACTGGAAATACTAAAGTACCAACTTTAACTAGCATGTTCTCCATTATCCCTCTAGGATATTTTATTGATCTATCGGCTAGTTGTATGCTTATTCTTGTTGGTTTCAATTCTCCAAGGTCTAGTTTAGCGTATAGTGAATACGGCATTAGATTTATACTAGCACCTAAGTCTGCTAATGCTTCTATTGAACTAAGACTACCCAGAAAACATGGAATTGTGAAACTTCCTGGATCAGATAATTTTTCTGGTATCTTATTCAACAGCACTGCTGAACAATTAGTATTCATAGTAACAGCCGAGAGTTCTTCCATTTTCTTTCTATTCGTGATTAGATCTTTCAAGAATTTAGCATATCTTGGCATTCCTGAAATCACATCAATGAAAGGAAGATTTACATTTATCTGTTTAAACATATCCAAGAATTTGGATTGCTCGGCTTCAAGTTTTTCTTTCTTCATTTTACTCGGATAAGGAAGTGGTGGTTGGTATGGTTTAACATAAGGTTTATCCTTAACTGTGTTATCTTCATTAACCTTTTCAACTACCGGTTCTTTTTCCTTATCTTGATCAGGTTGTGGTTCTTGTGGAGTAGGAATAGTTTCATCAGAAGTTACAGGTATTTCAGGTGGTTTAAGTGTTGTACCACTTCTTGTGGTAATAGCTTTAGCTGTTTCATTCCGGGGGTTAGCATTTGTATCGCTTGGTAGACTTCCCGGTTTTCTTTCACCTATTAACCTTGCTAGGTTACTTACTTCTTGTTCCAGATTTTGAATAGAAGCTTGTTGATTTCTAAACGCTTGAGCATTTTGTTCATTGGTTTGTTTTTGAGATGTGAAAAACTGCGTTTGAGTTTCAACTAGCTTCGTCATCATATCTTCTAAATTCGGCTTTTTATCATCGGTTTGTTGTGGTGGTTTGTTTTGAAAATTCGGTCTTTGCTGATTATAAGTATTATTGGATACTTGTTGATTGCTAGGACCTTGTTGGTTGTTGTATGGAATATTTCGGTTATAATTCTGGTTTTGATTGTAAATTGGTCTTGGCGGTTGATAATTATTCTGATAATTATTTCCAGGCCTTTGGTTTATGTATGAAATATTCTCTCTTTGTTCCATTGTTAATTCAATACTGAGACAATCTTTTGTCAAATGTGGTCCTCCACACTGCTCACAACTAATTCGTATAGAGTGAATATCCTTAGTCATCTTTTCCATTCGTCTCTCGAAAGCATCTATCTTTGCCGAAATGGAATCTAAGTCATGGCTAGAATCGGCTCTAGCTGCTTTAGATGATCTAATGATGTCTTTTTCTTGATGCCACTCATGTGAGTGGGAAGCAGTATTATCAATAATTTTGTAAGCATCAGTTTCGGTTTTCTTCATAATAGAACCACCAGCTGCTATATCTATGTCTTTTCTTGTAGTGATGTCGCATCCTCGGTAGAATATTTGTACTATTTGACAGGTGTCTAAACCATGTTGCGGACATCCTCGTAATAACTTTCCATATCTTGTCCACGCCTCATATAGAGTTTCATTTGGTTTCTGTGTGAACGTAACAATTTCTGCTTGAAGTCTTACGGCTTTAGATGCGGGAAAAAATTGTTTAAGAAATTTGTCAATTAAAACATCCCATGTATCGATCGCCCCTTCAGGTAACGATTCCAACCAATCTTTGGCTTCTCCCTTTAAAGTCCAGGGAAATAACATGAGATATATTTGTTCATCCTCCACTTCTCGGATTTTAAATAGTGTGCAGATCCTATTAAAGGTACGTAGATGTTCATTTGGATCTTCCTTCGGTGCACCACTAAATTGGCATTGATTAGTCACCATGTGTAGAATTTGTCCTTTGATTTCATAATCTGGCGCATTAATGTCTGGATGAGTAATTGCGTGACCTTGGCCAGTGCGTTTAGCTCTCATTCGGTCTTCCATACTTAAAGGTTCCAGATTCTCCATAATTGAATTTGTTGAATCGGTATCACTAGATGGTTCTGATTTAATAGTTCGTTCCTCAACAATCTCTGTTTGAATGATTGGTGGTTCCGGAGGAAAGTTTAATGGTTCAGGATCTATGAACCGTTCCTGAATATTTTCTGGATTCTCAATTGTGAGGTCGGGTTCAAAAAAATGGATTATCGGAAATTTGAACTGAAGTACTTGGTCGACTGGATGACGATTCTAAAGAAAAATCAACGGCGGTTATATTTGTTAAACGATGTCTTGATCGAGTTACAGGTGGTGAACGTACAAAAGGTGGTGAACGTCTTGCTCGGTGCATTCACTGAATATCCTATTAGTTTTAAAAAGGAAAGAAAAATTATAATAAGTTATCCAACCAATAGACTTTTCTGATTTTGCCCACGTTTCGAATAGCCAAAAGATGCAGCAGAGGGGCAGGATTCGTTTGGTCTCAATATAATTGAGGACTGTTTGGCTCCAATAACCCGGTCCACGTACAAATCCAACTATTACTACGAACCAGAAAATTTTGATGTCTATCAATTTAACCACTTAAAATAAATTTTCGTAATTTTAAGAAATTTAGATAAGAAGTAGAATAAATTCTAAGTCCTAAAACTAGAATAGCGAGAAATAAGAGAGAAAAAGAGTTCGTCGCAAAAGGTCGAAAAAGAAAAAAATGGTTGAAAAATAAAAGGTGACGGAAAAATAAAAGAAACTTATAAAAACTTAAAAATACTTAACTAATTTAACCTTATTACTACAACTAACTTAAAATTATAATCGCAAATTGATATTACTAATTGGAATGATAATTGATACATAGTAAAAGGTCTAAAAATATTAAAGCTTACAGGAAAAACTAAATCCCAAATGGAAATAACTTAAAAAGAAACTAAAACTTAAAAAGGCGTCGCAAAATTCTAAAGCACCTAAATCTTAGTCTAAAGAAAAAGCACTTAAGGAATTCTACGGCAAAGCCTAAAAATCTAGGAGTAAAAATGACTATAGCGAAAACTAAGTTTAAAATTAAATATGAGCTAAAAATACAAATATTACGCTACAACGATTAAAAAGGTACAAAATATAAAAATATATAAAAAGTTGTAAAAAGTACAAAAAATATTATTTTATATTATTTATTTAATAAAACTACTAATTTTATAATTTAATAAAAACTTATTAAAACTAAATACATAAATATAAAGTAAAAAAGTAAAAAAAACTAAAATTAATAATAATAATAATAATAATTAAGTTAAATAATAATAATAATAATTAAAACCCCGTAATCAATGCAAAATTAGGGTTTTGTCCGTGTGTCAGAGGGTCTCCGCGAGTCGCGGCAAATAAAGAAGAAATCCCCGCGAGTCGCGGGGATCCAGAATTCAGTTGACAGGTTTTACTTTTTACGCGTTTTTCTTTATTTTTTTTTTTTTTATTTTTTTTTCTGTTTTTAATTTAAATAAACGATTTTTAATAAAATTTATATTTTTATAAATTAAAATAAAGATAAAGAAACTTATAAAACTTAAATATTTAACAAAATCCTAAAAATACTTATATTTTTGTTTTTCTTTTTATATTTTTGAATGATTAAAACGTAATTTTTACAAAAACGACTTTTAATAAAAGTAAATAAAAATCTTTTTTTTTTATTAGCGTTGCGCTTCCGGCTTTTAAGAGTAATTCCCCGGCAGCGGCGCCAAAAATACTTGATGTCGAACGAGGTGTATACAAAATAGCTTATATTTTACTAGGAAAATACTATTAAATACGATACAATTTTACACAAGATATTTATTTATTTATAGAATGGATATACTTAAACCTTGCTACAACACTTATAGGCAGTGTACCTAATCGTACAGTAGTGTAGTTTTTAGTAAGTCCGGTTCGTTCCACAGGGAAATCTTTTAAACAAAGCTCAACGCTATATTAATTTACTTTTATAAAAATACAAATATATATATAAGTAATATTATTATTATAAAGGGGGGTTTTTACCGTTTAATGACCGGTTTGTCGATTTTAAAACTTTAGTCGCAGTTAAAACCTAATGTAAAATATAAAATAAATACAAGACTTTAAATTAAAGCGTAAAGTAAATAACGATAATGAAATTGCGAATAATAAAAATGCGATATAATTAAATTGCGATAATTAAAAGTACGATAATTAAAAGTGCGATTAAATAACAATAAATAAAAGTGCGATAATTAGAAGTGCAATTAAATATAAAATAAAGGAAATTAAATATGAAATAAAAGAATTATGCTTATTTAAACTTCCGTAATCATGATGTTTGACGTGTTGATTTTAGTTTTATGCCCTTGGGTTAATTGTCCTTTGTCCTGGATTATTCAATATGTCCGTCTGGTTTTTGTCCATAACAGTCCATCAGTCATAAATATAAATTGCAAGTGTCCTTGTCAAATTATTATTATACCCGAAGATAAATATTCCAACTAATTGGGGATTCGAATTGTAACAAGGTTTTAATACTTTGTTTAATGAATACACCAGGTTATCGACTGCGTGTAAACCAAGGTTTTACTACTTTGTTAACAATTACACCAATTACCCTTGAATGTAATTTCACCCCTGTTTTAATTATTCTAGTGGCTATTAATTCATTCCCGTGTCCGGTTAAATGAACGATTATTCGTACATATAAATACCCCGCCCATCGTGTCCGATCGAGTGTATATGGTAATTTATAGGGACGCCCAATTGTAAATCTTTATATTAACATTAACAAACTTTCATTTAGTTAAACAAATATAAAGCTCATTAATAGCCCATAGTCTAGTTTCCACAAGTGTCGTTCTTTTGTCCAAACCCCAATTATGGTACAAAGCCCAATTACCCAATTTTAGTAATTAGCCCAACATCATGATTACTTCGTTTTAAATAAGCATAATAATAACTTAGCTACGAGACATTAATATAAAAAGGTTGAACATAACTTACAATGATTAAAAATAGCGTAGCGTTACACGGACAGAATTTCGACTTACACCCTTACAACATTCGCTAACATACCCTTATTATTAGAATTATAATTAAAATTAAAATATAAATTATAAATATAAATATATATTACTTCGTATGAAGAGAAGAAAAAAATTGATGTTAAATTCGATCAGAATTCGGTTGGCTTTATAGCCAGAAGTGAAATTTGGGGCTCCGCGACTCGCGGCAAAAAGCCCTTCAAACTCCGCGAGTCGCGGAGAGGTATTTTCAATTCACACCCTTGGAGTTTCTGGCTGCCGACAGTTTTTAATATATATATATAATATATATATAATTAATATAATTAATTATATATTATATTATATTTATATACATAGTTAACTTGTAATTTTTAGTCCGTTGCGTCGAGCGTTAAGAGTTGACTCTAGTCCCGGTTCCGGATTTTCGAACGTCCTCGCGTACAATTTAATATCTTGTACTTTGCGTTTTGAATCTTGTACTCTTGTGATTTCGAGACGTTTCTTATCAATAATTGGAACCTTTTTGATTGTCTTTTGTTCTTTTGAGCTTTTTGGTCGTTTGCGTCTTCAAATCGTCGAATCTGTCTTTTGTCTTCACCTTTTATTATTTAAACGAATATCACTTGTAAATAGAACAATTGCAACTAAAAGCTTGTCTTTCTTGAGGAATAATGCTATGAAATATATGTTCGTTTTTAGCATTATCATAAACATTGGGTTAACAACATTTAACAAGATCGTTAACCTAAAGGTTTCAAAACAACACTTACATGTAACGACTAACGATGACTTAACGACTCAGTTAAAATGTATATACATGTAGTGTTTTAATATGTATTTATACACTTTTGAAAGACTTCAATACACTTATCAAAATACTTCTACTTAACAAAAATGCTTACAATTACATCCTCGTTCAGTTTCATCAACAATTCTACTCGTATGCACCCGTACTCGTACTCGTACAATACACAGCTTTTAGATGTATGTACTATTGGTATATACACTCCAATGATCAGCTCTTAGCAGCCCATGTGAGTCACCTAACACATGTGGGAACCATCATTTGGCAACTAGCATGAAATATCTCATAAAATTACAAAAATATGAGTAATCATTCATGACTTATTTACATGAAAACAAAATTACATATCCTTTATATCTAATCCATACACCAACGACCAAAAACACCTACAAACACTTTCATTCTTCAATTTTCTTCATCTAATTGATCTCTCTCAAGTTCTATCTTCAAGTTCTAAGTGTTCTTCATAAATTCCAAAAGTTCTAGTTTCATAAAATCAAGAATACTTTCAAGTTTGCTAGCTCACTTCCAATCTTGTAAGGTGATCATCCAACCTCAAGAAATCTTTGTTTCTTACAGTAGGTTATCATTCTAATACAAGGTAATAATCATATTCAAACTTTGGTTCAATTTCTATAACTATAACAATCTTATTTCAAGTGATGATCTTACTTGAACTTGTTTTCGTGTCATGATTTTGCTTCAAGAACTTCGAGCCATCCAAGGATCCATTGAAGCTAGATCCATTTTTCTCTTTTCCAGTAGGTTTATCCAAGGAACTTAAGGTAGTAATGATGTTCATAACATCATTCGATTCATACATATAAAGCTATCTTATTCGAAGGTTTAAACTTGTAATCACTAGAACATAGTTTAGTTAATTCTAAACTTGTTCGCAAACAAAAGTTAATCCTTCTAACTTGACTTTTAAAATCAACTAAACACATGTTCTATATCTATATGATATGCTAACTTAATGATTTAAAACCTGGAAACACGAAAAACACCGTAAAACCGGATTTACGCCGTCGTAGTAACACCGCGGGCTGTTTTGGGTTAGTTAATTAAAAACTATGATAAACTTTGATTTAAAAGTTGTTATTCTGAGAAAATGATTTTTATTATGAACATGAAACTATATCCAAAAATTATGGTTAAACTCAAAGTGGAAGTATGTTTTCTAAAATGGTCATCTAGACGTCGTTCTTTCGACTGAAATGACTACCTTTACAAAAACGACTTGTAACTTATTTTTCCGACTATAAACCTATACTTTTCTGTTTAGATTCATAAAATAGAGTTCAATATGAAACCATAGCAATTTGATTCACTCAAAACGGATTTAAAATGAAGAAGTTATGGGTAAAACAAGATTGAATAATTTTTCTCATTTTAGCTACGTGAAAATTGGTAACAAATCTATTCCAACCATAACTTAATCAACTTGTATTGTATATTATGTAATCTTGAGATACCATAGACACGTATACAATGTTTCGACCTATCATGTCGACACATCTATATATATTTCGGAACAACCATAGACACTCTATATGTGAATGTTGTAGTTAGCTATACAGGGTTGAGGTTGATTCCAAAATATATATAGTTTGAGTTGTGATCAATACTGAGATACGTATACACTGGATCGTGGATTGATTCAAGATAATATTTATCGATTTATTTCTGTACATCTAACTGTGGACAACTAGTTGTAGGTTACTAACGAGGACAGCTGACTTAATAAACTTAAAACATCAAAATATATTAAAAGTGTTGTAAATATATTTTGAACATACTTTGATATATATGTATATATTGTTATAGGTTCGTGAATCAACCAGTGGCCAAGTCTTACTTCCCGACGAAGTAAAAATCTGTGAAAGTGAGTTATAGTCCCACTTTTAAAATCTAATATTTTTGGGATGAGAATACATGCAGGTTTTATAAATGATTTACAAAATAGACACAAGTACGTGAAACTACATTCTATGGTTGAATTATCAAAATCGAATATGCCCCTTTTTATTAAGTCTGGTAATCTAAGAATTAGGGAACAGACACCCTAATTGACACGAATCCTAAAGATAGATCTATCGGGCCCAACAAGCCCCATCCAAAGTACCGGATGCTTTAGTACTTCGAAATTTATATCATATCCGAAGGGTGTCCCGGAATGATGGGGATATTCTTATATATGCATCTTGTTAATGTCGGTTACCAGGTGTTCACCATATGAATGATTTTTATCTCTATGTATGGGATGTGTATTGAAATATGAAATCTTGTGGTCTATTATTATGATTTGATATATATAGGTTAAACCTATAACTCACCAACATTTTTGTTGACGTTTTAAGCATGTTTATTCTCAGGTGATTATTAAGAGCTTCCGCTGTTGCATACTTAAATAAGGACGAGATTTGGAGTCCATGCTTGTATGATATTGTGTAAAAACTGCATTCAAGAAACTTATTTTGTTGTAACATATTTGTATTGTAAACCATTATGTAATGGTCGTGTGTAAACAGGATATTTTAGATTATCATTATTTGATAATCTACGTAAAGCTTTTTAAACCTTTATTGATGAAATAAAGGTTATGGTTTGATTTAAAATGAATGCAGTCTTTGAAAAACGTCTCATATAGAGGTCAAAACCTCGCAACGAAATCAATTAATATGGAACGTTTTTAATCAATAAGAACGGGACATTTCATGGCGGACATCCTTCAGAGTGATTGTGCTCCCGGAACTTGTCTTTATCTTGACATCACCAATTCCGACAATCTCAGCGGAACTGGAATTTCCCATATTCACAGCTCCAAAGTCACCAGCTTTGTATGTTGTGAAGTATTCTTTGTATGGAGTCACGTGGTAGGAAGCTGCAGTATCTACCACCCATTCCGCTTCTTCTCGTGAGACGTGAAGGCATGTCTCACCATGGGTTGAACAATAAGCTACATCACCAGAGATAGTCACTAATGTTTCTCCACCCTTATTCTTCGGCTGTGAACTACTTTGACCTTGTTCCTCTTTCAATCTATAGCAGTTCTTCTTCATATATCCCTCTAATCCACAATGATGGCATTTATATGTTGGTTTTCTGCCATCAGCTGACCTGCCCCTGCTCTTGCTTCTGCCTCTACATTTATTTTTGCTACTCATTCGCTGTCTCCCCCGATTCTCTGTGACAAAGGCATGTGTCTGATCTGTGCCCATGTCCTTTCTCCTTGCCTCTTCACTGAATAGGGCATCCTTGACCATTGACATGGTAAGTTTGCCATTCGGGGCTGAGTTGCTGAGTGTTACTACCAGCGTTTCCCAACTATCGGGAAGGGAACTAAGTAGCAGTAGCGCCTGAACTTCATCGCCAAGCGGCATCTCTACAGAAGATAACTGGTTGACCAAGCTCTGGAACTCACTGGTATGCTCGGCAACTGAAGTTCCACTTTTGAGCTTCATGTTGACTAAACGCCTCATCAGCAGGGCTTTATTCCGAGCAGTCTTGGCCTGATACATGTCCTCTAACTTTTTCCAGAGGACATATGCGTCTGTCACTTGTGCAACATGGTGGAAGACACTATGATCAATCCATTGACGGATCTGACCAATAGTTTTTCGGTTTGATTTCTTCCACTCTTTCTCTTTGGCAGAATCAGGGTTTATACCCTTCAATTCAATAGGATCGAACAAATCCTTACAGCTGAGGAGATCTTCCATCCGAGGTTTTCACAGCGTGTAGTTTGTGGCTGTGAGCATAATCATAGCTCCGGAAGATGATGTTGACTCTTCTGTGGACATTATCACCTTAGAAATAATTTTTTAACACAAACGGGGTTGAATTGTAGAAAACAGAGATCACCGTTACGTCCGGAATGGTTGAAAATGGTGGAATAGACACTTCGCGGCTTAAATTCCACTTACGGGGCAAAATTATAATTTTTATAAACTTCAGGGACCAAAAATGAAATTCTGAAAATTTCAGGGACCAAATTGTAAAATTTCAGAATTGCTACAGTACCGCTACAGTGACTTGTTACAGTGCCGCCAGCTGCTACAGTGATCGTCTTCTCCGGCGAAAATTCCGGCACCGGTCGTCTTCTCCGGCGAGATTCCGGCGAGTTGACCAAACTTTGACCGCGTTTTCTGGGCTTGTTATTACTCCGTTTAAGTCGCCGTTTTTTGCGTTGGACTCGGTTCGACGAGACGAATCCAATGGTACACTGAAAATTGAATTTTGAGAAAAGTTCAGAAGACTCAAAAACTCAACCAACGTCTCTAACCTGGCTCTGATACCACTTGTTAGAAAGAGGGGATCGCCTGGACGTTGGGAGATATAAATTTGAGAGAAAAACAACTCTATTACTCACAAGAATAGATTTACAGAGTATTACAAAACTCTTACAAAAAAACTCTCAAACTCACACACACTCTCTAGGTTGTGATTACACTTCTCTGAGTGATTTTTGGATGATTTACAATGAAAGTTTGCATCTCTATTTATAGCAAAAATTCTATGGCGGTGAATGGTGTGAACGAAGAAGGTTGGCGGAAGTTGGCGGCCGTCATCGTGTTCAAGTTTGCTACTTCCGTATGAGTTGTTCAAAGCTGGAAACGTTGAACATCTAGATGGCAGCTGGAACAGAGCCATCTAGATAACGGCTGGAAATCACTGGAAACCATCATATATATTACTCCGTATATATTATAAATGGAGACTCGAACACTCGTGAGAAAACCCGAAACTCGATGTTTAGTAAGTAAATGGGGACCCGAATATCCGTGGGAAAACCCGAAACCCGATGGGTAGTAAGTAAATGAGGACCCACCGAGTATGGGACAGGATTTCTTAATCGGGTTTGGGACTGGGATTAACTATACCCGGCCCAAACTCAGCCCGATGCCATCCCTAGTAGCTGAATCAAGCGTCGATATTTTATTTTCAAAGTCTTTCTTTGTTAACATACCGTAAATATCTTTATTTGTGTTATATAATATTTGATAAAATTTATATGGCTGGATTGAGTGTTTTAAACACGATTTTATTCATATAATGTTTCTTAAATAATATATAACACAAATAAAAATATTTACGATCAAAGTTGACAAAAAAAAAAATTTGAAAGTCAAATGTGAAGTTGTGAACACTTATGGGACAGAGGTAGTACTAAATAAATAAAATAATGAAATTGGGCATAAATGGACCGAAATTTGGATATTTAGTGGCCCTGTTTGGCTCACGGTATCCAATGAAATTCCGGCAGAATTGAAATTGAATTTAAACACGTCCTGTCTAAGGGTGTGTTTGGCGACGAGCTTATGGGAACTTATGAGAACTTATATGAGCTTGAGCTTATGATTTAATAACTACAAGTCATAAGCTATGTTTGGCATGCAACCAAAAGTAGAGCTTATGTAAAAAAGAAGCTTTTAGAAGTAGCTTCTTGAAAAAAGTATAGCTTATGATAAGCTCCAGCTCCAGCTCCAGCTATAAGCTCCAGTTCCAGCTAGTTTCGTCCAAACACACCATAAATTCAAATCCAATTCCGTCAGAATTTCATTGGATTCCGTGAGTCAAACGGAGCTTAACTTTATGTGCAATAGAGGGTAGTATCGAAGCCACACCGGTTGATTTTGAAACAGTTGCTTCCATTTGATTTACTGTAAATGACTAAATTGGTTATTGTACCTCCCATTTCCCCTCTGGTGGAGGGAAGTATCAAAGGCACACCGGTTGATTTTGAAACGGTTGCTTCCAAATTTGGTAAACCGTGCAATACCTCTGTGTAGTGGAGAAAATAATGCTATTACGATATTGCCACATCGACCAGTACGCCCCTCTACGATAACAAACATCATCTGCTTTACGATCACTTGTCTGATTCCAGCCTTCTAACCATTTAATCCAAGAATGCCATGAATCAAAATCAGTAATGTTGAAGTCCAACCGTATTAGAACCCGATGCAACAAATGTCATCTATCTCCATCCCTTGGTTCGACTGAGTAAAGGAGTTTGTCCAAAGTGTGTTTCCAAATAAAAACATTTACTTTATTAGAAATCCAGTTACACCAGCAAGTAAACGGGATAAAGAAGGAAGAATATGATTGTCAATCAATTATCAGTCAGCAAATCTATCACAAGTTTTTCTTCCTTTGGAAAACATATGCAAATATTTCTGTTAAACTTTACTAAATAAACTGTCCGACCATACACTAATGAAAAGATAATATACACATTACTTCAAAAGTACCATAAATAAAAAGACAGAAACACTATATAAGTAAAGAGATTACAATGAGAGTATGAAGATGATAATCATACAGCTCGAAAGTAGGAATATCCAAGAACGATCCGCAGACTTACTACTCTCTTCTGATCTTCTATTTTTACTACTATATAAAACAAACAAAACTTTATCCAGAAATAATCTGGCAATAGCTATCAACCCAAAAAATAACGAAACAAGAAATATTACGATCCCTTTATTCTCCATATGTACTTGATTCTCCCTCACTTTTTCCACCTCCGTTCTGCATTCACAAAAACACAGTTACAATCAAACACAAGAATCATACTGTCATTATAAAAAAACCAGACCACAAACAAAACAACAGTACTCACAATATAGCAAACGCAAAAAAAAAAAAAAAAAAAAAAAAAAAAAAAAAAAAAAAAAAAAATTGGAGAATGAGAGAACACGCAAGTTACCTGAACATAGCATTGCTCTTTGTGATTTCGTCCAGCTGAAGAGACACAAGTGTCTTCCATGATTCAAGATCATCGACCTTTTTAGTCTGCAATAATAGTCGAATGCAAAATTTTAGCTAGCGGTCTACAATACCTACCCTTAAACAATAGGACCAATGACAAGGGGGTAGTAAACTTGGCTCAAATAAGCTTGGTGGTTCAAAATTACCTGAGCCTGTCCTTATTTGATCGCGTGTGCATTTTGGGTCAAATTTGATGGATCGGTTTCAAATTGATATTAAAAAACAAAACTTTTTAATTATGCGGGTTGGCAGGTTGAGAATACCAACACTAACCTGTTTATATACATGTCGGGTTTCGGGTCATTTTGATATTGAAACCCTACATGAGATTATCTGAAAACTTTTCGACCATTTCACCAAAAAAAAAAAAAAAATAATAAATAAATAAATAAAAAATTAAAAATAATAAACTAGATTACCAAGGCCTCACTGCTCTCACGAAAGCTTCTCAAGTCTCTTCTCGTTTCCTCCATAATAACATCTTTCTCTCCAATTTCCGAATCAATTTCTTGAAAAATATATCCATATTTAGAATTCAATTCATCCAAGTATCTCTCCAACAACGATAAATTAATATCCAAAAGCCGAACTTTTTGCATCAAAATCTTTATAACACTATCACCGGGCAACCTTCCCGGTTGTTTCTGACGAACTTCCGCAAGTGGGTCCGGTACATCAATCGTTGTAACCACATAATTCACATCTAATTCATCCCTAGACAATTCTTTTTCCTTATCAACAAAATCTTTATCCAAATCTTCACTTTTTGATTCCCTTTCAACTTCTTTAGATGATATTTTCTTATCTTGCACATTAACCAAATCCTCTAACATCATTTCAACCGCATCAACACCATAAACTTGAACGAAACTTAACGTACAATAAAACCCAGTTCCATAATGACTTAAAAGATTCAACTTTATGTACCTAACCCATTTTGGCTCTTGAAAAACAAATCTTTGTTCGTGTTTAACATTCGCAGCAGTAAAATTCCCAAGTTTTACCCATGTATCGGTAGGATAAACCGAACTCCCTAAAACTTCAAATTCTTTTAAATTCGACGAATGGTGTTCGAAATTAGCAATCTTTATAGTGTCTACTAACGTTTCTTCCGAAAGTTCTATAACTACAAATTTATCCTCAGACGAACACGGGTTTCGAAGATACTTATCTTTGTCTATTGTTAATACGTTTGATGCACCTTTTGCTTCTTTGTTACTAGCTAAAACCTTTGCACCTTTTGAAGCCGAAGCGTAATTGTAATCTTGACCACCGGGTTCGAGTCTATGGTTTATACTACCCGCATTACCGTTTACGATTCGGGTTTTTGTGTTAAAAGCTTTGTTCTTGAACTCGTCTAGACCTAAAGGTATGGATCTTGATCTTTCGGTTTTAGTTGACCCCTTTTGATCAAGGGTGTCCTTTGGTTGTTCTGGTTTAGTAATGTATATGGGACTTGGTTCTTTTTGGTCAACTTCGAATTCTTGACCGATTATCTCATCTTTGTTTTCAGTGTTATACGATAAATCAGTCTCGATAAGGCTTTCGGAGTCCGATTCTGTTGTGGGACTTTGATTTGAAGATAAGGAGGTATACGGATCTTTATCTGGGTCCTGTTTAAATTCGTCCCAATTTGTTAACCCTTCTAGAAGATCTTCAGGTTCATCTATAAAACAAGATAAACGGCTTCATATATGAGATGATTTACATTGATAGAAACATCAAATAATCAGAGATATATGCAGTACATATAAGAGTATCTATAAAACAAGAAACAAATTAAAATTAACAAACTGATCATTTGAATATATGTTAGCCAGTTGTATATATTACAAAAACACTGGATGATTTTCAACACATTCAACCTGTTCTTCATTTAGCTAACGTTTCTTTTTTGACCGATTTGAGATATATATTAGATTGACCCATTCATAAGTATAAAGGTAAAAAAATTCCACCTTTATCATAACAGAGTTCAAGTAGTATACACTAGCAACTAATGGAAATTTTAAAAACTAGTGATATCATCAAGCCTAGATGTAACAGAGCAACAACATAATTGAACAAATAAATAACTAAATAAGAAATCAAAGAATGGTTTATAAAAATATGCAACTGACCTCTATAACCGTCACCATGGCCGATCGATAAATTTAACAGGAACAGAAGCCCCCATATAAAAACTGCAATAGAGACAGAAACCTTAAAAAAGACATATTTTCCAAATGTATGATTTCCCAAAGCTCTTCTGGCAAGAAGAGCTCTACGTGATCTCTGCATACTACATCAATCTTATTCACTTTAACTACTGAAAAAGACGATCACGAGCGATTAATCCTGCAAGCAAATAACAAACTTCTGTTAATCACATTCCTAATCTTTGTAATGTCTCCTATTATAATTCAGTAGATATACAAAACATGCTAATTAAATTGAAGAATTTAAGAGAATCAATCTTATGAGCTATGAATGCATTCGCACCAAAAAGATGCATAATCAAATAGAATACTGGGTATAACAAACTTGTAAATAAAATTTATATCAGTTTAAAATTTGGTTACAAGTGATAATCAAACAGATCCTAATAACCAATAGATGAAGAATCACATTTGCACACAATATCAAACACTTTGCTTGCAAGTAACAACTGTCTCAATAAAGATGGAGAGCTAATGAGCTATCACTAAAAACACATTCGTCATTCTTTCAAATTTATAAATTTTTAAATACTAATTAAAAAAATACCCATATGAATTTGATCACAAATTACACAAATTTACAATCCCAAATCTTTGAATTTAATATAAACCAAGAAAACAGAGTCAATAATTGAAATTGGGTACAGGGATCTAAAAAATATATTATTATGACATTAAAAGAAGTATTAAGCACATGGGCAAGCCACTAACATCTTAAAATTAATTCAAGTACTATAAAAATCAAAACTTGAAGATAGAAACAGGGTATATACGGCACCTGGTATATGTATATATATTTTCTTGAAATTGGGAAATTCGAAAAGATCAATAAGAAATTGAAGATGATGATAACGATAATGATGATATTCTTGAAATCATCAGCAGATCTTAGAGTCTTGAATTGTTCTGAATCTATCAATATCTCAACACAAAAATTCAAACTTTAATGAATTTGTGGTGTTTTAATTCTTCCCCATAAGAATTTGATTTATATACGATTTCAGAAAATTGGGGTTTTTAATTTGTTTTTCTACTCAATTGTGAATTTGTATTTGGGTATTACTAGAATTTAAACGAAGACGGTGGGTTTATTTGTATAGAGTCATAAGAGCTCCTTGAGTCTAACCAAATTGCCAAAGTTAAAAGATTTAACACCGGGGATACCGGTCACATCACTGTTATCAGACTAACGCCGTTTTAAAAGATTTAACACCGAGGACACCGGTGCACACGACTCCCCTCCCATGTCAAATCACCGTTAAATCACCAACCAAACAAATAATATTATTAAAAGTGTTAAAAAAATAATTAATTAATAATTTAACACTGAGCTTTAACACTGAACGATTTCCTTCTGTTTGACCTCAATGTTAAATTCCAGTATTAAGCTTAACACCGAAATTTAACACTGAACTACTCCTAGTGCTCAAAAAAAAAAAAAAAAAGGTTGGACTTAAAATTAGCATGGCCTCCACTTGTAAGAAACATATTTTTTAAAGTGTAGAAAATAAGTTACAAAAATATTTTAATTCTACGTTTATTGCAAGGTACACTAATATAATATTTATGACATAACATGAAAATTTTATTTTTTATTAGTTTTACAAATTCTAAGAGTTTCCTCTTCTTTTGAGAAAAATAAAAATAAAAATAAAAATTAATAATAATTTTCGTGAAATTGTGAAAATTGAAGAGTACAATCATATAGTCATCTCGGCTTACTAGCTAGACTTACAACATAGATGATGATATGTATACAAGTATTTTTATTATGTACACAACCAATAATATTTTACAGTATTATACGCTACAACATTATAAAGTATGATTGGTTATGTATATAAAAAAAATGGTTGTATCATATCACTCCCCATACAACATATGCTCTGGAATGAAATTGAAGAAGCAAAATACATAATACTAGTGAAAGGACCCGTGGAACCACGAGTTTGTTTAAACGATAAAGTTAAATTATGTGTTTTAGGTTTTAAACGAATGTAAAAATGCCAAAGTCGTATTGTTGAGATTACGTTGACAATTAGATACACAAAAAGAATTAGCATTTGAATGAAAATCCAAGTGCTAAAATAGAATAAAGTGAAAATATATCAAAGCGAAAGCAACTATAAATATGTTCATAAAACCACTTGATTATGTTGAATAAATAGTAGTATTCACCACCTTCAAATGTAGTTATAGATAATTGAAGACACGTACATATACTAATTCAAGTAACGGTTACTCCATGTTACTTCCTTTAGGGCCACTTACTGGATTGTGAAACATGACTAAAGCCCATTAATCCATTAATCGAGCTGGGACTTTATTATCATTTGATTAAAATTCAAAGTACTTGGAAGAATTACCGTGTTTCAATTTTATTTAAATCTGGTAGATTGATTTATAAGGTGATTGTATTCATCTTATTTAAATTTGGAATATATATTAACGTGATTTTATTTTTTGTATCAATATTAATTGATAAAGAATAAAATTATTAATTTGGAATATATAAGGTGATTGTATTCATCTTATTTTTTGTATCAACGTGATCTTATCTATTAAAATGTTGTTTACTTTGTTTATCGTTTATTTTGCCTACATAAACGGAGTTAAATAATTAATATGATTTTTTAATTGTAAAATAAATGCATTTATGACATCACTTAGGATGCATATAATTTTTTCTTTTTTTTTTATTTTTTAAAAAAAAGAAGAAGAAATAGACTATTTATGTCATCACAATTATTAAGATTTGATAGAATCTATAAATGTAGAAGGCATTACATTATAAAATAAACAAGCAACTAATAAGAAGAGCCTTTATAACTTCACGATAGTGGTTCTAGACTAAATTCAAGAGTTATTATTACCGCTTATTATATTTACAATTTACAATATTGGTTCACATGAAGTTGTGATGTGATGCAGCGGTTGGTGGCATGTCTCCTTTAAGGAAGGTCAGGAGTTCGACCCTCGTTGGCTACATATTAACCCATAATTTCATCTCTGCCATGAAGTTGCACCCATGACACCTTTTGCACATCGCGTTGGGGGTAAAGGGGAGGAAGGTTTTACCGTCCATGCCCCGTATGAAATTGGTGCGGGTTTTCTTTTGAACACGCACTTGGGAGGGCGGGTATAATTGTGTAGGAGATGAACGCGTGGGTGGTTAAGTCTCCTGGGTGATCCTAACAGCTGTCAAAAAAACAATATTTATTCACATACATTTATGAAGGTAATTAATTTTGTGTTTTTTGAAATATTAAGTAGGGAGTATAATAATAATAATAATAATAATAATAATAATAATAATAATAATAATAATAATAATAATATAATAATAATAATAATAATAATAATAATAATAATAATAATAATAATAATAATAATAATTATTATTATTATTATTATTATTATTATTTTAAAAAAATAGGGAGTATAATTAATTAATTATAATAATTTATAGTTAAATAATAATTTATTATGATAGATTGATGTAGTGGGTTTGTTTGAAAAAGTGGCTTGAAAGAAAGATAAAAAATAAAAAATATTTGGTAAAAGAGGTGGTGGTGCCAGCAAAGAATGTCCAATGAAATTATAACATTCGGCAGACATCGAGTGTTACATGCAAAAAGGGTTTGAGAGATTATAACTGTCAGATGAGCTGGAAATCTGAAGGATACAAATCCCAATTCTCCTTATTCAATATTTTTTTTAATAAACGAATAATATATTAAATTAACAAAGTCCTTTTCCTTTTGATATATGATAATACAACCATGATGCTTATTTAGGTGTTAAATTCTACGCAATTGATTTTCGCACCCTCGCTTTGCGCTGGGGTTCGGTTTTCAATGTATTTTATTGCGTTTAGTTTGTTAAATTATTTCGTGGTTAACGATGATGTCGTTGAATCGCAACTCGAGTAGAACTAAAATTTAAATGTTATTTTAAATTAACAATATATGTGTATCTCCGCGTTTCGCTATGGGATTGTTGACTTTTAAAAATTTAACGCAATTAAGCCGTTATCTTATATTAACACTTCGTATGATTTAAGAGTAGAAGATTTATTGAGATATATCCAAAAAATCACTAAATAATTAAAAAATAATAATAAGACCCATATGTGTTTGTTGTTAATAGATAAAAATAGTTAGGGAGTCTGCGAGTGAAAAGTCAACGTGTATAAAAAGTACCCCAAATATTTAGCGTGTTTTAAAAAGAATCCATTTTGCGTATAGTTAATGACATTGTGTTCGTAAAATTATTTTGAGTTTAACGATGGTTCCGGAAAAATTTAACTCGTTGCAAGCGAAAAGATATGACCCGTTGAATATTTGGGTGGAGTTTATTTAAGAATTTTTTATGAAAATGTTGATTTAACACTTTACCCCCTGTTTGGGGGGCGATTTTAATTTTTAAACAAAGTGTGGGGGGCTTTTTTGGTGAAATGAAATTTAGTAAAAAAAGAAGAAGGTGGAAATGACGAAAATGCGCCTACTACTATTCATCATTTTTGTCAAATAGTTAACAAGTATTCAGGTCGGCCCGCTTCGCTGGGCCCAAAAGCGTTAGCCTGAAAAGGAAAAAAAAAAAAACCGCAACGTCAAGGATCGAACCTGCGCCCCTTTAGATTTCAACAAACCTCCTTACCAACTGATCTACGTATTCACTTTGATAAATTTATAGTTTGTTTAATATACATCTTATAAATTAGAGGGTTTGTAAAAGTTGAAAAGTTAGTTAAAAAGGGGTGAAATTTAACATAATGTAAAAATCGGGGGGTAAAGGTGACAAAATTGCAAAAAAGTTTTAAATGAATAGTGTCATTTTTTTGTCTTCTTGTGTTTTCTAATTGAATATATGTATAATATAGTAGTTTTATCAACCACAAGTAATGTTTTACATTTTTATTTTATTTTATTTTCATTTAAAACAAACACAAAAGATATATAAAAATGGAATTTTTCATCAACTGTTTTTAAAAAATAGCAAACGTAGGAAAAAACAAAACACCTTCTAATATTTTGCTACGCTTAAGTCATCGAGGTACCTTTAGGCAAGGTTGAAGAACTCGAAACTCGAAAAGTTCTCGGCGGGACAATTTGTTGGAGTTTTGAGAACTCGGGGAGGACTCGGTTGTTGACTTTCGTTGACTTTTAGTAAAAATATATATTTTTGAATATATATATATATATATATATATTTTGAATATATATATATATATATATATATATATATATATATTTTGAATATATATATATATATATATATATATATATATATATATATATATATATATATATATATATATATATATATATATATTAGATTTTTGAGATAACTTTTATGATTTGACCGAGAAATTCAATAAAATCGGATATTGGCCGAGAAGTCCGAGAAATCGGTCGTTGACCGATAAATTGGTCGTTGACAGATTTTTTTGCCGATTTATAAACGAGAACTCGCCAAACTTTTGAATCCGAGTTATCGCCGAGTTCTCGGCGATTTTTTCGATTTTTGCAACCTTGTCTTTAGGTTAACAACTTGATTGCCTCATGTTCCTTGGTTAGCGTGTTAAAAGTGAAAGGTTTAGTGGCCCAACAATACGAGTAATTTCAGAAAATCACAAAGATAATTAAAGACAATAGCGAGAAAAATAAGAACGCGATAATATAACGTGGTTATATGTAATCAAGGGTTGATTACTTTAATCCATGGACCAAACTAGAGAGATTTTATTAATAGAATTCGTGATACATGTTATGGGTTACAATAGGGTGTTTATGTATAGGGATGAGATCGGTTCCGGAACCGTACCGGAACCGGTTAGTACCGGTACCGAAATTGGGTAAAATGGAGAACCGAAACTGTACCGAAATTTCAATACGGTACCGGTTTTGGTAGCGGTACGGGACCGGTATTTTTCGGTTTTTTTACCCACTTGGTACCGCAATTTTTTTGACAATGATGTAGATAATACTAGTGACGTGGTATGATTTATTTCCATGTTTGATATTTACATGTTTGGTAAAAACGATAAAAATGTAACACTTATTGTACTTATATCAATTGCATAAGTGTGATTCTTTTGAAAGTTTGATGACGATCATGAGTCTGAAAGTTTGGTATTTACGCGTTTGGTACCAAACAATGTAGATTTATTCGATGGGGATCGATGATTATTTTGCATCATTGATTCATGCATATTAGATTACATAGAGTGTGTGTGCATATATATATATATATATATATATATATATATATATATATATATATATATATATATATATATATATATATATATATATATATATAGTGGTAGGATCAAGAGGGAAGTAACCAATCGGGGGGAAGCAAATTTTTTTTTCCGTTTTTTGAAAAAACGTTGTTCACGAACATTATAGATTGGATGAAAATAAGAACATTTAGAAAAGACACTTGGTGATGAATGTTATTATTTTGGCGGGAAAACGCTTGAAGAAGTAACATATAACAATTATCATGTTTTTCGAGCGTATGTTGAGATTTTAGACATTAGGGTTTAGATATTAGGGTTTAGATATTAGGGTTTAGATATTAGGGTTTAGAAATTTAGGGTTTAGGGTTTAGATTTAGGGTTTTGATTTAGGATTTAGATTGAGTTTTTAACACGAACGGTTTAGAGTTTAGGGTTTAGGGTTTTGTGTTTTGGGTTTATGGAATAAACCCAAAACACCAAACCTTAAACCCTAAACTCTAAATCGGGCTAAATTTTACTTCACAAAATATGAAAAAAAAACGTTAACATTCTTCACGAATAATATTATCTTGAATGTTATTTTTGTCGATCGTTTTTCCGCCAAAATAATAACATTCATCACGAAGTGTCTTTTCTAAATGTTCTTATTTTCATCCAATCTATAATGTTCGTGAACAAAGTTGTTTCAAAAAACATTTTTTTTTTGCTTCCCCCTGCTTCTCCCCGATTGGTTACTTCCCCATTGATCCTGCACTATATATATATATATATATATATATATATATATATATATATATATATATATATATATATATATATATATATATATATATATATTAGTTGTTGTAAAGTTTGAAAACAATGAGTATTTGGTTTGTTCATGCAAAAAGACTTCGAAATATGAAAGCTGACATAGTGTGTCTAGCAAAATGCAAATCAAAATTAAAAAACACTAGAAAAGAATGGCAATACTTACAAACATCACTATATGTAGCTACATTACGATACTTCTTATCAGACTAAATGCATACATTGTTTGTTTAAAAAAAAAAAAGTTCAGCAAAAATTCATGTAAACATATATAGGAGTTTCCTGCGTGGGATAAAGACACCCGTATTGTTTATAATTATAGTTGGATTAAAGGTCAAAGCTTAATTGGTAACTAGATCTTTACGGAGTATATAAGTTATATCATATGGGCCTATTATAAAGAATAAAATCTGGAATGTTATATTTCGGTACCAAATACCGATTTCTCGAAAATATATCGGAACCGTACCGTACCGAAAACGTCCGATTCCTGAAAACGAAACCGATACCGAATCTCTTTCGGTATCGGTCTTCGGTACCGGTACCGGTTCGGTACTGGTTCGGTTTCGGTTTATTTGCTCATGCCTATTTATATAGGCAAAATTTAACAAGGAAACAACTTAACGAGCAAGAAAACGTGTTTTTGAAAGTTTCTTCCCGTTAGGCCTCGACCCGCAATCGCGAGTTCTTGTGTGCATTTCCTTCGTGATCGCGGAATGCATGTCGAGCTCTTCTTCCAGTCGCGAGTTTCATTCTCCACATCGCGTGTCCTGATCACACTAACCTCGCGATCACGAGTTTAAGCTTCGCAGTCGCGAGTTGCATCTGCTTCTTTGTTTTTGTTTAATCTTCATCACTCCAACAATCTCCCACTTGAAGGAGACTTTAATCAAAACCTAATCTCCGTCAACCCAACACTTCAACAAACTAAGCAAGGACATTAAACCACCATTCATATCGCCAAAACGCCATTTGGAACACACACACTCAACACATACCTCGCATGAGTAGACTTTCGATACAAGGTGTTCAACACTTCTTGTTAGACTCGAACCATCATTTCTTTATCTCTCTAGTCGGTCGTCTTCTCTCATAAATTCATGAGAAGACCGGTTGAGGCAATGCCCTCAACTTGTATGTCGTCACCACCTTATTAAGCATATTCGTGGGATTCTTCGAACCAAGGGCTTTCTTCAATATTAAAGTACCATCTTCTATATTGAAACAACTCAACCCGTATTTCATACGATAAATTTTTTTTATACACATTTACGTGCCAATTAAATATGTAAACCATTCCACAAGTTCCATTTAAACGTACATCAATTTAAATGTTTACAAAAGGCACGAAGGCCATTAATTAAGTTTAATACAAGTTTGACCCACTAC
This sequence comes from Rutidosis leptorrhynchoides, assembly GCF_046630445.1. Lineage (NCBI taxonomy): Eukaryota > Viridiplantae > Streptophyta > Magnoliopsida > Asterales > Asteraceae > Rutidosis > Rutidosis leptorrhynchoides. The sequence goes on from NC_092343.1 coordinate 166,754,186, forward strand.
AATGATAGTTTATAATCCAAACGACACTCGAGCATGGTTTGGGGCTAAACTACCCAAAACGTTAGGCCAACTTCAAAAAGCTAACACCAAAAGCACCCCCCGTCAAAATAAGCGGGAGACCACTAATCCAAACGTATGCCCTTACCCTTGTCCAAGCCGGAACCTATAAAATGGTAAACAACGAGAGGGTAAGCAAGGCTTAGTGTGTGCAACAATTATACATACATATATATAACCTACTTACTTGCAAACACTTACCAAATCCGCATACATACTAGTTACATAATTAGCATACCTTTCACATGTATAACGCTAAGTACTACGATAACAAGGCTAGTATAACGATAGCATATAACACAACAATACAATATGCTAAAACACAAGTATAACGATGATGTTCACAACATCCATAGTACTCAAGATCTCAAAGCTAGCCCAACGAATGGTATCGTCAACATCGAACTTAAATCCCATTCGCCTACATTAATGTGGTATCGTCAACACCGAACTTTAAACCCACATATGAGGTATCGTCAACAACGAACTTTAAACCCTCATCAACGTCACTATAATAATCGTATGGCATCGTCAACATCGAACTTTAAGTCCATACGTATGAGGTATCGTCAACAACGAACTTTAAACCCTTATCCACAACATAATATACTCTAGGGTATGGTATCGTCAACATCGAACTTTAACCCATACCCCACAAGCAAATAAATCATATACATGCATATATAATTATTCCACTCACCTTAGCACTTCAGTGGTGATTTAAATGCTTCCGTATACCTCGAGCAAAGTACCTAATACATAGGTACACATTCAATACACAACTAATGGTATTTACCACATTACTTACACTTTGAGCATTCAATGACCCAATTCGCATTAAATGACTCAACCACACCCAAAACCGCCCTTAAATGGCCAAGACTCGACTTTAATCACTAAGGCTAGTGAATTAAAGTCTACTAACTTCAATTAACACAAACGTAGGGTAATCCATACCCATTTCATCTAATTAGGTCAACTAGTATATTTTGACCCATTTTATATTACTTAGACTCACAATCAAGTCAAACTTACCCATTAACACTTCTTTAATTAATCTAAAAGTGCATTAGTGACTAACAACACCATTTGATACTTACAAACTCAAATCACAAGGTCAAAACCCTAGATTGTGGCTATTAGGGTTTCATTACAACATCATAACCCAAATTCACCCATTTTACCCTCAAATGGGTCATACAAATCTCTAGTAACCAAAACCCTAGCCATTAACCAATTAAAACTTAAAACATAAAGTTAGAACTTACCAAGACTTTCCTCTTGTAGCTATCAACAAGGAGAACAACTTTAATTCTTGCTCCTAGGTTTGATTCACAAATCTTCACCTTCAAATCTCAAGATTAAACTAAGTGGGTTTTGTGTTTTGGGAGAGAAATTGGAAAGAAAAGAGAAAAGGGAAAAATGAAATAAATGGATAAGTGGTGGAGATTTAATGCTCCATCAGATCCACAAGTCAAATTACCAAATTGCCCCTAAAAATCTCTTAAATGAGCTAAGTCCGGAATCTGTCCAGCAGGATTGTCGCGGCGCGGCATATAACAGGAAAACAGACCCTTTTTAACTCAACTTCTGATCCAGATTTCCTTTGTATGTCGCGTCGCGGCCCAGATCGCCGCTGCGCGGCATTAGCCTATGCCTGAACAGTTTGACTACCTAAAACACATTTCGATTTTATTTAATTCGTACACTTAAATCCCGCTTCCTATATTCGCGTAACCCTCAACAATAGTCTCACAAGACTTAACGCTATCAAAACCCATGTATAAACTTGTATATGCACCCATTATCAAGTATATATATATATATATATATATATATATATATATATATATATATATATATATATATATATATATATATATATATATATATATCTACACATATATCTATATAGTTACGCATAATCTAGCGAGTTACAAATGTACAAATGATTAAGTATGTACCTTTCAATATGTACGGGAAAAATGGGATGTTACAACCCTCCCCCACTTGAATCGGAGTGCGTCCTCGCGATCCAAGCCGCATGACAAGAGGGAAGATAAACCAACACAAACTCTTCGGGCTCCCAAGTAAACTCAGAACCCTTACTACGACGCCATTGAACTTTAAAAGTCCTAACCTCTTTATGTCTCAACCGTTTGACCTTCTCATCAAGTATGGCAATCGGTTCCTCGATATATTCTAACTTATTATTTAGCTCAATCTCGTCTAATGGCACCCAAAATGAATCATCCGCAAGACACTTACGGAGATGAGAAACATGAAATGTATTATGGATCCCCGCAAGCTCTTCAGGTAATTCCAAACGATACGCGACTTCACCAACACATGCTAAAACCTTAAATGGTCCAATAAACCGAGGAGCTAACTTTCCCCGTTTTCGAAATCGAATAATACCTTTCCATGGCGAAACCTTAAGCATCACCACGTCACCTTCTTGGAATTCGATCGTTCGTCTACGTTTGTCGGCATACGACTTTTGCCTATCTTGAGCCTTTTTCAAATGCTCTCTAATTATTTCAATCTTGCTATTTATCTCTAAAACCAAATCGGTACTCTTGATTTTCTTTTGTCCCACTTCACCCCAACAAATCGGGGTTCGACATCTACGCCCATAAAGCATCTCATATGGCGGCATCCCGATACTAGTATGATAACTATTATTGTACGAGAATTCCACCAAAGGAAAATGCTCGTCCCAACTACCACCGAAATCAATAATGCACGCACGTAACATATCTTCCAAAGTTTGATTCGTACGTTCGGTTTGACAGTCCGTTTGAGGATGATACGCCGTGCTTAATTTTAATTGCGTACCCATATTTTCATGAAACTTCTCCCAAAACAGAGATGTAAAACGGGTATCTCGATCCGAAATAATAGATATAGGAACTCCGTGTCGAGAGATAACTTCCTTGATAAACAACTTAGCCAAGGTCTCCGACGATATTGCTTCTTTAATGGGAAGAAACAAAGCACTCTTTATCAGTCGATCAACTATAACCCAAATCGAATCAAACTGGGTTCTTGCCGTTTTAGGTAACTTTGTGATGAAATCCATGGTAATGTGCTCCCATTTTCACTTCGGAATTTCTAACGGTTGTAACTTACCATACGGCTTTTGGTGCTCGGCTTTAACTTGCAAACATGTAACACATTGTTCAACATACTTTGCAACATCACGTTTCATGCCTGGCCACCAATAATCTTTCCTTAAATCAAGATACATCTTTGTTGCGCCCAGATGAATGGAATACTTCGACTTATGTGCTTCATCAAGTAGCATTTGTCGATAATCACCCATCTTAGGCACCCACACTCTTCCTTGAAAGGACAACAAACCACGCGAACCCATAGTAATGAACTCCGATTGCCCCACAATTCGTTCCGCATGCTTGTTGTGAACGTAAGCCTCTATTTGAATCACACCAAGTTTTTCAAGAAAATCGTTAGTAATAATCATACGTAACAATCCCAATCGTAATGTCGGGTGATGACTCTTTCGACTTAACGCATCCGCAACCACATTCGCCTTGCCCGGATGATAAAGTATCTCACAATCATAGTCTTTCACCACATCCATCCACCTACGTTGATGATAATTCAAATCTCGTTGATTAAAGAGATGTTTCAAACTCTTATGATCCGAATAAATCGTACACTTGACACCATACAAGTAATGGCGCCAAATTTTCAACGCATGCACAACCGCCGCCAACTCAAGAACATGAGTCGGATATCTCGTCTCGTGTTCCTTTAATTGTCAAGAGGCATAAGCGATGACTTTACCTCTTTGCATTAGAACACACCCGAGTCCATTTAATGAAGCATCACAATAAACCGTCATGTCTTCCACTCCTTTCGGCAATTCTAACACCGGAGCTTGACACAACTTCTCTTTTAACAATTGAAAAGCAACTTCTTGCTCGTTCCCACAATTAAATCTCACGTTCTTCCTCGTCAACTTCGTCAATGAAGAAGCAATCTTGGAAAATTCTTGAATAAACCGACGATAATAACCGGCCAATCCGAGAAAACTTCGGACCTCCTTAGGCGTAGTCGGTTGTCTCCAACTCTTTACCGTCTCTATCTTCCCCGGATCTACTTGAATGCCATCTTTGTTCACAATGGGGCCAAGGAATTGAACCTCCCTTAGCCAAAATTCACATTTGGAGAACTTAGCATACAACTTCTCCCTTCGTAACGTCTTCAAAACCTCACGCAAATCGCGTTCATGTTCGTTCATAATTTTCGAGTAGACTAGTATGTCGTCAATGAACACAATCACCGACTTGTCCAACATAGGTTGGCACACTCGGTTCATAAGATCCATGAATTCCGCCGGTGTATTCGTAAGACCGAAAGGCATAACTACAAATTCAAAATGCCCATAACGCGTTCGAAAAGCCGTCTTCTCAATATCTTCCTCACGGACCCGCATTTGGTGATAGCCGGACCGTAGGTCAATCTTTGAGAAATATGTCGCACCTTGAAGTTGGTCAAACAAATAGTCAATCTGAGGTAATGGATAACGATTTTTGATTGTCACCTTATTTAACTCCTGATAATCGATGCACATCCGCATACTACCATCCTTCTTTTTCACGAATAAAACTGAAGCGCCCCACGGCGAAGCACTCGGTCGAATAAAACCCTTCTCAAGCAACTCTTGGGTTTGATTCAACAACTCTTGCATTTCCATTGGAGCTAAACGATAAGGAGTTTTAGCAATGGGAGTAGCTCCCGGAACCAACTCAATACGAAATTCAACTTGTCTTTCCGCCAGAACACCCGGTAACTCATCCGGAAAAAAGTATTCGAATTCACTAACCACCGGAATTTCACGGATGGGTGGTGACTCATCGCGAGTATCAACAACATGGGCAAGAAAAGCCATGCCACCACTAATAAGAAAACGGAGTGCCCGTGCAAAAGAACATATCGGCACAAGTCTCCTCCGTTTATCACCGTGAATAATTATCTCTCCCCCACTAGGGGTCTTCACACGAATAGATTTCTCATGGCACGCGATATCGGCTCTATTACAATCGAGCCAATCCATACCAACAACGATATCAAAATCGCCCAAAGTCATAGGGATGAGATCAATTTTAAAGTTTTCATCACCAAAAACAACGTCACAATTCTTACACACATCAACCACTAGCACCGTCTTGCCATCCGCTATTTCGACTTCTATTGGATGACTTAACTTAGCTAACGGTCTATCAAGTTTAGGCACAAATTTTGGAGACACAAATGACAAATTTGCACCGCTATCAAAAAGAATCCTTGCCGGATTAGAATTAACCAAGAAAGTACCTGAGACCACTTCGTTGGATTGCTTGGCTTCGTCGTTAGTCATCAAATAGTTTCTCCCTCGAGCCGTACCCGCCGCCTTCTCTAGCCTTTTAACATTATCGTTGTTCAAATCGGGACACTCTGACTTTCGGTGTCCTTTTTTGTTGCAATTAAAATAAGTGAGCTTGTTTGTTGAATTTGGCTTCGAACAATCTCGAGCCATATGTCCACGTACCCCACAATTGTAGCAAGTAGGGACAAAGTTCCCAAAACCACCGGTAGCGCCCTTATTCACACTATTGACACTTTTAGAACCCTTTTTGTTCTTGTTCTTTTTATTTGAAAAATTCGAATGACTCGAACCTTCAAACTTTCTTTTTGAAAAAGTGAAATCGCTTTTTCTTGGAACCTCCGGCTCAAAACCCCGAGCCAAATCGAATAGCTCTTCAAAAGTCTTAGCCATTCCCCGACTAATCTTATCCTTGAACTCGTCGTTCAAGGTACGGTAGAAATCTTTCATTAGCTTGTGATCGTCACCAACATATTCCGGGCAAAAGCGAGTCTTTGCCAAAAAGGTAGACTTGAGAGTAACCAAGTCCATCGAACCTTGTTGCAAATGATGCAACTCGTCCCGGATTCTATCAAGGTCGGAAGAAGTTCGGTATTCTTGGAAGAATTCCTTATTAAACTCCTCCCATGTCAAGCTCATGCATTGCTCTTCACCATATAAATTGATTTTATCGTCCCACCACAACTTGCCTTCTTCACGTAACATGCTAGACCCATATCTCGTCTTCTTCTTGGGAGGACACTCCGCGGTACGGAACGCCCCCTCAATATCAGAAATCCAACAAGTAATTTTCAATGGATCCCTCACCCCATTAAACATCGGAGGTTGAGTATCCTTGAAATTTTTGTAGTAGAAGTCCCGCCTTCCTTCACCTCCTTCACCACGATGATTACCATTTCTAGAGTCAAGAGCCTCATCGACAGTGGCCTTCATTCATTCGTTAATTAAATCGGTTATTTGCTCGTCAACCGATTCCTTGAAAACCTTTCTCACACTAACAAGAAAATCCTCCTTGTAGTTCTTCAAGATGGCCTCAACCTTGGCCGTGAATTCGGGGTCCTCGCTTGTACCACCGATATCATTATCGTGTCCGTTTCTCGTCTTCATTCTATAAAACGGAAAAGGTTAAACCATGAACGAAAAGGCATAACACGTAAGTATATACATGCATACCACACTACCCCATCTGGCTCAACAATCGTCGTACATTACTTGTTTGACACGATTTGCACCCGTAACAACGGTAGCTAATCGTTGTTATGCGAGCACGTCACATTAACTTGCTAGTACACCGTCCGTCTTGCTTGATGATTGCTAAACACAACACAAAACAATTAGCACCAGGATAGCTCACATAAACCAAAGCATTAACAATTCCCGATTAGACCCAAAGTCCTACAAGTCCCGCATAAAGCGCTCACACAATAAAGCCCAAGTCTAGGCACCTATCTCAAGCCGCCTAAATCCCTTAGATCATGCTCTGATACCACTTGAAATAACCCAACCCGTATTCCATACGATAATTTTTTTATACACATTTATGCGCCAATTAAATATGTAAACCATTTCATAAGTTAAATTTAAACGTACAACAATTTAAATGTTTACAAAAGGCACGAAGGCCATTAATTAAGTTTAATACAAGTTTGACCCACTACAATGATAGTTTATAATCCAAACGACACTCGAGCATGGTTTAGGGCTAAACTACCCAAAACATTAGGCCAACTTCAAAAAGCTAACACCAAAAGCACCCCCCGTCAAAATAAGCGGGAGACCACTAATCCAAACGTATACCCTTACCCTTGTCCAAGCCGGAACCTATAAAATGGTAAACAACGAGAGGGCAAGTAAGGCTTAGTGAGTGCAACAATTATACATACATATATATAACCTACTTACTTGCAAACACTTACCAAATCCGCATACATACTAGTTACATAATTAGCGTACCTTTCACATGTATAACGCTAAGTACCACGATAACAAGGCTAGTATAACAATAACATATAACACAACAATACAATATGCTAAAACACAAGTATAACGATGATGTTCACAACATCCATAGTACTCAAGATCTCAAGGCTAGCCCAACGAATGGTATCGTCAACATAGAACTTAAATCCCATTCGCCTACATTAATGTGGTATCGTCAACACCGAACTTTAAACCCACATATGAGGTATCGTCAACGACGAACTTTAAACCCTCATCAACGTCACTATAATAATCGTATGGCATCGTCAACATCGAACTTTAAGTCCATACGTATGAGGTATCGTCAACAACGAACTTTAAACCCTCATCCACAACATAATATACTCTAGGGTATGGTATCGTCAACATCGAACTTTAACCCATACCCCACAAGCAAATAAATCATATACATGCATATATAATTATTCCACTCACCTTAACACTTCGGTGGTGATTTAAATGCTTCCGTATACCTCGAGCAAAGTACCTAATACATAGGTACACATTCAATACACAACAAATGGCATTTACCACATTACTTACACTTTGAGCATTTAATGACCCAATTCGCATTAAATGACTCAACCACACCCAAAACCGCCCTTAAATGGCCAAGACTCGACTTTAATCACTAAGGCTAGTGAATTAAAGTCTACTAACTTCAATTAACACAAACGTAGGGTAATCCATACCCATTTCATCTAATTAGGTCAACTTGTACATTTTGACCCATTTTATATTACTTAGACTCACAATCAAGTCAAACTTACCCATTAACACTTCTTTCATTAATCTAAAAGTGCATTAGTGACTAACAACACCATTTGACACTTACAAACTCAAATCACAAGGTCAAAACCCTAGATTGTGGCTATTAGGGTTTCATTACAACATCATAACCCAAATTCACCCATTTTACACTCAAATGGGTCATACAAATCTCTAGTAACCAAAACCCTAGCCATTAACCAATTAAAACTTAAAACATAAAGTTAGAACTTACCAAGACTTTCCTCTTGTAGCTATCAACAAGGAGAACAACTTTAATTCTTGCTACTAGGTTTGATTCACAAATCTTCACCTTCAAATCTCAAGATTAAACTAAGTGGGTTTTGTGTTTTGGGAGAGAAATTGGAAAGAAAAGAGAAAAGGAAAAAATGAAATAAATGGATAACTGGTGGAGATTTAATGCTCCATCAGATCCACAAGTCAAATTACCAAATTGCCCCTAAAAATCTCTTAAATGAGCTAAGTCCGGAATCTGTCCAGCAGGATTGTCGCGGCGCGACCAAATTCTCGCGGCGCGGCGTATAACAGGAAAACAGACCCTTCTTAACTCAACTTCTGATCCAGATTTCCTTTGTATGTCGCGTCGCGGCCCAGATCGCCGCGGGTCGGCATTAGCCTATGCCTGAACAGTTCGACTACCTAAAACACATTTCGATTTTATTTAATTCGTACACTTAAATCCCGCTTCCTATATTCGCCTAACCCTCAACAATAGTCTCACAAGACTTAACGCTATCAAAACCCATGTATAAACTTGTATATGCACCCATTATCAATTATATATATATATATATATATATATATATATATATATATATATATATATATATATATATATATATATATATATATATATATATATATATATATATATATATATATATATATATATATCTACACATATATCTATACAGTTACGCATAATCTAGCGAGTTACAAATGTACAAATGATTAAGTATGTACCTTTCAATATGTGCGGGAAAAACGGGATGTTACATATATGTTTTCGAATAAAATAATACCTTAACTTGATGTGTTTCGTATGACTTTGAAACACCAGATTCTTTCCAAGATGAACCACACTTTGATTACCACAATACAAGATGCAATAGTCTTATCCTTTACCCAACTCACCCAAAAAGTTCTTCAACCAAACAAGCTCTTTAGAAGCTTCTGCAATAGCTATGTATTCGACCTCCGTGGTTGATAAAGCAACACTCCTTTGTAGTCGAGACATCCAACTAACCATCCTCTTCCCTATTGGGAAAACATAACCCTTAGTGCTTTTACCCATATCATCACATCCACTCAAATTAGCATCCGCATAACCCCCAAGTATGACATTGTTTTTAGAGAAGCACAATCTCATACTAGAAGTTCCTTTCAAATAACGAAGCAACCATTTGACTGCTTCCCAATGCTCTTTCCCCGAATTAGACATATAACGGCTCACAACTCCCACCGAATTGGCAATATCCGGTATCATACAAACCATGGTATACATAACACTACCCATGACATATGCATAAGGAACCTTTTCCATATCCCCCTCGTCTTCTTCTGTTTTAGGTGATTGACTTTTTGATAACTTTATCACGCTACCCAAAGGCATAGAATGAGCCTTTGAATTCTCCATGTTAAACCTCTCTACTACTTTCTCAATATATTTGGATTGAGACAAGTATAGAGTACCTTTCACACGATCACGCACAATACTCATTCCAATTATTTGCCTAGCACCACCAAGATCTTTCATCTCGAACTCATCGAAAATTAATCTCTTTAACTTGTTGATTTTGGACATGTTAGAACCCGCAAGTAATATATCATCAACATACAATAATAAGATAATATAAGAAGAATTGAATTTCTTCAAGTAGCAACAATGATCCACTTCACATCTTAAGAAATCAATCTTCTTCATAAACTCATCAAACTTCAAGTACCATTGTCGAGGTGCTTTCTTCAATCCATACAAACATTTTCATAGATTACAAACCCACTTCTCTTTACCCTTTACCTCAAAACCCTCGGGTTGCTTCATATAGATCTCTTCATTAAGATCTCCGTGTAAGAATGTGGTCTTCACATCTAGTTGCTCAAGATGTAAGTCCTCGGATGCACCTATAGGAAGTAGCAACCGAATAATAGTCATTTTAACTACCGATGAAAATATCTCGTTGTAATCAACTCCTTCCTTTTGTTGAAAGCTTTGACCACCAACCGAGCCTTATACCTTTTCTTGCCATCCAATTCATTCTTGATTCGATACACCCATTATTATGCAACGTCCTTTTATCATGAGTTAATTTCACTAGTGACCAAGTTTCATTCTTCTCAAGTGACCCCATCTCTTCTTTCATGGAAAGCTTCCATTGTATGGATTCTTTCAATTGTATCACCTTGATGTCAAAGCTAAGGGGTATAAAATACTATTAAATTTTTGCAGAAAATACTATTAAATACGATACAATTTTACACAAGATATTTATTTATTTATAGAATGGATATACTTAAACCTTGCTACAACACTTATAGGCAGTGTACCTAATCGTACAGTAGTGTAGTTTTTAGTAAGTCCGGTTCGTTCCACAGGGAATCTTTTTTAAACAAAGCTCAACGCTATATTAGTTTACTTTTATAAAAATATAAACATATATATAAGTAATATTATTATTATAAAGGGGGGTTTTTACCGTTTAATGACCGGTTTGTCGATTTTAAAACTTTAGTCGCAGTTAAAACCAAATGTAAAATATTACAAATAAATACAAGACTTAAATTAAAGCATAAAGTAAAAAACGATAATGAAATTGCGAATAATAAAAGTGCGATGAAATAAACTTGCGATAATTAAAAAGTACGATAATTAAAAGTGCAATTAAATACAATAACAATAAATAAAAATGCGATAATTAGAAGTGCAATTAAATATAAAATAAAGAAAATGAAATATGAAATAAAATAATTATGCTTATTTAAACTTCCGTAATCATGATGTTTGACGTGTTGATTTTAGTTTATGCCCATGGGTTAATTGTCCTTTGTCCTGGATTATTTAATATGTCCATACGGATTTGTCCATAATAGTCCATCAGTCATAAATATAAAGAGCGAAAGCCTTCGTCAAATTATTCTTATTCCCGAAGTCAAATATTCCAACTAATTGGGGATTCGAATTGTAACAAGGTTTTAATACTTTGTTTAATGAATACACCAGGTTATCGACTGCGTGTAAACCAAGGTTTTACTACTTTGTTAACAATTACACCAATTACCCTTGAATGTAATTCACCCCTGTTTCAACAAGTCTATTAACTATTAATCCAGTTCCGTATCCGGTAAAATGAATAATTATTGGTATTTATAGATATCCCGCCCACCGTACCCAGTCAAGCGTATGTGGTTATATATAAATACGTCAAATTATAAGTTTGTATATTAAATTAACAAGGTATTGTTTAGTTAATATAAAACCCATTAATAGCCCATAGTCTAATTTCCACAAGTGTCGTTCTTTTGTCCAAACCCCAATTATGGTACAAAGCCCAATTACCCAATTTTAGTAATTAGCCCAACATCATGATTACTTCGGATTAAATAAGCATAATAATAATTTAGCTACGAAACATTAATATAAAAAGGTTGAACATAACTTACAATGATTAAAAATAGCGTAGCGTTACACGGACAGAATTTCGACTTACACCCGTACAACATTCGCTAACATACCCTTATTATTAGAATTATAATTAAAATTAAAATATAAATTATAAATATATATATATATATTTTACGTATGAGGAGAAGAAGAAAAATATGATGATTTGCGATCAGAATTCGGTTGCTTTTATAGGGATTTTCGATTTTTGGGGCTCCGCGACTCGCGGTGAAATACCCTTCAAACTCCGCGAGTCGCGGAGAATGAAATTACAGCTCACAACTTTGGAGTCTTTCTCTGCCGACGGTTTTTATTTATAAATATAATATATATATAATTAATATAATTAATTATATATTATATTATATTTATATACATAGTTGATTTGTAATTTTTAGTCCGTTGCGTCGAGCGTTGAGAGTTGACTCATGTCCCGGTTTCGGATTTTCGAACGTCCTTGCGTACAATTTAATATCTTGTACTTTGCGTTTTGAATCTTGTACTCTTGTAATTTCGAGACGTTTCTTATCAATAATTGGAACCTTTTTGATTGTCTTTTGTACTTTTGAGCTTTTTGGTCGTTTGCGTCTTCAATTCGTCGAATCTGTCTTTTGTCTTCACCTTTTATTATTTAAACGAATATCACTTGTAAATAGAACAATTGCAACTAAAAGCTTGTCTTTCTTGAGGAATAATGCTATGAAATATATGTTCGTTTTTAGCATTATCAAATATTCCCACACTTGAGCGTTGCTTGTCCTCAAGCAATATCATCTTGAAATACTAGAATCACTTCTTTATTCTTCACACTTTATACATCAGTGATGTTCTATACGGCGGTATAAACAATGGTAGTAACGATATGGTTTACAGCCCCACATGACTATAAAAATTTAGATCTATTAAGGAAATTGGATCTTTATGAAAACATTTGATCTTTTGAAAATTAAATCAAGTTTTTACCCTAGATAAGTTTTCCGGGATAACCCTTTACCGGTGTTTGCAAAATATTTTTATGGGTTGTGTGGGTTTCAGATTTTGAAAATTTTAGCTCAACACTTGTGGTTTTGTGTTACCCACTTGCTAACCTTGTATTTGGAAAGCAACACGTCCAGTTTACTTGTCCCGTATATTACCTTTCGGCAAACTACCACCCAGTTGTAAAGGAAAGCGTTGAACAAGCAACTGTTAAGGTAATGTCCCCTGACATGCTTTTAATTATGGTCTATAACGTGTCGGACGCAATTACTATCCTTGGTAGGAGCAATAGTAAAGCTCACCCTTATAATTTTTCGGTATGACACAAGGTCCTGTCTTTGACCACTATGCAACCACCGTTCTTACGGTTGACACCCTATTTAGTTCAGGTGACCTAATGAATTCCAAGTGAATTCCTAGGATTTTACGTTCAATGGTAATGAACGCATTGAAAATAAGGTTTTCAGAAAACAAATCGGTTTGTAATTTTGATCAAAATATTTTCTCGTTCAAGCTCGAGTTTAGATATCATTGAATTCCATGAGTTTGAATTCTCAATCTTTAAGGTCAATCTCTAGGATTGAGTAATATCAGTCTTAAAAGCTGATTTTTAATCTTTAAGGAGATTATCCTTTCTGGGGATCTGATTCATTAGTCTTATCCAGCTAATTTGCATGGTGCCCCCCCATTGTACGAGATAAATCCTTCTCATGGTTAGGATAAATCTGACCACTTGGCGACCCTGTTTAATACTGAGGTCCGTGGATTTCCTGCTGATTTTAGTGATGACTTTTCTGGATTTTTCGTCAACCTACAGCTGGTCTGGACGACAACTTCATGACCTAAATCAAGAAGCGCGTGTCTTTTTCAGAAGACTTTACTTCCTTTTAATGATGGAATTGATTCATCGTGTAGATCCATCTTTTCTTTTCTTTCATTGGGTAAAACAGTTTAGTTTAGTCCAAAGCAAAAGTATTTTCAGTTATTTGTTACAGATATATGTGACATATGTTTAAGATAACTTGGTAAATTTTCCCATACTTGGCTTTTATTTTCCTTTTTATCGTCCTCTATTCCATTTTAAATGAATTTTAACATTTTAGTTTGTTTCTCAATTTATGTCCTTTCCGAGGTAACAATAATTTCGGTATTAAAACCTAGTTTTATCGTTCATAAATATGTATAAACATGATTTTGAGTTCATTTAATTGAAAATTTTGAAAAATTTTACTAGAATTGGGTAGTTAGTATATAAGACTAGGGCTGTTCTTTTTTATCAGAGAGCACTAGATTCTAATACAACTACTGCTTTACTAGTATTTTTAATGGTAACCAAGTGTATAAAGTAAAAAATTTTAAAATCCGAAAGAATTTAACCCCTTCCCACACTTAAGATCTTGCAATGCCCTCATTTGCAAGAAATCAGGAATAATTTAAATTATTGAGGGTGATTTGTGTGAACATGATTAAATTTTTACCAAAGTTTTCAAATATATTGGCGTTTGTTTGCTGAATGATAAATGGTGCACATCATTTGTTCATTCCGTCTTGTTGTTATTTCACATATATTTTACATCTTGTCGTCAAAATTAGTTGCTTTTGCTGAACTTAATGCCAGTCTTTGAAAATGCGTTGTTTTACCCTGTTGTGTACATAAGATAAACTGCAACCATATATACATATTTTTGAAGTTTGGTATATTACCCCACATTCAAAAATTATTAAAATCTAAGAATAAAAGTTAGATAATTATAAAAATGATTACAATATTAATAAAAGTATTAAACGTATCAATAATTACAAATTACAAAAAAAAAAAAAAATAAGTATACTAGGGATGATACTGGTACCAATAGGGGTTCCAGGCATAACCATAGGTCCTATAGAATGCTTCGGCAGGGTTATACGTAGGATATGGTGGCTGCATCTCTATAGACCAGGGAGGGAAGATGGGTTTCGGTGTAGGAATATAGTTTCTACCTATATGTTGGCAATGAGCTATGATTTGGTTCTGATGAACTTTCCAATCCTCAAATGCTCTCTGTCTAGCATTTTCGTACTCCTGAGAAGCTATAAACCTCTGCATTTCTTGCATCTCATTCCCCCCTCCTACATTACCTTGCTGTTGGTTTCTCTCTACCTGTGGATGTCTACCATGGTATGGTACTGCGGCGTTATTTCGCCTCTTCAAAACTTTCGCACCATGGTATACATTTAAACCTATAGTATCGCGGGGTTCTGGTTCTTCTACTAATAATCCCCCCGACTTATATCCACACCGATATATTCACCAATCAAAGTAATAAAAATACCACCTCCTATTATGCTATGCGGTCGCATCCCCCGAACCATAGCTGATAAATAATAACCCACACAATATGGTATACTTACAGCGCTTTGTGGGTCTCGAATACACATATGGTAAAACAAATCTTGTTCATTTACCTTTTCCTTGTTCTTACCCCTTTGTGTAATCGAATTAGCTAAAAACCTATGAATCACTCTTAATTCGGCTCTATCTATATCCAAATAAGAGTAATTTCCCCCTTTGAAATGGTGATGGCTTGTCATTTGACTCCACACACCGTGTGTATCAAAATTTTCATCTACCTTTCTACCGTTTAGTATCAACCCTCTACAATCGGCAGATGCTAACTCCTCAGGCGTATATATACGTAAAGCCTGAGCCATGTCTAGTAAAGACATGTGGCGCATCGAACCGCCTAACAAAAATCTAATAAAAGATCGATCGGTTAAACTAGTTACCCGATCATTCAACTATATACTACATAACAATTCTTCACACCATACTTTATATACAGGTCTACGCATGGTGAATAAATGTACCCAGTCATTAAAAGTGGAATTACCATACCTCTGTACAAGTAATTCTCTAATTGGCCCGACCAATTCTACAGCTTCTAAGGGTCCCCATTCTATGACCCTCGGTACCTCAACAACCTTAGAATGAAGAGTATGCAAACCCCTTTGATATTTTGGATAATCTATCCAAAGTCTGTCAAATCTCAGGTTAGGGTGCAACTCTTCCAAGTGCATATCAGAAAAGGTCATGACTGGATGAGGTATATCCTGCTTGTAGTAGTTATCCACCTCCTGTTGTTCCGCATTCTCAGCAGGAGCATTGCGGGCTTGTGATGAAGATTCACCCCTTTCAGTCTGCAAAACACATCAAACACAATTTTTGTGCATCCAAATATGCATTAGTGTCAGCAAAATCATCAATCAAAATAATCACAATGACATGATCAATTTATATCAAACTTAAGCTCATTTTCACATTTTTATCAAATCTACACTTTTTCAAATACGCATATACGAAAATGTTCGCCAAGTTCATAAGCATTCAACTTAAATAACATGTCAAAATAATCATTACTAGCAATTAAACAAGTCTCAAATGGCATTATCTTTCAAAAATCAAGTTCATGAATTTTAGACTTGAAAGAGTCCACTTTAATTCTCAAAATCATGTTTAGGCTCAAAGTTTGGATCATTTAACTACCTAGACATGTTACACTACTCAATTTAGCAACAATTCATGACAAAAATCGGCCATAACCTATTTATATCAAAAAGCCCCAAATTTGCTCAAGAACACAAAAAACCTAGATTACTCAAAATTTGAAGTTTAAGGCTTCTAATCATGTTAAACAGCATCAATCTAGGTTATACAAGCATAATACATAAACAATTTAAGCATAATTACACTAAAAAGCATCAAAATCAAATTGGGGAAAAAAATGGCTCAAGAACACTAATTTCGGATTAAATGGTGTTTAGGTGTAGAAATTTACCGTTTTTCTTGAGTAATTCCTAGATAGCATCCTTCTCAACATGATTTTAGTAAAAGATTTGGTGATTAACGGTTAAAAATTGTGATTTTGAGGTGTATTTTTCGGGTTTTTTCGATGGATATTCGCAGTTTTTTTTCTGTTGTGGGGAGTGAAACTGAGCTGTTGCAGCTCTT
Organism: Rutidosis leptorrhynchoides; assembly: GCF_046630445.1. Lineage (NCBI taxonomy): Eukaryota > Viridiplantae > Streptophyta > Magnoliopsida > Asterales > Asteraceae > Rutidosis > Rutidosis leptorrhynchoides. The sequence goes on from NC_092343.1 coordinate 166,771,031, forward strand.
TATTTTTTTTCTGTAATCCGGTCCTCCCGCGACTCGCGGTGAAATACCCTTCAAACTCCGCGAGTTGCGGAGTTTGGTTTTTTTTTTTTTTTTTAATAATCTTTAACTTATTAAAACAATTAAGTAATTAATTTTAAAATTTTGTTTCCCTTGTTATTTAGGACGAGGTCGTTTCGGATCGATGTCCTAGTCTGTCCCTCGACAAAATTTTAAAATTTGTCTTTTTGTAGCGATTGTTTTAAAAGCTAAGATTTTTGGTTTTTTTTAATGTTTTTGGCATACTTTAATTCAATAAGATTAAAAATAATGATAATAAAAGTTCTCGTCCCTCCCTTGGGTAAAGCAATTTCGGTTCAAAGACCTAGTCTTCAACCTACGACGAATTTTAAAAATCATATTTTTAACTTAATGAGATAAAGTAAATTTTTGTTTTTAAATTCACACAACTTAAATATAAAATTCAAAATTAATATTAAAAATTCACACCAAACTTAAAATTTGAAATGCATAAAATTAAAAATTCATAATTTTTTTAAAAATAAGAAAAAAATTCACACCAATCTTAATTTAAAAATTCATATTATAAATTCACACCAAACTTATATTAATTTTTCAAATATTCACAATTTTAAATATATTGTTTTTACAAAGTTTACAATATTAATTTAAAATTTAAATATTAATTTTAAAAACATGGTAAAAATAAAATTAAAAATCTTTTTGGCTTTTTATCCCACTTTAATCAATCAAATATTATCAAAAATATGCGCCCCTCTTTTCGGTAAAGTAATTTCGGTTCCAAAACCTAATTTAACTCATGACGAATTTTTGAAATATTTTGGGTTGATTGTTTAAAGATATTTATGCCTTAAGAATAAACGTTAAATTTCGCAGTGATGTAATAAATTTTTGAATGATATCAATAATTTTGGTCGCCAAACCTAATTTTATTCAATACCAATTTAATACTTTTTAGCGAACAAATTAGCGTTTATTATCAAAAGGTTAAAAATAAAAATAAAAATAAAAACTGTACAGACATACCTGTGAAATAGATTTCTTAGTTATATGATCTATCCCATTCATAAGATAGTCGGTTTAATTGGTTTTCCATAGCTACATAGGCGTAACCTCGAGCATTCAGTGTCTTTTCTTCTAAACATATGAACGGTCCGTCTCTGCATAAAGTAACAAATTCGGTATTTGAATAGGTTTGATTATTTGAACATTTACCTCCATGTGACCATTTTCCGCATTTGTGACATCTTTCTAGGTGTCGTGCTCTTCTTTTTGCTGCGGATTTTGATTTTCCTTTACCAAATTGTAACTTATTATCTTCGGATCTGGATTCTTTTCTAACTCCGTCCATTCTTTCTCTGATTACTGATACTAATTCACTCGGTAGTATGTCATTATTACGTTTAGTGATCAAAGCGTGTAGCATTAGACCATGGTTTAGTTCACAGGCAGTCTTCATTTCGTAAAAACCTAAAAAAAAATAAAAATTCAGAATGTGGGGAGAAGACTAGTTCTTTAGGGTCTGCTAGGGAAAGACCATTCGGGTTCCATTTTCGAGAACTGCACGAAAACAGACAATCTAACTTTAACAGAAATACATAAACCCCTTTGATTCTCCCCACACTTAGTTTGCTGTGGTATCGAAATTGTGATTAACATTATTTTCAATTGAATCATCAACAACTTGTATATCTTTTACTTTTACTTCAATCCATTTGTTGATTTCCTCCGTAACTTTCACAAATTCAACTAACATTGCCTTTTCTTTTGACGATAAATTGGATATTAATCGGTTATATAACTTAAAGTTTCCTTTAATCTTAGCATCGTGAATCCGTTTATAAAGTTTCTTCGTTGAACTGTTAAAAATGGATTCATCTAATTTCGTATCATCAACGGCATTCTTTGTGATTGGATCATCATTAAGTGTTTCTTCATCTTCCTCACACTTATGCATTTTTATTGGTCTAACAGTTTTGGTTTGTGGAGATCTAAACTTTCGGTTCACAAAGGTGATCGATGTATCACCATCCCTAAGTGTTATTCTTCCTTCTCTTACATCAATGAATGCCTCGGTGGTTGCTAAAAATGGGCGACCTAGAATTAGAGGAATATCAAGGTTTTCCTCCATATTAATCACTATGAAGTTTGCAACAAAGGTCAAACTTCCCACGTTAACAAGTAAATTATTTGCTATTCCAACCGGGTGTTTAATGGTTTGGTCAAATGATTGAACACCTATTTTGGTTGGTTTTAATTTACCCATGCCTAATCTTTTGTATAAGGAAAGAGGCATAATATTTGCACTTGCTCCTAAATCTGCGAGTCCATTATATACAGCACCATCATTAAGTAAGTAAGAAATGATAAATTCACCCGGGTCTCTTGCTTTAGTAAGTCGAGTTGGTTTGTAAAACTTTTTCGGGTGTTCTTTCCTTGGTTCTTTCATTTCTATTTGAATTTCTTGTTCACATTTTTCTTCGTTTCTTGGAATGGGAGGTTTGTATAGGAATTCTTCTTCATCACTCAAATTTGAATCCTCCCTATATTCCACTTTTGATTTTTCATATGTTGTTGATAACATATCTATGTTTTCATTTTGAAGGTTTTCTTGGGTGGTGAAATTATGATTAACTTCATTGTCAACTTCCATTGGACCATGTATGTAATGTTTAACTCTGTGACCATTAACTTTAAATTCAATCCCATTTGAATTTATCAATTCTATCGTTCCGTATGGGAAAACTCTTTTGACTATGAATGGTCCAGACCATCTTGATTTCAATTTTCCAGGAAATAGCTTGAATCGTGAATTGAAAAGAAGAACTCTGTCTCCTTCCTTAAATTCTTTTGAACTTCTGATTCTTTTATCATGCCATTTCTTCGTTCTTTCTTTATAGATTAACGAATTATCGTATGCTTCATGTCTTAATTCTTCTAATTCGTTTATTTGACTTAATCGTAGACGTCCGGCTTCATGTAAATCAAGATTACATGTCTTCAAAGCCCAAAATGCTTTGTGTTCAATTTCTACTGGAAGATGACATGCTTTTTCATAAACAAGTCTAAAAGGTGTGGTTCCAATTGGAGTTTTGTAGGCTGTTCTAAAAGCCCAGAGTGCATCCTCCAATTTAATGGACCATTCCTTCGGATTTGATCCTACGGTTTTCTCTAGAATACGTTTTAAAGCTCGGTTGGTATTTTCAACTTGTCCACTTGTTTGTGGATGATATGCGGTGGAGATTTTATGAGTTACTCCATATCTTTTAAGAACTTTCTCAAGTTGATTATTACAGAAATGAGTACCCCGATCACTTATTAAAGCTTTCGGTGTTCCAAACCTTGCAAAAAGACGTTTTAAAAAGTTGACTACAACTCGTGCATCGTTAGTTGGGAGAGCTTGTGCTTCCGCCCATTTAGATACATAATCAATGGCTACGAGTATATATAGATTATTATGAGATTTTGGAAATGGACCCATAAAGTCAATACCCCAAATGTTAAATACTTCACATACTTGGATGACATTTTGTGGCATTTCATCACGTTGACTTATTTTTCCGGCCCTTTGACATGCATCACAGGATTTGCAAAGAAGGTGTGCGTCTTTGTAAATTGTAGGCCAATAGAATCCAGCTTCATAAACTTTTCTTGCTGTTAGTTGAGGCCCATAATGCCCTCCTGTTGGTCCTGTGTGACAATGGTTTAAAATTTTACTAGCTTCATCTCCAAATACACATCGGCGTATTATTCCATCGGGACAACTTTTAAACAGATGTGGATCTTCCCAGAAATAGTGTTTTATATCACTGAAGAATTTCTTTCGTCTTTGGTACGATAATCCTTTTTCAAGGAATCCACAAACTAAGTAGTTTGCATAGTCTGCAAACCATGGAATTTCTTTATAATCTATCTTCAATAGATATTCATCAGGAAAGTTGTCTTGTATGGCCGATTCATTTAGAACTTCTAATTCGGGATTTTCAAGACGAGAAAGATGATCAGCGGCGAGATTTTCTGCTCCTCTTTTATCTCGGATTTCAATATCAAATTCTTGTAAGAGTAAGATCCAACGGATTAATCTTGGTTTAGCATCTTGTTTTGAAAATAGGTATCTAAGAGCAGAATGGTCGGTATAGACCACTGTTTTTGCTAGAACGAGATATGATCGAAATTTGTCAAAAGCAAAGACAATAGCAAGGAGTTCTTTTTCAGAAGTTGTATAGTTCGTTTGTGCTCCTTGTAACGTCTTACTAGCATAATATATAGGTTGAAATCGTTTTTCAATCCTTTGTCCTAAAACGGCTCCCATTGCAAAATCACTTGCATCGCACATTAGTTCAAATGGTAGATTCCAATTTGGTGTTATCATGATCGGTGCATTAGTGAGTTTCTCTTTAAGAATATTAAAAGATTTGATACACTCATCTGAAAAGATGAATGGAGCATTCTTTTCTAGGAGTTTATTCATAGGAGTGGCAATTTTAGAAAAATCTTTTATGAAACGTCGGTAAAAACTGGCATGCCCTAGAAAACTCCTAACTCCTCTAACATTGGTGGGATGTGGAAGTTTAGCAATTACATCTACTTTAGCTCTATCCACTTCAATTCCTTCTTTTGAAATTTTATGTCCAAGAACGATGCCTTCTTTAACCATGAAATGGCATTTCTCCCAATTAAGTACTAGATTGGATTGTTCGCATCTAATAAGCATTCGTTCCAGATTAACTAGACATGATTCAAATGTATCACCGAAGACTGAAAAGTCATCCATGAATACTTCCATGCATTCTTCTATCATGTCATGAAAAATCGCCATCATACACCTTTGAAAGGTTGCAGGGGCGTTACAAAGTCCAAATGGCATGCGTTTGTAAGCAAAAGTACCATAAGGGCACGTGAATGTGGTTTTCTCTTGATCTTCGGTTGCTATTGGAATTTGAAAATATCCGTAAAATCCATCTAGAAAACAATAGTAACTATTTCTGGCTAATATTTCCAACATTTGATCTATGAAAGGTAAGGGAAAGTGATCTTTTCTGGTGGCGTCATTTAATTTTCTATAATCAATACACACACGCCATCCTGTTACAGTCCTAGTAGGAATAAGCTCATTTTTCTCATTTGTAATGACAGTCATGCCACCCTTCTTAGGCACGCATTGAACTGGGCTTACCCATGGACTATCAGAGATTGGATAAATTAGACCTGCATCTAGCAGTTTAATAATCTCTTTCTTAACTACATCTTGCATATTAGGATTTAGTCTTCGTTGGCGTTAAACATACGTTTTATGACCTTCTTCCATAAGGATTTTATGTGTGCAATACGAAGGACTTATTCCTTTAATATCATGAATCTTCCATGCAATGGCTGGTTTATGGGCTTTCAATACAGAAATGAGTTGTGATTTCTCATTTTCAGTAAGAGAAGACGATATTATTACAGGTAATTCAGATTCACCATGTAAATAAGCGTATTCCAAATGGTTTGGAAGTGGCTTTAACTCTAATTTCGGAGGTTCTTCTATCGATGATTTGTATCGATATCTGTCTTCTTCTTTTAGCATTTGAATTTCTTCTGTTGTTGGTTCATATCCATTAGCTATCAGTGTAGCTAACATTTCAGCTTCATCAATTGGTTTATTACCTTCTCCTAAAGAACATTCTCCTGTTCCTTGTAATTCTGGAAATTCTTCTAATAATTCTGCATGTGCATCTATAGTTTGAATATAATAACATGTATCATCTGCAGATTGCGGTTATTGCATTGCTCTATCAACTGAAAAGGTAACACTCTTGTCCTCTATACTTAGGGTCAGTTTCTCACCGAACACGTCTATCATTGCTTTAGCCGTGTTTAAGAATGGTCTTCCTAATATGAGAGGAACTTGAGAATCTTCTTCCATGTCCAGAACAACAAAATCTACTGGAAATACTAAAGTACCAACTTTAACTAGCATGTTCTCCATTATCCCTCTAGGATATTTTATTGATCTATCGGCTAGTTGTATGCTTATTCTGGTTGGTTTCAATTCTCCAAGGTCTAGTTTAGCGTATAGTGAATACGGCATTAGATTTATACTAGCACCTAAGTCTGCCAATGCTTCTATTGAACTATGACTACCCAGAAAACATGGAATTGTGAAACTTCCTGGATCAGATAGTTTTTCTGGTATCTTATTCAACAGCACTGCTGAACAATTAGCATTCATAGTAACAGCCGAGAGTTCTTCTATTTTCTTTCTATTTGAGATTAGATCTTTCAATAATTTAGCATATCTAGGCATTCCTGAAATCACATCAATGAAAGGAAGATTTACATTTATCTGTTTAAACATATCCAAGAATTTGGATTGCTCGGCTTCAAGTTTTTCTTTCTTCATTTTACTCGGGTAAGGAAGTGGTGGTTGGTATGGTTTAACATAATGTTTAGCCTTAACTGTGTTATCTTCATTAACCTTTTCAACTACCGGTTCTTTTTCCTTATCTTGATCAGGTTGTGGTTCTTGTGGAGTAGGAATAGCTTCATCAGAAGTTACAGGTATTTCAGGTGGTTTAAGTGTTGTACCACTTCTTGTGGTAATAGCTTTAGCTGTTTCATTCCGGGGGTTAGCATTTGTATCACTAGGTAGACTTCCCGGTTTTCTTTCACCTATTAACCTTGCTAGGTTACTTACTTCTTGTTCTAGATTTTGAATAGAAGCTTGTTGATTTCTAAATGCTTGAGCATTTTGTTCATTGGTTTGTTTTTGAGATGTGAAAAACTGTGTTTGAGTTTCAACTAGCTTCGTCATCATATCTTCTAAATTCGGCTTTTTATCATCTGTTTGTTGTGGTGGTTTGTTTTGAAAATTAGGTCTTTACTGATTGTAAGTATTATTGGATACTTGTTGATTGGTAGGACCTTGTTGGTTGTTGTACGGAATATTTCGGTTATAATTCTGATTTTGATTGTAAATCGGTCTTGGCGGTTGATAATTATTCTGATAATTATTTCCAGGCCTTTGGTTTATGTATGAAATATTCTCTCTTTGTTCCATTGTTAATTCAATACTAAGACAATCTTTTGTCAAATGTGGTCCTCCACACTGCTCACAACTAATTCGTATTGAGTGAATATCCTTAGTCGTCTTTTCCATTCGTCTTTCCACAGCATCTATCTTTGCGGAAATGGAATCTAAGTCATGGCTAGAATCGGCTCTAGCTGCTTTAGATGATCTAACGATGTCTTTTTCTTGGTGCCACTCATGTGAGTGGGAAGCAGTGTTATCAATAATTTTGTAAGCATCAGTTTCGGTTTTCTTCATAATAGAACCACCAGCTGCTATATCTATGTCTTTTCTTGTAGTGATGTCGCATCCTTGGTAGAAAATTTGTACTATTTGACAGGTGTCTAAACCATGTTGCGGACATCCTCTTAACAACTTTCCATATCTTGTCCATGCCTCATATAGAGTTTCATTTGGCTTCTGTGTAAACGTAACAATTTCTGCTTGAAGTCTTACGGATTTAGATGCAGGAAAGAATTGTTTAAGAAATTTGTCAACTAAAACATCCCATGTATCGATCGCCCCTTCAGGTAATGATTCCAACCAATCTTTGGCTTCTCCCTTTAAAGTCCAGGGAAATAACATGAGATATATCTGTTCATCCTCCACTTCTCGGATTTTAAATAGTGTGCATATCCTATTAAAGGTACGTAGATGTTCATTTGGATCTTCCTTCGGTGCACCACTAAATTGGCATTGATTAGTCACCATGTGTAGAATTTGTCCTTTGATTTCATAATCTGGCGCATTAATGTCTGGATGAGTAATTGCGTGACCTTGGCCAGTGCGTTTAGCTCTCATTCGGTCTTCCATACTTAAAGGTTCCAGATTCTCCATAATTGAATTTGTTGAATCGGAATCACTAGAGGATTCTGATTTAATGGTTCGTCCCTCAACAATCTCTGTTTGAATGAGTGGTGGTTCCGGGGGAAAGTTTAGTGGTTCAGGATCTACGAACCGTTCCTGAATATTCTCCGGATTCTCAATTGTGAGGTCGGGTTCAAAAAATGGATTATCGGAAATTTGAACTGAAGTACTGGGTTGACTGGATGAAGATTCTAAAGAAAAATCAACGGCGGTTATATTTGCTAAATGTCTTGATCTAGTTACAGGTGGTGAACGTACAAAAGGTGGTGATCGTCTTGCTCGGTGCATTCACTGAATATCCTATTAGTTTTTAAAAGGAAAGAAAAATTATAATAAGTTATCCAACCAATAGACTTTTCTGATTTTGCCCATGTTTCGAATAGCCAAAAGATGCAGCAGAGGGGCAGGATTCGTTTGGTCTCAATATAATTGAGGACTGTTTGGCTCCAATAACCCGGTCCACGTACAAATCCAACTATTACTACGAACCAGAAAATTTTGATGTCTATAAATTTAACCACTTAAAATAAATTTTCGTAATTTTAAGAAATTTAGATAAGAAGTAGAATAAAAATCTATGTCCTAAAACTAGAATAGCGAGAAATAAGAAAGAAAAAGAGTTCGTCGGAAAAAGGTTGAAAAAGAAAAATGGTTGAAAAATAAAAGGTGACGGAAAAATAAAAGAAACTTATAAAACTTAAAAATACTTGACTAACCTAACCTTATTACTACAACTAACTTAAAATTATAATCGCAAATTGAAATTACTAATTGGAATGATAATTGGTACATAGTGAAAGGTGTCTAAAAATATTAAAGCTTATAGGAAAAACTATATCCCAAATGGAAATAACTTAAAAAGAAACTAAAACTTAAAAAGGCGTCGCAAAATTCTAAAGCACCTAAATCTTAGTCTAAAGAAAAAGCACTTAAGGAATTCTACGGCAAAGCCTAAAAATCTAGAAGTAAAAATAACTATGGCAAAAACTATGAATTAAAACTAAATATGAGCGAAAAATACAAATATTACGCTAAAATGATTAAAAAGGGACAAAATATAAAAATATACAAAAAGTTGTAAAAAGTACAATTTTTATAAAAATATTATTTTTATATTATTTACTTATTAAAAATATTAATTTTATAATTTAATTAAACTAATTTAACTAAATAAAATAAATTAAATAAAAAGTAAAACTAAAAATAAAATTAATTATAATAATAATAATAATTAGGGTTAATAATAATAATTATTATTAAATACCCCGTAATTAATGCTGAATTAGGGTTCTGTCTCGTGTCAGAGTCACTCCGCGAGTTGCGGTATTTAAAACATCAAACCCCGCGAGTCGCGGGGTTCCAAAATTCAACTCTGGCACAGTTTGAATCGACGCGCTTTTTTATTTATTTTTATTTTCTGTTTTTATATTTTTCTGTTTTATAATGTATAATAAAAACTTATAATTAAAAACTAAAATAAAAATAGAACTTCTTTATAATTTTATAAATAAAAACCTTAACACTAGATTTATATATATATATATATATATATTTTTTTTTTTTTCGGTTTTTTATATTTATAAAATATATTTATAAAATAAATTAAATAAAACTTATATTTTTACAAACTAAAGAAACTTTTATAAAACTTAAATATTTATCAAACTCCTAAAAATACATAAATTTTTGTTTTTCTTTTTATATTTTCGAATAATTAAAACGTATTTTTACAAAAATAAATTTTAATAAAAGTTAACCAAAAAATCTTTTTTTTTATTAGAGTTGCGCTTCCGGCGTTTAGAAATTTCCCCGGCAGCGGCGCCAAAAATACTTGATGTCAAAGCTAAGGGGTATAAAATACTATTAAATTTTTGCAGGAAATACTATTAAATACGATACAATTTTACACAAGATATTTATTTATTTATAGAATGGATATACTTAAACCTTGCTACAACACTTATAGGCAGTGTACCTAATCGTACAGTAGTGTAGTTTTTAGTAAGTCCGGTTCGTTCCACAGGGAATCTTTTTTAAACAAAGCTCAACGCTATATTAGTTTACTTTTATAAAAATACAAACATATATATAAGTAATATTATTATTATAAAGGGGGTTTTTACCGTTTAATGACCGGTTTGTCGATTTTAAAACTTTAGTCGCAGTTAAAACCAAATGTAAAATATTAAAAATAAATACAAGACTTAAATTAAAGCATAAAGTAAATAACGATAATGAAATTGCGAATAATAAAAGTGCGATGAAATAAACTTGCGATAATTAAAAAGTACGATAATTAAAAGTGCAATTAAATACAATAACAATAAATAAAAATGCGATAATTAGAAGTGCAATTAAATATAAAATAAAGAAAATGAAATATGAAATAAAATAATTATGCTTATTTAAACTTCCGTAATCATGATGTTTGACGTGTTGATTTTAGTTTTATGCCCATGGGTTAATTGTCCTTTTCCTGGATTATTTAATATGTCCATACGGATTTGTCCATAATAGTCCATCAGTCATAAATATAAAGAGCGAAAGCCTTCGTCAAATTATTCATATTCCCGAAGTCAAATATTCCAACTAATTGGGGATTCGAATTGTAACAAGGTTTTAATACTTTGTTTAATGAATACACCAGGTTATCGACTGCGTGTAAACCAAGGTTTTACTACTTTGTTAACAATTACACCAATTACCCTTGAATGTAATTCACCCCTGTTTCAACAAGTCTATTAACTATTAATCCAGTTCCGTATCCGGTAAAATGAATAATTATTGGTATTTATAGATATCCCGCCCACCGTACCCAGTCAAACGTATGTGGTTATATATAAATACGTCAAATTATAAGTTTGTATATTAAATTAACAAGGTATTGTTTAGTTAATATAAAACCCATTAATAGCCCATAGTCTAATTTCCACAAGTGTCGTTCTTTTGTCCAAACCCCAATTATGGTACAAAGCCCAATTACCCAATTTTAGTAATTAGCCCAACATCATGATTACTTCGGATTAAATAAGCATAATAATAATTTAGCTACGAAACATTAATATAAAAAGGTTGAACATAACTTACAATGATTAAAAATAGCGTAGCGTTACACGGACAGAATTTCGACTTACACCCTTACAACATTCGCTAACATACCCTTATTATTAGAATTATAATTAAAATTAAAATATAAATTATAAATATATATATATATTTTACGTATGAGGAGAAGAAGAAAAAGATGATGATTTGCGATCAGAATTCGGTTGCTTTTATAGGGATTTTCGATTTTTGGGGCTCCGCGACTCGCGGTGAAATACCCTTCAAACTCCGCGAGTCGCGGAGAATGAAATTACAGCTCACAACTTTGGAGTCTTTCTCTGCCGACGGTTTTTATTTATAAATATAATATATATATAATTAATATAATTAATTATATATTATATTATATTTATATACATAGTTGATTTGTAATTTTTAGTCCGTTGCGTCGAGCGTTGAGAGTTGACTCATGTCCCGGTTCCGGATTTTCGAACGTCCTTGCGTACAATTTAATATCTTGTACTTTGCGTTTTGAATCTTGTACTCTTGTAATTTCGAGACGTTTCTTATCAATAATTGGAACCTTTTTGATTGTCTTTTGTACTTTTGAGCTTTTTGGTCGTTTGCGTCTTCAATTCGTCGAATCTGTCTTTTGTCTTCACCTTTTATTATTTAAACGAATATCACTTGTAAATAGAACAATTGCAACTAAAAGCTTGTCTTTCTTGAGGAATAATGCTATGAAATATATGTTCGTTTTTAGCATTATCACACCTCAAAGTAATTCTCGGGTTCACCATTCTCGGTATATAGTAAGTAGTTTGTTGATGAAGAATACCAAGGATTAAGCTTGGGCACTCTAGTCGAGCGTCTTAGTGTAGGAGCAACTGGTATGATTGGACCGGTTTCATTAGCATCCTCCTCATCACTAGAACTCTCGCTATGTTCCAAATTATCACCGATTTCTGAACCATCTTCATCATTATCATTTTGTGATGCCTCACCATTATTCGGAAAATCATTATTACCCGAACTCCCACTAGAACCAGCAAGATCATCAATAGAAACATCGTCAAAAGTAACATAATTCGAAGCGTAACTGTGATGACCCGGAAATTTTTGACCAAATTTAAACTTAATCTTTGTATGATTAACATTTCCAACACGATAAGCAAAGTCTGTAAAACTGAATCTCAAAATTTTTGAACTATTCAAATACCTTTCGGTTGTTCTTGACGATTCGTGAACAATTATATGTATATAGATACATATATATATATATACTATAACTTGGAAACGTAATAATGTATTAATTGTTTAATACCGTACATTAAACTTATTGGTTTAAATATTTATTTGAATATATATGATAAGTTGGAATATTAATTGTATGAATAACTTGCGACGTATATTTAAAACGTGTTTATGAATGTTGAAAATATATATTAACTTGCTCATAAAACGATTTGTTATTATATATATATCAACAAATAGCGAGACAATGATTTATAGAAGTAAATGACCAAAACACTCGAAAGTTTAAGATACACTTTGAATGATATAGTTTATTGATAATTTAAGACTATATTTTGACAAAGGTACGAGTCACAAAACGTAAATTGCGAGTTTTCTAAGTGTACGAAAATGCGTTCGAGAAACAGGAACCGGGACATAAGTCGAGTGACAACGTACGAGTCATCGGAATGAAAATTACAAGTCAACTATGCACATGAATTTAATATAATATATAATTAATTATTTAAATTATATATATTATATATATTATATTTAATTATGTCGACAAACAAGAAAACAAAAATATGTGAGCTGGATCTGACGGCCATGCGATCGCATGAGCAATAGGCATAAAACCCATGCGGTCGCATGGGCATCAGAATCAGGAATTATGCCTATAAATACCAGGTTTCTGCGCGAGTTGTTTTACACATATATTACTCCGTAAGTTATTTATTTATTTAAATTATTATTATTATTATTATTATTATTATTATTATTATTATTATTATTATTATTATTATTATTATTATTATTATTATTATTATTATTATTAAGATTATTATTATTTATTTTATTATTATTAATAGTATTATTATTATTAATTATATCACTTAAAATACTACGACGAGGTCATGAGCGTGTCACTTTCAAAATGGGTTTTCAAGCAGGATAGAGCTAAGAAAACTATGGGTTATTACTAAGGAGGTTATGAGTATTGTTCGAGGGTTTTGCTCGTGAGTCAAACTAGTGTTTGTCATCTGTGTTGCGTCTATGTACTTTCCTACAATATTGAATCTCAATATTGATACGTTGAGATCTACGGTTATTTGGTATTCCAAGTTTCGGTCACATTTCGGTGAACGACTTTATGTGCTGCTAAGGTGAGTTTTATATGATCCCTTTTACTCAATACATTTTTGGGCTGAGAATACATGCACTTTATTTTAAACGCAATGGACACAAGTACATACTAAATTCTACACTTAGTTTGAACCGAAAATCCCTTAGCTTTGATAACTAGTAACTGTCGGTTATAAGAACCGATGGGTGCGAATAGAGATATATGGATCCATAGGGCTTGATATCCCCGTCCGAGCTAGAGTGCTAGCCTTTTAAAGGACGTATGCTATTTGAGAAGCGTACACGTTGGTTTGCGTGTACTATTAAGATGATTATACAAAGGGTACAAATTATATATACGTTAAGTTTAGTTACCAGGGTGCTCAATCTTGTAGAATATTTTGATAAACGTTTCTGGATGAAACAACCGAAATCTTGTGATCCACCTTTATATACAGATTATGCGAAACACTAAAACTATGAACTCACCGACCTTTGTGTTGACACTTGTTAGCATGTTTATTCTTAGGTTCCCTAGAAGTCTTCCGCTGTGTGCTTATATGTTAGACAAGCTATGTGCATGGAATCTTACATGGCATATTTATCAAGGAAACGTTGCATTCACCAAATCATCACCATGTATCTTATTTTGACTGCATTGTCAACGGAATTACTATTGTAAACTATTATTTACGATGATTGTCTATATGTAGAAATCATCAGATGTCAAAAACCTTTGATTTAAATATTCATTTATGGTGTGCCTTTTCAAAAGAATGCAATGTTTACAAAACGTATCATATAGAGGTCAAATACCTCGCAATGAAATCGATGAATGACATGTTTGTCCATATGGATTTGGAGCGATCGTCACAGTTGGTATCAGAGCGTTGGTCCTAGTGAACCAGGTCTTGCATGAGTGTGTCTAACTGATAGTTGTTAGGATGCATTAGTAACTCTGGACTTCGACCGTGTCTACATGTCAAAAGTTTTGCTTATCATTTTTTGTCGGAAATTACCTGCTTATCATTCCTAGTCTAGACACGTTTTACTGCATTGATTGCATGAATAGTGTATAGACAAAATTCATATCTTAGCGTATCTGTTACTGTAAACTTTTCCTGACATCTTCCAAAAATTTCTCCGTGATTTATGGAATTTGGTATTATATATACATATGTAAATTATGTATTGAAGAATACCAAACTAAATTATATAATCTAATTCATATCAAAAATCATCTCCCTAATTATACAAGATGGATCCCGTATCTAGTTCAAATTCCTTAAACTCTGACAGCTATTCCGATATGGATATTCACCTGAATTCCGAAGACAGTGTAACCGGAATGGATCAACCAATTAGCCATCATCTATTCTGGATGAATTGGGGATGGGTTCGTAGCCTGCTTAATTATTGGAGACAAGAATAAGGCGATCCCTTCCATCCACCACATTGCCCTCTTGGCGAAGAACCTGAAGCACTTACCGGCGAACCTGTTCGTAATAACATTTTCTCTCTCATCTCCAGAATATCTCGTCATGATCATATACTCTCTCAAATTCTGAATCCTATTCATCGCGGATCATCCCGGTGTAGTAGAAGAAGTCAACGAGCTTCGCGCTAGGGTAGTGGCTTTGGAGAATACGGTGCAAAGGTTACAAGCACCAGCAGCATCACCGGCATCAACAGTACCACCGACAACAACACTAATAGTACCATTACCACCACCAACAACATCCGCATCGCAAACCTCAACTTCACAATCTGTCCCACGAGCATCAACGTCATACGCACCATAGTTATCAAGAAAATACCAGCAACAATAACCGATGAAGTATTAACTCATTTCCCCAGAAGAAATTTTATGTATATTTAATATATATGAATTTTGAAATCAAAATAAATCTTTTCGTACTAAGCTATTATGTGTGAATCTTAACTGGTAGGTACTACTCGGTTAGTTCATATTACTAATATGCAATGATGTACATCCTTCCTTAACAACTTAACCATTGTTAACTACAATCTCTGTTTCAACCCAATGAATTCCATTTCATAATAAACCAAGTGTATTATTCAATTACATAATTGATTTTACATTTTCATTTTCGATGTACTCGAAACTTTCCAGAAAACATCATCTGTGCCTTGTAAGGTTCACAAAGATTCCACAAGCATCAACATCCTTCACCGAGAAATAAGAATAAATAATGAAGTATCGATTACATTAGCGAAATACTCTGCAAAGATTATGTAATCTTTAATGTTTTAGAGATTAATCATTTCTAAGTCAAGTCGAAAATCAAATGAGCTTAATATGATATTAACTCATTAAATCTGTATTAGATTTGAAAAAAATATACATACATATATTTTCATAAAGACGGTAATAAAAATTCTTTTGTACAAAGTATTAATTGTGAAATCTTTAACGGGTAGGTACTACTCGAGAAATATTTAAGTTCACAATTAATATGTTACACTGTACATTCTTCAATTTTGATTCAAAAATCATTAACTATACTCACTATCTTCACAATGATACACAATTATTTCATACAAATTCAATCACATATTCTGATATCGATGGATCAGAATCCAAGCCATAACTCTGAACCGGTGACATCATTCTTAGATCTCTACATCTTTCAAAGCTATACTTTGACTTCAAAACTATGCAAGATCCTTTAGCATTGTTTTTACCGAAAATAACCTTGCAATTCCTTTTCAAAGTATCCAGTATTATCAACCATTCAACCAGTCAACGACGACCTTTCAGACTTGTAACTTTGGCATATATGTTTTTGTTACTGGGGAACCTTTCATGTTCCACCACATTAGCAGTAATTTTACCAATAACTTCATTGATCTTTGACCTTCCGAAAAATCCTTATACTCATTGAAACCGTATCATGTACTCATCCACATCTTGTAACGGCAATTGCCATACCAACTATCGGGAATTAGCAATCAGTATTTTGAAATCTTGTAGCACGTCTACGCCAACAGTTATATGTGTACATATAACGTCTACCTCCTGGACTTACATACTTCGAATATGAAGTTTCCGAAAAACACCCCAAACTACGAAACTAGTTCTCCGAATTTTGGAAAAATGTTGATGAAGCAGCAAAAACTACAAATGACTTTAACAGTCAAAAGTTTGATGATAAAGAATAGTATGGTGGTAAAGCTGAGAAAAAGAGAAGGTTTGGAACTGGAAAACGGATTGAGCAAAGTATGAAGGAGGCTGTGGATAAATCACAAAGACTGAACCCGCCTTCAAAGAATCTAAATGATTCAGTGTCTGCTGAAGTCATTAACGAATACCTTGCTCCTGACTCTAAACCTTCACAGACAAATCTTCTTCACCATCCGTTGATATTAGAAATTTTAAGATATTATCATATCTTTCATTATAAATATCTTCGATATTTCTGAAGATATCTTCATAACTATCATTGTCCGAGATTATTTATCTCTTCACGCTATCTGTGTTATATCATAAAAGAAACTATTTTAGTTTCTAGATTCTGAAAAATTCGAATTTAAAATACGAATGTTTTTGAAGTAGTGTTGGGAACTGAAGCATGAATTAGTATAATATAATGACACTTGATCAACGTGATTATATTACAGTAAGTCATGCTAAGTTTCTAATGGAACGTGATAAAGGTTCACAGATCATACCCTCATCATGAACCATGTTACATAACTCTTTCATTCTATATAATATCTAAAAATATCAAGAAAATATTTTCTTAATGATTCGGTCTTTTTCGAGGTATTCTGGTAATTTGACAAGTCAGATTGTATTATTACCATTTCTTTCTTAGAACATTAGTTATGTTCATCTGAAACTTCATACCTACGAATTCTGGACCATTATCCGCTTAACTTAAGGTCGGGAAGAGAAAACGAAAGCATGAAGCTCCGAAATATAATGGAGAATATAAAGCCCGATAACAACCCCGAAATTACAAACCATATATATCAATGCGTATAGCAATATAAAGACACGGGAGAATGAAAAACACTATAACCCCAAGGTAATGGTAGAAGAAAATAACTTCCTCTGGTGGTAGATGAAAAAGAAGAATGACAGATATGAAAGTTAGGAGTATATCAAGAATCAGAACTGGATGAAGCATTTTCACAATCTTTTGAAAGTATGAAATAAGGAAGAAGTTTGTAGGAGTGGTGAAAACAAATGAAACGGAAGAGGTCAATTTATAGCGAAATACTCCGTAACAGACAAAACAATCGAGGCAGATGACCGCATATAATTAAAGAAGATCTTAATCTCCTTAATTCTCGAAGAATCAAATCTTATTTAGATTATGAAGATTTTCTATTCCTTAAATTCCGGAAATCAATCGTTACTACGTCAAAAGTTAAGACGAATCTTTATTCTTCATTTCACTCTATTACGATAACTTCTCTCATACGCTTCGAATAATCGGATTGTTTTATCCATATTATTTAACGGTGATAAAACTCTATTTATCAACACATATACGGCATGAAAACATTTTTATTGTTAGTCATGACGACCTCACTCAAATTTCGGGACGAAATTTCTTTAACGGGTAGGTACTGTGATGACCCGGAAATTTCTGACCAAATTTAAACTTAATATTTGTATGATTAGCATTTCCAACACGATAAGCAAAGTCTGTAAAACTGAATCTCAAAATTTTTGAACTATTCAAATACCTTTCGGTTGTTCTTAACGATTCGCGAACAATTATATGTATATAGATACATATATATACTATAACTTGGAAACGTAACAATGTATTAATTGTTTAATACCGTACATTAAACTTATTGGTTTAAATATTTATTTGAATATATATGATAAGTTGGAATATTAATTGTATGAATAACTTGCGACGTATATTTAAAACGTGTTTATGAATGTTAAAAATATATATTAACTTGGTCATAAAATGATTTGTTATTATATATATATCAACAAATAGTGAGACAATGATTTATAGAAGTAAATGACCAAAACACTCGAAAGTTTAAGATACACTTTGAATGATATAGTTTATTGATAATTTAAGACTATATTTTGACAAAGGTACGAGTCACAAAACGTAAATTGCGAGTTTTCTAAGTGTACGAAAATGCGTTCGAGAAACCGGAACCGGGACATAAGTTGAGTGACAACGTACGAGTCATCGGAATGAAAATTACAAGTCAACTATGCACATAATTTAATATAATATATAATTAATTATTTAAATTATATATATTATATATATTATATTTAATTATGTCGATAAACAAGAAAACAAAAATATGTGAGCTGGATCTGACGGCCATACGATCGCATGAGAAATAGGCATAAAACCCATGCAATCGCATGGGCATCAGAATCAGGAATTATGCCTATAAATACCAGGTTTCTGCGCGAGTTGTTTTACACATATATTACTCCGTAAGTTATTTATTTATTTAAATTATTATTATTATTATTATTATTATTAATAAGATTATTATTATTTATTTTATTATTATTAATAGTATTATTATTATTATTATTAATTATATCACTTAAAATACTACGACAAGGTCATGAGCGTGTCACTTTCAAAATGGGTTTTCAAGCAGGATAGAGCTAAGAAAACTATGGGTTATTACTAAGGAGGTTATGAGTATTGTTCGAGGGTTTTGCTAGTGAGTCAAACTAGTGTTTGTCATCTCTGTTGCATCTATGTACTTTCCTACAATATTGAATCTCAATATTGATACGTTGAGATCTACGGTTATTTGGTATTCTAAGTTTCGGTCACATTTCGGTGAACGACTTTATGTGCTGCTAAGGTGAGTTTCATATGATCCCTTTTACTCAATACATTTTTGGGCTGAGAATACATGCACTTTATTTTAAACGCAATGGACACAAGTACATACTAAATTCTACACTGAGTTTGAACCGAAAATCCCTTATCTTTGGTAACTAGTAACTGTTGGTTATAAGAACCGATGGGCACGAATAGAGATATATGGATCCATAGGGCTTGATATCCCCATCCGAGCTAGAGCGCTAGCCTTTTAAAGGACGTATGCTATTTGAGAAGCGTACACATTGGTTTGCGTGTACTATTAAGATGATTATACAAAGGGTACAAATTATATATACGTTAAGTTTAGTTACCAGGGTGCTCAATCTTGTAGAATATTTTGATAAACGTTTCTAGATGAAACAACTGAAATCTTGTGATCCACCTTTATATACAGATTATGCGAAACACTAAAACTATGAACTCACCGAACTTTGTGTTGACACTTGTTAGCATGTTTATTCTCAGGTTCCCTAGAAGTCTTCCGCTGTGTGCTTATATGTTAGACAAGCTATGTGCATGGAGTCTTACATGGCATATTTATCAAGGAAACGTTGCATTCACCAAATCATCACCATGTATCTTATTTTGACTGCATTGTCAACGGAATTACTATTGTAAACTATTATTTACGATGATTGTCTATATGTAGAAATCATCAGATGTCAAAAACCTTTGATTTAAATATTCATTTATGGTGTGCCTTTTCAAAAGAATGCAATGTTTACAAAACGTATCATATAGAGGTCAAATACCTAGCAATGAAATCGATGAATGACATGTTCGTCCATATGGATTTGGAGCGATCGTCACTGTAACCAATGAAAGTACACCTCTTTGACTTAGCCTCAAGCTTGTCTCTACCCGCATCCTTGGTCTTCACATATGAATTACACCCAAAGATTCTAAGATGACCATAACTCACCTTTTTACCCTGCCATTCTTCCTCGGAAACCCAATGGTGTTGAGGGACCCTTATTAATCAAATAAGCCGTCGTATTAACCGCATCCGCCCAAAACATCTTAGACAAACCGGCATGTAGTCTCATACTCTTAGCTCTTTCAGTTAACGTACGATTCATACGTTCGACGACCCCATTGTGTTGCGGTGTCTTCGGTACTGTCTTCGACATCTTAATACTGAGCTTTGCACAATGGTATTTAAACTCAAGACTACCATATTCCCCTCCATTATCCGAATTTAGGCACTTCATCTTTAAGTTAGTTTCATTCTCAACTATAGCTTTCCACTTCACAAAAGTAGCAAATACATCGGATTTAGCTTTAAGAAAATAAACCCATACCTTTCGAGTGGAGTCGTCAATGAAGGTGACATAATAGCGAGAAACTCTATGTGATTCTACAATCGTTGGTCCATACACGTGAAATGTCCCGTTCTTATTGATTAAAAACGTTCCATATTAATTGATTTCGTTGCGAGGTTTTGACCTCTATATGAGACGTTTTTCAAAGACTGCATTCATTTTTAAAACAAACCATAACCTTTATTTCATCAATAAAGGTTTAAAAAACTTTACGTAGATTATCAAATAATGATAATCTAAAATATCCTGTTTACACACGACCATTACATAATGGTTTACAATACAAATATGTTACAACAAAATAAGTTTCTTGAATGCAGTTTTTACACAATATCATACAAGCATGGACTCCAAATCTCGTCCTTATTTAAGTATGCGATAGCGGAAGCTCTTAATAATCACCTGAGAATAAACATGCTTAAAACGTCAACAAAAATGTTGGTGAGTTATAGGTTTAACCTATATATATCAAATCGTAACAATAGACCACAAGATTTCATATTTCAATATACATCCCATACATAGAGATAAAAATTATTCATATGGTGAACACCTGGTAATCGACATTAACAAGATGCATATATAAGAATATCCCCATCATTCCGGGACACCCTTCGGATATGATATAAATTTCGAAGTACTAAAGCATCCGGTACTTTGGATGGGGTTTGTTAGGCCCAATAGATCTATCTTTAGGATTCGCGTCAATTAGGGTGTCTGTTCCCTAATTCTTAGATTACCAGACTTAATAAAAAGGGGCATATGCGATTTCGATAATTCAACCATAGAATGTAGTTTCACGTACTTGTGTCTATTTTGTAAATCATTTATAAAACCTGCATGTATTCTCATCCCAAAAATATTAGATTTTAAAAGTGGGACTATAACTCACTTTCACAGATTTTTACTTCGTCGGGAAGTAAGACTTGGCCACTGGTTGATTCACGAACCTATAACAATATATACATATATATCAAGGTATGTTCAAAATATATTTACAACACTTTTAATATATTTTGATGTTTTAAGTTTATTAAGTCAGCTGTCCTCGTTAGTAACCTACAACTAGTTGTCCACAGTTAGATGTACAGAAATAAATCGATAAATATTATCTTGAATCAATCCACGACCCAGGGTGTACGTATCTCAATATTGATCACAACTCAAACTATATATATTTTGGAATCAACCTCAACCCTGTATAGCTAACTCCAACATTCACATATAGAGTGTCTATGGTTGTTCCGAAATATATATAGATGTGTCGACATGATAGGTCGAAACATTGTATACGTGTCTATGGTATCTCAAGATTACATAATATACAATACAAGTTGATTAAGTTATGGTTGGAATAGATTTGTTACCAATTTTCACGTAGCTAAAATGAGAAAAATTATCCAATCTTGTTTTACCCATAACTTCTTCATTTTAAATCCGTTTTGAGTGAATAAATTTGCTATGGTTTCATATTGAACTCTATTTTATGAATCTAAACAGAAAAAGTATAGGTTTATAGTCAGAAAAATAAGTTACATGTCGTTTTTGTAAAGGTAGTCATTTCAGTTGAAAGAACGACGTCTAGATGACCATTTTAGAAAACATACTTCCACTTTGAGTTTAACCACAATTTTTGGATATAGTTTCATGTTCATAATAAAAATCATTTTCTCAGAATAATAACTTTTAAATCAAAGTTTATCATAGTTTTTAATTAACTAACCCAAAACAGCCCGCGGTGTTACTACGACGGCGTAAATCCGGTTTTACGGTGTTTTTCGTGTTTCCAGGTTTTAAATCATTAAGTTAGCATATCATATAGATATATAACATGTGTTTTGTTGATTTTAAAAGTCAAGTTAGAAGGATTAACTTTTGTTTGCGAACAAGTTTAGAATTAACTAAACTATGTTCTAGTGATTACAAGTTTAAACCTTCGAATAAGATAGCTTTATATGTATGAATCGAATGATGTTATGAACATAATTACTACCTTAAGTTCCTTGGATAAACCTACTGGAAAAGACAAAAATGGATCTAGCTTCAACGGATCCTTGGATGGCTCGAAGTTCTTGAAGCAGAATCATGACACGAAAACAAGTTCAAGTAAGATCATCACTTGAAATAAGATTGTTATAGTTATAGAAATTGAACCAAAGTTTGAATATGATTATTACCTTGTATTAGAATGATAACCTACTGTAAGAAACAAAGATTTCTTGAGGTTGGATGATCACCTTACAAGATTGGAAGTGAGCTAGCAAACTTGAAAGTATTCTTGATTTTATGTAACTAGAACTTGTAGAATTTATGAAGAACACTTAGAACTTGAAGATAGAACTTGAGAGAGATCAATTAGATGAAGAAAATTGAAGAATGAAAGTGTTTGTAGGTGTTTTTGGTCATTGGTGTATGGATTAGATATAAAGGATATGTAATTTTGTTTTCATGTAAATAAGTCATGAATGATTACTCATATTTTTGTAATTTTATGAGATATTTCATGCTAGTTACCAAATGATGGTTCCCACATGTGTTAGGTGACTCACATGGGCTGCTAAGAGCTGATCATTGGAGTGTATATACCAATAGTACATACATCTAAAAGCTGTGTATTGTACGAGTACGAATACGGGTGCATACGAGTAGAATTGTTGATGAAACTGAACGAGGATGTAATTGTAAGCATTTTTGTTAAGTAGAAGTATTTTGATAAGTGTATTGAAGTCTTTCAAAAGTGTATAAATACATATTAAAACACTACATGTATATACATTTTAACTGAGTCGTTAAGTCATCGTTAGTCGTTACATGTAAGTGTTGTTTTGAAACCTTTAGGTTACCGATCTTGTTAAATGTTGTTAACCCAATGTTTATAATATCAAATGAGATTTTAAATTATTATATTATCATGATATTATCATGTATGAATATATCTTAATATGATATATATACATCAAATGTCTTTACAACGATAATCGTTACATATATGTCTCGTTTAAAAATCATTAAGTTAGTAGTCTTGCTTTTACATATGTAGTTCATTATTAATATACTTAATGATATGTTTACTTATCATAATATCATGTTAACTATATATATATATATATCCATATATATGTCATCATATAGTTTTTACAAGTTTTAACGTTCGTGAATCACCGGTCAACTTGGGTGGTCAATTGTCTATATGAAACATATTTCAATTAATCAAGTCTTAACAAGTTTGATTTCTTAACATGTTGGAAACATTTAATCATGTAAATATCAATCTCAATTAATATATATAAACATGGAAAAGTTCGGGTCACTACAGTACCTACCCGTTAAATAAATTTCGTCCCGAAATTTTAAGCTGTTGAAGGTGTTGACGAATCTTCTGGAAATAGATGCGGGTATTTCTTCTTCATCTGATCTTCACGCTCCCAGGTGAACTCGGGTCCTCTATGAGCATTCCATCGAACCTTAACAATTGGTATCTTGTTTTGCTTAAGTCTTTTAACCTCACGATCCATTATTTCGACGGGTTCTTCGATGAATTGAAGTTTTTCGTTGATTTGGATTTCATCTAACGGAATAGTGAGATCTTATTTAGCAAAACATTTCTTCAAATTCGAGACGTGGAAAGTGTTATGTACAGCCGCGAGTTGTTGAGGTAACTCAAGTCGGTAAGCTACTGGTCCGACACGATCAATAATCTTGAATGGTCCAATATATCTTGGATTTAATTTCCCTCATTTACCAAATCGAACAACGCCTTTCCAAGGTGCAACTTTAAGCATGACCATCTCTCCAATTTCAAATTCTATATCTTTTCTTTTAATGTCAGCGTAGCTCTTTTGTCGACTTTGGGCGGTTTTCAACCGTTGTTGAATTTGGATGATCTTCTCGGTAGTTTCTTGTATAATCTCCGGACCCGTAATCTATCTATCCCCCACTTCACTCCAACAAATCGGAGACCTGCACTTTCTACCATAAAGTGCTTCAAATGGCCCTATCTCAATGCTTGAATGGTAGCTGTTGTTGTAGGAAAATTCTGCTAACGGTAGATGTCGATCCCAACTGTTTCCGAAATCAATAACACATGCTCGTAGCATGTCTTCAAGCGTTTGTATCATCCTTTCACTCTGCCCATCAGTTTGTGGATGATAGGCAGTACTCATGTCTAGACGAGTTCCTAATGCTTGCTGTAATGTCTGCCAGAATCTTGAAATAAATCTGCCATCCCTATCAGAGATAATAGAGATTGGTATTCCATGTCTGGAGACGACTTCCTTCAAATACAGTCATGCTAACTTCTCCATCTTGTCATCTTCTCTTATTGGCAGGAAGTGTGCTGATTTGGTGAGACGATCAACTATTACCCAAATAGTATCAAAACCACTTGCAGTCCTTGGCAATTTAGTGATGAAATCCATGGTAATGTTTTCCCATTTCCATTCCGGGATTTCGGGTTGTTGAAGTAGACCTGATGGTTTCTGATGCTCAGCTTTGACCTTAGAACACGTCAAACATTCTCCTACGTATTTAGCAACATCGGCTTTCATACCCGGCCACCAAAAATGTTTCTTGAGATCCTTGTACATCTTCCCCGTTCCAGGATGTATTGAGTATCTGGTTTTATGAGCTTCTCTAAGTACCATTTCTCTCATATCTCCAAATTTTGGTACCCAAATCCTTTCAGCCCTATACCGGGTTCCGTCTTCCTCAATATTAAGATGCTTCTCCAATCCTTAGGGTATTTCATCCTTTAAATTTCCCTTTTTTAAAACTCCTTGTTGCGCCTCCTTTATTTGAGTAGTAAGGTTATTATGAATCATTATATTCATAGATTTTACTCGAATGGGTTCTCTGTCCTTCCTACTCAAGGCATCGGCTACCACATTTGCCTTCCCCGGGTGGTAACGAATCTCAAAGTCGTAATCATTCAATAATTCAATCCACCTACGCTGCCTCATATTCAGTTGTTTCTGATTAAATATGTGTTGAAGACTTTTGTGGTCGGTATATATAATACTTTTGACCCCATATAAGTAGTGCCTCCAAGTCTTTAATTCAAAAACAACCGCGCCTAATTCCAAATCATGCGTCGTATAATTTTGTTCGTGAATCTTCAATTGTCTAGAAGCATAAGCAATCACCTTCGTTCATTGCATTAATACACAACCGAGACCTTGCTTTGATGTGTCACAATAAATCACAAAATCATCATTCCCTTCAGGCAATGACAATATAGGTGCCTGTAACGACCCAGAAATTTCCGACCAAATTTAAACCTTAAACTCTATATGTTTTCGACACGAAAAGCAAAAACCTCAATGTTGAGTTTAGAAAGTCTGAAATCTATATCTGGATGTTTAGTTACCCTCTTGACCAAGCCTGACGATTCACGAACATTTATGTGCGATTACGATATATACTTATTAATTGTTAACGATAACAAAGTATTAGATATAATAAGTTTCGATATAAGAATATTATATTTAACGATGAGAGTAAAAGATAATAAGATTTTACAAATATCTGAACCTGTCTTTGTCAAACTATTAACGAGTCAATAAAGGTTTTAACGTTATTTTAAAAAGTCGAAACTTTTCTAGAAACCTTTTGATAAATTGTAAATGATAACGGTCCGTGATTTTAACAAAAATAAATATTTAAATAAAGCGTGTTTATTAAATATATATTTATGTATTTTTCAAAATAATTAAATATAGTCTTTAACTAAATATAAAACGTTTTGTATTTAAAAATACTTAGTTAAACAACGAACACATTTTTCGATATAATAGAATTCGATTATAAAATATTTTTATGGATTTCCAATGATATAAAAATAAAAATAATGATAAAATAAAGATTTTAAATAAGCACCAAAAGACTACAACATTTAATCACATGATTGTAAGTTAAAATGTTGGAAATCACTAAACCTGCACACTTGCACGAGAAAAATCATAACTAATTCATTCGGACTCGAAAAAGGGTGATCTTGGTGTCCAAACGACCGTAACTCAAAAATCTACAACTTTCGTGACTATACCTTACACGAATCGTGTACCCATCTACACGAAACGTGTAATGTTGTGGTTAGGTGGATCACATTGTCTATAAAATTCGGACGTATGTGTTTTATAATTTATATATCTTTTTCTTTTCTTTTCCTTCTCTCTTTCTTTCTTCTTTTATTACAGAGTATTATTTATTATTTTTATTATTATCTATATTATCAAAATTATTAAGATTATTAAGATTATCAATATTAATCTTAATATTTCTAGTATTAGAATTATTTCGAGCAATAATATTAGTATTATACATGAAATACTACGACGTGGTTCTGCCCAAATGTTTTCAAAAATGGTTTCATGAGTGGGAGTGATTGAGCTAGATTATGGGTTATAGCTATGGAGGTTATGGGTAATGTTCAGGGGTTTTTCTCATGAGACAAACTAGTGTTTGTCATCTCCGTTGCGTTTAAATAATATCCTGCAATATTGAATCTCAATATTGATACGTGAGCACTCTAAACTTAACTTTTATTTACTTTTAGTGTGTCCCTGACTAGTGCTCGAGAAGTTAGGATCGTGTACATTTTTATATCTATTTTTGTTAAAATATATTTAGGATAGAATCTGAATTAGTTACTCTTGCGGTTAAGATAAGGTATATGAATAATATGTTTTTGGAAATGTGGCGAAAAACTATAAACTTTTCATTTAGATGTCGAATGGATTCGACGGATGGATTTGAAGTTATAGTCAATTGAACTTTTGTACAAATTATCAAAAATGAATATTTTAACATTACGTCGATGTTATAAATTTCTATTATTATTGATATTATGATTTTTATGGGAAAACTAATATTTTTATTAACAACTATAAAATTATTATTTTAATTGTTATTGTTATTAAAACTATTAAATATCATTTTACTAAAAATATTATTTTTACGATTATTATGATTGTTGTTATTAATATTTCAAAGAAAATAATATTTTTTATCAAAACTATAAAGTTATTATTTTTATTGTAATTAAAAATATTATTGATACTAAAACTATAAAATTATTATTATCAATAATATTAATATTAAAATTATTATTTAAAAATATTGTTTAAAAGTAAAAAAAAAGTATCTTTATATCAAAATTTGGTATAATTTTAAGATATTATAAAAAGAATTATATTATTATTTACCTTAATAAGTATTGTAAAAATATTTGAGGATATAAAACAGTGATATATAGTTATATTTAGAATTTTTGGAAATCTTTTTGAGTCAAACGAATTTTTATTAACTTTTACATATTGGTCTCGAGCATTAGGATTGTGGAACACTGTAAATTGACTTTATTTTGTTAATTAGTTATTAACCAATATATAAATATATAATTAATTAGGTTCGTGAATCGAAGGCCAACCTTATAAGTGTTCAACGGTGTTATATGTATTTTTGCTACAAAATACATTAGGTGAGTATATAGATCCCTTTTGAACTCTAAATATTTTTGGGCTGAGAATACATGCGCTGTTTTTATAAATGATTTACGTTATGGACACAAGTAACTGAAAAATATATTCTACGTTGAGTTGTACCACTGGCATACTTCCCTGTAGCTTGGTAACTAATATTTACAGCGGTATTGTAAACGCGAATCCTGTTGATAGATCTATCGGGCCTGACAACCCCAACCGGACTGGACGACCAGTATTCAACGGTTGCACAGTACTTCGTTTTGTGACTACACCTTGGTACGGTGTAGTAAGATTTCATATTAAAGGGAATATGCGACGTGATTAAATGTTAAGTATGGTTACCAAGTGCTCAACCACTTAGAATATTTTTATCGAAATGTTAATATATGAAATCTTGTGGTCCATGGATTGTTATAACGCTGCTAGCATCAAACCTATATATCTCACCAACTTTATGTTGACTTTTTAAAGCATGTTATTCTCAGGTACGAATTAAGACTTCCGCTGTGCATTAGCTCATATAAAGAATACTAGTTGGGATCATTTAAGTCATGTTACAAGAACGTTGCATTCGAGTCATTGAAGATCATTAAAGACATTTATTAAGTAAATGACAGAATGAGTCATTCGGATATCGAGAAATGTTAGACGAGTTTAATAATGTTTGATGTAAAGTTAGATTGCCTTTTAAGAATAAATGCAACGTTTGTAAAATGTATCATATAGAGGTCTAGTACCTCGCGATGTTATCAACTGTTGTAATTCGTTTGTAATCAATATGGACACTGTCCGGATGATTAGTTTCGGATCCTTTCAGTTGGTATCAGAGCGTTGGTCTTAGCGAACCAGGCCTTGCATTAGTGTGTCTAACAGGTAGTTGTTAGGATACATTAGTGAGTCTGGACTTTGACCATATCTACCTGCTAGAAAGTTTTGCTTATCATTTCTAGTCGAAAACCATCTACTTATCATCCTTAGGGAATTGCCTGCCTATCATTCTCTAGTCTAGACACGTCTTACTGTATTTAGTGCATCGATAGTGTATAGACGAAATTCATATCTTAGCGCATTATAGATTTGCTTGACATATGCCGTAAATTCCTTTGAAGTCTATGGAATCTTTGGTAAAATATATAGATATTCTATATTGTTAGAATATCATACGACATCCGAAAATCATATCACATCGAGGAACCTTTCCATCCACTAAATTATCCTTTTGGCGATAAACCTGAAACACTTACCGACGAACCTGTTCGAAAAACCATTTCTTTTCCCCTTTTTACGGATATCTCATCATAATTACATACCATCTCATATTCCGAATTTTATACATCCACTCGCTTCAATCGTCAATCATTCCGGTGTACAAGCATAAGTTAACAAACTTCGCGCTCGTGTGACTGCTATGGAAAATATGGTGCGACGGTTACAAACATCAGCAGCAGCCACAACCGCGTCGTAAACCTCAACGTCATAAACTATACCTTGAGTATAGTCACCGTTCTATGTATCGTTCTATCTACTAAATTTTCGTTTGACATATCATTCTAAATCGATTACCTTCGCTTTACGTTTTACCTCATATATCTTCGTTCGACATGGCAATCATGTAATCTCTAATGTTTTAGAGATCATGTAATCCGGTGCTAACGATAAATCAAATGAGTTTAATATCTTATTGACTCATTAAATCCATGATTACATCCGATGAAAATATATATGCAAGTATATTTTCATAAAGAATGTAATTAAAAATTCTCTCGTACAAACTGTTAATGATGAAAATATTTTAACGGGTGGGTAGTACCCGAGGAATATTTAGAATTCACATTAATAAGTTACACTGTACATCCTTTGAATCTGATTCAACGATTATCTACTATCCTACTTACAATCACCGATATTCGTATCCGCTCACCTCAGAATAACCATTTTCATTCAAATTTCATATTTGAATTTTTACCTATCAGAAACCAACAAGTGGCATAACGAAGAAAACATTGGATATGATAAAATTTGTTAGAAACAGACGAATTAACTAATTGAAATATTGTTAGGAATCCACGCTAACTGATCCTAGCTAACTGTTCCCGGCTAACATTTAATTTATCGCAAATTACATTCTCGCAATTTTATTTATTGTCATTTAATTTCTGTTATTTACTTTTATGCATTTTCAAGTCGGGACACATGTACGCAACACGTCGGATTAATTCTGAGACAACACGGTACATGGGTCATGATATATATTTATTTATTTTACGCACTTTAAATAAACGGGACACATATACAAGGTTTCGACTTATCATATTGACTCATCTATATATATATTTCGGAACAACCGTAGACACTCTATATGTGAAGGTGGGAGTTGGCTATACAGGGTCGGAGTTGATTCCAAAATATATATATATACTTTGAGTTGTGATCGACACCGAGACCGGTACACGGGTTACGATATGTATTATTTAATTCGAATATTACATATATATATATATATATTTAAACTATTGGACAATCGAACTAACAGACTGCTAACTATGGACAAGTAAAATTAATTAAAATATTGATTATAACATATATGAAACTAAATAATTCTTCAAGTTTGCCACTTGATTCTATCATAAACCTCATTCGTATCTTGACAATTACAATTCGCATTCACAACTTTTCATGATTCTTGAAAACACCTCGATCGAGAAGTTGAACCCGCCGCACCTCGTCTACGGAAGAAAGAATTATGCATACATTTATGCACCTGAAAAAAAAAACTTTCAAAACCAAAGTTATAGTTAAAGCGTATTCGCGTCGAATTCCTTATCATTCAAAAACAATCATACGATTCCTTTTCAATTAGCTAATTTTGTCACAGCTCCACTTCAACTTCTCAGTGAGACTACTCTTATCATAACCTCGAAATTTATACCTTGCCCCTTCGCCGTTACCACCAGAGAACCTTTTATATTTCACGACATCATCAGCAGATGTATCAGCAGCTCGGCATCCCTTTGGCGGAATCCGCAAGTCGTATTTTGAAAATCTGGCAGAACTTCTCCAGCTATACTTATGACGTTTATCTCTAAGAATTTCATATCCCGAATGTAAAGTTTCTAAAAAAAAAAAAAAAAAAAAAAAAAAAAAAAAAAAAACGTCTTGAACTATGAAGTAGTTCTTAAAATACTAACGAAGCAGCATGATGTAGACGGTCTTAATGACCAAAAGTTGATGATAAGAGGAGGAAGTGTTAGGAACGCTCGATAGAAAATTTGGTACTGAAAACCGGATTGACCAAACCGTGAAGGAGACTCTGAACAAATTACAAGGACTAAACTTGTACATAAAGAATCATGATGATTCTGTAGTAAACACCTTGCTTCCGAATCTAAACCCTTACGGGTCAATCTTCATCATCATCCTTCGACATTTGAAATTCCAAGATATTATCATATCTTTCATTATAAATATCTTCAATATTTCTGAAGATGTTTTCACAGCTATTCTTATCTGAAATCATTTATTCCTCCGTAATATCTGTGTTACAATATAAAAGAAACTGTGTTAGTCTCTAAATTCTGAAATCTTCGAATTTAAAATATGAATGTTTTGAAGAAATGTTGGGAATTGATGCATGAATTAATATAATATAATGGAACTTGATCAACTTCATTATATTACAGTAAGTCATGTTAAGTTTCTAATGAAGCATGATGATTCACAGTACCATCATCATGTGCCATGTTACACGGCTCTTACATTCTATCCACTCTCCAAATATAATAGAACGTATCACCTTGATAGTTCTAATTTTCCGAAAATGTTCTGGTAATTTGACAAATTAAAATCGTACCATTACCATTTATTTCTGAGAACACTAGCGATATTCATTCCAAATTTTATATCTACGAATTCCGGACCATTGCTCGCTTGACTTGGGGACGGGAAGAAGAAACGGAGGGACAAAACCCTGCAATAAGAATTGGGGTAAAATCACAGCGAATAGGAGGAGATGTAGGATATGGAAATAAGGAAAGGATGGGGATAGTTTTATAAGTGAAATATCCGACAAAGAAATCACAGCAGATTTGTCGCATTAAATCAAAGGAAATCCTGTTTTCTAAATCGCCGAAGAACCAAATCTTATTACGTAAGATTTTCTTTAAATCCCATAAATTCCGGAAACCAATCCCAATCACGTCATCGGTTAAAACAATTACATATTCACGCATTTCATTCTTTTGTGATAGCTTCACTCGTGCGCTTCACATGATCGAATCGTCTTATCCATATCTTTCAATAATGATAAAACTCTATTATTACCTCATATTTGTCATGAAAAACATTCCTATTGTTATTTATGACAACCTCTACCAAAATTTCGGGGACGAAATTTCTTTAACGGGTGGGTACTGTAACGACCCAGAAATTTCCGACCAAATTTAAACCTTAAACTCTATATGTTTTCGACACGAAAAGCAAAAACCTCAATGTTGAGTTTAGAAAGTCTGAAATCTATATCTGGATGTTTAGTTACCCTCTTGACCAAGCCTGACGATTCACGAACATTTATGTGCGATTACGATATATACTTATTAATTGTTAACGATAACAAAGTATTAGATATAATAAGTTTCGATATAAGAATATTATATTTAACGATGAGAGTAAAAGATAATAAGATTTTACAAATATCTGAACCTGTCTTTGTCAAACTATTAACGAGTCAATAAAGGTTTTAACGTTATTTTAAAAAGTCGAAACTTTTCTAGAAACCTTTTGATAAATTGTAAATGATAACGGTCCGTGATTTTAACAAAAATAAATATTTAAATAAAGCGTGTTTATTAAATATATATTTATGTATTTTTCAAAATAATTAAATATAGTCTTTAACTAAATATAAAACGTTTTGTATTTAAAAATACTTAGTTAAACAACGAACACATTTTTCGATATAATAGAATTCGATTATAAAATATTTTTATGGATTTCCAATGATATAAAAATAAAAATAATGATAAAATAAAGATTTTAAATAAGCACCAAAAGACTACAACATTTAATCACATGATTGTAAGTTAAAATGTTGGAAATCACTAAACCTGCACACTTGCACGAGAAAAATCATAACTAATTCATTCGGACTCGAAAAAGGGTGATCTTGGTGTCCAAACGACCGTAACTCAAAAATCTACAACTTTCGTGACTATACCTTACACGAATCGTGTACCCATCTACACGAAACGTGTAATGTTGTGGTTAGGTGGATCACATTGTCTATAAAATTCGGACGTATGTGTTTTATAATTTATATATCTTTTTCTTTTCTTTTCCTTCTCTCTTTCTTTCTTCTTTTATTACAGAGTATTATTTATTATTTTTATTATTATCTATATTATCAAAATTATTAAGATTATTAAGATTATCAATATTAATCTTAATATTTCTAGTATTAGAATTATTTCGAGCAATAATATTAGTATTATACATGAAATACTACGACGTGGTTCTGCCCAAATGTTTTCAAAAATGGTTTCATGAGTGGGAGTGATTGAGCTAGATTATGGGTTATAGCTATGGAGGTTATGGGTAATGTTCAGGGGTTTTTCTCATGAGACAAACTAGTGTTTGTCATCTCCGTTGCGTTTAAATAATATCCTGCAATATTGAATCTCAATATTGATACGTGAGCACTCTAAACTTAACTTTTATTTACTTTTAGTGTGTCCCTGACTAGTGCTCGAGAAGTTAGGATCGTGTACATTTTTATATCTATTTTTGTTAAAATATATTTAGGATAGAATCTGAATTAGTTACTCTTGCGGTTAAGATAAGGTATATGAATAATATGTTTTTGGAAAGGTGGCGAAAAACTATAAACTTTTCATTTAGATGTCGAATGGATTCGACGGATGGATTTGAAGTTATAGTCAATTGAACTTTTGTACAAATTATCAAAAATGAATATTTTAACATTACGTCGATGTTATAAATTTCTATTATTATTGATATTATGATTTTTATGGGAAAACTAATATTTTTATTAACAACTATAAAATTATTATTTTAATTGTTATTGTTATTAAAACTATTAAATATCATTTTACTAAAAATATTATTTTTACGATTATTATGATTGTTGTTATTAATATTTCAAAGAAAATAATATTTTTTATCAAAACTATAAAGTTATTATTTTTATTGTAATTAAAAATATTATTGATACTAAAACTATAAAATTATTATTATCAATAATATTAATATTAAAATTATTATTTAAAAATATTGTTTAAAAGTAAAAAAAAAAGTATCTTTATATCAAAATTTGGTATAATTTTAAGATATTATAAAAAGAATTATATTATTATTTACCTTAATAAGTATTGTAAAAATATTTGAGGATATAAAACAGTGATATATAGTTATATTTAGAATTTTTGGAAATCTTTTTGAGTCAAACGAATTTTTATTAACTTTTACATATTGGTCTCGAGCATTAGGATTGTGGAACACTGTAAATTGACTTTATTTTGTTAATTAGTTATTAACCAATATATAAATATATAATTAATTAGGTTCGTGAATCGAAGGCCAACCTTATAAGTGTTCAACGGTGTTATATGTATTTTTGCTACAAAATACATTAGGTGAGTATATAGATCCCTTTTGAACTCTAAATATTTTTGGGCTGAGAATACATGCGCTGTTTTTATAAATGATTTACGTTATGGACACAAGTAACTGAAAAATATATTCTACGTTGAGTTGTACCACTGGCATACTTCCCTGTAGCTTGGTAACTAATATTTACAGCGGTATTGTAAACGCGAATCCTGTTGATAGATCTATCGGGCCTGACAACCCCAACCGGACTGGACGACCAGTATTCAACGGTTGCACAGTACTTCGTTTTGTGACTACACCTTGGTACGGTGTAGTAAGATTTCATATTAAAGGGAATATGCGACGTGATTAAATGTTAAGTATGGTTACCAAGTGCTCAACCACTTAGAATATTTTTATCGAAATGTTAATATATGAAATCTTGTGGTCCATGGATTGTTATAACGCTGCTAGCATCAAACCTATATATCTCACCAACTTTATGTTGACTTTTTAAAGCATGTTATTCTCAGGTACGAATTAAGACTTCCGCTGTGCATTAGCTCATATAAAGAATACTAGTTGGGATCATTTAAGTCATGTTACAAGAACGTTGCATTCGAGTCATTGAAGATCATTAAAGACATTTATTAAGTAAATGACAGAATGAGTCATTCGGATATCGAGAAATGTTAGACGAGTTTAATAATGTTTGATGTAAAGTTAGATTGCCTTTTAAGAATAAATGCAACGTTTGTAAAATGTATCATATAGAGGTCTAGTACCTCGCGATGTTATCAACTGTTGTAATTCGTTTGTAATCAATATGGACACTGTCCGGATGATTAGTTTCGGATCCTTTCAGTGCCGTAGTTAGCTTTTTCTTCAATAACTGAAACGCTTTCTCTTGTTCATCATTCCATTTAAATTTCTTCCCTTTATGCGTTAATGCAGTCAAGGGTTTTACTATTCTGGAAAAGTCTTGGATGAACCTTCTGTAGTAACCAGCTAGTCCTAAAAACTGGCGTATGTGTTTCGGAGTTTTCGGGGTTTCCCACTTTTCAACAGTTTCTATCTTTGCCGGATCCACCTTAATACCTTCTTTGTTCACTATGTGACCGAGGAATTGAACTTCTTCCAACCAAAATGCACACTTTGAAAACTTAGCGTACAATTCTTCCTTCCTCAATACTTCTAACACCTTTCTCAAATGTTCACCGTGTTCTTGGTCATTCTTTGAGTAAATAAGTATGTCATCAATGAAAACAATGACAAACTTGTCAAGGTATGGTCCACACACTCAGTTCATAAGGTCCATGAACACAGCTGGTGCATTAGTTAAACCAAACGGCATGACCATAAACTCGTAATGACTGTAACGTGTTCTAAAAGCAGTCTTTGGAATATCATCTTCTTTCACCCGCATTTGATGATACCCGAAACGTAAGTCAATCTTTGAATAAACAGACGAGCCTTGTAGTTGATCAAATAAGTCATCGATTCTCGGTAGTGGGTAGCGGTTCTTGATGGTAAGTTTTTTCAACTCTCGGTAGTCAATACACAACCTGAATGTACCATCTTTCTTCTTGACAAACAAAACAGGAGCTCCCCATGGTGATGTGCTTGGTCGAATGAAACCACGCTCTAAAAGTTCTTGTAATTGGCTTTGCAGTTCTTTCATCTCGCTGGGTGCGAGTCTGTAAGGAGCACGAGCTATTGGTGCAGCTCCTGGTACAAGATCTATTTGAAATTCAACAGATCGATGTGGGGGTAATCTCGGTAATTCTTTCGGAAATACATCGGGAAATTCTTTTGCAATGGGAACATCATTGATGCTCTTTTCTTCAGTTTGTACTTTCTCGACGTGTGCTAGAACAGCATAGCAACCTTTTCTTATTAGTTTTTGTGCCTTCAAATTACTAATAAGATGTAGCTTCGTGTTGCCCTTTTCTCCGTACACCATTAAGGGTTTTCCTTTTTCTCGTATAATGCGAATTGCATTTTTGTACCAAATGATCTTTGCTTTCACTTCTTTCAACCAGTCCATACCGATTATCACATCAAAACTCCCTAACTCTACTGGTATCAAATCAATCTTAAATGTTTCGCTAACCAGTTTAATTTCTCGATTCCGACATACATTATCTGCTGAAATTAATTTACCATTTGCTAATTCGAGTAAAAATTTGCTATCCAAAGGCGTCAATGGACAACTTAATTTAGCACAAAAATCTCTACTCATATAGCTTCTATCCGCACCCGAATCAAATAAAACGTAAGCAGATTTATTGTCAATAAGAAACGTACCTGTAACAAGCTCCGGGTCTTCCTGTGCCTCTGCCGCATTAATATTGAAAACTCTTCCGCGGCCTTGTCCATTCGTGTTCTCCTGGTTCGGGCAATTTCTAATAATGTGGCCCAGTTTTCCACATTTATAACAAACTACATTGGCATAACTTGCTCCGACACTACTTGCTCCGCCATTACTTGTTCCGACACCATTTGTTCCATTCGTTCTATTAACCCCTGGTCCGTAGACCTCACACTTCACCGCACTATGACCATTTCTTTTACACTTGTTGCAAAATTTGGTGCAGAACCCCGAGTGATACTTTTCACACCTTTGGCATAGCTGCTTCTGATTGTTGTTGTTGTTGCAGTTATTATTGTTGTTGGAATGATTGTTGTAGTTGTTGTTGTTGTTGTTGTTGTTGTTGTTGTTGTTTTTGTTGTTGGGCCATTTGTTGTAGTTGCGATTGATGTTGCGATTGTTGGGATAATTGTTGCGATTATTGTTGTAATTGCTGTTGTTGTTGTATTGGTGATTCTTATCACCGTTTTCCTCCCACTTTCTTTTGACTTGCTTCACATTGGCCTCTTCAGCAGTCTGTTCTTTAATTCTTTCTTCAATCTGGTTCACTAGTTTGTGAGCCATTCTACATGCCTGTTGTATGGAGGCGGGCTCGTGTGAACTTATATCTTCTTGGATTCTTTCCGGTAATCCTTTCACAAATGCGTCGATATTCTCTTCCTCATCTTCGAATGCTCCCGGACACAATAGGCACAATTCTGTGAATCGTCTTTCGTACGTGGTAATATCAAATCCTTGGGTTCGTAACCCTCTAAGTTCTGTCTTGAGCTTATTGACCTCGGTTCTGGGACGGTACTTCTCGTTCATCAAGTGCTTGAATGCTGACCACGGTAGTGCGTACGCATCATCTTGTCCCACTTGCTCTAGATAGGTATTCCACCATGTTAACGCAGAACCTGTGAAGGTATGCGTAGCGTACTTCACTTTGTCCTCTTCAGTACACTTACTTATGGCAAACACCGATTCGACCTTCTCGGTCCACCGTTTCAATCCGATCGGTCCTTCGGTTCCATCAAATTCCAAAGGTTTGCAGGCAGTGAATTCTTTGTAGGTGCATCCTATACGATTTCCTGTACTGCTAGATCCAAGGTTATTGTTGGTATGTAGCGCAGCTTGTACTGCGACTATGTTTGAAGCTAGAAAAGTACGGAATTCCTCTTCATTCATATTCACGGTGTGTCGAGTAGTCGGTGCCATTTCCTTCAAAATAGTCAAATGGAACAAGTTAATCATACAGAATATTAAGAGTAGTTAATAGTATTTCGTAGCATAATATGAACTCATTTATAAAAGCTTTTTCTTCATATTAGCGTTTTATAAGTTTAAATTCGGGTAGTACCTACCCGTTAAGTTCATACTTAGTAGCTAATATACAATTCAACTACTACAATTCTATATGAAAAGTGATTATAATAATATTTCGCGTTCAAACTTTTACACAATATTTTACAAACTTACAATACCGCTTATTTTACAAATAGCATGAAATATAGCACACAATAAATTTGATACAAGATGGTTGTGAAGATAATTCTAGCTAGTACACAAGTCGTTCAGCAAAGGCAATAAAAACATGTAATTCATACGTCCAGAAACAAGTCATGCATTCTGGTTTTACTAGGATTACTTCCCATCATTGGTCTTGTGGAACATAACCGTTATGGCCGTTGATAAGACAGCGTGTTGTATCGTCGTCAAAGGGACGAGGGTTACGTAATGTCCAACAGTCCCGGAACAATCTAAAAACCTCATTTCTTACCTCAATTACCGACTCCGTCACTTGTGGAAACGTTTTGTTTAATAGTTGTAGCCCGATGTTCTTGTTCTCACTTTGGTGAGAAGCGAACATTACTAATCCGTAAGCATAACATGCTTCTTTATGTTGCATGTTAGCCGCTTTTTCTAAATCACGAAGTCCAATATTCGGATATATTGAGTCAAAATAATTTCTTAACCCATTGCGTAAAATAGCATTTGGGTTCCCCGAAATATATGCATCAAAGTAAACACATCGTAACTTATGGATTTCCCAATTTGATATCCCCTATCTTTCGAACGAAAGCCTTTTATAAACCAAGGCATTCTTGGAACGTTCTTCGAATGTCTTACAAACTGATCTCGCCTTAAATAGTTGTGCCGAAGAATTCTGACCGACTCTAGACAAGATTTCATCAATCATGTCTCCGGGTAGGTCTCTTAAAATATTGGGTTGTCTATCCATTTTATGTATTTATACTGTAAAATAGACAAGAGTTAGATTCATAAAAAAAAATACTTATTAATACAAGCAATTTTTACATATATCATAAAGCATAAGCACACTATATTACATATATTACACCACACGAATACAACTATCTTATTCCGACTCGCTTGTTTCTTCTTCTTCGGTTTTGGTTCGTTTTGCCAAGTTTCTAGGGATATATGATGTTCCCCTAATACGAGCCGTCGTTTTCCACATTGGTTTAGAAAAACCTGGTGGTTTAGAGGTTCCCGGGTCATTGTTACAACTTAAGTACTTTGGGGGTTGACGATACATATAAAGTTCATCGGGGTTGGAATTAGATTTCTCTATTTTTATGCCCTTTCCCTTATTATTTTCTTTTGCCTTTTTAAATTCAGTTGGGGTAATTTCTATAACATCATCGGAATTCTCGTCGGAATCCGATTCATCGGAGAATTGGTAATCCTCCCAATATTTTGCTTCCTTGGCGGAAACACCATTGACCATAATTAACCTTGGTCGGTTGGTTGAGGATTTTCTTTTACTTAACCGTTTTATTATTTCCCCCACCGGTTCTATTTCTTCATCCGGTTCCGATTCTTCTTCCGGTTCCGATTCTTCTTTCGGTTCCGACTCTTCTTCCGGTTTCTCTTCGGGAACTTGTGAATCAGTCCACGAATCATTCCAATTTACATTTGACTCTTCATTATTATTAGGTGAGTCAATAGGACTTGTTTTAGAGGTAGACATCTTTCACATAATATCAAACGCGTTAAAAGATTAATATATCACATAATATTCACATGTTAAAAATATATAGTTTCCAACAAAATTTGTTAAGCAATCATTTTTCAAGCAAACACAGTCAAAGTCCAGACTCACTAATGCATCCTAACAAATTTGATAAGTCACACTAATGCAAAATTCTGGTTCTCTAAGACCAACGCTCGGATACCAACTGAAATGTCCCGTTCTTATTGATTAAAAACATTCCATATTAATTGATTTCGTTGCGAGGTTTTGACCTCTATATGAGACGTTTTTCAAAGACTGCATTCATTTTTAAAACAAACCATAACCTTTATTTCATCAACAAAGGTTTAAAAAGCTTTACGTAGATTATCAAATAATGATAATCTAAAATATCCTGTTTACACACGACCATTACATAATGGTTTACAATACAAATATGTTACAACAAAATAAGTTTCTTGAATGCAGTTTTTATACAATATCATACAAGCATGGACTCCAAATCTCGTCCTTATTTAAGTATGCGACAGCGGAAGCTCTTAATAATCACCTGAGAATAAACATGCTTAAAACGTCAACAAAAATGTTGGTGAGTTATAGGTTTAACCTATATATATCAAATCGTAACAATAGACCACAAGATTTCATATTTCAATATACATCCCATACATAGAGATAAAAATTATTCATATGGTGAACACCTGATAATCGACATTAACAAGATGCATATATAAGAATATCTCCATCATTCTTGGACACCCTTCGGATATGATATAAATTTCGAAGTACTAAAGCATCCGGTACTTTGGATGGGGTTTGTTAGGCCCAATAGATCTATCTTTAGGATTCGCGTCAATTAGGGTGTCTGTTCCCTAATTCTTAGATTACCAGACTTAATAAAAAGGGGCATATTCGATTTCGATAATTCAACCATAGAATGTAGTTTCACGTACTTGTGTCTATTTTGTAAATCATTTATAAAACCTGCATGTATTCTCATCCCAAAAATATTAGATTTTAAAAGTGGGACTATAACTCACTTTCACAGATTTTTACTTCGTCGGGAAGTAAGACTTGGCCACTGGTTGATTCACGAACCTATAACAATATATACATATATATCAAAGTATGTTCAAAATATATTTACAACACTTTTAATATATTTTGATGTTTTAAGTTTATTAAGTCAGCTGTCCTCCTTAGTAACCTACAACTAGTTGTCCACAGTTAGATGTACAGAAATAAATCGATAAATATTATGTTGAATCAATCCATGACCCAGTGTATACGTATCTCAGTATTGATCACAACTCAAACTATATATATTTTGGAATCAACCTCAACCCTGTATAGCTAACTCCAACATTCACATATAGAGTGTCTATGGTTGTTCCGAAATATATATAGATGTGTCGACATGATAGGTTGAAACATTGTATACGTGTCTATGGTATCTCAAGATTACATAATATACAATACAAGTTGATTAAGTTATGGTTGGAATAGATTTGTTACCAATTTTCACGTAGCTAAAATGAGAAAAATTATCCAATCTTATTTTACCCATAACTTCTTCATTTTAAATCCGTTTTGAGTGAATCAAATTGCTATGGTTTCATATTGAACTCTATTTTATGAATCTAAACAGAAAAAGTATAGGTTTATAGTTAGAAAAATAAGTTACAAGTCGTTTTTGTAAAGGTAGTCATTTCAGTCGAAAGAACGACGTCTAGATGACCATTTTTGAAAACATACTTCCACTTTGAGTTTAACCATAATTTTTGGATATAGTTTCATGTTCATAATAAAAATCATTTTCTCAGAATAACAACTTTTAAATCAAAGTTTATCATAGTTTTTAATTAACTAACCCAAAACAGCCCGCGGTGTTACTACGACGGCGTAAATCCGGTTTTACGGTGTTTTTCGTGTTTCCAGGTTTTAAATCATTAAATTAGCATATCATATAGATATATAACATGTGTTTAGTTGATTTTAAAAGTCAAGTTAGAAGGATTAACTTTTGTTTGCGAACAAGTTTAGAATTAACTAAACTATGTTCTAGTGATTACAAGTTTAAACCTTCGAATAAGATAGCTTTATATGTATGAATCGAATGATGTTATGAACATCATTACTACCTTAAGTTCCTTGGATAAACCTACTGGAAAAGACAAAAATGGATCTAGCTTCAACGGATCCTTGGATGGCTCGAAGTTCTTGAAGCAGAATCATGACACGAAAACAAGTTCAAGTAAGATCATCACTTGAAATAAGATTGTTATAGTTATAGAAATTGAACCAAAGTTTGAATATGATTATTACCTTGTATTAGAATGATAACCTACTGTAAGAAACAAAGATTTCTTGAGGTTGGATGATCACCTTACAAGATTGGAAGTGAGCTAGCAAACTTGAAAGTATTCTTGATTTTATGTAACTAGAACTTGTAGAATTTATGAAGAACACTTAGAACTTGAAGATAGAACTTGAGAGAGATCAATTAGATGAAGAAAATTGAAGAATGAAAGTGTTTGTAGGTGTTTTTGGTCATTGGTGTATGGATTAGATATAAAGGATATGTAATTTTGTTTTCATGTAAATAAGTCATGAATGATTACTCATATTTTTGTAATTTTATGAGATATTTCATGCTAGTTACCAAATGATGGTTCCCACATGTGTTAGGTGACTCACATGGGCTGCTAAGAGCTGATCATTGGAGTGTATATACCAATAGTACATACATCTAAAAGCTGTGTATTGTACGAGTACGAATACGGGTGCATACGAGTAGAATTGTTGATGAAACTGAACGAGGATGTAATTGTAAGCATTTTTGTTAAGTAGAAGTATTTTGATAAGTGTATTGAAGTCTTTCAAAAGTGTATAAATACATATTAAAACACTACATGTATATACATTTTAACTGAGTCGTTAAGTCATCGTTAGTCGTTACATGTAAGTGTTGTTTTGAAACCTTTAGGTTAACGATCTTGTTAAATGTTGTTAACCCAATGTTTATAATATCAAATGAGATTTTAAATTATTATATTATCATGATATTATCATGTATGAATATCTCTTAATATGATATATATACATTAAATGTCTTTACAACGATAATCGTTACATATATGTCTCGTTTAAAAATCATTAATTTAGTAGTCTTGTTTTTACATATGTAGTTCATTGTTAATATACTTAATGATATGTTTACTTATCATAATATCATGTTAACTATATATATATATATATCCATATATATGTCATCATATAGTTTTTACAAGTTTTAACGTTCGTGAATCACCGGTCAACTTGGGTGGTCAATTGTCTATATGAAACATATTTCAATTAATCAAGTCTTAACAAGTTTGATTGCTTAACAAGTTGGAAACATTTAATCATGTAAATATCAATCTCAATTAATATATATAAACATGGAAAAGTTCGGGTCACTACAACACGTCCGTATGAACTAGCTCAAATTTCTTCACCTTGGGCGTATTCCCCGATTTCCCTTAAGTCACCTTCTTTTGCTTCCCATAAATACATGGTTCGCAAAACTCAATCTCCACTTTCTTCAAATCCAGAATTCTCCCATTCAAAACAAGAATCTTCATACCTTTCTCACTCATATGCCCGAGTCTTCGGTGCCATAGAGTAGAATCGGTTTCAACATCAGCCCTAGCAACCACTGTGTCTTCATCAAACACCTCAATCATATAAAATGTTCCCCTTTTTTGTCCACGAGCCACGATACAACTACCCTTAACTACCTTCCATTGGCAGTTTTCAAAAGTAACCACGTTACCTTCCTCATCTAATTGACCAACCAAGATAAGGTTCCCTTTTAACTTAGGAATGAACCTCACGTCTTTCAAAGTCTAATTTGAACCAAGAGTAGTCTTCAATACAACATCTCTAATGCCCTCAATCTCAAGCCTTTTATTATTTGCCAATCTGACCTTACCTTGATACGATCAAAAATTCTTCATCATACTCTTAGTGGGTAAGGCATGAAAAGAAGATCCCGAATCCAAGATTCAAGACTCCGCCAAATTTTCAACACTACATAAAAGTGTATCTTCTGTATCTTCTGCGGTCAAGTTGACACCTTTCACCGG
This sequence comes from Rutidosis leptorrhynchoides, assembly GCF_046630445.1. Classification (NCBI taxonomy): domain Eukaryota; kingdom Viridiplantae; phylum Streptophyta; class Magnoliopsida; order Asterales; family Asteraceae; genus Rutidosis; species Rutidosis leptorrhynchoides. Next base: position 166,815,112 of record NC_092343.1, read on the forward strand.
AGGATTTTTGCAATTCCTTTGAAAGTTCTCCTTTTGATTGCAACCTCTAACAAATAGCTTCACTTCGGTCTTTTGATGGATACCTCGTCTTGGACTTCTTCCTACCATTCTTTTCACCATGATCAGTTTTCCTACCACGGTTGTTGGTACTCAATAAAGATCCGGATGACGATTCCCCCTAGTTTCTCCTACGAGTGTCTTTACCGAGAATCAAATCCATAATACCTTTAAACGCTAGCTTAGTAGTTCTCGTAGAGCTACTAACCGCGGTAACAGTACCCGACCAACTTTCTAGTAATGATGAAAGCATGATTAGTGCTTTTAGTTCATGGCTATTTATATAGGCAAAACTCAACAAGGAAATAATTTAACGAGCAATAAAATGCGTTTTTAGAAGTTTCTTCTCGTCAGGCCTTGACTCGCGATTACGAGTTCTTATGTGCATCTCCTTTCACGATCGCAAGATACATGTCAAGCTCTTCTTCCAGTCGTGAGTTTCGTTCTCCCCATCGTGTGTCCTGATCAAACTAACCTTGCGTTCACGAGTTTAAGCTTCGCGATCGCGAGTTGCACCTACTTCTTTGTTTTTGTTTACGCTCCTTCACTTCAACAAAAAGATGGTTAGAAATGGATGTTGGAAAATAATGGGAACTTCATAGTTAAAAAGCTCACTGCTATAATTGATGGCGTTCTACTTGCTTATCACTTCAAACAGTGAGACACTTCGAAATCATCTTGTTCCTAAAATGGTAGAAGTGTTTATTTGGCGAGCTATGAGGGGAAGATTACCAATGAGAATTGAATTAGATAAGAGGGGCATTGACTTGCATAGTATGAGATGCCCAATTTGTGATGGTGGATTGAAAACGGTCGAACATGTCCTTTGGTCGTGTCACTTTGTGAAGAATGTTTGGAATCGGTTCTTCAAATGGTGGGATTTTGATGTGGCTAATCTGAATTTCAGGGATCTTTTAAGGGAAACAACATGCACCAAGCTACGTCCGATGCCATTTCAGTTTGGTAAGCTTTTTTGTGGATATGATGTTACTTTCTTTGGAAATATAGGAACAAAAAAATCTTTAAAAACACAACACCAATGGCTCTTAACGAGATATAGAATCTATCCTTTAATTGGATATCTTGAAGATTCAAGAACTCCAAACACAAATGGCTTAAATGGCTTTCCGCTCCTGGTTCATGTGTTAGATAAGGTAGCCAGGTTCATGTTGCGACCTCCGCAACTGAATCTGCTGCTCGAATATCTTGCCTCCTGTAGGGTAAGCATTTGATAGTCTTATACTTGAGGCAGTGTAACAACCCTACTTTTTCCGTCATTTCTGTTAACTATCCGTTAATCGTTTTAACGGTGTTTACTTGATTTTATATGTGTTTAAGTGTATTAAATGCATACTTGATCCCTGAAAGGTTACATGAATTAATATGGGTTAAAATTAATTAATAAACTTATTTCGATTAATGAAATACGATGAAAACGCAACGGTTTTGAATAACTGCAAAAACTACTTTTCGAGTAACGAAATGCTCGGGTTTATTTTAATAATTATTTTTATAATTATTAACTTTTAAAAATATTTAATTTATTGGGTATTTTAATAAAATAAACGATTGGACGCTGTTAACGATCGGTTTAGCGTTTTGGGCCTTCAGTACGTTTAAACGACACTTGAAACGTACCATGATTACATGTTAATGGACAACACGAGCCCGGGAAACCATCCCAAGTGGGCCACGGCCGAAACCCCATCCCCACCCCTTTATTTTCTATTTTGGACTTGTATTGGGTTTTGTGTGTGCATTAGGCCCTAATTTGGAAACTATATAAACACCCTAAACCTAATTAAACCCTCACAACTCTCATCCAGTCGACTTTTTTTCTCCCTCCCTCCCCTTTGTGACTGTCTACTTCCATCCCCAAAAACACCATCAAATTTTAATTTTTAGATTAAACGTTTTACACGAGTCTTGCAATTCACATCGTTATCTACGCATTGGTGTAACCAATTTAGTAAGCTAAGGTATATTTCTCTAAACCATAATTGATATAGATATGATTTTGTTAGTGTTTTATAGTGCAAGTGGTCTATTGCTCAAATCGATACGCGTTATTGTTTATTGCTTGTGTTAATTCGATTATTTGATGTGATTAGGGTTAATCACGAATTTGTTTTGCATGATTACAGAAACTTGACTTTATTTAATGTTAAATATTATTATAAATTTGAAATCCTCTCAAAAAACTAAAAATTTAAGGCTTTAGATTCGCGTATTTTCGTTACCGTATGCGTAAGATATGATTAAATGAAGTTTTATCGATGAATTTGTGAATAAATCGAATTCTGGAAAAAAGGTGCATGAAATTGAGATATATTCTGATCCTAAATGTGTAGAGGATTCAAATACACACAAGTTAGACTAGGATATCATGCTATTTGGATTTGTAATGCTCACGTTATGCTTAATCGAACGTTCATGACAAAAGTGAATTATTCGGTAACTTAAATTAAATTCTAAAGGCTATTTAAAATGAGATAATGAATCAAGTATTTGCATTTCTGGAAAATTCATATATTGTAGATAACTTTTCATCTAGGCCTTGCATTGTATGGATTATTATAGCTTGCGTAATGTGCGTACGAACACGATAACATGTATTCTGTCCAAATTTGCTAGGTATGCACCCTTAGCCTTATAAGTTGACTTGTGTATAATTTGAGAACTTTATCTTCTGGATATTGAATCTTTATATTCTATGTGATAAAAGTCTATTTTATTGCAAACCTCGAAACTTAATACATTGTGCACACTAAGGCCGTAGATTTGGTAACTGCTAAATTGAGCTGAAACAGAATGTCCAACTTGCATGAATAAACTGTACCAATTGGCTAAACAAAAATGTCTCATCTTTTGATATGTGGTAATTTGACTTGTCACTGAACCATTTCCACTGACCTAGCTTGATTTTCATGTCCCTAGCTCCGGTTATAACCATTACGAGATTGGTGCGCAGTCTGAAACGGATTTGGTAAACCATAACTGCACCTATTCTGAAACCCGACTTGTAGACATCGTATGAGAACCTGGTTATGATTTTTGGAAACATTTATGAGTCTAGTTGATATATGGAGTTTTCCGTATTACCATAATTAATGTGCTATGAATTATTGTGCGTTATTTACAACTTGTGCATGAACTTTATGCTAGACGATAAACTGTGAACGTGATTGTTTGACAAACTGTGAACTAAAACATGTTAGTTGACTTAGGATTGACAAGTTGACCAAGATTGCATGACCTACTGATATAGTTGATTTTAGTTGACTACTTTGACCAAGTTTGACTTTTGGTTGACTTTTGTTGACTTGCATGAACTAGTTGACTACGTATGGACTTTTACTTTAAAACGCGTCGAGTCGAGCAATAGGACAACTTACTCTATGAAACCACTATTATATAAGACATAAATATTGACCAACCTAAATACGTATACTTAGGTTGCATTACTCGGCAATAAACCGTACAAGTTACTTGCTTACTTTTCATTCAGAGCTTTTCAAATGTGAGTCTATAGTCCCGCTTTTTACATATTTTCAGGGATGAGAATACACGATATTATACTTACATTTTTCAAATACTTTTATGTTTGACATGAGTACTTATTATACATATTGAGTTTTGTTCACAAAGTCCCTAGCTTGAATACTTTTATTACCTTCGGGTAAGCACAATTTAGATGGACGGATCCGTTAGGTTAGACAAACCTCACCCTACTATAACTGTGGTGCATTTACTTTGAACTGTTTGTACACTCAAACAAGTGTATACATTTTTATGGGGTAAAGGAGGTCTTTATGCTAGTATCCAGGTGCTCAAGGATTATGTAACATTTTGCAACATTGGGTTGTACTTATTGAAATCTTATGGTCGAATGCAAACGAACTATTTTCCGATTTCTGATTTTTAGATACTATTTTATATACTCAAACCTGTAGATTCACCAACATTATTTATTGACCTGTTTTTGCATGTTTGTATTCTCAGGTCCATAAAAGGGATAACTTCCACTGTGTGTTTGATGCTTTGGTCTGGCCGTGAAGTCAGCATGCTTTTATTAAAGAGATTTATTACTTTCGCATTTAAACTTTTACAATCGTTTAATACTGTTGGCTTGTGGTTACGATCACAATAGTATTACTTATTTTGGTTTATTGACTTATGTTTTGAAAATCAACTGTTTTTAATGAAATTAAATGCGAATGCTTTGAAACGTCTAATATAGAGGGCGTAACAGTTAACTGTGAAACCTATGATTAACACGCCATCAGATGGGAATTTGGAGAGGTGTTATAGTTGGTATCAGCGCCAGGTTTACCTAGGATTAGGCTGTATTAGATGTCGGACTTTTGGACATCTTTTGAGTCTAAACCGTAACCATAGACTAGTTAAGCTACATAGACTATAGTTACACTGCTTGCTGCCTTACTTGATTTATATCTAACCTAAGTGATATAAATTCTAGGATACTAACTTGCATTTCTTTTGAGTGCTAAATGACTTCTTCCAATCCTATAATTCTCACCGACTCCGACACGGAATCTGAGGAAATCGTGCATGCACAGGGAAACACTATATTTGAGTTTGAGGATGAGGCTATGTCCGAACCTGAGATGGAGTCTGAAACCGGGGAGGATCCAGAAGAGGAACCGGAAGAGGAATCGGAGGAGGAATCGGAGGAGGAACTCGAATTCGAACCCGAACCCGAACCCAAATTACTTGATTCACCTCCTGGCACAAATTCACCTTTCAGGGACCCATATTACGATAACCCCTACGGACCGAGAGGCCACCGTAGGATACCGAAGGGACCCGCCCAAGCCAATAATCCATTTTGGAAATTTTTTTCACACGACAGCCGAACACTTCAGGAATGCCATCGTTTTCATCCTTATGATGCTTATACTTTTAAACCTAACACCTCCACTAATGCTACCAATAACAATGACACCGATGACCTCAAGCTAAGAGTTGAGAACCTAGAGAAGATCATCGAGTACCTGTTGGAGGAGCTTGGGAAACCTAAATAGAAGAAGCTTTATTGAACTGGTTCCACATTACTTAATACTATTTCATATTATTACTTATTACTTGGTGTTTACACATACTTTGCTTGATGTGGTTTTTCCTACTATTCATAGTTTTTACGTTATAACTTTTGGGAATATTTTGTTTCTTGTTATTGCGTGAATAATAAATGAAATGTTTTGCTACTTATAGGGGTGGGTTACTACTAATCTGTGATGCATGATGAGTTATTATCGACTGTTGTGAATTCCTTACAATCACTACTATCCCTACATAACACTAGTGTCACTACTGTCACTACTTACTACAACTAGTGCTACTTAACACTACTTCTTACTACTAAGAATCTTTCCGTATTACTATTATTATCTACTAGTCTTCAACACTCGTTGCTAGTATATTTTTATATAGCGTTGTTTTGACACTGACCTGGTGTATTTTTCTATGTTGAAGATGCCTCCGAAGGAATCCACAAAAGCTCAAATCAGGAGACTCGTTGCTGAAGGAATCGCGGTGGAAAGAGCTGAATTGCTTAGGAAGCTCAACAACACACACAACAACAACGATCATGGTGGTCTGAGCAACAACAACGGAAACCAAGACCATGGTGGATGTTCCCATAAGACATTCACTAACTGCAACCCACACTCATTTAGTGGGACTGAGGGACTCGTTGGTCTCAATCGTTGGTTCGAGAAATTATAGTCTATTTTTCGTATCAACGGGTGTAATGATAATGATCGAGTGGGATTTGCTACGGGCACACTATCTGATAGTGCGCTCACTTGGTGGAATAACTATGCACGATCCTTAGGTCATGATCAAGCTTATGCCCTTCCCTGGGAAACTTTGAAGTAGAGAATGATTGAGGAGTACTGTTCTCGCAATGAGATCAAGAAGATGGAATGTGAGTTTCGTGGGCTGAAGCTAGTAGGCACTGATCTCATTGGATATAACAATAGGTTCTTTGAGTTGGCCTTGATGTGTCCCGAAATGGTCACTCCTGAGACTCGTAAGATAGAGCAATATATTGAAGGTTTGAGTAAGAATATTCAAGGTGAGGTTACTACTTCTAAACCCACTACTGTGCAAGAATCTATTGATATGGCAAGTTTGTTACTGGATCAGATTACTCAGCGAGGAAAGGGTACTACTGTCAATGAGGTTAAGTCTAATGATGGCAAGAGAAAGTGGAACGGTGGGCAAGACAAGATCCATAACCAGCAACCGTTCAAAAAGTAAGATGCTTACAAAAACAACGTTGGGGTCACTGGAGCTAACTCTGGGTATAAGGGTAAGAAGCCACAATGTCAAAGGTGTGGCAAGCATCACTCTGGAACCTGTACTGCTGTAATTTGTGACCGGTGTAAGAAGCTTGGCCATTTGGCCAAGGATTGTAAGGTGAACCTCAACAACAATACCAACAACAGCACTGCGAACAATGCAAATAATACCGGTAATGCTAAGAATTGTTTTGGTTGCGGACAACCTGGTCATTTCAAGAAAGATTGTCCTAAGAACAACAACACTGGAACTGCTCGAGGTCGGGCATTCAACATCAACTCTGTGGAAGCTCGTGATGATCCGAAGCTAGTCACGGGTACGTTTTCACTCAATGATCAACATGTTTATGTTTTGTTTAACACCGGTGCTGATAGAAGTTTTATATCTAAAGATATTTATCACAACGTTAAGAACCCTATCTCTCCCTTAGATAACGTGTATTCCATAAAACTAGGGAATAGTAACTTGATGAGAGCTGATAAGATTATTCGTGGTTGTATTTTGAAGTTAGAGGGTAAGCCTTTTGATATTGATGTGTTACCTATTAAACTGGGAAGTTTTAACCTTGTAGTTGGAATGGACCGGTTAGCTGACAACAAAGCCGAAGTGGTCTGTGACCTAAAGGCTATTCGTATTCCTATTGCAAACGATGAACCTATGATGATATATAGAGAGAAGAATGGCTCACAACTACATCTCATTAACTGCCTGAAAGTTCAGAAGTATGTGAGAAAGGGATGTATCACGTTTATGGCTCACGTAAGCTAAGTTGAACCTAAAGAAAGGAGACCCGAAGACGTTCCTATAGTTAAGGATTTTCTTGAAGTTTTTTCGGAGGAACTACTAGGTCTCCCACCGCATCGGAAAGCTGAGTTTCAGATAGATTTAGTGCCACGAGCTGTACCGATGGCTCGCGTACCATACAGACTTGCACCCCCCATAAATCCAAGAGTTGTCTAGCCAATTGCAAGATTTGTTAGACAAGGGATTCATACAACCGAGTTCTTCACCGTGGGGAGCTCCGGTCTTGTTCGTTAAGAAAAAGGATGGGTCGATGAGATTATGTATCGGCTATAGAGAGTTGAAGAAGTTGACAATAAAGAATCGGTATCCACTGCCGAGGATTAATAACTTATTCGATAATTTACAGGGATCTAGTTGCTACTCGAAGATTGATCTGAGATCCGGGTATCACCAATTGAGGGTCAAAGAAGCTGATGTCCCGAAGACGGTGTTTAGAACACGCCATGGACATTATGAGTTTACAGTGATGCCGTTTGGTTTAACGAATGTACCAGTAGTGTTCATGGACCTCATGAACCGTGTGTGTAAGCCATACCTAGATAAATTCTTCATTGTGTTTATTGATGACATATTAGTGTACTCCAAGAACAAAGAAGAGCACGAGCAACATTTACGTTCGATACTGACTATGCTTAGAGAAGAGCAACTGTATGCAAAGTTCTCGAAGTGTGAATTTTGGTTGCAAGAGGTACAATTCCTTGGTCATGTTGTAGGTGCCAATGGAATACAAGTTGATCCGGAAAAGATCGAAACGGTTAAGAATTGGGAAATCCCAAAGACACCAACACAGATCCGACAATTCTTGGGTCTAGCTGGTTACTATAGGAGATTCATTGAAGGATTCTCTAAGATTTCCCGACCATTAACCGCGTTGACTCATAAAGGCAAGAAGCATGAGTGGTCAGAATTGCAAGAAACTGCATTTCAGTTGTTAAAGGAGAAGCTAACAACTGCACCGATATTGTCTCTACCCGAGGAAAACAAGGACTTCATTATCTATTGTGATGCCTCACGTCAAGGAATAGGTTGCGTACTTATGCAACGAAACAAGGCTATCACCTATGGATCGCGACAGTTAAATATTCATGAGCAGAACTACACAACAAACGATCTTAAACTAGGAGCTGTAGTCTTCGCACTCAAAATGTGGAGACATCACCTGTATGGAACCAAGTTTACTATCTTCACCGACCATAAGAGTTTACAGCATATATTTGATCAGAAACAGCTCAACATGAGAAAGTGACGCTGGATGGAATTGCTTAACGATTACGATTGCGAACTTCAATACCATCCTGGCAAGGTGAATGTTGTAGTGGATGCCTTGAGCAGAAAAGAGAGAGAGAGAGAGAAACCTCTCAGGGTTAAAGCTCTTAACATGATTTTACGTACGAACCTTACCACACAGATCCGCTAAGCACAACTGGAAGCCGTAAAACAAGAGAATGTCGATGTGGAATTTATCAAGGGACTGGATAAGAAATTCGACATAAAAGAGGATGGAACATGATATTTTGCTAATCGAATTTGGGTACCAAAGTTTGGTGGATTGAGAGAACTAGTGTTGGAGGAAGCACACAAGTCAAGGTACTCAATTCATCCTAGATCAGATAAAATGTACCAAGATTTGAAGGCGTTTTATTGGTGGCCAAATTTGAAAGCTAACATCGCTACCTATGTCGGAAGGTGCTTAACTTGCGCTAAGGTCAAGGCTGAACATTAGAAGTCATCGGGGTTACTGACTCAACCAGAGATTCCCAGTGAAAATGGAAATGTATTGCAATGGACTTCATTAGGAAACTGCTGAAAAGTGTGGGAGAGTACGACACCATTTGGGTTGTCGTTGATCATCTCACTAAGTCTGCAAACTTCTTACCGATAAGAGAAACTGATAAGATGGAGAATTGGCTCAAGTCTACTGATGTGCGTAGGGGTGTATACAAAATAGTTATATTTTTACTACGAAATACGATGAAATATGATACAAGTTTTAATTAATTTATTTACAAATGGGATATACCTAAACTCTGCTACAACACTATAGGCATTGTACCTAATCGTAGAGTAGTATAGTTTTTAGTAAGTCTGGTTCGTTCCACAGGGAGACGACCTATTTTACACTATATTTTAAACAACTATATTTGTAAAAAATATATATTTTTATATATAATAATAATAATATAAAAGGGGGTTTACCGTTTAATGACCGGTTTGTCGATTTTATATTTTAAGTCACAATTAAAACCTAATGAAAAATATAAATGACGATAATTTAAGTGCGTAAAATAAAATGCGATAAGAAATAAGATAAAATTATTATACTTATTTAAACTTCCGTAATCATGATGTTCGACTTTTTGATTTTAATTAATTATCCTGGGTTAATTGTCTTTTGTCTTGGATTATTTAATATGTCCATCTGGTTTTTGTCCATAACAGTCCATCAGTCATAAATATAAAGTGCGAGTGTCCTCGTCAAATTATCCTTATATCCGAAGTCAAATATTCTAACTAATTGGGGACTTAAACTATAATTACACCAATTTTCCTTGTATGTAATTCACCCCTGTTTTAATAAGTCCATTGACTATTAATCCATTCCCGTGTCCGGTTAAATGAATGATTATTAGTACTTATAAATATCCCGCCCACCGTGTCCGATCGAGTGTATATGGCTATTTATAGGTACGTCCAATTGTAAATCTTTATATTAAATTAACGAACTATCATTCAATTAAACAAATATAAAGCCCATTAATAGCCCATAGTCTAATTTCCACAAGTGTCGTTCTTTTGTTCAAACCCCAATTATGGTACAAAGCCTAATTACCCCATCTTTAATATTTAGCCCAACATCATGATTACTTCGATTTAAATAAGCATTGATAATGCTAAAAACGAACATATATTTCATAGCATTATTCCTCAAGAAAGACAAGCTTTTAGTTGCAATTGTTCTATTTACAAGTGATATTCGTTTAAATAATAAAAGGTGAAGACAAAAGGCAGATTCGACAAATTGAAGACAAAAAGGTCCAAAGAGCTAAAAAGTACAAGATACAATCAAAAAGGTTCAAAATATTGATGAGGAACGTCTCAAAATGACAAAAGTACAAGTTACAAGACGCAAAGTACACGATATAAAATAATACGCGAGGACGTCCGAAAATCCGGAACCGGGACCTGAGCCAAGAAGAAACGCCCGACGCAACGGACCAAAAATATCTAGTCTACTATGCACAAGAATATAATATAATATATATATAATTATATATAATTATATATTATATATATTATTATTATTATATTACGTCGGCAAGAAGAAAACAAAAGTAGTTGGCTGAATCCAGGGTGGCCATGCGACTCGCATGGCCAGAAGCACAAAACCATGCGAGTCGCATGGTGTGAGATTGCTGGTCAGGTCCTATAAATAGCCAGTTTTCTGACGAGTTTTAATCATTTTTTTCTTCTCTTCATACGAAGTAATATATTTATATTTATAATTTATATTTTAATTTTAATTATAATTCTAATAATAAGGGTATGTTAGCGAATGTTGTAAGGGTGTAAGTCGAAATTCTGTCCGTGTAACGCTACGCTATTTTTAATCATTGTAAGTTATGTTCAACCTTTTTATATTAATGTCTCGTAGCTAAGTTATTATTATGCTTATTTAAAACGAAGTAATCATGATGTTGGGCTAATTACTAAAATTGGGTAATTGGGCTTTGTACCATAATTGGGGTTTGGACAAAAGAACGACACTTGTGGAAACTAGACTATGGGCTATTAATGGGCTTTATATTTGTTTAACTAAATGAAAGTTTGTTAATGTTAATATAAAGATTTACAATTGGGCGTCCCTATAAATTACCATATACACTCGATCGGACACGATGGGCGGGGTATTTATATGTACGAATAATCGTTCATTTAACCGGACACGGGAATGGATTAATAGCCACTAGAATAATCAAAACAGGGGTGAAATTACATTCAAGGGTAATTGGTGTAATTGTTAACAAAGTAGTAAAACCTTGGTTTACACGCAGTCGATAACCTGGTGTATTCATTAAACAAAGTATTAAAACCTTGTTACAATTCGAATCCCCAATTAGTTGGAATATTTATCTTCGGGTATAATAATAATTTGACAAGGACACTTGCAATTTATATTTATGACTGATGGACTGTTATGGACAAAAACCAGACGGACATATTGAATAATCCAGGACAAAGGACAATTAACCCATGGGCATAAAACTAAAATCAACACGTCAAACATCATGATTACGGAAGTTTAAATAAGCATAATTCTTTTATATCATATTTTATTTCCTTTATTGTATATTTAATTGCACTTCTAATTATCGCACTTTTATTTATTGTTATTTCATTTTATCGCACTTTTAATTATCGTACTTTTTAATTATCGCAATTTAATTTTATCGCATTTTTATTATTCGCAATTTCATTATCGTTATTTACTTTACGCTTTAATTTAAAGTCTTGTATTTATTTTATATTTTACATTAGGTTTTAACTGCGACTAAAGTTTTAAAATCGACAAACCGGTCATTAAACGATAAAAACCCCCCTTTATAATATCACTTATATATATATTTGTATTTTTATAAAAGTAAACTAATATAGCGTTGAGCTTTGTTTAAAGATTTCCCTGTGGAACGAACCGGACTTACTAAAAACTACACTACTGTACGATTAGGTACACTGCCTATAAGTGTTGTAGCAAGGTTTAAGTATATCCATTCTATAAATAAATAAATATCTTGTGTAAAATTGTATCGTATTTAATAGTATTTTCTAGTAAAATATAAGCTATTTTGTATACTACCCCGCTGCACATCAAGTATTTTTGGCGCCGCTGCCGGGGAACTCATTTTCGCCGAAGCGAAACGCCATATTTTTAATTTTTAAGTTATAATTAGTTTTTGTAAAATTTATATTTTTGTTTAAAAATAAAAAAAACATATATAAAAAAAAAAAAAAAAAACTTTTAAAATCGAAAAAAAAAAAATATTTTAAGTATATTTTTAAGTTTTTCTTTTATTTTTACAAAATTATAAAGTATTTTAAGTTTATTTTTAAGTTTTTATTTTAATATATTTATATTTTAAATATAAAACAGAAAAAAGAAATTAAATATAAAATAATACGTGACCCGTCATTTGAACCAGTCCAGTTGAACTGGTCCAGTTCAGTCATGCGACTCGCATGACCCAACCCATAAAACCATGCGACTCGCATGAAGGGTCTGACAGGGCCACATTAAAACCCTAATTTCGCATTTAATGCGTATTAATTTATTTTTATTATTTAAACCCTAGTTTTATTTATTATTATTAATTAAGTTTTAAGTTATTTAAATTAATTATTACTTTTAACTAGTTTTAATTATATAATACTTAATACTTTAAATTATAAAATATAAAAATAATATTTTTATAAAATCTAATATTTTTATAACTTTTTATAACTTTTATATTTTGTCCCTTTTTAATCGTTGTAGCGTAATATTTGTATTTTTTTTAGCTCATATTTAATTTTAAAATTAGTTTTTGCTATAGTTATTTTTACTCTTAGATTTTTAGGCTTTGCCGTAGAATTCCTTAAGTGCTTTTTCTTTAGACTAAGATTTAGGTGCTTTAGAATTTTGCGACGCCTTTTTAAGTTTTAGTTTCTTTTTAAGTTATTTCCAATTGGGATTTAGTTTTTCCCTGTAAGCTTTAATATTTTTAGACCTTTTACTATGTATCAATTATCATTCCAATTAGTAATTTCAATTTGCGATTATAATTTTAAGTTAGTTGTAGTAATAAGGTTAAATTAGTTAAGTATTTTTAAGTTTTGATAAGTTTCTTTTATTTTTCCGTCACCTTTTATTTTTCAACCATTTTTCTTTTTCGACATTTTTCGACGCGCAATCTTTTTCTCTCTTATTTCTCGCCATTCTAGTTTTAGGACTTAGAATTTTATTCTACTTCTTATCTAAATTTCTTAAAATTACGAAAATTTATTTTAAGTGGTTAAATTGATAGACATCAAAATTTTCTGGTTCGTAGTAATAGTTGGATTTGTACGTGGACCGGGTTATTGGAGCCAAACAGTCCTCAATTATATTGAGACCAAACGAATCCTGCCCCTCTGCTGCATCTTTTGGCTATTCGAAACGTGGGCAAAATCAGAAAAGTCTATTGATTGGATAACTTATTATAATTTTTCTTTCCTTTTAAAAACTAATAGGATATTCTGTGAATGCACCGAGCAAGACGTTCATCACCTTTTGTACGTTCACCACCTGTAACTCGATCAAGACATCGTTTAACAAATATAACCGCCGTTGATTTTTCTTTAGAATCGTCATCCAGTCGACCAAGTACTTCAGTTCAAATTACCGATAATCCATTTTTTGAACCCAACCTCACAATTGAGAATCCAGAAAATATTCAGGAACGGTTCGTAGATCCTGAACCATTAAACTTTCCTCCGGAACCACCAATCATTCAAACAGAGATTGTTGAGGAACGAACTATTAAATCAGAATCATCTAGTGATACCGATTCAACAAATTCAATTATGGAGAATCTGGAACCTTTAAGTATGGAAGACCGAATGAGAGCTAAACGCACTGGCCAAGGTCACGCAATTACTCATCCAGACATTAATGCGCCAGATTATGAAATCAAAGGACAAATTTTACACATGGTGACTAATCAATGCCAATTTAGTGGTGCGCCGAAGGAAGATCCAAATGAACATCTACGTACCTTTAATAGGATCTGCACACTATTTAAAATACGAGAAGTGGAGGATGAACAGATATATCTCATGTTATTTCCCTGGACTTTAAAGGGAGAAGCCAAAGATTGGTTGGAATCGTTACCTGAAGGGGCGATCGATACATGGGACGTTTTAATTGATAAATTTCTTAAACAATTCTTTCCTGCATCTAAAGCTGTAAGACTTCAAGCAGAAATTGTTACGTTCACACAGAAACCAAATGAAACTCTATATGAGGCGTGGACAAGATATGGAAAGTTGTTAAGAGGATGTCCGCAACATGGTTTAGACACCTGTCAAATAGTACAAATATTCTACCAAGGATGCGACATCACTACAAGAAAAGACATAGATATAGCCGCTGGTGGTTCGATTATGAAGAAAACCGAAACTGATGCTTACAAAATTATTGATAACACTGCTTCCCACTCACATGAGTGGCACCAAGAAAAAGATATCATTAGATCATCTAAAGCAGCTAGAGCCGATTCTAGCCATGACTTAGATTCCATTTCCGCAAAGATAGATGCTTTCGAGAGATTAATGGAAAAGATGACTAAAGATATTCATGCTATACGAATTAGTTGTGAGCAGTGTGGAGGACCACATTTGACAAAAGATTGTCTCAATATTGAATTAACAATGGAACAAAGAGAGAATATTTCATACATAAACCAAAGGCCTGGAAATAATTATCAGAATAATTATCAACCGCCAAGACCGATTTACAATCAAAACCAGAATTATAACCGAAATATTCCATACAACAACCAACAAGGTCCTAGCAATCCACAATTATCCAATAATACTTACAATCAGCAAAGACCTAATTTTCAAAACAAACCACCACAACAAACCGATGATAAAAAGCCGAATTTAGAAGATATGATGACGAAGCTAGTTGAAACTCAAACGCAGTTTTTCACATCTCAAAAACAAACAAATGAACAAAATGCTCAAGCATTTAGAAATCAACAAGCTTCTATTCAAAATCTAGAACAAGAAGTAAGTAACCTAGCAAGGTTAATAGGTGAAAGAAAACCGGGAAGTCTACCTAGCGATACAAACGCTAACCCCCGGAATGAAACAGCTAAAGCTATTACCACAAGAAGTGGTACAACACTTAAACCACCTAAAATACCTGTAACTTCTGAAGAAACTATTCCTACTCCACAAGAACCACAACCTGATCAAGATAAGGAAAAAGAACCGGTAGTTGAAAAGGTTAATGAAGATAACACAGTTAAGGATAAACCTTATGTTAAACCATACCAACCACCACTTCCTTACCCGAGTAAAATGAAGAAGGAAAAACTTGAAGCCGAGCAATCCAAATTCTTGGATATGTTTAAACAGATAAATGTAAATCTTCCTTTCATTGATGTGATTTCAGGAATGCCAAGATATGCTAAATTCTTGAAAGATCTAATCACGAATAGAAAGAAAATGGAAGAACTCTCGGCTGTTACTATGAATGCTAATTGTTCAGCAGTGCTGTTGAATAAGATACCAGAAAAACTATCTGATCCAGGAAGTTTCACAATTCCATGTTTTCTGGGTAGTCTTAGTTCAATAGAAGCATTGGCTGATTTAGGTGCTAGTATAAATCTAATGCCGTATTCACTATACGCTAAACTAGACCTTGGAGAATTGAAACCAACCAGAATAAGCATACAACTAGCCGATAGATCAATAAAATATCCTAGAGGGATAATGGAGAACATGCTAGTTAAAGTTGGTACTTTAGTATTCCCAGTAGATTTTGTTGTTTTAGACATGGAAGAAGATTCTCAAGTTCCTCTCATATTAGGAAGACCATTCTTAAACACGGCTAAAGCAATGATAGACGTGTTCGGTAAGAAACTGACCCTAAGTATAGAGGATGAGAGTGTTACCTTTTCAGTTGATAGAGCAATGCAACAACCACAATCTGCAGATGATACATGTTATTATATTCAAACTATAGATGCACATGCAGAATTATTAGAAGAATTTCCAGAATTACAAGGAACAGGAGAATGTTCTTTAGGAGAAGGAAATGAACCAATTGATGAAGCTGAAATGTTAGCTACACTTATAGCTAATGGATATGAACCAACAACAGAAGAAATTCAAATGCTAAAAGAAGAAGACAGATATCGATATAAATCATCGATAGAAGAACCTCCGAAATTAGAGTTAAAGCCACTTCCAAACCATTTGGAATACGCTTATTTACATGGTGAATCTGAATTACCTGTAATAATATCGTCTTCTCTTACTGAAAATGAGAAATCACAACTCATTTCTGTGTTGAAAGCTCATAAACCAGCCATTGCATGGAAGATTCATGATATTAAAGGAATAAGTCCTTCGTATTGCACACATAAAATCCTTATGGAAGAAGGTCATAAAACGTATGTGCAACGCCAACGAAGACTAAATCCTAATATGCAAGATGTAGTTAAGAAAGAGATTATTAAACTGCTAGATGCAGGTTTGATATATCCAATCTCTGATAGTCCATGGGTAAGCCCAGTTCAATGCGTGCCTAAGAAGGGTGGCATGACTGTCATTACAAATGAGAAAAATGAGCTTATTCCTACTAGGACTGTAACAGGATGGCGTGTATGTATTGATTATAGAAAATTAAATGACGCCACCAGAAAAGATCACTTTCCCTTACCTTTCATAGATCAAATGTTGGAAAGATTAGCCGGAAATAGTTACTATTGTTTTCTAGATGGATTTTCCGGATATTTTCAAATTCCAATAGCACCCGAAGATCAAGAGAAAACCACATTCACGTGCCCTTATGGTACTTTTGCTTACAAACGCATGCCATTTGGACTTTGCAACGCCCCTGCAACCTTTCAAAGGTGTATGATGGCGATTTTTCACGACATGATAGAAGAATGCATGGAAGTATTCATGGATGACTTTTCAGTCTTCGGTGATACATTTAAATCATGTCTAGTTAATTTGGAACGAATGCTAATTAGATGCGAAAAATCAAATCTAGTACTTAATTGGGAGAAATGCCATTTCATGGTTAAAGAAGGCATCGTTCTTGGACATAAAATTTCAAAAGAAGGAATTGAAGTGGATAGAGCTAAAGTAGATGTAATTGCTAAACTTCCACATCCCACAAATGTTAGAGGAGTTAGGAGTTTTCTAGGGCATGCCGGTTTTTACCGACGTTTTATAAAAGATTTTTCTAAAATTGCCACTCCTATGAATAAACTCCTAGAAAAGGATGCTCCATTCATCTTTTCAGATGAATGTATCAAATCTTTTAATATTCTTAAAGAAAAACTCACTAATGCACCAATCATGATAACACCAAATTGGAATCTACCATTTGAACTAATGTGCGATGCAAGTGATTTTGCAATGGGAGCCGTTTTAGGACAAAGGATTGAAAAACGATTTCAACCTATATATTATGCTAGTAAGACATTACAAGGAGCACAAACGAACTATACAACTACTGAAAAAGAACTCCTTGCTATTGTCTTTGCTTTTGACAAATTTCGATCATATCTCGTTCTAGCAAAAACGGTGGTCTATACCGACCATTCTGCTCTTAGATACCTATTTTCAAAACAAGATGCTAAACCAAGATTAATCCGTTGGATCTTACTCTTACAAGAGTTTGATATTGAAATCCGAGATAAAAAAGGGGCAGAAAATCTCGCCGCTGATCATCTTTCTCGTCTAGAAAATCCCGAATTAGAAGTTCTAAATGAATCGGCCATACAAGACAACTTTCCTGATGAATATCTATTGAAGATAGATTATAAAGAAATCCCATGGTTTGCAGACT
This sequence comes from Rutidosis leptorrhynchoides, assembly GCF_046630445.1. Taxonomy (NCBI): domain Eukaryota; kingdom Viridiplantae; phylum Streptophyta; class Magnoliopsida; order Asterales; family Asteraceae; genus Rutidosis; species Rutidosis leptorrhynchoides. The sequence continues at coordinate 166,832,906 of NC_092343.1, forward strand.
ATGCAAACTACTTAGTTTGTGGATTCCTTGAAAAAGGATTATCGTACCAAAGACGAAAGAAATTCTTCAGTGATATAAAACACTATTTCTGGGAAGATCCACATCTGTTCAAAAGTTGTCCCGATGGAATAATACGCCGATGTGTATTTGGAGATGAAGCTAGTAAAATTTTAAACCATTGTCACACAGGACCAACAGGAGGGCATTATGGGCCTCAACTAACAGCAAGAAAAGTTTATGAAGCTGGATTCTATTGGCCTACAATTTACAAAGACGCACACCTTCTTTGCAAATCCTGTGATGCATGTCAAAGGGCCGGAAAAATAAGTCAACGTGATGAAATGCCACAAAATGTCATCCAAGTATGTGAAGTATTTGACATTTGGGGTATTGACTTTATGGGTCCATTTCCAAAATCTCATAATAATCTATATATACTCGTAGCCATTGATTATGTATCTAAATGGGCGGAAGCACAAGCTCTCCCAACTAACGATGCACGAGTTGTAGTCAACTTTTTAAAACGTCTTTTTGCAAGGTTTGGAACACCGAAAGCTTTAATAAGTGATCGGGGTACTCATTTCTGTAATAATCAACTTGAGAAAGTTCTTAAAAGATATGGAGTAACTCATAAAATCTCCACCGCATATCATCCACAAACAAGTGGACAAGTTGAAAATACAAACCGAGCTTTAAAACGTATTCTAGAGAAAACCGTAGGATCAAATCCAAAGGAATGGTCCATTAAATTGGAGGATGCACTCTGGGCTTTTAGAACAGCCTACAAAACTCCAATTGGAACCACACCTTTTAGACTTGTGTATGGAAAAGCATGTCATCTTCCAGTAGAAATTGAACACAAAGCATTTTGGGCTTTGAAGACATGTAATCTTGATTTACATGAAGCCGGACGTCTACGATTAAGTCAACTAAACGAATTAGAAGAATTAAGACATGAAGCATACGAAAATTCGTTAATCTATAAAGAAAGAACGAAGAAATGGCATGATAAAAGAATCAGAAGTTCAAAAGAATTTAAAGAAGGAGACAAAGTTCTTCTTTTCAATTCACGATTCAAGCTATTTCCTGGAAAATTAAAATCAAGATGGTCTGGACCATTCATAGTAAAAAGAGTTTTCCCATACGGAACGATAGAATTGATAAATTCAAATGGGATTGAATTTAAAGTTAATGGTCACAGAGTTAAACATTACATACAGGGTCCGATGGAAGTCGACAACGAAGTTAATCACAATTTCGACACCACAGCTAACTAAGTGTGGGGAGAATCAAGTCTTTAAAGGATAATATGTATTTCTGTTAGAGTTAGATTGTCTGTTTTCGTGTAGTTCTCGAAAATGGAACACGTATGGTCTTTCCCTAGCAGACCCTAAAGAACTAGTCTTCTCCCCCCATTCTGAATTTTTATTTTTTTTTAGGTTTTTACGTAATGAAGACTGCCTGTGAACTAAACCATGGTCTAATGCTACATGCTTTGATCACTAAAAGAAATAATGACATACTACCGAGTGAATTAGTATCAGTAATCAGAGAAAGAATGGACGGAGTTAGAAAAGGATCCAGATGCGAAGATAATAAGTTACAATTTGGTAAAGGAAAATCAAAATCCGCAGCGAAAAGAAGAGCACGACACCTAGAAAAATGTCACAAATGCGGAAAATGGTCACATGGAGGTAAATGTTCAAATAATCAAACCTATTCAAATACCGAATTTGTTACTTTATGCAGAGACGGACCGTTCATATGTTTAGAAGAAAAGACAATGAATGCTCGAGGTTACGCCTATGCAGCCATGGAAGACCAATTAAACCGACTATCTTATGAATATAATAGATCATATAACTAAGAAATCTATTTCACAGGTATGTCTGTACAGTTTTTATTTTTATTTTTATTTTTAACCTTTTGATAATAAACGCTAATTTGTTCGCTAAAAAGTATTAAATTGGTATTAAATAAAATTAGGTTTGGCGACCGAAATTATTGATATCCTTCAAAAATTTATTACATCACTGCGAAATTTAACGTTTATTCTTAAGGTATAAATATCTTTAATCAATCAACCCAAAATATTTCAAAAATTCGTCATGAGTTAAATTAGGTCTTGGAACCGAAATTACTTTACCGAAAAGAGGGGCGCATATTTTTGATAATATTTAATTGATTACAGAGGGATAAAAAGACAAAAAGATTTTTAATTTTATTTTTACCATGTTTTTAAAATTAATATTTAAACCTTAAATTAATATTGTAAACTTTATATAAACAATATTTTTAAAATTGTAAATATTTGAAAAATTAATATAAGTTTGGTGTGAATTTATAATATGAATTTTTAAATTAAGTTTGGTGTGAATTTTTAATTTTTAAAATATGAAATTTTAATTTTATGCATTTCAAATTTTAAGTTTGGTGTGAATTTTTAATATTAATTTTGAATTTTATATTTATGTTATGTGAATTTAAAAACAAAAATTTACTTTATCTCATTAAGTTAAAAATATGATTTTTAAAATTCGTCGTAAGTTGAAGACTAGGTCTTTGAACCGAAATTGCTTTACCCGAGGGAGGGACGAGAACTTTTATTATCATTATTTTTAATCTTATTGATTTAAAGTATGCCAAAAACATTAAAAAACCCAAAAATCTTAGCTTTTAAAACAATCGCTACAAAAAGACAAATTTTAAAATTTTGTCAAGGGACGGACTAGGACATCGATCCGAAACGACCTCGTCCTAAATAACAAGGGAAACAAAATTTTAAAATTAATTTCTTAATTGTTTTATAAGTTAAAGATTATAAAAAAAAAAATAATAAAAAAAAAAAAAAAAAAAAAAAAAAAAAATAACTCCGCGACTCGCGGAGTTTTGAGTGAAAACCTCCGCGACTCGCGGAGGGACCAAATTACAGAAAAAAAATAAAACAGCTGCACACGATCAGTCACTCCCACACACACAAAACACAGAAAAAAAACTGCGAAAAGAACCCCCAAAAATCTCAATTTTTAACCGTTAATCACCAAATTTTTTGCTAAAATCATGTTGAGAAGGATGATATCTAGGAACTACTCAAGAAAACAGGTACAATTACACCCCAAATCACCTTTAAATCCGAATTTTAGTGTGTTCTTGAGCATATTTTCATAATTTGAATTTTGTTAATTTTTAGTGTAATTAGTGTTAAATTGTTAGTATATTATGCATGTATAACCTAGATTGATGCTTGTTAACATGATTTGAAGCCAAAAACTTCAAAATCTTTAGAATCTAGGGTTTGTGTTCTTGAGCAAAATTGGGGCTTTTTGATATAAACAGGTTATGGCCGATTTTTGTCATGAATTGTTGCTAAATTGAGTAGTGTAACATGTCTAGGTAGTTAAATGATCCAAACTTTGAGCCTAAACATGTTTTTGAGAATTAAAGTAGACTTTTTAAGCCTAAAAATTCATGAACTTGGATAATTTGATATAAAGGCCATTTGAAACTTGTTTCATTGCTAGTAGTGATTATTTTGGCATGTTATTTGAGATAAATGCTTATGAACTTGATGTACATTTTTCGTATATGCTTATTTGACAAAGTGTAGACTTGACAAAAATATGAAAATGAGCACTAGTTTGATTTGAATGCCATGTAACAAGTGTTTAATTGTTATAATGATTATTGTTGACATGTTTAAGAGTTTAAATGTGATAAAACATTGTACACATTTTCGTATGTAAAAGTGTAGAATTGTTATCGTTAAGAAAATGTGTATAAAATGTGTTATGAATTGAACAGGTCATCATAATTGTTTCAAGTTATTATTTTGCTAACACTAATGCATATTTGGATGCACAAATTTTGTGTTTAATGTGTTTTGCAGAAAGCCGATACTGGAGGTTCAGGAGCATCATCGTCCAGGCAACCAGAGCCCGAACCGGAAATGTTTCATGAACAAGAACAACATATGCAACAAGAAGAAGAAGAACAGGAGGAGCAACATATTCCTTATCACGATCAAGATCAATTATTCGTGAATCAGTTTCGTCAATTCGCTCCACATCAAAGGATTCTGAGTTTAGACATTAATGAAGATCAGTTACACCCAAATCTGAGATTTGATAGATGTTGGATAGAGTATCCAGACTATCAAAAGAACATGCACATTCTCTACTTTAAGGTTGTTGAAATGCCAAGGGCAATTGACTGGGTACCTTTGGAAACAGTTGACCTTGCCGAACCGATTCGGCAATTATTGGTGCAAAGGTATGGTAATTCTCAGTTTAACGATTGGATGCGCCTATTTTCCATTCGTAGAACCATATATAGGGAATGGTGTATAGAATTACTTAGTACTATTAAGTTAAACAGTGATGTTAGGAGGATAGATGATAGAAGCTTTATTAGATTTCTTTTAGGTGGACGCATGTACAGAATGTCCATGATAGATTTAGCCAGGGCCTTACAGATTTACACCCCTGCTGAACTTTTGAGCCCCGACTGTAATAGCCTGATTGCCCAAGGAGAAAGGGTAGATAGGGAATTTGATATTAACGCTGTCTGGAGGCGTATGTCCCACTTTAATGAATTTCACGCCAGTGGAAATCATACATACTTAGATATAGACAGAGCTGAACTCCGGGTGATTCATAGATTCTTAGCAAACACAATTACACAAAGGGGTAGGAATAAGGAGAAATTGACCGTAAATGATTTGTTCTACCTCAAGTGTATTAGAGACCCGAGGAGTTTCGTTAACATTCCCTATTGTGTTGGTTATTATCTCGCTAATGTAGTTTCGGGGATGAAATCGGGGAGTATTATAGGTGGTGGTATTTTCATTACTCTCATTGGAGAGTATTTAGGTGTAGATAAGCACCAAGGGGGTCCAATGAACGAAATAGAGGACGGAGGTGAAACTATAAGTTCAAACCTTTATCACGGTGCAAGGGTATTATTGATGAGACGTGGTCGGGTATATCGATACGAGGGACCTCAGCGACAGGTAGAGAGAGGTTCGGATGACGAGATGGAGGAGGCGAACAACATTATAGGAGTTGTTCGGGAGACTGCTCTTGATTTAGGTATTCGTATGGAGGATGAATACATGACGAACTATGATAGGCATATGCAGTACGAGGCATGGCAACGCCGGAATGACTACGAGCATTCCCGGCAACGAGAGCATGGCCGATGGGATTATCATCAGCGCCAAATTATAAGCCAGTTGCAGCCTGGCGAGATGTATTATCCGACCCGACCTGCATACTATCCCGCACATCAGCCAGAGATGAGACCACCCTATGATTCATATGATTATGACGCAGCATACCAGTACACCTATAATCAGCCATGGAACCCGGACGCGAACATGAATTGGGATCCATATCCTAATTTCCCTCCTAACCCACCTCCTGATCAGTAGATATAAGTGGTAATTTCTATTTTTATTTTAAACACTTAACATTTTATTATATTTATGTAATGTTTGATATTTTATTATTATTGTGTACTAATATTTTTCTTATAGTTCGAAAGTGGGATGCCAAAGTTCCATTTCAAATTGCATGTATGATTATATTTGTATTGTATGTATTCTCTTTTATGCACAAAACAGGGTAAAACAACGCGTTTTCAAAGACTGGCATTAAGTTCAGCAAAAGCAAGTAATTTTAACGACAATGATGCAAAATGTATGTGAAATAACAACAAGACGGAATGAACAAATGACGTGCACCATTTATCATTCAGCAAACAAACGCCAATATATTTGGAAACTTTGGTAAAAATTTAATCATTTTCACACAAATCACCCTCAATAATTTAAATTGTTACTGATTTCTTGCAAATGAGGGCATTGCAAGATCTTAAGTGTGGGAAGGGGTTAAATTCTTTCGGATTTTAAAATTTTTATATTAAACACTTGGTTACCATTAAAAATACTAGTAAAGCAGTAGTTGTATTAGAATCTAGTGCTCTCTGATAAAAAAGAACAGCCCTAGTCTTATATACTGACTACCCAATTCTAGTAAAATTTTTCAAAATTTTTAATTAAATGAATTCAAATCATGTTTATACATATTTATGAACGATAAAACTAGGTTTTAAACACCGAAATTATTGTTACCTCAGAAAGGACATAAATTGAGAAACAAACTAAAATGTTAAAATTCATTTAAAATGGAATAGAGGACGATAAAAAGAAAAATAAAAAGCCAAGTGTGGGAAAATTTACCAAGTTATCTTAAACATATGTCACATATATCTGTAACAAATAACTGAAAATACTTTTGCTTTGGACTAAACTAAACTGTTTTACCCAATGAAAGAAAAGAAGAGATGGATCTACACGATGAATCAATTCCATCATTAAAAGGAAGTAAAGTCTTCCGAAAAAGAAACGCGCTTCTTGATTTAGGTCATGAAGTTGTCGTCCAGACCAGCTGTAGGTTGACGAAAAATCTAGAAAAGTCATCACTAAAATCAGCAGGAAATCCACGGACCTCAGCATCAAACAGGGTCGCCAAGTGGTCAGATTTATCCTAACCATGAGAAGGATTTATCTCGTACAATGGGGAGGCACCGTGCAAATTAGCTGGATAAGACTAATGAATCAGATCCCCAGAAAGGATAATCTCCTTAAAGATTAAAAATCAGCTTTTAAGACTGATATTACTCAATCTTAGAGATTGACCGTAAAGATTGAGAATTCAAACTCATGGAATTCAATGATATCTAAAACTCGAGCTGAAACGAGAAAATATTTTGATCAAAAATACAAACCGATTTGTTTTCTGAAAACCCTATTTTCAATGCGTTCATTACCATTGAACGTAAAATCCTAGGAATTCACCTGGAATTCATTAGGTCACCTGAACTAAATCGGGTGTCAACCGTAAGAACGGTGGTTGCATAACATGGTCAAAGACAGGACTTTGTGCCAAACCGACAAATTATAAGGGTGAGCTTTACTATTGCTCCTACCAAGGATAGTAATTGCGTCCGACACGTTATAGACCATAATCAAAAGCATGTCACGGGACATTGCCTTAACAGTTGCTTGTTCAACGCTTTCCTTTACAACCGGACGGTAGTTTGCCGAAAGGTAATATACGGGACAAGTAAACTGGACGTGTTGCTTTCCAAATACAAGGTTAGCAAGTGGGTGACACAAAACCGCAAGTTTTGAGCTAAAATTTTCAAATTTGAAACCCACCAAACCCACAAAAATATTTTGCAAACACCGGTAAAGGGTTATTCCGGAAAACTTATCTAGGGTAAAAACTAGATTTAATTTTCAAAAGATCAAATGTTTTCATAAAGATCCAATTTCCTTAATGGATCTAAATTTTTATAGTCATGTGGGACTGTAAACCATATCGTCACTACCATTGTTTATACCGCCGTATAGAAATCACTGATGTACAAAGTATGAAGAATAAAGAAGTGATTCTAGTATTTCAAGACAATATTGCTTGAGGACAAGCAACGCTCAAGTGTGGGAATATTTGATAATGCTAAAAACGAACATATATTTCATAGCATTATTCCTCAAGAAAGACAAGCTTTTAGTTGCAATTGTTCTATTTACAAGTGATATTCGTTTAAATAATAAAAGGTGAAGACAAAAGGCAGATTCGACAAATTGAAGACAAAAAGGTCCAAAGAGCTAAAAAGTACAAGATACAATCAAAAAGGTTCAAAATATTGATGAGGAACGTCTCAAAATGACAAAAGTACAAGTTACAAGACGCAAAGTACACGATATAAAATAATACGCGAGGACGTCCGAAAATCCGGAACCGGGACCTGAGCCAAGAAGAAACGCCCGACGCAACGGACCAAAAATATCTAGTCTACTATGCACAAGAATATAATATAATATATATATAATTATATATAATTATATATTATATATATTATTATTATTATATTACGTCGGCAAGAAGAAAACAAAAGTAGTTGGCTGAATCCAGGGTGGCCATGCGACTCGCATGGCCAGAAGCACAAAACCATGCGAGTCGCATGGTGTGAGATTGCTGGTCAGGTCCTATAAATAGCCAGTTTTCTGACGAGTTTTAATCATTTTTTTCTTCTCTTCATACGAAGTAATATATTTATATTTATAATTTATATTTTAATTTTAATTATAATTCTAATAATAAGGGTATGTTAGCGAATGTTGTAAGGGTGTAAGTCGAAATTCTGTCCGTGTAACGCTACGCTATTTTTAATCATTGTAAGTTATGTTCAACCTTTTTATATTAATGTCTCGTAGCTAAGTTATTATTATGCTTATTTAAAACGAAGTAATCATGATGTTGGGCTAATTACTAAAATTGGGTAATTGGGCTTTGTACCATAATTGGGGTTTGGACAAAAGAACGACACTTGTGGAAACTAGACTATGGGCTATTAATGGGCTTTATATTTGTTTAACTAAATGAAAGTTTGTTAATGTTAATATAAAGATTTACAATTGGGCGTCCCTATAAATTACCATATACACTCGATCGGACACGATGGGCGGGGTATTTATATGTACGAATAATCGTTCATTTAACCGGACACGGGAATGGATTAATAGCCACTAGAATAATCAAAACAGGGGTGAAATTACATTCAAGGGTAATTGGTGTAATTGTTAACAAAGTAGTAAAACCTTGGTTTACACGCAGTCGATAACCTGGTGTATTCATTAAACAAAGTATTAAAACCTTGTTACAATTCGAATCCCCAATTAGTTGGAATATTTATCTTCGGGTATAATAATAATTTGACAAGGACACTTGCAATTTATATTTATGACTGATGGACTGTTATGGACAAAAACCAGACGGACATATTGAATAATCCAGGACAAAGGACAATTAACCCATGGGCATAAAACTAAAATCAACACGTCAAACATCATGATTACGGAAGTTTAAATAAGCATAATTCTTTTATATCATATTTTATTTCCTTTATTGTATATTTAATTGCACTTCTAATTATCGCACTTTTATTTATTGTTATTTCATTTTATCGCACTTTTAATTATCGTACTTTTTAATTATCGCAATTTAATTTTATCGCATTTTTATTATTCGCAATTTCATTATCGTTATTTACTTTACGCTTTAATTTAAAGTCTTGTATTTATTTTATATTTTACATTAGGTTTTAACTGCGACTAAAGTTTTAAAATCGACAAACCGGTCATTAAACGATAAAAACCCCCCTTTATAATATCACTTATATATATATTTGTATTTTTATAAAAGTAAACTAATATAGCGTTGAGCTTTGTTTAAAGATTTCCCTGTGGAACGAACCGGACTTACTAAAAACTACACTACTGTACGATTAGGTACACTGCCTATAAGTGTTGTAGCAAGGTTTAAGTATATCCATTCTATAAATAAATAAATATCTTGTGTAAAATTGTATCGTATTTAATAGTATTTTCTAGTAAAATATAAGCTATTTTGTATACTACCCCGCTGCACATCAAGCATAATAATAACTTAGTTACAAGACATTAATTTAAAAAGGAGAGCATAACTTACATTGAGTATTTATAGCGTAGCTTTACAAAGACAGAACTTCGACTTTAAAACCCGTAAAATAACCTTTACATAACCCAAACTAACCTAATATAAAATTAAACTAATATATATATATATATATATATATATATATATATATATATATATATATATATATATATATATATATATATATATATATATATATATATATATATATATATATATATATAATATATTAAGATACAGAGAGATATTGATATTGTGTAAAGAACTCGGCCAGAATTCGTTGCATTTATAGGACCTGGCCTGGAATTTTCATCCATGCGATCGCATGGAATTTCTGCCTTCTGGCCATGCGATCGGATGGCCACCCTGGATCCAGCGCTTGTCGACATAATTTAATAAATATATATAATATATATATGATTTATATAATTATATATATATTATATTATATTTTTGTGCATAGTAGACTTGTAATTTTAGGTCCATTGCGTCGCGCGTTGATAGTTGGCTCAGGTCCCGGTTCTGGATTTTCGAACGTCCTTTCGTACTATTTAATATCTTGTACTTTGCATTTTGCAATTTGTAATTTGCACAAAAAATTATTTTTCTTAACTCCCAAAATCCGCGCTTTTAGTGGCATTTTTGAGTGCACTATGGCTTTAGTGGCACTTTTCAGGCTTTAGTGGCACTTTTTCTTCAATTCTTTAATCTTCGTGCTTTGTCTTCACATTTATTTATTTAAACGATTACAACTTAAAAAATAGAATAATTACAACTAAAAAATTTACATATTGGGATGATATTGCGACTAAATATATGTTCGTTTGGAGCACTATCATCTACATTAAGGAAGTCATTTCTAGGCATGGGGTACCTATATCTATTATATCCGATCGCGACAGCAGATTCACTTCTAGAGTTTGGCAGTCATTACAGCAAGCAATGGGGACTCGTTTAGATATGAGTACAACATATCACCCTCAGACAGATGGCCAAAGCGAACGAACTATTCAAACTCTAGAGGACATGTTGCAAGCACGTGTCATTGATTTCGGAAATGAATGGGATAAGTAATTACCGCTAGCTGAGTTCTCATACAACAATAGCTACCATACGAGCATTAAGGCTATACATTTCGAAGCATTGTACGGAGGGAAGTGTAGATCTCCCGTGTGTTGGAGTGAATTGGGGGATAGCCAATTGACAGGTCCTGAGGTTATTCAGGAGACAACGGAGAAAATCGTACAGATTCAAGAACGATTGAAAACGGATCGAAGTCGTCAAAAGAGTTACGCCGATGTTAGAAGACGAGACTTAGAATTTCAAGTTGGCGACAAAGTCATGCTTAAAGTATCACCCTGGAAGGGTGTAGTACGATTTGGAAAATGAGGAAAATTGAGTCCTAGATATGTTGGACCGTTCGAGATAACCGAAAGAGTTGGACCAGTAGCTTATAGATTGAAACTACCACAAGCACTCAGTGGAATACATGACACATTCCATGTGTCCAACCTGAAGAAGTGCCTAGCCGACGAAAGCTTGGTGATTCCATTAGAGGAACTGCGCATCGACGACAACCTTCACTTTATTGAGGAACCTGTCGAGATGATGGACCACGAGGTCAAACAGTTAAAGCAAAGCAAAATCCCTATCGTTAAGGTTCGGTGGAACGTGATAAGAGGACCAGAGTTCACGTGGGAGCGTGAAGATCAAATGAGGCATAAGTACCCGCAATTATTTCCGGAAAGAGCTACTTCAGCGGACGTTTAATAAAATTTCGGGACGAAATTTTCAATAACAGGTGGGTAATGTAACAACCCTAATTTTTCCGTCACTTCCGTTAACTGTCCATTAATCATTTTAACGGTGTTTACTTGATTTTATATGTGTTTAAGTGTATTAAATGCATACTTGATCCCTGAAGGGTTACATGAATTAATATGAGTTCATATGAACTAATAAACTTATTTCGGTTAATGAAATATGATGAAAACACAACTGTTTGAATAACTTCAATAACTACTTTTCGAGTAACGAAACGCTCAGATTTATTTTAATAATTATTAACTTTTAAAAATATTTAATTTGTTGGGTATTTTAATAAATTAAACGATTGGATACGTTTTAACGATCGGTTTAGCGTTCCGGGCCTTCGGTATGTTTAAATGGCACTTGAAACGGACCACGATTACACGTTAATGGACAACACGAGCCCCGGAACCCATCCCAAGTGGGCTACGGCCGAACCCCCCATCCCCACCCCTTTATTTTCTATTTTGGACTTGTATTGGGTTTTATGTGTGCATTAGGCCCTAATTTGAAAACTATATAAACACCCTAAACCTAATTGAACCCTCACAACTCTCATCCAGTCGACTTTTTTTCTCCCTCCCTCCCCTTTGTGGCTGTCGACTTCCATCCCCAAAAACACCATCAAATTTTAATTTTTAGATTAAACGTTCTACACGAGTCTTGCAATTCACATTGTTATCTACGCATTGGTGTAACCAATTTAGTGATCTAAGGTATATTTCTCTAAACCCTAATTGATATAGATATGATTTTGTTAGAGTTTTATAGTGCAAGTGGTCTATTGCTCAAATCGATACGCGTTATTGTTTATTGCTTGTGTTAATTCGATTATTTGATGTGATTAGGGTTAATCACGAATTTATTTTGCATGATTACAGAAATTTGACTTTATTTAAAGTTAAATATTATTATAAATTTGAAATCCTCTCAAAAAACTAAAAATTTAAGGCTTTGGATTCGCGTATTTTCGTTATCGTATGCGTAAGATATGATTAAATGAAGTTTTATCGATGTATCTATGAATAAATCGAATTCTGGAAAAACGTGCATGAAATTGAGATATATGCTGATCATAAATATGTAGAGGATTCAAAAACACACAATTTAGACTAGAATATCATGCTATTTGGATTTGTAATGCTCACGTTATGCTTAATCGAACGTTCATGACAAAACTGAATTGTTCGGTAACTTAAATTAAATTCTAAAGGCTATTTGAAATAAGATAATGAATCAAATCTTTGCATATCTGGAATATTCATATGTTGTAGATAACTTTTCATCTAGGCCTTGCATTTTATGGATTATTATAGCTTGCGTAATGTGCGTGCGAACACGATAACCTGTATTCTGTCCAAATCTGCTACGTATGCACCCTTTGCCTTATAAGTTGATTTGTGTATAATTTTAGAACTTTATCCTCTATATATTGAATCTTTATATGTTATGCGATAAAAGTCTAGTTTATTGCAAACCTCAAAACTTAATACATTGTGCACACTAAGGCCGTAGATTTGGTAACTGCTGAATTGAGCTGAAACAGAATGTCTAACTTGCATGAATAAACTGTACCAATTGGCTAAACAAAAATGCCTCATCTTTTTTTATGTGGTAATTTGACTTTTCCTTGAACCATGGCCACTGACCTAGCTTGATTTTCATGTCCCTAGCTCCGGTTATAACCATTACAAGATTGGTGCGCAGTCTGAAACTGATTTGGTAAACCATAACTGCACCTATTCTGAAACCCGACTTGTAGACATTGTATGAGACCTTGGTTATGCTTTTTGGAAATTTTTATGAGACTAGTTGAGATATGGGGTTTACCGTATTACCATGATTTATGTGCTATGAATTATTATGCGTTATTTACAACTCGTGTTTGAACTTTTTGCTAGACGATTAACTGTGAACATGTGCTTGACAAACTGTGAACTAAAATATGTTAGTTGACTTAGGATTCATATGTTGACCAAGATTTCATGACCTACTGATATTGTTGAATTTAGTTGACTACTTTGATCAAGTTAGACTTTTGGTTGACTTTTGTTGACTTGCATGAACTAGTTGACTACGTATTGACTTTTACTTTGAAACTCGTGGTGTCGAGAAATAGGACAACTTACTCTATGAAACCACTATTGTATAAGACATAAATATTTACCAATCTAAATATGTATACTTAGGTTGCATTACTCGACAATAAACCGTACAAGTTACTTGCTTACTTTTCATTCAGAGCTTTTCAAAGGTGAGTCTACAGTTCCGCTTTTTACATATTTTCAGGGATGAGAATACACGCTGTTGTACTTACATTTTTCAAATGCTTTTATGTTTGACATGGGTACCTATTATACAAACTGATTTTTGTTCACAAAGCCCCTAACTTGAATTCTTTTATTACCTTCGAGTAAGCACAATTTAGATGGACGGATCCGTTAGGTTAGACAAACCTCACCCTACTATAACTGTGGTGCATTTACTTTGAACTGTTTATACACTCGAACAAGTGTATACGTTTTTATAAGGTAAATGAGGTCTTTATGCTAGTAATTAGGTGCTCAAGGATTATGTAATATTTTGCAACGTTGGGTTGTACTTATTGAAATCTCGTGGTTGAATGCAAATGAACTATTTTCTGATTACTGATTTTCAGATACTATTTTATATACTCAAACCTGTAGATTCACCAATATTATTTGTTGACCTTGTATTCTCAGGTCCATAAGAGGTATAACTTCCACCGTGTGTTTGATGCTTTGGTCTGGCCGTGGAGTCAGCATGCTTTTATTAAAGACATTTATTACTTTCGCATTTAAACTTTTACAATCGTTTAATACTGTTGGCTTATGGTTACGATCACAATAGTATTACTTATTTTGGTTTATTGAATTATGTTTTGAAAGTCAACTGTTTTTAATAAAATTAAATGCAAATACTTTGAAACGTCTCATATAGAGGGCATAACATTTAACTGTGGGGCCTATGATTAACACACCTTCATATGGGAATTTGGCGGGGTGTTATAGGCAGATTCTTTTGATTCTTTTGTGTTTGCTGGTGATACAGTTTCATTTGTGTTTGCTGGGGTACAACTACTTTTCGGTTCCAGTGACGATTATTTGGTGCTATGATGCTCTCTAATTTGTGTGTTTCTATAGTTGGTTATAGAAGTTGATTAAGTGTGTTTCTATAGTTGGTTATAAAAGTTAATTAAGTGTGTTTCTCTATTTTACTTTAGAAGTTCATATGTTGTATTTGGGTTATTTACCCTCTTACTAAAAGGTGAAAGGCTTATGAATAGTGTTTTGTACAAGCTTTAATGCAAGGTGTACAACTTCTAAATACCTTTGCGTTGTTAATGCATCATGTACAACTTCTCAATGCATTTGACTACTACCTTTTATGGTAAATTGTTCATTCCAGATCATTGCATACGATTCCATTCTTTCTGTTTCCTCTCTGACTATCTTCTTTCTCTGTCTATAAGTTTCTTTCTTTTACTATCTTCTTTCTTTGACTATAATTTTCTTTCTATGACTATTCATTTTCGCCAATGGCGCTTGAATCCTAGGGTTTTCCATTTTTTGGAATCGATGGCTTTAACTGAACTTTCTTTTCACTCCGTTCATTGTATTCGATTGCGATGTAACTTTAGGGTTTTTCTCCTCCGTTCATTGTGTTTGGTTGCGATGAAACCTGTAACAACCCAAACCAAACCACGAACAAACCCGCTTGAAATATCACAAAAAAAAATTATTTCTCTGTTCAGCAAACGGCGCGGCGCGCCATATGGCCGCGCGGCGCGCCAAACTGGTCTGTCCAAAAAGTCTTTAAACGTGAAAAAGATTGGCCACTTCCCGACATCTTTAGACGAAACGCTTTTAACAACAAATTCCAATATGTAAAACTAACACGATTCAAACGTAAAATAAGTTTTAAAAAGTAGGGCCCACATCGGCCGTTTTACGAGTTTCATACAAAAGTTTGAGTTTCGACCACGTGAGTTTAATTTCCAAACGACACTACGAGCACGGTGTTTGGGGTTAAACTACCCAAGTCTCGGTCAAACTCCAAAAGCTAACTCAATCCAAAAAGCATCCCCCAATCAACAAAGCGGGATCTCTAATTCAAAATAATGCCCTTACCCTTGTCCACGCCGGAGCCTGTAAAAAGATAAACAACGAGAGGGTAAGCTAACACTTAGTGAATGCAATAATTACACACATACATATATAATATATCTATTTGCAAACACTTACTCGTATACCGTATACATGCTAGCAAACCTAATTAGCTTATCGTCATAAATACAAGCTATAACCTCCAATAACCAAACTAGCATAACAATAGCATATAGTTCATAATTAAGTATGCTAATGCACAATTCATACAACCATGGTTAACCAATCGTAAAAGGAATGGTACTCTAATTTCCCATTGGTGTTCATAACAACCGTTAGTACACAACACATATATCACTAACCCTTGGACAACACATATCCGTTTATAAAATCGTTAGTGTACAACACATAACACTAAATCGTACAACACATATCCATTCATAAATCATTAGTGTACAACATATATAACAACAAATTGGACAACATATATCCGTTCTTAAAACCGTTAGCGTACAACGCATATATCACTAACTTGGACAACACATATCCATTTCTATAAGTAAACACATCATATACGTACATGTATACTTATTCCACTCACCTTACGCCTTCGGTTAACTTACCTATTATAATGTACATATGATTAATCAACCATTCAAGTTGGTCAAAACCCACAACACTCACTACTACTAGGTCATTTTGACCCATTTGAACACTTAACCCTAAAATTGGGTCATCTTTCGCCAAAACCCTAACATTAGCCAAGTTAGGTCTTAAAACACCTTTTAACACTAAGTTTATGCATTAATCACAAACATTAACCAACCTAGGTCCATTTTGACCCGTTTGACCAATTTAAGGTCAACACACCCATTTCGGGTCACCCATTAACCCACACAATGTCCACTTACATATATATAGGTGTGCTAGCAATTTACTAACTACTTAAGGTTCATAAACAATAATTAATACTTGAAAAACCCTAGTTAGTCCTCTTTGAGTCAACATAACCCAAATTCACCCAAAACACCCAATTTACTAACAAGGTGGGTTTTAAGTTCACCATAAACCCTAACTCTAACCCTTACACAAAATTGAATCAAGAAATCAAGATTAGAGCATACCATTACCACCAAAACGTAGCTAGGAAGTAGATGAACAACTTTAGAACTTGAGCTTAAGCAAGAATCCTCCTTCTGCTTCTTCTCCAAAATGAGTTTTCTCACACTAGGTTATCACTCTCTCTCTAGAATTGAATGGATAAGGTTGAAGTAGATGGAAATGGAGTTAATGAGGCTTCATAAACTGATCTAAGGCCTTAAAGTCGGCCCTTTTGTGAATTTACCAAATTGCCCTCAAAATATCTAATTTAAAAGAAAGAAGGAATCTGTCACAGACAAACTGCGCGCCGCGCCAAAAGGCCGCGCGGCGCGCCATTCCCCCAGATCAGATTATTTTTCATTTTAAAATGTACAACGAAACCCCCACTTCAAGCATCTTATGTACACTTTATGTACACAACAATTATTTGGGTCTTACAACTCTCCCCCACTTGAACCGGAGCGCGTCCTCGTGATCCAAGCCGCATGACAAGAAGGAAGATAAACCAACACAAACTCTTCGGGCTCCAAGTAAACTCGGAACCCTTACTACTACGCCATTGAACTTTAAAAGTCCTAACCTCTTTATGTCTCAACCTTTTGACCTTCTCATCGAGGATAGCAATCGGTTTCTCAATATACTCTAACTTATTCTTTAGTTCAATCTCGTCTAATGGCACCCACGAAGAATCATCCGCAAGACACTTACGGAGATGGGAAACATGAAATGTGTTATGGATCCCCGCAAGATCTTCGGGTAATTCCAAATGATACGCGACTTCACCAACACGAGCTAAAACCTTAAATGGCCCATTAAACCGAGGAGCTAACTTCCCCCATTTTCTAAACCGAATAATGCCTTTCTATGGTGAAACTTTAAGCATCACCATGTCACCTTCTTGAAATTCGATCGTTCGTCTACGTTTGTCGGCATACGACTTTTGTCTAGCTTGAGCCTTTTTCAAATGATCCCGAATAATATCAATCTTGTTATTCGTCTCCAAAACCAAATCGGTACTCCCGATTTCTTTTTGACCTACTTCACCCCAACAAATTGGAGTTCGACATCTTCATCTATATAGCATCTCATAAGGTGGCATCCCGATACTAGTGTGATAACTATTATTGTACGAGAATTTCACCAAAGGCAAATGCCCATCCCAACTACCACCGAAATCAATAATGCAGGCCCGTAAAATATCTTCCAAAGTTTGATTCGTACGTTCGGTTTGACCATCCATTTGAGGATGATAAGCCGTGCTCAATTTCAATTGCGTACCCATATCTTCATGAAACTTTTCCCAAAACCGAGATGTAAAACAGGTATCTCGATCCGAAATAATAGATATAGGAACACAGTGTCGAGAGATGACTTCCTTGATAAACAACTTAGCCAAGGTCTTCGACGATATCGCTTCCCGAATGGGAAGAAACAAAGCACTTTTCGTCAATCGATCAACCATTACCCAAATCGAATCAAATTGGGTTCTCGCCGTCTTAGGTAACTTTGTAATGAAATCCATGGTAATGTGCTCCCATTTCCAATTCGGGATTTCTAATGGATGTAACTTACCATACGGCTTTTGGTGCTCGGCCTTAACTTGCAAACACGTGACGCATTGCTCGACATACTTAACAACATCATGTTTCATGCCCGACCACCAATAATCCTTCCTCAAATCATGATACATTTTCGTCGCGCCCGGATGAATGGAATACTTTGACTTATGTGCTTCATCAAGTAGCACTTGTCGATAATCACCCATCTTCGGTACCCACACTCGTCCTTGAAAAGAAAACAAACCACGCGAACCCATAGTAATGAATTCCGATTGCCCCACAATTCGTTCCGCATGCTTGTTGTGAACGTAAGCCTCTATTTGAATCACACCAAGTTTTTCAAGAAAATTGTTAGTAATAATCATATGTAACAATCCCAATCGTAACGCCGGGTGATGACTCTTTCGACTTAACGCATCCGCGACCACATTCGCCTTGCTCGGATGATAAAGTATTTCACAATTATAATCTTTCACCACGTCCATCCACCTACGTTGACGATAATTTAAATCTCGTTGATTAAAGAGTTGTTTCAAACTCTTATGATCCGAATAAATCGTACTCTTGACACCATACAAGTAGTGGCACCAAATTTTCAACGCATGTACCACCGCCGCCAACTCAAGATCATGAGTCAGATATCTCGTTTCGTGTTCCTTTAATTGTCGAGAGCCATAAGCGATGACTTTACCTCTTTGCATTAGAACACACCCGAGCTCATTTAATGAAGCATCACAATAAACCGTCATGTCTTTCACCCCTTCCGAAAAAACTAACACCGGAGCTTGACACAACTTCTCTTTTAACAATTGAAAAGAAATTTCTTACTCGTTCTCCCAAACAAACCTCGCGTTCTTCCTCGTCAATTTCGTCAACGAAGAAGCGATCTTAGAAAAGTCTTGGATAAACCGACAATAATAACCGGCCAATCCAAGAAAACTTCAGACCTCTGTAGGCGTAGTCGGTTGTCTCCAACTCTTCACCGTCTCTATCTTCCCCGGATCTACTTGAATACCGTCTTTGTTCACAATGTGGCCAAGGAATTGAACCTCCCTTAGCCAAAATTCACATTTGGAGAACTTAGCATACAACTTCTCCTTTTGTAGCGTCTTCAATACTTCGCGCAAATGGCGTTCATGTTCGTTCATACTTTTCGAATAAACAAGTATATCGTCGATGAACACAATTACCGACTTGTCCAACATAGGTTGGCACACTCGGTTCATAAGGTCCATGAATGCCGCCGGTGCATTCGTAAGACCAAAAGGCATAACCACAAACTCAAAATGCCCATAACGCGTTCGAAAAACCGTTTTCTCGATATCTTCCTCACGGACCCGCCTTTGGTGATAGCCGGACCGTAGGTCGATTTTAGAGAAATACGTTACACCTTGGAGTTGGTCAAACAAATTGTCAATCCTAGGTAAAGGATAACGATTCTTGATCGTCACTTTATTCAACTCCCGGTAATCGATGCACATCCGCATACTACCATCCTTCTTTTTCACGAATAAAACTGGAGCGCCCCATGGCGAAGCACTCGGTCGAATAAAACCCTTCTCAAGTAACTCTTGGGTTTGATTTAACAACTCTTGCATTTCTGTCGGTGCTAAACGATAAGGAGTTTTAGCAATGGGGGTAGCCCCCGGAACCAACTCAATGCGAAATTCAACTTGCCTTTCCGCCGGAACACCCGGTAATTCGTCCGGAAAAACGTCTTCGAATTCACTAACCACCGGAATTTCACGAATGGGTGGTGGCTCATCACGAGTATCAACAACATGGGCAAGAAAATCCATGCCACCACTAACAAGGAAACGACGTGCCCGTGAAAAAGAACATATCGGTACAAGTCTTCTACGCTTATCACCGTGAATAATTAACTCTCCCCCACTTGGGGTCTTCACACGAATAAATTTTTCATGGCATGCAATATCGGATCTATTATGATCGAGCTAATCCATACCCACAACAATATCGAAATCGCCCAAGGTCATCGGAATGAGATCTATCTTAAAGTTTTCGGCACCAAACACAACATCACAATTTTTACACACATCGACCACTTGCACCGTCTTGCCGTCCGCTATTTCGACTTCTACCGAACGACTTAACTTAGCTGACGGTCTATTAAGTTTAGGCACAAATTTAGGAGACACAAACGACAAATTTGCACCGCTATCGAAAAGAATCCTTGCCGGATTAGAATTGACCATTAAAGTACTTGAGACAACTTCGTTTGATTATTTGGCTTCATCATTGGTCATCAAATAGTTGCGACCCCTCGCCGTACCCGCCGCCTTCTCTAACCGCTCAACATTATCATTTCGCAACTCGGGACACTTGGGCCTCTTGTGCCCTTCTTTACCACAATTGAAACAAGTAAATTTGGGTGTGGAAGGTGAATTGGGGCAATCACGAGAGATGTGACCTTTTTGCCCACAAGTATAGCAAGTGGGTACATGACCACCGGAGCCACCTTTCTTCACACTATTAACACTTTCGGAGCCCTTCTTGTTCTTTTTGTTGGAAAAGCTCGATTGACTCGAATTCTCGAACTTCCTCTTTCCAAAAGTAAAACTACTCTTTCTCAACACAAGCGCTTCAAAACCCTTCGCCATATTGAACAATTCATCAAAGCTCTTCACCACGTTCACACTAATTTTCTCTTGATAGTTATCATTCAAGATTTGATAGAAATCTTCTTTCAACATTTTATCATTCCCGACATACTCCGGGCAAAATTGGGTCTTGGACAAAAACACGGATTTGAGAGTGTTCAAATCCATCGACCCTTGCCTCAAGGAATGTAGTTTATCCTTAAGCCTTGTAAGATCGGCCGAAGTTCGGTATTCATCGAAAAACTCCGCCTTGAATTCATCCCATGTGAACTCCATGCATTGTTCTTCGCCTTAAAATCGGATCTTCGCGTCCCACCACAATTTAGCATCACCTCTTAACATGCTACAACCATATCTCGTCTTTTTATCAAGAGGGCATTCACACGTACGAAAAGCCCCCTCCATATCGGAGAGCCAACGGGCACTCTTAAGTGGGTCCCGTTCACCATCGAAGGTGGGTGGTTGAGAGTCCTTGAAATTCTTATAGAAGAAGTCCCGTCTCCCCACATTATCCTCGTGAAGAATGGCCTTCACTTGCTCCTTGACTACATTAACTAATTGCTCGTCAATCGTATCTAGAAACATTTTCTTAACATCCTCGAGGAACTCCGCCTTTTGACGTTTAAAGATGGCCTCAACTTTGGCCGTGAACTTAACGTCCTCACTCGTACTTCCATCATTGGTGTCGTGTCCATTTCTCATCTTCATTCTATAAAACGGAAAATATTTAAACAACGAAACGAAAGGACTTAACACATATGTATATACATATACACCACACTACTCCATCTTGCTCGACAATCGTCGTACATTACTTGTTTGACACGATTTGCACCCGTAACAACGGTAGCTAATTATTGTTACGCGAGCACGTCGCATTAACTTGCTAGTACCACGTCCATCTCGCTTGATGATTGCTAAACACAAAACAAAACCATTAGGAGAAGGTTAGTTCACATAAACCAAAGTACTAACAATTCCCGATTAGACCCAAAGTCCTACAAGTCCCGCATAAAGCGTACACACAATAAAGTCTAAGTCTAGGCACCTATCTTAAGTCGCCTAAATCCCTTAGACCATGCTCTGATACCACTTGTAACAACCCAAACCAAACCACGAACAAACCCGCTTGAAATATCACAAAAAAATTTATTTCTCTGTTCAGCAAATGGCGTGGCGCGCCATATGGCCGCGCGGCGCGCCAAACTGGTCTGTCCAAAAAGTCTTTAAATGTAAAAAGGATTGGACACTTCCCGACATCTTTAGACGAAACGCTTTTAACAACAAGTTCCAATATGTAAAACTAACACGATTCAAACGTAAAATAAGTTTTACAAAGTAGGGCCCACATCGGCCATTTTACGAGTTTCATACAAAAGTTTGAGTTTCGACCACGTGAGTTTAATTTCTAAACGACACTACAAGCACAGTGTTTGGGGTTAAACTACCCAAGTCTCAGTCAAACTCCAAAAGCTAACTCAATCCAAAAAGCGTCCCCCAATCAACAAAGCGGAATCTCTAATTCAAAATAATGCCCTTACCCTTGTCCAAGCCGGAGCCTATAAAAAGATAAACAACGAGAGGGTAAGCTAAAGCTTAGTGAATGCAATAATTACACACATACATATATAATATATCTATTTGCAAACACTTACTTGCATACCGTATACATGCTAGCAAACACAATTAGCTTATCGTCATAAATACAAGCTATAACCTCCAATAACCAAACTAGCATAACAATAGCATATAGTTCATAATTAAGTATGCTAATGCACAATTCATACAACCATGGTTAACCAATCGTAAAAGGAATGGTACTCTAATTTCCCATTGGTGTTCATAACTACCGTTAGTGCACAACACATATATCACTAACCCTTGGACAACACATATCCATTTATAAAATCATTAGTGTACAACACATATAACACTAAATCGGACAACACATATCCATTCATAAATCATTAGTGTACAACACATATAACACTAAATTAGACAACATATATCTGTTCTTAAAACCGTTAGCGTATAACGCATATATCACTAACTTGGACAACACATATCCATTTCTACAAGTAAACACATCATATACGTACATGTATACTTATTCCACTCACCTTACACCTTCGGTGAATCAATAAACCAAGCTTGAATCTTCAAGGTAACGCACCTATTATAATGTACATATGATCAATCAACCATTCAAGTTGGTCAAAACCCGCAACACTCACTACTACTAGGTCATTTTAACCCATTTGAACATTTAACCCTAAAATTGGGTCATCTTTCATCAAAACCCTAACATTAGCCAAGTTAGGTCTTAAAACACCTTTTAACACTAAGTTTATGCATTAATCACAAACATTAACCAACCTAGGTCAATTTTGACCCGTTTGACCAATTTAAGGTCAACACACCCATTTCGGGTCACCCATTAACCCACATGTGACGATCCGGAAATTTCCGATCAAATTTAAACTTTATCTTTATATTATTCCAACACGATAAGCAAAGTTTGTTAAGTTAAATCTCAAGAATTTTAAATTGTGTTCATACATTCATTATAACCTCGACCAAATTCCGACGATTCACGAACCGTTATATATAAATAAATATGTATATATATGTATATATATATATATATATTATAACTTAAAAATATTAATAAAGTATTAAACGTATAATACTTTACATGAACGTATTTGTTTCAATATGTTTATCGATGGAATTAGAAGATAATATCAAATGATTTATTTATCAGATACATTGTGATATGATTACGGGTCTATGTTATAAGGTCCACTGTTGTAACGACCCGCACTTTTTCGATCATTCTATACTTATAAGATTAATATTTACATAAATTAAACCTTGCCAACATGATAAGCAATCCAAATTGTCGAGACTGATATTTCCGAAAAGAGTTTTACACAACGTTTGACCGTCTAGTTTGACCGATGATATCACGAACCATACAATATATGATAATTATACGTTTGTGTATATATATGTATATATACATATTTAACATGATTAAGGAATGTTTTAATACCTCATTTTATATTAATAACAACAAGTTATATGTGTATTTTGAAACTACTAACTTAAGTTTTCAAAACGATAACTATACGTAACGTTATTTGACATAAATACTTAAGACATATAATGTTTATACATATATTGTATAAGTAATGTATTTAATCACTTTTAAGAACTTAAATACATAAAATCATATAAGTGTATTCACAAAAGATAGCTATATTTGAATCCTCATTCCATTTTTCACAAAATTTCTATACGTATACCTAGAGTATTTGTACTCGTATCATACCAAGCTTCTATACGTATTTACTATTGGTATATACACATCAAATCACCACCTAACCAGCCCTTATTCATGCCTTATGTATAAGGTAATTACTTTTGAATTATTGCAAGACTAATTACAAAAATACAAACTAAAATTTTGTCATGTTATCCTTAAAGATCACATTTTTAGGAGTATATATGTATCATCATTTTTGATTCATTTTTACTTCAATCTCTTAACTAAAAACACACACTCTTTCTTACTCTCTAAACTCCATAACAATCCAGCAAAGTTCCATAAAGATCTAGCTTCAAAAACCATACTAAAACACCATAAGAAAACCATACAAAAACACTTCAAGAAAACCCTCCAAGAACACCAACTTACTTCCAATCTTTCATCCACTTCTATCACCCTTTTGATTCTAGCTTCTTACTCCTCTTTTACAGCAAACTTATCCAAGGAACTTGAGGTAGAATCTATGTTCATAACCTTATTCGATTCATATACATATAGCTATCTTATTTTGTGGTACAAAAGTTTAACAACAAGAACATAATTTGAATGTTTTCAAACTTGTTTGCAAACTAAATAGATCCTTCTAACTTAACTTTTAAAATACTTCAAGACCTGTAATATAACTTATGTATATGCTAATTTAACAAGGTAAAACTTGGTTTTTCAAAGTATAAGTATTTTTAGAAAAATGGTCATTAAATGATTTTGTTGTAACAAAAATGTTTAACTTCATATGTTTCACTAATGTTTCACTTATGCCGTATGATTTTGAATACAAACCAAGGTATTTACAGTTCATAGTCTTAAAGAAGAACTCGATCCAAGAAGATGGCAATTTGAATCAACGAAAACGGATTTGTAACGAAGAAACTATGACCGAAACAAAATTGGTTATCCTAGATCATTTCAACTACGGGATCAATTGGAAAAAATGATATAAATCACATATTTCTAAGATAACATGATATTTTATATATATGTACTTATAATTCAATTTTATATGGTTCAGGATCACCCGTAAACAATACGAGAAGATTAATCATAAGATCCCATGTTTGTACGCAACACGTCATTTGACAACACCGGTACCGTGGGTCAAGATTAATCTCGACCAATACATATACGATGGGGTTTTATTTATTTCGTTGGGGGTTTTGTTTATTGCGGGTATATTAAACATCTAAAAATGAACCATTAAAATTGAATTACTAACATCGGAATGCTAACTACGGACTAAGGAAATATTCAAAATATTAAAAGTATAACAAGTATATATATATATATAACGTTTGTTTTAAAATGAAAACATATTGATATATTATATATGGATAGGTTCGTGATATCAACCGAAAGACCGAGTCAAAATATATATATCATCAAGACAAGTGTGAGTATATAGTCCCACTTTTAAACTCTAAATATTTCGGGATGAGAATACATGTATTTTATGTTTTACGATATGGACACAAGTAACTGAAAAATATGTTCTACGTTGAGTTGTACCACTGGCATACTTCCCTGTAGCTTGGTAACTAATATTTACAGCGGTATTGTAAACGCGAATCCTGTTGATAGATCTATCGGGCCTGACAACCCCAACCGGACTGGACGACCAGTATTCAACGGTTGCACAGTACTTCGTTTTGTGACTACACTTGGTACGGTGTAGTAAGATTTCATATTAAAGGGAATATGCGACGTGAAAATGTTAAGTATGGTTACCAAGTGCTCAACCACTTAGAATACTTTTATGAAACTGTTTATATATACGAAATCTTGTGGTCTATATATATATATTGCTGCCGGCATTAAACCTATATCTCACCAACTTTATGTTGACCTTTTAAAACATGTCTATTCTCAGGTGATTTCTAAAGCTTCCGCTGCATCATGTTGGATCTAACCAGGATCTTGCGTACGCATGTTTGTGTCAAAAATAAAACTGCATATCCGAGATGTTGTATTGTAAAATATGCTAGAAACCGTGTTGTTGTCATCATTTGTAAAGTTTGTAAGTCGAAGATTATCGCTAAACGTTAATCTTCTTTTTATTGTCTTAAGCTTGTAACAAAAATAATGGTCGTGGTTTGTTATGTATAATATATGCAGTTTTTCTTTTAAAAATGTCTCATATAGAGGTCAATACCTCGCAATGAAATCATACGTTATCTAACGCGTTCTTATGGTTAAGGACGGGTTATGACATGTGGTATCAGAGCGTTGGTCTTAGCGAACCAGGTTTGCATTAGTGTGTCTAACCGAGAAGTCGTTAGGATACATTAGTAAAGTCTGGACTTTGACCGGGTCTGATTTTAAAAACCATTGCTTATCACTGTTGGTTAAAAATTTATATGTAAATATTATGTAAGTACTAATGGGTTAGTTGTTATGTGATAGATGTCGGGCTCGAAACTTATTATCACATTCAGCGACTCCGAATCAGAACCTTCAGATTGTGTTTCAATCATTAACATATCCGATGACGAAAGTGGTATTTTTGGGGAAGACTCACAATTTCCGGATGAACCAACTATAGAAATATCGGAAAGTGAACCCGAAGAGGAAAGTGAACCCGAGGAAGAAATACTAGAAATTACGAAAGAAAAATTCGATCAAGGAAAGAAACGAAAAGCGAATGAATTAGAAAATTCAAATCCCGAACTTAGTGAGAATGACGTGGCACCAATTTCACTCAACACTACCACCCCTATTCCCGCTATTCCTATTAGTGCTATCCCCGCATCTAGTTCTTCGGCTCCTCAGCCAAAACGTAGGCAGACAGCTAGGATAAGCGTTAGGCCATTCATTGGAACTAAACGCCCTAGAAAATAGACCGAACGATGCACTGCCGTATTAAGCCATGGAATCATATAATGTTTTGTATAATATTATTAGTGTGGTTTGCTTAAAGTTTGATGTAAGATAAGCATATGTAAAATAGCGAAGTATGAAATGCAATAATTTTCCATGGTTAAGTATTATTTAGATTGTAGTAATTGGTTCTGTACTAAGCTATTAAGTATGAACATTAACGGGTAGGTACTACCCTAGATATAATTATAAAACGCTAATAAGAAGAAAAGGCTTTTATAATAATACCTAGTTCATATTATTAACAAGCTATAATGTACTATAAATACACACTACATCTATAATAACCCATGTGAATAATTATTTTCTTTCATTAGGAAATGGCGCGATTGAACCGAATGACGGAACAAGAACTCGAGGAACTCATCAACCAGCGAGTGAACGACAGAATGTTATGGGTTGAGGCTGCAAGAGCTGCTGCAGTTAATCCAAATCCTCGTGTAGGATGTACTTACAAGACTTTCCAAGCTTGCAAGCCCTCATCATTCAGTGGAACGGAAGGACCGATCGGTTTAACCCGATGGATAGAAAAGATGGAGACGGTGTTCAAAATCAGTGGTTGTGATGAAAAAGACATGACCAAGTATGCATCGTGCACTTTACAAGATAGTGCACTCACATGGTGGAAGAATTATGTGAAGGCGGTAGGAGGAGATGTAGCTTATGATACTCCATGGGAAGAATTCAAAGCGATGATAATCACCGAGTATTGTCCAAGGAATGAGGTTATTAAGTTAGAAGATGAGTTACGAAGTTTGAAGGTGGTTGGTACTGAAATCACCAACTACAATCAGCGATTCATGGAATTGGTTTTACTATGTCCTGAATTGGTTCCAACCGAAGCACGGAAGATTGAAATGTACAAAGGTGGTTTGCCCAAAAAGGTCAAGGCAAACGTTACGGCGTCAAAACCTAAGACAATTCATGAAGCTATAACCATGGCGAACGAGTTAATGGATCAGGTCATTCTGGATAAGAAAGCATTCACTACTGAGGTGAAGGTATCGAGTAACAAAAGGAAGTGGAACGGAAATTATGATCGAGGTTACCAACAGCAATCTTTTAAGAAACCAGAAACCCCGAAAGGTGCGGGTAGCGGTTCAGGCTTTGGTTACAAAGGACAAAGTCCTTTATGCAACCGTTGTCACAAACATCATTTTGGTTACTGCAGTGTGTTGTGCACTAAATGCAATAGACAGGGACATCTTGCTGAAGATTGTAAGGCTCTCGTTACAAATGCAAATGGTAACAAGACTCCTGCCACCAACGCAAATAGAACTGCTTTGGCTAACATTACTTGTTTTGGGTGTGGAAAACAAGGTCATTATAAGAGCCAGTGCCCGAATCAGAATGGCGGACCTGCACGTGGAAGAGCGTTTGTTATTAATGCTAGAGAGGCACGAGAAGACCCGGAGCTTGTTACGGGTACGTTTACCATTAATAACTTATCGGCATCTATTTTATTTGATACTGGCGCCGATAGAAGTTACGTGTGTAGAAATTTTTACACTAAATTGAATTGTTCATCATTACCTCTAGATGCTAAGTACTTGATTGAGTTAGCTAATGGTAAACTAATTAAAGCCGATAAAATTTGTCGTGGTTGTGAAATAAATCTAGCCGGAGAAACGTTTAAAATCGACTTAATACCCGTAGAATTAGGAGGTTTTGATGTAATAGTCGGCATGGACTGGATGTCCAAAATAGGAGCGGAAGTTGTTTGTGCTAAGAAGGCAATTCGTATTCCTGGTAAGGATAAAATACCTGTGATGATTTATGGAGAGAAGGGTAATTCAAAGCTAAAACTCATTAGCTGTTTGAAAGCCAAGAAGTGTTTAGAAAAGGGATGTTACGCTATTTTAGCACATGTTAATAAAGTCGAAAAGAAAGAAAAGTGCATCAACGACGTGCCTGTGGCAAGAGATTTTCCTGAAGTTTTTCCGGAAGAATTGCCGGGATTACCTCCATTTAGATCGGTAGAATTTCAAATAGATTTAGTACCAGGAGCTGCACCAGTGGCTCGTGCTCCATATAGACTTGCACCGTCCGAGTTAAAAGAACTTCAAAGTCAGTTAAAAGAATTACTGGACCGTGGATTTATACGACCGAGTACTTCACCGTGGGGAGCTCCAATTTTGTTTGTTAAGAAGAAAGATGGATCTTTTAGGATGTGTATAGACTATCGTGAATTAAATAAGTTAACTATCAAGAATCGGTATCCACTACCGAGAATTGATGACTTATTTGATCAATTGCAAGGATCATGTGTTTATTCGAAAATCGACTTAAGATCGGGCTATCATCAACTACGCGTTAAAGAAGAGGACATTCCGAAAACTGCTTTTCGGACACGTTATGGTCATTACGAATTTTTGGTTATGCCGTTTGGATTGACGAATGCGCCAGCTGTATTCATGGACCTCATGAATCGAGTTTGTAGTCCGTATTTAGATAAATTTGTTATCGTTTTCATTGATGATATTCTTATCTATTCCAAGAGTGAGCAAGAGCATGAAGAGCATTTAAGGTTGATATTGGAGTTGTTAAGAAAAGAACAGCTATATGCTAAATTTTCTAAATGTGCTTTTTGGTTGAAAGAAGTGCAATTTCTTGGCCATGTTGTTAATAGCGAAGGAATTCAGGTTGATCCAGCAAAAACTGAAGCTATTGAAAAATGGGAGACTCCTAAGACACCAACACAGATACGCCAATTTTTGGGTTTAGCCGGTTATTATAGAAGGTTTATTCAAGATTTTTCCCGAATAGCTAAGCCGTTGACAGCGTTAACGCAAAAAGGGAAGAAATATGAGTGGACCTCGGAGCAGGAGAACGCATTTCAAATACTGAAGAAGAAGTTAACTACGGCGCCTATATTATCGTTACCAGAAGGGAACGATGATTTCGAAATATATTGTGACGCTTCGCGACAAGGTTTTGGTTGTGTTCTTATGCAACGGAAGAAAGTGATTGCATTTGCATCCCGACAATTGAAGATTCACGAGCGGAATTATACGACGCATGATCTAGAATTGGGAGCAGTCGTGTTTGCATTGAAGATGTGGAGACACTACTTGTATGGGGTTAAATTCACTGTGTTTACTGATCATAAAAGCCTTCAACATATTTTTGATCAGAAACAATTGAACATGAGGCAACGTAGGTGGGTCGAGTTAATAAACGACTATGATTGTGAAATTCGTTATCATCCCGGGAAGGCGAACGTGGTGGCCGATGCTTTAAGCAGAAAGGAACGAGAACCAATTCGAGTTCGAGCAATGAATATAAAAATTCGCATGAATCTCAACTCACAAATCAAAGAAGTTCAACAAGAAGCACTCAATAAAGAAAACATAAAGAATGAAATAATGAAGAAGTATGAGAAGCAACTCGTTATACGGAAAGACGGAATTAGATATTTTGCAAATCGTATTTGGGTACCGAAGTTGGGTGGATTAAGGAAGTTGATATTGAACGAGGCACATAAGACAAGATACTCGATACATCCTGGAGTTGGAAAGATGTATCAAGATCTTAAGACACGTTATTGGTGGCCTAACTTAAAGACCGACGTTGCAACATATGTTGGGGAATGTTTGACTTGTTCCAAAGTCAAAGCAGAACATCAAAAGCCGTCAGGGTTACTTCAACAACCAGAAATCCCAGAATGGAAATGGGATGGTATTACCATGGATTTCATCACGAAGTTACCAAAGACTGCCTGGGGATACGACACCATTTGGGTGATTGTTGATCGTCTCACCAAGTCTGCACATTTCTTGCCTATAAAGGAAACAGATAGAATGGAGAAACTATTACGATTGTATATAAAGGAAGTTGTTTCAAGGCATGGAATACCTATTTCCATTATATCCGATCGTGATAGTAGATTTACCTCAAAGTTTTGGCAATCACTACAGGAGGCACTAGGAACTCGTTTGGATATGAGTACCGCATATCATCCGCAGACCGATGGGCAGAGTGAAAGAACAATTCAGACTCTTGAAGATATGCTCAGGGCATGTGTGATCGATTTTGGAAACGGATGGGATAAGTATCTACCGTTAGCAGAATTCTCGTATAATAATAGTTATCATGCGAGCATTGGAGCTGCACCATTCGAAGCATTGTATGGAAGGAAGTGTAGATCTCCTATCTGTTGGAATGAAGTAGGAGATCGACAATTAACTGGTCCCGAGATCATACATGAAACGACTGAGAAGATAGTGCAAATCAAGGAGAGATTGAAAACAGCCCGCAGTCGCCAAAAGAGCTACGCCGATGTCCGAAGGAAACCATTAGAGTTTCAGGTCGGGGACATGGTTATGCTAAAGGTGTCACCTTGGAAAGGTGTAATACGTTTCGGCAAAAGGGGTAAACTGAACCCAAGGTACGTAGGCCCGTTCAAGATCATCGAACGCATTGGACCGGTAGCTTATCGACTCGAGTTACCGTAACAACTCGCCGGAGTACATAATACCTTTCACATCTCGAACCTTAAGAAGTGTCTTGCAAAGGAAGACCTTACCATTCCTCTTGAAGAAATCCATGTCGACGAGAAACTACAATTCGTCGAAGAACCAATCGAAATCATGGACCGTGAAGTTAAAAAGCTCAAACAGAGCAATATACCGATTGTTAAGGTTCGTTGGAATGCTAGAAGAGGTCCCGAGTTTACTTGGGAACGAGAGGATCAGATGAAGCAAAAGTATCCACACTTGTTTCTCGATGACGCAAAATAGGTACAATTTTAAAATTTCGGGACGAAATTTATTTAACGGGGAGGTAATGTAACGACCCGCACTTTTTCGATCATTCTATACTTATAAGATTAATATTTACATAAATTAAACCTTGCCAACATGATAAGCAATCCAAATTGTCGAGACTGATATTTCCGAAAAGAGTTTTACACAACGTTTGACCGTCTAGTTTGACCGATGATATCACGAACCATACAATATATGATAATTATACGTTTGTGTATATATATGTATATATACATATTTAACATGATTAAGGAATGTTTTAATACCTCATTTTATATTAATAACAACAAGTTATATGTGTATTTTGAAACTACTAACTTAAGTTTTCAAAACGATAACTATACGTAACGTTATTTGACATAAATACTTAAGACATATAATGTTTATACATATATTGTATAAGTAATGTATTTAATCACTTTTAAGAACTTAAATACATAAAATCATATAAGTGTATTCACAAAAGATAGCTATATTTGAATCCTCATTCCATTTTTCACAAAATTTCTATACGTATACCTAGAGTATTTGTACTCGTATCATACCAAGCTTCTATACGTATTTACTATTGGTATATACACATCAAATCACCACCTAACCAGCCCTTATTCATGCCTTATGTATAAGGTAATTACTTTTGAATCATTGCAAGACTAATTACAAAAATACAAACTAAAATTTTGTCATGTTATCCTTAAAGATCACATTTTTAGGAGTATATATGTATCATCATTTTTGATTCATTTTTACTTCAATCTCTTAACTAAAAACACACACTCTTTCTTACTCTCTAAACTCCATAACAATCCAGCAAAGTTCCATAAAGATCTAGCTTCAAAAACCATACTAAAACACCATAAGAAAACCATACAAAAACACTTCAAGAAAACCCTCCAAGAACACCAACTTACTTCCAATCTTTCATCCACTTCTATCACCCTTTTGATTCTAGCTTCTTACTCCTCTTTTACAGCAAACTTATCCAAGGAACTTGAGGTAGAATCTATGTTCATAACCTTATTCGATTCATATATATATAGCTATCTTATTTTGTGGTACAAAAGTTTAACAACAAGAACATAATTTGAATGTTTTCAAACTTGTTTGCAAACTAAATAGATCCTTCTAACTTAACTTTTAAAATACTTCAAGACCTGTAATATAACTTATGTATATGCTAATTTAACAAGGTAAAACTTGGTTTTTCAAAGTATAAGTATTTTTAGAAAAATGGTCATTAAATGATTTTGTTGTAACAAAAATGTTTAACTTCATATGTTTCACTAATGTTTCACTTATGCCGTATGATTTTGAATACAAACCAAGGTATTTACAGTTCATAGTCTTAAAGAAGAACTCGATCCAAGAAGATGGCAATTTGAATCAACGAAAACGGATTTGTAACGAAGAAACTATGACCGAAACAAAATTGGTTATCCTAGATCATTTCAACTACGGGATCAATTGGAAAAAATGATATAAATCACATATTTCTAAGATAACATGATATTTTATATATATGTACTTATAATTCAATTTTATATGGTTCAGGATCACCCGTAAACAATACGAGAAGATTAATCATAAGATCCCATGTTTGTACGCAACACGTCATTTGACAACACCGGTACTTTATGTACGCAACACGTCATTTGACAACACCGGTACCGTGGGTCAAGATTAATCTCGACCAATACATATACGATGGGGTTTTATTTATTTCGTTGGGGGTTTTGTTTATTGCGGGTATATTAAACATCTAAAAATGAACCATTAAAATTGAATTACTAACATCGGAATGCTAACTACGGACTAAGGAAATATTCAAAATATTAAAAGTATAACAAGTATATATATATATAACGTTTGTTTTAAAATGAAAACATATTGATATATTATATATGGATAGGTTCGTGATATCAACCGGAAGACCGAGTCAAAATATATATATCATCAAGACAAGTGTGAGTATATAGTCCCACTTTTAAACTCTAAATATTTCGGGATGAGAATACATGTATTTTATGTTTTACGATATGGACACAAGTAACTGAAAAATATGTTCTACGTTGAGTTGTACCACTGGCATACTTCCCTGTAGCTTGGTAACTAATATTTACAGCGGTATTGTAAACGCGAATCCTGTTGATAGATCTATCGGGCCTGACAACCCCAACCGGACTGGACGACCAGTATTCAACGGTTGCACAGTACTTCGTTTTGTGACTACACTTGGTACGGTGTAGTAAGATTTCATATTAAAGGGAATATGCGACGTGAAAATGTTAAGTATGGTTACCAAGTGCTCAACCACTTAGAATACTTTTATGAAACTGTTTATATATACGAAATCTTGTGGTCTATATATATATATTGCTGCCTGCATTAAACCTATATCTCACCAACTTTATGTTGACCTTTTAAAACATGTCTATTCTCAGGTGATTTCTAAAGCTTCCGCTGCATCATGTTGGATCTAACCAGGATCTTGCGTACGCATGTTTGTGTCAAAAATAAAACTGCATATCCGAGATGTTGTATTGTAAAATATGCTAGAAACCGTGTTGTTGTCATCATTTGTAAAGTTTGTAAGTCGAAGATTATCGCTAAACGTTAATCTTCTTTTTATTGTCTTAAGCTTGTAACAAAAATAATGGTCGTGGTTTGTTATGTATAATATATGCAGTTTTTCTTTTAAAAATGTCTCATATAGAGGTCAATACCTCGCAATGAAATCATACGTTATCTAACGCGTTCTTATGGTTAAGGACGGGTTATGACAACTGTGATTTAAGAAATCTATTCTTTTTGATGACATTCGAAAAATGGTAAAGTGATTTATAAGTAAGAACGTGGAGTGTAAATAACTTAGATGTTGGATATCGACAAGTTAAGTAACTCGACATTTTTCATTAAGATTATTTCTTACGTTTATTTAACCTTTGAACTTTATCGCATGCTTCACCAACAGACTGTAATTTAAAAACTTGAAACCTATTATGAAAATATATGATTTTGCTTTTCTAAAACGTTTTATGATATAACGATTTCCATTATTTTAACCTTTAAACAAAATGATTCTTAAATATATTTAGTTTTGGAAAACAAAATTATCATATTTATTTGATTTAGTTTCAAACGTACAAAAACGTTTTCAGTTTAAAAAGAACTTTATTATTAAAACGTATATAACTTTTATAAATATCTAGAACCACTTTTAACAACTCATTACTTAACCAGTATGATAAAGATAACGATATTTATATTTTATTTTATTAAATATATATAATAATTTAAATTAATATTATATATATTTATACGCGTATTATACGTACATAGTTTTATACTTTTACTATACTTAAACTTTACCTTTACTTTATTTTTACTTTACCTTAACTTTAATAATTCATACTTTAATAATTCACTTTAATAATTCATACTTTAATAATTCACTTTAATAATTCATACTTTAATAATTCAATTTAATAATTCATACTTTAATAATTCACTTTAATAATTCATACTTTAATAATTCATACTTTAATAATTCACTTTAATAATTCATACTTTAATAATTCACTTTAATAATTCAAAAATCTATTATAAATATAATTCAATAGGTTTCATTATTTGATAGAAACTTGAAAATATTTTCTCTAAACTCCCTCAATCAATTTACATATATATATTTACTCCGTATTATTTCAAGATATTATTAGTATACATAAAATATTACGACGGAGTGCTGTCCGAGTGATTTCGAAATTGTTTTTCGAGCGGGATAGAGCTAAGGAAATTATGGGTTAAAGCTATGGAGGTTATGGGTATGGTTCGGGAGTATTGCTCGTGAGTCAAACTAGTGTTTATCATCTCCGTTGCGTCTACATATTTTTTCTGCAATATTGAATCTCAATATTAATACGTTCGTGAATCCAAGGCCAACATTGCACTTGTTCAATGATGTCATATGTATTTTTACTACAAAATACAGTATTGTGAGTTTCATTTGCTCCCTTTTATATATATTTTTGGGACTGAGAATACATGCGCTGCTTTTATAAATGTTTTACGAAATAGGCACAAGTACTAAAACTAATTCTACGTGGGTTTAAACCAGAAATATACCCTTAGCTTGGTAACATTAAACTACTTGTCTATGTACGGTAGGCGCGAATCCTAAAGATAGATCTATTGGGCCTGACAAACCCCATCCTGACTATGGGATGCTTTAGTACTTCGAGGTTATTTTAAATACACCTGATCAGGTGTACTTCAGAGGGTAAAACATGACCGTTAAGGCTTGTTACCGGGTGCCTACAACTTATAGAATACTTTTATACACTTGCGAGTGTACATATATTTATAAACGGAAATCTTGTGGTCTATTAATATATTGAAATGATTGTTATGATAAACCTATGAACTCACCAACCTTTTGGTTGACACTTTAAAGTATGTTTATTCTCAGGTATTAAAGAAATCTTCTGCTGTGCATTAGCTCATTTTAAGGATATTACTTGGAGTCATTCATGGCATATTTTGAAAGACGTTGCATTCAAGTCATTGAGTTCATCAAGATTATTATTAAGTCAATTATAGTTGGATGTATTATGAAATGGTGTGCATACCATCAATTTTCGTTGTAAAGAAAGTTTGTCTTTTAAAAACGAATGCAATGTTTGTAAAATGTATCATATAGAGGTCAAATACCTCGCGATGTAATCAACTATTGTGAATCGTTTATAACGTATATGAACGGGTCCTTTCAGTTGGTATCAGAGCGGTGGTCTTAGCGAACCAGGTCTGCATTAGTGTGTCTAACTGATAGTCGTTAGGATGCATTAGTGAGTCTGGACTTCGACCGTGTCTGCATGTCAAACGTTTTGCTTATCATTTTTGTCAGAAATCATCTGCTTATCATCTGTAGGAAATTACCTGCTCATTATTCTTAGTCTAGACACCTTTAACTGCATTGATTGCATGAATAAGTGTATAGACAAAAATTCATATCTTAGCGTATCTGTTACTGTAGACCTTGCCTGATATCTCTCGTAAATTTCTCCGTAATTTAAGGGATCCTGGTACTATATATATCTATGCACATTATGCATTGAGAATACCATACAACTATCAATTTATGTCACTAAACTCTTCATACCAAAAATCTTTTCTGTGATCGCTTAAGATGGCCTCTACGAATCGACCAAGTTCCTCTGACTCCGAAGACAGCGTGACAGGAGCACACCAACCAATCAACTACCGTGATTACTGGAGAAAATGGAGGTGGGTTCACGACATACTCACCCTATGGAGAAGGGAAGAAGGTACTCCATATCATGAACCAAATCTACCACCTAACCTTGGAGTACTTGACCCGCTAACCGGCGAACCCGTTCGCAACACCGTTTATACCCTTTTTGCAAGAATTTTTCCTCTTGAGACTACCATTAACGGAACTAGAGAAGATATCCGACCTTTACCTCACACCGATAACCAACCAGGGTTAGTAGAAGAAGTTAAAGAACTCGGAGCTCGAGTGTTAACTTTAGAGAGCACGGTACACAATTTGCAAGCACCTGCAGTATCACCAACACCAGTAACATCACCAGCCTCAGCACCAACAGCACTAGTATCACCAACAACAACATCCGCGTCACTAGCTTTGACATCTCATTCTGTACCTCGAGTATAATCATTGTTCTACATGACGTTCTACATCATTTATTTTCATTCGACATAGCGATTATGTAATCTCTAATGTTTTAGAGATTATATATTCTTGTTCTAACGGTAAATCAAATGAGTTTAATATCATATTGACTCATTAAATCCATGATTACATCTGAAGAAAATATATAGGTATATATATATATATATTTTTTTCATAAAGATTGTAATTAAAAATTCTTTCGTACAAACTGTTAATGGTGAAAATATTTTAACGGGTAGGTAATACCTGAGGAATATTTAGATTTCACATTAATAAGTTACATTGTACATTTTTCGAATCTGATTCAACAGTCATTTACTATCCTACTTACAACCACCGATATACGTATCCGTTCACCGCAGAATAATCATTTTCATCTAATTTTATATTTGGATTTTGACCTATCAGAATCCAACAAGTGGCATAACGAAGAAAACATTGGACAAAATAAAATTTGTTAGAAACAAACAAATTAACTATGAGAAATTTTGTTAAGAATTCACGCTAACTGTTCCTAGCTAACTGTTCCTAGCTAACTGATTACATTTTATTTATCGCAATTTATTTATCGCAATTTATATTCTTGCAATTTTATTTATCGTCATTTAATTTCTGTTATTTATTTTTACGCATTTTAAATATCGATACACGTATACAAGGTTTTGACATATCATATCGACGCATATATATATATATATATATATATATATATATATATGTATATATATATTTACATGTATATATATATATGTATATATATATATATATATATATATATATATATATATATATATATATATATATATATATATATATATATATATATATATATATATTATTTGGAATAACCATAGACACTCTATATGCAGTAATGCTGGAGTTAGCTATACAGGGTTGAGGTTGATTCTACAATAATATATATACTTTGAGTTGTGATCGAGTCTGAGACATGTATACGGGTCATGATACGTATTAATTAATTCGAATATTATATATTAAACTATATATGAATTATTGGACTGTTAATTGTGGACTATCGACTGTGGACTAATAACATTGGACAATTATAATGAATTAAAATATTGATTATAACATATGAAACTAAACAATTCTTCAAGTTTGCCACTTGATTTCATCCTAAACTTCATTTGTATGTTGACGATTACAATCTGCATTCAAATCTTTCATGATTCTTGAAAACACCTCAATCGAGAGGATAAACCAGCCGCACTTCATCTACGGAAGAAAAGATCGATGCATATAGTTATGTACCTGAAACCCTCGGAACCTGAGTAAACATTTAACACTTATCTGTGCTAGCTCCCTGGGCGTTGTTATTACCGAAAATCACTTTGCAATTCCTTTTCAAAGTAGCAAATTTTGTCACAGCTCCAGCAAATCAACTTCGACTTTTCGTTCAAAACAACCATATCATAATTTTAATATATATGCGTGCTCTTTATTGTTACCGGGGAACCTTTATATTCCACCATATTACCATCAACGTTTAATCATCTAAAAACACAATTCTCTTGAAACCACCTCGGATTGATAACCGATGACCCAGATATGGTAGCATTAAATGCAGAGAAAACAGCAAAATCGTAGATGGTCTAAACGGCCAAAAGTTTGATAATAAAGAATGGAATGTTGGGAACGCTCGATAGAAAATTTGGTACTGAAAAATAGATTGAGCTAACCATGAAGGAGACCAAGGACAAATACAAGGACCAAACCCTATATTCAAAGAATCCAGGTAATTCTGGATCCGATGAAATCTTTAGAGAATATCCTGCTTCGAAGTCATGTTAAAATCTTACGGAAAATCTTTCTTCATCAACCTTCGATCTTAGAAATTCCAAAAATATCATCATAAATATCTTCGATATTTCTGAGGATATTTTCATAAGTATTCTTGTCCGAAATCATTTATCTCTTCGTGATATCAGTGTTATATCATAAAGGAAACTGTTTAGTTTCTAAAATCTAAAATCTTCAAGTTTGAAGTATGAATGTTTTCGAAGTAGTGTTGGGAACTGAAGCATGAGTTAGTATAA
Source organism: Rutidosis leptorrhynchoides (assembly GCF_046630445.1). Taxonomy (NCBI): domain Eukaryota; kingdom Viridiplantae; phylum Streptophyta; class Magnoliopsida; order Asterales; family Asteraceae; genus Rutidosis; species Rutidosis leptorrhynchoides. The sequence continues at coordinate 166,872,400 of NC_092343.1, forward strand.
TATAATGACACTTGATCAACGTGATTATATTACAGTAAGTCATGCTGAGTTTCTAATGAAACATGATGATTCACAGACCATAACGTCATCATGTGCCATGTTACACGGCTCTTACATTCTATCTAATCTCTAAACATATCAAGAACATAATTTCTTGATAATTCTGTCTTTTCTCTTGAATTCTGGTAATTTAACCAATCAAGATCGTGCTATTACAATTTCTTCCTTAGAACATTAGTCATGTTCGTTCGAAACTCCATACTTACGAATTCTGAACCATTATTCGCTGACTTAAAGTCGAGAAGAGAAAACAAAAGGATGGAACTCCAAAATATAAAGGAAATAAAGAGGGTGGATTTATAATGAAATATCCGACAGAGCAATCAAAACAGATTATCGCATTTAATCAAAGAAGATCCTATTCCTTAATCTCCGAAGAATCAAATTTTATTCAGATTTTAAAGATTTCTTTAAATCCCTTGAATTCCAGAAATCCACCTTGACTACGTCAAAAGTTAAATTTCTATCTCAAACTGTTGTGACAGCTACCCTCGTACGCTTCACATAATCGAATCGTTTTATCAACATTACTCAGTAATGATGAAACTCTATTTATCAACTCATATTCGTCATGAAAACAGTTTTATGGTTAACCATGACGACCTTACTCAAATTTCGGGACGAAATTTCTTTAACGGGTAGGTACTGTGACGATCCGAAAATTTCCGATCAAATTTAAACTTTATCTTTATATTATTCCGACACGATAAGCAAAGTTTGTTAAGTTAAATCTCAAGAATTTTAAATTGTGTTCATACATTCATTATAACCTCGACCAAATTCCGACGATTCACGAACCGTTATATATAAATAAATATGTATATATATGTATATATATATATATATATATATTATAACTTAAAAATATTAATAAAGTATTAAACGTATAATACTTTACATGAACGTATTTGTTTCAATATGTTTATCGATGGAATTAGAAGATAATATCAAATGATTTATTTATAAGATACATTGTGATATGATTATGGGTCTATGTTATAAGGTCCACTGTGATTTAAGAAATCTATTCTTTTTGATGACATTCGGAAAATGGTAAAGTGATTTATAAGTAAGAACGTGGAGTGTAAATAACATAGATGTTGGATATCGACAAGTTAAGTAACTCGACATTTTTAATTAAGATTATTTCATACGTTTATTTAACCTTTGAACTTTATCGCATGCTTCACAAATAGACTGTAATTTAAAAACTTGAAACCTATTATGAAAATATATGATTTTACTTTTCTAAAACGTTTTATGATATAACTATTTCCATTATTTTAACCTTTAAACAAAATGCTTCTTAAATATATTTAGTTTTGGAAAACAAAATTATCATATTTATTTGATTTAGTTTCAAACGTACAAAAACGTTTTTAGTTTAAAAAGAACTTTATTATTAAAACGTATATAACTTTTATAAATATCTAGAACCACTTTTAACAACTCATTACTTAACCAGTATAATAAAGATAACGATATTTATATTTTATTTTATTAAATATATATAACAATTTAAATTAATATTATATATATTTATACGCGTATTATACGAACATAGTTTTATACTTTTACTATACTTAAACTTTACCTTTACTTTATTTTTACTTTACCTTAACTTTAATAATTCATACTTTAATAATTCACTTTAATAATTCATACTTTAATAATTCACTTTAATAATTCATACTTTAATAATTCACTTTAATAATTCATACTTTAATAATTCACTTTAATAATTCATACTTTAATAATTCACTTTAATAATTCATACTTTAATAATTCACTTTAATAATTCAAAAATCTATTATAAATAGAATTCAATAGGTTTCATTATTTGATAGAAACTTGAAAATATTTTCTCTAAACTCCCTCAATCAATTTACATATATATATTTACTCCGTATTATTTCAAGATATTATCAATATACATAAAATATTACGACGGAGTGCTGTCCGAGTGATTTCGAAATTGTTTTTCGAGCGGGATAGAGCTAAGGAAATTATGGGTTTAAGCTATGGAGGTTATGGGTATGGTTCGGGAGTATTGCTCGTGAGTCAAACTAGTGTTTATCATCTCCGTTGCGTCTACATACTTTTTCTGCAATATTGAATCTCAATATTGATACGTTCGTGAATCCAAGGCCAACATTGCACTTGTTCAATGACGTCATATGTATTTTTACTACAAAATACAGTATTGTGAGTTTCATTTGCTCCCTTTTATATATATTTTTGGGACTGAGAATAAATGCGCTGTTTTTATAAATGTTTTACGAAATAGGCACAAGTACTAAAACTAATTCTACGTGGGTTTAAACCAGAAATATACCCTTAGCTTGGTAACATTAAACTACTTGTCTATGTACGGTAGGCGCGAATTCTAAAGATAGATCTATTGGGCCTGACAAACCCCATCCTGACTATGGGATGCTTTAGTACTTCGAGGTTATTTTAAACACACCTGATCTGGTGTACTTCAGAGGGTAAAACATGAACGTTAAGGCTTGTTACCGGGTGCCTACAACTTATAGAATACTTTTATACACTTGCGAGTGTACATATATTTATAAACGGAAATCTTGTGGTCTATTAATATATTGAAATGATTGTTATGATATACCTATGAACTCACCAACCTTTTGGTTGACACTTTAAAGCATGTTTATTCTCAGGTATTAAAGAAATCTTCCGCTGTGCATTAGCTCATTTTAAGGATATTACTTGGAGTCATTCATGGCATATTTTGAAAGACGTTGCATTCAAGTCATTGAGTTCATCAAGATTATTATTAAGTCAATTATAGTTGGATGTATTATGAAATGGTGTGCATACCGTCAATTTTCGTTGTAAAGAAAGTTTGTCTTTTAAAAACGAATGCAATGTTTGTAAAATGTATCATATAGAGGTCAAATATCTCGCGATGTAATCAACTATTGTGAATCATTTATAATGTATATGAACGGGTCCTTTCACCACACAATGCCCACTTACATATATATAGGTGTGCTAGAAATTTACTAACTACTTAAGGTTCATTAACAACAATTAATACTTGAAAAACCCTAGTTAGTCCTTTTTGAGTCAACATAACCCAAATTCACCCAAAACACCCAATTTACTAACAAGGTGGGTTTTAAGTTCACCATAAACCCTAACTCTAACCCTTACACAAAATTGAATCAAGAATTCAAGATTAGAGCATACCACTACCACCAAAACGTTGCTAGGAAGTAGATGAACAACTTTAGAACTTGAGCTTAAGCAAGAATCCTCCTTCTTCTTCTCCAAAATGAGTTTTCTCACACTAGGTTATCACTTTCTCTCTAGAATTGAATGGATGAGGTTAAAGTAGATGGAAATGGAGTTAATGAGGCTCCATAAACTGATCTAAGGCCTTAAAGTCGGCCCTTTTGTGAATTTACCAAATTGCCCTCAAAATATCTAATTTAAAAGAAAGAAGAAATCTGTCACAGACAAACGGCGCGGCGCGCCAAAAGGCCGCGCGGCGCGCCATTCCCCCAGATCAGATTCTTTTTCATTTTAAAATGTACAACGAAACCCCCACTTCAAGCATCTTATGTACAGTTATGTACACAACAATTATTTGGGTCTTACAAAACCGTAGGGTTTTTGATTTTTTGGAATCTTTAAAGATGAAGTTGTATTGATTTGAATCCCGAGTGGCCCCGAAGGTTAGATTAATCACTGTAAGTCTTTTCAATTTTTTATCATTATTGGACAATCTTTTATTGCGATTGTTTTTTGTACAACCATGATTATCACTTCTGTTTGTATTTATAGCTCATGGTTGTGTTGCTTCGACTTATATTATACAGATGGTACTCAAAATATTTCTTTGGACGAGAACATGTGAGTTCGGTCTTGGCAGCACAACTGAGTTGCTGCTATGACAACTCATGTTCTTTTGATGAGAACTGTGTATATATTTGAAAATTGATTTGTGATATATGATTGATGGAAAATGTGGCCAATATTTTATGGGTTGCGACTGTATTGTTGGACATCTATCGGTTGTGTGTTATGATGAGGAACACGCAACCTTTTTACTAAAAGGCTTATGAATAGTGTTTTTGTACAATCTTTAATGCATGTTGTACAGCTTCTTAATGCCTTTGAATTGTTAATGCATGATTTATAGCTTCTCAATGCATTTGACTACTACCCTTTATGGTTGAAATTGTTCATTCAAGATCATTCCATTCGATTCCCTTATCTTTCTTCATTTCAGTGATCTTTCTTTCGGGTAATGGTGATTATGTAGCGACCCGACCAAATCATGTTTGACGGTGCCGACTACTTCGGTCCCGTTGCGTGGTCATAAGTCTTTATTATGACGTTTGACCAAAATATGTCGCATTCATTTCATAAGTGAAAGGATGTTTCAAGTTTACAAATGTAGTTCAAAAGATTAGTTACAATACAAGGTTTAACGTACGAATGAAACCTATACGACACAATTTAAAGTAGTCAAAAGACGCTCCAACTATGCATGCATACTCGACATCCAAGCAAGTATCAAAAAGAGTGCGGAAGCATGTATCAAGTAGCTTTCAAGGACCTGAGAAAACATATAGAAAACTGTCAACGAAAACATTGGTGAAATCATAGGTGTTTTGGTAAATGTTGCATTTGAACCACAAGATTTAATATAGTATGATTATCAAAATCATTTGCATTCCAAAGTTGTTATTTGTTTCGCAGGCACCCAATTATCAAACTTAACTATTTTGTACCCTTTGCGTAGTGTTAGAACATACACTAGACCCGAAAATATATTTCATCCGCTAACGGTAGCGAACCGTCCGAATGAGGCTCGTCAAGCCCATGTGATCACATAATATAAGTTCACGTTTACACCCTGCAAGTGTAACTAATGATAATTGGATTGAGGCTTTTTGTTCAAACCCGTACGTGGAATGTTCGTTTTCGTACTTGTGTTCAATGTATAAAAGTATGATACGTATATGTTTCTCATCCCATAGTTTAAAGCATAAAAGTTATTTGAAAGATGGGACTATGATCTCACCTTGAGTGCACGTACGAAAAGTACTTCACAAAATAACGTGTGCGAAGTATAGTGCTAGTCTTGACCTAAACAAATAGGTCGTATCAATAACGGTAAACACGATAGGTCAAAGATGTTCAATTAGTCCTATGGCTCGTTACGACTCGATTATGTAGCATGTGAAATCAAATTGTCAAGTTTCATGCAAGATACAAGTATAAAAACAAGTTAGGAAGGTTGCATAATCATTTGGTTAAGTTTGACAAAAAGTCAAACTTTGGTCGGTCAAAGTCAATGAAAAAGTCAACACGTTCGGGTCGGGTCCCGAACTATTTTTCTGAGGTTATTAATCATGTATGAGCATGTTAGAACAAGTTACATGTGAATCGGAGGTGCGTAGCATAGCAAACATTATTCAAAAATCGACAAAGTTGGACAGACCACTTTGGCGCCCCGCGCCATTACCTGTGCAGAGAATTCTGGCAGTTTTTAAGTTTTATGCACGAACCTAACTTCAACCAATCACCATTTATGACTCGCAAACAACCAAAGCATGTATCTTATATCATCGGAAAGGTATTTTGACAAGGAAAACAACTAAACACATTTCATCCATCACATTTACTTTTACACCAACCAAAATCACATTCAAAGTTCCTCATTAAATGCACTCAAGTTCATAAATGAAATTCGATGATTCGGCAACCAATTTATATGAATGATATGCCGTTTCGAAGGTGATCAAGCATACAATACAACCTAACACTTACAAATAACATTTCATGTCATTCAAAGTATCAAAAGTTCATTTCAAGTTTATCAAACCCTAACCCAAATCCACCAAAACCAATAATCAAGTTTATGAAGTTTTCTAAAATAACCTACACATCAAATTGAAGCTAGTGTTACTAGTAACACATTTAATACTTGCACTTTACCATAAAAACAGCATTTAAGCAACCAAATTACCAAATCAAACACACCAAAGTTCATATTCAAGCTAGTTACTTCAAATAATGAAATCGAGCATATAAATCATATAATCATGTTAGACTTGAGCCATAGACACTAATTAACAACTTTATAAGTTAAAAACATCAAGAACACAAAATCTAGTGATTTTAGAAAGTTACCCAAACTTGATGAAATCGGTATGGAATCGAAGAGGAAGATGAGAGGATTCCGAATATGCAATTTGTTTATATGGTGCTTGCTCGATTTGATTTGGATGATGAATCCTTGAAGTGGTGTTTGAGAGATTTGGTGAAAGTATTAGAGAAAATGGAAAAAGAAAAGGGATTAATGAATGGATGAGAGTGAAGGGTTGACTAGTTGACCTAGTCACCCCTTTGCTCTCTTGGCAACAATGGTCCCTCTAGTTCGGTTGCGGGTACGTGAATTACCTAAACGAGATATTTTAAAACGCGTATTAACGAGGGATGTCATAATCATATAACGGACTTTAAATAGTTAAACGGAAAAGTAAATGGAAAAAGGCGGGATGTTACATTACCTACTCCTTAAAATAAATTTCGTCCCGAAATTTAAGTAGGCGTAGTAGTCGTTGTTTCTTCCTCGGGATCTTGCGTTTTCGGAGCCGGGAATAAATGAGGGTATTTCTTTTGCATTTGATCTTGCCTTTCCCAAGTAAACTTGGGTCCCCTTTTGGCGTTCCAACGGACTTTAACAATCGGAATTCGGCTTTGTTTCAATGTCTTGATGGAGGTGTCCACAATTTCAACCGGTTCCTCCACAAAATGAAGTTTGTCATCAATAGTAAGTTCTTCGAGAGGGATGACGATATCGGGTTCGGCAAGACCCTTTTTCAAGTTAGATACATGAAAGGTAGGATGAACGGAGTTCAATTGAGGCGGAAGATCTAAACGATAAGAAACGGTTCCAATACGCTCCAAGATTTCGAAAGGACCAATATACCGCGGATTTAGCTTCCCGCGTTTCCCAAAACGGATTACACCCTTCCAAGGTGCGACTTTTAACATGACGCGGTCACCCACTTGAAATTCAAGGTCGTTGCGTCTTTTGTCGGTATAGCACTTTTGACGACTCCGGGCCGTCCGAAGCCTATCTCGGATTTGAACGATCTTTTCGGTGGTTTCGTGAATGAGTTCGGGTCCGGTGATTTGTACGTCGCTGTCAAATCCCGTCCAAGACCCCCTGGATGGAATCATCAATATCTGGTTCCATTGCGATGATCGACTCCAAATAAGGTCCTTAGTATGAGCTAATGCACTGCGGAAGGCGTAATTCATACCAGAGAGTAAACATGCTTTAAAAAGTCAACATAAAGTTGGTGAGATATATAGGTTTGATGCTAGCAGCGTTATAACTATGGACCACAAGATTTAAAGTTTATAAACATAATACACTCGCAAGTGTATGAAAAGCATTCTAAGTAGTGGGCACCCGGTAACTAGCCTTAACAACAATGTGTACCCCTGAGTTATAATAATATGTGCACCGAATCAAGTGTGTTCCGTTAACCTCGAAGTACTAAACACCCGTTCTTCTAGTTTAGTAGTAACTAGAACAACATCTGGGTGGGGGTGTAAAACCCGATAGATCTATCTTTAGGATTCGCGCCTACCAGTTCATAAACCAATAGTTAAAGTTACCAAGCTAGGGGATTTTTGATTCAAACCCATGTAGAACGTAATTTTAGTCACTTGTGTCCATAACGTAAATCATTTATAAAAAATAGCGCATGTATTCTCAGCCCAAAAATATTTAAAGTTTAAAAAGGGGACTATATACTCACCATACTGTATTTTGTAGTAAAAATACATATAACATCTTTGAACAAGTATAGGGTTGGCCTCAGATTCACGAACCTATATCACGTATATATGTTAATACATAATTGAAAACAAATAATTTTACCTATTAATTATATAATACATATATAATAAATATTAATGTCTATTTAATATTTTATGTTATATTTTTATAATTATATAAAAAATATATTGTTAATAATAATAATAATAATGAAATGGTTAATAATAATAAAGATACTTTTAAATTTTAAATTTTTATAACAAGATAAGTTTAATAATAATGATAATTCTAATATTAGTCTTAATTTAAATAATAAGAGTCATTATGATAATAATGATAATACTAATAATTAGTAATAATAATAACTACCTTCAAAATGATTTGTTAAAAAGAAAGCCTACGACGGGACTCGAACTCCTGACCCCTCGCTCACCAATCCAACCTCCTAACCATTCAAGCTATCGAGTTTTTCTGATATCTTTCCCAGATAATTAAACATAAACCATCTAGACCTGTTCTCCAGTTCTTCTTTTACAACAACCTTCAATCGATTATGAACCATCTCCTATGATTATCTTTTCTGTTTCATCATGTATCGTATATTGTTGACGTTTATGATTTACAAAATCATCATCATCGTTATTATTACAATCACCATCCTTAAACTTATTATTACCACATCATATTCATGTCCATAATCGTATTTACTACCCATCATCATTTATATGAAAATTCCTAGGTCTTAGTCTATATAAACTTAGCCCAACAGAGGATACTCGGCCCAACATCAAAACAATTTGTACTCGGCCCAAAAATATCATAAAATCACAACCCAATGGTTAAAACAAACCCACGATCCAAGACCAAAATAGTATCTCAGTCCAAATATGGTTAGATTTCTTTGCAGTCCATTTATAACAAATGAAGCCCAATTATACCCAATAATTAAGCCCAATTCGTTATATAATTTAATGGGATTGTTTGGAACGGCCTAATGTGATATCTAAATTATTTCGATCCCACTTGGACAAAAATAGGATGACAAAGTAGCAAGCAGCAGCCTTCGATCTCCTTTCTGCTTCGTTTATGATCACCACAGCCCAAGTAGATAATGATAGCCCAACATTCCATTCAATAATGCGTTTAAAAAAAAATATCCAACTTGTCTGTTGGTTGAAACTCGAAAAGAAAGCAACAAGAAAGAATAAACCGTCCCTTTCTTCTACCCACTAGTCCCACTAGCATTATTGTTGTGATTTTAAAATGAGAATGATTAATATATATCATCAAGTCATCAAATGGAATAAATGGTTGGTGCTTGTCGGTAAAAAGGAAAGAAATACGTGTAACCATAACATTATAAATCACCATGTGGTTTGTTTATGGTTTCAATGAAACCGAAATAGGAAAGATAGAAAGAAAAAGAGGGAGTGAATAAAGGTAACGGTTGAGTGGTTTGTCGGGCAGAAACAACAGGAGAGGCGGCTGGAGGTGTGGTGATGATATCATGGTTGCTCGACAACAATGGAAGGGTGGTGGTCTACGGTGGCTCGATAGAAAAGGAACAAACGCAGCAACGTTTCAAATGGGTTTCGAAGATGGTTGGTTGGTTTCACGAAACTGAAAGGAAGAAACAGAAATAATTGTGGTAGTGTTTTGGGTGATGGTTCTTGAAAACCAATAACAACAAAGGAAATGGGTTTCATGGTGTTGATGATGCGAAGTAAAACAGAAAGATTGAAACAGTTTAGTGATGGTGGTTATGGTAAGGGTGGTGGTTTATTTCTAAGGATGTTAAGGTGGTTGTGGTGGTGTTTTTCAAAGGGAAATGAAGAGAAAGAGAAGTTGGCGGTTCAAGGTGATTGGTGGCGTGAAGGTGGCGATTCATGGTGGGGAAGGTGGTGAACCGTTAATGGATGATTTCAGCGGTGGTAGCAGGGGGACATGAATGATGTCGTGGAGATTACAAGAGTTTAGAGTGTGAGATTGAAATGGAAATAGACAAGATTGATAGGTGTGATTTATAAATAAATGGAAGGATCGTGTTTTTGGTGTATAAAAAGACAACTTGATTCACGGGTAAACAAGGATGAGAAGAAAAGTCAGATAATAACAAAACATATTCGATTCAATCAAATAAAATCAGATAGAAACAGATAGATAGATTCAATAAGCGTACAGATAAATTTTTATATATAAATTATATTTAATATTAATAATTTAATTAATAACCATATTATTAATTAATAATAATAATAATACTATATTACCAATAATCATAATAGAATTAACAATATTAATATAATATATATTTGATAACAACATAATGATTCTATATATTATTTTATATTTTTAATTCTAAGTAAATAAGATATACTTTATTAATTCAAAATATTATATATATACTTTTATTTAATATCTATACATATCAAACATAGATTTACAATATCATATATTTATATATTTTCATATTTATTTAAACACAAAAATTGTTCGTGAATCGTCGGGCACAGTCAAAGGGGGTAACTGATTAACTGAATATAGATTTCAAACTTTCTAAATTCAAAATTACAGGTTTTTGCTTATCGTGTCGGAAACATATAGAGTTTAAGGTTTAAATTTGGTCGGAAATTTCCGGGTCGTTACAGTACCCACTCGTTAAAGAAATTTCGTCCCCGAAATTTGGTAGAGGTTGTCATAAATAACAATAGGAATGTTTTCATGACGAATATGAGGTAATAACGTAATTTTATCATTATGGATAGATATAGATAAAACATTTCGATCATGTGAAGCGTACGAGCGAAGCTATCACAAAAGAGGGTGAAATGAGTAATATGATATCATTTTAACTGATGACGTGGTTATGATTGATTTCCGGAATTCACGAGATTTAAAGAAAATCTTTCGTAATAAGATTTGATTCTTCGGCAATTTAGCAAACAGAATCTTCTTTGATTTAATGCGGCAAATCTGTTTTGATTTCTTTGTCGTTTACAATCAATGCTCTCTTCTATTTGCTGCAATTTATATTCCAATTTCTGGTTTGGAGTCTTCATTCTTTCGTTTCCTCTTCTGTCCTCGAGCCAAGCGAGTAATGGTCCAAAATTGGTAGGTATGAAATTTGAAGTGAAAATAGCTAAGACTCTTGAAAAGAAATGGTAATAGCACGATTTTGTTTTGTCAAATTACCAGAATATCCTGGAAAAGACCGAATCATCAAGAACTATTTTCTTGATATGTTTAGAGATTGGATAGATTGTAAGAGCCGTGTAACATGGCACATGATGACGGTACTGTGAATCATCACATTCCATTAGAAATTTAACATGACTTACTGTAATATAATGAAGTTGATCAAGTTTCATTATATTATACTAATTCATGCATCAATTCCCAATACTGCTTCAGAACATTCCTATTTCAAACTCGAAGGTTTCAGAATTTAAAAACTAACACAGCTTCTTTTATATTGTATCGCATATATTACGAAATGATAGCTGATTTCAGATAAGGATAGTTGTGAAAATGTCTCCAACAATTTGGAGAATATGTATAACGGAAGATATGAGGATATCTTATAATATCTAAGATAAGATGTTGATGAAGAATATCATCTGAAAAGGTTTAGAATAAGGAGTAGGGTTCTTACTAACGATTTCAGCAGGCACGGAATCGTTTGGATTCTTTGAAGTCGGGTTTAGTTTTCATGATTTGTCCACGGTCTCCTTCATACTTTGCTCAATCCGTTTTCCAGTTTCAACACTTCTCCTTTTCTGGGCTTTTCCAACATACTGTACTTCATCGTAAACTTTTGACTATTAAAGTCGTTTATGGGTTTTGCTGCTTCATCAGCATTTCAAGAACTACTTCATAGTCCAGGATGTTTTTCAGAAACTTCACATTCGAAATATGTAATTCTTAGGGATAAACGTTTTCGGTATAACTGGGAGAATTTCTACGAGATTTTCAAAATACTGATTGCGGATTTCGCCAAAGAGATAACGAGTTGCTGGTACGTCTACTGATGATGTTGCGAAATATAAAAGGTTCTCCGACGGCGAAAGGACAAGGTATAAATATCGAGATTATAATAAGAGTAGTCTTTCTGGGGAGTCGAAGTGGAGCTGTAACAAATTTTGGTATTTGAAAAGAAATTGTATGGTTGTTTTTGCTAATGAATGATAAGGAATTCGACACGGATAAGTTTTAACTATAACTCCAGTTTCGAAAGTTTTTCAGGTGCATAAATGTATACATGAATCTTTCTTCCATAAACGAGGTGCGGCTGGTTCAACTTATCGATCGAGGTGTTTTCAAGAATCATGAAAGATTTGAAAGCGAATTGTAATTGTCGAGGTACAAATGAGGTTTAGAGTAAGATCAAGTGGCAAACTTGAAGAATTGTTTAGTTTCATATGTTATAATCAACATTTTAATTCATTTTAATTGTCCAAAGTTAGCAGTTCAATAGTCCGATCGCTCAATGGTCCAATAATTTCATATATAAATTAAATATATTATATTCGAATTACATAATACGTATCGTGACCCGTGTACCGGTCTCGGTGTCGATCACAATTCAAGTATATATATAATTTGGAATCAACTCCGACCCTGTATAGCCAACTCCCTCCTTCACATATAGAGTGTCTATGGTTGTTCCGAAATATATATATATAGATGGGTCAATATGATAAGTCGAAACCTTGTATACGTGTCCCGTTATTTATAGTGCGTAAAATAAATAACAGAAATTAAATGACGATAAATAAAATTGCGAGAATGTAAATTGCGATAAATTAAATGTTAATCAGTTAGCTGGGAACAGCTAGCCGGAACAGTTAGCGTGGATTCCTAACAATATTTCAATTTAGTTAATTCATCTGTTTCTAACAAATTTTATTTTATCCAATGTTTTCTTCTTTATGCCACTTGTTGGATTCTGATAGGTCAAAATCCGAATATGAAATTTGAATGAAAATGGTTATTCTGTGATGAACGGATACGTATATCGATAGTTGTAAGTAGGATAGTATATGATCGTTGAATCAGATTCGAAGAATGTACAGTGTAACTTATTAATGTGAATTCTAAATATTCCTCGGGTACTACCCACCCGTTAAAATATTCTCATCATTAACAGTTTGTACGATAGAAGTTTTAATTACAATCTTTATGAAAATATATTTGCATATATATTTTCTTCGGATGTAATTATGAATTTAATGAGTCAATAGAATATTATACTCATTTGATTTATTGTTGGCATTTGATTACGTGATCTCTAAAACATTAGAGATTACATAATTGCCATGTCGAACGAAGGTAAATGAGGTAGAGCAATACGTAGAACGAAATTAATCGATGTAGAACGATATGCAGAACGAATATCATACTCTAAATACAGATGGTAATATTGAGGCGTGTGATGTTGATATTCGTGGTACAGATTGTGATATTGAGAGTTACGGCGCGGTTATGGTTTAGAGATGATAAGGGTACTGTCGACGTCGATGATGGTGGTACTGATTATGCTGCTGGTGATGCTGCTGGTGGTCGTATCCTTCGCTCCAGGTTCTCCAAAGTCGTCACACGAGCGCGTAGTTTGTTAACTTCTTCTAGTACTACAGGATGATTGACGGTTGGGGTGAACGGATGAATAAGATTTGAAATATGGGATAGTATGTAATCGTGACGGGATATTCTAGAAATGAGAGGGTAAATGGTTTCTCGAACAAGTTCGCCGGTAAGTGCTTTCAGGTTCATCGCCAAACGAGCAGTTTGGTGGATGGAAGGGATCGTTGATGTGAAATGATTTTCGGATATCAGATGATATTCTAGCTATATAGAATATCCATAACAACAAAAATTTCGTAGACTACAAAGGAACCTACGGCATATATCAGGCAAGTCTACGGATGCGTTAAGATGTGAATTATCAGCTATGCTAAGATATGGATTTTTGTCTATACACTATCGATGCACTAAATGCAGTAAGACGTGTTTAGACTTAAGAATGATAAGCAGGGAATTCCCTAAATATAATAAGCAGATGGTTTCCGACTAGAAATGATAAGCAAAACTTTTGACATATAGACACGGTCAAAGTCCAGACTCATTAATGTATTCTAACAACTACTAGTCAGACACACTAATGCAAGACCTGGTTCACTAAGACCAACGCTCTGATACCATTCTGTCAAATCCCGTCCAAGACCCCCTGGACGGAATCATCAATATCTGGTTCCATTGCGATGATCGACTCCAAATAAGGTCCTTAGTATGAGCTAATGCACTGCGGAAGGCTTAATTCGTACCAGAGAGTAAACATGCTTTAAAAAGTCAACATAAAGTTGGTGAGATATATAGGTTTGATGCTAGCAGCGTTATAACTATGGACCACAAGATTTAAAGTTTATAAACATAATACACTCGCAAGTGTATGAAAAGCATTCTAAGTAGTGGGCACCCGGTAACTAGCCTTAACAACAATGTGTACCCCTGAGTTATAATAATATGTGCACCGAATCAAGTGCGTTCCGTTAACCTCGAAGTACTAAACACCCGTTCTTCTAGTTTAGTAGTAACTAGAACAACATCTGGGTGGGGGTGTAAAACCCGATAGATCTATCTTTAGGATTCGCGCCTACCAGTTCATAAACCAATAGTTAAAGTTACCAAGCTAGGGGATTTTTGATTCAAACCCATGTAGAACGTAATTTTAGTCACTTGTGTCCATAACGTAAATCATTTATAAAAAATAGCGCATGTATTCTCAGCCTAAAAATATTTAAAGTTTAAAAAGGGGACTATATACTCACCATACTGTATTTTGTAGTAAAAATACATATAACATCTTTGAACAAGTATAGGGTTGGCCTCAGATTCACGAACCTATATCACGTATATATGTTAATACATAATTGAAAACAAATAATTTTACCTATTAATTATATAATACATATATAATAAATATTAATGTCTATTTAATATTTTATGTTATATTTTTATAATTATATAAAAAATATATTGTTAATAATAATAATAATAATGAAATGGTTAATAATAATAAAGATACTTTTAAATTTTAAATTTTTATAACAAGATAAGTTTAATAATAATGATAATTCTAATATTAGTCTTAATTTAAATAATAAGAGTCATTATGATAATAATGATAATACTAATAATTAGTAATAATAATAACTACCTTCAAAATGATTTGTTAAAAAGAAAGCCTACGACGGGACTCGAACTCCTGACCCCTCGCTCACCAATCCAACCTCCTAACCATTCAAGCTATCGAGTTTTTCTGATATCTTTCCCAGATAATTAAACATAAACCGTCTAGACCTGTTCTCCAGTTCTTCTTTTACAACAACCTTCAATCGATTATGAACCATCTCCTATGATTATCTTTTCTGTTTCATCATGTATCGTATATTGTTGACGTTTATGATTTACAAAATCATCATCATCGTTATTATTACAATCACCATCCTTAAACTTATTATTACCACATCATATTCATGTCCATAATCGTATTTACTACCCATCATCATTCATATGAAAATTCCTAGGTCTTAGTCTATATAAACTTAGCCCAACAGAGGATACTCGGCCCAACATCAAAACAATTTGTACTCGGCCCAAAAATATCATAAAATCACAACCCAATGGTTAAAACAAACCCACGATCCAAGACCAAAATAGTATCTCAGTCCAAATATGGTTAGATTTCTTTGCAGTCCATTTATAACAAATGAAGCCCAATTATACCCAATAATTAAGCCCAATTCGTTATATAATTTAATGGGATTGTTTGGAACGGCCTAATGTGATATCTAAATTATTTCGATCCCACTTGGACAAAAATAGGATGACAAAGTAGCAAGCAGCAGCCTTCGATCTCCTTTCTGCTTCGTTTATGATCACCACAGCCCAAGTAGATAATGATAGCCCAACATTCCATTCAATAATGCGTTTAAAAAAAAATATCCAACTTGTCTGTTGGTTGAAACTCGAAAAGAAAGCAACAAGAAAGAATAAACCGTCCCTTTCTTCTACCCACTAGTCCCACTAGCATTATTGTTGTGATTTTAAAATGAGAATGATTAATATATATCATCAAGTCATCAAATGGAATAAATGGTTGGTGCTTGTCGGTAAAAAGGAAAGAAATACGTGTAACCATAACATTATAAATCACCATGTGGTTTGTTTATGGTTTCAATGAAACCGAAATAGGAAAGATAGAAAGAAAAAGAGGGAGTGAATAAAGGTAACGGTTGAGTGGTTTGTCGGGCAGAAACAACAGGAGAGGCGGCTGGAGGTGTGGTGATGATATCATGGTTGCTCGACAACAATGGAAGGGTGGTGGTCTACGGTGGCTCGATAGAAAAGGAACAAACGCAGCAACGTTTCAAATGGGTTTCGAAGATGGTTGGTTGGTTTCACGAAACTGAAAGGAAGAAACAGAAATAATTGTGGTAGTGTTTTGGGTGATGGTTCTTGAAAACCAATAACAACAAAGGAAATGGGTTTCATGGTGTTGATGATGCGAAGTAAAACAGAAAGATTGAAACAGTTTAGTGATGGTGGTTATGGTAAGGGTGGTGGTTTATTTCTAAGGATGTTAAGGTGGTTGTGGTGGTGTTTTTCAAAGGGAAATGAAGAGAAAGAGAAGTTGGCGGTTCAAGGTGATTGGTGGCGTGAAGGCGGCGATTCATGGTGGGGAAGGTGGTGAACCGTTAATGGATGATTTCAGCGGTGGTAGCAGGGGGACATGAATGATGTCGTGGAGATTACAAGAGTTTAGAGTGTGAGATTGAAATGGAAATAGACAAGATTGATAGGTGTGATTTATAAATAAATGGAAGGATCGTGTTTTTGGTGTATAAAAAGACAACTTGATTCACGGGTAAACAAGGATGAGAAGAAAAGTCAGATAATAACAAAACATATTCGATTCAATCAAATAAAATCAGATAGAAACAGATAGATAGATTCAATAGGCGTACAGATAAATTTTTATATCTAAATTATATTTAATATTAATAATTTAATTAATAACCATATTATTAATTAATAATAATAATAATACTATATTACCAATAATCATAATAGAATTAACAATATTAATATAATATATATTTGATAACAACATAATGATTCTATATATTATTTTATATTTTTAATTCTAAGTAAATAAGATATACTTTATTAATTCAAAATATTATATATATACTTTTATTTAATATCTATATATATCAAACATAGATTTACAATATCATATATTTATATATTTTCATATTTATTTAAACACAAAAATTGTTCGTGAATCGTCGGGCACAGTCAAAGGGGGTAACTGATTAACTGAATATAGATTTCAAACTTTCTAAATTCAAAATTACAGGTTTTTGCTTATCGTGTCGGAAACATATAGAGTTTAAGGTTTAAATTTGGTCGGAAATTTCCGGGTCGTTACAGTCGCCTACTTCGGCCCAACAAAGAGGAGAACGGCATTTTCGGCCATATAATGCTTCGAATGGGGCGGCTTTTATACTCGCGTGATAACTATTGTTGTAAGAGAACTCGGCGAGAGGTAAGTGCTTCTCCCAAGCTTTTCCAAAATCAACCACGCAAGCTCGTAACATGTCCTCTAAGGTTTGAATTGTACGTTCACTTTGTCCATCGGTTTGAGGATGATATGCGGTGCTCATGTCTAAACGCGTTCCCAACGCTTCTTGCAAGGTACGCCAAAATCTAGAAACAAAACGGCCATCTCGGTCGGAGATAATTGATAAAGGTACACCGTGTCGAGCTACGATCTCCTTTATGTAAAGTTGTGCAAGTTTCTCCATTTTGTCGGTTTCTTTCATAGCGAGAAAGTGTGCGGATTTGGTGAGACGGTCAACAATAACCCAAATGGTATCATAACCGCCCGTCGTTTTTGGTAGTTTGGTGATAAAATCCATTGTTATTCTTTCCCACTTCCATTGCGGGATTTCGGGTTGTTGAAGTAATCCGGACGGTCTTTGGTGTTCGGCTTTGACTTTGGAACATGTCAAACACTTGGAAACATAAGTAGCTACGTCCCTTTTGATGTTCGGCCACCAATATAGTTGTTTAAGGTCGTGGTACATCTAATTGGCACCGGGGTGAATCGAGTATCGTGACTTATGGGCTTCATCTAAAATAAGGCTTCGTAGGTCCCCATAACTAGGCACCCAAATCCTTCCGGCGAAATATCGGAGTCCGATCTCTCTAATTTCGAATCGAGAGACGAGAATGTTCAAGAGCTCGTGTGAAAGGTTTTCATCCTTGAGAGCCTCATCTTGGGCTACCCGAATTTGGCTATTAAGGTTTGTGTGGATGGTGATGTTTAAGGCTCGAACACGAAGAGGCACCGCTCTTTCTTTTTGACTTAAGGCATCGGCTACTACATTTGCCTTTCCGGGATGGTAACGAAGCTCGCAATCGTAATCGTTTAAGGTTTCAATCCACCTTCGTTGTTTCATGTTTAGTTGCTTTTGGTCGAAGATGTGTTGGAGACTTTTGTGATCGGTAAAGATAGTACTCTTGGTTCCATAAAGATAGTGTCTCCACATTTTAAGTGCAAAGACAACAGCTCTGAGTTCGAGATCATGTGTCGTGTAGTTTCGTTCATGAATTTTGAGTTGTCGAGAAGCATAAGCAATGACTTTTGTTCGTTGCATCAATACACACCCAAAACCATGTTTTGAGGCATCGCAATATACAACAAAGTCATCATTGCCTTCGGGAAGTGACAAGATAGGAGCGGTGGTTAGCTTTGTTTTCAAGATTTGAAATGCGGATTCTTGTTCGGTCGCCCAATTGAATTTCTTTCCCTTGTGAGTTAAAGCGGTTAGAGGACGAGCAACCAAAGAGAAATCCTTGATGAATCTACGGTAGTATCCGGCGAGACCCAAGAATTGACGAATGTGAGTAGGAGTAGTGGGAGTCTCCCATTTACTAATGGCTTCGATTTTCATTGGATCGACTTTAATACCTTGGTCACTTACAACATGACCAAGAAATTGAACTTCCTTCAACCAAAATTCACACTTGGAGAATTTGACATAGAGTCGTTCTTGTCTTAAAAGTTCAAGCACGAGCCGGAGGTGTTCCTCGTGTTCTTCTTCACTTTTAGAATAAACCAAAATATCATCGATGAACACGATAACGAATTTGTCAAGATACGGTTTGCACACGCGGTTCATAAGATCCATGAACACCGCCGGTGCGTTAGTGAGACCAAATGGCATTACAAGAAATTCATAACTACCATAACGAGTTCGGAAAGCGGTTTTGGAGACATCTTCCCCCTTAACCCTTAATTGATGATAACCCGAGCGGAGATCAATTTTTGAATATACACAAGACCCTTGTAGTTGATCAAAGAGGTCATCGATGCGGGGAAGAGGATATCGGTTCTTAACCGTCAATTTGTTTAGTTCACGATAGTCAATGCACATTCGTAGAGATCCGTCTTTCTTTTTAACAAACAAAATCGGAGCGCCCCAAGGTGAATGGCAAGGTTGGATAAAACCATGATCAAGTAGTTCTTGGATTTGACTTTGCAATTCTTGCATTTCGGATGGAGCGAGTCTATATGGTGCACGTGCTACGGGTGCGGCTCCCGGAATAAGATCGATTTGGAATTCAACCGTTCGATGAGGTGGAAGACCCGGCAATTCGTCGGGAAATACATCGGAATAGTCACTAACAATTGCCACATCATCGATGTGCTTCTCATCGGACTCGACTTTCTTAACGTGAGCAAGGATCGCAAAACAACCCTTACGGAGTAGTTTTCTAACTTTAATACACGAAACGAGGTTGAGTCCGGTGCAACTCTTATCGCCATAGACGATCAAAGGTTCACCATTCTCGATAGGAATTCGGATTGCATTAAGTTCACAAAGGATGTGAGATTTCATTTTGGCTAGCCAATTCATACCGATTAATACATCGAAGCTTCCTAGTTCCATGGGTATCAAGTCAATTTCAAACTCATTACCCAAAATGTTTAACGTACACCCCCGGTAATATGTGTCAGCACTCAATAGTTTTTCGTTGCCCACTTCAATGGTATAAGCGGTATCTAGTGGGAGTGGTGGAGTATTAAAAGAATGAGTCAAAGTCTTGGATACAAAACTCTTATCGGCACCCGAATCGAATAAACAAGTAACATAAGTGTTGTTGAGGAGAAACGTACCCGTGACTAATTCATTGTCATCTCGGGCTTCCTCGGTGTTGATGTTGAAAGCTCGTCCGCGTGTGTTGGTGTTGGCTTTCTTCTTCGGACATGCATTTCTAAAATGACCCGTTTGGCCACATTCATAACAAGTACCCGGTTTTGGTGCATTGGGCACCTTTTGAGCGACGGGGGCGGCACTTCTACAATCGTTGGCCACATGACCACCTCTTTGGCACCGGTGGCAAAATAGATTGCTACATTCACCATAGTGGTGTTTGTGGCATTTGTTGCAAAACGGTTTATTTCCGCCATAACTTTTCTTGGCGTCGGAGGTGTAAGGCTTCTTAGTAAAGTTGTTGTTGCTTGATTGGGAGGGTTCCCACTTTCTTTTGTTGCCGCCCGATTTATCCTCGGCCTTAGGTGCCGGAACTACGATTTCGTCAACCGTTTCGATCAATTGGCGGGCCATGTTCAATGCTTGTTGTAGGTTAGCGGGTTTGGATGACATCACCCCTTGTTTGATGCTCTTTGGAAGACCATACATATAAAGTTCGACCCTTTGAGATTCGGGGTTTACGAGGTTTGGACACATCAAGCATAGTTCGGCGAATCGTTGATTATAGGCCTTGAGATCGTTTCCGACCGCCTCTAAGGTTCTTAGCTCTTGTTCGAGCTTTCGGGTTTCTTCGCGAGGGAAATATTCGATGACCATCTTTTCCCTTAAATCGGCCCAAGAGAGGGCGTGAGCTTCATCGGTACCCACCGATTGTACATAAGTATTCCACCATGTAAGAGCGACACCGGCGAAGGTGTGAGTGGAGTATTTGACCTTGTCTTGGTCCCGACAACCGCTTATGCTAAAGACGGCTTTCGTTTGCTCAAACCATCGGGTGAGCACGACCGGTCCCCCGGTTCCATCAAAAGTGTGAGGTTTGCACCCCATGAAGGATTTGTAGGAGCACCCTTTGTTTGAGTTACCGGCTCCATTGTTGTTGTTGTTGTAGTTGTTGTTATTGTTGGAGGAGTGATCGGCCATGGCCGCTTCTACGGTGGTGGCTATCATTCGTTGTAGAGCTTGTTCGGGGGTCTCATGGCGTGGCACACGACGTGGAGGCATTGTTCCTTCAAAACACATGAATACCGTTGATTAGTATTCTTAATAATACTAACCATGATATAGAATAAGGATATAGAAAAATTTTTCCTTGACTCGCCTTAAATTCTTTATGTCATAATGTCGGAATGTTCATATGAGTCGCCGTAATATAATCCCGGAAATTATATGACCCTTATTCATATGTGCATTCGACACTAATTCATATAGTCAAGGTGGCGCGTCAATTAAATTATGTAACGTGAGATTAAGGTTGAATAAGAATTTGATGTGATAGGCGAGTTCGAGTATAATGCACAAGTAGTCAAGTAATTCCTACTTCAAGTCTATATGCCGGTTGTAGTCTAGACTCACCAATGTACCCTATGACTCGGGGTTGACACCAATGAACTCTAAATCCCTACAACCAACGCTCTGATACCATCTGTAGCAACCCGACCAAATCATGTTTGACGGTGCCGACTACTTCGGTCCCGTTGCGTGGTCATAAGTCTTTATTATGACGTTTGACCAAAATATGTCGCATTCATTTCATGAGTGAAAGGATGTTTCAAGTTTACAAATGTAGTTCAAAAGATTAGTTACAATACAAGGTTTAACGTACGAATGAAACCTATGCGACACAATTTAAAGTAGTCAAAAGACGCTCCAACTATGCATGCATACTCGACATCCAAGCAAGTATCAAAAAGAGTGCGGAAGCATGTATCAAGTAGCTTTTAAGGACCTGAGAAAACATATAGAAAACTGTCAACGAAAACGTTGGTGAAATCATAGGTGTTTTGGTAAACGTTGCATTTGAACCACAAGATTTAATATAGTATGATTATCAAAATCATTTGCATTCCAAAGTTGTTATTTGTTTCGCGGGCACCCAATTATCAAACTTAACTGTTTTGCACCCTTTGCGTAGTGTTAGAACATACACTAGACCCGAAAATATATTTCATCCGCTAACGGTAGCGAACCGTCCGAATGAGGCTCGTCAAGCCCATGTGATCACATAATATAAGTTCACGTTTACACCCTGCAAGTGTAACTAATGATAATTGAATTGAGGCTTTTTGTTCAAACCCGTACGTGGAATGTTCGTTTTCGTACTTGTGTTCAATGTATAAAAGTATGATACGTATATGTTTCTCATCCCATAGTTTAAAGAATAAAAGTTATTTGAAAGATGGGACTATGAACTCACCTTGAGTGCACGTACGAAAAGTACTTCACAAAATAACGTGTGCGAAGTATAGTGCTAGTCTTGACCTAAACAAATAGGTCGTATCAATAACGGTAAACACGATAGGTCAAAGATGTTCAATTAGTCCTATGGCTCGTTACGACTCGATTATGTAGCATGTGAAATCAAATTGTCAAGTTTCATGCAAGATACAAGTATAAAAACAAGTTAGGAAGGTTGCATAATCATTTGGTTAAGTTTGACAAAAAGTCAAACTTTGGTCGGTCAAAGTCAACGAAAAAGTCAACACGTTCGGGTCGGGTCCCGAACTATTTTTCTGAGGTTATTAATCATGTATGAGCATGTTAGAACAAGTTACATGTGAATCGGAGGTGCGTAGCATAGCAAACATTATTCAAAAATCGACAAAGTTGGACAGACCACTTTGGCGCGCCGCGCGGATATATGGCGCGCCGCGCCATTACCTGTGCAGAGAATTCTGGCAGTTTTTAAGTTTTATGCACGAACCTAACTTCAACCAATCACCATTTATGACTCGCAAACAACCAAAGCATGTATCTTATATCATCGGAAAGGTATTTTGACAAGGAAAAAAACTAAACACATTTCATCCATCACATTTACTTTTACAACAACCAAAATCACATTCAAAGTTCCTCATTAAATGCACTCAAGTTCATAAATGAAATTCGATGATTCGGCAACCAATTTATATGAATGATATGTCGTTTCGAAGGTGATCAAGCATACAATACAACCTAACACTTACAAATAACATTTCATGTCATTCAAAGCATCAAAAGTTCATTTCAAGTTCATCAAACCCTAACCCAAATCCACCAAAACCAATAATCAAGTTTATGAAGTTTTCTAAAACAACCTACACATCAAATTGAAGCTAGTGTTACTAGTAACACATTTAATACTTGCACTTTACCATAAAAACAACATTTAAGCAACCAAATTACCAAATCAAACACACCAAAGTTCATATTCAAGCTAGTTACTTCAAATAACGAAATCGAGCATATAAATCATATAATCATGTTAGACTTGAGCCATAGACACTAATTAACAACTTTATAAGTTAAAAACATCAAGAACACAAAATCTAGTGATTTTAGAAAGTTACCCAAACTTGATGAAATCGGTATGGAATCGAAGAGGAAGATGAGAGGATTCCGAATATGCAATTTGTTTATATGGATGCTTGCTCGATTTGATTTCGATGATGAATCCTTGAAGTGGTGTTTGAGAGATTTGGTGAAAGTATTAGGGAAAATGGAAAAAGAAAAGGGATTAATGAATGGATGAGAGTGAAGGGTTGACTAGTTGACCTAGTCACCCCTTTGCTCTCTTGGCAACAATGGTCCCTCTAGTTCGGTTGCGGGTACGTGAATTACCTAAACGAGATATTTTAAAACGCGTATTAACGAGGGATGTCATAATCATATAACGGACTTTAAATAGTTAAACGAAAAAGTAAACGGAAAAAGGCGAGATGTTACAGATTAGATCCAAGGGTTTTTCATTTTTTCGGTTGCGACTGTATTGTTAGACATCTATCGGTTGTGTGTTATGATGAGGAACAATGAGTTTTAACTTGGCATGCAACTGAGTTGCAGCCATGACACATCATGTAGTCTTGGATGAAAACAAATGAGTTTCATCATGGCAAGGCATATCAGTGGCAACAATGTTAGCTTACGTTATTTTGGTTGGAACCATATGAATATATTTAACTGATCATTGTCTGCATGACCCTCAATTTTAGCTATATTTCCAGGAACTATGTTTAATGGTACTTACAACTCACATTATTATCGCGTGTTCTCTGTCTTGAAAAGTACTCCATATAAAATGGAAGGCTATGATGAAAATGTGTGGGAACTTGATTTAGCAATGAGAAAAAAGGGCATTGTATCCTGTCGCAGTAACTTACAGGTTGCAGCCATGTCTTGGCGAGACAACCTACAGGTTGCAGTCATGTTGTGCCATCTTCTCTTAATTGAACTTATGCACATAAGTAAGCCCGAATATGTGTTTAATGGTACTTAGAGCTTACATTATTATCGCATGTTCTCTATCTTGAAAAGTACTACGTATAAAAATGGAAGGTTGTGATGAAAATATGTAGGAACATGATTCATAAATGAGAAAAAAGGACATTGTTGTGACGACCCGGAAATTTCCGACCAAATTCAAACTTGATTTTTATATGTTTCCGACACGATAAGCAAAGTCTATAATGTTGAGTCTCGAAAACCTTGGAACAGTTTACATGAATGCATTTGCCCTTTTTGACCATTACCGACGATTCACGAACAATTTAGTTACAAATAAATATATAGATATATAAATAAGTGTGTGTATATATATATATATATATATATATATATATATATATATATATATATATATATATATATATATATATATATATATATATATATATATATATATATAAAAGTATATATAATAATAATTCGAAATAGTAAAATACCATTTAATCAATTGAAATTAAAAATGTCAATTTCTGAACAGAATAATTAAGTTGCTATGAATATATATATATATATATATATATATATATATATATATATATATATATATATATATATATATATATATATATATATATATATAATGAGAAATTGAATAAAAATAACTTGTTATATCCTTTATGTTACTTGTAATATCTTTACATATTATTATTACCTTGAACATTAAAAATCATTATCTTGTTACCCTTAATGATATGATCATTTACAGCTTATAGTTATTGTTATAATTATTATTATTACTAATATTAGTGTTATTAATATTATTATCATTATTATAATTTCTATTATTATTATTGGTATTATTCTGATTAATAATATTATTAATATGTCTATTATTATTATAATTAATTGTATTTTTGTTAATTTTAATAATATTAAAAATATAATAAATATTTATCATTATTAATATTTGTATTTATAAAAATCGATTACAGAATCAGATTTGTTTCACATTATTATCGTACAGATTAGTTATTTGTTCTGTCACTAAAGGATTCCAGCAGTGATTAAAGCAAACACACGTATCCAAAATCTGTTACCCATTGTTATCACTTTTCATTTTTTTATTTTTTTTTGTACGATTGAATTATTTGACCGATCTCCTTTTTGCCATAAAACATCCAAATTTGTTTAGAGTCATTATCAAACTTTTATATTTCTTTTTATTATTTTTGTACGATTGATAATTGCTGTCGACTCTCTTCTAGCCATAAATCAAATGAATTTCACACTAATACTAATTTAGTCGTTCATTTATACATTTTCATTATCAATTAAGAACCATTACAGCCTTTATTCCATCAAATTAAATCAGAAAACAAATGAAGAACACCAACCGTAATCTGTTCTTGTTTCTAGTTTCCTTTCGAACCAACCCCTTCAAAAACAACCACCGGTCATCCTTAAAAAAAAATCGCTACCACCACTATCCTTCATCCCCGTCGTGACTACTCAACCCACAAGACCCACAACTCTTGTGTTCTTTTCCTTCTTCTCTTGAGACAACCGGATTACCACCATCAACTTTAGCTACTGCATACTATTCGAACATCTAAAATACGTTTCTTGTTCCTGATAATAATAATGTTATGTAATTATGATGGCGATATAATTATGATAGCAAGATATTGATATAGATGATGATGACAATATGTTTGGATAATTGATGCATAAAATAACGAGGGTACATGATGATATACGCGTAAGATAACTATGATGATGAATAATAAAAATTATGATTGTGACAAGGATTATAATTATAATTATGTTGATAAGAGGACGAGGGAAATCGAAGTTGTACAATTAAACCATACTCGAGTTATTCACCTTCTTATTCGAAATCACCACTGTAGCTGTTTATATGCTTCCTATTTTCTATTTGATCGACACCTAACTGCAACTTCTCGTTCCTTTTGCTATCATCAGACCTCACCATGTGTAACAGATTAACAACTGCTATATTTTTTTTCTCTCGTTCGATCACCATCATTATCGTCTTCATAATTCATTCATCATATATCTATTCTTCTTTTCTTGATCCGAACACAACCACCCTCGAACCATTATCATCAAACGATGCTATTGCTGTTTTCTTCTGTTTGCAAATTCGAACTACACACACACCATTAAACTGCAGTTGCAGCTGTGTCTTTTTCTGTTTCTCTTTCTAATAAATACTGGATAACGATGATAACACTTGGGAGGATTGCACGATTATTTTTTTTCTTTTACCTTGGTGGCCGACACACTTTACAACCGGTAAACCTACTTGAATATATAATAGAATTAGGAAATTGAATTGGGATACAGTGTTTCACGTTTGGCATTTGGTTGTTGGTTGTATCTTAACCTAACGTACCTATTAATAATTAAATTAGTGAGGTAATCGAACTGGCTACTGCATCATTATCATTGGGCCTAGGAACTGATTATGGGCCGAAAAGAAATTTGGTCGAGATCCAGTTCGGGTTCTGTTGGGCCACGATGCTGTTGTATGTAAGAACGATCAAGCTCCCGTTTCTTTTCTGTTGGAATAATCGAAGGGCAATGTTAAGAAAAATGAAAATGAATTATGGGTATGATAATGGTATTGGTGATGATATACGATAATAAATCACGAAGTGTTGATAAGTAAAGGAGATGGTATTTGATAAATGGTACATAAAATGATAGATATTATAAGTATGTTAGATATTTGATGACGGTTATATTGATGATCACGAGTGATGTTGTGATCATATGAATTGATGATGATATTAATATTAGTAATAAAGATGATGATGTCGATGATGATGATAGTATGATTATGATGGTGATGATCATGATTAGCCAAGGATAATAATGATAAAATTATGATTATGATAATAATTAGGAATATGATCATGCGTTTATGATGATGATGATGATGATAGTTTTGATTATGATTCGTCGATGATATATGGAATAACGATAATAATAAATATGGTTAAGGACGTTATCGGGTTAGCGGGACGTCGCGGGTTCAAACCCGGACTTGGGCATTTTTTTAGGGACTACTTCATGAGGTAGTTTACTAATTATTATTATTATTATTATTATTATTATTATTATTATTATTATTATTATTATTATTATTATTATTATTATTATTATTATTATTATTATTATTATTATTATTATTATTATTATTATTATTTTTATATTATTATTATTATTATTAATACTAGTATCAATATTATTATCATAATAACTATTATTATTATTGTAAAATAAAACAACATTTTATTTATTACTATTATTAATATTAATTTATCAAATAACTATTAGTTATATAAGACTATACTTAACACATAAAATATAACTATATTTTTATTTAAAATATATTAAATGAATATATTTATGAAACATATAAGTTATTAATATAAAGATGATATCACTAATAAATATATATGAATTTGTTCAATTTCAATTATATGTGTTAACATATATATAAATGATATAGGTTCGTGAATCCGAGGCCAACCCTACACTTGTTAAATGTCGTCATGTGTATTTTTACTATAAAATACAGTATGGTGAGTTCATTTGCTCCATTTTTACTCATTACATTTTTGGCCTGAGAATACATGAAAATGCTTTATTAACTGTTTTACAATATTTATATGCGTGAGTTCATTTGATTCCTTTTTACTCTTTACATTTTTGGGACTGAGAATACATGCGCTACTTTTACAACTGCTTTATTAAATGCTTTTGAAATACATTTTGAACTGCGAATACATGAAATGCTTTTATAAATGCTTGACGAGATAGACACAAGTAAAACATTCCTCGAATGAATTATGTGGACGCGATAATTGCCACCATTGAATTATGTGGACGTGATAATTGCCACAATTGATATGAATATTTTCCCCTGATTATTATTGCTTGGTAACCTGAGAATTAGGGAACATCACTAATTTTGAGAATTAGTGCACGCCTAAATGACGTGAATCCTAAAGGTAGCTACCGGGTTTAACACCCCTACCCAGAATATTCACTAGACGGAAGGGCTAGTGGGCGTGGTGTTTAGTACTTCGAAGTTTATATGATTATTATACAGACGAGATGTTCTGTTTTGGGGATATTATTATGCGTATTATATGTTAAGGTCGGTTACCAAGCCAAGCTATGAAAGCAATGAAAAGTGAATGTTATGTATCGAGAGAATGATTTTATACACAGGTTATGTGCATGTTTATTTTTTTGCACAAGAAATGTGTACGGTTACTAATATTTATGAAAGATGATTTTGTACACGAGAAAGGTGTAATGTATTTAAAATATATCGCATGTACATTACAGGTGGGTATAGGATTCGGGCCCATTTGTATCATGTAGGATTTAAATCTTGTGGTCTATCAAAATGATGAATTTTATTGTTTTATGATAAACCTATGAACTCACCAACCTTTTGGTTGACACTTGAAAGCATGTTTATTCTCAGGTATGAAAGAAATCTTTCGCTGTGCATTTGCTCATATTAGAGATATTACTTAGAGTCATTCATGACATATTTCAAAAGACGTTGCATTCGAGTCGTCGAGTTCTTCAAGATTATTATTAAGTCAATTATAGTTGGAGGTATTATGAAATAGTATGCTTGCCGTCAACTTTCGATGTAAAGAAAGTTTGTCTTTTAAAAACGAATGCAATATTTGTAAAATGTATCATATAGAGGTCAATTACCTGGCGATGTAATAAACTATTGTGAATCGTTTAAATTGTATATGAAAGGGGCATTTCAGTTGGTATCAGAGCGGTGGTCTTAGCGAACCAGGTCTTGCATTAGTATGTCTAACTGATAGTTGTTTAGATGCATTAATGGGTCTAGACTTCGACCGTCTGCATGTCAAAAGTTTTGCTTATCATTTAGTGTCGAAAATTATTTGCTTATCATCCTTAAAGTCTAGACACATCTTACTGCCTCTATTGCATAGACAGTGTATAGATAAATTCATATCTTAGCGTATCTGTTTTTGTTACCTTTGCCTGACAGCTTCCGTAGATTCCTCCATAACTTATGGGATTTTAGTATTATATATGCATATGTAAATTATGTATTGTAGGGTACTAATTTACATCCTATAATCTATTTCTTATTAAAAATCCTTCATCTGATCGTACGAGATGAATCCCTCAACCAGTTCTAATTCCTCGAATTCCGACAGCTATTTCGATATGGAGTTTCACCTAAGCTCCGAAAGCAGTGTTACCAGAATGAATCAAAAAAATTCATTTGATGGGTTCGTAGCCTACTTAATCATTGGAGACAAAAAGAAGGTGATCCTTTCTATCAACCAGATTCACCTCTTGACGAAGAACCTGAAGCACTTACCGGTGAACCAGTCCAAAATACCATTCTCACCCTCATTTCCCGAATATCTCGTCATGATTACATACTATCTCAGATTCTAAACCTTATTCATTCACTCGTTCCGACCGACAATCATCCCGGAATAATAAAAGAAGTCAACGAACTTCGCGCTCGAGTAATCAATCTGGAGAATATGGTGCAAAATTTACCTGCTTCAACAACATCACCGACACCAACAGTACCATCAATAGTAGCACTAGTACCATCAACAATCCATGCCTCAACATCGCATACTATACCTCAAGTATAATCATCGTTCTACGTATTGTTCTACCTCATTTATCTTTGTTCGACATGGCGATTAGGTAATCTCTAATATTTTACAGATTATGTATTCTAGTTCTAACGATAAATAAGATGAGATTAATATCATTTTGACTCATTAAATCCATAGTTACATCTGAAGAAAATATATATGTATATATATTTTCATAAAGATTGTAATTAAAAGTTCTTTCGTACAAACTGTTAATGGTGAAAATATTTTAACGGATAGGTAATACCCGAGGAATATTTAGATTTCACATTAATAAGTTACAATGTATATTCTTCGAATTTGATTCAACGATCATTTACTATCCTACTCACATCCACAGATATACAAATCCGTCCACCACAGAATAACCATTTTCATTCAATTTCAAATTTGGATTTTGACCTATCAGAATCCAACAAGTGGCATAATGAAGAAAAACAGCGGACAAAATAAAAATTTGTTAGAAACAAACAAATTAACTATAAGAAATTCTGTTAAGAAACCACGCTAATAAAATCCTAGCTAACTGTTCCTAGTTAACTGTTAATTCTTTATTACATTTATCTATCGCAATTTAATTCTCGCAATTTTAATTCTCCTGCAATTTTATTTATCATCAATTAATTTCTGTTATTTATTTTACGCACTTTAAATATCGGGACACATATACAAGGTTTTGACATATCATATCGACGCATCTATATATATTATTTGGAATAACCATAGACACTCTATATGCAGTAATGCGAGAGTTAGCTATACAGGGTTGAGGTTGATTCTATAATAATTAAATCAACTTTGAGTTGTGATCGAGTCTGAGACATGTACACGGGTCACGATACGTATTAATTAATTCGAATATTATATATTAAACTATATATGAATTAATGGACTGTTAACTTTGAACTATCGACTGTGGACTAATAACATTGAACAATTAAAATGAATTAAAATATTGATTATAACCTATGAAACTAAACAATTCTTCAAGTTTGCCACTTGATTTCATCCTAAACCTCATTTGTAGCTTGACGATTACAATCTGCGTTCAAACCTTTCGTAATTCTCGAAAACACCTCAATCGAGAGGATGAACCAACCACACTTCATCTACATAAGAAGAGATTGATGCATATAGTTATGCACTTGAAAACACTCAGAACTTGAGTAAACGTTTAACACATATCTATATTAGCTCCTTTGGCGTTGTTATTACCAAAAATCACTTTGCAATCCCTTTCCAAAGTAGCCAATTTTGTCACAGCTTCAGCAAATCAATTTCAACTTTTCATTCGAATAAGTCTTACTATAACTTTGATATACACATTTGTCCCTTCCTCATCGTACCGGAGAACCTCTTATATTCCACCACATTACCAGCAGATGTACCAGCAACCTCGTTGCGCTTTGACTTAAAACTCTCCGACAAATCACTATACTTATCTGGTGAAGCCTTATCATGAACTCATCGGCATTTTGTAACGATAATTGCAATACCAAATATCGAGAATCAGCAATCAGTAATTTGAAATCTTGCAGCATGTCTACATCAACAGTTATATGTATACATATAACATTTATCTCATAGAATTATGAATTTTCATTCTGAAATTCTGAAAAGCACTCTAGCTTACGAATCAGATCTCTGAGTTCTGAAAAATGAATCGAGCAAACCATGAAGGAGACCAAGGACAAATTCAAGGACCAAACCCTGTATTTAAAGAATCTTGATGATTAAGTTTCTGATGAAATCTTTAGCGAATACCTTACTCCTTAACCGCTCTAAATCATCGTGAATGAATTTCTTCATCACAATTTGGTTCTAACATTCCAAGATATTATCGTATCTTTCATTGTAAATATCCTCAATATTTCTGAAGATATCTTCATAAATATTCTCGTCCAATATTAATTATCTCTCCACGCTATCTGTGTTATCTCATAAAAGGAAACTATTTTAGTTTCTATATTCTATAAATCTTTGAATTTAAATTATGAATGTTTTTGAAGTAGTGTTGGGAACTGATGCATGAGTTAGTATAATATAATGACACTTGATCAACGTGATTATATTACAGTAAGTCATGCTGAGTTTCTAATGGGACGTGATGATTCACAGATCACAACGTCATCATGTACCATGTTACACGACTCTTGTTTCTATTTAGCCTCAAAAATATCAAGAAAATATTTTCTTGATGATTCAGTCTTTTCCGGATATTCTGGTAATTTGACAAATCAAATCTTGCTGCTACCTTTCCTTTCTACCTTGTATATTATGATAATTCGAAAACTCCATACCTACGAATTCTGGACTATTACTCGCTTTACTAGAGATCGAGAGGATAATAAAAAGGCAAAGAGCTCCAAAATATAAGAGAAAATATAAAGCCCAATAATAAAACGGAGGTTACAAACCGTGGATATTAATACGAATAGCAATATAAAGACACGGTATAATTAAGAATAGTATCACCCCAAAGTAATAGTAGAAGTAAACAGATTTTTCTGGTGAAAGATTGAAAAGAAGGATGACATAAATGATAATCAGGAAAATATCAAGGATTAGAATGGGATTAAGCATTTTCACAATCTTTTGGATGTATGAACTAAGAAAGAAAATATAGGAATGGTGAAAATAATGGAACGGAAAAAGTTTAATTTATAATGGAAATATCAGACAGAGTAATCGAGGAAGATCACCGTATTTAATTATAGAGATTTTAATTTCCTTATTCACCGAAGAATCAGATCTTTTAGATTTCGAAGATTTCCTCTAAAGCCCTTGAATTCTGGAAAATCCACCGTGACTATGTCAAAGTTAAATCTCTATCTCAATCTTTTGTGATAGCTTCACTCGTACACTTCAAGTAATCGAATTGTTTTATCCATTTACTCAATAATGATAAAACTCTATTTATCAGCTCATATTCATCATGAAAACATTTTTATAGTCAGCCATGATGATCCCACTCAAATTTCAGGAGGAAATTTCTTTAACGGGTAGGTACTGTGACGACCCGGAAATTTCTGACCAAATTCAAGTTTGATCTTTATATGTTTTCGACACGATAAGCAAAGTCTATAATGTTGAGTCTCGAAAACTTTGGAACGGTTTACATGAATGCATTTGCCCATTTTGACCATTACCGACGATTCATGAACAATTTAGTTACAAATAAATATATAGATATATAAATAAGTGTGTATATATATATATATATATATATATATATATATATATATATATATATATATATATATATATATATATATATATATATATATATATATAATATAAATAAAAGTATATATAATAATAATTCAAAATAGTAAAATACCATTTAATCAATTGAAATTAAAAATGTCAATTTCTGAACAGAATAATTAAGTTGCTATGAAAATATATATATATATATATATATATATATATATATATATATATATATATATATATATATATATATAATGAGAAATTAAATAAAAATAACTTGTTATATCCTTTATGTTACTTGTAATATCTTTACATATTATTATTACCTTGATCATTAAAAATCATTATCTTGTTACCCTTAATGATATGATCATTTACAGCTTATAGTTATTGTTATAATTATTATAATTACTAATATTAGTGTTATTAATATTATTATCATTATTATAATTTCTATTATTATAATTGGTATTATTCTGATTAATAATATTATTAATATGTCTATTATTATAATTAATTATATTTTTGTTAATTTTAATAATATTAAAAATATAATAAATATTTCATAATTATCATTATTAATATTTGTATTTATAAAAATCGATTACAGAATCAGATTTATTTCACATTATTATCGTACAAATTAGTTATTTGTTCTGTCACTAAAGGATTCCAGCAGTGATTAAATCAAACACAAGTATCCAAAATCTGTTACCCATTGTTATCACTTTTCATTTTTTTATTTTTTTGTACAATTGAATTATTCGGCCGATCTCCTTTTTGCCATAAAACATCCAAATTTGTTTAGAGTCATTATCAAACTTTTATATTTCTTTTTATTATTTCTGTACCATTGATAATTGCTGTCGACTCTCTTCTAGCCATAAATCAAATGAATTTCACACTAATACTAATTTAGTCGTTCATTTATACATTTTCATTATCAATTAAGAACCATTACAGCCTTTATTCCATCGAATTAAATCAGAAAACAAATGAAGAACACCAACCGTAATCTGTTCTTGTTTCTAGTTTCCTTTCGAACCAACCCCTTCAAAAACAACCACCGGTCATCCTTAAAAAAAAAATCGCTACCACCACTATCCTTCATCCCCGTCGTGACTACCCAACCCACAAGACCCACAACTCTTGTGTTCTTTTCCTTCTTCTCTTGAGACAACCGGATTACCACCATCAACTTTAGCTACTGCATACTATTCGAACATCTACTGTACGTTTCTTGTTCCTGATAATAATAATGTTATGTAATTATGATGGCGATATAATTATGATGGAAGGATATCGATATAGATGATGATGACAATATGTTTGGATAATTGATACATAAAATAACGAGGGTACATGATGATATACGCGTAAGATAACAATGATGATGAATAATAAAAATTATGATTGTGACAAGGATTATAATTATAATTATGTTTATAAGAGGATGAGGGAAATCGAAGTTGTACAATCAAACCATACTCGAGTTATTCACCTTCTTATTCAAAATCACCACTGTAGCTGTTGCTATGCTTCCTATTTTCTGTTTGATCGACACCCAACTGCAACTTCTCGTTCCTTTTGCTATCATCAGACCTCACCATGTGTAACAGATTAACAACTGCTATATTTTTTTTTCTCGTTCGATCACCATCTTCATCATCGTCTTCATAATTCATTCATCATATATCTATTCTTCTTTTCCTGATCCAAACACAACCACCCTCGAACCATTATCATCAAACGATGCTATTGTTGTTTTCTTCTGTTTGCAAATTCGAACACCACACACACCATTAAACTGCAGTTGCAGCTGTGTCTTTTTCTGTTTCTCTTTCTAATAAATACTGGATAACGATGACAACACTTGGGAGGATTGCACGATTTTTTTTTCTTTTACCTTGGTGGCCGACACACTTTACAACCAGTAAACCCACTTGAATATATAATGGAATTAGGAAATTGAATTGGGATACAACGTTTCACGTTTGGCATTTAGTTGTTGGTTGTATCTTAACCTAACGTACCTATTAATAATTAAATTAGTGAGGTAATCAGACTGGCTATTGGATCATTATCATTGGGCCTAGGAACTGATTATGGGCCGAAAAAAATTTGGTCGAGATCCAGTTCGAGTTCTGTTGGGCCACGATGCTATTGTATGTAAGAATGATCAAGCTCCCGTTTCTTTTCTATTGGAATAATCGAAGGGCAATGTTAAGAAAAATGAAAACGAATTATGGGTATGATAATGGTATTGGTGATGATATACGATAATAAATCACTAAGTGTTGATAAGTAAAGGAGATGGTATTTGATAAATGGTACATAAAATGATAGATATTATAAGTATGTTAGATATTTGATGACGGTTATATTGATGATCATGAGTGATGTTGTGATCATATGAATTGATGATGATATTAATATTAGTAATGAAGATGATGATGTCGATGATGATGATAGTATGATTATGATGGTGATGATCATGATTAGCAAAGGATAATAATGATAAAATTATGATTATGATAATAATTAGGAATATGATCATGGGTTTATAATGATGATGATGATAGTTTTGATTATGATTCGTTGATGATATATGGAATAACGATAATAATAAATATGGTTAATGATGTTATCGGGTTAGCGGGACGTCGCGGGTTCAAACCCGGACTTGGGCATTTTTTTAAGGACTACTTCATGAGGTAGTTTACTTATTATTATTATTATTATTATTATTATTATTATTATTATTATTATTATTATTATTATTATTATTATTATTATTATTATTATTATTATTATTATTATTATTATTTTTATATTATTATTATTATTATTAATACTAGTATCAATATTATTATCATAATAACTATTATTATTATTGTAAAATAAAACAACTTTTTATTTATTAATATTATTAATATTAATTTATCAAATAACTATTAGTTATATAAGACTATACTTAACACATAAAATATAACTATATTTTTATTTAAAATATATTAAATTTATATATTTATGAAACATATAAGTTATTAATATAAAGATGATATCACTAATAAATATATATGAATTTGTTCAATTTCAATTACATGTGTTAACATATATATAAATGATATAGGTTCGTGAATCCGAGGCCAACCCTACACTTGTTAAATGTCGTCATATGTATTTTTACTACAAAATACAGTATGGTGAGTTCATTTG
The DNA here is from genome assembly GCF_046630445.1 of Rutidosis leptorrhynchoides. Lineage (NCBI taxonomy): Eukaryota > Viridiplantae > Streptophyta > Magnoliopsida > Asterales > Asteraceae > Rutidosis > Rutidosis leptorrhynchoides. The sequence continues at coordinate 166,908,972 of NC_092343.1, forward strand.
CTCCCTTTTTACTCATTACATTTTTGAGTTGAGAATACATGTAAATGCTTTATTAACTGTTTTACAATATTTATATGCGTGAGTTCATTTGATTCCCTTTTACTCATTACATTTTTAGGACTGAGAATACATGCGCTACTTTTACAACTGCTTTATTAAATGCTTTTGAAATACATTTTGAACTGCGAATACATGAAATGCTTTTATAAATGTTTGACGAGATAGACACAATCAAAATATTCCTCGAATGAATTATGTGGACGTGATAATTGCCACCATTGAATTATGTGGACGTGATAATTGCCACAATTGATATGAATATTTTCCCCTGATTATTATTTCTTGGTAACCTAAGAATTAGGGAACATCACTAATTTTGAGAATTAGTGCACGCCTAATTGACGCGAATTCTAAAGGTAGCTACCGGGTTTAACACCCCCACCCAGAATGTTCACTAGACGGAAGGGCTAGTGGACGTGGTGTTTAGTACTTCGAAGTTTATATGATTATTATACAGACGAGATGTTTTGTTTTGGGGATATTATTATGCGCATTATATGTTAAGGTCGGTTACCAAGCCAAGCTATAAAAGCAATGAAAAGAGAATGTTATGTATCGAGAGAATGATTTTATACACAGGTTATGTGTATGTTTTTTTTGTGCACAAGAAATGTGTACGGTTACTAAGATTTATGAAAGATGATTTCGTACACGAGAAAGGTGTACTGTATTTAAAAGATATCGCATGTACATTACAAATGGGTATAGGATTCGAGCTCATTTGTATCATGCAGAATTTAAATCTTGTGGTCTAACAAAATGATGAATTTTATTGTTTTATGATAAACCTATGAACTCACCAACCTTTTGGTTGACACTTGAAAGCATGTTTATTCTCAGGTATGAAAGAAATCTTCCGCTGTGCATTTGCTCATATTAGAGATATTACTTGGAGTCATTCATGACATATTTCAAAAGACGTTGCATTCGAGTCGTCGAGTTCATCAAGATTATTATTAATTCAATTATAGTTGGAGGTATTATGAAATAGTATGCTTGCCGTCAACTTTCGATGTAAAGAAAGTTTGTCTTTTAAAAACGAATGCAATGTTTGTAAAATGTATCATATAGAGGTCAATTACCTCGCGATGTAATCAACTTTTGTGAATCGTTTATATTGTATATGAACGGGGCATTTCAATTGTATCTTTGCGGGGCAACCTATAGGCTGTAGCCATGTCTTGGCGGGGCAACCTACATGTTGCAGCCATGTTGTGCCATCTTCTCTTGATTGAACTTATACAAATACTGAGCTTATTTTTTTTTTATCATTTTTCCATGATATTGGGTTTCATCTTTATTAATGTCAACAATAGAAGGTTCTTCTGCTATCAACATCGCTTCTCTATCCATCATAAACTAGGAGAGAAAGTATGATATTGTTGTCAAAGTTCTCCACATATGTTAGTCTTTTGATTGACGAAAATTTTATACATTTGTATTCTCTTTACATATTGAAGTATCAATATTATTTTGGAAAAGTATGATTGATATATTGATTTGTGATATTTGCAGAGCAGATGTAGTTGTTAGAACTGTAGCTATATCAAATGATGCTTTAAATCAAGTGTTGAAGTTGCGTAACTAATATATTGTATTCAAAGTACATTAGTAGCAAATCCTGTTATTAAAACTGGAATAAAACCTAATCACACCAAAAACTGACGATGACTCAACCTTCAATTCTTTGGTAATAAAGGTATTTCTTAATTCGTTGTTATATGTTATTGGATAGGTGTATTCTATGATTTTTGGTTTATTTCGTTGTTCTTGGATTGATGTATTTTGGATTCGTCGATAGTCTCTATTATGTATATTTGTTAATAGGCTATTTTATGATATTTTTTATTGTTTGATAGGGGAGGTTACAGATAATTTGTTCGTATAATTGGGGGATTTTATAATTGTGCAGTGTATTTTATGATTGTTTCCTAATTTCTTCTCAAGTTTTTTAGTCTCTGTAATGTACATTTTGTAACATCCCGCCTTTTTCCGTTTAACTATTTAAATTCCATTATATGATTATGACATCCCTTGTTAATACGTGTTTTAAAAATATCTCGTTTAGGTATTTCACGCACCCGCAAACGAACTTGAGGGACTAGTTTCGCCAAAATGCCAAAGAGGTGACTAGCCTTTGACTAGTCAACCCCCACCCCCATCTTTTCCTTTTTCATTTCCCTTTTCTTCTTCTACTTCCATATTTTCTCTCGATTCTCCAATATCAAGAATCATCATCTAAATCAAATCGAGCAAGCATCCATCTAAACAAAGTACATATTTGGAATCCTTGTAACTTCCTCTTCGATTCCATACCGACTTCATTACATTTGGGTAACTTTCTAAAATCACTAGATTTGGTGTTCTTGATGTTTTTAACTTATAAAGTTGTTAATTAGTGTCTATGGCTCAAGTATAACATGAATATATGATTTATATGTTCGATTTTGTTATTTGAAGTAACTATCATGAACATAAACTTTGGTGTGTTTGATTTGGTGTTTTGGTTGATTGAATGATGTTAAATGCCATAAATGCATGTATTAAATGTGTTCCTAACATCACTAGCTTCAATTTCATGTGTAGGTTACTTGAGAAAACTCCATAAACTTGATTAGTGATTTTGGTGAATTTGGGTTAGGGTTTGATAAGATTGAAATGAATATTTGATGCATTGAATGCCATGAATTATTGTTAGTAAGTAGTTGGTTGTATTGTATGCTCGATTACCTACAAAACGGCATATTGTATGTATGCATTAAATGCTCGAATCATAAATGTGCACTTATCAAATTTGAGTATTAAATATGTGCATTAATTGATCATTTACTTTGGAAAGCCGATTGTTACAAATAACGTTTTTGGTTGGTGAAATGTATTTAGTTGTGTTCTTTGTCAAATTACCTTTCTAACGATATAAGATACGAGTTCTAAGTATTAGCGGTTTGCGAGTTATGCTTGAAAGTGTTTTGAATTGAGACTTGGACAATCGAGACTGACCAGGTACCAGCTCCCGCGTATTGTCGCGGCGCGGCAATCCTGGGTCGCGGCGCGGCCTAAGCCGTGTTCAGGTTCTGACCTACATGTCAAATATATGAAAAATGTTTGGCACCCTATGGACCTCCGATTCACATGAGACTTGTTCTAACATGTTTATATATGAATAAAAACCTCAGAAAAATAGTTCGGGTCCCGACCCGAACGTGTTGACTTTTTCGTTGACTTTGACCGACCAAAGTTTGACTTTTAGTCAAACTTAACCAAATGATTATACAACCTTCCTAACTTGTTTCTATACTTGTATCTTGCATGAAACTTGACAATTTGATTTCACATGCTACATAATCGAGTCGTAACGAGCCATAGGACTAATCGAACATCTTTGACCTATCGTGTTTACCGTTATTGATACGACCTATTTGTTTAGGTCAAGACTAGCATTATCCTTCGCACACGTTACTTTGTGAAGTACTTTTCATACGTGCACTCAAGGTGAGATAATAGTCCCATCTTTCAAATAACTTTTATGCTTTAAACTATGGGATGAGAAACATATACGTATCATACTTTTACACTTTGAACACAAGTACGAAAACGAACATTCCACGTACGGGTTTGAACAAAAAGCCTCAATTCAATTATCATTAGTTACACTTGCAGGGTGTAAACGTGAACTTATATTATGTGATCACATGGGCTTGACGAGCCTCATTCGGACGGTTCGCTACCGTTAGCGGATGAAATATATTTTCGGGTCTAGTGTATGTTCTAACACTACGCAAAGGGTGCAAAACAGTTAAGTTTGATAATTGGGTGCACGCGAAACAAATAACAACTTTGGAATGCAAATGATTTTGATAATCATATTATATTAAATCTTGTGGTTCAAATGCAACGTTTACTAAAACACCTATGATTTCACCAACGTTTTCGTTGACAGTTTTCTATATGTTTTCTCAGGTCCTTGAAAGCTACTTGATACATGCTTCCGCACTCTTTTTGATACTTGCTTGGATGTCGAGTATACATGCATAGTTGGAGCGTCTTTTGACTACTTTACATTGTGTCGCATAGGTTTCATTCGTACGTTAAACTTTGTAATGTAACTAGTCTTTTGAACTACATTTGTAAACTTGAAACATCCTTTTACTTATGAAATGAATGCGACATATTTTGGTCAAACGTCATGTTAAAGACTTATGACCACGTAACGGGACCTAAGTAGTCGGCGCTGTCAAACATGATTTGGTCGGGTCGCTACAGATGGTATCAGAGCGTTGGTTGTAGGGATTTAGAGTTCATTGGTGTCTACCCCGAGTCATAGGGTACATTGGTAAGTCTAGACTACAACCGGCATATAGACTTGAAGTAGAAATTACTTGATTACTTGTGCATTATACTCGAACTCGTCTATCACATCAAATTCTTATTCAACCTTAATCTCACGTTACTTAATTTAATTGATGCGCCACCTTAACTATATGAATTAGTGTCGAATGCACATATGAATTAGGGTAATATAATTTCCGGGATTATATTACGGTGACTCATATGAACATTCCGACATTATGTCATAAAGAATTTAAGGCGAGTCAAGGAAAATTTTTCTCTATCCTTATTCCATATCATGGTTAGTATTATTAAGAATACTAATCAACAGTATTCTTGTGTTTTGAAGGAACAATGCCTCCTCGTCGTGTGCCATGCCATGAGACTCCCGAACAAGCTCTACAACGAATGATAGCCACTGCCGTGGAAGCGGCCATGGCCGATCACTCCTCCAACAATAACAACAACCACAACAACAACAAAAATGGAGCCGGTAACTCAAACGAAGGGTGCTCCTACAAATCCTTCATGGGGTGCAAACCTCACACTTTTGATGGAACCGGAGGACCGGTTACTCTTACTCGATGGTTCGAACAAACGGAGGCCGTCTTTAGCATAAGCGGTTGTCGGGACCAAGACAAGGTCAAATACTCCACTCACACCTTCGCCGGTGTCGCTCTTACATGGTGGAATACTTATGTACAATCGGTGGGTACCGATGAAGCTCACGCCCTCTCTTGGGCCGATTTAAGGGAAAAGATGGTCATCGAATATTTCCCTCGCGAAGAAACCCGAAGGCTCGAACAAGAGCTAAGAACCTTAGAGGCGGTCGGAAACGATCTCAAGGCCTATAATCAACGATTCGCCTAACTATCCTTGATGTGTCCCAACCTCGTGAACCCCGAATCTCAAAGGGTCGAACTTTATATGTATGGTCTCCCAAAGAGCATCAAACAAGGGGTGATGTCATCCAAACCCGCTAACCTACAACAAGCATTGAACATGGCCCGCCAATTGATCGAAACGGTTGACGAAATCGTAGTTCCGGCACCTAAGGCCGAGGATAAATCGGGCGGCAACAAAAGAAAGTGGGAACCCTCCCAATCAAGCAACAACAACTTTGCTAAGAAGCCTTACACCTCCGACGCCAAGAAAAGTTGTGGCGAAAATAAACCATTTTGCAACAAATGCCACAAGCACCACTATGGTGAATGTAGCAATCTATTTTGCCACCGGTGCCAAAGGGGTGGTCATGTGGCCAACGATTGTAGAAGTGCCGCCCCCGTCGCTCAAAAGGGGCCCAATGCACCAAAACCGGGTACTTGTAATGAATGTGGCCAAACGGGACATTTTAGAAATGCATGTCCGAAGAAGAAAGCCAACCCCAACACACGCGGCCGAGCTTTCAACATCAAGACCGAGGAAGCCCGAGATGACTGAAATGTCCCGTTCTTATTGATTAAAAACGTTCCATATTAATTGATTTCGTTGCGAGGTTTTGACCTCTATATGAGACGTTTTTCAAAGACTGCATTCATTTTAAAACAAACCATGACCTTTATTTCATCAATAAAGGTTTAAAAAGCTTTACGTAGATTATCAAATAATGATAATCTAAAATATCCTGTTTACACACGACCATTACATAATGGTTTACAATACAAATATGTTACAACAAAATAAGTTTCTTGAATGCAGTTTTTACACAATATCATACAAGCATGGACTCCAAATCTCGTCCTTATTTAAGTATGCGACAGCGGAAGCTCTTAATAATTACCTGAGAATAAACATGCTTAAAACGTCAACAAAAATGTTGGTGAGTTATAGGTTTAACCTATATATATCAAATCATAATAATAGACCACAAGATTTCATATTTCAATACACATCCCATACATAGAGATAAAAAATCATTCATATGGTGAACACCTGGTAACCGACATTAACAAGATGCATATATAAGAATATCCCCATCATTCCGGGACACCCTTCGGATATGATATAAATTTTGAAGTACTAAAGCATCCGGTACTTTGGATGGGGTTTGTTAGGCCCAATAGATCTATCTTTAGGATTCGCGTCAATTAGGGTGTCTGTTCCCTAATTCTTAGATTACCAGACTTAATAAAAAGGGGCATATTCGATTTCGATAATTCAACCATAGAATGTAGTTTCACGTACTTGTGTCTATTTTGTAAATCATTTATAAAACCTGCATGTATTATCATCCCAAAAATATTAGATTTTAAAAGTGGGACTATAACTCACTTTCACAGATTTTTACTTCGTCGGGAAGTAAGACTTGGCCACTGGTTGATTCACGAACCTATAACAATATATACATATATATCAAAGTATGTTCAAAATATATTTACAACACTTTTAATATTTTTTTGATGTTTTAAGTTTATTAAGTCAGCTGTCCTCGTTAGTAACCTACAACTAGTTGTCCACAGTTAGATGTATAGAAATAAATCGATAAATATTATCTTGAATCAATCCACGACCCAGTGTATACGTATCTCAGTATTGATCACAACTCAAACTATATATATTTTGGAATCAACCTCAACCCTGTATAGCTAACTCCAACATTCACATATAGAGTGTCTATGGTTGTTCCGAAATATATATAGATGTGTTGACATGATAGGTCGAAACATTGTATACGTGTCTATGGTATCTCAAGATTACATAATATACAATACAAGTTGATTAAGTTATGGTTGGAATAGATTTGTTACCAATTTTCACGTAGCTAAAATGAGAAAAATTATCCAATCTTGTTTTACCCATAACTTCTTCATTTTAAATCTGTTTTGAGTGAATCAAATTGCTATGGTTTCATATTGAACTCTATTTTATGAATCTAAACAGAAAAAGTATAGGTTTATAGTCAGAAAAATAAGTTAAAAGTCGTTTTTGTAAAGATAGTCATTTCAGTCGAAAGAACGACGTCTAGATGACCATTTTAGAAAACATACTTCCACTTTGAGTTTAACCATAATTTTTGGATATAGTTTCATGTTCATAATAAAAATCATTTTCTCAGAATAACAACTTTTAAATCAAAGTTTATCATAGTTTTTAATTAACTAACCCAAAACAGCCCGCGGTGTTACTACGACGGCGTAAATCCGGTTTTACGGTGTTTTTCGTGTCTCCAGGTTTTAAATCATTAAGTTAGCATATCATATAGATATAGAACATGTGTTTAGTTGATTTTAAAAGTCAAGTTAGAAGGATTAACTTTTGTTTTCGAACAAGTTTAGAATTAACTAAACTATGTTCTAGTGATTACAAGTTTAAACCTTCGAATAAGATAGCTTTATATGTATGAATCGAATGATGTTATGAACATCATTACTACCTTAATTTCCTTGGATAAACCTACTGGAAAAGAGAAAAATGGATCTAGCTTCAACGGATCCTTGGATGGCTCGAAGTTCTTGAAGCAGAATCATGACACGAAAACAAGTTCAAGTAAGATCATCACTTGAAATAAGATTGTTATAGTTATAGAAATTGAACCAAAGTTTGAATATGATTATTACCTTGTATTAGAATGATAACCTACTGTAAGAAACAAAGATTTCTTGAGGTTGGATGATCACCTTACAAGATTGGAAGTGAGCTAGCAAACTTGAAAGTATTCTTGATTTTATGTAACTAGAACTTGTAGAATATATGAAGAACACTTAGAACTTGAAGATAGAACTTGAGAGAGATCAATTAGATGAAGAAAATTGAAGAATGAAAGTGTTTGTAGGTGTTTTTGGTCGTTGGTGTATGGATTAGATATAAAGGATATGTAATTTTGTTTTCATGTAAATAAGTCATGAATGATTACTCATATTTTTGTAATTTTATGAGATATTTCATGCTAGTTGCCAAATTATGGTTCCCACATGTGTTAGGTGACTCACATGGGCTGCTAAGAGCTGATCATTGGAGTGTATATACCAATAGTACATACATCTAAAAGCTGTGTATTGTACGAGTATGAATACGGGTGCATACGAGTAGAATTGTTGATGAAACTGAACGAGGATGTAATTGTAAGAATTTTTGTTAAGTAGAAGTATTTTGATAAGTATATTGAAGTCTTTCAAAAGTGTATAAATACATATTAAAACACTACATGTATATACATTTTAACTGAGTCGTTAAGTCATCGTTAGTTGTTACATGTAAGTGTTGTTTTGAAACCTTTAGGTTAACGATCTTGTTAAATGTTGTTAACCCAATGTTTATAATATCAAATGAGATTTTAAATTATTATATTATCATGATATTATCATGTATGAATATCTCTTAATATGATATATATACATTAAATGTCTTTACAACGATAATCGTTACATATATGTCTCGTTTAAAAATCATTAAGTTAGTAGTCTTGTTTTTACATATGTAGTTCATTGTTAATATACTTTATGATATGTTTTCTTATCATAGTATCATGTTAACTATATATATATCCATATATATGTCATCATATAGTTTTTACAAGTTTTAACGTTCGTGAATCACCGATCAACTTGGGTGGTCAATTGTCTATATGAAACATATTTCAATTAATCAAGTCTTAACAAGTTTGATTGCTTAACATGTTGGAAACATTTAATCATGTAAATATCAATCTCAATTAATATATATAAACATGGAAAAGTTCGGGTCACTACAGTACCTACCCGTTAAATAAATTTTGTCCCGAAATTTTAAGCTGTTGAAGGTGTTGACGAATCTTTTGGAAATAGATGTGGGTATTTCTTCTTCATCTGATCTTCACGCTCCCAGGTGAACTCTGGTCCTCTACGAGCATTCCATCGAACCTTAACAATTGGTATCTTGTTTTGCTTAAGTCTATTAACCTCACGATCCATTATTTCGACGGGTTCTTCGATGAGTTGGAGTTTTTCGTTGATTTGGATTTCATCTAACGGAATAGTGAGATCTTCTTTAGCAAAACATTTCTTCAAATTCGAGACGTGGAAAGTGTTATGTACAGCCGCGAGTTGTTGAGGTAACTCAAGTCGGTAAGCTACTGGTCCGACACGATCAATAATCTTGAATGGTCCAATATACCTTGGATTTAATTTCCCTCGTTTACCAAATCGAACAACGCCTTTCCAAGGTGCAACTTTAAGCATGACCATCTCTCCAATTTCAAATTCTATATCTTTTCTTTTAATGTCAGCGTAGCTCTTTTGTCGACTTTGGGCGGTTTTCAATCGTTGTTGAATTTGGATGATCTTCTCGGTAGTTTCTTGTATAATCTCCGGACCCGTAATCTGTCTATCCCCCACTTCACTCCAACAAATAGGAGACCTGCACTTTCTACCATAAAGTGCTTCAAACGGTGCCATCTCAATGCTTGAATGGTAGCTGTTGTTGTAGGAAAATTCTGCTAACGGTAGATGTCGATCCCAACTGTTTCCGAAATCAATAACACATGCTCGTAGCATGTCTTCAAGCGTTTGTATCGTCCTTTCGCTCTGCCCATCAGTTTGTGGATGATAGGCAGTACTCATGTCTAGACGAGTTCCTAATGCTTGCTGTAATGTCTACCAGAATCTTGAAATAAATCTGCCATCCCTATCAGAGATAATAGAGATTGGTATTCCATGTCTGGAGACGACTTCTTTCAAATACAGTCATGCTAACTTCTCCATCTTGTCATCTTCTCTTATTGGCAGGAAGTGTGCTGATTTGGTGAGACGATCAACTATTACCCAAATAGTATCAAAACCACTTGCAGTCCTTGGCAATTTAGTGATGAAATCCATGGTAATGTTTTCCCATTTCCATTCTGGGATTTCGGGTTGTTGAAGTAGACCTGATGGTTTCTGATGCTCAGCTTTGACCTTAGAACACGTCAAACATTCTCCTACGTATTTAGCAACATCGGCTTTCATACCCGGCCACCAAAATTATTTCTTGAGATCCTTGTACATCTTCCCCGTTCCAGGATGTATTGAGTATCTAGTTTTATGAGCTTCTCTAAGTACCATTTCTCTCATATCTCCAAATTTTGGTACCCAAATCCTTTCAGCCCTATACCGGGTTCCGTCTTCCCGAATATTAAGATGCTTCTCCGATCCTTTGGGTATTTCATCCTTTAAATTTCCCTCTTTTAAAACTCCTTGTTGCGCCTCCTTTATTTGAGTAGTAAGGTTATTATGAATCATTATATTCATAGATTTTACTCGAATGGGTTCTCTGTCCTTCCTGCTCAAGGCATTGGCTACCACATTTGCCTTCCCCGGGTGGTAACGAATCTCAAAGTCGTAATCATTCAATAATTCAATCCACCTACGCTGCCTCATATTCTGTTGTTTCTGATTAAATATGTGTTGAAGACTTTTGTGGTCGGTATATATAATACTTTTGACCCCATATAAGTAGTGCCTCCAAGTATTTAATGCAAAAACAACCGCACCTAATTCCAAATCATGCGTCGTATAATTTTGTTCGTGAATCTTCAATTGTCTAGACGCATAAGCAATCACCTTCGTTCGTTGCATTAATATACAACCGAGACCTTGCTTTGATGCATCACAATAAATCACAAAATCATCATTCCCTTTAGGTAATGACAATATAGGTGCCGTAGTTAGCTTTTTCTTCAATAACTGAAACGCTTTCTCTTGTTCATCATTCCATTCAAATTTCTTCCCTTTATGCGTTAATGCAGTCAAGGGTTTTGCTATTCTGGAAAAGTCTTGGATGAACCTTCTGTAGTAACCAGCTAGTCCTAAAAACTGGCGTATGTGTTTCGGAGTTTTCGGGGTTTCCCACTTTTCAATAGTTTCTATCTTTGCCGGATCCACCTTAATACCTTCTTTGTTCACTATGTGACCGAGGAATTGAACTTCTTCCAACCAAAATGCACACTTTGAAAACTTAGCGTACAATTCTTCCTTCCTCAATACTTCTAACACCTTTCTCAAATGTTCACCGTGTTCTTGGTCATTCTTTGAGTAAATAAGTATGTCATCAATGAAAACAATGACAAACTTGTCAAGGTATGGTCCACACACTCGGTTCATAAGGTCCATGAACACAGCTGGTGCATTAGTTAAACCAAACGGCATGACCATAAACTCATAATGACCGTAACGTGTTCTGAAAGCAGTTTTTGGAATATCATCTTCTTTCACCCGCATTTGATGATACCCGGAACGTAAGTCAATCTTTGAATAAACAGACGAGCCTTGTAGTTGATCAAATAAGTCGTCGATTCTCGGTAGTGGGTAGCGGTTCTTGATGGTAAGTTTGTTCAACTCTCGGTAGTCGATACACAACCTGAATGTACCATCTTTCTTCTTGACAAACAAAACAGGAGCTTCCCACGGTGATGTGCTTGGTCGAATGAAACCACGGTCTAAAAGTTCTTGTAATTGGCTTTGCAGTTCTTTCATCTCGCTGGGTGCGAGTCTATAAGGAGCACGAGCTATTGGTGCAGCTCCTGGTACAAGATCTATTTGAAATTCAACGGATCGATGTGGGGGTAATCCTGGTAATTCTTTCGGAAATACATCGGGAAATTCTTTTGCAATGGGGACATCATTGATGCTCTTTTCTTCAGTTTGTACTTTCTCGACGTGTGCTAGAACAGCATAGCAACCTTTTCTTATTAGTTTTTGTGCCTTCAAATTACTAATAAGATGTAGCTTCGTGTTGCCCTTTTCTCCGTACACCATTAAGGGTTTTCCTTTTTCTCGTATAATGCGAATTGCATTTTTGTAACAAACGATCTCTGCTTTCACTTCTTTCAACCAGTTCATACCGATTATCACATCAAAACTCCCTAACTCTACTGGTATCAAATCAATCTTAAATGTTTCGCTAACCAGTTTAATTTCTCGATTCCGACATATATTATCTGCTGAAATTAATTTACCATTTGCTAATTCGAGTAAAAATTTACTATCCAAAGGCGTCAATGGACAACTTAATTTAGCATAAAAATCTCTACTCATATAGCTTCTATCCGCACCCGAATCAAATAAAACGTAAGCAGATTTATTGTCAATAAGAAACGTACCCGTAACAAGCTCCGGGTCTTCTTGTGCCTCTGCCGCATTAATATTGAAAACTCTTCCGCGGCCTTGTCCATTCGTGTTCTCCTGGTTCGGGCAATTTCTAATGATGTGGCCCGGTTTTCCACATTTATAACAAACTACATTGGCATAACTTTCTCCTACACTACTTGCTCCGCCATTACTTGTTCCGACACCATTTGTTCCTTTCGTTCTATTAACCCCTGGTCCGTAGACCTCACACTTCGCTGCGCTATGACCATTTCTTTTACACTTGTTGCAAAATTTGGTGCAGAACCCCGAGTGATACTTTTCACACCTTTGGCATAGCTGCTTCTGATTGTTGTTGTTGTTGCGGTTATTATTGTTGTTGGGATGATTGTTGTAGTTGCTGTTGTTGTTGTTGTTGTTGTTGTTGTTGTTGTTGTTGTTGGGCCGTTTGTTGTAGTTGCGATTGATGTTGCGATTGCTGGGATAATTGTTGCGATTATTGTTGTAATTGCTGTTGTTGTTGTATTGGTGATTCTTATCACCGTTTTGCTCCCACTTTCTTTTGACTTGCTTCACATTGGTCTCTTCAGCAGTCTGTTTTTTAATTCTTTCTTCAATCTGGTTCACTAGTTTGTGAGCCATTCTACATGCCTGTTGTATGGAGGCGGGCTCGTGTGAACTTATATCTTCTTGGATTCTTTCCGGTAATCCTTTCACAAACACGTCGATCTTCTCTTCCTCATCTTCGAACGCTCCCGGACACAATAGGCACAATTCTGTGAATCGTCTTTCGTACGTGGTAATATCAAATCCTTGGGTTCGTAACCCTCTAAGTTCTGTCTTGAGCTTATTGACCTAGGTTCTGGGACGGTATTTCTCGTTCATCAAGTGCTTGAATGCTGACCACGGTAGTGCGTATGCATCGTCTTGTCCCACTTGCTCTAGATAGGTATTCCACCATGTTAACGCAGAACCTGTGAAGGTATGCGTAGCGTACTTCACTTTGTCCTCTTCAGTACACTTACTTATGGCAAACACCGATTTGACCTTCTCGGTCCACCATTTCAATCCGATCGGTCCTTCGGTTCCATCAATTTCCAAAGGTTTGCAGGCAGTGAATTCTTTGTAGGTGCATCCTACACGATTTCCTGTACTGCTAGATCCAAGGTTATTGTTGGTATGTAGCGCAGCCTGTACTGCGGCTATGTTTGAAGCTAGAAAAGTACGGAATTCCTCTTCATTCATATTCACGATGTGTCGAGTAGTCGGTGCCATTTCCTTCAAAATAGTCAAATGGAACAAGTTAATCATACAGAATATTAAGAGTAGTTAATAGTATTTCGTAGCATAATATGAACTCATTTATAAAAGCTTTTTCTTCATATTAGCGTTTTATAAGTTTAAATTCGGGTAGTACCTACCCGTTAAGTTCATACTTAGTAGCTAATATACAATTCAACTACTACAATTCTATATGAAAAACTGATTATAATAATATTTCGCGTTCAAACTTTTACACAATATTTTACAAACTTACAATACCGCTTATTTTACATATAGCATGAAATATAGCACACAATAAATTTGATACAAGATGGTTGTGAAGATAATTCTAGCTAGTACACAAGTCGTTCAGCAAAGGCAATAAAGACACGTAATTCATACGTCCAGAAACAAGTCATGCATTCTGGTTTTACTAGGACTACTTCCCATCCTTGGTCTTGTGGAACATAACCGTTATGGCCGTTGATAAGACAGCGTGTTGTAACGTCGTCAAAGGAACGAGGGTTACGTAATGTCCAACAGTCCCGTAACAATCTAAAAACCTCATTTCTTACCCCAATTACCGACTCCGTCACTTGTGGGAACGTTTTGTTTAATAGTTGTAGCCCGATGTTCTTGTTCTCACTTTGGTGAGAAGCGAACATTACTAATCCGTAAGCATAACATGCTTCTTTATGTTGCATGTTAGTCGCTTTTTCTAAATCACGAAGTCCAATATTCGGATATATTGAGTCAAAATAATTTCTTAACCCATTGCGTAAAATAGCATTTGGGTTCCCCGCAATATATGCGTCAAAGTAAACACATCGTAACTTATGGATTTCCCAATGTGATATCCCCCATCTTTCGAACGAAAGCCTTTTATAAACCAAGGCATTCTTGGAACGTTCTTCGAATGTCTTACAAACTGATCTCGCCTTAAATAGTTGTGCCGAAGAATTCTGACCGACTCTAGACAAGATTTCATCAATCATGTCTCCGGGTAGGTCTCTTCAAATATTGGGTTGTCTATCCATTTTGTATTTTTATACTGTAAAATAGACAAGAGTTAGATTCATAAAAAAAAATACTTATTAATACAAGCAATTTTTACATATATCATAAAGCATAAGCACACTATATTACATATATTACACCACACGAATACAACTATCTTATTCCGACTCGCTTGTTTCTTCTTCTTCGGTTTCGGTTCGTTTTGCCAAGTTTCTAGGGATATATGATGTTCCCCTAATACGAGCTGTCGTGATCCACATTGGTTTAGAAAAACCTGGTGGTTTAGAGGTTCCCGGGTCATTGTTACAACTTAAGGACTTCGGGGGTTGACGATACATATAAAGTTCATCGGGGTTGGAATTAGATTTCTCTATTTTTATGCCCTGTCCCTTATTATTTTCTTTTGCCTTTTTAAATTCAGTTGGGGTAATTTCTATAACATCATCGGAATTCTCGTCGGAATTCGATTCATCGGAGAATTGGTAATCCTCCCAATATTTTGCTTCCTTGGCGGAAACACCATTGACCATAATTAACCTTGGTCGGTTGGTTGAGGATTTTCTTTTACTTAACCGTTTTATTATTTCCCCCACCGGTTCTATTTCTTCATCCGGTTCCGATTCTTCTTCCGGTTCCGATTCTTCTTCCGGATCCGACTCTTCTTCCGGTTCCGATTCTTCTTCCGGTTCTGACTCTTCTTCCGGTTCCTCTTCGGGAACTTGTGAATCAGTCCACGAATCATTCCAATTTACATTTGACTCTTCATTATTATTAGGTGAGTCAATGGGACTTGTTCTAGAGGTAGACATCTATCACATAATATCAAACGCGTTAAGAGATTACTATATCACATAATATTCACATGTTAAAAATATATAGTTTCCAACAAAATTTGTTAAGCAATCATTTTTCAAGTAAACATGGTCGAAGTCCAGACTCACTAATGCATCCTAACAAACTCGATAAGACACACTAATGTAAAATTCTAGTTCTCTAAGACCAACGCTCTGATACCAACTGAAATGTCCCGTTCTTATTGATTAAAAACGTTCCATATTAATTGATTTCGTTGCGAGGTTTTGACCTCTATATGAGACGTTTTTCAAAGACTGCATTCATTTTAAAACAAACCATAACCTTTATTTCATCAATAAAGGTTTAAAAAGCTTTACGTAGATTATCAAATAATGATAATCTAAAATATCCTGTTTACACACGACCATTACATAATGGTTTACAATACAAATATGTTACAACAAAATAAGTTTCTTGAATGCAGTTTTTACACAATATCATACAAGCATGGACTCCAAATCTCGTCCTTATTTAAGTATGCGACAGCGGAAACTCTTAATAATTACCTGAGAATAAACATGCTTAAAACGTCAACAAAAATGTTGGTGAGTTATAGGTTTAACCTATATATATCAAATCATAATAATAGACCACAAGATTTCATATTTCAATACACATCCCATACATAGAGATAAAAATCATTCATATGGTGAACACCTTGTAACCGACATTAACAAGATGCATATATAAGAATATCCCCATCATTCCGGGACACCCTTCGGATATGATATAAATTTCGAAGTACTAAAGCATCCGGTACTTTGGATGGGGTTTGTTAGGCCCAATAGATCTATCTTTAGGATTCGCGTCAATTAGGGTGTCTGTTCCCTAATTCTTAGATTACTAGACTTAATAAAAAGGGGCATATTCGATTTCGATAATTCAACCATAGAATGTAGTTTCACGTACTTGTGTCTATTTTGTAAATCATTTATAAAACCTGCATGTATTCTCATCCCAAAAATATTAGATTTTAAAAGTGGGACTATAACTCACTTTCACAGATTTTTACTTCGTCGAGAAGTAAGACTTGGCCACTGGTTGATTCACGAACCTATAACAATATATACATATATATCAAAGTATGTTCAAAATATATTTACAACACTTTTAATATTTTTTGATGTTTTAAGTTTATTAAGTCAGCTGTCCTCGTTAGTAACCTACAACTAGTTGTCCACAGTTAGATGTACAGAAATAAATCGATAAATATTATCTTGAATCAATCCACGACCCAGTGTATACGTATCTCAGTATTGATCACAACTCAAACTATATATATTTTGGAATCAACCTCAACCCTGTATAGCTAACTCCAACATTCACATATAGAGTGTCTATGGTTGTTCCGAAATATATATAGATGTGTCGACATGATTGGTCGAAACATTGTATACGTGTCTATGGTATCTCAAGATTACATAATATACAATACAAGTTGATTAAGTTATGGTTGGAATAGATTTGTTACCAATTTTCACGTAGCTAAAATGAGAAAAATTATCCAATCTTGTTTTACCCATAACTTCTTCATTTTAAATCTGTTTTGAGTGAATCAAATTACTATGGTTTCATATTGAACTCTATTTTATGAATCTAAACAGAAAAAGTATAGGTTTATAGTCGGAAAAATAAGTTACAAGTCGTTTTTGTAAAGGTAGTCATTTCAGTCGAAAGAACGACGTCTAGATGACCATTTTAGAAAACATACTTCCACTTTGAGTTTAACCATAATTTTTGGATATAGTTTCATGTTCATAATAAAAATCATTTTCTCAGAATAACAACTTTTAAATCAAAGTTTATCATAGTTTTTAATTAACTAACCCAAAACAGCCTGCGGTGTTACTACGACGGCGTAAATCCGGTTTTACGGTGTTTTTCGTGTCTCCAGGTTTTAAATCATTAAGTTAGCATATCATATAGATATAGAACATGTGTTTAGTTGATTTTAAAAGTCAAGTTAGAAGGATTAACTTTTGTTTGCGAACAAGTTTAGAATTAACTAAACTATGTTCTAGTGATTACAAGTTTAAACCTTCGAATAAGATAGCTTTATATGTATGAATCGAATGATGTTATGAACATCATTACTACCTTAATTTCCTTGGATAAACCTACTGGAAAAGAGAAAAATGGATCTAGCTTCAACGGATCCTTGGATGGCTCGAAGTTCTTGAAGCAGAATCATGACACGAAAACAAGTTCAAGTAAGATCATCACTTGAAATAAGATTGTTATAGTTATAGAAATTGAACCAAAGTTTGAATATGATTATTACCTTGTATTAGAATGATAACCTACTGTAAGAAACTAAGATTTCTTGAGGTTGGATGATCACCTTACAAGATTGGAAGTGAGCTAGCAAACTTGAAAGTATTCTTGATTTTATGTAACTAGAACTTGTAGAATATATGAAGAACACTTAGAACTTGAAGATAGAACTTGAGAGAGATCAATTAGATGAAGAAAATTGAAGAATGAAAGTGTTTGTAGGTGTTTTTGGTCGTTGGTGTATGGATTAGATATAAAGGATATGTAATTTTGTTTTCATGTAAATAAGTCATGAATGATTACTCATATTTTTGTAATTTTATGAGATATTTCATGCTAGTTGCCAAATGATGGTTCCCACATATGTTAGGTGACTCACATGGGCTGCTAAAAGCTGATCATTGGAGTGTATATACCAATAGTACATACATCTAAAAGCTGTGTATTGTACGAGTACGAATACGGGTGCATACGAGTAGAATTGTTGATGAAACTGAACGAGGATGTAATTGTAAGCATTTTTGTTAAGTAGAAGTATTTTGATAAGTGTATTGAAGTCTTTCAAAAGTGTATAAATACATATTAAAACACTACATGTATATACATTTTAACTGAGTCGTTAAGTCATCGTTAGTCGTTACATGTAAGTGTTGTTTTGAAACCTTTAGGTTAACGATCTTGTTAAATGTTGTTAACCCAATGTTTATAATATCAAATGAGATTTTAAATTATTATATTATCATGATATTATCATGTATGAATATCTCTTAATATGATATATATATACATTAAATGTTTTTACAACGATAATCGTTACATATATGTCTCGTTTAAAAATCATTAAGTTAGTAGTCTTGTTTTTACATATGTAGTTCATTGTTAATATACTTTATGATATGTTTTCTTATCATAGTATCATGTTAACTATATATATATATCCATATATATGTCATCATATAGTTTTTACAAGTTTTAACGTTCGTGAATCACCGATCAACTTGGGTGGTCAATTGTCTATATGAAACATATTTCAATTAATCAAGTCTTAACAAGTTTGATTGCTTAACATGTTGGAAACATTTAATCATGTAAATATCAATCTCAATTAATATATATAAACATGGAAAAGTTCGGGTCACTACAATGACAATGAATTAGTCACGGGTACGTTTCTTCTCAACAACACTTATGTTACTTGTTTATTTGATTCGGGTGCCGATAAGAGTTTTGTATCCAAGACTTTGACTCATTCTTTGAATACTCCACCACTTCCACTAGATACCACTTATACCATTGAAGTGGCCAACGGAAAACTATTAAGTGCCGACACATATTACCGGGGGTGTACGTTAAACATTTTGGGTAATGAGTTTGAAATTGACTTGATACCAATGGAACTAGGAAGCTTCGATGTAATAATCGGTATGAATTGGCTAGCCAAAACGAAATCTCACATCCTTTGTGATCTTAACGCAATCCGAATTCCTATCGAGAATGGTGAACCTTTGATCATCTATGGCGATAAGAGTTGCACCGGACTCAACCTCGTTTCATGCATTAAAGTTAGAAAACTACTCCATAAGGGTTGTTTTGCTATCCTTGCTAACGTTAAGAAAGTCGAGTCCGATGAGAAGCACATCGATGATGTGCCAATTGTTAGTGACTATTCCGATGTATTTCCCGACGAATTTCTGGGTCTTCCACCTCATCGACCAGTTGAATTCCAAATTGATCTTATTCCGGGAGCCGCGCCCGTAGTGTGACGACCCAGAGATTTTCGACCAAATTTAAACTTGATCTTTATATGTTCCGACACGATAAGCAATGCAAGTAATGTTGAGTCTAAATTTTTTTTTTGAAACGATGTTCATATATATTTAATTGACCTTCGACTGTTCTCGACGATTCACGAAAAACTATTTGTAAATAGATACATATATATGTGTGTGTATATAAATATGTATATAAATACTACTTAGAAATATACAAAATAATATTAAATCTATTTGTTTAAAAACATATAATATATATTTATGTGATAAAACTTGTTATTTAAAATTAATTATATAGAGAGAGAGAGTAAATGGAAAATGAATGATTTTGAGCTTAATTAATAAACTTCTGTAACACTCGGTTGATGTTTTGTTAGTTTTAATATAGATATTGTACATGTTCATGATAGGTTGAAATAAAAGTTGGACTGTAAATTGATTACAGAGATTTTAGATTTGTCAAAAATATTTTTTACCTTTTTAAGTTTAAATATTAGTACTCCGTACATGTAAATTGGAACAGAAAATAAATATTTATCGAACCTTTTTATTAGGTTTCAAACAGTTAATGAGTGAAATAAATAAATATTTTTAGTCTAAAAATTTGGGATTTTTAGAGACACTTTTATACTTAACTGTTTAACAATGGTCACGATATACCCAATAGTGGCATACTGTCGGCAGAATAAATACAATTATAAGGGCTGCGAACTGTGTGCATGATTGTGTACATAATTCAACTAATTATTACTGTGCATTATTATTATTATATTATTATTAATTATTAAATTACTTTATATAAATATATATGTTATGGTGTGATGCAGAGCCACACTTAAGAAAAATATATACCTATACATTCTTCATGAATCCATCGACCAAAGAAATCACCATCACCACAATGGATCACCACCTTCACCCTACAATACAAACCCACTTGCCTATCCATTTATAATATGTCTGTTTCTCTAGCCATCTTAACCGACCTTCCTAATTATCATTATTTACAAACCACACATATATATACCTTTAAATGATATTATCACTTCTCTTCCCTTGCAAATACTCCAACCATTTTTGCAGTTAATAATTGGACTAGACCCAACCTCAATCCACCCAAGTCATCACCACTCTCGGCAATCATAACTATCCATCACAACTACAACCACCCTTCTCGACCATCGTACAACCATCATCTTTAAAATCCACCCCACCGTATGAGTGCAAGACCCCACCATCATCTTCTTTGATGAAACCCACCACTAACACCACAAACCCGTCACTTTATCATCATCGTCACCACCATTTCATGTTTACCATATTATTTTTTTTTGTTTAACTTCTTTTTCCTTCGATCACCATAACCACGACCACCATCACTAAATCGTCTCCACCACTATTTGTTTTCGTTTTGTTTCTGTTTACGGTTAACTTCAAAACCGACATACCACCATCAAACCTTCATGATAATCAAAACCACAAATCCAACCTGCAAACCCTACTATATTACGGTACCGTTTTGTTATTTTTTTTTCTTCCTCGCTACTTCACAGACTGTATCATCGACATGTTATTTATATATTTTTTTTTTTCATTCGAGCGAGATCACCTATTAAACCACAAACCCAGATCGAAATCTTTGATTAATGGTTGCTGCTACTGTTGTCGAGTACCCATTTTATATATATATATTTTTTACGAAAATAATAAATAAAAAGAAGAAGATGAAGAAGATAATGATAGAGATTGATGGTGAGTAGGATGTACGATTATGATGATAGTTACGGGTTGTTGGATGATAACGATGATGATGTTGTGAAACGAAGATGATGATGAATAGTTATGATGCTTACAATTATGATGTCGAAGATTATGATCGATGAAGATGGTATTCACGATAATGGTAATGTAAAATATAAACGAAGAAGAGTAAGCACGATGAGAAGACGATGATTTGTTACGATAATGAAAAGTTCTGGGTGTTGTTGAAGAGGAAGAAGAAACACAAATTTCGGTTAATTAAATTTAATCTCTAAATTAAAACAGAAACGAAATAACAGAGGAATGGTAGGGGAGAGTGCTTGGGAAACAGAAGGTCCTGGGTTCGAACCCAGGCCACTACCATTTTTTATTATTAATTGTAAGAGAAACTGATGTGGGCCGATTTACTTGCTGTTGGGCCGTATTAATTAAAACTTCCGTTGGGCTGAGAAGTGTGTTGGGCCGAGAAGTCTGTTGGCTGTGGTGGTTTTGCTGTTGGGCCAAGATAAAAGAGTTATATGGAATTAGTTAAGGCATAATTCAGAAAAACTGAATTGGTTAATTGGTGTTGAGTGTTTGTGTATTATCGAGAGGTCGCGGGTTCGAGCCTGGGCGATGGCGTTTTCATTTTAGGAGCTTGTTTTAAGGTAGAATTTTATTATTAATAATAATAATAATAATATTATTATTATTATTATTATTATTATTATTATTATTATTATGATTATTATGATTATTATTATTATTATTATTATTATTATTATTATTATTATTATTATTATTATTATTATTATTATTATTATTATTATTATTATTATTATTATTATTATTATTATTGTTGTTGTTATTGTTATTATTAATGTTATAATTATCATTATTACCATAAGTATTATAATCATTAAAAGTATTAATAATATTATTATTAATTATAATCTTATCATTTTAGTATTATTATGATTGTTATTTTTATTAGTAATATTAATAACATTATTAGTATCATAGTTAATAAAAATTATTTTTATCAATTTTGTTATTAGTAAAAATCATTAATAATGAAGTTATTATTATTATTGTTAATAAATCATTATTATCAAAACTATCATTTTAACAAATAGATATTTAGTACACTTATCACATATATACTCGGATTATATTGATATTTCATACAAATATATAACAAAAATTATTAACAATACTTATATAAATATTTACATGTAACAAACTAATGATTTTTTTTATAATACTAATCATATATACATGAATATATATAGATATATTAATATAACTAAATGTATAGGTATTTATCATTCTAAATATATATATAATATATAATTTAAGATATAATATAAACATACATTTTTAAATGGAATTTATTATAAAATTCTATAAAACTATTAATATATAAATATTATATAAATGAAATTATGTGATTCTATGATTATATATTTTAATACATATACGAATGATATAGGTTCGTGAATCCGAGGTCAACCCTGCATTGTTCAGTTGTTAATTGTCGTTATATGTATTTTTGCTACAAAATACATTAGGTGAGTTTCATTAATCCCTTTTTAAATGCTTTTGCAATATATATTTTTTGGACTGAGAATACATGCGCTGTTTTTTTATAAATGCTTTACGAAATAGACACAAGTAATCGAAACTATATTCTATGGTTGGATTATCTAATCGAATATGCCCTTTTTATTAAGTCTGGTAATCTATGAATTAGGGAACAGACACCCTAATTGACGCGAATCCTAAAGATAGATCTATCGGGCCCAACAAGCCCCATCCAAAGTACCGGATGCTTTAGTAATTTGAAATTTATATCATGTCCGAAGGAGGATCCCGGAATGATGGGGATACTCTTATATGCATATTGTGAATGTCGGTTACCAGGTGTTCAATCCATATGAATGATATTTTTTGTCTCTATGCATGGGACATATATTTAAGAGAAGTGAAAATCTTGTGGTCTATTTAAATGATGGAAATGATTATTTATGTTAAACTAATGAACTCACCAACCTTTTGGTTGACACTTTAAAGCATGTTTATTCTCAAGTACTAAAGAAATCTTTCGCTGTACATTTGCTCACTTTAAAGATATTACTTGGAGTCATTCATGGCATATTTCAAAAGACGATGCATTCGAGTCGTTGAGTTCATCAAGATTATTATTAAGTCAATTATAGTAAGATATATTATGAAATGGTATGCATGTCGTCAACCGTAGATGTAATGAAAGATTGTCTTTTCAAAAATGAATGCAATGTTTGTAAAATGTATCATACAGAGGTCAAGTACCTCGCGATGTAATCAACTGTTGTGAATCGTTTATAATCGATGTGGACTTTGTCCGGATAGATTAGGACGGGTCCTTTCAGTTGGTATCAGAGCGGTGGTCTTAGCGAACCAGGTCTGCATTAGTGTGTCTAATTGATAAGTCGTTAGGATGCATTAGTGAGTCTGGACTTCGACCGTGTCTGCATGTCAAAAGTTTTTCTTATCATTTCGTGTCGAAAATTACCTGCTTATCATTCTTAGAGAATCACTTGCTTATCAATCTTAGTCTAGACACGTTTTACTGCATTGACTGCATGAATAGTGTATAGACAAAATTCAAATCTTAGCGTATCTGCTACTTCATATCTTAGTGTATCTGTTACTGTAACTTTGCCTGACAACTTCCGTAGATTCCTCCGTAACTTATGGGATCTTAGTATTATATATGCATATGTAAATTATGTATTGCAGGGTACTAATCTACATCCTATAATCTAATTCTTATTGAAAATCCATCATCTGATCGTACGAGATGAATCCCTCAACCAGCTCGAATTCCTCGGATTCCGACAGCTATTCCGATATGGAGTTTCACTTATCAGTGTCACCAGGATGAATCAACCAATCAGTCATCCCCAATTCATCTAATGAGTTCGTAGTTGAATTAATCAATGGAGACGCAAAGAAGGTGATCCCTTCCACCAACCGAATTTATCGCTTGGCGATGAACCTGAAACACTTATCGACGAACCTGTCCGAAACACCAATTTCACCATCATTTCCCGAATATCTCGCCATGATTATATACTATCTCAAAATTCTAAACCTTATTCATCCGCTTGTTCCCATCGACAATTATCCCGGTATAATAAAAGAAGTCAATGAGCTTCGCGCTCGAGTTGTAGCCCTGGAAAGTATGGTGCAAAACATACCAGCTTCAGCAACATCACCTGCGACACCAGTACCACCAACAACCCAAGTTTCAACATCACATGCCTCAACATCTCATTATGTACCTCGAGCATAATCATCAATCTGCGAATCATTCTACATCATTTATCTTCGTTCGACATGGCGATTATGTAATCTCTAATGTTTTAGAGATTATATAGTATTGTTCTAATGATAAATCAAATGAGTTTAATAACACATTGACTCATTAAATCCATGATTACATCTGAAGAAAATATATATCTAAGTATATTTTCATAAAGTTTGTAATTAAAAATTCTTTCGTACAAACTGTTAATGATGAAAATATTTTAACGAGTAGGTAATACCCGAGGAACATTTAAATTTCACATTAATAAGTTACACTGTACACTCTTCGAACCTGATTCAACAGTCATTTACTATCCTACTTACATCTACCGATATACGAATCCGTTCACCACAGAATAACCATTTTCATTCAATTTCATATTCGGATTTTGATTTATCAGAATTCAACAAGTGGCATAATGAAAACACATTTGACGAAATAAAATTTGATAGAAACAAATAAATTAACTAAGAAAAATCTTGTTAAGAATCCACGCTAACTGTTTCCAGCTAATTTTTCCTAGCTAACTGATTACATTTTATTTATCGCAATTTACATTCTCGCAATTTTATTTATCGTCATTAAATTTTTGTTATTTACTTTACGCACTTTATTTATCGTCATTTAATTTCTGTATTTAGTTTTTTGCACTTTAAATAACGGGACACATATACAAGGTTTCGACATATCATATTAACCCATCTATATATTTATCTTGGAACAACCATAGACACTCTATATGCAAATGACGGAGTTAGCTATACAGGGTTGAGGTTGATTCCAAAATATATATATAGTTTGAGTTGTGATCAATACTGAGACCGGTACACGGGTCACGATACGTATTAATTAATTCGAATATTATATATTAAACTATATATGAATTATTGAACTGCTAACTGTGGACTATCAACTGTGGATTACAAACATTGGACAATTAAAATGAATTAAAATATTGATTATAACATATGAAACTAAACAATTCTTCAAGTTTGCCACTTGATTTCATCTTAAAGCTCATTTGTATCTTGACGATTACAATCCGCGTTCAAACCTTTCATAATTCTTGAAAATACCTCAATCGAGTGGATGAACCAACCACACTTCATCTACAAAAGAAAAGATTGATGCATATTGATATGCACTTACAACCACTCGAAACCTGAGTAAACGTTTAAAACGTAGCTATGCTAATTTCTTAGTGTTATTATTACCCAAAATAACTTTGCAATCCCTTTCCAAATTAGCAAATTTTGTCACGGCTCCAGCAAGTTAACTTTGACTTTTCGTACGAAACAACCTTATTATAACGTTGATATATACGCGTGCTCTTTTATTGTTACCAGGGAACCTTTTATATTCCACCATATTACCGTCAGCGTTTAATCATCTAAAAACACAATTCTCTTGAAATCACCTCAGCTCGATAACCAATGATTCAGATATGGTATCAATAAATGTAGAGGAATCGGCAATCAGTACTTTGAAAACTCACAGCATATCTACATCAACGGTTATATGTATAACATTTATCTCTTAGAATAATTATCTTCCATTCTGAAATTCTGAAAAGCACCCAGTCTGCGAACTAATATTTGAATTTTGAAAAGTTGAATGAAGCAACAAAAACTGTAAATGACCTTAATCATCGGAAGTTTGATGATAAAGAATAGAATGTTGGAAAAGCTCAGAAAAGTTGGAACTGGGAAACGGATTGAGCTAACCATGAAGGAGACCAAGGATAAATACAAGGACCATACCTTATATTCAAAGAATCCAGGTATTTATGGATCTGTTGAAACCTTCAAAGAATATCTTGCTCCGAAGTCATGTTAAAATATTGCGGAAAATCTTTCTCCATCAACCATCGAACTTAGAAATTCCAAAATATCATCATCAATATCTTCGATATTTCTGAGGATATTTTCATAAATATACTCGTCCGAAATTATATACCTCTTCGTACTTCCTGTGTATCACTATATTGGAAACATTCAATAGAAAATTTAGTACCGAAAAGCAGATTATGCGAAACTATGAAGAAATCCGTGGACAAATCACAAAGAATAAGTTTGACTTCAAAGAATCCAAATGATTCTGTTTCAGATGAAATCTTTAACGAATACCTTGCTTCCGAATCTAAACCCTTACGGATAAATCTTCTTCATCATCCATCGATATTAGAAATTCTAAGATACCATCGTATCTTTCATTATAAATATCCTCCATATTTCTGAAGATATTTTCATAATTATTCTTATCCGAAATCATTAATCTATTTGTGCTATCAGTGTTACATCATATAGAAACTGTTAGTTTCTATATTCTGTAAACTTTCAAGCTTAAGATATGAATGTTATTGAAGTAATGTTGGAAACTGATGCATGAATTAGTATAATATAATGACACTTGATCAACGTGATTATATTACAGTAAGTCATGCCGACTTTCTAATGGAATGTGATGATTCACAGATCATAACGTCATCATGTGCCATGTTACATAACTCTTTCATTCAAATTAACTTCTGAACATATCAAGAAAATATATTCTTGATAGTTCTATTCTCAGTGATTCTGGTAATTTGACAAATCAAATCGTGCCATTACAATTTCCTTCTTAGAACATTAACAATGTTCATTCCGAAGTTTATATCTGCGAATTCTGAACCATTACAAGCGATGCTTAATCGCAAGAAGAAGAAACAAAGGGACAAATTTCTGAAATAGAAATTGGGGTATAAATCGCAGTAAAAAAAAAGAGAGCATTAACTGGGGATGACAATGAGTATGGAAAACATAAGAAGGGACTTCAAAATATAAAGGAGAATATACAGCTCGATAACAACACATAAATTATAAACCGTGTATGTCAATGTTTATCGTAACATAAAGACCCGGGAGAATTAAAAATAATATAACACCAAGGGCGAAGTGGAAGAAAATAGAATCCTCCTGTGGAAATTAGAAAAGGAGAATGAGTATTGCGATAGCCAGGATAAGGACAAGAATTAGAACTGGATTAAACATTTTCACAATCTTTTAGATGTAGGAAATAAGAAAGAAAGTATAGGAATGGTGTGATTAATGGAACGGAAGAGTTTGATTTATAATGGAAATATCAGACAGAGTAATCAAGGCAGATCACCGTATTTAATTATAGAGATCTTAATCTCCTTATTCGCTGAAGAATTAAATCTCTCAGATTTCGAAGATTTATTTAAATCCCTTGAATTCCGGAATTCAATCGCGACTACGTCAAAAATTATGGAAAATCTCCATTTCTTCATCTCGATCTTTTGTGATAACTTCATTTATACGTTTCGATTAATCGAATCATTTTATCCATATTATTCAATAATAATAAAACGCTATTTATCAACTCATATTCGTCATGAAAACATTTTATTGTTAACCATGACCACCTCACTCAATTTTCGGGACGAAATTTCTTTAACGGGTAGGTACTGTGACGACCCGGAGATTTTTGACCAAATTTAAACTTGATCTTTATATGTTCCGACACGATAAGTAATGTAATTAATGTTGAGTCTAAATTTTTTTTTGAAATGATGTTCATATATATTTAATTGACCTTCGACTGTTCTCGACGATTCACGAACAACTATTTGTAAATAGATACATATATATGTGTGTGTATATAAATGTGTATATAAATACTACTTAGAAATATACAAAATAATATTAAATCTATTTGTTTAAAAACATATAATATATATTTATGTGATAAAACTTGTTATTTAAAATTAATTATATATATAGAGAGAGTAAATGGAAAATGAATGATTTCGAGCTTAATTAGTAAACGTCTGCAACACTCGGTTGATGTTTTGTTAGTTTTAATATAGATATTGTACATGTTCATGATAGGTTGAAATAAAAGTTGGACTGTAAATTGATTACAGTGATTTTAGATTTGTCAAAAATATTTTTTACCTTTTTAAGTTTAAATATTAGTACTCCGTACATGTAAATTGGAATAGAAAATAAATATTTATCGAATCTTTTTGATCAGGTTTCAAACAGTTAATGAGTGAAATAAATAAATATTTTTAGTCTACAAATTTGGGATTTTTAGGGACACTTTTATACTTAACTGTTTAATAATGGTCACGATATACCCAATAGTGGCAGACTGTCGGCAGAATAAATACAATTATAAGGGCTGCGAACTGTGTGCATGATTGTGTACATAATTCAACTAATTATTACTGTGCATTATTATTATTATATTATTATTAATTATTAAATTACTTTATATAAATATATATGTTATGGAGTGATGCAGAGCCACACTTAAGAAATATATATACATATACATTCTTCATGCATCCATCGACCAAAGAAATCACCATCACCACCATGGATCACCACCTTCACCCTACAATACAAACCCACTTACCTATCCATTTATAATATGTCTGTTTCTCTAGCCATCTTAACCCACCTTCCTAATTTATCATTATTTACAAACCACACATATATATACCTTTAAATGATATTATCACTTCTCTTCCCTTGCAAATACTCCAACCATTTTTGCAGTTAATAATTGGACTAGACCCAACCTCAATCCACCCAAGTCATCACCACTCTCGGCAATCATAACTATCCATCACAACTACAACCACCCTTCTCGACCATCGTACAACCATCATCTTTAAAACCCACCTCACCGTATAAGTGCAAGACCCCACCATCATCTTCTTTGATGAAACCCACCACTAACACCACAAACCCGTCACTTTATCATCATCGTCACCACCATTTCATGTTTACCATATTTTTTTTTCGTTTAACTTCTTTTTCCTTCGAGCACCATAACCACGACCACCATCACTAAATCATCTCCACCACTATTTGTTTTCGTTTTGTTTCTGTTTACGGTTAACTTCAAAATCGACATACCACCATCAAACCTTCATGATAATCAAAACCACAAATCCAACCTGCAAACCCTACTATATTACGGTACCGTTTTGTTATTTTTTTTTCTTCCTCGCTACTTCACAGACTGTATCATCGACATGTTATTTATATATTTTCTTTTTCATTCGAGCGAGATCACCTATTAAACCACAAACCCATATCGAAATCTTTGATTAATGGTTGCTGCTACTGTTGTCGAGTACCCATTTTATATATATATATTTTTTTTTACGAAAAGAATAAATAAAAAGAAGAAGATGAAGAAGATAGTGATAGAGATTGATGGTGAGTAGGATGTACGATTATGATGATAGTTACGGGTTGTTGGATGATAACGATGATGATGTTGTGAAACGAAGATGATGATGAATAGTTATGATGCTTACAATATGATGTCGAAGATTATGATCGATGAAGATGGTATTCACGATAATGGTAATGTAAAATATAAACGAAGAAGAGTAAGCACGATGAGAAGATGATGATTTGTGACGATAATGAAAAGTTCTGGGTGTTGTTGAAGAGGAAGAAGAAACACAAATTTTGGTTAATTAAATTTAATCTCTTAATTAAAACAGAAACGAAATAACAGAGGAATGGTAGGGGAGAGTGCTTGGGAAACAGAAGGTCCTGGGTTCGAACCCAGGCCACTACCATTTTTTATTATTAATTGTAAGAGAAACTGATGTGGGCCGATTTACTTGCTGTTGGGCCATATTAATTAAAACTTCTGTTGGGCTGAGAAGTGTGTTGGGCCGAGAAGTCTGTTGGACTGTGGTGGTTTTGCTGTTGGGCCAAGATAAAAGAGTTATATGGAATTAGTTAAGGCATAATTCAGAAAAACTGAATTGGTTAATTGGTGTTGAATGTTTGTGTATTATCGAGAGGTCGCGGGTTCGAGCCTGGGCGATGGCGTTTTCATTTTAGGAGCTTGTTTTAAGGTAGAATTTTATTATTAATATTATTATTATTATTATTATTATTAATATTATTATATTAATATTATTATTATTATTATTATTATTATTATTATTATTATTATTATTATTATTATTATTATTGTTATTGTTATTATTAATGTTATAATTATCATTATTACCATAAGTATTATAATCATTAAAAGTATTAATAATATTATTATTAATTATAATCTTATCATTTTAGTATTATTATGATTGTTATTATTATTAGTAATATTAATAACATTATTAGTATCATAGTTAATAAAAATTATTTTTATCAATTTTGTTATTAGTAAAAATCATTAATAATGAAGTTATTATTATTATTGTTAATAAATCATTATTATCAAAACTATCATTTTAACAAATAGATATTTAGTACACTTATCACATATATACTCGGATTATATTGATATTTCATACAAATATATAACAAAAATTATTAACAATACTTATATAAATATTTACATGTAACAAACTAATGATTTTTTTTTATAATACTAATCATATATACATGAATATATATAGATATATTAATATAACTAAATGTATAGGTATTTATCATTCTAAATATATATATAATATATAATTTAAGATATAATATAAACATACATTTTTAAATGGAATTTATTATAAAATTCTATAAAACTACTAATATATAAATATTATATAAATGAAATTATGTGATTCTACGATTATATGTTTTAATACATATACGAATGATATAGGTTCGTGAATCCGAGGTCAACCCTGCATTGTTAAGTTGTTAATTGTCGTTATATGTATTTTTACAACAAAATACATTAGGTGAGTTTCATTAATCCCTTTTTAAATACTTTTGCAATATATATTTTTGGGACTGAGAATACATGCGCTGTTTTTTATAAATGCTTTACGAAATAGACACAAGTAATCGAAACTACATTCTATGGTTGGATTATCTAATCGAATATGCCCTTTTTATTAAGTCTGGTAATCTAAGAATTAGGGAACGGACACCCTAATTGACGCGAATCCTAAAGATAGATCTATCGGGCCCAACAAGCCCCATCCAAAGTACCAGATGCTTTAGTAATTCAAAATTTATATCATGTCCGAAGGAGGATCCCGGAATGATGGGGATACTCTTATATGCATATTGTGAATGTCGGTTACCAGGTGTTCAATCCATATGAATGATATTTTTTGTCTCTATGCATGGGACATATATTTAAGAGAAGTGAAAATCTTGTGGTCTATTTAAATGATGGAAATGATTATTTACGTTAAACTAATGAACTCGCTAACCTTTTGGTTGACACTTTAAAGCATGTTTATTCTCAGGTACTAAAGAAATCTTTCGCTGTACATTTGCTCACTTTAAAGATATTACTTGGATTCATTCATGGCATATTTCAAAAGACGATGCATTCGAGTCGTTGAGTTCATCAAGATTATTATTAAGTCAATTATAGTAAGATATATTATGAAATGGTATGCATGTCATCAACCGTAGATGTAATGAAAGATTGTCTTTTCAAAAATGAATGCAATGTTTGTAAAATGTATCATATAGAGGTCAAGTACCTCGCGATGTAATCAACTATTGTGAATCGTTTATAATCGATGTGGACTTTGTTCGGATAGATTAGGACGGGTCCTTTCACGTAGCACGTGCACCTTATAGACTCGCCCCATCCGAAATGCAAGAATTGCAAAGTCAAATCCAAGAACTACTTGATCGTGGTTTTATCCAACCTAGCCATTCACCTTGGGGCGCTCCGATTTTGTTTGTTAAAAAGAAAGACGGATCCCTACGAATGTGCATTGATTATCGTGAACTAAACAAATTGACGGTTAAAAACTGATATCCTCTTCCTCGCATCGATGACCTCTTTGATCAACTACAAGGGTCTTGTGTATATTCAAAAATCGATCTCCGCTCGGGTTATCATCAATTAAGGGTTAAGGGGGAAGATGTCTCCAAAACCGCTTTCCGAACTCGTTATGGTAGTTATGAATTTCTTGTAATGCCATTTGGTCTCACTAATGCACCGGCGGTGTTCATGGATCTTATGAACCGCGTGTGCAAACCGTATCTTGACAAATTCGTTATCGTGTTCATCGATGATATTTTGGTTTATTCTAAAAGCGAAGAAGAACACGAGGAACACCTCCGGCTCGTGCTTGAACTTTTAAGACAAGAACGACTCTATGCCAAATTCTCCAAGTGTGAATTTTGGTTGAAGGAAGTTCAATTTCTTGGTCATGTTGTAAGTGACCAAGGTATTAAAGTCGATCCAACGAAAATCGAAGCCATTAGTAAATGGGAGACTCCCACTACTCCTACTCACATTCGTCAATTCTTGGGTCTCGCCGGATACTACCGTAGATTCATCAAGGATTTCTATTTGGTTACCCGTCCTCTAACCGCTTTAACTCACAAGGGAAAGAAATTCAATTGGGCGACCGAACAAGAATCCGCATTTCAAATCTTGAAAACAAAGCTAACCACCGCTCCTATCTTGTCACTTCCCGAAGGCAATGATGACTTTGTTGTATATTGCGATGCCTCGAAACATGGTTTTGGGTGTGTATTGATGCAACGAACGAAAGTCATTGCTTATGCTTCTCGACAACTCAAAATTCATGAACGAAACTACACGACACATGATCTCGAACTCGGAGCCGTTATCTTTGCACTTAAAATGTGGAGACACTATCTTTATGGAACCAAGAGTACTATCTTTACCGATCACAAAAGTCTCCAACACATCTTCGATCAAAAGCAACTAAACATGAGACAACGAAGGTGGATTGAAACCTTAAACGATTACGATTGCGACCTTCGTTACCATCCCGGGAAGGCAAATGTAGTAGCCGATGCCTTAAGTCGAAAAGAAAGAGCGGTGCCTCTTTGTGTCCGAGCCTTAAACATCACCATCCACACCAATCTTAATAGCCAAATTCGGGTAGCCCAAGATGAGGCTCTCAAGGATGAAAACGTTTCACACGAGCTCTTGAACATTCTCGTCTCTCGATTCGAAATTAGGGAGACCGGACTCCGATATTTCGCCGGAAGGATTTGGGTGCCAAGTTATGGGGACCTACGAAGTCTTACTTTAGATGAATCCCATAAGTCACGATACTCGATTCACCCCGGTGCCAATAAGATGTACCACGACCTTAAAGAACAATATTGGTGGCCGAACATCAAAAGGGACGTAGCTACTTATGTTTCCAAGTGTTTGACATGTTCCAAAGTCAAAGCCGAACACCAAAGACCGTCCGGATTACTTTAACAACCCAAAATCCCGCAATAGAAGTGGGAAAGAATAACAATGGATTTTATCACCAAACTACCAAAAACGACGGGCGGTTATGATACCATTTGGGTTATTGTTGACTGTCTCACCAAATCCGCACACTTTCTCGCCATGAAGGAGACAGACAAAATGGAGAAACTTGCACGACTTTATATCAAGGAGATCGTAGCCTGACACGGTGTACCTTTATCGATTATCTCCGACCGAGATGGCCGTTTTGTTTCTAGATTTTGGCGTACCTTGCAAGAAGCGTTGGGAACGCGTTTAGACATGAGCACCGCATATCATCCTTAAATCGACGGACAAAGCGAACATACAATTCAAACCTTAGAGGACATGTTACGAGCTTGCGTGGTTGATTTTGGAAAAGCTTGGGACAAGCACTTACCTCTCGCCGAGTTCTCTTACAACAATAGTTATCACACGAGTATAAAAGCCGCCCCATTCGAAGCATTATATGGCCGAAAATGCCGTTCTCCTCTTTGTTGGGCCGAAGTAGGCGACGTACAAATCACCGGACCCGAACTCATTCACGAAACCACCGAGAAGATCGTTCAAATCGAGCAAGCATCCATCTAAACAAAGTACATATTTGGAATCCTTGTAACTTCCTCTTCGATTCCATACCGACTTCATTACATTTGGGTAACTTTCTAAAATCACTAGATTTGGTGTTCTTGATGTTTTTAACTTATAAAGTTGTTAATTAGTGTCTATGGCACAAGTCTAACATGAATATATGATTTATATGTTCGATTTTGTTATTTGAAGTAACTAGCATGAACATAAACTTTGGTGTGTTTGATTTGGTGTTTTGGTTGATTGAATGATGTTAAATGCCATAAATGCATGTATTAAATGTGTTCCTAACATCACTAGCTTCAATTTCATGTGTAGGTTGCTTGAGAAAACTCCATAAACTTGATTAGTGATTTTGGTGAATTTGGGTTAGGGTTTGATAAGCTTGAAATGAATATTTGATGCATTGAATGCCATGAATTATTGTTAGTAAGTAGTTGGTTGTATTGTATGCTCGATTACCTACAAAACGACATGTTGTATGTATGCATTAAATGCCCGAATCATAAATGTGCACTTATCAAATTTGAGTATTAAATGTGTGCATTAATTGATCATTTACTTTGGAAAGCCGATTGTTACAAATAACGTTTTTGGTTAGTGAAATGTATTTAGTTGTGTTCTTTGTCAAATTACCTTTCTAACGATATAAGATACGAGTTCTAAGTATTAGCGGTTTGCGAGTTATGCTTGAAAGTGTTTTGAATTGAGACTTAGACAATTGAGACTGACCAGGTACCAGCTCCCGCGTATTGTCGCGGCGCGGCAATCCTGGGTCGCGGCGCGGCCTAAGCCGTGTTCAGGTTCTGACCTACATGTCAAATATATGAAAAATGTTTGGCACCCTATGGACCTCCGATTCACATGAGACTTGTTCTAACATGTTTATATATGAATAAAAACCTCAGAAAAATATTTCGGGACCCGACCCAAACGTGTTGACTTTTTCGTTGACTTTGACCGACCAAAGTTTGACTTTTAGTCAAACTTAACCAAATGATTATACAACCTTCCTAACTTGTTTCTATACTTGTATCTTGCATGAAACTTGACAATTTGATTTCACATGCTACATAATCGAGTCGTAACGAGCCATAGGACTAATCGAACATCTTTGACCTATCGTGTTTACCGTTATTGATACGACCTATTTGTTTAGGTCAAGACTAGCATTATCCTTCGCACACGTTACTTTGTGAAGTACTTTTCATACGTGCACTCAAGGTGAGATCATAGTCCCATCTTTCAAATAACTTTTATGCTTTAAACTATGGGATGAGAAACATATACGTATCATACTTTTACACTTTGAACACAAGTACGAAAACGAACATTCCACGTACGGGTTTGAACAAAAAGCCTCAATTCAATTATCATTAGTTACACTTGCAGGGTGTAAATGTGAACTTATATTATGTGATCACATGGGCTTGACGAGCCTCATTCGGACGGTTCGCCTACCGCTAGCGGATGAAATATATTTTCGGGTGTAGTGTATGTTCTAACACTACGCAAAGGGTGCAAAACAGTTAAGTTTGATAATTGGGTGCCCACGAAACAAATAACAACTTTGGAATGCAAATGATTTTGATAATCATATTATATTAAATCTTGTGGTTCAAATGCAACGTTTACTAAAACACCTATGATTTCACCAACGTTTTCGTTGACAGTTTTCTATATGTTTTCTCAGGTCCTTGAAAGCTACTTGATATATGCTTCCGCACTCTTTTTGATACTTGCTTGGATGTTGAGTATACATGCATAGTTGGAGCGTCTTTTGACTACTTTAAATTGTGTCGCATAGGTTTCATTCGTACTTTAAACTTTGTAATGTAACTAGTCTTTTGAACTACATTTGTAAACTTGAAACATCCTTTTACTTATGAAATGAATGCGACATATTTTGGTCAAACGTCATGTTAAAGACTTATGACCACGTAACGGGAACTAAGTAGTCGGCGCCGTCAAACATGATTTGGTCGGGTCGCTACACATTTGTTAATATATTAGGGTGATTCTTTTCTATGCTTTCAAACAATTATTTTTGGTCTTTTAGAATTCGATGTAATCAAAAAGGAGACAGAAAAGGGGCCGTCTTCCGGATGGTGTTGGTAGTTAATTTCCCTCAACGGATTCTCTGATGGCCGGTGGATTTTTGCATCTTAATGTAATCGGGATTGTGTGATGAGTTTTTATTTATTTTGATATTTGTGTTTTTTTTGGAGATGTAGATGTTGGCGATCTCTCTTTGTCTACTGTTGGTAACTCCCAGCTTTATAATCAGATTCTAACTTCACAACATGATGGTATGTACTTTGTTATTCTCTGTGTTTGTTGTTGTTAATGATTTTATTTGTTGTTTTATTCTTGATTAATCTTGGTGACTGTTCGATTGTTTGTGTTCGATCATTGTGGTGCATTATTTTGGTATGAAGAGGTTGAGATATGGATAAACTAGCTGAAGTATAACACATATCAGATGGTGATAGACACTATCGATCAACGTATACGTAAACATTTTTTATATATTTTATTTTGTATACATACAGTTATTATGATGTTTTACAGATGCGTCAAAATGGCTTAGATTGGAATGACCCAAAAGACGATTTGTCCTTATTTAGCGTAAATAATAAGCTTTTTAAACATGATACATAAAGTTATAAAATTGGTATTTATATGGGTTGATATTGCTTGGCCTGTCTATGTTTTACCTCGCAATATCTCCCTCATTTCACTCATTTTTGAGGATTATTGAGCTTGAAAGATGGATATTTGTGCATATATGTTGGTTCAAGGTTTAAAGCTCATCTTGGTACAAAATTGACCAAAATCTAGCCTAATAGTGAACCAAAATGCTGGGCAAGTTGAAAGCACAAAGCAAAATGGAATGTGCAAGCTTAGTTTAAGATTTTGAAGTGGTTTGAGAGTGCAGAGCAATGGTGCGGCGCACCAAAACAAAGGAAATGACAGAAAACATATAAGATGTTTAGGAAATAATCTCATGTATAATGGTGCGGCGCACCTTGGTGCGGCGCACTGATATCGGCTAAATAGTCACGTTTTTACCCCCGATATTAGCCCCATTTATGATAAAGTAATTGAATTTATCATCTAAATAAGTATTTATTTTCTTCATTTGGTAGATTATGTCATTACGAAGGCTATGTTTCAAGAATCACTAAAAACGGATGAAAAACGAGGAAAATCGAGGAAAAACGAGCAAAACCGGCTAAGACGATTAACTCGCGTTTAAATAACCTATTTTATAAATTTTGGAAAAGTTTATTTACTTAATCTCATGATGTA
Source organism: Rutidosis leptorrhynchoides (assembly GCF_046630445.1). Lineage (NCBI taxonomy): Eukaryota > Viridiplantae > Streptophyta > Magnoliopsida > Asterales > Asteraceae > Rutidosis > Rutidosis leptorrhynchoides. The sequence goes on from NC_092343.1 coordinate 166,946,780, forward strand.
TAATATTTAATTATGAACGCGTGGGCGCAAGAATCGTCATAAACGGAGCTAAAACGAAGATTCTAGAGCGAAAATGGTGAAAGACAAGTTACGATCCAGCAAACGGCTTGCCAAGTGGCCTGCTATAAGGGAAAATGGCCTGCCAGCAAATGGGCATAAAAAAAAGCTTTTCCTAGCAAACGGCCTGCCAAACGGCTTGCCAGTGGCAAGCCATTTTTCTGTCATATATTTACAACTTTGCCACCAAACATTTTCTATAAATGGGGGCTTCATCCCACAATTTCAACATATACCTTTCTCACTTCTCTTTCTAAAACATCTCTCTATTGTCACTCTCTAGTGATTAGTAGGAGATTAGTTCTCTCTATACTTTCTCTCTCCAGATTCTAGAGAGAAAAATACAGAGATTCTGAAAATAATTATTTCTCTGTCGCTCTCTAGTGATCAATAGGAGATTAGTATGTAGTTAAAAGTAGAAGCTATCAAGCATTGTAATACTATGGATCTCATGAAGAAATACATGTGTTATTCTGTCGACATTATTCGGTAATATCTATCATTTTTTTTATTAATTTATTATAATATTCATGTTCGATGTTTGTGATTTATTAATATTAGAAATGCTTGTTGGCATGATGTGTGAGTAATTGCTTGATTGTTTGCCATGATTTAATAATGTTAGTTAGGGATAATTATCATTTCGTACTCACTTTTTGTCTATGATATTAAACCTCGTTATTATCGTCCTTCCACCAATAAACGTGGTTAAAACCTTTTATAAAGTTGACAATTATAAGGTAATGAATTATCTGTGTTTATACATTGGTCAAGGTATGAACCCATCAGAAATACTATAAAGTACATGGGGAATTACCGTAGGACCAGATCAAGACATTGGTCAAGTGTATAAGACTCGAGGAAATACTGTTGCAACAGTAGAGTACAATGTTGATGTACTATAGGACCACTTGAGCATGGTCAAGGTTAGAAGTTATGGAACCATTATAAGTGTAGTACATGGTGGATAAATAAGGGATTTATTGAGTAGATTTAAGTAAGAGCTGGTTTATATCATAAATTGGAGTTTAATGCACTGCAATACAAACTAAGCTTATAAATCTTTAAGAATGACTGAGAACTATCAGATGTTCTAATTTTTCTATAAAACCTTAGATTTTACCAAACCATTGACAGAAAGGAATTCAAAACACAATCCTAACCACTCACTTGGGTGATACACTAAGGTGTTAAGAAAGGTTAGATATTCTATATATATGGCCATGCTACTCTATTCGTGCGCCCAAGGTATGCATTGCATCCAAGATGAGTTTTATATCCTTAAACCAGATAAAGCGTCAGGAATTGAGCATAGTCCATCTGATCAGAATCAAGATAGCCAAGTTTCTCGTAACATGCTAATCGAGCAATTAATTAGTAGGGAATCTAGTGTTTACACCAAGGTATATCTATTCAATGAGTGTCTCGCAATCATCCCGACACTACGTTATCTTAAATCATGGTGAACCACGTCTTCTTTGTCCTTAGCTGTTGCATGCTAAATAGCTTATTTTAATTATATTGCTTTAATATTTAAATACAACTATAAATCAAATCAACCCAGCTATAGCCTTTACACGATTTGATATTTCGGATAAAGTGGTGTCTAGAATAAACCGGTTGGACTTGGTTGTTGGATTTTCTAAACAGTCGCCAATTTATTGGAACCAAAAGGATCCTGTCTCTCCACACAAGGTGTACCTGGCCACTAGTCTTGGATACTAAATTGTAGAGACCCGTCCTAATCCATCTGGACGAATACATTACATTTGTTACATCGCGAGGTACTTAACCTCTATATGATACATTTTTCAAACATTGCATTCGTTTTTAAAAGATAAACTTTCATTACATCGAAAGTTGACGGCATGCATACCATTTCATAATATATCCAACTATAATTGACTTAATAATAATCTTGATGAACTCAACGACTCGAATGCAACGTCTTTTGAAATATGTCATGAATGACTCCAAGTAATATCTCTAAAGTGAGCAAATGCACATCGGAAGATTTCTTTCATACCTGAGAATAAACATGCTTTAAAGTGTCAACCAAAAGAATGGTGAGGTCACTAGTTTATCATAATCAATCATTTCCATCATTTTAATAGACCACAAGATTCTCATTTCTCATAAATATACGTCCCATACATAGAGACAAAAATTATTCATATGGATTGAACACCTGGTAACCGACATTAACAAGATGCATATAAGAATATCCCCTATCATTCCGGGACATCCTTCGGACATGATAAAAATGAATTCGAAGTACTAAAGTATCCGGTACTTTGGATGGGGTTTGTTAGGCCCAATAGATCTATCTTTAGGATTCGCATCAATTAGTAGATCGATTTACTAATTCTTAGGCTACCAAGCAAAAGGGGCATATTCGGCTTCGATCATTCAACCATATAATGTAGTTTCGATTACTTGTGTCTATTTCATAAAACATTTATAAAAGTTCATGTATTCTCAGTCTCAAAAATATATATTGCAAAAGCATTTAAAAAGGGAGTAATGAAACTCACAATACGATATTTTGTAGTAAAAATATTCATACGACGATACGGAACAATGCAGGGTTGGCCTTGGATACACGAACCTATATCAATTATATATGTTAACATATATAATCGTAATCGAATAATTACATCTATTAATTATATAATATTTATATATTTAGTGTTATAGTTTATATAGAATTTGTATTACATTTTGTCTATATATTATATCTCAAATTATGTACTATATATATATATATATATATATATATATATATATATATATATATATATATATATATATATATATATATAAATATATGTTAATATGTTTAATATATATAATTAAAGGTAATATAAATATATTTTATGTATAAAATCTTCATTTGTTATAATATAATAATAATAAAAATGATAATTTTAATAAAAATGGTATTTTTAATAATTATTAGAATTTTAACAAAAATGACACTATAAACAAATATGATAATAAAAATAATATTACTAATAAGAATAATAATAATAATGATAATACTAGAAATGATAATTTTTATATAACATGATAGTTTTAATGAAAGTGTTAATTTTTATAATAATGATACTACTAATAATATTACTAGTATCATTAATCTTAATCATAACACTAATAATTTCTTATTCTAATACTAGTTAGGGTATTAACAATAATAATAATAATAATAATAATAATAATAATAATAATAATAATAATAATAATAATAATAATAATAATAATAATAATAATAATAATAATAATAATAATAATAATAATAATAATGACAATAATAATAATAATAATAATAATAATAATAATAATAATAATAATAATAATAATAATAATAAATAGAGTATCAGTAATAACTACCTCAAAGCAGTAGTCCTTAAATAAATGCCCAAGTCCGGGTTTGAACCCGCGACGTCCCGCTAACCCGATAACATCCTTATCCATTACTCCGTATCAATTTTTCTATTATTATTATTATTAAGATTTTAATATCTTTTAACTTTATTTTTTGTTTTGAATCATCATCATACCCATTATCATCATCATCATATTTAAATTATTCTAATATCTATCATAGTTATCATAAACGAACATCATCATCATCATCATCCTTTCATAATCATGATCATAATTATGATAATCATAATCTTATCATAACATAATCATGATCATAACATAATCATAATCATAATCATATTATATTCATTATCGTCACTTCTTCATAATCTATTTATCATCTTCCTTCATGATCACCTCATCATCATCATCGTTTAAACTATCTTTATCATATTAATCACTCCGTCACCTAATTATCATCTATATCACCATTATCGAGTAATATCACCAAGATCTTAACAATAATCATCTCGACTTATCATTAACAATATCCAAGTTTCATTCTCATAATCATTCTCATTCATGACCATTAACATAGCCCGATCATCATCATACATCATATTAATACAATCACCATTATGTACCATTTATTTCCTTTGATCACAGCTAAACCGAAAATAATAAGTAGTCGCCAGCAGGTGGGTAACGGTCCAACAGTCATAAACAACATGGCCTAACATTCTACAATAGGACACGTCCTAATTAGTAATCAGGTCACGGCCCAAGTAAAAAACATAGTCCATTTTTATTTAAAATGAGTCCATTTAACTTGCCCACTTATACGTCTCCTTGGATCCACAGCGACTCAAAATAATACTCCATGTAGGGTTATGGTATATTGGGTTTTATCATAGAAAGTGTTACGCAGTAGCAACAATCACCGAATAGCAGTAACAGTTTTTGGCTTTCTCTCTAAAATCAAAATAAATTGAACGGTAGTGGTAAACAAGGAAAGAAAATCACACCTGTCCTCCCACTTTTTCATCACTAAAGATAACTTCACAAGAAAAAAAAGAAAAGGAATACCTTTCCAACAAACTTGGTCGGCCAACAAGGGAAACAGAAAACAAATAAAAGAATTCTTGCTTGACCTGAATATACTAAGAATGCAGCTGATAATGCTAAAAACGAACATATATTTCATAGCATTATTCCCCAAGAAAGACAAGCTTTTAGTTGCAATTGTTCTATTTACAAGTGATATTCGTTTAAATAATAAAAGGTGAAGACAAAAGACAGATTCGATGAATTGAAGACGCAAACGACCAAAAAAGCTCAAAAGTACAAAATACAATCAAAGAGGTTCCAATTATTGATAAGAAACGTATCGAAATTATAAGAGTACAAGATTCAAAACGCAAAGTACAAGATATAAAATAGTACGCAAGGACGTTCGAAAATCCGGAACCGGGACCAGAGTCAACTCTCAACGCTCGACGCAACGGACTAAAAATTACAAGTTAATTATGTATATAAATATAATATAATATATAATTAATTATATTAATTATATATATATTATATTTATAAAATAAATCGTCGGCAAACAAAGAGCCAAATGTGGGTGAGCTGTAAAAACGATCTCCGCGACTCGCGGAGTTTGAAGAAGAAAAGGGCCGCAAGTCGCGGAGCCCCAAAAACTGAAACTCCCTATAAAAGCAAACGAATTCTGATCATTTTAAAAACATAATATATCAATCTCTCTATATCTATACGTAATATTTATATTTATAATTTATATTTTAATTTTAATTTTAATTTTAATCCTAATAATAAGGGTATGTTAGCGAATGTTGTAAGGGTGTAAGTCGAAATTCTGTCCGTGTAACGCTACGCTATTTTTAATCATTGTAAGTTATGTTCAACCTTTTTAATTTAATGTCTCGTAGCTAAGTTATTATTATGCTTATTTAATCCGAAGTAATCATGATGTTGGGCTAATTACTAAAATTGGGTAATTGGACTTTGTACCATAATTGGGGTTTGGATAAAAGAACGACACTTGTGAAAATTAGACTATGGGCTATTAATGGGTTTTATATTAACTAAACAATACCTTGTTAATTTAATATACAAACTTATAATTCGACGTATTTATATATAACCACATACGCTTGACTGGGTACGGTGGGCGGTATATATATAAATACCAATAATTATTCATTTTACCGGACACGGAACTGGATTAATAGTTAATAGACTTGTTGAAACAGGGGTGAATTACATTCAAGGGTAATTGGTGTAATTGTTAACAAAGTAGTAAAACCTTGGTTTACACGCAGTCGATAACCTGGTGTATTCATTAAACAAAGTATTAAAACCTTGTTACAATTCGAATCCCCAATTAGTTGAAATATTTGACTTCGGGAATAAGAATAATTTGACGAAGGCTTTCGCTCTTTGTATTTATGACTGATGGACTATTATGGACAAATCTGTATGGACATATTAAATAATCCAGGACAAAGGACAATTAACCCATGGACATAAAACTAAAATCAACACGTCAAACATCATGATTACGGAAGTTTAAATAAGCATAATTCTTTTATTTCATATTTAATTTCCTTTATTTTATATTTAATTGCACTTTTAATTATCGTACTTTTTAATTATCGCAAGTTTATTTTATCGCACTTTTATTATTCGCAATTTCATTATCGTTATTTACTTTACGCTTTAAATTAAGTCTTTTATTTATATTTTACATTTGGTTTTAACTGCGACTAAAAGTTTTAAAATCGACAAACCGGTCATTAAACGGTAAAAACCCCCATTTATAATAATAATATTACTTATATATATATTTGTATTTTTATAAAATAAAACTAATATAGCGTTAAGCTTTGTTTAAAAGATTCCCTGTGGACCGAACCGGACTTACTAAAAACTACACTACTGTACGATTAGGTACACTGCCTATAAGTGTTGTAGCAAAGTTTAAGTATATCCATTCAATAAATAAATAAATATCTTGTGTAAAATTGTATCGTATTTAATAGTATTTCCTGCTAAAATTTAATAGTATTTTATACCCCTTAGCTTTAACATCAAGTATTTTTGGCGCCGCTGCCGGGGACTCTTAAACGGCGAAAGCGCAACGCTAAATATTTAAAAAAAGGATTTTCATTTTTAGTTTACTTTTATAAAAAAAATACACTTTTGTAAAAATACGTGTTAATTATTCGAAAACATAAAAAGAAGACAAAAATATAAATATTTTTAAGAGTTTGTTAAATATTTAAGTTTTATAAAGTTTCTTTATTTTTTAAAAATATAAGTTTTATTTAAATATTTTGTGTTTATTTAGAACATAAAATTAAAAACCGAAAAAAATAAATAAATAAATATATAAGTCTAGTTTTAAGATTTTTATTATAAAGTATTTCTATTTTTATTTTAGTTTTTAAAACATAAGTTTTTATTTAGTTTTTATAAATATTTTATTTAAATATTTAAACAGAAAATATAAAAAAAAAGTAAAACGAAACCTTTCGAAACCAGCCTGTCATCTGAATTTTTATATCCCGCGACTCGCGGAGTTTGAAGAAGAAAATACCGCGACTCGAGGAGCCGTCTGACACGGGCACACATCAACCCTAATTTGGCATTTATTACGGAGTTTTAATTATTATTATTAATTAATTTGTATTTAGGGTTAATTAATTTATTATTTAGTTTAAGATTTAATTAATTTGTAATAATTATTTTTAATTAGTTTAATTAAAATATAAAATTAATAGTTTAATAAAATAAATAATATAAAAATAATATTTTTATAAAAATTGTAATTTTTACAACATTTTGTATATTTTTATATTTTGTCCCTTTTTAATTATTTTAGCGTAATATTTTTATTTTTCGCTAGTTTTTAGTTTTAAACTTAGTTTTTGCCATAGTTATATTTTTATTTATAGATTTTTAGGCTTTGCCGTAAAATCCCTTAAGTGCTTTTTCTTTAGACTAAGATTTAGGTACTTTAGGATTTTGCGACGCCTTTTTAAGTTTTAGTTTCTTTTTAAGTTATTGCCATTTGGGATATAGTTTTTCTTGTAAGCTTTAATATTTTTAGACACCTTTTACTATGTATCAATTATCATTCCAATTAGTAATCTCAATTTGCGATTATAATTTTAAGTTAGTGGTAGTAATAAGGTTGGGTTAGGCAAGTGTTTTAAAGTTTTATAAGTCACTCTTTTTATTTCTTATTTTTCGACGCCTTTTATTTTTTTCGATCTTTTCTTTTTCGACCTTTTTCGACGCACTCTTTTTCTTTCTTATTTCTCGCTATTCTAGTTTTAGGACATAGATTTTTATTCTACTTCTTATCTAAATTTCTTAAAATTACGAAAATTTATTTTAAGTGGTTAAATTGATAGACATCAAAATTTTCTGGTTCGTAGTAATAGTTGGATTTGTACGTGGACCGGGTTATTGGAGCCAAACAGTCCTCAATTATATTGAGACCAAACGAATCCTGCCCCTCTGCTGCATCTTTTGGCTATTCGAAACGTGGGCAAAATCAGAAAAGTCTATTAATTGGATAACTTATATAATTTTTCTTTCCTTTTTAAAAACTAATAGGATATTCAGTGAATGCACCGAGCAAGACGTTCACCACCTTTTGTACGTTCACCACCTGTAACTAGATCAAGACATTTAGCAAAAATTACCGCCGTTGATTTTTCTTTAGAATCGTCATCCAGTCGACCAAGTACTCCAGTTCAAATTTCCGATAATCCATTTTTTGAACCCGACCTCACAATTGAGAATCCGGAGAATATTCAGGGACGATTCGTAGATCCTGAACCACTAAACTTTCCTCCGGAACCACCAATCATTCAAACAGAGATTGTTGAGGAACGAACCATTAAATCAGAATCCTCTAGTGATTCCGATTCAACAAATTCAATTATGGAGAATCTAGAACCTTTAAGTATGGAAGACCGAATGAGAGCTAAACGCACTGGCCAAGGTCACGCAATTACTCATCCAGACATTAATGCGCCAGATTATGAAATCAAAGGACAAATTCTACACATGGTGACTAATCAATGCCAATTTAGTGGTGCGCCGAAGGAAGATCCAAATGGACATCTTCGTACCTTTAATAGGATCTGCACACTATTTGAAATCCGAGAAGTTGAGGATGAACAGATATATCTCATGTTATTTCCCTGGACTTTAAAGGGAGAAGCCAAAGATTGGTTGGAATCGTTACCTGAAGGGGCGATTGATACATGGGACGTTTTAGTTGAAAAATTTCTTAAACAATTCTTTCCAGCATCTAAAGCCGTAAGACTTCAAGGAGAAATTGTTACGTTCACACAGAAGTCAAATGAAACTCTATATGAGGCGTGGACAAGATTTGGAAAGTTATTAAGAGGATGTCCGCAACATGGTTTAGACACCTGTCAAATAGTACAAATATTCTACCAAGGATGCGACATCACTACAAGGAAAGACATAGATATAGCAGCTGGTGGTTCCATTATGAAGAAAACCGAAACTGATGCTTACAAAATTATTGATAACACTGCTTCCCACTCACATGAGTGGCACCAAGAAAAAGATATCTTTAGATCATCTAAAGAAGCTAGAACCGATTCTAGCCATGACTTAGATTCCATTTCCGCAAAGATAGATGCTGTCGAGAGACGAATGGAAAAGATGACCAAGGATATTCACTCAATACGAATTAGTTGTGAGCAGTGTGGAGGACCACATTTGACAAAAGATTGTCTCAGTATTGAATTAACAATGGAACAAAGAGAGAATATTTCATACATAAACCAAAGGCCTGGAAATAATTATCAAAATAATTATCAACCGCCAAGACCAATCTACAATCAAAACCAGAATTATAATAGAAATATTCCATACAACAACCGACAAGGTCCTAGCAATCAACAAGTATCTAACAATACTTACAACCAGCAAAGACGTAATTTTCAAAACAAACCACCACAAACCGATGATAAAAAGCCGAATTTAGAAGATATGATGACAAAGCTAGTTGAAACTCAAACGCAGTTTTTCACATCTCTGAAACAAACTAATGAACAAAATGCTCAAGCATTCAGAAATCAACAAGCTTCTATTCAAAACTTGGAACAAGAAGTAAGTAACCTAGCAAGGTTAATAGGTGAAAGAAAACCGGGAAGTCTACCTAGTGATACAAATGCTAACCCCCGGAATGAAACAGCTAAAGCCATTACCACAAGAAGTGGTACAACACTTAAACCACCTGAAATACCTGTAACTTCTGATGAAGCTATTCCTACTCCACAAGAACCACAACCTAATCAAGATAAGGAAAAAGAACCGGTAGTTGAGAAGGTTAATGAAGATAACACAGTTAAGGCTAAACCTTATGTTAAACCATACCAACCACCACTTCCTTAACCGAGTAAAATGAAGAAAGAGAAACTTGAAGCCGAGCAATCCAAATTCTTGGATATGTTTAAACAGATAAATGTAAATCTTCCTTTCATTGATGTGATTTCAGGAATGCCTAGATATGCTAAATTCTTGAAAGATCTAATCTCAAATAGAAAGAAAATGGAAGAACTCTCGGCTGTTACTATGAATGCTAATTGTTCAGCAGTGCTGTTGAATAAGATACCAGAAAAATTATCTGATCCAGGAAGTTTCACAATTCCATGTTTTCTGGGTAGTCTTAGTTCAATAGAAGCATTGGCAGACTTAGGTGCTAGTATAAATCTAATGCCGTATTCACTATACACTAAACTAGACCTTGGAGAATTGAAACCAACAAGAATAAGCATACAACTAGCCGATCGATCAATAAAATATCCTAGAGGGATAATGGAGAACATGCTAGTTAAAGTTGGTACTTTAGTATTTCCAGTAGATTTTGTTGTTCTGGACATGGAAGAAGATTCTCAAGTTCCTCTCATATTAGGAAGGCCATTCTTAAAAACGGCTAAAGCAATGATAGACGTGTTCGGTAAGAAATTGACCCTAAGTATAGAGGACGAGAGTGTTACTTTTTTAGTTGATAGAGCAATGCAACAACCGCAATCTGCAGATGATACATGTTATTATATTCAAACTATAGACTCACATGCAGAATTGTTAGAAGAATTTCTAGAATTACAAGGAACAGGAGAATGTTCTTTAGGAGAAGGAACTGAACAAATTGATGAAGCTGAAATGTTAGCTACACTTATAGCTAATGGATATGAACCAACAACAGAAGAAATTCAAATGCTAAAAGAAGAAGACAGATATCGATATAAATCATCGATAGAAGAACCTCCGAAATTAGAGTTAAAGCCACTTCCAAACCATTTGGAATACGCTTATTTACATGGTGAATCTGAATTACCTGTAATAATATCGTCTTCTCTTACTGAAAATGAGAAATCACAACTCATTTCTGTGTTGAAAGCTCATAAACCAGCCATTGCATGGAAGATTCATGATATTAAAGGAATAAGTCCTTCGTATTGCACACATAAAATCCTTATGGAAGAAGGTCATAAAACGTATGTGCAACGCCAACGAAGACTAAATCCTAATATGCAAGATGTAGTTAAAAAAGAAATTATTAAACTGCTAGATGCAGGTTTAATATATCCAATTTCTGATAGTCCATGGGTAAGCCCAGTTCAATGCGTGCCTAAGAAGGGTGGCATGACTGTCATTACAAATGAAAAAAATGAACTTATTCCTACTAGGACTGTAACAGGATGGCGTGTGTGTATTGATTATAGAAAATTAAATGACGCCACCAGAAAAGATCACTTTCCCTTACCTTTCATTGATCAAATGTTGGAAAGATTAGCCGGAAATAGTTACTATTGTTTTCTTGATGGATTTTCTAGATATTTTCAAATTACAATAGCACCCGAAGATCAAGATAAAACCACGTTCACGTGCCCTTATGGTACTTTTGCTTACAAACGCATGCCATTTGGACTTTGCAACGCCCCTGCAACCTTTCAAAGGTGTATGATGGCGATTTTTCACGACATGATAGAAGAATGCATGGAAGTTTTCATGGATGACTTTTCAGTCTTCGGTGATACATTTGAATCATGTCTAGTTAATCTGGAACAAATGCTTATTAGATGCGAACAATCAAATCTAGTTCTTAATTGGGAGAAATGCCATTTCATGTTTAAAGAAGGCATCGTTCTTGGACATAAAATTTCAAAGGAAGGAATTGAAGTGGATAGAGCTAAAGTAGATGTAATTGCTAAACTTCCATATCCCACCAATGTTAGAGGAGTTAGGAGTTTTCTAGGGCATGCCGGTTTTTACCGACGTTTCATAAAAGATTTTTCTAAAATTGCCACTCCTATGAATAAACTCCTAGAAAAGGATGCTCCATTCATCTTTTCAGATGAATGTATCAAATCTTTTAATATTCTTAAAGAGAAACTCACTAATGCGCCGATCATGATAACACCAAATTGGAATCTTCCATTTGAACTAATGTGCGATGCAAGTGATTTTGCAATGGGAGCCGTTTTAGGACAAAGGATTGAAAAACGATTTCAACCTATATATTATGCTAGTAAGACGTTACAAGGAGCACAAACAAATTACACAACTACTGAAAAAGAACTCCTTGCTATTGTCTTTGCTTTTGACAAATTTCGATCATATCTCGTTCTAGCAAAAACGGTGGTCTATACCGACCATTCTGCTCTTAGATACCTATTTTCGAAACAAGATGCCAAACCAAGATTAATCCGTTGGATCTTACTCTTACAAGAGTTTGATATTGAAATCCGAGATAAAAGAGGAGCAGAAAATCTCGCCGCTGATCATCTTTCTCGTCTTGAAAATCCCGAATTAGAAGTTCTAAATGAATCGGCCATACAAGACAACTTTCCTGATGAATATCTATTGAAGATAGATTATAATGAAATCCCATGGTTTGCAGACTATGCAAACTACTTAGTATGTAGATTCCTTGAAAAAGGATTATCGTACCAAAAATGAAAGAAATTCTTTAGTGATATAAAACACTATTTTTGGGAAGATCCACATCTGTTTAAAAGTTGTCCCGATGGAATAATACGCCGATGTGTATTCGGAGATGAAGCTAGTAAAATTTTAAACCATTGTCACACAGGACCAACAGGAGGGCATTATGGGCCTCAACTAACAGCAAGAAAAGTTTATGATGCTGGATTCTATTGGCCTACAATTTACAAAGACGCACACCTTCTTTGCAAATCCTGTGATGCTTGTCAAAGGGCCGGAAAAATAAGTCAACGTGATGAAATGCCACAAAATGTCATACAAGTATGTGAAGTATTTGACATTTGGGGTATTGACTTTATGGGTCCATTTGCAAAATCTCATAATAATCTCTATATTCTCGTAGCCATTGATTATGTATCTAAATGGGCGGAAGCACAAGCTCTCCCAACTAACGATGCATGAGTTGTAGTCAACTTTTTAAAACGTCTTTTTGCAAGGTTTGGAACACCGAAAGCTTTAATAAGTGATCGGGGTACTCATTTCTGTAATAATCAACTTGAGAAAGTTCTCAAAAGATATAGAGTAACTCATGAAATCTCCACTGCATATCATCCACAAACAAGTGGACAAGTTGAAAATACCCACCGAGCTTTAAAACGTATTCTAGAAAAAACCGTAGGATCAAATCCGAAGGAATGGTCCATTAAATTGGAGGATGCACTCTGGGCTTTTAGAACAGCCTACAAAACTCCAATTGGAACCACACCTTTTAGACTGGTTTATGGAAAAGCATGTCATCTTCCAGTAGAAATTGAACACAAAGCATTTTGGGCTTTGAAGACATGTAATCTTGATATACATGAAGCTGGACGTCTACGATTAAGTCAACTAAACGAATTAGAAGAATTAAGACATGAAGCATACGAAAATTCGTTAATCTATAAAGAAAGAACGAAGAAATGGCATGATAAAAGAATCAGAAGTTCAAAAGAATTTAAAGAAGGAGACAGAGTTCTTCTTTTCAATTCACGATTCAAGCTATTTCCTGGAAAATTGAAATCAAGATGGTCTGGACCATTCATAGTCAAAAGAGTTTTTCCATACGGAACGATAGAATTAATAAATTCAAATGGGATTGAATTTAAAGTTAATGGTCACAGAGTTAAACATTACATACATGGTCCGATGGAAGTTGACAATGAAGTTAATCATAATTTCACCACCCAAGAAAACCTTCAAAATGAAAACATAAATATGTTATCAACAACATATGAAAAATCAAAATTAGAATATAAGGAGGATTCAAATTTGAGTGATGAAGAAGAATTCTTATACAAACCTCCCATTCCAAGAAATGAAGAAAAATGTGAACAAGAAATTCAAATAGAAGTGAAAGAACCAAGGAAAGAACACCCGAAAAAGGTTTACAAACCAACTCGACTTACTAAAGCAGGAGACCCGGGTGAATTTATCATTTCTTGCTTACTTAATGATGGTGCTGTATATAATGGACTCGCAGATTTAGGAGCAAGTGCAAATATTATGCCTCTTTCCTTATACAAAAGATTAGGCATGGGTAAATTAAAACCAACCAAAATAGGTGTTCAATCATTTGACCAAACCATTAAACACCCGGTTGGAATAGCAAATAATTTACTTGTTAACGTGGGAAGTTTGACCTTTGTTGCAAACTTCATAGTGATTAATATGGAGGAAAACCTTGATATTCCTCTAATTCTAGGTCGCCCATTTTTAGCAACCACCGAGGCATTCATTGATGTAAGAGAAGGTAGAATGACACTTAGGGATGGTGATACATCGATCACCTTTGTGAACCGAAAGTTTAGATCTCCACAAACCAAAACTGTTAGACCAATAAAAACGCATAAGTATGGGGAAGATGAAGAAATACTTAATGATGATCCAATCACAAAGAATGCCGTTGATGATACGAAATTAGATGAACCCATTTTTAACAGTTCAACGAAGAAACTTTATAAACGGATTCACGATGCTAAGATTAAAGGAAACTTTAAGTTATATAACCGATTAATATCCAATTTATCGTCAAAATAAAAGGCAATGTTAGTTGAATTTGTGAAAGTTACGGAGGAAATCAACAAATGGATTAAAGTAAAAGTCAAAGATATACAAGTTGTTGATGATTCAATTGAAAATAATGTTAATCACAATTTCAACTAAGTATAGGGGGTTTATGTATTTCTGTTAGAGTTAGATTTTCTATTTTCGTGTAGTTCTCGAAAATGGAACTCGAATGGTCTTTCCCTAGCAGACCCTAAAGAACTAGTCTTCTCCCCCCATTCTGAATTTTTATTTTTTTAGGTTTTTACGAAATGAAGACTGCCTATGAACTAAACCATGGTCTAATGCTACACGCTTTGATCACTAAACGTAATAATGACACACTTCCGAGTGAAATAGTATCAGTAATCAGAGAAAGATTGGACGGAGTAAGAAAAGAATCCAGATGCGAAGATCATAAGTTACAATTTTGTAAAGGAAAATCAAAATCCGCAGCAAAAGAAGAGCACGACACCTAGAAAGATGTCACAAATGCGGAAAATGGTCACATGGAGGTAAATGTTCAAATAATCAAACCTATTCAAACACCGAATTTGTTACTTTATGCAGAGACGGACCGTTCATATGTTTAGAAGAAAAAACACTGAATGCTCGAGGTTACGCCTATGTCGCCATGGAAAACCAATTAAACCGACTATCTTATGAATGTGATAGATCGTATAACTAAGAATACTATCTCACAGGTAAGTCTGTACAGTTTTTTATTTTTATTTTTATTTTTAACCTTTTGATAATAAACGCTAATTTGTTCGCTATAAAGTATTAAATTGGTATTAAATAAAATTAGGTTTGGCGACCGAAATTATTGATATCATACAAAAATTTATTACATCACTGCGAAATTTAACGTTTATTCTTAAGGTATAATTATCTTTAATCAATCAACCCAAAATATTTCAAAAATTCGTCATGAGTTAAATTACGTCTTGGAACCGAAATTACTTTACCGAAAAGAGGGGCGCATATTTTTGATAATATTTGATTGATTAAAGTGGGATAAAAGCCAAAAAGATTTTTAATTTTATTTTTACCATGTTTTTTAAAAATTAATATATA
This sequence comes from Rutidosis leptorrhynchoides, assembly GCF_046630445.1. Lineage (NCBI taxonomy): Eukaryota > Viridiplantae > Streptophyta > Magnoliopsida > Asterales > Asteraceae > Rutidosis > Rutidosis leptorrhynchoides. Next base: position 166,962,383 of record NC_092343.1, read on the forward strand.
AATCTTAAATTAATATTGTAAACTTTGTAAAAACAATATATTTAAAATTGTAAATATTTGAAAAATTAATGTAAGTTTGGTGTGAATTTATAATATGAATTTTTAAATTAAGTTTGGTGTGAATTTTTAATTTTTAAAATATGAATTTTATTTTTATGCATTTTAAATTGTAAGTTTGGTGTGAATTTTTAATATTAATTTTGAATTTTATATTTAAGTTGTGTGAATTTAAAAACAAAAATTTACTTTATTTCGTTAAGTTAAAAATATGATTTTTAAAATTCGTCGTAAGTTGAAGACTAGGTCTTTAAACCGAAATTGCTTTACCCGAGGGAGGGACGAGAACTTTTATTATCATTATTTTTAATCTTATTGAATTAAAATATGCCAAAAACATTAAAAAAACCAAAAATCTTAGCTTTTAAAACAATCACTTGAAAAAGACAAATTTTAAAATTTTGTCGAAGGACGGACTAGGACATCGATCCGAAACGACCTCGTCCTAAATAACAAGGGAAACAAAATTTTAAAATTAATTACTTAATTGTTTTAATTAGTATAAGATATATTTAAAAAAAAATTATACAAACTCCGCGACTCGCGGAGTTTGAAGGGTCAAACACCGCGACTTGCGGAGGCACCAAAATCCAGAAAAAAAATAAAAGCTGAACGAACAGCTCATTCCACGCACCACAAAAACAAAAACTGCGAAAATAACCCGCAAAAACCCGAAAAATACACACCAAATTCGCAATTTTTGACCGTTAATCATCAAATCTTTTACTAAAATCATGTTAAGAAGGATGCTATCAAGGAATTACTCAAGAAAAATGGTAAATTTCTACACCTAAACACTATTTAATCCGAAAATTAGTGTTCTTGAGCAATTTTATACCCAATTTGATTTTGATGCTTTTTAGTGTAATTATATTTAAATTGCTTATGTATTATGCTTGTATAACCTAGATTGATGCTATTTAACATGATTAGAAGCCTTAAACTTCAAATTTTGAGTAATCTAGGGTTTGTGTTCTTGAGCAATTTGGGGCTTTTTGATATAAACAGGTTATGGCCGATTTTTATCATGAATTGTTGCTAAATTAAGTAGTGTAACATGTTTAGGTAGTTAAATGATCCAAACTTTGAGCCTAAACATGATTTTGAGAATTAAAGTGGACTTTTTCAAGTCTAAAAATTCATGAACTTGATTTTTGAGAGATAATGCCATTTGAAACTTGTTTAATTGCTAGTAATGATTATTTTGACATGTTATTTGAGTTGAATGCTTATGAACTTGGCAAACATTTTCGTATATGCTTATTTGAAAAAGTGTAGATTTGATGAAAATATGAAAATGAGCTTAAGTTTGATATAAATTGATCATGTCATTGTAATTATTTTGATTGATGATTTTGCTGACACTAATGCATATTTGGATGCACAAAAATTGTGTTTGATGTGTTTTGCAGACTGAAAGGGGTGAATCTTCATCCCAAGCTCGCAATGCTCCTACTGAGAATACGGAATAACAGGAGGCGGATAACTACTACAAACAAGATATACCTCATCCAGTCATGACATTCTCTGATATGCACTTGGAAGATTTGCACCCGAACTTGAGATTTGACAGACTTTGGATAGATTATCCAAAATACCAAAGGAGTTTGCATACTCTTCATTCTAAAGCTGTTGAAGTACCTAGGGTCATAGAATGGGGACCATTAGAAGCTGTAGAATTGGCCGGGCCAATTAGGAAATTACTTACACAGACGTATGGTAATTCTACTTTTAACGATTGGGTACGGTTATTCAACATGCGTAGACCTGTATATAAAGTATGGTGTGAAGAATTGTTGTGTAGTATAGAATTAAATGATCGGGTAGCTAGTTTAACCAATCGATCTTTTATTAGATTTTTTTTAGGAGGTTCGATGCGCCACATGTCTTTACTAGACATGGCTCAGGCTTTACGTATATATACGCCTGAGGAGTTAGCATCTGCCGATTGTAGAGGGTTGATATTGAACGGTAGGAAGATAGACGAAAATTTTGATACGCATGGTGTATGGAGTCAAATGACTAGCCATCACCGATTCAAAGGGGGAAATTACTCTTATTTGGATATAGATAGAGCAGAGTTAAGAGTAATTCATAGGTTTTTAGCTAATTCGATTACACAAAGAGGTAAGAATAAGGAAAAGGTAAATGAACAGGATTTGTTTTACCATATGTGTATTCGAGACCCACAAAGCGCTGTAAGTATACCTTATTGTGTGGGTTATTATTTATCAGCTATGGTTAGGGGGATGAGACCGCATAGCATAATAGGAGGTGGTATATTTATTACTTTGATTTCTGAATATCTCGGTGTGGATATAAGTCGGGGGGATTACTAATCGAAGAACCAAAACGCCGAGATACAATAGGTTTAAATGTATACCATGTTGAGAAAGTTTTGAAGAGGTGAAATAACGCCGCTGTACGATATAATGGTAGACATCCACAGGTTGAGAGAAACCAACAGCAAGGTAATGTAGGAGGGGGAAATGAAATGGCAGAAATGCAAAGGTTTATAGCTTCACAAGAGTATGAAAATGCTAGACATAGAGCATTTGAAGATTGGCAAGTTCATCAAAACCAAATCATAGCTTATTGCCAACATATAGGTAGAAACTATATTCCTACTCCATCACCCATATTCCCTCCCTGGTCTATAGAGATCCAACCACCGTATCCTACGTATAACCCAACCGAAACATTTTATAGCACATATGGTTATGCATGGAACCCTTTCTGGTATCAGTATCATCCCTAGTCTACTTAGTTTTTTATTTATTTTATTATTTGTAATGTGAATACATTTAATACTTATGTTGGATTTGTAATAGTTTTATAATTTTATAAATTTTATTATTAGATTTTAATAATTTTTGAATGTGGGATAATATACCAAACTTCAAAAATATGTATATATGTTTGCAGTTTATCTTATGTACACAACAGGGTAAAACAACGCATTTTCAAAGACTGGCATTAAGTTCAGCAAAAGCAACTAATTTTGACGACAAGATGCAAAATATATGTGAAATAACAACAAGACGGAATGAACAAATGATATGCACCATTTATCATTCAGCAAGCAAACACAAATATGTTTGGAAAATTTGGTAAAATTTAATCATTTCTACGCTAATCACCCTCAATAATTTAAATTGTTACCGATTTCTTGCAAATGAGGGCATTGCAAGATCTTAAGTATGGGAAGGGGTTAAATTCTTTCGGATTTTTAAAATTATTATCTTAAACACTTGGTTACCATTAAAAATACTAGTAAAGCAGTAGTTGTATTAGAATCTAGTGCTCTCTGATAATAAAGAACAGCCCTAGTCTTATATACTGACTACCCAATTCTTGTAAAATTTTTCAAAATTTTCAATTAAATGAACTCAAAATCATGTTTATACATATTTATGAATGATAAAACTAGGTTTTAACACCGAAATTATTGTTACCTCGGAAAGGACATAAATTGAGAAACAAACCAAAATGTTAAAATTTATTTAAAATGGAATAGAGGACAATAAAAAGGAAAATAAAAGCCAAGTGTGGGAAAATTCTCCAAGTTATTCAAAACATATGTCACATATTTTTGTACAAATAACGGAAAATACTTTTGCTTTAGACTAAACTAAAAAGTTTTACCTGATTTACTGTAAGAAAGATGGATCTACACGATGAATCAATTCCATCGTTAAAAGGAAGTAAAGTCTTTCGAAAAAGAAACGCGCTTCTTGATTTAGGTCAGGAAGTTGTCGTCCAGACCAGCTGTAGGTTGACAAAAAATCTAGAAAAGTCATCACTAAAATCAGCAGGAAATCCACGGACCTCAGCATCAAACAGGGCCACCAGGTTGTCAGATTTATCCTAACCATGAGAAGGATTTATCTCGTACAATGGGGGGGACACCGTGCAAATTAGCTTGATAAGACTAATGAACCAGATCCCCAGAAAGGATAATCTCCTTAAAGATTAAAAATCAGCTTTTAAGACTGATATTACTCAATCCTTGAGATTGACCTTAAAGATTGAGAATTCAAACTCATGGAATTCAATGATATCTAAACTCGAGCTTGAACGAGAAAATATTTTGATCAAAATTATAAACCGATTTGTTTTCTGAAAACCCATTTTCAATGCGTTCATTACCATTGAACATAAAATCCTAGGAATTCACCTGGAATTCATTAGGTCACCTGAACCAAATCGGGTGTCAACTGTAAGAACGGTGGTTGCATAGCATGGTCAAAGACAGGACCTTGTGCCAGACCGACAAATTAAAAGGGTGAGCTTTACTATTGCTCCTACAAAGGATAGTAATTGCGTCCGACACATTATAGACCATAATTAAAAGTATGTCAGGGTACATTGCCTTAACAGTTGCTTGTTCAACGCTTTCCTTTACAACCGGACGGTAGTTTACCGAAAGGTAATATACGGGACAAGTAAACTGGACTTGTTGCTTTCCAAATACAAGGTTAGCAAGTGGGTGACACAAAACCATAAGTTTTGAGCTAAAATTTTCAAATCTGAAACACACCAAACCCACAAAAAAAAATATTTTGCAAACACCGGTGAAGGGTTATTCCGGAAAACTTATCTAGGGTAAAAGCTAGATTTAATTTTCAAAAGATCAAATGTTTTCATAAAGATCCAATTTCCTTAAAGGATCTAAATTTTATAGTCATGTGGGACTGTAAACCATATCGTTACTACCATTGTTTATACCGCCGTATAGAAATCACTGATGTACAAAGTGTGAAGAATAAAGAAGTGATTCTATTATTTCAAGACTATATTGCTTGAGGACAAGCAACGCTCAAGTGTGGGAATATTTGATAATGCTAAAAACGAACATATATTTCATAGCATTATTCCCCAAGAAAGACAAGCTTTTAGTTGCAATTGTTCTATTTACAAGTGATATTCGTTTAAATAATAAAAGGTGAAGACAAAAGACAGATTCGATGAATTGAAGACTCAAACGATCAAAAAAGCTCAAAAGTACAAAATACAATCAAAGAGGTTCCAATTATTGATAAGAAACGTCTCGAAATTACAAGAGTACAAGATTCAAAACGCAAAGTACAAGATATAAAATAGTACGCAAGGACGTTCGAAAATCCGGAACCGGGACCAGAGTCAACTCTCAACGCTCGACGCAACGGACTAAAAATTACAAGTTAATTATGTATATAAATATAATATAATATATAATTAATTATATTAATTATATATATATTATATTTATAAAATAAATCGTCGGCAAACAAAGAGCCAAATGTGGGTGAGCTGTAAAAACGATCTCCGCGACTCGCGGAGTTTGAAGAAGAAAAGGGCCGCAAGTCGCGGAGCCCCAAAAACTGAAACTCCCTATAAAAGCAAACGAATTCTGATCATTTTAAAAACATAATATATCAATCTCTCTATATCTATACGTAATATTTATATTTATAATTTATATTTTAATTTTAATTTTAATTTTAATCCTAATAATAAGGGTATGTTAGCGAATGTTGTAAGGGTGTAAGTCGAAATTCTGTCCGTGTAACGCTACGCTATTTTTAATCATTGTAAGTTATGTTCAACCTTTTTAATTTAATGTCTCGTAGCTAAGTACTTATTATGCTTATTTAATCCGAAGTAATCATGATGTTGGGCTAATTACTAAAATTGGGTAATTGGGCTTTGTAACATAATTGGAGTTTGGATAAAAGAACGACACTTGTGGAAATTAGACTATGGGCTATTAATGGGTTTTATATTAACTAAACAATACCTTGTTAATTTAATATACAAACTTATAATTCGACGTATTTATATATAACCACATACGCTTGACTGGGTACGGTGGGCGGTATATATATAAATACCAATAATTATTCATTTTACCGGACACGGAACTGGATTAATAGTTAATAGACTTGTTGAAACAGGGGTGAATTACATTCAAGGGTAATTGGTGTAATTGTTAACAAAGCAGTAAAACCTTGGTTTACACGCAGTCGATAACCTGGTGTATTCATTAAACAAAGTATTAAAACCTTGTTACAATTCGAATCCCCAATTAGTTGAAATATTTGACTTCGGAAATAAGAATAATTTGACGAAGGATTTCGCTCTTTGTATTTATGACTGATGGACTATTATGGACAAATCCGTATGGACATATTAAATAATCCAGGACAAAGGACAATTAACCCATGGGCATAAAACTAAAATCAACACGTCAAACATCATGATTACGGAAGTTTAAATAAGCATAATTCTTTTATTTCATATTTAATTTCCTTTATTTTATATTTAATTGCACTTTTAATTATCGTACTTTTTAATTATCGCAAGTTTATTTTATCGCACTTTTATTATTCGCAATTTCATTATCGTTATTTACTTTACGCTTTAAATTAAGTCTTTTATTTATATTTTACATTTGGTTTTAACTGCGACTAAAAGTTTTAAAATCGACAAACTGGTCATTAAACGGTAAAACCCCCCCTTTATAATAATAATATTACTTATATATATATATTTGTATTTTTATAAAATAAAACTAATATAGCGTTAAGCTTTGTTTAAAAGATTCCCTGTGGACCGAACCGGACTTACTAAAAACTACACTACTGTACGATTAGGTACACTGCCTATAAGTGTTGTAGCAAGGTTAAAGTATATCCATTCAATAAATAAATAAATATCTTGTGTAAAATTGTATCGTATTTAATAGTATTTTCTGCTAAAATTTAATAGTATTTTATACCCCTTAGCTTTAACATCAGCAGCAATTTGTAGGTTTTTGTGGTTTAAGGTGATGACTTTTTGATGATGATTCTTGCGAGTGAAATCAGTGACAAAAGGGGTTATAATGGGTGATGGTTGCTTTGGGTTCTTGATCTTTAAACCGGAATGGATACAGTGAGAGAATGGAGAGATGACGAGAAAGAGAAATAGATGAAGATGGTGAGGTGGTTGTTCTTCGTGGGTTAATGGGGATGGTACACCATAGTTGGTGGTGTTCTACGTGGTGGTAACGGTTAGGGTATTACTGGAGAAGAAGGTGGGTTGTTCATGGTGAGGTGGATTCAAAGGTGGCTCTATGGTGGTAGTCAGGTTTCAGTGATGGTGACAGTTTTAATATCATGGTGGTGTAGGGTAGTTTTCATTCGCACAGTAACAAGAAAGAGAAGAACATGTAACGATAGAATTGATGATGGTTGTAGCCGATATAGTGTAACGGTTATAACCAGGAGGGTGTTCGGCTTATGGGTCATTAGAGACAGAGAACAAGAAGGATACGGTTTCAAATAGAAATCGAGTAATAAGTTATAATCCTTGGTGATGTAAAGATGATGGTAATTCTTGCGGTTTGGTTCTCGAATAAGAAGAAAAATAAATAAACGGTTAGTAGTAGTAGCAGTCTAAGGTGGCGTTGACTTAAATAGCTTGTGTTGTATCATGAAAACAAGTAACAATATCAGTCGATCGTGGTGGCGTGGTGGCGGAGTTGGTTTGAGGTAGTAATGGCGATGGGTTATTGTAGTCTCTAAGGGAAGGTGAAGGAAAGAATGCAAGATGGTAGTTTTTGCTTTCAAGATTGATATCCCATGTAAATATATAAAGTCCAAATATTTAACAGTAATACATAATATTACTTTTGTCTATATCACCTTTGTCTATTCAATCACGGATAACCAACTGAACTTAAATATACATTATAATAATAAATATAGTACTATAATATGTTATGTGAATTAAAAAGAAAAGAATAGGATAGCAGCCGGATCAGTTGGATCGACATGATGATTTCGGACTCCGTTGTTAATCAGTGGTGGATAAAAATTCTCAGAAAATCCCAAATTTTTAGATTAAATATATTTATTTATTTTGGTCATTATGGTATAAAATTCAGTCATTAATTTAATAAATAAAAATTACATCAACTGTCCCTCTCATTTATGGGTAAAATATAAAAAGTGTTAAAATTAAATAAATAGATCCAAAATATACTTATAATAAGCCTATAACTTATATAACTCATTTTCGTATCACCGTTTGTTTTAAAATTACATAAGTTCGTATTTAACTTGTCTAATATCAATCGGAACATCAAACAAGTTTTACAATCATCTAATATTTATTTTTTAATATACTTTATATATGTAGATATATTTTAAATAATAATTATTATAATATCCTATTTTTATTTTACTTTACATAATTAATGTTTATGACAACAACATATAATACTTCAAATTATATTTCGAATTATTATTTATATATACATACACGCATATCTATTTACAATTAATTATTCGTGAATCATCGAGAGCAGTCGAATGTCAATTGATTATATGAAACAGTTCAAACTTTTTTGAAACTCAACCTTACAGACTTTGCTTATTGTGTCAAAATCATTTAAAGATAAAGTTTAAATTTGGTCGAAAATTTCCGGGTCGTCACAGTACCTACCCGTTAAAGAAATGTCGTCCCAAAATTTGATTGGGATTATCATGGTTGACAATAAGTATGTTTTCATGACACATAGGAGCTAGAAATTAGAGTTTTATTATCATTGAGTAATAGAGATAAAATAATTCGATTTTATGAAGAGTATGAGTGGAGCCATCACAAAAGAGTGAAATGAGAAAAATAAAGATTCGTCTTAAATCTTGACGTAGACACGGTTGATGTCCGGAATTCAAAGGATTCAAAGAAAATCTTTGAAATCTAAAAGATTTGATTCTTCAGCGAATAAGGAAATTAAGATCTCTATTAAATACGATGATCTGCCTCGATTACTCTGTCTGATATTTCCATTATAAATTAAACTTTTTCTGTTCCATTAATTTTCACCACTTCTATACCTTCTTTCCTAGTTCATATATCTAAAAGATTATAATAATGCTTAATCCGGTTCTAATCCTTGTTCTTATTCTGACTATCGTAATGACCGTCCTTCTTTTCCAACTCCCACCAAAAAAATCTGTTTATTTCTACTATGCCCTAGGGATTATTGTATTTACAATCCTCCTGTGTCTTTATATTTGTATACGCACTGATATCCACGATTTGTAATTTCGGTGTTGTTGTTGGGTTTTGTATTTTCCCTTATATATCGGAGCTTCATGCTCTTGTCTTCTCTTCCCGACTTTTAAGTCAAGCGAGTAATGGTCCAGAATTTGTAGATGTAGAGTTTCGAATGATCATAATGTTCTAAGTAGGAAGGAACGTAATAGCATGATTTGATTTGGTAAATTACCAGAAATCACGGAAAGATAGAAATATCAAGTAATCACTTTCTTGATATGTTTAAAGATCAAATAGAATGAAAGAGTTATGTAACATGGTACATGATGACGGTATAGTCTGTGAATCATCACGTTCCATTAGAAATTTCAGCATGACCTACTGTAATATAACCACGTTGGCCCGACGTCATTATATTATACTAACTCATGCTTTAATCCCCAACACTTCTCCAGAATTCACTCATAATTTATATTTAGATGTTACAGAATATTGAAAACTAAAATAGTTTTCAATATGATGTAATACAGATAACACGAAGAGGTATATAATTTCAGACAAGAATATCTATGAAAATATTCTCAGAAATATCGAAGCTATTCATGATGATATTTTGGAATTTCTAAGTTCGAAGGTTGATGAAGAAATATTTTCTACAAGATTTTAACATGAGTACGGAGCAAGATATTTGTTGAAGGTTTCATCGGATCCAGAATTACCTGGTTTCTTTGAATATATGGTATGGTCCTTGTATTTGGACTTGTTCTCCTTCATGGTTTGCTCAATCTATTTTTCAGTACCAAATTTTCTATCGAGCGTTCCTAACACTCCTTTCTTTATGATCAAACTTTTGGCCGTTTAGACCATCTACAATTTTGCTGTTTCCTCTGCATTTAATGCTACATATCTGAATCACCGGTTATCAATCCGAGGTAGTTTCAAGATAATTGTGTTTTTAGATGATTAAACGTTGATAGTAATATGGTGGAATATAAAAGGTTCTCCGGTAACAATAAAAGAGCACACATATATATATCAAGGTGTTAATAAGATTGTTTCGAACGAAAAGTCGAAGTTGACTTGCTGAAGCTGTGACAAAATTTGCTACTTTGAAAGGAATTACCAAGTTATTTTGGGTAATAATAACACTAAAGGAATTAGCACAGATACGTGTTAAACGTTTACTCAGGTTCCGAGAGTTTTTTAGGAGCATAACTATATGCATAAATCTTTCCTTCCGTAGATGTAGTGCGATTGCTTTATCCTTTCGATTGAGGTGTTTTCAAGAATCATGAAAGGTTTGAACGCGGATTGTATTCGTCAAGATACAAATGAGGTTTAAGATGAAATCAAGTGGCAAACTTGAAGAATTGTTTAGTTTCATATGTTATAATCAATATTTTAATTCATTTTAATTGTCCAATATTGGTAGTCCACAGCTAGTAGTCCACAGTTAGTAATTCAACAATTCATATACAGTTTAATATATAATATTCGAATTAATTAATACGTATTCGTGACCCATTGTATACATGTCTCAGACTTGATCACAACTCAAAGTAAATATATTATTGTAGAATCAACCTTAACCCTGTATAGCTAACTCAAACATTACTGTATATAGAGTGTCTATGGTTATTCCAAATAATATATATAGATGCGTCGATATGATATGTCAAAACCTTGTATGCGTGTCCCGATATCTAAAATGCGTAATTAACAGTATTTAAATGACGATAAATAAAGTGCGTAAAATAAATAACAGAAATTAAATGACAATAAATAAAATTGCGAGAATTAAATTGCGATAAAATAAATTGCGATAATTAAAATGTAATAAGGAATTAGCAGTTAGCTAGGAACAGTTAGCTAGGATTTTGTTAGCGTGGATTCTTAACAAAATTTCTCATAGTTAATTTGTTTGTTTCTAACAAATTTTATTTTGTCCAATGTTTTCTTCATTATGCCACTTGTTGGATTCTGATAGGTCAAAATCCAAATACGAAATTGAATAAAAATGGTTATTCTGTGGTGAACGGATACATATATCTGTGGATGTAAGTAGGATAGTAAATGACTGTTGAATCAGATTCGAAGAATGTACAATGTAACTTATTAATGTGAAATCTAAATATTCCTCGGCTATTACCTACCAGTTAAAATATTTTCACCATTAACAGTTTGTACGAAAAAATTTTTAATTACAATCTTTATGAAAATATACTTACATATATATTTTCTTCAGATGTAATCAAAGATTCAATGAGTTAATATAATATTAATCTCATTTGATTTATCGTTAGAATTAGAATACATAATCTCTAAAACATTAGAGATTACATAATCGCCATGAAGAACGAAGATAATTGATGTAGAACGATACGTAGAACGATGATTATACTCGAGGTATAGATTACGATGTTGAGGCATGTGATGTTGAAACTTAGGTTGTTGGTGGTACTGGTGTTGATGTTGGTGGTACTGTTAGTGAAGCTGGTAAGTTTTGCACCATATTCTCCAAGTTGATTACTCGAGCATGAAGCTCGTTGACTTCTTCCATTATTCCGGGATGATTGTCGGTTGGAACGAGTGGATGAATAAGGTTTAGAATTTTAGATAGAATATAATCGTGGCGAGATATTCAGGAAATGAGAGTGAAAATGGTGTTTTGGATTGGTTCGCAAGTGAATGCTTCAGGTTCTTCGCCTAGAGGACAATATGGTGGATGAAAGGGATTGTTTTTTCTTATCTCCAATGATTAAGTAGACTACGAACCCATCCCTAATTCATCCAGAATTGAAGATGACTAGTTGGTTGATCCATTTCGTTTACACTGCTTTCGGAACTTAGGTGAATATCCATGTCGGAATAGCTGTCGGAATAACTATCGGAATAGCTATCAGAATCTGAGGTACTCAAACTGGTTGAGGGATTCATCTCGTACAATCAGATGAAGGATTTTCGATAAGAAATAGATTATAGGATGTAGATTAGTACCCTGCAATACATAATTTACATATGCATATATAATACTAAAATCCCATAAGTTACGGAGGAATCTACGGAAGCTGTCAGGCAAAGGTAACAATAACAGATACGCTAAGATATGAATTTATCTATACACTGTCTATGAAATAGAGGTAGTAAGACGTGTCTAGACTTTAAGGATGATAAGCAAATAATTTTCGACACGAAATGATAAGCAAAAATTTTGACATGCAGACACGGTCGAAGTCCAGACCCACTAATGCATCTAAACAACTATTAGTTAGACACACTAATGCAAGACCTGGTTCACTAAGACCACCGCTCTGATACCACCTGTAGAGACACGTCCTAATCCATCTGGACGAATACATTACATTTGGTTACATCGCGAGGTACTTGACATATATATGATACATTTTACAAACATTGCATTCGTTTTTAAAAGACAAACTTTCATTACATCGAAAGTTGACCGCATGCATACCATTTCATAATATATCCAACTATAATTGACTTAATAATAATCTTGATGAACTCAACGACTTGAATGCAAAGTCTTTTGAAATATGTCATGAATGACTCCAAGTAATATCTCTAAAGTGAGCAAATGCACAGCGGAAGATTTCTTTCATACCTGAGAATAAACATGCTTTAAAGTGTCAACCAAAAGGTTGGTGAGTTCATTAGTTTATCATAATCAATCATTTCCATCATTTTAATAGACCACAAGATTCTCATTTCTCATAAATATACGTCCCATACATAGAGACAAAAATCATTCATATGGATTGAACACCTGGTAACCGAAATTAACAAGATGCATATAAGAATATCCCCTATCATTCCCGGACATCCTTCGGACATGATAAAAACGAATTCAAAGTACTAAAGCATCCGGTACTTTGGATGGGGTTGTTAGGCCCAATAGATCTATCTTTAGGATTCGCGTCAATTAGTAGATCGGTTTACTAATTCTTAGGCTACCAAGTAAAAGGGGCATATTCGGCTTCGATCATTCAATCATATAATGTAGTTTCGATTACTTGTGTCTATTTCGTAAAACATTTATAAAAGCGCATGTATTCTCAGTCCCAAAAATATATATTGCAAAAGCATTTAAAAGGGGAGTAATGAAACTCACAATACGATATTTTGTAGTAAAAATATTCATACGACGATACCGAACAATGCAAGGTTGGCCTCGGATTCACGAACCTATATCAATTATATATGTTAACACATATAATCGTAATCGAATAATTGTAGTGACCCGAACTTTTCCATGTTTATATATATATTAAATGAAATTGTTATTTACATGATTAAGTTTTTTCAACATGTTAAGCAATCAAACTTGTTAAGACTTGATTAATTGAAATAGGTTTCATATAGACAATTGACCACCCAAGTTGACCGGTGATTCACGAACGTTAAAACTTGTAAAAACTATACGATGACATATATATGGTTATATATATAGTTAACATGATTTTATTATAATTATGTATCTCATTAGGTATTTTAACAATGAGTTATATACATAAAAATGAGACTATTAATTTAAGAAACTCGAAAACGATATATATAACGATTATCGTTATAACAACGTCTTACTAGGTACATATGAATCATATTAAGATATTGATACACTTGGTTAATTATGTTAAATGATAAGTAAATATATTATTAAGTGTATTAACAATGAAATACATATGTAAAAATAAGACTACTAACTTAATGATTTCAAAACGAGACATATATGTAACGATTATCGTTGTAACGACATTTAACTGTATATATATCATACTAAGATATATTATATATCATAATATCATGATAATATAACAATTTAACATCTCATTTGTTATAATAAACAATGGGTTAACAACATTCAACAAGATCGTTAACCTAAAGGTTTCAAAACAACATTTACATGTAACGACTAACGATGACTTAACGACTCAGTTAAAATGTATATACATGTAGTGTTTTAATATGTATTCATACACTTTTGAAAGACTTCAAGACACTTATCAAAATACTTCTACTTAACAAAAATGCTTACAATTACATCCTCGTTCAGTTTCATCAACAATTCTACTCGTATGCACCCGTATTCGTACTCGTACAATACACAGCTTTTAGATGTATGTACTATTGGTATATACACTCCAATGATCAGCTCTTAGCAGCCCATGTGAGTCACCTAACACATGTGGGAACCATCATTTGGCAACTAGCATGAAATATCTCATAAAATTACAAAAATATGAGTAATCATTCATGACTTATTTACATGAAAACAAAATTACATATCCTTTATATCTAATCCATACACCAATGATCAAAAACACCTACAAACACTTTCATTTTTCAATTTTATTCATATAATTAATCTCTCTCAAGTTCTATCTTCAAGTTCTAAGTGTTCTTCATAAATTCCAAAAGTTCTAGTTTCATAAAATCAAGAATACTTCCAAGATTGCAAGTTTACTTCCAAGTTTTCTAAATCCATTCCAAGTAATCATCCAAGATCAAGAAACCTTTGTTACTTACAGTAGGTTATCTTTCTAATACAAGGTAATAATCATATTAAAACTTTAATTCAATTTCTATAACTATAACAATCTTATTTCGAGTGGAAATCTTACTTGAAATTGTTTTCGTGTCATGATTCTGCTTCAAGAACTTTCAAGCCATCCAAGGTTCCTTTGAAGCTAGATCTATTTTTTTCATTTCTAGTAGGTTTATCCAAGGAACTTGAGGTAGTAATGATGTTCATAACATCATTCGATTCATACATATAAAGCTATCTTATTCGAAGGTTTAAACTTGTAATCACTAGAACATAGTTTAGTTAATTCTAAACATGTTCGCAAATAAAAGTTAATCCTTCTAACTTGACTTTTAAAATCAACTAAACACATGTTCTATATCTATATGATATGCTAACTTAATGATTTAAAACCTGGAAACACGAAAAACACCGTAAAACCGGATTTACGCCGTCGTAGTAACACCGCGGGCTGTTTTGGGTTAGTTAATTAAAAACTATGAAAAAATTTGATTTAAAAGTTGTTATTCTGGGAAAATGATTTTTATTATGAACATGAAACTATATCCAAAAATTATGGTTAAACTCAAAGTGAAAGTATGTTTTCTAAAATGGTCATCTAGACGTCGTTCTTTCGACTGAAATGACTACCTTTACAAAAACGACTTGTAACTTATTTTTCTGACAATAAACCTATAATTTTTCTATTTAGATTCATAAAATAGAGTTCAATATGAAACCATAGCAATTTGATTCACTCAAAACGGATTTAAAATGAAGAAGTTATGGGTAAAACAAGATTGGATAATTTTTCTCATTTTAGCTACGTGAAAATTGGTAACAAATCTATTCCAACCATAACTTAATCAACTTGTATTGTATATTATGTAATCTTGAGATACCATAGACACGTATACAATGTTTCGACCTATCATGTCGACACATCTATATATATTTCGGAACAACCATGGACACTCTATATGTGAATGTTGGAGTTAGCTATACAGAGTTGAGGTTGATTCCAAAATATATATAATTTGAGTTGTGATCAATACTAAGATACGTATACACTGGGTCGTGGATTGATTCAAGATAATATTTATCGATTTATTTCTGTACATCTAACTGTGGACAACTAGTTGTAGGTTACTAACGAGGACAGCTGACTTAATAAACTTAAAACATCAAAATATATTAAAAGTGTTGTAAATATATTTTGAACATACTTTGATATATATGTATATATTGTTTTAGGTTCGTGAATCAACCAGTGGCCAAGTCTTACTTCCCGACGAAGTAAAAATCTGTGAAAGTGAGTTATAGTCCCACTTTTAAAATCTAATATTTTTGGGATGAGAATACATGCAGGTTTTATAAATGATTTACAAAATAGACACAAGTACGTGAAACTACATTCTCTGGTTGAATTATCGAAATCGAATATGCCCCTTTTTATTAAGTCTGGTAATCTAAGAATTAGGGAACAGACACCCTAATTGACGCGAATCCTAAAGATAGATCTATTGGGCCTAACAAACCACATCCAAAGTACCGGATGCTTTAGTACTTCGAAATTTATATCATATCCGAAGGGTGTCCCGGAATGATGGGGATATTCTTATATATGCATCTTGTTAATGTCGGTTACCAGGTGTTCACCATATGAATGATTTTTATCTCTATGTATGGGATGTGTATTGAAATATGAAATCTTGTGGTCTATTGTTACGATTTGATATATATAGGTTAATCCTATAACTCACCAACATTTTTGTTGACGTTTAAAGCATGTTTATTCTCAGGTGAATACTAAGAGCTTCCGCTGTTGCATACTAAAATAAGGACAAGATTTGGAGTCCATGTTTGTATGATATTGTGTAAAAACTGCATTCAAGAAACTGATTTCGATGTAACATATTTGTATTGTAAACCATTATGTAATGGTCGTGTTTAAACATGATATTTTAGATTATCATTTAATCTACGTAAAGCTTTTTAAACCTTTATTTATAAAATAAAGGTTATGGTTTGTTTTAAAAATGAATGCAGTCTTTGAAAAACGTCTCATATAGAGGTCAAAACCTCGCAACGAAATCAATTAATATGGAACGTTTTTAATCAATAAGAACGGGACATTTCAGTTGGTATCCGAGCGTTGGTCTTAGAGAACCAGAAAATTTGCATTAGTGTGTCTTATCGAGTTTGTTAGGATGCATTAGTGAGTCTGGACTTCGACCGTGTTTTCTTTAAAAGTGATTGCTTAACATTTTTTTGGGAAACTATATATTATTAACATGTATATATTATGTGATATATTAATCTCTAGCACAAATCCCATTGACTCACCTAATAATAACGAAGAGTCGAATATATATTGGACTGATTCACAAGTTCCCGAAGAAGAACCGGAAGAAGAATCAGAACCGAAAGAAGAATCAGAACCGGAAGAGGAGGAACCGGAGGAGAAAATAGAACCGGTGGGGGTAATAATAAAACGGTTAAGTAAAAGAAAATCCTCAACCAACCGACCAAGGTTAATTATGGTCAATGGTGTTTCCACCAAGGAAGCAAAATATTGGGAGGATTACCAATTCTCCGATGAATCGGATTCCGACGAGAATTCCGATGATGTTATAGAAATTACCCCAACTGAATTTAAAAAGGCAAAAGAAAATAATAAGAGAAAGGGCATAAAAATAGAGAAATCTAATTCCAACCCCGATGAACTTTATATGTATCGTCAACCCCCGAAGCCCTTAAGTTGTAACAATGACCCGGGAACCTCTAAACCACCAGGTTTTTCTAAACCATTGTGGAAAACGACAGCTCGTATTAGGGGAACATCATATATCCCTAGAAACTTGGCAAAACGAACCAAAACCGAAGAAGAAGAAATGAGAGAGTCGGAATAAGATAGTTGTATTCGTGTGGTGTAATATATGTAATATAGTGTGCTTATGCTTTATGATATATGTAAAAATTGCTTGTATTAATAAGTATTTTTTTTATGAATCTAACTCTTGTCTATTTTACAGTATAAAAACACAAAATGGATAGACAACCCAATATTTTAAGATACCTACCCGGAGACATGATTGATGAAATCTTGTCTAGAGTCGGTCAGAATTCTTCGGCACAACTATTTACGGCGAAATCAGTTTGTAAGACATTCGAAGAACGTTCCAAGAATGTCTTGGTTTATAAGAGACTTTCGTTTGAAAGATGGGGGATATCACATTGGGAAACCCATAAGTTACGATGTGTTTACTTTGATGCATATATTACGGGGAACCCAAATGCTATTTTACGCAATGGGTTAAGAAATTATTTTGACTCAATGTATCCGAATATAGGACTTCAAGATTTAGAAAAAGTGGCTAACATGCAACATAAAGAAGCATGCTATGCTTACGGGTTAGTAATGTTCACTTCTCACCAAAGTGAGAAAAAGAACATCGGGCTACAACTATTAAACAAAACGTTCCCACAAGTGACGGAGTCAGTAATTGGGGTAAGAAATGAGGTTTTTAGGTTATTACGAGACTGTTGGTCATTACGTAACCCTCGTCCCTTTGACGACGTTACAACACGCTGTCTTATCAATGGCCATAACGGTTATGTTCCACAAGACCAAGGATGGGAAGTAGTCCTAGTAAAACCAGAATGCATGACTTGTTTCTGGACGTATGAATTACGTGTCTTTATTACCTTTGCTGAATGACTTGTGTACTAGCTAAAATTATCTTCACAACTATCTTGTATCAAAGTTATTGTGTGCTATATTTCATGCTTTATGTAAAATAAGCGGTATTGTAAGTTTGTAAAATATTGTATAAAAGTTCGAACGTGAAATATTATTATAATCAGTTTTTCATACAGAATTGTAGTAGTTGAATTGTATATTAGCTACTAAGTATGAACTTAACTGGTAGGTACTACCCGAATTTAAACTTATAAAACGCTAATATGAAGAAAAAGCTTTTATAAATGAGTTCATATTATGCTACGAAATACTATTAACTACTCTTAATATTCTGTATGATTAACTTGTTCCATTTGACTATTTTGAAGGAAATGGCACCGACTACTCGACACACCGTGAATATGAATGAAGAGGAATTCCGTACTTTTCTCGCTTCAAACATAGCCGCAGTACAGGCTGCGCTACATACCAACAATAACCTTGGATCTAGCAGTATAGGAAATCGTGTAGGATGCACCTACAAAGAATTCACTGCCTGCAAACCTTTGGAATTTGATGGAACCGAAGGACCGATCGGATTGAAATGGTGGACCGAGAAGGTCGAATCGGTGTTTGCCTTAAGTAAGTGTACTGAAGAGGACAAAGTGAAGTACGCTACGCATACCTTCACAGGTTCTGCGTTAACATGGTGGAATACCTATCTAGAGCAAGTGGGACAAGATGATGCGTACGCACTACCGTGGTCAGCATTCAAGCACTTGATGAACGAGAAGTACCGTCCCAGAACCGAGGTCAATAAGCTCAAGACAGAACTTAGAGGGTTACGAACCCAAGGATTTGATATTACCACGTACGAAAGACGATTCACAGAATTGTGCCTATTGTGTCCGGGAGCGTTCGAAGATGAGGAAGAGAAGATCGACACATTTGTGAAAGGATTACCGAAAAGAATCCAAGAAGATATAAGTTCACACGAGCCCGCCTCCATACAACAGGCATGTAGAATGGCTCACAAACTAGTGAACCAGATTCAGGAAAGAATTAAAGAACAAACGGCTGAAGAGGCCAATGTGAAGCAAGTCAAAAGAAAGTGGGAGGAAAACGGTGATAAGAATCACCAATACAACAACAACAGCAATTACAATAATAATCGCAACAATTATCCCAACAATCGCAACATCAATCGCAACTACAACAAACGGCCCAACAACAACAACAACAACAACAACAACAGCAGCAACTACAACAATCATCCCAACAACAATAGCAACCGCAACAACAACAACAACAATCAGAAGCAGCTATGCCAAAGGTGTGAAGGGTTCTGCACCAAATTTTGCAACAAGTATAAAAGAAATGGTCATAGCGCGGTGAAGTGTGAGGTCTACGGACCAGGGGTTAACAGAACGAAAGGAACAAATGGTGTCGGAATGAGTAATGGCAGAGCAAGTAGTGTCGGAGCAAGTTATGCCAATGTAGTTTGTTATAAATGTGAAAAATCGGGCCACATTCTTAGAAATTGCCCGAACCAGGAGAACACGAATAGACAAGGCCGCGGAAGAGTTTTCAATATTAATGCGGCAGAGGCACATGAAAACCCGGAGCTTGTTACGGGTACGTTTCTTTTTGACAATAAATCTGCTTACGTTTTATTGGATTTGGGTGCGGATAGAAGCTATATGAGTAGAGATTTTTGTGCTAAATTAAGTTGTCCATTGACGCTGTTGGATAGTAAATTTTTACTCGAATTAGCAAACGGTAAATTAATTTCAGCAGATAATATATGCCGGAATCGAGAAATTAAACTGGGTAGCGAAATATTTAAGATTGATTTGATACCAGTAGAGTTAGGAAGTTTTGATGTAATAGTTGGCATGGACTGGCTGAAGAAGGTGAAAGCAGAGATCGTATGTTATAAAAATGCAATTCACATTGTACGAGAAGAAGGAGAACCCTTAATGGTGTACGGAGAAAAGGGCAACATGAAGCTACATCTTATTAGTAATTTGAAGGCACAAAAACTAATAAGAAAAGGTTGCTATGCTGTTCTAGCACACGTCGAGAAAGTACAAACTGAAGAAAAGAGCATCAATGATGTTCTCGTCGCAAAAGAATTTCCCGTTGTATTTCCGAAAGAATTACCGGGACTACCTCCACATCGATTTGTTGAATTTCAAATAGATCTTGTACCAGGAGCTGCACCAATAGCTCGTGCTCCTTATAGACTCGCATCCAGCGAGATGAAAGAACTACAAAGCCAACTACAAGAACTATTAGAACGTGGTTTCATTCGACCAAGCACATCACCATGGGGAGCTCCTGTTTTGTTTGTCAAGAAGAAGGATGGTACATTTAGGTTGTGTATTGACTACAGAGAGTTGAGCAAACTAACCATCAAAAACCGTTATCCACTGCCGAGAATTGACGACTTATTTGATCAACTACAAGGCTCGTCGGTTTATTCAAAGATCGATTTACGTTATGGATATCATCAAATGCGAGTAATGGAGGATGATATTCCAAAAACTACTTTTAGGACGCGTTATGATCATTACGAGTTTATGGTAATGCCGTTTGGATTGACTAACGCACCAGCTGTGTTCATGGACCTTATGAACCGAGTGTGTGGGCCATATCTTGACAAGTTTGTCATTGTTTTCATCGATGACATACTTATTTACTCAAAGAATGATCAAGAGCACGAAGAACATTTAAGAAAAGTGCTAGAAGTATTGAGGAAAGAAAAACTGTACGCTAAGTTTTCAAAGTGTGCATTTTGGTTGGAAGAAGTTCAATTCCTCGGTCACATAGTGAACAAAGAAGGTATCCAGGTGGACCCGGCAAAGATCGAAACCGTTGAAAAGTAAGAAACCCCAAAAACTCCGAAGCATATACGTCAATTTTTAGGATTGGCTGGTTACTACAGAAGATTCATCCAAGATTTCTCCAAAATAGCAAAACCCTTGACTGCATTAATGCATAAAGAGAAGAAATTTGAATGGAAGGATGAACAAGAGAAGGCGTTTCAATTATTGAAGAAAAAGCTAACTACGGCACCTATATTGTCATTGCCTGAAGGGAATGATGATTTTGTGATTTATTGTGACGCATCAAAGCAAGGTCTCGGTTGTGTATTAATGCAACGGACGAAGGTGATTGCTTATACGTCTTGACAATTGAAGATTCACGAGCAAAATTATACGACGCATGATTTGGAATTAGGCGCGGTTGTTTTTGCATTAAAGACTTAGAGGCACTACTTATATGGGGTCAAAAGTATTATATATACCGACCACAAAAGTCTTCAACACATATTTAATCAGAAACAACTGAATATGAGGAAGCGTAGGTGGATTGAATTGTTGAATGATTACGACTTTGAGATTCGTTACCACCTGGGGAAGGCAAATGTGGTAGCCGACGCCTTGAGCAGAAAGGACAGAGAACCCATTTGGAGTAAAATCTATGAATATAATGATTCACACTAACCTTACTACTCAAATAAAGGAGGCGCAACAATGAGTTTTAAAAGAGGGAAATTTAAAGGATGAAATACCCAAAGGATCGGAGAAGCATCTTAATATTCGGGAAGACGGAACCCGGTATAGGGCTGAAAGAATTTGGGTACCAAAATTTGGAGATATGAGAGAAATGGTACTTAGAGAAGCTCATAAAACCAGATACTCAATACATCCTGGAACGGGGAAGATGTACAAGGATCTTAAGAAACATTTTTGGTGGCCAGGTATGAAAGCCGATATTGCTAAATATGTAGGAGAATGTTTGACGTGTTCTAAGGTCAAAGCTGAACATCAGAAACTATCAGGTCTACTACAACAACCTGAAATCCCGGAATGGAAATGGGAAAACATTACCATGGATTTCATTACTAAATTGCCAAGGACTGCAAGTGGTTATGATACTATTTGGGTAATAGTTGATCGTCTCACCAACTCAGCACACTTCCTGCCAATAAGAGAAGATGACAAGATGGAGAAGTTAGCACGACTGTATTTGAAGGAAGTCGTCTCCAGACATGGAATACCAATCTCTATTATCTCTGATAGGGATGGCAGATTTATTTCAAGATTCTGGCAGACATTACAGCAAGCATTGGGAACTCGTCTAGACATGAGTACTGCCTATCATCCACAAACTGATGGGCAGAGCGAAAGGACGATACAAACGCTTGAAGACATGCTACGAGCTTGTGTTATTGATTTCGGAAACAGTTGGGATCGACATCTACCGTTAGCAGAATTTTCCTACAACAACAACTACCATTCAAGCATTGAGATGGTGCCGTTTGAAGCACTTTATGGTAGAAAGTGCAGGTCTCCAATTTGTTGGAGTGAATTGGGGGATATACAGGATTACGGGTCCGGAGATAATACAAGAAACTACCGAGAAAATCATCCAAATTCAACAAAGATTGAAAACCGCCCAGAGTCGACAAAAGAGCTACGCGGACAGTAAAAGAAAAGATATAGAGTTTGAAATTGGAGAAATGGTCATGCTTAAGGTTCCACCTTGGAAAGGTATTGTTCGATTTGGTAAACGGGGGAAACTAAATCCAAGGTACATTGGACCATTCAAGATTATAGATCGTGTCGGACCAGTAGCTTACCAACTGGAGCTACCTCAACAACTCGCGACTGTACATAACACTTTCCACGTCTCAAATTTGAAGAAATGTTTTGCTAAAGAAGATCTCACTATTCCGTTGGACGAAATCTAAATCAATGAAAAACTTCAATTCATTGAAGAACCCGTCGAAATAATAGATCGTGAGGTTAAGAGAATTAAACAAAACAAGATACCGATTGTTAAGGTTTGATGGAATGCTCGTAGAGGACCCGAGTTCACCTGGGAGCGTGAAGATCAGATGAAGAAGAAATACCCGCATTTATTTCCAGAAGATACGTCAACACCTCCAACTGCTTAAAATTTCAGGACGAAATTTATTTAACGGGTAGGTACTGTAGTGACCCGAACTTTTCCATGTTTATATATATATTAAATGAAATTGTTATTTACATGATTAAGTGTTTCCAACATGTTAAGCAATCAAACTTGTTAAGACTTGATTAATTGAAATAGGTTTCATATAGACAATTGACCACCCAAGTTGACCGGTGATTCACGAACGTTAAAACTTGTAAAAACTATACGATGACATATATATGGTTATATATATAGTTAACATGATTTTATTATAAGTATGTATCTCATTAGGTATTTTAACAATGAGTTATATACATAAAAATGAGACTATTAATTTAAGAAACTCGAAAACGATATATATAACGATTATCGTTATAACAACGTCTTACTAGGTACATATGAATCATATTAAGATATTGATACACTTGGTTAATTATGTTAAATGATAAGTAAATATATTATTAAGTGTATTAACAATGAAATACATATGTAAAAATAAGACTACTAACTTAATGATTTCGAAACGAGACATATATGTAACGATTATCGTTGTAACGACATTTAACTGTATATATATCATACTAAGATATATTATATATCATAATATCATGATAATATAACAATTTAACATCTCATTTGTTATAATAAACAATGGGTTAACAACATTCAACAAGATCGTTAACCTAAAGGTTTCAAAACAACATTTACATGTAACGACTAACGATGACTTAACGACTCAGTTAAAATGTATATACATGTAGTGTTTTAATATGTATTCATACACTTTTGAAAGACTTCAAGACACTTATCAAAATACTTCTACTTAAATAAATGCTTACAATTACATCCTCATTCAGTTTCATCAACAATTCTACTCGTATGCACCCGTATTCGTACTCGTACAATACACAGCTTTTAGATGTATGTACTATTGGTATATACACTCCAATGATCAGCTCTTGGTAGCCCATGTGAGTCACCTAACACATGTGGGAACCATCATTTGGCAACTAGCATGAAATATCTCATAAAATTACAAAAATATGAGTAATCATTCATGACTTATTTACATGAAAACAAAATTACATATTCTTTATATCTAATCCATACACCAACGATCAAAAACAACTACAAACACTTTCATTCTTCAATTTTCTTCATCTAATTAATCTCTCTCAAGTTCTATCTTCAAGTTCTAAGTGTTCTTCATAAATTCCAAAAGTTCTAGTTTCATAAAATCAAGAATACTTCCAAGATTGCAAGTTTACTTCCAAGTTTTCTAAATCCATTCCAAGTAATCATCCAAGATCAAGAAACCTTTGTTACTTACAGTAGGTTATCTTTCTAATACAAGGTAATAATCATATTCAAACTTTAATTCAATTTCTATAACTATAACAATCTTATTTCGAGTGTAAATCTTACTTGAAATTGTTTTCGTGTTATGATTCTGCTTCAAGAACTTTCAAGCCATCCAAGGATCCTTTGAAGCTAGATCTATTTTTCTCATTTCTAGTAGGTTTATCCAAGGAACTTGAGGTAGTAATGATGTTCATAACATCATTCGATTCATACATATAAAGCTATCTTATTCGAAGGTTTAAACTTGTAATCACTAGAACATAGTTTAGTTAATTCTAAACGTGTTCGCAAATAAAAGTTAATCCTTCTAACTTGACTTTTAAAATCAACTAAACACATGTTCTATATCTATATTATATGATAACTTAATGATTTAAAACCTGGAAACACGAAAAACACCGTAAAACCGGATTTACGCCGTCGTAGTAACACCGCGGGCTGTTTTGGGTTAGTTAATTAAAAACTATGATAAACTTTGATTTAAAAGTTGTTATTCTGGAAAAATTATTTTTATTATGAACATGAAACTATATCCAAAAATTATGGTTAAACTCAAAGTGGAAGTATGTTTTCTAAAATGGTCATCTAGACGTCGTTCTTTCGACTGAAATGACTACCTTTACAAAAACAACTTGTAACTTATTTTTCTGACTATAAACCTATACTTTTTCTGTTTAGATTCATAAAATAGAGTTCAATATGAAACCATAGCAATTTGATTCACTCAAAACGGATTTAAAATGAAGAAGTTATGGGTAAAACAAGATTGGATAATTTTTCTCATTTTAGCTACGTGAAAATTGGTAACAAATCTATTCCAACCATAACTTAATCAACTTGTATTGTATATTATGTAATCTTGAGATATCATAGACACGTATACAATGTTTCGACCTATCATGTCGACACATCTATATATATTTCGGAACAACCATAGACACTCTATATGTGAATGTTGGAGTTAGCGATACAGGGTTGAGGTTGATTCCAAAATATATATAGTTTGAGTTGTGATCAATACTGAGATACGTATACACTGGGTCGTGGATTGATTCAAGATAATATTTATCGATTTATTTCTGTACATCTAACTGTGGACAACTAGTTGTAGGTTACTAACGAGGACAGCTGACTTAATAAACTTAAAACATCAAAATATATTAAAAGTGTTGTAAATATATTTTTAACATACTTTGATATATATGTATATATTGTTATAGGTTCGTGAATCAACCAGTGGCCAAGTCTTACTTCCCGACGAAGTAAAAATCTGTGAAAGTGAGTTATAGTCCCACTTTTAAAATCTAATATTTTTGGGATGAGAATACATGCAGGTTTTATAAATGATTTACAAAATAGACACAAGTATGTGAAACTACATTCTATGGTTGAATTATCGAAATCGAATATGCCCCTTTTTATTAAGTCTGGTAATCTAAGAATTAGGGAACAGACACCCTAATTTAAGCGAATCCTAAAGATAGATCTATTGGGCCTAACAAACCCCATCCAAAGTACTGGATGCTTTAGTACTTCGAAATTTATATCATATCCGAAGGGTGTCCCGGAATGATGGGGATATTCTTATATATGCATCTTGTTAATGTCGGTTACCAGGTGTTCACCATATGAATGATTTTTATCTCTATGTATGGGATGTGTATTGAAATATGAAATCTTGTGGTCTATTGTTATGATTTGATATATATAGGTTAAACCTATAACTCACCAACATTTTTGTTGACGTTTAAAGCATGTTTATTCTCAGGTGAATACTAAGAGCTTCCGCTGTTGCATACTAAAATAAGGACAAGATTTGGAGTCCATGTTTGTATGATATTGTGTAAAAACTGCATTCAAGAAACTGATTTCGATATAACATATTTGTATTGTAAATCATTATGTAATGGTCGTGTTTAAACAGGATATTTTAGATTATCATTTAATCTACGTAAAGCTTTTTAAACCTTTATTTATGAATTAAAGGTTATGGTTTGTTTTAAAAATGAATGCAGTCTTTGAAAAACGTCTCATATAGAGGTCAAAACCTCGCAACGAAATCAATTAATATGGAACGTTTTTAATCAATAAGAATGGGATATTTCAATAATTACATCTATTAATTATATAATATTTATATATTTAGTGTTGTAGTTTATATAGAATTTGTATTACATTTTGTCTATAGATTATATCTCAAATTATTTACTATACATATATGTTTATATATATAAAAAAATATGTTAATATGTTTAATATATATAATTATAGGTAATATAAATATATTTTATGTATAAAATCTTCATTTGTTATAATATAATAATAAAAATAAAAATGATCATTTTAATAAAAATGGTATTTTTAATAATTATTAGAATTTTAACAAAAATGACACTATAAACAAATATGATAATAAAAATAATATTACTAATAAGAATAATTATAATAATGATAATACTAGAAATGATAATTTTTATATAACATGATAGTTTTAATGAAAGTGTTAATTTTTATAATAATGATACTACTAATAATATTACTAATATCATTAATCTTAATCATAACACTAATAATTTCTTATTCTAATACTAGTTAGGGTATTAACAATAATCATAATCATAATAATAATAATAATAATAATAATAATAATAATAATAATAATAATAATAATAATAATAATAATAATAATAATAATAATAATAATAATAATAATAATAATAATAATAATAATGATGATGATAATAATAATAATAATGAAATAATAATAATAATAAATAGAGTATTAGTAATAACTACCTCAAAGCAGTAGTCCTTAAATAAATGCCCAAGTCCGGGTTTGAACCCGCGACGTCCCGCTAACCCGATAACATCCTTATCCATTACTCCGTATCAGTTTTTCTATTATTATTATTAAGATTTTAATATCTTTTAACTTAGTTTTATGTTTTGAATCATCATCATACCCATTATCATCATCATCATATTTAAATTATTCTAATATCTATCATAGTTATCATAAACGAACATCATCATCATCCTTTCATAATCATGATCATAATTATGATCATCATAATCTTATCATAACATAACCATGATCAAAACATAATCATAATCATATCATATTCATTATTGTCACTTCTTCATAATCTATTTATCATCTTCCTTCATGATCACCTCGTCATCATCATCATCGTTTAAACTATACTTATCATATTAATCACTCCGTCACCTAATTATCATCTATATCATCTATATCACCATTATCGAGTAATATCACCAAGATCTTAACAATAATCATCTCGACTTATCATTAACAATATCCAAGTTTCATTCTCATAATCATTCTCGTTCATAACCATTAACATAGCCCGATCATCATCATACATCATATTAATACAATCACCATTATGTACCATTTATTTCCTTTGATCACAGCTAAACCGAAAAATAATAAGTAGTCGCCAGCAGGTGGGTAACGGTCTAACAATCATAAACAACATGGCCTAACATTCTACAATAGGACTCGTCCCAATTAGTAATCAGGTCACGGCCCAAGTAAAAAACATAGTCCATTTTTATTTAAATGAGTCCATTTAACTAGCCCACTTATACGTCTCCTTGGATCCACAACGACTCAAAATAATACTCCATGTAGGGTTATGGTATATTGGGTTTTATCATAGAAAGTGTTACGCAGTAGCAATAATCACCGAATAACAGTAACGGTTTTTGGCTTTCTCTCTAAAAAACAAAATTAATTGAACGGTAGTGGCAAACAAGGAAAGAAAATCACACCTATCCTCCCACTTTTTCATCACTAAAGATAACTTCAGAAGAAAAAAAATGAAAAGGAATACCTTTCCAACAAACTTGGTCTGCCAACAAGGGAAACAGAAAACAAATAAAAGAATTCTTGCTTGACCTGAATATATTAAGAATGCAGCAATTTGTAGGTTTTTGTGGTTTAAGGTGATAACTTTTTGATGTTGATTCTTGCGAGTGAAATCAGTGACAAAAGGGGTTATAATGGGTGATGGTTGCTTTGGGTTCTTGATCTTTAAACCGAAATGGATACAGTGAGAGAAAGGTGAGATGAAGAGAGAGATAGAGAGATGAAGATGGTGAGGTAGTTATTCTTCGTGGGTTGATAGGGATGGTACACCGTAGTTGGTGGTGTTCTACGTAGTGGTGACAGTTAGGGTATTGATGGAGAAGAAGGTGGGTTGTTCATGGTGAGGTGGATTCAAAGGTGGCTCTATGGTTGTAGTCGGTTTTCAGTGATGGTGACGGTTTTAATATCATGGTGGTGTAGGGTGGTTTTCATTAGCACAGTAACAAGAAAGAGAAGAACATGTAACGATGGAATTGATGATGGTTGTAGCCGATATAGTGTAACAGTTATAACCAGGAGGGTGTTCGGCTTATGGCTCGTTAGAGACAGAGAACAAGAAGGATACAGTTTCAAATAGAAATCGAGTAATAAGTTATAATCCTTGGTGATGTAAAGATGATGGTAATTCTTGCGGTTTGGTTCTCGAATAAAAAGAAAAATAAATAAATGGTTAGTAGTAGTAGCATTCTAAGGTGGCGTTGATTTAAATAGCATGTGTTGTATCATGAAAACAAGTAACAATATCAGTCGATCGTGGTGGCGTGTTGACGGAGTTGGTTTGAGGTAGTAATGTCGATGGGTTATTGTAGTCTCTAAGGGAAGGTGAAGGAAAGAATGTAAGATGGTAGTTTTTGCTTTCAAGATTGATATCCCATGTAAATATATAAAGTCTAAATATTTAACAGTAATACATAATATCACTTTTGTCTATATCACCTTTGTCTATTCAATCACGGATAACCAACTGAACTTAAATATACATTATAATAATAAATATAGTACTATAATATGTTATGTGAATTAAAAAGAAAAGAATAGGATAGCAGCCGGATCAGTTGGATCAACATGATGATTTCGGACTCCGTTGTTAATCAGTAGCGGATAAAAATTCTAAGAAAAATCCCAAATTTTTAGATTAAATATATTTATTTATTTTGGTCATTATGCTATAAAATTCAGTCATTAATTTAATAAATAAAAATTACATCAACTGTCCCTCTCATTTATGGGTAAAATATAAAAAGTGTTAAAATTAAATAAATAGATCCTAAATATTCTTATAATAAGCCTATAACTTATATAACTCATTTTCGTATCACCGTTTGTTTTAAAATTATATAAGTTCGTATTTAACTTGTTTAATATCAATCGGAACATCAAACGAGTTTTACAATCATCTAATATTTATTTTTTAATATACTTTATATTTGTAGATATATTTTAAATAATAATTATTATAATATCCTATTTTTATTTTACTTTACATAATTAATGTTTATGACAACAAAATATAATACTTCAAATTATATTTCGAATTATTATTTATATATACATACACACATATCTATTTACAATTAATTGTTCGTGAATCATCGAGAGAAGTCGAAGGTCAATTGATTATATGAAACAGTTCAAACTTTTTTGAGACTCAACCTTACAGACTTTGCTTATTGTGTCGAAATCATTTAAAGATAAAGTTTAAATTTTGTCAAAATTTCCGGGTCGTCACAGTACCTACCTGTTAAAGAAATTTCGTCCCAAAATTTGATTGGGATTATCATTGTTGACAATAAGTATGTTTTCATGACACATAGGAGCTAGAAATTAGAGTTTTATTATCATTGAGTAATAGAGATAAAATAATTCGATTTTATGAAGAGTATGAGTGGAGCTATCACAAAAGAGTGAAATGAGAAAAATAAAGATTCGTCTTAATTCTTGACATAGACACAGTTGATGTCCGGAATTCAAAGGATTTAAAGAAAATCTTTGAAATCTAAAAGATTTGATTCTTCGGCGAATAAGGAAATTAAGATCTCTATTAAATGCGATGATCTGCCTCGATTACTCTGTCTGATATTTCCATTATAAATTAAACTTTTTCCGTTCCATTATTTTTCACCACTTCTATACCTTCTTTCCTAGTTCATATATCTAAAAGATTATAATAATGCTTAATCCGGTTCTAATCCTTGTTCTTATTCTGACTATCGTAATGATCGTCCTTCTTTTCCAACTCCCACTAGAAAAATCTGTTTATTTCTACTATGCCCTAGGGATTATTGTATTTACAATCCTCCCGTGTCTTTATATTTGTGTACGCACTGATATCCACGATTTGTAATTTCGGTGTTGTTGTTGGGTTTTGTATTTTCCTTTATATATCGGAGCTTCATGCTCTTGTCTTCTCTTCCCGACTTTTAAGTCAAGCGAGTAATGGTCCAGAATTTGTAGATATAGAGTTTCGAATGATCATAATGTTCTAAGTAGGAAGGAACGTAATAGCATGATTTGATTTGGTAAATTACCAGAAATCACGGAAAGATAGAAATATCAAGTAATCACTTTCTTGATATGTTTAAAGATCAAATAGAATGAAAGAGTTATGTAACATGGTACATGATGACGGTATAGTCTGTGAATCATCACGTTCCATTAGAAATTTCAGCATGACCTACTGTAATATAACCACGTTGGCCCGACGTCATTATATTATACTAACTCATGCTTTAATCCCCAACACTTCTCCAGAATTCACTCATAATTTATATCTAGATGTTACAGAATATTGAAAACTAAAATAGTTTTCAATATGATGTAATACAGATAGCACGAAGAGGTATATAATTTCGGACAAGAATATCTATGAAAATATTCTCAGAAATATCGAAGATATTCATGATGATATTTTGGAATTTCTAAGTTCGAAGGTGGATGAAGAAAGATTTTCCGCAAGATTTTAACATGAGTACGGAGCAAGATATTCGTTGAAGGTTTCATCTGATCTAGAATTACCTGGTTTCTTTGAATATATGGTATGGTCCTTGTATTTGGCCTTGGTCTCCTTCATGGTTTGCTCAATCTGTTTTTCAGTACGAAATTTTCTATCGAGCATTCCTAACACTCCTTTCTTTATCATCAAACTTTTGGCTGTTTAGACCATCTACAATTTTGCTGTTTCCTCTGCATTTAATGCTACATATCTAAATCACCGGTTATCAATCCGAGGTGGTTTCAAGAGAATTGTGTTTTTAGATGATTAAACGCTAATAGTAATATGGTGGAATATAAAAGGTTCTCCGGTAATAATAAAAGAGCACGCATATATATTTAAAATGGACTTCCTTATTAAGGAACCTTTAGGATGGTTTAACCTACTTAGACTGCTAAGAATTCTTTTGACACATCCTTTCTTCTATCCGATATGATACATTGTACCCATCCGACGAGATCCACACTTATCTGCCGATAGGTCGACGATGGCTGCACGCATCACTCTTGCTGACATTACCACACCGTCGTTAGAAGTACGAGGAGGACCGATACTCTATCCCGAGGTTAACGGAGCGTCTTTTGTGCTCAAGCATAGTACCATACAACTCATTTAGAACCATTGCCAGTTCCACGGCTTACCAATTGACGATCCCAGCTCTCACTTAAATAGATTCCTCTCCTTATCCAACTTATATAAGCAAAACAGGGTTGAACAAGACGTAGTTCATCTATATCTGTTCCCCTATTCTTTAACTCTTCATGCAAAAACCTGGTTCGAGGGGTTAGAACCCAACTCTATCACCTCATGGGAGGAAATGGCAACAACTTTCTTAATCAAGTACTTTCCCTCATCAAAACAAATCAGACTTAGGAATGATATCATAAACTTTCAACAAGCATACGATGAATCACTCGACACTGCATGGGAAAGATTCAAACATTTGCTTCGAAGATGCCTAAAACACCGTCTTGAGAGCTCTGATCAGATTTTGACCTTCTACAAAGGTCTGAATCAGAACAGTAAGTGTACTCTTGATGCTCTTTCTTAGGGTAACTTCATGAAATTCACTGTTGATGAGGCATGGAGATTGATCGAGAAGATGACCATGCACCATCACGATTGGAACACAGAAGATCACCTTTCTGAACAAATAGAAACCCTCACCAAAGAAGTCGGAGAGCTGAAGAAACTCCCGCAACATGTGTCTCAAGTACAATTATGCCAGAATTGTACTAACCCAGATCCAGCCAAGGTTTACGAAGCTGAATGTGAGGACTCTGTTGTATATTCTGATAATATCCCAGCTCATCTGCACAAACAACCTACCAAACCCACTACCCTACCAGAGACAAGTCCGGACGATGTCCCACTGCGAATCATCTCCATGATCACAACGAGACAAGATGCAGCTGACTTAGTCATGACTAATCACTTGAGTAGTCTTGAAAATCAAATAAGCCAGCTAAATCAACGTCTTGATTCTCTAGGTTGTCCTAAAAATGACTTAAAGGTGGCACATAGCCAACCTTTAGTTTCTTTTAAGGAGAAGAAACTAACTAATACCCATTAGGTAGTAGTCATTGAGTCATCACCTAAACCTACTGGGAAAGCACCCATTCCATTCCCAGGCCGTCTCAAGCAAAGACATAAAAAGATGAAATCTTTTAAGCTTGACGGTAAATTTTTAGACACTGTGTCTAAAAATCCTCATAGTAAGAAGTATTTTAGGAAACTCCTATCAACCAAGGATAAGGTACCCGAAGTACCCAATGTCCTGCTGAACGCGAATTGTTCAGCCATTCTCTTACATACTCCTCCTAAAAAACTAGGGGATACCGGATGATTTACCATTCTTTGTTCTATCTACCAATCTGGTACTATCTATTCTCATGTAGACCTTGGTGCCAACATCAATCTCATGCCCTACTTACTGTTCCAGAGACTGGAAATTGGAAATCTTAACCCTACCAAAATGAGCATCCAGCTAGCTGACCAATCCACTAGATATCCTAATGAAATAGCTGAGAATGTCAAGGTTAAGGTCGATAAATTCCTTTTTTCGACCGACTTTGTGGTTATGGATTTTAAAGAATATGTGAAAACCTCTATCATCTTAGGAAGGCCTTTCATGAATACAGCCAAAGTGATCGTTGATGTTTATTCACGGACTATCACCTTGAGAGCCCGTGGAGAAGAGGTCACTTTCACGATTGACGAGTCTGTATGTCCTTCTGATGGGAACGCCGAAGTAAATACCATCTCCACTAGGAAAGTCACATTCTATTCCGAGAATGAAGAGAAGAAGATAGAAGTAGAAGACAAGAAGAATAACCACTCCACACCAACCCAATCTTCACTCCCACCTTATTTTGATCTTTTAATGACTGGAGAGGATTTCGTTCTAGAAGAACTCTCTAGACCAATTATACTCGAATCTCCAGACCAGAGTGACGAGGAGGTGGATGAAGAAATTGAAATGGAGAGCCCGGATGAGAAGAAAGAGATAGAGGATTCTAGCATCGAAGTAGTTGCTAATCTTGTAACCATATTGGAGACGTCAATGGACATTGTCCCAAATCCATGCCCAGAGTACGACATTACGACCAACCAACAGTCACTAAGAATAAAGACATGTTTTGCGTCAGGGCTTCCCTTTAAACCATCACTCAAATACATAATGACATACACATCATTGAGTGATGAGGACCCGTTTGACCAACCCGCACAAATCAAGGAGGTAAAAGAAGTTGATAGCTTTGTTATACCTCAAGTTAAACAAAGCATTCACTTCACACCACCTTCTCCTCTCATTGGACATACCTTATTCTATATTAGCTTCAATCTCATCGGTATGTTCCAATATTACCTCTTGTGTCTACTGATGGATGCAAGGGAGCCGCCTAGATTTCCTGAGAAATAAGGCTAGAGTCAGGCTCGTGACTCGAACAATAACAAGCGCTACTCGGGAGGCAACCCGTGTGTTTATTTTTCTTTAGCTTTAGTAGTAGTTAGATTAGGATAATTAGGTTAATTGAATAAGTGAAAAGTGAAACTTAAAATAAAATTTTCAACGTTTCTTAGAACGAATTCACTTCTCCTACTTGTCTTGGGCTTAAAGTGAATTAATTACTACATTATTTCAAAAGTCTTAAAATTAAAGGCAGTCAACACTTTAAGTGTGGGATTAAGCTTTTTAGTCATAAACTGATTTGTTGAATTTTCAAAAAACCTAATTTTGAAACCCCCAAGTTTTCAAATAACTTTTTCATCAAAATGCAAATCAGTGATCTATATCCTAAAGCTTAATCACCTGTCTAGATTTGATCTTTTCCATTTTTACAAGTAATAGACAGTTATTGATGCCTGTGGTGGAGACTCTTTGAATAATGATGAAATGACAAGGAAACTCGTTGATTATTTCATTGTAAGTTATTGGTGAATGATGTATGGAGGATGAGAACGCCCTAATGAGCTCGAGTACACTTCAAGAAGACCGATTCAAATCCAGCAGAAGATGGTTCCGACACGGTCTACCTTCAGATCCTCAGCTCACAGCCGCACCCAAGGGGAGTAATTCATTTTTTTCTCTTCGTTTATTTATTTTGCTCCGTTATATCCTTAAACTATACCCTATACTTAGCTTATCACTAAGTGGGGGATTCCAACCCAATATTGAGCTTAGATACATTTTTTGACATGTTCAAACTCTAAGTGTGGGATTTTAGCTCCCTAAAATCTTAGAATGAACATTAGGGACAATGTTCCTCTAAGTGTGGGATAGTGGTGTCATACACTGTAATTGTGATGACTCGCCAAAATTGCCATTGACGGCGCCGTCAACTTACGTCCCGTTACGTGGCCATAGTCCACAAATAAGACGCGTTTGACCAAAATTATGTCGCATTCATTTGAAACGTACATGACTTGCAAAGTTTTAAGTTACCAAATGGTTCGACAACAAGTTTAAGTTTACAAAAGTTATAAAGTATAAATGAAATAACTTGCGACATAATATAAGTTGAAAATCACGAATACTATCAATAGCGTATGCATGTATGCCTTAAGTTTGAATCCAAAGGTGCTATCAATAGCGTATGCATGTATGCTTGACCCCAAGCAAGTAAACAAAGTGTGCGGGATCAAGAACCTGAGAAACATATGCAAAACTGTCAATGAAAAACATTGGTGAAATCATAGGTGTATTTGTAAACGTTGTTTTTGAACCACAAGATTTAGTATAAGTTGATTATCCAAATAGTTTGTATTCCAAATATGTTGTTTGTTTGTCGATCACCCAATTATCAAGGCTTAACTGAATGGTACCTCTGAATCGTAGTGTTAGAACCTACACTATACACGAAAATATATTTCATCCGCTAACGGTAGCGAACCATCCGAATGAGGGCTCGTCAAGCCCGTATGGATCCACATAACATAAGTTCTCGCTTACACTTACACCCTGCAAGTGTAACTAATGATAATTGAACTTGAGGATTTTTGTTCTAACTCGTACGTGGAATGTTTGTTTTCGTACTTGTGTTCAAAGTATAAAAGTATAAACCGTATATGTTTCTCATCCCATGATTTAAAAGAGTAAAAGTTGTTGAAAAGATGGGACTATGATCTCATCGTAGTTGCATGACAAAGTACTTCATTTTAAACGTTGTGCAATGAAAGTTGTTTAGTCTTGACCTAAACAAGTTATATCAATACCGGGTAAGATACAAGGTCGGTCAAAATGTGTTCAATTAGTTCTATGGCTCGTTACGACTCGATTATATACCATGTGAGTCAAGTTGTCAAGTTTCATGCAAGATATAAGTATAAAAGAAGAGCTAGGACGATTGCATAAGTCTTTGGTTAGGTTTGACTAAAAGTCAAACTTGGTCAAAGTCAAAGTCAACGGGGGTTGGGTTGGGTTTCTGACTATTGTACATAAAAACGTAGTCATATATAAGCATGTGGGAACAAGTTGCATGTTAAACGGAGTTGTGGATCGACGAGAACATTAAAAGATGCGAAATTTGGTCAGCAGGAATCGGAGCCGCGCTCCAAGCCTTTGAGCGGCGCTCAAATAGGCATGTGGGGGCCTTGAGCGGCGCTCAGGGTGTCAGATCAGCAATTTGAGCAGTTTTGAACACTTAATGTACGAATCAAGACACAAACCACCACAATTAATGATCATGAAACATGCAAAACACATATCTTATATCGTTGGAAAGCTCTTTTAACAAGGAATACAACTAAACACATATCATCAACCAAATCCATCATTTACAATAACAATATCCTCGTCGAATGATCATTTAATGCTCACCATTTAATGTTTCAAGCTCATAAATGCAAATGGTGATTCAGAAATTTAACCTACACATATAATACGCCATTTCGTAGGTAATTACGCATACAATACAACTAAACACTTACCAACAACGCTCATTATCATTTAAGACCTCAAATGTTCATATCAAAACCTATCAAACCTTAACCAGGAATCACAAAATCAATAATCATGTTAATGTAAGATTTTCATGTCATCCAACATACCAAATCGAAGCATATGAAGTAACTAACTCTTTGAACACACAAACATTAACATCTAAATACATTTCATCATCCAAAATCAAAGATTTGACAAACTCATTTCAAGTGTTCATGCTAGTTATTCAAAACAAACAAATCGAGCAAACTATTTACATACACAACAACCTACTGAGCCATATACACTAATTAACACCATTTCAAGTCTATAAAATGAATTTAGAGAAATCTAGAGTTTTTAGAAACCTTACCCCAAGTAGTGAAATTAGTATCAAAACGTAGAGGATGAAGAGAGGATTCCAAATATGTAATTTATTTTGTTGTTAGCCTCTAAGATTGAATTTAGATGATGATTTAGTGATGGAGATGAAAAAGATGCAAGATTGGGAGTAAACTTGAAAGAAAAATGGAAAAGAAAAGAAAAAAAATGAAATGAATGAATTCAAGTGTTTTAGGGTGTTTCTCAATTTAGTTTCTTTCTTTGACTTTTTATTCTCCTTTATTTCATTTTAAATGAATACAAGTGTTTTAGGGTGTTTCTCAATTTATGTCCTTTCCGAGGTAACGATAATTTCGGTATTAACACCTAGTTTTCATCGTTCATAAATATGTATAAACATGATTTTGAATTCATTTATTTGAAATTTTTTTAAAATTTTTTACAAAATTTGGCAAATAAATCAAGTGCAAACTCGAGAGAATTTATAACCCTTCCCCACACTTGAGATCATGCAATGCCCTCATTTGCATGAAATCAGACTATAATTATAAATTCACGAGAGTGATAAGTGTAGAAAAGTGATTAAAAATACCCAGTTTGTAATTACAAAGCTCGTCGAATGATAGATGGCGCGCCTTATCATTCATTCCTTCTTGTTTTATCACACATGTTTTTCTTCAAAAACGGTTGCTTTTCTGAACTGTTTGCTAATCTTTGAAAATGTGTCTTTTACCCTAACTTATTATGCATGTTTATTAACGAGTTATGCACCAACCCGAACCCCGAATTTAACGTTAAGTGGGGTTAGACTTCCCCATACTTAGCTGACGACATGTGAAGTCGGTAGAATAAGTTCCACGAATTAAAATAGTGAGCCAGTTATTTACATCTCGGGTGGTATAAAATATATCAATGGGTTTCAAGTTTAGACCCACCCGATCGTCACTACTTAATTCTTTTTTAAGTGTAGGTTTTAGTAAATGGATATGTCTCTTTTCTGATTCTTGGTCTAATGGATCGATATACACCGACAAACATATTTCTATAGGGTGGACAATTCTAACATTTCCTTCTGTTTATTCTCAGGATCAAAGTTTTCACCTCTATTACCCAATTGGGTGAAATTCGAGGTGTCAATATCTATTACAGCTTGTATTTCATCTTTGGTAGATGACTCGTCTATTGAGAATATTGGGTTGGAAGGTTGTGGAATGGTGAATTTCGGGATCGAAGCAAATTCTTCTTCATTAATGGTACTTATCGGTCCCACCATTTTGGTCACGGGGGTAAAATTTTCAACGTTATCGTTTTTCCAAGAGTACCAATTTGTCACCCTTACTTCTTCTTCTTCTTCATCCATTGATGGATCGTTGATTTCGTCGGTAGAGGCTAATGTGTCGATATGCTGTGAAATTGGTAAAGCTGAATAAAAAGTATCATCGGGATAATTGGTGATTTCGGAGCTCTCGAATTCATCAAAATTCGATGATATGAGATTTTCTTGCACAATACTCCTCAGATCAACAGGTGTGTAATCTGATAGAGTTTCAGCTTGTTGATTTACAAACTCTCTCATTTGTTCATTTTAAGCATCGAGTTCTTCGAGTTTGATTTTCATATTGTCTAAAAGATTTTCAAACACATAATTTTCCTCGTCTTCTGGTTGTTGAGTTTGGAAATATTCTTGGGAATAATCCCAATTTGAATTGTATTCTTCATAATCATTCCATTCAGGTTCTATGGGTGCATAATTTTTCATAGGAACGTAATAATAACATTCCCATATTGAGTGATAATCTCCACAGATTTCACAACCAGTTATCGTTTCGTCATTCGTGATCCAAGATTGACCGAATGAATTTCATCAACACCTGTTTGAGAGTATTGATTTAATTGATTTCGCATGTCAGAAAGAGTTTCCAACATATTTTTGAGGTTTTCCATACTACACTTATTACCAAATTTTAGCTACAATGTGGTGCATTTACTAATTATCCTATTAGTTATAAAACTAAAAATTATATAAGTTATCAAATTAATAGACTTTTCTGCTTTTGCCCACGTTTCAAATAGCCAATAGATGCAGCAAGTAGCCAGGACCCTTTAAATCGGAAGCCCACAACTCACCACTAACAAATCCAACTATTACTACGAACCAGAAAATTTGGATGTCTATCAATTTAACTGCTTAAAATAATTTTTCGTTTTGAAATTTTAGAGAAGAAATAGAAAAAATTCCAAGTCCTAAAAACTAGAGCGTCGAGAAATAAGAAAGAAAAATAGCGCGTCGAAAAACGTCGAAAAATAAAAGGTCGAAAAATAAATGTCGAAAAACAAACAGTCGAAAAATAAAAATAATAAAATAAAGCGTCGAAACTTAGCATTCTAAAAACTAAATATTAAAAGTTATGTCTAAAGGTATTAAAGCTTAAAAGGAATTCTATATCTAAAACGGCAATAACTTAAAAAGTACTAAAATTTGTAAAACGGCGTCGCAAAATTCTAAAGCACCTAAATCTTAGTCTAAAGAAAAAGCACTTAAGGGATTTTACGGCAAAGCCTAAGAACTAGAAATATAAAAATCACTAAGGCAAAATACTAAACTTAAAACTAATTACGAGCGATAAATATACAAATGTTTAAAATATAAATTAACTAAAATGATAAAAATACAAATTTTATAAAAATATTATTTTTATATTTATATTATATAAAAATATTAAACTATATATTTAATATTAATATTTAAACTTAATATTACAAATTATATTAAAACTATATAATAATTAAACCCTCATAATAATAATAAATATAAAATTAAAACCCTAATACGTATTAAATGCGTCTGATCAGGTCTGTCAGGCCACCCCATGCGATCACATGGGGTTTAGGCTGATGGGTCATGTGACCGCATGGCCTGTCAGTCCAGGTTTTTTTTTTATTTAGATTTTATATTGTTTATCTAAAAATTATAAATAAATATATTTACACAAATATATATTAAAAATATAGCATTTCGCCGCGTCCCCGGCAGCGGCGCCAAAAACTTGTTGTGCGAGCAGAGGGGTACGAAATACTTTTATTTTTATTACGAAATATGTTACAAATTACACAAGTTTTATATAATTATTTACAGATGGGATATACCTAAACCTTGCTACAACACTATAGGCAGTGTACCTAATCGTAGAGTAGTATAGTTTTTTAGTAAGTCCGGTTCCTTCCACAGGGAGACGGCTTATTTTACACTATATTTTAAACAACTATATTTGTACAAAATATATATTTTTATATATTATAATAATAATAATATAAAAGGGGGTTTACCGTTTAATGACCGGTTTGTCGATTTTATATTTTAAGTCATAATTAAAACCTAATGAAAAATATAAATAACAATAATTTAAGTGCGATAATTAAAAGTGCAATAAATAAAATGACAGTAAATAAAAGTGCGATGAGATATAAAATAAAGGAATTATGCTTATTTAAACCTCCGTAATCATGATGTTTGACTCGTTTGATTTTAGTTTATTACCATGGGTTAATTGTCCTTTGTCCTGGATTATTCGATATGTCCATCTGGTTTTTGTCCATAATAGTCCATCAGTCATAAATATAAAGTGCGATTGTCCTCGTCAAATTATCCTTATATCCGAAGTCAAATATTCCAACTAATTGGGGACTTAAACTGTAACAAGGTCTTAATATTTTGTTTAATAATTACACCAGGATATCGACTGCGTGTAACCCAAGATTTTAATACTTTGTTAACAATTACGCCAAGTGTCCTTGTACATAATTCACCCCTGTTTTAATGAGTCCATTGACTATTAATCCATTCCCGTATCCGGTTAAATGAACGATTATTAGTACTTATAAATATCTCGCCCATCGTGTCCGATCGAGTGTATATGGTTATTTATAGGTACGTCCAATTGTAAATCTTTATATTAAATTAACAAACTATCATTTAATTAAACAAATATAAAGCCCATTAATAGCCCATAGTCTAATTTCCACAAGTGTCGTTCTTTTGTCCAAACCCCAATTATGGTCCAAAGCCCAATTACCCCGTCTTTAATATTTAGCCCAACATCATGATTACTTCGATTTAAATAAGCATAATAATAACTTAGTTACAAGATATTAATTTAAAAGGAGAACATAACTTACATTGAGTATTTATCGCGTAGCTTTACATGGACATAATTTTGACTTTAGAACTCGTAAAATAACCGTTACATAACCCAAACTAACTAATATAAAACTACCCTATACTATATATATATATATATATATATATATATATATATATATATATATATATATATATATATATATATATGTATATATATATTATATATTATAGACAGAGAGATAGATTGATCGTGTTTAAAATACATCGAATTCGCTGGCTTTTATAGGAATGTGGCTAGCCTTTTTGGCTCATGCGATCGCATGAGATTATCTCATACTGGCCATGCGATCGCATGGCCTGATTTTCCAGCTCAGGATCCTTTGTCTCATAGCTTGTCGACATGATTTAATATATATTTATAATATATAAATAATTTATATAATTATTTAAATATTATATTATATTCTTGTGCATAGTAGACTTGTAATTTTAGGTCCGTTGCGTCGCGCGTTGGTAGTTGGCTCAGGTCCTGGTTCTAGATTTTCGAACGTCCTTTCGTACTATTTAATATCTTGTACTTTGCTTTTTGCAATTTGTAATTTGCACAAAAAATTATATTCCTTAACTCCCAAAATCCGCGCAAGTCTTTAACTCACTTTTAGTGACACTTTTGAGTGCACTATGGCTTTAGTGGCACTTTTCAGGCTTTAGTGGCACTTTTTCTTCAATTCTTTAATCTTCGTGCTTTGTCTTCACATTTATTTATTTAAACGATTACAACTTAAAAATAGAATAATTACAACTAAAAACTTTACATATTGGGATGATATTGCGACTAAATATATGTTCGTTTGGAGCACTATCAGAGGCTATGGACAAATCACAAAGACTAAACCTGCCTTCAAAGAACCCAAATGATTCAGTATTTGCTGAAGTCATTAACGACTACCTTGCTCCTGACTCTAAATCTTTACGGATAAATCTTCTTTAATATCCATCGATATTAGAAATTCTAGGATATCATCGTATCTTTCATTATAAATATCCTCGATATTTCTGAAGATATTTTCATAACTATTCTTATCTGAATTCATTTATCTCTTCGCGATATTAGTGTTACATCAGAAAGGAAATAGTTTTAGTTTCTAATTTCTGAAAAATTCGAACTTAAAATATGAATGTTATTAAAGTAGTGTTCGGAACTGAAGCAAGAGTTAGTATAATATAATGACACTTGATCAACGTGATTATATTACAGTAAGTCATGCTGAGTTTCTAATGAAACATGATGATTCACAGACTATAACATCATCATGTGCCATGTTACACGACTCTTACATTTTATCTAATCTATAAACATATCAAGAACATATTTTCTTGATAGTCCTACCTTTTCTTTTGAATTATGGTAATTTAACCAATCAAGATCGTGCTATTACAATCTCTCTCTTTGAACATTAGTCATATTCATTCAAAACTCCATACCTACGAATTCTGGACCATTATTCGCTTGACTTAAAGTCGGGAAGAGAAAAATAAAGTATGGAACTCTAACATATAAAGGAAATGAAGAGGGTGGATTTATAGTGAAATATCCGACAGAGCAATCGAAATAGATTATCGCATTTAATCAAAGAAGATTCTAATTTCCTTAATTACCGGAGAACCAAATATTAATACGAAGATTTCCTTTAAATCCCTTAAATTCCGGAAATCAACCATGACTACGTCATCGGTCAAGACAAACCTGCAATTTCTCAATTCACTCTTTTGCGATAACTTCACTCGTACGCTTCGAGTAATCAAATCATTTTATCCTTATTTCTCAATGGTGATAAAACTCTATTTATCAACTCATATTCGTCATGAAAACATTTTATTATTAGCCATGACAAACTCGATCAAATTTCAGGACGAAATTTCTTTAACGGGTAGGTACTGTGACGACCCGGAAATTTCCGACCAAATTTAAACTTAATCTTTATATGATTTTGATACGATAAGCAAGGTATGTAATGTTGAGTCTAGAAAAATTTTGGAACGATGTTCATATATTCAATTGACCTTCGACTGCTCTCGACGATTCACGAACAATTAATTGTAAATAGATATGTGTGTATATATATAAATAATAATTCGAAATATAATTTGAAGTATTATATGTTATTGTTATTAAAATTTAATAAAATAAAAATAGGATATTATAATAATTATTATTTAAAATATATATCTATATATAAATAAGGTATATTAAAAATAATTATTAAATGATTGTAATACTCGTTTGATGTTTCGATTGATATTAAGCAAGTTAAATTTAAAATTATATGATTTTAAAATAAACGATGATCCGAAAATGAATTTTATAAATTTTAGGCTTATTAATAATATATTTAGAAGTTGTTTGTCAAATTTAAAAACATTTTATATTTTACTTGGGGGTTGGGAGTGAATAATTAATGTAAATTTTATTTAATAATTTATGATCGAATTTTATACCATAATGACCAAAATAAATAAATATATTTAATTTAAAAATT
The DNA here is from genome assembly GCF_046630445.1 of Rutidosis leptorrhynchoides. Classification (NCBI taxonomy): domain Eukaryota; kingdom Viridiplantae; phylum Streptophyta; class Magnoliopsida; order Asterales; family Asteraceae; genus Rutidosis; species Rutidosis leptorrhynchoides. The sequence continues at coordinate 167,006,347 of NC_092343.1, forward strand.
TGGGATCTTTTCGAAACCTTTTATTCGTCACTGTTTAACAACGGGGTATGAAATTTACCCGTGAAAAGTGTCGGTAACTATAAAACAATATAGATGGCTGCTACACTGTTACACTGATTATGTGTTTAGATATTTATGGCCCATATTACTGTTCTTTTATGTTCTTAAATCTAATCTCTATATATCTATATATCCACGACATATCCACGTACGCATGTAAGTAGTTTTTTTTTTCTTCCTTCTTCTTTGTTACTCGAAACCATGATCACTACCTTCTCCACTTAAACCACCATGACGCACCACTTTTGTTGCTTCATGTCCTAAACTGTCACCATCAATGAAACCACCAACAGGAACTGCTGCGACTTCTTTCTTGATCGGTTGTAGCTCAAAAACGAAAACACACTTGTCTATATTACTTACGTTTGATCAATCATAAACCCTTCTGCGTTTCCTTTATTGTTGTAGCTTACTACTACTGTATCGGTTCAACAAACCCACCACACCTCCATCCTCCACCGTAAACCACCTAGCTTTTTATGTTATTTATTTTCTTCTTCTTCGAAACCTAGAACCCGCAAATAGTGGAATAGTTAATGAAAATGGTGAACGAGGAGAAGGACGATGATGGTTTAATAACGATGATGTATGATGTTTATGATGCAAAGATGGTTATGAGAATAGCAAGCTGATGAGTGTATGATGATTAACGAGTATGGGGGTTGATGATGATGATGATCGTGTATTGATTAAGATGGTAGGTCGATAATGATGATGATTATGTTATGGAAATGATACGAGTATGATCATAATCGTGATCATGATTCTTTGATGATGATGTTTATCATGATGTGTGAGGATGATGGTGATAAAGGGTAACGTTAGTGATGATACCAAGTTAATTGAGTTGAAGAAAATAGGAAACAGGAAATCTCAGTTTAAATAAAATTGGTATCTGATTATAATCAGAAAAGCGATAACGGCGTAATGGTTGAGTGTGTAGTGTGTTAAACGAGGGGTCCTGAGTTCGATTCCCACTTGGTGCAGTCATTATTTTTTTACAGCAAGAATTAATTATTCAAGGCTGGTTCATGGGATTTGAGTAATTGATTCTTGGGCCAAGTTATAGGAGAAAAAGGGTTATAGATAATTAAATTGGGTTATAATCAAAACAAGGCTAGATAGTTCATTATTTAGAGCGAGTGTTTGTGAACGGGAGGTCGTGGATTCGAGCCCGGTCTATGGCATTCTTTTTAGAAAACTTGTTCTTCAAAGGTTGTACTCTATTTTTATTATTATTTGTATTATTATTATTATTATTATTATTATTATTATTATTATTATTATTATTATTAGCATTATTATTATTAGTAGTATGATTAAAACTAATATTGTCATGATTATTATCATTATTATTATAAATATCATTATTTCTAAAACTATAATTATTAGCATTATTAAGAAAAGTATCATTTTAGTAAAAGTATTATTTTTATTAAAAATTATTATTATCAATATTATTAAAAATAAAATTTTTAATAAAATTATCATTTTTATTATTATTAGGTTATTATTATTATTATTATCATTATTAGTATTATTTTTAGAGGCATTATTATTATTTTTATCACTATTATTATTATTATTATTATTATTACTATAATTAATATTTTTATCAGTATTATTATAATTATTACTATTATCATTATAATCGAATACAACCTTTGTTACTATTAGTGATATAAAAATATACTTATAGTAATATTACATATAAGTATGTACTAATCATATTAACATCTTTAACAAATTAGGTATCTTTAACATATATATTGATATAACTATATAAATATTAATCATTTTTAATATATACACAAATTAAATATATATAATACATAATTTATGATATATTATATAAATCTGTTCGATTACGGTTATATGTGTTAATATATATACTTAATATAGGTTCGTGAATCCGAGGCCAACCTTGCATTTGTTCAATGCCACCATATGCTTAATTACTACGAAATACAATATTGTGAGTTATAGTCCCATTTTTGCTATCGAATATTTCTGGGATGAGAATACATGCAGTTTTATAAATGTTTTACAAAATAGGCACAAGTACTTGAAACTACATTCTATGATTGGATTATTAAACCGAATATCACCCCTTTTAGTCTGGTAATCTAAGAATTAGGCAACAGAAACCCTAATTGACGCGAATCCTAAAGATAGATCTATTGGGCCTAACAAACCCCATCCGGGTTACAGATGCTTTAGTACTTCGATTTTATCATGTCCGATGAGTGTCCCGGAATGATGGGGATATTCTAGATGCATTTTTGTTACTGTCGATTACCAGGTGTTCACCATATGAATGAATTTTAATTCGCGGGTTACGGGTGTTATTATGTACTCGGGTTACGGGTACAATTGAATATCTAAAATCTTGTGGTCTATTAATATGATGGAAATGAATGTTTACGATAAACTAATGAACTCACCAACCTTTTGGTTGACACTTGAAAGCATGTTTATTCTCAGGTATTAAAGAAACCTTCCACTGTGCATTTGCTCATTTTAGAGATATTACTTGGAATCATTCATGACATATTTCAAAAGACGTTGCATTCGAGTTGTTGAGTTCATCAAGATTATTGTTAAGTCAATTATAGTTGGATATGTTATGAAATGATATGCATGCCTTCAATTTTCGATGTGATGAAAGTTTGTCTTTTAAAAATGAATACAATGTTTGTAAAATGTAACATTTAGAGGTCAATTACCTCGCAATGTAATCATATGTTATTGTATTCGTCCTTATGGATTAGGACGGGTCGCTTCAGATTTGTGGATCGTTGGGAACATTAAAAGATACGAAATTTGGTCAGCAGGAATCAGATCCACGCTCCAAGCCTTTGAGCGGCGCTCAAATAGGCATGTGGGGGCCTTGAGCGGCGCTCCAGGGGCCTTGAGCGGTGCTCAGGGTGTCAGATCAGCAATTTGAGCAGTTTTGAACACTTAATGCACGAATCAAGACACAAACCACCACATTTAATGATCAAGAAACATGCAAAACACATATCTTATATCGTTGGAAAGCTCTTTTAACAAGGAATATAACTAAACACATATCATAAACCAAATCCATCGTTTACAATAACAAAATCCTCGTCGAATGATCATTTAATGCTCACCATTTAATGTTTCAAGCTCATAAATGCAAATGGTGATTCGGGAACTTAACCTACACATATAATACGCCATTTCGTAGGTAATTATGCATACAATACAACTAAACACTTACCAACAAAGCTCATTATCGTGTAAGACCTCAAATGTTCATATCAAAACCTATCAAACCCTAACCAAGAATCACAAAATCAATAATCATGTTAATGTAAGATTTTTATGTCATCCGATATACCAAATCGAAGCATATGAAGTAACTAACTCGTTGAACACACAAACTTTAACATCTAAACACATTTCATTATTAAAAATCAAAGATTTGACAAACCCATTTCAAGTGTTCATGCTAGTTATTCAAAACAAACAAATCGAGCAAACCATTTACATACACAACAACCTAGTGAGCCATAGACACTAATTAACATCATTTCAAGTCTATAAAACGAATTTAGAGAAATATAGAGTTTTTAGAAACCTTACCCCAAGTAGTGAAATTAGTATCAAAACGTAGAGGATGAAGAGAGGATTCTAAATATGCAATTTGTTTTGTTGTTAGCCTCCTAGATTGAATTTAGATGATGATTTAGTGATGGAGATGAAAAAGATGCAAGATTGGGAGTAATACTTGAAAGAAAAATGGAAAAGAAAAGAAAAAAAAGAAATGAAATGAAATGAATGGTGGGAGGTGGAGTTGACTAGGTCAACAACTAGTTACAACTTTGGTCCCATGACAAGTCTAGTCCCTCGAGTTTAAAAGCGGGTGCGTGAATTAACCGAACGAATTATTTTAAAAACGCTAGAGTAAACGTGAGATGTTAAAATTAAATAACGGAAATAATAAAAACGCTAATTAACGGAAGATATGAATTTAGATAACGAAAGATATTATCTAAAAAAAAGACGGGTGTTAAAATAAATTAACGAAAAAAGGCGGGTTATTACAGTATTTAGCTATGTGATGCTCGAAAAATGTTCTTAACTTAAACTTTTACTAAGATTTTCGAGTATACCTACAATTTAGATTCTTTATCCTCAACGTAAATTTTTCAAAAATCTTGACTAAATGATGCTTTCTGAAAAAGTACTTTCAAAAATCAAGCGTGTATGTTCTAAAATTAAGACAAATGAGGACATAAATATTCCTAAGGATGAACCGATTCTTTAAAAGAGCATTGCATGACTAGGCATTATCAACTCAATATAATTGTTGTGAGGCACCTCAAAAATGGCCTATAAGCATTCATTTTTTATGCTTCATTATCTTTTCCATTGAGAGTGCCGATGTTAGCATTTAGAGTTAGAACTTGACCTTGACATACATTTTGAGGCCAATGGTTAGTAAGCACCATATGTGGTATAGGTGCGATACTCCTTCCGAAATCATTCTGAATAGAGAAGACAAAAACCATCCGTTTCCGTTTCCACTCCACGCATTTAAACCGACCAACTCACGCCAAAGAGTTGACGAATCAGAAAATACTCACCCCCAAATTCACTATCAAATACGTTACCCTTTCCACCCTCTTTCCTTTCTCATTTCCAAAATCTAGAAATTCAAAGAGATAGATCGAACAAGTTTACTTCAAACACTTGTCGAAAAAATTCCGAAATTCCAGACTGTTTTTGATAGGTCATAAAAAGACCTATATTTGGTAAAATACCTTTCTCTCTGGGCACAAGAGAAAAAGACAAAGTTATGAAGATGGGATATGCAAAAAAAAAAAAAAAAAAAAAAAAACATGTTGAGCAAAGTCTCAAAAATAAAGAAGATAAAGGTCTTCAAATAAAAGCATAGATCCCCTAAGAAAATGAAGATTGTAACCCAGAAGAACTGCAGAAAAGAAGCAAAATCTTCGCTGAAAATCAGCACCCTCTAAAGGAACTCTTCAACAAAAATGGAGTATCATCTTTCCTAGAAAAAGTATATCCTCATGAAACTGAAATCTATCGAATCTCTCTAAATTTCAATGATTCAAAAATCACCCTTTTTGCCATATCAAAACCTTTGATTTTCTCTGTAAACAACCACTAAACCCGCTCTTCCACTTAAAAGAATGATTAGGAAGAAGATCAGTGCCGTCATTATCTAACCGGTGGAGATTTGATTCTTGGTCAAGCCTATGATAATACTTTCAACATGTCTAGCTATGTGCGAATTTATTTCATAGATTAATAGGGAACCCTAAACACCTGAGTAATTTGAGTGACCTGTGTAAGGAAGCCAAAGTCATGTAACCTCCTCTCATGCTTGCAGAGATAGTTTCTACCCTTTTAGAAGACGGTTTGTCTGATTTTGCTCTTATAATAAATAACAAGCCACTTGAATAATAGAACGAAAATCTCAGAAGCATCCTTGAACTCAAAATAAAAGAGAGGTTTGCTTGAGGACAAGCAAAGTCTAAGTGTGGGATATTTGATATCGGCTAAATAGTCACATTTTTATCCCCGATATTAGCCCCATTTATGATAAAGTAATTGACTTTATCATCTAAATAAGCATTTATTTTCTTTATTTGGTAGATTATGTCATTACGAAGGCTATGTTTCAAGTATCACTAAAAACGGATTAAAAACGAGGAAAAACGAGCAAAATCGGCTAGGACGATTAACTCGCGTTTAAATAACTTATTTTATAATTTTTGGAAAAGTTTATTTACTTAATCTCATGATGTAGAATATTTAATTACAAATGCGTGGGCGCAAGAATCTTCAGATGCAGAGCTAAAGCCAAGATTCTAGAGCGAAAACGGTAAAAGACAAGTTACGATTTAGCAAACGGCTTGCCAAACGGCCTGCCATAAGGGAAAATGGCCTGCCAACAAATGGGCATAAAAAAAGCTTGCCCTGGCAATCGGCCTTGAAAAATGGCCTGCCAAACGGCTTGCCAGTGGCAAGCCATTTTTCTATCATTTATTTACAACTTTGCCACCAAGCATTTTCTATAAATGAGGGCTTCATTCCACCATTTTAACACACACATTTCTCACTTCTCTCTCTAAAACATCTCTCTATTATCGCTCTCTAGTAATTAGTAGGAGATTAGTTCTCTCTCTACTTTCTCTCTCAAGTTTCTAGAGAGAGAAAAGTACAGAGATTAAGAAAATAATTATCTCTCTATTGTCGCTCTCTAGTGATCAATAGGAGATTAGTATGTAGTTAATAGTAGAAGCTATCAAACATTGTAACGCTATGGATCTTATGAAGAAATACAAGTGTTATTCTGCCGACATTATTCGGTAATATATATCCTTTCTTTTATTAATTTATTATAATATTCATTTTCGATGTTTGTGATTTATTAATATTAGAAATGCTTGTTGGCATGATGTGTGAGTAATTGCTTGATTGTTTTTCATGATTTAATAATGTTAGTTAGGGATAATTATCATTGGGTACTTACTTTTTGTCTATGCTATTAAACCTCGTTATTATCGTCCTTCCACCAATAAACGTGATTAAAACCTTTTATAAAGTCGACTATTATAAGGTAATTAATTTTTTGTGTTTATACATTGGTCTAGGTAGGAACCCATCGGAAATAATATAAAGTTCATGAGGAATTACCGTAGGACCGGATCAAGACATTGGTCAAGAGTATAAGAATCGAGGAAATACTGTTGCAATAATAAAGTACAGTGTTGATGTACTATAGGACCACTTGAGCATGGTCAAGGTTAGAAGCTATGGAACTACTATAAGTGTAATACATGGTGGATAACTAAGGGATTTATTGGGTAGATTTAAGTTAGGGCTGGTTTATATCATAAATGTGAGTTTAACGCACTGTAATACAAACTAAGGTTATAAATCTTTAAGGATGACTGAGAACTATCAGATGTTCTAATTTGTCTACAAACCCTTAGATTTTACCAAACCATTGACAGAAAGGAATTCAAAACACAATCCTGACCACTCACTTGGGTGATACACTAAGGTGTTAAGAATGGTTGGATATTCTATATATATGGCTATGCTACTCTATTCGTGCGCCCAAGGTATGCATTGCATCCAAGATGGGTCGTTTATATCCTTAAACCAGATAAAGCGTCATGATTTGAGCATAGTCCATCAGATCAGAATCACGAGAGGCTAGTTCCTCATGACATGCTAATTGAGAAATTAATTAGTAGGGAATCTAGTGTTTACACCAAGGTATATCTATCCAATGAGTGCCTCGCAATCATCCCGACACTACGTTATCTTAAATCATGGTGAACCACGTCTTCTTTGTCCTTAGCTGTTGCATACTAGCTAGCTTATTTTAATTATATTGCTTTAATATTTTAAATACAATTATAAATCAAATCAACCCAACTATAGCCTTTATACAATTTGATATTCCAGATAAAGTGGTGTCTAGAATAAACCGGTTGGACTTGGTTGTTGGATTTTTCAAACAGTCGCCAATTTATTGGGACTAAAAGGATCCTGCCTCTCCACACAAGGTGTATCTGGCCACTAGTCTTGGATACTAAAGTGTGTAAAAACACAATCTTAATTACTAAATTATCTAAATAAGCTCCATTTCAAATTCGACCGCTCAAGGAACCACCCTAGGTCATATTTTCCCTTGCTAACCCATAGGAAGGAATAATAGATTTATTCCCAGCAATATATAAATTAAACAATCAACTTCTTCTGTTGATATTCCGAATTGACGTTTTGCGACCTAACGACACCGCATAAATAAACCGTCCAATTCGGGTATATCACGCACCTGTATCCTAGCAAATGGTGCGAAACACCATATAACTGGCGCGGCTCCCCTACGCTGTTTTGGGTTTAGATTTTTCCCCTATAAAAGGGAATAAGTTAGGGTTTGGAAAGGGGGAGCTGCAGTTTTAGTTCACGTATTTCACCCAAAAATCATCATCTTCATAATGGATTGAGGTTAGGAGGTGCTATTTGATTGCTAGCTCAAGGATTCACTTGAATTCATCAAGATCTTCAACTTCTTCACCATTTGTAGTTGTTTTAAATCTCAAATTGGTACAACTTTCCTCACTTTTAAGTTTACTTGTAAACTATTTTCTTAAAGGGATCTAGAAGATAAGTGTGGTTTCACATAGTGGTAGCATTGGGATCTTGTGGTAAGAGCATTTGGTGATTGTGAATTCTTCAAAGGGACGTAAGGGTTCATAAGTTGTAGCTTATCGAGGAGCTAGTGTTGTATCCGGATACTCCAACGAGTTTGGAGCATCATAGTGAAACTAACTCTCAATTCGTTAGAATTGAGGAGTGGATTAAGGAATATTAGTTAACATCTTCCAGAACCACTATAAATGTCCGTGTTTGTTCTCTTATCCCTTATCTTTACATTTATCATACTTGTGAACGAACAAATCAAATCACACTATAGTAATCTCAAGTTCTAAATCGGAAAAAGTTTTAAAAATCGCACTTAGTAACTATTTACCCCCTCTAGTTACTTACAATTGATATCAGAGCGGTTGCTCTAAACGTTTTGCTAAAATTGTTATTTTGAAGATAAAAATTAATTTTTACAAACTTTTGAGTTAAAGATCATGGAACAAAAATTTGAGAACTTGAGCTATAGTGAAGGTTCCTCTATGCAACGACCTCCAGTACTTGAGAGTGAAGGATTTTGCTATTGGAAACAAAGATTTGAAACATATGTCCGTGCTAAAGATATAGACGTTTGGAACATCATTAGTAAGGGCGATTATGTTCCATTCACACTAAGTGAGGATAGAAAAACTAGAATAATTGTACCCGAAGAAAATTGGTCCAAAGAACATAAAATAGATGTAGGAAAAAAAATATCAAGCTAAACTAGTCATATTTAATTCTTTGCCTAGAAAAGAGTATGAAAGGGTCTTTATGTTTAAGAATACAAAGGAAATATGGGATAGTTTAATAGTTACTCATCAAGGAAATGTGCATGTCATTGAAAATAAAATTGAACTATTAGTAGCTCAATATGAACAATTTTTTATATCGAATGATGAGAAAATTGATACCGCTTATTCTTGATTTAAAAATATTTGTTCAAGTTTGAATGCTTTAGATACTATCTACACGAACAAGCAATATGTTCGAAAATTTTTAAGAGCATTACCTCTAAATGGAGACCTAAAGTGACGGCAATAGATGAGTCAAAAGGCTTGGGGAAATTGTCTCTTGATGAACTCATTGGAAATCTCAAAGTCCATGAGGTCATCCTATACAAGGATGATGAAGTGGACAAAGTCAAGAAAGAAAAGAATAAGTCAATTTCTTTGAAAGCCAAAGAAAGTGAAGAAGGTGAATACGAAGAGGATGAAGATGATATCCTAAACGATGATGAACAACTTGCATTTATTGTTCGATCGTTCAAGAAATTCTACCGAAGACCCGAAAATCATGTTCGGAATCCAATGGACTCAAAGAAGGCGCCTTTTAATTCCAAGAAGAAGTTCGTGATGAAATGTTTTAGATGTAGTTATCCAAATCATTTAATAAGTGAATGTCCCAAAAGAAAGAATAAGAACGCATTTCTTGGAGGTGCATGGGACGATGAAGAGAATGAGACACGAGAAGAAGGAAAGGAAACATGTATCATGGCCATTGATGCACCAAGCTTGTAAAAAGATGATGAAGCTTGCCTAGTCGGAAAAATCGACAATGAGGTTCTTCCAAACTCTTTTGAATTCAATTTTGATAATTTCATTAAACTTTGTGGTCTAAGTAGTAGAGTTAGCACTATTATTACTAAACAAGTACACTAATGTCATATTAGAGTCATTAAATGTCACCTTTGATGAAACTCATCCGCCTAAGTCCAAGCTACTAGTAGATGATGATGTGATTGAGCAAGAAGCCATTGTGACTAGCACAATCCAAAATGAGTCAAAAGAAGTCGAAGAAACCAATGAGAAAGAATCTCACTTGGAAAAGATCCTTACAAAGATAATATAGAACCCATTACTGAACTAAAACATATTAAGGATCACCTAAAAAACAAGTCATAGGAGATATCAACACTAGAACCACACGATCATAAATCTTCAATTTAGTTGCAAACTATGCATTCATCTTCCAAATAGAACCCAAAAAATATCAAGGAAGCTTTATTAGATGAAAGTTGGGTAGAAGCCATGCAAGAGGAATTAAACCAATTCCAAAGGAGTGATGTATGGGATTTGGTTCCCTTACCAAGCGAGAAAAATATTATAGGAACCAAATGGGTATATAGGAACAAATTACATGAAGATGGGAATGTTGTGAAAAAAAATAAAGCTAGGTTGGTTGCACAAGGGTATAGTCAACAAGAAAGAATCGATTATGATGAGACCTTTGCTCTCGTAGCTAGACTAGAGTCCATTAGAATACTTCTTGCTTATGCATGTACTAAAAACTTAAAACTATATCAAATGGATGTGGAAAGTGCTTTTCTAAATGGGGTCATAATGAAAAAGTATTTATTTCACAACCCCCGGGCTTTGAAGATTTTGAATAACCTTATCATATGTTTAAACTCAAGAAAGCCCTATATGGACTCAAATAAGCTCCTAGAGCTTGGTATGAGAGAACCTTCCTTATCTATCATGGATATGAAAAGAGAAAAATTGATAATACATTATTCGTCAAAAACCATAAAAATGATTTGGTTATTGTTCAAACATATGTTGATGATATTGTATTTGGTTCTGCTAACGAGTCTCTTAGCAATGAGTTTTCTAAGTTAATGCATGATGAGTTTGAAATGAGCATGATGAGTGAACTCAAGTTCTTTCTTGGACTCTAAATTAAGCAACTAGAAGATGGAACGTTCATCAATCAACAAAAGTATATTCATGATATGCTCAAAAAGTTTGGAATGGAAAACTCAAAGCCTATGGCCACCAATGTCAAGCTTACTCTTGAAGGAGAATGAGATTCATTCGATAGCACTAAGTATAGAGTAATGATTGGATCTCTTCTATACCTAATGATAAGCCGACCTGATATTATGTATAGTGTGTGCTTGTGTGCAAGATTCCAAGAGAATCCCAAAATGTCTCACGTAGAAGTGGGCAAACGAATCTTTAGATACTTGAAAGGTACCATGCATCTTGGTCTATGATATCCAAAGTTCAACGGTTTGACATTATGTGCTTTGCGAATTCCGACTATGGAGGATCGTTGATTGATTGAAAGTGTAACATCCTCAATCGGGCCAAGATGTAAGATTACTAGATTGCCTTAAGTTTGTATTGCGTTATTATATGTTTTTATTTTTATTTAATATTTATTATTAAATAATGATGTGGTTAGGACCAGTTTGTGACAAGGGTCACATAACAGGTTTTTTTATTTAGTTTGGACTCCGTTTGGGTTGTCAAATGACGTACGAAAGATATCAGATAACTGATAAATACCCGTGTGTTGCACAGTGTAGGAAATTAACCTAAGTTAAGTGACTAGTGCTATCTCCCTCTTGAATTTTTTCCATTACCATCTCACACACACACCGTACCTTCCCTTCCACCTACAATCAAACCCTAAACCTTAATCTTTATCTAAAGCTCAAATTGTTCATATCTTTGTGTTCCTTGTGATTCACTGATTCTTTTAAGGTAAGAATCACAAGCTTCCATGCTCTAATGTTTGAGAAATTTAAGGTTTTGTGTTGGTTTTCATAAAAGTGTAAATTTGTGTCAAAACAAGTGATTTAAGTGTTGTTATGGTCAAATTGTTGTGGGTTTTGAGTCTATAACAAGTAGTGAATAAGTTGTGGTCGATTTTGGTGTTTAAAAAGAGCTCTAGATCGAGATTTGAGGATTTCATCGTGAAGTCCGTAGCCTTTGTTCAGTTTCTGATGAAGATGAACACAGTCGACCGACTGTCGGTCGACAGTCGACCGACTGAGGGTTGAACCGGCCGATTGACGAAGACAACTGACCGACTATTGAGTGAACCGACCGACTGAGATTTACCTTTAGCCGATTGATGTAATACCAAATGAATCGACCGATTGGGAAGGTCAGTCGACCGGTTGTGTCGACACTCGACCGATTGTAAGAGTCAGTCGACCTACTGAGTGTCCACGGTAGAATATTTTACCTAAGTGTTGATTTTTAGCCGTTATGCTGCCCGTTTGTATTTTGATGTTTATGATGTAAATTTTGAAAGTGCAGAAGTGTTAAGCAAAAATTTTTAGCAGACAGTTTTTGATTCAAAAATTTATATATTGTGTTATTTGATGTTAACGAACAGAAACTAACTTGTGTATATGTTTTTCTCAGGAGAAAAGGAGAAAGAGAAGGTTCAGTGATTAGATAGCTGAATACCTTCTCGTTTGCTAGTATTTGGTGAGTGGGACTAACTGGAGAATATAGTATATAGAATCATGTTATATTATGATTGCCATGCTTGTTAGATATACTTATTGTTGTGGTTAGTTAGTACTTGTGATGACAGCATGTTAGTTGATGCTTGTCTGCTGGAGCCCAGTGTGTTCCTATTGTGTGGTAGCCTCGGTAGGAGAGCTCAACCTACGGGTTGGGTTCCTCTGTGGTAGCCTAGACAACTGTGGTGTATATATATGTGAATGACGCGTCCGTCGCGTGTGGATTATGTATATACATACGGTGGTGGAGGAACCTCTGGTAAGCCCCATTCCGATCAGCTGGTGGTTAATGGTTTGGCCGAGCCGCCAGAGTCTCTGTAGACGGCACTTGGGTGATGTTTGTGTGTTAGACTATTGTAACATGATTAGTATAATACTTATGTATGCTATGGCCTGTAGTTAGTCGTACTCACTAAGCTTCGTGCTAATTCCCCTCCATCTCCTCCCTGCAGGTTGATAGCTTTTGTAGATAGTGTTTTTTGGGAGAAGACGGGCATGGTGATGTTATGTTTGACAGGGTTAACTCTGATGTGGTCTTTTAGAATATGAACCGTGTACTCTTGAAAACATAATGTATTTACATCTTTTCCTGTTAATATGTAATTTGTTTTAATGGCACGTGACATCGGTTTGTACAAATGTTGATATCGTATTTAATTAATATTATGCTTCCGCCACGTATAAAAAAAAATTTAGCGGTGTCTCAATTTGGTATCAGAGCTGAGTTTGGCAGCATGTGCATTGTGATCTACATGTCATGTTCCCAAACTTAGAAGAGTCATGTCAAACATAACATGCTGGGGATGGGTTAAGTGAGTATTAGGACAGGATATGTGTTAGTTGTTAGTACTAACAGAATTTATACTAAGCTTTGGTGTGAGTATTGTGGTAGTGCAGTAATGGCAGATAACGAAGCTAACGCTACTGGCCCTGCTGCCCCTGGAACTGGTACATTCAGAGCCCCTGACGAAGATTGACATGTGTCTTCAGAAGAAGAAACTTCTCAAGAAGTAATAGAACTTCAAAGTCGGTTACTAGAAGCTCAGAAGAAAATTAAGGAATTGGAACAAGAACGGGCGCAATGGCACCCTAATACCACTACGTTGAACACAACTTTTCCTCCAAATTACCATATTCAAGCCGGTGGTAGTTCTCAGTCACAGTTTCCTCAAACCACCTATCAAAACCCCCAAATGCAATTCCCGTTTAACCAGGCATTTCCAAATCAAATGATATACCCATTTCTAGTCCCCGAAACAAGAAATAAGTGTACCTATAAACAGTTTATGGACTGCAAACCTCCTGAGTAGAATGGTCACACAAACCCCACAGCGACGCTCAATTGGTTAAGAGAAGTGGAACGAGCATTAGAAGCATGTTTCTGTGAGCCTGAATCTATGGAACTATTTGCTAGTAGGCTTCTCAAATGTGAAGCAATGGAGTGGTGGGATTCTATTACTGCATATTTACCCAAGGAACAGATCAGTCAGATAACCTGGGAACAGTTTGCTGCTAAGGTTCGTGAGCAGTATTGTTCTGAGTATGAGATGGAAAGATTGAAACTCGAGTTTCTGAGTATGAAGATGACAGAAAGTATGACAATTGATGAGGTTTTCAGAGACTTCACATCGAAACTACGGTTTATTCAGCAATGGGTACCAACTGAGAAGGATAAGATCCAGCATTTTATGCGGGTGATTAAGCCTGAGTATAGAACTGTTGCGAGATTTGCAACCACATTGGCGCAGGAACATGAGATGGTGAAGGTTACTGAAGGTGATATCATGGCTGCGAAAAGAGAAAGTTCAAAAGGTGGATCTTTTGGGGGAAAATCAGAAAGTCAAACAGGTTGTCAGTCTGTTCAGCAATCAAGTAAGCAATCAGGATTTTGTGGTAAGAAGTCAGTTGTGTTTAAACAGAAAATTAAGTCTGGTATGAGCGGATCGGGTTCTAGTCAGTCTGGTTGGTGTAATGTTTGTAAATCGACTCATGGCGGTCCATGTTCTCCAATGACCTGGAGATGTTTAAAAGGTGGAATGTTAGGTCATGAATCAACCGCTTGTTCTTTTAAGTCTAATGTTTGTTGGAGTTTCCATCAAGAGGGGCATAGATCTGCAAATTGTCCATCTGCGTCGAGAGCTGGTTCCTGGGCAGGGTCAGGGGCGAGGTCAGTAACTTCTGGGGGATCTTCTGCTTCTACTACCGTGCAGAAGAGAAAGAATCCTCCAACAGCAGAGGCAAGGGCATTTCAGATGACGGTAGACGCTGCAACTGCTACTGATAACGTCATTACCGGTATGTTCTTGGTTAATTCCTTGCCAGCTCGTGTGTTGTTTGATTCAGGAGCGAATTATTCTTTTATGTCCTTAGGCTTCTGTGATAAGTTGAAGTTGCCTGTTAGGATGTTAGATGCACCTTTAGGAATAGAAGTAGCTGATGGTAAGATGGTTCCATGAACATCATCTGTGTCTGGAATTACCATCGAAATCGACGGCCATTCCTTCCCTTTAACTTGTTTGTTGATGCTTATACCTTGCTTTGATGTAGTCATAGGTATGAATTGGTTAAGAGCTAATAGGGCTAATATTAAGTGTGATAAGAAGATGATTTCTTTCCGTTTGGCCGACAGATCCCGAGTGATAGCTAGGGGAGAGCGCAGTGGATTTAACTTCCCTATGGTTTCCCTAATGAAAGCTCAGAAGGCAATAACGAAAGGGTGTGATTCATTCTTAGCTTATGTGATTGATGTAAAGAAAGAAAAGAAGCAGGTGATTGATATTCCCGTTGTGTCAGAATTTCCCGAAGTGTTTCCAGATGATTTACCAGGGTTACCTCCAGTACGTGAAGTAGAGTATAAAATTGATTTGGTTCCAGGTGCTACGCCAGTTGCAAAAGCTCCTTACAGATTAGCTCCGTCAGAAATCCGAGAAATGATGTCTCAGATTCAGGAACAGTTAGATAAGGGGTTTATCCGACAAGTTCTTCACCGTGGGGTGCTCCTGTTTTGTTTGTGAAAAAGAAAGATGGATCGCTTCGTATGTGTATAGATTACCGCGACTTAAATAAGAGAACAATCAAGAATAAGTATCCGTTACCAAGAATAGATGACTTATTTGATCAGTTATAGGGTGCTTCCTACTTTTCAAAGATTGATTTACGTTCAGGGTATCATCAGGTACGTGTTGCAGAGAGTGATATACCGAAAATAGCGTTCAGAACTAGATATGGTCATTATGAATTTTTAGTTATGCCATTTGGGTTAACAAACGCACCAGTAGTGTTTATGGATCTCATGAACAGGGTGTGTCGTCAGTATCTTGACAAGTTTGTGATTGCCTTCATAGATGATATCTTGATATATTTGAAAACCGAGAAAGATCATGCTACACATTTGAGATTGGTATTAGAACTTCTGAAACAGGAACAGTTGTACGCTAAGTTTTCTAAGTGTGAATTTTGGTTGCGGGAAGTACAGTTTCTGGGTCATGTGATTTGTGAACAGGGTATTAAATTGGATCAGTCTAAGATAGAGGCCGTAATGAATTGGAACTCACCGAAAACACCGACAGAAATCAATTGTTTTCTGGGTTTAGCAGGTTATTACCACCGATTTATCAGAGACTTCTCTAAAATAGCAGGTCCGTTGAATAAGTTAACTAGAAAAGATGTAGCCTTTCGATGGACTGATGAACAAGAAAAGGCTTTTCAGACTCTCAAACAGTTGTTATGTCAAGCGCCAGTTTTAGCTTTACCAGAGGGAACAGAAGATTTTGTGGTCTACTGCGATGCGTCACGTGTAGGTCTGGGTTGTGTTTTGATGCAGAGAAATAAAGTTATAGCGTATGCTTCACGACAGTTGAAGAATCATGAACGAAACTACCCTACTCACGATTTAGAGTTAACTGCAGTTGTGTTTTCTTTGAAGCTTTGAAGACATTATTTGTATGGTACACATTGTGAAATCTATACAGATCATAAGAGTCTTCAATATATCTTTTCACAGAAAGAATTGAATATGCGTCAACGTCGATGTTTAGAATTGATTAAAGACTATGATTGTGAGATTAAGTACCATTCGGGTAAAGCAAATGTGGTCGCAGATGCTCTGAGTCGCAAGAAAACCATCGAAAATGTTAGATTTATGAGAATTGAAATAGTTTCAGACTTGATTGATCGATTGAAAACCGATCAGTTAGTAGCTTTGAATGATGAAAACCTAAAGACTGAACAAATGACTAAAAGAAAATTTGACCTATGCAATGATTCTAGAGGATTAAAGACCTATAAAGATCGAATTTGGGTTCCTATGCTTGGAGATTTGAGGGATTTAATCCTTACTAAAGCGCATAAATCGAGATTATCAGTGCATCCAGGTAGTACAAAGATGTATAGAGACTTGAAAACATTGTATTGGTGGCCGACAATGAAGACAGATGTTGCGAATTTTGTCGAAAAATGTCATATTTGTGTGCAAGTTAAGGCAGAACATCATAAACCATATGGATCTCTAACACAGTTAGAAATTCCTCAGTGGAAATGGGATCATATAACGATGGATTTTGTAACCAAGTTACCCTGAACCCAGAAAGGACATAACATAATCTGGGTGATTGTGGATCGTTTAGCAAAGAGTGCTCACTTTTTAGCTACTCGTGAAACAGCTTCGTTAAGTGATTTGGCAGAATTGTACTTGAAAGAGATCGTTAGTCGACATGGTATACCGTTGTCAATAGTTTTCGATAGAGATACTAGGTTTGTGTCGAACTTCTGGAACAGTTTACAACAGAATCTGGGTACGCGTGTGAATTTAAGTACAGCATATCATCCACAAACAGACGGTCAGAGTGAACGAACGATTCAAACATTAGAAGACATGTTGAGAGCGTGTGTCTTAGAATATGGTAGTTCTTGGGATTCGCATCTTCCATTGATAGAGTTTGCTTACAACAATTCATATCATTCGAGTATCGGAATGCCACCGTATGAAATGTTGTATGGTCGAAAATGCAGAACTCCTACGTGTTGGTTAGAAGCAGGTGAGAAATAATTTGCAGGTCCCGAGATTGTTCAGATAACTGCAGAAAAAGTTGAAATTGCACGTGAGAAATTAAAGGCAGCTAGAGATCGACAAAAGATGTATGCTGATCCGCGCAGACGTCCGTTAACATTTAATGTAGGTGATCTTGTATATCTGAAAGTTTCGCCATGGAAGGGAGTGATCAGATTTGGTAAACGTGGTAAACTATCTCCGAGGTTTATTGGGCCATTTTCGATCATAGAAATTTTGAACGATCAAACTGTTGTTTTAGATCTTCTTTCAGAGTTAGCAGGAATTCACAACACGTTCAGTGTTTGTTATTTAAGAAAGTGTAAAGTAGACGATGAAAGTTTGATTCTTCCGCTGAAGGATTTGAAAGTAGATTTAAGTAAGAAGTTAGTCGAAGAGCCAATTCGAATAGTTGACAAGAAGGTCACAAAGCTAAGAAAGAAACAGATTCCTATGGTGTTAGTGGAATGGTGGCACTGTTTAGGTTCTAACTTGACGTGGGAAACCGAGGAGTTAATAAGGGCGCGCTATTCCCAGTTGTTTGACCTTGACCAGATTCCGAGGACGGAATCTTTTTAAGGGGGTAGATTTGTAACATCCTCAATCAGGCCTAGATGTAAGATTACTATATTGCCCTTAAGTTTGTATTGCGTTATTATATGCTTTTATTTTTATTTAATATTTATTATTAAATAATGATGTGTTTAGGACCAGTTTGTGACAATGGTCACAGAACAGGTTTGTTTATTTAATTTGGACTCCGTTTGGGTTGTCAAATGACATACGAAAGATATCAGATAACTGATAAATACCTGTGTGTTGCACAGTGTGGGAAATTAACCTAAATTAAGTGACTAGTGCTGTCTCTCTCTTGCATTTTTTCCAGAACCATCTCACACACACACCGTACCTTCCCTTCCACCTACAATCAAACCCTAATCCTTAATCTTTATCTAGAGCTCAAATTGTTCATATCTTTGTGTTCCTTGTGATTCACTGATTCTTTTAAGGTAAGAATCACAAGCTTCCATGCTCTAATGTTTGAGAAATTTAAGGTTTTGTGTTAGTTTTCATAAAAGTGTAAATTTGTGTCAAAACAAGTGATTTAAGTGTTGTTATGGTCAAATTGTTGTAGGTTTTGAGTCTATAACAAGTAGTGAATAAGTTGTGGTCGATTTTGGTGTTTAAAACGAGCTCTAGATCGAGATTTGACGATTTCATCGTGAAGTCCGTAGCCTTTGTTCAGTCTCTGATGAAGATGAACACAGTCGACCGACTGTCGGTCGACAGTCGACCGACTAAGGGTTGAACCGGCCGGTTGACAAAGACAACCGGCCGACTGTTGAGTGAACCGACCGACTGAGATTTACCTTTGGTCGATTGATGTAATACCAAATGAATTGACCGACTAGGAAGGTCAGTCGACCGGTTGTGTCGACACTCGACCGACTGTAAGAGTCAGTCGACCGACTGAGTGTCCACGGCAGAATATTTTACCTAAGTGTTGATTTTTAGTCGTTATGCTGCCCGTTTGTATTTTGATGTTTATGATGTAAATTTTGAAAGTGCAGAAGTGTTAAGTAAAAATTTTTAGCAGACAGTTTTTGATTCAAAAATTTATATATTGTGTTATTTGATGTTAACGAACAGAAACTAACTTGTGTATATGTTTTTCTCAGGAGAAAAGGAGAAAGAGAAGGTTCAGTGATTAGATAGCTGAATACCTTCTCGTTTGCTAGTATTTGGTGAGTGGGACTAACTGGAGAATATAGTATATAGAAGCATGTTATATTATGATTGTCATGCTTGTTAGATATACTTATTGTTGTGGTTAGTTAGTACTTGTGATGACAGCATGTTAGTTGATGCTTGTCTGCTGGAGCCCAGTGTGTTCCTATTGTGTGGTAGCCTCGGTAGGAGAGCTCAACCTACGGGTTGGGTTCCTCTGTGGTAGCCTAGACAACTGTGGTGTATATATATGTGAATGACACGTCCGTCGCGTGTGGATTATGTATATACATACGGTGGTGGAGGAACCTCTGGTAAGCCCCATTCCGATCAGCTGGTGGTTAATGGTTTGGCCGAGCCGCCAGAGTCTCTGTAGACGGCACTTGGGTAATGTTTGTGTGTTAGACTATTGTGACATGATTAGTATAACACTTATGTATACTATTGCTTGTAGTTAGTCGTACTCACTTAGCTCCGTGCTAATTCCCCTCCATCTCCTCCCTGTAGGTTGATAGCTTTTGTAGATAGTGTTTTTTGGGAGAAGACGGGCATGGTGATGTTATGTTTGACAGGGTTAACTCTGATGTGGTCTTTTAGAATATGAACCGTGTACTCTTAAAAACATAATGTATTTACGTCTTTTCCTGTTAATATGTAATTTGTTTTAATGGCACGTGACATCGGTTTGTACAAATGTTGATATCGTATTTAATTAATATTATGCTTCCGCCACGTATAAAAAAAAAATTTAGCGGTGTCTCAGAAAGAGAACAAGTGGTATATGTGCATTTGTCGGACTTTTCTTAACATCATGGTTCTCCAAGAAGCAAACTTCCGTTGCACTATCTACAACCGAAGAGGAATATGTTTCCGTGGGAAGAGCATGTGCACAAGTGCTGTGGATGAAACAAATCTTCATCGATTACGGTATCATCTCCTCTGAAATACCTAGTTGTTGTGATAATAAGAGTGCTATAGGCCTATCTAAAAATCAAATATTACACTCTAGGACTAAACACATAGACATTAGGCACAACTTTTTACGTGATCATGTCCAAAAAGGTAATATTGTGATTGATAAGGTAGACTCCATAGAACATATTGCTAATATCTTCACCAAGCCTCTGAAAAAGGAGACCTTCACTCAACTTAGGAATGGGTTGGGTATGATGAAACTTGTACCTTAATTAAATCTACCAAACCTGTGTCATCGAACCACGGTCGACCGTGGAGTCGACCGCACAACAGCTGATGGCTGTTTTGTCTTTTCCTCACCATCTTTATTATCTTAACCACTTTTTCACCAACCGCACTTCTTCTTTAAACCCAACCACTAGATTCCATATTTCATTGTCTCTCTTCCCTCCAACATCTAGTGGTCCTCAAAGGAAATGACTAACACAAGAAGACAATGTGCGGTTTATCACCAACAATAAATGGAAACACGAACCCTTCTTGAAGAAAGAGTTGTTCACTATGATGAATTTTCAAACCTTCATTCACTCAAAAAGAATGTTTCTCTTCCTTAAACTTAGATGAGGTCATATATCCACCTCTTATCCGAGAATTTATGCCAACTTCAAACTTTTCAACCCAAATCAAGTCAAATTTAAACTCGGTAAGAAAATTCACACTTGGCCTCTCTCATACTTTGCCTCGGTGGTGAGAATTCCCTCACAAGGTAAAAATTTCTACACTCCTCGAATCAACCTTAGATCTATGCACCCAAACTACCCCACACAGGAAGTACTATTGATCATTACTCACTCAGATGTACCTTACAATCTCAATCACTGAATCCTTATTCGAGACTCCGAGATTCGTCATGATCTTCAACTCCTTCTAACCGTCATGCGACATAATATCTTTTATATGGAGACTTCCGTTGATCATCTCTCGGGAACCGTGGTAGCCATCCTATGGTCCTTTATATCAAATGAAGACATAAACTTAACCTTTTTCGTGACTCAAAGAATGAGAAATCTTCGTAACCTTCCTAATCGTCCACTTTCCTATTCTATTCTTCTCAATCGCGTTTTCCGACACCTAGGTATGATAACTCCTCTAGATATTCCTCGCTCCGTGTCAACCACTCCGCTTACCTTTTGGATTGCCACTCCTATCACCATCCTCTCATCCGACTCTAAGGACTCGGAAATCTCGGATACCGTCAGCACAAATGCCAATTTTCTTTAAAATGTTAGTGTGACAACCCAGAAATTTTTGACCAAATTTAAACTTTATCTTTAAATGATTTAATGTTTTCGATACGATAAGCAAAGTCTTTAATGTTAAGTCACGAAAGTTTTGGAACTATATTCATGTAATCAATTATTATTTGACTGTTCTCGAAGATTCACGAACAATATATATATATATATATAATTTAATGTGCATATATATATATATATATATATATATATATATATATATATATATATATATATATATATATATATATATATATATATATATATATATATATATGATTTCAAGTTACTTAGTAAACGATAGTAACATTCGATTATTGATTCGATTGATATTTAGATAAGTTAACTAAAACGTTTAAGATGAACCAGTAAAACACTAATTTGCTACAGTATTTTCGAATTTCTACAGTACCCGAAAAGCTATAGTGTTTTCGAAAATCACTATTTGCTACAGTAAAAAAAAACTTTGCTATAGTAAAACACTATTTTAAAATGAAAATGTATATATATATATATATATATATATATATATATATATATATATATACTACAAGACGATGCTTTATAGAAGCAAATAACCAAAACACTTAATTAATTAAAGCTACACTTCGAGTGACATAGTTTATCAATGATTAAGTTTAATTTTTGATAAAGGTACGACTCACGAAATGTAAAGTAAAAGTTTTCTCAGTGTACGAAAGGACGTTCGAAAAACCGGAACCGGGACATAAGTCGAGTGACGACGTACGACTTATCGGAACAAAAATTACAAGTTAACTAGGCACGAGAATATAATATAATATATAATTAATTAATATAAATTATATATATTACATATTAATAAATAAATATGTCGACGAGGAAGAGTTAAAATACATGTGTGAGCTGGAAAAGGGATCCATGCGATCGCATGGAATCCCCTCACATTAGCCATGCGATCGCATGGCAGGGGATTTCAGGACATCTATAAAAGCTCGATCTGGTTCCAGTTTCTTTCCCCATTCATTTTACTACGTATCATTTAAATTATTTATATTATTATTATTATTATTATTATTATTATTATTATTATTATTATTATAATTATTATTATAATTATTATTATTATTATTATTATTATTATTAAGATTAATATTATTATTAATCTTATTATTATTAGTTGTATTAGTACATAATATACTACGACGAGGCCATGAGCGGGTCACTTTTGAAATGGGTTTTCGAGCGGGATAGAGCTAAGGAAACTATGAGTTATAGCTATGAAGGTTATGGGTATTTCTTGGGGGTTATGACCATGAGTCAAAGGTCAAACCTAGTGTTTATCATCTCTGTTGCGTCTACGTACTTTCCTGCAATATTGAATCACAATATTGATACGTGAGCATTCATATCTTATCTTTTATATATTAATTGTGTATCCATGTCTAGTGCTCGAGTATATATATTTATGCATGCTTGTATGCTAAGTTCTTCGTTAAACAGTTTATGATGAATCACGAATTAAATGCATATATTACTGATAAAAGGTATATGATATGCATGTTTTTGGAAAGCTGACGAAAAATCAATAACTTTTCATTTAGAAATCGCGTAATTTCGATGAACGAATTAAAAGATATGATCAACTGAATTATGATTGACATTAATTAAAATTGCTTTTGAATCTGCAATTGATATTTAAACAACTTGCATGTAAGATTGATAATTTAGATTTTTGAATATTACCAGCCGAGTAAATGAATCCTTATATAAGGCACGTCTTGTTTTGTTGAACAATTGTCAAAATTGATTATTTTATCATATTTTAAAGCTTTATAAAAACTATAGTCTAATTTTACAAGAATTGGGAAACTATGTGAAATGTTAAAATGTTTCGATTATCATAATCATTCAACTATAGTATTGAATCAGATTGACTTTTTGAAATGACTTTTGATAACTTTTGTATGTCAATCTCGAGCATTAGGATTATGGTACACTATGACCTGACCTAGCTTGATAGACATTTATTGACCAACATATGTTCTCTAGGTTGAGATCTACGGTTATTTGGTAATCCGAGTTTCAGTCACATTTTGGTGAACGACTTTATATGCTGCTAAGGTGAGTTTCATTTGCTCCTTTTTTAATTGCTTTTGCAATCTATATTTTTGGGCTGAGAATACATGCACTTTATTTTAAACGCAATGGATACAAGTACATACTAAATTCTACACTGAGTTTGAACCGAAAATCCCTTAGCTTTGGTAACTAGTAATTGCCGGTTATAAGAACTGGTGGGCGCAAGTAGTTGTATATGGAACCATAGGGCTTGACATCCCCGTCTGTTCCAGGTATAGAAACCCTAGCTTGAACTATAAAACAGACGTATGCTATTAGAGTTTAGTACACGTTGGTTTGCGTGTATTGTACATGTTGGTTGCATGTATGTTAAAACGGGGGTACTTATTATATAGACGTTAAAGTTTAGTTACCAGGGTGCTCAATCTTGTAGAATATTTTGATAAACGTTTCTGGATGAAACAACTGAAATCTTGTGATCCACCTTTATATATACAGATTATGCGAAACACTAAAACTATGAACTCACCAACCTTTGTGTTGACACTTGTTAGCATGTTTATTCTCAGGTTCCTAGAAGTCTTCCGCTGTTTGCATATATGTTAGACAAGCTTTGTGCATGGAGTCATACATGCTTTATTCAAAAAAATGTTGCATTCACAAAACCATCATCATGCATCTATTTTGACTACATTGTCAACGGAAGTATTATTGTAAACTATTATTTACGGTGATTGTCTATATGTAGAAATCATCAGATGTCGAAAACCTTGGGTTTAAATATTCATTTATGGTATACCTTTTCAAAAGAATGCAATGTTTATAAAACATATCATATAGAGATCAAATACCTCGTAATGAAATCGATGAATTACGTATTCGTCCATATGGATTTTGAGCGATCATCACAGTTGGTTAGGATTATTTAAGGGCGGGTTGTTCAACCTAGTTTATGTTTAAGAATTATGCTATGTAATGTATTATGTACTCTTATTATGACTTATTTGTGGACTAATGATCTTTTCTACGAGTCTTATGTGGCACATTTTAAGGGGAAGCTATATCATCAACCGCTTTGTAACATTCAATGGGAGCATTACTCTAGGGCGCACTTAGTTTCAGGGGGAGCTAACCTTTTTACTTCGACAAAAGGAGGAGAAAGTGTATGGTAAGTGATGTTAACACATGTGTTGTACTATACGCTTAAGCACATTTACATAGGTTTATCATCATCAAAAAGGGGGAGAATGTTGGTTAGTGGGCCAATATTAATATTCAAATGTTAATCACTTTGTTTTAAAATGACACCAAGTCTTGTGTGTTTAAACAACGTATAGAACAACACAATTTCACAAGCCTACACAATCTCTAGCAAATGACCAATACACAAAACCATTAAGTCAAAAGAGTCATGTGAAAAATACTGAAGAAGCACCGTTAGTACCACGGTCGACCGTGGGTCTGACCGTGGGATGCCCTGTACCCTAGTTTCACGAAACAAGGTATACGGTCGACTCCACAGTCAGTTGTGGGTCCACCGCAGTTTCTTCTGTCCGGTTTTTTGATCGAAAAATGTTTGACTACTTCGGGGCATCTATAATTTACAAAAATTATTTAAACATGCTAAAAATAGTTTGCTCCTTCATATTCAAATGAGTTTTGGTCACTAAAACACTAATCTTGGTTAATGACATCTTAATGACATTTTAGCTTATGATTAATGTTAAACACACAAGTATGGCTAATTTTTTTTTCAAAGGGTATCTTTTTAAATCTAAATCAAAAGTAATGAAACATTTAAGAAACTCATTATGTCCCAATTAAAGAGATGCTCTCCACTAGATTAACCATTAAGCATTAATTACATGCTTAATAAGAGTTTAATTTAAACTCCCAAAAGTCTTCTTATAAAACAAGTTAGTCTAATTTGGAAGATTGCAAGTAGCCAATGAGTGCACATACTTGCAAAACTAATGTTGACAAAAGGATTTAAGACTTGTAACTTGAAGTTTGGAAGCTTGTGGTTCTCATGAGATCAAAATTCTGCATTTGCCTTAAAAGGAAATCAATGACACATTTCTAGTACAATGTGACTTTCCTCTTTCAAGTCAAGTTCAACCTCAAAGAATGCTTTCAAGGTAAAAGGGGTAATGCAGGTCTTTTCAGATGTTTTTGGCATCTAATTGCAGCCATCCAATAAGGGAAAAAGACAAAGTCAAAGTCAAAGATCTCAAAGAGCTACAAAATTAAGAGGTCAGGGCTGCACGGTCGACCCACGATCGACCGTGAGGTGAGCCGCAGATGTCCGAGTTTGAATTTCTCTTGCTTATAAAAGTCAAACCTTTGAGCACTTGAAGACTCACCTCTTGCACTTACATTTCCATACATTTACTGATATCATTCAAATTTTATTGTAATAAATTTAGAGTGATTCAAGCAAGAGTGATTGTAAACTTAGTTGTAAGTTACTTGTAAACTATCTTCTTAAAGGGATCTAGAAGATAAGTGTGGTTTCACATAGTGGTAGCATTAGGATCTTGTGGTAAGAGCATTTGGTGATTGTGAATTCTTCAAAGGGACGTAAGAGTTCATAAGTTTCGGCTTATCGAGAAGCTAGTGTTGTATCTGGATACTCCACCGATTTTGGAGCATCATAGTGAAACTAACTCTCAAATCGTTAGAATTGAGGAGTGGATTAAGGAAGATTAGTTAACATCTTCCCGAACCACTATATATCTCCGTGCTTGTTCTCTTATCCCTTATCTTTACATTTATCATACTTGTGAACAAACAAATTAAATCACATTATAGTAATCTCAAGTTCTAAATCGGAAAAAAGGTTTAAAAATCGCACTAAGTAACTATTCACCCCCTCTAGTTACTTACAGAGTTATATTGTTGAGCTTTGATTGAAGAACCACTGCTATATGAGTTTTAAGCTTATTTGATCATATAAATTGTTAACCATTGCTTAGTGATTTGAATTAGGATTCAATTTATACTTCAACTCAATTAAGTGATTTAGACAACTAAGTTAAAGATTTCAAGTGATTGTGACTTTGATTTGGTTGGTGATTTAAAGGGCTTTTAGTCAAAACATGTATATAAAATATTCATTGCGCGAATTATTTGATCTACATGTACCAGCTCTCACTTTAGGAAAAGCAAACTAACATAACGAATAACCGATACAGTTCGAGATAAAACATGTCTGACTTTTGAGGTATCAAATCATTTTAAGTATTTGTTTTGTGCATATACAACCAACATGTGATGCTGCTTTCTGTTATAAAATAGTAACTAACATATTTTTATTCCCACATTTTTAACTTGCAGGTAATCTGGTCGAAGCATTGTCACACTGCCTTGACCGGCAACATATTTTGTATCACACTTACTATATATAATGTAATTACAACCTGTCTAAAACGTTTGTATTGCAAAACTAACCATTAACAAACCAGTTATACAAGAACCACAAAACATCTATCAAAACGCAAATATCGATAATTCAAAACCCGTCGTAACGCAAAGGCTTATTACTAGTTGTTGCATATTCTATGCAGTTATCTTGTATACTTTGATTTGATATTATTTTATCTATATTTACCGTGCCTTTAAAAAAAAGGTTATAAAATCATATTTGTTGGTAGTTTCATTTTTTAATTTTGATTTATTGATTAACTATGTTATAATTTGTGACTTCACGAAATTAATAATTATAAATTGTAAATTAATAAATTCTAACAATAAAAAATAATTATTATTTATATTATTAATTATTATTTATATTGTTAATTAATAACTATATATTGTTAAATTCCAAGTAACGTAAGTTGTCTTATTTAACCTATAAATTTGTCATCTCCATTCTATTATTCCATATCAATCATACAAATAAGCACACCATATTACTCATGTTGTATTCTTGATTTTTTTTTTAAGATGGAAAGAAAAAGAAATGATATATATATATGTAAATATATAGATAATATTTATTTAATTGATATATATATATATATATATATATATATATATATATATATATATATATATATATATATATATATATATATAGGGATCAAATTAGAACTTTTTTGGTGTGGGAACCCTGAGAATTCAAAAATACACTGAAATTCGAGCAAAAAAGTAAAATTCGAGCGAAAATGAGACACGACCGAACAAAAAAAGGGCTATTCGAGCAACGATATCTATCAATGTTAATATGAAAAATTATGATAAGGAAAGTGAAAAGATTGAAACTAATAATAAAATTTATGAGATTTAAATTTTACTTATTATGAATGAATGTTTATAACTAAATTTAAATTAAGGAAAATAAAAAAATAATAGTTATTGAAAAGTTTATAACATTTATTACTCTTGGTGACGTTACATATATATATTTATTATAATAGTTAATAAATAATAGTAAATTTCATATCAATTGTTATTCAATGTTATGAACATCCAATTTCATTCTATTCACAAGTTTTATATTATGTGGTGTAGTAATACGTAACGCTTCATGTTTATATATAAAAGTTTTTTTATGTGCTCCAATTATTATGTAATTACTTATTGTCACATATGAAGTTATAACGAGAGATCTTCAACAATTTAATGGTAAATTGTATAGGTAATATATGTTTTAATATTATGAATCGTACTACAATATGTAAGTTTTATAATGTATTTTGACATCATTTGTTAACTTATTTGACCACCTTTAGTAAACGTTTGTTTATATATAGTTTCATCATACGTTAGTACATATGACCCGCATGTGCAGATTTCTATAGAGGCAAACAAAACATATGCACAAAATTCTACTTGACTACTTGCATAATGGACCAACATCAGCTTTCACTTCAAGGTTAATATGTTTTCAACCAACTCCCGCCATGACTCTAACCATTCAGAACACGAATTTCAAAATAATGAGATCTGAGATAAGTCGTGGAACGCACGGGCATTCACTTCTAGTTGATTTGAGAAGAGACAAATATTACAATATAATTCAACATTAATTGAAAATCAAAATTATAAACTTAATTCAAATGTCAATATTTGATAATTTGATAAAATAATATGGCATTTATATAAAATTTTTATTACTTAATTAACCATCCTAAGGTAGCCCAAGTGGTTGGAAACAGCCAGGGAGTATTCCTGACGGGCTGCGTACACTAGAGTATGGGGTCGGATTACTCGCCCTTCACGGGTAACCCGAACAGGTAACACCTTACAACTTACAACTTTTTATTACTTAATTAAGGTTAAAATCAAGAATTATTATTCTTTTTAAAGTTATATAGAAGAGATAATTAATCTTATCCTCTACTTATTGTCTTTGCGAACGTGTTTCTTTTCTTCTTGTGATTAATGTAACAACTATGATTGATACTATTATTGCCACCTACAATTGTCGACTAATTGTACAACGGAGTACTTCTTAAGATTTAGATGCATGGCTCATAATGCTTCAATATATCTTCAATATTTTATGTCGACCAACTCCACCAACGAATACATAAAAACAAACTACATCTAACACGTACCTCACTTTTAACATATCTAATCAAGTTCCATAATCTTACCTAAATCATAATAATATCAAATCTATCCTAAAAAATATAACTAATCGACATGATATTGTATTATGTAAAACACGCTATGTATTTAATATTTATTAAAAGATACTGGATGCTAATAAAAGATCTTATGTAGGCTTTAATGTGGTTTTGGGACATAGGGAAAATCTCCAAGGGGTGTAATGCCTTATTGATCACTTTAGTCCCAAAAAGAAAAGATCCGTCCGTCCTTGGTGACTATAGACCCGTTAGCTTGATAGGGTCGTACTATAAGATAGTTTCGAAGATTTTGGCCAATCGTATTAAAAGTGTTATCTCGAAAATCATTGAAGCGGAACAGAGTGCTTTCATAAAAGGAAGATCTATACTGGACGGGAACCTGGTGCTAAATGAGGCAGTCGAGGAGCTGAAAAGAAAAAAAATGTAAGAGTTTCATATTTAAAGTTGATTTTGCGAAAACCTTTGATAGTGTTAATTAAAAATATTTGCTTGATACAATGAGACTTATGGGATTTGAGGTTAAATGGCGAACGTGGATTGAAGCGTGTCTCAAATCAGCCTATGTATTGATACTCGTTAATGGATCCCCCACCCCGGAATTTTCACTTCAGAAGGGTATAAGGCAGGGGGACCCGCTGTCCCCTTTTTTGTTTTTAATTACCGGGGAAGGGTTAAATTTTCTGGCAAACACAGCGAGTAACCTGGGACATAAAAGGGGTAGAAATTGGGCGAATAAAGTTCGTGTGTCACATTTACAATATGCGGACGATACGATTTTTATCGGAGAATGGGGTATGAGGAATACGAGAAATGTGATGAAGCTGTTGGAATGTTTTGAACGATCCTCGGGGTTAAAGATTAATGCGGCTAAAAGTGTATTGTACGGTATTGGGGTAAACCAAAATGAAACGTTAGAAATTGCATCTCGATTAGGGTGCACTGTCGGATCTTCACCCATCACATACTTGGGTCTTCCAGTTGGACTTAAAATGAACAGGAGTAATGATTGGAAACCGGTCGTTGAAAAATTTCAAAAGAGATTTTCGGGATGGAAGTCTAGGTCTATGTCGTTCGGCGGTAGTTTGGTTCTCATTAAATCGGTTATCTCAAGCATACCGGTGTACTACTTCTCACTCTTCCGTGCACCTTCATGTGTCATCAACCTCCTTGAGAGTATGAGACGTAAGTTCTTTTGGGGCGGGTCGGGCGATAACAATAAATTGGCTTGGGTTAAATGGGACAATATACTTGTACCTTACGGGGCGGGGGGATTAAACATCAGTCCATTGAAAGCCAAGAATTTGGCATTGGTTAGCAAATGGTGGTGGCAATTTCGGGTCGAAAATGATGCATTTTGGGTTAAGGTCATTAAAAGTCTATATGGTCGGGAAGGGGGGTTGGGATATCTTTCATATTCGCATTCATGTTCTACTTGGTCATACATTATTCGGATTGGTTCTATGATATCTAATCATGATATGGATTTTAACCAATCTTTTGTGAGAGAAATTGGTAATGGTATGAAATGTCCCGTTCATATTGATTATAAACGTTCCATATTAATTGATTTCGTTGCGAGGTTTTGACCTCTATATGAGACGTTTTTCAAAGACTGCATTCGATTTTAAAACAAACCATAACCTTTAAAATATTACGACGATTATCAAATAATGATAATCTAAAATATAGCGTTTTCACACGATCATTACATAATGGTTTACAATAATATTACACAACAATATATGTCTTCGAATGCAGTTTTTAAACAATATTATACAAGCATGCTGACTCCAACTCTTGTCCATAAATTAGCATGCAACAGCGGAAGCTCTTAATAATCACCTGAGAATAAACATGCTTTAAACGTCAATAAAAATGTTGGTGAGTTATAGGTTTAGCCTATATATTTATCAAATCGCAATAATAGACCACAAGATTTCCATTTTCATTTCTCAATAACATGCAATCTGCATAAAAATCATTCATATGATGAACACCTGGTAACCGACATTAACAAGATGCATATAGAATATCCCCATCATTCCGGGACTCACATCGGATATGATAAATCGAAGTACTAAAGCATCCGTAACTAGGATGAGGCTTGTTGGGTCAAAAAGATCTATCTTTAGGATTCGCGTCAATTGGTGGCAATTATCATAAACACCAATTCTTAGGCTACCAAGCTAAAAAGGGGCATATTCGGTTCGATAATTCAACATAGAATGTAATTTCGATCACTTGTGTCTAATTTGTAAAATATTTATAAAACTGCATGTATTCTCATCCCAAAAATAATAGATTTCAAAAGTGGGACTATAACTCACTTTCACGTATTTTCACTTTGTTGGAAAATAAGACTTGGCCACTGGTCGATTCACGAACCTATACAAATATTTACATATATATCAAAGTATGATCAAAATATATTTACAATATTTTTTATTACGTTTTAATGATTTGAGTTTGTTAAGTCAGCAATCCTCGTTAGTAACCTACAGCGAGTTGTCCACAGTTAGATGTATAGAAATAAATCAATATAAA
Organism: Rutidosis leptorrhynchoides; assembly: GCF_046630445.1. NCBI lineage: Eukaryota > Viridiplantae > Streptophyta > Magnoliopsida > Asterales > Asteraceae > Rutidosis > Rutidosis leptorrhynchoides. Next base: position 167,038,054 of record NC_092343.1, read on the forward strand.
TTATCTTGGATCAATCCACAACCCAGTGTATACAAGCCTCAGGCTAGATCACAACTCAAACTATATATATTATTTTGGAATCAACCTCAACTCTGTATAGCTAACTCAAACATTATTGCATATAGAGTGTCTATGGTCCAAAATATATTATATAGATGGGTCGATATGATATGTCAAAACATTGTATACGTGTCTATGGTATCCCAAGATTACATAATATATATTAGAATACATGTATAATACAATGTAAGTTGGTTAAGTTATGATTTGTATAAGTTTGTTACAAGTTTCACGTAGCTACAACAAGCAAAAATTATCCAATCTTGTTTTACCCATAACTTCTTCGTTTTAAATCCGTTTTGAGTGATTCAAATTGCTATGGTTTCATATTAAACTGTAGTTTATGAAATTGAACAGAAAAAGTATAGGTTTATAGTCGGAATTACAGGTTACAAGTTATTTTTGTAGATGTAGTCATTTCAGTCGAAAGAACGACATCTTGATGACCATTTTGAAAAACATACTTCCACTTTGAGTTTAACCATGATTTTTGAAAATAGTTTCATGTTCATAAGAAAAAATAATTTTCCCAGAAGTATAGTTTTTAAATCAAAGTTTATCATAGTTTTTAATTATCCAAACCAAAACAACCCCCGGTTTTACTACAATGGCGTATGTCCGGTTTTAAGGTGTTCTTCGTGTTTCCAGGTTTTAAATCATTAAGTTAACATATCATATAGATATAGAACATGTATTTAGTTGATTATAAAAGTTAAGTTAGAAGAATTAACTTTGTTTGCGAACAAGTTTAGAATTAACTAAACTATGTTCTAGTGATTACAAGTTTAAATCTTCGAATAAGATAGTTATATATATATATATATATATATATATATATATATATATATATATATATATATATATATATATATATATATATATATATATATATATATATATATATATGTGTGTGTGTGTGTGTGTGTGTGTGTCTGTGTGTGTGTATTGAATGATGTTATAAACAGCATTACTACCTCAAATATAGTAGGTAAACCTACTGTAAGTGACAAGAAATGATCTAGCTTCAAAGGTTCCTTGGATGGCTTGAAAGTTCTTGAAGTAGAATCATGACACGAAAACAAGTTCAAGTAAGATTATCACTCGAATTAAGATTGTTATAGTTATAGAAATTGAATCAAAGTTTGAATATGAGTATTACCTTGAATTAAAAATATATCTTACTGTAAATAACAAAGATTTCTTGAGGTTGGATGATCACTTGAAATGGATTTGCAATATTGGAAGTAATCTAGTAAGCTTGAAAGGGTTTTCGAAGTGTTTTTGAAGTGTTCTTCCTATGATGATTATAGCTTGATTCTTGAAGTAATTTTTGATGAAGATGATGATTAGATTACTATAAAATTCGTTTTTAATGTGTGTGTGTGTTGAGAGGGAATTAGAAAGGAAAATGGAAATGAAATGAAGTGAATGGTGAGTGGTGAGTGGTGAGTGGGGTTAAAAGGAGTTCTTGTTAGTTGACTAGTTCATGGTAGAAGTTAAAATTGATTAGTAATGCATGACATAATCAAGAGTGGAATCCCATGCTAGTTCCTATTGGTATATACCCATAGTAAGTACGTCTAGAAGCTGTGTATAATACGGGTATGAATACGACTAGAATTCTTGATGAAAAACGAATGGGAATGTAAGTGTAACCATTTTTGTTAAGTATAAGTATTTTGATATATGTCCTTAAGCCTTTCAAAAGTGTATTAATACATCTTAATACAATACATGTATATACATTTTAACTGAGTCGTTAAGTCATCGTTAGTCGTTACATGTAAGTGTTGTTTTTGAAACCTTTAAGTTAACGATCTCATTTAATGTAGTTAACCCATTGTTTATTATATCTAATGAGATGTTAAATTATCATATTATCATGATAACATGGTGTATGAATATATCTTAATACTATATATATATATATATATATATATATATATATATATATATATATATATATATATATATATATATATATATATATATATATATATATATATATATATATATTTATATTTATATATATATATATATTAACACGTTGTTAAAATGATAATCGTTACATATATAGCTTGTTTCGAAATCCTTATGTTAGTAGTCTTGTTTTACATATGTAGTTCATTTGGTAATACACTTAATGATATATTTAATTATAATTTTATCATGTTAAAAATATTGTATTAATATCTTAACACGATACATATGTATTTAGTAAGACGTTGTTATAACGATAGTCGTTATATATATATCATTTCGCGTTTTCTTAAATTTACTACTTTCATTTTATGTATCTTACTCATTGTTAATGTACTTGGTGAACTTTCATTTTATGTATCATTTCGGTTTTTACAAGTTTTAATGTTTGTGAATCGTCGAACAATTTGGGTGACCAATTGACTACATAACACATTTCAATAAATCAAGTCTTAACAAGTTTGATTGCTTAACATGTTGGAAACATTTAATCATGCAAATATAGTTTTCATTTAATATATAATCATGGAAAAGTTCGGGTCACTACAATACCTACCCGTTAAATAAATTTCGCCCCAAAATTTTAAGCTGTTAAAGGTGTTGACGAATCTTCTGGAAATAGGTGCGGGTATTTCTTCTTTATCTGATCTTCCCGCTCCCAGGTGAACTCGGGTCCTCTGCGAGCATTCCATCGAACCTTAACAATTGGTATCTTGTTTTGCTTAAGTCTTTTAACCTCACGATCCATTATTTCGACGGGTTCTTCGATGAATTGAAGTTTTTCGTTAATTTGGATTTCGTCTAACGGAATAGTGAGATCTTCTTTAGCAAAACATTTCTTTAAATTCGAGACGTGGAAAGTGTTATGTACAGCAGCGAGTTGTTGAGGTAACTCAAGTCGGTAAGCTACTGGTCCGACACGATCAATAATCTTGAATGGTCCAATGTACCTTGGATTTAATTTTCCTCGTTTACCAAATCGAACAATGGCTTTCCAAGGTGAAACTTTAAGCATGACCATATCCCCAATTTCAAATTCTATATCTTTTCTTTTACTGTCCTCGTAACTCTTTTGTCGACTTTGGGCGGTTTTCAACCGTTGTTGAATTTGGATGATCTTCTCGGTAGTTTCTTGAATTATCTCCGGACCCGTAATCTGTCTATCCCCAACTTCATTCCAACAAATCAGAGACCTGCACTTTCTACCATAAAGTGCCTCAAATGGTGCCATCTCAATACTCGAGTGGTAACTGTTGTTGTAGGAAAACTCTGCTAACGGTAGGTGTCGATCCCAACCGTTTCCAAAATTAATAACACATGCCCGCAGCATGTCTTCAAGCGTTTGTATTGTCCTTCCACTCTGCCCATCGGTTTGTGGATGATAAGCAGCACTCATGTCTGGACAAGTTCCTAATGCTTGCTGTAATGTCTGCCAGAATCTTGAAATAAATCTGCCATCCCTATCAGAGATAATAGAGATTGGTATTCCATGTCTGGAGACGACTTCCTTCAAATACAGTCGTGCTAACTTCTCCATCTTGTCATCTTCTCTTATTGGCAGAAAGTGTGCTGATTTGGTGAGACGATCAATTATTACCCAAATAGTATCAAAACCACTTGCAGTCCTTGGCAATTTAGTGATGAAATCCATGGTAATGTTTTCCCATTTCTATTCCGGGATTTCGGGTTGTTGAAGTAGACCTGATGGTTTCTGATGCTCAGCTTTGACCTTGGAACACGTCAAACATTCTCCTACATATTTAGCAACATCGACTTTCATACCCGGCCACCAAAAATGTTTCTTGAGATCCTTGTACATCTTCCCCGCTCCAGGATATATTGAGTATATGGTTTTATGAGCTTCTCTAAGTACCATTTCTCTCATATCTCCAAATTTTGGTACCCAAATTCTTTCAGCCCTATACCGGGTTCCGTCTTCCCGAATATTAAGATGCTTCTCCGATCCTTTGGGTATTTCATCCTTTAAATTTCCCTCTTTTAAAACTCCTTGTTGCGCCTCCTTTATTTGAGTAGTAAGGTTTGTGTGAATCATAATATTCATAGCTTTTACTCGAATAGATTCTCTGTCCTTTCTGCTCAAGGCGTCGGCTACCACATTTGCATTCCCCGGGTGGTAACGAATCTCAAAGTTGTAATCATTCAACAATTCAATCCACCTGCGCTGCCTCATGTTCAGTTGTTTCTGATCAAATATATGTTGGAGACTTTTGTGGTCAGTATATATAATACTTTTGACCCCATATAAGTAGTGCCTCCAAGTATTTAATGCAAAAACAACAGCACCCAATTCCAAATCGTGAGTCGTATAATTTTGCTCGTGAATCTTCAATTGTCTAGACGCATAAGTAATTACCTTCGTTCGTTGTATTAATACACAACTGAGACCTTGCTTTGATGCGTCACAATAAATCACAAAATTATCATTCCCTTCAGGCAATCACAATATAGGTGCCGTAGTTAGCTTTTTTTTTCAGTAACTGAAACGCTTTTTCTTGTTCATCCTTCCATTCAAATTTCTTCCCTTTATGCATTAATGCAGTCCAGGGTTTTGCTATTTTGTAAAAATCTTGGATGAATCTTCTGTAGTAACCAGCCAGTCCTAAAAATTGGCGTATATGCTTCGGAGTTTTCGGGGTTTCTCACTTTTCCACGGTTTCAAGCTTTGCCGGATCCACCTGAATACCTTCTTTGTTCACTATGTGACCGAAGAATTGAACTTCTTTCAACCAAAATGCACACTTTGAAAACTTAGCGTATAGTTTTTCTTTCCTCAACAACTCTAGCACTTTTCTCAAATGTTCTTTGTACTCTTGATCATTCTTTGAGTAAATAAGTATGTCATTGATGAAAACAATGACAAACTTGTCAAGGTATGGTCCACACACTCGGTTCATGAGGTCCATGAACACAGCTGGTGCGTTAGTTAACCCAAACGACATAACCATAAGCTCATCATGACCATATCGTGTTCTAAAAGCAGTCTTCGAAATATCATCTTCCTTCACCCGCATTTGATGATACCCATAACGTAAATCAATCTTTGAATAAACCGACGAGCCTTGTAGTTGATCAAATAAGTCGTCGATTCTCGGTAGTGGATAACGGTTTTTGATGGTAAGTTTGTTCAACTCTCTGTAGTCGATACACAACCTAAATGTACCATCCTTCTTTTTGACAAACAACACAGGAGCTCCCCACGGTGATGTGCTTGGTAGAATGAAACCACGCTCTAAAATTTCTTGCAATTGGCTCTGGAGTTCCTTCATTTCGCTGGGTGCGAGTCTGTATGGAGCACGAGCTATCGATGCAGCTCCTGGTACAAGATCTATTTGAAATTCAACGGATCGGTGTGGAGGTAGTCCCGGTAATTCTTTCGGAAATACATCGGGAAATTCTTTTGCGACGAGAACATCACTGATGTCCTTTTCTTCGGTATTGATTTTCTCGACGTGTGCTAGAACAGCATAGCAACCTTTTCTTATTAGTTTCCGCGCCTTCAAATTACTAATAAGATTTAGCTTCGCGTTGCTCTCTTCTCCGTACACCATTAAGGATTTTTCTTTTTCTCGTACAATTTGAATTGCATTTTTATAACAAATGATATCTACTTTCACTTCTCTCAACCAGTCCATGCCGATTATCACATCAAAACTCCCTAACTCTACTGGTATCAAATCAATCTTAAACGTTTCGGTAACCAGTTTAATTTCTCGATTTCGGCATATATTATCTGCTGAAATTAATTTGCCGTTGGCTAATTCGAGTAAAAATTTATTATCCAAAGGCGTCACTGGACAACTTAATTTAGCACAAAAATCTCTACTCATATAGCTTCTATCCGTACCCGAATCAAATAAAACATAAGCAGGTTTATTGTCAATAAGAAACGTACCCGTAACAAGCTTCGGGTCTTCCTGCGCTTCTACTGCATTAATATTGAAAACTCTTCCGCGGCCTTGCCCATTAGTATTCTCCTGATTTGGGCACGTAGTTTTGAAGTGGCCCTTCTTCCTGCATCCGAAACAAACAATGTGGGCGTTATTTGTTCCTCCAGTCGTTGGTCCGAAAGTTTCACATTTCGTCGCACCATGACCCGGTCTTTTATATTTGGTACATACAACCTTACATTATTTATCCGGATGATATCCATCACACCTATAGCATGTAGTTTTCTGATTATTTTCGCCATTGTTGTTATTGAGATTGTTGTTGGGATTGTTGTTGTTGTTATTGGGGCGTTTGTTGTAATTATTGTTATTGGGACGCTTGTTGTAGTAGTTGTTGGGATTGCGATTGTTGTTGTTGCAGTTGATGTTGTGGTTGTTGGGATAGTTGTTGCGATTGTGGTTGTGATTGTTGTTGTTGTATTGGTGACTCTTGTCACTAGTTTCTTCCTACTTTCTCTTGACTTGCTTCATTTTAGCCTCTTCGGCCGCCTGCTCTTTAATCCTACCCTCAATTTGGTTCACTAGTTTGTGAGCCATTCGACTTGCCTTTTGTATGGAGGCGGGCTCGTGTGAACTCACATCTTCTTGAATCCTTTCCGGTAACCCTTTTACAAATGCGTCGATCTTCTCTTCTTCGTCTTCGAATGCTCTGGGACACAATAGGAGCAACTCTGTGAATCGTCGTTCGTACGTGGTGATATCGAAACCTTGCGTTCGTAATTCTCGAAGCTCTACCTTGAGCTTATTGACCTCGTTTCTGGGACGATACTGCTCGTTTATCAAGTGCTTGAATGCTGACCACGGTAGTGCGTAAGCAGTATCTTGTCCTACCTGCTCGAGATAGGTATTCCACCATGTTAACGCAGTACCTGTGAAGGTATGCGTAGCGTACTTTACTTTGTCTTCTTCAATACATTTACTTATGGAAAACACCGATTCAACCTTCTCGGTCCACCGTTTCAATCCGATTGGACCCTCGGTTCCATCAAATTCCAAAGGTTTGCAGGCAGTGAATTCTTTGTAGGAGCATCCTACACGATTTCTAGTGGCGTTAGATCCATTGCTAGTTTCAGAGTTATTGTTGTTATTTCGCATTGCAGCCTGAACTGCGGCTACATTTGTAGCAAGGAAAACACAGAAGTCTTCCTCGGTCATATTCAGAGTATTTCAAGTAGTTGGTGCCATTTCCTTCAAAAAAATAATAATCAAATGAATCAAGTTAATCATACAGAATATTAAGAGTAGTTAATAGTATTTCGTAGCATGATATGAACTCATTTATAAAAGTTTTTTATTCATATTAGCGTTTTATAATTTATAATTCGGGTAGTACCTACCCGTTAAGTTCATACTTAGCAGCTAATATACAATTCAACTACTACAATTCTATATGAAAAACTGATAATAATATTTCGCGCTCAAACTTTTATACAATATTTTACAAACGTATAATACCGCAATTTTACATATAGCATGAAATATAGCACACAATAACTTTGATACAAGGTAGTTGCGAAGACAATTCCAGTTAATACGTAAGTCGTTCAGCAAAGGCAATAAAAACAAGTAATTCATATGTCCAGAAACAGGTCATACATTCTGGTTTTACTAATATTATTTCCCATCCTTGGTCTTGTGGAAAATAACCGTTGTAGCCGTTGGCTAGGCAGCATGTTGTAACGTCGTCAAAAGGACGAGGGTTACGTAATGCCCAACAGCCCTGTAACAATCTAAAAACTTCGTTTCTCACCCCAACTACTGAATCTGTCACTTGTGGGAATGTTTTATTTAACAGTTGTAATCCGATGATCTTTTTTTCAATTTGGTGAGAAGCGAACATTACTAATCCGTAAGCATAACATGCTTCTTTAATTTGCATGTTTGAAGCTCTTTCTAATGCACGAAGTCCTATGATGGGATAGGTTGAGTCAAAATAGGTTCTCAACCCGTAGCGTAAAATTACATCTGGGTTCCCCGCATTCAATGCCTTAAAGAAGACACGGCGTAACTTAAAGTCTCCCCAATGTGATATTCCCCATTTATCAAAGGAAAGCCTTTTATAAACTAAGGCATTCCTGGAAAGTCTTTCAAATGTTTGACAAGTTAATTTCGCCATAACTAATTGTGCTGATGAATTCTGACCGACTCTAGACAAGATTTCCTCAATCATATCCTCTGATAGGTCTTCTAAAATATTCGGTTGTCTACCCTTAACATCCATTTTGTGTTTTTATACTGTAAAATAGACAAGGATTAGATTCGTAAAAAAAAAAAAATTAACAAACAATACAAGCAATTTTTACATTGAACATAAAAGTACAAGCACACTTCCATACATATATTACACAACATGATTACAACCCTCTAATCTGAATCACTGGTTTCTTCTTCTTCGGACTTGGTTCGTTTTCCTAATTTTCTAGGGGTATATGGTGTTCCCCTAATACGAGCCGTCGTTGTCCACAATGGTTTAGAAAAACCTGGTGGTTTAGAGGTTCCCGGGTTATTGTTACAACTTAGGAAATACGGATGTTGCCGATACATATAAAGTTCATCGGGGTTGGAATCAGGTTTCTCTATCTTTATACCTTTTCCCTTATTATTTTCTTTTGCTTTATTAAATTGGGTCGAGGTAATTTCTATAACATCATCGGAATCCTCATCGGGATCCGATTCATCAGAAAATTGGTAATCTTCCCAATATTTTGCTTCCTCGGCGGAAGCACCATTGACCATTATTAACTTTGGTCCGTTGGTTGAGGATTTTCTTTTATTTATCTGTTTTTATGTGGTTCCTAATATTTCCCCCTCCGGAACCTCTTCTTCTTCCGGTTCCTCTTCTTCCGGTTCTTCAGGAACTTATGAATCTTCCCAATATATATTCGACTCTTCATTATTATTAGGTGAGTCGATGGGATTTTACTAATGGTAGACATCTATCACACAATATCGAATACGTTAAGAGATTAATATATCACATAGTATTTACATGTAAAAATATATAGTTTCCAACTAAAAATGTTAAGCAATCGTTTTTAAAGAAAACACGGTCGAAGTCCAGACTCACTAATGCATCCTAACAAACTCGGTTAGACACACACTAATGCAAATTTCTGGTTCTCTAAGACCAACGCTCAGATACCAACCGAAATGTCCCGTTCATATTGATTATAAACGTTCCATATTAATTGATTTCGTTGAGAGGTTTTGACCTCTATATGAGACGTTTTTCAAAGACTGCATTCAATTTTAAAACAAACCATAACTTTTAAAATATTACGACGATTATCAAATAATGATAATCTAAAATATAGCGTTTTCACATGACCATTACATAATGGTTTACAATAATATTACACAACAATATATGTCTTCGAATGCAGTTTTTAAACAATATTATACAAGCATGCTGACTCCAACTCTTGTCCATAAATTAGCATGCAACAGCAGAAACTCTTAATAATCACCTGAGAATAAACATGCTTTAAACGTCAACAAAAATGTTGGTGAGTTATAGGTTTAGCCTATATATTTATCAAATCGCAATAATAGATCACAAGATTTCCATTTCCATTTCTCAATAACATGCAATCTGCATAAAAATCATTCATATGATGAACACCTGGTAACTGACATTAACAAGATGCATATAGAATATCCCCATCATTCCGGAACTCACATCGGATATGATAAATCGAAGTACTAAAGCATCTGTAACTCGGATGAGGCTTGTTGGGCCAAATAGATCTATCTTTTGGATTCGCATCAATTAGTGGCAATTATCATAAACACCAATTCTTAGGCTACCAAGCTAAAAAGGGCCATATTAGGTTCGATAATTCAACATAGAATGTAATTTCGATCACTTGTGTCTATTTTGTAAAACATTTGTAAAACTGCATGTATTCTCATCCCAAAAATAATAGATTTCAAAAGTGGGACTATAACTCACTTTCACGTATTTTCACTTTGTTGGAAAATAAGACTTGGTCACTGGTCGATTCACGAACCTATACAAATATGTACATATATATCAAAGTATGATCAAAATATATTTACAACATTTTTTATTACCTTTTAATGATTTGAGTTTGTTAAGTCAGCAGTCCTCGTTAGTAACCTACATCTAGTTGTCCATAGTTAGATGTACAAAAATAAATCAATATAAATTATCTTGGATCAATCCATGACCCAGTGTATACAAGCCTCAGGCTAGATCACAACTCAAACTATATATATTATTTTGGAATCAACCTCAACCCTGTATAGCTAACTCAAACATTACTGCATATAGAGTGTCTATGGTTGTTCCAAAATATATTATATAGATGGGTCGATATTATATGTCAAAACATTGTATACGTGTCTATAGTATCACAAGATTACATAATATATATTAGAATACATGTATAATACAATGTAAGTTGGTTAAGTTATGATTTGTATAAGTTTGTTACAAGTTTCACGTAGCTACAACAAGCAAAAATTATCCAATCTTGTTTTACCCATAACTTCTTCGTTTTAAATCCGTTTTGAGTGATTCAAATTGTTTTGGTTTCATATTAAACTCTAGTTTATTAAGCTGAACAGAAAAAGTATAGGTTTATAGTTGGAATTACAGGTTACAAATCATTTTTGTAGAGGTAGTCATTTCAGTCGAAAGGACGACGTCTTGATCACCATTTTGAAAAACATACTTCCACTTTGAGTTTAACCATGATTTTTGGATATAGTTTCATGTTCATAAGAAAAATAATTTTCCCAGAAGTATAGTTTTTAAATTAAAGTTTATCATAGGTTTTAATTATCCAAACCAAAACTGCCCCCGGTTTTACTACAACGGCGTATGTCTGGTTTTAAGGTGTTCTTCGTGTTTCCAGGTTTTAAATCATTAAGTTAACATATCATATAGATATATAACATGTTTTTAGTTGATTTTAAAAGTTAAGTTAGAAGGATTAAGTTTGTTTGCAAACAAGTTTAGAATTAACTAAACTATGTTTTAGTGATTACAAGTTTAAATCTTCGAATAAGATAGTTATATATATATATATATATATATATATATATATATATATATATATATATATATATATATATATATATATATATATATATATATATATGAATCGAATGATGTTATGAACATCATTACCACCTCAAATATAGTAGGTAAACCTACTATAAGTGACAAGAAATGATCTAGCTTCAAAGGATCCTTGGATGGCTTGAAAGTTTTTGAAGTAGAATCATGACACGAAAACAAGTTCAAGTAAGATTATCATTCGAATTAAGATTGTTATAGTTATAGAAATTGAATCAAAGTTTGAATATGAGTATTACCTTGAATTAAAAATATATCTTACTGTAAATAAGAAAGATTTCTTGAGGTTGGATGATCACTTGAAATGGATTTGCAAGATTGGAAGTAATCTAGTAAGCTTGAAAGGGTTTTCGAAGTATTTTTGAAGTATTCTTCCTATGATGATTATAGCTTGATTATTGAATTAATTTTTGATGAAGATGATGATTAGATTACTGTAAAATTCGTTCTTAATGTGTGTGTGTGTGTGTGTGTGTGTGTATGTGTGTGTTGAGAGGGAATTAGAAAGGAAAATGGAAATGAAATGAAGTGAATGGTGAGTGGTGAGTGGTGAGTGGGGTTAAAAGGAGTTCTTATTAGTTGACTAGTTCATGGTAGAAGTTAAACTTGATTAGTCATGCATGACATAATCAAGAGTGGAATCCCATGCTAGTTCCTATTTGTATATACCCATAGTAAGTACGTCTAGAAGCTGTGTATAATACGGATATGAATACGACTAGAATTCGTGATGAAAAACGAATGGGAATGTAAGTGTAACCATTTTTGTTAAGTATAAGTATTTTGATATATGTCCTTAAGCTTTTCAAAAGTGTATTAATACATCTTAATACAATACATGTATATACATTTTAACTGAGTCGTTAAGTCATCGTTAGTCGTTACATGTAAGTGTTGTTTTTGAAACCTTTAAGTTAACGATCTCATTTAATGTAGTTAACCCATTGTTTATTATATCTAATGAGATGTTAAATTATCATATTATCATGATAACATGGTGTATGAATATATCTTAATACTATATATATATATATATATATATATATATATATATATATATATATATATATATATATATATATATATATATATATATATATATATATATATATATATATAAACACGTCGTTACAACGATAATCGTTACATATATAGCTTGTTTTGAAATCCTTATGTTAGTAGTCTTGTTTTACATATGTAGTTCATTTGTTAATACACTTAATGATATATTTAATTATCATTTTATCATGTTAAACATAGTGTATTAATATCTTAACATGATACATATGTATTTAGTAATACATTGTTATAACGATAGTCGTTATATATATCGTTTCGCGTTTTCTTAAATTTACTACTTTCATTTTATGTATCTTACTTATTGTTATTGTACTTGGTGAGATACTTACTCATCATAATAACATGTTATATATATATATAATATATATATATATATATATATATATATATATATATATATATATATATATATATATATATATATATATATATATATATATATATATATATATATCATGTCGGTTTTTACAAGTTTTAATGTTCGTGAATCGTCGGACAATTTGGGTGACCAATTGACTACATAACACATTTCAATAAATCAAGTCTTAACAAGTTTGATTGCTTAACATGTTGGAAACATTTAATCATGCAAATATAGTTTTCATTTAATATATAATCATGGAAAAGTTCGGGTCACTACATGGTAGGGACACGCCTTTTTGAGAAGACCTTTGGCTCGGGGAACAACGTTTGAAGGATAAGTTTCCAAGACTCTATCAACTAGAGACCTCGAAAAATGTTTATGTTGGTGACAGAGTGTGCAAAGGAGATTCGGGTTTAGCTTTCTTATGGCAGTGGAATTGGAATTTGTTTGGAAGAGCTCGATCAGAACATCTAAAAAATCTGCTCGGGTCGATGAGGTTCTGCTCAAATGAAGCTGACTATTGGAAGTGGAAATTAGATACCAGCGGCATATTTTAAAGTTATGTAATGGCTACTTTGTTAGATGAAAAGTTGTTGCATAACTCCTTTCAGGCTCATGAAACAATTAGAAACAAGTTAACTCCGAAGAAAGTGGAAATCTTCGCTTGGAGATCACTCAGAAGAAGGATTCCAACCCGGGTGGATCTCGACAAAAAATGTATAGATCTATACTTGGTGAGGTGTCCTATGTGCAATGAGGATCTAGAGACGGTAGAACACGCAATCCTGTTTTGTAAGTCCGCAATGGAGGTGTGGTCTCGAGTATTCCAATGGTGGCAATTGGGTAGTGTTTCGACATTGTCAATTAATTAAATCTTCAACGACACGAGTCCATACGTATCTTCAAATGGAAATGGCATTTTATGGCAAGTGGTTAAATGGGTGAGTGGATATTTGATTTGGAAGAATCGTAACCACAAGGCTTTTGGTAAGAAAGCATCTCCTGGTTCGGTGATACTACTCGCAATCCAAAGCAAAAGCTTCGAATGGATTACCAAAAGATCAAAAAAATATGTCTTTTCGTGGCAACAGTGGCTCATCCAGCCTAGTCTGTGTGGATTGGTACCTCCTCGGGCTGGGGTGGGCTGAATACAATGGGCGATTGTTATCTTCGTGGGTCATAGTTTGTAGCAGGCTATTCAATAGTCCGTGTTATTTAGTCGAGTAGCAGATTGTTTTCTTGTAAATTAGTCCAGATCAAATTGTTCGTGAATGTTGTGTGAGATGTTGTACATCATATTCTTGAGCCTCATGATGTATATATGTGTACTTGAGCCTGGGATGTGTGATTTGTTGCAAGTGTTGTGATATATGTGAAATAAAAATATTCTTTGCTTTTCAAAAAAAAAAAAACTATTTATTAATTTATATGTAATATTTATCTTTTATGTATTTATTATTACAAATTTAATTTTTATTTTTCGGCAAAAAACTTAAAACTTTATTATCATATCTTTTCATCAACCGATTAAAGAACCAATCAAGTCTTATAAGAAAGCAATTTGACATGTCACAGTTCTAAAAAGCATACCTAACAACTAACCTAACAAAGGGAAGCCAAGCAAAGAAACGATAAATCGGACAACATGCTTTCAAACTACAAACCACAACTGAAGAACACAAGCCGATCAAAGCACAAAAACTCAGGAAAAATCACAAACCGAGTTAAAGGCGACCAAGAATATCTACGGCATGAGAAACTTTTTTACCTCTCACACCCGACTTCTAGACCTTCCCATCCAACTGTGACACCGCATTTTCCCTAATGGGACACATACGGGAAAGTTTTAGGTGATCCGAATGATGGAGCCTTCGACGAACCCACTAACTTCCCTTCGACCATAAGGGGATTAATAATATTCTTAAAGAAACCTTCAAAGGTCTTCGATGGACTTCCACTCTCTGGATCAATCTCTTCACCTCTGAGATAAAAAAAAGTCATCACCCTCTAATGATTCTTCTTGTTTTACCTCTTGGAAATGTTTGCAACAACTTGCAGAAGCCAAAGAAACATAAGTCCTATTATCATCCTGTCCACTAGAAGAAAGCAAAGGCCCATAACCACAACCTTTTAATCCAGCAGCACTATTTTACCCCATAACACCAACCATCGACCCATTTTTACATTCAGGCCTAATAACAAGCGGCAATCATCAGAAGTAGCAATCGAGGAAAATTGGTAAAAAATTCCCCTATTTCAAAAATTTGTTTAACAATATGCCCACAAGAAAACATAATTGTAAAATTCCCTCTAAACAGTGACGACCCGGAAAATTTCGACTAATTTTAAATCAAACATTCGATACGATATTATATTAATGACACGATAAGCAAAGTCCGTTATGTTGTGTCTCAAAATTTTTGAACTATTTTCATTACATTCCTTTAACATCGACCAGTTTCGACGATTCACGAACAATTGATTGTAAATAGATGTGTGTGTGTGTGTGTATATATATATATATATATATATATATATATATATATATATATATAAACGGTAATTGAAAATATAAGTTTAAATATTATATGTTGTTGTTATTAAAAAAAAATTATTTATGTAAAATAATATGCGAAATAATAAAGATGTTATTAAAATGAATCTATATATATATAAAGTATATTAAGTATAATTATTAAATGATTATAATACCCGTTAGATTAAAAAGTAACTATTCACAAGAACTGTTTGATCAAAATTTGTAGATATATTTTTTGCCAATAAATTGTTACCATATCCTCACATCTAACAAGATAATACATCTATCAAACTTTTCACATCACCTTTCAATTTTCCAATTTCACTTTACAGGATGTTTATAAAATTTTTAAGTTATTAAATAAATAAATAATGTATTACATAAATAATAGTTATTACTGTAATCTAATAACAAACAATAATCTAATAGTATTATACATATTATATTAATTAATAATAACTAATATAGATTAATTTACGCCACATCATTCCACTTTCATACTTAATAGTTTATCAAAAGTAATAGAATAGTTAAAACATCCATCTTTAATCACATCCAAGTTTATCGTTTTCTCTAAAAGTGGTTCTAGTCAATCTTATACAACTTCAAATATAATCTACACATTAAATTCAATCCAAGGTTAAAGAAAAGAAAAGAACCCCTTTGAACTACCCCACTTATCAATATTAATTGCCGTGATTTTTGCTAATTAACGCGTCATTGTATACTACTTTACACAAGATAAATATTTGGTTGCCAAAAATTCAAACTTCATGTGCATATGATTAAACAACCCCACATCACCCATTTTTCCTTTGCTACTGTAATTTATGTCAATCAATTAAAAATAGATTTGTTGTTTTCTTTTGATCAAAGAATTACTTGACATATTCCTTGCTTCTTTCCTGTGTAAAAACCGACACCCACTAACAACATATATGATATATATATATATATATACATAGACATGTTGCATTCATTCCACCATCTCTCAAATATATATCTATTTTTTTTCTATCGAACCAACCATGAGGACCACAAACCGTTAACATAATTTACAACTAGCTACAAATTTGCTTCTACTTCCGTACGCCTTACACCTTGAACCACCACTCAACCACCTCCCATCACTCGCCACTTCAACGCCCTGAATAACCACCATCAAAATTGTTACATTTTTTTCATTTCTTCGTAAAACTTACACCACCATCATTCAAATCGTCACCTCAACTGTTGTAAACTACTCAATCCATCACCACCACAGCCATCTTCACAACCATAACTGAACACCATCGCCTTCATTATCTCTCTCTCTCTCGTTATATCTCTTTATCCTAATTCAAGTCGTGAGTATAAACCCACCAACAACCACGTAAAAAAAATAAGCTGCTGCAAGTGTTGTCGGTTTACAACCACTACAAAACCACTAGAACAATCACCACCTACATCAACTATTGTAGCTGCTATTTTTTTCTGATCAAACCGCCAAACAAACACCACTGCCATAACAGCAGTTTCAATTTTTTCTGCTCTCCTTAAATGAACAAGCAGGTTGCTTATGTGCAGCTGCACCATCGAGCTGTTATTGCTACTTTTTGATTGTCATATTAGCTGAGAACCCACCCAAAACAAACATCTTTTGATCACTATTGAAGCTCCCTGCTGCTACTACTGCATTTTTTAAAAAAAAAAAAACAGTCACGAACCAAATACAATGAAGATGATGAGTTGTAAAGAAGAAAACGCGTGTTTGTTGTTTCTGTGTACCAGACAAAACCCACCACCCACTTGATTATTTTATTCGCATGATATATTACAATTCCCAGCCACTTTTGGATTGATTAATCGATTGATTGGTGGCAGACAACATTTAGCAAGTAACCCCACAATCCAATTTGATACGTGTAGCATAAAATGGAATCGAGAAACTAGTATATCCATTTTATTTGTTGGGCCGTTTCTTTTTCATTGGGCCGTGAAATCTCTTTTTCATTTGGGCTGTGATCCAGCTACATTATTGCTGTTGGACTGCTGCCATTTTCTGTTTGATAGTTGGGCCGTGAATCTGTTACATTATTGGGCCGTGAACCGAGTTTTTGATTTTGGGCCGTACTGTTTAATTTGGGCTTGTACTTGTTGTTGGGCCGAGAAAATCATGAGCCGAAACAATCACTCACCTGCCACTTGATTTTTTTATTTTAAGGTATATTATACTTATTATTAATATTGTATTATAAATTATAAATATTATTGTTATATGATTATGATTATGATAAAGGATGACAACGATGGTGAATGTGATAAAGAAAACTATATCATTAAGTGATGTAATGAGAATAAATATAATCATGATATATGATGACATAGTTTGACGATGATGAGTAAAATAGGATGCCAATTAGAAAATGATAATTATAATATTGATAATGAAGTTGATAATGGATTAAGATGATGATACTAAAGTGATGATGATCATTAAACACGATGATGATGAATGACATAAGGATTAGGATAATGATAAATTAATGATACATAAAATAATCAACGTGGTCATGATATAGACGATAATGAAAACGTGATGTCATGATATGATGATGAGTATGGTGGCAAGTAAAATGATACGGTGATGAAGAGAAATTAATAAAACGATAAGCGTGATTAGGATTAGATGATGATGATGATAATAGAAGTTAGGGATGATGATGATTCAAAACAGAAAAATGAGTTAAAAGATATTAAAATCTTAATAATAACAGAAAGGATAGAACAGAGGAATGGTTACGGATGTTATCGGGTTAGCGGGAGGTCTCGGGTTCGAGCCCGGACTGGGGCATTTTTTTTTTAGAAAAGCTTTAGAAGGTAGTTTTCGATATCAATATTTTTATTATTATTGTTATTATTAGATTACTTATTATCATTAATAAAATTTATATCATAAATTATTAGTATTATCATTACAAACATTATTATTATTAGTACTATCTTTATCATTAATAATAAAATTATCATTTTTATTATTAGAATTATCATAATTTCTATCATAATTAGTATTATTTTTATCATTATTATTATTAGTAGTATTAATATATCAAATGAAGATTTTCTATATAAAAATATATTTATGACATAAAACCTAACCATATTAGTACTTTGTAATAAATGTTAATTATCTATATAAAGATAAATATATCTAACTAAGTTATTAATAAAACACATGATTTAAAATAACAAATAAAATCACTAATAATATATATATTGTTCGATTACCATTACATGTATTAATATACATAATTGATTAAATGTTCGTGAATCCGAGGCCAACCCTGCATTTGTTCAGTATTGTCGTATGCATATTTTTACTACAAAATATCGTATCGTGAGTTCATTTGCTCCCTTTTACTCTTTATATTTTGGGACTGAGAATACATGCGCTGTTTTTACAACTGCTTTACTAAATGCTTTTGAAATATATTTTGAACTGAGAATACATGAACTGCTTTTATAAATGTTTGACGAGATAGACACAAGCAAAACATTCCTCGAATGAATTATTATGCAGACAGAAGTTCTGTGGATTATTATTGAATTAGTTGGATGTGATAATTGTCACTAATTGTTGTGAATATTTCCCCTGATTATTATTGCTTGGTAACCTAAGAATTGGAAACGGGTATGGCCCTAATTCACTCGAATCCTAAAGGTAGCTACCGGGTTTAACACCCCCACCCAGAATGTTCACTAGACGGAAGAGCTAGTGGGCGTGATGTTTAGTACTTCGAAGTTTATATATTATACATACGAGATGTTCTGTTTTGGGGATATTATTTATGCGCATTATATGTTAAGGTCGGTTACCAAGCCAAGCAATGAATACAAAGTGAATGTTATGTATCGAGAGAATGATTTTTATACACAGGTTATGTGTATTATTTTTTTGTGCACGAGATATGTGTACGGTTATTTAAAAATCGCGAGGCAACCTACGGGGGAGAAAAGGATACGAACCTACTCTGCCAAGCATTATGAAAAATGGTTTAGTACACGAGATAGGTGTACTGTATTTAAATCTTGTGGTCTATCAAAATGATGAATTTTATTGTTTATGATAAACCTATGAACTCACCAACCTTTTGGTTGACACTTTTAAAACATGTTTATTCTCAGGACTGAAAGAAATCTTTCGCTGTGCATTTGCTCATTTTAAAGACATTACTTGGAGTCGTTCATCGTAATGGGACCATATGTTGAAGACTTCGTCCAGATGGATTAGGACGGGTTATGACATGTGGTATCAGAGCGGTGGTCTTAGCGATCCAGGTCTTGCATTAGTGTGTCTAACTGATAGTCGTTAGGATGCATTAGTGAGTCTGGACTTCGACCTTAGCTGCATATTATAAGTTTAGTTTATCATTCCTAGTGAATTTTTTTTCATGTTTATCATTCCTAAATCTTGAAACGTGTTTTTGCATTTATTGCATGCACGGTGTATAGACGAATCATATCCTATCATATCTATTACCGTGGATCTTATTTGGCACTTTCCGAAATTTCCTCCGTAAATTACGGAATCTTTTTGCTATATAAATGTATTCGAGAAGACGAAAATATCATCCAGTATTCAGCCCTCAATTCATATCAAGATTCATTTCATAACTTTCTGTGATCGCGTAAGATGGCCTCTTCGAATAGACCAAGTTCCTCCAGCTCCGAAGATAGCGTGACGGGAGCGCATCAACCGATCAACTACCGTGATTTCTTTAGAAAGTGGGGATGGGTTCGAGAAATACTTACCCTATGGAGAAATGAAGAAGGTACTCCATATCACTAGCCGAACTTACCACCTAATGTCAGAGTACTCGATCCGCTTACCGGCGAACCTATTCGCAATACCGTTTTCACTCTTTTCGCAAGGATTTTCTGCCTCGAAGGTTGACTCGATGTAGTTAAAGATAGTATTCGTCCTCTACTCATGAATTCTAATCAGATAGGATTATTAGAAGAAGTAAGAAGACTTCGAACTAAATATCAAGAATTGATAAACCTTACGGAAGAATAGGTAGAACTAATTCATAGACTAGAGCGTAAAGTAGAAAACCTGGAGGTGACGGTGTTCGATTTGGAAGCTAGACTCGCATCTACTGCGCAGGTACCACAAGCAGTACCGACACCAACAATGACACCACCAGTACCAGCATCCTCTCCAGCACCACAAGCACTGCAATCACCACAAGCTCCGTAGGCACCACATACACCGAAGAGTACCGAGAATGATGAATTATGAAATATTAATTCATTACTTTCGGTTCACGATTAAAAGGATATACGTATATACGTTTATGTATACCTCGAGATCGTAATAAAAAAATTCTTTTCATATTAACTATGATGTGTGAATTGTTTTTAACGGGTAGGTAATACCCGAGAAAGATAAAAGAAGCTTTAAAGGGCTTTTATCATATTTAATTCACATATGCTATCATTCACATCTTTTATCAACGATTTAACAATCGAAATCTATAATCTTTAATCTTCGTTCTACATATCGTTCTACATCGATTATCTTCATTCTACATATCGTTCTACCTCATTTATCTTCGTTCGACATGGCGATTATGTAATCTCTAATGTTTTAGAGATTATGTATTCTAGTTCTAACAATAAATCAAATGAGTTTAATATTATATTAACTCGTTAAATCCATGATTACATCTGAATAAAATATATATGTATATATATTTTCATAAAGATTATAATTAAAAGTTCTCTTGTACAAACTATTGATGATGTGAATATTTTAACGGGTAGGTAATACCTAGAAATATTTAGATTTCACATTAATAAGTTACACTGTACATTCTTCAATTCAGATTCAGCAGTCATTAACAATACTCCTCAAATCCACATATATACATATCCGTTCACCAAAGAACAACTATTTTCATTCAAATTCAATTTCATATTCGGATTTTGACCGATCAGAATCCAAGTCAAAATTTGACAAGTGGCATAATGAAGAAAATAATGGACAAAATAAAATTTATTAGTAACCAATTAATTAACTACGTAAAACTTTAAACCTACACTAACCATGGACAATTAAAAAGTATTAAAAGAGTAGGAAATATTAATTATAACACATTTTGATTTAAAATATTGTTAATATGTTACATCTACTACAGTTAAATATTTCCTCAAGTTTGACACTTGATTTCATCTTAAACATCATTTATATCTTGACAATTACAATCTTCATTCAAACCCTTCAAACTCTTGAAAACACTTCGGATTGATAACCAATGATTCAAATATGGTGACATGGAATGCTGATGAAGCAGAAAAAGTTGTAGATGGTCTTAATGACCAAAAGGTTTGATGATAAAGAACGGAGTGTTGGAAACACTCAATAGAAAATTTGGTACTGAAAAATGGATTGAGCAAACCATGAAGGAGTCTGTAGACAAATCACCAGGATTAAAATTGTACTTAACGAATCCAGACGATTCAGTATCTGACAAAATCTCTAGCGAATATCTTGCTCCTTGCCTATTTTAAATCCTTGCGGAAAAGTTTCTGCATCATCTTTTAATTTTAGATATTTTAAAAATTTAAAATATCATCGTATCTTTTATTATTAATATCTTCGATATTTCTGAAGATATATTCATAACTATTCTTTTCTGAGGTTATTTATCTCCTCATGCTATCTATGTTACATCATAAAAGAAACTGTTTTAGTTTCTATCATTCTGTAAAATTTAAGTTTAAATTATGAATGATTTCTGGAGAAGTGTTGGGAATTGAAGCATGATTTAGTATAATATAATGACGCCCGACCAATGTGATTATATTACAGTAAGTCATGCTAAATTCACAGATTTCACCCTCATCATGTACCATGTTACCCGACTCTTTCATACTACTTAATCCCTAAGCATATCACGGAAATATTTCCTTGATGTTTCTGTTCTTCTGTAATTCCAACAGTTGCTAATAAATCGTGATATTACGTTCCTTCCTGCTTAGAACATTATAATCATTCGAAACTCTATATCTAAGAATTCTGGACCATTATTCGCTTGATTTGAAGTCGGGAAGAGAAAAACAAGAGCATAGAGCTCCGAAATATAAAAGAAAATATAAAGCCGATCACAAACAAATAAATTACAAACCGTGTATATCTATGCGAATAGCAAGATAAAGACACGGGAGAATTAGAAATACTATAATCCCAAGGGAATAGTAGAAGTGAATAGATTCCTCCGGTGGTAAATGGAAAAGAAGAATGACAGATGCGATAGTCAGGAAAATATCAAGAATCAGAACTGGATTTAGCATTTTCAAAATCTTTTGAAAGTATGAACTGAGGAAGAAAATATAGGAGTGGTGAAAATAATGGAACGGAAGAGATGAATTTGTAGTAAAATATCAGACAAAGAAATCGAGGCAGGTTATCGCATTTAATCAAAATTTCTTAAATCAGATCTTTTATGGATTACGAAGATTTTCTTTAAAATCCCTTGAATTCCGGAATTCAACCGTGACTATGTCAACAGTTAAGACAAATCTTTATTTCATTCATTTCATTCTTTTGTGATAGCTTCACTCGTACGCATCACAAAATATCGAATCATTTTATCTATATTAATCAATAATGATAAAATTCTATTTATCAACTCATATTCGTCGTGAAAACATTTTTAATGTTAGTCATGACAACCTCGATCAAATTTCGAGACGAAATTTCTTTAACGGGTAGGTACTGTGACGACCCGAAAAATTTTGACTAATTTTAAATCAAACTTTCGAAACGATATTATATTTATGACAAGATAAGCAAAGTCCGTTATGTTGCGTCTCAAAATTTTTGAACTATTTTCATTATATTCATTTAACATCGAGCAGTTTCGACGATTCATGAACAATTGATTGTAAATAGATGTGTGTGTGTATGTATATAAACGGTAATTGAAAATATAAGTTTAAATATTATATGTTGTTTTTATTAAAAAAAATTATTTATGTAAAATAATATGCTAAATAATAAAGATGTTATTAAAATGAATCTATATATATATATATATATATATATATATATATATATATATATATATATATAAAGTATATTAAGTATAATTATTAAATGATTATAATACCCGTTAGATTAAAAAGTCACTATTCACAAGAATGGTTTGATCAACATTTGTAGATATATTTTTTTGCAAAAAAATTGTTACCATATCCTCACATCTAACCAAATAATACATCTATCAAACTTTTCACATCACCTTTCTATTTTCCAATTTCACTTTACACGATGTTTATAAAATTTTTAAGTTATTAAATAAATAAATAATGTATTACATAAATAATAGTTATTACTATAATCTAATAACAAACAATAATCTAATAGTATTATACATATTATATTAATTAATAATAACTGATATAGATTAATTTATGCCACATCATTCCATTTTCATACTTAATAGTTTATCAAAAGTAATAGAATAGTTAAAACATCCATCTTTAATCACATCCAAGTTTATCGTTTTCTCTAAAAGTGGTTCTAGTCAATCTTATACAACTTCAAATATAATCTACACATTCAATTCAATCCAAGGTTAAAGAAAAGAAAAGAACCCCTTTGAAGTACCCCACTTGTCAATATTAATTGCCGTGATTTTTGCTAATTAACGCGTCATTGTATACTACTTTACACAAGATAAATATTCAGTTGCCAAAAATTCAGACTTCACGTGCATATGATTAAACAACTCCACATCACCCATTTTTCCTTTGCTACTGTTATTTATGTCAAACAATTAGAAATAGATTTGTTGTTTTCTTTTGATCAAAGAATCACTTGACATATTCCTTGCTTCTTTCATGTGTAAAAACCAACACCCACTAACATCATATATGAGATATATATATATATATATATATATATATATATATATATATATATATACATAGACATGTTGCATTCATTCCACCATCTCTCAAATATTTATCTATTTTTTTTTCTATCGAACCAACTATGAGGACCACAAACCATTAACATAATTTACAACTAGCTACAAATTTGCTTCTACTTCCGTACGCCTTACACCTTGAACCACCACTCAACCACCTCCCATCACTCGCCACTTCAACACCCTGAATAACCACCATCACCATCGTTACAGTTTTTTTCATTCCTTCGTGAAACTTACACCACCATCATTTAAATCGTCACCTCAACTGTTGTAAACCACTCAATCCATCACCACCACAACCATCTTCACAACCATAACTGAACACCATCGCCTTCATTATCTTTCTCTCTCTCTCTCTCTCTCTCTCTCTCTCTCTCTCTCTCTCTCTCTCTCGTTATATCTCTTTATCCTAATTCAAATCGTGAGTATAAACCCACCAACAACCACGTAAAAAAATAAGATGCTGCAAGTGTTGTCAGTTTACAACCACCACAAAACCACTGGAACAATCACCACCTACAGCCACTATTGTAGCTACTATTGTTTTCTGATCAAACCGCCAAACAAACACCGCTGCCATAACAACAGTTTCAGTTTTTTCTGCTCGCCTTAAACGAACAAGCAGGCTGCTTATGTGCAGCTGCACCATCGAGCTGTTGTTGCTACTTTTTGATTGTTATATTAGCAGAGAACCCACCCAAAACAAACATCTTTTGATCACTATTGAAGCTCCCTGCTGCTACTACTGCATTTTTTTTTAAAAACAGTCACGAACCAAATACAATGAAGATGATGAGTTGTAAAGAAGAAAACGTGTGTTTGTTGTTTCTGTGTACCAGACGAAACCCACCACCCACTTGATTATTTTATTTGCATGATATATTACAATTCCCAGCCACTTTTGGATTGATTAATCGATTGATTGGTGGCAGACAACATTTAGCAAGTAACCCCACAATCCAATTTGATACATGTAGCATAAAATGGAATCGAGAAACTAGTATATCCATTTTATTTGTTGGGCCGTTTCTTTTTCATTGGGCCATGAAATCTCTTTTTCATTTGGGCTGTGATCCAGCTACATTATTGCTGTTGGACTGCTGCCATTTTCTGTTTGATACTTGGGCCGTGAATCTGTTACATTATTGGGTCGTGAACCGAGTTTTTACTGTTGGGCCGTACTGTTTCATTTGGGCTTGTACTTGTTGTTGGGCCGAGAAAATCATGAGCCGAAACAATCACTCACCTGCCACTTGATTTTTTTATTTTAAGGTATATTATACTTATTATTAATATTGTATTATAAATTATAAATATTATTGTTATATGATTATGATTATAATAAAGGATGACAACGATGGTGAATGTGATAAAAAAAAATGATATCATTAAGTGATGTAATGAGAATAAATATAATCATGATATATGATGACATAGTTTGATGACGATGAGTAAAATAGGATGCCAATTAGAAAATGATAATTATGATATTGATAATGAAGATGATAATGGATTAAGATGATGATACTAAAGTGATGATGATCTTTAAGCATGATGATGATGAATGACATGATGATTAGGATAATGATAAATTAATGATACATAAAATAATCAACGTGGTCATGATATAGACGATAATGAAAACGTGATGTCATGATATGATGATGAGTATGGTGGCAAGTAAAATGATAACGTGATGAAGAGAAATTAATAAAACGATAAGCGTTATTAGGATTAGATGATGATGATGATAATAGAAGTTACCAAGCTAAGCGATGAATGCAAAGTGAATGTTATGTAACGAGAGTATGATTTTTATACACAGGTTATGTGTATTATTTTTTTTGTACACGAGATATGTGTACGGTTATTCAAAAATCGCAAGGCAACCTACGGGGGAGAAAAGGATACGAATCTACTCTGCCAAGCATTATGAAAAATGGTTTAGTACACGAGATAGGTGTACTGTATTTAAATCTTGTGGTCTATCAAAATGATGAATTTTATTGTTTATGATAAACCTATGAACTCACCAACCTTTTGGTTGACACTTTTAAAACATGTTTATTCTTAGGTCTGAAAGAAATCTTCCGCTGTGCATTTGCTCATTTTAAAGACATTACTTGGAGTTGTTCATCGCAATGGGACCATATGTTGATGACTTCCTCTAGATGGATTAGGACGGGTTATGACATAAACACCCATCACGCACCACGCATGAGACGTGCAATCCCGTGCATGGTGCTTGTCACCGATCATCGTTATTGGTAATACCCTCATAACACCCAAAGCTCACCACGCACACTGTGTGTTGGTTCGTGCATGGTGTGTGTTGCACATGATAAGATAGGATATTCAAGATACGATTCTCTACATTTTTCTCTGATTTTTTCGATTTTCAAGATCTTAACAGGCAAAAAATGACCGAAGCAGACATCGTCATCAACAACATAATTACCACCATCACCACCGCTACAACCAACATCATTACCACTAACAGCACCACCACCAAGAACATATATACAGATAATTTCTCGATACCACTGTCACCACCACCAACATCATCACCAACACCACACCAATCACAACCACGACCAGACACCACACCATTCACCACCATCAACAACATCAATACAGATTTGGCTCAGTACCTCTATCACCACCACCAAAAGCATCATCACCACTACCACACCAATCACCACCAAGATCACGCATTAAGCACCACCGTTCATCAAGACCAACAACATCAATACATATATTGGCTCGATACTACCATCACCACCACCACTACACCAACCCCGTTCATCGCTAGTACCACACCAATCACCACCAACAACAACATGAACACCACCACAAGTTCCTCATTCATCTCCATTACCACACCAATCACCACCACCACCACCATCCTCATCACCACCGCCTCCATCATCACCCAATTTCAAATCATTTACTTTTAAATAGTTCTTGATCTTTATACCCAAAAAAACACAAAGCAAAATGTTGCAAATGTTGATAGTGAAGAGTATGGGAGAGTTACCTTAGCATCCTTTTCTAACCAATTCCAAACCTTCGATAATCAAATCAAGAAGTTGCAATAAACGGCTGTTGCAATGCAAGTGTGGTGTGACAAGTGTGATGGTCCTCACCTTACAAAAGATTGTCATCTAGTTACTCAAGTCAACATGAATAATATACCGATGATGACGGAGGATTAAGCAAACTATGCAGGATATGTTAGGAAGGGTGATTTGACAATTACCGATATTCTGAGAAACCAAGGTTATCAAGGAAACATGGGTTTCCAAAGGGGTAGTTCATCGGGCTACAACAACAATTTTCAAAATAACCAAGGCTATCAAGGAAGTCAAGAGCAAGTATCCTTTAATTTTCAAGGAGACGGATTCAACAACAACAACCGAAACAACAACTTCACCTAAAACCAAGGTTACAATCAACAACCCTACAACTCGAACCAAGAAAACTACCCACAATCCAATCAACAACAATTTCACCAAAACCAAAGTTATAACCAAAACCAAAGCTACCAAAAACGGAACACATCCAACTAATACCAATCACCTATGCAACAACAATTCGAGAAGAAATCATCTATTAAGGATGTGCTAATAAGTTACATGAAGAAAGCGGAGACCAATGAAGCATTGTTGAAACAAGAGAATGAGTTGATCAAGCAACAAATGTGAAACCATGAAGCCTGTATTCAAAACTTCGAACGAGATTTAGGTTGTGTTGCAAACCTCTTATCGAAGAGATGAACAAGTACTCTTTCATCAAACACACAAGTCAACCCAAATAACAAAAACAACAATGGTCAAACCCGAAACGAGCATGTCAATGCTATCTCTACCCTGAGTGGTTTGAAACTTAATGAACCAACTACAACACCTAAACCATAAAAACCTATTACAACTACTGTAAGTAACTGGGGGTGAATAGTTACTTAATATGATTTTTAACACTTTTTCGATGATCAACAAGATTTGAACAATCCTTGATCACTTTAATCAACTCAAACTAATGTGCGTCGTGTTTATGTTTGTAGTAGTGCGGAATGTAGAGTAAATAATATAAACACAAGGATTTATAGTGGTTCGGGTGAATGTTAACTAATCTACCTTAATCCACTCCTCGATTCACTAATCGGGAGTTTTGCTTCACTAAGCACCTTTCTTCAAATCCGGCGGAGATCCGATTTACAAGCCTTGTACTTCTTCTTAGACAACAAACATAGTCCTTCTATCCCTTTGAAAGATTACCTCTAACTTAGATCAACCTGTCTTCACCTTAGACAAGTATTAATTCCCAATAGAATTAATCAACTCCCTAGTTCCCTTTAAGGAAGATGATAGCTAAGCTAGCATATGCTTCTAGTTTTAAAGTACAAGACTCACCCTTTCTAGTGATGACAATCCTAAGACAATTCTAAGGGTTAATACAACACTATGTAAACTCACAAAAATAGTAATTTGATAGTAAGTTTACAACCCCTTCTATAATCTATGAGATAATAGAACTTCTCTTTCTAATCACAAACATATGTATAAGTGTTATGTTCTTGTGATTCTCTAATGATTTTGAGTTGTAGCATGTAAGAGGTCCAAGTAGTAAAAGTTCTCCAAGTCTTGCTATATATATGGAGAGATAAAAAAAAGTAGTCGTTGCTGCGCTGGGACCACAGTCGACCGTTGGTCGACCGCACGCAGTCCAGTCCAAAATTCCTATCCGTTGTATAGCCGTTTGAATCAGTTTTGGACTTTAATCTTTGGACTCTTTTCTTCATTTAACACTTACAAAAGATACCCAACATCCTATACAAGTACTATATGCATTAAGTGTTCATTTACCTTGGATATATTGCCTTGATAGTGATTTGTCATGCTTAAAGTGGAAAGTCTAACATTCTTGAATACAAGTCATGATTATCATTTGAGGCAATCTCAATTTTGTCATAATATTTTTTTGTAACTAACACATTTGCTAAATCCATATTGGTTGGTTAATATGTCATTGATCATAACAACCCACTTTAATCACAAAGCACACTAGTATTCAATTTTTTTCTTTTGAACGACAAATTATATTAAAAACTCTAACAATACAAAAGTTCTCACAAGATGCTAAACATAACGATACGGAGCTAGAATCCTATGCTAACATCTACAATACTCACAATAATATCTCAAAATAATAATTACAAAACAAAGACTTATGTATTTTGCAACCAATTGAGCCACTCGATATTTTTTGATTTACATCTCTTCATGACCCATTCGTAGCTCTTTACTTGAATGTCATTTAAAGCAACTGGAGGAGACCAACACAATTTTTTAAACACCATTTGGTTCCCATTTTTCCAAATGAGATAAGCGCTAGTCCTCACCATTGCTTACCAAATCTTCTCACCCACTTCCGAACATTGTAAAGGATAACTTCCACTTAGAATATTGTCGATATAGTGTTGTGACGAGACAATACCCCACCAATTTAAAACTTTAACCCAAATTTCACGAACCTTATCACACGAGAATAATGCATGATCAACCTTCTCCACCACCTCACCGCATAAAGGATAAAGAATGGAATGGAGATCAATCCCCTGTTTGTCAAGTTCGACTAAAATGGACACCCCTGTTTGTCAAGTTCGACTAAAATGGACAATCTATTCCGCCTTACCCTCCACACGAAAACACCCACTTTAATTGGAACAAGTTTATTTCTTTGAGTTGAAAAATTAGATACATTTGAAGGAAAGCATTTAACCATGATATGTTTTGTTAGAGATTTAGTTGGAAAAGATACCGGATCCGCATAAATTCCAAGACCAAGTATCATCCTTCTCGATCACTAACCAAATTGACGATAGTTCAGCTAACTCCCCCGGCGTTCTGCCTGTTACCTCACGGACCCATGATGTAACGACCCGGATTTTTCTGACTACTTGATTATACTATTTACATGATTTAAAAATTCCGACTTGATAAGCAATGAATTTTAATAAGTCTTGAACCTCTGAAAATATTTTTACACAAGCTTTTGATCACCCTTTTATTCCGACGATTCACGAACGTCATAACTTGATTTAATTGTTTAATTGTTTAATTATTGTGTATATATATGAATTTATATATATTTAACTTGAAAATATGATAATTAAATATCTCATTAAGTATATTAACAAAGTATTATATATATATTTTCATACTACTAATTTAAAAAGTTTTTGAACAATATATATGTTACTATTTAAATGACGTAATTAACTTATGTTGAAATGTATTTACATATAATGTATTACGAGTGTAAATACATCCTTACAAGTATTGAATATACTTTATAATATACCAATACATATGAAGGATAGCTATACTCGTATTTCCATTCAATTTTCTCAAGAATTCTACTCGCATTCATACGGTATTTTTACCTGTATTATACACAGCTTCTAGAAGTACTTACAATTGGTATATATCAATAGAAATTTTCAATAATGGAATAATATGTCATGCATTACCTAATGGTTTTTAACTTATACTAGATATTTTTTACAAAATGACAAATTACAACTAGTATATAAAGACACCATATTTGATCAAATTTTTACCATTTCATTTTCTAATTTTTACTTTATGTTTACTTACACACACATACTCTCTCTAGTTCTAGTATCCTTTTCTTTGTTCTTCATCTATTTCTAGAAATTTCAAGCTTCAAAATCAAGGTATTAACCTTGCCTAAATTCTTGTTCAATTCATATGTTTATAGCTATCTATATAAGAATTTATAAACTAGAACATAGTTTAGTTGATTCTAAACTTATTTGAAAAACTAATATAATATTTCTAACTTAACTCTAATAACACTTATTTAAATGTATTATGATATTATATTAAGTTAATATAAGAACTTATAACTTGTACATATGAATAGCACCTTGAAACTTAACATATATCGTTTAATCTCCATTCGGTAAAAAGCGGGATGTTTTGGGTTGGGAATTAAAAACATATCTTAGACTTTGAGTTCGAGGCTAAGACTTTGGAAATATGTTAATATATGTAAATAAGACTTCTAGTATTTTTTTCATGATTTTAGACAAAGTGGAAGTATTTTATCAAAAATCATATATTGAGTGGGTACCGGGATTCTTCCAAATCTGTCCACCGGCACAAAAAGAGGGTAAAACTCTGAATATTAATACATGGGCTGAAATTTTAGAATTTTTTTTGAAAAATTAACTTCTTAAGGAATCCATAGCAATTTGATTAACTTTAAACGGAGTTGTAATGAATATTTGGCGAGCAAAACAAAAGCTACTAAAATTAACGTTGTATGGACGAAATTTATATTGTAAAAACTTTATTAACCATATCCTTGCTAAATTTTCCTATATCCTATATATATTTGGACATGTTATCATTAGTATAACAAAATATTATAATCTAAGTTAATTTCGAGATTGTATATATATATAATAATCTTGGTACATTCCATGACAATAAGTATACAATACGTTTTGATAAATCCTAAGACAATACGTATACAATACGTCTTGATAAATTCTAAGACAATAAGTATACAATACGTCTCTGTATTGATGCAAAGATAATACGTATACAATACGTTATGGGGTAATTCTAAGATTATATATATATACCGATTATTGGACTGTTGGACATTTCGGACTATTTTGGACTACTAACAAAGGACTACTAACATAAAAATGTTAAAAATTAATTCTATGAACTTGTTTTATTTTATTCACATGTCGTATTATTATCTGAATCATTATTATTGTTATATGTTCGTGAATCCAAGGACGACGGCCATATTTTTAATAAGCTGAAAACTTATTATTAATATACTTTTACTACCGTGAGTATATAGTCCCATTTTTAAACTCTAAAAATATTTTGGGATGAGAATACATGCATTTTTTGTTTTACGCCATGGACACAAGTACTTAAAATATATTCTACGTTGAGTTGTACCACTTTGCATATTTTTCCCTAATAGCTTGGTAACTAATATTTTCATGTTGTAAGAGCATGTAAGCGCGAATTCTATTGATAGATCTATCAGGTTTGACAACCCCAATTGGGCTAGTCGCTCTAGTATAGTAAACGGTTGCATAGTACTTTGTTTTTACTACACTTGGTATAGTGTAGGGAGATTTCATAATAAAGGGAATATGCTACATTAATGGTTAAGTATGGTTACCGAAGCGCTCAACAACTTATAGAATACTTTTATACACTTGCGAGTGTACATATATTTATAACTATGAAATCTTGTGGTCTATATTTATATCGATGCTAAACTTATATATCTCACCAACCTTTGTGTTGACTGTTTAAGCATGTTTATTCTCAGGTCCTTAAGAAAGTCTTCCGTTGTTGCATTATCTGAGCAAGCTGTGCATGGAGTCTCATGCTTTTAATTAAATAAAGTGTTGCATTCAATAAAACCTTTGTCATGTATTATATTTGACTGTTATGTCACATGTGTAGTATTTGAAAATCGATGTATTATGGGGATTATTCCTTAAATAATCGCCTAATTGTTTAAAACATGCATTATGTATAATAATAGTGTGCTTTTTATGAAACGAATGCAATATTTTCTAAAACGTATAATATAGAGGTCAAATACCTCGCTATGGGACCAATGAATAACGTACCACGTTTATAGTAATATGGACGAGTCGTTTCACATGACCATCTTGGAACGCATAAATGTCCATCCTAAATAACACGATCCGCAACCAAAGCATTCAGATTTGACTCTAACCGCACCAATCATTTGAAAATATCTTTTAAAGATTTATCTTTGACCCACACATCTTCCCAAAATTTTGTATTGTTTCCATTATGTAGCACCCTTGAAAATGACTTGGAAAAGTCAACACCGAAGCTATCTATCTCGAATCCTGTTTTCACAATTTTACTCCAAGTAGAATTAGGATTAGAACATGAAAATGAATTGACCCCACCCGAAATAAATGACCCCGAAGTCCCATGAATACTTTTGATAACTTTAACCCACAAGGAAGTGGGTTTGGTAAAAAACCTCCACCACCACTTGCCGATTAACGCTAAGTTTTTACAATTAAGAGAACCCAAATTAAGTCCGCCATCCGCCCAAGGACGGATAACATCATCCCATTTAACCCACTAGATTTTTGACTCGTCTACCGACCTACACTAAAAAAAATTTCTTCTCACACACTCGAGTTTTTTAAGCACGCTAGGCGGGGCACGGAAGAGCGAAAAGTAGTACAATGGCAAACTATTTAGAACCGAATTCACGAGTGTTAAACGTCCACTAAAAGACATCGCACGTGCTTTCCAATCCGATAACCTTTTCTCGAACTTATCTATAACCAGTTTCCAACTTGCGAATTTGTTCATTTTAGCACCAATAGGCAAGTCGAGATAAATAAATGGGAATGAGCCAACCTTACAACCAAAAAGATTAGCCATGAACTCGACATCATTCTTTTCAACCCCCACACCAAAAAGGTTACTTTTGTTGTAGTTAACCTTTAACCCGAAACACAACTCAAAACATTTTAAAGGTTTCATTAAATTCTCAATATTATCCAAGCTCCGAGAACTAAAAAATATAGTATCGTCCGCGTATTGTAGGTGACAAATTGGAATTTTATCATTACCAATTTCTACCCCACAATAAAGATTATTCGATACCGCCGACTTTGTTAATTAATTAAGACCCTCCGCCGCAATAATGAAAAGAAAAGGTGTCACACCCCCAAAATGGACCAGGGGTAATTGTGACCAATCATATCATAACACAGTTGTATAAATGAAAACGACTCTATATGAGACTTTTTAAATAAAACCTATGTTAATAAAACAGCGGAAGTAGTAATAAATGTTTACATTATTATTAAAATGTAAAATAAATGGTTATGAACTAAAATATAATATGCGATGTGGACTCCATGCAAGCATCAAATCTATCAACACAAAGTTGCAAACAGCTAGCTCAATCGTCACCTGAGACAAAACATGCTTAAAGTGTCAACCAAAAAGGTTGAGTAAAATTCAAAGGTTTATAAATAATATCTAAAGTTTTAGACCATAAGATTTAGTTTAAAATTGATCAATATAGATATATCAATCTAAAAGTGTTGCTGCAGTTTGTAATATCGAGACTAAACAATTTACCCTATGACACCTTGTACTGTCAGTATCGTGGAATCATTATTATGTAATCAAAGACCAACGGTCGAATGGTTAGGGACGTTAATCTCAATAGGCCTACTCATAATAATTAAGTTTGCATTTAAACGTAGCAATTAACGATATTACGGTAGGGATTTAGCATGAATCAAAGCATGACAGCATAGTTAACAATTTAGTACTTGTGTCTAAGCGTAAAACAGTTATAAAGAAAGCATGTGTCTCACCCCAAGTTGTAAACAGTTATAAAATAGTAAAAAAAGGGGCTATGAAGTTCACTTTAGTAGCAAGTAAGTTATTCCACGCAAAGAAGAATGAACGGAGTAAGTGATCGGAGATCTTAACCTAGAGATATAATCTTTGATTAGTTAATGTCTAACAGACATAAAGTTTGTTTATTAATATAGCAACTATATTAACAGTGACGGTTTTTGAGAAAAGTTCCTATTTCTCAAAAGTTTCTATTTTTGGAAACGTACTATTTATGGAAAGCTTCAACTTATAGTAAGCTTCTAGTTTAAGAATGTTCGGGTTATAATCCTCAACAAAGACATTGTACAATCTCGCCCAAACTTCATTGCTAAGATGCAAGTCACTCGAATGATCTATTGTTACCGAGCGGGCCAGGATCTCTTGATCAGAATCTAAGTCTTGGTATTCGAGATCCACAAGCGTCCCGTAACGGTAGCAAGGATCACCCTAGGCCACAAGTAGCGGTGAGGTTTATATAAAGTGCACGTTATCTTTTAATTATAACCTTCACGTTATAGGTGTATACACACAACGAATTATTAATGTACTTAATAATTATATATGTGATAATATAACCTAAGTATTATTTAATATTTACTTATACCTTAGTATGTCTTATATATATTAAATATAGTTACCTTTAAATAAATACCTAAATTACTTCAAAGATAATAGTGTTTTATTAATCAAACATTATCCAAAAATGTCTAAATACTTAATTAAATATCTAAAAATTATATACATAATTTTTATAATCTTAGTTAATCATATAAATTAGTAAAAAAATTAAAAAAAACATTTTTATTATATTTTGTATTTATTTTTGTTTTTACCCTTAATTTATTCATAAAAAAGTTTAATTCTACATAATTACTAAATAAACCCAAACAATTATTTTTATAATTTTTATAAGTTTCTATCAGTCTAATACCCTGTAGAAAAAATATTTAAAAAATATTTTTATTATTTTATATTTATTCTTAATTTACCTTCGAATTACATAATAATAGAGTTTAATTATATAATAATTACCAATTTGACCCAAGTAATTATTTTTATAATTTTTTTCAGATCTATTTAAGTTTTATAAATTCGGAAAATTTTTATATATTTTATTTTTGGTAAAAAATATTTATTACGAATTTTACATTGTTTTTGTGTATAAATACTACATAATTCATATTTAATTATAAATAATATGCCATAAATTATCAAAATTATTTTTATACATCATAATACTTATAATACTAATTATAACATATAAACAAAAATTAGATATATTAATTTCAAATTTATAAAGAATATACAAAAAAATAAAATCAATTCGATAAAAAAAATATAGAAAATACCTCAAGTAGATTCCCAAGTTTGTGAGAGAGTTTTTCTAAAGATTTGATACAAGTTTTTATGAAATGAAAGTGGGTATTTATAGGAAAAAAATGGTTAGTGAAAAGAAAAAATATAAATAAAATAAAGGTGCCAATTTTGACAAAAAAAGAAAACATGTTAAAAATATTTTTAATATGTTTTGTCTTTGAAAATATTTAGAAAAAATTCATGGACTCATTATTTAATTTATAAAAACAATCTTATTTCTTTTTTTTATAAGCTAAAAATATAAATAATGATTAAAATAACTTATCATTTAATTAATAATTATGTTACATATAGTTTTATATATAATACACATTAATATTAATATTAACTAAAGTTATTTTATATAATTAGTATAAACTTTAGTTAACAAAACGTGTCGACAAAAAATAAATATTTAATCAACGTCGAATTTAATCATATATTAAGTATGGATAACAACCCTAGGGGCAAATTAGTCAATTCAAGAATGGAAATGTGAGGGTTGTTATAGTACCTACCCGTTAAAGAAATTTTGTCCCGAAATTTGACAGAGATGGTCATGGTTGACAATAAGTATGTTTTCATGGATAAGAGTTGGAAAATAGACTTTTATCACTATTGAGTAATAAAACAATTCGATTACGTGAAGAGTATGAGTGAAGCTATCGTAAAAAAATTTGAAATGAGGAAAATAAAGATTTGTTTTAACTTTTGACGTAATTAAAGTTGGTTTCCGAAATTCAAGGGATTTAAAGAAAATCTTTATAATCTGTATAAGATTTGATTCTCCGGTAATTAAGGAAATTAAAATTGCCTTGATTACTGTGTCTGAAATTTTGCTATAAATTAGCTTCTTCTGTTTCATTATCTTCACCAGTTCTATACTTTATTTCTCGATTCATACTTCCAAAGATTGTGAAAATGCTCCATCCAGTTCTTATCCTGGATATTTTTTTGGCTATCGTTTATGTCATTCTTCTTTTTCATTTTCCCCCAGAGGAATCTGTTTACTTCTACAATTACCTTGGGGTTATAGTGTTTTTAATTCTCCCGTGTCTTTATGTTGCTATACGCATTGATATACACGGTTTGTAATTTCCGTGTTGTTATCGGGCTTTATATTTTCCCTTATATGTCGGAACTCTATGCTCTTGTTTTTCCTTCCCGACTTCAAGTCAAGCGAATAATGGTCCAGAATTTGTAGGTATGGAGTTTCGAATGATCATAATATACAAAGCAGAACGAAAAGTAATAGCACGATTTGATTTGTCAAATTACCAGAATTACTAAGGATAGACCTATCAAGAATATATGTTCTTGATATGTTCAGAGGTTAAGTAGAATGTAAAAGTCGTGTAACATGCCAAATGATGATTATAAAGTCTATGAATCATCATCTTCCATTAAAAAAATTTAGCATGACTTACTGTAATATAATCACGTTGGCCTGACGTCATTATATTATACTAACTCATGCTTCAATTCTCAACACTACTTCAAATCATTCAAAATTTAAACTTGTATGTTACAGAAATATAGAAACTAAAACAGTTTCCTTTATTATGTAACACAGATAGTGCGAAGTGATAAATAATTTCGGACAAGAATAGTTATGAAGGTATCTTCAGAAATATAAAGGATATTTATAACAAAAGATACGATGATATCTTAGAATTTTCTAAGATCAAATGATAACGAGGAAAATTCTTCTGTAACGATTTAGAATGCGTAAGGAGATCTTTTGTGGTTATCATCAGAAATTGAATCATCTAGATTCTTTGATTACAGGTTTAGTCCTTGTGATTTGTCCACGGTCTCCTTCATAGTTTGATCAATCCATTTTTCAGCACCAAATTTTCTATCGAGCGTTCCCAATACCCCATTCTTTGTCATCAAACTCCTGGCCATTTAGGACATCTACAATTTTGCTGTTTCCTCTGCATTTAATGCAGCCATATTTGAATCATCGGTTATCAATCCGAGATGGTTTCAAGAAATTTCATTTTTAGATGATTAAACGCTGGTTGTAATCGTCAACGGATCTAATGGTTGACGAATAGGCGTTGTTGATTTTAGAAGTAATGAATGATAATTTAGGTGGTTTGATGTGATAATTTATCATAGAATACGAATGAATATAATTCATGAATGTAGTGATCTTTAGGAACATAACATCTGCTAAAACATTACTTGAATTCTGATATGTCAAAATCAGAATATGTAATTGAATTTGTATGAAAATGGTTATTCTTTAGTGAACGGATACATATATCTTGTAAATGTAAGTAGTATAGTTAATGATTGTTGAATCAGAATTAAAGAATGTACGGTGTAACATATTAATGTGAGATATAAATATTTTCACCGTCAACAGTTTGTAGAACAGAATATTTAATTACAATTTTTATGAAAATATACGTACATATATATTTTCTTTCAGATGTAATCATGGATTTAATGAGTTAATATAATATTAAACTCATTTGATTTACGGTTGAAATGAGAGTTAATAATTTCCAAAACCTTCGAGATTTCATAATTGTCGCTAAATATTTCGCTAATGAAGTTATGAATCAATACTTCATCGTTCATTGTTATTGATATATCTTGGTATATGATGTTGGTGCTCGTAGATTTCTTGTGAAATTCACAAGGCATGAATAATGCTTTCTAAAAAGTTTTGAGTACATCGAAAATGAAGATATACAATCAAACATGTATTCGAATAATACACTTGGTTTATTATGAAATGGAATTCATTGAGTTGAAACAGAGATTGTAGTTAACGATGGTTAAGTCGTTAATGAAGGATGTACATCATAGCATATTAGTGATATGAATTAACCAAGTAGTACATACTAGTTAAGATTCACACGTAATAGCTTAGTACGAAAAGATTTATTATTGTTCCAAACCATATATATATATATATATATATATATATATATATATATATATATATATATATATATATATATATATATATATATATATATAATTCTTCAAGAAGAATGAGTCAATACATCTTAACTCATTATTACTAATATTCCTTGCTATCTATGGGGCGTATGATGTTGATGTTTGAGGTACTGAGTGTGATGTTGAGGCGTGGAATGCAGATGTTGTTGTTGGTGAAGCTGAGGCTGTTGGTGGTGATGCTGATGGTACTGGTGGTGCTGGTGCTCGTAGGTTTTGCACCATATTTTCTAAAGCCACTACTCGAGCACGAAGCTCGTTGACTTCTTCTATTATTCCGGGATGATTGGCGGTTCAGATAAGGGGATGAATAAGATCTAGAATTTTAGATATTATATACTCGTGACGAGATATCCTGGAATTGAGGGTGAAAATGGTGTTCCAGATTGGTTCGCTGTAGTGACCCGAACTTTTCCATGTTTATATATATTAAATGAAATTGTTATTTACATGATTAAGTGTTTCCAACATGTTAAGCAATCAAACTTGTTAAGACTTGATTAATTGAAATAGGTTTCATATAGACAATTGACCACCCAAGTTGACCGGTGATTCATGAACGTTAAAACTTGTAAAAACTATATGATGACATATATATGATTATATATATAGTTAACATGATATTATGATAATTAAGTATCTCATTAGGTATTTTAACAATGAGCTATATACATAAAATTGAGTTTATTGAATTAAGAAACTCGAAACGATATATATAACGATTATCGTTATAACAACGTCTTACTAAATACATATGAATCATATTAAGATATTGATAGACTATGTTTAATCATGATAAATGATAAGCAAACATGTCATTAAGTGTATTAACAATGAACTACATATGTAAAAACAAGACTACTAACTTAATGATTTCGAATCGAGACATATGTAATGATTATCATTGTAACAACATTTAACTGTATATATATCATACTAAGATATATTATATATCATAATATCATGATAATGTAACAATTTAACATCTCTTTAAATATAATAAACAATGGGTTAACAACATTTAACAAGATCGTTAACCTAAAGGTTTCAAAACAACATTTACATGTAACGACTAATGATGACTTAACGACTCAGTTAAAATGTATTTACATGTAGTGTTTTAATATGTATTCATACACTTCTGAAAGACTTCAAGACACTTATCAAAGTACTTCCACTTAACAAAAATGCTTAAAATTACATCCTCATTCATTTTCATCAACAATTCTACTCGTATGCACCCGTATTTGTACTCGTACAATACACAGCTTTTAGATATATGTACTATTGGTATATACACTCCAATGATCAGCTCTTAGCAGCCCATGTGAGTCATCTAATACATGTGGGAACCATCATTTGGCAACTAGCATGAAATATCTCATAAAAGTAAAAAAATATTAGTAATGATTCATGACTTATTTACATGTTAACAAAATTACACATCCTTTATATCTAATCCATATACCAACGACCAAAAACACCTACAAACACTTTCATTCTTCAATTTTCTTCATCTAATTGATCTCTCTCAAGTTCTATCTTCAATTTCTAAGTGTTCTTCATAAATTCTATAAGTTCTAGTTTCATAAAATCAAGAATACTTCCAAGTTTGCTAGCTTACTTCCAATCTTATAAAGTGATCATCCAACCTCAAGAAATCTTTCTTATTTACAGTAAGATATCTTTCTAATACAAGGTAATACTCATATTCAAACTTTGATTCAATTTCTATAACTATAACAATCTTATTTCGAGTGGAAATCTTACTTGAACTTGTTATCGTGTTATGATTCTGCTTCAAGAACTTTCAAGCCATCCAAGGATTCTTTGAAGCTAGATCTATTTTTCTCATTTCCAGTAGGTTTATCCACAAAACTTGAGGTAGTAATGATGTTCATAACATCATTCGATTCATATATATAAAACTACCTTATTCGAAGGTTTAAACTTGAAATCACTAGAACATAGTTTAGTTAATTCTAAACTTGTTCGCAAACAAAAGTTAATCTTTCTAACTTGACTTTTAAAATCAACTAAACACATGTTCTATATCTATATGATATGCTAACTTAATGATTTAAAACCTGGAAACACGAAAAATACCGTAAAACCGGACATACGCCGTCGTAGTAACACCGCGGGCTGTTTTGGGTTTGATAATTAAAAACTATGATAAACTTTGATTTAAAAGTTGTTCTTCTGGGAAAATGATTTTACTTATGAACATGAAACTATATCTAAAAATCATGGTTAAACTCAAAGTGAAAGTATGTTTTTCAAAATGGTCATCAAGACGTCGTTCTTTCGACTGAAATGACTACCTCTTACAAAAATGACTTGTAACTTATATTTCTGACTATAAACCTATAATTTTTCTGTTTAGATTCATAAAATAGAGTTTAATATGAAACCATAGCAATTTGATTTACTCAAAACGGATTTAAAACGAAGAAGTTATGGGTAAAACAAGATTGGATATTTTTTGATTGTTGTAGCTACGGGAAATATTGTAACAATTCTATACAAATCATATCCTAGCTAACTTATATTATATTATACATGTATTCTAATATATTATGTAATCTTGAGATACCATAGACACGTATGCAAATGTTTTGACATATCATATCAACCCATGTATATATATTATTTGGAACAATCATAGATACTCTATATGCAGTAATGTTTGAGTTAGCTATGCAGGGTTGAGGTTGATTCCAAAAATATATATACTTTGAGTTGTGATCTAGCCTGAGACGTGTATACACTGGGTCGTGGATTGGGTCAAGCTAATATATATTAATTTATTTCTATACATCTAACTATGGACAACTAGTTGTAGGTTACTAACGAGGACAGCTGACTTAATAAACTTAAAACATTAAAACGCATTAAAAATATTGTAAATATATTTTGAACATACTTTGATATATATATGTACATATTTGTTATAAGTTCGTGAATCGACCAGTGGACAAGTCTTACTTCCCGACGAAGTAAAAATCTGTGAAAGTGAGTTATAGTCCCACTTTTAAAATCTAATATTTTGGGATGAGAATACATGCAGTTTTATAAATGTTTTACAAAATAGACACAAGTACATGAAACTACTTTCTATGGTTGAACGATCGAAGCCGAATATGCCCCTTTTTACATGGTAACCTAAGAATTAGTAAACCAGTCTACTAATTGACGCGAATCCTAAAGATAGATCTATTGGGCTCACCAAACCCCATCCATTGTAGCGGATGCTTTAGTACTTCGATGTTGTTTTATCATGTCCGATGGATGTCCCAGAATGATAGGGGATATTATTATATGCATCTTGTTAATGTCGGTTACCAGGTGTTCACCATATGAATGATTTTTATCTCTATTTATGGGATGTGTATTGAAATATGAAATCTTGTGGTCTATTATTGCGATTTGATAAATATATAGGTTAAACCTATAACTCACCAACATTTTTGTTGACGTTTAAAGCATGTTTATTCTCAGATGATTATTAAGAGCTTCCGTTGTTGCATGCTAATATATGGACAAGATTTGGAGTCAGCATGCTTGTATAATATTGTTTAAAACTGCATTCGAAATTTACTTTGTTGTAACATATTAATATTGTAAACCAATATGTATTGGTAGTGTGTAAGTGTGATATTTTTTTAGATTATCATTTCTGATAATCTAGGTGGTGTCCTTGAAACCTTGTCGATAAAATAAAGGTTATGGTTTGTTTTAAAAACGAATGCATTCTTTGAAAAACGTCTCATATAGAGATCAAAACCTCGCAACGAAATCAATTAATATGGAACGTTTATAATCAATATGAACGGGAAATTTCATTCGTCGGTAAGTGCTTCAGGTTCTTCGCCAATAGGGCAATGTGGTGGGTGAAAAGGATCACCTTCTTCACTTCTCCATTGATTAAGTAGACTAAGAACCCATCCCCAATTCATCCAAAATAGATGATGGCTAATTGGTTTGTTTGTTCCGGTTACGCTGCCATTGGAGCTCGAGGAGTTCGAGGAATCAAGTGAGAAATCCATCTTATGTGATTGGAATTAGGGTTTTTGATACGAGTGGGTGTTGAATACTGAATGATGTATTCGTCCCCTTGAATACGTATATGTAGCAAAAAGATTTCCGTAATTTACGGAGAAAATTTAGGAAAAGTGTTAGACAAAGTTTATTGGGATAGATATGATAAGATATGATTTGTCTGTACTCCATTTATGCAATAATTGCAGTATGATGTATAACAAACCTCACTTTTCCTTTATGAATTTATCAAATCGCCCTTAAGGTTTCAATGTCATACTGTAACAACCCGACTTTTTCCGTTTACTATTGTTAATTGTCCGTTAAGTATTTAACGGTGATTACTCAAATTTGTGTATTTAATTGACTTAAATACATACTTATTAGAGGAATGTTTGAATTAATATGTTATATTAATTTACGGACTTATTTCGGGTAGCGAAATAACTAGAAACGTTACGATTAAGTTTATCGTCTATAAAGCTTTTCAGTTTACGGAACTCAGAAAAACGACACAATAATTATTTTCGATAATTATTGACTTTAAGAAAATTATTTTTCATTTATTATTTATTTAATGAATTAAACTCGGTGATTGCGTTTCAACGAGTAGTTAATGTTCCGGAGACCCGGTACGATTGACGGCACCCGAAACGGACCACGCGCGTACGAGTAATTAAGCAAAACTGAGCCCGACACCCCATAGAAGGACCATTCAGCCGAACCCATACCCAAACCCCCTTAGTGGACTAATTTTGATTAGTGGGTCACTAGTTGGATTAAATTAAGGCCCTAACCCGACATATAAAAGGCTAGAGCACTTGAGAAACCCCCATTATTATTTTTTTGGCTGATTACTCCCTCCCCTCTCCCTCTCTTTGGCCGTCAGCCACCACATCACCACCACCACTCTCAAAAGTTGATTTTTGAAGAAACCCTGTACACGAAAGACATTCCTTTGGTCGTTCTCTAGACGTTAGTGTGTTCAATTTAATTGTTTGAGGTATAACTAGAAACCCTAATCTTATGAATTCAGTTTTTTGATCAATTACATAGTGTATTAGAGTCTAGTGCTCAATTAATGATGTCTAGTGTTGTTAATTGTTGATTGATTGCGTAATTAACGTTGTATGATAGAAAAACGAATTTGTTTATTGATGATCTGATTAAATTGATATAAGATATGAGTTTGTAATATGTTTAATTAGAAAGATATCAAAAAGTTATTGATTTTAGACTCCGATTTTGCGTGATTTCGTTATCGTATGCTCAAGATATGCTTAATCGAAGTTTTCGTTAGGGTTTGCATGATATCCGAAATTTCTGAGTTACATGCTTTGTGTTTTAGCTTATATAAAGTGTACTATTGTATTCCTTGTGAAAATTTATGCAATTTGGACTAAATATTTGCGTCGAAAGATTATGTAATGCTCCCGATATGATAAAACGAATATTTGATTTGTAAAGTATGCTGAATCATTTTTTAAGTTGAAA
The DNA here is from genome assembly GCF_046630445.1 of Rutidosis leptorrhynchoides. Lineage (NCBI taxonomy): Eukaryota > Viridiplantae > Streptophyta > Magnoliopsida > Asterales > Asteraceae > Rutidosis > Rutidosis leptorrhynchoides. Next base: position 167,082,469 of record NC_092343.1, read on the forward strand.
TAAAAATTTCTAGAATGAACTAGTAATTGATTTAGACTTTGATATTCTGGAATATGTTATTTTATATGTTACTTGACATGTTTCATTTGTATGAAAACTTGCGAGAACATGATTTGCCATGAGATATATGCTCATCTAAATTATATGTACGATTGATGGTCAAAAACTGATGAGTCTGTAATGTTTTGAAAATATGTAAGAATCAACCAAAGCAATGCTTCTGATTATTTTATCACTTAAATTTTGAGATGTTTTGAGATGAAACCAATTGTCTGTTCATCAAAATATATTTTCAATATTTTTTGAAAAATGTTTAAAAACTGACGCGCGAGCAGAAATTTCTGTAATGAACTCATACTTGATCCCTTCTGACTTCTGACTTTTAATCATCATATGAGGCTTTGGCCAGACTTTTTGGAATTTATTTTAAGTCTAGTTATGATCTGGAGTTGATCATAATTATATGATTTATGTGCTATGTGTTATGGATGTATCTCTTTACGACGTACAAATTTCTAGAGTATGTTACAAGATGCGAAAAATGCGATTTGCTAAACTACGAGCTATAACATGTTATATGACTTAGGTTTGACTTATTGACCATGTTTGCATGACCTACTGATATGTTTGACTTTAGTTGATCACTTTGACAGAGTTGACTTTTGGTTTGACTTTGGTTGACTTTTGTTGACTTTCTTGGATAAGTTGACTTTTACTTGTTCGTTGAGTCAGTCTGAGCACTAGGACTTTGCGTACACTATGGGTTGATGAAGTTTGACCTATTAGTGTATACTTAAGATGATTTACTTGATTAGGTTGCGTTGTTCAGTCGAGAGTTTCGATAACAGTACGATTTGCTAAGATCTTTACGAGTGCTTTTGCTAAGGTGAGTCTACAGTCCCTACTACGTTTTTACAGGGATGAGATGCATGCTTTTTACAAATGTTTTACGTGTTTGGCACAAGTAACTTACTAAGAATATACATATGAGTTCAGATCAAAAATCCCTTAGCTTGATTATATTAATTACTTTGTAAGCTCGGCTTATAGGGATGGTACCGTTAGGTTTGACAAACCTCACCGCAACGTTAAACAGGTGCTTATGTAGTTGTAACACGTACACTTGATCAGTGTATCACTAGTATAGGGTAAACTAAAGACGTGTGCTTAGCTCACGCAAAGGTTAAAGCTTTATAATCAAGCGCTCATGATAATGTATACTTTTCCAATGATGTTTTCTAAGAAAATGTTGTGGCCTCACTTAAGAAATGATTTACTAAACCTATAGATTCACTCAACGTTTTTCGTTGACGTTTTGCATGTTTCATCTCAGGTACATAGAGCTAGTGCTTCCGCTTTATTTGAAGTTATATGCTGTTTGCTGCTAGAACTGGACGGCGTCCTGCATGTTTATCATTTTCATTTCAAGAACATATATTTGCATTTAAACAGTTTTCTTTTAAGATGTTTGGGTTCATTTACATTAGTCATTGGTGTCAAATGTTTCCAGTTACATTTTCTTTAATAAATGACTTTGTTTTAATGATTAATGCGAATATTTTTCAGAAACGTCTCATATAGAGGGCGTGACCGCTAAACTGTGGGACCAGGAGTTAATATTCCGTTAGTGGATTCTGAAGGGGTATTATATTTGGTATCAGAGCAGATCGGTTACCTAGGACTAGGCTGCATTAGAGAGTCGAACGTTAGGACAACTAGTGCGTCTAGACTGTAACCATAGACTTGTTAAGTTACATGAACCCTACTTAAATAAATTACTATGTTACTTGGTATCTATTATGGCATGATTACTAAGTGACTAACTTTGTGTTTTTCTTTGAGTGCTAGATGACTTCTTCCAATCCTATCATTCTTACCGACTCTGACACCGAATTCGAGGAGACCGTGCAAGCGCAAGGAAATACGATACTCGAGTTTGTGGATGATACCTGATGCGTTGAAACAGTACCTTTATTTTATGAACGGATTTGAGTTATTTTGTTGCACGAATTGATTTATTGTATATGTGGTGTTTTAATGAATTCAGGTTGATTTCACACATATATAGGCAACTAGTCCTATTCGCGTAGTTTAGTTTGTTGGTAAATCCGGTTCGTTCCACAGGGAGATGGAGTGTTTTAATGTTTTTTTTTTTTTTTAGTCTTTGAAGTTAAACTTATTTAAAGGGGGTTTTGGATTAGGAATTTATATTTAGCATAATAATAATAAAATATAACTTAATCTTAATTAAATTGAACTATTAATTAAAATTATCAGATTACATGATTTATAATTATTAACTTAAAAGTGAATTAATTGAAACTATATTAATTGTGATAGAAATATTTTATTAAATGGTAATAAGCATAACAATAATTTTTATAAAACTAATTGAATAAGAATTTATTTAAAACAATAAAATAAAATACAAATTAACTTAAACAATAAAATAGAAAACAAATTATCTTAAAGTAACTAAATAATAAGTTTTAATTAAATTAAAGGTGGATTAAAGATAATAATTAAACTAATTATAAATTAATTACTTTAAAAATAATAATAAAAGATTTAATTAATACTTAGATTTTAACTAATTTTGTAACAGTACTGGTGTTATACATACGCGTTTCGCGTAATGATATAAGCGTTTTGCGTATACTTTAAAAGATATGCGGTTCGTGTGAATTTATACGCGATCCGCGTATGTTATGTTTGATGTGACAAAATAGTACGTATAAACTGAAGTTTATTTGAGATATAATTTTAATTTTTAGCTAAATAATAATACGTAAAAACAATAATAATAATTATTTTCAATATATAAATATGCGTGTTTACTTAAATATGTCACCTCTAGATCCAGGGATTGTTTTAAATTTAAGCTCTATTAAAATGTTTAGTATAAAACTTTATATTTTTCTTTCGAATAAATAAACTTCAATTAGCTAAATTAAGTCTAATTTTCATTTGATCTTATTTTGATAATTACTAGTCCCCAAGTATTTAAATTGAGACCCAACTCAGTTTTGACTTTCGCCAAAACCCAAATCATAACGGTTTCCCTTTTTACAATTTCGCTATTATAAACCTAATGATATTACCCAAACCACCGAACTTTATATCTAATTTAGTGTTAATAAATTATTCATAAGTTCGTCTAAATCACTTTTAATGTTGAAGCTTAATTTATATAAATTATAGTAACTTTCGTTATTTGAATCTAATAAATTAAGTGATAAGGGTTAAATGTCCAAGTACATAATAATGGTTCTTTTAATTAGGCTCAATATTAAAAATACTTAAATTACATTTTAATTTTTAGAAATGATAACAATCCATTTCACTAGGGGCTCTACATCTAAGCAAACACTAGGGAAATTTAGCTACTCATTATACTAGGGTAAACATAAAAATATAAACATACAAACATAATAACAACGGTAAAAATTGATAATGTTAATTTTAATAGAATATACTTACGAAAATCTTCACTTTCATTTACTTCAAACGGTAGAAAAATTACAATAAAAATACCCTTGCACTTGCACAATAATACCCTTAATCACGAACAATACACCCTTAATATTGAAACTATCCTAAATATTGAATCTTGAGAATTAATTGTAACTGTACTAAATTATACAGTGTATAAAGATACTAGTAAAATTAATTGGATATCTCTCTACTCTCTATTTTGTGTACGTTCTTGTGTATTGTATCTGTCTATCTCCCTTGCACTAGTACTCCGTATTATATCATCTGAGAAGTTGATCCCTTGATCTGTAATATTCTTCTTTTCATTCTGTAAAGTGAAAAAGTAGTAATAGTATATCCAAAAGCAGCCGTCCCATGTGAAATTGAATCTGAATCTGGTCTTGACATTACGCGTTTCGCGTAACCATCCACACATTTCGCGTAAGGCAAAAAAATACTACGCGTTTCGCGTAGAACACCACACGATCCGCGTAGGAGTAATTGACAGTTTTCTTAATTTTATTTTTTTCGTTTGTTCTTTGTTGATCCCGTGTTGACGTATATTGACTTGGAACTTTTCATTTGAACTCTTTCTCTTCGATCATCTTGGACTTTCATTCGGATAAACATTATCTCGATATATATTTGGTTAAAACCCGTCGTTTATTATCATTTCTTCAAACTTCAAGCTCGCGTTTACTTTTTCTGTTTTTCTCGTGAATTATGCATTTGAATGTCTTCGTTTCGGTAAAAGTCGATGAAATATAAATGATATTGCGTTGAAATATATGTATGTTTAAAGCAATATCAAAATACCCCACACTTGAACGTTGCTTGTCCTCAAGCAATTACATCTTCTAAATAGAATCGGAACATTACATATTTTTCCATGTCGAAATTAAATCACACAACACACGCTACGCGAAATGAAAACATACGCTATATGGAATAAGTTGGAAACACTACACATTATTTATTGGATCACACGCACACCACACGAAATGAAATTCTGACAACAGAAACAAAGTTGAAACTCGTGATTAAGGTTTAAAAATTTGGATCCTTAGGGAAAATTGGACCTTGGGAAAATGTTTTATGATTTTATAAAAATGTCATGCTAGTTTTTACACTAGAGACGTTTTCCGGTTTTAACCTCAAATTCTGGTCGAGGGTAACTGAAAACCGTAGTCTCTGTCGGCGATTAGCAAGCTATCCGCCCCCATAATTGAAGTATCATGGCACTTGAAACCGAATATCCTAAAAATGGTTTTACACAATATAATTCATAAAATAGCATAAGTTTTAGAATAAAATTATATCGTGTCCAAATATCATCGGTGAACCATGAGTTTGCACACCTCAATTTGTTATGGCATATGTATGTTGACCGCGGTCAAACATAGATGCGGTTGATCTTTATGGAGATCATCCATCTGGGGATTAGATTCATTAGTCTTAAAAGCTAATTTGCAATGTGCCCCCCATTGTACGAGACAGATTCATCTCATGGTTAGGATAAGTATGACCACCAAAAACCCTGTTTGATGCTGAGGTGAGGTGGATTTCCAGCCGATGATAGAGATGACTTTTCAAGATTTTTTGTCAACCTACAGCTGTTCTGGACTACATCTTCTAACATAGGTTAGCAAGTGTGTCATTTTGGAAGACTTTACTTCTTTAATGGGATATTCAGGTTTATACATTCCAAAGCAATGATATCTGCAATAAACTTCATAGAAACATGTGATAAATGGTTCCTAAAATATGGGTTTATAAATTCTGTTATACTTGGTTTTCTTTTATAGGTTTTAATCAAATAATCTTATGTATTTTAAATGTCTAGAGACAATAATTTCAGTTTTTGACACCTAATCTTTAATTGCTCGTAATTACCTTAAAAATTGACTAGATATATTTGTTTAAAAATGTTCAAGATTTTCATAAAAACCTCTAATTTATAAGTTATCGAGAATTTATATATTCCCACCCCACACTTAAGATTATGTAATGCCCTCATTACATAAAATCAGATTAAATGTATAAATTTGAGAGGACAAAAAGTGTAAAGTATATGGAACTTCCTTTGTTAAGTAATTGGACATTGTAAAATGCTTATTGTATGAACGTATCCAATCCTCATATCACAATAATACTTTCGTGTTTCGTTATGTCGAATCTCATCATCGTAAGTACCTGTCAACAAATATGTTAATCACACACGAGATGGGGTTGTACTTCAGTAGTACAAAAATTTTTACCCCACACTAAAAGTTTTTGTATATATAAAATATATAAAAGAAAAAGTAAATACTTAAAACACATCATAAAAATCATTTTTTACAAACAATATAAAAAATAAAAAAATAAAAAATAAAAAATAAAAACTAAAAACTAGAAAAATGGCCATACAGGGCCTCCTTGATCTTCCTGTTCCTGTTGTTGTTGATGCCGCTGTTCATTTTGGCGTTGTTCCTCGTAAAAACGTCGATAAGCATCCTGACTTGCAGCTAGAGCAGCGTTGGGATCATAAGGTGGAGGTAGAGGATCACCGGGTGCTTGCCATGGGGCGTATGAAGGAAAGACTGAGGGTGCGTAATGTTGTGGGTTAGCTGCGTATAAATATGCTTGATGATGTGCCCACTCAAGTTGTGCTCCCTGGCCCCTTTGATCATACCGAATGTTTTCTAACATATTACCCTGAGCTAGTTGGGTATGCCTAATGTCCCCTATTTGCGGAGATAAACTAGTGTATTGGTCTTCTGATCTCCGTCCCCAATTATCATATGAGTTCCTTAAATCTAAACTCAATGAATTAAACGAATTTTGTAACATATTGAAATCTGAGGTACCTACATTATGAAAGGACCCGTTCATATACATTATAAACGATTCACAATAGTTGATTACATTGCGAGGTATTTGACCTCTATATGATACATTTTACAAACATTGCATTCGTTTTTAAAAGGCAAACTTTCTTTACATCGAAAATTGACAGGCATTCATACCATTTCATAATATCCACTATCCAACAATAAATTGATTTAATAATAATCTTTGATGAACTCAATGACTCGAATGCAATGTTCTTTGAAATATGCTATGAAAGACTCCAAGTAATATCTTTAAAATGAGCAAATGCACAGCGGAAGATTTCTTTAACACCTGAGAATAAACATGCTTTAAAGTGTCAACCAAAAGGTTGGTGAGTTCATTAGTTTATCATAATCATTTATTTCCATCATTTTAATAGACCACAAGAATTTCATTTCCAGTTCTCATAAATATACGTCCCATGCATAGAGACAAAAATAATCATTCATATGGATTGAACACCTGGTAACCGACATTCACAATATGCATATAAGAATATCCCCATCATTCCGGGATCCTCCTTCGGACATGATATAAATTTTGAAGTACTAAAGCATCCGGTACTTTGGATGGGGCTTGTTGGGCCCGATAGATCTATCTTTAGGATTCGCGTCAATTAGGGTGTCTGTTCCCTAATTCTTAGATTACCAGACTTAATAAAAAGGGCATATTTGATTAGATAATCCAACCATAGAATGTAGTTTCACGTACTTGTGTCTATTTCGTAAAACAGTTCTAAAAACAGCTCATGTATTCTCAGTCCCAAAAATATATATTGCAAAAGCATTTAAAAGGGGAATAATGAAACTCACGCATATAATTATTGTAAAACAGTTAATAAAACATTTGCATGTATTCTCAGCCCTAAAAATGTAAAGAGTAAAAGGGGAGCAAATGAAACTCACGCATATAATTATTGTAAAACAGTTAATAAAACATTTGCATGTATTCTCAGCCCTAAAAATGTAAAGAGTAAAAGAGGGGCAAATGAAACTCATAATACTGTATTTCGTAGTGAAAATACATATGACGTCATTGAACAGGTGCAAGGTTGGCCTCGGATTCACGAACCTATATTAAGTATATATATTTATATGATGGTCAATATCTGTCTAGCAATTTAGGTCAAACTGTAGTGTATCACAATCCTAATGCTCGAGACTAACATGCAAAAGTCAACTTGATCCAAAATGATTTCCAAAATCTATACATGATTATTATATAACTTAAATATAGTCATTTTATATATTTAAATATTTAGTAAATTTTATTAAAGTAAATAATATAAATCATTTGTTAATAAATAAAAATTATATTAAAGTTTATATATTATAAAAATATACTTTTATGTCTTAAGTAATAAAATTTATAAAATTCACTTAATATCATAAAAATATAGTGGTACATATTATTAATGTAATTATATTACGTGTGGTCAAAATATCATTGTATCACATATCTATTTGATAAAATAATATTGATAATAATAATAATAAGTAAAAGTAGTATTATTTTGTAATAATAATAAGTATTATTATAATAATAACAATGTTTATATTTACTAATTATTATAATAAAATTGATAATTCTAATCATGATAATATTAGTAATAACAATACTTTTTAATATTAACTATATTAATAATAAGATAATAACTCTATTTTATCATAATAATACTAAAATGATAATAGTAATGATATTTCATGATATTTTAGTAAAAATGATAGTTTTAATATAAATGATATTTTTAGAAATAATAATAATGATAAAAATAATGAAATCGATATTTTTTCTCTTAAATCAATATCTTACAATATTTTAATTTCATCATGATACCCATACTCATTATTTCCTGATCGATTTGTTCAATAGCTTTTAGTTCTCTTTTATATCGCATTCATAATAATGATAATAATAGTAATCATAATAATTAGGGGTTACTAATATTAGTTTTAATTATAATAATATTAGTGATAATAAATATTATGATGATAATACTAATAACTATGTTAATGATGATAATAATAATAATACTAATTATAACTTTAACGATAGTAATAATAATAAAATAATAATTTTTAATGATAATACTTTTTATTGATATTGATAATAATAATAATAATAATAGTAATAATAATAATTAGATAAAAACTAGAACGACGATAATAACGACGATAATAATAATCATTTTTTTAATAAAATACAAACTTCAATTGACTATAACTTCTAATCCGTTCATCGAAACCGTTCGATACCTAAATGAAAAGTTCTTAATTTTTCGCTAGCTTTCCGACGACATGCATATCTTATACCTTATCTCAACCGCATATGTAACTAATTCAGGATTTAACATAACCTATCTAATGGCAATATCAAAAGTACAAGCATGCATAATCCTATATACTCGAGCACTAGTCAGGGATACACTATTAATAAATAAAAGTTAATTTATGAGTACTCACGTATCAATATTGAGATTCAATATTGCAGGAAAGGTACGTAAACGCGACGGAGATGATAAACACTAGGTTGACCTTTGACTCGTGATCATAACCCCCAAGCAATACCCATAACCTCCATAGCTATAACCCATAATTTCCTTAGCTTTATCCCGCTCGAAAAACCCGTTTTAAAATAACTCGCTCATGACATCGTCGTAGTATTTTATGTATAATAATACTAATAATAATAATAATAATAATACTAATAATAATAATAAATATAATTATAGAGAGAGTGTGAGAGATAGGTAGTTAGAAAACAATTATGATCGATCATATATATATAGGTATATAAATAATATAATAATATAATATAATATTAAAATAAATAAAAAACATGTTAAATAGTGAGCCGCCACAAAAATATGTTGACATAACATTACGCGTTTCGTGTAGATAGGTATGCGATCCGCGTATGGTGTCTTCATGAAAGTTGTAGATTTTTGAGTTACGGACGTCTGGACACCGGAATCAACCTTTTTCGATTCAGTATGATTTAGTTATGATTTTTCTCATGAAAGTGCGCATGCTTAGTGATTTCCATTATTTTAACTTGCGATCTTGAGATGAAATGTTATAGTCTTTTGGTGCCCATTAGAAATCTTTAATTTATCTTTATTTTTATTTTCATATCATTGAAATTCCATAAAAACATTTTATAATCAAATTCTATTATATCGAAAGAATAAAAATGTTTTCGTACGTTTGAAACTAAATCAAATAATACTATAAGGTTTAGTTTTTCCAAAACTACTTATATTCAATATCATTTTATTAAAAGGTTTAAATAATAGAAATTGTTATATCATAAAACATTTTTATTTCATAAAATAAAATCATATAATATATAAGTCATAATGGATTTCTAGTTTTTACTTACAGTTTATTCGTAAATCGCAGGTTTAAGTCCAATGGACAATTAAACGTATGAAATCGTTTTAAATCAACATATCCATTTGCTTACCTTGTCGACATCCATTTACATTTCATGTTCTTACTATTAATTTTATGAAAGTTAAATAATTAACTTATCAAGAGTCACGAGAAAGTTATTGTAAAGCATGCATTGAAAATTAAACAGGAATCTCTACTAACTTTTGTCCAGTTACCGTTAATTGACAATTTTGTTCTTACTTGTAAATCACTTTACCAATCATTTCGAATACCGTTAAAAAGGAAAGGTTTTCTAAATCAAAGTGGACCTTTCAACAGAGACTCATAATCATACAATGTATCTGATTAATAAATCATTTGATATTACCTTTTAATTCCGTTGAAAAATATCTTGAAATAATTACATTCATGTAAAGTATTATTCATCTAATACCTTGTTAACATTCTCAATTCATATAATAGATTTCGTAACTTATTTTCATATTAATCAAACCGTTTAATGTTTCATTAATATTTCTCAATTTAATAATCACACATATGTATATATTCATACATATCTATTTACACATAATTGTTTGTGAATCGTCGAGACCAGTCAAAAGGTAAATGAATACATGAACATAGTTCAAAGTTTTTGAGATTTCAACATTACATCCTTTGCTTATCGTGTCGGAAATATTAAATCATATGAAGATAAAGTTTAAATTTGGTTGGAAATTTCCGGGTTGTCACAGTACCTACCCGTTAAAGAAATTCCGTCTCGAAATTTGATTAGGATGGTCATGGCTAACAATAAGTAGGTTTTCATGACTCATATAAGCTGAAAATTAGAGTTTTATCATCATTGAGTAATATAGAAAAACCATTTGATTTTGTGTAGAGTACAAGTGAAACTATCACAAAAGAGCGAAACGAGTAAGTGTAGATTCGTCATACCTTTTGACACAGACCGGATTGATTTCCAGAGTTCAAGGGAATTGGAGAAAATCTTCGTAATAAGATTTGATTCTTCGGAAATCAAGGAAATTAGGATCCGCTTTAAATACGATCATCTGTTTTGATTGCTCTGTCGAATATATTTTTTTTTCTATAAATCCACCCCCTTTGTTTCCTTAGAACTCACACCTTTCATTCTTTCTCCCTCAACTCATATTGTAAAGTGTTCGTCAATATGTTTCATCCAGTGCTGATTCTTGATATACTCCTCACTTTCATATCGGTCATTCTTCTTTTTCATCTACCACCGGAAGAATCTATTTACTTCTACTATACTCTTGGGTTTTTAGTGTTTCTAGTTCTCCCATATCTTTATATTGCTATATGCATCGATATATACGGTTTGTAATTTCTGGGTTGTTGTTGGGTTTTATATCTTCCCTTATATTTTGATGTCCCTGCTTCTGTCTTCTATAACCATTGTCATCCCCAGTTAATGCTCTCTTTTATTTGCTACGATTTATACACCAATTTCTATTTCTGAGTTTTGTCCTTTCGTTTCTTCTTCTTACGATTAAGCACCTCTTGTAATGATCCAGAATTCGCAGATATGATTTTCGGAATGAACATTGTTAATGTTCTAATAAAGAAATGGTAATGGCACGATTTTGATTTGTTAAATTACCAGAATATCCTGAAAAAGACCGAATCATCAAGAAAATATTTTCTTGATATTTTAGAGGTTAAATAGAATACAAGAGTCGTGTAACATAGCACATGATGACGTTATGATCTGTGAATCATCATGTTCCATTTTAGAAACTCAGCATGACTTACTGTAATATAATCACGTTGATCAAGTGTCATTATATTATACTAACTCATGCTTCAGTTCCCAACACTACTTCAAAAATATTCCTATTTTAAACTCGAAAGTTTCAGAATTTAGATACTAAACTAGTTTCTTTTACGATGTAATACAGACAGCGCGAAGAGGTAAATGATAAGAATAATTATGGAAATATCTCCAGAAATATGGAGGATATTTATAATGAAAGATACGATGATATCTTAGAATTTCTAATATCAGAGGATAATGAAAAATATTGTTTGCAAGGATTTAGAGTCAGAAGCAAGGTATTCATTAATGACTTCAGCGTATACTGAATCATTTAGATTCTTTGAAGGCAGGTTTATTCTTTATGATTTATCCACAACTTCCTTCATACTTTGCTCAATCCGTTTTCCAGTTCCAACCTTCTCTTTTTCTGAGCTTTGCCAATACATTATTCTTTTATCATTAAACTTTTTACTGTCAAGGTTGTCTACGGTTTCTGCTGCTTCATTCAGTTTTTCCAAAAATTCGGAGAACTAAATCGTAGATTGGGGTGTTTTTCAGATACCTCACATTCGAAATATATAAGTCCATGAGATAGACGTTATATATAATTGTTGGCGTAGGATCGTCGCGAGATTTCAAAATACTGATTGCTAATTCCCGATAATTCGTATGGCAATTCTCGTTACAAGATGCAGATGAGTAAATGATGGGGTTTTGATAAATATAAAGATTTTTCGGAAAATTAAAGATCAGTGAAGTTGTTAATAAGTTTACTACTAATGTGGCGAGATATGAAAGGTTCCCCAATAGCGATGGCAAAAGGCAACGTATCGATTGAGGTTATAATAAGACTGTTTTGATTGAGAAGTCGAAGTTGACTTGCTGGAGCTGTGACAAAACTGTCTATTTTGAAATGGAATTGAAAATTTATTTTAGCTAATAAATGCCAAAGGGTCTGACACATTTACGGGTTAAACTATGGCTTTGGGTTTCGAGAGTTTTTCAGGTGTATATCTGTGGGTAACATGTGGTTGGATCATCATCTCGATTGCTCATTATTTGAAGTGTCTTCAAGAATTTCGGAGGGTTTGAACGTATATTGTAATCGTATGATGTTCTAACACAGTTTTGAAGTCAAAGTATAACTTAGAAAGATATAGGAATCTAAGAGTGATGATACTGGTTATATTTCGAATTGATTTTTGCGATTTCAAATTCAGAATATGTAATTGAAATTGAATGAGTATGGTTGTTTTGATTTCTATAGAAGAATGTATGTTGTTGTGAAAGTAGGGAGTATAATGGATGATTTGCTGAATCAGATTCGAAGAATGTAACATATTAATTGTGAATTTATATATCTCTCGGGTAATACCTACCCGTTAAAAAAAAATTTCACAATTAATATTTTGTACAAAAGAATTTTATTACAGTCTTTATGAAAATATATATATGTATATTTTTTTTTCAGATGTAACATAGATTTAATGAGTTAATGTTAAATTAAACTCATTTAATTTACGGTTGAAACTAGAATTGAATAATCCCTAAAGGCTTTAAAAAGTACATAACTTTTACGCAGTATTTCTTTAATGACATTGAAATTATGAATCAATACTTCGTTATTTGTTGATGTATGATGTTCGGTTCGTGGAATTCTTGTGAATTTTGCAAAGTACGAATGATGTTATCTGAAAAGTTTCGGGTACATCGATGATGAAAGTGTAAAATCAAATATATACTTGATTTATTATGAATTGAAATTTTTTGAATTGCGACAGAGATTGTAATTAACGATGGTTAAGTTGCGGCCGAAGGACGTACATTATTGCATATTTGTAATATGAATTAACCGAGTAGTTAAGATTCACACACAATAGCTTAGCACGGAAAGATTTATTTCAATATATATATATATATATATATATATATATATATATATATATATATATATATATATATATATATATATATATATATATAATATACATATAATTTCTTCAGAGGAAATGAGTTAATTCTTCATAACTCGTTGATACAATATACACGTTATTGATTCGTAATGATGTCCACAGTGATTCTTGAACTGACGAAGTTTGTGATGTTATCGGTGTTGTTGATTCGGATGTTGACTGTACTGACGATGTTGGTAACGCTGACGGTACTGTTGATGCTGTTGGTAAAGCAAGTTTAGCTTGTTAATCACACACCATTTTTGTCAGGGTTTCTACTCTTCCTTCTATCATTTTGGTTCGCTTAACTAATTTATGGTTAGGGCTAGATTAGATAATCTCTAAGACTTTAGAGATTACATAATCGCAGCGGAATGTTTCTCCAATGAAGTTATGAATTAATACTTCATCAGTTATTGTTGTTGGTACTCCTTGGTATCTATGGTGCGTATGACGTTGATGCTCGTGGGACAGATTGTGAAGTTGAGGTTTACGATGCGGTTGTGGTTGGAGGTGGTAATGGTACTGTTGGCGTTGATGATGGTGGTACTGGTTATGCTGTTGATGCTGCTACTGGTGTTTGTAATCTCTGCACCATATTCTCCAAAGCCACTACCCGAGCGCGAAGCTCGTTGACTTCTTCTATTACACCGGGGTGATTGTCGGTTCGGACGAGCGGATAAATAAAATCTAAAATTTGATGTAATATATAATCGTGACGAGATACTCTGGCAATGAGCGAGAAAATGGTGTTTTGGACAGGTTCGCCGGTAAGTGCTTCAGGTTCTTCGTCAAGAGGGCAATGTGGTGGATGGAAGGGATTACCTTCTTCTTGTCTCCAATGATTGAGGAGGCTACGAACCCATCCCCAATTCATCCAGAATAGGTGATGACTGATTGGTTGATCTATTCCGGTCACACTGCTTTCGGAGCTTGAATGGGATTCCATTTCTGAATCTGAGTGACTTGAACTGATGACGAATTCCATTTCGTACGATTGGATAAAGGATTTTTTTTTTCGATATGAAATGATTTTGGCTAACGGATGGTATTCTAATTACATAGAATATATATATATATATATATATATATATATATATATATATATATATATATATATATATATATATATATATATATATATATATATATATATATATATATATATATATGTGTATATATATATATATATATGTATATATATATATATATATATATATATATATATATAGATCAAAAGATTTCGTAGATTACGGAGGACTTTGCGGGATATGTCAGGCAAAGTTTAAAGTAACAGATACGATAAGATATGATTTAGCAGATATGCTAAGATATGAATTTTTGTCTATACACTATTCATGCAATCAATGCAGCAAGACGTGTCTTAGACTAAAAATGATAAGCAGGTAATTTCCTGAGGATGATAAGTAGTTAATTTTTGACACAAAATGATAAGCAAAACATTTGACATGCAGACACGGTCGAAGTCCAGACTCACTAATGCATCCTATCGACCTATCAGTTAGACACACTAATGCAGACCTGGTTCGCTAAGACCACCGCTCTGATACCAACTGAAAGGACCCGTTCATATACATTATAAACGATTCACAATAGTTGATTACATTACGAGGTATTTGACCTCTATATGATACATTTTACAAACATTGCATTCGTTTTTAAAAGGCAAACTTTCTTTACATCAAAAATTGACAGGCATTCATACCATTTCATAATATCCACTATCCAACAATAAATTGATTTAATAATAATCTTTAATGAACTCAATGACTCGAATGCAACGTTCTTTGAAATATGCTATGAAAGACTCCAAGTAATATCTTTAAAATGAGCAAATGCACAGCGGAAGATTTCTTTAACACCTGAGAATAAACATGCTTTAAAGTGTCAACCAAAAGGTTGGTGAGTTCATTAGTTTATCATAATCATTTATTTCCATCATTTTAATAGACCACAAGAATTTCATTTCCAGTTCTCATAAATATACGTCCCATGCATAGAGACAAAAATAATCATTCATATGGATTGAACACCTGGTAACCGACATTCACAATATGCATATAAGAATATCCCCATCATTCTGGGATCCTCCTTCGGACATGATATAAATTTCGAAGTACTAAAGCATCCGGTACTTTGAATGGGGCTTGTTGGGCCCGATAGATCTATCTTTAGGATTCGCGTCAATTAGGGTGTCTGTTCCCTAATTCTTAGATTACCAGACTTAATAAAAAGGGCATATTCAATTAGATAATCCAACCATAGAATGTAGTTTCACGTACTTGTGTCTATTTCGTAAAACAGTTATAAAAACAGCTCATGTATTCTCAGTCCCAAAAATATATATTGCAAAAGCATTTAAAAGGGGAATAATGAAACTCACGCATATAATTATTGTAAAACAGTTAATAAAACATTTGCATGTATTCTCAACCCTAAAATGTAAAGAGTAAAAGGGGAGCAAATGAAACTCACGCATATAATTATTGTAAAACAGTTAATAAAACATTTGCATGTATTCTCAGCCCTAAAAATGTAAAGAGTAAAAGGGGGGCAAATGAAACTCACAATACTGTATTTCGTAGTGAAAATACATATGACGTCATTGAACAGGTGCAAGGTTGGCCTCGGATTCACGAACCTATATTAAGTATATATATTTATATGATGGTCAATATCTGTCTAGCAATTTAGGTCAAACTGTAGTATATCACAATCCTAATGCTCGAGACTAACATGCAAAAGTCAACTTGATCCAAAATGATTTCCAAAATCTATACATGATTATTATATAACTTAAATATAGTCATTTTATATATTTAAATATTTAGTAAATTTTATTAAAGTAAATAATATAAATCATTTGTTAATAAATAAAAATTATATTAAAGTTTATATATTATAAAAATATACTTTTATGTCTTAAGTAATAAAATTTATAAAATTCACTTAATATCATAAAAATATAGTGGTACATATTATTAATGTAATTATATTACGTGTGGTCAAAATATCATTGTATCACATATCTATTTGATAAAATAATATTGATAATAATAATAATAAGTAAAAGTAGTATTATTTTGTAATAATAATAAGTATTATTATAATAATAACAATGTTTATATTTACTAATTATTATAATAAAATTGATAATTCTAATCATGATAATATTAGTAATAACAATACTTTTTAATATTAACTATATTAATAATAAGATAATAACTCTATTTTATCATAATAATACTAAAATGATAATAGTAATGATATTTCATGATATTTTAGTAAAAATGATAGTTTTAATATAAATGATATTTTTAGAAATAATAATAATGATAAAAATAATGAAATCGATATTTTTTCTCTTAAATCAATATCTTACAATATTTTAATTTCATCATGATACCCATACTCATTATTTCCTGATCGATTTGTTCAATAGCTTTTAGTTCTCTTTTATATCGCATTCATAATAATGATAATAATAGTAATCATAATAATTAGGTGTTACTAATATTAGTTTTAATTATAATAATATTAGTGATAATAAATATTATGATGATAATACTAATAACTATGTTAATGATGATAATAATAATAATACTAATTATAACTTTAACGATAGTAATAATAATAAAATAATAATTTTTAATGATAATACTTTTTATTGATATTGATAATAATAATAATAATAATAATAGTAATAATAATAATTAGATAAAAACTAGAACGACGATAATAATAATCATTTTTTTTAATAAAATACAAACTTCAATTGACTATAACTTCTAATCCGTTCATCGAAACCGTTCGATACCTAAATGAAAAGTTCTTAATTTTTCGCTAGCTTTCCGACGACATGCATATCTTATACCTTATCTCAACCGCATATGTAACTAATTCAGGATTTAACATAACCTATCTAATGGCAATATCAAAAGTACAAGCATGCATAATCCTATATACTCGAGCACTAGTCAGGGATACACTATTAATATATAAAAGTTAATTTATGAGTACTCACGTATCAATATTGAGATTCAATATTGCAGGAAAGGTACGTAAACGCGACGGAGATGATAAACACTAGGTTGACCTTTGACTCGTGATCATAACCCCCAAGCAATACCCATAACCTCCATAGCTATAACCCATAATTTCCTTAGCTTTATCCCGCTCGAAAAACCCGTTTTAAAATAACTCGCTCATGACATCGTCGTAGTATTTTATGTATAATAATACTAATAATAATAATAATAATAATACTAATAATAATAATAAATATAATTATAGAGAGAGTGTGAGAGATAGGTAGTTAGAAAACAATTATGATCGATCATATATATATAGGTATATAAATAATATAATAATATAATATAATATTAAAATAAATAAAAAACATGTTAAATAGTGAGCCGCCACAAAAATATGTTGACATAACATTACGCGTTTCGTGTAGATAGGTACGCGATCCGCGTATGGTGTCTTCATGAAAGTTGTAGATTTTTGAGTTACGGACGTCTGGACACCGGAATCAACCTTTTTCGAGTCAGTATGATTTAGTTATGATTTTTCTCATTAAAGTGCGCATGCTTAGTGATTTCCATCATTTTAACTTGCGATCTTGAGATGAAATGTTATAGTCTTTTGGTGCCCATTAGAAATCTTTATTTTATCTTTATTTTTATTTTCATATCATTGAAATTCCATAAAAACATTTTATAATCAAATTCTATTATATCGAAAGAATAAAAACGTTTTCGTACGTTTGAAACTAAATCAAATAATACTATAAGGTTTAGTTTTTCCAAAACTACTTATATTCAATATCATTTTATTAAAAGGTTTAAATAATAGAAATTGTTATATCATAAAACATTTTTATTTCATAAAATAAAATCATATAATATATAAGTCATAATGGATTTCTAGTTTTTACTTACAGTTTATTCGTAAATCGCAAGTTTAAGTCCAATGGACAATTAAACGTATGAAATCGTTTTAAATCAACATATCCATTTGCTTACCTTGTCGACATCCATTTACATTTCATGTTCTTACTATTAATTTTATGAAAGTTAAATAATTAACTTATCAAGAGTCACGAGAAAGTTATTGTAAAGCATGCATTGAAAATTAAACAGGAATCTCTACTAACTTTTGTCCAGTTACCGTTAATTGACAATTTTGTTCTTACTTGTAAATCACTTTACCAATCATTTCGAATACCGTTAAAAAGGAAAGGTTTTCTAAATCAAAGTGGACCTTTCAATAGAGACTCATAATCATACAATGTATCTGATTAATAAATCATTTGATATTACCTTTTAATTCCGTTGAAAAATATCTTGAAATAATTACATTCATGTAAAGTATTATTCATCTAATACCTTGTTAACATTCTCAATTCATATAATAGATTTCGTAACTTATTTTCATATTAATCAAACCGTTTAATGTTTCATTAATATTTCTCAATTTAATAATCACACATATGTATATATTCATACATATCTATTTACACATAATTGTTTGTGAATCGTCGAGACCAGTCAAAAGGTAAATGAATACATGAACATAGTTCCAAGTTTTTGAGATTTCAACATTACAGCCTTTGCTTATCGTGTCGGAAATATTAAATCATATGAAGATAAAGTTTAAATTTGGTTGGAAATTTCCGGGTTGTCACACATTAGACGAACTAGCCTGATCTGGTTGTCTCCGTCTTCTTCTAGTATCTCGCTCAGGTTCATTGTCTTCCTCCATAGGAGCGGGAGCAACAACTTCTTGTCGTCTTAAACTAATTACCCTGCCCCTCACTTGTATAGCTTTTGCAGTTTTATATACATCCAATCCTAAAGTTTTAACGGCCTGATCCACCGGTATGATTGGAGGTTCTGATTCACTCGTGTCGAGTCCGAACCAGTTTCCTAAACAAGTGATATAGTGACCCTCCGACATGTCACTTGATCCTCTAGCACCCTTACCTACATGAGCTAAAAAGTAGGCAACTCCATAGGGTATACTAACAAAGGTATCCCTATCTCTGATCACATCTAAATACCAAAGGTCGATATAATTAATTTTATCTGTATTACCAAATGACCTTTGGTTTATTGTGTTCGCTATAAATTTATGAATTATCCTAAACCGAACATCAGTGATCTTTAGGTATGATTCTTGGCCGGCCTCATATCTATTTCTATCAGTAAAAGATTGCCAAATCCTCCCAGAATCATAATTACCTGTATACCTAGCCCCAGTAAAAATATACTCCCTAAATCCGGGAGTCAACATCTCCTCGATGGTGTAAATCCCCAACTCGTTAGTCACATTGCTTAGGGACATTCTTCTATCTACCCCACCCAGCCTAAACTGTAGAAAATTATCATCATCGATAGTTTCTGGGTGTATGCTCATTCTAACAGTAGAATAGAATTCTAAGCACCATTCTCTATATACAGGACTATTTAAACTAAACAACCTCTCAAAATCATTAAAAACCAAATTCATCCCAAATTTGTTTATGAAACTTTGGTTTAAAATTTCCCTTATTTGTGTATCTATGTTGACTGGGTGTCCTAAGGGAGCCCAGTTCACAACATATACTGGAGATGTGTTTCTATTGATCAGAGAAAGTAAGTCCTTAACCTTTTGCACCCGTTGAGGTAAATCATTAGGGAATCTCAGGTTCGGGTGTAAGGTTTGGAGGAGTTGTTCCATTTGTGGTGTTACTTGTTCCTCATCTTGCTGTTGGTTTACAGCCCTCATTCGACATAATCCCTGCATAACATTTTAAAACAAGAAAATCGTCCCAATTGGGTATGTTAATATTAGCAAAGAATTCATAATCATCATACAAGCTTGTTTTCAACACCACCGGAACTAATATATCAACAACAGTTAAAGGTTTACTTCTAAAAATTAAAACAAAAAATAAACAAATAAAATTCATAATCATAAATCAAGTTTCATAAACAAAGTTTAATTCACAAGTGAAAACATTCAATGAACTAAGCATATACAATTCAATTCAATCAGATTGCGTGTATTCCAGCTTCCAAATAATCTTTATCATCATTACAATTCATTACTTGATTCATGAAAATAACAAAAATTATTAAATTTAGACTAAAATTAAAATCACAAAATCAAACAATCAAACTCATGTTCAAAGGTTCTAACCACTATCACAACAGTTAAAAATAGCTAATTATAACCAAAATAACACACTTCAATAGCAATTCCTCAATTTTCCCCAATTTGTATAAACCCTAACTTTGAAATAATCAATTAAACATTAAATTCTTATGCTAATCGGGTTTAACATCACACTAACAACATGGTTATAGCAATAATCGAGCAAAACTCAACAATATCATGCATTAATTCGGATTAAAGCTATAAAAATAATAAATGAAAAAGTTGAAAAACAAGTGGTAAAAACTGGTTTAGGACCCTTACCAATCTAGGCATGTTGAAATATGGAAGAATTGGAGGAGATTGAGAGTGTTTATTTAAATTTTGGGTGTGATTTTGGTGGTTTTTGGGTATCTCCTTCGTCCACAGCAAACAGAAAAGAGGAAGAAAAAAAATAAAGTGTGGAGGTGAAGTGCTGGTCGATCAGTTAAGGGATCTGACATTTCAACTTACGCGTTTCGCTTAGACTTACGCGTTTCGCTTAGACTTACGCGTTCCGGGTAGTTATTGATTGTACGCGGTTCGCGTGGATTACAACACGTTTCGCGTAAGTGTTAGGCCCCCTTTTTTTTCAACTTTATAAGTAATCAAATTTTTAAAATATCTTTTTATAAATTTATATTTGTTGTAACGGAAATTTCGGTTGTTATACCTAGTCTTTATTTGTTTATAAATTTTCAAATTCAATTTATAAAATTTAATTCTTTAAAAATTAAAGTTTTTAATATTTTTCGAAAATAACTTAGAAATAAAACAAAACACTCTATTTTTGTTTTCTTTTTAAATTTTTTTAAAATTAAAATAAAATTAATATATTAAAATTTTAAAACAAGTAAATGAAAAATAAAAATTAAATGAAATTAAAATACACTCTAATTTTTTTTTTATATATATATACTTTCAAACCAACTAATTTTCAAACTTAAAACTTTATTTCCTATCAACTAGGTAGAGATAATCTCGGTTGTTACACCTATCATTACACACAACAAAGTTTAAAAATTATATATTTTTACGGTTATTGATAAAAAAGTATATTTTTAGTAGTTTTAATTTTTTTCTTTTGTTTTTGTGATTTACTATTTAAAAGATATATTATGAATCCAACAATAAATTTCGTGCAATTTGAAGAACGACAATTCAGTTGTTACACTTAACATTATCATTTTCAATGAAAACAGGTTGAACTCAAGGCTCATCATTTTTAAATAGTAGACCCTTTTTTAATAAAAACAAACAACAAAAAAATACAAACTAAAACACACCAAAACATAAACACACAAAAATTAACAAACACACAAAAATGCACAAAACCACAAAAATGCACAAACACACAATTGGCGAGAAAAAGAATTAGATTGTGAAACCGCGTTGACTCGCCTCATAGTAGAGTCGTACCATTTCGCCCCCCATGGCTTCGTAGGCGTAACCTCGTTGGTTTAAGAGGTTTTCCTTTGAATATTTAAAAGGTCCTTCTCGGCACAAGGTTACGTACTCGTAATTAGAGTCTGTCCGGTTCTTTGGGCAATTTCCGTAATGAGTCGGTTTTCCACATTTTACACATTTTCTCAAATGACGCGCTCGACGCTTCTTAGCTGATTTTGATTTGCCTTTGGCATAATTTTTTTCATTAAGTTCTTGTCTCATTTCTTTACTCGCCTGATCGCATCTTCTTTTTATATCTAATACCACATCTCTCGGTAAAATTTTATCGCACATCAAAAAGAAGTGGTTGTAAACATATTGATTGCGCATCTTGAAAATAAATAATAAAAAAAAAAGAAAAAAAAAGGTAGAATGGAGGGAGAAGACTAGTTCTTTAGTGTCTGCTAGGGAAAGACCGAACAAACCCCACTCTTAAAGATAAAACTAAAGATCGAGAATGGAGTTGAAAACCTTAAAGTTACTGATGTTGTAGCGTGAGGGTACGAAATAGTATTATTTTTACTAGGAAATACTACAAAATATGACACAAGTTTTATTAATTTACGGATGGGATATACCTAAACCTTGCTACAACACTTATAGGCAGTGTACCTAATCGTAGAGTAGTGTAGTTTTTAGTAAGTCCGGTTCGTTCTACAGGGAGCTGGTGAAGTTAACGCTATATTATTAAGTTTATTTGTAAAAATATATATATAAATAAGTAGTAGTATTATTATAAAATGGGGGTTTTACCGTTTAATGACCGGTTTGTCGATTTTAAGCGTAAAAATAAATGACAAAAATTAAAGTGCGTAAAATAAATTGCGATAAATAAAATGACAGAAAATAAAATGACAGAAAATAAAAGTGCGATGAAAAATACAATAAAACAATTATACTTATTTAAACTTCCGTAATCATGATGTTTGACGTGTTGATTTTAATTTATTACCATGGGTTAATTGTCCTTTGTCCTGGTTTATTTGATACGTCTATCTGGTTTTTGTCCATAATAGTCCATCGGTCATAAATATAAAGTGCGAGTGTCCTCGTCAAATTACCCTTATACCCGAAGTCAAATATTCCAACTAATTAAGGATTTAAACTGTGACGCAGTTATCACTTCTGTCAACAATTACACCAGTTATCACTGTATGTAATCTACCCCTGTTTTGATTAGATATGAATATTAATTTACCCACTTGATCAGTTTGAATAATCAATTACCCAACCCGAATAATTAATTAAATGATTATAATAGATTCCATATGAACGTCACTAAATAGGACAACCATAATCATTATTAATTA
This sequence comes from Rutidosis leptorrhynchoides, assembly GCF_046630445.1. NCBI lineage: Eukaryota > Viridiplantae > Streptophyta > Magnoliopsida > Asterales > Asteraceae > Rutidosis > Rutidosis leptorrhynchoides. Next base: position 167,105,897 of record NC_092343.1, read on the forward strand.
TTAGGATAATTAATTTGAAGATAGGTTCGACAGACTCCAATGAGTTGTCACTCAATTAGACAATACCCCCCATCTATTAATAGTCAATAGTCCAATTTCCACAAGTGTCGATCTTTTGCCCAAACCTTAATTATGGTACAAAGCCCAATTACCCAATTTTAGTAATTAGCCCAACATCATGATTACTTCGTTTTAAATAAGCATAATAATAACTTAGCTACGAGACATTAAATTAAAAAGGAAAGACATAACTTACAGTGGGTATTAATATCGTAGTATTACACGGGCAGAGTCTTGACTTAAAACCCGTAAATCATTTGTTACAATACTAAACTAAATCATAATTATTAAAATTATAATTAAAATTATAATTATTTATTTATGTTATATGTTTACAGAGAAGGAAAAGAAAGATGTGTTTGAGTTCGTGCATAAACTGCCTTTTTATAGGCATTTGGCCAGATTTTTACTGCCATGCGACTCGCATGGGTTTATGCCTATTTGCCATGCGACTCGCATGGCCATGCTGGACAGCTCACATATCTTTTGTCTTCTTGTTCGTCGACATATTTATTAAATATATATAAAATATAAATAATTTTAATAATTATTTATATATTATATTATATTTATGTGCATAGTAGACTAGATATTTTTGGTCCATTGCGTCGGGCGTTTCTTCTTGGCTCGGGTCTCGGTTCCGGATTTTCGGACGTCCTTGCGTACTATTTTATATCGTGTACTTTGCGTTTCGTAACTTGTACTCTTGTTATTTTTAGACGTTCCTCATCAATAATTTGAACCATTTTAATTGTATCTTGTACATTTGAGCATTTTGGACCTTTCCGTCTTCAAATCTTCATTTTTACCTTTTGTCTTCGCACTTATTTAATATAAACGAATATCACTTGAAAATGGAACAATTGCAACTAAAATCTTGTCTTTCTTGGGGGATTTTGCTATGAAATATATGTTCCTTTTTAGCCTTATCAATATCCCCACACTTGAGCGTTGCTTGTCCTCAAGCAATACAGTCTTGAAATAATATAATACATCACACGAATCACTTCTTTATTCTTCACACTTTGTACATCAGTGATTTTGATAGAGCGGTATAAACAATGATATTAACAATAGAACCATGGTTAAAGGTGGGTGTGTCATCCACAGTTGCCTTGGGTTTAGGTCAACGACACTTGCAATCAAATAGCCGATTTACTTTCGGTTTTCAAAGCAAAGTGCACATTTGAAAGGTGGTTTACAGTCCCACATGACTATAAAAATGTAGATCCTTAAGGAAATTGGATCTTTATGAAAACATTTGATCTTTTAAAAATTCAAGCTAGATTTTACCATAGACAAGTTTTCTGATTTGATCCATCATCGGTGTTGCAAAATATATTTGTGGATCAATATTTTGGCTTAAAACTTTTAGGTTCGTGTAATCCACTGCTATCCCGGTATCGGAAGCACACATCCAGTTTACTTGTTCCGTATATTACCTTTCGGTAAACTACCGTCCGGTTGTAAAGGAAAGCGATGAACAAGAAACTGTTAAGGCAATGTCTAATGACATGCATTTGTTCATGGTCTAATTACGTGTCGGATGCTAGTACTATCCTTGGTAGGAGCAATAGTAAAGATCATCCTATGATTTTTCGGTCTGGCACAAGGTCCTGTCTCCGACCATGCTATGCAACTACCGTTCTTACGGTTGACACCCGATTTGGTTCAGGTGACCTAATGAATTCTGTTGAATTCCCAGGATTTTACGTTCAATGGTAATGAACGCATTGAAAATGGATTTTCAGAAAACAAATCGGTTTTAATTTTGATCAAAATATTTTCTCGTTCAAGCTCGAGTTTAGATATCATCGAATTCCATGAGTTTGAATTCTCAATCTTTAAGGTCAATCTCAAGGATTGAGTAATATCAGGCTTAAAAGCTGATTTTTAATCTTTAAGGAGATTATCCTTTCTGGGGATCTGATTCATTAGTCTTATCAAGCTAATTTGCACGGTGCCCCCCCCATTGTACGAGATAAATCCTTCTCATGGTTAGGATAAATCTGACCACTTGGCGACCCTGTTTGATGCTGAGGTCCGTGGATTTCCTGCTGATTTTAGAGATGACTTTTCTAGATTTTTCGTCAACCTACAGCTGGTCTGGACGACAACTTCATGACCTAAATCAAGAAGCGCGTGTCTTTTTCGGAAGACTTTACTTCCTTTTAATGATGGAATTGATTCATCGTGTAGATCCATCTTTTCTTTCAAATATATTACAATAAACCGGGTAAAACTGTTAATTAAGTCCAAAACAAAAGCACCTGCAATAACTTTACAGAAACATGTGATAGATAGTTTTTAATTGAATAACTTGGTACATTCTCCCCACACTTAGTTTCTTTCTTTGCCTTTTTATTCTTCTTTATTCCTTTTTAAATGAATTCAAGCGTTTTGGGTTGTTTCTCAATTTATGTCCTCGAGGTAACGATAATTTCAGTATTAACACCTAGTTTTCATCGTTCATAAATATGTATAAACATGATTTTGACTTCATTTAATTGAAAATTTTGAAAAATTTTACTAGAAGTGGGTAGTCAGTATATAAGACTAGGGCTGTTCCTTGTTATCAGAGAGCACTAGATTCTAATACAACTACTGCGTTACTAGTATTTTAGTTGAAAATTTTTCAAATTTTCATGAAATTTGGCAATTAAACTAAGTATAAACCCGAGAGAATTTATAACCCTTCCCCACACTTGAGATCATGCAATGCCCTCATTTGCATGAAATCAGACTATAATTATAAATTCATGAGGGTGATTAGTGTAGAAAAGTGATTAAAAATACCGAGTTTGTAATTACAAAGCTCGTCGAATGATTGATGGCGCCTCATCGTTCATTCCTTCATTTGTTATATCATATTTGTTGTTTTGCGTCTTGTCGTCAAAATTAGTACCTTTTGCTGAACTTTAATGACAGTCTTTGAAAGTGCATTGTTTTACCCTGTTGTGTTCATGATATAAACTACAAACATATATACATATTTTTGAAGTTGGGTATATTTCCCCACGTTCAAAAATTTATAAAATATAATATTTTTTTTTGGCATACTTTAGATCAATAAAATTAAAAATAATGATAACAAAATTTTTCGCCCCGCTCTCGGGTAAAGCTATTTCGGCTCTATGACCTAGTCTTCAACTCACGACGAATTTTAGAAATCAAATTTTTTTTTTTAACTTAATGAAATAAAGTAAATTTTGTTTTTAAAATCACACAAAACTTAAATTTAAAAAGCATATTAATTTTTATATAAAACCTACAAAATAAAAAAAAAATTCAGAATGGTGGGAGGAAACTAGTTCTTTAGTGTCTGCTAGCGGAAAAGACCAATCGGGTTCCATTCTCGGAACTACACGAGAACAGAACAACTAACTCTAGATAGCATTTTCTTTTTAGAACATTTGAATCTCCCCACACTTAGGTAGCCGTGGTGTCAAAATTGTGATTAACTTCATCGTTAATTTCTCTTGGTCCATAATCAACTTGCATATCCGTGACTTTTTCTTTAAGCCATTGGTCGGATTCCTGTGTAATATCCACAATTTCAACTAGTTTCTCCTTTTCTTTAGGTGATAGATTGGATACTAACCGGTTACATAACTTAAAGTTCCCCTTGGTTCTAGCATCGCGAATCCGTTTAATAAGTTTTTTCATTGAACTATTAATAACGAGATCATTTAATTTCGTATCAACAACGGGGTTCTTTGTTATCATGTCATCATTAGGTGTTACTTCATTTTCCCCACACTTAGGCGTTTCATTATTATTAAGCACTACCGTTGGAGTTGGTAAAACAACATGGTTGTTACCAATCGTTTTTGCTGGTTCAATGGTTTTGGTTGGTGGACATTTAGACTTTCGAATCATAAAGGTGATCGATTTGTTACCACTACTAAGTGTCATTCTTCCATTTCCTACATCAAATAACGCCCCGGTGGACGCAAAGAATGGTCGACCTAAAATTAGAGGAATGTTTGGGTCCTCTTCTATGTCAATGACAATGAATTCGACTAGAAAGGTTAAATTACCTACTTGAATGGGTAGGTTGTCAGCAATTCCAACTGGGTGCTTAATGGTTTGATCAAAGAGTCGAACACTCATATCCGTTGGACTTAACTTACCTACACCTAATCTCTTATATAAGGAAAGAGGCATAACACTTACACTTGCACCTAAATCTGCTAGTGCATCATACATGACACAATCACTAAGTAGACAAGGAACAATAAATTCACCCGGATCACCTACCCTAGGTGGAGGTTTTGGTGGAACTGTATTCACCGGGTTTACTTCTACGGCTTTTGTTTCTTGTACTTTCTTATTCTTTTTCTTCTTCTTCTTTCCAGAAGTATCACAATCTTTATTACTTATTACTTGCTCATACTCAACTCCTTTTCTTGGAAACGGGATGGGTGGTTTGTATGGTGTCACCACTGGCTTTACATACTCGGGTGGTGGTGGTGGTGTAACTTCTTCATTGTTACTCACATCTAAAACCTTCCCATCTTCTGGAGCTGGTTTTTCAGAATTTGTTGACACCATATTAACATTCTCTTTCCGAGGATTTACTTCAGTATTACTCGGTAGCTTTCCTTGTTCCCTCTCACTCATCATGCTAGCAAGAGTACCTACGTGTTTTTCTAGATTAAAAATGGAAGCTTGTTGAGTTCTTAATGACTGATCAAACCTCTCGTTCGTTTGGGTTTGAGTTTCAATAAATTGTGTTCGAGATTCAACTAGCTTGAATACCACGTCTTCCATATTTGACTTTTTCTCTTCAGTTTGTTGTTGTGGTTTATATAAGCCAGGTCTTTGTTGATTGAAAGTGTTGTTTTGAGTTGGTTGGTTATTCGGACCTTGTTGGTTATACCAGTTATTTTCGGGTCCTTTTGGATTGTAAAGAATGTTTTGATTTCGATTAAAGTTTAGCTTTGGCGGTTGATAATTATTCAGATAATTATTTTCTGGCCTTTGGTTCATATAGGAAACATTCTCTCGTTGTTCCATCGTTAGTTCAATGTGACAATCTTTCAATAAGTGTGGTCCACCGCATTGCTCACAACTGATTCGTATTGCGTGAATATCTTTATTCATCTTTTCCATTCGTCTTTCGAAAGCATCTATTTTTGCGGAAACGGAATCAAAGTCATGGCTAGAATCGGCTCTAGCCACTTTAGATGAACGAAAAATATCTTTTTCTTGGTGCCACTCATGCGAGTGGGAGGCTGTATTATCAATAATTTTGTAAGCTTCAGTTGCGGTTTTCTTCATGATGGAACCACCAGCTGTTATGTCGATGTCTTTTCGTGTAGCAACGTTGACACCTTGGTAGAATATTTGTACTATTTGGTAAGTGTCTAAACCGTGTTGAGGACATCCTCTCAACATCCTTCCGAATCTTGTCCACGCCTCATATAATGTTTCATTTGGCTTTTGCGCGAACGTAACAATTTCTCCTTGAAGTCTCACGGCTTTGGATGCCGGAAAGAATCGTTTAAGAAATTTTTCAACTAAAACATCCCATGTGTCAATCGCCCCTTCAGGTAACGATTCTAACCAATCTTTGGCTTCTCCCTTTAAAGTCCAGGGAAACAACATGAGATAGATCTGCTCATCTTCCACTTCTCGGATTTTGAATAGTGTACAAATTCTATTAAATGTACGAAGGTGTTCGTTAGGATCTTCATTCGGCGCACCACTGAATTGGCATTGGTTAGTCACCATATGTAGAATTTGTCCTTTGATTTCATAATCTGGTGCATTAACGTTTGGCTTAATAATGGCGTGACCTTGGCCCGTGCGTGTAGCTCTCATTCGATCTTCCATACTTAGAGGTTCTAGATTTTCCATGATAGGAAGTGTTGTATCCGAATCACTAGAGGTTTCTGATTTAATGGTTTGTGGTTCAGGAGGAATAATTAGTGGTTCAGGATCTTGGAATTGTCCTTAAATATCCTCTGGGTTCTTAGTAGTGAAATCGAGTCCAAAAGATGGATTATCGGAATTTTGAGTTGGAGTTCTTGGATTACTAGATGACGATTCTAAAGAAAAATCAACGGCGACAATATTTGCTAGATGTCTTGATCGAGTTACAGGTGGTGAACGTATGAAAGGTGGTGAACGTTTTGCTCGGTGCATTCACTGAATATCCTATTAGTTTTTAAAAAGGAAAGAAAAATTATAATAAGTTATCCAATTAATAGACTTTTCTGATTTTGCCCACGTTTCGAATAGCCAAAAGATGCAGCAGAGGGGCAGGATTCGTTTGGTCTCAATATAATTGAGGACTGTTTGGCTCCAATAACCCGGTCCACGTACAAATCCAACTATTACTACGAACCAGAAAATTTTGATGTCTATCAATTTAACCACTTAAAATAAATTTTCGTAATTTTAAGAAATTTAGAGAAGAAGTAGAAAAAATTCTAAGTCCTAAAAACTAGAATGGCGAGAAATAAGAGAGAAAAAGATTGCGCGTCGAAAAGTGTCGAAAAATGAAAAAGACGAAGAGTGGTTTGTAAACACGCGGTTAATCCAACCTTATAACGATTACTATCTTAAAATTAAAGCTACAAATGGAGATCACTTATTGGAATTGTAATTGATACATAGGTAAAAGGCGTCGAAAAATACGAAATAAGAAAATAGCACGAAAAATGGCGTCGCAAAATTTTAAGGCACCTAAATCTTAGTCTAAGGAATAAGCACTTAAGGGATTTTACGGCAATGCCTAAAAATTCTAGAAATAAAAATGAAACTACGGCAAAAACTAGACTTAAAACTAAGCACGAATGATAAAAATACAAAAATTACGCTAAAAATAAATAAAAGATACAAAATATAAAAGTTAATAAAAAGTTTATAAAAATTATTAGTTTTATAAAAATATTATTTTTATATTTTATATTATAAAAGTATTAAGTTTATGAATTTAAAACTAATTAAAAGTAAATATAAATTAAATTATCTAAAAATAATAATAATAATAATAAAAACTAGGGTTATAATAATAATAATAAAATAAAACGTAATAAATGCGTTTTTAGGTCAAGTGAGTGGGCCTGTCAGAACCCCTCATGCGACTCGCATGGGTCTAAGAGAAAAGGTCATGCGACTCGCATGACCTGCTGGTTCAGTTCAAGAAGGGTTCAAAAATGACAGGTCAGTTCGTATTATTTATTATTTATTATTTATTTTTATTTTGTTTTATATTTAAAGTAAAATATATATAAAATAAATAAAAACTTATATTTTTATAAAACTAAAAATAGAAATATTTTATATTTTCATAAATAAAAATCTTAAAAATATATAAAAGCAATTATTTTTTTTTCGGTTTTTAAATTTTTAAATTTTTTTTTTTTATAGATTTTATATTGTTTTTCTAAAAATGTAAATAAATATTTCGCCGACTCCCCGGCAGCGGCGCCAAAAACTTGATGTTGTAGCGTGAGGGTACGAAATAGTATTATTTTTACTAGGAAATACTACAAAATATGACACAAGTTTTATTAATTTACGGATGGGATATACCTAAACCTTGCTACAACACTTATAGGCAGTGTACCTAATCGTAGAGTAGTGTAGTTTTTAGTAAGTCCGGTTCGTTCCACAGGGAGCTGGTGAAGTTAACGCTATATTATTAAGTTTATTTGTAAAAATATATATATAAATAAGTAGTAGTATTATTATAAAATGGGGGTTTTACCGTTTAATGACCGGTTTGTCGATTTTAAGCGTAAAAATAAATGACAAAAATTAAAGTGCGTAAAATAAATTGCGATAAATAAAATGACAGAAAATAAAATGACAGAAAATAAAAGTGCGATGAAAAATACAATAAAACAATTATACTTATTTAAACTTCCGTAATCATGATGTTTGACGTGTTGATTTTAATTTATTACCATGGGTTAATTGTCCTTTGTCCTGGTTTATTTGATACGTCTATCTGGTTTTTGTCCATAATAGTCCATCGGTCATAAATATAAAGTGCGAGTGTCCTCGTCAAATTACCCTTATACCCGAAGTCAAATATTCCAACTAATTAAGGATTTAAACTGTGACGCAGTTATCACTTCTGTCAACAATTACACCAGTTATCACTGTATGTAATCTACCCCTGTTTTGATTAGATATGAATATTAATTTACCCACTTGATCAGTTTGAATAATCAATTACCCAACCCGAATAATTAATTAAATGATTATAATAGATTCCATATGAACGTCACTAAATAGGACAACCATAATCATTATTAATTATTAGGATAATTAATTTGAAGATAGGTTCGACAGACTCCAATGAGTTGTCACTCAATTAGACAATACCCCCCATCTATTAATAGTCAATAGTCCAATTTCCACAAGTGTCGGTCTTTTGCCCAAACCTTAATTATGGTACAAAGCCCAATTACCCAATTTTAGTAATTAGCCCAACATCATGATTACTTCGTTTTAAATAAGCATAATAATAACTTAGCTACGAGACATTAAATTAAAAAGGAAAGACATAACTTACAGTGGGTATTAATATCGTAGTATTACACGGGCAGAGTCTTGACTTAAAACCCGTAAATCATTTGTTACAATACTAAACTAAATCATAATTATTAAAATTATAATTAAAATTATAATTATTTATTTATGTTATATGTTTACAGAGAAGGAAAAGAAAGATGTGTTTGAGTTCGTGCATAAACTGCCTTTTTATAGGCATTTGGCCAGATTTTTACTGCCATGCGACTCGCATGGGTTTATGCCTATTTGCCATGCGACTCGCATGGCCACGCTGGACAGCTCACATATCTTTTGTCTTCTTGTTCGTCGACATATTTATTAAATATATATAAAATATAAATAATTTTAATAATTATTTATATATTATATTATATTTATGTGCATAGTAGACTAGATATTTTTGGTCCATTGCGTCGGGCGTTTCTTCTTGGCTCGGGTCTCGGTTCCGGATTTTCGGACGTCCTTGCGTACTATTTTATATCGTGTACTTTGCGTTTCGTAACTTGTACTCTTGTTATTTTTAGACGTTCCTCATCAATAATTTGAACCATTTTAATTGTATCTTGTACATTTGAGCATTTTGGACCTTTCCGTCTTCAAATCTTCATTTTTGCCTTTTGTCTTCGCACTTATTTAATATAAACGAATATCACTTGAAAATGGAACAATTGCAACTAAAATCTTGTCTTTCTTGGGGGATTTTGCTATGAAATATATGTTCCTTTTTAGCCTTATCAGTTACCCCGAATTTACTTGTCCTTAGGGTAGAATGTGACTTCGTCTCTTTCCGTAGTGTTGATTCCGTCAAAGTATAACTTGATTCGATGACCGTTCACCTTGAAAGTTCCACCTTCTTTGCTATATAACTCTGCATATCCAGATGGAAAAACTTGTTTTATTATATATGGCCCAGTCCACCGGGATCTAAGTTTCCCAGGTGAAAACTTAAAACGTGATTGGAAAACTAATACTTTATCCCCTTGTTCGAATTCTTTTCTTTCTTTTAATCGCGCATCGTGCCATCTCTTAGTTTTTTCTTTGTATGTTTTAGAGTTTTCATAAGCTTGTAGTCTTAATTCATCTAATTCATTAAGTTGTAAGAATCGGTTTTTTCCGGCTTCCACAAGGTCGGTGTTACATTCTCTTAGAGCCCAATATGCCTTGTGTTCAATTTCGACAGGTAAATGACACGCCTTACCATAAATTAATCGGAAAGGAGTAGTACCAATGGGCGTTTTGAATTCAGGTCTAAATGCCCAAAGCACATCATCTAACTTTTGATGCCAGATTTTTGGATTATTTTTAACCGTTCTTTCTAAAATTCGTTTAAGACCTCGATTTGTGTTTTCAACTTGGCCACTCGTTTGAGGGTGGTAAGAAGTTGAGAAACGATGATTAACTCCGTACTTTTTAAGTACTTTCTTGAGTAATTGATTTGTAAAATGAGTTCCACGATCACTGATTAATGCTTTTGGAATCCCAAAACGTGAAAATATGTTTTTAAGAAAGTTCACAACAACACGGGCATCATTTGTGGGTAAAGATTTTGCTTCGGCCCATTTAGAAATATAGTCAACTGTCACAAGGATGTATTTGCATTTATTCGATGCGGGATATGGACCCATGAAGTCAATACCCCAAATGTCAAATACTTCACACACAAGAATGCCTTTTTGTGGCATTTCGTCTCTTTTTGAGATGTTACCAGATCTTTGACATGCATCACATGTTTTAACCATGTGGTGTGCATCTTTAAAAATGGTTGGCCAATAAAAACCTGGGTCAAAGACTTTCTTAGCGTTATAGCTCGATCTGAAATGACCACCCGCTGGGCCTTGATGACAGTGCTCCAAGATTTGTTGAGCTTCTTTACCATATACGCATCGGCGGATAACTTGATCCGCTCCTATTCGAAAAAGATTAGGGTTTTCCCAGAAGTAAAACTTTAAGTCAGCAAAGAATTTCTTCTTTTGCTGGTACGTTTGGTTTTTAATTAATACTCCTGCAGCGAGATAGTTTGCAAAATTTGCAAATCATGGAACTTCAAATTCGGTTTCTATTCTCATTAGAAACTCATCGGGAAAAGTGTCATGAATAACTGACTCATTTAGTTTTTCTAGGTCGGGATTCTCAAGACGAGACAAGTGATCAGCAGCGAGATTTTTAGCACCCTTTTTATCCTTGATTTCTATATCAAATTCTTGTAAGAGAAGAATCCAACGTATCAATCTAGGTTTTGCATCTTGTTTCTTGAACAAGTACTTTAGGGCTGAATGATCGGTAAAAACAATCATTTTGGATAGCACAAGATATGATCTAAATTTATCAAAAGCAAATATAATTGCAAGGAGTTCTTTTTCGGTAGTTGTATAGTTGAATTGTGCTCCTGTTAATGTTTTACTTGCATAATATATTGGTTGAAATTTGTTATCTTGGCATTGTCATAAAATGGCTCCTAGTGCGAAATCACTAGCATCACACATCAGTTCAAATGGTTTGGACCAATCGGGAGATACTATGATAGGCGCATTCGTAAGTTTATCTTTTAGAATGGAGAAAGCTTGTAAGTATTCGTCATTGAAGTCGAATGTACTGTCTTTCTCAAGAAGTTTAGTCATGGGTCGAGCAATTTTGGAAAAGTCCTTTATGAATCGTCGATAGAATCCCGCATGACCTAAGAAACTACGAATTCCTTTAACGTTAGTTGGAGGAGGAAGCTTTGAGATTACATCGATCTTAGCTTTGTCTACTTCCATTCCATTTCGAGAAATCTTATGTCCTAAAACAATGCCTTCCTTCACCATGAAGTGGCATTTTTCCCAATTTAAAACAAGATTTGATTCCTCACAACGAATTAACATTCGCTCGAGGTTTGAAAGGCATGAATCGAAGGAGTCTCCAAAAAAAGAGAAATTGTCCATAAAGACTTTCATACTTCCTTCTATCATGTCATGAAATATTACCATCATACACCTTTGAAAGGTGCCTGGCGCGTTGCATAATCAGAACGTCATTCGTCGGTATGCGAAGGTACCAAATGGACAAGTAAAAGTTGTCTTGTCTTGGTCTTTTGGATCAATAGGAATTTGAAAATAACCTGAGAATCCATCAAGGAAACTATAGTACTCTTTTTCCAAATGTTCTAGCATTTGGTCAATATAAGGAAGTGGGAAATGATCTTTCCTTGTGGCGTCGTTTAAACGACGGTGGTCTATACAGACTCTCCAGCCAGTGACTGTTCTTGTAGGAACGAGTTCATTCTTATCATTAAGGACTACAGTTGTACCCCCTTTTTTGGGTACTACTTGAACAGGACTAACCCATGGGCTATCGGATATAGGGTATATTAACCCGGCATCAAGTAACTTGATAACCTCCTTTTTGACAACTTCTTTCATGTTAGGGTTTAACCTTCGTTTTCTTTGTACCACGGGTTTAAAATCTTCTTCCATTAGAATCTTATAAGTACAATAAGCAGGGTTAATCCCTGGAATATCGGTTGTTTTCCAAGCAATTGCTTTCTTGTGAGTTTTTAGAACGGACATTAACCTACTCTTTTCGTTATCGGAGAGTTTTGATGAGATTATAACCGGTAATTGTGACGTACCTTGGAGATAAGCATACTCCAAATGTTCCGGGAGTTCTTTAAGTTCCAAGGTTGGTGGTTCTTCCAAGGAAGATTTTATTCGGAACCTGTTACCATCGGTAATTTCTTCAAAGGGTTCATCTTCCTTGGGAATTTCTTGCTCACAGAAATCTTCATCGATGACTACTTTTAACAATTCGTCATGTTCAAGCTCTACATCAAATTCATCACTTTCACTCATTGGGGTGAAGTTCGAGGTGTCTACATTTAGTAATTCTTGCAATTCTTTTTCAACACAACAATCAACAATGTCTACCTTATAACATTCGTCATCGAAGGAGATAGGTTGTTTCATAGCTTTATCTATGTTTAAGGTAACTCTATCTTCCTCTACACCTAGACTAAGTTTTTTATCTTTAACACGCACCATTGCGTCGGTGGTATTTAGAAAAGGTCGCCCTAGAATTAGGGGAACCTTACTATCTTCTTCCATTTCAAGGACAACGAAATCGGCAGGAAAGATTAAATGATTAACTTTAACCGGTAGGTTTTCGGCAATACTAATAGGATAGTTAAAAGTTCTATCAGCTAGGCATATACACATCCTAGTTGGTTTTAGATCTCCTAGGTTTAGTTTTAAATACAAGGAGTGTGGCATAAGATTGATACTTGCGCCTAAGTCAGCTAATGCATCGTACATTACTGAATCTCCCATCAGACACGGAATAATGAAACTACCAGGATCTCCAAGTTTCGGTGGCATCATTTGCTTTTGCAAAATTTCTGAGCATTCCTCATTGAGGAATGTGGTTGAAACTTCTTCATATTGGCTATGAGATCCTTGATAAACCTTCCATAATTTGGCATACCCCTAAGAACTTCAGCGAGTGGCATGTTAATGCTAATTTGCTTGATCATATCTGCAAATTTTTGATATTGGCTCGCGAGTTTGTCTTTCTTTAATGCCTTAGGGTATGGAATAGGTGCATTGTGCACCTTCACTGGTGGTTCTTCAATTTTCTTTGACTTGATCTCAGGTGGATCATCTGTCTCTTGTTCTTTCTCAACATGATCATCTATACCAACAGGTACTTGTAAAATAGAAAGAGACAAAGGAACTTCTGAGGACTTACTAGTTTCTGGGTTAACAGTTAAACCACTTCTAGTAGTTATAGCATTTACATGCTCCTTCCTTGTTTGATTGTTGTTGGGATTCACTTGAGTATTTGAAGGGAGAGCGCCTGGTGGCCTCTCTGATAGTAACTGTGAGATCCTTCCAACATCTCTTTCTAAATTCTGTATCGTAGCTTGTTGATTTCGAATTTGCTGAGTTTGAATTTCCGTAGTTTGATCGTGTTTAACCATAAAATCTCTCAAGAGATCTTCTAAACCAGATTTCTTCTCGGGTTGTGGTTGTATAAGTGCTTGTGGTTGTGGTTGATTGTGTTGGAAATTATTTTGATAAATTCGTTGAGGTTAATTTCAGTTGTTTAGGTTATTGTAACCTGGTGGTGCATTTCTTTGATTTTGATTTGGGAAATTCCGGTTATTTTGGTAAATCGGATTTTCTCCTTGGTAATTATTGTTTAAACCTGAAGGTCCTCCTACTTGGTAGTTGTTAATTGGAGGATATTTTTGGTTATTTTCTTCTATCGCTAGAAAATCGTTGAAGTTCATTTCACCTTTTCGCAATTAACCTAAGAAATTCGCTTGCTCTTCCATCGTTGTTTTATCACAATCTCTAGTAAGATGGGGACCTTGGCACACTTCACATCCTACCCTGATAGCATGCATTTCCTTGGTTACTTTCTCAATTTGCCTTACTTGATTTGCCATTTGAACTTTTAAAGAAGCAATTTCATCATTGCTTTTGATATTAGCAACGGTTGATGATCTAGAGAATTCTATCTCTTGATGCCAATTATGAGAATGTGCTGCTATATCGGCAATGATTGTGTGAGCGTCTTCCGGTGTTTTCTTCATGATTGATCCTCCTACTGCAACATTTATATCCTTTCGAGTAGCCACATTGACTCCTTTATAGAATATTTGGACTTTTTGGAATGTATTCAACCCGTGTTGAGGACATACCCTAAGCATTTTGTTGAATCGGGTCCAAGCTTCATAAAGAGTCTCATTAAACTTTTGCTTGAAGTGATTTATATCACTTTGCAATTTTGCTGCTTTTGAAGCAGGGAAGAATTCTGACAAAAATTTGTCCATCATGTCATTCCAATCTTCAATATAACCTTCTGGTAATGAGTCTAGCCAATCTCTTGCATCATCTTTTAGGGACCATGGAAAGATTTTCAAACATGTGACTTCATCGGAGACATCTTTGATTTTGAATAGCTTACAAATGCTTACAAACTTACGAAGATGCTCATTAGCATCCTCATTTGGAGCTCCACCGAATTGGCATGTATTAGTGACCATGTGAAGGAATTGACCTTTTATTTCAAAGCCGTCAGTCATCGTAGGTTGAATAATTGCGTGGCCTTAACCTGTTCTTGTCGCCTTCATTAATGCTTCCATCGTTTGATTTGTAACAGCCATCTCTTCTTCTTCTTCTTCTTCTTTAATAAATGGCTCTATGATTGGTTGAATATCTGGTTCAGAGTTAGAATCCAATGAAAGTAATTCTAAATCCTTAGCAAGAGATTCTACTTCTTGAGCTCTTAAGCGTTCGTGAAGTTCTCTTTCGGGTTCAGGATATGAAGGAGTTAATTCTGTGTTGGAAGAACGTAAATTAATGCATTAATTTTTATTATTGAATCACAACACCTAAAGTTTTTCTAAGAATTGAATTTCTTTAAAAGGATCGAATAACATAAAAACAATGATAAAAACCTTTAAACAAACAGATTTTCCTTCTGATTTTGCTCACGTTTCGAATAGCCAAAAGATGCAGCAGAGGGGCAGGATTCATTTGGTCCCAATATAATTGAGTACTGTTTGGCTCCAATAACCCAGTCCACGTACAAATCCAACTACTACTATGAATCAGAAAAATTATCTATCTATTTAACTCCCAATTCCCCGGCAGCGGCGCTAAAAAGTTGATGCGTTGAAACAGTACCTTTATTTTATGAACGGATTTGAGTTATTTTGTTACACGAATTGATTTATTGTATATGTGGTGTTTTAATGAATTCAGGTTGATTTCACACATATATAGGCAACTAGTCCTATTCGCGTAGTTTAGTTTGTTGGTAAATCCGGTTCGTTACACAGGGAGATGGAGTGTTTTAATGGTTTTTTTTAGTCTTTGAAGTTAAACTTATTTAAAGGAGGTTTTGAATTAGGAATTTATATTTAGCATAATAATAATAAAATATAACTTAATCTTAATTAAATTGAACTATTAATTAAAATTATCAGATTACATGATTTATAATTATTAACTTAAAAGTGAATTAATTGAAACTATATTAATTGTGATAGAAATATTTTATTAAATGGTAATAAGCATAACAATAATTTTTACAAAACTAATTGAATAAGAATTTATTTAAAACAATAAAATAAAATACAAATTAACTTAAACAATAAAATAGAATACAAATTATCTTAAAGTAACTAAATAATAAGTTTTAATTAAATTAAAGGTGGATTAAAGATAATAATTAAACTAATTATAAATTAATTACTTTAAAAATAATAATAAAAGATTTAATTAATACTTAGATTTTAACTAATTTCGTAACAGTACTGGTGTTATACATACGCGTTTCGCGTAATGATATACGCGTTTCGCGTATACTTTAAAAGATACGCGGTTCGTGTGAATTTATACGCGATCCGCATATGTTATGTTTGATGTGACAAAACAGTACGTATAAACTGAAGTTTATTTGAGATATAATTTTAATTTTTAGCTGAATAATAATACGTAAAAACAATAATAATAATTATTTTCAATATATAAATAGGCATGTTTACTTAAATGTGTCACCTCTAGATCCATGGATTGTTTTAAATTTAAGCTCTATTAAAATGTTTAGTATAAAACTTTATATTTTTCTTTCGAATAAATAAAGTTCCAATTAGCTAAATTAAGTCTAATTTTCATTTGATCTTATTTAGATAATTACTAGTCCCCAAGTATTTAAATTGAGACCCAACCCAGTTTTGACTTTCGCCAAAACCCAAATCATAACGGTTTCCCTTTTTACAATTTCGCTATTATAAACCTAATGATATTACCCAAACCACCGAACTTTATATCTAATTTAGTGTTAATAAATTATTCATAAGTTCGTCTAAATCACTTTTAATGTTGAAGCTTAATTTATATAAATTAAAGTAACTTTCGTTATTTGAATCTAATAAATTAAGTGATAAGGGTTAAATGTCCAAGTACATAATAATGGTTCTTTTAATTAGGCTCAATATTAAAAATACTTAAATTACATTTTAATTTTTACAAATGATAACAATCCATTTCACTAGGGGCTCTACATCTAAGCAAACACTAGGGAAATTTAGCTACTCATTATACTAGGGTAAACATAAAAATATAAACATACAAACATAATAACAACGATAAAAATTGATAATGATAATTTTAATAGAATATACTTACGAAAATCTTCACTTTCATTTACTTCAAACGGTAGAAAAATTACAATAAAAATACCCTTACACTTGCTCAATAATACCCTTAATCACGAACAATACACCCTTAATATTGAAACTATCCTAAATATTGAATCTTGAGAATTAATTGTAACTGTACTAAATTTTACAGTGTATAAAGATACTAGTAAAATTAATTGGATATCTCTCTCTGCTCTTTATTTTGTGTACGTTCTTGTGTATTGTATCTGTCTATCTCCCTTGCACTAGTACTCCGTATTATATCATCTGAGAATTTGATCCCTTGATCTGTAATATTCTTCTTTTCATTCTGTAAAGTGAAAAAGTAGTAATAGTATATCCAAAAGCAGCCGTCCCATGTGAAATTGAATCTGAATCTGGTCTTGACATTACGCGTTTCGCGTAACCATCCACACGTTTCGCGTAAGGCAAAAAAATACTACGCGTTTCGTGTAGAACACCACACGATCCGCGTAGGAGTAATCGACAGTTTTCTTAATTTTATTTTTTTCGTTTGTTCTTTGTTGATCCCGTGTTGACGTATATTGACTTGGAACTTTTCATTTGAACTCTTTCTCTTCGATCATCTTGGACTTTCATTCGGATAAATGTTATCTCGATATATATTTGGTTAAAACCCGTCGTTTATTATCATTTCTTCAAACTTCACGATCGCGTTTACTTTTGCCGTTTTTCTCGTGAATTATGCATTTGAATGTCTTCCTTTCGGTAAAGCCGATGAAATATAAATGATATTGCGTCGAAATATATGTATGTTTAAAGCAATATAAATACCGAATCGGATCCCGAGATGGAAACCGAGCATGAGAATAAGCCTAAAGGAAAGGAACCGGCAGAGGATTTCGAGGAATAATCGGAGCTCGAATCCGAATCCGAACCTGATGTACCCGATTCACCCCATTCACCCTTTGTTAAACCTGATTATGTTAACCCCTACGGACCGAGAGGCTACCGTAAGTTACCGAAAGGACCTGCTTGGCGTAATAACCCATTTTATAAGAGTTTTCACTATTATAACCAGTCACTTGAGATGTGTCGCCGTTACCATCCCTATGATGCTTCTACATCTACTTATAAACCTAGTACCCCTACTGCTGCTGCTAATGACAACAACCCTAGTGACCTCACGTTGCGAGTCCAAAATTTTGAGAAAATGGTCGAGTACCTGTTGAAGGAACTCCAGAAACGCAAATAGAGATCGCTCGACTAGACTTGTTTCACACTATTAAACATTATTTGATTATTATTGTCTATTATATGATGTTCGCACATACATTATTAGATGTGGCTTTACTTATGTGGTTTTACTTATGACATGAGGAATATGTTACTTTCGTTGGTTATGCATGATTATTGAACGAAAAGTTTGTTTCTTTAAGTATTGGTTTATTAATGATGATTTATGCTTAGTGTTGCTACTACTATTGCAAATTAGTGATAATGTTACTAGTGTACATTGTTCTTACTGCTGCTACTACTAAACGCTATGTATCGCTACTACATATCACTAGTGCTACTAAAATCGTTACGATTTAATATTAGTTACTATGCATCGTTCTGTTGCTAGTATATTTTATATATCGATTTCATTGACACTAACCGAATGTATTATCTTGACCAGAAACATAATGCCGCCCAAGCAAGTTTCCCAAGCTGATGTTCGTCGGTGGATTACCGAAGGATTGACCAAGGTCGTGGCAGAACTCCGTAATGGAACCAATAGCAACAATGTGAATGCTACGAATCAGCAAAACCAGGATACGACCAATACTCAGAATAATGGATAAGCAGGGTGTACGTATAAGACTTTCTCGAGTTGTGAACCAAGCTCCTTTAATGGCACCGAATGTCCAGTTGGTTTGACTCGTTGGTTTAAGAAGCTTGAGTCAGTTTTCCGTATCAATGGCTGTAGAGATGCGGATAGAACGAAGTTTGCAACTTCTAAGTTATCAGATGGCGCCTTGACATGGTGGAATACTTATGCAAATTCCGTAGGTATGGATCAGGCTTTTGAGACTCCATGGGAGGATTTGAAACGACGGATGATAGAAGAGTATTGTCCCTACACTGAAACTATTAAGATGGAGCAGGAACTCCAAAACTTGAAGCTAGTAGGTACTGATCTGGCCAGTTACAATAAGAGATTCTTTGAGCTTGCTCTCATGTGTCCACATATGGTTACTCCCGAACACCGCAAGATCACTCATTATGAGAACGGTTTGACCGAGAAGATTCAAAGCGGTGTAACTACTTTGAAATCGAGAACTATACAAGAAGCTGTCAAGATGGCTAGTGAGTTAATCGATCAAGTTGAACAGCGAGGAAAGACTCCCGCCTCAATTGAGACTAAAACTCATGATAATAAGAGGAAATGGAACAATAACAATAACTCAGGGAAGAATTACAGTCAGCAGCCCTTTAAGAAACAAGATACTGTTAAGAGTAATGCTGCAATGCCAAATGCTAATTCTGGTTATAAGGTAAAGTTCCCGTTGTGTGCTAAGTGTAATAGGCATCATCCGGGGGATTGTTTGAGAAAGTGTGATAAGTGCAAGAGGAGTGGACATTTGGCTGCCTAGTGTAAGACTGGTATGAATATGTGTTATGGGTGCGGAAAAGAAGGTCATTTCTGGAAGGATTGCCCAACTGCTAGTAAGACTAATGAACCTGTAAGAGGAAGAGCTTTCAACATTAACTCCAGTGAAGCTCGTGATGATCCTAAGCTAGTCACGGGTACGTTTCTTCTCGATAATCAACATGTTTATTTACTTTTTGATTTCGGAGCTGATAGAAGCTTTGTGTCTAGAGATTTTTGCCATAATCTTAAGAATGTTGTATCGTCATTAGAAAACTTATATTCTATAGAGCTAGGAAATGGTAATCTAGTGAGTGCTGATAAGGTTTACCGTGATTGTACTTTAACTTTGGTTTGAATGTCATTTAAGATAGATGTGATACCGATTAAGCTAGGAAGTTTTGACCTTGTGGTTGGAATGGACTGGTTAGCCGAGAATACAGCCGACATTGTTTGTCATCAGAAAGCGATACATATTCCTGTTACTGAAGGTGAACCTTTAATGGTGTATAGAGAGCGAAGCAGTACGCCGTTACATTTCATTAACTGCTTGAAGGTGCAGAAACACATGAGAAAGGGTTGTCTTGCTATGTGTTCATGTAAGCAAAACTGAATCTGAAGGCAAGAAACTTGAAGATGTGCCCATTGTTAGAGAATTTCCCGTTGTTTTTCCAGATGAGTTACCCGGATTACCTCCGCCTAGAGATGTAGAGTTCTAGATTGATTTAGTTCCTGGAGCGGCGCCAGTAGCGCGTGCACCGTATAGACTTGCACCACCCGAATTGTAAGAGTTATATAGTCAGCTGCAAGAGCTTTTAGATAAAGGATTCATTCGACCGAGCACATCACCATGGGGAGCTCCAGTACTGTTTCTAAAGAAGAAGGATGGATCTATGAGACTCTGTATTGATTATAGGGAGTTAAATATGAAAGGACCCGTTCATATACATTATAAACGATTCACAATAGTTGATTACATTGCTAGGTATTTGACCTCTATATGATATATTTTACAAACATTGCATTCGTTTTTAAAAGACAATCTTTCTTTACATCGAAAATTAACAGGCATGCATACCATTTCATAATATCCACTATCCAACTATAAATTGATTTAATAATAATCTTTGATGAACTCAATGACTCGAATGCAACGTTCTTCGAAATATGCTATTAAAGACTCCAAGTAATATCTTTAAAATGAGCAAATGCATAGCGGAAGATTTCTTTAACACCTGAGAATAAACATGCTTTAAAGTGTCAACCAAAAGGTTGGTGAGTTCATTAGTTTATCATAATCATTTATTTCCATCATTTTAATAGACCACAAGAATTTCATTTCCAGTTCTCATAAATATACGTCCCATGCATAGAGACAAAAATAATCATTCATATGGTGAACACCTGGTAACCGACATTAACTAGATACATATAAGAATATCCCCTATCATTCCGGGATCCTCCTTCGGACATGATATAAATTTCGAAGTACTAAAGCATCCGGTACTTTGGATAGGGTTTGTTAGGCCCAATAGATCTATCTTTAGGATTCGCGTCAATTAGGGTGTCTGTTCCCTAATTTTTAGATTACCAGACTTTAATAAAAAGGGGCATATTCGATTTCGATAATTCAACCATAGAATGTAGTTTCAATTACTTGTGTCTATTTCGTCAAACATTTATAAAAGCGCATGTATTCTCCGTCCCAAAAATATAAAGGGTAAAAAGGCAAATGAAACTCACCATACTGTATTTCGTAGTAAAAATACATATAACGTAATTGAACAAGTGCAAGGTTGGCCTCGGATTCACGAACCTAAATTAATTATATATATTTATGTGTTGGTCAATATTTGTCTAACAAATTAGGTCAAGTCATAGTGTACCACAATCCTAATGCTCGAGACTAATATGCAAAAGTCAACAAAAGTAAAATTGACTCAAAATAATTTCCAAAAATCTATACATGATTAATATATAGTTTAAATATCGTTGTTTTATATTTTTAAATATTTTTAAAAGATTTATTGGAGTAAATAATATAATTTATTTATTAATAAATAAAATTTTATATTAAATTTATATAATAAAATATACTTTTATATATATTAAGTAATAAAATTTATAGGGTTCATTTAATATCATAAAGATAATATGATAGGTATTATTAAAGTAAGTTATTACACGTAGTAAAATATGTTTGTATCACATATTTATTTGATAAAATAATATCTATAATGATAGTAAGTGAAAGTTGTATTATTTTGTAATAATAATTATTATTATAAAAATATCAATATTTATAATTACTAAGATGACATTAGATAAAACGATAATTCTAATTATGATAACTTTAATATTTACGATAATTTTTAATATTATCTTTAAAATAATAATTCTATTTAAAATAATAATAATAATGATATTTTATAGTAACAATGACATTTCTATTAAAATGATAATTTTTGTTAAAATGATAGTTTTAATACTAACGATACTTTTAATAATAATAGTAATAGTAATGATAAAAATAATAAGAACGATAATTTTATCTAAATTAATATCTTATAATATTTTAATTTCATCATGATACTCTTACCCATTATTTCCTAATCGTTTCGTTTAATAGCTTTTAATCGTCTTTTATATCGTGTTCATAAAAATGATAATAATAGTAATCAAAATAATTAGGTGTTACAAATATTTGTTTTAATTACACTAATATTAATAATGATAGTTACTATAACATTATTAACGATAATACTAATAATTATCTTAATGATAATATAGTAATAATAATAATAACAATAACAATAACCATTTTTAAATAATGATATATATATTAATAATGATAATAATAATAATAATACCAATAATAATAATAATTGGATAATAATAATAATACTAATTATAACTTTAACGATAATTACGATAGTAATAATAAAAAAATAACAATTTTTAATGATAAATCCCTTTTATTGATAAAGATAATAATAATGATAATAATAAGATAAAACTAGAACGACGATAAAAACGACGATAATAACAATCATTTTTAATAAAAATATCGAAAATTCAATTGATTATAACTTCTAATCCGTTCATCGAAACCATTCGATATCTAAAGGAAAAGTTCTTAATTTTTCGCTAGCTTTCCAAGGACATGCATATCTTATACCTTATCTCAACCGCAAGTGTAACTAATTCAACATTCAACCTAACTTGTCTAAGGGCAATATCAAAAGTACAAGCATGCATAATCCTAAATACTCGAGCACTAGTCAGGGATACACTATTAGTATGTAAAAGTTAAATTATGAGTACTCACGTATCAATATTGAGATTCAATATTACAGGAAAGGTACGTAGACGCAACGGAAATGATAAACACTATATTGACCTCACGAGCATACCCATGAACCATACTCAATCACCTCCATAGCTATAACCCATAATTTCCTTAATCCTATCCCACTCGAAAAACAATTTCGAAATCACTCGGACAGCACTCCGTCGTAATATTTTATGTATATTAATAATATCTTGAAATAATACGGAGTATATATATATATGTAAATCGATTGAGAGAGTTTAGAGAAAAATATTTTCAAGTTTCTATGAAATAATGAAACCTATTGAATTCTATTTATAATAGATTTTTGAATTATTAAAGTGAATTATTAAAGTATGAATTATTAAAGTGAATTATTAAAGTATGAATTATTAAAGTGAATTATTAAAGTATGAATTATTAAAGTAAATTATTAAAGTATGAATTATTAAAGTGAATTATTAAAGTTAAAGTAAAGTAAAAATAAAGTAAAGGTAAAGTTTAAGTATAGTAAAAGTATAAAACTATGTACGTATAATACGCGTATAAATATATATAATATTAATTTAAATAGTTATATATATAAAATAAAATATAAATATCGTTATCTTTATCATACTAGTTAAGTAATGAGTTGTCAAAAGTGGTTCTAGATATTTATAAAAGTTATATACGTTTTAATAATAAAGTTCTTTTTAAACTGAAAATGTTTTTGTACGTTTGAAACTAAATAGATCAATCGAGTCTTTATGAGATTCAATCTTCCACTATACTTTGTCTAGTTCTCAATGATTGACAATTTGTTCTTATTTATAAATCACTTTACCATTTTCCGAATATTGTTAAAATGGAAAGATTTCTCAAATCAACGTGGGCCTTTCAACAGAGACTTGTAATCATAATTCAATATATCTGATAATTCAATCATTTGATCTTATCTTCTAATTCCATTGATAAACATTTTGAAACATATACAATCATATAAAGTATTTAATCTAATATTTTGTTTACGTTTCAAGTTATAATATATATACACATATACATATATAATCATATTCGTTTAATGGTTCGTGAATCGTTGGAACTTGGTCGAGGTTGAATGAATGTATGAACATAGTTTAAAATTCTTGAAATTTAACTTAACAAATATTGCTTATCGTGTCGGAAACATATAAAGATTAAAGTTTAAATTTGGTTGGAAATTTCCGGGTTGTCACAGTACCTACCCGTTAAAGAAATTTCGTCCCGAAATTTGAGTGGAAAGGTCGTGAATGATAATAAGTATGTTTTCATGATGCATACGGGCTAAAAATTAGAGTTTTATCATCAGCGAATAATTTGGATAAACAATCCATTTATATGAAGAGTACGAATGAAGCTAACATAGAAGAGTGAAATGAGTAAGAGTAGATTCATCTTATCATTTGACGTAGATATGACTGATTCCCAGATTTCAAGGGATTTGAAGAAAATCTTCTTAATAAGATTTGACTCTCTGGTAATCAAGGGAATTAGGATCCGCTTTAAATGCGATCGTCCATTTTAATTGATCTGTCGGAGATTTTCTTATAAATTCACCTCCTTCGTTTCCTTACAACTCACACCTTCTGTTGATGCATTTTATGCAAGTCCCTAGACATCTACCCACGTCCATTGCAGGTACAACAGTTTACAGGCCACCATGATTGCTCGTTATTATCCTATACGTGTTTGTATGTGGTTACAGGAACTGCAGGAACGAGATTTAGATGTTTGACTATGTTAGACTTAGTTAGACGTACGAGTGAAGCCTCACTAGTACGGCTGACAGGCTCATACGCACGGTTGATGCTGAGCTAAGTCACAATTACAACCTAAATGAGAAGACACGAGTGGGTGATCACCCGTACGGCTGATGAAGCCAACTGGTACATGTGATGAATAAATCGTATGGGTGAGTCAACATCAGGGGTATATAAAGTCTTATGTTCTTCATTTTAGGTTAAGCCTCTCATTTGTTACACACACTCAGATCTAGTAAGCTCCTCCAATTTTCTCTCAGTCCAAATCACCCAGGTGGTGAATAATAGCTCTAGGTGTTGATCTAATCACACTTGATTTAGTTGTGGTTTGACTAAATTAATCAAAAAAAATTAACCTATTCACTAGAGGGTTTGATTCACTTATTCCGCCATTGTGTGAGTTAAATCTGTTGATTTCTAAGTTCCTAGTCATGTTTCATCACCTTCTATTCTTTTCCCCTCAACTCATATTTTAAAGTATTCATCAATATGCTCCATCCAGTTCTGATTCTCGATATACTTCTAACTTTCATATCGGTCATTCTTCTTTTTCATCTACCGCCAGAAGAATCTATTTACTTCTACTATACTCTTGGGTTTATAGTGTTTCTAGTTCTCCCGTGTCTTTATATTGCTATATGCATCGATATATATGGTTTATAATTTCTGGTTTATCGTTGGGCTTTATAGGTTCCCTTATATTTCAAAGTCTCTGCTTCTGTCTTCTATAATCATTATCATTAACAGTTAATGCTCTCTTTTATTTGCTGCAATTTATACCCCAATTTTTATTTCGGAGTTTTGTCCTTTTGTTTCTTCTTCTTGCGATTAAGCACCGCTTGTAATGGTCCAGAATTCACAGATATGAATTTCAGAATGAACATTGTTAATGTTCTAGGAAGAAAATTGTGATGGCACGATCTTGACTTGTCAAATTACTAGAATACCTTGGAAAAGGCCGAATCATCAAGAAATATTTTCTTGATATTTTTGTAGCGACCCGACAAAATCGTCATTGACGGCGCCGTTTACTTAGGTCCCGTTACATGGTCATAAGTCTTTAAAACAACGTTTGACCAAAAGATATGTCGCATTCATTTCAAATGTAAAGATTGTTCAAAGTTTACAAGAATAGTTCCACCACAAGTTACGATACAAAGTTTTAAGTACAAATGAAACTTATGCGACACAATTTAAAAGTAGCCAAAAGACGCTCCATGTATGCATATATACTCGACACCCAATGCAAGTATCAAAATAATGAGCGGAAGCATGTATCATGTATCGTTCAAGGACCTGAGAAAAACATAGAAATCTGTCAACGAAAATGTTGGTGAAATCATAGGTTTAAATAAGTAAGTAGAAGTGAACCACAAGATTTGCATCAATGAAATAATAGTAATACATTCCAAAAGTTTGTTTCACGAGCACCCAATTATCAATGCTTAACATTCCTTCCATAGAACCCCATCACTTAGTGCTAGAACATACACTGTTTCTCGAAAATATATTTCATTCGTAAACGGTAGCGAACCGTTTGAATGAGGGTTTGTCAAACCCATATGGATCCATACAACATAAGTTCTCGCTTACACCCGGCAAGTGTAACTAATGATAATCGAATTGAGGATTTTGTTCTAAACTCGTATGTAGAATGTTTGTTTTCCTGTACTTGTGTTCACTTAGTAAAGAAATGTTTATGTTTTCTCATCCCAAATGTAAGTTCAAAAAGAGTAAAAGTGGGACTATGATCTCACCTTGAGTGCACGAGTAGTAAAGTACTTCAACAAGTAAACGTGTGCAAAGAACAATGCTAATCTTGACCTAAACAATAGGTTGTATCAATAACGGTAAACACGATAGGTCAAAGATGTTCAATTAGTCCTATGGCTCGTTACGACTTGATTATGTAGCATGTGAATCAAATTGTCACGTTTCATGCAAGATACAAGTATAAAAGCATGTTAGAACGATTGCACAACCATTTGGTTAAGTTTGATTAAAAGTCAACTTGGTCGAGTCAAAGTCAACGAAAAAGTCAACATGTTCGGGTCGGGTCCCGAACTATTTTTCTGAGGTTTTTAATCATATATGAGCATGTTAGAACAAGTTTCATGTGAATCGGAGGTCCGTAGTATGCCAAACATTTTTCGTATTTTGGTCATGGAGGTCAGAACCTGACCACGGCTTATGTCGCGCCGCGACATAAGCTGGCCGCGCCGCGGCATTGGCCGTGCGCTGGTACCTGGTCAGTCTCAATTGTTCAAGTCCCAAATCAAAACTCTTTCAAGCATAAATTACAAACCGCTAACTCTTAGAACTCGCACCTTATATCGTTGGAAAGGTAATTTGACAAAGAACACAACTAAATATATTTCACCAACCAAAAATGTTATTTGTAACAATCGGCTTTCCAAAGTAAATGATCAATTAATGCACACATTTAATACACAAATTTGATAAGTGCACATTTATGATTCGGGCATTTAATGCATACATATAACATGCCGTTTTGTAGGTAATCGAGCATACAATACAACTAACTACTTACTAACTACAATTCATGTCATTCAATGCATCAAATATTCATTTCAAGCTTATCAAACCCTAACCCGAATTCACCAAAATCACTAATCAAGTTTATGGAGTTTTCTCAAGCAACCTACACATCAAATTGAAGCTAGTGATACTAGGAACACAATTAGAACATGAACTTTTAACATCTAACAACATATGATCATCCAAAATTCAAGAACAACACACCAAAATTCAAGTTCATGATAGTTACACTAAAACAACGAGATCGAGCATATAAATTACACACACGACATCACAATGAGCCATAGACACTAACTAACACCATTTCAAGTCAAAAACACGAATTTAGAGAAATCTAGAGTTTTAGAAATGTTACCCAAACGAGATGAAGTTGGTACCAAAATGAAGAGGATGAAGAGAGGATTACGAATATGTAATTTATTTTTTTGTAAGCTTCCTAGATCGGATTTAGATGATGATTGAATGATTTTGGTAATGGTGTGTGTGTTCTTGCTAGAGAGAAAGAGAGAGAGATGGAGATGATAATGAATGAGTGAAAGGGGTTTGACCCTTTGACCTAGTCAAGGGTTTGATCCCTTGTCAAGTTTAGTCCCTCAACTTTCGTTCGAGTGCGTGAATTACCTAAACGAGATAATTTAAAACGCGTATCAACGGGAGATGTTATAAACATATAACGGACTTTATATTAGTATAACGGAAAAGTAAATGGAAAAAGGCGGGATGTTACATTACCTACTCCTTAAAAGAAATTTCGTCCCGAAATTTAAGTAGGCGTAGTAGTCGTTATTTCTTCCTCGAGATCTTGCGTTTCCGAATTCACGAATAGATGAGGATACTTCCTTTGCATTTGATCTTGTCTTTCCCAAGTAAACTCGGGTCCCCTTTTGGCGTTCCAACGGACTTTAACAATCGGGATTCGGCTTTGTTTCAATGTCTTGACGGAGGTGTCCACAATTTCAACCGGTTCCTCCACAAAATGAAGTTTGTCATCAATAGTAAGTTCCTCGAGAGGAATGACGATATCGGGTTCGGCAAGACACTTTTTCAAGTTAGATACATGGAAGGTAGGATGAACGGAACTCAGTTGAGGCGGAAGATCTAAACGATAAGCAACGGTTCCAACACGCTCCAAGATTTCGAAAGGACCAATATACCGCGGATTTAGCTTCCCGCGTTTCCCAAAACGGATTACACCCTTCCAAGGTGCGACTTTTAACATGACGCGGTCCCCGACTTGAAATTCAAGGTCGTTGCATCTTTTGTCGGTATAGCACTTTTGACGACTTCTGGCCGTCCTAAGCCTATCTCGGATTTGAACGATTTTCTCGGTGGTTTCGTGAATGAGTTCGGGTCCAGTAATTTGCACGTCGCCTACCTCGGCCCAACAAAGAGGTGGACGACATTTTCGGCCATATAGCGCTTCAAAAGGTGCGACTTTAATACTCGCGTGATAACTATTGTTGTAAGAGAACTCGGCGAGAGGTAAGTGCTTGTCCCAAGCTTTTCCCAAATCAACCACGCAAGTTCGTAACATGTCCTCTAAGGTTTGAATTGTACATTCGCTTTGTCCATCGGTTTGAGGATGATATGCGGTGCTCATGTCTAAACGCGTTCCCAACGCTTCTTGCAATTTACGCCAAAATCTAGAAACGAAACGGCCATCTCGGTCGGAGATAATCGATAAAGGTACACCGTGTCGGGCTACGATCTCCTTAATGCTCCATTTTGTCCGTTTCTTTCATGGCAAGGAAGTGTGCGGATTTGGTGAGACGGTCAACAATAACCCAAATGGTATCATAACCGCCCGTCGTTTTTGGTAGTTTGGTGATAAAATCCATCGTTATTCTTTCCCACTTCCATTGCGGGATCTCGGGTTGTTGAAGTAGTCCGGACGGTCTTTGGTGTTCGGCTTTGACTTTGGAACATGTCAAACACTTGGAAACATAAGTAGCTACGTCCCTTTTGATGTTCGGCCACCAATATTGTTCCTTAAGGTCGTGGTACATCTTATTGGCACCGGGGTGAATCGAGTATCGTGACTTATGGGCTTCGTCTAAAATAAGGCTTCGTAGGTCCCCATAACTAGGCACCCAAATCCTTCCGGCGTAATATCGGAGTCCAGTCTCCCTAATTTCGAATCGAGAGACGAGAATGTTCAAGAGCTTGTGTGAAAGGTTTTCATCCTTGAGAGCCTCATCTTGGGCTACCCGAATTTGGCTATTAAGGTTTGTGTGGATGGTGATGTTTAAGGCTCGGACACGAAGAGGCACCGTTCTTTCTTTTCGACTTAAGGCATCGGCTACTACATTTGCCTTCCCGGGATGGTAACGAAGCTCGCAATCGTAATCGTTTAAGGTTTCAATCCACCTTCGTTGTCTCATATTTAGTTGCTTTTGATCGAAGATGTGTTGAAGACTTTTGTGGTCGGTAAAGATAGTACTTTTGGTTCCATAAAGATAGTGTCTCCACATTTTAAGTGCAAAGACAACGGCTCCAAGTTCGAGATCATGAGTCGTGTAATTCCGTTCATGAATTTTTAGTTGTCGAGAGGCATAAGAAATGACTTTCTTCCGTTGCATCAATACACATCCAAAACCATGTTTCAAGGCATCGCAATATACAACAAAATCATCATTGCCTTCGGGAAGTGACAAGATAGGAGCGGTGGTTAGCTTTGTCTTCAAGATTTGAAACGCGGATTCTTGCTCGGTCGCCCAAATGAATTTCTTTCCCTTGTGAGTTAAAGCGATTAGAGGACGAGCAACCAAAGAAAAATCCTTGATGAATCTACTGTAGTATCCGGCGAGACCCAAGAATTGACGAATGTGAGTAGGAGTAGTAGGAGTCTCCCATTTGCTAATGGCTTCAGTTTTCGTTGGATCGACTTTAATACCTTGGTCACTTACAACATGACCAAGAAATTGAACTTCCTTTAACCAAAATTCACACTTGGAGAATTTGGCATAGAGTTGTTCTTGTCTTAAAAGTTCAAGCACAAGTCGGAGGTGTTCCTCGTGTTCTTCTTCGCTTTTTGAATAGACTAAAATATCATCGATGAACACGATAACGAATTTGTCAAGATACGGTTTACACACGCGGTTCATAAGATCCATGAACACCGCCGGTGCGTTAGTGAGACCAAATGGCATTACAAGAAATTCGTAACTACCATAACGAGTTCGGAAAGTGGTTTTGGAGACATCTTCCCCCTTAACCCTTAATTGATGATAACCCGAGCGGAGATCGATTTTCGAATATACACAAGACCCTTGTAGTTGATCAAAGAGGTCATCGATGCGAGGAAGAGGATATCGGTTCTTAACTGTCAATTTATTTAGTTCACGATAATCAATGCACATTCGTAGGGATCCGTCTTTCTTTTTAACAAACAAAATCGGAGCGCCCCAAGGTGAATGGCTAGGTTGGATAAAACCACGATCGAGTAGTTCTTGGATTTGACTTTGCAATTCTTGCATTTCGGATGGAGCGAGTCTATATGGTGCACGTGCTACGGGTGCGGCTCCCGGGATATGATCGATTTGGAATTCTACCGGTCGATGAGGTGGAAGACCCGGCAATTCGTCGGGAAATACATCGGAAAAGTCACTAACAATTGGCACATCATCGATATGCTTATCATCGGACTCGACTTTCTTAACGTGGGCAAGGATCGCAAAACAACCCTTACGGAGTAGTTTTCTAACTTTAAGGCACGAAACGAGGTTGAGTCTGGTGCAACTCTTATCGCCATAAACAATCAAAGGTTCACCATTCTCGATAGGAATTCGGATTGCGTTAAGATCACAAAGGATGTGAGATTTCATTTTGACTAACCAATTCATACCGATTATTACATCAAAGCTTCCAAGTTCTATGGGTATCAAGTCAATTTCAAATTCTTTACCCAAAATGTTTATCGTACACCCCCGGTAATATGTGTCGGCACTTAATAGTTTCCCGTTAGCCACTTCAATGGTATAAGTGGTATCTAATGGAAGAGGTGGAGTGCTAAAAGAATGAGTCAAAGTCTTGGATACAAAGCATTTATCGGCACCCGAATCGAATAAGCAAGAGACATAAGAATTGTTGAGAAGAAACGTACCCGTGACTAGTTCAGTGTCATCCCGGGCTTCCTCGGTGTTGATTTTGAAAGCTCGGCCGCGCGTATTGGGGTTATCTTTCTTCTTTGGGCATGCATTTCTATAATGACCCGTTTGGCCACATTCGTAACAAGTGCCCGTCTTTGGTGCATTGGGCCACTTTCGAGCGACGGGAGTGGCACTTTTACAATCGTTGGCCTTATGACCAACTCCTTGGCACCGGTGGCAAATTAACTTACTACATTCGCCAAAGTGATGTTTGTTGCATTTGTTGCAAAGAGGTAGGTTCCCGGCATAACCTTTCTTGCCGTCGGAGGTGTAAGGCTTCTTAGCAAAGTTGTTGTTGCTTGATTGGGAGGGTTCCCACTTTCTTTTGTTGCCGCCCGATTTATCCTCGGCCTTAGATGCCGGAACTACGATTTCGTCAACCGTTTCTATCAATTTGCGGGCCATGTTCAAAGCTTCTTGATGATTAGTGGGTTTGGATGACATTACTCCGTGTTTGATACTCTTTGGAAGACCATCCATGTAAAGTTCAACCCTTAAAGCTTCGGGGTTCACAAGATTTGGGCACATCAAGGCTAGTTCGGAAAATCGTTGATTGTAAGCCTTGAGATCATTTCCGATCACCTTTAAAGTTCTTAGCTCTTGTTCGAGCCTTCGGGTTTCTTCACGAGGGAAATATTCGACAATCATCTTTTCCCTCAAGTCGGCCCAAGAGAGGGCGTGAGCTTCATCGGTACCCACCGATTGTACATAAGTATTCCACCATGTAAGAGCGACACCGGCGAAGGTGTGATGGAGTATTTGACCTTTTCTTGGTCCCGACAACCGCTTATGCTAAAGACGGCTTCCGTTTGCTCAAACCATCGGGTGAGCACGACCGGTCCCCCAGTTCCATCAAAAGTGTGAGGTTTGCACCCCATGAAAGCTTTATAGGAGCATCCCTCGTTTGAGTTTCCGGCCCCATTGTTGTTGTTGTTGTTGTTGTTATTGTGGTTGTTATTATTGTTGTTGTTGGATGAGTGACCGGCCATGGCCGCATCTACGGCGGTAGCTATCATCCGTTCGAGAGCTTGTTCGGGAGTTTCATTGCGGCGTACACGACGAGGAGCCATTGTTCCTTCAAGACACAAGAATATCATTGATTAGTATTCTCAATAATACTAACCGTGATATAGAATAAAGATAAAGAGAAGTTTTTCCTCGACTCGCCTTAAATTCTTTATGCCATAATGTCGGAACGTTCATATGAGTCACCGTAATATAATCCCGGAAATTATATTACCCTGATTCATATGTGCATTCGACATTATTCTATAAAGTCAAGGTGGCGTGTCAATCAAATTAAACAACGTGATATTAAGATGAACTAAGAGTAGATATGAGTAGAAGCGTTCGAGTATAAATGCACAAGTAGTCAAGTAATTCCTACTTCAAGTCTATATGCCGGTTGTAGTCTAGACTCACCAATGTACCCTATGACTCGAGGTTGACACCAATGAACTCTAAATCCCTACAACCAACGCTCTGATACCATCTGTAGCGACCCGACAAAATCGTCATTGACGGCGTCGTTTACTTAGGTCCTGTTACGTGGTCATAAGTCTTTAAAACAACGTTTGACCAAAAGATATGTCGCATTCATTTCAAATGTAAAGATTGTTCAAAGTTTACAAGAATAGTTCCACCACAAGTTACGATACAAAGTTTTAAGTACAAATGAAACTTATGCGACACAATTTAAAAGTAGCCAAAAGACGCTCCATGTATGCATATATACTCGACACCCAATGCAAGTATCAAAATAATGAGCGGAAGCATGTATCATGTATCGTTCAAGGACCTGAGAAAAACATAGAAATCTGTCAACGAAAACGTTGGTGAAATCATAGGTTTAAGTAAGTAAGTACCAGTGAACCACAAGATTTGCATCAATAAAATAATAGTAATACATTCCAAAAGTTTGTTTCACGAGCACCTAATTATCAATGCTTAACATTCCTTCCATAAAACCCCATCACTTAGTGCTAGAACATACACTGTTTCTCGAAAATATATTTCATTCGTAAACGGTAGCGAACCGTTTGAATGAGGGTTTGTCAAACCCATATGGATCCATACAACATAAGTTCTCGCTTACACCCGGCAAGTGTAACTAATGATAATCGAATTGAGGATTTTGTTCTAAACTCGTATGTAGAATGTTTGTTTTCCTGTACTTGTGTTCACTTAGTAAAGAAATGTTTATGTTTTCTCGTCCCAAATGTAAGTTCAAAAAGAGTAAAAGTGGGACTATGATCTCACCTTGAGTGCACGAGTAGTAAAGTACTTCAACAAGTAAACGTGTGCAAAGAACAATGCTAATCTTGACCTAAACAATAGGTTGTATCAATAACGGTAAACACGATAGGTCAAAGATGTTCAATTAGTCCTATGGCTCTTTACGACTTGATTATGTAGCATGTGAATCAAATTGTCACGTTTCATGCAAGATACAAGTATAAAAGCATGTTAGAACGATTGCACAACCATTTGGTTAAGTTTGATTAAAAGTCAACTTGGTCGGGTCAAAGTCAACGAAAAAGTCAACATGTTCGGGTCGGGTCCCGAACTATTTTTCTGCGGTTTTTAATCATATATGAGTATGTTAGAACAAGTTTCATGTGAATCGGAGGTCCGTAGTATGCCAAACATTTTTCGTATTTTGGTCATGGAGGTCAGAACCTGACCACGGCTTATGTCGCGCCGCGACATAAGCTGGCCGCGCCGAGGCATTGGCCGTGCGCTGGTACCTGGTCAGTCTCAATTGTTCAAGTCCCAAATCAAAACTCTTTCAAGCATAAATTACAAACCGCTAACTCTTAGAACTCGCACCTTATATCGTTGGAAAGGTAATTTGACAAAGAACACAACTAAATATATTTCACCAACCAAAAATGTTATTTGTAACAATCGGCTTTCCAAAGTAAATGATTAATTAATGCACACATTTAATACACAAATTTGATAAGTGCACATTTATGATTCGGGCATTTAATGCATACATATAACATGCCGTTTTGTAGGTAATCGAGCATACAATACAACTAACTACTTACTAACTACAATTCATGTCATTCAATGCATCAAATATTCATTTCAAGCTTATCAAACCCTAACCCGAATTCACCAAAATCACTAATCAAGTTTATGGAGTTTTCTCAAGCAACCTACACATCAAATTGAAGCTAGTGATACTAGGAACACAATTAGAACATGAAATTTTAACATCTAACAACATATGATCATCCAAAATTCAAGAACAACACACCAAAATTCAAGTTCATGCTAGTTACACTAAAACAACGAGATCGAGCATATAAATTACACACACGACATCACAATGAGCCATAGACACTAACTAACACCATTTCAAGTCAAAAACACGAATTTAGAGAAATCTAGAGTTTTAGAAATGTTACCCAAACGAGATGAAGTTGGTACCAAAATGAAGAGGATGAAGAGAGGATTACGAATATGTAATTTATTTTTTTGTAAGCCTCCTAGATCGGATTTAGATGATGATTGAATGATTTTGGTAATGGTGTGTGTGTTCTTGCTAGAGAGAAAGAGAGAGAGATGGAGATGATAATGAATGAGTGAAAGGGGTTTGACCCTTTGACCTAGTCAAGGGTTTGATCCCTTGTCAAGTTTAGTCCCTCAACTTTCGTTCGGGTGCGTGAATTACCTAAACGAGATAATTTAAAACGCGTATCAACGGGAGATGTTATAAACATATAACGGACTTTATATTAGTATAACGGAAAAGTAAATGGAAAAAGGCGGGATGTTACAATTTTAGAGGTTAAATAGAATACAAGAGTCGTATAACATGGCACATGATGATATTATGATCTGTGAATCATCACGTTCCATTTAGAAACTCAGCATGACTTACTGTAATATAATCACGTTGATCAAGTGTCATTATCTTATACTAATTCATGCTTCAGTTCCCAACACTACTTCAAAATATTCCTATTTTAAACTTGAATGTTTCAGAATTTAGAAACTAAAATACTTTCTTTTATGATGTAATACAGATAGTGCGAATAGGTAAATGATTTCAAATAAGAAAAATTAAGAAAATATATTCAGAAATATGGAGGATATTTATAATGAAAGATATGATGATATTTTAGAATTTCTAATATCAGAGGATGATGAAGAATATTGTTCGCAGGGGTTTAGAGTCAGGAGCAAGGTATTCGTTAATGACTTCAGCAGGTACTGAATCATTTGGATCCTTTGAAGTCAGGTTCAGTCTTTGTAATTTGTCCAAAGCCTCCTTCCTACTTTGCTCAATCCGTTTTCCAGTTCCAAAACTTCTCTTTTTCTGCGCTTTGCCAGCACACTTCATCATTATCATTCAGCTTTTACCGTTTAAAGTCGTTTTTAGTTTTTGTTGCTTCATCAGCATTTTTTCCATTTTCGGAGAACCAATTCTTAGTTCGGAGTGTTTTTCAGAAACTTCACATTCAAATTAAGTCCAGAAGATAGACGTTATATATACACATATAACTGTTGGCGTAGACATGCTGCAAGATTTTAAAATACTGATTGCTAATTCCCAATGATTCGTATGGCAATTCTCATTACAAGATGCGAATGAGTAAATGATGGGGTTTCAATAAATAATTATAATGACTTTTTGGAGAGGCTAAAGTCAAAGGGTAATGAAGTTATTGGTACATCTGCTAATAATGTGGTGGAATGTAAAAGGTTCCCTGGTAACGATGGTGTATATCTCAAGGTTATAATAAGGTTAGTCTGACTGAAAAGTCGAAGTTGACTTGCTGGAGCTGTGACAAAACTGGCTACTTTGAATATGAGTCGCAAAGTTATTTTTGCTAATAAATGCCAAAGAATCTGACGCGGATACGTTGTTTAAACTTTTACTTTGGTTTCAAGAGTTTTTCGGGTACATAACTGTGGGTAACATGTGGTTGGATCATCATCTCGATTGCTCATCATTCGAAGTGTCTTCAGAAATTTTCGAAGGGTTTGAACACAGATTGTAATCGTTAACATACATTTGATGTTCTAACACAGTTTTGAAGTCAAAATATAGCTTGTGAAAGATGTTAGGATCTAAGAGTGATGATTTTGGTCATATCTCGAGTTGAATTTTGAGATTTCAAAATCAGAATATGTAATTAAATTTTGAATGAGTATGGTTGTTTTGATTTCTATAAAAGAATGTATATTGTTGTGAAAGTAGGGAGTATAATGGATAATTTGCTGAATCAGATTCTAAGAATGTAATATATTATTTGTGAATTTATATATCTCTCGGGTATTACCTACCCGTTAAAAAAAAATTTCACAATTAATATTTTGTACAAAAGAATTTTATTACAGTCTTTATGAAAATATATATATGTATATTTTCTTCAGATGTAACATAGATTTAATGAGTTAATGTTAAATTAAACTCATTTGATTTACGGTTGAAACTAGAATTTAATAATCCCTAAAGGCTTTAAAAAGTACATAACTTTTACGCAGTATTTCTTTAATGACATTGAAATTATGAATCAATACTTCGTTATTTGTTGATGTATGATGTTCGGTTCGTGGAATTCTTGTGAATTTCGCAAAGTACGAATGATGTTATCTGAAAAGTTTCGGGTACATCGATGATGAAAGTGTAAAATCAAATATATACTTGATTTATTATGAATTGGAATTTGTTGAATTGCGACAGAGATTGTAGTTAACGCTGGTTAAGTTGCGGCCGAAGGACGTACATTATTGCATATTTATAATATGAATTAACCGAGTAGTTAAGATTCACACACAATAGTTTAGTACGGAAAGATTTATTTCAAAATAAATATATATAATATACATATAATTTCTTGAGAGGGAATGAGTTAATTCTTCATAACTCGTTGATATAATATACACGTTATTGATTCGTAATGATGTCCACAGTGATTCTTGAACTGACGGAGTTTGTGATGTTATCGGTGTTGTTGATTCGGATGTTGACTGTACTGACGATGCTGGTAACTCTGACGGTACTGCTGATGCTGTTGGTAAAGCAAGTTTAGCTTGTTAATCACACACCATTTTTGTCAGGGTTTCTACTCTTCCTTCTATCATTTTTGGTTCGCTTAACTGATTTATGGTTAGGGCTAGATTAGATAATCTCTAAGACTTTAGAGATTACATAATCGCCGCAGAATGTTTCTCCAATGACGTTATGAATTAATACTTCGTCAGTTATTGTTGTTGGTACTCCTTGGTATCTATGGTGCGTATGACGTTGATGCTCGTGGGACAGATTGTGAAGTTGAGGTTTACAACGCGGTTGTGATTGGAGGTGGTAATGGTACTGTTGGCGTTGATGATGGTGGTACTGGTTATGCTGCTGATGCTGCTGCTGGTGTTTGTAATCTCTGCACCATATTCTCCAAAGCCACTACCCGAGCGCGAAGCTCGTTGACTTCTTCTATTACACCGGGGTGATTGTCGGTTCGGACGAGCGGATAAATAAAATCTAAAATTTGATGTAATATATAATTGTGACGAGATACTCTGGAAATGAGCGAGAACATGGTGTTTCGGACAGGTTCGCCGGTAAGTGCTTCAGGTTCTTCCTCAAGAGGGCAATGTGGTGAATGGAAGGGATCACCTTCTTCTTGTCTTCAATGATTGAGGAGGCTACGAACCTATCCCCAATTCATCCAGAATAGGTGATGACTGATTGGTTGATCTATTCCGGTCACACTGCTTTCGGAGCTTGAATGGGATTCCATTTCGGAATCTGAGTGACTTGAACTGATGACGAATTCCATTTCGTACGATTGGATAAAGAATATTTTTTTTTTTTTTTTATGAAATGATTTTGGCTAACGGATGGTATTCTAATTATATATATATATATATATATATATATATATATATATATATATATATATATATATATATATATATATATATATATATATATATATATATATATAGATCAAAAGATTTCGTAGATTACGGAGGACTTTGTGGGATATGTCAGGCAAAGTTTAAAGTAACAGATACGATAAGATATGATTTAGCAGATATACTAAGATATGAATTTTTGTCTATACACTATTCATGCAATCAATGCAGCAAGACGTGTCTTAGACTAAAAATGATAAGCAGGTAATTTCCTGAGGATGATAAGTAATTAATTTTCGACACAAAATGATAAGCAAAACTTTTGACATGCAGACACGGTCGAAGTCCAGACTCACTAATGCATCCTATCGACTTATCAGTTAGACACGCTAATGCAGACCTGGTTCGCTAAGACCACCGCTCTGATACCAACTGAAAGGACCCGTTCATATACATTATAAACGATTCACAATAGTTGATTACATTGCGAGGTATTTGACCTCTATATGATAGATTTTACAAACATTGCATTCGTTTTTAAAAGACAATCTTTCTTTACAACGAAAATTGACAGGCATGCATACCATTTCATAATATCCACTATCCAACTATAAATTGATTTAATAATAATCTTTGATGAACTCAATGACTCGAATGCAACGTTCTTCGAAATATGCTATGAAAGACTCCAAGTAATATCTTTAAAATGAGCAAATGCATAGCGGAAGATTTCTTTAACACCTGAGAATAAACATGCTTTAAAGTGTCAACCAAAAGGTTGGTGAGTTTATTAGTTTATCATAATCATTTATTTCCATCATTTTAATAGACCACAAGAATTTCATTTCCAGTTCTCATAAATATACGTCCCATGCATAGAGACAAAAATAATCATTCATATGGTGAACACCTGGTAACCGATATTAACTAGATACATATAAGAATATCCCCTATCATTCCGGGATCCTCCTTCGGACATGATATAAATTTCGAAGTACTAAAGCATCCGGTACTTTGGATGGGGTTTGTTAGGCCCAATAGATCTATCTTTAGGATTCGCGTCAATTAGGGTGTCTGTTCCCTAATTCTTAGATTACCAGACTTTAATAAAAAGGAGCATATTCGATTTCGATAATTCAACCATAGAATGTAGTTTCAATTACTTGTGTCTATTTCGTCAAACATTTATAAAAGCGCATGTATTCTCAGTCCCAAAAATATACAGGGTAAAAAGGCAAATGAAACTCACCATACTGTATTTCGTAGTAAAAATACATATAACGTCATTGAACAAGTGCAAGGTTGGCCTCGGATTCACGAACCTAAATTAATTATATATATTTATGTGTTGGTCAATATTTGTCTAACAAATTAGGTCAAGTCATAGTGTACCACAATCCTAATGCTCGAGACTAATATGCAAAAGTCAACAAAAGTAAATTTGACTCAAAATAATTTCCAAAAATCTATACATGATTAATATATAGTTTAAATATCGTTGTTTTATATTTTTAAAAGATTTATTGGAGTAAATAATATAATTTATTTATTAATAAATAAAATTTTATATTAAATTTATATAATAAAATATACTTTTATATATATTAAGTAATAAAATTTATAGGGTTCATTTAATATCATAAAGATAATATGATAGGTATTATTAAAGTAAGTTATTACACGTAGTAAAATATGTTTGTATCACATATTTATTTGATAAAATAATATCTATAATGATAGTAAGTAAAAGTTGTATTATTTTGTAATAATAATTATTATTATAAAAATATCAATATTTATAATTACTAAGATGACATTAGATAAAACGATAATTCTAATTATGATAACTTTAATATTTACGATAATTTTTAATATTATCTTAAAAATAATAATTCTATTTAAAATAATAATAATAATGGTATTTTATAGTAACAATGACATTTCTATTAAAATGATAATTTTTGTTAAAATGATAGTTTTAATACTAACGATACTTTTAATAATAATAGTAATGATAAAAATAATAAGAACGATAATTTTATCTAAATCAATATCTTATAATATTTTAATTTCATCATGATACTCTTACCCATTATTTCCTAATCGTTTCGTTTAATAACTTTTAATCGTCTTTTATATCGTGTTCATAATAATGATAATAATAGTAATCAAAATAATTAGGTGTTACAAATATTTGTTTTAATTACACTAATATTAATAATGATAGTTACTATAACATTATTAACGATAATAGTAATAATTATCTTAATGATAATATAGTAATAATAATAATAACAATAACAATAACCATTTTTAAATAATGATATATATATATTAATAATGATAATAATAATAATAATACCAATAATAATAATAATAATAATTGGATAATAATAATAATAATACTAATTATAACTTTAACGATAATAACGATAGTAATAATAAAAACAATAACAATTTTTAATGATAAATCCCTTTTATTGATAAAGATAATAATAATGATTATAATAAGATAAAACTAGAACGACGATAAAAACGACGATAATAATAATCATTTTTAATAAAAATATCGAAAATTCAATTGATTATAACTTCTAATCCGTTCATCGAAACCATTCGATATCTAAAGGAAAAGTTCTTAATTTTTCGCTAGCTTTCCAAGGACATGCATATCTTATACCTTATCTCAACCGCAAGTGTAACTAATTCAACATTCAACCTAACCTGTCTAAGGGCAATATCAAAAGTACAAGCATGCATAATCCTAAATACTCGAGCACTAGTCAGGGATACACTATTAGTATGTAAAAGTTAAATTATGAGTACTCACGTATCAATATTGAGATTTAATATTGCAGGAAAGGTACGTAGACGCAACGGAAATGATAAACACAATATGACCTCACGAGCATACCTATGAACCATACTCAATCACCTC
This sequence comes from Rutidosis leptorrhynchoides, assembly GCF_046630445.1. Taxonomy (NCBI): domain Eukaryota; kingdom Viridiplantae; phylum Streptophyta; class Magnoliopsida; order Asterales; family Asteraceae; genus Rutidosis; species Rutidosis leptorrhynchoides. Next base: position 167,146,903 of record NC_092343.1, read on the forward strand.
CATAGCTATAACCCATAATTTCCTTAATCCTATCCCACTCGAAAAACAATTTCGAAATCACTCGGACAGCACTCCGTCGTAATATTTTATGTATATTAATAATATCTTGAAATAATACGGAGTAAATATATATATGTAAATCGATTGAGAGAGTTTAGAGAAAAATATTTTCAAGTTTCTATGAAATAATGAAACCTATTGAATTCTATTTATAATAGATTTTTGAATTATTAAAGTGAATTATTAAAGTATGAATTATTAAAGTGAATTATTAAAGTATAAATTATTAAAGTGAATTATTAAAGTATGAATTATTAAAGTAAATTATTAAAGTATGAATTATTAAAGTGAATTATTAAAGTATGAATTATTAAAGTGAATTATTAAAGTTAAAGTAAAGTAAAAATAAAGTAAAGGTAAAGTTTAAGTATAGTAAAAGTATAAAACTATGTACGTATAATACGCGTATAAATATATATAATATTAATTTAAATCGTTATATATATAAAATAAAATATAAATATCATTATCTTTATCATACTAGTTAAGTAATGAGTTGTCAAAGGTGGTTCTAGATATTTATAAAAGTTATATACGTTTTAATAATAAAGTTCTTTTTAAACTGAAAATGTTTTTGTACGTTTGAAACTAAATAGATCAATCGAGTCTTTATGCGATTCAATCTTCCACTATACTTTGTCTAGTTCTCAATGATTGACAATTTGTTCTTATTTATAAATCACTTTACCATTTTCCGAATATTGTTAAAATGGAAAGATTTCTCAAATCAACTTGGGCCTTTCAACAGAGACTTGTAATCATAATTCAATATATCTGATAATTCAATCATTTGATCTTATCTTCTAATTCTATTGATAAACATTTTGAAACAGATACAATCATATAAAGTATTTAATCTAATATTTTGTTTACGTTTCAAGTTATAATATATATACACATATACATATATAATCATATTCGTTTAATGGTTCGTGAATCGTTGGAACTTGGTCGAGGTAGAATGAATGTATGAACATAGTTTAAAATTCTTGAAATTTAACTTAACAAATATTGCTTATCGTGTCGGAAACATATAAAGATTAAAGTTTAAATTTGGTTGGAAATTTCCGGGTTGTCACAAAATAAGTTGACTATCAAGAATAGTGCCGAGGATTGATGACTTGTTTGATCAATTGCAAGGATCAGCATGTTATTATAAGATTAATCTAAGGTTAGGTTATCATCAGATGAGAGTGAAGGAAGCAGATATACCAAAGACAGCGTTTAGGACACGCTATGGTCATCATGAATTTACCGTAATGCCATTTAGATTGACGAACGCACCGACTGTGTTCATGGACCTCATGAACCGTGTGTGTAAGCCATATCTAGACAAGTTTGTTATAGTGTTTATCAATGATATATTGGTATATTCTAAAAATGAGAAAGAGCATGAGCAACATCTCCGTTTGTTACTAGAGTTGCTCGGGAAGGAGCAGTTGTGCGCGAAATTTTTTAAATATGACTTTTGGCTGCAAGAAGTGCAAATTTTAGGTCATATCGTACGAGTCAATGGTATTCAAGTTGATCCTGTGAAGATAGAGACAGTAAAGCAATGGGAGACTCCTAGGTCGCCAACGCAGATACGACAATTTTTAGGTCTTGCTGGTTACTATAGAAGATTCATTGAGGGATTTTCTACTATTGCCCGACCATTAACAGCATTGACTCACAATGGTAAGAAGTATGAATGGACCGAGTTGCATGAAGCTGTATTCCAGTTGTTAAAAGAGAAGTTAACGACTGTGCTAATTTTGTCTTTGCCCGAAGGAACCAAGGGTTTCGTAGTCTACTGCGATGCTTTACGACAAGGTTTTGGTTGCGTGTTGATGCAACGTGCGAATGTGATTGCTTAAGCATCCCAACAATTGAAGATACATGAGTTGAACTATACGACTCATGATCTTGAACTTGGTGCTGTAGTTTTTACACTGAAGATGTGGAGACACTATTTGTATGGTACTAAGTTCACTGTATTCACTGATCACAAGAGTCTGCATCATATTTTCGATCAGAAACAACTTAATATGAGACAGAGACGTTGGATTGAATTGTTGAACGATTATGATTGCAACATTAGCTGTCATCCTGGTAAGGCTAATGTAGTGGCAGATGCTTTGAGTAGGAAGGAGAGAGTTAAGCCTATTCGAGTTAGAGTGTTGAACTTGACTATTCGAAGGAACCTTACTTCTCAGATACGTGACGCACAGCTAGAGGCGTTGAAAGAAGAGAACGTTGCTACTGAATCACTTCGAGGAATTAATAAGAAGTTTGTTATTCGAGATGATGGAACCTGGTATTTTATTGACAGGATATGGGTACCGAAGTTTAACGGATTAAGGGAACTAGTGGTAGAAGAGGCACATAAGACGAGGTATTCTATTCACCCTGGATCCGACAAGATGTACCAAGATCTTAAGGAACTGTATTGGTGGCCTAATATGAAAGCTGAAATCGCTACTTATGTTGGTAAGTGCTTGACTTGTGCTAAAGTTAAGGCAGAGCATCAGAAACCGTCAGGTTTGTTGACACAACCAGAGATTCCCCTATGGAAATGGGAGAATATTACAATGGATTTTATCACTAAGTTTCCTAAAACGATAGGAGGTTATGATACGATTTGGGTTATCGTTGATCATCTTACCAAGTCTTCTCATTTTCTACCGATTAAGGAAACGGATAAGATGGAGAGGTTGGCACAGATTTACTTAAAGGAAGTAGTTTCACGACATGGAGTGCCGCTATCCATTATATCCGACAGAGATAGTAGATTTACATCTAGATTTTGGCAAGCTTTGCAAGATGCCATGGGAACTCGTTTAGACATGAGTACAGCCTACAATCCGCAGACTGATGGGTAAAGTGAGAGGACGATTCAGACACTAGACGACATGTTAAGAGCATGTGTGATTGATTTTGGAATTGGATGGGATTGACATCTACCGTTAGTAGAGTTCTCCTATAACAATAGTTATCACGCAAGTATAAAGGCAGCACCTTTTGAAGTACTGTATGGCAGAAAGTGTAGATCACCTTTATGTTGGACTGAGTTAGGAGATAGTCAGTTAACTGGTCCTGAGATTGTACATGAAACGACTGAGAAAATCGTGCAGATTCGAGAAAGAATGAAAATACCACGAGATCGTCAAAAGAGCTATGCAGATCTTAAAAGGATAGATTTGGAATTTTAGGTTAGAGACAAGGTTATGCTCAAAGTGTCACCCTGGAAAGGTGTAGTGCGCTTTGGAAAGAGAGGAAAGTTAAGTCCGAGGTATATTGGACCGTTTGAGATTACCGACAGAATTGGACCGGTAGCGTATAGATTGAAGCTATCGCAGGAACTTAGCGAGATTCACGATACTTTTCATGTTTCCAGTTTGAAGAGGTGCTTATCAGATGAAAGTTTGGTGATTCCTTTAGATGAAGTGCAAATTGATCCTAAGCTTAATTTCATTGAAGAGCCTGCTGAGATTATGGGTCACGAAGTTAAGCAACTAAAGCAAAGCATAATTCCACTGGTAAAGGTTAGATGAAATGCCCGTAGAGGATCGGAATTCACGTGGGAGCGTGAAGATCAGATGAGGCTTAAGTATCCGCAACTGCTTCCCGAGGAGACGACTACGGCAGATGACCACTAAAATTTTGGGACGAAATTTTTCATAACAGGTGGGTAATGTAACAACCCGACTTTTTTCGTTTACTATCGTTAATTGTCCATTAAGTATTTAACGGTGATTACTCAGATTTGTGTGTTTAATTGACTTAAATACATACTTATTAGAGGAATGTTTGAATTAACATGTTTTATTAATTTACGAACTTATTTAGCGAAATAACTAGAAACGTTACGATTAAGTTTATCGTCTATAAAGCTTTTCAGTTTACGTAACTCAGAAAAACGACACAATAATTATTTTCGATAATTATTGACTTTAAGAAAATTATTTTTAATTTATTATTTATTTAATGAATTAAACTCGGTGATTGCGTTTCAACGACTAGTTAATGTTCCGGAGACCCGGTACGATTGACGGCACCCGAAACGGACCACGCGCGTACGATTGATTAAGCAAAACTGAGCCCGAGACCCCATAGAAGGGCCATTCGGCCGAACCCATACCCAAACCCCCTTAGTGGACTAATTTTGATTAGTGGGTCACTAGTTGGATTAAATTAAGGCCCTAACCCAACATATTAAAGGCTAGAGCACTTGAGAGACCTCCATTATTTTTTTCTTGGCCGATTACTCCCTCCCCTCTCCCTCTCTTTGGCCGTCGGCCACCACATCACCACCACCACTCTCAAAAGTTGATTTTTGAAGAAACCCCGTACACGAAAGACGTTCCTTTAGTCATTCTCTACACGTTAGTGTGTTCGATTTAATCATTTGAGGTATAACTAGAAACCCGAATCTTATGAATTCAGTTTTTTGATCAATTACATAGTGTATTAGAGTCTAGTACTCAATTAATGATGTCTAGTGTTGTTAATTGTTGATTGATTGCGTAATTAACGTTGTATGATCGAAAAACGAATTTGTTTATTGATGATCTGATTAAATTAGTATAAGATCTGACTTTTTAATATGTTTAATTAGAAAGATATCGAAAAGTTATTGATTTTAGACTCCGATTTTGCGTGATTTCGTTATCGTATGCTCAAGATATGCTTAATCGAAGTTTTCGATAGGGTTTGCATTATATCCGAATTTTTTGAGTTGCATGCTTTTTGTTTTAGCTTATATAAAGTGTACTATTATATTCCTTGTGAAAAGTTATGTAATGTAATGCTCCCGATATGATAAAACGAATATTTGATTTGTAAAGTATGCTGAATCAGTTTTTAAGTTCAAATAAAAATTTATAGAATGAACTAGGAATTGATTTAGACTTTGATCTTCTTGAATATGTTATTTTATATGTTACTTGACATGTTTCTTTTGTATGCGAACTTACGAGAACGTGATTTTCCATGAGATATATGGTCGTCTAAATGATATGTCAGATTGATGGTCAAAAACTGATGAGTCTGTAATGTTTTGAAAATCTGTACGAATTAGATAAAGCAATGCTTCTGATTATATTATCACTTAAATTTTGAGATGTTTTGAGATGACACCAATTGGCCGTTCATCAAAATATATTTTCTATATTTTTTGAAAAATGTTTAAAAACTGACGCGTGAGCAGAAATTTATGTAATGAACTGAGACTTGATCCCTTCTGACTTCTAACTTTTAATCATCGTATGAGGCTTTGGCTGGACTTTTTGTAATCGATTTTAAGTCTAGTTATGATTTGAAGTTGATCATAATTATATGATTTATGTGCTATGTGTTATGGATGTATCTCTTTACGATGTATGAATTTCTAGAGTATGTTACAAGATGCGGAAAATGCGATTTGCTAAACTACGAGCTATAACATGTTAGATGACTTAGGTTTGACTTATTGACCATGTTTGCATGACCTAATGAGATGTTTGACTTTTGTTGACCACTTTGACCGAGTTGACTTTTGGTTTGACTTTGGTTGACTTGCTTGGATTAGTTGACTTTTACTTGTTCGTTGAGTCAGTCTGAGCACTAGGACTTTGCGTACACTATGGGTTGACGAAGTTTGACCTATTAGTGTATACTTAAGAGGATTTACTTGATTAGGTTGCGTTGTTCAGTAGAGAGTTTCGACAACAGTACGATTTGCTTAGATCTTTACGAGTGCTTTTGCTAAGGTGAGTCTACAGTCCCTACTACGTTTTTACAAGGATGAGATGCATGCTTTTTACAAATGTTTTACGTGTTTAGCACAAGTAACTTACTAAGAATATACATATGAGTTCAGATCAAAAATCCCTTAGCTTGATTATATTAATTACTTTGTAAGCTCGACTTATAGGGACGGTACCGTTAGGTTTGACAAACCTCACCGCAACGTTAAACAGGTGCTTATGTAGTTGTAACACGTACACTTGATCGGTGTATCACCAGTATAGGGTAAACTAAAGACGTGTGCTCGACTCACGCAAAGGTTAAAGCTTTATAATTAAGTGCTCATGATAATGTATACTTTTCCAATGATGTTTTCTAAGAAAATCTTGTGGCCTAACTTAAGAAATGATTTACTAAACCTGTAGATTCACTCAATGTTTTTCATTGACATTTACATGTTTCATCTCAGGTACATAGAGCTAGTGGTTCCGCTTTATTTGAAGTTATATGCTGTTTGCTGCTAGAACTGGACGACGTCCAGCATGTTTATCATTTTCATTTCAAGAACATATATTCGCATTTAAACAGTTTTTCTTTAAGATGTTTGGGTTCATTTACATTAGTCATTGGCGTCAAATGTTTCCAGTTACATTTTCTTTAATAAATGACTTTGTTTTAATGATTAATGAGAATATTTTTCGGAAACGTCTCATATAGAGGGCGTGACCGCTAAACTGTGGGACCAGGAGTTAATATTCCGTTAGTGGATTTTGACGGGGTATTACATATACTCTGTGTATTAGCATTAGGGTTGTTATCCAGATAAAATAAATAAAGTAATTAATAATAAAACCCTGATATTATTTTAAACCCTAAACCTAACCATATGCATTAAATGCTAAACCCTAATATCATTTAATATTTAATATTAAACCCTAACCCTAATACTAAATTAATAATATAAACTATATGTAATAATATTAAATGGTGACATTTATAAAATTAAAAACTAATTAGAACCAAATTTAAAAGTTAATAAGTTAGGGACTAATAATTAAATAAAATGTAATTTAAATAAATGTAACTTTAATAAAAAAATATAAATAAATAAGTAAATGCCGGTTTAAATATATATATATACATATATATATATATATATATATATATATATATATATATATATATATATATATATATATATATATATATATATATATATATATATATATATATATATATATATATATATATATATATATATATATATAAATTACAAACAAATCGGCTAGTTGTAAAAAAATAGGAAATTAACTCGATCAAAACAACTAATCCTAGCCTAACTCTAATTACTTGCATTCTAATCTAAATCCAAGTCCTTGATTATCAAGTTTCCCTAGAATCCTAACATGATCACAAGTCTTGTTAAACATCTATAAAAAGGCATCATGTTTTCTCTTATTTGGCATCACAAATAAACTCACCAAAAATCCTCTCATTTGTGCTTATATTCGGCAGCCTTTTTATCATCATCACCATCCTTTTTGACGTCCAAAATAGCCTTCTAAACTATCACCTGCATCGACTCACAACACCTCACAAAACAGCCCCTATTTCGCCACTTTTGTGCAGTCCAAAAATAGCTGCTAGCTCCTGTTTTCTGCTGCCTTGCTCGAGCCACAACATCTGCTAATTTTAGCTGTAAAAGTCACCACTCAACAGCCCTTTTACCTCCTGTTATTCAGCCGAAAAACCACCACCCAACAGCCCTCCAAGTCGACTATTGTTGCTGCTGCCTGTGCTGTTTCTGACGAGCCAAAATAGACCCCAATTGGGTTGAATTGTTGCTGCATTTTTTTGGGTTTTGCTGCTGTACCTGCTGGTTTCTGTCGTGACAAATCAACCCAAAAACCCTCCTGTTTGGGTCGTGTTTTGCTGCTGGATTTCCGTGTTTGTTTCGGTCCATGTTCATCACCTCTTCTTGATTCTAATCTTGTTGAGGTATATCTAGGATCCTAATTTGATCTTGCTTTTTAATCTATTACTTTTAAGTTGGTATGTTGTGATAATAGGTATGATTATAAATTGATCATGAACTTGATAAAAATAGTTAAAGATTATGATTATGATAAATAAGATTAAGAATGTTGAATTATAAGTATTATGGTTAAGTTATTATGATATTGAACTAGTTAATTATTATGAATAAGGTGTTATGAATATAAACTATAAATAATTATGTAGATCATAAAACTAGATTATTAAGTTAGAGATTATGAATATGAGTCAATATTATGATTGATGATTAATAAATAAGATGAACATGGTTGAAAAGGTTTAACTATAAAAAGATTATGATTAGAGTTGATAAATATTAATGTAATGATTAATCATGTAGTATAATGTTATTAGGTTATACTTATGATAAAAAGTTATGATATTTTGAATTAGTAAAGTAGTAATAATAACGATATACATGCATGCTGCATACGTACGTATGTACATGTATACATTGTAGATATATGCTTGTGTATATGTTTAGATGTATACATACGTGTATATGTATGAGTATATATGTATGTATATGTACGTGTGTGTGTGTATGTATGAGTGTGTATTGTGTAATTATATAAGGTTAGTTTAAATATAAAAAGAGAAGTAATAAGTGTGTGTATATATATATATATATATATATATATATATATATATATATATATATATATATATATGTATCATCTTATACTTATGTATATGTAACTCTTACATATAATATATACATATATTATATACTTATCAACACATATATGTATAATAATAATAAAGGATATATATGTATCTATCATATATGTATATTCATACATGTAACATAATAGTTGATTATTAAAGTAAATAATAATACTATTATTAGTATAACTTATACACCTATCTATATGGTAACACCTTAAGTACACTAAGTAATATTATCACCTATATATATATATATATATATATATATATATATATATATATATATATATATATATATATATATATATATAAAATAAGTATATTAATAACTTGTTATGTGAAGGTTATAATTAAAGATAGCGTACAAAGACTACAAACATCATCACTACTTGTGGCCTAGGGTGATCCTTGGTACCATTATGGGACGCTTGTGGATCTCGAATGCCAAGACTTAAATTCTGGTCAAGAGATCCTGGGCCACTCGGTAACAATAGATTATTCGAGTGACTTGCATGGTAGCAACGAAGTTTGGGCGAGATTGTACAACATCTTTGTTAAGAATTATAGCCCGAACATTCTTAAATTAGGAGCTTACTATAAGTGGAAGCTTTCCATAAATAGTAAGTTTCAAATATAGAAACTTTTGAAAAATAGTAACTTTTCTCGAAAATGGTCACTGTTAATATAGTTTGCTATATTAATAAACAAACTTTATGTCTATCAGACATTAACTAATTAAACATTACATCTCTAGGTTGAGATCTCCAATTACATAATCCGTTCATACTACTTGCGTGGAATTTCTTGCTTGCTACTAAGGTGAACTTCATAGCCCCGCTTTTTACTATTTCTTAGATGTTTTATAACTTTGGGGTGAGACACATGCTTGCTTTTAAACTGTTTTACTCTTAGACACGAGTACATGAAAACTTTATTTTGATTAGTTCAAACTGTGCTAACATCCTTTGATTCATGCTAAATCCCTGCCATGATATCGTTAGTTGCTAGAATTTTGGCAAGCTTAGTTATTGTGAGTAGCGCTATTGAGAGTGACATCTCTATCCGGATGACCGCTGGTCAATGGATACATAATAATGATTCAACGACACGAACGTGATGTGTTTAGGGTAACTTATGGTTAGTTTCGATATCATATACCTCAGCACTACTAACGAACTGATTAAACTTTATAACTAAATCTTGTGGTCTAAAACTATATATTATAAACCTATGTTGTTCACTTAACCATTTTGGTTGACACTTTAAGCATGTTTTATCTCAGGTACTTAGATATTTTGCTTCCGCTGTAGAACTCTACTGTTACTTAGAAGTCAAGCCAAACACTGGGACCAGAGTTAACATCCGCGTCAATGGCGATTTTGACGGGGTGTTACATGACGTGTCTAGATTAAAAAATGATAAGTATGTAATCAGATAATGATTAAAGACTTTCAATTCGTAATGGCCTATTCAGGTCTAGGGGCTTGAGCTATAGGATCCTTTAAATCGGTAATCCAAACCCTTCCATTCTAGAGTTTCGTAGATTCCATCAGTCAAGAAACTTCAATGATAAAAAATAACGAGAAATCAAAGATTTAAAAGTAATGAATATGAGTAGTGATGACATTATAATGTCTTTGAGATTCTCGATAACTCAATGACATTTTCCGATTCGCAAACCAATGCATAAAGGCATAAGGCATATAGGTACGTGATATAAAAGGGAGTTATATACGTTTGATTATGAATTGTAACAAATATAGGAGTTTTAAAAATTCATGGATAATATTTCATGTAATACATATGTAATACACAAAACCATGATAGATGACATAGGAATGTCGAGAACGGTGTCGCATTTAAATGTGGTGGTGGAATTGAATAGTACTTAGGAGAATGAGCAGAGTTCTTAGATTAGCTCGGCATTCTAGGATAAGTAAAGTTTCTAAAGTATAGTGTAACATTTGGCAAGTAAAGGCAACAATTAAAGGCACTATGGTGAAGGAAAGTTGTAGTCCTACATTGCTAAGGTACCTAAATATATAAGGCACACTTAAAATGCAATCCTGATTTTCTACAACAATACTGCTCTAATACCAATCTGTCACACCCCCATAATGGACCAGGGGTAATTGTGACCAATCATATCATAACACAGTTGTATAAATGAGAACGACTCTATATGAGACTATTTAAATAAAACCTTTTTTAATAAAACAGCGGAAGCAGTAATAAATGTTTACATTATTATTAAAATGTAAAATAAATGTTTATGAACTAAAATATAATATGCGATGTGGACTCCATGCAAGCATCAAATCTATCATCACAAAGTTGCAAACAGCTAGCTCAATCATCACCTGAGACAAAACATGCTTAAATTGTCAACCAAAAAAGTTGAGTGAAATTCACAGGTTTATAAATAATATCCAAAGTTTTAGACCACAAGATTTAGTTTAAAATTGATCAATATAGATATATCAATCTAAAAGTGTTGCTGCAGTTTGTAATATCGCTACTAAACAATTTACCCTATGACACCTTGTACTGTCAGTATCGTGGAATCATTATTGTGTAACCAAAGACCAACGGTCGAATGGTTAGGGATGTTACTCTCAATAGGCCTACTCACAATAATTAAGTTTGCATTTAAACGTAGAAATTGATGATATTACGGTAGGGATTTAGCATGAATCAAAGCATGACAGCATAGTTAACAATTTAGTACTTGTGTCTAAGCGTAAAACAATTATAAAGCAAGTATGTGTCTCACCCCAAGTTGTAAACAGTTATGAAATAGTAAAAAAGGGGCTATGAAGTTCACCTTAGTAGCAAGTAAGTTATTCCACGCAAAGAAGAATGAACGGAGTAAGTGATCGGAGATCTTAACCTAGAGATATAATCTTTGATTAATTAATGTCTAACAGACATAAAGTTTATTTATTAATATAGCAACTATATTAACAGTGACGGTTTTCGAGAAAAGTTCCTATTTCTCATAAGTTTCTATTTTTGGAAACCTACTATTTATGGAAAGCTTCCACTTATAGTAAGCTTCTAGTTTAAGAATGTTCGGGTTATAATCCTTGACAAAGACGTTGTACAATCTCGCCCAAACTTCATTGCTAACATGCAAGTCACTCGAATGATCTATTGTTACCGAGCGGCCCACGATCTCTTGACCAGAATCTAAGTCTTGGCATTCGAGATCCACAAGCATCCCGTAATGGTAACATGGATCACCCTAGGCCACAAGTAGCGGTGAGGTTTGTATAAAGTGCACGTTATCTTTTAATTATAACCTTCACGTTATAGGTGTATACACACAACGAATTATTAATGTACTTAATAATTATATATGTGATTATATAACCTAAGTATTATTTAATATTTAGTTATACCTTAGTATGTATTATATATATTAAATATAATTACCTTTAAATAAATACCTAAATTACTTCAAAGATAATAGTGTTTTATTAACCAAACATTATCAAAAAATGTCTAAATACTTAATTAAATATCTAAAAATTATATACATAATTTTTATAGTCTTATTTAATCATATAAATCAGTAAAAAATTTTAAGAAAACATTTTTATTATATTTTGTATTTATTTTTGTTTTTACCCTTAATTTATTCACAAAACAAGTTTTATTCTACATAATTACTAAATAAATCCAAACAATTATTTTTATAATTTTTATAAGTTTCTATCAGTCTAATAACCTGTAGAAAAAATATTTAAAAAAAAATATTTTTATAATTTTATATTTATTCTTAATTTACCTTCAAATTACATAATAATAGATTTTAATTATATAATAATTATCAATTTAACCCAAGTAATTATTTTTATAATTTTTTTCAGATCTATATAAGTTTTATAAACTCGGAAAAATTTATATATATTTTATTTTTGGTTAAAAATATTTATTACAAATTTTACATTGTTTTTACGTTTAAATACTACATAATTCGTATTTAATTATAAATAATATTCCATAAATTATCAAAATTATTTTTATACATCATAATACTTATAATACTAATTATAACATATAAACATAATTTATATATATTAATTTCGAATTTATAAAGAATATACAAAAAAATAAAAGCAATTCGATAAAAATATATAGAAAATACCTCAAGTAGTTTCCCAAGTTTGTGAGAGAGTTTTTCCAAAGATTTGATACAAGTTTTTATGAAATTGAAGTGGGTATTTTTAGGAAAAAAATGGTTGGTGAAAAGAAAAAATATAAATAAAATAAAGGTGCCAATTTTGACAAAAAAAGAAAACATGTTAAAAATGTTTTTAATATGTTTTGTCTTTGAAAATATTTAATCAAAATTCATGGGCTCATTATTTAATTTATAAAAAAAATCTTATTTCTTTTTTTTGTAAGCTAAAATTATAAATAATGATTAAAATAACTTATCATTTAATTAATAATTATGTTACATATAGTTTTATATATAATACACATTAATATTAATATTAACTAAAGTTATTTTATATAATTAGTATAAATTTTAGTTAACAAAATGTGTCGACAAAAAATAAATATTTAATCAACATCGAATTTAATCATATATTAAGTATGGATAACAACCCTAGGGGCAAATTAGTCAATTCAAGTATAGAAATGTGAGGGTTGTTATAAAAGGCGAAAGAGGATCACCTTGTCTCACATCACTCCCGAGTTTGAATTCTTTTGTTGAAGAACCATTAACAAAACCGAAATTGAAGCCGTTTTTAAACACGATTCAATCCAACCCCTCCATTTAACACCAAACCCCATAAATCCCATGATATCATCTAAAAATTCCCAACTAAGGCTATCGAACGCCTTTTCAAAATCAACTTTAAACAACATACTTTTTACGCGATTATTTTTAAAAACTCAAAAGATTCGTTTGCTATAAGTGCACCATCCATTATATTCCTACCTCTAATAAACGCGCTTTGTTCAAAACCTACAAGGCTTGGTCTTACTTTCCTAATCCTCAATGAAAGCCACTTCACGATGATTTTGTAATAACTTCCAATCAAACTAATAGGTCTATAATCATGTAAGCTCACCGGATCCGTCTTCTTAGGAGTAAGCGTGATAAAGGATGCATTGCAACCTTCCGAAATTTCGCCCGTTGACCAAAACCAATTTAAAGCCGCCACTAGGTCTTCTGGAATTATGGCCCAATTTTTTTTTTGAAAAAACGCATATTAAATCCATCCGGATCGGACGCTTTATTACACATGCATTCATTTATATCTCCCCATATTTCCTCTTCCGAAAACATCACCTCAGGACCCTTAGATTCATCCTCTGTTAGCCGAAATTCTGTCCCAATGTCAGAATATCGAAGACCATGCTGGACAGAATGATGACTACCGAGCCTGCCAATACCAACAGGCCCAACAATGGAGTGTGTTAGCCCAACAGTGGCGTTTATTGAGGCTTACAAGCTGAATTTTTAGAGAATAATTTCTGAAAATGATTAAAAACATTGTCTTTTACAACTCCCGGATGCTCAACCCATACACCATCAACCATAATACGACGAAAATTACTTTTATTGTACTACCGACGAATTGAAGCGTGAAAGAATTTTGAAATTTCATCCCCATCAAGAATCAATTTAACTCTCGCCTTTTGTTTCAACATACCCATTTTGACATTTTCTTTTTCAACCCAACGCCGTCTACAATCTAACCATGATGCACGATCCAAATCACTAAGCGGATGAAATTCTGCTTTTAATTCCCAATCCATTGCCTCCTTTTTAAGCTCTTTTATTTCATTATCAAGACTACCAAATTTTGTATAACTTGTCATACCCCCAAATAGGGCCGGGGTAAATATGACTTCACTATATCACAACACAAGTATATATAAGCGAGAACAACTCTACATGAGACATTTTAAAAAAATTTGATTTGCAGCGGAAACATTCATATGTAAATAACAAATGATAAGTCTAATATGTGGGCTCCAATGCAACAGCTAGCTAAGCACCATAGGGCAGCACATAAGCTAATCTTCACCTGAGACAAACATGCTTAAAATGTCAACACAATGGTTGAGTGAACATCATAGGTTTAACAATCATAATAAGTTTTAGACCACAAGATTTACTTCAAAACATTAAAATATTGAATATGCCATGAGTTATAATATCGAACTAAACATTAACACCTGACACTATACGGGTGTCGACAGTCATTATTATGTACCCGCTTGACGGTCGCGCCAATGGGTAGAGACGTCACTCTCAATAGGCCTACTCATAATAATTAAGCTTGCAAAATTTCAATTCCAGCAATTAACGATATTATGGTGGGGATTTGCATGTAAAGATACATTCAATACAAGTTAACAAAAGTCTCACGAGGTTGCATATCAAAAAGTTTAGGCACTTGTGTCTAAATTGTAAATCATTTCAAAAGCGAGCATGTGTCTTACCCCAAGATTTATAAAATTCAATAAATATGTAAAAGCGGGGCTATGAAGTTTACCTTAGAAGCAAGTAAGATTCCACGCAAGTAGTATGAACGGAGTATAATCAGAGATCTCAACCTAGAGATATAATGTTTGATTAGTTAATGTCTAACAGACACAAATTTGTTTATTAATATAGTAAACTATATTAACAGTGACGGTTTTCGAGAAAAGTTCCTATTTCTCAAAAGTTTCAATTTTTGGAAACCTACTATTTATGGAAAGCTTCCACTTACAGTAAGCTTATAGTTTAAGAAGTTCGGGTTATAATTCTTAACAAAGATGTTGTACAATCTCGTCCAAACATCGTTGCTAACATGCAAGTCACTCGAATGATCTGTTGTTACCGGGCGCCCAGGATTCTTGACCAGAATCTAATTCATGGCATTCGAAATCCACAAGCGGTTCCCATAAGGCAATAAGGACCACCCTAGGCCACATGGAGCGGTGATGTTTGTAGTCTTTGTATGTTATCTTTAATTAAAACCTTCACCTTATAAGTGTATACACATAACAAATTATTAATGTACTTATTAATTATATATATAGGTGGTAATATACTTAGTGTAACTTATGGTGTTACTATATAGTTAGTTCATAGGTTATAATAATAATATTATTATTATCTAATTAATCAATCTTTATGTAATCTTATCATTACATGTGTTATATATATAAATACACCTATATGTTACATACATATATATTCTTTATTATCATCATACATGTACATGTTTATAGCTAAATGATATATATATATATATATATATATATATATATATATATATATATATATATATATATATATATATATATATATATATATATATATATATATATTATGTGTATGTGTTACATATACATTAGAAGTTGGTACATATATATACATATAACTACTTATCAACCTTGTAATTTCTCATAATATATACATGATACATATATACACTCATACATACATACACATGTACATATACATACATACATACACATACATATACACGTATGTATATATTTACATATACACACACATATATCTACAATGTACGCATGTACATACATACGTATGCATGTATGCATGCATGTATATCATTATCATTATTACTTATTAATCAAACTCATGCACGTTAAATCATAAACTTTTTATCATAAACATACCCTAATAACATTTATCATAATCAATTCATATTCATAATCGTTATCTATTACCTAGCTTTATATCCTTAATCATTCATGCACCATATCTTAATACCTATTCTTATTAATCATAACTTTTTAACATTCTTATTAACTTATTCATAATACTTATAGTTCAACATGCATTCTTAATAATCATAATCATAATCTATTTTATAACTTATTCATAATCTTCTAACCATTAGTTTATATATCAAGATCATAATCTTTCATTATATCCTTCTTAACCTTATCACTAATAAATTAACATACTTAATCATAATCAACACTAAATCATTAATTCTTAACACATAAAATCATAATCATATTCTTTTATCTTTTAACCAAGTTCAATATCATTATTCAACTTATTCATTATCATCTTTATTTTTATTTTTACAAGTTCATAACACTTAAAGTAAGTTAATTAATAAGTAACATCTAGTTAGGGTTTAAGGCTACCTTAATAGGAGATAGAGATCAAGAAGATGATGATGATTGTGGACTGAAACAGCAGCAAGTATCCAGCAGGAGATCACGATCAAACAAGAGTTTTCTTGGGCTGTTTTGGTTCGTAGAAACAGCAAGAACAGCAACAACAATGGACCAAACTTGGGTCTGTTTTGGGTCACGAATACAGCAAGAAAAACAAGAGCAAGTCGTCAATTTAAAAGGGCTGTCTTGATCACGATTGCAGCAACAAATCAGGAAGGGGATGGGCTGTTGTGGTTCGTAAAGTACAGTAGAAAATAGGAGATTAAAAGGGCTATTTGGGGTGTGAAAGAGTGAAGGATGAGGGATGCAGAAGGTGGCGGATGGTGGTGGTTTTTTGTGATGAATGGGTGAAGAAAGTGGAGGCTGAAAGGGTGTCGACTAGGAGGTTGTTTGAGGCTGTTTTGTGAGTCGATACAGATGGAAAGAAAGCTGCTAAAAACCTGTCGACTAGCAGCTAATGAAAGGGGATTTGTGGGTTTATTTTGTGGTGTTAAACTTGGGAAAACATGAAGCTATTTATAGAGATTTTGGAAATCCTAATCCCACTTGAATTACTTGAAGATCAATGAGGGGTATTAGTATTAGACTAGGATTAGTTTGCTTAAGAATCAAGTTCTTCTCCCCCTTTTTTTATTAACCGAATTATTATCTATATATTTGTAATATATATATATATATATATATATATATATATATATATATATATATATATATTTTATTTTCGACATTCTGTATCTATATATATTTTATACATATTTTTTTTATTAATGTTACATTTATTTAAATACATTTTTATTTAGTCATTTAATTATTAGTCCATGTCTTTTATACATTTTTACTTTGTTCTTATTAGTTTTTAATTTATAATTTGTCACCACTTAATATTATATATAGTTTATATACATAATTTAATATTAGGGTTAGGGTTTATAAGATTAGGGTTTTAATTAATATATGAGGTTGAGGTTTTAGGTTATTAATTACAAGCATTAATTTACAGTGCATTTAATCACTCGGACGCTTATTATATCTGAATAACAACCGTAATGATAATACACAGAATATGACAATGAAACCTTAAGGGCAATTTGGTAAATTCAGAATGGAAAAGTGAGGGTTGTTATATAACTCCAAGATTTTAAGGCCAACTTCACATTGTTTAATCTATCACTAAACGCACAATCTTTCCTAGTCCCTCGAATAGGTTGTTCCCAAGCCTCTCTAATTATGACATCCACATCAAGACAATTAAACCACTCATCAAAAACTTTGAAAGGCTTCGGACCATAGTCAATAACTCTATCCCTAAGAATCAATGGACAATGATCCGATAAATTACGATCCAATGCAATAATCGAAAGATCCTCCTAAAGGTTAAGAAATCCATCCGTGACCAAGAACCTATCAAGCTTACTAAACTTTAACCCATCATCACTTATTCTACTGAACTTCCTCCCACTAATAGGTATTTCAATTAAATTATTCACTAGAATGAACTCATTAAACCTATCGGCCCGGCCTTGGTGAAATTGAGAATTCAAACGATCCGAACTACTCCACACCTCATTGAAATCACCACATAAAAGACACTTATAATTAACACTATTTATAAGTTTATCTAATAATCTCCACATCAATTTTTTGCTACGATCATTATGAGGACCATAAACATTTACGATTGTTGAATCCTCACCGGACATCTTCCACCTTCCTCTAATAGCCAAAAAGAACTCACAACATGAAGAACTTTCTACATCAAACACACTTTTATCCCATATTACTAATAACCTCCCCGATTTACCCACCGCCTCTTTTTGCATATACCCGAAATTAGAGTCACCCCATAAAGATTGTACCCATTGATCCGAGATGGGCTTACATTTGGTTTCTTGCAAAACCGCAATGCAAGGCCTTTCCTTGAAACAAATATTACGCACCCACCCAAATTTCCCTTTAACCGCGAAGCCACGAACATTTAATGATATGATCTTCATTAAAAACAATAAAAAAAATGACAGGAAAGATCACAACTTAATGAGGGACCGAGGTAGACCACCTCAATCCGATTTTTTCACCATACTTCCTCAGTTCATCACTATCAATTGACCTGGAAACAGTGTCATCCATCTTATGCGTAGGAATCTTTGCTCCTTTTCTTGGATTCCTGATTTTCTTTTTCCCTCAGAACCTTTATTCAAAATATATATATATATATATATATATATATATATATATATATATATATATATATATATATATATATATATATATATATTCAACAAGCATCTTTTGCTTTTATCTTCGAGGTCTCCTTTCATTGGCGGTCTTCTTCGATAATTGGCTCGGATGCTCGCATTTTTTCTAATGCGATATTGTAGAGGGTTTCTCGAAAGGAATGATTTTTTCGGGATTTATTTCTTTGTTTATGAAGCGGATAGAGTAGATAAGCAGAGGTGAATGGATTTGTGGAATGAAGATGGAAACGAAGATGTGTAGTAGGGGTTGTTTTTGTCTTCACAATTGGCTGAGGTTCTAACTTAGTCATCCTTGTCAAAATGTGTGATTCCGAAATGTAGATCAAGAGCAATTTCTGATTCCGAGATGTTAACACCGGCGTGCTCAACGGAAGTATAGTGAAGCACTAAAAATGAGTGCTTATAAAGCCTTATTTGGGGGTGCCTCACAACAATTATAATGGGTTGATTTTTGCCTTTCGTTATGCAATGCTCTTTTGGAAAGTTGGTTTGATTTTTCAAAAAGTTTTTAACCTTGTTTTACCCTTTTGTCTATTTTGTAGCAAAAACTTTTTGATCTTTTATAGAATTGTATAATCCTTAGTGTTTTTATAGTTTGGAAAGTTTTAAATTTTGGTGAAAAATTTAGTTTTACCAACACTTGAGGATTTTACAAGAATCGTTATGTGCAACATTTGCTATCCCACACTTTGAAGTAACATTGTCCTCAATGTTAAGGATACGACGTATCCCACACTTTAGGTTTTAAAAGAGGCGTTATGTTATTAAAAGTTTATGTTGGTGGGGTTGCCAATCCCACACTTAGTTTTTAAAGTGGTATAGTAGTTTGCGTATATTCTATGTGAAAAAGTGGTGAAGACGTAGTACTCCAATATGGTTGCAAGGCGTGCAGTCGGATGGCGTGCTAATTATGGATTCTTCAATTCTAGTACCAGCGTCATCCTTGTTCAATGCGTCCTTGCTCCAAGTCCTGCTTCCATCTCGTACGGTCTCGATTGTCGTTTTTTGTGACGTTTTATTCATGAAATTTTATTCTAAATATCATACATACTTAAAAACATAAAGTAGTTATGCCCTAAATCGGGCGTACACACATAAAGTAATAGAGTATCATAAGTGATCATTCAAATATTCCAGAAATAAATATAGTTATAGCTGAGGTGGAGGGTAGGGTAAGGAATACGATACGCTGGTGCGGGGCTGTCTCGCTGGTCGGAGGGCTGATTGCCCTTCATCCGTTATCTCCTCATCTGTAGCGAATTGTTGTGCCAATTCCGCCGTGTTCATCCTAGAAGATACCCTGAACTGAATCTCATCTGACCTTGCGATCAGTCCTGTAAGAGATGATGTACTCGTATGAATCATAGGCCCCGTACACCAATTCTGCCATTCTTGCAAACCGCTTCCCAAATGTGGGTTCATACCCATACTGTCTATACCCTGCGTGACTCCTTCAGTCATATAGCGGCTTGCAGCCTGATCCCATACGGAAGCCTGAGCATTGACGAATGTATCTTTGTGAGTTTGCAAATGGGAGGTGTCAAATAGGTTGTCGACAAAACCTGATGCCCCTGTGCCCGGTTCCCTAGTAGGAGATGGGATAACTGTATGCTGCGTGTACTAATGCTGAGGAGGAGGAGATGGGGGTCCTGTGTTCTGACGGCTCGGGCCTGCACCTCTGGGGTCCCTGCGGGCATACATCACCGGATACTCGTGAGGATATGGCAGAACATTGAGATGTCTGCCTGCGTAGTGCGTAAAGTGATCCAGGTTATGAAAGATAGCGTGCTGGGCAAACCAACTCTCATGCCCAGGCAAGTCTCCCATGTGATAGTGGTACGGCGGAAAGCGCGGCCTATCCCCTTCACCTACTGATGAATGTGGGTGTCAGTGGGCTGTCCATGTGTGGTGGGATCATCCTCATCCCGCGGTTCCTGAGAGCCTCACCGTCTCCTACCATCTCTCGTCTTCATATCAGGCCTAAACCTAGTTACTCTCACCCTTGGCACTGTCTGGTCTTCAGAATCTGGTATTTCCGGATTAGCTGTAATGATCAACTGTTCACCCTCAATACGAATGTATTCCCATGTGTTCCGTATCTTATATCCTATCTCTTCCGACTCAGCCCCAATCCTATACCCAAACCTTTCGATACTCCCCAAAACATGCATCCGACGGAGGGGTTTAGTAACAACTGCTCCTAAAACTGGCATAACTGTCCTTGCCGAATTCTTTTCATTAGTAAATGCCTGGGCCAGGAGGTGCGAAATTTGCATATTCTGGTTGTGTATCATGGCATGCATCAGGCGCATATCGTTAATGGTAACGGCACCACCATGTTGGGCTTTTGGGTGAAGGGTTTTAGTGATAAGGTGGTGAAGGATGCGGTGTACGGGGTTGGTGAATTTCGAAGCCTTTTTACTTGATCTCCACGGCTCATTATCGGAGGTGTATTCACGCCAGAAAGCTTGGTAATCTATGTTGTTCAAGGTGGTGTAACCCCTCTTGAATAAAGAACTGTTGAGATGTAACGGTTTGTACAGTTCCAAATACCTTGCAAACCGTGCAAGAGATAGGTGGTACATCTGATTTTGGTGGCGAAAGTGGATACAATCTTGATCATTGTAATCCTCTTTATCAACGTCTAAATCAAACCTCCAAGTAGCCATAAATTCCGCGTATGGCTCATTGTACGCTTTCTCATTTATTTCAAACAAGTTTTGCCAGGCTCCGTGTGTTCTCCCGATTGCTCTAAAGTTCAAGATTGCCCTAAGCTCTTCGGCCCATCCACACTGTTCCATAATCGTCCAGTTAATATATTTGTTAGCCCCTTTTGGCCGATTAATCCAGGTTCTCATAAATGGCTCATTATCTGCTGGATCATCTTGCCCGAGAAGGTAATGGGGTAACTCATACTCTACTGGTATGCGATTAGCCATCTGCGAAAGTCAAGTAACAGAGGTTATGTTCCAAAAGTTAAGACTTAGAATTTGAAAATGCATATATTTTTTGAAAAAATTCGAAATGAGGGCTTTAAAAATGGCATTTTCCAAATTCCTGTTATAGTCAAATATAGCCAAAATTACCACAAACAATATGTAATCCAAGTACAAATTTATTTTTGACAAAATTTAAAGTGTATCCGTGATTACAATAAATAATGCCAAAAATAATAATTATAGCAAGTTATTCGTAATAAGCAATTTTGATCCAAATGTAATGATTTTTAAGCATACAATGGTTCTAAAAACCATTTTTGATTACCTTAAATATTTTTAATCACCAAACTTGAGCTATAACATTCTTAAGTCAAAGATTAAAGCCGTTTTACAGAAAAATATTCATTTGTTCAAAACGTACAAAATAAGGAAAATCAAAGACTAAGCTACATTTTCATGAGCAAACCAATGATATCTTCATTTGAACTAGCTTTAAGGTAATCCTAAGTTTTAAAAATGTTTTAACTATAGGAAAAACCCTAATCCTAATTAAGTGTAGTTTAACCAAAATGTCAAATTTAAGCAAACAAGCATTCATTGTTCCAAAACTAGTTTCTAAGCACTCTAAATGAGTCACTAAACCTAAATGAGCTAGCAAAACATCAATTTTTCAAGAATTTCACCAATTTTTACCCTAAATCCTCAACTAACGAATCGAGAGCTAAAAACCATCCAAAATGCTTCAATCGAACCTAAAAACTAACACATAGCAATCACATTATCTAACTAAGCACAAAGGAATCCAAAATTCGGCCTAAAACACATTTTTTCTCAAAAGTCAAAAATTTGACTTTTAGTAAGAATTCAAATTTTGACCAAGAAAGAGTACCATCTACAGCAAATTGATCATGGAAACATGTTTAGGAGGCACGAGAGAGTCGGATTTGAGCTTCGAATCGTTGAAAATGGTCAAAAATTGAGTTTGGTGGTGCTTTAGGGGTGCGTCGGCCGTGGTTCTCAAAGGAAGGAGAAGAAGAACAAAAAGAAAAGAAAAAGAGAAGGAGAAAAGGAAAGGAGGAGAAGAAAGAAAAATGGGCCCGTGCGGCTCACGTGCTTATTTCCCCGACCCGACTTGCAAATTTTTAATTTAAAATTTTAAAAAATTAACGAAGTTAATTAAGGATAAATAAAATTTTATTTCGGATTTTAATCCGGTTATTTTATTAAAATTAATTAAAAGACAAAGACAAATGGATGGAGTAAAATTAAAATATTTTATTTTATTGAAAACATAATTTACACAGGTTCCACAACTAAATTCCAGAAAGGACGCGGGAAGAAAGACAAGTTTAAAGCTTCTTTGACCATCCAGAGTAAGTCAACGGAGTGTACTGAAAATATTTCAAAATCACTTAACATCTTGCGCTCACGCTTTTGTAAATCTCTGATATCGTCCATAAGTTTAACCAAAGCCCTTCTAACTTTTTTAATGTTTGAAATTCCATCCCTTGGTCCAGTATCTCGATAATTAAGTTCAAAAAGAAGTTTTGACACTGAGTCTTGAAATAAAAGATCTTCTGCGCAGTCAGGATCACCGATAGTAAATTTAAAATTCGTAGATATTTCCCGAATGATCTTCCTTTGCGGAGTTGTAAATGAAAATTTTGACATAATGAGGATTTGTACGAGTTCTGAATATATTTCCTTTCTTTTTGCGAAGAAATTCTGATGTATTCTTTCCTCGGTAGAATCCAGAAAAGCTTCAATTAATCTTTTGATGAGACATGAGGCTGGATCAAAGTAAAAGAAATCTTGCTTTCAACCCAAAATTCTAATTCAGAGATCATTGCGACGATGTAACGGTTTATATGAATTGGAGAAACTTCCTTATTGGTGAATTGAGGGAGAAAACTGACGAATGACTCTAAATCAAATTTGAATCAATTTCTGCATCCCGATACTTGACAAAAATACCATCCCCACATTCTTTTAACAGTTTGTGAAGAGAACGAACTTGAGAACCAGCTCTTTTAAGAGATTGATTTGAAATGTTGAGAACGGGAAGTCTGAGGAATAGAGGTGCCTAATGAATTTTTTTATAGATGTCTAACCTTCTACTAGGATTTAACAGATTTTCAGTAACGGAGCTTTTGTTTTATCAATGTGTCGTATCTCATTGGGATTAAATTCTAACAAGTCTGGATAGTTGAAAATAGTTGGATATTCTTCCTGTATTTCATCTTCCATAATCAGGAGTTTGTTAAGGCTGAGCCTTCCTTTTAGATCGTGAAGAGGGTTGACTCCTGGTTCATTTGAGTAAAAATTATCCAAAAGCAATGAAAACTCTAAGTCAGATGAAATTATCCGGCTTCTTGGGATACAAGGATCAAGAACTAATTCTTGATGAGATTCATCAGGGTTTAGATTTGTCTTAGGTTTATAAAGAAAAACTTTGCTTGTTTCTGAAGTTGTGGGAGAGCAACTGTCTTTCGCACTTTCTTCGTATTCGGTTAAGTTTGAACTGGAATCTACAGAAATTAATACCATAATTAATATTTTGTTTTATAGTTTTAAAAAGGGTTTACTGTAATGGTGACTTTAAATCCTATACCGACAAACTCCCTGCTTGTTAAGCATGTGTGTTTCTTATCAATTTATCCTTGAAACAAGTGGCCATGCAGACTACGGAGAGGCAGGATCCTTTTGGTTCCAATATAATTGGAGATTGTTCGGAAAATCTAACAACCAAGTCCGTGTATAATTGTCTTTCTTAGACAACACTCAAGAATCTCAGATATTTTGATAAAATCAACGATTACCTTAACAGATAGAAATTAAGTACCCGACAGCGGCGCCAAAACACTTACTTCCACTTATGATATGGCAAAAATAGACGGTTTTATTTGTGCGGTGTTGTTAGGTTGCAACACGTCAGAATTAGCTATCACAAGAGAGTAATGGTTTTATCATTTATATTTAGCTGGGGTTTCCTAGCTATAACTCACCTACTTGTCTTCCTTTTAACGAGTAAGTGGTAAATATAACTCAGGTTCGTATTTTTGTATGTTTGCTCAGTAACATGGGACAAAAGTGCCTAAATAGTTAACCCTAGCGACAAGAGTTGATAGATTAAGATTAACTAAATAAAATAGTAATTAAACTTATAAAGATAGAGATAGATAGGTATGGAGAATAGAATTCTGAAGGGGAATTATCACAAGAGTTTAACTTCCTAGGATAAACACTAAACCTCAATCAACTGGGCTATGAACCTAACCGATTTGTCACTAAGAGTTTAGGCCTTGAAGATTCTGGCTAAGACGGATATCCCTACTCCCAACGTTAACCTAAAGGGTTTAAACAACCTTATGGATAGAATCCTAGGTACATGTACAAAGTGGTATACCCATAAAGGAAAGTCTCAGCTTTTCTTAATCCTAGTTGGTCTAACTAGAGCAATATTCCACCACTTAACACTATGCTATGCCTTAACATTAACAGATGTGCAATCTTAGATATTCTAAGGTACTTCTAATTGGATTAGAGGTCTCTCCTTTGCGATCACTTATTCAACCCCGGATCATCTTACAACATCTCAAGAACGTTGCTTCTGATGCGAATCATGCTTTTGAGCAAGCTAGTGTTCACTGAACTCTATGTTGCTAACTCTAATAACAACCTAAATGGGCAGCTCTTCTTTGACGAATAAATAGCTATTCGTACGTAGATACTATATCCCTATTGTGACGTTAAGCACACATAACTACTTACCTTGTATCCTAGGGATGATCAGGTCCTTATACTAGGTTATAGCCACGTGAATAAGCGGAAAGGGTGATCCGTAAATTAAACTTCTAAGCCATCAAGGTTTCAGCATAACAGTATGATAAGTCTCAGATAAAGTATTCAACATATAATAAAGATTCGTAATAGACAGATAAGCATGCAAGATGAAAGCAACTCAAGATAACTTCATTAAATTAAGGAAAGCGTTCACCGTTTACAGAAGAGATCTGGACAATTACAAGTGCTGACATCCTCTAGACTGCTCCTATTACAATCTTCGGCGTTCGCCTCCGGGTACTTAATTTCCCGCTCGGAGGTGAGAAGGCCTTGAAAGCTCTAGTGAGAGAAATTGTATAGTAGTGAGAGAGTGAAGAGAGGTGTGTTGAAATTGGATGATAAAAAGCCTTTAAATAAGCATAAAATTTGCCTGCTAACGGCAGGCATGCCATTTGGCAAGCCGTTTGCAGAGCCCGTTTGCTAAGGCAAGCCGTTTAACGAGGCCGTTTGATCTGGGCGTTTGGCAGGCCATTTGCCACACTGGCAGCCCGTTTGGCAGCCCGTTTGGCAGCCCGTTTGGCAAGCCGTTTGGCTTGCTGATTCCTTGGATCGTAACTTGATTTCTTATCTTTCACCGTTTTTGCTCTAGAATCTTCGTTTTAGCTCCGTTTCTCTTGATTCTTTTTGCATCGTCTTCGTAATTACTTTATCTACAAATTCAACTGAAAAAGCAATTATTTTGCCGACAAAGTTTTGAACTTTATGCTTTTTGGGACTCAATATCGGTGGTAAAAACATGACTTTTTAGCCTATATCAGTGCATGATGGCAATATTTCATGACATGATAGAGACAAGTATGGAGGTTTTTATGGATAAATTCCCCGTTTTTGGAGATTGGTTTGATTTATGCTTTGCAAACCCTGAGCAAATGCTTATTAGTTGTGAAAATGCAAACCTTGAGTTAAATTAAGATAAAATGCCACTTTATGGTGAAGGAGAGCATAGTTTTGGGACATAAAATTTCCCATGATGGGATGGAGGTTGATAACGCAAAAATTGAAGTTATCAAAGACTTACCCGAACCCACTAATGTCAAAGCTATTAGGAGTTTCTTGTGTCATGCGGGCTTTTATAGGGGGTTCATTAAGGACTTATCAAAAATTGCCCGACCTATGACTATGCTACTTGAAAAGTACCGACCTTTTGACTTTAGGGATGATTGCAAACAAGTCTTCACCTTTCTTAAGGAAAAGCTCACACAAGCTCTTATTCTTGTATCACCCAATTGAGATATACCTTTTGAGCTAATGTGTGATGCAAGTGATTATGCACTTGGAGCCGTTCTAGGCCAAAGAATTGATAATCACTTCTAACCCATTTATTGAAATGCCCCGTTCATATCAATTTTAAACGTTTCATATTAATTGGTTTCATTGCGAGGTTTTGACCTCTATATGAGATGTTTTTTAAAGCTTGCATTTGTTTTAAAAACAAACCATAACCTTTACTTTATCGATAAAGGTTTAAAAGACATAATCTAGATTATCAATCAATGATAATAAAAAATGGTTTACAAAATATATTACAACTCATGAATCCCGAATGCAAGTTTTAATATAATACAAGCATGCTGACTTCAAAATTCTGACCAAGATAGCATGCAAACAGCAGAAGTCTTTTTAATATTCACCTGAGAATATACATGCTTAAAACGTCAACAAAAATGTTGGTGAGTTATAGGTTTAGCCTATATAATAAATCTTCATAATAGACCACAAGATTTCCTTTTCATAAATAGCATAAAGGCATAAAGCAATCTGTATAAAAATCATTCATATGGTGAACACCTGGTAACTGACATTAACAAAATGTATATAGAATATCCCCCAACATAGCGGCAAATGCAATCAGTATGCAACATACAGAAATAAAGCAATCTGTATAGAAATCGAAGTACTAAAGAATTCCATTTTCTAGAATGGGGGGTGTTAGTGCCTATAGATCTATCTTTAGGATTCACGTCAATTAGAGCGTATACAAATTCCTAGGTTACCAAGCTAAATAGGGATATTCGATATAGTAATTCAACCATAGAATGTAGTTTTAAGTACTTGTATCTATTTTGTAAAACATTTACAAAACTTCATGTATTCTCATCACAAAAATATTAGATAGTAAAAATGGGACTATAACTCACTTGAATAGATTTTCAAATCTTTGAAAATCGGACTTGGCCTCGAATCGATTCACGAACCTATAGCAAATATATATATATATATGTATATATATATATATATATGTATATATGTATACATATATATATATATATATATATGTATATATGTATATATATATATATACATATATATATATATACATATATATATATACATATATATATATATATATATATATATATATATATATATATATATATATATATATATATATATCAAAGTGTGATGCAATTATTTTCATATCATATTTTCAATCACGTGTGATGTTTTAAGTTGTTAAGTTAGCAGTCCAATGTTAGTAGTCCATATATAGTACAATATATAATCTTAGAATTTAATCAAGACGTATTGTACACGTGTTGTTACAGCCTCAATCATGACCCAAGGTACACGTATTGTATTAGAATTAACCCATACGTATTGTGTACATGGTGTCTTACGATCTATCCGAACGTATTGTATAACTATTGTCTTAACTAATCAAGGTTATATTATATTGTCTCGCACTTAACCAAAACTAGTATATTACAAGGAAATATTCATGAAATGTTTAAATACATGTAAGATATAAGAAAAGTTAGCTAGGATATGGTTATTATGGATTTTGTTAAATTAATCCCGTAGTCATTTTAGCCATTCCTAAACAATATTGTTTTGCCCATAATTTCTTCAGTACAAATCGGTTTTGAGTGTTTCAAATTGCTATGGTTTTGTAATGAACTCAATTTTCTAAAAATAAACTGAAAAAGAGGTGGTTTATAGTCAGAGTTACAGATTAGAAATCAACTTTGAAAGAGGTGGTCATTTTCGTCGAAAGAACGACATCTTGATGACCATTTTGAAAAACATACTTCTACTTTGAGTTTAACCATAATTTTTGGATATGTTATCATGTTCATATGAAATATCATTTTCCCAGAAACCAAACTTTAAGTTCAATGTTTATGATAGTTTTTAATTATCCAACCTAAAACAGCCCCTGGTTTCGCTACGACGGCGTATAATCAATTTTACAGTGTTCTTCATGTTTTCAAGTTTTAAATCCTTAAGTTAGCATATCATATAGATATATTACATATGTTTACTTGTTTTTAAAAGTCAAGTTAGAAGGATTAAGTTTGTTTGCAAACAAGTTTAGAATTAACTAAACTATGTTTAGTGATTACCGGTTATATACTCCGAATAAGATAGCTATATGAATATGAATCGAACAAGGTTATGAACAAGGTTACTACCTCAAGTTTAGAAGGTAAACCTACTAGAAATGACAAGAAATAATCTTGAGCTTGAAAGGATCTTTGATGGCTTGGAAACTCTTGAAGTAGAATCATGGAATGAAAACAAGTTCAAGTAAAATTACTACTTGATTTAAGATAGTTATATTTATAGAAATCAAAACACAGCTTGAATATGATTATTAACTTGATTTAGAATGATAATATACTGAGAAAAAAAAGGTTTCTTAATCTTGCAAGTGTTCTTGAAATGGATTAAAAGTTTGGAAGCAAACTACTTGAAATTGGATGACTATCTTGATACGTTCTTGATCAAGCTTTCTTATGATGATTATAACTTAGTTTTTGATTTCTAAACTTGCTGAATTGATGAAGGGTTTTTAGAACTTGAGAGAGATGAAGATTAGAGAGAATCTAGAGTAGTAAAATGGAAATGAAATTGATGTATGTGTGAGTGAAAGTTGGCATAAAAATGGATGGGATTAAAAGGTTGATTAAGTTTGTTTTCTAGCTAATAATTCATGGTAAATGATAAAGGTTAAACCCTACATGTTTCTATAATGGTTAATGAGTCATTTAGGGCTGTTAAGAGCTGATCATTATGTGTACATACTAATAGTATGTACATCAAGAAGTTGGGTATTATACGGGTGAAAATACCTTATGAATACGAGTAGAATTCTTGAGAAAATCGAATGCGAATACGGGTACAGTTATCTTTGTTGAGTATAAGTATTTTGATATATGTAATTTAGTCTTTCAAAAGTGTATTAATACATCATAATACGATACATGTGTATTCGTTTTGATTTAGGATTTATTACGTCGCTAATCGTTATATATATATATATATATATATATATATATATATATATATATATATATATATATATATATATCGTTTCGAAATCATTAAGTTAGTAGTCTCATTTTATGTATATAGTTCATTGTTAATATACTTAATGAGATACTTAGTTATCATTTTATCAGGTTAGACATAGTGTATTAATATATCTTCATACGATACATATTCATTCATTTTAATTAAGGCGTTTATTACATCGATAATCGTCATATATATATATATATATATATATATATATATATATATATATATAATATCGTTTTGAAACCCTTAGGTTAGTAGTCTCATTTTATGTTTCTAACCCATTGTTAATATACTTAATGAGATACTTAAATATCATTTTATCAAGTTAGGTATATATATGTCC
The DNA here is from genome assembly GCF_046630445.1 of Rutidosis leptorrhynchoides. NCBI lineage: Eukaryota > Viridiplantae > Streptophyta > Magnoliopsida > Asterales > Asteraceae > Rutidosis > Rutidosis leptorrhynchoides. Next base: position 167,177,247 of record NC_092343.1, read on the forward strand.
ATATATATCCCATTATATCATGTTTACAAGTTATGACGTTCGTGAATCGTCGGGTAAATCCGTTTCAAACATTCAAGTCTTAACAAGTTTGATTGCTTAACATGTTAGAAACATTTATGTATGTAAATATTAATCTCATATATATAATCATGGAAAAGTTCGGGTCGTTACAGTACCTACCCGTTAAATGAATTTCGTCCCGGAATTTTTAAGCAGTTGCAGGTGTTGACGCATCCTCTGGTAATAAGTGCCGGTATTTCTGCTTCATTTGATCTTCATGCTCCCAGGTGAACTTGGGTCCTCTTCAAATTGGTATTTTTCTTTGTTTGAGTCCTTTAACCTCACGATCCATTATTTTGACGGGTTCTTCAACGAATTTTAGTTTTTCGTCAATCTTAATTTCGTCTAAAAGAATAGTGAGATCTTCTTTAGCTAAGCATTTCTTCAGATTCGAGACGTGGAAGGTATTATGTATGCCGGCTAGTTGTTGAGGTAGTTCAAGTCAATAAGCCACCGGCCCAACACGATCAATGATCTTGAATGGCCCAATGTATCTTAGGTTTAGTTTTCCTCGTTTTCCAAAACGAATGACACCTTTCCATGTTGATACCTTAAGCATGACCATGTCACCAATCTCAAATTCTAAAGATTCTCTTCTAACATCCGCGTAGCTCTTTTGTCGACTTTGGGCTTTCTTCAATCGTTGTTGAATCTGAATGATTTTCTCGGTGGTTTCTTGGATAATTTCCGGACCCATATTTTTTTATCCCCCACCTCGCTCCAACAAATCGGAGACATGCACTTTCTACCATAAAGTGCCTCGAAGGGTGCCGCATTAATACTTGAGTGGTAGCTGTTGTTGTAGGAAAATTCTGCTAATGGTAGATGTCGATCCCAACCGTTTCCAAAATCGATAACACATGCTCGTAACATGTCTTCTAGTGTCTGAATCATCCTTTCGCTTTGCCCATCTGTTTGTGGATGATAGGCAGTACTTAAGTCTAGACGAGTTCCTAGTGCTTTATGTAATGACTGCCAAAATCTTGAAATAAACCTGCCATCACGATCAGAGATAATAGAGATTGGTATTCCATGTCTGGAGATGACTTCCTTAAAGTATAGTCGTACCAATCTCTCCATCTTATCGTCTTCTTTCATTGGCAGAAAGTGTGCTGATTTGGTAAGACGATCGACTATTACCCAATTCGTATCATAACCACTTGCAGTCCTTGGCAATTTAGTAATGAAATCCATGGTAATGTTTTCCCATTTCCATTTCAGGATATGAAGTTGTTAAAGTAGAACTGATGGTTTCTGATGTTCAGCTTTGACTTTAGAATAAGTCAAACATTCTCCTACATATGTGGCAATATCGACTTTCATACTTGGCCACCAAAAGTGTTTCTTGAGGTCTTGGTACATTTTTCCCGCTCCGAGATGTATTGAGTATCTGGTTTTATGTGCTTCATTCAATACCACTTTCCTCGAATCCCCAAACTTTGGTACCCAAATTCTTTCAGCCAAAAACCGGGTTCCGTCTTCCTGAATATTAAGTTGCTTATCCAATCCTTTGGGTATTTCCTTTTCAAAACTTCCTTCTTTCAAAATCCCCTGTTGCGCCTCTTTTATTCGAGTAGTAAGGTTAGTATGAATAATTATATTCATAGCTTTTACTCGAATAGGTTCCCTTTCCTTTCTACTTAAGGCATCGGCTACAACATTTGCCTTCCCCGGGTGGAAACGAATCTCACAGTCATAATTATTTAACAGCTCAACCCATCTACGATGCCTCATGTTTAGTTGTTTTTGATCAAATATATGTTGGAGACTTTTGTGTTCGGTATATATAATACATTTGACTCCATATAAGTAATGTCTCCACATCTTTAATGCAAAAACAACAGCACCCAATATCAAATCGGGAGTCGTGTAATTCTGCTCGTGAATCTTCAATTGTCTAGGCGCATAAGCAATTACCTTCGTACGTTGCATTAATACCCAACCGAGACCTTGCTTTGAGGCATCACAATAAATCACAAAATCATTATTCCCTTCGGGTAATGATAATATAGGTGCCGTAGTTAACTTTATCTTCAACAATTAAAACGCTTTTTCTTGCTCATCCTTCCAATCAAATTTCTTCCCTTTATGTGTTAATGCAGTCAAGGGTTTTGCTACTTTGGAAAAATCTTGGATGAACCTCCTGTAGTAACCTGCTAATCCTAAAAATTGACGTATGTGTGTCAGAGATTTCGGGGTTTCCCACTTTTCAACGGCTTCAATCTTTGCCGGATCAACCTGAATGCCTTCCTTGCTCACTATGTGATTGAGGAATTGCACTTCTTCCAGCCAAAATGCACACTTAGAAAATTTAGCGTACAGTTCTTCCTTCCTCAATACTTCTAGCACCATTCTCAAATGTTCTTCGTGCTCTTGGTCATTCTTAGAGTAAATAAGTATGTCATCGATGAAAACAATGACAAACTTGTCAAGATATGGTCCACACACTCGGTTCATGAGGTCCATGAACACAGCTAGTGCGTTAGTTAATCCAAATGGCATAACCATAAACTCATAATGACCATAACGTGTTCTAAAAGCAGTCTTTGGGATATCTTCCACCTTTACCCGTATTTGATGATACCCGGAACATAAATCAATCTTCAAATAAACTGATGAACCTTGCAGTTGGTCAAATAAATTGTCGATTCTTGGTAGTGGGTAACGGTTCTTGATGGTAATCTTGTTCAACTCTAGGAAGTCGATACACAACCTGAACGTTCCATCCTTCTTCTTGACAAACAAAATAGTAGCTCGCCACGGTGATGTGCTTGGTCGAATGAAACCACGCTCCAATAATTCTTGTAATTGGCTTTGTAATTCCTTCAATTTGCTGGGTGCAATTCGGTAAGGAGCACGAGCTATCGGTGCATCTCCTGGTTCGATATCTATTTTAAATTCGATGGATCAGTGTGGAGGTAGTCCCGGTAGTTCTTTCGGAAATACATTGAGAAATTCTTTTGCGATGGGAACATCATTGATGTTCTTTTCTTCGATTTTGATTTTCTCAGCGTGTGTTAGGATGGCATAGCAACCTTTTCTTATTAGTTTTTAAGCCTTCAAGCTGCTAATAAGATTTAACTTCGCATTACCCTTTTCTCCGTACACCATTAAGGGTTGTTCCTTTTCGCGCAGAATGCGAATTGCATTCTCATAACAAACGACCTCTGCTCTCTTTTTTTTAACCAGTCCATGCCAATTATCACATCAAAACTCCCTAACTCTACTGGTATCATATTAATTTCAAATGTTTCGCCAACCAGTTTAATTTTTTAGTCCCGGCATATCTTATCGGCTTTAATTAGTTTACCGTTTGCTAATTCGAGTAAACACTTATTATCCAAAGGCATTAATGGACATTTTAGTTTAGCACAAAAATTTCTACCCGTATAGCTCCTATCTGCACCCGAATCAAATAAAAAATAAGCAGGTTTATCGTCAATAAGAAACGTACCCGTAACAAGTTGCGGGTCTTCATGCACTTCTGTCGCATTAATGTTGAAGGCTCTTCCACGGCCTTGCCTATTATCATTCCTCTGGTTTGGGCACTCGCTTCTGAAATGACCGGGCTTCCCTCATTCATAACAAATAAATGCGGCATTATTTATTCCGACATTATTTGTTCCGACATTATTTGTTCCTTTATTATTGTTAGCCATAGGTCTGTAGACTTCACACTTCGTTGCACCATGACCATTTATTTTACACTTGGTACATGACGTCGTACAAAACCTAGTCGGATGGTATCCTTCGCATCTTTAGCATGGAACTTTCTTCTTCTTGTTGTCATTGTTGTTATTGTTGGGATTGTTGTTGTGGTTGTTATTGTTGTTATTGTTGGAATTGTTGTTGTTGCGGTTGTTATTGTTGTTGGGACGGTTTATGTAGTTGTTGTTGGGGCGGTTGTTGTTGCGATTGTTGTTACGATAAATTTTGCGATTGTTGTTATTGTATTGGTGACCTTTGTCACCATTTTCTTCCCACTTCCTCTTACCATCTTTCATTTTGGCCTCCCCGGATGCTAATTCTTTATTTCTTCCCTCAATCTAGTCCATGAGTTTATGAGCCATTTGAATTTCTTTCTGCATTGAGGTGAGTGCGGATGCACTTACATTCTCCTGTATTCTCACCGACAGTCCCTTCATGAACGCGTCAATCTATTCTTCTTCATCCTCAAACACTCCTAGACAAAATAGAGACAACTCTATGAATCGTCGCTCATATATGGTGATATCGTATCCATGAGTTCGTAATTCTCTAAGCTCTGTCTTGAGCTAATTGACCTCATTCCTGGGACGGTACTGCTCATTCAACATGTATTTGAATGCTGACCACGGTAGTGCGTAAGCAGTATCTTGTCCCACCTGCTCGAGATATGTGTTCCACCATGTTAACGCAGTACCTGTGAAAGTATGCGAGGCATATTTCACCATGTCCTATTCTTCACATTTACTTATTGCAAATACACATTCAACCTTTTCGGTCCACCGTTTTAGCCCGACTGGCCCTTCGGTTCCATCGAACTTAAGGGGTTTACAGACAGTGAAATCCTTGTAGGAGCAACCTACACGATTTCTTGTGGAATTAGCTCCACTGCTAGACTCTGAGTGATTATTGTTGTTTTGCATTGTAGCATGTACTGCGGCTATGTTCGTAACAAGGAAAACACGAAAATATCATGTTCAGAGTTTGTCTGGTTGTTGAAGCCATTTCCTTCAAAAATAGTCAAAAGAGTTAAGTTAATCATATAAAATATTAGAAGTAGTATTTTGTAGCTTAATATGAACTTATTATTATAAAAGCCTTTTCTTCATATTAGCGTTTTATAATTGTGATTCGGGTAGTACCTACCCGTTAAAGTTCATACTTAATTGCTAGTACAAAAATTAACTACTACTATCAAGATAATATTCTACCATGAAAAACTTAATACATTATCACTTCATGCTTAAACTTTTGGTACCATATTTTAGAATCATACAATACCACTATGTTACATAGCACACGATAGCTATTATACAAGGCGTGAAGTATGGTAGCAGCTGAGGCAAATCTAGTTAAACTCAAACCGTTTGGTAAAAACACGTAACTCATAGGACCAAAAACAACACATGCATTCCGGTTTAACCAATGTTATTTCCCATCCCAAGTCGAGTGGAAAATAACCGTTGTGACCTTTGATAGTGCAGCACATTGTGACATCGTCAAAAGGATGGGGTTACATAATACCCAACAGCGTCGTAATAAATCAAAAATCTTAGTGCTCACCTTAATCACCAAATCCGTTACCAGTGGAAATGTTCGATTAAGAATTTGAAATCCGATGTTCTTTTTCTCGGTTTGGTGAGAGGCGAACATAACTAAGCCATAAACGTAACATGCTTCTTTATGTTGCATGTTTGAAGCTGTCTCTATTGAACGAAGTCCTATATTGCGGTATATAGAGTCGAAATAAGCCCTCAACCCGTAGCAAAAAATTGCATTAGGGTTCCCAGAATACATAGCCAAAAAGAAAATATGGGTCAACTTCTAGTCTGCCCAAGGTGAGATACACCACCTATCAAAGGAAAACCTTTTATCAACTAAGGCATACTCGGAATGCCTTTCAAATGCTTTGCAAACTAATTTCACCATAAACAATTGTGCCGATGAATCCAGACCAACTCTAGACAAGATTTCATCAAGAATTTCCTGTGGCAAATCTTCTAAAATATTCGGTTGTCTAACCCTAACATCGATTTTTTTGTATTTCATTTTATACTGTAAAAGAGATGAAAATTATACTTAGATCTATAAAAACAAAGATGATGGAAAATTACAAGGCATAATCAAGCAATTTCACATACAGCATAAAAGCACAAGCACGTTTATAATACATATATTACAAGACCTGGTAAAACTTAATAACTGTGAACCTTTCATTCGAATTTATTTACTTCTTCTTCTTCGGACTTAGTTCGTTCTGCTAATTTCTTACCGATGCCCATACCACACCTAATACGAGCAGTCCTTTTCACAAATGTTTTAGAAAAATCTAGCCTCTTAGATGTTCCAGGTCGATTATTAAAGTTTAAGTGGTACGGGTGTTTACGGTATGAATGGTCAGGGTTATTCCTGATAACTAATGGTCCATCGAGTTTGGGATCGGGTTTCTCTATTTTTGACCGATGAAGATTTCCCCTTATTATTTTTCTTTTCTTTATTATATTGTGCCAGTGTAATTTTTATTACTTCATCGGAATCTCTTCGGGATTCTCTTCCGGTTCCTTGGGAAATTCGGAATCTTCCCAGTATTTTTCTTCCTCAGCGGTGACACCATCGACCAACTTTAACTTTGGTACATTGGTTGAAGGTTTTGACTCAATTTCTGAGTCGCTTGAGTGACTACTGTAATCGGATGAATTCATCTATCACATAATAGCAAGCACAATAAGAGATTAATATATCACATAATATTTACATGTTAAGAATATATATAGTTTCCAACAAAAATGTTAAGCAATCGTTTTTAAAGTAGACACGGTCGAAGTCCAGACTCACTAATACATCCTAACAAACTCGGTTAGACATACTAATGTAAATTTCTAGTTCTCTATGACTAACGCTTTGATACCAACTGAAATGCCCCATTCATATCGATTATAAACGTTTCATATTAATTGGTTTCATTGCGAGGTTTTGACCTCTATATGAGACGTTTTTCAAAGCTTGCATTCGTTTTAAAAACAAACCATAACCTTTACTTTATCGACAAAGGTTTAAAAGACATAACCTAGATTATCAATCAATGATAATCTAAAATGTAACGTTTCACACCAACCATTACATAATGGTTTACAAAATATATTACAACTAATGAATCCCGAATGCAAGTTTTAATATAATACAAGCATGCTGACTTCAAAATTCTTACCAAGATAGCATGCAAATAGCGGAAGTCTTTTTGATAATCACCTGAGAATAAACATGCTTAAAACGTCAACAAAAATTTTGGAGAGTTATAGATTTAGCCTATATAGTAAATCTTCATAATAGAGCACAAGATTTCCTTTTCATAAATTGCATACAGGCATAAAGCAATCTGTATAAAAATCATTCATATGGTGAACACCTGGTAACCGACATTAATAAAATGCATATAGCATATCCCCCAACATACCGGCAAACGCAATCAGTATGCAACATACAGGCATAAAGCAATCTGTATAGAAATCGAAGTACTAAAGCATTCCATTTTCCAGAATGGGGGGTGTTAGTGCCCATAGATCTATCTTAAGGATTCGTGTCAATTAGAGCATATACTAATTCTTAGGTTACTAAGCTAAATAGGGATATTCGGTATACTAATCCAACCATAGAATGTAGTTTCAAGTACTTGTGTCTATTTTGTAAAACATTTACAAAACTGCTTGTATTCTCATCCCAAAAATATTAGATAGTAAAAATGGGACTATAACTCACTTGAATAGATTTTCAAATCTTTGAAAATCAGACTTGGCCTCGAATCGATTCAATAACCTATAACAAATATATATATATATATATATATATATATATATATATATATATATATATATATATATATATATATATATATATATATATATATATATATATATATATATATATATATATATATATATATATATATATATATATATTGTAACACCCTAATAATTATTTTACAGACGTGTAATTATAGTACATAAAGCATGGGAATAATTCTTTATTTAAACAAAAGTCGGATTCTTTTCAGGCCTAAGTGCGCTCAGTGCACACTTAGGGGTGCGCGCACTCCTACTATAGCCGGGTTCTGCCTTTTTAATTAGATATTTTGGAAGGGCATTGTGGTAATTTCACTTGAGGACGAGATAAGATCACCAAATCAGTGGGTTGGGAGTCATAACTCCATTTTCAACCACCTTCATCTTTTTAATTCAATTTTAGTGAGAGAAACTCATTTGAGTGAGAGAAAGCTCAAGTTGTAGTGACCCGAACTTTTCCATGTTTATATATATATTAAATGAAATTGTTATTTATATGATTAAGTGTTTCCAACATGTTAAGCAATCAAACTTGTTAAGACTTGATTAATTGAAATAGGTTTCATATAGACAATTGACCACCCAAGTTGACCGGTGATTCACGAACGTTAAAACTTGTAAAACTATATGATGACACATATATGGTTATATATATAGTTAACATGATATTATGATAAGTAAACATATCATTAAGTATATTAACAATGAACTTCATTTGTAAAAACAAGACTACTAACTTAATGATTTTGAAACGAGACATATATGTAACGATTATCGTTGTAACGACATTTAATGTATATATATCATATTAAGAGATATTCGTACATCATAATATCATGATAATATAATAATTTAAAATCTCATTTGATATTATAAACATTGGGTTAACAACATTTAACAAGATCGTTAACCTAAAGGTTTCAAAACAACACTTACATGTAACGATTAACGATGACTTAACGACTCAGTTTAAATGTATATACATGTAGTGTTTTAATATGTATTCATACACTTTTGAAAGACTTCAAGACATTTATCAAAATACTTCTACTTAACAAAAATTCTTACAATTACATCCTCGTTCAGTTTCATCAACAATTCTACTCGTATGCACCCGCATTCGTACTCGTACAATACACAGCTTTTAGATGTATGTACTATTGGTATATACACTCCAATGATTAGCTCTTAGCAGCCCATGTGAGTCACCTAACACATGTGGGAACCATCATTTGGCAACTAGCATGAAATATCTCATAAAATTACAAAAATATGAGTAATCATTCATGACTTATTTACATGAAAACAAAATTACATATCCTTTATATCTAATCCATACACCAACGACCAAAAACACCTAAAAACACTTTCATTCTTCAATTTTCTTCATCTAATTGATCTCTCTCAAGTTCTATCTTCAAGTTCTAAGTGTTCTTCATAAATTCTACAAGTTGTAGTTCATAAAATCAAGAATACTTCCAAGTTTGCTAGCTTACTTCCAATCTTGTAGAGTGATCATCCAACCTCAAGAAATCTTTCTTATTTACAGTAATATATCTTTCTAATATAAGGTAATACTCATATTCAAACTTTGATTCAATTTCTATAACTATAACAATCTTATTTCGAGTGGAAATCTTACTTGAACTTGTTTTCGTGTCATGATTCTACTTCAAGAACTTTCAAGCCATCCAAGATCCTTTAAAGCTAGATCCATTTTTTTCATTTCTAGTAGCTTTATACAGAAAACTTGAGGTAGTAATGATGTTCATAACATCATTCGATTCATACATATAAAGCTATCTTATTCGAAGGTTTAAACTTGTAATCACTAGAACATAGTTTGGTTAATTCTAAACTTGTTCGCAAATAAAAGTTAATCCTTCTAACTTGACTTTTAAAATCAACTAAACACATGTTCTATATCTATATGATATGCTAACTTAATGATTTAAAACCTGGAAACACGAAGAACACTGTAAAACCGGACATACGCCGTCGTAGTAACACCGCGGGCTGTTTTGGGTTAGTTAATTAAAAACTATGATAAACTTTGATTTAAAAGTTGTTCTTCTGGGAAAATGATTTTTCTTATGAACATGAAACTATATCCAAAAATCATGGTTAAACTCAAAGTGGAAGTATGTTTTCTAAAATGGTCATCTAGACGTCGTTCTTTCGACTTAAATGACTACCTTTACAAAAATGACTTGTAACTTATATTTCTGACTATAAACCTATACTTTTTCTATTTAAATTCATAAAATAGAGTTCAATATGAAACCATAGCAATTTGATTCACTCAAAACGGATTTAAAATGAAGAAGTTATGGGTAAAACAGGATTGGATAATTTTTCTTGTTGTAGCAACGTGAAAATTGGTAACAAATCTATATTAATCATATCCTAGCTAACTTATATTGTATTATACATATATTCTAATATATTATGTAATCTTGGGATACCATAGACACGTATGCAAATGTTTTGACATATCATATCGACCCATGTGTATATATTATTTGGAACAACTATAGACACTCTATATGCAGTAATGTGGGAGTTAGCTATACAGGGTTGAGGTTGATTCTAAAAATATATATACTTCGAGTTGTGATCTAGCCTGACACGTGTATACACTGGGTCGTGGATTGATTCAAGATAATATATATCAATTTTTTTCTGTACATCTAACGTTGGACAACTAGTTGTAGGTTACTAACGAGGACAGCTGACTTAATAAACTTAAAACATCAAAATGTATCAAAAATGTTGTAAATATATTTTGAATATACATTGATATATATGTACATATTTGTTATAGGTTCGTGAATCGACCAGTGGCCAAGTCTTACTTCCCGACGAAGTAAAAATCTGTGAAAGTGAGTTATAGTCCCACTTTTAAAATCTAATATTTTTGGGATGAGAATACATGCAGGTTTTATAAATGATTTACAAAAATAGAAACAAGTACGTGAAACTACATTCTATTATTGATTTATCGAAATCGAATATGCCCCTTTTTATTTAGTCTGGTAATCTAAGAATTAGCGAACAGACACCCTAATTGACGCGAATCCTAAAGATAGATCTATTGGGCCTAATAAACCCCATCCAAAGTACCGGGTGCTTTAGTACTTCGAAATTTATATCATATCCGAAGGGTGTCCCGGAATGATGGGGATATTCTTATATATGCATCTTGTTAATATCGGTTACCAGGTGTTCACCATATGAATGATTTTTATCTCTATGTATGGGATGTATATTGAAATATGAAATCTTGTGGTCTATTGTTACGATTTGATATATATAGGTTAAACCTATAACTCACCAACAATTTTATTGACCTTTTAAGCATGTTTATTCTCAGGTGATTATTAAGAGCTTCCGCTGTTGCATACTTAAATAAGGACAAGATTTGGAGTCCATGCTTGTATGATATTGTGTAAAAACTGCATTCAAGAAACTTATTTCGTTGTAACATATTTGTATTGTAAACCATTATGTAATAGTCGTGTGTAAGCAGGATATTTTAGATTATCATTATTTGATAATCTACATAAAGCTTTTTAAACCTTTATTGATGAAATAAAGGTTATGGTTAGTTTTAAAATGAATGCAGTCTTTGAATAACGTCTCATATAGAGATCAAAACCTTGCAACGAAATCAATTAATATGGAACGTTTTTAATCAATAAGAACGGGACATTTCAGTTGGTATCCGAGCGTTGGTCTTAGAGAACCAGAATTTTGAATTAGTGTGTCTTATCGAGTTTGTTAGGATGCATTAGTGAGTCTGGACTTCGACCGTGTTTACTTGAAAAATGATTGCTTAACAAATTTTGTTGGAAACTATATATTTTTAACATGTGAATATTATGTGATATATTAATCTCTTAACGTGTTTGATATCATGTGATAGATGTTTACCTCTAGAACAAGTCCCATTGACTCACCTAATAATAATGAAGAGTCAAATGTAAATTGGAATGATTCGTGGACTGATTCACAAGTTCCCGAAGAGGAACCGGAAGAAGAGTCGGAACCAGAAGAAGAATCGGAACCGGAAGAAGAATCGGAAACAGTGGGGGAAATAATAAAACGGTTAAGTAGAAGAAAATCCTCAACCAACCGACCAAAGTTAATTATGGTCAATGGTGTTTCCGCCAAGGAAGAAAAGTATTGGGAGGATTACCAATTCACCGATGAATCGGATCCCGACAAGGATTCCGATGATGTTATAGAAATTACCCAAACATAATTTAATAAGGCAAAAGAGAACAATAAGGGAAAGGGCATAAAAATAGAGAAATTTGATTCCAAACCCGATGAACTTTATATGTATCGTCAACACCCGTATTTCTTAAGTTGTGACAATAACCCGGGAACTTCTAAACCACCAGGTTTTTCTATACCACCAGGTTTTTCTAAACCAATGTGGAAAATGACGGCTCGTATTAGGGGAACATCATATATCCCTAGAAGCTTGGCAAAACGAACCAAAACCGAAGAAGAAGAAACGAGCGAGTCGGAATAAGATAGTTGTATTCGTGTGATGTAATATATGTAATATAGTTTGCTTATGTTTATAAGATATATGTAAAAATTGCTTGTATTAATAAGTATTTTTTTATGAATCTAACTCTTGTCTATTTTACAATATAAAAACACAAAATGGATAGACAACCCAATATTTTAAGAGACCTACCCGGAGACATGATTGATGAAATCTTGTCTAGAGTAGGTCAGAATTCCTCGGCACAACTATTTAAGGCGAGATCAGTTTGTAAGACATTCGAAGAACGTTCCAAGAATGCCTTGGTTTATAAAAGGCTTTCGTTCGAAAGATGGGGGATATCACATTGAGAAATCCATAAGTTACGATGTGTTTACTTTGACGCATATATTGCGAGGAACCCAAATGCTATTTTACGCAACGGGTTAAGAAATTATTTTGACTCAATATATCCGAATATAGGACTTTGTGATTTAGAAAAAGCAGCTAACATGCAACATAAAGAAGCATGTTATGCTTACGGGTTAGTAATGTTCGCTTCTCACCAAAGTGAGAACAAGAACATCGGGCTACAACTATTAAACAAAACATTCCCACAAGTGACGGATTCGGTAATTGGGGTAAGAAATGAGGTTTTTAGGTTATTACGAGACTGTTGGTCATTACGTAACCTTCATCCTTTTGACGACATTACAACACATTGTTTTACTATCGGTCACAATGGTTATGTTCCACAAAACCAAGGATGGGAAGTGGTATTAGTAAAACCAGAATGCATGACTTGTTTCTGGACGTATGAATTACGTGTCTTTATTGCCTTTGCTGAACGCCTTATTTATTAACTAGAATTATCTTCGAAACTACTTTGTATCAAAGTTTTATGTGCTATATTTCATGCTATATGTAAAATAGCGGTATTGTAATTTTGCAAGTTATTGTATAAAGGTTTGAATATGATATATTTTCTTTTTGTTGTGATTAGTTTTTCATATAGAATTGTAGTAGTTGAAATGGTATGTTAGCTACTAAGTATGAACTTAATGAGTAGGTACTACCCGAATTAAAGAGTATAAAACGCTAATATGAAGAAAGAGCTTTTATAAATAAGTTCATATTACGCTACGAAATACTATTGACTACTCTTGATATTCTATATGATTAACTCGTTTCATTTGACTATTTTGAAGGAAATGGCACCGACTACTCGACACACCTTGAATATGAGCGAAGAGGAATTTCGTGCCTTTCTTGCTTCAAACATAGCCGCAGTACAGGCCGCGCTACATACCAACAATAACTCTGAATCTAGCAATACAGCTAACGGCGCAAGAAATCGTGTAGGATGCTCCTACAAGGAATTCACTACCTGCAAACCTTCAGAATTTGATGGGACCGAAGGACCAATCGGATTGAAACGGTGGACCGAGAAAGTTGAATCGGTCTTTGCCATAAGTAAGTGTGCTGAAGGAGACAAAGTGAAGTACGCTACGCATACCTTCACAGGTATTGCGTTAACATGGTGGAATACATATCTAGAACAAGTGGGACAAGATGCTGTTTACGCGCTACCGTGGTCAGCATTCAAGCACTTGATGAACGAGAAGTACCGTCCTAGAACCGAGGTCAATAAGCTCAAGTTAGAACTTAGAGGGTTACGAACACAGGGATTCAATATTACTTCGTACGAAAGATGATTCACAGAATTGTGTCTATTGTGTCCGAGAGCATTCGAAGATGAGGAAAAGAAGATCGACGCGTTTGTGAAAGGGTTACCGGAGAGAATCCAAGAAGATATAAGTTCACACGAGCCTGCCTCCATACAAAAGGCATGTAGAATGGCTCACAAACTAGTGAACCAGATTGAGGGAAGAATTAAAGAACAGGTGGCCGAAGAGGCCAACGTGAAGCTAGTCAAAAGAAAGTGGGAGAAAAACAGTGATAAGAGTCACCAAAACAACAACAACTATCCCAACAATCGCAACATCAATAAACGGCAAAACAACATCAACAACAACTACAACAATCATTCCAACAACAATAACAACCGGAAAAACAACAACAACTAGAAGCAGCTATGCCAAAGGTGTGAAAAGTATCACTCGGGGTTCTGCACCAAATTTTACAACAAGTGTAAAAGAAATGGTCATAGCGCGGCGAAGTGTGAGGTCTACGGACCAGAGGTTAACAGAACGAAAGGAACAAATGGTGTCGGAACGAGTAATGGCGGAGAAAGTAGTGTCGGAGCAAGTTATACCAATGTAGATTGTTTTAAATGTGGAAAACCGGGCCACATTATTAGAAATTGCCTGAACCAGGAGAATACGAATGGACAAGGCCGCAGAAGAGTTTTCAATATTAATGCGGCAGAGGCACAGGAAGACCCGGAGCTTGTTACGGGTACGTTTCTTATTAACAATAAATCTGCTTACGTTTTATTTGATTCGGGTGCAGATAGAAGCTATATGAGTAGAGATTTTTGTGCTAAATTAAGTTGTCCATTGACGCCTTTGGATAGTAAATTTTTACTCGAATTAGCAAATGGTAAATTAATTTCGGCAGATAATATATGTCGGAATCGAGAAATTAAACTGGTTAGCGAAACATTTAAGATTGACTTGATACCAGTAGAGTTACGGAGTTTTGATGTGATAATCGGTATGGACTGGTTGAAAGAAGTGAAAGCAGAGATCGTTTGTTACAAAAATGCAATTCGCATTATACGAGAAAAAGGAAAACCCTTAATGGTGTACGGAGAAAAGGGCAACACGAAGCTACATCTTATTAGTAATTTGAAGGCACAAAAACTAATAAGAAAAGGTTGCTATGCTGTTCTAGCACACATCAAGAAAGTACAAACTGAAGAAAAGAGTATCAATGATGTTCCCGTCACAAAAGAATTTCCCGATGTATTTTCAAAAGAATTACCGGGATTACCCCAACATCGATCCGTTGAATTTCAAATAGATCTTGTACCAGGAGCTGCACCAATAGCTCGTGCTCCTTACAGACTCGCACCCAGCAAGATGAAAGAACTGCAAAGCCAATTACAAGAACTTTTAGAGCGTGGTTTCATTCGACCAAGCACATCACCGTGGGGAGCTCCTGTTTTGTTTGTCAAGAAGAAAGATGGTACATTCAGGTTGTGTACCGAGAGTTGAACAAACTTACCATCAAGAACCGCTACCCACTACCGAGAATCGACGACTTATTTGATCAAATACAGGGCTCGTCTGTTTATTCAAAGATTGACTTACGTTCCGCGTATCATCAAATGCGGGTGAAAGAAGATGATATTCCAAAGACTGCTTTCAGAACACGTTAGGGTCATTACGAGTTTATGGTCATGCCATTTGGCTTAACTAATGCACCAGCTGTATTCATAGACCTTATGAACCGAGTGTGTAGACCATACCTTGACAAGTTTGTCATTGTTTTCATTGATGACATACTTATTTACTCAAAGAATGACCAAGAACACGGTGAACATTTGAGAAAGGTGTTAGAAGTATTGAGGAAGGAAGAATTGTACGCTAAGTTTTCAAAGTGTGCATTTTAGTTGGAAGAAGGTCAATTCATCGGTCACATAGTGAACAAAGAAGGTATTAAGGTGGATCCAGCAAAGATAGAAACTGTTGAAAAGTGGGAAACCCCGAAAACTCTGAAACACATACGCCAGTTTTTAGGACTAGCTGGTTACTACAGAAGGTTCATCCAAGACTTTTCCAGAATAGCAAATCCCTTGACTGCATTAACGCATAAAGGGAAGAAATTTGAATGGAAGGATGAACAAGAGAAAGCGTTTCAGTTATTGAAGAAAAAGCTACCTACGACACCTATATTGTCATTGCCTAAAGGGAATGATGATTTTGGGATTTATTGAGACGCATCAAAGCAAGGTCTCGGTTGTGTATTAATGCAACGAACGAAGGTGATTGCTTATGCGTCTAAACAATTGAAGATTCACGAACAAAATTATACGACGCGTGATTTGGAATTAGGCGCGATTGTTTTTGCATTAAAGACTTGGAGGCACTACTTATATGGGGTCAAAAGTATTATATATACCGACCACAAAAGTCTTCAACACATATTTAATCAGAAACAACTGAATATGAGGCAGCGTAGGTGGATTGAATTGTTGAATGATTACGACTTTGAGATTCGTTACCACCCGGGGAAGGCAAATGTGGTGGCCGACGCCTTGAGCAGGAAGGACAGAGAACCCATTCGAGTAAAATCTATGAATATAATGATTCACAATAACCTTACTACTCAAATAAAGGAGGCGCAACAAGGAGTTTTAAAAGAGGGAAATTTAAAGGATGAAATACCCAAAGGATCGGAGAAGCATCTTAATATTCGGGAAGACGGAACCCAGTATAGGGCTGAAAGGATTTGGGTACCAAAATTTGGAGATATGAGAGAAATGGTAGTTAGAGAAGCTCATAAAACCAGATACTCAATACATCCTGGAATGGGGAAGATGTACAAGGATCTCAAGAAACATTTTTGGTGGTCGGGTATGAAAGCCGATGTTGCTAAATACGTAGGAGAATGTTTGATGTGTTCTAAGGTCAAAGCTGAGCATCAGAAACCATCAGGTCTACTTCAACAACCCGGAATAGAAATGGGAAAACATTACCATGGATTTCATCACTAAATTGCCAAGGATTGCAAGTGGTTTTGATACTATTTGGGTAATAGTTGATCGTCTCACCAAATCAGCACACTTCCTTCCAATAAGATAAGATGACAAGATGAAGAAGTTAGCACGACTGTATTTGAAGGAAGTCGTCTCCAGACATGGAATACCAATCTCTTTTATCTCTGATAGGGATGGCAGATTTATTTCAAGATTCTGGCAGACATTACAGCAAGCATTAGGAACTCGTCTAGACATGAGTACTGCCTATCATCCACAAACTGATGGGCAGAGTGAAAGGACGATACAAACGCTTGAAGACACGCTACGAGCATGTGTTATCGATTTCGGAAACAGTTGGGATCGACATCTACCGTTAGCAGAATTTTCCTACAACAACAGCTACCATTCAAGCATTGAGATGGCGCCGTTTGAAGCAGTTTATGGTAGAAAGTGCAGGTCTCCAATTTGTTGGAGTGAAGTGGGGGATAGACAGATTACGGGTCCGGAGATAATACAAGAAACTACCGAGAAGATCATCCAAATTCAACAACGGTTGAAAACCGCCCAAAGTCGACAAAAGAGCTACGCTGACATTAAAAGAAAAGATATAGAATTTGAAATTAGAGAGATGGTCATGCTTAAAGTTGCACCTTGGAAAGGCGTTGTTCGATTTGGTAAACGAGGGAAATTAAATCCAAGGTATATCGGACCATTCAAGATTATTGATCGTGTCGGACCAGTAGCTTACCAACTTGAGTTACCTCAACAACTCGTGGCTGTACATAACACTTTTCACGTCTCGAATTTGAAGAAATGTTTTGCTAAAGAAGATCTCACTATTCCGTTAGATGAAATCCAAATCAACGAAAAACTTCAATTCATCGAAGAACCCGTCGAAATAATGGATCGTGAGGTTAAAAGACTTAAGCAAAACAAGATACCAATTGTTAAGGTTCGATGGAATGCTCGTAGAGGACCCGAGTTCACCTGGGAGCGTGAAGATCAGATGAAGAAGAAATACCCACATCTATTTTCAGAAGATTCGTCAACACCTTCAACAGCTTAAAATTTCGGGACGAAATTTATTTAACGGGTAGGTACCGTAGTGACCCGAACTTTTCCATGTTTATATATATATTAAATGAAATTGTTATTTACATGATTAAGTGTTTCCAACATGTTAAGCAATCAAACTTGTTAAGACTTGATTAATTGAAATAGGTTTCATATAGACAATTGACCACCCAAGTTGACCGGTGATTCACGAACGTTAAAACTTGTAAAAACTATATGATGACACATATATGGTTATATATATAGTTAACATGATATTATGATAAGTAAACATATCATTAAGTATATTAACAATGAACTTCATTTGTAAAAACAAGACTACTAACTTAATGATTTTGAAACGAGACATATATGTAACAATTATCGTTGTAACGACATTTAATGTATATATATCATATTAAGAGATATTCGTACATCATAATATCATGATAATATAATAATTTAAAATCTCATTTGATATTATAAACATTGGGTTAACAACATTTAACAAGATCGTTAACCTAAAGGTTTCAAAACAACACTTACATGTAACGACTAACGATGAGTTAACGACTCAGTTAAAATGTATATACATGTAGTGTTTTAATATGTATTCATACACTTTTGAAAGACTTCAAGACATTTATCAAAATACTTCTACTTAACAAAAATGCTTACAATTACATCCTCGTTCAGTTTCATCAACAATTCTACTCGTATGCACCCGTATTTGTACTCGTACAATACACAGCTTTTATATGTATGTACTATTGGTATATACACCCCAATGATCAGCTTTTAGCAGCCCATGTGAGTCACCTAACACATGTGGGAACCATCATTTGGCAACTAGCATGAAATATCTCATAAAATTACAAAAATATGAGTAATCATTCATGACTTATTTACATGAAAACAAAATTACATATCCTTTATATCTAATCCATACACCAACGACCAAAAACACCTACAAACACTTTCATTCTTCAATTTTATTCATCTAATTGATCTCTCTCAAGTTCTATCTTCAAGTTCTAAGTGTTCTTCATAAATTCTACAAGTTCTAGTTTCATAAAATCAAGAATACTTCCAAGTTTGCTAGCTTACTTGCAATCTTGTAGAGTGATCATCCAACCTCAAGAAATCTTTCTTATTTACAGTAATACTCATATTCAAACTTTGATTCAATTTCTATAACTATAACAATCTTATTTCGAGTGGAAATCTTACTTGAACTTGTTTTCGTGTCATGATTCTACTTCAAGAACTTTCAAGCCATCCAAGATCCTTTGAAGCAAGATCCATTTTTTTCATTTCTAGTAGCTTTATACAGAAAACTTGAGGTAGTAATAATGTTCATAACATCATTCGATTCATACATATAAAGCTATCTTATTCGAAGGTTTAAACTTGTAATCACTAGAACATAGTTTAGTTAATTCTAAACGTGTTCGCAAACAAAAGTTAATCCTTCTAACTTGACTTTTAAAATCAACTAAACACATGTTCTATATCTATATGATATGCTTACTTAATGATTTAAAACCTGGAAACATGAAGAACACTGTAAAACCGGACATACGCCGTCGTAGTAACACCGCGGGCTGTTTTGGGTTAGTTAATTAAAAACTATGATAAACTTTGATTTAAAAGTTGTTCTTTTGGGAAAATGATTTTTCTTATGAACATGAAACTATATCCAAAAATCATGGTTAAACTCAAAGTGGAAGTATGTTTTCTAAAATGGTCATCTAGACGTCGTTCTTTCGACTGAAATGACTACCTTTACAAAAACGACTTGTAACTTATATTTCTGACAATAAACCTATACTTTTTATATTTAGATTCATAAAATAGAGTTCAATATGAAACCATAGCAATTTGATTCACTCAAAATGGATTTAAAATGAAGAAGTTATGGGTAAAACAGGATTGGATAATTTTTCTTGTTGTAGCAACGTGAAAATTGGTAACAAATCTATATTAATCAACAATAAGAAAAATTTTTGCCAATATAATACAAATTGGTAACAAATCTATATAATACAAATTGGTAACAAATTGTAACCATGTATAATACAATATAAGTTAGCTAGGATATGATTAATATAGATTTGTTACCAATTTTCACGTTGCTACAACAAGAAAAATTATCCAATCTTGTTTTAACCATAACTTCTTCATTTTAAATCCGTTTTGAGTGAATCAAATTGCTATGGTTTCATATTGAACTCTATTTTATGAATCTAAATAGAAAAAGTATAGGTTTATAGTTAAAAATATAAGTTACAAGTCATTTTTGTAAAGGTAGTCATTTCAGTCAAAAGAACGACGTCTAGATGACCATTTTAGAAAACATACTTCCACGTTGAGTTTAACCATGATTTTTGGATATAGTTTCATGTTCATAAGAAAAATCATTTTCCCAGAAGAACAACTTTTAAATCAAAGTTTATCATAGTTTTTAATTAACTAACCCAAAACAGCCCGCGGTGTTACTACGACGGCGTATGTCCAGTTTTACGGTGTTTTTCGTGTTTCCAGGTTTTAAATCATTAAGTTAGCATATCATATAGAGATATAACATGTGTTTAGTTGATTTTAAAAGTCAATTTAGAAGGATTAACTTTTGTTTGCGAACAAGTTTAGAATTAACTAAACTATGTTCTAGTGATTTCAATTTAAACCTTCGAATAAGATAGCTTTATATATATGAATCGGATGATGTTATGAACATCATTACTACCTCAAGTTTTGTGGATAAACCTACTGGAAAAGAGACAAATAGATCTAGCTTCAAAGGATCTTGGATGGCTTGAAATTTCTTGAAGTAGAATCATGACACGAAAACAAGTTCAAGTAAGATTTCCACTCGAAATAAGATTGTTATAGTTATAGAAATTGAATCAAAGTTTGAATATGAGTTTTACCTTATATTAGAAAGATATCTTACTGTAAATAAGAAAGATTTCTTGAGGTTGGATGATCACTCTACAAGATTGGAAGTAAGCTAGCAAACTTGGAAGTATTCTTGATTTTATGAAACTAGAACTTGTAGAATTTATGAAGAACACTTAGAACTTGAAGATAGAACTTGAGAGAGATCAATTAGATGAAAAAAATTGATGAATGAAAGTGTTTGTAGGTGTTTTTGGTCATTGGTGTATGGATTAGATATAAAGGATATGTAATTTTGTTTTCATGTAAATAAGTCATGAATGATTACTCATATTTTTGTAATTTTATGAGATATTTCATGCTAGTTGCCAAATGATGGTTCCCACATGTGTTAGGTGACTCACATGGGATGCTAAGAGCTGATCATTGGAGTGTATATACCAATAGTACATACATCTAAAAGCTGTGTATTGTAAGAGTACGAATACGGGTGCATACGAGTAGAATTGTTGATGAAACTGAACGAGGATGTAATTGTAAGCATTTTTGTTAAGTAGAAGTATTTTTATAAGTGTCTTAAAGTCTTTCAAAAGTGTATGAATACATATTAAAACACTACATGTATATACATTTTAACTGAGTCGTCAAGTCATCGTTAGTCGTTACATGTAAGTGTTGTTTTGAAACCTTTAGGTTAACGATCTTATTAAATGTTGTTAACCCAATGTTTATAATATTAAATGAGATTTTAAATTATTATATTATCATGATATTATGATGTACGAATATCTCTTAATATGATATATATACATTAAATGTCGTTACAACGATAATCGTTACATATATGTCTCGTTTCAAAATCATTAAGTTAGTAGTCTTGTTTTTATAAATGAAGTTCATTGTTAATATACTTAATGATATGTTTACTTATCATAATATCATGTTAACTATATATATAACCATATATATGTTATCATATAGTTTTTACAAGTTTTAACGTTCGTGAATCACCGGTCAACTTGGGTGGTCAATTGTCTATATGAAACCTATTTCAATTAATCAAGTCTTAACAAGTTTAATTGCTTAACATATTGGAAACACTTAATCATGTAAATAACAATTTTATTTAATATATATATAAACATGGAAAAGTTCGGGTCACTACAGTACCTACCCGTTAAATAAATTTCGTCCCGAAATTTTAAGCAGTTGGAGGTGTTGACGTATCTTCTGGAAATAAATGCGGGTATTTCTTCTTCATCTAATCTTCTCATTCCCAGGTGAACTCGGGTCCTCTACGAGCATTCCATCGAACCTTAACAATTGGTATCATGTTTTACTTAAGTCTTTTAACCTCACGATCCATTATTTCGACGGGTTCTTCGATGAATTGAAGTTTTTCGTTGATTTGGATTTCATCTAACGGGTTCTTTTAACCTCACGATCCATTATTCCATTATTTCGACGGGTTCTTTTAACCTCACGATCCATAACCATCTCTCCAATTTCAAATTCTATGTCTTTTCTTTTAATGTCGGCGTAGCTCTTTTGTCGACTTTGGGCGGTTTTTAACCGTTGTTGAATTTGGATGATCTTCTCGGTAGTTTCTTGTATTATCTCCGGACCCGTAATCTGTCTATCCCCCACTTCACTCCAACAAATCGGAGACCTGCACTTTCTACCATAAAGTGCTTCAAACGGCACCATCTCAATGCTTGAATGGTAGCTGTTGTTATAGGAAAATTCTGCTAACAGTAGATGTCGATCCCAACTATTTCCGAAATCAATAACACATGCTCGTAGCATGTCTTCAAGTGTTTGTATCGTCCTTTCGCTCTGCCCATCAGTTTGTGGATGATAGGCAGTACTCATGTCTAGACGAGTTCCTAATGCTTGCTGTAATATCTACCAGAATCTTGAAATAAATCTGCCTTCCGTATCAGAGATAATAGAGATTGGTATTCCATGTCTGGAGACGACTTCCTTCAAATACAGTCGTGCTAACTTCTCCATCTTGTCATCTTCTATTATTGGCAGGAAGTGTGCTGATTTGGTTTCTGATGTTCAGCTTTGACCTTAGAACACGTCAAACATTCTCCTACATATTTAGCAATATCGACTTTCATACCTGGCCACCAAAAATGTTTCTTGAAATCCTTGTACATCTTCCCCGTTCCAGGATGTATTGAGTATCTGGTTTTATGAGCTTCTCTAACTACCATTTCTCTCATATCTCCAAATTTTGGTACCCAAATCCTTTCAGCCCTATACCGGGTTCCGTCTTCCCGAATATTAAGATGCTTCTCCGATCCTTTGGGTATTTCATCCTTTAAATTTCCCTCTTTTAAAACTCCTTGTTGCACCTCCTTTATTTGAGTAGTAAGGTTATTGTGAATCATTATATTCATAGATTTTACTCAAATGGGTTCTCTGTCCTTCCTGCTCAAGGCGTCGGCTACCACATTTTCCTTCCCCGGTTGGTAACGAATCTCAAAGTCGTAATCATTCAACAATTCAATCCACCTACGCTGCCTCATATTCAGTTGTTTCTGATTAAATATGTGTTGAAGACTTTTGTGGTCGGTATATATAATACTTTTGACCCCATATAAGTAGTGCCTCCAAGTCTTTAATGCAAAAACAACCGCACCTAATTCCAAATCATGCGACGTATAATTTTGTTCGTGAATCTTCAATTGTCTAGACGCATAAGCAATCACCTTCGTTCGTTGCATTAATGCACAACCGAGACCTTTCTTTGATGCGTCACAATAAATCACAAAATCATCATTCCCTTCAAGCAATGACAATATAGGTGCCGTAGTTAGCTTTTTCTTCAATAACTGAAACGCTTTCTCTTGTTCATCCTTCCATTCAAATTTCTTCCCTTTATGCGTTAATGCAGTCAAGGGTTTTGCTATTCTGGAAAAGTCTTGGATGAACCTTCTGTAGTAACCAGCTAGTCCTAAAAACTGGCGCATGTGTTTCAGAGTTTTCGGGGTTTCCCACTTTTCAACAGTTTCTATCTTTGCCGGATCCACCTTAATACCTTCTTTGTTCACTATGTGAGCGAGGAATTGAACTTCTTTCAACCAAAATGCACACTTTAAAAACTTAGCGTACAATTCTTCCTTCCTCAATACTTCTAACACCTTTCTCAAATGTTCACCGTGTTCTTGGTCATTCTTTGAGTAAATAAGTATGTCATCAATGAAAACAATGACAAACTTGTCAAGGTATGGTCCACACACTCGGTTCATAAGGTCCATGAACACAGCTGGTGCATTAGTTAAACCAAATGGCATGACCATAAACTCGTAATGACCGTAACGTGTTCTGAAAGCAGTCTTTGGAATATCATCTTCTTTCACCCGCATTTGATGATACCCGGAACGTAAGTCAATCTTTGAATAAACAGACGAGCCTTGTAGTTGATCAAATAAGTCGTCGATTCTCGGTAGTGGGTAGCGGTTCTTGATGGTAAGTTTGTTCAACTCTCGGTAGTTGATACACAACCTGAATGTACCATCTTTCTTCTTGACAAACAAAACAGGAGCTCCCCACGGTGATGTGCTTGGTCGAATGAAACCACGCTCTAAAAGTTCTTGTAATTGGCTTTGCAGTTCTTTCATCTCGCTGGGTGCGAGTCTGTAAGGAGCACGAGCTATTGGTGCAGCTCCTGGTACAAGATCTATTTGAAATTCAACGGATCGATGTGGGGGTAATCCCGGTAATTCTTTAAGAAATACATCGGGAAATTCTTTTGCGACGGGAACATCATTGATGCTCTTTTCTTCACTTTGTACTTTCTTGACGTGTGCTAGAACAGCATAGCAACCTTTTCTTATTAGTTTTTGTGCCTTCAAATTACTAATAAGATGTAGCTTCGTGTTGCCCTTTTCTCCGTATACCATTAAGGGTTCTCCTTCTTCTCGTACAATGCGAATTGCATTTTTATAACATACGATCTCTGCTTTCACCTTCTTCAACCAGTCCATGCCAACTATTACATCAAAACTCCCTAACTCTATGGGTATCAAATCAATCTTAAATATTTCGCTACCCGGTTTAATTTCTCGATTCCGGCATATATTATCTGCTGAAATTAATTCGAGTAAAAATTTACTATCCAACGGCGTCAATGGACAACTTAATTTAGCACAAAAATCTCTACTCATATAGCCTCTATCCGCACCCGAATCAAATAAAACGTAAGTAGATTTATTGTCAATAAGAAACGTACCCGTAACAAGCTCCGGGTCTTCCTGTGCCTCTGCCGCATTAATATTGAAAACTCTTCCACGGCCTTGTCCATTCGTGTTCTCCTGGTTCAGACAATTTCTAATAATGTAGCCCGGTTTTCCACATTTATAACAAACTACATTGGCATAACTTGCTCCGACACTACTTGCTCCGCCATTACTCGTTCCGACACCATTTGTTCCTTTCGTTCTGTTAACCCCTGGTCCGTAGACCTCACACTTCGCCGCGCTATGACCATTTCTTTTACACTTGTTGCAAAATTTGGTGCAGAACCCCGAGTGATACTTTTCACACCTTTGGCATAGCTGCTTCTGATTGTTATTGTTGTTGCGGTTGTTATTGTTGTGGGATGATTATTGTAGTTGCTGTTGTTGTTGTTGTTGTTGTTGTTGCTGTTGTTGTTGTTGTTGTTGGGCCGTTTGTTGTAGTTGCAATTGATGTTGCGATTGTTGGGATAGTTGTTGCGATTATTGTTGTAATTGCTGTTGTTGTTGTATTAGTGATTCTTATCACCGTTTTCCTCCCATTTTCTTTTGACTTGCTTCACATTGACCTCTTCAGCCGCATGTTCTTTAATTCTTTCCTCAATCTGGTTCACTAGTTTATGAGCCATTCTACATGCCTGTTGTATGGAGGCGGGCTCGTGTGAACTTATATCTTCTTAGATTCTTTCCAGTAATCCTTTCACAAACGCGTCGATCTTCTCTTCCTCATCTTCGAACGCTCTCGGACACAATAGGCACAATTCTGTGAATCATCTTTCGTACGTGGTAATATCAAATCCTTGGGTTCGTAACCCTCTAAGTTCTGTCTTAAGCTTCTTGACCTCGGTTCTGGGACGGTACTTCTCGTTCATCAAGTGCTTGAATGCTGACCACGGTAGTGCGTAAGCATCATCTTGTCCCACTTGCTTTAGATAGGTATTCCACCATGTTAACGCAGTACCTGTGAAGGTATACGTAGTGTACTTCACTTTGTCCTCTTCAGTACACTTACTTATGGCAAACACCGATTCGACCTTCTCGGTCCACCGTTTCAATCCGATCGGTCCTTCGGTTCCATCAAATTCCAAAGGTTTGCAGGCAGTGAATTCTTTGTAGGTGCATCCTACACGATTTCTTGCGACGTTAGCTGCATTGCTAGATTCGGAGTTATTGTTGGTATGTAGCGCAGCCTGTACTGCGGCTATGTTTGAAGCAAGAAAGGCATGAAATTCCTCTTCGCTCATATTCAAGGTGTGTCGAGTAGTCGGTGCCATTTCCTTCAAAATAGTCAAATGAAACGAGTTAATCATATAGAATATCAAGAGTAGTCAATAGTATTTCGTAGCGTAATATGAACTTATTTATAAAAGCTCTTTCTTCATATTAGCGTTTTATACTCTTTAATTCGGGTAGTACCTACCCGTTTAGTTCATACTTAGTAGCTAACATACCATTTCAACTACTACAATTCTATATGAAAAACTAATCACAAAAAAAAAAATATCATATTCAAACCTTTATACAATAACTTGCAAACTTACAATACCGCTTTTTCTACATATAGCATGAAATATAGCACATAATACTTTGATACAAAGTAGTTGCGAAGATAATTCTAGTTAATAAATAAGGCGTCTAGCAAAGGCAATAAAGACACGTAATTCATACGTCCAGAAACAAGTCATGCATTCTAGTTTTACTAATACCACTTCCCATCCTTGGTTTTGTGGAACATAACCGTTGTGACCGATAGTAAGACAATGTGTTGTAACGTCATCCCAAGGATGAAGGTTATGTAATGACCAACAGTCTCCGACTCCCTCATTTCTTACCCCAATTACCGACTCCGTCACTTGTGGAAACATTTTGTTTAATAGTTGTAGCCCGATGTTCTTGTTCTCACTTTGGTGAGAAGCGAACATTACTAACCCGTAAGCATAACATTCTTCTTTATGTTGCATGTTAGCCACTTTTTCTAAATCACGAAGTCCTATATTCGGATATATTGAGTCAAAATAATTTCTTAACCCGTTGCGTAAAATAGCATTTGGGTTCCCCGCAATATATGCATCAAAGTAAACACATCGTAACTTATGGATTTCCTAATGTGACATCCCCCATCTTTCGAACGAAAGCCTTTTATAAATCAAGGCATTCTTGGAACGTTCTTCGAATGTCTTACAAACTGATCTCGCCTTAAATAGTTGTGCCGAGGAATTCTGACTGACTCTAGACAATATTTCATCAATCATGTTTCCGGGTAGGTCTCTTAAAATATTTGGTTGTCTATCAATTTTGTGTTTTTATACTTTAAAATAGACAAGAGTTAGATTCATAAAAAGATACTTAATTAATACAAGCAATTTTTACATATATCATAAAGCATAAGCACACTATATTACATATATTACACCACACGAATACAACTATCTTATTCCGACTCGCTCGTTTCTTCTTCTTCGGTTTTGGTTCGTTTTGCCAAGTTTCTAGGGATATATGATGTTCCCCTAATACGAGCCATCGTTTTCCACATTGGTTTAGAAAAACCTGGTGGTTTAGAGGTTCCCGGGTTATTGTCACAACTTAAGAAATACGGGTGTTGACGATACATATAAAGTTCATCGGGTTTGGAATCAAATTTCTCTATTTTTATGCCCTTTCCCTTATTGTTCTCTTTTGCCTTATTAAATTGTGTTGGGGTAATTTCTATAACATCATCGGAATCCTTGTCGGGATCCGATTCATCGGAGAATTGGTAATCCTCTCAATACTTTGCTTCCTTGGCAGAAACACCATTGACCATAATTAACTTTGGTCGGTTGGTTGAGGATTTTCTTCTACTTAACCGTTTTATTATTTCCCCCACTGGTTCTATTTCTTCTTCCGGTTCCGATTCTTCTTCCGGTTCCGATTCTTCTTCCGGTTCCCACGCTTCTTCCGGTTCCTCTTTGGGAACTTGTGAATCAGTCCACGAATTATTCCAATTTACATTTGACTCTTCATTATTATTTGGTGAGTCAATGGGACTTGTTCTAGAGGTAGACATCTATCACATAATATCAAACACGTTAAGAGATTAATATATCACATAATATTCACATGTTAAAAATATATAGTTTCCAACAAAATTTGTTAAGCAATCATTTTTTCAAGTAAACACGGTCGAAGTCCAGACTCACTAATTCATCCTAACAAACTTGATAAGACACACTAATGCAAAATTCTGGTTCTCTAAGACCAACGCTCGGATACCAACTAAAATGTCCCGTTCTTATTGATTAAAAACATTCCATATTAATTGATTTCGTTGCGAGGTTTTGACCTCTATATGAGACGTTTTTCAAAGACTGCATTCATTTTAAAACAAACCATAACCTTTATTTCATCAATAAAGGTTTAAAAAGTTTTACGTAGATTATCAAATAATGATAATCTAAAATATCCTGTTTACACACGACTATTACATAATGGTTTACAATACAAATATGTTACAACGAAATAAGTTTCTTGAATGCAGTTTTTACACAATATCATACAAGTATGGACTCCAAATCTTGTCCTTATTTAAGTATGCGACAGCGGAAGCTCTTAATAATCACCTGAGAATAAACATGCTTAAAACGTCAACAAAAATGTTGGTGAGTTATAGGTTTAACCTATATATATCAAATCGTAACAATAGACCACAAGATTTCATATTTCAATATACATCCCATACATAGAGATAAAAATCATTCATATGGTGAACATTTGCTAACTCCCACATTACTGCATATAGAGTGTCTATGGTTGTTCCAAATAATATATACACATGGGTCGATATGATATGTCAAAACATTTGCATACGTGTCTATGGTATCCCAAGTTTATATAATATATTAGAATACATGTATAATACAATATAAGTTAGCTAGGATATGATTAATATAGATTTGTTACCAATTTTCACGTTGCTACAACAAGAAAAATTATCCAATCTTGTTTTACCCATAACTTCTTCATTTTAAATCCGTTTTGAGGGAATCAAATTGCTGTGGTTTCATATTGAACTCTATTTTATGAATCTAAACAGAAAAAGTATAGGTTTATAGTCGGAAATATAAGTTACAAGTCATTTTTGTAAAGGTAGTCATTTCAGTCGAAAGAACGACGTCTAGATGACCATTTTAGAAAACATACTTCCACTTTGAGTTTAACCATGATTTTTGAATATAGTTTCATGTTCATAAGAAAAATCATTTTCCCAGAAGAACAACTTTTAAATCAAAGTTTATCATAGTTTTTAATTAACTAACCCAAAACAGCCCGCGGTGTTACTACGACGGCGTATGTCTAGTTTTACGGTGTTTTTCGTGTTTCCAGGTTTTAAATCATGAAGTTAACATATCATATAGAGATAGAACATGTGTTTAGTTGATTTTAAAAGTTAAGTTAGAAGGATTAACTTTTGTTTGCGAACAATTTTAGAATTAACTAAACTATGTTCTAGTGATTTCAAGTTTAAACCTTCGAATAAGATAGCTTTATATGTATGAATCGAATGATGTTATGAACATCATTACTACCTCAATTTTTGTGGATAAACCTACTGGAAAAGAGACAAATGGATCTAGCTTCAAAGGATCTTGGATGGCTTGAAAGTTCTTGAAGTAGAATCATGACACGAAAACAATTTCAAGTAAGATTTCCACTCGAAATAAGATTGTTATAGTTATAGAAATTGAATCAAAGTTTGAATATGAGTATTACCTTATATTAGAAAGATATCTTACTGTAAATAAGAAATATTTCTTGAGGTTGGATGATCACTCTACAAGATTGGAAGTAAGCTAGCAAACTTGGAAGTATTCTTGATTTTATGAAACTATAACTTGTAGAATTTATGAAGAACACTTAGAACCTAAAGATAGAACTTGAGAGATATCAATTAGATGAATAAAATTGAAGAATGAAAGTGTTTGTAGGTGTTTTTGGTCGTTGGTGTATGGATTAGATATAAAGGATATGTAATTTTATTTTCATGTAAATAAGTCATGAATGATTACTCATATTTTTGTAATTTTATGAGATATTTCATGCTAATTTCCAAATGATGGTTCCCACATGTGTTAGGTGACCCACATGGGCTGCTAAGAGCTAATCATTAGAGTGTATATACCAATAGTACATACATCTAAAAGCTGTGTATTGTACGAGTACGAATACGGGTGCATACGAGTAGAATTGTTGATGAAACTGAACGAGGATGTAATTGTAAGCATTTTTGTTAAGTAGAAGTATTTTGATAAGTGTCTTTAAGTCTTTCAAAAGTGTATGAATACATATTAAAACACTACATGTATATACATTTTAACTGAGTCGTTAAGTCATCGTTAGTCGTTACATGTAAGTGTTGTTTTGAAACCTTTAGGTTAACGATCTTGTTAAATGTTGTTAACCCAATGTTTATAATATCAAATGAGATTTTAAATTATTATATTATCATGATATTATGATGTACGAATATATCTTAATATGATATATATACATTAAATGTCGGTACAACGATAATCTTTACATATATGTCTCGTTTCAAAATCATTAAGTTAGTAGTCTTGTTTTTACAAATGAAGTTCATTGTTAATATACTTAATGATATATTTACTTATCATAATATCATGTTAACTATATATATAACCATATATATGTCATCATATAGTTTTTACAAGTTTTAACGTTCGTGAATCGCCGGTCAACTTGGGTGGTCAATTGTCTATATGAAACCTATTTCAATTAATCAAGTCTTAACAAGTTTGATTGCTTAACATGTTGGAAACACTTAATCATGTAAATAACAATTTCATTTAATATATATATAAACATGGAAAAGTTCGGGTCACTACACTTATTTCGTTGTAACATATTTGTATTGTAAACCATTATGTAATAGTCGTGTGTAAGCAGGATATTTTAGATTATCATTATTTGATAATCTAAGTAAAGCTTTTTAAACATTTATTGATGAAATAAAGGTTATGGTTTGTTTTAAAATGAAAGCAGTCTTTGAAAAACGTCTCATATAGAGGTCAAAACCTCGCAACGAAATCAATTAATATGGAACGTTTTTAATCAATAAGAACGGGACATTTCACAAGTAAAGGAAGAAGGAGATAGTTTCGGGTCTTAGCTCGAGTTATAAATTTGTTCATCTCCTCTCTAGCTACGTTTTGGTTGTGGTGGTAAGTTCTAATTTTGACTTCCTTAATTTAAATCGTTTAAGGGTTAGAACTTGGGTTAGTGATGAACATAAAACCTTTTGCTGGTAAGTTTGGGGATTTTGGGTAAGATTGAGTCAAAAGGACTCAAGAATGACTAACCTAGGGTTTCAATGTAATAATTGGTGTTATTGAGTCTAAAATGGTTAGTTATTCACTAGCTCACTTGTGTTGCTAGTAAAATTGGTTCTAAGGTTTATGGTTGACTTAAAATGGGTCAAATGGGTGGGTTTGACCTAGCGGGTTAAATTGTGTATGAAAACACCCTAGTTATGTGTTGATGGAAGTCTTAGAACCTTAGTCACTAGCTTTTAGTGATTTTTTGGGAGTCTTGACCTTTAATGTGTGAATCTAGTGCAAATGGGTCACAAATGCACTAGTGGGGTTAGTTTGTGGGTAGTCCAACTTATTATGTGAATTAATTGGGAATTAATTGTGTTAGGTGACTCGATTTGAAGGTTACAAGTTATTGTTGGAAATCTCACCAAGTCGACAAGGTGAGTGGAATGATTATACATGTGGGTATATAATGTATTTACTTGTACGAGATTCGATGTGGGTTTAAGTTCGGGTGGTCGATATCACATCGGGTCAATATATGATATGGATTTAAGTTTGGGCGATCGATACCATGTCATGTATGTGTGTGGGCGTGTAGAGTGGGTTAAAGTTCGGGCGTTCGATACCACATTACACGTGACGGGTGGGTTTAAAGTTCGGGCGATTGATACCACTCCGGGGTTAGTGTTATAATTCGTTATGCGCTAACGGTTGTTGGGAACACCGATGGAAAATTTGAAGTACCATTCCTTTGTACAATTGGTTAACCATGGTTATGTGTTTATAGCGTGGCACTTTATATTATTCGAGTTATATATGCTATTGTTTGTGCTAGCTTGTGATCTTGGAGATTTAGCGTTATACCTTGCGTTGGTATGTCATTTAAATTGCTAGCGTGTATGAGGCAATTGTGTATATGATTGCAAGTAAGTAGGTTATATATGTATGTGTATAATTATTGCATTCACTAAGCGTTAGCTTACCCTCTCGTTGTTTACCTTTTTAGGATTCGGCTTGGACAAGGGCAAAGGTATTCGCTTGGATTAGTGGCTCTCGGGGGTGTTAGCTTCTTGGAAGTTCGACCAAGATTTGGGTAGTTTAACCCCAAACACCATGTTCTAGTGACGTTTGGCAATTAAACTTTTTGTGGTCGAAACTCGTATTTCGTACTTAATGGTATTTTGGGCGTATGTGGGCCCCGCAATGTAAAAATCGTTTTATCATTGATTCGTGCTTGTTTTACTTATACTAATATGATGTGAAAAGCATTTCATCTAAAAATGATGGGAAGTGCTAGATCTTTTTACGAAAACAGAACAATTTAGACAGCAGGCTGCCAGGCCCTGTGCACGCCGCGCACAAGTAGGGGTGCGCGCCGCGCACCCAGCCCGGGCAGGCCTGCTTCGATTTTTTTATTTTTATTTTTGTAGTTTTGGTTGGTTAACGGGTTGGGTCGTTACAAGTGGTATCAGAGCATGGTCTAAGGGATTTAGGTGACTTGAGATAGGCGCCTAGACTTAGACTTTTGTGTTGTTGAATTATGTGCGGGACTTGTAGGAATACGGGTCGGTATGGGTTTTGATTAGTTCTTTGGTGCATAGGTAGACTAACTATGCTTATGTTATGACATACTAATCATGTGTTATTGTTTTGAACATCGAGCAAGATGGTTGTGATACGTTTGAGCATGGCACGGCATGTGAGCGTAATAGTGAGTCGCGACCACTATTACAGTTGCAAGTCAAGTCAAGCAAGGATGTACGACAAGTATCGAGCTAGATGTGGTGTGTGTGCGGTCATATGCATGGGTATAAATGTGTATTAAATTGTTGTTGATGTTTAAACCATTTTTTTACTCTTTAGAATGAAGACGAGAAACAGAACGGATACAAATGGCAATGGTGGTCCCTCTCATGTGGAGGAAGATGAGATGACTACCAAGATTGAGACCGCTTTAGAAAACTATGTTTCGGTTTTCTCACGAAGCGTTAAACAAATGTTCGAAGAGTCATTTTCGGAACAAATTGTCGATATGATTCAAGAACGTATGACCAATGCCGTCAAAGAAGAAGTTGAAAGGAGGTTTCCTAGACCTCAAAATGGGGGCGAGTTGGAGTTTAGCTATAAGAACTTTTTGGCGACTAAGCCTCCTCACTTTCACGGGGATCCCGACCCCATGAAAAGTGCGGCTTGGATCTCCGATGTTGAGGGTTGTTTTCGCACTACGGAGTGCCCACCCAAGAAGAAGACAAGGCTTGCTACTAGTTTGTTGAGGGGTCATGCTAAAGATTGGCTCGATGGTCAAATTGATACGGTGGGTGACGCGGCTTTTGTGGGGTTGTCTTGGGCGGAGTTCAAGAAGGAGTTTTTCCTCGAATATCGTACGCAAGCAAATCTTTCCAAATTTCGTAACGAGTTAAGGAACATGCGTCAAGGGTCTTTGGACCTAAACACTCTCAAAACTAACTTTCTCACCAAAGCGCGTTTTTGCCCCGAGTATGTGGGGAACGATCAATTGTTAATGGAAGACTTTCATGCGACCCTTAGAGATTACTTGAAGGGTAAAATTAGTATTGGTCATGTTGAGACTTTTGCTAAGCTTTTGGCAATGGCGAAGGGGTTTGAAGCGCAAGCTCCGAGTCCGGTTAGTTATGCGCCAAGTAAAAGAAAGTTTAAAACTTCTAGTTTTTCGAACAAGAAGAATAAGGGAGCAACCGAAAGTGTTGGTAGCGTGAAGAGGGGTGCTTCTAGTGGTTACATGGTCACATGTTTCAATTGTGGGCAAAAGGGTCACTACTCACGTGATTGTCCAAAACCGTCTACTAATACGATCACGTGTTTTAATTGTCAAAATGAAGGGCACAGGAAGTCGGAGTGCCCCGATCTCCGAAATGATCAAGTTAAGAGAATAGAGAAGGTGTCGGGGTTGGCAAGGGGGTGCAATTATTTGATGACCAATTATGAAGCCAAACAATCCAATGAAGTTGTCTCAGGTACCTTCATGGTTAACTCTAATCCGGTACGGATACTTTTTGATAGTGGTGCTAACTTGTCGTTTGTGTCTCCAAAATTTGTGCCTAAACTTAGTAAACCGTTAGCTAAGTTAAGTCGTCCGGTAGAAGTCGAAATAGCGGATGGCAAGACGGTGTTAGTGGTTGATGTGTGTAAAAATTGTAATGTTGTGTTTGGTGCCGAAAACTTTAAAATTGATCTCATCCCGATGACCTTGGGTGATTTTGATATCGTGGTTGGTATGGATTGGCTTGATTATAATAGAGCCGATATTGCATGCCATGAAAAATCTATTCATGTGAAGACCCCAAGTGGGGGAGAGTTAATTATTCATGGCGATAAGCGTAGAAGACATGTGCCAATATGCACTTTTACACGGGCACGTCGTTTCCTTGTTAGTGGTGGCATGGCTTTTCTTGCCCATGTTGTTGATACTCGTGATGAGCCACCACCCATTTGCGAGACTCCGGTGGTTAATGAATTCGAAGACGTTTTTCCGGATGAGTTACCGGGTGTTCCGGCGGAAAGACAAGTTGAATTTCGCATTGAGTTGGTTCCGGGAGCTACTCCCATTGCTAAAACTCCTTATCGTTTAGCGCCGAAAGAAATGCAAGAACTGTTAAATCAAACCCAAGAGTTACTTGAGAAGGGTTTTATTCGACCGAGTGCTTCGCCATGGGGTGCTCCGGTCTTGTTCGTGAAGAAAAAAGATGGTAGTATGCGTATGTGCATTGATTATCGGGAGTTAAATAAAGTGACGATCAAGAATCGTTATCCATTGCCTAGGATTGACAATTTGTTTGACCAACTCCAAGGTGAGACGTATTTCTCAAAAATTGACCTACGGTCCGGTTATCATCAAATGCGGGTCCGTGAGGAAGATATTGAGAAAACGGCCTTTCGAACGCGTTACTGGCATTTTGAGTTTGTAGTTATGCCTTTTGGTCTTACGAATGCACTGGCGACATTCATGGATCTTATGAACCGAGTGTGCCAACCTATGTTGGACAAGTCGGTAATTGTGTTCATCGACGACATACTTGTCTATTCGAGGAGTATGAAGGAACATGAACATCATTTGCGTAGTGTGTTGAAGACGTTGTGGAAGGAGAAGTTCTATGCTAAGTTCTCAAAATGTGAATTTTGGCTAAGGGAGGTTCAATTCCTTGGCCATATTATGAACGAGAATGGTATTCAAGTAGATCCGGGGAAGATAGAGACGGGGAAGAGTTGGGGATAACCGACTACGCCTATGAAAATCCGAAGTTTTCTCGGATTGGCCGGTTATTATCGTCGTTTTATCCAAGACTTTTCAAAGATTTCTTCTCCATTAACAAAGTTGACAAGGAAGAATACGAGATTCAATTGGGAGAACGAGCAAGAAATCGCTTTTCAATTGTTGAAGGAGAAATTGTGTCAAGCTCTGGTCTTAGTATTGCCGGAAGGTGTAGATGATATGACGATTTATTATGATGCTTCTTTGAATGGGCTCGGGTGTGTTCTAATGCAACGAGGTAAAGTTATCGCTTACGCCTCTCGCCAATTAAAGGAAAATGAAAAGAGATACCCGACTCATGATCTCGAATTAGCGGCGGTGGTCCATGCTTTGAAAATTTGGCGCCATTACTTGTATGGTGTTAAGTGTACGATTTATTCAGATCACAAGAGTTTGAAACATATTTTTGATCAACAGTATTTGAATTATCGTCAACGTAGATGGATGAATGTGGTGAAGGATTATGATTGTGAGATACTTTACCATCCGGGCAAGGCGAATGTAGTCGCGGATGCGTTAAGTCGAAAGAGTCAACACCCTGCATTACGATTGGAATTGTTACGTATGAATATTACTAACGATTTTCTTGAAAAGCTTGGTGTGATTCAAATAGAGACTTACGTTCACAACAAGCATGCAGAACGAATTGTGGGGCAATCGGAATTCATTACTATGGGTTCGCTTGGTTTTTTGTCTTTTAAAGGAAGAGTGTGGGTGCCTAAGATGGGTGATTACCGACGGGTGCTACTTGATGAAGCACATAAGTCAAAGTATTCCATTCATCGGGGCGCGACGAAAATGTATCTTGATTTGAGGAAAGATTATTGGTGGCCGGACATGAAACGCGACGTTGTTAAGTATGTAGAGCAATGCGTCACATGTTTGCAAGTTAAATCCGAACACCAAAATCTGTATGGTAAGTTGCAACCGCTAGAAATTCCGATGTGGAAGTGGGAGCATATTACCATGGATTTTATTACCAAGTTGCCAAAAATGGCAAGAACCCAATTTGATACAATTTGGGTGATTGTTGATAGATTGACGAAAAGTGCATTGTTTCTTCCTATTAAAGAAACGATTACGTCGGAGGCACTTGCGAAAATGTTCACTAAGGAGGTGATATCGAGACACGGCGTTCCCGCGTCTATTGTTTCGGATCGGGACACGCGTTTTACTTCCCGATTTTGGAAAAAGTTTCATGAGGACAAGGGAACGAGGGTGAATATGAGTACGGCGTACCATCCTCAAACGGACGGTCAAACCGAACGTACGAATCAAACATTGGAGGATATGTTACGAGCGTGTATTTTTGATTTCGGTGGTAGTTGGGATGAACATTTGCCTTTGGTGGAATTCTCGTACAATAATAGTTTTCACTCTAGTATTGGAATGCCACCATATGAGATGTTATACGGTAGAAGGTGTCGAACCCCGATTTGTTGGGGCGAAGTGGGTCAAAGGGAAGTCGGGAGCACCGACTTGGTATTGGAGACGAATAGTAAAATCGATATGATTCGAGCTCATTTAAAAGCGGCGCAAGATAGATAAAAATATTATGTCGATAAACATAGGTGACCGATCGAGTTTCAAGAAGGTGACATGGTGATGCTCAAGGTTTCGCCGTGGAAGGGTATTATTCGATTTCGAAAATGGGGAAAGTTAGCTCCTCGATTTATTGGACCATTTAAGATTTTAGCTCGTGTTGGTGAAGTTGCGTATCATTTGGAATTACCCGAAGAGCTTGCGGGGATCAATAATACATTTCATGTTTTCTATCTCCGTAAGTGTCTTGCGGATGATTCGTCATGGGTGCCATTAGATGAGATTGAGCTAAACAACAAGTTAGAGTATGTTGAAGAGCCGATTGCTATACTTGATGAGAAGGTGAAAATGTTGCGTAACAAAGAGGTGAGGACCTATAAGGTCCAATGGCGTCGTAGTAAAGGTTCCGAGTTTACATGGAAACCCGAAGAATTTGTGTTGGTTTATCTTCCTGCTTGTCATGCGGCTTGGATCGCGAGGACGCGCTCCGATTCAAGTGCGGGAGAGTTGTAACACCCTAATAATTATTATACAGACGTGTAATTATAGTACATAAAGCGTGGGAATAATTCTGGATTTAAACAGAAGTCGGATTCTGTTCAGGCCTAAGTGCGCTCAGCGCACACTTAGGGGTAGGCGCACTCCTACTGTAGCCGGGTTATGCCTTTTTAATTAGATATTTTGGAAGGGCATTGTGGTAATTTCACTTGGGGACGAGATAAGATCACCAAATCAGTGGGTTGGGAGTCATAACTCCATTTTCAACCACCTTCATCTTTCTAATTCAATTTTAGTGAGAGAAACCCATTTGAGTGAGAGAAAGCTCAAGTAAAGGAAGAAGGAGCTAGTTTCGGGTCTTAGCTCGAGTTATAAAGTTGTTCATCTCCTCTCTAGCTACGTTTTGGTTGTGGTGGTAAGTTCTAATTTTGACTTCCTTAATTTAAATTGTTTAAGGGTTAGAACTTGGGTTAGTGATGAACATAAAACCTTTTGTTGGTAAGTTTGGAGGTTTTGGGTAAGATTGAGTCAAGAGGACTCAAGAATGACTAACCTAGGGTTTCAAAGTAATAATTGGTGTTATTGAGTCTAAAATGGTTAGTTATTCACTAGCTCACTTGTGTTGCTAGTAAAATTGGTTCTAGGGTTTATGGTTGACTTGAAATGGGTCAAATGGGTGGGTTCGACCTATCGGGTTAAATTGTGTATGAAAACACCCTAGTTATGTGTTGATGGAAGTCTTAGAACCTTAGTCACTAGCTTTTAGTGATTTGTTGGGAGTCTTGACCTTTAATGTGTGAATCTAGTGCAAATGGGTCATAAATGCACTAGTGGGGTTAGTTGGTGGGTAGTCCAACTTATTATGTGAATTAATTGGGAATTAATTATGTTAGGTGACTCGCTTTGAAGGTTACAAGTTATTGTTGGAAATCTCGCCAAGTCGACAAGGTGAGTGGAATGATTATACATGTGGGTATATAATGTATTTACTTGTACGAGATTCGATGTGGGTTTAAGTTTGTTCGGTCGATACCACATCGGGTCAATATATGATATGGATTTAAGTTCGGGCAATCGATACCATGTCATGTATGTGTGTGGGCATGTAGAGTGGGTTAAAGTTCGGGCGTTCGATACCACATTACACGTGACAGGTGGGTTTAAAGTTCGGGCGATCGATACCACTTCGGGGTTAGTGTTATAATTCGTTATGCGCTAATGGTTGTTGGGAACACCGATGGGAAATTCGAAGTACCATTCCTTTGTACTATTGGTTAACCATGGTTATGTGTTTGTAGCGTGACACTTTATATTATTCGAGTTATATATGCTATTGTTTGTGCTAGCTTGTGATCTTAGAGATTTAGCGTTATACCTTGCATTGGTATGTCATTTAAATTGCTAGCGTGTATGAGGCAATTGTGTATGTGATTGCAAGTAAGTAGGTTATATATGTATGTGTATAATTATTGCATTCACTAAGCGTTAGCTTACCCTCTCGTTGTTTACCTTTTTAGGATCCGGCTTGGACAAGGGCAAAGGTATTCGCTTGGATTAGTGGCTCTCGGGGGTGTTAGCTTCTTGGAAGGTCGACCAAGATTTGGGTAGTTTAACCCCAAACACCATGCTCTAGTGACGTTTGGCAATTAAACTTTTTGGCGTATGTGGGCCCCGTAATATAAAACTCGTTTTATCATTGATTCGTGCTAGTTTTACTTATACTAATATGATGTGAAAAGCATTTCGTCTAAAAATGATGGGAAGTGTTATATCTTTTTACGAAAACGAAACAATTTGGACAGCGGGCTACCAGGCCCTGTGCGCGCCGCGCACAGGTAGGGGTGCGCGCCGCGCACCCAGCCTGGGCAGGCCTGCTTCGAATTTTTATTTTTTTATTTTTGCAGTTTTGGTTGGTTAACGGGTTGGGTCGTTACATATATATATATATATATATATATATATATATATATATATATATATATATATATATATATATATATATATATATATATATATATATATATATATATATATATATATATCAAAGTGTAATACAATTATTTTCATATCATATTTTCAATCACGTGTGATGTTTTAAGTTGTTAAGTTAGCAGTCCAATGTTAGTAGTCCATATATAGTACAATATATAATCTTAGAATTTAATCAAGACGTATTGTATAAGTATTGTTATAGGCTCAATCATGACCCAAGGTACGCGTATTGTCTTAGAATTAACCCAGGCGTATTGTGTACATGGTGTCTTACGATCTATCCGAACGTATTGTATAACTATTGTCTTAACTAATCAAGATTATATTATATCGTCTCGGACTTAACCAAGACTAGTATATTACAAGGAAATACTCATGACATGTTTAAATATATGAAAGATATAAGAAAAGTAAGCTAGGATACGGTTAGTATGGATTTTTTTAAATTAATCTCATAGTCATTTTAGTCATTCCTAACCAATATTGTATTATCCATAATATCTTCATTACAAATCGGTTTTGAGTGTTTCAAATTTCTATGATTTTGTATTGAACTCAATTTTTTAAAAATAAACTGAAAAAGAGGTGGTTTATAGTCGGATTTACAGATTACAAATCAACTTTGAAAGAGGTGGTCATTTCCATCGAAAGAGCGACATCTTGATGACCATTTTGAAATACATACTTCTACTTTGAGTTTAACCATAATTTTTGAATATGTTATCATGTTCATATGAAATATCATTTTCCCAGAAATCAAACTTTAAGTTCAAACTTTATGATAGTTTTTAATTATCCAACCCGAAACAGCCCCCGGTTTCGCTACGACGGCGTATAATCAGTTTTACAGTTTTACAGTGTTCTTCGTGTTTACAAGTTTTAAATCCTTAAGTTAGCATATCATATACATATATTACATGTGTTTACTTGTTTTTAAATTTCAAGTTAGAAGGATTAAGTTAGTTTGCAAACAAGTTTAGAGTTAACTAAACTATGTTTTAGTGATTACCGGTTATATACTCCGAATAAGATATCTATATGAATATGAATCGAACAAGGTTATGAACAAGGTTACTACCTCAAATTTAGAAGGTAAACCTACTGGAAATGACAAGAAATAATCTTGAGCTTGAAAGGATCTTTGAAAGCTTGAAAACTCTTTGTGACGCCCCGTACAAAACCATCATGTACGAATCGTCAACAACAGGTCCATTACACGGTATAATACTACATGATATTTTAAAACAAGTTTTGCATTCATGAAAAGATAACATTTTACAAAAGATAACGTGACACAAAGTTCGTTACAAAGCCATTATTCAAAATAACATAAGTTGCGAATGCAAAATAAAAATTACATGATTGAGACATCTCTAAGTAATGCAGCGGAAGTGTAACACAGCGAGTCTGTAACAGCAAGTCTATAACACCAAGACAGCAAGTCTAACAGCGAAAGCAACAACGTCTAAGCACCTGAGAAATACACGCTTAAAAGGTCAACACGAATGTTGGTGAGCTATAGTTTGTTTGTATTCAGTAATGTAATGTAGACCACGAAATTTCGTATTCCAAACAGTATGAAAAGTATATGCTTAACCGTGGGCACCCGGTAACTAATTTAACGTAATATTACCCCCTAAAAGTACACTTGGCGAGTGCGTCTGTTTACAAATTATTAAACACCCGTTGAATGCTAACGCGACTAGCCCGAGTGGGGATGTCAAACCCTATGTATCCATATCTAAGATTCGTGTCTACCGGTTCATAAACCAATTGTTAAACGTTACCGAGCTAAGGAGAATCTTTGTGCCGTTATGTCACCTACACATATATAAAGTTTAAGTACTCGTGTCTAGTATGTAAAACACAAAAAGCGCATGTATTCTCAGTCCCAAAAATAGTTAAAGTAAAAGGGAAGCTATAACTCACAGTGAATAAGCAGTAAAAGTCGATATGAAAAGTATGCAAGTAGTAAGTCGGTCCGAAAGGTCGTCAACCTAAGTCAAAGGTCACTAAGTCAGTATATTGTCCCCAAAAGTTTAAAAGTGAATAAATTTAGTCTTAAGTATCATCATCATTGTAGTGACCCGAACTTTTCCATGTTTATATATATTAATTGAGATTGATATTTACATGATTAAATGTTTCCAACATGTTAAGCAATCAAACTTGTTAAGACTTGATTAATTGAAATATGTTTCATATAGACAATTGACCACCCAAGTTGACCGGTGATTCACGAACGTTAAAACTTGTAAAAACTATACAATGACATATATATGGTTATATATATAGTTAAAATGTTTTTATTATAAGTATGTATCTCATTAGGTATTTTAACAATGAGTTATATACATAAAAATGAGACTATTAATTTAAGAAACTTGAAAACGATATATATAACGATTATCGTTATAACAACGTCTTACTAGGTACATATGAATCATATTAAGATATTGATACACTTGGTTAATTATGTTAAATGATAAGTAAATATATTATTAAGTGTATTAACAATGAAATACATATGTAAAAATAAGACTACTAACTTAATATTTCGAAACGAGACATATATGTAACGATTATCGTTGTAACGACATTTAACTGTATATACATCATACTAAGATATATTATATATCATAATATCATGATAATATAATAATTTAACATCTCATTTGTTATAATAAACAATGGGTTAACAACATTAAACAAGATCGTTAACCTAAAGGTTTCAAAACAACATTTACATGTAACGACTAACGATGACTTAACGACTCAGTTAAAATGTATATACATGTAGTGTTTTATTATGTATTCATACACTTATGAAAGACTTCAAGACACTTATCAAAATGCTTTTACTTAACAAAAATGCTTACAATTACATCCTCGTTCAGTTTCATCAACAAGTCTACTCGTATGCACCCGTATTCGTACTCGTACAATACACAGCTTTTAGATGTATGTACTATTGGTATATACACTCCAATGATCAGATCTTAGCAGCCCATGTGAGTCACCTAACACATGTGGGAACCATCATTTGGCAACTAGCATGAAATATCTCATAAAATTACAAAAATATGAGTAATCATTCATGACTTATTTACATGAAAACAAAATTACATATCCTTTATATCTAATCCATACACCAATGACCAAAAACACCTACAAACACTTTCATTCTTCAATTTTCTTCATCTAATTGATCTCTCTCAAGTTCTATCTTCAAGTTCTAAGTGTTCTTCATATATTTTACCAGTTCGAGTTACATAAAATCAAGAATACTTTCAAGTTTGCTAGCTCACTTCCAATCTTGTAAGGTGATCATCCAACCTCAAGAAATCTTTGTTTATTACAGTAGGTTATCATTCTAATACAAGGTAATAATCATATTCAAACTTTGGTTCAATTTCTATAACTATCACAATCTTATTTCAAGTGATGATCTTACTTGAACTTGTTTTCGTGTCATGATTCTGCTTCAAGAACTTCGAGCCATCCAAGGATTCGTTGAAGCTAGATCCATTTTTCTCTTTTCCAGTAGGTTTATCCAAGGAACTTAAGGTAGTAATGATGTTCATAACATCATTCGATTCATACATATAAAGCTATCTTATTCGAAGGTTTAAACTTGTAATCACTAGAACATAGTTTAGTTAATTCTAAACTTGTTCGCAAACAAAAGTTAATCCTTCTAACTTGACTTTTAAAATCAACTAAACACATGTTCTATATCTATATGATATTCTAACTTAATGATTTAAAACCTGGAAACACGAAAAAACACCATAAAACCAGATTTACGCCGTCGTAGTAACACCGCGGGCTGTTTTGGGTTAGTTAATTAAAAACTATGATAAACTATGATTTAAAAGTTGTTATTCTGAGAAGATGATTTTTATTATGAACATGAAACTATATCCAAA
The DNA here is from genome assembly GCF_046630445.1 of Rutidosis leptorrhynchoides. Classification (NCBI taxonomy): domain Eukaryota; kingdom Viridiplantae; phylum Streptophyta; class Magnoliopsida; order Asterales; family Asteraceae; genus Rutidosis; species Rutidosis leptorrhynchoides. Next base: position 167,220,776 of record NC_092343.1, read on the forward strand.
AATTATGGTTAAACTCAAAGTGGAAGTATGTTTTCTAAAATGGTCATCTAGACGTCGTTCTTTCGACTGAAATGACTACCTTTACAAAAACGACTTGTAACTTATTTTTCCGACTATAAACCTATACTTTTTCTGTTTAGATTCATAAAATAGAGTTCAATATGAAACCATAGCAATTTGATTCACTCAAAACGGATTTAAAATGAAGAAGTTATGAGTAAAACAAGATTGGATAATTTTTCTCATTTTAGCTACGTGAAAATTGGTAACAAATCTATTCCAACCATAATTTAATCAACTTGTATTGTATATTATGTAATCTTGAGATACCATAGACACGTATACAATGTTTCGACCTATCATGTCGACACATCTATATATATTTCGGAACAACCATAGACACTCTATATGTGAATGTTGGAGTTAGCTATACAGGGTTGAGGTTGATTCCAAAATATATATAGTGTGAGTTGTGATCAATACTGAGATACGTATACACTGGGTCGTGGATTGATTCAAGATAATATTTATCGATTTATTTCTGTACATCTAACTGTGGACAACTAGTTGTAGGTTATTAACGAGGACAGCTGACTTAATAAACTTAAAACATCAAAATATATTAAAAGTGTTGTAAAATCTAATATTTTTGGGATGAGAATACATGCAGGTTTTATAAATGATTTACAAAATAGACACAAGTACGTGAAACTACATTCTATGGTTGAATTATGGAAATCGAATATGCCCCTTTTTATTAAGTCTGGTAATCTAAGAATTAGGGAACAGACACCCTAATTGACGCGAATCCTAAAGATAGATCTATCGGGCCCAACAAGCCCCATCCAAAGTACCGGATGCTTTAGTACTTCGAAATTTATATCATATCCGAAGGGTGTCCCGGAATGATGGGGATATTCTTATATATGCATCTTGTTAATGTCGGTTACCAGGTGTTCACCATATGAATGACTTTTATCTCTATGTATGGGATGTGTATTGAAATATGAAATCTTGTGGTCTATTATTATGATTTGATATATATAGGTTAAACCTATAACTCACCAACATTTTTGTTGACGTTTTAAGCATGTTTATTCTCAGGTGATTATTAAGAGCTTCCGCTGTCGCATACTTAAATAAGGACGAGATTTGGAGTCCATGTTTGTATGATATTGTAAAAAAAACTGCATTCAAGAAACTTATTTTGTTGTAACATATTTGTATTGTAAACCATTATGTAATGGTCGTGTGTAAACAGGATATTTTAGATTATCATTATTTGATAATCTACGTAAAGCTTTTTAAACCTTTATTGATGAAATAAAGGTTATGGTTTGTTTTAAAATGAATGCAGTCTTTAAAAAACGTCTCATATAGAGGTCAAAACCTCGCAACGAAATCAATTAATATGGAACATTTTTAATCAATAAGAACGGGACATTTCAGTTGGTATCAGAGCGTTGGTCTTAGAGAACCAGAATTTTGTATTAGTGTGTCTTATCGAGTTTGTTAGGATGCATTAGTGAGTCTGGACTTCGACCGTGTTTACTTGAAAAATGATTGCTTAACAAATTTTGTTGGAAACTATATATTTTTAACATGTGAATATTATGTGATATATTAATCTCTTAACGCGTTTGATATTATGTGATAGATTTCTACCTCTAGAACAAGTCCCATTGACTCACCTAATAATAATGAAGAGTCAAATGTAAATTGGAATGATTCGTGGACTGATTCACAAGTTCCCGAAGAGGAACCGGAAGAAGAGTCGGAACCGGAAGAAGAATCGGAACCGGAAGATAAATCGGAACCGGATGAAGAAGTAGAACTGGTGGGGGAAATAATAAAACGGTTAAGTAAAAGAAAATCCTCAACCAACCGACCAAGGTTAATTATGGTCAATGGTGTTTCCGCCAAGGAAGCAAAATATTGGGAGGATTACAAATTCTCCGATGAATCGGATTCCGACGAGAATTCCGATGATGTTATAGAAATTACCCCAACTGAATTTAAAAAGGCAAAAGAAAATAATAAGGGAAATGGCATAAAAATAGAGAAATCTAATTCCAACCCCGATGAACTTTATATGTATCGTCAACCCCCGAAGTCCTTAAGTTGTAACAATGACCCGGGAACCTCTAAACCACCAGGTTTTTCTAAACCGTTGTGGAAAACGACAGTTAGTATTAGGGGAACATCATATATCCCTAGAAACTTGGCAAAATGAACCAAAACCGAAGAAGAAGAAACAAGCGAGTCGGAATAAGATAGTTGTATTCGTGTGGTGTAATATAAGTAATATAGTGTGCTTATGCTTTATGATATATGTAAAAATTGCTTGTATTAATAAGTATTTTTTTTTATGAATCTAACTCTTGTCTATTTTACAGTATAAAAACACAAAATGGATAGACAACCCAATATTTTAAGAGACCTACCCGGAGACATGATTGATGAAATCTTGTCTAGAGTCGGTCAGAATTCTTCGGCACAACTATTTAAGGAGAGATCAGTTTGTAAGACATTCGAAGAACGTTCCAAGAATGTCTTGGTTTATAAGAGACTTTCGTTTGAAAGATGGGGGATATCACATTGGGAAACCCATAAGTTACGATGTGTTTACTTTGACGCATATATTGCGGGGAACCCAAATGCTATTTTACGCAACGGGTTAAGAAATTATTTTGACTCAATATATCCGAATATTGGACATCGTGATTTAGAAAAAGCGGCTAACATGCAACATAAAGAAGCATGTTATGCTTACGGATTAGTAATGTTCGCTTCTCACCAAAGTGAGAACAAGAACATCGGGCTACAACTATTAAACAAAACGTTTCCACAAGTGACGGAGTCGGTAATTGGGGTAAGAAATGAGGTTTTTAGATTGTTACGGGACTGTTGGACATTACGTAACCCTCGTCCTTTTGACGACGTTACAACACGCTGTCTTATCAACGGCCATAACGGTTATGTTCCACAAGACCAAGGATGGGAAGTAATCCTAGTAAAACCAGAATGCATGACTTGTTTCTGGACGTATGAATTACGTGTCTTTATTGCCTTTGCTGAACGACTTGTGTACTAGCTAGAATTATCTTCACAACTATCTTGTATCAAAGTTATTGTGTGCTATATTTCATGCTTTATGTAAAATAAGCGGTATTGTAAGTTTGTAAAATACTGTATAAAAGTTTGAACGCGAAATATTATTATAATCAGTTTTCCATATAGAATTGTAGTAGTTGAATTGTATATTAGCTACTAAGTATGAACTTAATGGGTAGGTACTACCCGAATTTAAACTTATAAAACGCTAATATGAAGAAAAAGCTTTTATAAATGAGTTCATATTATGCTACGAAATACTATTAACTACTCTTAATATTCTGTATGATTAACTTGTTCCATTTGACTATTTTGAAGGAAATGGCACCGACTACTCGACACACCGTGAATATGAATGAAGAGGAATTCCGTACTTTTCTAGCTTCAAACATAGCCGCAGTACAGGCTGCGCTACATACCAACAATAACCTTGGATCTAGCAGTACAGGAAATCGTGTAGGATGCACCTACAAAGAATTCACTGCCTGCAAACCTTTGGAATTTGATGGAACCGAAGGACCGATCGGATTGAAACGGTGGACCGAGAAGGTCGAATCGGTGTTTGCCATAAGTAAGTGTACTGAAGAGGACAAAGTGAAGTACGTTACGCATACCTTCACAGGTTCTGCGTTAACATGGTGGAATACCTATCTAGAGTAAGTGGGACAAGACGATGCGTACGCACTACCATGGTCAGCATTCAAGCACTTGATGAACGAGAAGTACCGTCCCAGAACCGAGGTCAATAAGCTCAAGACAGAACTTAGAGGGTTACGAACCCAAAGATTTGATATTACCACGTACGAAAGACGATTCACAGAATTGTGCCTATTGTGTCCGGGAGCATTCGAAGATGAGGAAGAGAAGATCGACGCGTTTGTGAAAGGATTACCGGAAAGAATCCAAGAAGATATAAGTTCACACGAGCCCGCCTCTATACAACAGGCATGTAGAATGGCTCACAAACTAGTGAACCAGATTGAAGAAAGAATTAAAGAACAGAGTGCTGAAGAGGCCAATGTGAAGCAAGTCAAAAGAAAGTGGGAGGAAAACAGTGATAAGAATTACCAATACAACAACAACAGCAATTACAACAATAATCGCAACAATTATCACAACAATCGCAACATCAATCGCAACTACAACAAACGGCCCAACAACAACAACAACAACAACAACAACAGCAACTACAACAATCATCCCAACAACAATAATAACCGCAACAACAACAACAATCAGAAGCAGCTATGCCAAAGGTGTGAAAAGTATCACTAAAGGTTCTGCACCAAATTTTGCAACAAGTGTAAAAGAAATGGTCATAGCGCGGCGAAGTGTGAGGTCTACGGACCAGGGGTTAATAGAACCAAAGGAACAAATGGTGTCGGAACGAGTAATGGCGGAGCAAGTAGTGTCGGAGCAAGTTATGCCAATGTAGTTTGTTATAAATGTGGAAAACCGGGCCACATTATTAGAAATTGCCCGAGCCAGGAGAACACGAATGGACAAGGCCGCGGAAGAGTTTTCAATATTAATGCGGCAGAGGCACAGGAAGACCCGGAGCTTGTTACGGGTACGTTTCTTATTGACAATAAATCTGCTTACGTTTTATTTGATTCGGGTGCGGATAGAAGCTATATGAGTAGAGATTTTTGTGCTAAATTAAGTTGTCCATTGACGCCTTTGGATAGTAAATTTTTACTCGAATTAGCAAATGGTAAATTAATTTCAGCAGATAATATATCTCGGAATCGAGAAATTAAACTGGTTAGCGAAACATTTAAGATTGATTTGATACCAGTAGAGTTAGGGAGTTTTGATGTGATAATCGGTATGGACTGGTTAAAAGAAGTGAAAGCAGAGATCGTCTGTTACAAAAATGCAATTCGCATTTTACGAGAAAAAGGAAAACCCTTAATGGTGTACGGAGAAAAGGGCAACACGAAGCTACATCTTTTTAGTAATTTGAAGGCAAAAAAACTAATAAGAAAAGGTTGCTATGTTGTTCTAGCACACGTCGAGAAAGTACAAACTGAAGAAAAGAGCATCAATGATGTTCCCATTGCAAAAGAATTTCCCGATGTATTTCCAAAAGAATTACCGGGATTACCCCCACATCGATCTGTTGAATTTCAAATAGATCTTGTACCAGGAGCTGCACCAATAGCTCGTGCTCCTTACAGACTCGCACCCAGCGAGATGAAAGAACTACAAAGCCAATTACAAGAACTTTTAGAGCGTGGTTTCATTCGACCAAGCACATCACCGTGGAGAGCTCCTGTTTTGTTTGTCAAGAAGAAAGATGGTACATTCAGGTTGTGTATCGACTACCGAGAGTTGAACAAACTTACCATCAAGAACCGCTACCCACTACCGAGAATCAACGACTTATTTGATCAACTACAAGGCTCGTCTGTTTATTCAAAGATTGACTTACGTTCCGGGTATCATCAAATGCGGGTGAAAGAAGATGATATTCCAAAGACTGCTTTCAGAACACGTTACGAGTTTATGGTCATGCCGTTTGGTTTAACTAATGCACCAGCTGTGTTCATGGACCTTATGAACCGAGTGTGTAGACCATACCTTGACAAGTTTGTCATTGTTTTCATTGATGACATACTTATTTACTCAAAGAATGACCAAGAACACGGTGAACATTTGAGAAAGGTGTTAGAAGTATTGAGGAAGGAAGAATTGTACGCTAAGTTTTCAAAGTGTGCATTTTGGTTGGAAGAAGTTCAATTCCTCGGTCACATAGTGAACAAAGAAGGTATTAAGGTGGATCCGGCAAAGATAGAAACTGTTGAAAAGTGGGAAACCCCGAAAACTCCGAAACACATACGCCAGTTTTTAGGACTAGCTGGTTACTACAGAAGGTTCATCCAAGATTTTTCCAGAATAGCAAAACCCTTGACTGCATTAACGTATAAAAGGAAGAAATTTGAATGGAATGATGAACAAGAGAAAGCGTTTCAGTTATTGAAGAAAAAGCTAACTACGGCACCTATATTGTCATTGCCTGAAGGGAATGATGATTTTGTGATTTATTGTGACGCATCAAAGCAAGGTCTCGGTTGTGTATTAATGCAACGAACGAAGGTGATTGCTTATGCGTCTAGACAATTGAAGATTCACGAACAAAATTATACGACGCATGATTTGGAATTAGGAGCGGTTGTTTTTGCATTAAAGACTTGGAGGCACTACTTATATGGGGTCAAAAGTATTATATATACCGACCACAAAAGTCTTCAACACATATTTAATCAGAAACAACTGAATATGAGGCAGCGTAGGTGGATTGAATTGTTGAATGATTACGACTTTGAGATTCGTTACCACCCGGGGAAGGCAAATGTGGTAGCCGATGCCTTGAGCAGGAAGGATAGAGAACCCATTCGAGTAAAATCTATGAATATAATGATTCATAATAACATTACTACTCAAATAAAGGTGGCACAACAAGGAGTTTTAAAAGAGGGAAATTTAAAGGATGAAATACCCAAAGGATCGGAGAAGCATCTTAATATTCGGGAAGACGGAACCCGGTATAGGGCTGAAAGGATTTGGGTACCAAAATTTGGAGATATGAGAGAAATGGTACTTAGAGAAGCTCATAAAACCAGATACTCAATACATCCTGGAACGGGGAAAATGTACAAGGATCTCAAGAAACATTTTTGGTGGCCGGGTATGGAAGCCGATGTTGCTAAATACGTAGGAGAATGTTTGACGTGTTCTAAGGTCAAAGCTGAGCATCAGAAACCATCAGGTCTACTTCAACAACCCGAAATCCCGGAATGGAAATGGGAAAACATTACCATGGATTTCGTCACTAAATTGCCAAGGACTGCAAGTGGTTTTGATACTATTTGGGTAATAGTTGATCGTCTCACCAAATCAGCACACTTCCTGCCAATAAGAGAAGATGACAAGATGGAGAAGTTAGCACGACTATATTTGAAGGAAGTCGTCTCCAGACATCGAATACCAATCTCTATTATCTCTGATAGGGATGGCAGATTTATTTCAAGATTCTGGCAGACATTACAGCAAGCATTAGGAACTCGTCTAGACATGAGTACTGCCTATCATCCACAAACTGATGGGCAGAGTGAAAGTACGATACAAACTCTTGAAGACATGCTATGAGCATGTGTTATTGATTTCGGAAACAGTTGGGATCGACATCTACCGTTAGCAGAATTTTCCTACAACAACAGCTACCATTCAAGCATTGAGATGGCGCCGTTTGAAGCACTTTATGGTAGAAAGTGCAGGTCTCCGATTTGTTGAAGTGAAGTGGGGGATAGACAGATTACGGGTCCGGAGATTATACAAAAAACTACCGAGAAGATCATCGAAATTCAACAACGGTTGAAAACCGCCCAAAGTCGAACTTTTCCATGTTTATATATATTAATTGAGATTGATATTTACATGATTAAATGTTTCCAACATGTTAAGCAATCAAACTTGTTAAGACTTGATTAATTGAAATATGTTTCATATAGACAATTGACCACCCAAGCTGACCGGTGATTCACGAACGTTAAAACATGTAAAAACTATACAATGACATATATATGGTTATATATATAGTTAAAATGTTTTTATTATAAGTATGTATCTCATTAGGTATTTTAACAATGAGTTATATACATAAAAATGAGACTATTAATTTAAGAAACTCGAAAACGATATATATAATGATTATCGTTATAACAACGTCTTACTAGGTACATATGAATCATATTAAGATATTGATACACTTGGTTAATTATGTTAAATGATAAGTAAATATATTATTAAGTGTATTAATAATGAAATACATATGTAAAAATAAGACTACTAACTTAATGATTTCGAAACGAGACATATATGTAACGATTATCGTTGTAACGACATTTAACTGTATATACATCATACTAAGATATATTATATATCATAATATCATGATAATATAATAATTTAACATCTCATTTGTTATAATAAACAATGGGTTAACAACATTCAACAAGATCGTTAACCTAAAGGTTTCAAAACAACATTTACATGTAACGACTAACGATGACTTAACGACTCAGTTAAAATGCATATACATGTAGTGTTTTATTATGTATTCATACACTTTTGAAAGACTTCAAGACACTTATCAAAATGCTTCTACTTAACAAAAATGCTTACAATTACATCCTCGTTCAGTGTCATCAACAATTCTACTCGTATGCACCCGTATTCGTACTCGTACAATACACAGCTTTTAGATGTATGTAATATTGGTATATACACTCCAATGATCAGCTCTTAGCAGCCCATGTGAGTCACCTAACACATGTGGGAACCATCATTTGGCAACTAGCATGAAATATCTCATAAAATTACAAAAATATGAGTAATCATTCATGACTTATTTACATGAAAACAAAATTACATATCCTTTATATCTAATCCATACACCAACGACCAAAAACACCTACAAACACTTTCATTCTTCAATTTTCTTCATCTAATTGATCTCTCTCAAGTTCTATCTTCAATTTCTAAGTGTTCTTCATATATTTTACAAGTTCGAGTTACATAAAATCAAGAATACTTTCAAGTTTGCTAGCTCACTTCCAATCTTGTAAGGTGATCATCCAACCTCAAGAAATCTTTGTTTCTTACAGTAGGTTATTATTCTAATACAAGGTAATAATCATATTCAAACTTTGGTTCAATTTCTATAACTATCACAATCTTATTTCAAGTGATGATCTTACTTGAACTTGTTTTCGTGTCATGATTCTGCTTCAAGAACTTCGAGCCATCCAAGGATCCGTTGAAGCTAGATCCATTTTTCTCTTTTCCAGTAGGTTTATCCAAGGAACTTAAGGTAGTAATGATGTTCATAACATCATTCGATTCATACATATAAAGCTATCTTATTCGAAGGTTTAAACTTGTAATCACTAGAACATAGTTTAGTTAATTCTAAACTTGTTCGCAAACAAAAGTTAATCCTTATAACTTGACTTTTAAAATCAACTAAACACATGTTCTATATCTATATGATATTCTAACTTAATGATTTAAAACCTGGAAACACGAAAAAACACCGTAAAACCGGATTTACGCCGTCGTAGTAACACCGCGGGCTGTTTTGGGATAGTTAATTAAAAACTATGATAAAATTTGATTTAAAAGTTGTTATTCTGAGAAGATGATTTTTATTATGAACATGAAACTATATCCAAAAATTATGGTTAAACTCAAAGTGGAAGTATGTTTTCTAAAATGGTCATCTAGATGTCGTTCTTTCGACTGAAATGACTACCTTTACAAAAATGACTTGTAACTTATTTTTCCGACTATAAACCTATACTTTTTCTGTTTAGATTCATAAAATATAGTTCAATATGAAACCATAGCAATTTTATTCACTCAAAACGGATTTAAAATGAAGAAGTTATGGGTAAAACAAGATTGGATAATTTTTCTCATTTTAGCTACCTGAAAATTGGTAACAAATCTATTCCAACCATAACTTAATCAACTTGTATTGTATATTATGTAATCTTGAGATACCATAGACACGTATACAATGTTTCGACCTATCATGTCGACACATCTATATATATTTCGGAACAACCATAGACACTCTATATGTGAATGTTGGAGTTAGCTATACAGGTTTGAGGTTGATTCCAAAATATATATAGTTTGAGTTGTGATCAATACTGAGATACGTATACACTGGGTCGTGGATTGATTCAAGATAATATTTATCGATTTATTTCTGTACATCTAACTGTGGACAACTAGTTGTAGGTTATTAACGAGGACAGCTGACTTAATAAACTTAAAACATCAAAATATATTAAAAGTGTTGTAAATATATTTTGAACATACTTTGATATATATGTATATATTGTTATAGGTTCGTGAATCAACCAGTGGCCAAGTCTTACTTCCCGACGAAGTAAAAATCTGTGAAAGTGAGTTATAGTCCCACTTTTAAAATCTAATATTTTTGGGATGAGAATACATGCAGGTTTTATAAATGATTTACAAAATAGACACAAGTACGTGAAACTACATTCTATGGTTGAATTATCGAAATCGAATATGCCCCTTTTTATTAAGTCTGGTAATCTAAGAATTAGGGAACAAACACCCTAATTGACGCGAATCCTAAAGATAGATCTATCGGGCCCAACAAGCCCCATCCAAAGTACCGGATGCTTTAGTACTTCGAAATTTATATCATATCCGAAGGGTGTCCCGGAATGATGGGGATATTCTTATATATGCATCTTGTTAATGTCGGTTACCAGGTGTTCACCATATGAATGACTTTTATCTCTATGTATGGGATGTGTATTGAAATATGAAATCTTGTGGTCTATTATTATGATTTGATATATATAGGTTAAACCTATAACTCACCAACATTTTTGTTGACGTTTTAAGCATGTTTATTCTCAGGTGATTATTAAGAGCTTCCGCTGTCGCATACTTAAATAAGGACGAGATTTGGAGTCCATGTTTGTATGATATTGTGAAAAAAACTGCATTCAAGAAACTTATTTTGTTGTAACATATTTGTATTGTAAACCATTATGTAATGGTCGTGTGTAAACATGATATTTTAGATTATCATTATTTGATAATCTACGTAAAGCTTTTTAAACCTTTATTGATGAAATAAAGGTTATGGTTTGTTTTAAAATGAATGCAGTCTTTGAAAAACGTCTCATATAGAGGTCAAAACCTCGCAACGAAATCAATTAATATGGAACGTTTTTAATTAATAAGAACGGGACATTTCAATCATCATCATCATCATCATTCGTAAAAGCTAAAGTAAGTTTTCAACAAGAATAGAGATCGAAACAAAAGGCTGGCTTCGGACACCTGCTACGACCTCTATACAAACCGAAAAATGCGCGTTCAGTGGCCAAGGCTCCGTATGTGAGTCCTCTAACCGTTTTCCAATTTTCAGATCCTAAATCGATGTCGTTTGACCGTGGCGACGGTTCTAGCGTGAGTAGGTCAGAATTTCAGCACGTCGTTACAACGGCGTAGTGACTTTCGGAAGGCTATAGATCCTAAACCGCATATCGGATTTAGGCGAGTCCTAAATGAAAAGTCATCTACTCGAAATGAACTATCTGAAAATAAATTTTCTAGAAGCCCCAGGAGTTTGATCATACCCCGAAAAATAGTAAACAAGTGCTCCGGTGGGTTTCTTTGTGCTAGATGCTCATCACAGTTCCCATCCTTGATGCGTTTAAGCTTCAAGTGTACAACTCTTTGATGTTTTAGCATCACTTTGACTAATTTTCAACCATCAACACACAACTAAGAGTAAAAGCTAACGTTCTACAAGTTTTGAACATCAAGGTTGCCTCTTTATTACATAAACACCATAAAGCTTCAACCTTTGTCCTTTGGACACAAGTTTTATGCATCTTCATCATATGAGATGATGAATACTTGATTTTTATCACCATAAAAATCATAAAAATGTTCCAAGCAAGTGAGATCTACAATAATAACTTAGATCTTCAAGTATTAAGAAACCCTAAGCTAGAAAGCTTGGATCTTTACAAAATTAATGAGACCATAAGCTAGAAAGCTAAGATCTAGTTAAAGTAATGAGACCACAAGCTAAAAAGCTAAGATCTTTAACAAAATAATAAAACCCTAAGCTAGAAAGCTTGGATCTTTAATGTTCTTGAAGATCCTTAAAGCAAAATGCTAGATCTTCAAGTTTCATGAAGATCATAAACACATGTTTTGATCTTTTAACAAAATAAAAGAGATCATAAGTTAGAAAACTTATATCCAACAAAAGTAATGAAGATTCAAAGCTAGAAAGCTTGAATCTTTCATGTTCTTGAAGGATTCAAATCAAAGTTTGAATCTACAAGATATAACAAGATCCAGAAGCTAAAAAGCTTGATCATATGATGATGATGATGATGATGATGATGATGATGATGATGTCATGTACATGAAGAAGAGAAAAAGAAGAAAAATTTAAAATTTACACTTTTTAGAGTGAGAAAGACTAGAGAGAAAATTAGAGAGTAAGTGTGTGTAAAATGAGAATGAGATCAAGTTTAAAATGGGTGAGAATAGCTTGGTATTTATAGTGAGGATTGGTGGTGGTGACTGTAGATATTAGGGGTGGGGGGGACAAGGGGACACCTTTTTACTTTTTGGTTAGTGGTGGTCTAAAGGTGGTGCTTATGTTAGGATCTCATGCAACATATATGGTAATGGTGAACAAAAATGCTAGTATGTTGGCTCTTTTAAATGAGTTTTTGTCTTATATTTATATGGGTCATAAACTTATTAAAATTGGTCTAATTAAATTGTCCATTAGCTAGAGTAGGGTGGACTAAAGTCCAATAAGGTAGAAAGTCCAACAAGACTAACTAGTGAGCATAAGTAAATTACTAAGCGTAATTAAGTAACTAAAAACCCAAGTAATTGTTATTAGGAAATAACAATTAGTATTACGTAGTCATAATATTCCAATTATGACAAAAGTTAATCGTGTACCAAAGTACATAGCTCGTTCTAGACGTCAAGTGACACTAACGGTCATAAAAGCATTCGAGGATCAAGTTAAGTAACCAAGTACTTAATAACACATTTTAGAAAATATAAACGAAAGTAATCAATATGAGTAATGATAAACCAACACAATACGCACAAATACACAGTTTCGTGAAATTAACAAGCACAAATATAAGTCGAAAAAGTTGGGTCGTTACATTACCCACCTATTAAAGAAAATATCGTCCCGAAATTTTGTGGAGTGACTAACAATGGTACCTAATTTGAAGAAGAAGGAGCGTATCAAAGTCCCGAGAGACTTGTGGGCTCAGAAGTGAGTTATTTACCTTGAAAGGTGTAACACCCCAGCTTAAAATGACCACAATATTGTCCACTTTGCCTGCAGGAGTACGGCCTTTTCTAGGTGACCACACACGATGAGCACTTTCCCAGGAGGTCACCCATCCTGAGTACATACTCACACTTTTGCTCAGCCTGTGGTCCCAAAACACGTTGTGTCATTTAAGCGTGGGTATTACCTTATAATCCCATGATCACTCATGTCTGTTGGCAATGTGGGATTTGCCTAGGGTGTTACATTCACTCCACCCCCACAGGGACTCATCGTCCTCGATAAGGTTTGCCCCACCACCCCCAACGACACATGAGTGGCTCTGATACCATTCTCTCGATATATAACATTCACTTTGCTTTCTTTGCTTGTTAACCGACCTTAACATTTAATGCGCATCATAAATATCCCCAAAATAAATAGAACTTTAAGTCTGTAATAAATATATAAACATCGAAGTACTAAACACCATGCCCACTAGCTCTTTCGTCTAGTAAACATTCTGGGTGGGGGTGTTAAACCCGGTAGCTACCTTTAGGATTCGCATGAATTAGGGGCCATACCCGTTTCCTAATTCTTAGGTTACCAAGCTATAATAATCAAGGGAAAATATTCACATCAATTAGTGGCAATTATAACGTCCAACTAATTCAGATATAATAATCAACAGAACCTCTCGTCTGTATAATAATTCATTCGAGGAATGTTTTGCTTGTGTCTATCTCGTCAAACATTTATAAAAGCATTTCATGTATTCTCAATCCAAAAATATAGATTGCAAAAGCATTTAATAAAACAGCTATAAAAACAGCGCATGTATTCTCAGTCTCAAAAATGTAAAGAGTAAAAGGGAATCAAATGAACTCACAATACGATATTTTGTAGTAAAAATATACATACGACGGAACTGAACAATGCAATATTGGCCTCGGATTAATGAACCTATATCAAGTATATATATTAACACATACAATTAACATGTAATAATAATCAAACTAGTTTATATATATTACCTATTTAATTTAGTAATATATTTGTAATTTCAAAAGTTATATATATATATATATATATATATATATATATGGGCAGGATCAATGGGGAAGTAACCAATCGGGTGGAAGCGCGGGGAAGCAAATTTTTATTTTTTTCGTTTTTTTTTGGAACTTTTTTTTTCCTGCATCAAGATCACACGAAAATATGAACATTTAGAAGAGACACTTCGTGATGAATGTTATTATTTAGGCGGGAAAACGATCGATAAAAATAACATTCAAGATAATATTGTTCGTGAAGAATATGAATGTTATTATTTGGTGAACTGGCAAACCCTACGTGTTTTGGATACCCCATTCGTTCATCATTATGTCTTTCTATTTACTGCTTATATCAACTTTTAAAGTCTCAATCATATGATTTTTCTTTCACGTCTCCATTCAATAAAATAAATAGTAGTATTAGGAAAAGAAAACAAACAGGTAGTTGCAGCAGTTAGCTAGAAAAAGAAGTCAGGACAGATGTGGCAATTGCAGATAGGGGTGTTCGCCTTTGGTTAATCAGGAAGTAGAATAAGCAATTAACAGAAAGAGAATAATGGATGATGGTGGTGCTAATCGATCATGGTGATCAAGGTTCTAATAGATGGTGCTTAGGGTGGTGGTTTAGTCGAAGGTGTAGATGGAGGAGGGTGACAATTATGGTGGTGGTTCGTGATCTCCACAGTACACAGGGATAATAATATTGTGGCTGTTATTAGTGATGCAACAAAGGCATGTTTGTGTGTTCGTGGGTTTCATGATTACAGCGAGAGAAAAGAAAATATAGAGAGGGAGGGAGATGATGAGAGGGAGAGGGTGATCATGGTGGTGGTTTACAGTTTAAACAGAAACAAAGTAAGTTAGCTGCAGTAGTAGATAATTATGGTGTTGGTTTGGTGGTCCTTTCGGACTAGAAACATGAGAAGAGAAAAAAATTATAGCAAGGCTTGATGCCTTACTTGTGATTGCACATGGTGATTTGGGTCTGTGGTGATCGAACGGCAATATAATCGATAGTAGAAGCAGAAGTTGTTTTAGATGATGGTTACTTGTGTTTGTGATTTGCGTATAATAGAAAATGGAACAAGAAGTGGGTAAGGTGTTCCTGGATAGAAAAAGGAAATAGAACGATGGTGGTGGTGAATGGTGTTCTAGTGAGGTTTGATGGTTGTTGGTGATATTTGGCCGGTGGTGATCGAATGAGACATGGAAGTAATAGAAGAATGAGATGGGTGTTTGGTGGATTGGTTTTGGGTAATTATTGCCTATTAACCGTTTGATGAAGGTGCAGTGATCCTATTCCTTGTTCAACCTTCTGTAGAAATTTTCTAAGGTGATCCAACGAAATCGTACCAGTGAGCAGTCAATGATGAGGTTCATGAACATGGTGATGAAGGATGGATGATGGTTTGGGAGTGGTGATGGCCGTCGGTGGTGAGGTGTTTGTAGGAGGTGAAAGTGTTTTTCATATATGCATGTGGGTATGTGTTTATAAGTGTAATGCATACCTGTATGTATATGTATATATATATATATATATATATATATATATATATATATATATATATATATATATATATATATATATATATATATATTTAGGTTGTGAAAGGAAACATGAAAAGAAGAGAATATGGAAATAGCAGTGGGTGTGGTGCTCTTTCAATATCCAAATAAATTAGAACGTACTAATTAAATAAGAGTACAATTTGCGTTTAAATATATGTATATATTTAAATTTAAATATGTAATTGGGAATGAAAAAGTGAAGTGCAGTAAAAAAAACAAATTTCAATTAAGCACAGTAATATATGCCTATGATTATGTATTATATATATATGGAATCGTTCATGAGACAATCAAAACAAAAACAGTTACAATTTACAATAGTAATCCAATTCACATTCACAATTCATATTAAACGTGCACCATCAATAGTATAGCAGCCGTTCATCTGGTTTCTTCTACCGACAGTTTTCATGGACTGCTTAATCGTACCCCGTTGTTAAATCAGTGGTGGATAAAAAGTACTCAGATAAATTCCAAATTTTTATGATAATTATATTTATTTATTTCAGTCATAATGGTATAAAATTTGGTTATTATCTATTAAATAAAAATTACATCACTCTCCGCGCTCGATTTCAGGTAAAATATGAAAAGTGTTGAAATTTATTAATTAGCTTCTAAATATATTTTTAATAAGCCTAAAATTTATATAACTCATTTTCGGATCACCGTTTATTTTAAAATCACATAAATTCGTTTCTAACTCGTTTAATATTGATCGAATGACAATTGAGAGTTACTGTCGTTTACTGAATAGATATGAAATCACAATATATATATTTAATATACCTTATTTATATATATAGATATGTTTTAAATAATAATTTTCATAATATAATATTTTTATTGTATTTTACATAATTAAATTTAATAATAACAACATATAATATTTCAAATTATATTTCCAGTTATTATATATATATATATATATATATATATATATATATATATATATATATATATATATATATACACACACACACACATATCTATTTACAATTAATTGTTCGTGAATCGTTGGAAACAGTTGAAGAGTAATTGCATATATGAAAACAGTTCAAAATTTTTGAGACTCAACCTAACAGACTTTGCTTATCGTGTCAAAGATATTAAATCGTATCAAGAGTTTTATTTAAAATTAGTCGAAAGATTCTGGGTCGTCGCAAAAGGTATTTGGGTGTATAAAAGTAAGAATAGGTATTATGCTATTAATTAAGTCTCTTGTCCTAAGAGATCACCAAATTGATTTCGTTTCTTGCTAACATGAATATGTCATCCGAATATATACCCACATTAGGAAAGATGATGTTTTTATCCTTATAGGCATCTTCAGTAAGCTGGATGCATGAAATACATCATGAATGTTACTAAAATCATCGAAAACATTGAACGCTTATGTCGCAATACAAAGCTGACAGATAGAATGGAAAACATGGTGATCACAACATACTGCGTGTGAACTTATCTTTGGATAGAATGAAAGCACAATTCCATAATGTAACTATATCCTTTCATTTACATGTTGAAGTTAGGGGTAACATCGACTAGAACAACATATAGTTGCAACCAACGAAAGAAGAAATATATAGAGTAACCACATCAATGTTATAGACGTTTTAAGCAGTCCTTCCAAGAGGATAACAAGATTCATAGATTCTTAAGGTATTCTATATTACATTTCCGAAAGAAAATCTCACGAACGGTGTGATCTTTGAACGAGAGTGGACTCTTTGAGCGGGTTGTTCTGAATTTATCCTTATACTTAAGGGGATGCGCGGATGAGAAGCTACGTGAACCATAGGTCATAAAGAATTGTTTACTCCAAAAGAATCTCAAAAGTGATTTCTTGTACCTCAATATACTGATTCATAGAGATGATGTTGACGAGAGAGTCGGAATTAGCCGTGAAATATTGAGAGTAGAAACCTACCTAGTGCCTTTCCTGCAATGGGGTGACCACTAAGTGTACCTCAGAAAACTGATTTATCAGCCCGCGTTTTTGTTATGTCTAACCTTAAAAGGAACATTTTATGAGCGTAAAGACTTCCTAACAAATTTTATAAAACTGCCATCCAAAGTGGCTCAAGAGTTTTTAACAAAGATCTTAATGGTAAGTTTCATCCCTAACGGAGGGCGAGAAGGAGTGTGGTCCATACATGGTGTAGTCTAATACGAAAACCTTTAATAAAATCAACCAAGAAAGTTTTGAAATACCTTTAAACATTTGATGTGACAACATAAACAAAATGAAGTTCTTAGTAAATTTTGAAGTATGTACACGTGTACCATTTTGCACAAAACTATTTGTCTTAAGTTAAACAACTCAATAAAGGAGCGATTTTTAAATAATTTGAAGGTATAACTTAGTACCTACTAACCAAAATAAGTAAAGGTAAATTTATTAGCTTAACTATATACATACATATATGATTTTATAAATCGCATAAGTGACAGAAAAATTTTATAACTTTCATTTGTCCATAAATCTTGTGAGGACCGCACAAATAAATAACGTGTAAAAATTTTGATAAACATAGTTTTTCGTATTCCAGAGGTTACGAGTTGAAAAATATCGAGTGAAAAATCTTTGAATCATCGAGTGACATGTTACTAGGTAATGAAAACTAATAAATTAAATGTAGTTTTGATAACATAAGTCTTTGGGCCAAAAATGTTCACGTGCGAAGCCGTTGTTAAAAATTGAGGTATGAAGGATAGAGCATGAGGATGATAAGTTAATCGTTTCTTGACTTTGCAAAAAGCCAAACAGGTTATGACTAATATTAAAGTCAGAATACCGATGGTGTTAATATCACTAAATGAGAATCCCCTGGAATAAGTCAGGGCTTAGAGTTATGTAAGAAGGAGCATCGTTCCAACCGGTGTGACAAATAAGATCCTTGGGGTAACGCAATAATTTTAAATGGTTTAAGTGTTAGTGGATGCCCGAAGGCTCTGCATGACGTGGTAGTGAGTGCCTTTATCACACACACACACACACACATAAATCTCTCAATTTCGACGGTTGTAAAGTGTTCATGATGACTTGGATACGAATAAGCAATGAAAAATTTTTTATATAATAAGCAACGAAAATTTTATAGAAATCGTTTTAGGTGACAATGTAAGAAAAGAACGAAGATCTTAGTAATTTAGAGTTATGTACAACATGTACTATTCTAAGTAAAATATCTTTTGAATAAAAGAATTGATTTGTAAAAGTGAAAGTAAAATTTCATATGTACTAGTCAAAAATAAGTAATTATTTACTTTATTATATATAACATATACGGTTTCTAAAATTTGTATGAATGGCAATAAAATAAATTCATCTTTATAAAACTTTGAGAGGATCGCATAGTAAAATAGTGTGTGTAAAATTTTGGCAAACAAAATTTTCATATTTCGGAGGTTACAAGTTGGAAAAAGATTTATGAGGATTGAGTAAAAGATTTTGAAAATTTTGGGTGATATTTGAGGTAATAAAAACTATTGAATTTAAATGTGGTTGATGACTATTAGTAGGGCATAAGTCCTTCGACCAAAAATGCTTAAGTGTGAAGTTGTTGCTTATAAGTGAGATACGAATGGAAGAGTATGAGGATGGGAATTAACCACCCATTGATTTTGGAAAATTTCAAACTGGTATGACTAATATCGAAGTAAGAAGGATGATCGTGTGATTATCATCGATTAAGAAATCTCTCGGAATAAGTTAGGATTCAGAGTCGCGTAAGAATGAGTATCAAATAAGATTCTTGGGTAGTCTTTAATATAGAATCTGAATTGCTGAAGTGACGGGATAAAATTTCCTTTATGTATTGTTGTGAAAGTTTATCCATTGCATCGGTTTCTTTCATGGTTAGAAAGTGAGCAGTTTTAGTGAGACGGTCAACAGTAAACCAGATAGTGTCATAACCGCCTACCGTTTTCGGTAGCTTCGTGATGAAATCCATTGTTATTCCTTCCCACTTCCATTGTGGGATTTCGAGTTGTTGAAGTAACCCAGATGGCTTTTGGTGTTCGGCTTTGACTTTGGAACAAGTCAGACACTTCCCAACATAAGTAGCAATGTCCTTTTCTCATGACCTTTTGTGCCTTCATGTAACTAATAAGGTTTGGCTTCGGGCTACTCCTCTCCCGTAAACTATTAATGGCTCACCATTCTCGCGAGGTATACGAATAATATTCTTACTATAAATAACTTTCACGTTAATCCTCGAAAGCCAGTCCGTTCCAACTATTTCATCAAAGCTTCCTAACTTGATGAGTATTAGGTTAATCCTAAAGTCCATTCCAACCAAATCTTATTATACTGCCTTGAAAAATTCTATCAATCTTCTCTAATAACATCTGCTTGTGCGTAGGTAACTAATCCTTTCCAACTACTACTTTAAAACTTCCAAGTTTTGTTGGCATGAGGTCATCTCCAAATGACCCACCTGTTAATTTTAAGGTACTACCTTAAATTATTCCTCTATTTCTGCCAGGTTACCATTAGCTTGTCCTATAGAATAATTAACTCTCATGGTTGTTAATGGCTTATTAGTCATAACACTAAGGTTCTTAGATATAAAGTTTCTATCACTCTAGTATTAAACAATTTTGAGACAATAAAACGTTGTGGCGAAATGTACCCTAACTAAAATCAGGATCCATGCGAGCCTCCATAGTTGAGATGAAGATTGCTCTACCGCGAGTAAGTCCAAAGTTTTTCCTATTGAGAACTTTTTCCTTAAGTGTTCAGGGTGTCTATATCTATAACAAATTTCCAGGTTATCAATTCTGCAATCAAGGCCCTTCTTGTACAGTATTTGGGCTAAGTGTTTATTCTTTCCCTACCTCTAACAGACCATAATGCATATACTCAAGTGGTTCC
Source organism: Rutidosis leptorrhynchoides (assembly GCF_046630445.1). NCBI lineage: Eukaryota > Viridiplantae > Streptophyta > Magnoliopsida > Asterales > Asteraceae > Rutidosis > Rutidosis leptorrhynchoides. The sequence continues at coordinate 167,241,273 of NC_092343.1, forward strand.
TATCAAAATTTTCTTTGAATCAATTCATATTCCTTATATAGTAACATTGGGACTTCTGCATGATTTACTTCAATATAATCAAGCTGGCCTGGCGTCATTATATTGTACTAAATCGTACGTTCATTCCAATATCACTCCATATGGTCAATGTAATGTGATCACTTCAAGTTCTACTCAATTTCATCTAACGTTGCCATATCTATGTTATCTCAAAACAAAATCTACATAATTAATCTCACGGCTTCTCGGTGTGGGTTCGTAGGTTCCGTAGGTCATGCATCAATGCCTAAATGTCCCGAAATTTCTTCTAAATGTTCGGGTTTAGGTAACGTCGTTAGGTTCCTTTCTAGAAATTCAATATGGGTCTCGCGTCGAGTTGTACGTGTAGCAAGTAGTAATACGATACGTTTTGAGGCGACACCCAAGTCTTTGGGTATGGCTGAGCATCAGTGGAAGACACTATGACCTTGTGGAAGGAGATGCCTTCCCGACTTCTCCAATGCCTAAGAGTGTTAGGGACCTAAGTCCAGAAGTGTCGTTAGATCGTCGAGCAGTGGTGAAGGATGAAAGAGATAAGTGACGGCCATGAAAGCGTACGGGATACGAGTCAACTTGTGGAAACTGGATAACCTTCTAATGTTTATACGTTGTACGTGGCTAACTAGGGTGAGCTCGGGGGGTGGAGCGAGGTGCGGTTACTCCGAAAAGTCTTCACATATCTCCTCCTCCGAGGATCAACTTTAGTGGGCATGTAATCCGAGGGGTACTCTTCCTGGATTGCGTGAAGTAATGTTTCGATCTCTGGAACGTTGGAACGGTAGTAACAGGTGGATTACAATACTGGTCCTCAGGGTTAAATGAGTGGGAAAGGGTTCAGAAAAATATCTGAACGAGGAAAGATAAATTTTCCAAGTCGGTACAGCGAATAGCAGACATGAAGCAAGCACGTAATCAGGTATAATAACTACAGCAACCTAGATCATCTACAGCAGTACATAGCATGGCAATAATAATAGTATTAAGCAGAAGTAACATGCAATCAAAAGCAGATAGTAGCATGTAGTAACGAGAATAAGCAATAGCATACAGCAAGTTCACATAGTAGTAAAAGTAAGCAGTAGCATGCAGCAAGTTCATATGGCAGTAAAAGTAAGCAGTAGCATGCAGCAGTTTCGCAGAAACAAGTAAACGAGCAAGTTGTAGATTAGTGCTATTAGTGAATCCTACGCGACTCGGTCAAGACGCATTAATGCAAACTAATTCCCTACAACCATTGCTCTGATACCAAATGTGACGCCCCGTACAAAACCATCATGTACGAATCGTCAACAACAGGATCATTACACGGTATAATACTTCATGAAAAGATAACGTTTTATAAAAGATAACGTGACACAAAGGTCATTACAAAGCCATTATTCAAAATAACATAAGTTTCGAATGCAAAATAAAAGTTCCATGATTGAGACATCTCTAAGTAATGCAGCGAAAGTCTAACACAGCGAGTCTATAACAGCAAGTCTATAACACCAAGATAGCAAGTCTAACAGTGGAAGCAACAATGACTAAGCACCTGAGAAATACAAGCTTAAAAGGTCAACACGAATGTTGGTGAGCTATAGTTTGTTTGTATTCAGTAATGTAATGTAGACCACGAGATTTTGTATTCCAAACAGTATGAAAAGTATATGCTTAATCGTGGGCACCCGATAACTAACTTAACGTAATATTACCCCCTAAAAGTACACTTGGCGAGTGCGTCTGTTTACGAAGTATTAAACACCCATTGAATTCTAGCGCGACTAGCACGAGTGGGGATGTCAAACTCTATGGATCCATATCTAAGATTCGCGTCTACCGGTTCATAAACCAATAGTTAAACGTTACCGAGCTAAGGGGAATCTTTATGCCGTTATGTCACCCACACATATATAAAGTTTAAGTACTCGTGTCTAGTATGTAAAACATAAAAAGCGCATGTATTCTCAGTCCAAAAAATAGTTAAAGTAAAAGGGAAGCTATAACTCACAGTGAATAAGCGGTAAAAGTCGATATGAAAAGTATGCAAGCAGTAAGTCGGTCCGAAAAGTCGTCAACCTAAGTCAAAGGTCACTAAGTTAGTATATTGTCCCCAAAAGTTTAAAAGTGAATAAATTTAGTCTTAAGTATCATCATCATCATCATCATCATTCGTAAAAGCTAAAGTAAGTTTTCAACAAGAATAGACATCGAGACAAAAGGCTGACTTTGGACAGATGCTACGAATTCTATACAAACCAAAAAGATGCGTGGTCAGTGGCCAAGGCTCCGTATGTGAGTCCTCTAACCTCTATCCAATTGTTAGATCCTAACTCGATGTCGTTTGACCGTGGCGACGGTTCAAGCGCGAGTAGGTCAGAATTTTCAACACGTCATTACAACAGCGTAGTGACTTTCGGAAGGCTATAGATCCTAAACCGTATATCGGATTTAGGTGAGTCCTAAACGAAAATTCATCTACTCAAAATGAAATATCTGGAAATCAATTTTTCAGAAGACCCAGGAGGTTGATCAGACCCCGAAAAACCGCAAACAAGTACTCTGGTGGGTTTCTTGGTGCTTGATGCTCATCACAGTTCTCATCCTTGATGCGTGTAAGCTTCAAGTGTACAACTCTTTGATGTTTTAGCATCACTTTGACCAAGTTTCAACCATAAACACACAACTAAGAGTAAAAGCTAACATTCTACAAGTTTTGAACATCAAGGTTGCCTCTTTATTGCATAAACACCATAAAGCTTCAACCTTTGTCCTTTGGACACAAGTTTTATGCATCTTCATCATATGAGATGATGAAGACTTGCTTTTTATCACCATAAAAATCATAAAAAGGTTCCAAACAAGTAAGATCTACAATAATAACTTAGATCTTCTGGTATTAAGAAACCCTAAGCTAGAAAGCTTGGATCTTTACAAGATTAATGAGACCATAAGCTAGAAAGCTAAGATCTAGTAAAAGTAATGAGACCATAAGCTAAAAAGCTAAGATCTTTAACAAAATAATGAAACCCTAAGCTAGAAATCTTAGATCTTTAATGTTCTTGAAGATCCTTAAAGCAAAAGGCTAGATCTTCAAGTTTCATGAAGATCATAAACATAAGTTTTGATCTTTTAACAAAATAAAGAGATCATAAGTTAGAAAACTTAGATCCAACAAAAGTAATGAAGATTCAAAGCTAGAAATCTTGAATCTTTCATGTTCTTGAAGGATTCAAATCAAAGTTTGAATCTACATGATATAACAAGATCTAGAAGCTTAAAATCTTGATCTTATGATGATGATGATGATGATGATGATGATGTCGTGTACATGAAGAAGAGAAGAAGAAGAAAAATTTAAAACTTACACTTTTTAGAGTGAGAAAGACTAGAGAGAAAATTAGAGAGTAAGTGTGGGTAAAATGAGAATGAGATCAAGTGTAAAATGGGTGAGAATAGCTTAGTATTTATATTGAGGATTGGTGGTGGCGACCGTGGGTATGGGGGGACAAGGGGGACACCTTTTTGCTTTTTGGTTAGTGGTGGTCTAAAGGTGGTGCTTATGTTAGGATCTCATGCAACATGTATGGTAATTATGAACAAAAATGCTAGTATGTTGGCTCTTATAAATGGGTTTTTGTCTTACATTTATATGGTTCATAAACTTATTAAAATTGGGCTAATTAAATAGGCCATTAGCTAGAGTAGGGTGGACTAAAGTCCAATAAGGTAGAAAGTCCAACAAGACTAACTAGTGAGCATAAGTAAATTACTAAACATAATTAAGCAACCAAAAACCCAAGTAATTGTTATTAGTAAATAACAATTAGTATTACGTAGTCATAATATTCCAATTATGACAAAAGTTAATCGTGTACCAAAGTACATAGCTCGTTCTAGACGTCAAGTGACACTAACAGTCATAAAAGCATTCGAGGATCAAGTTAAGTAACCAAGTACTTAATAACACATTTTGGAAAATATAAACGAAAGTAATCAATATGAGTAATGATCCCAGAATATAAACCAACACAGTACGCATAAATACGCAGTTTCGTGAAATTAACAAGCACAAATATAAGTCGAAAAGGTCGAGTCGTTACACTCTTGAAGTAGAATCATGGAATGAAAACAAGTTCAAGTAAAATTACTACTTGATTTAAGATAGTTATATTTATAGAAATCGAAACAAAGCTTGAATATGATAATTACCTTGATTTAGAATGATAACCTACTGAGAAAAACAAAGGTTTCTTAATCTTGAAAGTGTTCTTGAAATGGATTAAAAGTTTGGAAGCAAACTACTTGAAATTGGATGACTATCTTGATACGTTCTTGATCAAGCTTTCTTATGATGATTATAACTTAGTTTTTGATTTCTAAACTTGCTGAATTGATGAAGGGGTTTTAGAACTTGAGAGAGAATCTAGAGTAGTAAAATTCAAATGAAATTGATGTATGTGTGAGTGAAAGTTGGCATTAAAATGGATGGGGTTAAAAGGTTGATTAAGTTTGTTTTCTAGCTAATAATTCATGGTAAATGACAAAGGTTAAAACCTACATGTTTCTATAATGGTTAATAAGTCATTTATGGCTGCTAAGAGCTGATCATTATGTGTACATACCAATAGTATGTACATCTAGAAGTTGGGTATTATACGGGTGAAAATACCATATGAATACGAGTAGAATTCTTGAGAAAATCGAATGCGAATACGAGTATAGTTATCTTTGTTGAGTATAAGTATTTTGATATATGTAATTTAGTCTTTCAAAAGTGTATTAATACATCATAATACGATACATGTGTATTCGTTTTGATTTAGGATTTATTACGTCGTTAATCGTTACATATATATATCGTTTCGAAACCTTTAAGTTAGTAGTCTCATTTTATGTATATAGTTCATTGTTAATATACTTAATGAGATACTTAGTTATCATTTAATCAAGTTAGACATAGTGTATTAATATATCTTAATACGATACATGTGTAGTCATTTTAATTAAGGCGTTTATTTCGTCGATAATCGTATATATATATATATATATATATATATATATATATATATATATATATATATATATATATATATATATATATATATATATATATATATATATATGTATCGTTTCGAAACCCTTAAGTTAGTAGTCTCATTTTATGTTTCTAACCCATTGTTAATATACTTAATGAGATACTTAAATATCATTTTATCAAGTTAGGTATATATATGTCCATATATATATCCCATTATATCATTTTTACAAGTTATTACGTTCGTGCATCGTCGGCGAACTGGGTGGTCAAACGTTTACATAAAATCCGTTTCAAACATTCAAGTCTTAACAAGTTTGATTGCTTAACATGTTGAAAATATTTATGTATGTAAATATTAATCTCATATATATAATCTTGTAAAAGTTCGGGTCGTTATATTTATTATTTTAGTAAGACTCTGACGGGTGCTTATATCAACTACACAACCACCAAAAGGGAACTCCTTGCGGTTGTGTTTGCTTTTGATAAGTTTACAGCTTACTTGGTATTATCTAAGACAATTATGTATACCGATCACTCAGCCCTCAAGTATCTCTTTGCAAAGCAAGACTACAAACACCGACTCATTCGTTGGATTCTTCTTCTTCAAGAATTTGACATTGAGATTCGGGATAAAAAAGGGCCCGGGAATCTTGCAGCGGGCCATCTCTCAAGACTCAAAAATCCTAAATTGGATGAACTTGATGAATCGATGATCAAGATACCTTTCCCGATAAGTCTTTGATGAGAGTTGATGTTAACACCCGAAGTCCCTTGGTTTGCGGATTTTTCAAATTATCTTGCATCCGGTGTACTCCAAAAAGGATACACATATCAATAAAAGAAGAAATTCTTCTCGGACTTGCGGTTTTACTTTTGGGATCATCCTGAACTATTTAGGATTGAGGTGGATCAAATCATTAGAAGGTATGTTTTTGGGCAAGAGGCCCGACAAATACTTGAAGAATGCCATAAAGGGGCACCAGAGAAAATTTTGGGCCAAGTCACATCGCCAAAAAGGTGTTTGACTCGGGATTTTATTGGCCTACACTTTTTAAGGATGCCCACAACTTAGTGAAAACGTGTGATGCTTGCCAACGTTCGGGATCCATCTTAAAATAAGATGAGATGCCCCAAACGGGCATTCAAATTTGTGAAGTCTTCGACGTTTGGGGAATAGATTTCATGGGGCCTTCCCAAGTTCTAACAAATGCAAGTACATACTTGTAGCAGTTGATTATATGTCTAGGTGGGCCGAGGAAAAAAGCCTTACCTACAAACGATGCTAGGGTTGTGGTCAAGTTTCTCTAAGGGTTATTCTCTTGGTTTTGCATTCCCAAGGCTTTGATTTCGGATAAAGGCGCACATTTTGCCAACACCCTTCTCGAGAAAGTGCTAGAAAAATATGGGATGACTCACCAGTTCTCTACCCCATGCCACCCTCAAACGAGTGGTTAAGTGAGAACACAAAACGGGCACTTAAAATAAATTATCGAGAAGACGTCAACATGAAACAATCCCAATTTTGTTTACCAAAAACAAAGCACATTTTTTTTATAAGTTAGGTCCCAATATCCGTTAATAATACATAATATTTTTGACTTTGTTTTAACCGGAAACATAATTTCATAACGTTACGTTTAACAACTTATATAACCCCTGGTACACAAATGACACATTACAAAATCATTTGTAACAATGACCCAATTACACAAGATCATATTCCCGGGGACTACCAAATCCCCAATCCACGTCCAAATCCAAAAGCTACCCCATCGTGCCCAAGAGCTGCTACTCATCTAGTCTAACAACTAGCTAGCTTCACAATCACAATACCTGTAAAAAGGTAAACAACGAGAGGGGTAAGCTAACGCTTAGTGAATGCAATAATTATACATATACATATATAATCTACTTACTTGCAATCACTTACACAATACCGCATACAAGCTAGCAATTCAACAACCATGCAAATATCATGCATAAACTAATATCCGCAATTCACAATAAGCTAGCAATACCAATAGCATATAGTTCACAATTTAATATGCTAATACAAAATTCACACAACCATGGTTAACCAATCGTACAAGGGAACGGTACTCACGAAAGACCATCGGAGTTCATAACATCCATTAGTGTACTTAACACCGCGTAATCACTAATCCCCTGGGTGATGTCTTAACACCGCGACTAACTCACCATCATGACAATGTGGTGTCTTAAACACCGCGACTAACCCACATGTCAATCAAACCCATGAGTGGTGTCTTAAACACCGCGACTAACACACTCCCATGACAATGTGGTGTCTTAAACACCGCGACTATCCCACTCGTTACATAGATTGTGGTGTCTTAAACACCGCGACTATTCCACATATCACGCTACACAAATAAATACATTATATACTTACACGCATAATTATTCCACTCACCTTGGAATGCCCGTACAAGTCATGTACAACATGATCTCCGTCCTAAACTCCTTGCAAGTAACCACCTATATCACACATAGGTACAATATACACATAAATAGCCATTCTCTAAAGAAAACCCGACATAAACATCCCTTAGCCGAGGGATCACACCTTGCTCGCCAAAACCCGCCCATTTAACACCTAATGGACACAAACCAATTACCACTTCGGGTGGTAATTGAAACCCACTCAACAAAGTACAATTTAGCCCAAATCATACTTTACACCAATTAGACCAAACCTAGGTCTGAACATTAAATTACTACTTAGGTAGTAATCATTTCAAACGTCAAATACACCAAAAACCCCCAACACGTGCAATATTGACCCATATTGCTTTTGACCACGTTTGACTTATGTTAAAAATATCATTTTAACCCAAAATCACTTCCCACGTTTACTTTCATTCAAAAATGCCATTTAACACATAACAAAAGTGTTTAACCTCCCTTTGACCACAACTAGTGCCATCATCAAGTTTGACCCAATTCAATTTACCCATTTTGACCAAAGTCATAAAAATGCCCAAACTAACCAATAATCACCCACATAAGTGAAAATGGCCCTAATACACCAATTGAACCAAATCACAAGTGTTAAACCCTTAACTTACCCAATTTGACACATAAACCCTAATTTTGACCCAATTCAAAATTAGTCAACCAAATAAGCCCAAACGTGTTTCAATACTTCCAAAATCACTAAACCTAGTGATTAAACTCATTTTGAAAGCCTTAAACTTGACCAAAACATCAACCAACCCAAAATCCACCAACGACGCTATAAAACCCGATTACTAGCAACACTAAACTCACTTCATGAGTTTAAATGGGTTTCTCAACAAACCAAGTTCAAACCCTAACTTTGAATATCAAATCAAACAATGAAATTCAGAGTTAGAACTTATCAACACTACCAAAATGTAGCCGTGAACGAGGAGAACAACTTTAGCTCTTGAGACCTGACCCGAATCACTCTTCTTCTTCCCCAAATCTCTATTTTTCTCTCTAGAACCACTCACTCTCTCTCTAAGGTTTGATGTGTGTGAGGGTGAAGAAAAGAGGAAGAAATGAGGATAAGATAAGGTTGGGATCAGTTTTATGGCAAAAAACCCGTCCCATGTGAAAAGGCAATTATACCCCTCATTTAACTCATTAAAAGGCTGAAAAGCATCAGATTGTGCCCATTGTCGCGCCACGGAGTAAACCCTCCGCGCCGTGGCCTAAAGGGTGATTTTAGTTCACATTTTTAATCTTTCTGACCCTCAAAATAGGCAAATGTCACGCCGTGGCTATTCTGGTCGTGCCGCGGAGTTTGCCTGTTTCATCCAAACTTCAGCAACTTGTTTTGGCCATAACTTTTTGACCGTAACTCCGTTTTCGATGAATTAAATATCGTTGAAAACGTAATAAGATTTCCTTTCTAATGGTAAGGTTTTGAAACATCAAATAAACTTTATTTGGGGTCGAAAAGGTACATACACACCTTGTAACTCAAACATGAAGGTATTTCATATGCCCGAGAGACATATTAAATTAATGTGGCTAATATGTCATGATCCAAGTCGGGTCATACCCAATAACAAGCTTACCGACACCTTATAAGTATTTAATCTTAACGATTGGTTCGTTAAATAAATACGCGACACTTGGACTTTTAGAAAATGGTTTCTAAAATGATTTTACTTGATATGTACATATAAATTATTTGGATAATTTATATATATGATAAGGATTAATTATTTATAGGTTTAAATAATTATATTGTGTTATATTTTGTAAAAGGTTTTATAAAATGTAAGTGACAAAACTAATTACATTTTGTTTACAAGTTTTATAAAAGATTAAAATCTTTTATAAACCCTTCATTGGGTGACGGTTTTAGTAGCCCAAGGAAGACCAACCATGAGCATTTTGTTACTTTTAACACAACACACTTCATAAGATGCATGTTGGATACTTGAACCAAGAACATTAGACCCAAGAAATATACTTTGAACTATAAAACACACCTAGTTCACTTGTGGGCTGTGCTGGCCGATTTCTATCCTGATTTTAGGACAGCTTTTGGTCAGTTTTAAAACACAAAAGAAGTGAGGGTTCATGTTTTTGAGACTTCCATATTCAAGGTGCATTAGTACCAAGGCTTTGGAATACCAATACATGCATTTCAAACATATCAAATTGACTTGCAAACCTCTCATTTTTCCAGCTACATTCTGCTGTCCAAAACAGCTTAGTTCACGTGAGTTTCAAAGGGAAGAAAGGGTTCTTTTCTTTAATTTGCAAGATCAAATCAAGTGTCTAAAATCCTAACCAATATAACAAGGGTGTTGGTAATTAAAAGCTTGGGGTATCACTAGCTTGAGGCCTTAGGTTAAAGGCTTATATTCATTCAATCTTCATCAAACTTTCTGCTCAAAACACTGCTGTCCTGGTCGTAATATTCAGCTTATATCAAGGGGTTTGAAGCTGAATTTACAAGGGTGTTAAGGTGTGAAAGATTAACCAACTCAAGGGTGTGTTGGTGCATTGGTTCTTCATCATATTCATCATCTTACTTGCTTCAAAACAGCCCTCAAACCTAGTTTGAGGAGGTATAAATTCTAATCCTTTCTTGTTAGAATGAAAGCATATACATTTAAGACTTGATCACTATATGGAATTCAAATATAATTGGTTGCATGTTGTAAACTTGTTTTCTTAACCATTTAGCTTCCGCTTGCCATGTACTAACAAAATTGGTTTTGTAAATTTACACTAAGAACTTGTTTATACATCTTGAATTCCATCAATGGTATCAGAGCCAAAGTCTTGTTCATATGCTTCTTGTTTTGGCTAGTAAACTCATTTATTTTACAATCTACTAACATGCATGAACGTAGAATGTAAAAATCATGAGTTTTGGTGGGTGTGGGTTCTTGGCCGAATTATTTGGGTCCCAAAAGTGGGTTTGGGACTTCAAGTTTGGTCAAGATTTTTTGTTATGTTATTGTTCACAATCGAGCCTAGACCGTGTGTTTGTTTGGTTGATTGATTTGGTTATCTTTCATGTTGTAATCTATTCATTTTGGTTTGTAATAAGTTGTAATTATTCTTGTAATTTTGATGTAATTTATTCTATTTGGTTTGTAAAAATAGAATAGGTTTTATTTCATTTTCTAGAAAGATTGTATTAGGATATAATTTTGTAATGAGAAAATGAAGATTCAAGATGAAGATTACAAAATGGAGCTTTTGAAGATTACAAGATTAAGTGGGAGATTTTGTTTAAAATCTCTTACTTTGTTAACCCTTACCGGTGACATTTGTTTTTTGGCTAAACAAATGTCCACCAAAATGGCTCCCGATTGTGAACATATTTTGTTATGCATGTTTGTGTGTGTTTGTATGATTGGTTGCTACAAGATTATCACATGTTAACAACTTGCATAATACAATTATAAATGGTTATAATGAAACATAACAAAATGACACTAATAATTGGTTATTAGGACTAAATAAAATGGTTTATTTTAAAATGATAATAAATTGGTTTATATCTAGTAATTGGTTTACTAAAAGAACATGAAAATAGGTTTTTCATAAAGTGCTACACACCAAATGCATGTTGGTGTATAGCCATTTGTTTTCTAAAACTAGAATGTAGAAAACTTAAAATCCCTTTAACTAAAACAAGGCAAACAAGTTAAACGCCATCCTTTTGTATGAACACTTAGACATATTAGGAAACTCTTGATGGGATAAAGGTCACCTAACCGTCATGAGCGAACTAACATGAATAAGGTACACTTCGCATACATGTGGGATAAAGGTCACCTAACCACTTGTATGTTAAGTCTACATGTTTACACAAGTAGGACGACTTGATTTGGGAATCATGAACTTAGGGTCACCGAAGCATGAGGAACAAATAGGCGTTGATGGGATTAATATGCCATGCAAAAGGATTGCATGATCCCATAACTTAGAAGTTGCAAAAGGATTGCAATTGTCATGTAAATGACTACCTAGCTAAATCAAATGACGGGATAAAGGTCACCTAACCGAAATTTGATTTACCGTTGGATTCTAAGATTTAATTAAACAATTGGATATAAAAGGGTATTGCTTAATTAAACTTAAAATCGATACTTAAAAGAACTTTGTTAAATTTTGTAGATGGCCGCCAATAACAACAACAACATTCCAAACGCACCAATCGACTTTAATAACCTATCATTGAAGACCATCCTCATAAAGGAAAATAACTCCCAATCCATTTCATCTAATGAACAAAAGATGAAAAGCCTCATTGATCGATTGCACCATCCTAACAGTCCCGTGTCTAATGAATTAACCACGGACCTTATCCACAACTCTTTGTCAAAAAGGTTTGACACATGCATGTTGAATTACAGCATGAATGATTGGGATAAGAGCATTGGTGAATTACATGCCATGCTAAGGACGGATGAATCAAACATGGGTAAAAAGGCTTCACGCATGCTCATGATCAATCAAGATGGATCCAAGGATGAATCCTCTTCTAAGCTAAAGGTGGCTAAGAAGAAATGACCCACCTACAAAGGCAAAGGAAAAGGGAAGTTGGTTGCCCCAACCAACAACACTAAATGGCAAAAGGTTGTCAGGCAAGCAAACCCCAAGGAAGATCCGTGCTATGGTTGCGGTGTGATAGGTCACTGGAAACGCAACTGCCCGGTCTACCTAAAGGAGTTGAATGCAAAGAGGGATGCAGGGCAAACCTTAGGTAATGTATACATGATATACGTTGAGGTTAGTATTACTTCTTCTAATACATGGGTATTAGACACAGGATGTGGAACTCATATTTGCAATTCATTGCAAGGGTTCAAAAGAAGTAATCAAAGTACGGGAACAACAAGTCTCTACATGGGAAATGGTGCAAAGGTGCACGTCGAAGCCCAAGGAGATTTTGTTTTGAAGCTTCAAACTGGATTGAAGCTGATTTTGAAAAATGTTTTGTATGCACCTCAGTTGACACAAAACATTATTTCTGTTTCCCGTTTAAGACAATATGGATTTAATCTTAATTTCATTAATGATGATATCCATGTTTCTTTAAATGATATGTTCTATTTTAAGGCTTCGCCTTTGAATGGTATTTATGAATTGGTTCATGATATCACATCATTCGATAGCTCAATATACCAAGCAAGCACCAAGAAACTCAAAAGGGATTTGAGTGATTCCTACTTATGGCATTGTCGCCTTGGTCACATAAACAAGAATCGAATGCATACACTTCAAAAGAATGGACTTTTGAAATCAAGTGAGCTGGATTCGTTTGATGTATGTGAATCTTGTTTACAAGGCAAAATGACTAAAGCACCTTTCAAAGGAACCTTTGAAAGGGCCAAAGACTTATTGGGATTAATACATTCGGATGTATGTGGACCTTTTAAGCCCATGACTAGGAATGGTAAAAGATACTTCGTTACTTTCATTGATGACTTCAGTCGTTTCGGATATGTCTACTTATTAAGACACAAGGATGAAACTTTTGAAGCATTCAGAGAATATCAAAACGAAGTACAAAATCAACTCAACAAGACAATTAAGGTACTTCGTACCGATAGAGGAGGTGAATACCTAAGCGATGCCTTCCAAGATCATCTTAGGAGTTGTGGGATTATCTCACAACTTACTCCACCAGGAACACCCCAACTTAATGGAGTATCCGAAAGGAGAAACCGAACCCTAATGGATATGGTTCGATCTATGATAGCAAGAAGCTCGTTACCTCTATCATTTTGGGGCTATTGTCTAAGCTCCGCGGCTCGTATTCTAAATATGGCCCCAACCAAGAAAGTGGAACGAACACCTCATGAGATGTGGTTTGGGAAACCTCCATCTCTTTCATACTTAAAGGTATGGGGATGTGAAGCTTACCCTAAGCGTTACGTCCCTAATAAGTTGAATGCTCGATCCACTAAGTGTATCTTCATAGGATATCCCAAGGATGATATGGGATATTACTTCTATGATCCATCCGAGCAGAATGTATTTGTCGCTCGGAAGGCTGAATTCCTCGAAACTAAGTTCCTTCTGGAAGGAAATAGTGAAAGGAAGGTAGATCTTGAAGAGGTTCAAGATCAGATAGATGATACACAATTGGTTGACACTAGCAATCAACATGAAAATGTTGAGGATGATCAAAGGGATGATCAAAGTATACAAAACGTTCGTAGATCTGGTAGGATTAGTAACCCTCCTGAGAGATATGGGTATCTCATAGATGGTTGCTATACGATTGATTTGGATGAACCAATCAACTACCGAGATGCTTTATCACGGACTGATAAAGATAAATGGCAGGAAGCCATGAACGCACAGATGCAATCCATGTATGACAACCAAGTTTGGGAATTGGTTGAACAACCTGCTAACTCCAAGTTAGTGGATTGTAAATGGCTTTTCAAGAAGAAAACCGACAGACATGGAAACTTGGATACATACAAAGCTAGACTTGTAGCAAGAGGTTTCACTCAAACTCAAGGGGTTGATTATGATGAAACTTTTTCACCTGTAGCAATGCTGAAGTCTATCAGGATATTATTTGCCATTGCTGCTCATTATGATTATGAAATATGGCAAATGGATGTCAAAACCGCTTTCCTAAATGGATATCTTGAGGAAGATATCTATATGATTCAGCCTGAAGGTTTTGTCGATCCAAAACATCCTGACAAAGTATGTAAATTAAAAAGGTCAATCTACGGACTAAAACAAGCATCTAGAATGTGGAATCATCGTTTTAATGAGGAGGCCAAGAAATTTGGTTTCATTAAAAATGGTGATGAAGCTTGTGTATACAAAAAGGCTAGTGGGAGCATTGTCATGTTCCTTGTACTATATGTGGATGATATATTATTATTTGGAAATGATATTCCCACAATGGAAGGAGTCAAAACATGGCTAAGAAGCTGCTTCTCCATTAAGGACCTTGGAGAAGCACAACACATATTGGGGATTGGGATCTGTAGGGATAGATCCAAGAAATTGATAGGTTTAAGTCAAAGTACATACATTGACAAAGTCTTGAAAAGGTTCAAGATGGAGGACTCTAAGAGAGGTTTGGTACCTATTCAAAGAGGAACCATTCTCAGTACATCTCAGTGTCCCACCACGAAAGATGAACAAGAGAGAATGAAGAAAGTCCCATACGCGTCTGCTATTGGGTCAATCATGTATGCAATGATATGTACTAGACCGGATGTGTCATGCGCTCTAAGCTTGACAAGTAGATACCAGAATAACCCAGGGAACAGTCATTGGATTGCGGTTAAAAGTATATTGAAATACCTTAGGAGGACTAAGGATATGTTTCTTATATACGGGTCTGGTGAGGAGGAACTTGCTGTAAAAGGTTACGTGGATGCAAGTTTCCAAACTGATCGAGATGACTGTCGATCACAATCCGGTTATGTCTTCATGTTAAATGGAGGTGCGGTCTCTTGGAAGAGTTCAAAACAGGAAGTTGTTGCGTTATCCACTACAGAGTCAGAATACATTGCCGCCTCATTGGCAGCTCAGGAAGCAGCATGGATGAAGAAATTCATCGATGACTTAGGAGTGGTCCCTACCATTCAAGACCCTCTTGAGATCTTTTGTGACAACGAGGGAGCAATAGCTCAAATTAAAGAACCTCGTGATCACCAAAAGACCCGTCACATTAAACGGAAATTCAACTACATAAGGGATGAAGTTGAAAACGGAATGATATGTATTCGCAAAGTTCACACAGATCTAAATATAGCGGATCCACTCACGAAGCTCTTACATGGCCCAAAACATCATGGACATGTTTGTGCGTTAGGGCTTCGATATTCTAGTGATTGGTTATGATCTGTTTTAAGTATTGTAACGGAACGAATTGGTTCAAACTTATTAATATAATTATTGGTTAATTTATTTTGAGTTAAGTTCCTATTTTGCATATTTTATCCATGAATAAGACATTGTTCTAAATTCCGTAGTCGATCACATTTGTGGGAGCAAGTGTGAGGTTTAGACTATTATGAACTTGGATTGGTATACATTCACGTAATGAATGTGGGGCAGGGTTGCTACCAAGGTTCATAGATATTTGTGGGATACAAATATTGGAAGACCCGCTCTCAAGACTTACTGTATAGAGCCTTTGTGGTTGATCACAAGTAATCTTGAGTAAAGGCGAACATCATTGTATCCTCTGACCTGAGATACATATTGGGTTCTAATATTCACCGAGTATTATGCCTTGATTCTTTCCTTCGCTATTCTGAAATATGGTAGTTCCCTAGGAAGAGCTCAGGTATAATACAAAAGTGTATATCTAGGACGTATGTAGTCAAGATGGAATTTGTCCCTCTTATTCGTTGAGAGTCCGATGTCTAAGGCCTGATAAAGTTGAATCTATAAGAGAGTGGTCACTCTGTATCTCTTGGATTTGACATGACATCTAGGATGAAAGGATATAATGAAAGATTCACCTATATATATATATATATATATATATATATATATATATATATATATATATATATATATATATACATATATATATATATATATATATATATATATATATATATATATATATATATATATATATATATATATATATATATATATATATATATATATCAATTCGAGTTGGGTACTCGAAAGGGATGATGTTATTGAATGGCACAAAGTCATAACATATTAGGGGTGATGGACGGTGTGTTAGGCTGTATCCATCACTTGCATTAATTTCTTATGTTTCTCGTGCAAGTGGGAGATTGAAGGTATTTCATATGCCCGAGAGACATATTAAATTAATGTGGCTAATATGTCATGATCCAAGTCGGGTCATACCCAATAACAAGCTTACCGACACCTTATAAGTATTTAATCTTAACGATTGGTTCGTTAAATAAATACGCGACACTTGGACTTTTAGAAAATGGTTTCTAAAATGATTTTACTTGATATGTACATATAAATTATTTGGATAATTTATATATATGATAAGGATTAATTATTTATAGGTTTAAATAATTATATTGTGTTATATTTTGTAAAAGGTTTTATAAAATGTAAGTGACAAAACTAATTACATTTTGTTTACAAGTTTTATAAAAGATTAAAATCTTTTATAAACCCTTCATTGGGTGACGGTTTTAGTAGCCCAAGGAAGACCAACCATGAGCATTTTGTTACTTTTAACACAACACACTTCATAAGATGCATGTTGGATACTTGAACCAAGAACATTAGACCCAAGAAATATACTTTGAACTATAAAACACACCTAGTTCACTTGTGGGCTGTGCTGGCCGATTTCTATCCTGATTTTAGGACAGCTTTTGGTCAGTTTTAAAACACAAAAGAAGTGAGGGTTCATGTTTTTGAGACTTCCATATTCAAGGTGCATTAGTACCAAGGCTTTGGAATACCAATACATGCATTTCAAACATATCAAATTGACTTGCAAACCTCTCATTTTTCCAGCTACATTCTGCTGTCCAAAACAGCTTAGTTCACGTGAGTTTCAAAGGGAAGAAAGGGTTCTTTTCTTTAATTTGCAAGATCAAATCAAGTGTCTAAAATCCTAACCAATATAACAAGGGTGTTGGTAATTAAAAGCTTGGGGTATCACTAGCTTGAGGCCTTAGGTTAAAGGCTTATATTCATTCAATCTTCATCAAACTTTCTGCTCAAAACACTGCTGTCCTGGTCGTAATATTCAGCTTATATCAAGGGGTTTGAAGCTGAATTTACAAGGGTGTTAAGGTGTGAAAGATTAACCAACTCAAGGGTGTGTTGGTGCATTGGTTCTTCATCATATTCATCATCTTACTTGCTTCAAAACAGCCCTCAAACCTAGTTTGAGGAGGTATAAATTCTAATCCTTTCTTGTTAGAATGAAAGCATATACATTTAAGACTTGATCACTATATGGAATTCAAATATAATTGGTTGCATGTTGTAAACTTGTTTTCTTAACCATTTAGCTTCCGCTTGCCATGTACTAACAAAATTGGTTTTGTAAATTTACACTAAGAACTTGTTTATACATCTTGAATTCCATCAAAACAACGTCCAGTTTTCTTCGACATTCGAAGAAGCAACACGTACACGCTTGGTACACTCCATACACTCATCGTACAATCATATTTATACTATTATACAACCAAGTATGAACATTCTAAAGATCAATTACGTACCTCGAACATGTATGATGAAAAACGGAATGTTACAACTCTCCCCCACTTAAATTTGATCACGTCCTCGTGATCCTAGTCACTTAACCAATCCGAACCCACACTCTATAGTCCTCCGACACACATCCAAACTCGATGTCCGCAACAATACTAATAACAAGATATTTTTTACGCGCTCAACGTTCAAACTACCCACTTAGGAAGTACGGAAAACACCATATATTCTTTCAAGTTCTCTCGGCTACAACTCGTAACAAGCTACCTCCATGACCATATCACCCAACCTGATCTACCTGGTCCACTATGCCGTGTACCAAGTCTTGCATTGCTCCAAATCGAGAAGGATTTATGTCACATTAAACTCCGTACTTCAACGGTCGATAAACGTACCACTCAACGGTCGCACATCCACTTATGCACAACATTTGTTTTCCAACCCATAAAACCCGTGATTCTCAATTTTACAAGTCGATGCCAACGGGGCAATCGACGCACTCTTCCAACGAGTACTTCTTAGAGTCATCACACCCGGGCTATTCCTTCAACGAAGAAATTTCGGTATCGCTAAATAATCACACTGGGTACACGAACCTTCCCATCAATCAATCCGCACATGACCACCCGTCTCTGGATTAATCCAGGACGACAATAATACACCACGAAATAGGCAAAACATCAACACTCGACACAGGGTTTCTCCCTTAAACCCTACAACACATCCATACACTACGGCTTCCTAGTACTAGCATGGAAAACTCTTCGCGTACTAGAATCCCGTCATTAGCGAATTATCATCATAACAATTCGCGATTGCCACACGACCCAACAAAGTATTCACCCGTGCAGGGTGAACCCTCCTACCTAGATTGTCCGTTAAGGATGGCTTCGACATTTCGATGTAACCACCGGGTCACATTTCTAGGGAACACACCCTCGCAAACAAACAACATCCGCGTGTCTCGGTGTGAGACGATCAGAACCGACACTCCCCGCCCTACAATCGTCCATAAAGTGGAATAATCCACTAACAATTTTCACGATCACGTTTCCCGACAGGGAAAAATACCGTATTCACCACCATATCGAACTCATACTCACTCGAAAGTACTATCCGAGTTTCACACCAACCCAGATTTACATTATGAGAGCACCCGCAACGACAACTTCATTCTCTCACTCCGAGATCTCAAGCTTCACATTTGGTCTCATACTGCACTTTGGTACTACACGACCACCTTGCTTAAGAAGACTTACACTTCATTCCATCCTATCATCACAATTCTATACATAACATTCCGGAATTGTAACTCTTAATCGTAACACATGATCTTGAGTCGACACTAGCAACCCGTCACTCTTCCTCGTTAGGAACTCCAAATCCCTATTGAGGCCTAGCACGGTACTCTACGCCACTTCTCTTTACATAACACCACCGGAGCTTCCTCGTACGGTAGTAAAAACTCCCCCACTTAGGATTCAGCTCTACATTCTCACCGCCAAGACGATAACATCCCAAGGAATTACCATTCCACAACACAAACACGATCATTTTCATCATTGATCATAATCACCGAATCACCGCAAATTCCTTTAGGCTCTCAGAGCCGTCGTACAAAATTACTAGAGATGTACACGCGACGACTTCATACCACAAATCATAATCGACTGCCTTAATCATTCGCAAAGAGAACTCCACCAAAGTCCTACATACATCTCTATGCCTAAGCATACGTCACTCCAATAAATCAGTCGTGCATCTCAGTCGAGATCACCCGATCCTTCACTCAATGAACCTTTATCAATAATTGCTCACTCTCATGGAGAAGAGTGACCAATTCGACACAACATTTGCATCGACCGCAATATCAACGCTTCATCATAACCTTCAACCTAATTGACGATTAAGTCCATCACCGGCTCACTGGTCATCCCTACCCGTCTATCACTTAAGAGCAACAAGATTCACTCATCCCTCACTTCATAAGAAGTATTTCCGTAATGCTCTTAAACTTTAAATTTCGCAACTGTCAAATTACTATAACCTGTCGATCACTATTGAAATCTCCGTTGCTTCCAAAGGCATCACACGGTCACCCTAAGCATAAAGTGATCACACCATCACCGGAGTTGAACATCACACTTTGCAGGTATAAAGGGGCACCTGACGCAGTGTCATGCAGACTCCCACTACAATCTACCGAAATTTAGAAACTCGTTCTTTGGATTCCATACACCTGATGTCGCCCATCTCTCCACAATAATGACCCAAAGTCATACCTACCCGAAAACCTTACGGTTTATTGTCTTATTGAAAGTTTCTACCGATCATACGCTACCCGCAATTTCCACAAGGCCAAACGATATAGCCTAACGAAACCTTTCATCTAACACTAAAGAGATGCTCAGGAACACCAAGTCTTACTCCCTTTCGCACATCGGCACAACCACTACAACAAGAGATATTCCGTTAGGAATGTAACCCTATAATCCATAATACGCTAACACTAACGCAATCATTATCATACGGGTCCCACTCCCATGAATTTAATGACCCAAAGACTCCCCGATTCGCTAATTCCAAGGCGACTCACAACTAGAATCCTTACACCATCCTCTATCCACACACTCTACCGAGTGCAACCTCAAACTACAATCATCAGACTTGTCGCATTCCATTACGGAATTTAAGTCCTCGACGCACACACACGCATGCAATAATCGGTCATTCTAGTGACGATGGGTAACTACAACCACTGACAAATCTCAACAGTGCACCCACTACCTAGGGTGACTACGCACGTGCCGAACTCGTGGGTTGGCTCGCTCACTTAACTAACCGAAACCATCGTAACAATTTCCGACTCACAACGAATCCGATGTGACAACAAGCAGATCACTCGAGACCACTATATCCTAGGAACCAATAAAAGATTCCTAACTCGTCCCGTTCTACCCCAACCATGCCATGTTTCCTCCGCTCGGTACTTGTCATGTCATGCTTGGTGTCAAGATACACTTTTGTAATAATGGTGATCAGTCACAATTACAATTGCGTACCTTACCATTTCCACATGGTCACGCAAAGTACTTTACCCGGACTGACGCAACATTCACACACAATAACACGCGATAACTCCTAGTACCCGAATGACCAAAGTCCTTACCGCGAACTTGATCACTCAAAACTGCCAAATATTCGAATCTGTCCAATAGATTCGTCCCTAGGACACCGCACAAATGGATACCTGCATATATACACCTATATACAATATAATAATAAACGTACACAAGTACACCACAACAATAAGTCAACCTACAACCTAGGTGACTATAACTAAAACAACATCCAAGTTCGCCTACTTACATTAGGCACTAGCTATCTAAGGCACTAATTTATACGCGAAATAAGGCCCCACATTGAAGAGACACAAGTCCTAGTTAGTCACCTACTCTAAGGTACTAACAATTCTCAATCTGACCCGTATTCCTACAAGTCTCGCAATAACGCACCACTGTCAATAAGTCTAAGACTAGGCACCTACTCCAAGGTCACCTAATTCCCTTAGACTATGCTCTAATACCACTTGAAACAACCCCAATTTCGTTTACCAAAAACGAAGCACATTTTTTTTATAAGTTAGGTCCCAATATCCGTTAATAATACATAACATTTTCAACTCTGTTTTAACCAGAAACATAATTTCATAACGACGTTTAACAACCTATATAACCCTTGGTACACAAATGACACATTACAAAATCATTTGTAACAGTGACCCAATTACACAAAAAATGAGTTAATACTCAATAACCTAACCCAATACCAAGAGCATAATCTCGGAGACTACCAAATCCCCAATCCACGTCCAAATCCAAAAGCTACCCCATTGAGCCCAAGCGCTCCTACGTATCTAGTCTAACAACTAGCTAGCTTCACAATCACAATACCTGTAAAAAGGCAAACAACGAGAGGGGTAAGCTAACGCTTAGTGAATGCAATAATTATACATATACATATATATCTACTTACTTGCAATCACTTACACAATACCGCATACAAGCTAGCAATTCAACAACCATGCAAACATCATGCATAAACTGATATCCGCAATTCACAATAAGCTAGCAATACCAATAGCATATAGTTCACAATTTAATATGCTAATACAAAATTCACACAACCATGGTTAACCAATCGTACAAGGGAACGGTACTCGCGAAAGACCATCGGAGTTCATAACATCCATTAGTGTACTTAACACCGCATAATCACTAATCCCCTGGGTGATGTCTTAACACCGCGACTAACTCACCATCATGACAATGTGGTGTCTTAAACACCGCGACTAACCCACATGTCAATCAAACCCATGAGTGGTGTCTTAAACACCGTGACTAACACACTCCCATGACAATGTGGTGTCTTAAACACCGCGACTATCCCACTCGTTACATAGATTGTGGTGTCTTAAACACCGCGACTATTCCACATATCACGCTACACAAATAAATACATTATATACTTACACGCATAATTATTCCACTCACCTTGGAATGCCCGTACAAGTCATGTACAACATGATCTCCGTCCTAAACTCCTTGCAAGTAACCACCTATATCACACATAGGTACAATATACACATAAATAGCCATTCTCTAAAGAAAACCCGACATAAACATCCCTTAGCCGAGGGATCACACCTTGCTCGCCAAAACTCGCCCATTTAACACCTAATGGACACAAACCAATTACCACTTCGGGTGGTAATTGAAACCCACTCAACAAAGTACAATTTAGCCCAAATCATACTTTACACCAATTAGACCAAACCTAGGTCTGAACATTAAATTACTACTTAGGTAGTAATCATTTCAAACGTCAAATACACCAAAAACCCCCAACACGTGCAATATTGACCCATATTGCTTTTGACCACGTTTGACTTATGTTAAAAATATCATTTTAACCCAAAATCACTTCCCACGTTTACTTTCATTCAAAAATGCCATTTAACACATAACAAAAGTGTTTAACCTCCCTTTGACCACAACTAGTGCCATCATCAAGTTTGACCCAATTCAATTTACCCATTTTGACCAAAGTCATAAAAATGCCCAAACTAACCAATAATCACTAACACAAGTGAAAATGGCTCTAATACACCAATTGAACCAAATCAAAAGTGTTAAACCCTTAACTTACCCAATTTGACACATAAACCCTAATTTTGACCCAATTCAAAATTAGTCAACCAAATAAGCCCAAACGTGTTTCAATACTTCCAAAATCACTAAACCTAGTGATTAAACTCATTTTGCAAGCCTTAAACTTGACCAAAACATCAACCAACCCAAAATCCACCAACGACACTATAAAACCCGATTACTAGCAAAACTAAACTCACTTCATGAGTTTAAATAGGTTTCTCAACAAACCAAGTTCAAATCCTAACTTTGAATATCAAATCAAACAATGAAATTCGGAGTTAGAACTTATCAACACTACCAAAACGTAGCCGTGAACGAGGAGAACAACTTTAGCTCTTGAGACCCGACCCGAATCACTCTTCTTCTTCCCCAAATCTCCAATTCTCTCTCTAGAACCACTCACTCTCTCTCTAAGGTTTGATGTGTGTGAGGGTGAAGAAAAGAGGAAGAAATGATGATAAGATAAGGTTGAGATCAGTTTTATGGCCAAAAACCCGTCCATGTGTGAAAAGGCAATTATACTCCTCATTTAACTCATTAAAAGGCTGAAAAGCATCAGATCGTGCCCATTGTCGCGCCGCAGAGTAAACCCTCCGTGCCGTGGCCTAAAGGGTGATTTAAGTTCATATTTCTAAGCTTTCTGACCCACAAAATAGGCAAATGTCGCGTCGTGGCCATTCTGATCGCGCCGCGGAGTTTGTGTGTTTCATCCGAACTTTAGCAACTTGTTTTGGCCATAACTTTTTGACTTTAACTCCGTTTTTGATGAATCAAATATCGTTGGAAATGTAATAAAATTTCCTTTCTAATGGTAAGGTTTTGAAAAACCAACTCAAACTTTATTTGGGGTCGAAAAGGTACGTACACACCTTGTAACTCAAACAACGTCCAGTTTTCTTCGACATTCGAACAAGCAACACGTACACGCTTGGTACACTTCACACACACATCATACAATCATCTTTATACTATTATAGAACCAAGTATGAATATTCTAAAGATCAATTATGTACCTTGGACATGTATGATGAAAAACGGGATGTTGCACAACAATAACCCTAAAGTTTAGCAAACTAAACTTGATGATGCTTTGTGAGATTTTAGGATCGCATTTAAGACACCCGTTGACACAACCCCTTTCAAGTTAGTGTATGGAAAGGCATGCTACCTCCCGGTAGAGGTTGAGCATAGGGATTTTTGGGCATCAAAGCAAGTAAACATGGACTTAGAGCAAGCGGGCGAGAAATGAGCCATGTAATTGCATGAGCTTGATGAACTAAATCTAGAGGAGTATACGAATCTTTGACCTATAATGAGAAAATGAAGAAGTGGCATGATGCCCGACTCAAGGAAGTTAATGAGTTTCGACCCAATTATAAGGTTCTAGTGTTCAACTCTACATTCAAATTTTCACCGGGTAAATTAAGGTCAAGGTGGACAGGGCCTTATGTAGTGAAGAAAGCTTACCCTTTAGGATATGTGGAGTTTGTTGGAATTGGAAACACCTTCAAGGAGAATGGTCATCGATTAAAGATTTACAATGATGAAGTCAATGTACTTGTGATTGACGACATCACACTTTACCCATAGTTACCTACTTGTGCGAAACGGGTCATGTGATAGACCCTTGACCAAAAAGCATCACAAATTGTACATAGGTTGTTCATGAGTAGTTGCATATGCATTTAGCTTATAAGATATTGATTTTTCTGGTTGCATTTGCATATAGTTGCATTTCATGCATTTTTAACCCAAAAATCTAAAAAGATAATGCTTAGCATGTTCTAAGTTTGTTGAGCTAAATAATGGCTAAGTGTTGAACTTAATGCTGAAAAACTAAGTGTTGGAAGCCATCTTTCTTGAAGATTCTTGTATTTTTAACAACAATCAACATCGGAAAAGTAAGATTCATGCATTATAACTTTTAACATCTTCACATGATTCTTGCTATGTTCTTGTTTGTACTTGTTTTAGGATTTTTGAGAAATTGATGATGATTATGTGCAATTGGTGATGGATTCTTGTTATTAACATGCTTCTTAACATGATTTGCATGCTTAATTATATTAATTTGAACTTTGAATTTTTAGAGCCCAACTAAATTTGGGGGTTTTTGATTGTGATGTCTAATTGAGATTGTAATGATGTAATTGATGGTTGAATGATATTCAAACATGTCTAGATCAAAAAGATTCCAACTTTAGTGATTGTATGCACTAAAAATTGAATTTAGGGTACTTCATTCTTTGACTTTGACTAAGTGTGCAACTTTGAAGAAAATTCGGGAAAGTTGTTTAAGTGTGGAACTATGCTTAAATGTTAACATTGTTGTTTGGTGTTTCTTGCTCGTGTGTTCTTGCAGACCAATGCTCCTACCTCCTTACATGGTAAATCTAGGCAACGACCCCAAAATGTGGGAAATTCACAAACTTTATTAGAGGGTGGGGGCGGGGAAAAGCTCCAGCCTCCAACCAAAATGACTCAGAATCCGAGTCCGTTCATGAGCAAGCACCCCAAGTCCCGCAAGATATCCGTGAGATCACCAACCAACCTTGGTTGCAACATGTTCTCATGAATAGTAACCTAAGGAATAATATGGAATCAAGGATAAAGAACAACGTTCACGTCTCTAAGTTCATTGATTGGCAACCACTTCAACAAGCCGAAATGTATACTAAAATGATCAAAGCCTTTCAAGTAAAGTACCGCGGGAGAATGCTTTCACCATGGTAACCCTTGCTCAAAATTAATGATCTGGTCTACCCAATTCTCACCCAAGAATTTTTAACAACCCTAAGGTTCTACCCGAGGGTTGCGGGCATTGACAACCCGGACTACTTTTTGTTCCAATTGGGTGGTCTATTCTGGAAATCAAGCATGTTGGACTTTTGCAAGGCACTGGGGATTTACTCTGAGTTTAATGACACCGATGAGCTTCAAACTTACTTGTCTAAGTGTGAGAACTATCTACCTAACGAGCTTGACCTTAGGACCGCATGAGTACGAATGAGCAATGCCCTATTTAGGCCCGGTAAGGAAGTTGCCACAATCCTAAAGACTCATAAGCTCTGTGTTATTGATCGGTTCATTACGAGCACGGTTAACTACCGAAAACATAACAACGAGAAGATGTCTCTACTTGACATTTGGTTGGTTGATCACATAGATCAACATGCCCATGTGCACGTGCCAAACATTGGAGCCAAATACCTTTATGATGACACCGATGCCAAGGCTGCCAAACTAAGTGTAGGGGCATTTCGTGACTAGGATAACAAAATACTTGGACATTGAGCTTTGTGTTTTATATCATGAACCCATGAACCAATTCAACTATGTTGACTACAAGGGTGGTCAAATCATGTTGCGAGAAAACAAAAGGTATGTGAAATGGCATCCACCAATGCTAAGGGTCGAAGTTGATGATGAGGATGAAGAGATGGAACAATTTTTTTTGTGGGTGGGGGGGGGGGGAGGAGGGAGGGGGGGTGATGCTCATGTAATTTATGGGAACTATGCACCAACATATGGTGCAATTTCTAGTAGCGCAAATGGTTCAGGAGGGTTGTTCCAAGGTTGGTTTGTTGAGAAATTTAGTAATATGAACCTTCAAAGGCATATAGAACATGACGAGACTCAATACTGACTTGTGGGGATGGAATCCTATCAAGCATGGCAATCCCATGTCTTACACTTGTCCCATCGAGACCCGACCACCACATGGCCATTTGAACCCCATTACCCCCCGTACAACCGACAACAACCATTCTCTCCCCATCCACCCCGTTCGATCAGGAAGAAGCTCTTCGAAAAGCAAATGAGCTTCAAGAGATTGAGAGGCTAAGGAAACTACAAGAAAATCAAGTCGGATAAGATTGGAAACAAGGAGGAAGCTCGGGCAGTGGCCCATTCGGATTTATGGTAATTTGTGCTAATATTTGAAGCTTTTGATTTGAAAAACAATATATGTGTTTATGTTTAGATTTAAATAACTTGTGGTGGTGATGTATGTTTGGAATGTTTGTGTTTGTCGGATAATTATGTTTGTGAAATTTGGTAGTTTTTGATAGATGCAAGCTTGTTAGCATCTAAGTTGGATTGTAGTATGATTAAACAATTTGATCGTTGAATGAATGTAATAATTTGATCGTTGGTTTGTGTGTTTGTGATTGTTCTTCGAATGTATTGTGGATGTTTGTATGTTGGTGGCTTGTTTGTTTGATTCTTGATGACAGGGAGTGTTGATGATTGGTCCAAGCCTGACATTAAGTTCAGGCTTCAAGCACAACAACTTGCATAGTTTGGCGGCCATTTTCAATTTTCATGACAACCGAAGACAATTTGGTCTTTAAACCGGTCCCAAATTCTCTTCTTTTCTCATTTGTTTCTCATTGTCCCTTCAAATTTACGATTTACGAATACATGTAATAGGAACATTAAATGAATTCAAGTGTGGGGTGAAGGGGGAGAAAACAATTTTCGGGACAATATCTAATATTGGAAATGTCGCATAAGCTAAAATGGAATCAATTGCAAGTTTTATAGTTTTGGAACAAAGTGTTTGCCATGGTTTATCAAAGAAAACAAAGGCTAAATGATGAAATGGTTAATACCTTGTATCTAAATGGAAGTAAAGTCTTCCACTTTTTGTAAGTCAAAGTGCTTAAAGTAAACATTTAGTTTGAATTATAGTGTGGTTTGGAAGTAAAGTCTTCCATGGTGTTTCAAAACCCCAAGTGTCTAAAGTTTAATCTATAGCACTTTAGGATGATTCAAGACCATCCATTAAGGAAGTGAAGTCTTCTAAATTATGTTTTACTCGGTGTATGAGACTTCCTAATCCATTTTATACTTACATCATTTTAAGATGTATAGTACCGTAGGAAGAGGAGCCTTGAGCCTAACAAAGTGCTGTCTTTTTTAAGAGCAATGGCTTCGTGCTAGAGTTTGCTTAGATAAGCACGCCATGGCCAAAAGTCATGGTCCTTCTTTCAAACTATGGAAATGTAGTAACTACTTCCTACATTTTTTTAAAATTAGCATAAAAGGTAGCTGCGTGGGAATTGGGGTCCAAGGACCTATAAACAAACCAAATGTTTAAAGTTTCAAACTTTAACACTTTAAGGTGATCAAGTCCACCCAAATAAGGAAGTCAAGTCTTCCGAGTTGCGATTTACTTGGCATGGGATCTTCCTAATCCATGTCATTCCATACTAAGCATCGTTTCATGATTTGATGGTATCAGTGGAAGAAAAATTCTCAAACTTTCAACCTGAAAATACGATTGGTAGGGCAAATTCAATCCCTTGTGGCCTTCTCATCTTGCTCCTTCAACACCGGAGTTTGTTTAAGGGTTGGTCACTTGCCACGTGTCGTTGATTATTACCAAATTGACCGTGGAAGGCACCTAAACAGGAAATTATCTTCCCGTCACTATAAAACCGAATAGTTTGTTTACAGGGTTGTCAATTTCCTGTGCGATTATCCCACCACAGGGATGGTTTGTATGCACAAACCTTATGAGCCCAAGACAATTGTTATTCCATCACCTCCAAACTGGGAGGTAGTTCATCGTAGATGATATACCGGGATGATAACTGTCCGTGCGGTTATCCCAAAACCGGGATGGCTTTGAAAGCACCTAGCCTTAAAAACCAAAAAATTACGAAAAACTTGTCTTGTGTAAAAACTTGACTTGTTTTCCCGTTCTAAAAATGCAAAAATAGTTTTCAAAAGGCCTTGTTTTCCCTAAGGCCAAACTTTTTGGATGATCCATGACATTGGTGTTCTTGATACCGAGTGTAAAACGTTTGGGAAATTCCTTGATTTGACAATGATGAGAGGTTGATTGTGGAAGTGAAGCTTGCTTTAAAGTTTTTAAGATGCTCCTAGAATGGTTTCCACTAAGGAATTCGATTTATGATTGCTTTGAATTAAATATGATGTTATTGTGGATATTGTTGATTTAAAGCCTTTCTAGGGAGCAAGTTTGTGTTAGATTGTGTAATTTGTTGTTGATATTGCTCTAATTATACATATTTATCGCGCAATATCTCTCTCACTTCGCTCGTTTTTGATGATTATGGAGTCTATTTGATATGCTTATGAGTTAAATGGCAATTTAGGGGCTAAGAGCTTGATTTGGTGTAAAATTGACCAAGTCTTGATCAAAAGTGGCAAAGAAAATGAAAAGTGCAGGAATCAGCTGAAAAGCGCCACTCCTATTATAAGAGCGCCGCTCCTGATGAGCAAAAGCGTCGCACCTCAATGAAAAGCGACATTCTTGTGCACGTTTTGGCACCATTTTCCATCAGTGGCCAGAAGCGCCGTTCCTTATTGCCAAAAGTGCCGCTCCTGATCATAAATAATGCCACTCCTTAACACAAAGCGCCGCCCCTGAATGAAGCCAAAAGCGGCACTCGTGAACAAAAAGCGGCGCTACTGAGCCAAAAGCGGCGCTCCTGTCGCTGTTCAGCCCAGAATTTTCAGCACTATAAAAGGAACGAGATTAGGTCATTTTGGAGAGAGCTGCAATTCTAAGTCCGATTTTCATCGCCAAAACCCTAATTTCATCGTCTATTGGAGTTTGAAGGTGAATTGAAGGAAGCTAGCTCAAGATCCATCATAGTTTTAGCTCTAGATCTTCATCTCTTTGTATTTGGGTTGTAATCTCCACCTTACTTTATCTAATTTTGAATCATTTTCTTGTAATAACTTAAGATGATGTTTATTTGTGATTTGATGCTTATTATTAGTGTAATCTTAGCAATGATTTGCTAAATCTCTTGTGTTTGCTTATCTATGAATCTCTAATGCAATGGTTTGATCCTAAATCAATTGAATGATGTTGTTTGAATGAAATACATGAACAAGTGTTATTGTGTTAGCTATAGATCCATTACTATGCATTTGTTTTAGTGTTTACTTTGATTACATAGGTTGAGTAGCTCTCTTAGTGATTTTAGAAGTGAATCAGTTTGTTCTTCAACACCTTGAGTGATCTTGATAACTAGATTAGGGATTTCAAGTGATAGTGTTCTTGATCTAAGTTGGTTTTCAGTTGTCTTTAGTCAACATAGTGGTGTTCGATTATCTTAAGTGATTTCGATAGTTGAAGGGTTTTAAGTGATTTCAACCCAAGCATAATCTCAATAATCATTCATGCTTAACTTGATCTTAGAATGCAATTATTATGTGAGTTCGCAAAGTGTTATTTGATTAAGGTTTGGTAGTAATGCTAAATATTTAATAGTTCAACAACCAGTGCGATAGCAATTTGGGTAAAACGGGGCAATCTAAGCATAGAGAGGATTAGGTAAGTGAACACTACTTAGTTAATTGATTTAAGTTCTCAATATTTAGTTATTTACTACTTGCAACAAGTTTTAATTGTTAAGTTTAAGTTTATTTACTTGTGTACATTTAGTTTTTAATTAAAATCAATCAAAACCCCCATTCAAACAAACCCCTAGGATAATTAATAGTTTCAATTATTCGACTTGCATCGCTCTCTTGGGACGAACTTGAAAAGAATAATTACATAAAAAGTGCTATAATAATCGGGTTCTAAGTGCCCGTTAGTTGCGTGTGCTTATTTGTAGTGTTTGATTCTTATATAAATTTTGAGGGTAATTGATGTATTGTTCCGCACGCATCAGTTGTGATGCATGAAGGAGGGTAGTTTAGGCTTGAATTTGGAAGTATTTGAGGTTGATCTTCGAGGTTGATGTTTTGTGTGTTGTCATTACAGGAAGACAACAAGTGGCTTGGCACACCATCTCTTGAGTCCCGTCCCGTTTAACAACTTTGGGAAATATTTGAAGCCAAGTTCTTTATTTGTAGCAAAGTCTTGAAAAAGTGTTCTTTTGTGAAGATTGTGAAGTTTGAAGAGTTGAAGTCTTGATTAGGTGAGGAGGGTGTTATTCTTGAGGTTTAGATTAAATATTGTCGAGAGGATTGTTATGAGTTGTTCGTATAAAAGTGTGATGAAGATTGGTTGAAGACGGGTCCTTAAAGTGAAGTATTAGAAGTTGGGTAGAGTTTGATGCTTGAAATTGTGTGATAGCAAGTTTTTGGAGATCATTTGGGCCTTTGAAGTTGCATGCTATCTGAAGTAATTCTTTGAGTTTGATTCTTACATGTGATGACCCAAAAATTTCCAACTAAATTTATTCTTAATCTTTATATGATTTTGATACGATAAGCAAAGTATGTAGAATTGAGTCTAGAAAATTTTGGAACAATGTTCATATATTCAATTGACCTTCGACCATTCCCGACGATTCACAAACAACTATTTGTAAATAAATACATACATAATTAAATGTATATATAAATAATAATTTGGAATATTATTTGAAATATTATATGATTTAATGGTAGGAAATAAATATATAAAATAATATACGATGTAATAAAAACTATTATGTTATTAAATATATATATATATATATATATATATATATATATATATATATATATATATATATATATATATATATATATATATATATAATATAAATATATAATATTATATATATTTGTTTAAAAAGATATAATTAATATAATTATTTACTTAAACTTTTTAATTAAGATTGGTTATATATAGAAAGATCATATATTAAAGATAAATGATTTTTAGCTTAATTGGTCAACGTCGGTAACACTCGGTTGATGTTTTGTTAGTTTTAATATAGATATTGTACATGTTCATGAAGAATTGAAATAAAAGTTGGATTGTAAATTGATTACGAAGATGGTAGATTTGTTAAAAATATTTTTACCTTTTTAAGTTTAAATATTAGTACTCTGTACACATAAATTGGAACAGAAAATAAACAATTATTGAACCTTTTTGAATAGGTTTCAAACAGTTAATGAGTGAAATAATTAATTATATTTAACCTAAAATTTTGGGATTTTTCCGAGGACTTTTATCCGCCCCTGATTTCAAATAGTGCACGATACACGGGCGGTTAAAAATGTCGGCAGCATAATAGTTTATACGCTCATGATTTTATGATTTGAAATCACTGTATTTACTTTATATCTACTTTATGTGATTCACCAATTGTGATATATATTATATATCCATCTCTAGTCACATATTATAACCCACACATCACCACTTTGATAACCTTTCATCACCCATTCGACTAACACCAAACCACCATGACCATCGAACCACTTTTCTTCTTCATGACCACAATCATCACCACCATCAATGAGAAACACTCCTAAACCGAATCACTACCTTCACGACCAACAACAACCACTTTCCACCATAAAACTGTCATCACCTTAACACCCATTGAAACATCACCTAAATGTCTTTGATCACCTTTATTGTTGCCACATCATTGCTGCTACTGTCACTATAAACGACCACCAAACAAACACCATTAATCACCCCTATATTACTGTGATGGGTTATGTTATCCTTTGATCACCATTACCAACTTAACAAAACTGTAGCCGTTAAATTCTGCTACATCCTATCTGTTTTACTTTTTTATTAGTCTAAAACCGAACCAAATCATCTAGATTTAAGGCTGCTGTTTGCAACAAAGACTTCTGTTCGAAACCCACTGCTCACGCTATTGTTTTATTATTATTTTTTTATAGAACCTGCAACTATCTTAAATTATCACGGCTGCAGCTGCCATTAATTGTTGTCCAGTCAAAGGGCAGCAGCCTGCTATTCTTTCGCTATAGTTAAACCCACAAACTATCAACAAACTTCCTTGTGCTGCTACTACGAAAATTTTCTGTCTTTACAGCCCTACAAACACCTCTATTATTTCGCAGTTGTTACATCACTTTCTGCTTCTGCTACAGTCCATTTTCTCGATCCTTTTTCTGTTTTAAAGATGAAGATATAAGTGAAAATGTTACTTTATCATAGTGAGAGATGAAATAATGTTAATTGTCTTCTTGTTTCCACTTCTATTTGTCGTCCAAAGAAGTACCAGGAACTGAATTCCTTTAGTATTATGATTGGGCTGTTTTAAATTCTTTTTAGTGGGTTTGCTAATAAATTTTAATGGGCTAATATTATCTGTTGGGCTTAAAGAATTGTTTTGGATCGATGGGTCTTTTGGGGCCGAGGTAATCATTGGCTAAAACAAGTCCAAATTATATACTCATAGAATTAGATATGATTATAGGAAAATGATAGTTTAGTGATGGTGAATGATGATATAGAAGTTATGATGATATGTAGGTCATCGATGATATTGATGGAGTATGATGATTGTGATGATGCTGTAAGAATATTTTTATGAATTTATGATCATGATTTTATTTGTTTAGTCTATAATAATATTGATGATGATGGTTATGAAACGACACAGTGAAGATATGATATGAGATGATGATGATTTCGAATAAATAAGATGATGATGATAAATGATAAAGATAGATGATGATGTTAAAAGTTAAAGAAGAAGAAAGAACAGTTAGATATGTCTTATATAGTTTTGATTCTAGAAATAAATCAAAAAAAAAAAAAACAAGTTAGTTCAGTTGGTGTAAGGGTGTTTCAGTTAACAAGAGGTCCTGAGTTCGAATCTAGACGGCTGCAAATTATTATTTTCTTTGTTTTTACAAAAGAAGCTGTCTAGTTAGATGGGCCAGTTGGGCTGATTACTTAAAAACGGAATTGGGCTTGTTAGATGGCTAAGTAGACTACTATATTTTGGGGCTGTTGATAAAAACCCACTTAGTTCTTAATCAGGCATATAAGAAATAAAGGAATTTAAGGAGCAAAATAATTCAGGAAGTACCAAACAACTTACTGGTTGGAAGTTTGATTGTTGAACGAGAGGTCTCGGGTTCGAGCTTGGTCTAAGGCATTTTTTTTATAAAAACTCCTAAAGGTAGTTTTCTTATTATTATTATTATTATTATTATTATTATTATTATTATTATTATTATTATTATTATTATTATTATTATTATTATTATTATTATTATTATTATTATTATTATTATTATTATTATTATTAGTATCATTATTATAGTTAATATATCATTATTATCATTATTAGTTTTATTATTATTGTTATTATTATTATTATTATTAAAAATAAACATTATTTTTATAAACAGATGTATATTCATTTCATACGTCATAACTAAATTAATATTACATACTATATTTTTTTAAATAAAATGTTATTATCTATAAATATATAAAATAGTTATAACTAATCTAGTTATTACGATAACATATAAACTATTAAGATAACAAGTATATTAATATTAATAATTAAATTTGTTTGAATAATATTACATGTTTTAATATATATAATTGATATAGGTTCGTGAATCTGAGGCCAACCCTATATTTGTTCAATGTCGTTCTATGTATTTTTACTACAAAATACAGTATGGTGAGTTCATTTGAATCCCTTTTACTCTTTACATTTTTGGGACTGAGAATACATGCGCTGTTTCTACAACTGCTTTATTAAATGCTTTTGAAATATATTTTGAACTGCGAATACATGAAATGCTTTTACAAATGTTTGACGAGATAGACACAAGCAAAACATTCCTCGAATGAATTATTATGCAGACATAAGTTCTGCAGATTATTATTGAATTATGTGGACATGATAATTGCCACCATTGAATTATGTGGACATGATAATTGCCACCAATTGAAGTGAATGTTATATATCGAGAGAATGATTTTATACACAGGTTATGTGTATGATATTTTGTACACGAGATATGTGTACGGTTACCAAGATTTGTTAAAATGGTTTCGTACACAAGAAAGGTGTACTGTATTTAAAAGATATCGCATGTACATTACAGGTGGGTATAGGATTCGGGCCCATTTGTACCATGCAGCATTTAAATCTTGTGGTCGATCAAAATAATAAATTTTATTGTTTTATGATAAACCTATGAACTCACCAACCTTTTGGTTGACACTTGAAAGCATGTTTATTCTCAGGTATGAAAGAAATCTTCCGCTGTGCATTTGCTCATTTTAGAGATATTACTTGGAGTCATTTATGACATATTTCAAAAGACGTTGCATTCGAGTCATTGAGTTCATCAAGATTATTATCAAGTCATTTATAGTTTGATATATTAGGAAATGGTATGCATGCCGTCAACTTTTGATGTAATGAAAGTTTGTCTTTTAAAAAACGAATGCAATGTTTGTAAAATGTATCATATAGAGGTCAAGTACCTCGCGATGTAACCAAATGTAATGTATTCATCTGGATGGATTAGGACGGGTCCATTCAGTTGGTAACAGAGCGGTGGTCTTAGCGAACCAGGTCTTGCATTAGTATGTCTAACTAGTAGTTGTTAGGATGCATTAGTGAGTCTGGACTTCGACCGTGTCTGCATTTCAAAAGTTTTTGCTTATCATTTAGTGTCAAAAATTATTTTGCTTATCATCCTTAAAGTCTAGACACGTCTTACTGCCTCTATTGCATAGACAGTGTATAGATAAATTCATATCTTAGCGTATCTGCTATTGTTACCTTTGTCTGACAGCTTCCGTTGATTCCTTCGTAACTTATGGGATTTTAGTATTATATATGCATATGTAAATTAGGTATTGCAGGGTACTAATCTACATCCTATAATCTATTTCTTGTCAAAAATCCTTCATCTGATCGTACGAGATGAATCCCTCAACCAGTTCGAATTCCTCGGATTGCGACAGCTATTCCGATATGGAGTTTCACCTAAGTTCCGAAAGCAGTGTCACCAGAATGAATCAACCAATTCATCTGATGAGTTCGTAACCTACTTAATCATTAGAGACAAAAAGAAGGTGATCCTTTCCATCAACCAAATTCACCTTTTGGCAAAGAACCTGAAGCACTTACTGGTGAACCAGTCCGAAATACCATTTCCACCCTTATTTCCCGAATATTTCGTCATGATTACATAGTATCTCAGATTCTAAACCTTATTCATCTGTTCGTTCCGACCGACAATCATCTCAGAATAATGGAAGAAGTCAACGAACTTCGCGCTCGAGTAATCAATTTGGAGAATATGGTGCAAAAATTACCAGCTTCAGTAACATCACCGGCATTAACAGTACCATCAGTAACAGCACCAGTACCGTCAACAAACCATATCTCAACATCGCATTATGTACCTCGAGCATAATCATCAATCTATGAATCGTTCTACATCATTTATCTTTGTTTGACATGGCGATTATGTAATCTCTAATGTTTTAGAGATTATATATTCCTATTCTAACGGTAAATCAAATGAGTTTAATATAATATTAACTCATTAAATCCATGATTACATCTGAAGAAAATATATATGTATATATATTTTCATAAAGATTGTAATTAAAAATTCTTTCGTACAAACTGTTAATGATGAAAATATTTTAACGGGTAGGTAATACCCGAGGAATATTTAGATTTCACATTAATAAGTACACTGTACATTCTTCGAATCTGATTCAACGGTTATTTACTATCCTACTTACATCTACAGAGATACGAATCCGTTCACCGCAGAATAACCATTTATATTCAATTTCATATTTGGATTTTGACTTATCATAATCCAACAAGTGGCATAATGAAGAAAACATTGGACAAAATAAAATTTGTTAGAAACAAACAAATTAACTATGAAGAAATTTTGTTAAAAATCCATGCTAACTGTTCCTAGCTAACTGTTAATTCCGTAATACCTTTTATTTATCGCAATTTTAATTCTCGTAATTTTATTTATCGTCATTTAATTTCTGTTATTTATTTTACGCACTTTAAATATCGGGACACGTATACAAGGTTTTGACATATCATATCGACGCATCTATATATATTATTTGGAATAACCATAGACACTCTATATGCAGTAATGCTGGAGTTAGCTATACAGGGTTGAGGTTGATTCTACAATAATATATATAGTTTGAGTTGTGATCGAGTCTGAGACATGTACACGGGTCACGATACATATTAATTAATTCGAATATTATATATTAAACTATATATGAATTATTGGACTGTTAACTGTGGACTATCGACTGTGAACTGCCAACATTGGACAATTAAAATGAATTAAAATATTGATTATAACATATGAAACTAAACAATTCTTCAAGTTTGTCACTTGATTTCATCTTAAATCTCATTTGTATCTTGACAATTACAATCTGCGATTCAAACCTTTCATGATTCTTGAAAACACCTCAATCGGGAGGATGAATTAACCGCACTTCATCTACGGAAGGAAAGATTTATGCATACAGTTATGCACCTGAAAACACTCGGAACCTGAGTAAATGTTTAACACGTGTCTGGGCTAGCTCCTTTGACATTGTTATTACGGAAAATAACATTATAACTCTTTTCAAATTAGCCAAATTTTTCACAGGTCCATCAAGTCAACTTCGACTTTTCAGTCGGACTAGCCTTACTATAACCCTGATATATATGCGTGCTCTTTTATTGTTACCGGGGAACCTTTTATATTTCATCATATTACCAGTAGACGTACCAGCAACCTCGTTGCTCCTTGGCTTAAATCTCTTCGACAAATCACTATATTTATCTATTAAAGTCTCATCATGTACTCATCCACATCTTGTAACAAGAATTGCCATACCAATTACCAGGAATCAACAAATCGGTATTGTGAGTCGCGCAACATTACCACATCAACAGTTATATGTATCCATATAACATTATTCTCTTAGAACTATGATCTTTCATTCTAAAATTCTGAAAAGCACCCAGTCTGCGAATTAATGCTCTGAATTTTGAAAAGCTGAATGAAGCAACAAAAACTGTAAATGACCTCAACAGCCAAAAGTTGATGATAAAGAATTGTATGTTGGCAAAGCTCAGAAAAAGTTTGAAACTAAAAAACTGATTGAGCAGACTATGAAGGAGTCTCTGAACAAATCACAAGGACTAAACTTGTACATTAAGAATTCTGATGATTCTATTTCTGATGAAATTTTTAGCAAATATCTTGCTCCTTAATCTCTCTAAATCATCGTGAATGAATTTATTCATCACAATTTGATTCTAAAATTCCAAGATATTATCGTATCTTTCATTATAAATATTCTCCATATTTTTGAAGATATTTTCATAACTATTCTTATCTGAAATCATTAATTTTTTCGTGCTATCAGTGTTACATCATATAGAAACTGATAGTTTCTATATTCTGTAAACTTTGGAGCTTAAAATACGAATGTTATTGAAGTAATGTTGGGAACTGATGCATGAGTTAGAATAATATAATGACACTTGATCAACGTGATTATATTACAGTAAGTCATGCTGAGTTTCTAAATGGAATATGATGATTCATAGATTATAACTTCATCATGTGTCATGTTACATAACTCTTTCATTCTGATTAACTTCTGCACATATCAAGAAAATATATTCTTGATAGTTCTATTCTCAGTGATTCTAGTAATTTGACAAATCAAATCGTGCCATTACGTTCTTTCCCATTTAGAACATTAAGTTCATTCGAAGTTCCATACTTACGAATTCTGGACAGTTACTCGCTTTACTAAAGATCGAGAAGATAATAAAAAGGCAAAGAGCTCCAAGATATAAGAGAAAATATAAAGCCCAATAACAACACGGGGGTTACAAACCATGGATATTAATACGAATAGTAATATAAAGACACGGTAGAATTAAGAATAGTATCACCCAAGGTAATAGTAGAAGTAAACAGATTTCTCTGGTGGAAGATTAGAAAGAAGGATGACGAAAATGATAACTAGGAAAATATCAAGTATTAGAACTGGATTAAGCATTTTCACAATCTTTTGGATGTATGAACTAAGAAAGAAAGTATAGGAATGGTGAGAATAATGGGACGGAAGAGTTTAATTTATAATGGAAATATCAGACAGAGAAATCGAGGCAGATCACCGTATTTAATTATAGAGATTTTAATTTCCTTGCTCGCCGAAGAATCAAATCTTTTAGATTTTGAAGATTTTCTTTAAATCCCTTGAATTCCGGAATTCAAACCGGACTACGTCAAAAGTTAAAACAAATCTTTATTTCTCATTTCATTCTTTTATAATAGCTTCATTCGTGCTCTTCGAATAATCGAATTTATCCATATTATTCAATGATGATAAAACTCTACTTATCAACTCATATTCGTCATGAAAACATTTTTATTGTTAGCTATGACCACCTCACTCAAATTTCGGGACGAAATTTCTTTAACGGGTAGGTACTGTGATGACCCGGAAATTTCCAACTAAATTTAAACTTAATCTTTATATGATTTCGATACGATAAGCAAAGTATGTAGAATTGAGTCTAGAAAATTTTGGAACAATGTTCATATATTCAATTGACCTTCGACCATTCCCAACGATTCACGAACAACTATTTGTAAATAAATACATACATAATTAAATGTATATATAAATAATAATTTGGAATATTATTTGAAATATTATATGATTTAATGGTAGCAAATAAATATGTAAAATAATATGCGATGTAATAAAAACTATTATGTTATTAAATATATATATATATATATATATATATATATATATATATATATATATATATATATATATATTTATATTTATATATAATAATACTTATAAATATATAATATTATATATATTTGTTTAAAAAGATATAATTAATATAATTATTTACTTAAACTTTTTAATTAAGATTGGTTATATATAAAAAGAGCATATATTAATGATAAATGATTTTTAGCTTAATTGATAAACGTCGGTAACATTCGGTTGATGTTTTGTTAGTTTTAATATAGATATTGTACATGTTCATGAAGAATTGAAATAGAAGTTGGACTGTAAATTGATTACGAAGTTGTTAGATTTGTTAAAAATATTTTTACCTTTTTAAGTTTAAATATCAGTACTCCGTACACATAAATTGGAACAGAAAATAAACAATTATTGAAACTTTTTATCAGGTTTCAAACAGTTAATGAGTGAAATAATTAATTATATTTAACCTAAAATTTTGGGATTTTTTCGAGGACTTTTATCCACCCCTGATTTCAAATAGTGCACGATACACGGGCAGTTAAAAATGTCGGCAGTTTAATAGTTTATACGCTCGTGATTTTATGATTTGAAATCACTGTATTTACTTTATATCTACTTTATGTGATTCACCAATTGTGATATATATTATATATCCATCTCTAGTCACATATTATAACCCACACATCACCACTTTGATAACCATTCATCTCCCATTCGACTAACACCAAACCACCATGACCATTAACCACTTTTCTTCTTCATGACCACAATCATCACCACCATCAATTAGAAACACTCCTAAACCGAATCACTACCTTCACGACCAACAACAACCACTTTCCACCATAAAACTGTCATCACCTTAACACCCATTGAAACATCACCTAAACGTCTTTGATCACCTTTATTGTTGCCACATCGTTGCTACTATACTACAAACGACCACCAAACAAACATCATTAATCACCCCTATATTACTGTGATGGGTTATGTTATCCTTTGATCACCATTACCAACTTAACAAAGCTGTAGCCGTTAAATTCTGCTACATCCTATCTGTTTTGCTTCTCAATTAGTCTAAAACCGAACCAAATCATCTAGATTTAAGGCTGCTGTTTGTAACAAAGAGTTCTGTTCGAAACCCACTGCTCACGCTATTGTTTTATTATTATTTTTTTATAGAACCTGCAACTATCTTAAATTATCACGGCTGCAGCTGCCATTAATTGTTGTCCAGTCAAAGGGCAGCAGCCTACTATTCTTTCGCTATAGTTAAACCCACAAACCATCAACAAACTTCCTTGTGCTGCTACTGCGAAAATTTTCTGTCTTTACAGCCCTACAAACACCTCTATTATTTCGCAGTTGTTACATCACTTTCTGCTTCTGCTACAGTCCATTTTCTCGATCCTTTTTCTGTTTTAAAGATGAAGATATAAGTGAAAATGTTACTTTATCATAGTGGGAGATGACATAATGTTAATTATCTTCTTGTTTCCACTTCTATTTGTCATCCAAAGAAGTACCAGGAACTAAATTCCTTTAGTATTATGATTGGGCTGTTTTAAATTCTTTTTAATGGGTTTGCTAATAAATTTTGATGGGCTAATATTATCTGTTGGGCTTAAAGAATTGTTTTGGATCGATGGGTCTTTTGGGGCCGAGGTAATCATGGGCTAAAACAAGTACAAATTATATACTCATAGAATTAGATATGATTATAGGAAAATGATAGTTTAGCGATGGTGAATGATGATATAGAAGTTATGATGATATGTAGGTCATCGATGATATTGATGGAGTATGATGATTGTGATGATGCTGTAAGAATATTTTTATGAATTTATGATCATGATTTTATTTGTTTAGTCTATAATAATATTGATGATGATGGTTATGAAATGACACAGTGAAGATATGATATGAGATGATGATGATTTCGAATAAATAAGATGATGATGATGATAAATGATAAAGATAGATGATGATGTTAAAAGTTAAAGAAGAAGAAAGAACAGTTAGATATGGCTTATATAGTTTTGATTCTGGAAATAAATCAGAAAAAAAACAAGTTAGTTCAGTTGGTGTAATGGTGTTTCAGTTAACAAGAGGTCCTGAGTTCGAATCTAGACGGCTGCAAATTATTATTTTCTTTATTTTTACAAAAGAAGCTGTCTGGTTAGATGGGCCAGTTGGGCTGATTACTTAAAAACGGAATTGGGCTTGTTAGATGGCTAAGTAGACTACTATATTTTGGGGCTGTTGATAAAAACCCACTTAGTTCTTAATCAGGCATATAAGAAATAAAGGAATTTAAGGAGCAAAATAATTCAGGAAGTACCAAACAACTTACTGGTTGGGAGTTTGATTGTTGAACGAGAGGTCTCGGGTTCGAGCTTGGTCTAAGGCATTTTTTTATAAAAACCCCTAAAGGTAGTTTTCTTATTATTATTATTATTATTATTATTATTATTATTATTATTATTATTATTATTATTATTATTATTATTATTATTATTATTATTATTATTATTATTATTATTAGTATCATTATTATAGTTAATATATCATTATTATCATTATTAGTTTTATTATTATTGTTATTATTATTATTAAAAATAAACATTATTTTTATAAACAGATGTATATTCATTTCATACGTCATAACTAAATTAATATTACATACTATATTTTTTTAAATAAAATGTTATTATCTATAAATATATAAGATAGTTATAATTAATCTAGTTCTTACGATAACATATAAACTATTAAGATAACAAGTATATTAATATTAATAAATAAATTTGTTTGAATAATATTACATGTTTTAATATATATAACTGATATAGGTTCGTGAATCCGAGGCCAACCCTATATTTGTTCAATGTCGTTCTATGTATTTTTAATACAAAATACAGTATGGTGAGTTCATTTGAATCCCTTTTACTCTTTAAATTTTTGGGACTGAGAATACATGCGCTGTTTCTACAACTGCTTTATTAAATGCTTTTGAAATATATTTTGAACTGCGAATACATGAAATGCTTTTATAAATGTTTGACGAGATAGACACAAGCAAAACATTCCTCGAATAAATTATTATGTAGACAGAAGTTCTGCGGATTATTATTGAATTATGTGGACATGATAATTGTCGCCATTGAATTATGTGGACATGATAATTGCCACCATTGAATTATGTGGACATGATAATTGCCACCAATTGAAGTGAATGTTATATATCGAGAGAATGATTTTATACACAGGTTATGTGTATGATATTTTGTACACGAGATATGTGTACGGTTACAAAGATTTGTTAAAATGGTTTCGTACACAAGAAAGGTGTACTGTATTTAAAAGATATCACATGTACATTACAGGTGGGTATAGGATTCAGGCCCATTTGTACCATGCAGCATTTAAATCTTGTGGTCTATCAAAATAATAAATTTTATTATTTTATGATAAACCTATGAACTCACCAACCTTTTGGTTGACACTTGAAAGCATGTTTATTCTCAGGTATGAAAGAAATCTTCCGTTGTGCATTTGCTCATTTTAGAGATATTACTTGGAGTCATTTATGACATATTTCAAAAGACGTTGCATTCGAGTCATTGAGTTCATCAAGATTATTATCAAGTCATTTATAGTTTCATTACATAATGTAACACCCTAGGCAAATCCCACATCGCCCACATACATGAGTGATCATGGGATTATAAGGTAATACCCACGCTTAAATGACACAACGCGT
Organism: Rutidosis leptorrhynchoides; assembly: GCF_046630445.1. Taxonomy (NCBI): domain Eukaryota; kingdom Viridiplantae; phylum Streptophyta; class Magnoliopsida; order Asterales; family Asteraceae; genus Rutidosis; species Rutidosis leptorrhynchoides. Next base: position 167,284,523 of record NC_092343.1, read on the forward strand.
TTTGGGATCACGGGCTGAGTAAAAGTGCGAGTACGTTATGGTTAAGCGTGCTCGGGCGAGAGCACTACCAGGATGGGTGACCTCCTGGGAAAGTACTTATCGTGTGTGGTCGCCAAGAGAAAGTCGTGCGCCTGCTGGCAAAGCGGACAATATTGTGGTCATGTTAAGCTGGGGTGTTACAGAATGGTATCAAAGCCACTCATGTGCCGTTGGGGGTGGTGGGGCAAACCTCATCGAGGATGATGAGTCCCTGAGGGGGGGTGAATGTAACACCCTAGGCAAATCCCACATCGCCCACATACATGAGTGATCATGGGATTATAAGGTAATACCCACGCTTAAATGACACAACGCATTTTGGGATCACATGCTGAGTAAAAGTGCAAGTACGTTATGGTTAAGCGTGCTCGGGCGAGAGCACTACCAAGATGGGTGACCTCCTGGGAAAGTGCTTATCGTGTGTGGTCGCCAAGAAAAAGCCGTGCGCCTGCGGGCAAAGCGGACAATATTGTGGTCATGTTAAGCTGGGGTGTTACATTACACTTGGTTTTGATCTTGCTATTCTATTATGGTTCTTGAGGCACTGTCTCCATAGCTTGTTGATTTGCACTTGCTTGAGCACAAGCAAGACCTAAGTGTGGGGGATTTGATATTGCTCGATTTTTCTATGTTTAACCTCACAATATATCCCTCGTTTCACTCATTTTTGAGGATTATTGAGCTTAAAAGATGGATATTTGTTCATATATGTTGGTTCAAGGTTTACAGCTCATCTTGGTGCAAAATTGACCATAAATAGCCTAAATAGTGAACCAAAGTGCAGGGCATGTGGAAAGCAATCAGATCCGAAGTTTGGGAGGCAATCTCATATATAATGGTGCCACGCACCACCTTCTTGGTGCGACGCACCTGTCTCCTGACAAATGCTGCGACGCATCATATAACTGGTGCGACGCACCTACGCTGTTTTGGGTTTAGATTTTTCCACCTATAAAAGGAATAAGTTAGGGTTTAGAAAGGGGGAGCTGCAGTTTTAGATCACGAATTTCACTCAAAAATCATCATCTTCATTATAAATTGAGGTTTGGAGGTGCTATTTGATTGCTAGCTCAAGAATTCACTTGTATTCATCAAGATCTTCATCTTCTTTACCATTTTTAGTTGTTTTTAGATCTCAATTTGGTATAATCTTTACTAATTTGTAATAATGATGTTTATTTGCTCAATTACTACTTTGATTAGTGTTGTTCTAGCCATGCTTGACTAGATTTTTTGTATTTACTTGTTTTGTGAACCTCTTTGTATGGATTTGCCCTAGTTTAATGGAATAGTGATGTTTGAATGAATCATTGAGTTATATTCTTGAACTTTGATTGAAGAACCACTACTATATGAGTTTTAAGCTTAATTGGTAAATTATTAACCATTGCTTAGTGATTTGAATTGGGATTCAATTTATACTTTGTAAGTAACTAGAGGGGGTGAATAGTTACTTAGTGCGATTTTTAAAACTTTTTTCGATTTAGAACGTGAGATTACTATAGTGTGATTTGATTAGTTTTTTCACAAGTATGATAAATGTAAAGATAAGGGATAAGAGAACTAACACGGAAATTTATGGTTCGGGAAGATGTTAACTAATCTTCCTTAATCCACTCCTCAATGCTAACAAATTGAGAGTTAGTTTCACTATGATGCTCCAAACTCGGTGGAGTGTCCTGATACAACACCAGCTCCTCGATAAGCCACAACTTATGAACCCTTACGTCCCTTTGAAAAATTCACAATCACCAAATGCTCTTACCACAAGATCCTAATGCTACCACTAAGTGAAACCTCACTTATCTTTTAGATCTCGTTATGAAGATAATTTAGAAGTAAACTCACAACTAAGTTTACAATCACTCTTGCTTGAATCACTCTAAATAGATTACAATAATATTTGAATGATATCAGTAAATGTATGGAAATGTAAGTGCAAGAGGTGAGTCTTCAAGTGCTCCAATGTTTGGCTTTTATAGGCAAGAGAAATTCAAACCCCGACAACTGCGGCTCGCGGTCGACCGTGGGTCGACCGTGTAGGCCCTGACCTCTGATTTTTGTAGCCATTTGAGATCTTTAACTTTGTCTTTTTCCCTTATTAGATGGCTGCAATTAGATACTAAAAACATCTGAAAAGACCTGCATTACCCCTTTTAACTTAGAAGCATTCTTTGAGGTTGACCTTGGCTTGAAAGAGGAAAGTCACATTATACTAGAGGTGTGTCATTGATTTCCTTTTAAGCCAATGCTGAATTTTGATCCCATGACAACCACAAGCTTCCAAACTCCAAGTCACAAGTCTTCAAACCTTTTGTCAACATCAGTTTTGCAAGTATATGCACTCATTGGTTACTTGCAATCTTCCAAATTAGGCTAACTTGTTTTAAATGAAGACTTTTGGGAGTTTACACTAAACTCTTATTAAGCATGTAATTAATGCTTAATGGTTAATCAAGTGGAGAGCATCTCTTTAATTGGGACTTAATGACCATCTTAAAATGTTTTATTACTTTTAATTTAGATTTAAAAGGATACCCTCTAACAAAGACTTTTAGCAATACTTGTGTGTTTAACATTAATCGTAAGCTATAAATGTTATTAAGCCGTCATTAAGTATGATTAACCAAGATTAGTGTTTTAGTGACCAAAACTCATTTGAATATGAAGGGGGCAACTATTCTAACCATGTTTAAATAAGTTTTGTAAATTATAGATGTCTGAAGTAGTCAAATATTTTTCGATCAAAAAAAGGACAGAAGAAACTGTGGTCGACCCACGGCTGAGCGTGAGGTCGACCGTGTACCTTGTTTAGTGAAACCAGGGTACAGGGCATCTCAAGATCAGACCCACGGTCAATCGTGGTACTAACCGTGCTTCTTCTGTATTTTTTAAATGACTCTTTTGACTTAACGATTTTCTGTATTGGTCGTTTGCTAGAGATTGTGTAGGCTTGTGAACTTGTGTTGTTCTATACGTTGTTTAAGCACACAAGACTTGGTGTCATTATCAAAACAAAGTGATTAACATTTGAATATTAATATTGGATCACTAACCAACATACTTCAACACAATTAAGTGATCTAGAAAACTAAGTTAGAGATTTCAAGTGATTGTGTCTATGATTTGGTTAGTGATTCAAAGGGCTTTTAGTCAAAACTATAGGAGTTTTGATTATTTCAAGTGATTGATTCGATTAAAGAATTTAATGTGAATTCAATCCATGATCAAAGTCTTAATGATTACTCAACTTAATTTGGTTATCTAAAGGAATCTACGTGAGTTCATAACCTTGTTTGATCAAAGTTTAGTGGTAACATTAAACACATAATAGTTCATCATTATTCTATAATAAAAGGAAAAAGGGGCAATCCAATTCCTAGAGTGGATCATTGCAAGTGAACATGCTTAGTCAAATTGTTATTTTTCGTTTGCGTTACTTTGTTATTTAATAATCTAGTTCTAAATCTAAAATCAAAAAAAAAAACCCAATCAAAACCTAGGACAATTGTTAGTTTTCGACATCCGATTAAGCATACTCTTTTGGGACGAACTTAAGTGAATACTTACATGCAAATTGCTATGATGATCGAGTATAGTTTCTCATGACTTGTGTGTTTAAGTGTGGTATTTGATCTTAGTTTTATAGAGTGTTGAGCCCACATCATGGGTCAAAATGGATTGACACATTATAAGGACCCTACTTTTTCCATTATCTTTTTCTGTTAAGTATTTAACTTTCGTTAGCGGGTATCCTTGCCATATCATTTTTATGTGACCTGAATATATTCTATAAAAACAATATTCCTATGTTTTTATTCATGAATTCTTATTCTTCTCGCGTATCATAAATCGCGTGATGTTCTAAATAATCGAATCGAGTTCTTTTATTGTTCGGGCCAAAGTTAAAAGCCCAAGTTTCTGGGTTGGGCCAATTTAGCCCAATATAGTCGAATCATTTTGATAGCCTAGTGGGCTAGTCCATTTTCCTTTTCAAAGTGTATTTAGCCCATTTTATAATTTAAATAAAATAAACAAAAGATATATATAATATCTTGTTTAATATATATATATATATATATATATATATATATATATATATATATATATATATATATATATATTTCGGCCGAGAAAAAGCAAAAAATATCTAAATTTTTTTCTTATCCTCCAAGTATTTGTATTTAATTCTTTATTTTAATTATGAGATAATATCAATTTATATTAGGATAAGATTACATTTAAAAAAAATAGGGGTCAGCCGAATGGTACGGGATATATCCCAAAAGTTTTGATAAGTTTTGATTTAATCACATTTATTTGATTTTATATCCTCACTTTTACCAAATCACAAAAAAATCAAAACCCTCTCTTCTTTTTTTCCCTTTGGTCGATGGCTCCATCACCATCACCTTCATCATTCAATTTTAATCTCATCTTCATAATCACTCATCTCCGTTCAAATTGATTAACGTAGTCGGTTCATTGAAACGCGATCTTTGCATATATCTTTTTCGTTTCTTGATTTGAGGTTGTCATAAAACTTCATAGTTTTCAATTCTTCATAATTATGATGTTATTATGCATGTATGTATAGTAATATTGCTTGAAATTAATTGTTGTGTTCTATAAATAATTAAAATATGTTAAAAAGTGATTTTTCGATTAATTTAAAACCAGACAGAACTGAAACCTGCATTTTCAGAGTGCGTGCCATGATTTTGTTAAGAAACTTTGGAGCTCTTTGGGTTCCTCTCAAAGAGTAGTGAGATTTCCGTTTAAGAATCATTGATATTACTCAAATTAGTCATATATTTAGTCGTAATATCACGTCCTATTGTTGTTTATTTCGTATGTAAACATAGTAATTCCGTTTGTATTTCATATTATTGTAATATAGTCTAGAATCATTGTAAACTTGAATAAATATGGAAGATTATGTGTGATACAGCTCAGAGATCGAAACCAAGACCAGAAAGCCAAAGACAGAAGGGTGCGCTCAGTGCACCACAAAGGGTGCGCTAGGCATAATTTTGATCAGAAGATTTTTTGGCCAAAACCAAAGTGTGCCAAGCTTTGTGCGCGCCGCGCACAGTAGTGCGCTCAGCGCACCCCTATGCGCACTTTTACTAGAAAAGCAGATTTTAACGTGCGATGTCGAGCTGTAAAGAAAAAGTGGGTTAGGTGAAGAGTGCGCTCAGCGCACCCTTACTGTGCGCGCCGCGCACAGTGTTTTCACCAACTATTCAGCTTATTTAATTCCATTTCCAGCTTCATTTCTTGAGCACCAGTTTCCTTTCTGTTCAGAGACGAAAACATGCGATTCAAAGCAGTTCTTGGGCTTATCAAATTGCATCTAAGCACTCAAATCATTGAAGAATCCAAGATCATTCAAGAGCTTCATCCAAGATTACTTCTAAAAGGTTAATCTTTTATTTACAATGAATTCTATCTTTGTTACTGTTGTGTTTAAGTTTTCAAGCATGATTGTTGGCTAGTCCATTTTATGTTCATCTAGATAAATAACCGAGATGTTGAATGTTTACTTTTGATTGATTGTTATTATGCACGATAGTTTGATGTTTGAATACAAGAACCATTCTTGTTAAGTTTAATCCTTTCGATTCAACTAGTTGATATGTTCATTTGATTAAGAAACATCATCTTGTTAAGTTAATGTATTGATTTACACCTAGTGACATGTGTTTATCCGTCTTTTACCAAAAGGGATAAGTTGAGTTCAAATGGTTAATTTACATAAGAATGTAAGAACGACTCTTGTGGATACTTTGGAATAGCTTAATTAGTATGTGTAATTGTCTAAGAGAATGACCAATTCCTTAGAATTTGTTATACACGCTTTCAACTACCTAGTTCCATTAATTAACATGTGTTAGTGATTTGCCTTATCTACTGACGTTTATAGGGATCTTATTATAACACTTAGTTAATTATTTGGGTTGGGTGAATTGAGCATTTAACCGGACCAAGAGAATGAATTAAGTTAAACATTTAGTTGATATAGGAGTGGATCATGTACAACACACCATTGACTTGATCATTCTTCAAGTCTTCAAACTAGTTGAATTAGTTGATTACAAATAGGAGGTTTTAGATGACAAGAACATCACTTGCGTCGTGTAATCCCGTTTGAGTGTTTGCGCAAGACTACTCTAGGTGAACCAATTAATTAGTTCTCGTGCATAACCAATCAATCCGATCTTAATCCTAAATAACATTCAACATTAAGGGTAAAATGTCTAGATGAACATATTTCTTTAATTTGATATCAAAACTATCGGTTACTTTCATAAACTTAAAATACCAAAAATATTGTCTTTTAATCTTATTCATCACTTGATTCGCCCATCGTAAAAGGGCAAACCAAATATCTTGTAATTGTAATTTTATTAGTTAATCACAATTTAGTTTATAATCCTAATTTGACTTAGATATTGTCTTTGGAACGATACACGGATTTTACCATTTACTATACTACTACACGATCGGGTACACTGCCCGTTAGTGTGTAGCAATCTTTAATCGGTATTTTTCCATACTATTTCATACAACAATTCATATACCACGTTTTGCACATCAAGTTTTTGGCGCCGCTGCCAGGGACAGTTTTGTGTCAAAATAGAATTGTTAACTAATTTGTGATTAAGTAGTTTCTTAATTCTTTTTAAACTATTATAGTCTTTGATTTTTAAACTTATAGAATCGGTGCGTTTAATAGTTTTGTTAGTTGTGTGATTGACAGATTTTAGGTTGCATATGCCACATACCCGAAGTTCAGATTCTCCATTACTTACACCGCTTACAGAACCTGATAGAAAGCTTGGTAGAATCCCAAAAGAAGTACTTGAACTTTTTGAATCTTCATCAAAGCAAGAAACTTTTGAGTCAGAATCAAGTACAACCAAGCCAAGATATTCTGAGTTTGAACCAGTTCATCCTCTAAATTTTGAAATGGAAGGAGAAGCACGGCAGGTGGTACTAAGACAATCAATGGCGGCCAAGATGAAAGCAACCCGAACCGGACAAGGTAGTGCCATTACTCCGCCCACAGGTGAAGAAAAATTTGAAATAAAAGGACCTATTCTTCAAATGATTAACAACATATGTCAATTTGGTGGTTGTCCGAATGAAGATGCAAACGAACATATTCGACTTTTTCAAGAGATATGTCTTCTATTCAAACTTAAACCAGACACTGATCAGGCCATATTTTTAAGACTTTTCCCATGGACACTCCACGAGGAAGCACGAAGTTGGTTTGATTCATTGGCCGAGGCTAAGATAGAAACTTTGGATGGTATGATGGAAAAATTTCTTAAGAAATATTTTCCAGCTTCTAAGTCCAAGAGACTCCAACAAGAAATTACAAAATTCTGTCAAAAGCCGATGGAAACCTTATATGAAGAATGGAATCGGTTTTCCAAAATGCTAAGAGGTTGTCCAAACCATGGTCTGGATACCTTCCAACAAGTTCAGATTTTTTACAAGGGTTGTGATGTTGCAACCCGAATTTCCATTGATCAAGCGGTCGGGGGTTCACTCATGGACAAAAACCGAGCAAGAGGCTTATGAGATAATCGAGAAGCAAGCGATTATTCTCATGAGTGGCATCAAGAACGATCAATTACTCGTAATGCTTGTAGTGACCCGAACTTTTCAATGTTTATATATATATTAAATGAAATTGTTATTTACATGATTAAGTGTTTCCAACATGTTAAGCAATCAAACTTGTTAAGACTTGATTAATTGAAATAGGTTTCATATAGACAATTGACCACCCAAGTTGACCAGTGATTCATGAACGTTAAAACTTGTAAAAACTATATGATGACATATATATGGTTATATATATAGTTAACATGATATTTTGAAAAGTAATCATATCATTAAGTATATTAACAATGAACTACATATGTAAAAACAAGACTACTAACTTAATGATTTTGAAACGAGGCATATTAACGACATTTAATGTATATATATCATATTAAGAGATATTCGTACATCATAATATCATGATAATATAATAATTTAAAATCTCATTTGATATTATAAACATTGGGTTAACAACATTTAACAAGATCGTTAACCTAAAGGTTTCAAAACAACACTTACATGTAACGACTAACGATGACTTAACGACTCAGTTAAAATGTATATACATGTAGTGTTTTAATATGTATTCATATACTTTTGAAAGACTTCAAGACACTTAACAAAATACTTCTACTTAACAAAAATGCTTACAATTACATCCTCGTTCAGTTTCATCAACAATTCTACTCGTATGCACCCGTATTCGTACTCGTACAATACACAGCTTTTAGATGTATGTACTATTGGTATATAGACTCCAATGATTAGCTCTTAGCAGCCCATGTGAGTCACCTAACACATGTGGGAACCATCATTTGGCAAGTAGCATGAAATATATCATAAAATTACAAAAATATGAGTAATCATTCATGACTTATTTACATGAAAACAAAATTACATATCCTTTATATCTAATCCATACACCAACGACCAAAAACACCTAAAAACACTTTCATTCTTTAATTTTCTTCATCTAATTGATCTCTCTCAAGTTCTATCTTCAAGTTCTAACTGTTCTTCATAAATTCTACAAGTTCTAGTTTCATAAAATCAAGAATACTTCCAAGTTTGCTAGCTTACTTCCAATCTTGTAGAGTGATCATCCAACCTCAAGAAATCTTTCTTATTTATAGTAAGATATCTTTCTAAAATAAGTTAATACTCATATTCAAACTTTGATTCAATTTCTATAACTATAACAATCTTATTTCGAGTGAAAATCTTACTTGAACTTGTTTCGTGTCATGATTCTACTTCAAGAACTTTCAAGCCATCCAAGGATCCTTTGGAGCTAGATCCATTTTTCTCATTTCCAGTAGCTTTATCCAGAAAACTTGAGGTAGTAATGATGTCCATAATATCATTCAATTCCTACATATAAAGCTATCTTATTCGAAGGTTTAAACTTGTAATCACTAGAACATAGTTTAGTTAATTCTAAACTTGTTCACAAACAAAAGTTAATCCTTCTAACTTGACTTTTAAAATCAACTAAACACATGTTCTATATCTATATGATATGCTAACTTAATGATTTAAAACCTGAAAACACGAAGAACACCGTAAAACCGGACATACGCCGTCGTAGTAAAACCGCGGGCTGTTTTGGGTTAGTTAATTAAAAACTATGATAAACTTTGATTTAAAAGTTGTTCTTCTGGGAAAATGATTTTTCTTATGAACATGAAACTATATCCAAAAATCATGGTTAAACTCAAAGTGAAAGTATGTTTTCCAAAATGGTCATCAAGATGTCGTTTTTTCGACAGAAATGACTACCTCTTTAGTAATTGACATGTAACTTAAATTTCTAACTATAAAACTTCACCTTTTCTATTTATATTCATAAAATAGAGTTCAATATGAAGCCATAGCAATTTGATTCACTCAAAACGGATTTAAAACGAAGAAGTTATGGGTAAAACAAGATTGGATAATTTTTCTTGTTGTAGCAACGTGAAAATTGGTAACAAATCTATATTAATCATATCCTAGCTAACTTATATTGTATTATACATGTATTCTAATATATTATGTAATCTTGGGATACCATAGACACGTATGCAAATGTTTTGACATATCATATCGACCCATGTGTATATATTATTTGGAACAACCATAGACACTCTATATGCAGTAATGTGGGAGTTAGCTATACGAGGTTGAGGTTGATTCCAAAAATATATATACTTTGAGTTGTGATCTAGCCTGAGACGTGTATACACTGGGTCGTGGATTAATTCAAGATAATATATATCAATTTTTTTTCTGTACATCTAACGTTGGACAACTAGTTGTAGGTTACTAACGAGGACAGCTGACTTAATAAACTTAAAACATCAAAATGTATTAAAAGTGTTGTAAATATATTTTGAACATACTTTGATATATATGTACATATTTGTTATAGGTTCGTGAATCGACCAGTGGCCAAGTCTTACTTCCCGACGAAGTAAAAATCTGTGAAAGTGAGTTATAGTCCCACTTTTAAAATCTAATATTTTTGGGATGAGAATACATGCAGGTTTTATAAATGATTTACAAAATAGACACAAGTACGTGAAACTACATTCTATGGTTGAATTATCGAAATCGAATATGCCCCTTTTTATTAAGTCTGGTAATATAAGAATTAGGGAACAGACACCCTAATTGACGCGAATCCTAAAGATAGATCTATTGGGCCTAACAAACCCCATCCAAAGTACTGGATGCTTTAGTACTTTGAAATTTATATCATATCCGAAGGGTGTCCCGGAATGATGGGGATATTCTTATATATGCATCTTGTTAATGTCGGTTACCAGGTGTTCACCATATGAATGATTTTTATCTCTATGTATGGGATGTATATTGAAATATGAAATCTTGTGGTCTATTGTTACGATTTGATATATATAGGTTAAACCTATAACTCACCAACATTTTTTTTTTTGACGTTTTAAGCATGTTTATTCTCAGGTGATTATTAAGAGCTTCCGCTGTCGCATAATTAAATAAGGACAAGATTTGAAGTCCATGCTTGTATGATATTGTGTAAAAACTGCATTCAAGAAACTTATTTCGTTGTAACATATTTGTATTGTAAACGATTATGTAATAGTCGTGTGTAAACAGGATATTTTAGATTATCATTATTTGATAATCTACGTAAAGCTTTTTAAACCTTTATTGATGAAATAAAGGTTATGGTTTGTTTTAAAATGAATGCAGTCTTTGAAAAACGTCTCATATAGAGGTCAAAACCTCGCAACGAAATCAATTAATATGGAACGTTTTTAATCAATAAGAACGGGACATTTCAGTTGGTATCCGAGCGTTGGTCTTAGAGAACCAGAATTTTGCATTAGTGTGTCTTATCGAGTTTGTTAGGATGCATTAGTGAGTCTTGACTTCGACCGTGTTTACTTGAAAAAAAAAAAAGATTGCTTAACAAATTTTGTTGGAAACTATATATTTTTAACATGTGAATATTATGTGATATATTAATCTCTTAACGTGTTTGATATTATGTGATAGATGTCTACCTCTAGAACAAGTCCCACTGACTCACCTAATAATAATGAAAAGTCAAATGTAAATTGGAATGATTCGTGGACTGATTCACAAGTTCCCGAAGAGGAACCGGAAGAAGAGTCGGAACCGGAAGAAGAATCGGAACCGGAAGAAGAATCGGAACCGGAAGAAGAAATAGAACCAGTGGGGGAAATAATAAAACGGTTAAGTAGAAGAAAATCCTCAACCAACCAACCAAAGTTAATTATGGTCAATGGTGTTTCCGCCAAGGAAGCAAAGTATTGGGAGGATTACCAATTCTTCTATGAATCGGATCCCGACAAGGATTCCAATGATGTTATAGAAATTACCCCAACACAATTTAATAAGGCAAAAGAGAACAATAAGGGAAAGGGCATAAAAATAGAGAAATTTGATTCCAAACCCGAAGAACTTTATATGTATCGTCAACACCCGTATTTCTTAAGTTGTGACAATAATCCGGGAACCTCTAAACCACCAGGTTTTTCTAAACCAATGTGGAAAACGACGGGTCGTATTAGGGGAACATCATATATCCCTAGAAACTTGGCAAAATGAACCAAAACCAAAGAAGAAGAAACGAGCGAGTCGGAATATGATAGTTGTATTCGTGTGGTGTAATATATGTAATATAGTGTGCTTATGCTTTATGATATATGTAAAAATTTCTTGTATTAATAAGTATTTTTTTTATGAATCTAACTCTTGTCTATTTTACAGTATAAAAACACAAAATGGATAGACAACCCAATATTTTAAGAGGCCTACCCGGAGACATAATTGATGAAATCTTGTCTAGAGTTGGTCAGAATTCCTCGGCACAACTATTTAAGGCGAGATCAGTTTGTAAGACATTCGAAGAACGTTCCAAGAATGCCTTGGTTTATAAAAGGCTTTCGTTCGAAAGATGGGGGATATCACATTGGTAAATCCATAAGTTACGATGAGTTTACTTTGACGCATATATTGCGGGGAATCCAAATGCTATTTTACGCAACGGGTTAAGAAATTATTTTGACTCAATATATCCGAATATAGGACTTCGTGATTTAGAAAAAGTTGCTAACATGAAAAATAAAGAATCATGTTATGCTTACGGGTTAGTGATGTTCGCTTCTCACCAAAGTGAGAAAAAGAACATCGGATTACAACTGCTAAATAAAACATTCCCACAAGTGACGGACTCAGTAGTTGGGGTGAGAAACAAGGTTTTTAGATTGTTACGGGACTGTTGGACATTACGTAACCCTCGTCCCTTTGACGACGTTACAACATGCTGTCTTATCAATGGCCATAACAGTTATGTTCCACAAGACCAAGGATGGGAAGTAGTCCTAGTAAAACCAGAATGCATGACTTGTTTCTGGACGTATGAATTACGTGTCTTTATTGCCTTTGCTGAACGACTTGTGTACTAGCTAGAATTATCTTCACAACTATCTTGTATCAAAGTTATTGTGTGCTATATTTCATGCTATATGTAAAATAAGCGGTATTGTAAGTTTGTAAAATATTGTGTAAAAGTTTGAACGCGAAATATTATTATAATCAGTTTTTCATATAGAATTGTAGTAGTTGAATTGTATATTAGCTACTAAGTATAAACTTAACGGGTAGGTACTACCCGAATTTAAACTTATAAAACGCTAATATCAAGAAAAAGCTTTTATAAATGAGTTCATATTATGCTATGAGATACTATTGACTACTCTTAATATTCTGTATGATTAACTTGTTTCATTTGACTATTTGAAGGAAATGGCACCGACTACTCGACAAACCATGAATATGAGCGAAGAAGAATTTCGTACCTTTCTTGCTGCAAACATAGCCGCAGTACAGGCTGCGCTACATACCAACAATAACTCCGAATCTAGCAATGCAGCTAACGGCTCAAGAAATCGTGTAGGATGCACCTACAAAGAACTCACTGCCTGCAAACCTTTGGAATTTGATGGAACCGAAGGACCGATCGGATTGAAACAGTGGACCGAGAAGGTCGAATCGATGTTTGCCATAAGTAAGTGTACTGAAGAGGACAAAGTGAAGTACGCTACGTATACCTTCACAGGTACTGCGTTAACATGGTGGAATACCTATCTAGAGCAAGTGGGACAAGATGATGCTTACGCACTACCGTGGTCAGCATTCAAGCACTTGATGAATGAGAAGTACCGTCCCAGAACCGAGATCAATAAGCTCAAGATAGAACTTAGAGGGTTACAAACCCAAGGATTTGATATTACCACGTACGAAAGACGATTCACAGAATTGTGCCTATTGTGTCCGAGAGCGTTCGAAGATGAGGAAGAGAAGATCGACGCGTTTGTGAAAGGATTACCGAAAAGAATCCAAGAAGATATAAGTTCACACGAGCCCGCCTCCATACAACAGGCATGTAGAATGGCTCACAAACTAGTGAACCAGATTGAGGAAAGAATTAAAGAACAGGCGGCTGAAGAGGCCAATGTGAAGCAAGTTAAAAGAAAGTGGGAGGAAAACGGTGATAAGAATCACCAATACAACAACAACAGCAATTACAACAATAATCGCAACAACTATCCCAACAATCGCAACATCAATCGCAACTACAACAAACGGCCCAACAACAACAATAACAACAACAACAACAACAACAACAACAACAACAACAACAACAACAACAACAACAACAACAACAACAACAACAACAACAACAACAACAACAACAACAACAACAACAACAACAATAACAACAACAACAACAATCATCCCAACAACAATAACAACCGCAACAACAACAACAATCAGAAGCAGCTATGCCAAAGGTGTGAAAAGTATCACTCGGGGTTCTGCACCAAATTTTGCAAAAAGTGTAAAAGAAATGGTCATAACGCGGCGAAGTGTGAGGTCTACGGACCAGGGGTTAACATAACGAAAGGAACAAATGGTGTCGGAACGAGTAATGGCGGAGAAAGTAGTGTCGGAGCAAGTTATGCCAATGTAGTTTGTTATAAATGTGGAAAACCGGGCCACATTATTAGAAATTGCCCGAACCAAGAGAACACGAATGCACAAGGCCGCGGAAGAGTTTTCAATATTAATGCGGCAGAGGCACAGGAAGACCCGGAGCTTGTTACGGGTATATTTCTTATTGACAAAAAATCTGCTTACATTTTATTTGATTCGGGTGCGGATAGAAGCTATATGAGTAGATATTTTTGTGCTAAATTAAGTTGTCCATTGACGCCTTTGGATAGTAAATTTTTACTCGAATTAGTAAATGGTAAATTATTTTCAGCAGATAATATATGTCGGAATCGAGAAATTAAACCGGTTATCGAAACATTTAAGATTAACTTAATACCAGTAGAGTTAGGGAGTTTTGATGTGATAATCGGTATGGACTGGTTGAAAGAAGTGAAAGCAGAGATCGTTTGTTACAAAAATGCAATTCGCATTATACGAGAAAAAGGAAAACCCTTAATGGTGTACGGAGAAAAGGGCAACACGAAGCTACATCTTATTAGTAATTTGAAGGCACAAAAACTAATAAGAAAAGGTTGCTATGCTGTTCTAGCACACGTCGAGAAAGTACAAACTAAAGAAAAGAGCATCAATGATGTTCCCGTCGCAAAAGAATTTCCCGATGTATTTTCGAAAGAATTACCGGGATTACCCCCACATCGATCCGTTAAATTTTAAATAGATCTTGTACCAGGTTCTGCACCGATAGCTCGTGCTCCTTACAGACTTGCACCCAGCGAGATGAAAGAACTGCAAAGCCAATTACAAGAACTTTTAGAGCATGGTTTCATTCAACCAAGCACATCATCGTGGGGAGCTCCTGTTTTGTTTGTCAAGAAGAAAGATGGTACATTCAGGTTGTGTATCGATTACCGAGAGTTGAACAAACTTACCATCAAGAACCGCTACCCACTACCGAGAATTGACGACTTATTTGATCAACTACAAGGCTCGTCTGTTTATTCAAAGATTGACTTACGTTCCGAGTATCATCAAATACGGGTGAAAGAAGATGATATTCCAAAGACTGCTTTCAGAACACGTTACGGTCATTACGAGTTTATGGTCATGCCGTTTGGTTTAACTAATGCACCAGCTATGTTCATGGACCTTATGAACCGAGTGTGTATACCATACCTTGACAAGTTTGTCATTGTTTTCATTGATGACATACTTATTTACTCAAAGAATGACCAAGAACACGATGAACATTTGAGAAAGGTGTTAGAAGTATTGAGGAAGGAAGAATTGTACGCTAAGTTTTCAAAGTGTGCATTTTGGTTCGAAGAAGTTCAATTCCTCGGCCACATAGTGAACAAAGAAGGTATTAAGGTGGATCCGGCAAAGATAGAAACTTTTGAAAAGTGGGAAACCCCGAAAACTCCGAAACACATACGCCAGTTTTTAGGACTACCTGGTTACTACAGAAGGTTCATCCAAGATTTTTCCAGAATAGTAAAACCCTTGACTGCATTAACACATAAAGGGAAGAAATTTGAATGGAAAGATGAACAAGAGAAAGCGTTTCAATTGTTAAAGAAAAGTTTAACTACGGCACCTATATTGTCATTGCCTGAAGGGAATGATGATTTTGTGATTTATTGTGACACATCAAAGCAAGGTCTCAGTTGTGTATTAATGCAACGAATGAAGGTGATTGCTTATGCGTCTAGACAATTGAAGATTCACGAACAAAATTATACGACGCATGATTTGGAATTAGGCGCAGTTGTTTTTGCATTAAAGACTTGGAGGCACTACTTATATGGGGTCAAAAGTATTATATATACCGACCACAAAAGTCTTCAACACATATTTAATCAGAAACAACTGAATATGAGGCAGCGTAGGTGGATTGAATTGTTGAATGATTACTACTTTGAGATTCGTTACCACCCGGGGAAGGCAAATGTGGTAGCCGACGCCATGAGCAGGAAGGATAGAGAACCCATTCGAGTAAAATCTATGAATATAATGATTCACAATAACCTTACTACTCAAATAAAGGAGGTGCAACAAGGAGTTTTAAAAGAGGGAAATTTAAAGGATGAAATACCCAAAGGATCGGAGAAGCATCTTAATATTAGGGAAGACGGAACCCGGTATAGGGCTGAAAGGATTTGGGTACCAAAATTTGGAGATATGAGAGAAATGGTACCTAGAGAAGCTCATAAAACCAGATACTCAATAAATCCTGGAACGGGGAAGATGTACAAGGATCTCAAGAAACATTTTTGGTGGCCGGGTATGAAATCCGATGTTGCTAAATATGTAGTAGAATGTTTGACGTGTTCTAAGGTCAAAGCTGAGCATCAGAAACCATCAGGTCTACTTCAACAACCCAAAATCCCGGAATGGAAATGGGAAAACATTACCATGGATTTCATCACTAAATTGCCAAGGACTGCAAGTGGTTTTGATACTATTTGGGTAATAGTTGATCGTCTCACCAAATCAGCACACTTCCTGCCAATAAGAGAAGATGACAAGATGGAGAAGTTAGCACGACTGTATTTGAAGAAAGTCGTCTCCAGACATGGAATTCCAATCTCTATTATCTCTGATAGGGATGGCAGATTTATTTCAAGATTCTGGAAGACATTACAGCAAGCATTAGAAACTCGTCTAGACATGAGTACTGCCTATCATCCACAAACTGATGGGCAGAGCGAAAGGATGATACAAATGCTTGAAGACATGCTACGAGCATGTGTTATTGATTTCGGAAACAGTTGGGATCGACATCTACCGTTAGCAGAATTTTCCTACAACAACCGCTATCATTCAAGCATTGAGATGGTGCCGTTTGAAACACTTTATGGTAGAAAGTGCAGGTCTCCGATTTGTTGGAGTGAAGTGGGGGATAGACAGATTATGGGTCCGGAGATAATACAAGAAACTACCGAGAAGATCATCCAAATTCAACAACGGTTGAAAACCGCCCAAAGTCGACAAAAGAGCTACGCTGACATTAAAAGAAAAGATATAGAATTTGAAATTGGAGAGATGTTCATGCTTAAAGTTGCACCTTGGAAAGGCGTTGTTCGATTTGGTAAACAAGGGAAATTAAATCCAAGGTATATCGGACCATTCAAGATTATTGATCGTGTCGGACCAGTAGCTTACCGACTTGAGTTACCTCAATAACTCGCGGCTGTACATAACACTTTCCACGTCTCGAATTTGAAGAAATGTTTTGCTAAAGAAGATCTCACTATTCCATTAGATGAAATCCAAATCAACAAAAAACTTCAATTCATCGGAGAACCCGTCGAAAGAATGGATCGTGAGGTTAAAAGACTTAAGTAAAACAAGATACCAATTGTTAAGGTTCGATGGAATGCTCGTAGAGGACCCGAGTTCACCTGGGAACGAGAAGATCAGATGAAGAAGAAATACCCGCATTTATTTCCAGAAGATACGTCAACACCTCCAACTGCTTAAAATTTCGGGACGAAATTTATTTAACGGGTATGTACTGTAGTGACCTGAACTTTTCAATGTTTATATATATATATATATTAAATGAAATTGTTATTTACATGATTAAGTGTTTCCAACATGTTAAGCACTCAAACTTGTTAAGACTTGATTAATTGAAATAGGTTTCATATAGACAATTGACCACCCAAGTTGACTGGTGATTCACGAACATTAAAACTTGTAAAAACTATATGATGACATATATATGGTTATATATATAGTTAACATGATATTTTGAAAAGTAATTATATCATTAAGTATATTAACAAGGAGCTACATATGTAAAAACAAGACTACTAACTTAATGATTTTGAAACGAGACATATATGTAACGATTATCGTTGTAACGACATTTAATGTATATATATCATATTAAGAGATATTCGTACATCATAATATCATGATAATATAATAATTTAAAATCTCATTTGATATTATAAACATTGGGTTAACAACATTTAACAAGATCGTTAACCTAAAGGTTTCAAAACAACACTTACATGTAACGACTAACGATGACTTAACGACTCAGTTAAAATGTATATACATGTAGTGTTTTAATATGTATTCATACACTTTTGAAAGACTTCAAGACACTTATCAAAATACTTCTACTTAACAAAAATGCTTACAATTACATCCTCGTTCAGTTTCATCAACAATTCTACTCGTATGCACCCGTATTCGTACTCGTACAATACACAGCTTTTAGATGTATGTACTATTGGTATATACACTCCAATGATCAGCTCTTAGTAGCCCATTTGAGTCACCTAACACATGTGGGAACCATCATTTGGCAACTGGCATGAAATATCTCATAAAATTACAAAAATGTGAGTAATCATTCATGACTTATTTACATGAAAACAAAATTACATATCCTTTATATCTAATCCATACACCAACGACTAAAAATACCTATAAATACTTTCATTCTTCAATTTTCTTCATCTAATTGATCTCTCTCAAGTTCTATCTTCAAGTTCTAAGTGTTCTTCATAAATTCTACAAGTTCTAGTTTCATAAAATCAAGAATACTTCCAAGTTTGCTAGCTTACTTCCAATCTTGTAGAGTGATCATCCAACCTCAAGAAATCTTTCTTATTTACAGTAAGATATCTTTCTAAAATAAGTTAATACTCATATTCAAAATTTGATTCAATTTCTATAACTATAACAATCTTATTTCGAGTGGAAATCTTACTTGAACTTGTTTTCGTGTCATGATTCTACTTCAAGAACTTTCAAGCCATCCAAGGATCCTTTGGAGCTAGATCCATTTTTCTCATTTCCAATAGCTTTATCCAGAAAACTTGAGGTAGTAATGATGTCCATAACATCATTCGATTCCTACATATAAAGATATCTTATTCGAAGGTTTAAACTTGTAATCACTAGAACATAGTTTAGTTAATTCTAAACTTGTTCGCAAACAAAAGTTAATCCTTCTAACTTGACTTTTAAAATCAACTAAACACATGTTCTATATCTATATGATATGCTAACTTAATGATTTAAAACCTGAAAACACGAAGAACACCGTAAAACCGGACATACGCCGTCGTAGAAACACCGCAGGCTGTTTTGGGTTAGTTAATTAAAAACTATGATAAACTTTGATTTAAAAGTTTTTCTTCTGGGAAAATGATTTTTCTTATGAACATGAAACTATATCCAAAAATCATGGTTAAACTCAAAGTGAAAGTATGTTTTCCAAAATGGTCATCAAGATGTCGTTTTTTCGACGGAAATGATTACCTCTTTAGTAATTGACATGTTACTTAAATTTTTGACTATAAACCTTTACCTTTTATATTTAGATTCATAAAATAGAGTTCAATATGAAACCATAGCAATTTGATTCACTCAAAACGTATTTAAAACGAAGAAGTTATGGGTAAAACAAGATTGGATAATTTTTCTTGTTGTAGCAACGTGAAAATTGGTAACAAATCTATATTAATCATATCCTAGCTAACTTATATTGTATTATACATGTATTCTAATATATTATGTAATCTTGGGATACCATAGACACGTATGCAAATGTTTTGACATATCATATCGACCCATGTGTATATATTATTTGGAACAACCATAGACACTCTATATGCAGTAATGTGGGAGTTAGCTATACAGGGTTGAGGTTGATTCCAAAAATATATATACTTTGAGTTGTGATCTAGCCTGAGACGTGTATACACTGGGTCGTGGATTGATTCAAGATAATATATATCAATTTTTTTTCTGTACATCTAACGTTGGATAACTAGTTGTAGGTTACTAACGAGGACAGCTGACTTAATAAACTTAAAACATCAAAATGTATTAAAAGTGTTGTAAATATATTTTGAACATACTTTGATATATATGTACATATTTGATATAGATTCGTGAATCGACCAGTGGTCAAGTCTTACTTCCCGACGAAGTAAAAATCTGTGAAAGTGAGTTATAGTCCCACTTTTAAAATCTAATATTTTTGGGATGAGAATACATGCAGGTTTTATAAATGATTTACAAAATAGACACAAGTACGTGAAACTACATTCTATGGTTGAATTATCGAAATCGAATATGCCCCTTTTTATTAAGTCTTGTAATCTAAGAATTAGGGAACAGACACCCTAATTGACGCGAATCCTAAAGATAGATCTATTGGGCCTAACAAACCCCATCCAAAGTACCGGATGCTTTAGTACTTCGAAATTTATATCATATCCGAAGGGTGTCCCAGAATGATGGGGATATTCTTATATATGCATCTTGTTAATGTCGGTTACCAGGTGTTCACCATATGAATGATTTTTATCTCTATGTATGGGATGTATATTGAAATATGAAATCTTGTGGTCTATTGTTACGATTTGATATATATATGTTAAACCTATAACTCACCAACATTTTTTGTTGACGTTTTAAGCATGTTTATTCTCAGGTGATTATTAAGAGCTTCCGCTGTCGCATACTTAAATAAGGACAAGATTTGGAGTCCATGCTTGTATGATATTGTGTAAAAACTGTATTCAAGAAACTTATTTTGTTGTAACATATTTGTATTGTAAACCATTATGTAATAGTCGTGTGTAAACAGGATATTTTAGATTATCATTATTTGATAATCTACGTAAAGCTTTTTAAACCTTTATTGATGAAATAAAGGTTATGGTTTATTTTAAAATGAATGCAGTCTTTGAAAAACGTCTCATATAGAGGTCAAAACCTCGCAACGAAATCAATTAATATGGAACGTTTTTAATCAATAAGAACGGGACATTTCAATGCTCAAGTCCAAAGCGCCGGTGCTTATGATGACCTTAGTTCCCTAAGTGTGAAAATAGACGGTGTTGCTCGAAACATGGACAAAATCACCAAAGAAATTCATAGTATGAAGGTAGGTTGTGAATACTGTGGTGGTCTCCATTTAGGACAAGATTGTGATGCCGGTTTAACAATGGCTCAAAAAGAAGAAGTGGCTTTCATAAGCCAAAGAAATAATAATCAATTTCAAGGAAGAGCCCAATTTAATCGAAACTTCAACAACCCCTACAACCCTCAAGGTTAAAATTCCAATTACCAACAAGGGTCAAGTAGTGGGTTCCAACAACAAACTCTGGGTTTTTATCAAAAACCCCAACAAGAAGAGAAAAAGTCAAATATGGAGAGTTTGTTGGAGAAGTTAATTTCATCTCAGACCCAGCTTGTCACCAATATAAGCCAAACAAACGAGAAAAACGAACATCAGTTTAGAAACCAACAAGCCTCAATTCAGAATTTGGAGAAGCAAATGAATGGTTTAGCTACTTTACTTAGTGAAAGAAAACCAGGGAGTTTACCGGGCGATACTAATAAGAACCCCCGAAATGAGCACGCTAATGTTATCACCACACGGAGTGGTCTAACATATGAAGCTCCAAGAATGCCCGAAGATTCTGATTTAAGTGTTCCGTTGAACAAAAATGATGAACCGATTAAGGAGCTGGAATAAGTGGTTGAGAAGGAAGAACGTGAGAAACCCATAGTGAAGCCATATCAACCACCGCTCCCATACCCAAGGAAACAACAACAAGAAAGGCTCGAAGCTGAAAGGTCAAAATTTCTAGATATGTTTAAACAAATTAACATAAATATGCCTTTCGTTGATGTGATTTCAGGTATGCCCAAGTATGCTAAGTTCTTAAAAGACTTACTTACTAATCGGAAGAAAATGGAGGAACTTTCATTCGTCACCATGAATGCTAATTGTTCCGTAATTTTGATGAATAAAATACCAAAGAAGTTAGCAGATCCCAGGAGTTTTACCATACCATGTCTCCTAGGAGATTTGGAATGCATTAAAGCATTAGCGGATTTAGGGGCTTGCATAAATTTAATGCCTTATTCATTGTTTGTTAAGCTAGACCCCGGGGTACTAAAACCAACCCGAATGGCAATTCAACTAGTGGACCGCTCTGTTAAATTCCCTCATGGAATTTTAGAGAATATGCTAGTGAAAGTGGGTACCTTAGTATTTCCGGCCGATTTTGTAATTTTGGACATGGAGGAGGACACACGTGTGCCTCTTATATTGGGTCGACCTTTCCTTAATACCGCTAGAGCTATGATAGATGTTCATGGGCAGAAATTGACCCTTAGCATTGAGGATATTAAGGTTACCTTTTCCGTTGACCATGCCTTGCAATACCCTGAGTCTACTGATGATAAATGTTATTATTTACAAACTGTAGACACGTATTCAGAGTTGTTGCAGGAATTTCCAGAATTGAAAGGTTCGGGAGAATGCATTTTGGCAGAAGGTGATGAAGAGAACATGGTGGAAGAAGTGGAGATGTTGACCACCTTGATGGCTAACGGTTATGTGCCAAATGATGAAGAATACAGAAAGTTGGATTTAAAAAATGAGTATCGATGTAAAACATCGATTGAAGAACCTCCCGTTTTGGAACTAAAGCCACTTCCAAGTCACTTAGAATATGCTTACCTTCAAGAGGATTCTACTCTCCTGGTTATCATTTCATCCGAACTCTCTGTAAGTGAGAAGTCTAAACTTGTTTCCATGTTAAAAGCCCATAAATCGGCTCTAGCATGGAAAATTCATGACATCAAGGGTATAAGTTGAAATGTCCCGTTCTTATTGATTAAAAAAGTTCCATATTAATTGATTTCGTTGCGAGGTTTTGACCTCTATATGAGACGTTTTTCAAAGACTGCATTCATTTTTAAAACAAACCATAACCTTTATTTCATAGATAAAGGTTTTAAAAAGCTTTACGTAGATTATCAAATAATGATAATCTAAAATATCCTGTTTACACACGACCATTACATAATGGTTTACAATACAAATATGTTACAACAAAATAAGTTTCTTGAATGCAGTTTTTACACAATATCATACAAGCATGGACTCCAAATCTCGTCCTTATTTAAGTATGCGACAGCGGAAGCTCTTAATAATCACCTGAGAATAAACATGCTTAAAACGTCAACAAAAATGTTGGTGAGTTATAGGTTTAACCTATATATATCAAATCATAATAATAGACCACAAGAGTTCATATTTCAATACACATCCCATACATAGAGATAAAAATCATTCATATGGTGAACACCTGATAACCGACATTAACAAGATGCATATATAAGAATATCCCCATCATTTCGGGACACCCTTCGGATATGATATAAATTTCGAAGTACTAATGCATCCGGTACTTTGGATGGGGTTTGTTAGGCCCAATAGATCTATCTTTAGGATTCGCGTCAATTAGGGTGTCTGTTCCCTAATTCTTAGATTACCAGACTTAATAAAAAGGGGCATATTCGATTTCGATAATTCAACCATAGAATGTAGTTTCACGTACTTGTGTCTATTTTGTAAATCATTTATAAAACCTGCATGTATTCTCATCCCAAAAATATTAGATTTTAAAAGTGGGACTATAACTCACTTTCACAGATTTTTACTTCGTCGGGAAGTAAGACTTGGCCACTGGTTGATTCACGAACCTATAACAATATATACATATATATCAAAGTATGTTCAAAATATATTTACAACACTTTTAATATATTTTGATGTTTTAAGTTTATTAAGTCAGCTGTCCTCGTTAGTAACCTACAACTAGTTGTCCACAGTTAGATGTGCAGAAATAAATCGATAAATATTATCTTGAATCAATCCACGACCCAGTGTATACGTATCTCAGTATTGATCACAACTCAAACTATATATATTTTGGAACCAACCTCAACCCTGTATAGCTAACTCCAACATTCACATATAGAGTGTCTATGGTTGTTCCGAAATATATATAGATGTGTCGACATGATAGGTCGAAACATTGTATACGTGTCTATGGTATCTCAAGATTACATAATATACAATACAAGTTGATTAAGTTATGGTTGGAATAGATTTGTTACCAATTTTCACGTAGCTAAAATGAGAAAAATTATCCAATCTTGTTTTACCCATAACTTCTTCATTTTAAATCCGTTTTTAGTGAATCAAATTGCTATGGTTTCATATTGAACTCTATTTTATGAATCTACACAGAAAAGTATAGTTTTATAGTCGGAAAAATAAGTTACAAGTCGTTTTTATAAAGGTAGTCATTTCAGTCGAAAGAACGACGTCTAGATGACCATTTTAGAAAACATACTTCCACTTTGAGTTTAATCATAATTTTTGGATATAGTTTCATGTTCATAATAAAAATCATTTTCTCAGAATAACAACTTTAAAATCAAAGTTTATCATAGTTTTTAATTAACTAACCCAAAACAGCCCGCGGTGTTACTACGACGGCGTAAATCCGGTTTTACGGTGTTTTTCGTGTTTCCAGGTTTTAAATCATTAAATTAGCATATCGTATAGATATAGAACATGTGTTTAGTTGATTTTAAAAGTCAAGTTAGAAGGATTAACTTTTGTTTGCGAACAAGTTTAGAATTAACTAAACTATGTTCTAGTGATTACAAGTTTAAACCTTCGAATAAGATAGCTTTATATGTATGAATCGAATGATGTTATGAACATCATTACTACCTTAAGTTCCTTGGATAAACCTACTGGAAAAGAGAAAAATGGATCTAGCTTCAATGGATCCTTGGATGGCTCGAAGTTCTTGAAGCAGAATCATGACACGAAAACAAGTTCAAGTAAGATCATCACTTGAAATAAGATTGTTATAGTTATAGAAATTGAACCAAAGTTTGAATATGATTATTACCTTGTATTAGAATGATAACCTACTGTAAGAAACAAAGATTTCTTGAGGTTGGATGATCACCTTACAAGATTGGAAGTGAGCTAGCAAACTTGAAAGTATTCTTGTTTTTATGAAACTAGAACTTTTGGAATTTATGAAGAACACTTAGAACTTGAAGATAGAACTTGAGAGAGATCAATTGAAAGTATTCTTGTTTTTATGAAAGTGTTTGTAGGTGTTTTTGGTCGTTGGTGTATGGATTAGATATAAAGGATATGTAATTTTGTTTTCATGTAAATAAGTCATGAATGATTACTCATATTTTTGTAATTTTATGAGATATTTCATGCTAGTTGCCAAATGATGGTTCCCAAATGTGTTAGGTGACTCACATGGGCTGCTAAGAGCTGATCATTGGAGTGTATATACCAATAGTACATACATCTAAAAGCTGTGTATTGTACGAGTACGAATACGGGTGCATACGAGTAGAATTGTTGATGAAACTGAACGAGGATGTAATTGTAAGCATTTTTGTTAAGTAGAAGTATTTTGATAAGTGTATTGAAGTCTTTAAAAAGTGTATAAATACATATTAAAACACTACATGTATATACATTTTAACTGAGTCGTTAAGTCATCGTTAGTCGTTACATGTAAGTGTTGTTTTGAAACCTTTAGGTTAACGATCTTGTTAAATGTTGTTAACCCAATGTTTATAATATCAAATGAGATTTTAAATTATTATATTATCATGATATTATCATGTATGAATATCTCTTAATATGATATATATACATTAATTGTCTTTACAACGATAATCGTTACATATATGTCTCGTTTAAAAATCATTAAGTTAGTAGTCTTGTTTTTACATATGTAGTTCATTGTTAATATACTTAATGATATGTTTACTTATCATAGTATCATGTTAACTATATATATATATCCATATATATGTCATCATATAGTTTTTACAAGTTTAAACGTTCGTGAATCACCGGTCAACTTGGGTGGTCAATTGTCTATATGAAACATATTTCAATTAATCAAGTCTTAACAAGTTTGATTGCTTAACATGTTGGAAACATTTAATCATGTAAATATTAATCTCAATTAATATATATAAACATGGAAAAGTTCGGGTCACTACAGTACCTACCCGTTAAATAAATTTCGTCCCGAAATTTTAAGCTGTTGAAGGTGTTGACGAATCTTCTGGAAATAGATGCGGGTATTTCTTCTTCATCTGATCTTCACGCTCCCAGGTGAACTCGGGTCCTCTACGAGCATTCCATCGAACCTTAACAATTGGTATCTTGTTTTTCTTAAGTCTTTTAACCTCACGATCCATTATTTCGACGGGTTCTTCGATGAATTGAAGTTTTTCGTTGATTTGGATTTCATCTAACGGAATAGTGAGATCTTCTTTAGCAAAACATTTCTTCAAATTCGAGACGTGGAAAGTGTTATGTACAGCCGCGAGTTGTTGAGGTAACTCCAGTCGGTAAGCTACTGGTCCGACACGATAAATAATCTTGAATGGTCCAATATACCTTGGATTTAATTTCCCTCGTTTACCAAATCGAACAACTCCTTTCCAAGGTGCAACTTTAAGCATGACCATCTCTCCAATTTCAAATTCTATATCTTTTCTTTTAATGTCAGCGTAGCTCTTTTGTCGACTTTGGGCGGTTTTCAACCGTTGTTGAATTTGGATGATCTTCTCGGTAGTTTCTTGTATAATCTCCGGACCCGTAATCTGTCTATCCCCCACTTCACTCCAACAAATCGGAGACCTGCACTTTCTACCATAAATTGCTTCAAACGGCGCCATCTCAATGCTTGAATGGTAGCTGTTGTTGTAGGAAAATTCTGCTAACGGTAGATGTCAATCCCAACTGTTTCCGAAATCAATAACACATGCTCGTAGCATGTCTTCAAGCGTTTGTATCGTCCTTTCGCTCTGCCCATCAGTTTGTGGATGATAGGCAGTACTCATGTCTAGACGAGTTCCTAATGCTTGCTGTAATGTCTGCCAGAATCTTGAAATAAATCTGCCATTCCTATCAGAGATAATAGAGATTGGTATTCCATGTCTGGAGATGACTTCCTTCAAATACAGTCGTGCTAACTTCTCCATCTTGTCATCTTCTCTTATTGGCAAGAAGTGTGCTGATTTGGTGAGACGGTCAACTATTACCCAAATAGTATCAAAACCACTTGCAGTCCTTGGCAATTTAGTGATGAAATCCATGGTAATGTTTTCCCATTTCCATTCCGGGATTTCGGGTTGTTGAAGTAGACCTGATGGTTTCTGATGCTCAGCTTTGACCTTAGAACACGTCAAACATTCTCCTACGTATTTAGCAACATCGGCTTTCATACCCGGCCACCAAAAATGTTTCTTGAGATCCTTGTACATCTTCCCCGTTCCAGGATGTATTGAGTATCTGGTTTTATGAGCTTCTCTAAGTAGCATTTCTCTCATATCTCCAAATTTTGGTACCCAAATCCTTTCAGCCCTATACCGGGTTCCGTCTTCCCGAATATTAAGATGCTTCTCCGATCCTTTGGGTATTTCATCCTTTAAATTTCCCTCTTTTAAAACTCCTTGTTGCGCCTCCTTTATTTGAGTAGTAATGTTATTATGAATCATTATATTCATAGATTTTACTCGAATGGGTTCTCTGTCCTTCCTGCTCAAGGCATCGGCTACCACATTTGCCTTCCCCGGGTGGTAACGAATCTCAAAGTCGTAATCATTCAATAATTCAATCCACCTACGCTGCCTCATATTCAGTTGTTTCTGATTAAATATGTGTTGAAGACTTTTGTGGTCGGTATATATAATACTTTTGACCCCATATAAGTAGTGCCTCCAAGTCTTTAATGCAAAAACAACCGCGCCTAATTCCAAATCATGCGTCGTATAATTTTGTTCGTGAATCTTCAATTGTTTAGACGCATAAGCAATCACCTTCATTCGTTGCATTAATACACAACCGAGACCTTGCTTTGATGCATCACAATAAATCACAAAATCATCATTCCCTTCAGGCAATGACAATATAGGTGCCGTAGTTAGCTTTTTCTTCAATAACTGAAACGCTTTCTCTTGTTCATCCTTCCATTCAAATTTCTTCCCTTTATGCGTTAATGCAGTCAAGGGTTTTGCTATTCTGGAAAAGTCTTGGATGAACCTTCTGTAGTAACCAGCTAGTCCTAAAAACTGGCGTATGTGTTTCGGAGTTTTCGGGGTTTCCCACTTTTCAACAGTTTCTATCTTTGCCGGATCCACCTTAATACCTTCTTTGTTCACTATGTGATCGAGGAATTGAACTTCTTCCAACCAAAATGCACACTTTGAAAACTTAGCGTACAATTCTTCCTTCCTCAATACTTCTAACACCTTTCTCAAATGTTCACCGTGTTCTTGGTCATTCTTTGAGTAAATAAGTATGTCATCAATGAAAACAATGACAAACTTGTCAAAGTATGGTCCACACACTCGGTTCATAAGGTCCATGAACACAGCTGGTGCATTAGTTAAACCAAACGGCATGACCATAAACTCGTAATGACCGTAACGTGTTCTGAAAGCAGTCTTTGGAATATCATCTTCTTTCACCCGCATTTGATGATACCCGGAACGTAAGTCAATCTTTGAATAAACAGACGAGCCTTGTAGTTGATCAAATAAGTCGTCGATTCTCGGTAGTGGGTAGCGGTTCTTGATGGTAAGTTTGTTCAACTCTCGGTAGTCGATACACAACCTGAATGTACCATCTTTCTTCTTGACAAACAAAACAGGAGCTCCCCACGGTGATGTACTTGGTCGAATGAAACCACGCTCTAAAAGTTCTTGTAATTGGCTTTGTAGTTCTTTCATCTCGCTGGGTGCGAGTCTGTAAGGAGCACGAGCTATTGGTGCAGCTCCTGGTACAAGATCTATTTGAAATTCAACGGATCGATGTGGGGGTAATCCCGGTAATTCTTTCGGAAATACATCAGGAAATTCTTTTGCGACGGGAACATCATTGATGCTCTTTTCTTCAGTTTGTACTTTCTCGACGTGTGCTAGAACAGCATAGCAACCTTTTCTTATTAGTTTTTGTGCCTTCAAATTACTAATAAGATGTAGCTTCGTGTTGCCCTTTTCTCCGTACACCATTAAGGGTTTTCCTTTTTCTCGTATAATGCGAATTGCATTTTTGTAACAAACGATATCCGCTTTCACTTCTTTCAACCAGTCCATACCGATTATCACATCAAAACTCCCTAACTCTACTGGTATCAAATCAATCTTAAATGTTTCGCTAACCAGTTTAATTTCTCGATTCCGACATATATTATCTGCTGAAATTAATTTACCATTTGCTAATTCGAGTAAAAATTTACTATCCAAAGGCGTCAATGGACAACTTAATTTAGCAGAAAAATCTCTACTCATATAGCTTCTATCCGCACCTGAATCAAATAAAACGTAAGCAGATTTATTGTCAATAAGAAACGTACCCGTAACAAGCTCCGGGTCTTCCTGTGCCTCTGCCGCATTAATATTGAAAACTCTTCCACGGCCTTGTCCATTCGTGTTCTCCTGGTTCGGGCAATTTCTAATAATGTGGCCCGGTTTTCCACATTTATAACAAACTACATTGGCATAACTTGCTCCGACACTACTTGCTCCGCCATTACTCGTTCCGACACCATTTTTTCCTTTCGTTCTATTAACCCCTGGTCCGTAGACCTCACACTTCGCCGCGCTATGACCATTTCTTTTACACTTGTTGCAAAATTTGGTGCAGAACCCCGAGTGATTCTTTTCACACCTTTGGCATAGCTGCTTCTGATTGTTGTTGTTGTTGCGGTTATTATTGTTGTTGGGATGATTGTTGTAGTTGCTGTTGTTGTTGTTGTTGTTGTTGTTGGGCCGTTTGTTGTAGTTGCGATTGATGTTGCGATTGTTGGGATAATTGTTGCGATTATTGTTGTAATTGCTGTTGTTGTTGTATTGGTGATTCTTATCACCGTTTTCCTCCCACTTTCTTTTGACTTGCTTCACATTGGCCTCTTCAGCAGTCTGTTCTTTAATTCTTTCTTCAATTTGGTTCACGAGTTTGTGAGCCATTCTACATGCCTGTTGTATGGAGGCGGGCTCGTGTGAACTTATATCTTCTTGGATTCTTTCCGGTAATCCTTTCACAAACGCGTCGATCTTCTCTTCCTCATCTTCGAATGCTCCCGGACACAATAGGCACAATTCTGTGAATCGTCTTTCGTACGTGGTAATATCAAATCCTTGGGTTCGTAACCCTCTAAGTTCTGTCTTGAGCTTATTGACCTCGGTTCTAGGACGGTACTTCTCGTTCATCAAATGCTTGAATGCTGACCATGGTAGTGCGTACGCATCGTCTTGTCCCACTTGCTCTAGATAGGTATTCCACCTTGTTAACGCAGAACCTGTGAAGGAATGCGTAGCGTACTTTACTTTGTCCTCTTCAGTACACTTACTTATGGCAAACACCGATTCGACCTTCTCGGTCCACCGTTTCAATCCGATCGGTCCTTAGGTTCCATCAAATTCCAAAGGTTTGCAGGCAGTGAATTCTTTGTAGGTGCATCCTACACGATTTCCTGTACTGCTAGAACCAAGGTTATTGTTGGTATGTAGCGCAGCCTGTACTGCAGCTATGTTTGAAGCTAGAAAAGTACGGAATTCCTCTTCATTCATATTCACGGTGTGTCGAGTAGTCGGTGCCATTTCCTTCAAAATAGTTAAATGGAACAAGTTAATCATACAGAATATTAAGAGTAGTTAATAGTATTTCGTAGCATAATATGAACTCATTTATAAAAGCTTTTTCTTCATATTAGCGTTTCATAAGTTTAAATTCGGGTAGTACCTACCCGTTAAGTTCATACTTAGTAGCTAATATACAATTCAACTACTACAATTCTATATGAAAAACTGATTATAAAAATATTTCGCGTTCAAACTTTTATACAATATTTTACAAACTTACAATACCGCTTATTTTACATAAAGCATGAAATATAGCACACAATAACTTTGATACAAGATAGTTGTGAAGATAATTCTAGCTAGTACACAAGTCGTTCAGCAAAGGCAATAAAGACACGTAATTCATACGTCATGCATTCTGGTTTTACTAGGACTACTTCCCATCCTTGGTCTTGTGCAACATAACCGTTATGGCCGTTGATAAGACAGCGTGTTGTAATGTCGTTAAAGGGACGAGGGTTACGTAATGTCCAACAGTCCCGTAATAATCTAAAAACCTCATTTCTTACCCCAATTACCGACTCCGTCACTTGTGGAAACGTTTTGTTTAATAGTTGTAGCCCGATGTTCTTGTTCTCACTTTGGTGAGAAGCGAACATTACTAATCCGTAAGCATAACATGCTTCTTTATGTTGCATGTTAGCCGCTTTTTCTAAATCACGAAGTCCAATATTCGAATATATTGAGTCAAAATAATTTCTTAACCCGTTGCGTAAAATAGCACTTGGGTTCCCCACAATATATGCGTCAAAGTAAACACATCGTAACTTATGGGTTTTATAACGGTCCGTTCCTAATCCATTCGGACAACGTCCATATTGATTACAAACGAATTATAAAAGTTGATAACATCGCGAGGTATTTGACCTCTATATGATACATTTTACAAACGTTGCATTTATTCTTAAAAAGACAATCTATCATTACATCAAAATTGATATGTTCGTCTAACATTTCACAATATCCAAATGACTTAATATTAGCCCTTAATGATCTTCAATGACTCGAATGCAACGTTCTTGTATCATGGCTTAAATGGTCCCAACTAGTATCCTTAATTTGAGCTAATGCACAGCGGAAGTCTTAATTCGTACCTGAGAATAAACATGCTTTAAAGTGTCAACCAAAAGGTTGGTGAGTTCATAGGTTTAACATAACAACAGTTATCAGAAATTTCAATAGACCACAAGATTTCATAGTTATAAATATCTGTACACTCGCAAGTGTATAAAAGCATTCTAAGTGGTTGAGCACTTGGTAACCATACTTAACATTTAATCACGTCGCATATTCCCTTTAATATGAAATCTCACTACACTGTACCGAGTGTAGTCACAAAACGAAGTACTGTGCAACCGTTGAATACTGGTCGTCCAGCCCGGTTGGGGTTGTCAGGCCCGATAGATCTATCAACAGGATTCGCGTTTACAATACCGCTGTAAATATTAGTTACCAAGCTACAGGGAAGTATGCCAGTGGTACAACTCAACGTAGAATGTATTTTAAGTACTTGTGTCTATTTCGTAAACATTTATAAAAACATCGCATGTATTCTCAGTCCCAAAAATATATATATTGCAAAAGCAATTAAAAAGGGAGCAAATGAAACTCACCAATTGTATTTTGTAGTAAAAATACATATAACATCATTGATAACTTATAAGGTTGGCCTTCGATTCACGAACCTAATTAATTATATATTTATATATCGATTAATATCTAATTAACAAATAAAATCAAATTATAGTGTACCAATCCTAATGCTCGAGACTAATCTACAAAAGTTAAAAAGGTTGTATTTGACTCAAAATAATTTCCCAAAAATTTGTACATGCTTAAATATTATTGTTTTTACATTTTAAAATATTTTTACAAAATTTATCAATATATTTCTTTTAATAGAATTTTATATAAATATATTAAATAATAAAAAAAATGGCATTTTTTTTTATAATAACTACATTATTTTTATTTAAAACACTACTTTTAATGAATATGTTAATTTTAATAATAATAATTTAATAGTTTTAATAATAATAATAATCAAAATACTAATTTGTTAAAAATATGATTTGTTTTCATTTATCAAAAATAATCATAGCAATTATAGTAATAACATCTCTAAAAATTACTTTTAAATAAAAATGATATTTTTAACGTTGTTGATAATAATCTAATAATTTTAATAACAAATGCGATCAACATAATAGTTTGAAAATTTTAATAAGAATATTAATAAAATCGTAACTATAATAATTCAATAATAATATTGTTGATGATAACGTAAAAATAAAATATTCATTTTTATTAATTTGTACGAAAGTTCAATTGGCTATAACTTCAAATCTGTCCGTCGAATTTATTCGACATCTAAATGAAAAGTTTATAGTTTTTCGCCACCTTTCCAAAAACATATTATTCATATACCTTATTTTAACCGCAAAAGTAACTAATTCAGATTCTATCCTAAATATATTTTAACAAAAATAGATATAAAAATGTACACGATCCCAACCTCTCGAGCACTAGTCAGGGATACACTAAAAGTAAATTAAAAGTTAAGTTTAAAGTGCTCACGTATCAATATTGAGATTCAATATTGCAGGATATTATTCAGACGCAACGGAGATGACAAACACTAGTTTGTCTCACGAGCAAAACCCCCGATCCATACCCATTACTTCCATAATTTGACCCATAATCTTCTTAGTTTTATCCCACTCATAATCTTGTTTTGAAAATATTTGGGCAGAACCCCGTCATAGAATTATTAACACTCATAACACTTACTACTAATAAGATCATCATAATATTGATTTTGATAATATAAATCATAATATAATTAGTAGTATAGTTAATAATAAAAGTAGATATTATGATAAATTTTAGATAGATAAGTAGAAAGAAAATAGAAAAAGAAAGAGAAATAAAAGAAATAAATATGGAGTACTCATGTGTTTGTGTAAGTGTGCGTGTGTGATATATATATACATATATATTTAATATAATAATATAAATATAATATAATAATTAAAATAAAGTAATAATAAAATAATATAATAATATAAAATTTTTAAAACGTGTAAAATAAATAATATATAATAATTCAATTTTAAATCTTACGAATCTTTAGAATTTAAAAAGTTGTATTTCTCAAATACTTTAGGGGTATATTATGTAACTTATAATTAATAATTTCTATCATGTCATTTTCATGTGAATAGTAAATTAATTAATTTCATTTCATTTACTATTTATATAAATAGTAAATGAATTAATTTCGGTTCAACTATTTAAGCTATACATTGTTGTACGTTGTGCTTTACAAATTGTACATTTTTAATTTAACTTCGTTTCTTAAAAAAAATTACAAAAGTTATATCATAAAAATAAAATGACTTAATACGTAAAATTTTAATTTGAAATAGCATCGTTTAAGAAAGTAAATCGTATATATAAATCATGACGGTTTCGAGTTTTAAATTATAGGTTGTTCGTGAATCGTCAGGCAGGGTAAAAGGGTAACTAATCTTTTAGATATAGATTTCAGATTTTCTAGACTCAACATTGAGGTTTTTGCTTATCGTGTCGGATACATAAAGAGTTTAAGGTTTAAATTTGGTCGAAATTTCCGGGTCGTTACAGTACCCACCTGTTAAAGAAATTTCGTCCCCGAAATTTGGTAGAGGTTGTTATAGATAACAATGGAAATGTTTTCATGACGATTATGAGATGAAAATGAAGTTTTATCATTTTTGATAGATATGGATAAAACATTTCGATCATGTGAAGCGTACGAGCGAAGCTATTACAAAAGAGAGTGAAATGATTAAATATAGAATTGTTGTAACCGATGACGTGATTATGATCGATTTCCGGAATTTAAGGGTTTTGAGGAAAATCTTAGGTAATAAGATTTAGTTTTTGCGGCGATCAGAATCTTCTTTGATTTAACGCAGCAATCTGTTTTGATTTCTTTGTCGAATATTTCACTATAAATTTACCTCCTTCCCTTTCTTACTTCCCACATCTTCTATTCTTTCTCTTTAGTTCCTACTTTAAGACATTCGCTAAAATGCTCCATCCCATTCTAATCCTTGTTATATTTCTAACTTTCATATCTTTCATTCTTCTTTTTCATCTATCACCAGAAGAATCTATTCTCTTTTATCCTTTCCTTGGAATTATAATGTTTTTAATTCTCCCGTGCCTTTACGTTGCCATACGTATTGATATGCACGGTTTGTAGTTTCAGGGTTGTTGTTAGGTTTTATATCTTCCCTTATATTTCGATGTTCCTGCTCCTATCCCTTAAAATCATTGTCATCCACAGTTAATGCTCTCTCTTATTTGTTGTGGTTTATGTTCCCATTTCTATTCTGGTGTTTTGTCCCTACGTTTCTTCTTCCCGTCCTCGAACCAAGCGATTTGGAATGAATATAACTAATGCTATCAGAAAGAAATGGTAATGGCACGATTTTGATTGGTCAAATTACCAGGATATTTTGGAAAATTAGAACTATCAGGGTGATACGTTCTAATATGTTTGGAGATTGGATAGAATGTAAGAGCCGTGTAACATGGCACATGATGATGGTACTGTGAATCATCATGCTTCATTAGAAACTTAACATGACTTACTGTAATATAATGAAGTTGATCAAGTTTCATTATTTTATATTAATTCATGCATCAGTTCCCAACACTACTTCAAAACATTCATATTTTAAACTCGGAGGTTTCAGAAGTTAGAAACTAACACAGTTTCTTTTATGTTGTAATGCAGATGTTACGGGGAGATAAATGATCGCAGATAGGAATAGTTGTGGAAATATCTCCAGAGATATGGAGAATATGTATAACGAAAGATATGAAGATATCTTATAATATCTAAGATAAGATGATGATGAAGAATATCATCTTGAAAAGTTTAAAAATAAGGAGTAGAGTTCTTACTAACGGTTTCAGCAGACGCTGGATCATTTGGATCCTTTAAAGACAGGTTCCGTTTTCACCATTTGTTTACGGCCTCCTTCATACTTTGCTCAATCCGTTTTCCAGTTCCATACCTTCTCTTTTTCTCAGCTTTACCACCTTACTATTCTTTGTCATCAAACTTTTGACTGTTAAAGTCGTTTATGATCTTTGCTGCTTTATCAGCATTTTAAGAACTACTTCATAGTCCAGGGTGTTTTCCAGAAACTTCACATTCGAAATATGTAACTCTTAGGGATAGACGTTGTAGGTATGACGGAAGAATTTCTACGAGATTTTCGAAATTACTGATTGCGGATTTCGCCAAGAAGATAACGAGTTGCTGCTGGTGATGTTGTGATATATAAAAGATTCTCCGGTAATGACGGCGAAAGGACATGGTATAAATATTGAGGTTATAGTAGGAGTAGTCTTACTGAGAAGTCGAAGTGGTGCTGTGACAAAATTGGCTACTTTGGAAAGGAATTGTAGGGTTGTTTTCGCTAATAAATAGCATAGGATTCAACACGGTATGTGTTAAACTATGAATTTGGATTCGAGAGTTTGCAGGTGCATAAATATTTTCTTCTGTAGACGAGGTACAACGGGTTTGACTTCTCGATCGAAGTGTTTTCAAGTATCATGAAAAGTTGTGAATGCGATTTGTAATTGTCAAGATACGAATGAGGTTTATGATAGAATCAAGTGGCAAACTTGAAGAATTGTTTAGTTTCATATGTTATAGTCAGTATTTTAATTAATTTTTACTTGTCCATAGTTAGCAGTCTGTTAGTTCGATTGTCCAATAGTACAATAGTTAAATAATATATATATATATATATATATATGTATATAATATTCGAATTAAATAATACATATCGTGACCCGTGTACCGGTCTCGGTGTCGATCACAACTCAAAGTATATATATATTTTGGAATCAACTCCGACCCAGTATAGCCATCTCCCACCTTCACATATAGAGTGTCTACGATTGTTTCGAAATATATATATAGATGGGTCAATATGATAAGTCGAACCTTGTATACGTGTCCCGTTTATTTAAAGTGCGTAAAATAAATAAATATATATCATGACCCATGTACCGTGTTGTCTCAGAATTAATCCGTCGTATTGCGTACATGTGTCCCGACTTAAAAATGCATAAAAGTAAATAACAGAAATTAAATGACGATAAATAAAATTGCGAGAATGTAAATTGCGGAAATGTAAATTGCGATAAATTAAATGTTAATCAGTTAGCTGGGAACAGTTAGCCGGAACAGTTAGCGTGAAATTCTTAATAGATTTTCAATTAGTTAAATCGTGTGTTTCTAACAATTTTAATATATCCAATGTTTTCTTCATTATGCCACTTGTTGGATTCTGATAAGTCAAAATCCGAATATGAAATTTAAATGAGAATGGTTATTCTGGGATAAGCGGATACTAATATCGGTGGTTGTGAGTAGGATAATAGATAATCGTTGAATCAGATTCGAAGAATGTACAGTGTAACTTATTAATGTGAATTCTAAATATTCCTCGGGTGCTACCCACCCGTTAAAATATTCTCATCATTAACAGTTTGTACGAAAGAATTTTTAATTACAATCTTTATGAAAATATACTTGCATATATATTTTCTTCAGATGTAATTAGAAATTTAATGAGTCAATAGAATATTATACTCATTTGATTTATTGTTGACACTTGATTACATGATCTCTAAAATATTAGAGATTACATAATTGCCCTGTCGAACGAAGATGTATGAGGTAAAACGTAAAGCGAAGGTAATCGATATAGAACGATATGTCGAACGAAAATTTAGTAGATAGAACAATACATAGAACGGTGAATATACTCAAGGTATAGTTTATGACATTGAGGTTTACGACGCGGTTGTGGCTGCTGCTGGTGTTTGTAACCGTCGCACATATTTTCCATAGCCGTCACACGAACGCGAAATTTGTTAACTTATACTTGTACACCGGAATGATTGGCGATTGAAGCGCGCAGATGTATAAAATTCGGAATATGAGATGGTATATAATTATGATGAGATATCCGTAAAAAGGGGAAAAGAAATGGTTTCTCGAACAAGTTCGTCGGTAAGTGTTTCAGGTTTATCGCCAAAAGAGTAATTTAGTGGATAGAAAGGTTCCTCGATGTGAAATGATTTTCGGATGTCGTATGATATTCTAACTATATAGAATATCTATATATATTTCCAAAGATTTCATAGTCTTCAAAAGAATTTACGGCATATGTCAGGCAAATCTAGGATGCGCTAAGATATGAATTTCGTCTATACACTATCGATGCACTAAATGCAGTAAGACGTGTCTAGACTTAAGAATGCTAAGCAGGCAATTCCCTAAAGATGATAAGCAGATGATTTCCGACTAAAGTGATAAGCAAAACTTTTTGACAGGCAGACACGGTCGAAGTCCAGACTCACTAATGTATCCTAACAGCTACCAGTTAGACACACTAATGGGTGACCTGGTTCGCTAAGACCAACGCTCTGATACCACCTATAACGGTCCGTTCCTAATCCATTCGGACAACGTCCATATTGATTACAAACGAATTATAATAGTTGATAACATCGCGAGGTATTTGACCTCTATATGATACATTTTACAAACGTTGCATTTATTCTTAAAAAGACAATCTATCATTACATCAAAATTGATATGTTCGTCTAACATTTCACAATATCCAAATGACTTAATATTAGCCCTTAATGATCTTCAATGACTCGAATGCAACGTTCTTGTATCATGGCTTAAATGGTCCCAACTAGTATCCTTAATATGAGCTAATGCACAGCGGAAGTCTTAATTCGTACCTGAGAATAAACATGCTTTAAAGTGTCAACCAAAAGGTTGGTGAGTTCATAGGTTTAACATAACAACAGTTATCAGAAATTTCAATAGACCACAAGATTTCATAGTTATAAATATCTGTACACTCGCAAGTGTATAAAAGCATTCTAAGTGGTTGAGCACTTGGTAACCATACTTAACATTTAATCACGTCGCATATTCCCTTTAATATGAAATCTCACTACACTGTACCGAGTGTAGTCACAAAACGAAGTACTGTGCAACCGTTGAATACTGGTCGTCCAGCCCGGTTGGGGTTGTCAGGCCCGATAGATCTATCAACAGGATTCGCGTTTACAATACCGCTGTAAATATTAGTTACCAAACTACAGGGAAGTATGCCAGTGGTACAACTCAACGTAGAATGTATTTTAAGTACTTGTGTCTATTTCGTAAACATTTATAAAAACATCGCATGTATTCTCAGTCCCAAAAATATATATATTGCAAAAGCAATTAAAAAGGGAGCAAATGAAACTCACCAATTGTATTTTGTAGTAAAAATACATATAACATCATTGATAACTTATAAGGTTGGCCTTCGATTCACGAACCTAATTAATTATATATTTATATATCGATTAATATCTAATTAACAAATAAAATCAAATTATAGTGTACCAATCCTAATGCTCGAGACTAATCTACAAAAGTTAAAAAGGTTGTATTTGACTCAAAATAATTTCCCAAAAATTTGTACATGCTTAAATATTATTGTTTTTACATTTTAAAATATTTTTACAAAATTTATCAATATATTTCTTTTAATAGAATTTTATATAAATATATTAAATAATAAAAAAAATGGCATTTTTTTTTTATAATAACTACATTATTTTTATTTAAAACACTACTTTTAATGAATATGTTAATTTTAATAATAATAATTTAATAGTTTTAATAATAATAATAATCAAAATACTAATTTGTTAAAAATATGATTTGTTTTCATTTATCAAAAATAATCATAGCAATTATAGTAATAACATCTCTAAAAATTACTTTTAAATAAAAATGATATTTTTAACGTTGTTGATAATAATCTAATAATTTTAATAACAAATGCGATCAACATAATAGTTTGAAAATTTTAATAAGAATATTAATAAAATCGTAACTATAATAATTCAATAATAATATTGTTGATGATAACGTAAAAATAAAATATTCATTTTTATTAATTTGTACGAAAGTTCAATTGGCTATAACTTCAAATCTGTCCGTCGAATTTATTCGACATCTAAATGAAAAGTTTATAGTTTTTCGCCACCTTTCCAAAAACATATTATTCATATACCTTATCTTAACCGCAAAAGTAACTAATTCAGATTCTATCCTAAATATATTTTAACAAAAATAGATATAAAAATGTACACGATCCCAACCTCTCGAGCACTAGTCAGGGATACACTAAAAGTAAATTAAAAGTTAAGTTTAAAGTGCTCACGTATCAATATTGAGATTCAATATTGCAGGATATTATTCAGACGCAACGGAGATGACAAACACTAGTTTGTCTCACGAGCAAAACCCCCGATCCATACCCATTACTTCCATAATTTGACCCATAATCTTCTTAGTTTTATTCCACTCATAATCTTGTTTTGAAAATATTTGGGCAGAACCCCGTCATAGAATTATTAACACTCATAACACTTACTACTAATAAGATCATCATAATATTGATTTTGATAATATAAATCATAATATAATTAGTAGTATAGTTAATAATAAAAGTAGATATTATGATAAATTTTAGATAGATAAGTAGAAAGAAAATAGAAAAAGAAAGAGAAATAAAAGAAATAAATATGGAGTACTCATGTGTTTGTGTAAGTGTGCGTGTGTGATATATATATACATATATATTTAATATAATAATATAAATATAATATAATAATTAAAATAAAGTAATAATAAAATAATATAATAATATAAAATTTTTAAAACGTGTAAAATAAATAATATATAATAATTCAATTTTAAATCTTACGAATCTTTAGAATTTAAAAAGTTGTATTTCTCAAATACTTTAGGGGTATATTATGTAACTTATAATTAATAATTTCTATCATGTCATTTTCATGTGAATAGTAAATTAATTAATTTCATTTCATTTACTATTTATATAAATAGTAAATGAATTAATTTCGGTTCAACTATTTAAGCTATACATTGTTGTACGTTGTGCTATACAAATTGTACATTTTTAATTTAACTTCGTTTCTTAAAAAAAATTACAAAAGTTATATCATAAAAATAAAATGACTTAATACGTAAAATTTTAATTTGAAATAGCATCGTTTAAGAAAGTAAATCGTATATATAAATCATGACGGTTTCGAGTTTTAAATTATAGGTTGTTCGTGAATCGTCAGGCAGGGTAAAAGGGTAACTAATCTTTTAGATATAGATTTCAGATTTTCTAGACTCAACATTGAGGTTTTTGCTTATCGTGTCGGATACATAAAGAGTTTAAGGTTTAAATTTGGTCGAAATTTCCGGGTCGTTACAGGTTTCCCAATGTGATATCCCCCATCTTTCAAACGAAAGTCTCTTATAAACCAAGACATTCTTGGAACGTTCTTCGAATGTCTTACAAACTGATCTCGCCTTAAATAGTTGTGCCGAGGAATTCTGGCCGACTCTAGACAAGATTTCATCAATCATGTCTCCGGGTAGGTCTCTTAAAATATTAGGTTGTCTATCCATTTTGTTTTTTTAAATTGTAAAATAGACAAGAGTTAGATTCATAAAAAAAATACTTATTAATACAAGCAATTTTTACATATATCATAAAGCATAAGAACACTATATTACATATATTACACCACACGAATACAACTATCTTATTCCGACTCGCTCGTTTCTTCTTCTTCGGTTTTGGTTCGTTTTGCCAAGTTTCTAGGGATATATGATGTTCCCCTAATACGACCCGTCGTTGTCCACATTGGTTTAGAAAAACCTGGTGGTTTAGAGGTTCCCGGGTCATTGTTACAACTTAAGGACTTCGGGCGTTGACGATACATATAAAGTTCATCGGGGTTGGAATTAGATTTCTCTATTTTTATGCCCTTTCCCTTATTATTTTCTTTTGCCTTTTTAAATTCAGTTGGGGTAATTTCTATAACATCATCGGAATTCTCGTCGGAATCCGATTCATCGGAGAATTGGTAATCCTCCCAATATCTTGCTTCCTTGGCGGAAACACCATTGACCATAATTAACCTTGGTCGGTTGGTTGAGGATTTTCTTTTACTTAACCGTTTTATTATTTCCCCCACCGGTTCTATTTCTTCATCCGGTTCCGATTCTTCTTCCGGTTCCGATTCTTCTTCCGGTTCTGACTCTTCTTCCGGTTCCGACTCTTCTTCCGGTTCCTCTTCGGGAACTTGTGAATCAGTCCACGAATCATTTCAATTTACATTTGACTCTTCATTATTATTAGGTGAGTCAATGGGACTTGTTCTAGAGGTAGACATCTATCACATAATATCAAACGCGTTAAGAGATTAATATATCACATAATATTCACATGTTAAAAATATATAGTTTCCAACAAAATTTGTTAAGCAATCATTTTTCAAGTAAACACGGTCGAAGTCAAGACTCACTAATGCATCCTAACAAACTCGATAAGACACACTAATGCAAAATTCTGGTTCTCTAAGACCAACGCTCGGATACCAACTGAAATGTCCCGTTCTTATTGATTAAAAACGTTCCATATTAATTGATTTCGTTGCGAGGTTTTGACCTCTATATGAGACGTTTTTCAAAGACTGCATTCATTTTTAAAACAAACCATAACCTTTATTTCATAGATAAAGGTTTTAAAAAGCTTTACGTAGATTATCAAATAATGATAATCTAAAATATCCTGTTTACACACGACCATTACATAATGGTTTACAATACAAATATGTTACAACAAAATAAGTTTCTTGAATGCAGTTTTTACACAATATCATACAAGCATGGACTCCAAATCTCGTCCTTATTTAAGTATGCGACAGCGGAAGCTCTTAATAATCACCTGAGAATAAACATGCTTAAAACGTCAACAAAAATGTTGGTGAGTTATAGGTTTAACCTATATATATCAAATCATAATAATAGACCACAAGAGTTCATATTTCAATACACATCCCATACATAGAGATAAAAATCATTCATATGGTGAACACCTGATAACCGACATTAACAAGATGTATATATAAGAATATCCCCATCATTCCGGGACACCCTTCGGATATGATATAAATTTCGAAGTACTAAAGCATCCGGTACTTTGGATGGGGTTTGTTAGGCCTAATAGATCTATCTTTAGGATTCGCGTCAATTAGGGTGTCTGTTCCCTAATTCTTAGATTACCAGACTTAATAAAAAGGGGCATATTCGATTTCGATAATTCAACCATAGAATGTAGTTTCACGTACTTGTGTCTATTTTGTAAATCATTTATAAAACCTGCATGTATTCTCATCCCAAAAATATTAGATTTTAAAAGTGGGACTATAACTCACTTTCACAGATTTTTACTTCGTCGGGAAGTAAGACTTGGCCACTGGTTGATTCACGAACCTATAAAAATATATACATATATATCAAAGTATGTTCAAAATATATTTACAACACTTTTAATATATTTTGATGTTTTAAGTTTATTAAGTCAGCTGTCCTCGTTAGTAACCTACAACTAGTTGTCCACAGTTAGATGTGCAGAAATAAATCGATAAATATTATCTTGAATCAATCCACGACCCAGTGTATACGTATCTCAGTATTGATCACAACTCAAACTATATATATTTTGGAATCAACCTCAACCCTGTATAGCTAACTCCAACATTCACATATAGAGTGTCTATGGTTGTTCCGAAATATATATAGATGTGTCGACATGATAGGTCGAAACATTGTATACGTGTCTATGGTATCTCAAGATTACATAATATACAATACAAGTTGATTAAGTTATGGTTGGAATAGATTTGTTACCAATTTTCACGTAGCTAAAATGAGAAAAATTATCCAATCTTGTTTTACCCATAACTTCTTCATTTTAAATCCGTTTTGAGTGAATCTAATTGCTATGGTTTCATATTGAACTCTATTTTATGAATCTAAACAGAAAAGTATAGGTTTATAGTCGGAAAAATAAGTTACAAGTCGTTTTTGTAAAGGTAGTCATTTCAGTCGAAAGAACGACGTCTAGATGACCATTTTAGAAAACATACTTCCACTTTGAGTTTAATCATAATTTTTGGATATAGTTTCATGTTCATAATAAAAATCATTTTCTCAGAATAACAACTTTAAAATCAAAGTTTATCATAGTTTTTAATTAACTAACCCAAAACAGCCCGCGGTGTTACTACGACGGCGTAAATCCGGTTTTACGGTGTTTTTCGTGTTTCCAGGTTTTAAATCATTAAGTTAGCATATCATATAGATATAGAACATGTGTTTAGTTGATTTTAAAAGTCATGTTAGAAGGATTAACTTTTGTTTGCGAACAAGTTTAGAATTAACTAAACTATATTCTAGTGATTACAAGTTTAAACCTTCGAATAAGATAGCTTTATATGTATGAATCGAATGATGTTATGAACATCATTACTACCTTAAGTTCCTTGGATAAACCTACTGGAAAAGAGAAAAATGGATCTAGCTTCAATGGATCCTTGGATGGCTCGAAGTTCTTGAAGCAGAATCATGACACGAAAACAAGTTCAAGTAAGATCATCACTTGAAATAAGATTGTTATAGTTATAGAAATTGAACCAAAGTTTGAATATGATTATTACCTTGTATTAGAATGATAACCTACTGTAAGAAACAAAGATTTCTTGAGGTTGGATGATCACCTTACAAGATTGGAAGTGAGCTAGCAAACTTGAAAGTATTCTTGATTTTATGAAACTAGAACTTTTGGAATTTATGAAGAACACTTAGAACTTGAAGATAGAACTTGAGAGAGATCAATTAGATGAAGAAAATTGAAGAATGA
Source organism: Rutidosis leptorrhynchoides (assembly GCF_046630445.1). NCBI lineage: Eukaryota > Viridiplantae > Streptophyta > Magnoliopsida > Asterales > Asteraceae > Rutidosis > Rutidosis leptorrhynchoides. Next base: position 167,329,111 of record NC_092343.1, read on the forward strand.
AAGTGTTTGTAGGTGTTTTTGGTCGTTGGTGTATGAATTAGATATAAAGGATATGTAATTTTGTTTTCATGTAAATAAGTCATGAATGATTACTCATATTTTTGTAATTTTATGAGATATTTCATGCTAGTTGCCAAATGATGGTTCCCACATGTGTTAGGTGACTAACATGGGCTGCTAAGAGCTGATCATTGGAGTGTATATACCAATAGTACATACATCTAAAAGTTGTGTATTGTACGAGTACGAATACGGGTGCATACGAGTAGAATTGTTGATGAAAGTGAACGAGGATGTAATTGTAAGCATTTTTGTTAAGTAGAAGTATTTTGATAAGTGTATTGAAGTCTTTAAAAAGTGTATAAATACATATTAAAACACTACATGTATATACATTTTAACTGAGTCGTTAAGTCATCGTTAGTCGTTACATGTAAGTGTTGTTTTGAAACCTTTAGGTTAACGATCTTGTTAAATGTTGTTAACCCAATGTTTATAATATCAAATGAGATTTTAAATTATTATATTATCATGATATTATCATGTATGAATATCTCTTAATATGATATATATACATTAAATATCTTTACAACGATAATCGTTACATATATGTCTCGTTTAAAAATCATTAAGTTAGTAGTCTTGTTTTTACATATGTAGTTCATTGTTAATATACTTAATGATATGTTTACTTATCATAGTATCATGTTAACTATATATATATCCATATATATGTCATCATATAGTTTTTACAAGTTTTAACGTTCGTGAATCACCGGTCAACTTGGGTGGTCAATTGTCTATATGAAACATATTTCAATTAATCAAGTCTTAACAAGTTTGATTGCTTAACATGTTGGAAACATTTAATCATGTAAATATTAATCTCAATTAATATATATAAACATGGAAAAGTTCGGGTCACTACATAAGTCCCTCTTATTGTACACATAAGATATTAATGGAAGATAACTATAAGTCATGTGTACAAAGACAAAGGCGGCTGGACCCTAATACGCAACAAGTCGTTAAAAAGGAGATTGTCAAACTCCTTGATGCGGGTCTTATTTACCCAATTTCGGATAGTCCTTGGGTAAGTCCGGTCCAATGTGTACCCAAAAAGGGTGGCATGACCGTTATCACCAACGAAAACGATAAATTAATTTCCACTAGGACTGTCACGGGTTAGAGGGTATGTATTGATTATAGAAACTTAAATGATGCTACCCGAAAAGACCACTTTCCCCTTCCTTACATTGATCAAATGTTGGAAAGGTTAGTAGGAAAGAACTTTTACTGTTTTCTTGATGGTTTCTCGAGATATTTCCAAATCCCTATAGCACCCGAGGACCAAGAGAAAACCACCTTTACATGCCCTTATGGTACTTTCTCCTATCGACGTATGCCCTTTGGCTTGTGCAATACTCCTGCTACCTTTCAAAGGTGCATGGTAGCTATTTTTTCATGATATGATCGAAGACTTTATGGAAGTATTCATGGATGACTTTTCAGTTTTCGGTGATTCTTTTGACTCATGTCTTAATAATCTTGAGCGTATGTTGTTTAGGTGTGAAGAATCTAATCTTGTACTTAACTGGGAAAAATGCCACTTTATGGTAAGAGAGGGCATTATTTTAGGTCATAAAATTTCTTGTGTGAGATTGGAGGTGGATAGAGGTAAAGTGGAAGTCATAGCCAAATTACCACCACCGTCAAATGTGAAAGGTGTAAGAAGTTTTCTGGGGCACGCCGGTTTTTATCGACGGTTCATTAAAGATTTTTCTAAAATTGCAACCCCGATGAACAAACTTCTTGAGAAAGACGCTCCATTGTCTTTACGAACGAGTGTCTTAATGCCTTTAACCTCCTTAAGGAAAGCTCACACAATCACCCATTCTCATATCACCGAATTGGTCACTTCCATTCGAACTTATGTGTGATGCGAGTGACTTTGCTATTGGTGCCGTCTTAGGGCAAAGAATTGAAAAACATTTCCAGCCCATTTATTATGCTAGTAAAACATTGCAAGGAGCCCAACTTAATTACACTACCACCGAGAAGGAACTCCTGGCAATTGTCTTTTCATTTGACAAATTCTGATCTTACTTGGTACTAGTAAAGACGGTTGTCTACACGGACCACTCGGCCTTAAAGTACTTGCTTACTAAGCAAGATGCTAAACTCGGTTTAATACGTTGGGTCTTGCTTTTGCAGGAATTCGAAATTGATATTAAAGACAAAAAGGGTGGCCGCAAAACCTAGCAGCGGATCACCTCTCTCGCCTTGAGAACCAAAATTTTGAGGTTCTCCATGAGACCGTTATTCAAGATAATTTTCCTGATGAAACTCTCATGAGAATTGAGAAAATTGATGATCCTTGGTTTGTAGACATAGCCAACTATCTTGCGGGTGGATTCCTAGAAACCGGTATGTCACATCAAAAATGAAAGAGATTTTTCAGTGACTTGAAATACTATTTTTGGGAAAACTCGTATCTCTTTAAACGGTGTCCCGATGGGATAATCCGTCGATGTGTCTCCGGGGAAGAATGCAATCAAATTCTTCTCCAATGTCATCTTGGTCCCACTGGTGGACATTTCGAACCCCAAATCACAGGGAGAAAAGTCTATGAGGCCGGTTTTTATTGGCCTACCATCTTTAAAGATGCCCACCAAATATGTAAATCATGTGATTCTTGCCAAAGGGCAGGAAAGATTAGTCAAAGAGACGAAATGCCTCAAAACATAATCCAAGTTTGTGAGGTTTTCGATATTTGGGGCATTGATTTCATGGGACCATTCCCAAAATCTCATTCCAACCAATACATACTCGTTGCCGTTGACTACGTATCAAAATGGGCGGAGGCAAAGGCTCTCCCCACAAACGATGCACGAGTTGTTGTAACTTTTCTTAAAGAACTTTTTGCCCGATTCGTGTAACAACCCAACTTCGCTTTACCAAAAACACGCTAAAAAAAATTATCATGCAGCTGATAATGCTAAAAACGAACATATATTTCATAGCATTATCCCTCAAGAAAGACAAGCTTTTAGTTGCAATTGTTCTATTTACAAGTGATATTCGTTTAAATAATAAAAGGTGAAGACAAAAGACAGATTCGACGAATTAAAGACGCAAATGACCAAAAAGCTCAAAAGTACAAAGTACAATCAAAGTGGTTCAAATTATTGATGAGAAACGTCTCAAAATTACAAGAGTACAAGAAGCGAAACGCAAAATACAAGATATTAAATTGTACGCAAGGACGTTCGAAAAACCGGAACCGGGACCAAAGTCAACTCTCAACGCTCGACGCAACGGACTAAAAATTACAAGTCAACTATGCACATAAATATAATATAATATTTAAATAATTCTTAAAATTATTTATATATTATATTTATTTATAAAAAACCGTCGGCAGTAGAAACAAGCTCATGTGAGCTGGAAAAGCAGGCCATGCGATCGCATGGCCTGGCAGTTATAAAACCATGCGATCGCATGGAGGCCTTTTTCTGGCCACATGCCTATAAAAGGCAGGCTTTGCACGAACCTAAAACACATCTTTTTCTCTTCTCATTCATACGTAAAGATATATATATATATATATATATATATATATACATATATATATATATTATATTATATTTTAATTTTAATTTTAATTTTAAATTCTAATAATAAGGGTATGTTAGCGAATGTTTTAAGGGTGTAAGTCGAAATTCTGTCCGTGTAACGCTACGCTATTTTTAATCACTGTAAGTTATGGTTAATGTTATTTTTAAATTAATGTCTTGTAGCTAAGTTATTATTATGCTTATTTAATGCCGAAATAATCGTGATGTTGGGCTAAATACTAAAATTGGGTAATTGGGCTTTGTACCATAATTGGGGTTTGGACAAAAGAACGACACTTGTAGAAATTAGACTATGGGCTATTAATTGGCTTTATATTAACTAAACGATACCTCGTTAATTTAATATATAGACTTATAATTTGACGTATTTGTATATAACCACATACTCTTGACTGGGTACGATGGGCGGGATATCTATAAATACCAATAATTGTTCATTTTACCGGACACGGAACTGGATTAATAGTTAATAGACTTGTTGAAACAGGGGTGGATTACATTCAAGGGTAATTGGTGTAATTGTTAAAAAGTAGTAAAACCTTGGTTTACACGTAATCGATAACCTGGTGTATTTATTAAACAAAGTATTAAGACCTTGTTACAATTCGAATCCCCAACTAGTTGGAATATTTGACTTCGGGAATAAGAATAATTTGACGAAGACTTTCGCACTTTATGATTATGACTGATGGACTATTATGGACAAATCCAGATGGACATATCGAATAATTCAGGACAAAGGACAATTAACCCATGGGAATAAACTAAAAATCAACACGTCAAACATCATGATTATGGAAGTTTAAATAAGCATAATTCTTTTATTTCATATTTAATTGCACTTTTAATTATCGCACTTTTATTTATTGTCATTGTATTTAATTGCACTTTTAATTATCGTACTTTTTAATTATCGCAATTTTATTTTATCGCACTTTTATTTATCGCAATTTCATTATCGTTATTTACTTTACGCTTTAAATTAAGTTATATTTATTTTTATTATTTTACATTAGGTTTTAACTGCGACTAAAAGTTTTAAAATCGACAAACCGGTCATTAAACGGTAAAAACCCCCCTTTTATAATAATAATATTACTTATATATATTTGTATTTTTATAAGATTAAAACTAATATAGCGTTAAGCTTGTTTAATTTTCCCTGTGGAACGAACCGGACTTACTAAAAACTACACTACTGTATGATTAGGTACACTGCCTATAAGTGTTGTAGCAAGGTTTAGGTATATCCATTCTATAAATAAATAAATATCTTGTAGAAAATTGTATCGTATTTAATAGTATTTCGTTGTAAAAATAATACTATTTCCTAGTACACCTCGCATAACATCAAGTATTTTTGGCGCCGCTGCCGGGGAGAGCTAAAACGCCGAAAGCGCAACGCTAAATATATATAAAAAAATTTAGTTTACTTTTGTAAAAATACGTTTTTGTAAAAATACGTTTTAATACAAAAATATGAAAAGAAAAACAAAATATTTATATATTTTTAATAGTTTGTTATATATATATATATAAAATTATAAAGTTTCTTTATTTTTATTTTAATTTTTAAAATACATGTTTTTATTTATTTATATCATTATTTATTAAAACAGAAAGAAAAAAAAATAAACACTCGAGGCCCGGTACTGTAGCAGCCCAAAGCCTGGCCCGAAATCCTTATCCATGCGATCGCATGGATTTTTAACGTGAGGACCATGCGATCGCATGGCCCTGTCTGACACGCCACAGTAAACCCTAAATCGCATTAATTATGGAGTATATTATAATTATTATTATTATAACCCTAATTAGGTTTAGATTATTTAATTATTTAGTATTAGTTTTAATTAATTTGTTTTATTTAGTTTATTTAGTTTTATAAATTATATAAAATTTAATACTTTTATAAAATAAATAATATAAAAATAATATTTTTTATAAAATTGTACTTTTTGCAACCTTAAGTTTATTTTTATATTTTGTATCTTTTTATTTGTTTTTAGCGTAATATTTGTATTTTTCGCTCGTATTTAGTTTTAAGTCATAGTATTTGCCATAGTTATTTTTATTTCTAGGCTTTGCGGTAAAATCCCTTAAGTACTTTTTCTTTAGACTAAAATTTAGGTGCATTAGAATTTTGCGACGCCGTTTTTTTTATTTTAGTACCTTTTTAAGTTATTGCCATTGGGATATAGTTTTTCTTTTAAGCTTTAATATTTTTAGACGCAACTTTTAATTCTTAGTTTTTTAGTTCCTTTTTAAGTTTCGACGCGCTACTTCCTTATTTTTATTTTTAGACGCCTATTATTTTTCGACCTTTTATTTTTCGACGTTTTTTGACGCGCTCTTTTTCTTTCTTATTTCTCACCGATCTAGTTTTTAGGACTTAGATTTTTTCTATTTCTTATCTAAAATTTCTTTAAATTTCAACGAAAAATTATTTTAAGCGGTTAATTTGATAGACATCCAAATTTTCTGCTTCGTAGTAATAGTTGGATTTGTTAGTGGCTGAGTTGTGAGCTTCCGATTTAAAGGGTTCTGGCTCCCTGCTGCATCTATTGGCTATTCGAAACGTAGGCAAAAGCAGAAAAGTTTATTAATTTGATAACTTAAATAATTTTTATCTTTTATAACTAATAGGATATTCAGTGAATGCACCGAGCAAAACGTTCACCACCTTTTGTACGTTCACCACCTGTAACTCGATCAAGACATCTAGCAAATATTGTCGCCGTTGATTTTTCTTTAGGATCGTCATCTAGTCAACCAAGTACTCCAATTCAAATTTCCGATAATCCATTTTTTGAACCCGACCTCACAATTGAGAATCTGGAGGATCTTCAGGGACAATTCAGAGATCCTGAACCATTAATCTTTCCTCCGGAACCACCAATCATTCAAACAGAGATTGTTGAGGAACCAACCATTAAATCAGAATCCTATAGTGATTCAGATTCAACAAATTCAATTATGGAGAATCAGGAACCTCTAAGTATGGAAGATCGAATGAGAGCTAAACGCACTGGCCAAGGTCACGCAATTACTCAACTAGACATTAATGCACCAGATTATGAAATCAAAGGACAAATTCTACACATGGTGAAAAATCAATGCCAATTTAGTGGTGCGCCGAAGGAAGATCCAAATGAACATCTTCGTACCTTTAATAGGATCTGTACACTATTTAAAATCCGAGAAGTGGAGGATGAACAGGTATATCTCATGTTATTTCCCTGGACTTTAAAGAGAGAAGCCAAAGATTGGTTAGAATCGTTACCTGAAGGGGCGATTGATACATGGGACGTTTTAGTTGAAAATTTTCTTAAACAATTCTTTCCGGCATCTAAAGCCGTGAGACTTCAAGGAGAAATTGTTGCGTTCACACAAAAGCCAAATGAAACTTTATATGAGGCTTGGACTGAAATGTCCCGTTCTTATTGATTTAAAACGTTCCATATTAATTGATTTCGTTGCGAGGTTTTGACCTCTATATGAGACGTTTTTCAAAGACTGCATTCAATTTAAAACAAACCATAACCTTTATTTCATCAATAAAGGTTTAAAAAGCTTTACGTAGATTATCAAATAATGATAATCTAAAATATCCTGTTTACACACGACTATTACATAATGGTTTACAATACAAATATGTTACAACGAAATAAGTTTCTTGAATGCAGTTTTTACACAATATCATACAAGCATGGACTCCAAATCTTGTCCTTATTTAAGTATGCGACAGCGGAAGCTCTTAATAATCACCTGAGAATAAACATGCTTAAAACGTCAACAAAAATGTTGGTGAGTTATAGGTTTAACCTATATATATCAAATCGTAACAATAGACCACAAGATTTCATATTTCAATACATATCCCATACATAGAGATAAAAATCATTCATATGGTGAACACCTGGTAACCGACATTAACAAGATGCATATATAAGAATATCCCCATCATTCCGGGACACCCTTCGGATATGATATAAATTTCAAGTACTAAAGCATCCGGTACTTTGGATGGGGCTAGTTGGGCCCAATAGATCTATCTTTAGGATTCGCGTCAATTAGGGTGTCTGTTCCCTAATTCTTAGATTACCAGACTTAATAAAAAGGGGCATATTCGATTTTGATAATTCAACCATAGAATGTAGTTTCACGTACTTGTGTCTATTTTGTAAATCATTTATAAAACCTGCATGTATTCTCATCCTAAAAATATTAGATTTTAAAAGTGGGACTATAACTCACTTTCACATATTTTTACTTCGTCGGGAAGTAAGACTTGGCCACTGGTTGATTCACGAACCTATAACAATATATACATATATATCAAAGTATGTTCAAAATATATTTACAATACTTTTAATACATTTTGATGTTTTAAGTTTATTAAGCCAGCTGTCCTCGTTAGTAACCTACAACTAGTTGTCCACAGTTAGATGTACAGAAATAAATCGATAAATATTATCTTGAATCAATCCACGACCCAGTGTATACGTATCTCAGTATTGATCACAAATCAAACTATATATATATTTTGGAATCAACCTCAACCCTGTATAGCTAACTCCAACATTCACATATAGAGTGTCTATGGTTGTTCCGCAATATATATATATAGATGGGTCGACATGATAGGTCGAAACATTGTATACGTGTCTATGGTATCTCAAGATTACATAATATAAAATATAAGTTGATTAGGTTATGGCTAGAATAGATTTATTACTAACTTTCACGTAGGTAAAATGAGTAGTTTTTATCAATCTTGTTTTACTCGCCATTTCTTCGTTTCTAATCTGTTTTGAGTGATTCCAGTGGCCACGGTTTTGTATTGAACTTAAATTTATGAATCTAAATAGAAAAAGTATAAGTTTATAGTAGAAATACAAGTTATAAGTCGTTTTTGAAAGAGGTAGTCATTTCCATCGAAAGAACGATATCTTGATGACCATTTTGAAAAACATACTTTCACTTTGAGTTTAACCATGATTTTTGGATATAGTTTCATATTCATATGAAAAATCATTTTTCCAGAGGTATAGCTTTTAAATCAAAATTCTTCTTAGCTTTTAATTATCCCAACCAAAACAGCCCCCGGTTTTACTACGACGGCGTATATCCAGTTTTATGGTGTTTATCATGTTTCCGGGTTTTAAATCATTAAGTTAGCATATAATATAGATATAGAACATGTGTTTAGTTGATTTTAAAAGTCTAGTTAGAAGGATTAACTTTATTTGCGAACAAGTTTAGAATTAACTAAATTATGTTCTAGTGATTACTAGTTTACCACTTCGAATATGATAGCTTTTTATGTATGAATCGAATGATTTTATGAACATCATTACTACCTTAAGTTCCTTGGATAAACCTACTGGAAAAGAAAAAAATGGATCTAGCTTCAACGGATCCTTGGATGGCTCGAAGTTCTTGAAGCAGAATCATGACACGAAAACAAGTTCAAGTAAGATCATCACTTGAAATAAGATTGTTATAGTTATAGAAATTGAGCCAAAGTTTGAATATGATTATTAACTTGTATTAGAATGATAACCTACTGTAATAAACAAAGATTTCTTGAGGTTGGATGATCACCTTACAAGATTGGAAGTGAGCTAGCAAACTTGAAAGTATTCTTGATTTTATGTAACTAGAACTTGTAGAATTTATGAAGAACACTTAGAACTTGAAGTTAGAACTTGAGAGAGATCAATTAGATGAATAAAATTGAAGAATGAAAGTGTTTGTAGGTGTTTTTGGTCGTTGGTGTATGGATTAGATATAAAGGATATGTAATTTTGTTTTCATGTAAATAAGTCATGAATGATTACTCATATTTTTGTAATATTATGAGATATTTCATGCTAGTTGCCAAATGATGGTTCCCACATGTGTTAGGTGACTCACATGGGCTGCTAAGAGCTGATCATTGGAGTGTATATACCAATAGTACATACATCTAAAAGCTGTGTATTGTACGAGTACGAATACGGGTGCATACGAGTAGAATTGTTGATGAAACTGAACGAGGATGTAATTGTAAGCATTTTTGTTAAGTAGAAGTATTTTGATAAGTGTCTTTAAGTCTTTCAAAAGTGTATGAATACATATTAAAACACTACATATATATACATTTTAACTGAGTCGTTAAGTCATCGTTAGTCGTTACATGTAAGTGTTGTTTTGAAATCTTTAGGTAACGATCTTGTTAAATGTTGTTAACCCAATATCTATAATATCAAATGAGATTTTAAATTATTATATTATCATGATATTATGATGTACGAATATCTCTTAATATGATATATATATATATATATATATATATATATATATATATATATATATATATATATATATATATATATATATATATATATATATATATACATTAAATGTCGTTACAACGATAATCGTTACATATATGTCTCGTTTCAAAATCATTAAGTTAGTAGTCTTGTTTTTACAAATGAAGTTCATTGTTAATATACTTAATGATATGTTTACTTATCATAATATAATGTTAACTATATATATAACCATATATATGTCATCATATAGTTTTTACAAGTTTTAACGTTCGTGAATCACCGGTCAACTTGGGTGGTCAATTGTCTATATGAAACCTATTTTAATTAATCAAGTCTTAACAAGTTTGAGTGCTTAACATGTTGGAAACACTAAATAATGTAAATATCAATTTCATTTAATATATATAAACATGGAAAAGTTCGGGTCACTACAGTACCTACCCGTTAAATAAATTTCGTCCCGAAATTTTAAGCAGTTGGAGGTGTTGACGTATCTTCTGGAAATAAATGCAGGTATTTCTTCTTCATCTGATCTTCTCATTCCCAGGTGAACTCGGGTCCTCTACGAGCATTCCATCGTACCTTAACATTGGTATCTTGTTTTGCTTAAGTCTTTTAACCTCACGATCCATTATTTCGATGGGTTCTTCGATGAATTGAAGTTTTTCGTTGATTTGGATTTCATCTAACAGAATAGTGAGATCTTCTTTAGCAAAATATTTCTTCAAATTCGAGACGTGGAAAGTGTTATGTACAGCCGCGAGTTGTTGAGGTAACTCAAGTCGGTAAGCTACTGGTCCGACACGATCAATAATCTTGAATGGTACGATATACCTTGGATTTAATTTCCCTCGTTTACCAAATCGAACAACGCCTTTCCAAGGTGCAACTTTAAGCATGACCATCTCTCCAATTTCAAATTCTATATCTTTTCTTTTAATGTCAGCGTAGCTCTTTTGTCAACTTTGGGCGGTTTTCAACCGTTGTTGAATTTGGATGATCTTCTCGGTAGTTTCTTGTATTATCTCCGGACCCGTAATCTGTCTATCCCCCACTTCACTCCAACAAATCTGAGACCTGCACTTTCTACCATAAAGTGCTTCAAACGGAGCCATCTCAATGCTTGAATGGTAGCTATTGTTGTAGGAAAATTCTGCTAACGGTAGATGTCGATCCCAACTGTTTCCGAAATCAATAACACATGCTCGTAGCATGTCTTCAAGCGTTTGTATCGTCCTTTCACTCTACACATCAGTTTGTGGATGATAGGCAGTACTCATGTCTAGACGAGTTCCTAATGCTTGCTGTAATGTCTGCCAGAATCTTGAAATAAATCTGCCATCCCTATCAGAGATAATAGAGATTGGTATTCCATGTCTGGAGATGACTTCCTTCAAATACAGTCGTGCTAACTTCTCCATCTTGTCATCTTCTCTTATTGGCAGGAAGTGTGCTGATTTGGTGAGACGATCAACTATTACCCAAATAGTATCAAAACCACTTGCAGTCCTTGGCAATTTAGTGATGAAATCCATGGTAATGTTTTCCCATTTCCATTCCGGGATTTCGGGTTGTTGAAGTAGACCTGATGGTTTCTGATGCTCCGTTTTGACCTTAGAACACGTCAAACATTCCCCTACGTATTTAGCAACATCGGCTTTCATACCTGGCCACCAAAAATGTTTCTTGAGATCCTTGTACATCTTCCCCGTTCCAGGATGTATTGAGTATCTGGTTTTATGAGCTTCTCTAAGTACCATTTCTCTCATATCTCTAAATTTTGGTACCCAAATCCTTTTAGCCCTATACCAGGTTCCATCTTCCCGAATATTAAGATGCTTCTCCGATCCTTTGGGTATTTCATTCTTTAAATTTCCTTCTTTTAAAACTCCTTGTTGCGCCTCCTTTATTTGAGTAGTAAGATTATTGTGAATCATTATATTCATAGATTTTACTCGAATGGGTTCTCTGTCCTTTCTACTCAAGGCGTCGGCTACCACATTTGCCTTCCCCGGGTGGTAATGAATCTCAAAGTCGTAATCATTCAACAATTCAATCCACCTACGCTGTCTCATGTTCAGTTGTTTCTGATTAAATATGTGTTGAAGAATTTTGTGGTCGGTATATATAATACTTTTGACCCCATATAAGTAGTGCCTCCAAGTCTTTAATGCAAAAACAACCGCGCCTAATTCCAAATCATGCGTCGTATAATTTTGTTCGTGAATCTTCAATTGTCTAGACGCATAAGCAATCACCTTCGTTCGTTGCATTAATACACAATCGAGACCTTGCTTTGATGCGTCACAATAAATCACAAAATCATCATTCCCTTCAGGCAATGACAATATAGGTGCCGTAGTTAGCTTTTTCTTCAATAACTGAAACGTTTTCTCTTTTTCATCCTTCCATTCAAATTTCTTCCCTTTATGCGTTAATGAAGTCAAGGGTTTTGCTATTCTGGAAAAGTCTTGGATGAACCTTCTGTAGTAACCAGCTAGTCCTAAAAACTGGCGTATGTGTTTCGGAGTTTTCGGGGTTTCCCACTTTTCAACAGTTTCTATCTTTGCCGGATCCACCTTAATACCTTCTTTGTTCACTATGTGACCGAGGAATTGAACTTCTTCCAACCAAAATGCACACTTTGAAAATTTAGCGTACAATTCTTCCTTCCTCAATACTTCTAACACCTTTCTCAAATGTTGACCGTGTTCTTGGTCATTCTTTGAGTAAATAAGTATGTCATCAATGAAAACAATGACAAACTTGTCAAGGTATGGTCCACACACTCGGTTCATAAGGTCCATGAACACAGCTGGTGCATTAGTTAAACCAAACGGCATGATCATAAACTCGTAATGACCGTAACGTGTTCTGAAAGCAGTCTTTGGAATATCATCTTCTTTCACCCGCATTTGATGATACCCGGAACGTAAGTTAATCTTTGAATAAACAGACGAGCCTTGTAGTTGATCAAATAAGTCATCGATTCTCGGTAGTGGGTAGCGGTTCTTGATGGTAAGTTTGTTCAACTCTCGGTAGTCGATACACAACCTGAATGTACCATCTTTCTTCTTGACAAACAAAACAGGAGCTCCCCACGGTGATGTGCTTGGTCGAATGAAACCACGCTCTAAAAGTTCTTGTAATTGGCTTTGCAGTTCTTTCATCTCGCTGGGTGTGAGTCTGTAAGGAGCACGAGCTATTGGTGCAGCTCCTGGTACAAGATCTATTTGAAATTCAACGGATCGATGTGGGGGTAATCCCGGTAATTCTTTCGGAAATACATTGGGAAATTCTTTTGCGACGGGAACATCATTGATGCTCTTTTCTTCAGTTTGTACTTTCTCGACGTGTGCTAGAACAGCATAGCAACCTTTTCTTATTAGTTTTTGTGCCTTCAAATTACTAATAAGATGTAGCTTCGTGTTGCCCTTTTCTCCGTACATCATTAAGGGTTCTCCTTCTTCTCGTACAATGCGAATTGCATTTTTATAACATACGATCTCTGCTTTCACCTTCTTCAGCCAGTCCATGCCAACTATTTCATCGAAACTCCCTAACTCTACTGGTATCAAATCAATCTTAAATATTTCACTACCTAGTTTAATTTCTCGATTCCGGCATATATAATCTGCTGAAATTAATTTACCGTTTGCTAATTCGAGTAAAAATTTACTATCCAACAGCGTCAATGGACAACTTAATTTAGCACAAAAATCTCTACTCATATAGCTTCTATCCGCACCCGAATCAAATAAAACGTAAGCAGATTTATTCTCAATAAGAAACATACCCGTAACAAGCTCCGGGTCTTCCTGTGCCTCTGCTGCATTAATATTGAAAACTCTTCTGCGGCCTTGTCCATTCGTGTTCTCTTGGTTTGGGCAATTTCTAATAATGTGGCCCGGTTTTCCACATTTATAACAAACTACATTGTCATAACTTGCTCCGACACTACTTGCTCCACCATTACTCTTTCCGACACCATTAGTTCCTTTCGTTCTGTTAACCCCTGGTCCGTAGACCTCATACTTCACCGCGCTATGACCATTTCTTTTACACTTGTTGCAAAATTTGGTGCAAAACCCCGAGTGATACTTTTCACACCTTTGGCATAGCTGCTTCTGATTATTGTTGTTGTTGCGGTTGTTATTATTATTGGGATGATTGTTGTAGTTGCTGTTGTTGTTGTTGTTGTTGTTGTTGTTGTTGTTGGGCCGTTTGTTGTAGTTGCGATTGATGTTGCGATTGTTGGGATAGTTGTTGCAATTATTGTTGTAATTGCTGTTGTTGTTGTATTGGTGATTCTTATCACCGTTTTCCTCCCACTTTCTTTTGACTTGCTTCACATTGGCCTCTTCAGCAGTCTGTTCTTTAATTCTTTCTTCAATCTGGTTCACTAGTTTGTGAGCCATTCTACATGCCTGTTGTATGGAGGCGGGCTCATGTGAACTTATATCTTCTTGGATTCTTTCCGGTAATCCTTTCACAAACGCGTCGATCTTCTCTTCCTCATCTTCGAACGCTCCCAGACACAATAGGCATAATTCTGTGAATCGTCTTTCGTACGTGGTAATATCAAATCTTTGGGTTCGTAACCCTCTAAGTTCTGTCTTGAGCTTATTGACCTCGGTTCTGGGACGGTACTTCTCGTTCATCAAGTGCTTGAATGCTGACCACGGTAGTGCGTAAGCATCATCTTGTCCCACTTGCTCTAGATAGGTATTCCACCATGTTAACGTAGAACCTATGAAGGTATGCGTAGCGTACTTCACTTTGTCCTCTTCAGTACACTTACTTATGGCAAACACCGATTCGACCTTCTCGGTCCACCGTTTCAATCCGATCGGTCCTTCGGTTCCATCAAATTCCAAAGGTTTGCAGGCAGTGAATTCTTTGTTGGTGCATCCTACACGATTTCCTGTACTGCTAGATCCAAGGTTATTGTTGGTATGTAGTGCGGCCTGTACTGCGGCTATGTTTGAAGCAAGAAAAGCACGAAATTCCTCTTCACTCATATTCAAGGTGTGTCGAGTAGTCGGTGCCATTTCCTTCAAAATTGTCAAATGAAACGAGTTAATCATATAGAATATCAAGAGTAGTCAATAGTATTTCGTAGCGTAATATGAACTTATTTATAAAAGCTCTTTCTTCATATTAGCATTTTATACTCTTTAATTCGGGTAGTACCTACCCGTTAAGTTCATACTTAGTAGCTAACATACCATTTCAACTACTACAATTCTATATGAAAAACTAATCACAAAAAAATATATATCATATTCAAACCTTTATACAATAACTTGCAAACTTACAATACCGCTATTTTACATATAGCATGAAATATAGCACATAAAACTTTGATACAAAGTAGTTGCGAAGATAATTCTAGCTAATAAATAAGGCGTTCAGCAAAGGCAACAAAGACATGTAATTCATACGTCCAGAAACAAGTCATGCATTCTGGTTTTACTAATACCACTTCCCATCCTTGGTCTTGTGGAACGTAACCGTTATGACCGATAGTATGACAACGTGTTGTAATGTCGTCAAAAGGACGAAGGTTACGTAATGACCAACAGTCTCGTAATAACCTAAAAACCTTATTTCTTACCCCAATTATCGACTCCGTCACTTGTGGGAACGTTTTGTTTAATCGTTGTAGCCCGATATTCTTTTTCTCACTTTGGTGAGAAGCGAACACTACTAACCCGTAAGCATAACATGCTTCTTTATGTTGCATGTTAGCCGCTTTTTCTAAATCATGAAGTCCTATAATCGGATACATTGAGTCAAAATAATTTCTTAACCCGTTGCGTAAAATAGCATTTGGGTTCCCCGCAATATATGCGTCAAAGTAAGCACATTGTAACTTATGGGTTTCCCAATGTGATATCCCCCATCTTTCAAACAAAAGCCTTTTATAAACCAAGGCATTCTTGGAACGTTCTTCGAATGTCTTACAAACTGATTTTGCCATAAATAGTTGTGCCGAGGAATTCTGACCGACTCTAGACAAGATTTCATCAATCATGTCTCCGGGTAAGTCTTCTAAAATATTGGGTTGTCTATCCATTTTGTGTTTTTATACTGTGAAATAGACATGAGTTAGATTCATAAAAGATACTTATTAATACAAGCAATTTTTTATATTTATCGTAAAGCATAAGCATACTATATTACATATATTACACCGCACATTGCTAAGTTTTCGAACTTGGTTCTTTTTGCTAAGTTTTTAGGGATATATGATGTTCCCCTACTACGAGCCGTCATTTTCCACATTGGTTTAGAAAAACCTGGCGGTTTAGAGGTTCCCGGGTTATTGTCACAACTTAAGAAATACGGGTGTTGACGATACATATAAAGTTCATCGGGTTTGGAATCAGATTTCTCTATTTTTATGCCCTTTCCCTTATTGTTCTCTTTTGCCTTATTAAATTGTGTTGGGGGTAATTTCTATAACATCATCGGAATCCTTGTCGGGATCCGATTCATCGGAGAATTGGTAATCCTCCCAGTACTTTGCTTCCTTGGCGGAAACACCATTGACCATAATTAACTTTGGTCGGTTGGTTGAGGATTTTCTTCTACTTAACCGTTTTATTATTTCCTCCACCGGTTCTATTTCTTCTTCCGGTTCCGATTCTTCTTCCGGTTCCGATTCTTCTTCCGGTTCCGACTCTTCTTCCGGTTCCTCTTCGGGAACTTGTGAATCAGTCCACGAATCATTCCAATTTACATTTAACTCTTCATTATTATTAGGTGAGTCAATGGGACTTGTTCTAGAGGTAGACATCTATCACATAATATCAAACACGTTAAGAGATTAATATATCACATAATATTCACATGTTAAAAATATATAGTTTCCAACAAAATTTGTTAAGCAATCATTTTTCAAGTAAACACGGTCGAAGTCCAGACTCACTAATGCATCCTAACAAACTCGATAAGACACACTAATGCAAAATTCTGGTTCTCTAAGACCAATGCTCTGATACCAACTGAAATGTCCCGTTCTTATTGATTAAAAGCGTTCCATATTAATTGATTTCGTTGCGAGGTTTTGACCTCTATATGAGGCGTTTTTCAAAGACTGCATTCATTTTAAAACAAACCATAACCTTTATTTCATCAATAAAGGTTTAAAAAGCTTTACGTAGATTATCAAATAATGATAATCTAAAATATCCTGTTTACACACGACTATTACATAATGGTTTACAATACAAATATATTACAACGAAATAAGTTTCTTGAATGCAGTTTTTACACAATATCATACAAGCATGGACTCCAAATCTTGTCTGTATTTAAGTATGCGACAGCGAAAGCTCTTAATAATCACCTGAGAATAAACATGCTTAAAACTTCAACAAAAATGTTGGTGAGTTATAGGTTTAACCTATATATATCAAATCGTAACAATAGACCACAAGATTTCATATTTCAATACATATCCCATACATAGAGATAAAAATCATTCATATGGTGAACACCTGGTAACCGACATTAACAAGATGCATATATAAGAATATCCCCATCATTCCGGGACACCCTTCGGATATGATATAAATTTCGAAGTACTAAAGCATCCGGTACTTTGGATGGGGCATGTTGGGCCCAATAGATCTATCTTTAGGATTCGCGTCAATTAGGGTGTCTGTTCCCTAATTCTTAGATTACCAGACTTAATAAAAAGGGGCATATTCGATTTTGATAATTCAACCATAGAATGTAGTTTCACGTACTTGTGTCTATTTTGTAAATCATTTATAAAAACTGCATGTATTCTCATCCTAAAAATATTAGATTTTAAAAGTGGGACTATAACTCACTTTCACATATTTTTACTTCGTCAGGAAGTAAGACTTGGCCACTGGTTGATTCACGAACCTATAACAATATATACATATATATCAAAGTATGTTCAAAATATATTTACAATACTTTTAATACATTTTGATGTTTTAAGTTTATTAAGTCAGCTGTCCTCGTTAGTAACCTACAACTAGTTGTCCACAGTTAGATGTACAGAAATAAATCGATAAATATTATCTTGAATCAATCCACAACACAGTGTATACGTATCTCAGTATTGATCACAACTCAAACTATATATATTTTTTGGAATCAACCTCAACCCTGTATAGCTAACTCCAACATTCACATATAGAGTGTCTATAGTTGTTCCGCAATATATATATATATAGATGGGTCAACATGATAGGTCGAAACATTGTATACATGTCTATGGTATCTCAAGATTACATAATATACAATATAAGTTGATTAGGTTATGGTTGGAATAGATTTATTACTAACTTTCACGTAGGTAAAATGAGTAGTTTTTATCAATCTTGTTTTACTCGCCATTTCTTCGTTTCTAATCCGTTTTGAGTGATTCCAGTGGCCACGGTTTCGTATTGAACTTAACTTTATGAATATAAATAGAAAAAGTATAAGTTTATAGTCGGAAATACAAGTTACAAGTCATTTTTGAAAGAGGTAGTCATTTCCGTCGAAAGAACGACATCTTGATGACCATTTTGAAAAACATACTTTCACTTTGAGTTTAACCATGATTTTTGGATATAGTTTCATATTCATAAGAAAAATAATTTTTCCAGAAGTATAGCTTTTAAATCAAAGTTCTTCTTAGCTTTTAATTATCCCAACCAAAACAGCCCCCGGTTTTACTACGACGGCGTATATCCAGTTTTATGGTGTTTATCGTGTTTCTGGGTTTTAAATCATTAAGTTAGCATATCATATAGATATAGAATATGTGTTTAGTTGATTTTGAAAGTCTAGTTAGACAGATTAACTTTATTTGCGAACAAGTTTAGAATTAACTAAATTATGTTCTAGTGATTACTAGTTTACCACTTCGAATATGATAGCTTTTTATGTATGAATCGAATGATGTTATGAACATCATTAATACCTTAAGTTCCTTGGATAAACCTTCTGGAAAAGTGAAAAATGGATCTAGCTTCAACGGATCCATGGATGGCTCGAAGTTCTTGAAGCAGAATCATGACACGAAAACAAGTTCAAGTAAGATCATCACTTGAAATAAGATTGTTATAGTTATAGAAATTGAACCAAAGTTTGAATATGATTATTACCTTGTATTAGAATGATAACCTACTGTAATAAACAAATATTTCTTGAGGTTGGATGATCACCTTACAAGATTGGAAGTGAGCTAGCAAACTTGAAAGTATTCTTGATTTTATGTAACTAGAACTTGTAGAATTTATGAAGAACACTTAGAACTTGAAGTTAGAACTTGAGAGAGATCAATTAGATGAAGAAAATTGAAGAATGAAAGTTTTTGTAGGAGTTTTTGGTCGTTGGTGTATGGATTAGATATAAAGGATATGTAATTTTGTTTTCATGTAAATAAGTCATGAATGATTACTCATATTTTTGTAATTTTATGAGATATTTCATGCTAGTTGCCAAATGATGGTTCCCACATGTGTTAGGTGACTCACATGGGCTGCTAAGAGCTGATCATTAGAGTGTATATACCAATAGTACATACATCTAAAAGCTGTGTATTGTACGAGTACGAATACGGGTGCATACGAGTAGAATTGTTGATGAAACTGAACGAGGATGTAATTGTAAGCATTTTTGTTAAGTAGAAGTATTTTGATAAGTGTCTTGAAGTCTTTCAAAAGTGTATGAATACATATTAAAACACTACATGTATATACATTTTAACTGAGTCGTTAAGTCATCGTTAGTCGTTACATGTAAGTGTTGTTTTGAAACCTTTAGGTTAACGATCTTGTTAAATGTTGTTAACCCAATATTTATAATATCAAATGAGATTTTATATTATTATATTATCATGATATTATGATGTACGAATATCTCTTAATATGATATATATATATACATTAAATGTCGTTACAACGATAATCGTTACATATATGTCTCGTTTCAAAATCATTAAGTTAGTAGTCTTGTTTTTACAAATGAAGTTCATTGTTAATATACTTAATTATATGTTTACTTATCATAATATAATGTTAACTATATATATAACCATATATATGTCATCATATAGTTTTTACAAGTTTTAACGTTCGTGAATCACTGGTCAACTTGGGTGGTCAATTGTCTATATGAAACCTATTTCAATTAATCAAATCTTAACAAGTTTGATTGCTTAACATGTTGGAAACACTTAATCATGTAAATATCAATTTCATTTAATATATATAAATATGGAAAAGTTCGGGTCACTACATTGACAAGATTTGGAATGTTATTGAGAGGATGTCCACAACATGGTTTAGACACTTGTCAAATAGTACAAATATTCTACCAAGGATGCGACATCACTACAAGAAAAGACATCGATATAGCTGCTAGTGGTTCCATTATGAAGAAAACAGCAACTGATGCTTACAAAATTATTGATAACACTGCTTTCCACTCACATGAGTGGCATCAAGAAAAAGATATCGTTAGATCATCTAAAGCAGCTAGAGCCGATTCTAGCCATGACTTAGATTCTATTTCTACAAAGATATATGCTGTCGAGAGACGAATGGAAAAGATGACTAAGGATATACACTCAATACGAATTAGTTGTGAGCAGTGTGGAGGACCACATTTAACAAAAGATTGTCTCAGTATTGAACTAACAATGGAA
The DNA here is from genome assembly GCF_046630445.1 of Rutidosis leptorrhynchoides. Lineage (NCBI taxonomy): Eukaryota > Viridiplantae > Streptophyta > Magnoliopsida > Asterales > Asteraceae > Rutidosis > Rutidosis leptorrhynchoides. Next base: position 167,349,753 of record NC_092343.1, read on the forward strand.
CAAAGGGAGAATGTTTCATACATAAACCAAAGGCCTGGAAATAATTATCAGAATAATTATCAACCGCCAAAACCAATTTACAATCAAAACCAGAATTATAATCGAAATGTTTCATACAACAACCAACAAGGTCCTAGCAATCAACAAATATCCAACAATACTTACAATCAGCAAAGACCTAATTTTCAAAATAAACCACCATAAACCGATGATAAAAAGCCAAATTTAGAAGATATGATGTCGAAGCTAGTTGAATTTCTAACTCAATTTTTCATATCTCAGAAACAAACCAATGAACAAAATGCTCAAGCATTTAGAAATCAACAAGCTTCTATTCAAAATTTGGAACAAGAAGTGAGCAACCTAGCAAGGTTGATAGGTGAAAGAAAACCCTGGAAGTCTACCTAGTGATACAAATGCTAACCCCCGGAATGAAACAGCTAAAGCCATTACCACGAGAAGTGGTATTACACTTAAACCACCTGAAATACCTGTAATTTCTGATGAAGCTATTCCTACTCCACAAGAACCACAATCTGATCAAGATAAGGAAAAAGAACCGGTAGTTGAAAAGGTTAATGAAGATAACACTGTTAAGGCTAAACCTTATGTTAAACCATACCAACCACCACTTCCTTACCCGAGTAAAATGAGAAAAGAGAAACTTGAAGCCGAGCAATCCAAATTCTTGGATATGTTTAAATAGATAAATGTAAATCTTCCTTTCATTGATGTAATTTCAGGAATGCCTAGATATGCTAAATTTCTGAAAAGATCTAATCACAAATAGAAAGAAAATAGAAGAACTTTCAGCTATTACAATGAATGCTAATTGTTCTACAGTGATGTTGAATAAGATACCAGAAAAACTTTCTGATCCAGGAAGTTTCACAATTCCATGTTTTCTGGGTAGTCTTAGTTCAATAGAAGCATTGGCAGACTTAGGTGCTAGTATAAATTTAATGCCATATTCACTATACAATAAACTAGACCTTAGAGAATTGAAACCAACACGAATAAGTATACAACTAGTCGATCGATCAATAAAATATCCTAGAGGGATAATGGAGAACATGCTAGTTAAAGTTGGTACTTTAGTATTTCCAGTAGATTTTGTTATTCTGGACATGGAAGAAGATTCTCGAGTTCCTCTCATATTAGGAAGACCATTTTTAAACACGGCTAAAGCAATAATAGACATGTTTGGTAAGAAACTGACCCTAAGTATAGAGGATGAGAGTGTTGCCTTTTCAGTTGATAGAGCAATGCAACAACCGCAATCTGCAGATGATACATGTTATTATATTTAAACTATAGAATCACATGCAGAATTGTTAGAAGAATTTCCAGAATTACAAGGAATAGGAGAATGTTCTTTAGGAGAAGGAACTGAACCAATTGATGAAACTGAAATGTTAGCTACACTTATGGCTAATGGATATGAACCAACAACAGAAGAAATTCAAATGCTAAAAGAAGAAGACAGATATCGATATAAATCATCGATAGAAGAACCACCGACATTAGAGTTAAAGCCACTTCCAAACCATTTGGAATATGCTTATTTACATGGTGAATCTGAATTACCTGTAATAATATCGTCTTCTCTTACTGAAAATGAAAAATCTCAACTCATTTCTGTGTTAAAAGCTCATAAACCAGCTATTGCATGGAAGATTCATGATATTAAAGGAATAAGTCCTTCGTATTGCACACATAAAATCCTTATGGAAGAAGGTCATAAAACGTATGTGAAACGTCAACTAAGACTAAATCCTAATATGCAAGATGTTGTTAAGAAAGAAATTATTAAACTACTTGATGCAGGTTTAATTTATCCAATTTCTGATAGTCCATGGGTAAGCCCAGTTCAATGCGTACCTAAGAAGGGTGGTATGACTGTCATCACAAATGAAAAAAATGAGCTTATTCCTACTAGGATTGTAACATGATGGCGTGTTTGTATTGATTATAGAAAATTAAATGACGCCACCAGAAAAGATCACTTTCCCTTACCTTTCATTGATCAAATGTTGGAAAGATTAGCCGAAAATAGTTACTATTGTTTTCTTGACGGTTTTTCAGGATATTTTCAAATTCTAATAGCACCCGAGGATCAAGAGAAAACCGCATTCACGTGCCCTTATGGTACTTTTTCTTACAAACGCATGCAATTTGGACTTTGTAACGCCCCTGCAACCTTTCAAAGGTGCATGATGGCAATTTTTCACGACATGATAGAAGAATGCATGGAAGTTTTCATGGATGACTTTTCAGTCTTCGGTGATACTTTTGAAACATGTCTAGTTAATCTTGAACGAATGCTTATTAGATGTGAACAATCAAATCTAGTTCTTAATTGGGAGAAATGCCATTTCATGGTTAAAGAAGGCATCGTTTTTGGTCATAAAATTTCAAAGGAAGGAATTGAAGTGGATAGAGCTAAAGTAGATGTAATTGCTAAACTTCCACATCCCACCAATGTTAGAGGAGTTAGGAGTTTTCTAGGGCATGCCGGTTTTTACCGACGTTTCATAAAAGATTTTTCTAAAATTGCCACTCCTATGAATAAACTCCTAGAAAAGGATGCTTCGTTCATCTTTTTCAGATGAATGCATCAAATCTTTTAATATTCTTAAAGAGAAACTCACTAATGCGCCGATCATGATAACTCCAAATTGGAATCTACCGTTTGAACTAATGTGCGATGCAAGTGATTTTGCAATGGGAGCCGTTTTAGGACAAAGGATTAAAAAACGATTTCAACCTATTTATTATGCTAGTAAGATGTTACAAGGAGCACAAACGAATTACACAACTGCTGAAAAAGAACTCCTTGCTATTGTCTTTGCTTTTGACAAATTTCGATCATATCTCGTTCTAGCTAAAACGGTGGTCTATACTGACCATTCTGCTCTTAGATACCTATTTTCGAAACAAGATGCTAAACCACGATTAATCCGTTGGATCTTACTATTACAAGAGTTCGATATTGAAATCCGAGACAAAAAGGGAGCAGAAAATCTCGCAGCTGATCATCTTTCTCGTCTTGAAAATCCTGAATTAGAAGTTCTAAATGAATCGGCCATACAAGACAACTTTTCTGATGAATATCTATTGAAGATAGATTATAATGAAATTCTATGGTTTGCAGACTATGCAAACTACTTAGTATGTAGATTCCTTGAAAAAGGGTTGTCGTACCAAAAACGAAAGAAATTCTTTAGTGATATAAAACACTATTTATGGGAAGATCCACATTTGTTTAAAAGTTGTCCTGATGGAATAATACGCCGATGTGTATTCGGAGATGAAGCTAGTAAAATCTTAAACCATTGTCACACAGGACCAACATGAGGGCATTATGGGCCTCAACTTACAGCAAGAAAAGTTTATGATGCTGGATTCTATTGGCCTACAATTTTCAAAGACACACACCTTCTTTGCAAATCCTGTGATGCTTGTCAAAGGGCCAGAAAAATAAGTCAACGTGATGAAATGCCACAAAATGTCATTCAAGTATGTGAAGTATTTGACATTTGGGGTATTGACTTTATGGGTCCATTTCCAAAATCTCATAATAATCTCCACATTCTCGTTGCCATTGATTATGTATCTAAATGGGCGGAAGCACAAGCTCTCCCAACTAACGATGCACGAGTTGTAGTCAACTTTTTAAAACGTCTTTTTGCAAGGTTTGGAACACCTAAAGCTTTAATAAGTGATCGGGGTACTCATTTTTGTAATAATCAACTTGAGAAAGTTCTTAAAAGATATGGAGTAACTCATAAAATCTCCACTGCTTATCATCCACAAACAAGTGGACAAGTTGAAAATACCAACCGAGCTTTAAAACGTATTCTAGAGAAAACCGTAGGATAAAATCCGAAGGAATGGTCCATTAAATTGGAGGATGCACTCTGGGCTTTTAGAACAGCCTATAAAACTCCAATTAGAACCACACCTTTTAAACTCGTTTACGGAAAAGCATGTCATCTTCCAGTAGAAATTGAACACAAAGCATTTTGGGCGTTGAAGACATGTAATCTTGATTTACATGAACCCGGACGTCTACGATTAAGTCAACTAAATGAATTAGAAGAATTAAGACTTGAGGCATATGAAAATTCGTTAATCTATAAGGAAAGAACGAAGAAATGGCATGATAAAAGAATCAGAAGCTCAAAGGAATTTAAGGAAGGAGACAGAGTTCTTCTTTTCAATTCACGATTCAAGCTATTTCCTGGAAAATTGAAATCAAGATGGTCTGGACCATTCATAGTTAAAAGAGTTTTCCCATACGGAACAATAGAGTTAATAAATTCAAATGGTATTGAATTTAAAGTTAATGGTCACAGAGTTAAACATTACATACATGGTCCGATGGAAGTTGACAACGAAGTTAATCACAATTTCAACACCACATCTAACTAAGTGTGGGGAGGTTCGAATCTTTTTAGGGTAATATATATTTCTGTTAGAGTTAGATGTTCTGTTTTCGTGTAATTTCTGAGAATGGGACCCGAATGGTCTTTCCCTAGCAGACCCTAAAGAACTAGTCTTCTTCTCCCATTCTGAATTTTTTTATTTTTTTTAGGTTTTACGAGATGAAGACTTCCTGTGAATTAAACCATGGTCTAATGCTACACGCTTTAATCACTAAACGTAATAATGACACCCTTCCAAGTGAAATAGTATCATTAATCAGAGGCAAATTGGACGGAGTAAGAAAAGAATCCAGGAACGAAAATAATAAGTTACAATTTGGTAAAGGAAAATCAAAATCCGCAGCGAAAAGAAGAGCACGACACCTTGAAAGATGTCACAAATGCGGAAAATCGTCACACGAAGGAAAATATTCGACGAATCAGACATATTCCAATACCGAATTCGTTACTTTTTTGCAGAGATGGACCGTTCATATGTTTCGAAGAAAAAACGTTGAATGCTCGAGGTTACGCCTATGTAGCCATGGAAAACCAATTAGTCCGACTATCTTGTGAGTGGGCTAAAGCAGGTCACTGAGAATTATATTTCGCAGGTAACTTTGTACAGTTTTTATTTTTATTTTTATTATTTTTAACCTTTTGATAATAAACGCTAAATCGTTCGCTGTAAAGTATTAAATTGATATTCAATAAAATTAGGTTTTGCGACCGAAATTATTGATATCATACAAAAATTTATTACATCACTGCGAAATTTACCGTTTATTCTTAAGGTATAAATATCTTTAATCAATCAACCCAAAATATTTTAGAAATTCGCCAGGAGTAAAACTAGGTAATATAGCCGAAATTACTTTACCGAAAAGAGGGGCGTATATTTTTGATAATATTTGATTGATTAAAGTGGGATAAAAGACCAAAAAGATTTTTAATTTTAATTTTACTTTGTTTTTAAAATTAATATTAAATTAATATTGTAATTTTTTTTAAAAATCAATATATTTAAAATTGTAAATATTTGAAAAATTAATATTTTTAATATAAGTTTGTATGTATAAAAACAAAAATAAAATTTAAGTTTGGTGTGAATTTTTAATATGAATTTTTAATTTTATCCATTTTAAATTTAAGTTTGGTGTGAATTTGAAAAACAAAAATTTACTTTATTTCGCTAAAGTTAAAAATTAATTTCTAAAAATTCGTCGTGAGTTGAAGACTAGGTCGTTGAACCGAAATTGCTCTACCCAAGGGAGGGACGAGAACTTTTATTATCATTATTCTTAATCTTATTGAATTAAAGTATGCCAAAAACATTAAAAAAAAAAAACCCAAAAATCTTTGCTTTTAAAACCGCACTTAAAAATGACAAATTTTAAAATTTTGTCGAGGAACGGACTAGGACATCGATCCGAAACGCCTTCAATCCTAAAAAGAAACAAATTTTTAAAATTAATTACTTATTTGTTTTAAAAAGTGTAAGGTTTTTTAAAAAAAAAAAATACAGACCCCATGCGATCGCATGGGGTTTGCACTTGGAACCCATGCGATCGCATGGGGACCAAATGCTGGTCAGGATCAAAAGGCCAGCGAGCCTGCTCTCTGTCACTCCACACAACACACACACATATACGAAAATATACACATATTATCACCAAAAATCATCATTTTAACACCAAAATTCACCAAATTTCATCCTACAATCTGCTACAATCATGCCTAGGTTCGGATTCTTCAACAAAAAGGTAAAAATTACACCCCTAAACTCTTAAAATTTCTAGTTTTTGTGATAATTACCAATATTTTACCTAATGCAATTTTGTTAATTTCTAGTGTAATTAGAGTTAAATTGTTAGTATTTTATGCATGTATAACCTAGATTGATGCTAATTAACATGATTTGAAGCAAAAACTTCAAAATTTTTAGAAATCTAGGGTTTGTGTTCTTGAGCAATTTGGGGCTTTTTGATATAAACAGGTTATGGCCGATTTTTGTCATGAATTATTACTAAATTAAGTAGTGTAACATGTTTAGGTAGCTAAATGATTCAAACATTGATCCTAAACATGATTTTTGGAGATTAAAGTGGACTTTTTAGGTCCAAAATTCATGAACTTGATTAATTTGATATAATTGCCATTTGAGACTTGTTTAGTTGCTAGTAAAGGTTGTTTTAACATGTTATTTAAGTTAAATGCTTATGAACTTTGTATACATTTTCATATATGCTTATTTGAAAAAGTGTAGAATTGTAAAAAATGTGAAAATGTGCATAAGTTTAATTTTGATTGAACATGTTATTGTGGTTAATTTAAATTGTTATTTTGCTAACACTAATGCATATTTGGATGCACAAATTTTGTTTTTAATGTGTTTTGCAGAAAACCGATACTGCTGGTGCTTCATCATCATCTAGACAACCACAACAGGAACCTGAACCAGAATATGAGCCGCAATACGATCCAGAACCCGAACAAGAACCACAACAGGAACAACAACATCAGCCTGATCAACATGTACCTTATTATGATCTGCTACAGTTTGGTAATGAATTCATAGTAGTTCCGATGCATCCGCCAGTAGAATACCCAACGATTCCTGAACACACGTTGCATCCTAATCTGAGATTCGACAGAAGCTGGAGAGATTACCCGGCATATCAAAGTAATAAATTCAAATTAGTAACGAAAGATGTAGAGGTGCCTAGGGTAATTGATTGGGATCCTTTAGAAAGGGTCCAACTAGCTGACCGTGTTAGACTGCTACTGATTCAAAGGTATGACATTTCTTCTTTTACTGATTGGGAACGCTTATTCACCATTCGTAGGCCTGTATATAAGGAATGGTGTGTTGAGCTGATGAGTACTATAGCATTAAATGTAGATGTAGATAGATTAGATGATAAAAGTTTTCTTAGGTTTATTCTTGGCCGTAGGATGTACAGGATGTCCATGCTGGACATGGCCAGGGCTTTGCAGATATATACGCCCGCTGAATTGCTACTACCCGATTGTATGAATTTGATTTATCGTGGTGAAAGGGTAGATAGGAATTTTGATGCGAACGCCGTCTGGAGGAGTATGTCAGATTATAATATTTTTGGGCTGGCAGGAACACATACCTACTTACATATTAACAGAGCCGAGCTTCGTATAATTCATAGATTTTTGGCTAACTCGATTACACAGAGAGGTCATAACAAGGAAAAATTGACCTTACATGATTTATTTTACCTAAAGTGTATTCGAGACCCAAGAGGCTTTGTTAATATCCCTTACTGTGTTGGTTTTTATTTATCTAAGATGGTTGAAGGAGTACAGGAAGGGGGGATAATAGGAGGAGGTATTTTTGTTACTCTCATTGAAGAGTATTTGGGTGTAGATAAGGACCAAGGGGGTCCACTTTTGGAATGTAGGGAACAGGTTGAGCTTTTAGGATTGAGGGTTTATGCGGGTGCTAAGGTATTAAAGAGTAGACGTAACCAGGCAATACCCTATGAAGGTAGTCATCCTCAGGTAGAGAGAGGCTCAGATGAGGAGATGGAGGAAGCAGATGCCATTAGGGATGTCATTCGGGAGGCTATGACTGATGTCTACCAGCGTGTAGATGAGGTAGATATAAGAAACGCGGAGAGATTTAGATGGATGGAGCAGTGGCAAGCCCGGAATGATTACGAGCATTCTAGGCAACGACAGCATGATAGATGGGACTATCATCAGCGTCAGATTATGAGCCAACTGTCACCTCAGGATCACTACGTTCTGACCCGACCCGCTTACTATCCTCCACACCAGCCCGAGATTAGACCACCATATACTCTCTACGACCCTAACCAGGCCTACCAGTACACCTATCACCAACCATGGAACCCGGACGACGACATGAACTGGAACCCCTATCCAGATTGACATAGTTCCCGTTGGTATTTTTATGATTGTTATCTTTTAATTATTTTTATTTAATTATGTTTAAACATAATATATTGTGATACTTTTATTGTAATATTTAATATTTTTATTATTTTGTACTATTATTTCATATTTGATTTGAAAGTGGGATATTAAGTCCCATTTCAAATTACCATGCATGTTTATATTTGTATTGAATGTATTTTATTTCATGTACACAACAGGGTAAAACAGCGCATTTTCAAAGACTGGCATTAAGTTTAGCAAAAGCTAGTACTTTTGACGACAAAACAAAAAACAAATGTGATGTAACAACAAGACGGAATGAATAAATGATGTGCACCATTTATCATTCAGCAAACAAACGCCAATATGTTTGGAAACTTTGGTAAAATTTAATCATTTTTCTACGCTAAACACCCTCAATAATTTAAATTGTTACTGATTTCTTGCAAATGAGGGCATTGCAAGATCTTAAGTGTGGGAAGGGGTTAAATTCTTTCGGATTTTTAAAATTTTAACTTATACACTTGGTTACCATTAAAAATACTAGTAACGCAGTAGTTGTATTAGAATCTAGTGCTCTCTGATGATAAAGAACAGCCCTAGTCTTATATACTGACTACCCAATTCTAGTAAAATTTTCAAAATTTTCAAATAAATGAACTTAAAATCATGTTTATACATATTTATGAACGATAAAACTAGGTGTTAAACACCGAAATTATTGTTACCTCGGAAAGGACATAAATTGAGAAACAACCCAAAATGTTAGAATTCATTTAAAATGGAATAGAGGACAATAAAAAGGCAAAGAAAGGAAAATAAAAGGCAAGTGTGGGAAAAATTTACCAAGTTATTTTGAACATATATCACATATTTTTGTACAAATAACTGAAGATACTTTTGTTTTGGACAAAATTAAATGTTTTACCCGAAAAACTGTAGTATATTTGAAAGAAAGATGGATCTACACGATGAATCAATTCCATCATTAAAAGGAAGTAAAGTCTTCCGAAAAAGACACGCGCTTCTTGATTTAGGTCATGAAATTGTCATCCAGACCAGCTGTAGGTTGACGAAAAATCTAGAAAAGTCATCACTAAAATTAGCAGGAAATCCACGGACCTCAGCATCAAACAGGGTCGCCAAGTGGTCAGACTTATCCTAACCATGAGAGGATCTGTCTCGTAAAATGGGGAGAACGCCGTGCAAATTAGCTGGATAAGACTAATGAATCAGACCCCCAGAAAGGATAATCTCCTTAAAAGATCAAAAATTAGCTTTTAAGACTGATATTACTCAATCCTTGAGATTGACCTTAAAGATTGAGAATTACAAACTCATGGAATTCGATGATTTCTAAACTCGAGCTTGAACGAGAAAATATTTTGATCAAAATTACAAACCGATTTGTTTTCTAAAAACCCATTTTCAATGCGTTCATTACCATTGAACGTAAAATTTTAGGAATTCACCTGGAATTCATTAGGTCACCTGAACCAAATCGGGTGTCAACCGTAAGAACGGTGGTTGCATAGCATGGTCAAAGACGGGACCTTGTGCCAGACTTAAGAAAAACTATAAGGTGAGCTTTACTATTGCTCCTACCAAGGATAGTAATTGTATCCGACACGTTAAAGACCCTAATTAAAAGCATGTCAGGGGACATTGCCTTAATAGTTGCTTGTTCAACGCTTTCCTTTAAAACCGGACGGTAGTTTACCGAAAGGTAATATACGGAGCAAGTATACTGGACGTGTTGCTTTCCCAATACAAGGTTAGCAAGTGGGTGACACAAAACTGCAAGTTTTGAGCTAAAATTTTCAAATCTGAAACCCACCAAACCCACAAAAACAATTTGCAAACACCGGTGAAGGGTTATTCCGGAAAACTTATCTAGGGTAAAAGCTAGATTTAATTTTCAAAAAGATCAAATGTTTTCATAAAGATCCAATTTCCTTAAAGGATCTAAATTTTTATAGTCATGTGGGACTGTAAACCACATCGTTACTACCATTGTTGATACCGCCGTATAGAAATCACTAATGTACAAAGTGTGAAGAATAAAGAAGTGATTCTAGTATTTTTATTTCAAGACTATATTGCTTGAGGACAAGCAACGCTCAAGTGTGGGAATATTTGATAATGCTAAAAACGAACATATATTTCATAGCATTATCCCTCAAGAAAGACAAGCTTTTAGTTGCAATTGTTCTATTTACAAGTGATGTTCGTTTAAATAATAAAAGGTGAAGACAAAAGACAGATTCGACGAATTGAAGACGCAAATGACCAAAAAGCTCAAAAGTACAAAGTACAATCAAAGTGGTTCAAATTATTGATGAGAAACGTCTCAAAATTACAAGAATACAAGAAGCGAAACACAAAATACAAGATATTAAATTGTACGCAAGGACGTTCGAAAAACCTAAACCGGGATCAAAGTCAACTCTCAACGCTCGACGTAATGGACTAAAAATTACAAGTCAACTATGCACATAAATATAATATAATATTTAAATAATTCTTAAAATTATTTATATATTATATTTATTTATAAAAAACCGTCGGCAGAAGAAACAAGCTCATGTGAGCTGGAAAAGCAGGCCATGCGATCGCATGGCCTGGCAGTTATAAAACCATGCGATCGCATGGAGGCCTTTTTCTGGCCACATGCCTATAAAAGGCAGGCTTTGCACGAACCTAAAACACATCTTTTTCTTTTCTCATTCATACGTAAAGATATATATATATATATATATATATATATATATATATATATATATATATATATATATATATATATATATATATATATATATATATTATATTTTAATTTTAATTTTAAATTCTAATAATAAGGGTATGTTAGCAAATGTTGTAAGGGTGTAAGTCGAAATTATGTCCGTGTAACGCTACGCTATTTTTAATCACTGTAAGTTATGGTTAATGTTATTTTTAAATTAATGTCTCGTAGCTAAGTTATTATTATGCTTATTTAATGTCAAAATAATCGTGATGTTGGGCTAATTACTAAAATTGGGTAATCGGGCTTTGTACCATAATTGGGGTTTGGACAAAAGAACGACACTTGTGGAAATTAGACTATGGGCTATTAATGGGCTTTATATTAACTAAAAGATACCTCGTTAATTTAATATATATACTTATAATATATAGACTGGGTACAGTGAGCGGGATATCTATAAATACCAATAATTGTTCATTTTACCGGACACGAAACTGGATTAATAGTTAATAGACTTGTTGAAACAAGGGTGGATTACATTCAAGGGTAATTGGTGTAATGGTTAACAAAGTAGTAAAACCTTGGTTTACACGCAGTCGATAACCTGGTGTATTCATTAAACAAAGTATTAAGACCTTGTTACAATTCGAATCCCCAATTAGTTGGAATATTTGACTTCGGGAATAAGAATAATTTGACGAAGACTTTCGCACTTTATGATTATGACTGATGGACTATTATGGATAAATCCGTATGGACATATTGAATAATCCAGGACAAAGGACAATTAATCCATGGGAATAAACAAAAAATCAACACGTCAAACATCATGATTATGGAAGTTTAAATAAGCATAATTCTTTTATTTCATATTTAATTGCACTTTTAATTATCGCACTTTTATTTATTGTCATTGTATTTAATTGCACTTTTAATTATCGTACTTTTTAATTATCACAATTTTATTTTATCGCACTTTTATTTATCGCAATTTCATTATCGTTATTTACTTTACGCTTTAAATTAAGTTATATTTATTTTTAATATTTTACATTAGGTTTTAACTGCGACTAAAAGTTTTAAAATCGACAAACCAGTCATTAAATGGTAAAAACCCCCCTTTTATAATAATTATATTACTTATATATATATTTGTATTTTTATAAGATTAAAACTAATATAGCGTTAAGCTTGTTTAATTTTCCCTGTGGAACGAACCGGACTTACTAAAAACTACACTATTGTACGATTAGGTACACTGCCTATAAGTGTTGTAGCAAGATTTAGGTATATCCATTCTATAAATAAATAAACATCTTGTGTAAAATTGTATCGTATTTAATAGTATTTCGTTGTAAACATAATACTATTTCCTAGCACACCTCGCATAACATCAGCAGCACATCTGGACGGCGTCCAGATTATTGGACGGCGTCCAGCAAAGAAAGCTTGGACAGCATCCAGTAGATCTGGACGGCGTCCAAATGGCCTGCCAGATTCTGCTCACGGGTCCAACTCACATGAGCGGAAAACCCGCTTCCCGATACTTTTAAACGAAAACCTTTTTACAACATAACAATATAATTAAAAATAAGAGATTTTCATAATCAAAACAAGTTTTACATCATCGGGCCCACATCGCCCATTTTACGAGTTTCGTTCAAAATTACAAGTTTCGACCATTAGAGTTTAAATTCCAAACGACCCATAGACCATGGTGTTTGGGGTTAAACTACCCAAGTCTTGGCCGAACTTCCAAAAGCTAAGTACCCAAAAGCATCCCCTAACAAAACTAGCGGGAGACTACTAATCCAATTGAATGCCCTTGCCTTTATCCAAGCCCGAGCCTAAAAAGATAAACAACGAGAGGGTAAGCTAAAGCTTAGTGAGTGCAATAGTTATACATATGCATATATAATCTATCTACTTGCATTCACTTACACAACACCGGATTCAAGCTAGCAATTCGACAACTATGCAACCATCATGCACAAACCAATATCCGTAATACATAATGAGCTAGCGACAACAATAGCATATAGTTCACAATTAAATATGCTAATACCCAAATCACACAACCATGGTTAACCAATCGTAAGAGGAATGGTGCTCAAATTTCCCACCGGTGTTCATAACAACCGTTAGTGTACAACACATATATCACTAACCCTTGGACAACACATATCCGTTTATAAAATCGTTAGTGTACAACACATATATCACTAAATTGGACAACACATATCCATTTATACAATTGTTAGTGTACAACACATATATCACTAAATTTTGACAACACATATCCATCTATAAAACCGTTAGTGTACAACGCATATATCACTAACTTGGACAACACATATCTACTCATACAAATAAACACATCATATACGTACATGTATACTTATTCCACTCACCTCAAAGTCTCTTGTGAAAGATAACCGAGCTTGTGAACCTTCAATGTAAAGTACCTATTACATTTAGCACATAATCAATCACAACTCAAGTTGGTCAACCAACTCATTCAACATTCTAGAGTCTTTTTGACCCAAGGTGCAATTTCGACTCATTTGCCCACTTAACGCTAATTATGGGCCAACTTCACCAAAAACCCTAACTCTAGCCATTTATGGTCTTAATACACATTAAATCACAATGTTATCTCATTTTCACACTAACAAGACAACTTAGGTCATCAAAAGACCCGTTTTACCCATTCGAGGTTTCCACACCCATTCGGGTCACCACATACGCAAATAACACCCATTTAAATAACATTTAGGTGTGCTAGTAGTTAACTAACCAATTTAAGACTCATAATTACATTTATCATTTCAAAACCCTAGGTTAGTCATCTTTGAGTCTTCATGACCCAAACTTACTCAAAAACCCCCCAAATCACTAATAAATGGGTTTTAATGTTCATCACTAGCCCAAACCCTAACCCTTAACAATTTAAACTAAGGAAATCAAGTTTAGGACTTACCCCCATAATCAAAACGTAGCTAGTGAGGAGATGAACAACTTTAATGCTCGAGCTCTAACCCGAAACAAGCTTCTTCTTCCTTAGATGGAGCTTTCTCACTCTAAAACGTCCCTCTCTCTCTAAACTTGAAGTGGAAGGATGAGGTGGTTGATATTAGAGTGAATGAGGCTCCACCAACTGATCTAAGGCCTTAAATTCGGCCCCCAAGTGAAATTACCAAAATACCCACTTAAAATATCTAAAAACAAGGCAGCTGGCCTGTCAGCTAATCTGGACGGCGTCCAGATTTCTGGACGGCGTCCAGCCCTTTACAACGGGATGGTGTCCCACCTATTTGGACGGCGTCCAACATAACTTGGAAAAACTGGGTCTTACAACTCTCCCCCACTTGAACCGGACTGTTACCTCGCGATCCAAGCAGCATGACAAGCAGGAAGATATACAAAAACAAACTCTTCGGGTTCCCAAGTAAACTCGAAACCTTTACTATGACGCCATTGAACCTTAAAAGTCCTAACCACTTTATTTCTAAACCTTTTGACCTTATCGTCGAGTATAGCAATCGGCTCCTCAACATATTCCAACTTATTATTTAGCTCAATCTCGTCCAATGGTACCCATGATGAATCATCCGCAAGACACTTACGGAGATGGGAAACATGGAATGTATTATGGATCCCCGTAAGTTCTTCGGGTAATTTCAAACGATACGCAACTTCGCCAACCTGAGCTAGAACTTTAAATGGGCCAATAAACCGAGGAGCTAACTTTCCCCATTTTCGAAACCGAATAATACCTTTTCATGGCGAAACCTTAAGCATCACCATGTCACCTTCTTGAAATTCGATCATTCGTCAACGTTTGTCGGCATATGACTTTTGTCTATCTTGCGCCTTTTTTAAATGAGCCCGAATCATCTCAATCTTGCTATTAGTCTCCAAAACCAAATCGGTACTCCCGATTTCCTTTTGACCCACTTCACCCTAACAAATTGGAGTTCGACACCTCCGCCCATAAAGCATCTCGTAAGGTGGCATCCCGATACTAGTATGATAACTATTATTGTACGAGAATTCCACCAAAAGTAAGTGCTCGTCCCAACTACCGCCGAAATCAATAATACACGCCTGTAACATATCCTCTAATGTTTGATTCGTATGTTCGGTTTGACCGTCCGTTTGAGGATGATACGCCGTGCTCAATTTTAATTGTGTACCCATATCGTCATGAAACTTTTCCCAAAATCGAGATGTAAAACGGGTATCTCGATCCGAAATAATAGATATAGGAACTCCATGTCGAGCGACTACTTCCTTGATAAACAATTTAGCCAAGGTCTCCGATGATATCGCTTCCCAAATGGGAAGAAACAAAGCACTTTTTGTCAATCAGTAAACAATCACCCAAATTGAATCAAATTGGGTCCTCGCTGTCTTTGGTAACTTTGTGATAAAATCCATGGTAATATGCTCCCATTTCCACTTTGGGATTTCTAACAGTTGTAACTTACCATACGGCTTTTGGTATTCGCCTTAACTTGCAAACACGTGACGCATTGCTCAACATACTTAACAACATCACGTTTCATGCCCGGCCACCAATACTCCTTCCTTAAATCAAGATACATTTTTGTTGTGCCCGGATGAATGGAATACTTTGACTTATGTGCTTCATCGAGTAGCACTCGTCGATAATCCCCCATCTTAGGCACCCACACTCGTCCTTGAAAAGACAACAAACCACGCGAGCCCATAGTAATGAACTCCGATTGTCCCACTATTCGTTCCGCATGCTTGTTGTGAACGTAAGCCTCTATTTGAATCACACCAAGTCTTTCAAGAAAATCGTTACTAATAATCATACGTAACAATCCCAATCGTAACGCGGGTGATGACTCTTTCGACTTAACGCATCCGCGACCACATTTACCTTGCCCGTATGATAAAGTATTTCACAATCATAATCTTTTACCACATCCATCCACCTACGTTGACGGTAATTCAAATCTCTTTGGTTAAAGAGATGTTTCAAACTCTTATGATCCGAATAAATTGTACACTTGACACCATACAAGTAATGGCGCCAAATTTTCAACGCATGACAACCGCCGCCAACTCAAGATCATGAGTCGGATACCTCGTTTCTTGTTCCTTTAATTTTTGAGAGGCGTAAGCGATGACTTTACCTCTTTGCATTAGAACACACCCGAGCCCATTTAAAGAAGCATCACAATAAACCGTCATGTCTTCTACACCTTCCGGCAACACTAAAACCGGAGCTTGACATAACTTCTCTTTTAATAATTGAAAAGCAATTTCTTGCTCGTTCTCCCAAATAAACCTCGCGTTCTTCCTCGTCAATTTCGTCAACGAAGAAGCGATCTTAGAAAAGTCTTGGATAAACCGACGATAATAACCGGCCAATCCGAGAAAACTTTGGATTTCCGTAGGTGTAGTCGGTCGTCTCCAACTCTTCACTGTCTATATCTTCCCCGGATCTACTTGAATACCGTCTTTGTTCACAATGTGACCAAGGAATTGAACTTCCCTTAGCCAAAATTCACATTTGGAGAATTTAGCATACAACTTCTCCTTTCGCAACGTCTTTAACACACTCCGCAAATGATGTTCATGTTCCTTCATACTCTTCGAATAGACAAGTATGTCGTCAATGAACACAATTACTGACTTGTCCAACATAGGTTGGCACACTCGGTTCATAAGATCCATGAATGCCGCCGGTGCATTCGTAAGACCAAAAGGCATTACCACAAATTCAAAATGCCCATAACGCGTTCGAAAAGCCGTTTTCTCAATATCTTCCTCACGGACCCGCATTTGGTGATAACCGGACCGTAGGTCAATTTTAGAGAAGTACGTTGCACCTTGGATTTGGTCAAACAAATCGTCAATCCGAGGCAATGGATAATGACTCTTGATCGTCACTTTATTCAACTCCCGATAATCGATGCACATCCGCATACTACCATCCTTCTTTTTCACAAATAAAACCGAAGCGCCCCATGGCGAAGCACTCGGTCGAATAAAACCCTTCTCAAGTAACTATTAGGTTTGATTTAACAACTCATGCATTTCCGTTGGTGCTAAACGATAAGGGGTTTTAGCAATGGCGGTAGCCCCCGGAACCAACTTAATGCAAAACTCAACTTGTCTTTCCGCCGGAACACCCGGTAACTCATCCGGAAAAATGTATTCAAATTCATTAACCACCGGAATTTCACGAATGGGGGGTGGCTCATCACGAGTATCAACAACATGGGCAAGAAAAGCCATGCCACCACCAACAAGAAAACGACGTGCCCGTGCAAAAGTGCATATCGGCACAAGTCTTCTCTGCTTAGCGCCATGGATAATTAACTCTCCCCCACTAGGGGTCTTCACTCGAATAAATTTTTCATGACATGCAATATCGGCTCTATTATGATCGAGCCAATCCATACCAACAACGACATCAAAATCACCCAAAGTCATCGGGATGAGATCAATTTTAAAGTTTTCGGCACCAAACACAACATTACAATTTTTACACACATCCACCACTAGCACCGTCTTGACATCCGCTATTTTAACTTCTATCGGACGACTTAACTTAGCTAATGGTTTATTAAGTTTAGGCACAAATTTTGGTGACACAAACAACAAGTTTGCACCACTATCAAAGAGTATCCTTGCCGGATTAGAATTAACCATGAAGGTACCTTAGACAACTTCGTTAGATTGCTTAGCTTCCTCATTGGTCATCAAATAATTGCGACCCCTAGCCGTACCGCCGCCTTCTCTAGCCGCTTAACATTATCATTGCGGAACTCGGGACACTCCGGCCTTTTGTGCCCTTCTTTACCACAATTGTAACATGTAACTTTGTTCGGCGCATTTGGACAATCACGAGCCATGTATCCTTTTTGCCCACAAGTATAGCAAGTGACCACATGACCACCGGAACCACCCTTCTTCACGCTATTAACACTTTCGGAACCCTTCTTGTTCCTCTTGTTTGAAAAGTTCGATTGACTCAAATTCTCGAACTTCCTCTTACCAAAAGTAAAACCACCCTTTCTTATCACAAGCGCCTCAAAACCCTTGGCCATATTGAACAATTCATCAAAACTTTTTACCACATTCACACTAATCTTCTCTTGGTAACTATCATTTAAGATTCGACAGAAGTCTTCCTTCAACATTTTATCATTCCCGACATACTCCGGACAAAATTGGGTCTTAGACAAAAACACGGATTTGAGAGTGTTCAAATCCATCGACCCTTGCCTCAAAGAATGTAAATCATCTTTAAGCCTAGTAAGATCGGCCGAAGTTCGGTATTCGTCGAAAAACTCCTTCTTGAATTCATCCCAAGTGAATTCCATGCATTGTTCTTCGCCATAAAGTTGAATCTTTGCGTCCCACCACAACTTAGCATCGCCCCTCAAAATACCACACACGTACCTTGTCTTCTTAATGGGAGGACATTCACAAGTGCGGAAGTTCCCCTCCATATCGGAGATCCAACGGGCACTCTTAAGAGGGTCTCGTTCACCTTCAAAGGTGGGAGGTTGAGAAACCTTGAAGTTCTTATAGAGAAAGTCCCGTCTTCCCACATTATATTCATGAAGAACGGCCTTAACTTGCTCCTTTACTACATTGACTAGTTGCTCGTCAATTGTATCTAGAAACATTTTCTTAACATCCTCGAGGAACTCCGCCTTTTGACGTTTAAAGATGGACTCAACCTTGGCCGTGAACTCAACGTCCTCACTCGTACTTCCGTCATTGGTGTCGTGTCCATTTCTCATCTTCATTCTATAAAACGGAAAAGATTAAACAACGAAACTAAAGGACTTAACACATATGTATATACATATACACCCCACTACCCCATCTTGCTTAACATTCGTCGTACATCGCTTGTTTGACATGATTTTAACCCGTAACAATGGTAGCTAATCATTGTTACGCGAGCGCGTCGCATTAACTTGCTAGTACAACGCCTATCTCGCTTGATGATTGTTAACACAACACAAAACAATTAGTTCAAGGTTATTTCACATAACCTAAACACTAAGCATCACCCGGTCAGACCCGTCTCCTACAAGTCCCGCATAAAAACGCATACACATTAAAGTCTAAGTCTAGGCACCTATCTCAAGTCGCCTAAATCCCTTAGACCATGCTCTGATACCACTTGTAACAACCCAACTTCGCTTTACCAAAAACACGCTACAAAAAAAAAAATTATGATGCAGCACATCTGGACGGCGTCCAGCAAAGAAAGCTTGGACGGTGTCCAGCAAATCTGGATGGCATCCAAATGGCCTGCCAGATTCTGCTCACGGGTCCAACTCACATGAGTGGAAAACCCGCTTCCCGACACTTTTAAACGAAAACCTTTTTACAACATAACAATATAAGTAAAACTAAGAGATTTTCATCATCAAAACAAGTTTTACATCATCGGGCCCACATCGCCCATTTTACGAGTTTCGTTCAAACTTACAAGTTTCGACCATTAGAGTTTAAATTCCAAACGACCCCTAGAGCATGGTGTTTGGGGTTAAACTACCCAAGTCTTGGCCGAACTTCCAAAAGCTAAGTACCCAAAGCATCCCCTAACAAAACTAGCGGGAGACTACTAATCCAATTGAATGCCCTTGCCTTTATCGAAGCCCGAGCCAAAAAAGATAAACAACGAGAGGGTAAGTTAAAGCTTAGTGAGTGCAATAGTTATACATATGCATATGTAATCTATCTACTTGCATTCACTTACACAACACCGGATTCAAGCTAGCAATTCGACAACTATGCAACCATCATGCATAAACCAATATCCGTAATACATAATGAGCTAGCGACAACAATAGCATATAGTTCACAATTAAATATGCTAATACCCAAATCACACAACCATGGTTAACCAATCGTAAGAGGAATGGTACTCAAATTTCCCACCGGTGTTCATAACAACCGTTAGTGTACAACACATATATCACTAACCCTTGGACAACACATATCCGTTTATAAAATCGTTAGTGTACAACACATATATCACTAAATTGGACAACACATATCCATTTATACAATCGTTAGTGTACAACACATATATCACTAAATTTGGACAACACATATCCATCTATAAAACCGTTAGTGTACAACGCATATATCACTAACTTGGACAACACATATCTACTCATACAAATAAACACATCATATACGTACATGTATACTTATTCCACTCACCTCAAAGTCTCTTGTAAAAGATAACCGAGCTTGTGAACCTTCAATGTAAAGTACCTATTACATTTAGCACATAATCAATCACAACTCAAGTTGGTCAACCAACTCATTCAACATTCTAGAGTCTTTTTGACCCAAGGTGCAATTTCGACCCATTTGCCCACTTAACGCTAATTATGGGCCAACTTCACCAAAAACCCTAACTCTAGCCATTTATGGTCTTAATACACATTAAATCACAATGTTATCTCATTTTCACACTAACAAGACAACTTAGGTCATCAAAAGACCCGTTTTACCCATTCGAGGTTTCCACACCCATTCGGGTCACCACATACGCAAATAACACCCATTTACATAACATCTAGGTGTGCTAGTAGTTAACTAACCAATTTAAGACTCATAATTACATTTATCATTTCAAAACCCTAGGTTAGTCATCTTTGAGTCTTCATGACCCAAACTTACTCAAAAACCCCCCAAATCACTAATAAATGGGTTTTAATGTTCATCACTAGCTCAAACCCTAACCCTTAACAATTTAAACTAAGGAAATCAAGTTTAGGACTTACCCCCATAATCAAAACGTAGCTAGTGAGGAGATGAACAACTTTAATGCTCGAGCTCTAACCCGAAACAAGCTTCTTCTTCCTTAGATGGAGCTTTCTCACTCTAAAACTTCCCTCTCTCTCTAAACTTGAAGTGGAAGGATGAGGTGGTTGATATTGGAGTGAATGAGGCTCCACCAACTGATCTAAGGCCTTAAATTCGGCCCCCAAGTGAAATTACCAAAATACCCACTTAAAATATCTAAAAACAAGGCAGCTGGCCTGTCAGCTAATCTGGACGGCGTCCAGCCCTTTACAACGGGACGGCGTCCCACCTATTTGGACGGCGTCCAACATAACTTGGAAAAACTGGGTCTTACAGTTCGATACCCCGAAGGCTTTAGTTAGTGATCGTGGTACCCATTTTTGCAACACCTAATTAGAAAAAGGTGTTAAAACGATATGGGATAACCCATAAAATTTCTACATCTTATCACCCAAAAACAAGTGTGCAATTTGAAAATATGAATCGAGCACTTAAAAGGATCCTTGAGAAAACGGTTGGATCCAATCCTAAGGTGTGGTCAACGAAGCTTGACGATGCTTTGTGGGCATTTAGAACCGCATACAAAACTCCTATTGGAACCACACCTTACCGCCTAGTCTATGGGAAGGCATGTCATCTCCCTTTGGAGATAGAGCACAAATCACATTGGGCTCTTAAGACTTGTAATCTCGATCTTGAAGATGCAGGAAACCTTCGTTTAAACCAACTAAATGAGTTGGATGAGTTGAGACATAATGCCTATGAAAACTCACTCATATATAAGGAAAAGACCAAAGTTTGGCACGATAACCGTCTTAAGAATCCAAAAGATTTTAAAGAGGGTGATCGTGTTTTGTTATTCAACTCACGATTTAAAATTTTTCCTGGAAAACTCAAGTCCCGATGGATGGGACCATTTGTTGTTAACAAGGTTTTTCCATATGGAATGGTGGAATTAAGGAATGCGAAGGGTGATACGTTTAAGGTAAACGGACACAGGGTCAAACTATATGTTGATGGACCTATGAACATTGAAGATGAGGTAAAACTCATTTTCAACCTCAAAGCTACCTAAAGTTTGGGGGAGAGTCGGGTGAAGCGACTCGTTTTTAAAACCTTCACAAATGTTAAAAGTAGGTTTTTGTGTGAATTACATGATTTTGAGTGATTTTTAATTTTTGTTGAATGCCATTACGTTCACCAATCTGTTACCAACCTCCCTGTACTAACCAAACATGAAAACACCTGAAAAACAACTGTGCACGCCGCGCACCCCTAATATGTGCGCTCAGCGCACTTTGTAAAAACTTGGTCAGTAGGTTTTTCAGCTCGGAGCACTAGTGCGCGCCGCGCACCCATAAGTGTGCGCTCGGCGCACTCTCCCAATTTGCTCGGATCTGCTTCAAATTTTTGTGGGGTCCACGATTTTATCTGCTCTTTAACACCACACACTCGATTTCATTCATTCCGTACCCAAAAATTGCAGATCCATTTGCTCTCTTTCACTAAAAACTCCAAATCCTAATTTCAATTCTTCAAATTTTAACCAATTCTTCTCAAATCAAAGCCTAAATCAAGATGCCTAGGGTATGTTCATATGATTCCACTTAATTTTCTTTCCAATAATTCAATTTCATGCTTAATTTTTCGGATTGTTTAAGAAATTTATGTGGGTTTTCTTGAATTGATAATTGTTATAAACATTAACATGCTTTAGGTTGTTATAATTGCCTTGTATGCCTTGAAAACATATTACATTGTGTTTTTAGGGTATATTCATGATTCTAGGGTTTATGTAGAATTTAAATCCGAATTTTGGCTTTGAATTTGGTTGAATTTGGTTCCTAGCTAAGTGTTTGTGAAAGTTTGAGATAATTTGTGTACTTCATAAGTATGTATCACATTTTGAGCATGACATGGTTCATGTTTTGGAAATCAAACATGTTTTGATTCTTAATTGATATAAATTCTTGAAAATTGTTAAGTTTCCATTACTTTGTGTCTAATGTGAAAGGGATGAGAATGATATGAGGTTCATGTTCAAATTTGGTTTCTAAAATGCTAGACTAGTTATGTTAATCTTGGATCTTTTGAGAAAATGTTTACATGAATGATTAACATAATTATGTGCTATATGTATTTTTGAACATATACTTGATTTATGATAAACTCACACTAATGCATACTATTTTTTATGCGCCTCTTTTGTTTTGGTGTATATCTTATGTGTGCAGTACAACTTTAGATCAAGGGAAAATCAACGACAAGAAGAACCTTCACACCGGTACCATGAAGAACAAGATTCTTCAGATGAACAAAATTCTCCACCAAATGAATGACAACCTTCACCCGAAGGATCACCGGATCAAAATGATCCAAGGGTTTGGTTAGCTTATGTCCGAGACCATCCGGATTATGCAAGTGCATATAATTGGGTAGCGAACAAATCATGTGATGCCACGTGGTATTTTGACCCGGCTCCATTGGTAGAAGCACAGGAATATGATAGAGTGTCGAGAATGTTGGAGGTCAAATACCGGATCTTAACGGGCAGGTTAATAACAATCAGGGCATGGGAAAGAATTATGCGGTTCAATGATGTCATATACCCGCAATTATGCAAAGAGTTCATAGCATCTTTACGTTTTGATCTCATTATGGACCCGACAAATCAAAACTTCATGAAATTTCGTTTAGGTGGGATCGATCGGGCACTTAGTCAAATTGAGTTTGCTCGAATATTTAACCTGTATATCGAACTAGATGATGACCAACTCAATGCTTATTTACGGTCATCCGAGTATTATGATGATTCTTATGATCCACGCCCGTTTTGGAACGATATGAGCGACACTCAATTCTCCTCTAGCTGAAGCAAGTTTACCGATATAAATGATAAAGACAAAAGAATGCTTCATCGGCTAGTTGCATGTACGTTTAATGCAAGAAAACATGGCACAAATAAGGTAACACGTCTTGATGTTTTTCTTGTAGACAAAATCTACAACCAAAGCAGTGTCGACATTCCATCTACGTTGGCGGGTTATCTTGATAATTCGAGGGGAGATAGAGGGTTGAATCAGATTGTTGGTGGGCATTACATCACCCAGATTGCTAGGCATTTTGGTATCGATTTATCTCGGTTGATTCCAAACAGTACAACAATGAAGCCTTTAAACAAGACTTATTATTTGAATGTAGAATTTTTAAGCTATAATAATCATCAAAGGCTTATTCCATTTGTCCCGAGGGTAAACGAACCATCACGTGCCCATGATCATGAAGCGGGTGGTAGCGGTGTTGGAAGAGATGATGTGGAGGAAGAGGTTCTCATGGAAGAACCTGAAACTGAAGAAGAGTTACCACAGGCTCAAAGGCGAAGGTGTAGGCTGACATAAAGGTCAAGGGAAGAAAGTCGGAGGAAGTTATTTCTGGGTTTCATGACATGCAGGTAGGTTATCAACACAGGGATGACCAATATGAGCAACAAAGGCAACAATTCAACCAATATCATGAAGAGCAGCGCGAGCATAATAGGGTTGTAAGGTATGACCAAAGGTGGGGGAATTATAGGGGCGATTGGCTTCGCCATAATGTTGGTTTATATATGCAAAACCCACAAGAATATTATGCTACTTCCTACCAACATCCAACCTATTACCACACACCAAACCGAATTCCTAGTCCTCTGTTATATGAGGAACAAGCGGCCATGCAAGCACAAAGACGCTTTGAAGAGAAATACCCGCAAGTAAGACCTAGGAATGATGGTTCGAGCACCTACTCCGGCTGGCCTTTTGGTAAATTCTTTGGTGACAATTAGAGGGCTCATGTGCCCTATTTGGTAACATTTTGGAAATTTTCAGAATTGTTTCTTTAAAACAATGGAGTGTAATAATTAGAATATTTATGTTGTACGCTTGACGTTTGTGGTGGTTGTGTTAAATACACCACTTTTATCTATTTTATTTTGTGTGTTTGTTTATTTCTTATTGTTAAGGTTTAACGATGCTGGCATTAAGTTCAGCGAAGTACAATCAATTTGGAATTTGTGATAGAGATCAAGGAATGAACGATGTTCTTATGCTGGCATTAAGTTCAGCGCCATCGCTCACCTACATTTCACGATCTCCGGCTTTATGCCAAGGTTTTCGAACTCTTTTCACACTAATGCCCTCGTGAATTTTTAAATTATTTCTGATTTTAAGTAATGAGGGCCTTACTTAATCATAAGTGTGGGGGAGGGGGTAATTCTCTCGGATATGCAATGCAACTTGGCTTATTGTCGCATTTTATGAAAATATTAAAATTTTTGAACTAAAAGTATTAGCGAAAAAGCCAAGTGTGGGGGATGTTACTAATCTTTTCGAATTATTATCACAAAGTTTTGCAAAGTTAAAACAATTAAAGTACTTTTGGCTTGGAAATAAAAGAAATAAAAGTCACTAAACGGAAAAGATGCATCTAGTCCATCCTTGAAGGAAGTAAAGTCTTCCGAATGTCGCCTTACTTGATATAGCAAACTTCCTAAACTATGTCATTTCATACCAATATCATTTTACGATATAAGGTACAGTGGGAAGGGAAAGTCTTGAACTTTCAAACCCGAAAATAAACTTGGTAGGGTAAATCCAAGGAGCTGTCCAGTGTAAAACCGATTACGGTATATAAGCTGGAGCAGGATCTGTCCCGCACGATAGCTCAGTCTTCGCAGTTTTAACCCTTGATCTAAATTGTAAAAATTGACATGCAAGACCGATATTTATATCGCGTCAGGGGGCGCCCGGTTAAGAGTTCCATGATACTACAATCATGGGGGCGGATAGCTTGCTAATCGCCGACTGAGACTTCAGTTTTCAGTTACCCTCAACCGAAATTTGAGGTTAAAACCGGAAAACGTGTCTAGTTTAAAAACTAGCATTGACATTTTCAAAATCTTAAAACGTTTTCTCAAAGATCCAATTTTTCCCAAGGATCCAAACTTTTAAAGAACTTTCACCGAAGTTCGTCTCTCCCAAATAATCCAAATGAGTGCGTGTGTTTCAAAAATTGTGTGTGTACCTCAACGAGTGTGTATTCCAATTGTGTAAATATGTGTTCATAAAAGTGTGAGTGTGTATTCCATTTGTGTTTTATGGGTTACATATAGCATAAGTTTGAGTGTGTTTTGCGTAATTCGTGTGATTCGTGTAATATGTACTTCAAATAATGCGTGTGATTCATTTATGTTTGTGTTTTGTATACCAATGATTAGAACAAGACTTGCTTGAGGACAAGCAAGAGTTAAGTATGGGGGATTTTGATATTACTCAAATTAATCATATCTTTAGTCGTAATATCATGCCCTATTGTTGTTTATTTCGTATGTAAACATAGTAATTCCGTTTGTATTTCAAATTATTGTAATATAGTCTAGAATCATTGTAAACTTGAAGAAATATGGAAGATTATGTGTGATACAGCTCAGAGATCGAAACCAATACCAGAAATCCAAAGACAGAAGGGTGCGCTCAGCGCACAAGGCATAATTTTGATCAGAAGATTTTTTGGCCAAAACCAAAATGCGCCAAGCTTTGTGCACGCCACGCACAGTTGTGCGCTCAGCGCACCCCTACGCGCACTTTTACCAAAAAAGCAGATTTTAACGTGCGATGTCGAGCTGTAAAGAAAACGTTGGTTAGGTGAAGAGTGCGCTCAGTGCACCCTTACTGTGCGCCCCGCGCACAGTGCTTTTCACCAACTGTTCAGCTTATTTAATTCCATTTCCAGCTTCATTTCTTGAGCACCAGTTTCCTTTCTCTTCAGAGACGAAAACATACGATTCAAAGCAGTTCTTGGGCTTATCAAAGTGCATGTAAGCACTCAAATCATTGAAGAATCCAAGATCATTCAAGAGCTTTGTCCAAGATTACTTCTAAAAGGTTAATCTTGTATTTACAATGAATTCTATCTTTGTTACTGTTGTGTTTAAGTTTTCAAGCATGATTGTTGGCTAGTCCATTTTATGTTCATTTAGATAAATAACCGAGATGTTGAATGTTTACTTTTGATTGATTGATATTATGCACGATAGTTTGATGTTTGAATACAAGAACCATTCTTATTAAGTTTAATCCTTTCGATTCAACTAGTTGATATGTTCATTTGATTAAGAAACATCATCTTGTTAAGTTAATGTATTGATTTACACCTAGTGACATGTGTTTATCCGTCTTTTACCAAAAGGGATAAGTTGAGTTCAAATGGTTAATTTACATAAGAATGTAAGAACGACTCTTGTAGATACTTTGGAATAGCTTAATTAGTATGTGTAATTGTCTAGGAGAATGACCAATTCCTTAGAATCTGTTATACACGCTTTCAACTACCTAGTTCCATTAATTAACATGTGTTAGTGATTTGCCTTATCTAGTGTCGTTTATAGGGATCTTATTATAACACTTAGTTAATTATTTGGGTTGGGTGAATTGAGCATTTAACCGGACCAAGGGAATGAATTAAGTTAAACTTTTAGTTGATATAGGAGTGGATCATGTACAACACACCATTGACTTGATCATTCTTCAAGTCTTCAAACTAGTTGAATTAGTTGATTACAAATAGGAGGTTTTAGATGACAAGAACATCACTTGCGTCGTGTAATCCCGTTTGAGTGTTTGCGCAAGACTACTCTTGGTGAACTAATTAATTAGTTCTCGTGCATAACCAATCAATCCGATCTTAATCCTAAATAACATTCAACATTAAGGGTAAAAAGTCTAGATAAACATATTTCCTTAATTTGATATCAAAACTATCTTTTACTTTCATAAACTTAAAATACCAAAAATATTGTCTTTTAATCTTATTCATCACTTGATTCGCCCATCGTAAAAGGGCAAACCAAAATATCTTTTAATTGTAATTTTATTAGTTAATCACAATTTAGTTTATAATCCTAATTTGACTTAGATATTGTCTTTGGAACGATACAAGTATTTCATACAACAATTCATATACCACGTTTTGCACATCAATCATGTTAATCGGATGAACAGATTTCGAGATATGAATTTTTGAAGTTTTATACTATATATATATATATATATATATATATATATATATATATATATATATATATATATATATATATATATATATATATATATATATATATATATATATATATATATATATATATATATATATATATATATATTATATGCATATTTGATGTGACCTCAAAATTCGTGACTGATTTGACAAGTTCATCATGTCGCGATCAATGTTGCAACTCAAATATATATAAAATGCGTTAGGACGTACAGATTAAAGAATATGATTATTACAAGTTTTAACATATATAATATATAAAATCTAAATTTTTCTGATTTGTGCATTGTGAGCTTATATTGTAGTGCATTCATACGATTCCAAGGACGAGAATTACGTGTAGAACGGACTTATAGATTATTTTATATGAATTTTTCTACAAATTAATTAAATGTAGAAGTAAACTAATTATATAAAATAATACTTATAGTAAAAGAAATAAATAGTATTATTTATTAATATTATATTATAAATACTTATAGTATAAAAATAATTATTAGTAAATATCAAACAATATTATTTATTAATAAATAAATTATATAAATTAAATTCATAATTTGTTTTTAAATAAATAAATACTTATATTTACTAATAAATAAATACTCATAATATGAATTAATTATTATATACTTATGTTACAAATTAATTATCATTTAAATAATCAAATATTTATGATAAAAGTTAAATTAATAATAACTAATTAATTAAAACTTATGATAAGAATTTATTAATTTCTTATGCCATGATTTAATTAATATAACACTTATGATATAATATTTAAAATAAAAGAACTTACGTTATAATTTATATTTCATAAATAATTTAAAATACTTACGATATAACCGATATTTAATCATTAATTGAATACTTATATCATTTGAATTTATTAATTAAACTCATTTAATGTGAAAAAACTTATAGTGTAACTTATATTATATCATATATAATATTATATTATAATAAGTAATAATGAAATGAAATTAATAATACATAAAATATCAAAGTTGACTGGAGTTGACTGGAGTTGACTTTTCAATTGACTTTATCCTTTGACTTAAGTAGACTTTCTAAATAAGGAAACATTTAAATAAGGGAACTTTCCTAAAATATAAACTTTCTAAAAATAGAAACTTTCCTAAAATAGAAAACTTACTAAAAATAGAAACTTACTAATAAATAGAAAGTACGCGAAATATTTATTCAACTCTTTTGTCACATAATTCCAAAGCCACCTCAAGCACTAGGGCTATCGTACATTGACTTGACCTAAGTTAGATAAATCCTGACCTACTTTTATTAATTAGGTTGAATTCTAGATCATCTCTGATCTTTGTTATTCTTATATCTGTGATTTATCTACAGTGCATTCTAAGGTGAGTTAT
This sequence comes from Rutidosis leptorrhynchoides, assembly GCF_046630445.1. NCBI lineage: Eukaryota > Viridiplantae > Streptophyta > Magnoliopsida > Asterales > Asteraceae > Rutidosis > Rutidosis leptorrhynchoides. The sequence goes on from NC_092343.1 coordinate 167,379,155, forward strand.
AGTCTCATTTTTCTACTATTTTAAATTCTTTTTGGGATGAGAATACATGCTTTTTGTTTTTACACGTTAGACACAAGTAATCAAAAATGAAAAATTATTCATTGTGAGTTGAACGAAAATATTCATCTTGCTTGGTAACTTGTAACTACTGGTCTCTGCACCGGTAGGCGCGATCCTATTGATAAATCTATCAGGTTTGACCGCCCAATTCCTTCCTAGTCGCGCTAGCCTTCAAGAGAATGTTTAGTACTTCGTAGAAGATATACCCGTTCAGTGTATGGTCCATAAAAGGGTAGATAAACCGAGTTAAGTTAGGTTCTCAGGTGTTCACGGGAAAGATGTAATAATATTTTAAAGACGTTTCTCAACATAATTGTGGTCTAATTATATTCAAATTGTTATATTAAGCCTATATCTTACCAACTTTTCTATGTTGACAGTTTACTCGCATGTTTTATTCTTAGGTGATGATTGATTATTTGCTTCCGCTGGCTAAAGAGTATGCATATTGTGTCGCAGATTTTTATTTAAACATTTACCAATATTGCATTCAATTTTTCATACACTTTGTTATTATGGTTGTTAGTTGCCATTTTTAGTTAACATTTATTACATTTGGGGTTGTCTTTAAACTTACAGATGTTTGAGTTTACTTCTTGGGTAATCCTTTTTCAATAAATGAATGCAATGTTTGTTTAAAATATTCATATAGAGTTATCGATCAAGGTTATGGGACCAAGTAAACGTTGATCGTCAAGGGTTAAAATCAAGAATTGATATTCTTTTCAAAGTTATATAGAAGAGATAATCTTATCCTCTGCTTATTGTCTTTGCGAACGTGTTTCTTTTCTTCTTGTGATCAATGTAACAACTATGATAATAACTATAATTGCCACCTACAATTGTCGACTAATTGTACTACGGACTACGGAGTAAAGATTTAGATGCTTGGCTCGTAATGCTTCTAAATATCTTCAATATTTTATGTCGACCAACTCCACCAACGAATACATAAAAACAAACTACATCTAACAAGTACCTCACTTTTAACATAACTAATTAAGTTCGATAAACTTACCTAAATTATAATAATATCAAATCTATCCAATATATATATATATATATATATATATATATATATATATATATATATATATATATATATATATATAGTGAAAGGATCCTGAAAGAACTCTGCATAGCAGAGAACCCAGCGAACCATCACTTGTGAACGATGAACATGAATTTGTAACATCAATCAAAGGCGTTTTAGATGATGATTCCAACATGAAAGTTGCTTAAAATGTTGCATCTAATGCTCGTCAATCGTCAATTTAAACTGAAACATCATATAGATTATGAATTTGAGCTATGAAGAAATTGTTGACTTTTTTTTCCCCAAATCTTTGACTCACGAATTCGAGCTCAAATCTAGGAGTTAGAATCTGAAACTTTGCAAATAGATTCACGTGATGAAACCTAATAAATCTGCGTTTTTAATTTTTGCTATAGGTTTGATTTTGAGAGATTCAATTTTCTTACGAAGAACAGAGTGTGCCTGCACCCAAAACAAGCTCAATCTGCATGCAGATTGACTCAATCTGCATGCAGATTGACTCAATCTGCACGCAGATTGACTCCATCTACACCCAACTTGATCGAGCTGCACGCAGATTGACTCAATCTGCACGTAGATTGACTCAATCTGCACGCAGATTGAAGGTCGAGCTGCACATAGATGAAGGTCGAGCTGTTGGTTCTCTCGGTTCTCTACCACCTCTGGTTCTCTCTGGATCCTCACCCTATATATATATATATATATATATATATATATATATATATATATATATATATATATATATATATATATATATATATATATATATATATATATATATATATATATATATATATATATATTGGTGTTTAAAAATCTGTGCAAAAATGTAATTTGCAGTTCATATTGGTGTGTAAATAGCGATACTAAAAAAATAGAAAAATTATAAGAAATGTTTAAGAGCCCGTGGTGTTGACAAATTTTAAAAATTGTGCGTTGCACGGCGGGTAAATTAATCGTGCAAAATTAATTAATTTTTTTTTAAACAATCATTCTTTTGAGTTTAAGAGCCCGTTGTGTTGACAAATTTTAAAAGTTCTTTTGACTTTAAGAGCGCGTGGCGTTGACAAATTTTAAAAGTGGTTTAGGGTGGTGTTAGTTACTTAATGTCTACAATTTTTTTTTCTCACCATTAATATCTTTTAATATATAAATTATATACTACATAATATTTAAAGTACATTGAAAATTTGTCATAGAAAGTAACATTAGTGAAATATAAGATACATTATTTTAAAATTATTATATACAATTATTTTTTTAATAAAATTATAACCCGCGAGTTTAATTTTAGAAAAGTTGTTAGTCATTTCAACAAAATAATGGTACTCGGGGGAGTCGTCATGTATACTTTATATTTGCGTGTTCATAAATATCTTAAGGACTTAAACTTTAAATTCAAATCACTTCCATATTTATTGCTAGAATAAAATGCTCCGTTGGTAGTGCATCGAAGCTACGTTATGAATACAACTTATTGCGTTTTGTTCGTAAAATTATTTCGAGATGAACGATGATAGAGGTGAAACTTAACTCACGTGGAACAGAAAGATAAATCCGCTATAAAATTTTGGTGGATTTTGAAAAGAAAGAAAATTATAATACCATAATATTTACGTGTAATTAGATTCTATTTTATTAGACTTTCCAGAATGAAATAGCACTCCGTGCTTATTATTAAGTATATACTTTAGATTTTATATTTTATTTTATATAATAAAAATATATGTAATATATATATATATATATATATATATATATATATATATATATATATATATATATATATATATATATATATATATATATATATATATATACACATACATATATACACATCCTTAAATAACTTTCAACCACAATTCATAAAAAGTTTTTGGTTTATATATATACTAGGTTTTTGAGCCTGTGCATTGCACGGGTGTGTAAAAAACCGTGCAAAAAAATGTAATTTGAAGTTCATATTGGTATGTAAATAACGATATTAAAAAAATAGATTAAGTATAAGAATTAATTAAGAGTCTGTGGTGTTGACAAATTTTAAAAAAAAATTGAGTTTAAGAGCACGTGATGTTGATAAATTTTAAAAGCGGTGTTAATAACTTAAGGTTTACAATTTTTTTATTTCTCACAATTAATATCTTTTTCATTATACTTTTGAGTTTAAGAGCCCGTTGTGTTAGTACGGGTTTTTGAGCACGTGCGTTGTACGAGTGTGTAAAAAATCGTGCAAAAAATGTAATTTGCAGTTCATATTGATATGTAAATAGCGATACTAAAAAAATTAGAAAAAGCATATGAATTATTTAAGAGCCCGTGGTGTTGACAAATTTTAAAAATTCTTTTGAGTTTAAGAGCCCGTGGTGTTGACAAATTTTAAAAACTTCTTTTGAGTTAAGAGTCCTTGGTGTTGACGAATTTTAAAAGTTCTTTTAAGTTTAAGAGCTCGTGGTATTGAAAAAAATTAAAATTGGTTTATTGTGGTATTAGTAACTTAATGTCTACAATTTTTTTCTCACCATTAATATCTTTTAATACATAAATTATATACTACGTACTATTTTGAGTACAATAAAAATTTATCATGAAACGCAATATTAGTAAAGTATATGTTATATTATTTTAGCATTATTATATACAATTATTTTTAGGATAAAAGTGTAACATGCTAATTTAATTTTAGAAAAGTTTTTAAATTTCATTGACGTAGTACGTGAAACGGATCATTGAATACCCAAACCCCATTTATGTTATGTAACACTTTTCGTTATTTTAACGTATTTGGTATTTGAAATTAGCTAGATTATATAATAAATTAATGGTCATAATATGATTAATGGTATTTGGTATTAATGGTATTTTAACGTATTTGGTTATGTATCGAATTATATGATACATTTAGCTAAATCATAGATAAATAAATAATTAAATAATAAATAATAGATATTCCTAATATACGATAATATACTCCTAATATATATATATATATATATATATATATATATATATATATATATATATATATATATATATATATATATATATATATATATATAAATATATACATAAAAATATCCTAAAATAACTTTCAACCACAATCAAGAATAACTTTTTCGTTTATATATATATATATATATATATATATATATATATATATATATATATAAATCTCTTTTTTATGTATGTATATTATATATATGTATATATATATATGTATATATATATATATATATATATACTTATATAAAAAAGAGATTTATTTAGCTTACTTGTCAACAAGACCATTTTTTAATGGGCTAATAACAAGTGGAATTTACACTTGTCAAATTCTCAATGATTGTGATTATAATCCATTAAATAAATGATTAATAACAATATTAGAGAATAAAGAAATTAAAGAGATCGTTGTAACTAATCAAAAATTAAATATATATTTAATTATAGTAGAACACATCTATCCTTAAAACAACTCACGAGTAAAATATAAATTGTTTAAGAAAAAAAATAAACAGCCCCTTACTCTATAGCAAGCCATATAGATTATTCACCACTTGTGAATTAGTAGACCACTTACGATACATATTCATTATTGTGTCGTTATTCATTTATATGTCATTATTGTGAACCAAGATCGCTAGAGAAAAAATTATGTTTTTATGTAACTAATCTTCAATTAGATTTTGAGTAGCCGTGCAACACACGGGCTCAAAAACTAGTATAAATATATAACTAATCGACATTATATTTTGTATTATGTAAAACGTGCTATGTATTTAATATTTATTATAATTTAATTGTAATATTTATCTTCTATGTATTTATTATTACAAACTTAATTTTGGTTTTTCGGCAAAAAACTTAAAACTTTATTATCATATCTTTTTATCAACCGATTAAAGAACCAATCAAGTGTTATAAGAAAGCAATTTGACATGTCACACTTCTAAAAAGCATACCTAACAACTAACCTAACGAAGGGAAGCCAAGCAAAGAAACAATATATCGAACAACGAGCTGCCAAACTACAAGGACTAAACCACCTAAAAACAAGCCACAAACAACAAACCACAAACTAAAGAACACAAGCCGATCAAAACACAAAATATCAGGCAAATCACAAACCGAGTTAAAGGCGAGCAAGAATATCTACGGCATGAGAAACTTTTTTACCTCTCACGCCCGACTTCTAGACCTTCCCATCTAACTATTGAAATGTCCCATTCATATTGATTATAAACGTTTCATATTAATTGATTTCGTTGCGAGGTTTTGACCTCTATATGAGACGTTTTTCAAAGGCTGCATTCGATTTTAAAACAAACCATAACTTTTAAAATAATACAACGATTATCAAATAATGATAATCTAAAATATAGCATTTTCACACGACCATTACATAATGGTTTACAATAATATTACTGATGTGAAAGCAGAGGGGTACAAAATACTATTATTTTTATTATGAAATACGTTACAAATTACACAAGTTTTATATATTTATTTACAGATGGGATATACCTAAACCTTGCTACAACACTATAGGCAGTGTACCTAATCGTAGAGTAGTATAGTTTTTAGTAAGTCCGGTTCGTTCCACAGGGAGACGGCTTATTGCGTACACTATATTTTTAAACAATTATATTTGTGTATATATATATATATATATATATATATATATATATATATATATATATATATATATATATATATATTAGTAATATAGTATTATTATTATTATTATAAAAAGGGAGTTTTACCGTTTAATGATCGGTTTGTCGATTTTAAATAAAGCGTAAAGATAAATGACAGAATTTAAATTGTGATAAAGTAAATTGCAGTAATTAAAATGACAGTAAATAAAGGTACGATGAAATATGAAATAAAAATATTATGCTTATTTAAACTTCCGTAATCATGATGTTCGACGTGTTGATTTTAATTTATTACCCTGGGTTAATTGTCCTTTGTCCTGGATTATTCGATATGTCCATCTGGTTTTTGTCCATAACAGTCCATCAGTCATAAATATAAAGTGCGAGTGTCCTCGTCAAATTATCCTTATATCCGAAGTCAAATATTCCAACTAATTGGGGACTTAAACTATAATTACACCAATTTTCCTTGTATGTAATTCACCCATGTTTTAATGAGTCCATTGACTATTAATCCATTCCCGTGTCCGGTTAAATAAACGATTATCAGTACTTATAAATATCCCGCTCATCGTGTCCGATCGAGTGTATGTGGTTATTTATAGGTACGTCCAATTGTAAATCTTTATATTAAATTAACGAACTATCATTCAATTAAACAAATATAAAGCCCATTAATAGCCCATAGTCCAATTTCCACAAGTATCGTTCTTTTGTCCAAACCCCAATTATGGTACAAAGCCCAATTACCCCGTCTTAATATTTTAGCCCAACATCATGATTACTTCGGCTTAAATAAGCATAATAATAACTTAGTTACGAGACATTAAAAAAGGAGAACATAACTTACATTGATTATTTATCGCGTAGTGTTACACGGACAGAACTTCGACTTTAAAACCCATAAAATAACCTTTACATAACCCAAACTAACTAATATAAAATTACCCTATACTATATATATATATATATATATATATATATATATATATATATATATATATATTTATTATATATTATAGAGGGAGAGATTGAAAGAGTGTGTTTTGAGTTCGACCACAGGCCTGCCTATTATAGCAATGTGGCCAGGTTTTTACTGCCATGCGATCGCATGGGAAAAGGGCAGCCAGGTCATGCGATCGCATGGCCCCTCTGGACAGCTCACTTTGCCTTGTCTCCTAGCTTGTCGACGTTATATTTAATTAATATATAATATATAAATAATTTATATAATTATTTAAATATTATATTATATTCTTGTGCATAGTTGACTCATAATTTTCGGCCCGTTGCGTCGCGTTGATAGTTGGCTCAGGTCCCGGTTCTGGATTTTCGAACGTCCTTTTGTACTATTTAATATCTTGTACTTTGCGTTTTGCAATTTGTAATTTGCACAAAAAAATTATTTTCCTTAACTCCTAAAATCCGCGCAAGTCTTTAACTCACTTTTAGTGGCACTTTTGAGTGCACTATGGCTTTAGTGGCACTTTTCAGGCTTTAGTGGCACTTTTTCTTCAATTCTTTAATCTTCGTGCTTTGTCTTCACATTTATTTATTTAAACGATTACAACTTAAAAATAGAATAATTACAACCAAAAACTTTACATATTGGGATGATATTGCGACTAAATATATGTTCGTTTGGAGCACTATCAATTACACATCAATATATGCCTTCGAATGCAGTTTTTAAACAATATTATACAACCATGGACTCCAAATCTTGTCCTTAATTTAGTATGCAACAACGGAAGCTCTTAACAATCACCTGAGAATAAACATGCTTAAAACGTCAACAAAAAAATATTGGTGAGTTATAGGTTTAACCTATATATTTATCAAATTGTAATAATAGACCACAAGATTTCATTTCTCATAAATACACATCTCGTATCAGGCAGTTCGCAAACTGCATAGAGATTAAAATCATTCATATGGTGAACACCTGTTAACCGACCTTAACAAGATGCATATAGAATATCCCCATCATTCTGGGACTCCCTTCGGACATGATAAATTCGAAGTACTAAAGCATACGGTACTTTGGATGGGGCTTGTTGGGCCCAATAGATCTATCTTTAGGATTCTCGTCAATTAGGGTGTCTGTTCCCTAATTCTTAGATTACCAGACTAAAAAGGGGCATATACGGTTTAATAATTCAATCATAGAATGTAGTTTCACGTACTTGTGTCTATTTTGTAAAACATTTATAAAACTGCATGTATTCTCATCCCAAAAATATTAGATTTAAAAAGTGGGACTATAACTCACTTTCACAGATTTTTACTTCGTCGAAAATAAGACTTGGCCACTGGTCGATTCACGAACCTATAACAAATATGTACATATATAACAATTTATGATCGGAATATATTCACAACATTTTTTTATTACGTTTTTATGATTTAAGTTTGTTAAGTTAGCAGTCCTCGTTAGTAACCTACATCTAGTTGTCCACAGTTAGATGTACAGAAATAAATCAATATCAATATATATATATATATATATCTTGAATCAATCCACGACCCAGTGTATACACGTCTCAGGCTAGATCATAACTCAAAGTATATATATTTTTGGAATCAACCTCAACCTTGTATAGCTAAGTCAAACATTACTGCATATAGAGTGTCTATGGTTGTTCCAAATAATATATATAGATGGGTCGATATGATATGTCAAAACATTGTATACGGGTCTATGGTATCCCAAGATTACATAATATGTATTATACAATATAAATTAGTTAGGATATGTTTAGTCTAGATTTGTTACAAAATTTTCGTAGCTAAAACTAGCAAGTTTATCCAATTTTGTTTTACCCGTTATTTCTTCGTTTCAAATCCGTTTTGAGTGATTCAAGTTGCTATGATTTTATAATGAACTGAAATTTATGAAACTAAACAGAAAAATATAAGTTTATAGTTGGAAATACAGGTTTCAAGTCATCTTTTAAAGAGGTAAAGAACGATATCTTGATGACCATTTTGAAAAACATACTTTCACTTTGAGTTTAACCATGATTTTTGGATATAGTTTCATGTTCATAAGAAAAATCATTTTCCCAGAAGAACAACTTTTAAATCAAAGTTTATCATAGTTTTTAATTATCAAACCCAAAACAGCCCGCGGTGTTACTACAACGGCGTATGTCCGGTTTTACGGTGTTTTTTGTGTTTTCAGGTTTTAAATCATTAAGTTAGCATATCATATAGGTATAGAACATGTGTGTAGTTGATTTTAAAAGTCAAGTTAGAAGGATTAACTTTATTTGCGAACAAGTTTAGAATTAACTAAACTATGTTCTAGTGATTACAAGTTTAAATCTTCGAATAAGATAGTTATATATATATGAATTGAATGATGTTATGAACATCATTACTACCTCAAGTTTAGTAGGTAAACCTACTGGAAGTAACAAAAATTGATCTAGCTTCAAATAATTCTTGGATGGCTTGAAAGTTCTTGAAGTAGAATCATGACACGAAAACAAGTTCAAGTAAGATTTCCACTCGAAATAAGATAGTTATAGTTATAAAAATTGAATCAAAGTTTGAATATGAGTATTACCTTGTATTATAAAGATATCTTACTATAAATAAGAAAGATTTCTTGAGCTTAGATGATTACTTGGATTGGATTAGAAAGCTTGGAAGTAATCTTGCAAACTTGATAGTATTCTTGATTTTATGAAACTAGAACTTATAGAATTTATGAAGAACACTTAGAACATGAAGATAGAACTTGAGAGTGATCAATTAGATGAAGAAAATTGAAGAATTAAAGTGTTTGTAGGTGTTTTTGATCGTTGATATATGGATTAGATATAAAGGATGTGTAAGTTTGTTTTCATGTAAATAATTCATGAATGATTTATAATTTTTTTTGTAATTTTGTGAGATATTTCATGCTATTTGCAAATGATGGTTCTCACATGTTTAATGGCTCACATGGGATGCTAAGGAGCTGATGATTGAGTGTATATACCAATAGTATATACATCTAGAAGCTGTGTATTGTACGAGTACGAATACGGTGCATACGAGTAGAATTGTTGATGAAAATGAATGAGGATATAATTGTAAGTATTTTTGTTAAGTAGAAGTACTTTGATATATGTCATGAAGTCTTCCAAAAGTGTATTAATACATCTTAATACACTATATGTATATATATTTAACTGAGTCGTTAAGTCATCGTTAGTCGTTATATGTAAGTGTTGTTTCGGAACCTTTAAGTTAACGATCTTGTTAAATGTAATTGATCCATTGTTATTACACTTAAATGAGATGTTAAATTGTTATGTTAACATGTTAACATGGTGTATTAATATATCTTAATATCATATATATATATATATATATATATATATATATATATATATATATATATATATATATATATGTGTGTGTGTGTGTGTGTGTAAAATACTATTACAACAATAATCGTTACATATATGTATTGTTTCGAAATCCTTAAGTTAGTAGTCTCATCTTACTCATGTAGTTCATTATTAATACGCTTAATGATATATGTAATTATCATTTCATGATATTAAACATAGTGTATTAATATCTTAATATGATACATATGTATTTAGTAAGACGTTGTTATAACGATAATCATTATATTTATTGTTTCGAGTTTTCTTAATTCAATAGTCTCATTTTATGTATATAACTCATTCTTAATATACCTAGTGAGATAATTTCTTATCATAATATCATGTTAACTCTATATATATATATATATATATATATATATATATATATATATATATATATATATATATATATATATATATATATATATATATATATATATATATATATATCATCATCATCATCATATAATTTTTACAAGTTTTAACGTTCGTGAATCTCCGGTCAACTTGGGTGGTCAATTGTCTACATGAAACTCATTTCAAATAATCAAGTCTTAACAAGTTTAATTGCTTAACATGTTGGAAACATTTAATCATGCAAATATAGTTTTCATTTAATATATATAATCATGGAAAAGTTCGGGTCACTACAGTACCTACCCGTTAAATAAATTTCGTCCCAAAATTTTAAGCTGTTGAAGGTGTTGAAAAATCTTCTGGAAATAGGTACGGGTATTTCAGCTTCATTTGATCTTCATGCTCCCAGGTGAACTCGGGTCCCCTACGAGCATTCCATCGAACCTTGACGATCGGTATCTTATTTTGCTTGAGCCTTTTAACCTCACTATCCATTATGTCAACGGGTTCTTCAACGAATTGTAGTTTTTCGTTGATTTTAATTTCGTCTAAAGGAATAGTGAGATCTTCTTTAGCTAAGCACTTCTTCATATTCGATACGTGAAAGGTATTATGTACATTGGCGAGTTGTTGAGGTAATTCAAGTCGGTAGGCTACTGGTCCGACACGATCTAAAATCTTGAATGGTCCAATGTATCTTGAATTTAGTTTCCCCCGTTTACCAAATTGAACAACGCCTTTCCAAGGAAAAACCTTAAGCATGACCATCTCTCCAATTTCAAATTCTATATCTTTCCTTTTAAGGTCCGCATAGCTCTTTTGTCGACTCTGAGCGGTTTTCAACCGTTGTTGAATTTGGATGATCTTCTCTGTGGTTTCTTGAATAATTTCTGGACCCGTAATCTGTCTATCCCCAACTTCACTCCAAAAAATCGAAGACCTGCACTTTCTACCATAAAGTGCCTCGAATGGAGCCATCTCAATACTCGAAGGATAACTGTTGTTGTAGAAAAATTCTGCTAACGGTAGATGTCGATCCCAACTATTTTCGAAATCGATAACACATGCTCATAGCATGTCTTCAAGGGTCTGTATCATCCTTTCACTTTGCCCATCAGTTTGTGGATGATAGGTTGTACTCATGTCTAGACGAGTTCCCAATGCTTGCTGTAATGTCTGCCAGAACCTTGAAACAAATCTGCCATCCCTATCAGAGATAATAGAGATTGGTATTCTATGTCTGGAGACAACTTCTTTCAAGTATAATTGCGCCAACTTCTCCATTTTTTCATCTTCTCTCATTGGCAGAAAATGTGCTGATTTGGTGAGACGATCGACTATTACCCAAATAGTATCATAACCACTTGCAGTCCTTGGGAATTTAGTAATGAAATCCATGGTAATATTTTCCCATTTCCTTTCCAGGATTGCAGGTTGTTGAAGTAGACCTGATGATTTCTAATGTTCAGCTTTGACCTTAGAACACGTCAAACATTCTCCTACATATCTCGCAATATCGACTTTCATACCCGGCCACCAAAAATATTTCTTGAGGTCCTTGTACATCTTTCCCGCTCCAGGATGTATTGAGTATCCGGTTTTATGTGCTTCCCCAAGTACCATTTCTCTCACATCTCCAAACTTTAGTACCCAAATTCTTTCGGCTCTATACCGGGTTCCATCTTCTCGAATATTAAGGTGTTTCTCCGATCCTTTGGGTATTTCATTCTTCAAATTCCCTTCTTTTACAACACCCTGTTGCGCCTCCTTTATTTGAGTAGTAAGGTTAGTGCGAATAATTATATTCATAGCTTTTACCCGTATAGGTTCTCTGTCCTTTCTACTCAAAGCGTCAGCTACCACATTCGCCTTTCCCGGATGGTAACGAATCTCGCAATCGTAATCATTCAATAACTCAATCCACCTACGCTGCCTCATGTTCAGTTGTTTCTGAATAAATATGTGTTGGAGACATTTGTGATCGGTATATATAATACTTTTGACCCCATATAAGTAGTGCCTCCAAGTCTTTAATGCAAAAACAACCGCGCCTAATTCCAAATCATGGGTCGTATAATTCTACTCGTGAATCTTCAATTGTCTAGACGCATAAGCAATTACCTTCGTTCGTTGCATTAATACACAACCGAGACCTTGCTTTGAGGCGTCACAATATATCACAAAATCATCATTCCCTTCAGGAAATGACAATATAGGTGCCGTAGTTAACTTTTTCTTCAACAATTGAAACACTTTTTCTTGTTCATCCTTCCATTCAAATTTCTTCCCTTTATGCGTTAATGCAGTCAAGGGTTTCCCTATTTTGGAAAAATCTTGGATGAATCTTCTGTAGTAACCAGCTAATCCTAAAAATTGGCGTATGTGTTTCAGAGTTTTCGGGGTTTTCCATTTTTCAACGGTTTCAATCTTTGCTGGATCCACCTGAATACCTTCTTTGTTCACTATGTGACCGATGAATTGAACTTCTTCCAACCAAAATGCACACTTTGAAAACTTAGCGTACAGTTTTTCTTTCCTCAACAACTCTAGCACTTTTATCAAATGTTCTTCGTGCTCTTGATCATTCTTTGAGTAGATAAGTATGCCATCGATGAAAACAATGACAAACTTGTCAAGATATGGTCCACACACTCGGTTCATAAGGTCCATTAACACAGCTGGTGCGTTAGTTAAACTAAATGGCATAACCATAAACTCGTAATGACCGTAACGTGTCCTAAAAGCTGTTTTCGGAATATCATCCTCCTTCACTCGCATTTGATGATATCCAGAATGTGGAATATCATCCTCCTTCACTCGCATTTGATGATATCCAGAACGTAAATTGATCTTCGAATAAACTGACGAGCCTTGTAGTTGATCAAATAAGTCGTCGATTCTCGGTAGTGGATAACGGTTCTTGATGGTAAGTTTGTTCAACTCTCGGTAGTTGATACACAACCTGAATGTACCGTCCTTCTTTTTGACAAACAAAACAGGAGCTCCCCATGGTGATGTGCTTGGTCGAATGAAACCACGCTCTAAAAGTTCTTGTAATTGGCTTTGAAGTTCCTTCATTTCGCTGGGTGCGAGTCTGTATGGAGCACGAGCTATTGGTGCAGCTCCTGGTACAAGATCTATTTGAAATTCAATGGATTGGTGTGGAGGTAGTCCTAGTAATTCTTTCGGAAATACATCGGGAAATTCTTTTGCGACGGAAACATCATTGATGTTCTTTTCTTCGATTTGTACTTTCTCGACATGTGCTAAAACAGCATAGCAACCTTTTCTTATTAGTTTTTTGCACCTTCAAATTACTAATGAGATTTAGCTTCGCGTTGCCCCTTTCTCCGTACACCATTAAGGGTTTTCCTTTTTCCCGTACAATGCGAATTGCATTTTTGTAACATACGATCTCTGCTCTCTCCTTTTTCAACCAGTCCATGCCAATTATCACATCAAAACTTCCTAACTCTACTGGTATCAAATCAATCTTAAATGTTTCGCTAACCAGTTTAATTTCTCGATTCCGACATATATTATCTGCTGTAATTAATTTACCGTTTGCTAATTCGAGTAAAAATTTATTATCCAAAGGCGTCAGTGGACAACTTAATTTAGCACAAAAATCTCTACTCACATAGCTTCTATCCGTACCCGAATCAAATAAAACATAAGCAGATGTATTGTCAATAAGAAACATACCCGTAACAAGCTCCGGGTCTTCCTGCGCTTCTGCCGCATTAATATTGAAAACTCATCCGCGGCCTTGCCCATTAGTATTCCCTTGGTTTGGGCAATTTCTAATAATGTGGCCCGGTTTTCCACATTTATAACAAAGTACGTCAGCATTATTTATTCCGACATTATTTGTTTCATTATTTTTGTTGTTCTTTGATCCGTAAACCTCACATTTTGCCGCGCCATGACCACTTCTCTTACACTTGGTGCAAAATGTTGTGCAAAATATATTCGGATGGTACTCTGCACACCTGAAGAATGGTTGTTTCTGTTGTTTGTTGTTATTGAAATGGTTGTTGTTGCGATTATTATTATTTTTGGGACGGTGGTTGTAATGGTTATTGTTGTTGAGATGGTTGTTGTTGCAGTTGTTGTTGCAAAATTTGGTGCGATTGAAGTTGTGATTGCTGTGTTGATTGTTAAAATTGTGACCCTTGTCACTGGTTTCTTCCCACTTTCTCTTGATTTGTTTCGTGTTGCCTTCTTCGGCCGCATGCTCTTTAATTCTTTCTTCAATCTGATTTATGAGTTTATGAGCCATTCGACTCGCCTTTTGTATGGAGGCGGGCTCGTGTGAACTTATATCTTCTTGGATCCTTTCTAGTAACCCTTTTACAAATGCGTTGATTTTCTCCTCTTCATCTTCGAACGCTCTTGGGCACAATAAACATAACTCCGAGAATCGTCGTTCGTATGTGGTAATATCGAATCCTTGTGTTCGTAATCCCTTAAGCTCTACTTTGAGCTTATTAACCTCGTTTGTGGGACGATACTGCTCAGTCATCAGCTGTTTGAATGCTGATCACGGTAGTGCGTACGCAGCATCTTGTCCCACTTGTTCTAGATAGGTATTCCACCATGTTAACGCAGTACCTGTAAAGGTATGCGTAGCGTACTTTACTTTTTCTTCTTCAGTACACTTACTTATGGGAAACACCGATTCAACCTTTTCGGTCCACCGTTTCAATCCGATTGGACCCTCGGTTCCATCGAATTCCAGAGGTTTACAGGTAATGAATTCTTTGTATGAACATCCTACACGATTTCTTGTGGCGTTATTTGCATTGCTAGATTCAGAGTTATTCTTGTTGTTTTGCATTACAGCCTGTACTGTAGCGACCCCGACAAATCGTCAAGTGACGGAGTCGACTACGTGGGTCCCATTACCTGGTCATAAGTCTTTATGACAATGTTTGACCAAAATATGTCACCCTCATTTCAAAATAAAGATTGTTTTCAAAGTTTACAAGAATTGTTCAACCAAAAGTTAAGTTACAAGGTTATAAGTACATTTGAAATCTAGGCGACACGGTTTAAAGTAAAGTCAAAAGACGCTCCAAGTAATGCATGTATACTCGACATCCAATGCAAGTATCAAATAGTGAGCGGAAGCATGTATCACATATCGTGCAAGACCTGAGAAAAACATAGAAATCTGTCAACGAAAACGTTGGTGAAATCATAGGTTTAAGTAAGTAAGTGAGTAAAAGTAAGTAAGTCGAACCACAAGGTTTGCAAAGTTGAAATAATAGTAACACATTCTAAAAGTTAATATTCACGAGCACCCAATTATCAAAACTTAACATTCCGTCCGTTGAATACCCCATCAATTAGTGCTAGAACAACACTGTTTCCTGAAAATATATTTCATCCGTAGACGGTAGCGAACCGTCAAAGATGAGGGTTGTCAAACCCATATGGCCATATAACATAAGTTCTCGCTTACACCATCTGATGTAACTAATGATAATCGGATTGAGGATTTTTGTTCTAAACTCGTATGTAGAATGTTTGTTTTCCCGTTCTTGTGTTCACTTAGTTCAAAAGAATCGTTTATGTTTTCTCATCCCAAAAGTAAGTTCAAAAGAGTAAAAAGTGGGACTATGATCTCACCTTGAGTGCAAGAGTTAATAAAGTACTTCGACAAGTACACGCGTGCAAAGACAAAGCTAGTCTTGACCTAAACATATAGGTTATATCAATAACGATAGTCACGAAGGGTCAAAGATGTTCAATTAGTCCTATGGCTCGTTACGACTCGATTAATATAGCACGTGGATCAATTTGTCAAGTTTCATGCACGACACAAGTAGTTAAGCATGTTAGAACGATTGTATAATCGTTTGGTTAAGTTTGACTAAAAGTCAAACTTGGTCAAAGTCAAAGTCAACGGGGTCGGGTCGGGTGCCCGACAATTTTCTCATGATGAGAAGTCATATACGAGCATAATAGTCAAGTTTCATGGTAAACGGGGTTATAGTAAAGCGGGAAACATTTTTGTGACATGAAAAACAAAGACAAAATGAGCTGGGCAGTATGCGCGGCGCGCTATGGGTTGCGCGGCGCGCACCCAAGTGTAAATCCTGGTCAGAACTTAACCACGAAGGCAAACATCTGGGATTTCTAATTCTGCGCGGTGCGCGGGTATATGCGCGGCGCGCAATACCTGGGAAACATGCAGTTTGCAGAAAAATGGTCCAAGTCACGAACCAAAATACAATTTAACACATCTCATGCACCGAAAACACTTAAAACATGTATCTTATACCATCGGAAAGGTATTTTGACAAGGAAAATATGTAAACGCATTTCATCAATCAAACTTCCACTTACAACAACCAAAAACCGCAATTAAACATTCATAATCAAAGTTCAAGTTCCAAAAACGCATTTTATGATTCGGGCAACCAATTTACATGTATGTTATGCCGTTTCGAAGGTAATCAAACACACATTGCAACAAAACACTTAACAACAATATCTCATAGCATTTGACGCATCAAAAGTTCATGTAAAGCTCATCAAACCCTAATTCAAGTTCACAAAATCATTAATCATGTTCTTGGAGTTTCCTTAATCAACCTATACATCAAAACGAAGCTAATGATACTAGTAACACTTTTAAAACATGCACTTTAACAATCTAACAACATTTGATCATCCAAAATCAAGGATTTAGCAAGTAATTTTCATATTGAACTAGTTACACCAAAAACAACGAATCGAGCATACAAATTACGTACACGACATCACAATGAGCCATAGACACTAATTAACAACTTTATAACTCAAAAATCTCAAGAACACATAAAATTAGTGATTTTATAAAGTTACCCAAATGAGATGAAGTTGGTATCAAATTGAAGAGGATGAAGAGAGGATTCCAAATATGTATTTTGTTTTGGTTGAAGCTTCCAAATCCGAATTTAGATGATGATTCTTTGTAGTGGTGTTTGAGAGAAAATTGGAAAGGATAGAAAGAAAATGGAAATGAAAATGAAAAGGAAAATGGGGAGGTGGGTGTTGACTAGTCAAGCTAGTCACATCTTTGCTCCAATGGCGAAACTAGTCCCTCGCGTTCGGTTGCGGGTGAGAGAATTGACCAAACGAATTATTTTAAATTACACGGAAGTACGGGAGATATTAAAAATCCGATAACGAGAATATTTAAAATGTTACTTAACAAAGGATACGAATCTAGATATGAAGGGTATTATTTAAAAAGAAAAAGACGGGCGTTAAAATAATTTAACGGAAAAATGCGGGATGTTACATTATCCACACCTCAAAAGAAATTTCGTCCCGAAATTTAGTTGGAAATAATAATCGATGCCTCTCACTCGAGACCGGAGATGTCAATGCTATGAATAAGTGAAGGTACGTCCTTGAGTGTTCTCATGAATTTGGATTTTTACGATCCCCGGTTTCAACTGGTTTTCCTATGAAGAGAAGTTTGTCTTCAATAGTTGGTGCATTTAGAAGAATTGCACGTTCCTGTTCCGCAGGACACGTTTCTATGTTTGTTACACGAAATGTAAGGTAAACGGAAACTTAATTGAGTCGGAAGTTCTAAACGGTAGGAAGCGGTTCCAATACGCCCCAAGGTTTCAAAAGGTTCAATATTGCGGCTATAGCCTTTCTCGATTTCCCAAAATGGATTACACCTTTCCAAGGTGCGGTTTCTTAATATTACGCGGTTACACACTGGGATTTGTGAGGTTTTCATCTAAGTTTGGTATAACTCTTTTGGCGACTACGGATCGTCTCGAGCCCTCCTCGGATTTGAATGATTTCAATTGTTGTTTCTTGATGGAGTTCAGATTTCGGTGGTTGATGCTTTGGTTAAATGAACAGGGGTATGACATTAGCGGTCATATAGGGTTTCAGAAAGTGCGCGTGAACACACGAGTGGTAACTACTGTTGTAAGAGTGATCTACTAAAGGTGACAATACGAGTTTGTGACATGTCTTTCCAAGACGTAAATCGTTCGTTTGCTCGGTTCGTCTGTTTGTGGGTGGTACGCGGTACTCATGTCTAAGCGGGTTCCCAAGGTTTCTTGTAAAACTAGAAGTGAAACGAGTATTTCGATACGGAATAATTGACAAAGATACACCGTGTTGGAATAGAATCTCTTAAGATACGTTTGAACAAGTTAGTTAGGGTTCGAAAAATGTTCGTTAGGACTATTCACCCTCGTGGCGAATACTTATGTAATATGAGGAGTTTCTCTATCCATGGAGAAATGTTACAAGGAGTTTCTTTAAACGGAAATGCGAACGGTAAAGATAGTAGTGAAATGAGGACTTAGAATAGGATGAGTTTACATCTCGAGGTTGCCATAACGTGCCTCTAGTTGTCAAAAGTTGAAGTCTGAAAGAGAAACGAGGTAGTACACGTAGTTGTATAGTTCGAGGTTGAATAATAGTTGACCGATTATCAGAAACACAAGGGCGTTAAGTCAAAGAAGAGTGAAGTATCGTTGGATTGTGTGTTATCTTAAATCCCAGTAATATCAGACGGTGACGGTGAAATAACAGAGGTAGGTAGTGTGGTACGGGATGACGAGAAAATTGATCGGATCCACAATTTAGTATTCGAATTCTTCGTGCAAAATAACGAATTTCAGTTATGTTGATTTTTGAGTCGAGAGAGTATGCCTTTCGGCGTTCAAGTAGAAATATTTCCATGTTTGAGTTCCATCTGTTGCTATACGATTTTAACTAGAAATGTTGGTGTGAAGAATCACGCTCAAGGTTCGAACACGGAGAGGTTTAGAGTTTTCCTTAGTGAGTTAACGAGTTTAAAAGTCGTGTGACACGAGAAAAGTCAGAAATGAATCTTCGGTAACAACCGGTGAGATCTAATATTTTTACGAATATAAGTCTGAGTTGGGAGAGTTTCATGATTACATGTGGCTTGATTTCGAGATTGATTTTAATGCCTTGACCATTAACATCATGGTCTAGAAAATTGGACTTCGTTCAACAGAAACTCTCACTCGGAGAATTTGGTATAGAGTTGCTCTTTTCTCAAAAGTTCGAGCTTAAGATGGTGATGTTGTTCGTTTTCCTTCTTTACTTGAATAAGTTAAGATGTCATCTATAAATACGATAACAGATTAGTCTATATGAATTTGCATACGCGGTTCAAGAGGTTTATGGATACGGGCGAGCCCTAAATAAATCAAACGGTACTAAGAGAGATTTACAACTAACGTTGCGAGTTCGGAAAGTGGCTTAGGAGACATCGTCTCACTTAACCCCCAATTGATGATAACCGGAACGGAGGTTGATTTGGAACATACGGGATTCGTGCAAATAATCATGAGGTCATGGATGCGAGGGAGAGGGTATCGGTTTCCAACCGAAAATTTCTTAGTTCACAATAATCTATACATAAATGTAGGGCAACAATTTCTCCTTAATGAATAGGTTTTGAGTTCCTTAGTTCTATTGGTGTCGAGTTCAATTTCTTAACGTATATCCTCCGATAATATTTATAGGCACACAATATTTTTCCGTTGGTCGCTTAAATCGCCTAAATAGTATCTAGGGGAAAAGATGGAAGGTAATGAGTACAAGTCAAAGTCTTGGTTGTAAAACGTCTAGCGGTAATCGAATCGAACAAGTATGAAGTATACGGTTTGTTGTGAAGAAACGTACCCGTGACTAGTCCATCATCGTCTCGGGCATCCTAGGTGTCGATGTTGAAAGTTCAATGGCGTGTGTTGGGGTTGATTTCTTCTTTGGGCACACATTCCTAAAATGACCCAGTTGGCCACACTCAAAGCATGCACCCCGTCCTGTGTGCGTTGGGCACCCTTCGAGCGACGGTAACGGTACCCTTACAGACATGGGCCACATGGCCACTTCTTTGACACTTGACGCAAAATGGTTTGCCACATTCACCAAAATGATGTTTGCGACACTTGTTACAGTGAGGTAGGGTTCCGGCATACCCCTTCTTGCCGCCGGGGGTGAAAGGCTTCTTGGAGATGTTGTTATTGTTGTGGTTGATTGGTTGCGAGGCTTCCCATTTTCTTTTGTTGTTACCTGGGTGGTTCTCGACCATTCGTACCGGTGCTTCCATTTCATTCACCGTTTCTAAAGTTTGGTGGGCCTTTGTTAAAGCCTCTTGTAGGTTAGTGGGTTGGGATGCCATTACCCCGTGTTGAATGCTCTTAGGGAGGCCATCCATGTAAAGTTCGACTCTTAGGGATTCGGGAGTCATGAGATTTGGACACATTGAGACTAGTTCGGTAAACCGTTGATTATAAGCTCCGAGGTCATTCCCGACCGTTCTTAAATTCCTTAGCCCTTGCTCGAGCCTTCGAGTCTCATCGCGCGGGAAGTATTCGGTGATCATTCTTTCTCTTAATTCGGTCCAAGAGAGTGTAAGGGCTTCATCGATACCCACTGATTGTACATACGTGTTCCACCATGAGAGAGCGATACCGGTAAGAGTGAGGGTGGAAAACTTGACCTTATCTTGGTCCTGACAACCGCTTATGCTAAAAACGGATTCTGTTTGTTCAAACCATCGGGTGAGAGTAACCGGTCCCCCGGTTCCATCGAAAGTGGGAGGATTGTACTTCATGAAGTTCTTGTAGGAGCAACCTTCGATTGAATTACCGGCTCCATGATTGTTGTTGTTAGAAAAGTGATTGGCCACGGCCGTACCCACGACGGTGGTTATCATTCGTTGAAGAGCTTGTTCTAGAGTTTCGAGAGGAGTGTTGTGTTGACCTTGGTGAACCATTGTTCCTTCATGACACAAGAATATCGTTGATTAGTATTCTCAAAAATACTAACCGTGATATGGAATAAGGATAGAGAGAAAATTTTCCTTGACTCTCCTTAAATTCTTTATGTCATAATGTCGGAACGTCCATGTGAATCACCGTAATATAATCCCGGAAATTATATTACTCTGATTCTCATGTGCATTTAACATTACTTCACAAAGTCAAGGTGGCGCATCAACAAAATTTATCAACGTAAGATCAAGATCGAATACGAGTCAGATATGATAGAAGAGTTCGAGTATAAATGCACAAATAGTCAAGTAATTCCTACTTCGGTCTATATGCCGGTTGTAGTCTAGATTCACCTATGTACCCTATGAATCGGGGTGGACACAAATGAACTCTAAATCCCTACAACCAAGGCTCTGATACCACTTGTAGCGACCCCGACAAATCGTCAAGTGACGGCGTCGACTACGTGGGTCCCATTACCTGGTCATAAGTCTTTATGACAATGTTTGACCAAAATATGTCACCCTCATTTCAAAATAAAGATTGTTTTCAAAGTTTACAAGAATTGTTCAACCAAAAGTTATGTTACAAGGTTATAAGTACATTTGAAATCTAGGCGAAACGGTTTAAAGTAAAGTAAAAAGACGCTCCAAGTAATGCATGTATACTCGACATCCAATGCAAGTATCAAATAGTGAGCGGAAGCATGTATCACATATCGTGCAAGACCTGAGAAAAACATAGAAATCTGTCAACGAAAACGTTGGTGAAATCATAGGTTTAAGTAAGTAAGTGAGTAAAAGTAAGTAAGTCGAACCACAAGGTTTGCAAAGTTGAAATAATAGTAACACATTCTAAAAGTTAATATTCACGAGCACCCAATTATCAAAACTTAACATTCCGTCCGTTGAATACCCCATCAATTAGTGCTAGAACAACACTGTTTCCCGAAAATATATTTCATCCGTAGACGGTAGCGAACCGTCAAAGATGAGGGTTGTCAAACCCATATGGCCATATAACATAAGTTCTCGCTTACACCATCTGATGTAACTAATGATAATCGGATTGAGGATTTTTGTTCTAAACTCGTATGTAGAATGTTTGTTTTCCCGTTCTTGTGTTCACTTAGTTCAAAAGAATCGTTTATGTTTTCTCATCCAAAAAGTAAGTTCAAAAGAGTAAAAAGTGGGACTATGATCTCACCTTGAGTGCAAGAGTTAATAAAGTACTTCGACAAGTACACGCGTGCAAAGACAAAGCTAGTCTTGACCTAAACATATAGGTTATATCAATAACGATAGTCACGAAGGGTCAAAGATGTTCAATTAGTCATATGGCTCGTTACGACTCGATTAATATAGCACGTGGATCAATTTGTCAAGTTTCATGCACGACACAAGTAGTTAAGCATGTTAGAACGACTGTATAATCGTTTGGTTAAGTTTGACTAAAAGTCAAACTTGGACAAAGTCAAAGTCAACGGGGTCGGGTCGGGTGCCCGACAATTTCTCATGATGAGAAGTCATATACGAGCATAATAGTCAAGTTTCATGGTAAACGGGGTTATAGTAAAGCGGGAAACATTTTTGTGACATGAAAAACAAAGACAAAATGAGCTGGGCAGTATGCGCGGCGCGCTATGGGTTGCGCGGCGCGCACCCAAGTGTAAATCCTGGTCAGAACTTAACCACGAAGGCAAACATCTGGGATTTCTAATTCTGCGCGGCGCGCGGGTATATGCGCGGCGCGCAATACCTGGGAAACATGCAGTTTGCAGAAAAATGGTCCAAGTCACGAACCAAAATACAATTTAACACATCTCATGCACCGAAAACACTTAAAACATGTATCTTATACCATCGGAAAGGTATTTTGACAAGGAAAACATCTAAACGCATTTCATCAATCAAACTTCCACTTACAACAACCAAAAACCGCAATTAAACATTCATAATCAAAGTTCAAGTTCCAAAAACGCATTTTATGATTCGGGCAACCAATTTACATGTATGTTATGCCGTTTCGAAGGTAATCAAACACACATTACAACAAAACACTTAACAACAATATCTCATAGCATTTGATGCATCAAAAGTTCATGTAAAGCTCATCAAACCCTAATCCAAGTTCACAAAATCATTAATCATGTTCTTGGAGTTTCCTTAATCAACCTATACATCAAAACGAAGCTAATGATACTAGTAACACTTTTAAAACATGCACTTTAACAATCTAACAACATTTGATCATCCAAAATCAAGGATTTAGCAAGTAATTTTCATATTGAACTAGTTACACCAAAAACAACGAATCGAGCATACAAATTACATACACGACATCATAATGAGCCATAGACACTAATTAACAACTTTATAACTCAAAAATCTCAAGAACACATAAAATTAGTGATTTTAGAAAGTTACCCAAATGAGATGAAGTTGGTATCAAATTGAAGAGGATGAAGAGAGGATTCCAAATATGTATTTTGTTTTGGTTGAAGCTTCCAAATCCGAATTTAGATGATGATTCTTTGTAGTGGTGTTTGAGAGAAAATTGGAAAGTATAGAAAGAAAATGGAAATGAAAATGAAAAGGAAAATGGGGAGGTGGGTGTTGACTAGTCAAGCTAGTCACATCTTTGCTCCAATGGCGAAACTAGTCCCTCGCGTTCGGTTGCGGGTGCGTGAATTGACCAAACGAATTATTTTAAATTACACGGAAGTACGGGAGATATTAAAAATCCGATAACGAGAATATTTAAAATGTTACTTAACAAAGGATACGAATCTAGATATGAAGGGTATTATTTAAAAAGAAAAAGACGGGCGTTAAAATAATTTAACGGAAAAATGCGGGATGTTACATGTACTGCCGCTATGTTTGCTGCAAGGAAAACACGGAAGTCTTCCTCGCTCATGTTCAAATTCTGACGAGTCGTCGTTGCCATTTCCTTCAAAAATAGCCCAAAAGAATTAAGTTAATCAAATAGAATATTAAGAGTAGTCAATAGTATTACGTAGCATAATATGAACTCATTTATAAAAGCTTTTTCTTCATATTAGCTTTTTATAGTTTTAATTCGGGTAGTACCTACCCGTTAAATTCATACTTAGTAGCTAATATACAATTCAACTACTACAATTCTATATGAAAAACTGATTATAATAATATTTCGCGTTCAAACTATTATACAATATTTTACAAACTTACAATACCGCTATTATACATATAGCATGAAATATAGCACACAATAACTTTGATAAAAAAATAGTTGTGACAACAATCCTAGTTAATACGCAAGTCATTCAGCAAAGGCAATAAAAACACGTAATTCATAAGTCCAGAAACAAGTCATGCATTCTGGTTTTACTAAGACTACTTCCGATCCTTGGTCTTGTGGAACATAACCGTTGTGGCCGTTGACAAGACAGCATGTTGTAACGTCGTCAAAGGGACGAGGGTTTCATAATGCCCAACAGTCGCATAATAATCTAAAAACCTTGTTTCTCACCCCAACTACTGAATCCGTCACTTGTAGGAAGGTTTTATTTAAAAGTTGCAATCCGATGTTCTTTTTCTCACTTTGGTGAGAAGCGAACATCACTAACCCGTAAGCATAACATGCTTCTTTATGTTGCATGTTAGAGGGTCTTTCTAACTCACGAAGTCCTACGTTAGGATATGTTGAGTCAAAATAGGTTCTTAACCCGTAGCGTAAAATTGCATTTGGGTTCTCCACATTTAAAGCTTTAAATAAAACACGGCGTAACTTATGGTGTCCCCAATGTGATATACCCCATCTTTCAAATGAAAGCCTTTTATAAACTAAGGCATGCCTGGAACGTTCTTCAAATGTTCTGCAAACTAATTTTGCCGTAAATAATTGTGCCGACGAATTCTGACCGACTTTAGACAAGATTTCATCAATCATGTCCCCAGGTAGGTCTTCTAAAATTTTTGGTTGTCTATCCTTAACATCCATTGTGTTTTTATACTGTAAAACAGACGAGAATTAGATTCGTAAAAGATAAATATCAAATAATACAAGCAATTTTTACATACAACAAGAAAGTATAAGCACACATATATTACATATATTACACCGCATGATTACAACTCTTTATTCCGACTCACTTGTTTCTTCTTCTTTGGACTTGGTTTGTTTCGCTAATTTCTTGGGGATATATGGTGCTCCCCTAATACAAGCCGTTCTTTTCACAAATGGTCTATAAGGACCAGGTGGCTTAGATGTTCCGGGGTTATAGCTAAAACTTAAGAAATACGGGTGTTGACGGTATTTTCCATCGGGACATTTCATGTTAACATAGAGCTCATCGGGGTTGGACTCGGGTTTTTCTATTTTTATGCCTTTTCCCTTATTATTTTCTTTTGCCTTTTCAAATTGTGTCAGGGTAATTTCTATAACATCATCGGATTCCTCATCGGGATCCGATTCATAAGAAAATTGGTAATCTTCCCAATATTTTGCTTCCTCGGCGGAAACACCATTGACCATTATTAATTTTGGTCCATTGGTTGAGGATTACCTTTTATTTATCTATTTTTCAGTGGTTTCTAATATTTTCTCCCCCGGAACCTCTTCTTCTTCGGGTTCCTCTTCTTTCAGTTCCTCTTCTTCCGGTTCCTCTTCTTCCGGTTCCTCTTCGGGAATTTGTGAATCTTCCCAATATATATTCGACTCTTCATTATTATTAGGTGAGTCGATGGGATTTGAATTAGAGGTAGACATCTATCACACAATATCAAACACGTTAAGAGATTAATATATCACAAAATATTTACATGTTAATAATATATAGTTTTCAACAAAAAAAATGTTAAGCAATCGTTTTTAAAGAAAACACGGTCGAAGTCCAGACTCACTAATGCATCCTAACAAATTCAGTTAGACACACTAATGCAAATTTCTGGTTCTCTAAGACCAACGCTCGGATACCAACTGAAATATCCCGTTCATATTGATTATAAACGTTCCATATTAATTAATTTCGTTGCGAGGTATTGACCTCTATATGAGACGTTTTTCAAAGGCTGCATTCGATTTTAAAACAAACCATAACTTTTAAAATAATACAACGATTATCAAATAATGATAATCTAAAATATAGCATTTTTCACACGACCATTACATAATGGTTTACAATAATATTACACATCAATATATGCCTTCGAATGCAGTTTTTAAACAATATTATACAAGCATGGACTCCAAATATTGTCCTTAATTTAGTATGCAACAGCGGAAGCTCTTAACAATCACCTGAGAATAAACATGCTTAAAACGTCAACAAAAAATTGTTGGTGAGTTATAAGTTTAACCTATATATTTATCAAATTGTAATAATAGACCACAAGATTTCATTTCTCATAAATACACATCTCGTATTAGGCATTTCGCAAACTGCATAGAGATAAAAATCATTCATATGGTGAACACCTGGTAACCGACCTTAACAAGATGCATATAGAATATCCCCATCATTCCGGGACTCCCTTTGGACATGATAAATTCGAAGTACTAAAGCATCCGGTACTTTGGATTGCGCTTGTTAGGCCCAATAGATATATCTTTAGGATTCGCGTCAATTAGGGTGTCTGTTCCCTAATTCTTAGATTAACAGACTAAAAAGGGCCATATTCAGTTTAATAATTCAACCATAGAATGTAGTTTCACGTACTTGTGTCTATTTTGTAAAACATTTATAAAACTGCATGTATTCTCATCCCAAAAATATTAGATTTAAAAAGTGGAACTATAACTCACTTTCACAGATTTTTACTTCGTCGAAAATAAGACTTGGCCACTGGTCGATTCACGAACCTATAACAAATATGTACATATATATCAATTTATGATCGGAATATATTCACAACATTTTTTTATTACGTTTTTATGATTTAAGTTTGTTAAGTTAGCAGTCCTCGTTAGTAACCTACAACTAGTTGTCCACAGTTAGATGTACAGAAATAAATCAATATATATCTTGAATCAATCCACGACCCAGTGTATACACGTCTTAGGCTAGATCACAACTCAAAGTATATATTTTTTTGGAATCAACCTCAACCATGTATAGCTAACTCAAACATTACTGCATATAGAGTGTCTATGGTTGTTCCAAATAATATATATAGATGGTCGATATGATATGTCAAAACATTGTATACGTGTCTATGGTATCCCAAGATTTCATAATATGTATAATACAATATAAATTAGTTAGGATATGTTTAGTCTAGATTTGTTACAAAATTTTCGTAGCTAAAACTAGCAAGTTTATCTAATTTTGTTTTACCCATCATTTCTTCGTTTCAAATCCGTTTTGAGTGATTCAAGTTACTATGGTTTCATAATGAACTGAAATTTATGAAACTAAATAGAAAAAGTATAAGTTTATAGTCAGAAATACAGGTTACAAGTTATTTTTTAAAGAGGTAGTCATTTCCGTCAAAAGAACGACATCTTGATGACCATTTTGAAAAACATACTTCCACTTTGAGTTTAACCATGATTTTTGGATATAGTTTCATGATCATAAGAAAAATCATTTTCTCAGAAAAACAACTTTTAAATCAAAGTTTATCATAGTTTTTATTATCAAACCCAAAACAGCCCGCGGAGTTACTACAATGGCGTATGTCAGGTTTTACGGTGTTTTTCGTGTTTCCGGGTTTTAAATCATTAAGTTAGCATATAATATAGGTATAGAACATGTGTGTAGTTGATTTTAAAAGTCAAGTTAGAAGGATTAACTTTATTTGCGAACAAGTTTAGAATTAACTAAACTATGTCCTACTTATTACAAGTTTAAATCTTCGAATAAGATAGTTATATATATGAATTGAATGATGTTATGAACATCATTACCACCTCAAGTTTAGTAGGTAAACCTACTGGAAGTAACAAAAATTGATCTAGCTTCAAAGGATTCTTGGATGGCTTTAAAGTTCTTGAAGTAGAATCATGACACGAAAACAAGTTCAAGTAAGATTTCCACTCGAAATAAGATAGTTATAGTTATAGAAATTGAATCAAAGTTTGAATATGAGTATTACCTTGTATTATAAAGATATCTTACTGTAAATAAGAAAGATTTCTTGAGCTTAGATGATTACTTGGATTGGATTAGAAAGCTTGGAAGTAATCTTGCAAACTTGATAGTATTCTTGATTTTATGAAACTAGAACTTATAGAATTTATGAAGAACACTTAGAACTTGAAGATAGAACTTGAGAGAGATCAATTAGATGATTAAAATTGAAGAATAAAAGTGTTTGTAGGTGTTTTTGGTCGTTGGTATATGGATTAGATATAAAGGATGTGTAAGTTTGTTTTCATGTAAATAATTCATGAATGATTTATAATATTTTTTGTAATTTTGTGAGATATTTCATGCTATTTGCCAAATGATGGTTCCCACATGTTTAATGTAGTGACCCGAACTTTTCCATGTTTATATATATTAAATGAAATTGATAATTACATGATTAAGTGTTTCCAACATGTTAAGCAATCAAACTTGTTAAGACTTGATTAATTGAAATAGGTTTCATATAGACAATTGACCACCCAAGTTGACCGGTGATTCACGAACGTTAAAACTTGTAAAATCTATATGATGTCATATATATGGATATATATATATTTAACATGATATTATGATAAGTAAAAATATCATTAAGTATATTAACATGATCGTTAACCTAAAGGTTTTAAAACAACATTTACATGTAACGACAACGACTCAGTTAAAATGTATATACAAGTAGTGTTTTAATATGTATTCATACACTTTTGAAAGACTTCAAGACACTTATCAAAATACTTCTACTTAACAAAAATGCTTACAATTACATCCTCGTTCAGTTTCATCAACAATTCTACTCGTATGCACCCGTATTCGTACTCGTACAATACACAGCTTTTAGATGTATGTATTATTGGTATATACACTCCAATGATCAGCTCTTAGCAGCCCATGTGAGTCACCTAACATATGTGGGAACCATTATTTGGCAACTAGCATAAAATATCTCATAAAATTACAAAAATATTAGTAATCATTCATGACTTATTTACAAGTAAACAAAATTACACATCCTTTATATCTAATCCATATACCAACGACCAAAAACAAATACAAACACTTTCATTCTTAAATTTTCTTCATCTAATTGATCTCTCTTAAGTTCTATCTTCAAGTTCTAAATGTTCTTCATAAATTCTATAAGTTCTAGTTTCATAAAATCAAGAATACTTCCAAGTTTGCTAGCTTACTTCCAATCTTGTAAAGTGATCATCCAACCTCAAGAAATATTTCTTATTTACAGTAAGATATCTTTATAATACAAGGTAATACTCATATTCAAACTTTGATTCAATTTCTATAACTATAACAATCTTATTTCGAGTGAAAATCTTACTTGATCTTGTTTTCGTGTCATGATTCTGCTTTAAGAACTTTCAAGCCATCCAAGGATCCTTTGAAGCTAGATCTATTTTTCTCATTTCCAGTAGTTTTATCCACAAAACCTGAGGTAGTAATGATGTTCATAACATCATTCGATTCATATATATATAACTACCTTATTCGAAGGTTTAAACTTGTAATCACTAGAATATAGTTTAGTTAATTCTAAACTTGTTCGCAAACAAAAGTTAATCCTTCAAACTTGACATTTAAAATCAACTAGACACATTTTCTATATCTATATGATATGCTAACTCAATGATTTAAAACCTGGAAACACAAAAAACACCGTAAAACCGGATATACGCCGTCGTAGTAATACCGCGGGCTGTTTTGGGTTAGTTAATTAAAAACTATGATAAACTTTGATTTAAAAGTTGTTCTTCTGGGAAAATGATTTTTCTTCTGAACATGAAACTATATCCAAAAATCATGGTTAAACTCAAAGTGGAAGTATGTTTTCCAAAATGGTCATCTAGACGTCGTTCTTTTGACTGAAATGACTACCTTTAAAAAAATGACTTGTAACCCGTATTTATGACTATAAACCTATACTTTCTCTGTTTAGATTCATAAAATAGAGTTCAATATGAAACCATAGCAATTTGATTCACTCAAAATGGATTTAAAACGAAGAAATTATGGGTAAAACAAGATTGGATATTTTTGATTGTTGTAGCTACGGGAAATATTGTTACAATTCTATACAAATCATATTCTAGCTAACTTATATTGTATTATACATGTATTCTAATATATTATGTAATCTTGGGATACCATAGACACGTATGCAAATGTTTTGACATATCATATCGACCCATGTATATATATTATTTGGAACAACCATAGACACTCTATATGCAGTAATGTTGGAGTTAGCTATACAGGGTTGAGGTTGATTCCAAAAATATATATACTTTGAGTTGTGATCTAGCCTGAGACATGTATACACTGGGTAGTGGATTGATTCAAGATAATATATATCGATTTATTTCTTTACATCTAATTGTGGACAACTAGTTGTAGGTTACTAACGAGGACAGCTGACTTAATAAACTTAAAACATTAAAACGTATTAAAAATATTGTAAATATATTTTGTACATACTTTGATATATATGTACATATTTTTTATAGGTTCGTGAATCGACCAGTGGCCAAGTCTTACTTCCCGACGAAGTAAAAATATGTGAAAGTGAGTTATAGTCCCACTTTTAAAATCTAATATTTTGGGATGAGAATACATGCAATTTTATAGATGTTTTACGAAATAGACACAAGTAAATGAAACTACATTATATGGGTGAATGATCGAAGCCGAATATGCCCCTTTTTAGCTTGGTAGCCTAAGAATTTGGGAACAGACCCCCAAATTGACGCGAATCCTAAAGATAGATCTATCGGGCCCAACAAGCCCCATTCTGGAATTTGGAATGCTTTAGTACTTCGATTTTATCATGTCCGATGGGTGTCCTAGAAATGATGGGGATATTCTATATGCATCTTGTTAATGTCGGTTACCAGGTGTTCACCATATAAATGAATTTTATCTCTATGTATGGGATGTATATTGAAATATGAAATCTTGTGGTCTATTATTATGATTTGATAATATATAGGTTAAACCTATAACTCACCAACATTTTTTTGACGTTTTAAGCATGTTTATTCTCAGGTGATTATTAAGAGCTTTCGTTGTTG
This sequence comes from Rutidosis leptorrhynchoides, assembly GCF_046630445.1. Lineage (NCBI taxonomy): Eukaryota > Viridiplantae > Streptophyta > Magnoliopsida > Asterales > Asteraceae > Rutidosis > Rutidosis leptorrhynchoides. The sequence continues at coordinate 167,410,638 of NC_092343.1, forward strand.
CATACTAAAATAAGGACAAGATTTGGAGTCCATGCTTGTATGATATTGTGTAAAAACTGTATTCAAGAAACTTATTTTTGATGTAATATATTCTTAATGTAAACCATTATGTAATGGTCGTGTGTAAACGGTATATTTTAGATTATCAATATTTGATAATCTATGTAATGCTTTTTAAACCTTTATCGATAAAATAAAGGTTATGGTTGTTTTAAAAATGAATGCAGTCTTTAAAAAACGTCTCATATAGAGGTCAAAACCTCGCGACGAAATCAATTAATATGGAACGTTTATAATCAATATGAACGGGACATTTCAGTTGGTATCCAAGCGTTGGTCTTAGAGAACCTGAAATTTATATTAGTGTGTCTTATCGAGTTTGTTAGGATACATTAGTGAGTCTGGACTTCGACCGTGTTTTCTTTAAAAACGATTGCTTAACACTTTTGTGGGAAACTATATATTATTAACATGTAAATATTATGTGATATATTAACCTCTTAATGTGTTTGATATTGTGTGATAGATGTCTACCACTAGTACAAATCCCATCGACTCACCTAATAATAATGAAGAGTCGAATATAATTTGGGAAGATTCACAAATTCCCGAAGAGGAACCGGAAGAAGAGGAACCGGAAGAAGAGGAACCGGAAGAAGAGGAATCGGAAGAGGAGGAACCGGAAGAAGAAGAGGTTCCGGAAGAAGAAATATTGATACTTACAGTAAATCAATTAAATAAAAGAAAATCATCAACCAACGGACCAAAGTTAAAAATGGTCAATGGTGTTTCCTCCGAGGAAGCAAAATATTGGGAAGATTACCAATTTTCCGATGAATCGGATCCCGATGAGGATTCCGATGATGTTATAGAAATTACCTCGACCCAATTTAATATGGCAAAAGAAAATAATAAGGGAAAAGGTATAAAAATAGAGAAACTTGGTTCCAACCCCGATGAACTTTATATGTATCGGCAACGTCCGTATTTCCTGAATTGTAACAATAACCCGGGAACGTCTAAACCACCAGGTTTTTCTAAACCATTATGGAAGACAACGGCTCGTATTAGAGGAACATCATATATCCCTACAAAATTAGGAAAACGAACCAAGTTCGAAGAAGAAGAAACCAGTGATTCAGATTAGAGGGTTGTAATCATGTTGTGTATTATATGTATTGTAGTGTGCTTGTACTTTTATGTTCTATGTAAAAATTGCTTGTATTGTTTGTTAATTATCTTTTACGAATCTAATCCTTGTCTATTTTACAGTATAAAAACACAAAATGGACGTTAAGGATAGACAACCAAAAATTTTAGAAGACCTACCAGGAGATATGATTGATGAAATCTTGTCTAGAGTCGGGCAGAATTCATCAGCAGAATTAATTACGGCAAAATTAGTTTGTCAAACGTTTGAAAGACATTCTAGGCATGCCTTAGTATATAAAAGGCTTTCCTTTGAAAGATGGGGTATATCACATTGGGGAGACTTTAAGTTACGCCAAGTTTTCTTTAAGGCATTTAGTGCGGGAAACCCAGATGCAATTTTACGCTACGGGTTACGAACCTATTTTGACTCAACATATCCCAACATAGGACCCCGTTCTTTAGAAAGAGCTTCTAACATACAACATAAAGAAGCATGTTATGCTTACGGGTTAATAATGTTCGCTTCTCATCAAATGGAGAAAAAGAACATTGGATTGAAACTTTTAAATAAAACATTTTCACAAGTGACGGACTCAGTAGTTGGGGTAAGAAACAAGGTTTTTAGATTGCTACGAGGCTGTTGGGCATTACGAAACCCTCGTCCTTTTGACGACATAACAACATGCTGCCTAGCCAATGGTCATAACGGTTACTTTCCACAAGATCAAGGATGGGAAGTCGTCTTAGCAAAACCAGAATGCATGACTTGTTTCTGGACTTATGAATTATGTGTCTTTATTTCTTTTGCTGAACAACTTGCGTATTAACTAGAATTACCTTTATAGCTGCCGGGTAGCAAAGTTATTATGTGCTATATTTCATCCGATATGTATAATAGCGGTATTGTAAGTTTGTAATATTTTGTATAAAGTTTGAACGCGAAATATTATTGTAATAAGTTTTTCATATAGAAGCGTAGTAGTTGAGTTGTATAGTAGCTAGTAAGTATGAACTTAACGGGTAGGTACTACCCGAATTAAAACTATAAAATGCTAATATGAAGAAAAAGCTTTTATAAATAAGTTCATATAATGCTACGAGATAATATTGACTACTCTTAAATTCTATATGATTAACTCAATTCTTTTGGCTATTTTTGAAGGAAATGGCACCAGCGACTCATCAGAATTTGAACATGAGCGAGGAAGACTTCCGTGTTTTCCTTGCAGCAAACATAGCCGCAGTACATGCTGCGATGCAAAATAACAATAACTCTAGATCTAGCAGTGGAACTAATTCCACAAGAAATCGTGTAGGATGCTCCTACAAAGAATTCACTGCCTAAAAACCTTTGGAATTTGATGGAACTGAAGGACCAATTGGATTGAAACGGTGGACCGAGAAAGTCGAATCGGTATTTGCCATAAGTAACTGTACTGAAGAGGACAAAGTTAAGTACACTATGCATACCTTCACAGGTACTGCGTTAACGTGGTGGAACACCTATCTTGAACAAGTAAGACAAAATGCTACTTACGTACTACCGTGGTCGGCATTCAAGAAATTGATGAACGAGCAATACCGTCCTAGAAACGAAGTCAATAAGCTTAAAGTAGAGCTTAGAGAGTCACGAACACAAGGGTTCGACATTACCACATATGAACGACGATTCACAGAGTTGTTCCTATTATGTCCAGGAACGTTCGAAGATGAAGAAGAGAAGATTGACGCGTTTATAAAAGGGTTACCAGTAAGGATTCAAGAAGATGTGAGTTCACACGAGCCCGCTTCCATACAAAAGGCAAGTCGAATGGCTCATAAACTCATAAATCAGATTGAGGGAAGAATTAAAGAGCAGGCGGCCGAAGAAGCCAACACGAAACAACTCAAGAGAAAGTGGGAAGAAACCAGTGACAAGGGTCACCAATACAACAACAACAATTACAACCACAACCGCAACAACAATCGCAACAATAACCGCAATCCCAACAACAACTACAACAAACGTCCCAACAACAACAACAACAACTACTACAACAACCATTCTAACAACAATAACAATCCCAACAACAACATCAATAACAACAACGGCAACAAAAACCAAAAATGCCAAAGGTGTGAAGATTACCACCAGAATAGGTTCTGCACTACATTTTGCACCAAGTGTAAAAGAACTGGCCATGGTGCGAAAAAGTGTGAGGTCTACAGACCAAAGTTTAACAGAACTAAAGGAACAAATAGTGGCGAAACAAGTAATGCCGCCTTTGTTTGTTATGGATGTGGAAAACCGGGCCACATTAGAAGTAATTGCCCGAATCAGGGGAATATTAATGGGCAGGGCTGCGGAAGAGTTTTCAATATTAATACGGCAGAAGCGCAGGAAGACCCGGAGCTTGTTACGGGTACATTTCTTATTGATAACAAATCTGCTTATGTTTTATTTGATTCGGGTGCGGATAGAAGCTATATGAGTAGAGATTTTTATGCTAAGTTAAGTTACCCATTGACGCCTTTGGATAGTAAATTTTTCCTCGAATTAGCAAACGGTAAATTAATTTCAGCAGATAATATATGTCGGGATAGAGAAATTAAACTGTGGGATGAAACGTTTAAAATTGATTTAATACCAGTAGAGTTAGGGAGTTTTGATGTAATAATTGACATGGACTGGTTGAAAAAGGTGAGAGCAGAGGTCGTTTGTTACAAAAATGCGATTCGCATTATGCGTGAAAAAGGAAAACCTTTAATGGTGTACGTAGAAAAGAACAATGCAAAATTAAATCTTATTAGTAGTTTTAAGGCGCAGAAACTAATAAGAAAAGGTTGTTACATCATTCTAGCACACATCAAGGAAGTTAAACCTGAAGAAAAGAACATCAGTGATGTTCTCGTCGAAAAAGAATTTCCCGATGTATTTCCGAAAGAATTACCGGGATTACCCCCACATCGATCCGTTGAATTTCAAATAGACCTTGTAATAGGAGCTGCACCAATAGCTCGTGCTCCATACAGGCTCGCACCCAGCGAAATGAAAGAATTACAAAGTCAATTACAGGAACTGTTAGAGTGTGGTTTCATTCGATCAAGTACATCACCATGGGGAGCTTCTGTTCTATTTGTCAAGAAGAAAGATGGTACATTCAGGTTGTGTATCGACTACCGAGAGTTGAACAAACTTACCATCAAGAACCGTTACCCACTATTGAGAATCGACGACTTATTTGATCAACTACAAGGCTCGTCGGTTTATTCGAAGATTGATTTATGTTCTGGGTATCATTAAATGCAGGTGAAGGAGGATGATATTCCAAAGACTGCTTTTAGGACACGTTACGGTCATTACAAGTTTATGGTTATGCCTTTTGGGTTGACTAACGCACCAGCTGGGTTCATGGACCTCATGAACCGAGTGTGTGGACCATACCTTGACAAGTTTGTCATTGTTTTCATCGATGACATACTTATTTACTCAAAGAATGACCAAGAGCATGAAGAACATTTGAGAAAAGTGCTAGAGTTATTAAGAAAAGAAAAACTGTACGCTAAGATTTCAAAGTGTACATTTTGGTTGGAAGAAGTTCAATTCCTCGGTCATATAGTGAACAAAGAAGGTATTCAGGTGGATCCAGCAAAGATTGAAACCGTTGAAAAGTGGGAAACCCCGAAAACTCCAAAACACATACGCCAATTTTTAGGGCTAGCTGGTTATTACAGGAGATTCATCCATGATTTTTCCAAAATAGCAAAACCCTTGACTGCATTAACGCATAAAGGGAGGAAATTTGAATGGAAGGATAAACAAGAAAAAGAGTTTCAATTGTTAAAGAAAAAGTTAACTACGGCACCTATATTGTCATTACCTGAAGGGAATGATGATTTTGTGATATATTGTGACGCCTCAAAGCAAGGTCTCGGTTGTGTATTAATGCAACGAACGAAGGTAATTGCTTATGCGTCTAGACAATTGAAGATTCACGAGTAGAATTATACGACGCATGATTTGGAATTAGGCGCGGTTGTTTTTGCATTAAAGACTTGGAGGCACTACTTATATGGGGTCAAAAGTATTATATATACCGACCACAAAAGTCTTCAACACATATTTAATCAGAAACAACTGAACATGAGGCAGCGCAGGTGGATTGAATTATTGAATGATTACGACTTTGAGATTCGTTACCACCCGGAGAAGGCAAATGTGGTAGCCGACGCCTTGAGCAGAAAGAACAGAGAACCCATTCGAGTAAAAGCTATGAATATAATGATTCACACTAACCTTACTACTCAAATAAAGGAGGTGCAACAAGGAGTTTTAAAAGAGGGAAACTTAAAGGATGAAATACTCAAAGGATCGGAGAAGCATCTTAATATTTAGGAAGACGGAACCCGGTATAGGGCTGAAAGAATTTGGGTACCAAAATTTGGAGATATGAGAGAAATGGTACTTAGAGAAGCTCATAAAACCAGATACTCAATACATCCTGGAACGGGAAAGATGTACAAGGATCTTAAGAAACATTTTTGGTGGCCGGGTATGAAAGCCGATGTTGCTAAATATGTAGGAGAATGTTTGGGGTGTTCTAAGGTCAAAGCTGAGCATCAGAAACCATCAGGTCTACTTCAATAACCCAAAATCCCGGAATGGAAATGGGAAAACATTACCATGGATTTCATCACTAAATTGCCAAGGACTACAAGTGGTTTTGATACTATTTAGGTAATAGTTGATCGTCTCACCAAATCAGTACACTTCCTGCCAGTAAGAGAAGATGACAAGATGGAGAAGTTAGCACGACTGTATTTGAAGGAAGTCGTCTCCAGATATGGAATACCAATCTCTATTATCTCTGATAGGGATGACAGATTTATTTCAAGATTCTGGCAGACATTACAGCAAGCATTAGGAACTAGTCTAGGCATGAGTACTGCCTATCATCCACAAACTAATGGGCAGAGCGAAAGGACGATACAAACGCTTGAAGACATGCTACGAGCATGTGTTATTGATTTCAGAAACAGTTGGGATAGACACCTTGCATTAGCAGAATTTTCCTACAACAACAACTACCATTCAAGCATTGAGATAGCGCTGTTTGAAGCACTTTATGGTAGAAAGTGCAGGTCTCCAATTTGTTGGAATGAAGTGGGGAATAGACAGATTACGGGTCCGGAGATAATACAAGAAACTACCGAGAAGATTATCCAAATTCAACAACGGTTGAAAACCGCCCAAAGTCGACAAAAGAGCTACGCTGACATTAAAAGAAAAGATATAGAAATTGAAATTGGAGAGATGTTCATGCTTAAAGTTGCACCTTGGAAAGGCATTGTTCGATTTGGTAAATGAGGGAAATTAAATCCAAGGTATATTGGACCATTCAAGATTATTGATCGTGTCGGACCAGTAGCTTACCGACTTGAGTTACCTCAACAACTCGCGGCTGTACATAACACTTTCCATGTCTCGAATTTGAAGAAATGTTTTGCTAAAGAAGATCTCACTATTCCGTTAGACGAAATCCAAATCAACGAAAAACTTCAATTCATCGAAGAACCCATCGAAATAATGGATCGTGAGGTTAAAAAACTTAAGCAAAACAAGATACCAATTGTTAAGGTTCAATGGAATGCTCGTAGAGGACCCGAGTTCACCTGGGAATGAGAAGATCAGATGAAGAAGAAATACCCACACTTATTTCCAGAAGATACGTCAACACCTCCAACTGCTTAAAATTTCGGGACGAAATTTATTTAACAGATAGGTACTGTAGTGACCCGAACTTTTCCATGTTTATATATATTAAATGAAATTGATAATTACATGATTAAGTGTTTCCAACATGTTAAGCAATCAAACTTATTAAGACTTGATTAATTGAAATAGGTTTCATATAGACAATTGACCACCCAAGTTGACCGGTGATTCACGAACGTTAAAACTTGTAAAAACTATATGTTGTCATATATATGGATATATATATATATAGTTAACATGATATTATGATAAGTAAAAATATCATTAAGTATATTAACAATGAACTACATATGTAAAAACAAGACTACTAACTTAATGATTTCGAAACGAGGCATATATGTAACGATTATTGTTGTAACGACATTTAATTGTATATATATCATATTAGGATATATTAATACATCATAATATCATGATAATGTAATAATTTAACATCTCTTTATATATAATAAACAATGGGTTAACAACATTTAACATGATCGTTAACCTAAAGGTTTTGAAACAACATTTACATGTAACGACTAACGATGATTTAACGACTCAGTTAAAATGTATATACATGTAGTGTTTTAATATGTATTCATACACTTTTGAAAGACTTCAAGACACTTATCAAAATACTTCTACTTAACAAAAATGCTTACAATTACATCCTCGTTCAGTTTCATCAACAGTTCTACTCGTATGCACCCGTATTCGTACTCGTACAATACACAACTTTTAGATGTATGTACTATTGGTATATACAATCTAATGATCAGCTCTTAGCAGCCCATGTGAGTCACCTAACACATGTGGGAACCATCATTTGGCAACTAGCATGAAATATCTAATAAATTTACAAAAATATTAGTAATCATTCATGACTTATTTACAAGTAAACAAAATTACACATCCTTTATATCTAATCCATATACCAATGACCAAAAACACCTACAAACATATTCATTCTTCAATTTTCTTCATCTAATTGATCTCTCTCAAGTTCTATCTTCAAGTTTTAAGTGTTCTTCATAAATTCTATAAGTTCTAGTTTCGACGAATTGAAGACGCAAACGACCAAAAAGCTCAAAAGTACAAAGTACAATCAAAATGGTTCAAATTATTGATTAGAAACGTCTCAAAATTACAAGAGTACAAGTCGCAAAATGCAAAATACAAGATATTAAATTGTACGCAAGGACGTTCGAAAATCCGGAACCGGGACCAAAGTCAACTCTCAACGCTCGACGCAACGGACTAAAAATTACAAGTCAACTATGCATATAAATATAATATAATATATAAATAATTCTTATAAATTATTTATATATTATATTATTTATTAAAAGTGTCGGCAAGCTAGGAGCCAAACTCACCTGAGCTGGAAAAAGAGGCCATGCGATCGCATGGCCTGAAGGTGAAAAACCCATGCGATCGCATGGTGAATAGTACCAGGCCACATCCTATAAAAAGCAACGAATTCGGTCGAATATATCCATCTTTTTCTTTCATTTCTCTCATACGTAAATATATATATATATATATATATATATATATATATATATATATATATATATATATATATATATATATATATATATATATATTATAATTTTAATTTTAATTTTAATTTTAATTTTAAATTCTAATAATAAGGGTATGTTAGCGAATGTTGTAAGGGTGTAAGTCGAAATTATGTCCGTGTAACGCTACGCTATTTTTAATCATTGTAAGTTATGTTCAACCTTTTTAAATTAATGTCTCGTAGCTAAGTTATTATTATGCTTATTTAAATCGAAGTAATCATGATGTTGGGCTAAAATATTAAGACGGGGTAATTAGGCTTTGTACCGTAATTGGGGTTTGGATAAAGGAACTACACTTGTGGAAATTAGACTATGGGCTATTAATAGGATTTATATTAACTAAATGATACCTCGTTGATTTAATATATAGACTTATAATTTGACGTATTTATATATAACCACATACGCTTGACTGAGCACGGTGGACGGGATATCTATAAATAACAATAATTGTTCATTTTACCGGACACAGGACTGGATTAATAGCTAATGGATTAGTTAAAATAGGGGTGGATTACATTCAAGGGTAATTGGTGTAATTGTTAACAAAGTAGTAAAACCTTGGTCTACACGCAGTCGATAACCTGGTGTATTCATTAAACAATGTATTAAGACCTTGTTACAATTCGAATCCCCAATTAGTTGGAATATTTGACTTCGGGAATAAGAATAATTTGACGAAGACTCTCGCACTTTATGATTATGACTGATGGACTATTATGGACAAATCCGTATGGATATATCGAAAAATCCAGGACAAAGGATAATTAACCCATGGGAATAAACTAAAAAAATAACACGTCAAACATCATGATTACGGAAGTTTAAATAAGCATAATTCCTTTATTTTCATATTTAATTGCACTTTTAATTATCGCACTTTTATTTACTGTCATTGTATTTAATTGCACTTTTAATTATCGTACTCTTTAATTATCGTCATTTTTATTTATCGCAATTTCATTATCATTATTTACTTTACGCTTAAAATTAAGTTATATTTATTTTTAATATTTTACATTAGGTTTTAACTGCGACTAAAGTTTTAAAATCGACAAACCGGTCATTAAACGGTAAAAACCCCCTTTTATAATATATATATATATATATATATATATATATATATATATATATATATATATATATATATATATATTTCTGTATTTTTACAATTATAAGTTAAAACTAATATGGCGTTGAACTAGTTTATAAGTCTCCCAGTGGAACGAACCGGACTTACTAAAAACTACACTATTGTAAGATTAGGTACACTGCCTATAAGTGTTGTAGCAAGGTTTAGGTATTTCCACTCTATAAATAAATAAATAACTTGTGTAAAATTGCATCGTATTTAATAGTATTACCTTGTAAAAATATAACTATTTTGTACACCATCTCGCACACATCAATATCGTTAACATCTCTTTAGATATAATAAACAATGGGTTAACATCATTTAACAAGATCGTTAACCTAAAGGTTTCAAAACAACATTTACATGTAACGACTAACGATGATTTAACGACTCGGTTAAAATGTATATACATGTAGTGTTTTAATATGTATTCATACACTTTTGAAAGAATTCAAGACACTTATCAAAATACTTCTACTTAAAAAAATGCTTACAATTACATCCTCGTTCAGTTTCATCAACAATTCTACTCGTATGCACATGTATTCGTACTCGTAAAATACACAGCTTTTAGATGTATGTACTGTTGGTATATACACTCCAATGATCAGCTCTTAGCAGCCCATGTGAGTCACCTAACACATGTGGGAACCATCATTTGGCAACTAGCATGAAATATCTCATAAAATTACAAAAATATTAGTAATCATTCATGACTTATTTACAAGTAAACAAAATTACACATCCTTTATATCCAATCCATATACCAATGACCAAAAACACCTATAAACACTTTCATTCTTCAATTTTCTTCATCTAATTGATCTCTCTCAAGTTCTATCTTCAAGTTCTAAGTGTTCTTCATAAATTCTTTAAGTTCTAGTTTCATAAAATCAAGAATACTTCCAAGTTTGCTAGCTTACTTCCAATCTTGTAAAGTGATCATCCAACCTCAAGAAATATTTCTTATTTACAGTAAGATATCTTTCTAATACAAGGTAATACTCATATTCAAACTTTGATTCAATTTCTATAACTATAACAATCTTATTTCGAGTGAAAATCTTACTTTAACTTGTTTTCGTGTCATGAATTGGCTTCAAGAACTTTCAAGCCATCCAAGGATCCTTTGAAGCTAGATCTAATTTTTTTCATTTCCAGTAGGTTTATCCACAAAACCTGAGGTAGTAATGATGTTCATAACATCATTTGATTCATATATATAAAACTACCTTATTCGAAGGTTTAAACTTGTAATCACTAGAACATAGTTTAGTTAATTCTAAACTTGTTCGCAAACAAAAGTTAATCCTTCTAACTTGACATTTAAAATCAACTAGACACATGTTCTATATCTATATGATATTCTAACTTAATGATTTAAAATCTGAAAACACGAAAAACACCGTAAAACCGGATATACGCCGTCGTAGTAACACCGCGGGCTGTTTTGGGTTAGTTAATTAAAAACTATGATAAAATTTGATTTAAAAGTTTTTCTTCTAGAAAAATGATTTTTCTTATGAACATGAAACTATATCCAAAAATCATGGTTAAACTCTAAGTGGAAGTATGTTTTCCAAAATGGTCATCTAGACGTCGTTCTTTCGACTGAAATGACTACCTTTATAAAAATGACTTGTAACTCGTATTTCTGACTATAAACCTATACTTTTTCTATTTAGATTCATAAAATAGAGTTCAATATGAAACCATAGCAATTTTATTCACTCAAAACGGATTTAAAACGAAGAAGTTATGGGTAATACAAGATTGGATATTTTTTATTGTGGTAGCTACGGGAAATATTGTAACAATTCTATACAAATCATATCCTAGCTAACTTATATTGTATTATACATGTATTTTAATATATTATGTAATCTTGGGATACCATAGACACGTATGAAAATGTTTTGACATATCATATCGACCCATGTATATATATTATTTGGAACAACCATAGACACTCTATATGCAGTAATGTTGGAGTTAGCTATACATGGTTGAGGTTGATTCCAAAAATATATATACTTTGAGCTGTGATCTAGCCTGAGACGTGTATACACTAGGTCGTGGATTGATTCAAGATAATATATATATATATTGATTTATTTCTGTACATCTAATTGTGGACAACTAGTTGTAGGTTACTAACGAGGACAGCTGACTTAATAAACTTAAAACATTAAAATGTATTAAAAATGTTGTAAATATATTTTGAACATACTTTGATATATATGTACATATTTGTTATAGGTTCGTGAATCGACCAGTGGCCAAGTCTTACTTCCCGACGAAGTAAAAATATGTGAAAGTGAGATATAGTCCCACTTTTTAAATCGAATATTTTGGGATGAGAATACATGCAATTTTATAAATGTTTTACGAAATATACACAAGTAAATGAAACTACATTATATGGGTGAATGATCGAAGCCGAATATGCCTCTTTTTAGCTTGGTAGCCTAAGAATTTGGGAACAGACCCCCAAATTGACGCGAATCCTAAAGATAGATCTATCTGGCCCAACAAGCCCCATTCTGGAATTTGGAATGCTTTAGTACTTCGATTTTATCATGTCCGATGGGTGTCCCGGAAATGATGGGGATATTATATATGCATCTTCTTAATGTCGGTTACCAGGTGTTCACCATATAAATGAATTTTATCTCTATGTATGGGATGTATATTGAAATATGAAATCTTGTGGTCTATTATTATGATTTGATAATATATAGGTTAAACCTATAACTCACCAATATTTTTTTGTTGACGTTTTAAGCATGTTTATTCTCAGGTGATTATTAAGAGCTTCCGCTGTTGCATACTAAAATAAGGACAAGATTTGGAGTCCATGCTTGTATGATATTGTGTAAAAACTGCATTCAAGAAACTTATTTTTGATGTAATATATTCTTAATGTAAACCATTATGTAATGGTCGTGTATAAACGGTATATTTTAGATTATCATTATTTGATGATCTATGTAATGCTTTTTAAACCTTTATCGATAAAATAAAGGTTATGGTTGTTTTAAAAATGAATGCAGTCTTTGAAAAACGTCTCATATAGAGGTCAAAACATCGCAACGAAATCAATTAATATGGAACGTTTATAATCAATATGAACAGGACATTTCATTTAATGACTCACATGAGCTGCTAAGGAGCTGATGATTGAGTGTATATACCAATAGTATATACATCTAGAAGCTGTGTATTGTACGAGTATGAATATGGGTGCATACGAGTAGAATTGTTGATGAAAATGAATGAGGATGTAATTGTAAGAATTTTTGTTAAGTAGATGTACTTTGATATATGTCATGAAGTCTTCCAAAAGTGTATTAATACATCTTAATACACTATATGTATATACATTTAACTGAGTCGTTAAGTCATCGTTAGTCGTTATATGTAAGTGTTGTTTCGGAACCTTTAAGTTAACGATCTTGTTAAATGTAATTGATCCATTGTTATTACACTTAAATGAGATGTTAAATTGTTATGTTAACATGTTAACATGGTGTATTAATATATCTTAATATCATATATATAAGTGTAAAATACTATTATAACGATAATCGTTACATATATGTATTGTTTCGAAATCCTTAAGTTAGTAGTCTCATCTTACTCGTGTAGTTCATTGTTAATAAGCTTAATGATATATGTAATTATCATTTCATGATGTTAAACATAGTGTATTAATATCTTAATATGATACATATGTATTTAGTAAGACATTGTTATAACGATAATCATTATATTTATCGTTTCGAGTTTTCTTAATTCAATAGTCTCATTTTATGTATATAACTCATTGTTAATATACCTAGTGAGATACTTTCTTATCATAATATCATGTTAACTATATATATATCCATATATATATCATCATCATATAATTTTTACAAGTTTTAACGTTCGTGAATCGCCGGTCAACTTGGGTGGTCAATTGTCTACATGAAACTCATTTCAAATAATCAAGTCTTAACAAGTTTGATTGCTTAACATGTTTAGAACACTTAATCATGCAAATATAGTTTTCATTTAATATATATAATCATGGAAAAGTTCGGGTCACTACAACTATGACGCCGCCTTTTCCAAATGGGACATACGAGAAATTTTTAGGTGATCCGAACGATGGAGCCTTCGACGAACCCACTAACTTCCCTTCAACCATAAGGGTATTAAGAATCTTCTCAAAGAAACCTTCAAAGGTCTTCGATGGACTTCCACACTCCGAATCAATCTCTTCACCTCTGAGATATAAAAAAGTCATCACCCTCGAACGATTCTTCTTGTTTTACCTCTTGGAAATGTTTGCAACAACTTGCAGAAGCCAAAGAAATAGAAGTCTTATTATCATCCGGCCCACTAGAAGAAAGCAAAGGCCCATAACCACAACCTTTTAATCTCGCAGCACCATTTTACCCCATAACACCAACCATCGACCCATTTTTACATTCAGGCCTAACAACAAGTGGCCCATCAACAGATAGAGCAATCAGGGAAAATTGGTTAAAAATTCCCCCATTCTGAAAAATTGTTTAACAATATGCCCTTAAGAAAACGTAATTGCAAAAATTCCCTCTAAACACCCATCATGCACCACGCATGACACGTGCAATCCCGTGCGTGGTTCTTGTCACTGAGCATCGTTATTGGTTATACCCTCATAACACCCAAAGTGCACCATGAAATGCGCACCACGCACACTGTGTGTTGGTTCGTGCGTGGTGCGTGTTGCACATGATAAGATAGGATATTCAAGATACGATTCTCTACATTTTTCTCTGATATTTCGATTTTCAAGATCTTAAAAGGAAAAAAATGATCAAAGCAGACATTGTCATCAACAACATAAATACCACCATCACCACCGCCACCACCAACATCATTACCACTAACATCACCACCACCAACATATATACAGATTGCTTGATACCACAGTCACCACCACCAACAGTATCATCACTAACACCATACCAATCACAACCATGACCAGACACCAGATACGATACACCACACCATTCACCACCATCAACATCATCAATACAGATTTGGCTTAGTACCACTATCACCACCACCAAAAGTATCATCACCACTACCACACCAATCACCACCAAGATCGCACACCAAGCACCACCGTTCACCAACACCAACAACATCAATACATTTATTGGCTCAATATCACCATCACCACCACCACTACACCAACCCCGTTCATCGCCAGTACCACACCAATCACCACCACCACCAACATCAACACCACCACTAGTTCCTCCTTCATCTCCAATACCACACCAATTACCACCACCATCACCACCACCACCCTCATCACCACCGCCTCCATCGTCACCCAATTTCAAATTATTTACTTTTTAAATCGTTCTTGATCTTTATACTTCAAAAAAACACAAAGACGTTCTTGATCTTAAAATGCAAAAAAATTTGCTTCACGATCTTAAAATAGCTCAACTGAATCTTGATGGTGGAGATGAATATAATTGCATAAAACAATACAAGCTAGCATGTTAATTGCATAAACAAGAATATAGCACGCTACACTACCTAAAATACAACATACAACGCAAAAATGGTTAACCATTCCCAAACGAGCTAATCATCAAATGAATAGCATCACAACCCATGTACATGGCCAATAAAGGCGCCTCCCAGATAACACCACTATGTACACTCGAATGTGGTCAACGAAAAGTGTGGTCTCAATTGGTAACACTTCCCACATATTCACAAGTGGCCAATAAAGAGTGGACTTCAAAGTAATCGCACTCACCACTTTCCCCAAACGCAAGGTGGCCAACAAAGAGCGAGTCACTATTAGAGACATCACTCACCACATTGTACCAAGTGGCCAACAAAGAGTGAAATCCTTCACAATCGGATAGTACTTGCCACTAACCCGCAAGCAAACAATTTATATACACACACATATAAATACTCCACTTACCTTGAGCAATTAGGCGAGTCACAACCTCTCTAGGACTTTAAGCTTGATCCACGAGCAAGTCACCTATCATAAACACAACATCAAGCTATAACACTAGGAGCTTGACCCAAAAACCCACTAGTGCCAATTTGACCCAAATTGCACCCAAAACACCAACTAGGTCAGCCAAGACCCAAACTCCCCAAATCACCAAAAAACTAGTGATTTGATTCCAAACTCAACTAAATACAACCCATGGTCAAGTGCTAGGAGCACTTCATGACCCATTTCAACCCAAAACGGGTTTACACCCAAAATCAAACTACCAAGAACACCCATTTGGGCTCCATTCACCAACTAATACTTGTGATTATGCCCAAATTGCAAGTTTACACATGACCAAAATACATTCCAACCCAAAACCCACCAACAAGGGTCAACAACACCCATAACTAGCTTCAAACACCCATTTGTGAGCTAGATGCGTTCAATCAAGAACATGCAATCCCAAACCCTAACCTCAAATTGAATAAAAATTGGAGTTAGGACTTACCACTAGTATCACAAGATAGCTAGAAACAAGATGAACAAGGTTAACTCTTGCACTTTGGTGAGATTCAACCTCCTTCTTCTCCAAATCAAGCTTTTTCTCTCAAGAATTGGGTTTCTCACTCTAGAAAGTTTGAGAGTGTTTGGTTGAGTTGAAAATGAAATTAGGATGGAACTAGAACTGATCCATCTGCTATAAGGTCGTTCTTATGTGAAAAGACCAACTTGCCTCGACTTAAAACCCTTTTAAAAACGGGTTCAAAACACAGCTCAGACATAGGAACTTCGTTCCTGCATATGGAATGTCGCTCCTAATAAAGAACGTCGTTCCTTTTTGTGACAACGTCGTTCATTTTTATGAAACTGGGGTTCTACAATTCCTTAATTGAAAAAATCCGTGTAAGTCTTTAACTCAATTTTAGTGGCACTTTTGAGTGCACCCCAGCTTTAGTGCCACTTTTCAGCTTTTAGTGGTACTTTTACCGACGACATCTAAAACGTCGTTACTCACCTAAAATATGGGGTGTTACAAAAGCTTAAAAGCTGATGGCTGGACTTTGACTTTTGTTGACTATAATTATTTTTTGATCTTCTCAAGCTTTTTTCATGTTTATTGCGTGTCTCGCACCATAAACGTTAGTAGATCTTGTTACACAAATATGAGTAAAAATATACAAAGAAGTCACTTTTGTGAAAGAAATTGGGAAAATACTGCCCTAAAGGTGTTGTAAAAATATATATAATTTGGGCAATATCAAATCTCCACACTTAAGCTTTGCTTTTCCTCAAACAAATTTACACCTAAATTTTTTGGCATTTGTTATTTTATGAGATGTTTGTCTCTACAGTATGCAGGACATCAAGATTACTTCTTGGCGGTTTCTAGCCCTTCTTTAACCACCACAAGACTCGAACCTCAGACCTCTTATCCACTGAACTCTCTTGTGATGCTTTTTATAAATACATAATGATAAGTATTAGATAAGTTTGCCACTAATAAATATGGAGAACAAATTAACAAAGAGATGAAGAAATATAAAATTAAATAGGTCAATTGAAACTTTTTGTTATTTCAACTTAACATTACCTCAGCTATAAATCTGCTAAACAAAAGTCTAATAACATGATAATAAAATGATAGATAAACAAATAAATATACAAAATATTCCAAACAAAAGTAGGGATGAAAACTGCGAACGATAAGTCTCCGGGCTTTGGGATACCTGTGACAAGTGGACAAACCCGTGGGTTTAAAAATTATACATCTTAAACAATATATACTCCCGAATACCTATGACTCACGGATAAACATACGGGTAAACTCGCGAATAATTAATAATTTATATATATATATATATAAATTCATGTGTAATTAAATATATGTATGAGGGTTAACGGGTTTACCCGCGGGTTGCTCAAAGGTTATTCATGGATTTGTGGGTTAAATTTTACCCGCATTGGGTATATTATAACCATGAACCGCACGTGACTTTTTAACGAGTACAAAGATGTACGTGACCCACACTCGCGACTAAGATATTTTGAGTTTACTCGCCCATGACATACATGCATTATTGGATTGTACCATGTTACTATTCATGGTCTATCCAATTATAATGTGTATATATATATATATATATATATATATATATATATATATATATATATATATATATATATATATAGTAATGAGAATAGTAATTTATGTTTAATGTTATGAACTTAATGTTAAAATATAAACTTATACATAAAATAATCAATAAAAGTAATTTATAAATTATAATATAAGAATAGTTTAAGAGGTAATATGTACATGGTGTAGAAATTGAAGATGAACCACATTTGATGCAAACATATTAACTAGCTATTCTTAACTTACACCAAATTTGATTTGTAGACTGTCTTAGACTCTTACATACAGTACTATTATACTAACTATCCCTGTAGGATATTCATGGAGCCAAAACAAATCTATAATGTTAATGTTGTCAAATTCAAGCTTTTAAGAAAAACATATTTAGATTTTATTTCATGTCTATGATGATCCAGCAACAACAATGATTAGCAGAAACTGATGATCAATGACCAAGTATTGAATGCAATAGAAACTATGCCAGTTTCGGATACCACGATTTGGGCAGACATTTGCAAAATATGACAGGTCACCACAAATAAAACAACTCCGGCCAGAAACAGGGCCCCCACATTCTAGCTGAACTACTGATGTGCTGGAATAGTGGCCCCTACGTCTTGTAGCAGGGACACTATCTTCCCAACAGCTGCACAAAATGCAACACACATTGTCTCATTAAAATCACGAGGGATTACCTTTTGATAGAGGTGGCAATATCGACCCATTCCAGATCATGCCAGATGGGTTGAACGAGTTAAAGATTCACCCAAGCATCAAATGGGTTGAACGTTTCATATATTTTTTCTTTAAGTGGAACACGTTAAAAGGGTTAAATGGGTCTTTATTGTACATTGATATTAATGATTATTGTAATATACAGTACAATGATATAAATGTAATGTTTTTCCTGTAATAAAAATAATCATCATAAAATAAGTTTGAAAATGGACAAAATAGTGTTTGCAGGTAGGCCTGGCCCGATACCCGTATTGACACATTACCCAAACTCTTCGAACCACTCACCTTTGGTATATATATAACTTTTAACAAAAGAAGGTAGAAAACTTACACAGAGAACTTGCAACCTTGTGTCTGGGAAGAGTAGAAATTTCTTCCCTTGTAACTCTCTGTGTTGGTAGTTTTCAAGAGGCATCGTGCACCACAATTAGGGCAAGGAATTGGTGAATCACCTGCATTAATACCCAAGTTAACTCACCCAAGTGTACACAATAATGTACCAATGGTAGTCATGCTTATTTTTTAATCGAACGGAACCTTTTTACCAAATTGAGATGGTAAGTTAACAATTAACCAAAAAGGTACACAATTAAAAGCAATGTACCAATAAAAAAAAAAGGATTAGTCTAAGTACAACCTTAAGGGCTATCCTTAAGTTTGGACATGCGTCATTGAGTTGTACTCTTCTCATAATCACCCATCAACTTTTGATAACCACTTCACCCACTACCTAGATGTAAAATCAACTATGCAAAATTTAATTTCTTAACCATAGCCCTAAAAGCTACAATTAGACAAATCCATAAGAAAAATATTACCTCATTAATAATCTAAATCTTTGAAAAAAATGGTTTAAATGTAATCAAGAACAGGAAGCGAAAACTAAAGATAAGAACAAGAGAAACGAAAACTGTGATGACCCGGAAATTTTTGACCAAATTTAAACTTAATCTTTATATGATTCTGACACGATAAGCAAAATCTGTTAGGTTAAATCTCACACATTTTGAACTATGTTCATGTATTCATTTAACCTCGACCAGATTCCGATTATTCACGAACCATTATATATTATAACTTGAAAACGTTAACAATGTAATAAATGTAAAATATTTTACATTAAACGTATTTGTCTCAATATATGCTTAATATATTCATCTACGGAATAAGAAGATAATACCAATGAATGGATAGGTAGATATTTCAATGTTTATAAATCCTGTAAGTATTGTAAGTCTTTGTTGAGAGGTCCACCTTGATTTGGGAAATCTTTTCATTTTTGACTGTATTTGAATTAAATATATTTGACAACGTGTATTTAAAAAGTGTTTATATATATATAAGAGTTTGAAATTATTTTTGTAAACGATAGTAACACCCGTTTATTTTTTCGTTTGATAATTAGATATAAAAAGTTTCGATATTATTAAATATATTTTAATGAATAATGAGAGGTTGATTTTGAAAGGACCCGTCCTAATCCATCTGGACGAAGTCACCAACACCTGGTTCCATTGCGATGATCGACTCTAAATCATGTCTTTAAAATGAGCAAATGCACAGCGGAATGTTTCTTTCATACCTGAGAATAAACATGCTTTCAAGTGTCAACCAAAAGGTTGGTGAGTTCATTAGTTTAACATAAATAATCATTTCGTAATTCTAGTAGACCACAAGATTTCATATTTCCATTTCTCATAAACATACGTCCCATGCATAGAGACAAAAATATCATTCATATGGATTGAACACCTGGTAACCGACATTCACAATATATATATATAAGAATATCCCCATCATTCCGGGATCCTCCTTCGGACATGATATAAATTTCGAAGTACTAAAGCATCCGGTACTTTGGATGGGGCTTGTTGGGCCCGATAGATCTATTTTTAGGATTCGCGTCAATTAGGGTGTCTGTTCCCTAATTCTTAGTTTACCAGACTTAATAAAAAGGGGCATATTCGATTTCGATCATTCAACCATAGATTATAGTTTCACGTACTTGTGTCTATTTTATAAATCATTTATAAAAGAAGCGCATGTATTCTCAGTCCCAAAAATATATATAAAAAGGGAGTAATGAAACTCACGCATATAAATATTGTAAAACAGTTAATAATGCATTTGCATGTATTCTCAGCCCAAAAATGTAATGAGTAAAAAGGGCAAATGAAACTCACGCATATAAATATTGTAAAACAGTTAATAATGCATTTGCATTTATTCTCAGCCCAAAAATGTAATGAGTAAAAAGGGCAAATGAAACTCACCTAATGTATTTTGTAGTAAAAATACATAGAATGACATTGAACAAGTATAAGGTTGGCCTTGGATTCACGAACCTATATCATTTGTGTATATATTAAAACGTATATTCGTAATCAGACAAATTGAAATATTATTATTAGTGAAATCGTTTTTATATCAATAACTTATATTCATTTTATAAAGTAAAAATATTAATTTCTGTTATGTTATATATATAATTAGTATATATATATATATATATATATATATATATATATATATATATATATATATATATATATTATATATAAATATATATCATTTGTTTGTTTAATTAGTATTTTAATAATTCAATATAATATTTGAATGGATAGCATTAATGATAATACTAATATTAATAACAATGACAATAATATTAATAATTCTATTGACGATATTATTAACGATAGTTTTTATAGTAAATCTAATAATAATGATAATAACAGTAGTTTTTAATAAAATGGATAAGTTATTAGTAATGGTAATGAAAATAATAATTTTGATAATAATACTTAATAATAATCCTAAATGGTAATAATAATACTTTTAATACTAAATACAACAATAATAATAAATCAGACAATAATAATAATATTAATAATAATAATAATAAAATTAATAATAATGATAAAAATGATAATAATAATTATTTTAGGAAACTACCTCATCAAAAATTGGCTCAAAAATATGTACATCGACCCTGCCAAGACTCGAACCCAAGACCCCTCGCTCACCTGCTAACACTCTAAACCCTTGCTCCATTTCCATTTTTCTGATTTAATCTCACAGAAAAAAAATATGTAACCCGTCAGTCTAATTCTCCCTTCTTCTTCTTCTTCCCTCAAGTCACATGACTCAATTCAATCACTTAATCGTATATCAGTTTATATGTTGTCTTAAATTATAAAACCGAAACATAAATCAATTAAGTGTGTTTAGAATTAATTAAAACAGAAAAAGAAATAAAAAAAAATTCGTACAGCGTTATATTGAACTCGATGAACTCATGGTTTGATTTTTAAATCTAGGACGTTTTAGGAGAATAGTTCAACATGAAAATGGTTCTAATCCTTACCTATAAACTTTCCGTAAACTTAATTTAACATAAAACATACAAACAGCTTCGAATTTTGTGATGAACAAAAGTTTTGACTTTTTAGAAATAAACTTTGACTCAATAATTCAAACTTGATATCAAGAATTGGAACCTAAATTTTTTTGCAGAAATATTGAATGATAGATTCCTAACAAAACTTCATTTACAAAATTTGAAATTATATTCGAATTCAAGGTTTCAAAAAAACAAAATTACGTGAGCAGAGCGAGTGCTATTCTTCCATTATTTTCTGTAAAAAAAATACCTGATTGAATTGTTGCTGTATGTGTATATATATATATTTGATACAGAAGTGAGTAATCGAATAATCTTTCCAATGATATGAAGTAATCGTTGTTTTATGGCCAAAAAAATAATCAAGTCGACAGGTTCTGATTAAAAGAAGAAAAAAGCAGAAAAAGATAAAATGGGATTGTGATAGGTAACATATGTGGGTTCACAAAGAGAAAAAAAAAATTACGCGTAAGTTGTCTTATATATCTGTAATAATTTTATTATATTTAAAATTTTCTATATTGATATATTCATGTATTTATCTATATTTATTTAATGTACTGAATTTATATACACAAGTATCTGGTATGTATATACGTATATGTATCTGATATTAAGTATATATGTAATATACTCTTATTTATAAATATATATATATATATATATATATATATATATATATATATATACCTATATATGAATTTATATATTTTTAACTGTATTATATATATATATATATCCATATTTATTTATATATCGGTGTTATATCTATATATATATATATATATATATATATATATATATATATATATATATATATATATATATATATATATAATGTATTTCGTATATGTATATGTATATATATATATATATATATATCTGTATCAACATACCTGTTTATATCTCTGTATTTAAATATCTACTTTTTAATTTTAATATCTAATTCTAAATTTTTAATAAATCACTAATACAAATATGTTAATACTATTTATACTACTGATAATAATATTGTTAATAATAATAATACTATTGATAAAGAGATTAATAATAATAATGATGTTAACAATGATACAATAATATTAGTAATTATATTAACTCAAAGGTATAAGTCTTAATAATATTATTAATATTGAATGTAATGATGTAGCAACTATACTTGTAATTTGATATCTCACAATTTAATAATTTTATCCTAATTACTAATTATATAATATATTATGTAATAACTTATATTTAATATTTAATATTTATAGTTTACAATCCATATAATATTATGTATGTCCATAATTCATATAAATATATATATATTTAATAATAACTTATTTATTCTGTATTTTATTTTCACATTATTAATTTCAATTGATTGGAATGCATTTTATTAGTTCATAATAATATCTATGTATACTTGTATTCATATTTATCTATACATTTATTTACAACCGAATGTTCGTGAATCGTCGAGAATAGTCAAAGGTTAAATGAATGTATGACAACAGCTCAAACTTTTTGAGACTTAACATAACAGACTTTGCTTATCGTGTCGAAACCATATAAAGATTAAGTTTAAATTTGGTCGGAAATTCCCGGGTCGTCACAGTACCTACCCGTTAAAGAAATTTCGTCCCAAAATTTGAGTGTGGTCGTCATGGCTAACAATAAAAATGTTTTCATGACTCATATGAGTTGATAAATAGAGTTTTATTACCGTTGAGTAATATAGATAGGATAATTCGATTACTCGAAGAGTACGAGTGAAGCTATCATAAAAGATTGAATTAGGAAAAGTAAAGATTCGTCTTACTTTTGATGTAGCCACATTTTGAATTCCGGAATTCAAGGGATATAAAGAAAATTTTCTAAATCTAAAAGATTTGATTCTTTGGCGAATAAGGAAATTAAAATCTCTCGAATTAAATGCGGTGATCTGCTTCGATTACTCTGTCTGATATTTCCATTATAAATTAAACTCTTTCGTTCCATTATTCTCACCATTTCTATACTTTCCTTCTTGTTATATAAATTCAAAGGATTCTGAGAATGCTTAATCCAGTTCTGATCCTTGTCCTCATCCTTATTATCGTAAAAATCATTCTCATTTTCCAACTTCCACCAGAGGAATCTGCTTTCTTCTACTTCGCCCTGGGGATTATAATGTTTTTAATTCTCCCGTGTCTTTATGTTGCGATAAACATTGATATACACGGTTTGTAATTTATGTGTTGTTATCGGGCTTTATATTCTCCCTTAAATTTCAAAGCTCTATGCTTTTGTTTTCTCTTCCCGACTTCAAGTCAAGTGATTAATGGTCCAGAATTTATAGATATAGAGTTTCGAATGATTATAATGTTCTAAGCATGAAGGAACGTGATAGCACGATTTGATTTTCAAATTTATCAACATCACGGAAGATAGAACCATCAAGAATACATTTTCTTGATTTGTTACGGAGTTAAGTAGGATGAAAGAGTTATGTAACATGGCACATGATGACATTATGATCTGTGAATCATCACGTTTTATTTAGAAACTCAGCATGACTTACTGTAATATAATCACGTTGATCAAGTGTCATTATATTATACTAACTCATGCATCAGTTTCCATCATTACTTCAATAACATTCATATTTTAAGCTTGAAAATTTACAGAATATAGAAACTAACAGTTTCTTTATGATGTAACACTGATAGCACGAAGAGATTAATGATTTCAGATAAGAATTGTTATGAAAATATTCTCGAAAATACCAAAGATATTTATGATGATATTTTCAGAATTTCTGAGATAGAATGTTGATGAAGAAAATCCTTTCGCAAGGATTTGGAATAAATAAGGAGCAAGATATTCACTAAAGACTTTAGCAGGCATTGAATCATTTGGATTCTTTGAAGTCAAACTTATTCTTTGTGATTTTTTTCACGACTTCCTTCATAGTTTCGCATAATCCGCTTTTCGGTACTAAATTTTCTATTGAATATTTCCAATCATAATGATACACAGGAAGCACGAAGAGGTATATAATTTCGGACGAGAATATTTATGAAAATATCCTCAGAAATATCGAAGATATTGATGACAATATTTTGGAATTTCTAAGTTCGATGGTTGATGAGGAAGATTTTCCGCAAGATTTTAACATGAGTACATAGCAAGATATTCATTGAAGGTTTCATCGGATCCAGAATTACCTGGATTCTTTGAATATATGGTATGGTCTTTGTATTTGTCCTTGGTCTCCTTTATGGTTACATCTTATCTGTTTTCCCAGTTCCAACGTTTCTGAGCTTTTCCAACATGTTATTCTTTATCGTCAAACGTTCGACGACTAAGGTCGTTTACAGTTGCCTTCAGTTTCTGCTGCTTCATTCAGCTCTTTCAACATTCAGGGTATCGATTCGTAAATTGGGTGCCTTTTCAAAATTTCAGATTTGAAGATCGTAATTCTAGGAGATATTTTTTATATGTATACATATAACTATTGATGTAGAAATACTGTGAGTTTTCAAAGTACTAATTGCCGATTCCTCTACATTTACTGCTACCATATCTGAATCATTAGTTATTGATCCGAGGTGATTTCAAGAGAATTGTGTTTTTAGATGATTAAACGCTGATGGTAATATGGTGGAATATAAAAGGTTCCCCGGTAACAATAAAAGAACATACATATAAGTCAAGGTGATAATGAGGTTGTTTCGAACGAAAAGTTGAAGTTGATTTGCTGAAGCTGTGACAAAATTTGCTACTTTGAAAAGGGATCGCAAAGTTATTTTTGCCAATAAATGCCAAAGGATTTGACGCGGCTACGTGTTAATCTTTTACTCAGTTGCCGAGAGTTTCTCAGGTGCATAACTATCTGCACAAATCTTTCCTTCCGTAGATGAAGTGCGGTTGATTCATCCTATCGACTGAGGTGTTTTCAAGAATCATGAAAGGTTTGAATGCAGATTAGAATTTTCAAGATACAAATGAGGTTTAAGATGAAATCAAGTGGCAAACTTGAAGAATTGTTTAGTTTCATATGTTATAATTAATATTTTAATTCAATTTAATTATCCAATGTCGACAGTCTATATTTGATAGTCCACAATTAACAGTCCGGTAATACATATATAGCTTAATATATAATATCCGAATTAATTAATACGTATCGTGACCCGTGTACATGTCTCAGACTCGATCACAACTCAAAGTATATATATTATTATAGAATCAACCTCAACCCTGTATAGAGAACTCGATCATTACTACATATAGAGTGTCTATGGTGATTCCAAATAATATATATAGATGTGTCGATATGATATGTCAAACCTTGTATACGTGTCCCGATATTTAAAGTGCGTAAAATAAAAAAAAACAGAAATTAAATGACGATAAATAAAGTGCGTAAAGTAAATAACAGAAATTAAATGACAATAACTAAAATTGCGAGAATATAAATTGCGATAAAATAAATTGCGATAAATAAATTGCGATAAATAAAATGTAATACGGAATTAACAGTTAGCTAGGAACAGTTAGCTAGGATTTTGTTAGCGAGGTTTCTTAATAAAATTTAATATTGTTAATTAGTCTGTTTCTAATCAATTTTTATTGTGTCCATTATTTCTTCATTATGCCACTTGTTGGATTATGGTAAGTCAAAATCCAAATATGAAATTGAATTTGAATGAAAATGGTTATTCTGTGGTGAACGGATTCGTATATCGGTAGATGTAAATAGGATAGTAAATGATTGTTGAATCAGATTCGAAGAATGTACAATGTAACTTATTAATGTGAAATTTTAATAGTCCTCGGGTATTACCTACCCGTTAAAATATTTTCACCATTAACAGTTTGTACAAGAGAATTTTTAATTACAATCTTTATGAAAACATATTTACATATATATTTTCTTCAGATGTATTCATGGATTTAATGAGTTAATATGATATTAAACTCATTTGCTTTTCGGTTGGAACTAGAATAAATAATCTCTAAAACTTTAGAGACTACATATTTGCCATGTCGAACGAAGATAAAATGAGGTAGAACGATACGTAGAACGAAGATCATACTTAAAGTATATATGATGATATTGAAGCATGGATTGTTGATGGTACTGGTGCTGTTATTAATTGTACTGTTGGTGCCGGTGATGTTGCTGAAGCTGGTACATCTTGCACCATATTCTCCGAATTGATTATTCGAGCACGAAGTTCGTTGACTTATTACTCCAGGATGATTGCCGGTCGGAACGAGCGGATGAATAAGGTTCAGAATTGTGGATAGAATATGATCTTGTCGAGTTACCCTGGAAATGAGACTGAAAATGGTGTCTCGAGCAGGTTCGCCGGTAAACGCTTCAGGTTCATTGTCAAGAGGTGAATTCGGTTGGTGGAAGGGATTGCCTTCTGCGCGTTTCCATTAATTAAGTCAACTACGAACCCATCAGATGAATTGATAATGGCTGATTGGTTGATTCATGCCAATGACGCTGTTTTCGGAGCTTAGGTGGACATCTATGTCGGAATAGCTGTCGGAATAACTATCGGAATAGTTATCGGAATCTGAGGGACTCGAACTGGTTGCAGGATCCATCTCGTACGATCAGATGAAAGATTTTCGATAAGAAATAGATTATAGGGTGTAGATTAGTACCCTGCAATACATAATTTACATATGCATATATAATACTAAAATTCCATAAATTACGGAGGAATCTACGGAAGTTGTCAGGCAAAGTTACAGTAACAGATACGCTAAGATATGAAGTAGCAGATACGCTAAGATATGAATTTTGTCTATACACTATTCATGCAGTCAATGCAGTAAAACGTGTCAAGACTAAGAGTGATAAGCAAGTGATTCTCTAAGAATGATAAGCAGGTAATTTTTGACACAAAATGATAAGCAAAACTTTTGACATGCAGACACGGTCGAAGTCCAGACTCACTAATGCATCCTAACAACTATCAGTTAGACATACTAATGCAAGACCTGGTTCACTAAGACCACCGCTCTGATACCAACTGAAAGGACCCGTCCTAATCCATCTGGACGAAGTCACCAACACCTGGTTCCATTGCGATGATCGACTCTAAATCATGTCTTTAAAATGAGCAAATGCACAGCGGAATTTTTCTTTCATACCTGAGAATAAACATGCTTTCAAGTGTCAACCAAAAGGTTGGTGAGTTCATTAGTTTAACATAAATAATCATTTCGTAATTCTAATAGACCACAAGATTTCATATTTCCATTTCTCATAAACATACGTCCCATGCATAGAGACAAAAATATCATTCATATGGATTGAACACCTGGTAACCGACATTCACAATATATATATATATATATATATATATATATATATATATATATATATATATATATATATATATATATATATATATATATATAAGAATATCCCCATCATTCCGGGATCCTCCTTCGGACATGATATAAATTTCGAAGTACTAAAGCATCCGGTACTTTGGATGGGGCTTGTTGGGCCCGATAGATCTATCTTTAGGATTCGCGTCAATTAGGGTGTCTGTTCCCTAATTCTTAGATTACCAGACTTAATAAAAAGGGGCATATTCGATTTCGATCATTCAACCATAGAATGTAGTTTCACGTACTTGTGTCTATTTTATAAATCATTTATAAAAGCAGCGCATGTATTCTCAGTCCCAAAAATATATATAAAAAGGGAGTAATGAAACTCACGCATATAAATATTGTAAAACAGTTAATAATGCATTTGCATGTATTCTCAGCCCAAAAATGTAATGAGTAAAAAGAGCAAATGAAACTCATGCATATAAATATTGTAAAACAGTTAATAATGCATTTGCATGTATTCTCAGCCCAAAAATGTAATGAGTAAAAAGGGCAAATGAAACTCACCTAATGT
The DNA here is from genome assembly GCF_046630445.1 of Rutidosis leptorrhynchoides. Classification (NCBI taxonomy): domain Eukaryota; kingdom Viridiplantae; phylum Streptophyta; class Magnoliopsida; order Asterales; family Asteraceae; genus Rutidosis; species Rutidosis leptorrhynchoides. The sequence goes on from NC_092343.1 coordinate 167,439,437, forward strand.
ATTTTGTAGTAAAAATACATAGAATGACATTGAACAAGTATAGGGTTGGCCTTGGATTCACGAACCTATATCATTTGTATATATATTAAAACGTATATTCGTAATCAGACAAATTGAAATATTATTATTAGTGAAATCGTTTTTATATCAATAACTTATATTCATTTTATAAAGTAAAAATATTAATTTCTGTTATGTTATATATATAATTAGTATATATATATATATATATATATATATATATATATATATATATATATATATATATATATATATATATATATATATATATATATATATATCATTTGTTTGTTTAATTAGTATTTTAATAATTCAATATAATATTTGAATGGATAGCATTAATGATAATACTAATATTAATAACAATGACAATAATATTAATAATTCTATTGACGATATTATTAACGATAGTTTTTATAGTAAATCTAATAATAATGATAATAACAGTAGTTTTTAATAAAATGGATAAGTTATTAGTAATGGTAATGAAAATAATAATTTTGATAATAATACTTAATAATAATCCTAAATGGTAATAATAATACTTTTAATACTAAATACAACAATAATAATAAATCAGACAATAATAATAATATTAATAATAATAATAATAGAATTAATAATAATGATAAAAATGATAATAATAATTATTTTAGGAAACTACCTCATCAAAAATTGGCTCAAAAAGATGTACATCGACCCTGCCAAGACTCGAACCCGAGACCCCTCGCTCACCTACTAACACTCTAAACCCTTGCTCCATTTCCATTTTTCTGATTTAATCTCACAGGAAAAAAATATGTAACCCGTCAGTCTAATTCTCCCTTCTTCTTCTTTTTCTTCTTCCCTCAAGTCACATGACTCAATTCAATCACTTAATCGTATATCAGTTTATATGTTGTCTTAAATTATAAAACCGAAACATAAATCAATTAAATGTGTTTAGAATTAATTAAAACAGAAAAAGAAATAAAAAAAATTCGTACAGCGTTATATTGAACTCGATGAACTCATGGTTTGATTTTTAAATCTAGGACGTTTTAGGAGAATAGTTCAACATGAAAATGGTTCTAATCCTTACCTATAAACTTTCCGTAAACTTAATTTAACATAAAACATACAAACAGCTTCAAATTTTGTGATGAACAAAAGTTTTGACTTTTTAGAAATAAACTTTGACTCAATAATTCAAACTTGATATCAAGAATTGGAACCTAAATTTTTTTGCAGAAAGATTGAATGATAGATTCCTAACAAAACTTCATTTACAAAATTTGAAATTATATTCGAATTCAAGGTTTCAAAAAAAAAATTACGTGAGCAGAGCGAGTGCTGTTCTTCCATTATTTTCTGTAAAAAAAAATACCTGATTGAATTGTTGCTGTATGTGTATATATATATTTGATACAGAAGTGAGTAATCGAATAATCTTTCCAATGATATGAAGTAATCGTTGTTTTATGGCCAAAAAAATAATCAAGTCGACAGGTTCTGATTAAAAGAAGAAAAAAGCAGAAAAAGATAAAATGGGATTGTGATAGGTAACAGATGTGGGTTCACAAAGAGAAAAAAAAAAATTACGCGTAAGTTGTCTTATATATCTGTAATAATTTTATTATATTTAAAATTTTCTGTATTGATATATTCATGTATTTATCTTTATTTATTTAATGTACTGAATTTATATACACAAGTATCTGGTATGTATATACGTATATGTATCTGATATTAAGTATATATGTAATATACTCTTATTTATAAATATATATATATATATATACCTATATATGAATTTATATATTTTTAACTGTATTATATATATATATATATATATATATATATATATATATATATATATATATATATATATATATATATATATATATATATCCATATTTATTTATATATCGGTGTTATATCTATATATATATATATATAATGTATTTCGTATATGTATATGTATATATATATATATATATATATATATATATATATCTGTATCAACATACCTGTTTATATCTCTGTATTTAAATATCTACTTTTTAATTTTAATATCTAATTCTAAATTTTTAATAAATCACTAATACAAATATGTTAATACTATTTATACTACTGATAATAATATTGTTAATAATAATAATACTATTGATAAAGAGATTAATAATAATAATGATGTTAACAATGATACAATAATATTAGTAATTATATTAACTCAAAGGTATAAGTCTTAATAATATTATTAATATTGAATGTAATGATGTAGCAACTATACTTGTAATTTGATATCTCACAATTTAATAATTTTATCCTAATTACTAATTATATAATATATTATGTAATAACTTATATTTAATATTTAATATTTATAGTTTACAATCCATATAATATTATTTATGTCCAGAATTCATATAAATATATATATATTTAATAATAACTTATTTATTCTGTATTTGATTTTTGATAATGCTAAAAACGAACATATATTTCATAGCATTATTCCTCAAGAAAGACAAGCTTTTAGTTGCAATTGTTCTATTTACAAGTGATATTCGTTTAAATAATAAAAGGTGAAGACAAAAGACAGATTCGACGAATTGAAGACGCAAACGACCAAAAAGCTCAAAAGTACAAAAGACAATCAAAAAGGTTCCAATTATTGATAAGAAACATCTCGAAATTACAAGAATACAAGATTCAAAACGCAAAGTACAAAATATAAAATTGTATGCAAGGACGTTCGAAAATCCGGAACCGGGACCAGAGTCAACTCTTAACGCTCGACGCAACGGACTAAAAATTACAAGTTAACTATGTATATAAATATAATATAATATATAATTAATTATATTAATTATATATATATTATATTTATATATATAAAACCGTCGGCAGAGAAACTCCAAGGGTGTGAGCTGTAAATACATCCTCCGCGACTCGCGGAGTTTGAAGGGGTTTTTGCCGCGAGTCGCGGAGCCCCAATTTTCAACTCTGGCTATAAAGCCAACCGAATTCTGATCAAATTTCATCATCTTTTCTTCCTCATTCATACGTAAAACTTATATATATATATATAATTTATATTTTAATTTTAATTTTAATTCTAATAATAAGGGTATGTTAGCGAATGTTGTAAGGGTGTAAGTCGAAATTCTGTCCGTGTAACGCTACGCTATTTTTAATCATTGTAAGTTATGTTCAACCTTTTTACATTAATGTCTCGTAGCTAAGTTATTATTATGCTTATTTAAAACGAAGTAATCATGATGTTGGGCTAATTACTAAAATTGGGTAATTGGGCTTTGTACCATAATTGGGGTTTGGACAAAAGAACGACACTTGTGGAAATTAGACTATGGGCTATTAATGGGCTTTATATTTGTTTAACTAAATGAAAGTTTGTTAATGTTAATATAAAGATTTACAATTGGGCGTCCCTATAAATTACCATATACACTCGATCGGACACGATGGGCGGGGTATTTATATGTACGAATAATCGTTCATTTAACCGGACACGGGAATGGATTAATAGCCACTAGAATAATTAAAACAGGGGTGAAATTACATTCAAGGGTAATTGGTGTAATTGTTAACAAAGTAGTAAAACCTTGGTTTACACGCAGTCGATAACCTGGTGTATTCATTAAACAAAGTATTAAAACCTTGTTACAATTCGAATCCCCAATTAGTTGGAATATTTATCTTCGGGTATAATAATAATTTGACAAGGACACTTGCAATTTATATTTATGACTGATGGACTGTTATGGACAAAAACCAGACGGACATATTAAATAATCCAGGACAAAGGACAATTAACCCATGGGCATAAAACTAAAATCAACACGTCAAACATCATGATTACGGAAGTTTAAATAAGCATAATTCTTTTATTTCATATTTAATTTCCTTTATTTTATATTTAATTGCACTTCTAATTATCGCACTTTTATTTATTTTATTTTATCGCACTTTTAATTATCGTACTTTTTAATTATCGCAAGTTTATTTTATCGCACTTTTATTATTCGCAATTTCATTATCATTATTTACTTTACGCTTTAATTTAAGTCTTGTATTTATTTTATATTTTACATTAGGTTTTAACTGCGACTAAAGTTTTAAAATCGACAAACCGGTCATTAAACGGTAAAAACCCCCCTTTATAATAATAATATTACTTATATATATATTTGTATTTTTATAAAAGTAAACTAATATAGCGTTGAGCTTTGTTTAAAGATTTCCCTGTGGAACGAACCGGACTTACTAAAAACTACACTACTGTACGATTAGGTACACTGCCTATAAGTGTTGTAGCAAGGTTTAAGTATATCCATTCTATAAATAAATAAATATCTTGTGTAAAATTGTATCGTATTTAATAGTGTTTTCCTAGTAAAATAATAACTATTTTATATACACCTCGCTTTGACATCAAGTTATTTTTTTGGCGCCGCTGCCGGGGAACTCATCTTAAACGCCGGAAGCGCAACGCTAATATAAAAAAAAAAAAAAAAAGATTTTTAGTTACTTTTATTAAAAGTCGTTTTTGTAAAAATACGTTTTAAAAATTCGAAAATATAAAAAGAAAAACAAAAATATAAGTATTTTTAAGATTTTGTTAAATATTTAAGTTTTATAAGTTTCTTTATTTTTATTTTAGTTTATAAAAATATAAGTTTTAATATCTTTTATTTAATTAAAAAACAGAAAACATATATAAATAAAATAAACAGAAAAAAAAAAATATAAAGAAAAACGCGTAAAAATTGAAAGCTGTCAACAGAATTTCTGAACCCCGCGACTCGCGGGGTTTTCCTCATTAATCACCGCAACTCGCGGAGCCACTCTGACACGCGAACAGAAACCCTAAAACTGCATTAATTACGGGATATTATTAATTATTATTATTATTATTTAACCTAATTATTATTATTATTATTATTAGTTTTAGTTTTATTTTTACTTTTTACTTTTTATTTATATATTTTAGTTAAATTAGTTTTATTAAATTATAAAATTAATAGTTTTATAAAATAAATAATATAAAAATAATATTTTTATAAAAATTGTACTTTTTACAACTTTTTGTATATTTTTATATTTTGTACCTTTTTAATCGCTGTAGCATAACTTTTGTATTTTTAGCTCATAATTAATTTTAAACTTAGTTTTTGCTTTAGTTATTTTTACTCCTAGATTTTAGGCTTTGCCGTAGAATTCCTTAAGTGCTTTTTCTTTAGACTAAGATTTAGGTGCTTTAGAATTTTGCGACGCCATTTTAAGTTTTAGTTTCTTTTTAAGTTATTTCCATTAGGGATTTAGTTTTTCCTTGTAAGCTTTAATATTTTTAGACCTTTTACTATGTACCAATTATCATTCCAATTAGTAATTTCAATTTGCGATTATAATTTTAAGTTAGTTGTAGTAATAAGGTTAGGTTAGTAAAGTATTTTTAAGTTTTGATAAGTTTCTTTTATTTTTCCGTCATCTTTTATTTTTCAACCATTTTTTTTCTTTTTCGACCTTTTGCGACAAACTCTTTTTCTTTCTTATTTCTCGATATTCTAGTTTTTAGGACTTAGAATTTTTTCTACTTCTTATCTAAATTTCTTAAAATTACGAAAATTTATTTTAAGTGGTTAAATTGATAGACATCAAAATTTTCTGGTTCGTAGTAATAGTTGGATTTGTACGTGGACCGGGTTATTGGAGCCAAACAGTCCTCAATTATATTGAGACCAAACGAATCCTGCCCCTCTGCTGCATCTTTTGGCTATTCGAAACGTGGGCAAAATCAGAAAAGTCTATTGATTGGATAACTTATTATAATTTTTCTTTCCTTTTAAAAACTAATAGGATATTCAGTGAATGCACCGAGCAAGACGTTCATCACCTTTTGTACGTTCACCACCTGTAACTCGATCAAGACATCGTTTAACAAATATAACCGCCGTTGATTTTTCCTTAGAATCGTCATCCAGTCGACCAAGTACTTCAGTTCAAATTTCCGATAATCCATTTTTTGAACCCGACCTCACAATTGAGAATCCGGAAAATATTCAGGAACGGTTCATAGATCCTGAACCACTAAACTTTCCTCCGGAACCACCAATCATTCAAACAGAGATTGTTGAGGAACGAACTATTAAATCAGAATCATCTAGTGATACCAATTCAACAAATTCAATTATGGAGAATCTGGAACCTTTAAGTATGGAAGACCGAATGAGAGCTAAACGCACTGGCCAAGGTCACGCAATTACTCATCCAGACATTAATGCGCCAGATTATGAAATCAAAGGACAAATTTTACACATGGTGACTAATCAATGCCAATTTAGTGGTGCGCCGAAGGAAGATCCAAATGAACATCTACGTACCTTTAATAGGATCTGCACACTATTTAAAATACGAGAAGTGGAGGATGAACAGATATATCTCATGTTATTTCCCTGGACTTTAAAGGGAGAAGCCAAAGATTGGTTGGAATCGTTACCTGAAGGGGCGATCGATACATGGGACGTTTTAATTGACAAATTTCTTAAACAATTCTTTCCTGCATCTAAAGCCGTAAGACTTCAAGCAGAAATTGTTACGTTCACACAAAAGCCAAATGAAACTCTATATGAGGCGTGGACAAGATATGGAAAGTTGTTAAGAGGATGTCCGCAACATGGTTTAGACACCTGTCAAATAGTACAAATATTCTACCGAGGATGCGACATCACTACAAGGAAAGATATAGATATAGCAGCTGGTGGTTCTATTATGAAGAAAACCGAAACTGATGCTTACAAAATTATTGATAATACTGCTTCCCACTCACATGAGTGGCACCAAGAAAAAGATATCATTAGATCATCTAAAGCAGCTAGAGCCGATTCTAGCCATGACTTAGATTCCATTTCGGCAAAGATAGATGCTTTCGAGAGACGAATGGAAAAGATGACTAAGGATATTCACTCAATACGAATTAGTTGTGAGCAGTGTGGAGGACCACATTTGACAAAAGATTGTCTAAGTATTGAATAAACAATAGAACAAAGAGAGAATATTTCATACATAAACCAAAGGCCTGGAAATAATTATCAGAATAATTATCAACCGCCAAGACCGATTTACAATCAAAACCAGAATTATAACCGAAATATTCCATACAACAACCAACAAGGTCCTAGCAATCAACAAGTATCCAATAATACTTACAATCAGCAAAGACCAAATTTTCAAAACAAACCACCACAACAAACCGATGATAAAAAGCCGAATTTAGAAGATATGATGACAAAGCTAGTTGAAACTCAAACGCAGTTTTTCACATCTCAAAAACAAACCAATGAACAAAATGCTCAAGCATTTAGAAATCAACAAGCTTCTATTCAAAATCTGGAACAAGAAGTAAGTAACCTAGCAAGGTTAATAGGTGAAAGAAAACCGGGAAGTCTACCTAGTGATACAAATACTAACCCACGAAATGAAACAGCTAAAGCTATTACCACAAGAAGTGGTACAACACTTAAATCACCTGAAATACCTGTAACTTCTGATGAAACTATTCCTACTCCACAAGAACCACAACCTGATCAAGATAAGGAAAAAGAACCGGTAGTTGAGAAGGTTAATGAAGATAACACAGTTAAGGATAAACCTTATGTTAAACCATACCAACCACCACTTCCTTACCCGAGTAAAATGAAGAAAGAAAAACTTGAAGCCGAGCAATCCAAATTCTTGGATATGTTTAAACAGATAAATGTAAATCTTCCTTTCATTGATGTGATTTCAGGAATGCCAAGATATGCTAAATTCTTGAAAGATCTAATCTCAAATAGAAAGAAAATGGAAGAACTCTCGGCTGTTACTATGAATGCTAATTGTTCAGCAGTGCTGTTGAATAAGATACCAGAAAAATTATCTGATCCAGGAAGTTTCACAATTCCATGTTTTCTGGGTAGTCTTAGTTCAATAGAAGCATTGGCAGACTTAGGTGCTAGTATAAATCTAATGCCGTATTCACTATACGCTAAACTAGACCTTGGAGAATTGAAACCAACCAGAATAAGCATACAACTAGCCGATAGATCAATAAAATATCCTAGAGGGATAATGGAGAACATGCTAGTTAAAGTTGGTACTTTAGTATTTCCAGTAGATTTTGTTGTTTTGGACATGGAAGAAGATTCTCAAGTTCCTCTCATATTAGGAAGACCATTCTTAAACACGGCTAAAGCAATGATAGACGTGTTCGGTAAGAAACTGACCCTAAGTATAGAGGATGAGAGTGTTACCTTTTCAGTTGATAGAGCAATGCAACAACCACAATCTGCAGATGATACATGTTATTATATTCAAACTATAGATGCACATGCAGAATTATTAGAAGAATTTCCAGAATTACAAGGAACAGGAGAATGTTCTTTAGGAGAAAGTAATGAACCAATTGATGAAGCTGAAATGTTAGCTACACTTATAGCTAATGGATATGAACCAACAACAGAAGAAATTCAAATGCTAAAAGAAGAAGACAGATATCGATATAAATCATCGATAGAAGAACCTCCGAAATTAGAGTTAAAGCCACTTCCAAACCATTTGGAATACGCTTATTTACATGGTGAATCTGAATTACCTGTAATAATATCGTCTTCTCTTACTAAAAATGAGAAATCACAACTCATTTCTGTGTTGAAAGCTCATAAACCAGCCATTGCATGGAAGATTCATGATATTAAAGGAATAAGTCCTTCGTATTGCACACATAAAATCCTTATGGAAGAAGGTCATAAAACGTATGTGCAACGCCAACGAAGACTAAATCCTAATATGCAAGATGTAGTTAAGAAAGAGATTATTAAACTGCTAGATGCAGGTTTAATTTATCCAATCTCTGATAGTCCATGGGTAAGCCCAGTTCAATGCGTACCTAAGAAGGGTGGTATGACTGTCATTATAAATGAGAAAAATGAGCTTATTCCTACTAGGACTGTAACAGGATGGCGTGTATGTATTGATTATAGAAAATTAAATGACGCCACCAGAAAAGATCACTTTCCCTTACCTTTCATAGATCAAATGTTGGAAAGATTAGCCGGAAATAGTTACTATTGTTTTCTAGATGGATTTTCCGGATATTTTCAAATTCCAATAGCACCCGAGGACCAAGAGAAAACCACATTCACGTGCCCTTATGGTACTTTTGCTTACAAAAGAATGCCATTTGGACTTTGTAACGCCCCTGCAACCTTTCAAAGGTGTATGATGGCGATTTTTCACGACATGATAGAAGAATGCATGGAAGTATTCATGGATGACTTTTCAGTTTTCGGTGATACATTTAAATCATGTCTAGTTAATCTGGAACGAATGCTAATTAGATGCGAAAAATCAAATCTAGTACTTAATTGGGAGAAATGCCATTTCATGGTTAAAGAAGGCATCGTTCTTGGACATAAAATTTCAAAAGAAGGGATTGAAGTGGATAGAGCTAAAGTAGATGTAATTGCTAAACTTCCACATCCCACCAATGTTAGAGGAGTTAGGAGTTTTCTAGGGCATGCCGGTTTTTACCGACGTTTTATAAAAGATTTTTCTAAAATTGCCACTCCTATGAATAAACTCCTAGAAAAGGATGCGCCATTCATCTTTTCAGATGAATGTATCAAATCTTTTAATATTCTTAAAGAGAAACTCACTAATGCACCGATCATGATAACACCAAATTGGAATCTACCATTTGAACTAATGTGCGATGCAAGTGATTTTGCAATGGGAGCCGTTTTAGGACAAAGGATTGAAAAACGATTTCAACCTATATATTATGCTAGTAAGACATTACAAGGAGCACAAACGAACTATACAACTACTGAAAAAGAACTCCTTGCTATTGTCTTTGCTTTTGACAAATTTCGATCATATCTCGTTCTAGCAAAAACGGTGGTCTATACCGACCATTCTGCTCTTAGATACCTATTTTCAAAACAAGATGCTAAACCAAGATTAATCCGTTGGATCTTACTCTTACAAGAGTTTGATATTGAAATCCGAGATAAAAGAGGAGCAGAAAATCTCGCCGCTGATCATCTTTCTCGTCTTGAAAATCCCGAATTAGAAGTTCTGAATGAATCGGCCATACAAGACAACTTTCCTGATGAATATCTATTGAAGATAGATTATAAAGAAATCCCATGGTTTGCAGACTATGCAAACTACTTAGTTTGTGGATTCCTTGAAAAAGGATTATCGTACCAAAGACGAAAGAAATTCTTCAGTGATATAAAACACTATTTCTGGGAAGATCCACATCTGTTTAAAAGTTGTCCCGATGGAATAATACGCCGATGTGTATTTGGAGATGAAGCTAGTAAAATTTTAAACCATTGTCACACAGGACCAACAGGAGGGCATTATGGGCCTCAACTAACAGCAAGAAAAGTTTATGAAGCTGGATTCTATTGGCCTACAATTTACAAAGACGCACACCTTCTTTGCAAATCCTGTGATGCATGTCAAAGGACCGGAAAAATAAGTCAACGTGATGAAATGCCACAAAATGTCATCCAAGTATGTGAAGTATTTGACATTTGGGGTATTGACTTTATGGGTCCATTTCCAAAATCTCATAATAATCTATATATACTCGTAGCCATTGATTATGTATCTAAATGGGCGGAAGCACAAGCTCTCCCAACTAACGATGCACGAGTTGTAGTCAACTTTTTAAAACGTCTTTTTGCAAGGTTTGGAACACCGAAAGCTTTAATAAGTGATCGGGGGTACTCATTTCTGTAATAATCAACTTGAGAAAGTTCTTAAAAGATATGGAGTAACTCATAAAATCTCCACCTCATATCATCCACAAACAAGTGGACAAGTTGAAAATACCAACCGAGCTTTAAAACGTATTCTAGAGAAAACCGTAGGATCAAATTCGAAGGAATGGTCCATTAAATTGGAGGATGCACTCTGGGCTTTTAGAACAGCCTACAAAACTCCAATTGGAACCACACCTTTTAGACTTGTTTATGGAAAAGCATGTCATCTTCCAGTAGAAATTGAACACAAAGCATTTTGGGCTTTGAAGACATGTAATCTTGATTTACATGAAGCTGGACGTCTACGATTAAGTCAACTAAACGAATTAGAAGAATTAAGACATGAAGCATACGAAAATTCGTTAATCTATAAAGAAAAAACGAAGAAATGGCATGATAAAAGAATCAGAAGTTCAAAAGAATTTAAAGAAGGAGACAGAGTTCTTCTTTTCAATTCACGATTCAAGCTATTTCCTGGAAAATTGAAATCAAGATGGTCTGGACCATTCATAGTCAAAAGAGTTTTCCCATACGGAACGATAGAATTGATAAATTCAAATGGGATTGAATTTAAAGTTAATGGTCACAGAGTTAAACATTACATACATGGTCCGATGGAAGTCGACAACGAAGTTAATCACAATTTCGACACCACAGCTAACTAAGTGTGGGGAGAATCAAGTCTTTAAAGGATAATATGTATTTCTGTTAGAGTTAGATTGTCTGTTTTCGTGTAGTTCTCGAAAATGGAACACGTATGGTCTTTCCCTAGCAGACCCTAAAGAACTAGTCTTCTCCCCCCATTCTGAATTTTTATTTTTTTTAGGTTTTTACGAAATGAAGACTGCCTGTGAACTAAACCATGGTCTAATGCTACACGCTTTGATCACTAAAAGAAATAATGTCATACTACCGAGCGAATTAGTATCAGTAATCAGAGAAAGAATGGACGGAGTTAGAAAAGGATCCAGATGCGAAGATAATAAGTTACAATTTGGTAAAGGAAAATCAAAATCCGCAGCGAAAAGAAGAGCACGACACCTAGAACGATGTCACAAATGCGGAAAATGGTCACATGGAGGTAAATGTTCAAATAATCAAACCTATTCAAATACCGAATTTGTTACTTTATGCAGAGACGGACCGTTCATATGTTTAGAAGAAAAGACACTGAATGCTCGAGGTTACGCCTTTGGAGCCATGGAAAACCAATTAAACCGACTATCTTATGAATGGAATAGATCATATAACTAAGAAATCTATTTCACAGGTATGTCTGTACAGTTTTTATTTTTATTTTTATTTTTAACCTTTTGATAATAAACGCTAATTTGTTCGCTAAAAAGTATTAAATTGGTATTGAATAAAATTAGGTTTGGCGACCGAAATTATTGATATCATTCAAAAATTTATTACATCACTGCGAAATTTAACGTTTATTCTTAAGGTATAAATATCTTTAATCAATCAACCCAAAATATTTCAAAAATTCGTCATGAGTTAAATTAGGTCTTGGAACCGAAATTACTTTACCGAAAAGAGGGGCGCATATTTTTGATAATATTTGATTGATTAAAGTGGGATAAAAAGACAAAAAGATTTTTAATTTTATTTTTACCATGTTTTTAAAATTAATATTTAAATCTTAAATTAATATTGTAAACTTTGTAAAAACAATATATTTAAAATTGTAAATATTTGAAAAATTAATATAAGTTTGGTATGAATTTATAATATGAATTTTTAAATTAAGTTTGGTGTGAATTTTTAATTTTTAATTTTTAATTTTGAATTTTATATTTAAGTTGTGTGAATTTAAAAACAAAAATTTACTTTATCTCATTAAGTTAAAAATATGATTTTTAAAATTCGTCGTAAGTTGAAGACTAGGTCTTTGAACCGAAATTGCTTTACCCGAGGGAGGGACGAGAACTTTTATTATCATTATTTTTAATCTTATTGATTTAAAGTATGCCAAAAACATTGAAAAAACCCAAAAATCTTAGCTTTTAAAACAATCGCTACAAAAAGATAAATTTTAAAATTTTGTCGAGGGACGGACTAGGACATCGATCCGAAACGACCTCATCCTAAATAACAAGGGAAACAAAATTTTAAAATTAATTTCTTAATTGTTTTCAAAAGTTAAAGATTATAAAAAAAAAAAAAAAAAAAGAGCAAACTCCGCGACTCGCGGAGTTTGAAGTGAAAAACCTCCGCGACTCGCGGAGGGACCAAAACCCAGAAAAAAAATAAAAGAGCTGCACGAACTAATCACTCTCCCACACTCAAAAAACACTGCGAAATACAGCTCGAAAACAGACCCGAAAAAACCCGAAAATCACCCCCAAAAATCTCAATTTTTAACCGTTAATCACCAAATTTTTTGCTAAAATCATGTTGAGAAGGATGCTATCTAAGAATTTCTCAAGAAAAACGGTAAATTTCTACACCTAAACACCATTTAATCCGAATTTTGGTGTTCTTGAGCTATTTTTTTCCAATTTGATTTTGATGCTTTTTAGTGTAATTAGACTTAAATTGTTTATGTATTATGCTTGTATAACCTAGATTGATGCTGTTTAACATGATTAGAAGCCTTAAACTTCAAATTTTGAATAATCTAGGGTTTGTGTTCTTGAGCAAATTTGGGGCTTTTTGATATAAACAGGTTATGGCCGATTTTTGTCATGAATTGTTGCTAAATTGAGTAGTGTAACATGTCTAGGTAGTTAAATGATCCAAACTTTGAGCCTAAACATGATTTTGAGAATTAAAGTGGACTTTTTCAAGTCCAAAATTCATGAACTTGATTTTTGAAAGATAATGCCATTTGAGACTTGTTTAATTGCTAGTAATGATTATTTTGACATGTTATTTGAGTTGAATGCTTATGAACTTGGCGAAAATTTTCGTATATGCTTATTTGAAAAAGTGTAGATTTGATAAAAATGTGAAAATAAGCTTATGTTTGATATAAATTGATAATGTCATTGTAATTATTTTGATTGATGATTTTGCTGACACTAATGCATATTTAGATGCACAAAATTTGTGTTTGATGTGTTTTGCAGAATGAAAGGGGTGAATCTTCATCCCAAGCCCGCCATGCTCCTGCTGAGAATTTGGAACAACAGGAGGTGGATAACTACTACAAGCAGGATGTACCTCATCCAGTCATGACCTTTTCCGATATGCATTTGGAAGAATTGCACCCGAACCTGAGATTTGACAGACTTTGGATAGATTATCCAAAATATCAACGGGGTTTGCATACTCTTCACTCTAAGGTTGTTGAGGTACCGAGGGTCATAGAATGGGGACCCTTAGAAGCTGTAGAATTGGCCGGGCCAATTAGGGAATTACTTGTACAGAGGTATGGTAATTCTTCTTTTAATGACTGGATATGTTTATTCACCATACGCAGACCTGTATATAAAGTATGGTGTGAAGAGTTGTTATGTAGTATAGAGTTGAATGATCGGGTAGCTAGTTTAACCGATCGTTCTTTTATTAGATTTTTGTTAGGCGGTTCGATGCGCCACATGTCTTTACTGGACATGGCTCAGGCTTTACGTATATATACGCCTGAGGAGTTAGCGTCTGCCGATTGTAGAGGATTGATACTAAACGGTGGAAGGATAGATGAGAATTTTGATACACACGGTGTGTGGAGTCAAATGACAAGCCATCACCGTTTCAAAGGGGGAAACTACTCTTATTTGGATATAGATAGAGCCGAATTAAGAGTAATACATAGGTTTTTAGCTAATTCGATTACACAAAGGGCTAAAAAGAAAGAAAAGGTAAATGAACAAGATTTGTTTTACCATATGTGTATTCGAGACCCACAGAGCGCTGTAAGTATACCATATTGTGTGGGTTATTATTTATCAGCTATGGTTCGGGGGATGCGACCACATAGCATAATAGGAGGTGGTATTTTTATTACTTTGATTGGTGAATATCTCAGTGTGGATATAAGTCGGGGGGGATTATTACTAGAAGAGCCGGAACCCCGCGACACTATAGGTTTAAATGTATACCATGGTGCGAAAGTTTTGAAGCGGCGAAATAACACCGCAGTACGATACCATGGTAGACATCCACAGGTGGAGAGAAACCAGGAACAAGGTAATGTAGGAGGGGGGAATGAGATGCAAGAAATGCATAGGTTTATAGCTTCTCAGGAATACGAAAATGCTAGACAGAGAGCATTTGAAGATTGGCAAGTTCATCAGAACCAGATCATAGCGCATTGCCAACATATAGGTAGAAACTATATTCCTACACCGAAACCCGTCTTCCCTCCTTGGTCGATAGAGATGCAGCCACCATATCCTACGTATGATCCTGCCGAAGCATTCTATAGCACTTATGGTTATACCTGGAACCCCTATTGGTACCAATATCATCCTTAGTTTATTATTATTTTTTTTTTTTGTAATTTGTAATTATTGATACGTTTAATATTTTTGTTAATATTGTAATCATTTTTATAATTGTCTAACTTTTATTATTAGACTTTAATAATTTTTGAACGTGGGGTAATATACCAAACTTCAAAAATATGTATATATGTTTGCAGTTTATCTTATGTACACAACAGGGTAAAACAACGCATTTTCAAAGACTGGCATTAAGTTCAGCAAAAGCAACTAATTTTGACGACAAGATGCAAAATATATGTGAAATAACAACAAGACGGAATGAACAAATGATGTGCACCATTTATCATTCAGCAAACAAACGCCAATATATTTGGAAACTTTGGTAAAAATTTAATCATTTTCACACAAATCACCCTCAATAATTTAAATTGTTACTGATTTCTTGCAAATGAGGGCATTGCAAGATCTTAAGTGTGGGAAGGGATTAAATTCTTTCGGATTTTAAAATTTTTATATTAAACACTTGGTTACCATTAAAAATACTAGTAAAGCAGTAGTTGTATTAGAATCTAGTGCTCTCTGATAAAAAAGAACAGCCCTAGTCTTATATACTGACTACCCAATTCTAGTAAAATTTTTCAAAATTTTCAATTAAATGAATTCAAAATCATGTTTATACATATTTATGAACGATAAAACTAGGTTTTAACACCGAAATTATTGTTACCTCGGAAAGGACATAAATTGAGAAACAAATTAAAATGTTAAAATTCATTTAAAATGGAATAGAGGACGATAAAAAGAAAAATAAAAAGCCAAGTGTGGGAAAATTTACCAAGTTATTTTAAACATATGTCACATATATCTATAACAAATAACTGAAAATACTTTTGCTTTGGACTAAACTAAACTGTTTTATCCGATGAAAGAAAAGAAGAGATGGATCTACACGATGAATCAATTCCATCATTAAAAGGAAGTCAAGTCTTCCGAAAAAGACACGCGCTTCTTGATTTAGGTCATGAAGTTGTCGTCCGGACCAGCTGTAGGTTGACGAAAAATCTAGAAAAGTCATCACTAAAATCAGCAGGAAATCCACGGACCTCAGCATTAAACAGGGTCGCCAAGTGGTCGGATTTATCCTAACCATGAGAAGGATTTATCTCGTACAATGGGGGGGCACCATGCAAATTAGCTGGATAAGACTAATGAATCAGATCCCCAGAAAGGATAATCTCCTTAAAGATTAAAAATCAGCTTTTAAGACTGATATTACTCAATCCTAGAGATTGACCTTAAAGATTGAGAATTACAAACTCATGGAATTCAATGATATCTAAACTCGAGCTTAAACGAGAAAATATTTTGATCAAAAATTATAAACCGATTTGTTTTCTGAAAACCCTATTTTCAATGCGTTCATTACCATTGAACGTAAAATCCTAGGAATTCACCTGGAATTCATTAGGTCACCTGAACTAAATCGGGTGTCAACCGTAAGAACGGTGATTGCATAGCATGGTCAAAGACAGGACCTTGTGTCAAACCGACAAATTATAAGGGTGAGCTTTACTATTGCTCCTACCAAGGATAGTAATTGCGTCCGACACGTTATAGACCATAATTAAAAGCATGTCACGGGACATTGCCTTAACAGTTGCTTGTTCAACGCTTTCCTTTACAACCGGACGGTAGTTTGCCGAAAGGTAATATACGGAACAAGTAAACTGGACGTGTTGCTTTCCTAATACAAGGTTAGCAAGTGGGTGACACAAAACCGCAAGTTTTGAGCTAAAATTTTCAAATCTGAAACCCACCAAACCCACAAAAATATTTTGCAAACACCGGTAAAGGGTTATTCCGGAAAACTTATCTAGGGTAAAAAACTAGATTTCAAAAGATCAAATGTTTTCATAAAGATCCAATTTCCTTAATGGATCTAAATTTTTACAGTCATGTGGGACTGTAAACCATATCGTTACTACCATTGTTTATACCGCCGTATAGAAATCACTGATGTACAAAGTGTGAAGAATAAAGAAGTGATTCTAGTATTTCAAGACAATATTGCTTGAGGACAAGCAACGCTCAAGTGTGGGAATATTTGATAATGCTAAAAACGAACATATATTTCATAGCATTATTCCTCAAGAAAGACAAGCTTTTAGTTGCAATTGTTCTATTTACAAGTGATATTCGTTTAAATAATAAAAGGTGAAGACAAAAGACAGATTCGATGAATTGAAGACGCAAACGACCAAAAAGCTCAAAAGTACAAAAGACAATCAAAAAGGTTCCAATTATTGATAAGAAACATCTCGAAATTACAAGAATACAAGATTCAAAACGCAAAGTACAAAATATAAAATTGTACGCAAGGACGTTCGAAAATCCGGAACCGGGACCAGAGTCAACTCTTAACGCTCGACGCAACGGACTAAAAATTACAAGTTAACTATGTATATAAATATAATATAATATATAATTAATTATATTAATTATATATATATTATATTTATATATATAAAACCGTCGGCAGAGAAACTCCAAGGGTGTGAGCTGTAAATACATCCTCCGCGACTCGCGGAGTTTGAAGGGGTTTTTGCCGCGAGTCGCGGAGCCCCAATTTTCAACTCTGGCTATAAAGCCAACCGAATTCTGATCAAATTTCATCATCTTTTCTTCCTCATTCATACGTAAAACTTATATATATATATATATATATAATTTATATTTTAATTTTAATTTTAATTCTAATAATAAGGGTATGTTAGCGAATGTTGTAAGGGTGTAAGTCGAAATTCTGTCCGTGTAACGCTACGCTATTTTTAATCATTGTAAGTTATGTTCAACCTTTTTACATTAATGTCTCGTTGCTAAGTTATTATTATGCTTATTTAAAACGAAGTAATCATGATGTTGGGCTAATTACTAAAATTGGGTAATTGGGCTTTGTACCATAATTGGGGTTTGGACAAAAGAACGACACTTGTGGAAATTAGACTATGGGCTATTAATGGGCTTTATATTTGTTTAACTAAATGAAAGTTTGTTAATGTTAATATAAAGATTTACAATTGGGCATCCCTATAAATTACCATATACACTCGATCGGACACGATGGGCGGGGTATTTATATGTACGAATAATCGTTCATTTAACCGGACACGGGAATGGATTAATAGCCACTAGAATAATTAAAACAGGGCTGAAATTACATTCAAGGGTAATTGGTGTAATTGTTAACAAAGTAGTAAAACCTTGGTTTACACGCAGTCGATAACCTGGTGTATTCATTAAACAAAGTATTAAAACCTTGTTACAATTCGAATCCCCAATTAGTTGGAATATTTATCTTCGGGTATAATAATAATTTGACAAGGACACTTGCAATTTATATTTATGACTGATGGACTGTTATGGACAAAAACCAGACGGACATATTAAATAATCCAGGACAAAGGACAATTAACCCATGGGCATAAAACTAAAATCAACACGTCAAACATCATGATTACGGAAGTTTAAATAAGCATAATTCTTTTATTTCATATTTAATTTCCTTTATTTTATATTTAATTGCACTTCTAATTATCGCACTTTTATTTATTTTATTTTATCGCACTTTTAATTATCGTACTTTTTAATTATCGCAAGTTTATTTTATCGCACTTTTATTATTCGCAATTTCATTATCATTATTTACTTTACGCTTTAATTTAAGTCTTGTATTTAATTTATATTTTACATTAGGTTTTAACTGCGACTAAAGTTTTAAAATCGATAAACCGGTCATTAAACGGTAAAAACCCCCCTTTATAATAATAATATTACTTATATATATATTTGTATTTTTATAAAAGTAAACTAATATAGCGTTGAGCTTTGTTTAAAGATTTCCCTGTGGAACGAACCGGACTTACTAAAAACTACACTACTGTACGATTAGGTACACTGCCTATAAGTGTTGTAGCAAGGTTTAAGTATATCCATTCTATAAATAAATAAATATCTTGTGTAAAATTGTATCGTATTTAATAGTGTTTTCCTAGTAAAATAATAACTATTTTATATACACCTCGCTTTGACATCAATTTTCACATTATTAATTTCAATTGATTGGAATGCATTTTATTAGTTCATAATAATATCTATGTATACTTGTATTCATATTTATCTATACATTTATTTACAACCGAATGTTCGTGAATCGTCGGGAATAGTCAAAGGTTAAATGAATGTATGACAACAGCTCAAACTTTTTGAGACTTAACATAACAGACTTTGCTTATCGTGTCGAAACCATATAAAGATTAAGTTTAAATTTGGTCAGAAATTCCCGGGTCGTCACAGATTTATAGAAGCAAATGACCAAATTACTCAAATGTATAAGTTATACTTCGAGTAATATAGTTTATCGATGATTAAGTCTAATTACTAATAAAGGTATACATCGCGAAACGTAAAGTGCAAGTTTTCTAAGCGTACGAGATAACGTTCGAGAAATCGAAACCGGAGCTTAAGTCAAGCGACAACGTACAAGTCATCAAAACTAAAATTACAAGTCACCTTTACACAAATATAATATAATATATATATAATTAATATAAATTATATATATTATATATATAATTAAATATTATGTCAACGAACTAGCAAACAAAAGCAATTGTGAGCTGGAAACCCACCCCATGTGATCGCATGGGATATGGGCATGGAAGCTATGCGATCGCATGGCAGCCCAAATCTGGCCAACTCTATAAAAGCTCAATCGTTCTGATTTTTGATGCATTCCATCCATCTCTCTCACACTCTTATATTTATATTTATATTTATTATTATTATTATTATTATTATTATTATTATTATTATTATTATTATTATTATTATTATTATTATTATTATTATTATTATTATTATTATTATTATTGTTATTATCACTATCAGTAGTATAATAATTATTAGTATTATACATAAAATACTACGACGAGGTTATGTCCAAATGATTTCAAAATGATTTTTCGAGTGGGAAAGAGCTAAGGAAATTATGAGTTATAGCTAAGGAGGTGATGGGTATTATTCGGGGGTATTGCTCGTGAGGTCAAAGTCGTGTTTATCATTTCCGTTGCGTTTGCATACATTCCTGTAATATTAAATCACAATATTGATACGTGAGCATTCATATCTTATCTTTTATATATTAATAGTGTATCCATGTCTAGTGTTCGAGTATATATGTTTATGCATGCTTGTATGCTTTAATTTTGTTGTTAGACAGTTTATGATGAATCAAGAATTTGATACATATGCTACTGATATAAAGTATATGATATGCATGTCATTGGAAAGCTATCGAAAAATTAATAACTTTTCATTTAGAAATCGTGTGATTTTGATGAACGAATTAAAAATTATGGTCAACTGAATTATGATTGACGTTAATTGAAATAGTTTTTGAATCTACAATTGATATTTAAACAACTTGTTTATGAGATTGTTAAATTGCATTTCCAAATATTATTAGTCGAGTAAATGAATTCTTATATAAGGCACGTCTCGTTTTGTTGGACAATTGTCAAAGTTGACTGTCTTATCATGTTCTAAAGCTTTATAAACACTATAATCTGATTTTACAAGTATTGGAAAACTATGTGAAATAATAAAATATATTCAATTTCCATGATCATTCGAATATAATATAACTACTGAAATAAATAATGTTTTGAGTTTGATAAACTATAATTCGTTCAACTATCAAGACTTATACTATGTTTATATAATAAACATGTATAGATTTAAAGATCATATTGGGTCAGGTTGACTTTTTGAGATGACTTTTGATAACTTTTGCATGTCGGTCTCGAGCATTAGGATTGTGATACACTATGACCTGACCTGGCTTGTTATGAAATGTCCCGTTCATATTGATTATAAACGTTCCATATTAATTGATTTTGTTGCGAGGTTTTGACATCTATATGAGACGTTTTTCAAAGACTGCATTCATTTTTAAAACAAACCATAACCTTTATTTTATCGACAAGGTTAACAAGACACCACTTAGATTTTCCAGAAATGATAATCTAACAAATATCACACTTACACACTACCAATACATATTGTTTTACAAATATTAATATGTTACAACAAAATAAATCTCGAATGCAGTTTTAAACAATATAATACAAGCATGCTGACACCAAATCTTGTCCATATAATAGCATGCAATAGCGGAAGCTCTTAATAATCACCTGAGAATAAACATTCTTTAAACGTCAATAAAAATGTTGGTGAGTTATAGGTTTAACCTATATTTATCAAATCGTAATAATAGACCACAAGATTTCATATTTCAATATACATCCCATACATAGAGATAAAAATCATTCATATGGTGAACACCTGGTAACCGACCTTAACAAGATGCATATATAATATCCCCAATTATTCCGGGACTCCCTTCAAACATGATGAATTCGAAGTACTAAAACATCCGGTACTTTGGATGGGGCTCGTTGGGCCCAATAGATCTATCTTTAGGATTCGCGTCATTAGGGTGTCTGTTCCCTAATTCTTAGATTACCAGAATAAAAAGGGGCATATTCGGTTTAATAATCCAGCCATAGAATGTAGTTTCATTTACTTGTGTCTATTTTGTAAAACATTTATAAAACTGCATGTATTCTCATCCCAAAATATGAGATTTTAAAAGTGGGACTATAACTCACTTTCACAGATTTTTACTTCGTCGGGAAGTAAGACTTGGCCACTGATCGATTCACGAACCTATAACAAATATATACATATATATATCAAAGTATGTTCAAAATATATTTACAACATTTTTAATACGTTTTGATGTTTTAAGTTTATTAAGTCAGCTGTCCTCGTTAGTAACCTACAACTAGTTGTCCATAGTTAGATGTACAGAAATAAATTGATATATATTATCTTGAATCAATCCACGACCTAGTGTATACACGTCTCAGGCTAGATCACAACTCAAAGTATATATAATATTTTAGAATCAACCTCAACCCTGTATAGCTAACTCCAACATTACTGCATATAAAGTGTCTATGGTTGTTCCGAAATATATATATAGATGGGTCGATGTGATATGTCAAAACATTGTATTCGTGTCTATGGTATCCCAAGATTACATAATATATTAGAATACATGTATAATACAATATGAGTTAGCTAGGATATGATTAATATAGATTTGTTACCAATTTTCACGTAGCTACAACAAGAAAAATTATCCAATCTTGTTTTACCCATAACTTCTTCGTTTTAAATCCGTTTTAAGTGTTTCAAGTTGCTATGGTTTCATATTGAACTTAAGTTTATGAATCTAAACATAAAAAGTATAATTTTATTGTCGGAAATAAAGGTTACAAGTCGTTTTTGTAAAGGTAGTCATTTCAGTCGAAAGAACGACGTCTAGATGACCATTTTGGAAAACATACTTTCACTTTGAGTTTAACCATGATTTTTGGATATAGTTTCATGTTCATAAGAAAAATCATTTTCCCAAAATAACAACTTTTAAATCAAAGTTTATCATAGTTTTCAATTAACTAACCCAAAACAGCCCGCGGTGTTACTACGACAGCGTATATCCGGTTTTACGGTGTTTTTCGTGTTTTCAGGTTTTAAATCATTAAGTTAGCATATCATATAGATATAGAACATGTGTTTAGTTGATTTTAAAATTCAAGTTAGAAGGATTAACTTTATTTGCGAACAAGTTTAGAATTAACTAAACTATGTTCTAGTGATTACATGTTTAAATCTTCGAATAAGATAGTTTTATATGTATGAATCGAATGATATTATGAACATCATTACTACCTTATTTTTAGTAGGTAAACCTACTGGAAATGAGAAAAATAGATCTAGCTTCATAGGATCCTTGGATGGCTTAAAAGTTTTTGAAGCAAAAACATGAACAAGTTCAAGTAAGATTTTCACTCGAAATAAGATTGTTATAGTTATAGAAATTGAATCAAAGTTTGAGTATGAGTATTACCTTGAATTAGAAAGATATCTTACTGTAAATAAGAAAGATTTCTTGAGATTGGATGATCACTTGAAATGGATTTGCAAGATTGAAAGTAAGCTAGCAAACTTGGAAGTGTTGTTGGTGTGTTCTTGAGTAGTTGTTTTGTAACTTGGTTTATGTATGGATTTATGAACAAGATTGAGCTAGATTTTGATGAAGATGATGAATAACACTTAGAACAATGGAAGAACACTTGAGAGAGTTTAGTTTGATGCATGAAAATTGAAAAATGAAAGTGTTTATGGTAAGGATTGAAAAAGTGATGTAGGTACTCCATATAAGGTCACATTAGTTTGTAATTTTGTGTAATCATTCATGCTAAGAGGTGATCATTAGAGTGTATATACCAATAGTACATACATTTAGAAGCTGGGTATTGTACGAGTACGAATACGGGTGCATACGAGTAGAATTGTTGATGAAAATGAATGATGATATAATTGTAAGCATTTTTGTTAAGTAGAAGTACTTTGATAAGTGTCTTGAAGTCTTTCAAAAGTGTATGAATACATATTAAAACACTACATGTATATACATTTTAACTGAGTCGTTAAGTCATCGTTAGTCGTTACATGTAAATGTTGTTTTGAAACCTTTAGGTTAACGATCTTGTTAAATGTTGTTAACCCATTGTTTATTATATCTAAAGAGATGTTAAATTATTACATTATCATGATATTATGATGTATTAATATATCTTAATATGATATATATACAATTAAATGTCGTTACAACGATAATCGTTACATATATGCCTCGTTTCGAAATCCTTAAGTTAGTAGTCTTGTTTTTACATATGTAGTACATTGTTAATATACTTAATGATATGTTTAATTATCATAATACCATTTTAACTATATATATATATATATATATATATATATATATATATCCATATATATGACATCATATAGTTTTTACAAGTTTTAACGTTCGTGAATCACCGGTCAACTTTGGTGGTCAATTGTCTATATGAAACCTATTTCAATTAATCAATTCTTAAAAAGTTTGATTGCTTAACATATTGGAAACACTTAATCATGTAAATAACAATTTAATTTAATATATATAAATATGGAAAAGTTCGGGTCACTACAGTACCTACCCGTTAAATAAATTTCGTCCCAAAATTTTAAGCAGTTGGAGGTGTTGACGTATCTTCTGGAAATAAGTGCGGGTATTTCTTCTTCATCGGATCTTCTCGTTCCCAGGTGAACTCGGGTCCTCTATGAGCATTCCAGCGAACCTTAACAATTGGTATCTTGTTTTACTTAAGTCTTTTAACCTCACGGTCCATTATTTCGACGGGTTCTTCAATGAATTGAAGTTTTTCATTGATTTGGATTTCGTCCAACGGAATAGTGAGATCTTCTTTAGCAAAACATTTCTTTAAATTTGAGACGTGGAAAGTGTTATGTACAGCCGCGAGTTGTTGAGGTAGCTCCAGTTGGTAAGCTACTGGTCCGACACGATCTATAATCTTGAATGGTCCAATGTACCTTGGATTTAGTTTCCCCCGTTTACCAAATCGAACAATGCCTTTCTAAGGTGCAACTTTAAGCATGACCATCTCTCCAATTTCAAATTCTATATCTTTTCTTTTAATGTCCGCGTAGCTCTTTTGTCGACTTTGGGCGGTTTTCAACCGTTGTTGAATTTGGATGATCTTCTCGGTAGTTTCTTGTGTTATCTCCGAACTCGTAATATGTCTATCCTCCACTTCACTCCAACAAATCAGAGACCTGCACCTTCTACCATAAAGTGCTTCAAATGGTGCCATCTCAATGCTTGAATGGTAGCTGTTGTTGTAGGAAAATTCTGCTAACGGTAGATGTCGATCCCAACTGTTTTCGAAATCAATAACACATGTTCGTAGCATATCTTCAAGCGTTTGTATCGTCCTTTCACTCTGCCCATTAATTTGTGGATGATAGGCAGTACTCATGTCTAGACGAGTTCCTAATGCTTGCTGTAATGTCTGCCAGAATCTTGAAATAAATCTGTCATCCCTATCAGAGATAATAGAGATTGGTATTCCATGTCTGGAGATGACTTCCTTCAAATACAGTCGTGCTAACTTCTCCATCTTATCATCTTCTCTTATTGGCAGGAAGTGTGCTGATTTGGTGAGACGATCAACTATTACCCAAATAGTATCAAAACCACTTGCAGTCCTTGGCAATTTAGTGATGAAACCATGGTAATGTTTTCCCATTTCCATTCCGGGATTTTGGGTTGTTGAAGTAGACCTGATGGTTTCTGATGCTCAGCTTTGACCTTAGAACATGTCAAACATTCTCCTACATATTTTTGGCAACATCGGCTTTCATACCCGGCCACCAAAAATGTTTCTTGAGATCCTTGTACATCTTCCCCGTTCCAGGATGTATTGAGTATCTGGTTTTATGAGCTTCTCTAAGTACCATTTCTCTCATATCTCCAAATTTTGGTACCCAAATCCTTTCAGCCCTATACCGGGTTCCGTCTTCCCGAATATTAAGATGCTTCTCTGATCCTTTGGGTATTTCATCCTTTAAATTTCCTTCTTTTAAAACTCCTTGTTACGCCTCCTTTATTTGAGTAGTAAGGTTATTGTGAATCATTATATTCATAGCTTTTACTCGAATGGGTTCTCTGTCCTTTCTGCTCAAGGCGTCGGCTACCACATTTGCCTTCCCCGGGTGGTAACAAATCTCAAAGTCGTAATTATTCAACAATTCAATCCACCTGTGCTGCCTCATATTCAGTTGGTTCTGATTAAATATGTGTTGAAGACTTTTGTGGTCGGTATATATAATACTTTTGACCCCATATAAGTAGTGCCTTCAAGTCTTTAATACAAAAATAACCGCGCCTAATTCCAAATCATGCGTCGTATAATTCTGCTCGTGAATCTTCAATTGTCTAGTCGCATAAGCAATTACTTTCGTTCCTTGCATTAATACACAACCGAGACCTTGCTTTGAGGCGTCACAATATATCACAAAATCATCATTCCCTTCAGGTAATGACAATATAGGTGTCGTAGTTAACTTTTTCTTTAACAATTGAAATGCTTTTTCTTGTTCATCTTTCCATTCAAATTTCTTCCCTTTATGTGTTAATGCAGTCAAGGGTTTTACTATTCTAGAAAAGTCTTGGATGAACCTTCTATAGTAACCAGCCAGTCCTAAAAATTGGCGTATATGCTTCGGAGTTTTCGGGGTTTCCCACTTTTCAACGGTTTCAATCTTTGCTGGATCCACCTGAATACCTTCTCTGTTCACTATGTGACCGAGAAATTGAACTTCTTCCAACCAAAATGCACAATTTGAAAACTTAGCGTACAGTTTTTCCTTCCTTAACAACTCTAGCACTTTTCTCAAATGTTCTTCATGCTCTTGGTTATTCTTTGAGTAAATAAGTATGTCATCGATGAAAACAATGACAAACTTGTCAAGGTATGGTCCACACACTCGGTTCATGAGGTCCATGAACACAGCTGGTGTATTGGTTAACCCAAACGGCATAACCATAAACTCGGAATGACCGTAACGCATCCTAAAAGCAGTCTTTGGAATATCATCCTCCTTCACCCGCATTTGATGATACCCAGAACGTAAATCAATCTTCGAATAAACCAACGAGCCTTGTAGTTGATCAAATAAGTCGTCGATTCTCGGTAGTGGGTAGCGGTTCTTGATGGTAAGTTTGTTCAACTCTCGGTAGTCGATACACAATCTAAATGTACCATCCTTCTTCTTGACAAACAAAACAGGAGCTCCCCATGGTGATGTACTTGGTCGAATGAAACCACGCTCTAAAAGTTCTTGTAACTGACTTTGTAATTCTTTCATTTCGCTGGGTGCGAGTCTGTACGGAGCACGAGCTATTGGTGCAGCTCCTGGTACAAGATCTATTTGAAATTCAACGGATCGATGTGGGGGTAATCCCGGTAATTCTTTCATAAATACATCGGGAAATTCTTTTGCGACGGAAACATCACTGATGTTCTTTTCTTCAGGTTTAACTTCCTTGACGTGTGCTAGAATGACGTAACAACCTTTTCTTATTAGTTTTTGCGCCTTCAAACTACTAATAAGATTTAATTTCGCATTGTTCTTTTCTCCGTACACCATTAAAGGTTTTCCCTTCTCACGCATAATGCGAATCGTATTTTTGTAATAAACGACCTCTGCTCTCACCTTTTTCAACTAGTCCATGCCAATTATTACATCAAAACTCCCTAACTCGACTGGTATTAAATCAATTTTAATCGTTTCATCCCCCAGTTTAATTTCTCTATCCCGACATATATTATCTGCTGTAATTAATTTACCGTTTGCTAATTCGAGTAAAAATTTACTATCCAAAGGCGTCAATGGGCAACTTAATTTAGCATAAAAATCTCTACTCATATAGCTTCTATCCGCACCCGAATCAAATAAAACATAAGCAGATGTATTGTCAATAAGAAACGTACCTGTAACAAGCTCTGGGTCTTCCTGCGCTTCTGCCGCATTAATATTGAAAACTCTTCCGCGGCCTTGCCAATTAGTATTCCCTTGGTTTGGGCAATTTCTAATAATGTGGCCCGGTTTTCCACATTTATAACAAACTACGTCGGCATTATTTGTTCCGACCTTATTGGTTTCTTTATTTTTGTTGTTCTTTGGTCCGTAAATCTCACATTTTGCCGCGCCATGACCACTTCTCTTACACTTGGTGCAAACTGTTGTGCAAAACACATTCGGATGGTACTCTGCACACCTGAAGTATGGTTGTTTCCGTTATTTGTTGTTATTGAAGTTGTTGTTGGGATTGTTATTGTTGTTGAAATGGTTGTTGTAGTTGTTGTTGTTGTTGTTGTTGTTGTTGGGACGTTTGTTGTAGTTATTGTTAGGATTGTGGTTATTGTTGCGATTGTTGTTGCAGTTGTGGTTGTAATTGTTATTGTTGTTGTACTGGTGACTCTTGTCACCGTTTTCCTCCCACTTTCTCTTGAGTTGTTTCGTGTTGGCTTCTTCGGTCGCTTCTTCGGTCGCCTGTTCTTTAGTTCTCCCCTCAATCTGAGTTATGTGTTTATGAGCCATTCGACTTGCCTTCTGTATGGAAGCGGGCATCATGTGAACTCACATCTTCTTGAATCCTTACTGGTAACCCTTTTACAAACGCGTCGATCTTCTCTTCTTCATCTTCGAACGCTCCCAAACACAATAGGCACAACTCTGTGAATCGTCGTTCATACGTGGTAATGTCGAACCCTTGTGTTCGTAACTCTCTAAGTTCTACCTTGAGCTTATTGACTTCGTTTCTAGGACGGTACTGCACGTTCATCAATTGCTTGAATGCCGACCACGGTAGTGCGTAAGCAACATTTTATCCTACCTGTTCAAGATAGGTGTTTCACCACGTTAACGCAATACCTGTGAAGGTATGCATAGCGTACTTAACTTTTTCCTCTTCAGTACACTTACTTATGGCCAACACCGATTTGACTTTCTCGGTCCACCGTTTCAATCCAATTGGTCCTTCGGTTCCATCAAATTCCAAAGGTTTGCAGGCAGTGAATTCTTTGTAGGAGCATCCTACACGATTTCTTGCGCTGTTAGCTGCATTGCTAGATTCAGAGTTATTGTTGGTATGTAGCGCAGCCTGTACTGCGGCTATGTTTGCAGCAAGAAAGGTACGAAATTCCTCTTCGCTCATATTCATGGTGTGTCGAGTAGTTGGTGCCATTTCCTTCAAAATTGCCAACTGAATCGAGTTAATCATACAGAATATTAAGAGTAGTCAATAGTATTTCGTAGCATAATATGAACTCATTTATAAAAGCTTTTTCTTCATATTAGCATTTTATAAGTTTAAATTCGGGTACTACCTACCCATTAAGTTCATACTTAGTAGCTAATATACAATTCAACTACTACAATTACATATGAAAAACTGATTATAATAATATATCACATATAATTATTCTTCAAACTTAAAACATCACTATATTACATATAACATGAAATATAGTACACTTTGATACAGGATAGTTTTGAAGATAAATCTAGTTAATACGCAAGTTGTTCAGCAAAGGAAATAAAGACACGTAACTCATAAGTCCAGAAACAAGTCATGCATTCTGGTTTTACTAAGACGACTTCCCATCCTTGGTCTTGTGGAAAATAACCGTTATGACCATTGGCTAGGCAGCATGTTGTAATGTCGTCAAAAGGACAAGGGTTTCGTAATGTCCAACAGCCCCGTAATAATCTAAAAACCTTGTTTCTCACCCCAACTACTGAATCCGTCACTTGTGGGAAGGTTTTATTTAAAAGTTACAATTCGATGTTCTTTTTCTCACTTTGGTAAGAAGCGAACATCACTAACCCGTAAGCATAACATGCTTCTTTATGTTGCATGTTAGAAGCTCTTTCTAATTCACGAAATCCTATGTTGGGATATGTTGAGTCAAAATAGGTTCTTAACCCGTAGCGTAAAATTGCATTTGGGTCTCCACATTTAATGCTTTAAAAAAACACGGCGTAACTTACGGTCTCCCCAATGTGATATACCCCACCTATCAAAGGAAAGCCTTTTATAAACTAAGGCATTTCTGGAAAGTCTTTCAAATGTTTGACAAGTTAATTTCGCCATAACTAATTGTGCTGATGAATTCTGACCGACTCTAGACAAGATTTCATTAATCATATCCTCTGATAGGTCTTCTAAAATATTCGGTTGTTTACCCTTAACGTCCATTTTGTGTTTTTATACTGTAAAAATAGACGAGGGTTAGTTTCATAAAAGATAATTAACAAACAATACAAGCAATTTTACATTTATCAAAAAAGCACAAGCACACTATATTACATATATTACACAACATGATTACAACTCTTTAATACGACTCACTCGTTTCTTCTTCTTCAG
The DNA here is from genome assembly GCF_046630445.1 of Rutidosis leptorrhynchoides. Taxonomy (NCBI): domain Eukaryota; kingdom Viridiplantae; phylum Streptophyta; class Magnoliopsida; order Asterales; family Asteraceae; genus Rutidosis; species Rutidosis leptorrhynchoides. The sequence continues at coordinate 167,469,637 of NC_092343.1, forward strand.
ACTTGGTTCATTTTGCTAATTTCCTAGGGATATATGATGCTTCCCTAATACGAGCTGTCGTTTTCCACAAAGGTTTAGAAAAACCTGGTGGTTTAGAGGTTCTCGGGTTATTGTTACATTTTAGGAAATACGGACGTTGCCGATACATATAAAGTTCATCGGGGTTGGAATCAGGTTTCTCTATGTTTATACCTTTTCCCTTATTATTTTCTTTTGCTTTATTAAATTGGGTCGAGGTTATTTCTATAACATCATCGGAATCCTCATCGGGATCCGATTCATCGGAAAATTGGTAATCTTCCCAATATTTTGCTTCCTCGGCGGAAACACCAATGACCATTATTGACTTTGGTCCGTTGGTTGAGGATTTTCTTTTATTTAACCGATTTACTGTAGGTATCAATATTTCTTCCTCCGGGACCTCTTCTTCTTCCGGTTCTTCCTCTTCTGGTTCCTCCTCTTCCGGTTCCTCTTCTTCCGGTTCCTCCTCTTCCGGTTCCACTTCTTCCGGTTCCTCTTCTTCCGGTTCCTCTTCGAGAATTTGTGAATCTTCCCAAAGTATATTCGACTCTTCATTATTATGAGGTGACTCGATGGGATTTGTACTAGAGGTAGACATCTATCACACAATATCAAACACGTTAAGAGATTAATATATCACATAATATTTACATGTTAATAATATATAGTTTCCAACAAAAAAGGTAAGCAATCGTTTTTTTTTTTTTAAGATAAACACGGTCGAAGTCCAGACTCACTAATGCATCCTAACAAACTCAGTAAGACGCACTAATGCAAAAATTCTGGTTCTCTAAGACCAACGCTCGGATACCAACTGAAATGCCCCGTTCATATTGATTATAAACCTTCCATATTAATTAATTTCGTTGCGAGGTTTTAACATCTATATGAGACGTTTTTCAAAGACTGCATTCATTTTTAAAACAAACCATAACCTTTATTTTATTGACAAGGTTAACAAGACACCACTTAGATTATCCAGAAATGATAATCTAACAAATATCACACTTACACACTACCAATACATATTGGTTTACAAATACTAATATGTTACAACAAAATAAATCTCGAATGCAGTTTTAAACAATATAATACAAGTATTCTGACACCAAATCTTGTCCACATAATAGCATACAATAGCAAAAGCTCTTAATAATCACCTGAGAATAAACATGCTTTAAACGTCAACAAAAATGTTGGTGAGTTATAGGTTTAACCTATATTTATCAAATCGTAATAATAGACCACAAGATTTCATATTTCAATATACATCCCATACATAGAGATAAAAATCATTCATATGGTGAACACCTGGTAACCGACCTTAATAAGATGCATATAGAATATCCCCTATCATTCTGGGACTCCCTTCGAACATGATGAATTCGAAGTACTAAAGCATCCGGTACTTTGGATGGGGCTCGTTGGGCCTAATAGATCTATCTTTAGGATTCGCGTCAATTAGAGTGTATGTTCCCTAATTCTTAGATTACCAGACTAAAAAGGGGCATATTCGGTTTAATAATCCAGCCATAGAATGTAGTTTCATTTACTTGTGTCTATTTTGTAAAACATTTATAAAACTACATGTATTCTCATCCCAAAATATTAGATTTTAAAAGTGGGACTATAACTCACTTTCACATATTTTTACTTCGTCGGGAAGTAAGACTTGGCCACTGGTCGATTCACGAACCTATAAAAAATATATACATATATATATATATCAAAGTATGTTCAAAATATATTTACAATATTTTTAATACATTTTGATGTTTTAAGTTTATTAAGTCAGCTGTCCTCGTTAGTAACCTACAACTAGTTGTCCATAGTTAGATGTACAGAAATAAATTGATATATATTATCTTGAATCAATCCACGTCCCAGTGTATACACGTCTCAGGCTAGATCACAACTCAAAGTATATATAATATTTTGGAATCAACCTCAACCCTGTATAGCTAACTCCAACATTACTGCATATAGAGTGTCTATGGTTGTTCTGAAATATATATATAGATGGGTCGATATGATATGTCAAAACATTGTATTCATATCTATGGTATCCAAGATTATATAATATATTAGAATACATGTATAATACAATATGAGTTAGCTAGGATATGATTAATATAGATTTGTTACCAATTTTCACGTAGCTACAAAAAGAAAAATTATCTAATCTTGTTTTACCCATAACTTCTTCGTTTTAAATCCGTTTTGAGTGTTTCAAGTTGCTATGGTTTCATATTGAACTTAAGTTTATGAATCTAAACAGAAAAAGTATAAGCTTATAGTCAGAAATATAGGTTAAAAGTCATTTTTGTAAAGGTAGTCATTTCAGTCGAAAGAACGACGTCTAGATGACCATTTTGGAAAACATACTTCCACTTTGAGTTTAACCATGATTTTTGGATATAGTTTCATGTTCATAAGAAAAATCATTTTCAAAGAAGAACAACTTTTAAATCAAAGTTTATCATAGTTTTTAATTAACTAACCCAAAACAGCCCGCGGTGTTACTACGACGGCGTATATCCGATTTTACGGTGTTTTTCGTGTTTCCAGGTTTTAAATTATTAAGTTAGCATATCATATAGATATATAACATGTGTTTAGTTGATTTTAAAAGTCAAGTTAGAAGGATTAACTTTATTTGCGAACATGTTTAGAATTAACTAAACTATGTTCTAGTGATTACAGTTATAAATCTTCGAATAAGATAGTTTTATATGTATGAATTGAATGATGTTATGAACATCATTACTACCTTAATTTTAGTAGGTAAACCTACTGGAAATGAGAAAAATAGATCTAGCTTCAAAGGATCCTTGGATGGCTTGAAAGTTTTTGAAGCAAAAACATGACACGAAAACAAGTTCAAGTAAGATTTCCACTCGAAATAAGATTGTTATAGTTATAGAAATTGAATCAAAGTTTGAGTATGAGTATTACCTTGAATTAGAAAGATATCTTACTGTATATAAGAAATATTTCTTGAGATTGGATGATCACTTGAAATGGATTTGCAAGATTGAAACTAAGCTAGCAAACTTGGAAGTGTTGTTGGTGTGTTCTTGAGTAGTTGTTTTGTAACTTGGTTTATGTATGGATTTATGAACTAGATTGAGCTAGATTTTGATGAAGATGATGAAGAACACTTAGAACAATGGAAGAACACTTGAGAGAGTTTAGTTTGATGCATGAAAATTGAAAAATGAAAGTGTTTATGGTGAGGATTGAAAAAGTGATGTAGGTACTCCATATAAGGTTACATTAGTTTGTAATTTTGTGTAATCATTAATGCTAGTTTCCAAATGATGGTTCCCACTTGGTTAGGTGACTCACATGGGCTGCTAAGAGCTGATCATTGGAGTGTATATACCAATAGTACATACATTTAGAAGCTGGGTATTGTACGAGTACGAATACGGGTGCATACGAGTAGAATTGTTGATGAAAATGAATGATGATATAATTGTAAGCATTTTTGTTAAGTAGAAGTACTTTGATAAGTGTCTTGAAGTCTTTCAAAAGTGTATGAATACATATTAAAACACTACATGTATATACATTTTAACTGAGTCGTTAAGTCATCGTTAGTCGTTACATGTAAGTGTTGTTTTAAAACCTTTAGGTTAACGATCTTGTTAAATGTTGTTAACCCATTGTTTATTATATCTAAAGAGATGTTAAATTATTACATTATCATGATATTATGATGTATTAATATATCATAATATGATATATATATATACAATTAAATGTCGTTACAACGATAATCGTTACATATATGCCTCGTTTCGAAATCCTTAAGTTAGTAGTCTTGTTTTTACATATGTAGTTCATTGTTAATATACTTAATGATATGCTTAATTATCATAATACCATGTTAACTATATATATATCCATATATATGACATCTTATAGTATTTACAAGTTTTAACGTTCGTGAATCACCGGTCAACTTGGGTGGTCAATTGTCTATATGAAACCTATTTTAATTAATCAAGTCTTAACAAGCTTGATTGCTTAACATGTTGGAAACACTTAATCATGTAAATAACAATTTCATTTAATATATATAAACATGGAAAAGTTCGGGTCACTACATGTTAGACCTATATTGACCAACATATGTTCTCTAGGTTGAGATCTATGGTTATTTTGCATTTCGAGTTTCGATCACATTTTGGTGAATGACCCTATGTGCTGCTAAGGTGAGTTTTATTTGCTCCCTTTTTAATTGCTTTTGCAATCTATATTTTTGAGCTGAGAATACATGCACTTTATTTTAAACACAATGGATACAAGTACATACTAAATTCTACACCGAGTTTGAACCGAAAATCCCTTAACTTTGGTAACTAGTAACTGCCGGTTATAAGAACTGGTGGGTGCATATAGTTGTATATGGATCCATAGGGCTTGACATCTCCGTCTGTTCCAGGTATAGAAACCCTAGCCTGAACTATAAAACAGACGTTTGCTATTTGAGTTTAGTACACGTTGGATTGTGTGTATTGTACATGTTGGTTGCATGTATGTTAAAACAGGTGTACTTATTATAGACATTAAAGTTTAGTTACCAGGGTGATCAATCTTGTAGAATATTTTGATAACGTTTCTGGATGAAACAACTGAAATCTTGTGATCCACCTTTATATACAGATTATGCGCAACATTAAAACTATGAACTCACCAACCTTTGTGTTGACACTTTTAAGCATGTTTATTCTCAGGTTCATAGAAGTCTTCCGCTGTTTGCTTATATGTGATACAAGCTATGTGCATGGAGTCATACATGCTTTACTCGAGAAAATGTTGCTTTCACAAAATCATCACCATGTATCTTATTTTGACTGCATTATCAACGGATGTAGTATTGTAAACTATTAATTACGGTGATTGTCTATATGTAGAAATCATCAAACGTCAAAAACCTTGGAATTTGATATTCAGTTATGGTGTGCCTTTTCAAAAGAATGCAATGTTTACAAAACGTATCATGTAGAGGTCAGTACCTCACTGTGAAATCGATGAATGATGTATTCATCCAAATGGATTTGGACGGATCATCACAGTTGGTATCAGAGCTAGTTTAAGCTACCTCGTCAGCTTAATCGTAGAGGGGGTTCTCACAGTGTTACCTATGATGAAGCATTGGCTCTTACTCCTCGCGGTCCGAATATGGTTGGCTTTGCCGAGAGGCAGGGCTGTAAAATCAATGTCTAAGGTACGCTCAGTGGCCACCAGGCAGTTAGCTGGGAAGGCATTGAGTGGGATGCGTCCCCACTGGCTTCAGGTGGTATCAGATCTTGAGGTCATAGGGAACTAGAATTTGCATTAGTGTATTTAACTGGTAATTGTTAGGATGCATTAGTGAGTCTGGACTATGACCGTATTTGTTTTTACCGATTTTTACTTATCATTTCTTGTCAGAAATTACCTGTCTATCATCTTAAGTCTAAACGCGTCTTACTGCATTGATTACATAGATAGTGTATAGAAAAATTCATATCTTGGCATATCTATTACAGTAAACTTTGCCTGACATCTTTCGTAAAATCCTCCGTAATTTATGGGATTCTGGTATTATAAATACATATGTAAACTATGTATTGAGGAATACCAAATTAGTCCTATAATTTATTTCATTCCAAAAATCTTTTCCTTGATTACACAAAATGGATCTTGTATCTAGTTCAAATTCCTTAGATTCCGACAGCTATTCCGATATGAATTTCCACTCGAGCTCCGAAAGTAGTGTGACCGGAATGGATCAACCAATTAGCCATCATCTATTCTGGATGAACTGGGAATGGGTTCGTAGCATACTTAATCATTGGAGACAAGAAGAAGGCGATCCCTTCCATCCACCGCATTCTCCTCTTGGCGAGGAACCTGAAGCACTTACCGGCGAACTTGTTCGTAATACCATTTTCTCTCTCATTTTTAGAGTATCTCGTCATGATTATATACTATCTCAAATTCTAGATCTTATTCGTCCGCTCTTTCGAACCGACAATCACCCCGGTGTAATAGAAGAAGTCAACGAGCTTCGCGCTCGGGTAGTGACTTTAGAGAATATGGTGCAAAGGTTACAAGTACCAGTAGCATCACCGGCATCAACAGTACCATCATCATCAACACCAACAGTATCATTACCAAAACCAACAACAACATCCGCATCCCACACCTCAACATCACAATCTGTACCCCGAGCATCAACGTCATACTCACCATAGATACCAAGGAGTACCAACAACAATAACCGATGAAGTATTAATTCATAACTTCATTGGAGAAATATTCTGCGGTGATTATGTAATCTCTAAAGTCTTAGAGATTATCTATTCCAGCCGTAACCGTAAATAAGAAGAGTGGACCGAAACGATAGAAAGAAGAGTAGAAACCCTGACTTGAATGGTGCACGATTTACAAGCTAGACTTATTTTACCAGCCGCATCAACAGTACCATCAGAATCACCAACCCCGACAAAACCTGTAGCACTACAAGTTTCGTCAATTCCATAATCACCAACATCATCACAAATCAACAACGCGTATATTGTATCAACGAGTTATGAAGTATTAACTCATTTTACCTGAAGAAATTATATGTATATTTTATATATATAACAAAATAAATCTTTTCGTACCAAGCTATTACGTGTGAATCTTAACTGGTAGATACTACTCGGTTAATTCATATTACTAATATGCTATGATGTACATCCTTCGTTAACGACTTAACCATCGTTAACTACAATCTCTGTTTCAATTCAATGAATTCCATTTCATAATAAACCAAGTGTATTATTCAATTATATGTATAATTTTACACTTTCATCTTCGATGTACTCGAACCTTTCTAAGAAAACAGCATTCATACCTTGCGAAGTTCGCAAGAATTCCATGAGCACTAACATCAATCACCGAGGAAATATCAATAAAAATGAATAATGAAGTATTGATTCATAATTTCATTTACGTTGAAGAAATAATCCGCGAAGATTACGAAAGTTTTAAAGTTTTAAGGATTATTCATTTCTAGTTCCATCCGAAAACCAAATGAGTTTAAATTAATATTAACTCATTAAATATGTATTACACCTGAAGAAAATATACATATATTTTCTTAAAGACTGTAATAAAATTCTCTGGTACAAAATATTACTTGTAAAACTTTTAACGGGTAGGTAATACCCGAGAGATATATAAATTCATAATTAATATGTTACATTCTTCGATTCTGATTCAGCAAATCAACTTCGACTTTTCATCCGAATAAGCCTTATTATAACTGTGATATATACGTTTTCTCTTTTCGTCATCGTTACCGGGGAACCGTTTATATTCCACCACATTAGCAGTAAACTTACCAGCAACATCATTGATCTTTAACTTTCCGAAAAATCATTATATTCATTGAAACCCTATCATGTACTCATCTGCATCTTGTAACGGTAATTGTCATACCAAAAAGCTTCAATCATTATTCTCGAAGTTCCCAGCAATTCTACGCCAACAGTTATATATGTACATATAACGTCTATATCCTAGACTTACACACTTCGAATGTAAAGTTTCTGAAAAACACCCTAAACTGCGAACTAGTTCTCCGAATTTTGAAAAAATGCTGATGAAGAAGCAAAAACTATAAACGACCTTAACAGTCAAAAGTTAGATGATAAAGAATAATGTGTTGGCAAAGCTCAGAAAAATAGAAGGTTTGGAACTGGAAAACGGATTGAGCAAATCATGAAGGAGGCTGTGGACAAATCACAAATACTAAACCTGCCTTCAAAGAATCCAAATGATTCAGTATCTGCTGAAGTCATTAACGAATACCTTGCTCCTGACTCTAAACCTTTGCGGACAATATGCTTCATCATCCTCTGATCTTAGATATTCTAGGATATCATCATATCTTTCATTATAAATATCTTCGATATTTCTGAAGATATCTTCATAACTATTATTATTCGAAATTATTTATCTCTTCGTGCTATCTGTGTTACATCATAAAAGAAACTATTTTAGTTTCTAAATTCTGAAAAATTTGAAAAATGGATGTTTTTGAAGTAGTGTTGGGAATTGAAGCATGAGTTAGTATAATATAATGACACTTGATCAACGTGATTATATTACAGTAAGTCGTGCTGAGTTTCTAATGGAACGTGATAAAGGTTCACAGATCATACCCTCATCATGAACCATGTTACATAACTCTTTCATTCTATTTAACCTCTAAACTATCAAGAAAATTTTCTTGATGATTCGGTCTTTTCCGGATATTCTGGCAATTTGACAAATCAAATAGTGCTATTACCTTTTTATTCTACTTTGTATATTATGATCATTCGAAACTCCATACCTACGAATTCTGGACCATTATTCGCTTGACTTGAAGTCGGGAAGAAGAAACAAAAGCATGGAGCTCCTAAATATAAGGGAAAATATAAAGCTTGATAACAACACCAAAATTACAAACCGTGTATATCAATACGTATAGCAATATAAAGACACGAGATAATGAAAAACCCTATAACACCAAGGTAATAGTAGAAGAAAATAAATTCCTCCGGTGGCAGATGAAATAGAAGAATGAAGGATACGATAGCCAAGAAAATATCAAGAATCAGAACTGGATTTAACATTTTCACAATCTTTTGGAAATAAGAATTGAGGAAGAGATTATAGGAATGATGAAAATAATGGAATGGAAGAGGACAATTTATAACGAAATATTAGACATAGCAATCGAGGCAGATTATGCACCAAATCGAAGAAAATCCTAATTTCCTTAATTACCGAGGAATCAAATCTTATATAGATTACAAAGATTTTCTTTAATCCGGAGATCAACCATGATGAAGTCAAAAGATAAGACGAATCCCTATTTTCTCGTTACGATAGCTTCACTCATACGCTTCGAGTAATCGAATTATTTTATTCATATTTCTCAATCATGATAAAACCCCACATATCAACTCATATTCTTCAAAATAACATTCTTATTGTTAGCCATAACGACCTCGATCAAATTTTGGGACGAAATTTTCTTTAACGGGTAGGTACTGTGATGACCCGGAAATTTTTGACCAAATTTAAACTTAATCTTTATATGATTCTAACACGATAAGCAAAATCTGTTAGGTTAAATCTCAAACATTTTGAACTATGTTCATGTATTCATTTAACCTCGACCAGATTCTGATGATTCACGAACCATTATATAACTGGATATGAATATATATGTATATATATATATATATATATATATATATATATATATATATATATATATATATATATATATATATATATATATATATATATATATATATATATTAAAACTTAAAAACGTTAACAATGTATTAAATGTATAATAATTTACATTAAACGTATTTGTCTCAATATATGCTTAATATATTCATCTACGGAATAAGAAGATAATACCAATGATTGGATATGTAGATATTTCAACGTTTATAAATCCTGTAAGTATTGTAAGTCTTTGTTGAGAGGTCCACCTTGATTTGGGAAATCTTTCCCTTTTTGACTTTATTTGAATTAAATATATTTGACAACGTGTATTTAAAAAAGTGTTTATATATATAAGAGTTTGAAATTATTTTTGTAAACCATAGTAACACCCGTTTATTTTTCCGTTTGATAATTAGATATAAAACGTTTCGATATTATTAAATATATTTTAATAAACAATGAGAGGTTAATTTATGAAAACTGAAAGGACCCGTCCTAATCCATCCAGACGAAGTCCATATTGATTATAAACGATTCACAACAGTTGATTTCATCGCTAGGTATTTGACCTCTATATGATACATTTACAAACATTGCATTCGTTTTTGAAAAGACAATCTTTCATTACATCGAAAGTTGACGGCATGCATACCATTTCATAATACATCTAACTATAATTGACTTAATAATAATCTTTGGTGAACTCAATGACTCGAATGCAACGTCTTTTGAAATATGCCATGAATGACTCCAAGTAATGTCTCTAATATGAGCTAATGCAAAGCGGAAGATTTCTTTCATACCTGAGAATAAACATGCTTTAAAGTGTCAACTAAAAGGTTGGTGAGTTCATTAGTTTAACATAAATAATCATTTCATAATTTTAATAGACCACAATATTTCATATTTCCTTTTCTCATAAACATACGTCCCATGCATAGAGACAAAAATATCATTCATATGGATTGAACACCTGGTAACCGACATTAACAAGATGCATATAAGAATATCCCCATCATTCCGGGATCCTCCATCGGGCATGATATAAATTTCGAAGTACTAAAGCATCCGGTACTTTGGATGGGGCTTGTTGGGCCTGATAGATCTATCTTTAGGATTCGTGTCAATTAGGGTGTCTGTTCCCTAATTCTTAGATTACCAGACTAAAAAGGGGCATATTCGGTTTAATAATCCAGCCATAGAATGTAGTTTCGATTACTTGTGTCTATTCCGTAAAATAGTTATAAAAGCAGCGCATGTATTCTCAGTCCCAAAAATATGTATTGCAAAAGCATTTAAAAAGGGAGCAAATGAAACTCACGCATATAAATATTGTAAAACATTTAATAAAGCATTTGCATGTATTCTCAGCCCAAAAATGTAATGAGTAAAAAGGGAGTAAATGAAACTCACCATACTGTATTTTGTAGTAAAAATACATATGACTATATTAAACAACTGAACAATGCAGGATTGGCCTCGGATTCACGAACCTATATCAATTGTATATCTATTAAAACATATAATGGAGATCATATAATTTCATTTATTAATATATATTATTTATATATTTGTGGTTATATGGAATTTATAATAAATTCCTTTTAAAAACGTATACTTATTTTATTTCTTAAATTACATGTTATATATAGTTATTCGTTAAAATGATAATTTTGTTAATAATAATAATAATAATAATAATAATAATAATAATAATAATAATAATAATAATAATAAATTTATTAATAATTATAATACTAATAATAAAAATGATAATGATAATCTTTAATAATAATAATAATAATAATAAGTTATTTCATTTTTATAATGAAAACAATAATATTGATAATAATACTTATATTCCTAAAAAATGATATGATAATAATAATAATAATAATAATAATAATAATAATAATAATAATAATAATAATAATAATAATAATAATAATAAGAATAATAATGGTAATAGTAATACTACCTCAAAGGAGTAGCTCTTAAAAAAAATGCTCAAATCCGAATTTAAACCAATGACGTCCCGCTAACCCGATAACATTACAAATCACTCCTCTATTCCTTATTTTCTGACCATACTTGATTTGTTTAACCTAATAATTGTTCCTTCTTCTTCTTCTTCTTCTTTTTCCAAGAAAAAAAATGCTACAACTCAGGCTCGAACCCAAGACCTCTTGCTCAACAACAACATCCCTAAACCATTACTCCATTTCTATTTTTCTGATTAATACCAACTTTATATTTATTTAACCCGTCATCTATATAATAATCTGGCCCAATATCTAATTTAGGTTTACGACCCAATAGCTAAATCTCACGGCCTAACTGAAAATAATTTAATTCAGCCCAACAAAACACTGAACACGCAGCCCAAGTTTCAAACTTTTGTAGTCCATATAATGATCCAATAGTGATAAAAAATTATATGTGCAAGGCTCGTCTGACTTCACAAAATAAATAAAAAATTAGTAGTTGGTGATCTTCATCATTACGTGCCCATTTATAAAAACTTAGTGGAAGTCGACTTTTCCTTATTCTATTTTCTAAAATCCCTTTTTGTCACCCATGGTTGTCGGCCACACAGTAAAAAGGAAGACCAAGCAACATTGCCAAATAATGCTCAAATAAATATGTGGCCCCATGAAGAGAAAACAGATCATATAGCTAGATAAAAAAAATCACAGTCAAAAAGAAGGCTTCTCATGATCAATTTGTTTGGTTATCTCATACATCATTATGGCATTCTCCAATAACATAATCAATCTAGACAGATTATGGTTACTTTAATGATAATGCTTCAATAAATTATAAAAAGGAAACGTCCCTTTAATTGACTCCTTTTTGGTTGGCCATCCACTTTCATGTTCCATATGCATAATTGAAAACGCTATATAATAGGATTATATGTATCCAAGTTGTCCACTTTTAGATAGTGCTCTTATATCCTCTATTTCCTGTTTGTTACAAAACTCGCCAGAGAAGGAAGAAAAGAATTTAACGACATGATAATTGCTGGCTGTGTTCGACTAACAATACGAAATAGTAATATGGTTACAGCAGTAGCACGTTAGAGCCAAGGATTTTTGGGGTTGTTTTGTCAACTGAAACAGAAAGAAAAGAAAACAACTTCAGCTGATGTAGTAACATGGATCCATGGCGATTTAATATTGTATTCGCAACCAGATATCGAAAAAATAATTGTAGTTGTGATCGAATATTAGAAAGGAAACAAGATGGTAGTTGTTTTATTCGAATTGTAGCGAGAGAGAATATGAGAGAGAGATTGAAGATGGCGTCCTTGTGTGAGATGGTGGTGGTTTACAAAGGTGTCTATGCGACATACAACAGCAAAACAAGTCTGATGGTTTCATGATTTTGTGGTTGTTATGGTTGTAGATAGGTCTATGGTTGTGATCGAACAACAACGGACCCACACAATAATGGACCGAGTACTTTAGTAGCAACAGGAAAACGCTAAAGCTGGTGTGGTAATCCATGGTGATACATGGTTTAGTGTAATGGTGATTCGTGGTTCTAGAAGGAAACAGAAATAGTAACGGCGGTAACAGCTTTCGACTAGTTGAGCAACAATAGCTTTCGACAACAAAGATGAGTTGAAGGTTTCGGATTGTAAACGAAAACAACCGTGGACTGAATGTTGCGGGTTGTGTTGGGAGAATTTTTAAATAGAAATACAGAATAGTAGTACTTGTGGTAGTTTAACAAATGGTGTTCAATTTGGTTATACATCGAAACGTAAATTTATAGGTGTTTGTTTTCTTGGACTAGAATGTTGGAGAAAGATATTCAGAGAAGAGAGTAATCGGGGTTTGGTGGATTTATTTATTTTTCTGTTTTTAATTCCTCAATTGAAGAAGTGGTTAGCTGTAAATAAAGATAGTACTCGAATATCTGCTGCAGCATTATGAAGTAATCGATTCTTGTTTGTATTACAATTTGATTTCGACACTTCAAGTGGAGCAGACAGGAAGTACAGAAGAATAAACTCAATCAGATAAAGAAAGATCGACTCCTAACTGATTTTGGCTTGTTTTGATTTTAATTTCAACAATTAACAATAGTAACTGCAAATCAAATACAGTTTGATTATGATTTATAACAGTATTTTATATATGTACATATTTATGTCTTATTTATATATTTGTATTTAAATATCAAATTCTTTATTTTTAAAATTAACTAGTATAATTATATTAATATTATTAGTGATACTAATAATAATAATTTTATTAGTAATATTAGTATTATTGATAAAGAGTTTAATAATAAATAATAATATGATAATATTAATATTAACCATAATGATAGTTTTTAATAAATTTAATTATTAATAATAACAATGATAATGAAAATGATAATAATAGTCTTATAAATGATATTAATAATAATATTAGCTATAATACTAATATTAATATTATTAATGATATTAATAATATAATAAATTATACATATTAAATTTTATAAAATTTATTTTATGTTAGACTTAATACTATAAATAATTAATATTAATATTAACAATAATAATCATAAAAGTAATGATAAAAAGTTTTAATATAACTACTATAATACATTTTATTAATTATAATATATTTACAAACTATCATATATTGAATATTTAATATCCATTAATTACAATATATATATAACATTATTTATGTATAGAATTTATATATATATATATATATATATATATATATATATATATATATATATATATATATATATATTTACACACAATCACAATTGTTCGTGAATCGTCGGGAATAGTCAAAGGGCAAATAGTTTCATGTAAACTGTTCCAAAAATTTAAAGACTCAATATTACAGACTTTGATTATCGTGTCGAAAACATATAAATATTAAGTTTAAATTTGGTCGGAAATTCCCGGGTCATCACAGTACCTACCCGTTAAAGAAATTTCGTCCCGAAATTTGAGTGAGGTCATCATGGCTAACAATAAATATGTTTTCCTGACGAATATGAGCTGATAAATAGAGTTTTATTACTGTTGAGTAATATAGATAAGATATTTCGATTACTTGAAGAGTACGAGTGAAGCTATCACTAAATAGTGAAATGAGAAAGACATGATTCATTATAACTTTTGACTAGTCATGGTTGAATTTAGAAAATAAGGCGCGTCTTATCTTTTAACAGAGTCAGGGTTGAATTTCTGGAATTCAAGGGATTTAAAGAAAATCTTCGTATAGATATAAGATTTGATTCATCGGTAGATAAGGAAATTATGATCTCTTTAATTAAATGTTATCATCTGCCTCGATTGCTTTGTCTAATATTTCCAGTATAAATTTAACCTTTCCATTCCATTAATTTTCACCACTTCAATAATTTCTTTCTTAATTCACATTTCCAAAGAGTTTGAAAATACTTAATCCAATTCTAATCCTTGATATTTTCCTAATTATCATTTCTGTCATCTTTCTTTTCAATCTTCCACCAGAAGAATCTGTTTACTTCTACTATTACTTTAGAATGATACTAATCTTAATCCTACCGTGTCTTCATGTTGCTATTCATATTAATATCCATGGTTTGTAACCTGCGTTGTTGTTAGGTTTTATATCTCCCCTTAATGTCCATATTTCTATTTCCTATAATCATTGTCATCCACTGTTAATACTCCCTCATATTTGCTGCGATTTATACTCTAATTTCTATTTCAGAGCTTTGTCCCTTCGTTTCTTCTTCTTACGGTTAGGCATCTCTTGTAATGGTCCAGAATTCGCAGATATAAATTTCAGAATAAACATTGTTAATGTTCTAAGAAGGGAATGGAAATGGCACGATCTTGGTTGGTTAAATTACCAGAATACCCTGGAAAGGAACGAATCATTAGGAAATATTTTCTCGATATTTTAGAGGTTTAAATAGAATACAAGAGTCGTGTAACATGACACATGATGACGGTATGTTCTGTGAATCATCACGTTCCATTAGAAACTCAGCATGACTTACTGTAATATAATCACGTTGATCAAGTGTCATTATATTATACTAACTCATGCTTCAATTCTCAACACTTCTCTAGAATTCATTCATAATTTATACTTAGATGTTACAAAATATTGAAAACTAAAACAGTTTTCAATATGATGTAATACAGATAGCACGAAGAGGTATATAATTTCGGACGAGAATATTTATGAAAATATCTTTAGAAGTATCGAAGATATTTATGATGATATTTTGGAATTTCCAAGTTCGAAAGTTGATAAGAAAAAGATTTTCCGCAAGATTTTAACATGACTTCGGAGCAGGATATTCTCTAAAGATTTCATTGGATCCAGAGTTACCTGGATTCTTTGAATATAGGGTTTGGTCCTTGTATTTGTCCTTGGTCTCCTTCATGGTTAGCTCAATCCGTTTTCTATTTCCAACTTTTCTGAGCTTTTCCAACATACTATTCTTTATCATCAAACTTTCGATGATTATGGTCGTTTACGGTTGTCTATGGTTTCTGCTGCTTCATTCAGCTTTTTTGACATTCAGAGTATTGATTTGTGACTGAGTGCTTTTCAAAATTTCAGAATGAGAGATCATAATTCTAAGAGATAATTGTCATACATATAACTGTTGATATAGATATGATGTGAGTTTTCAAAGTAATGATTGCTGATTCCCTGTAATTGGTATGGCATTTCTCGTTAAAAGATGTGGATGAGTATATGATAGGTTTTCAATGAATAAATATAATGATTTGTCAGAGAGATTTAAGCCAAGAAGCAACGAGGTTGCTGGTACGTCTGCTGGTAATATGGTGGAATATAAAAGAACTCTCCGGTATCAACAGGGTAATTGTATATATATTAGGATTATAGTAAGGCTACTTCGAATGAAAAGTCGAAGTTGACTTGTTGGAGCTGTGACAAAATTGGCTACTTTGAAAAAGGATCGCAAAATTATTTTTGCTAATAAATGCCAAAGGATTTAACGCGGTTACGTGTTAAACTTTTACTCAGCTGCCGAGAGTTATTCAGGTGCATAACTATATGCATAAATCTTTAATTCTGTAGATAAAGTGCGGTTGATTCATCCTATCGATTGAGGTGTTTTCAAGAATCATGAAATGTTTGAACGCAGATTGTAATCATCAAGATACAATTGGGGTTTAAGATGAAATCAAGTGGCAAACTTGAAGAAATGTTTAGTTTCATATGTTTTAATCAATATTTTAATTCATTTTGATTGTCCAATTTTATTAGGCCACAGTCGATAGTCCACAATTAATAGTCCGATAATTCATATATAGATTAATATATAATATTCTAATTAATTAATACGTATCGTGACCCGTATACGTCTCAGACTCGATCACAACTCAAACTATATATATTATTGTAGAATCAACCTCAACCCTGTATAGCTAACTCCCGCATTACTGCATATAGAGTGTCTATGGTTATTCCAAATAATATATATAGATGCGTCGATATGATATGTCAAAACCTTGTATACGTGTCCCGATATTTAAAGTGCGTAAAATAAATACGGAAATTAAATGACGATAAATAAAGTGCGTAAAGTAAATAACAAAAATTAATTGACGATAAATAAAATTGCGAGAATTAAAATTGCTATAAAATAAATTGCGATAATTAAAATGTAATACGGAATTAACAGTTAGCTAGGTACAGTTAGCGTGGATTCTTAACAAAATTTCTCATAGTTAATTTGTTTGTTTCTAACAAATTTTATTTTGTCAAATGTTTTCTTCATTATGCCACTTGTTGGATTCTGATAAATCAAAATCCAAATATGAAATTGGATGAATATGGTTATTCTGTGGTGAACGGATTTGTATATCGGTGGATGTAAGTAGGATAGTATATGACTGTTGAAACAGATTCGAAGAACGTACAATGTAACTTATTAATGTGAAATTTAAATATTCCTCGGGTATTACCTACCCGTTAAAATATTTTCACCATTAACAGTTTGTACAAGAGAATTTTTAATTACAATCTTTATGAAAACATATATACATATATATTTTCTTCAGATGTATTCATGAATTTAATGAGTTAATATGATATTAAACTCATTTGCTTTTCGGTTGGAACTAGAATAAATAATCTCTAAAACTTTAGAGATTACATATTCGCCATGTCGAACGAAGATAAATGAGGTAGAACGATACGTAGAACGAAGATCATACTCAAAGTACAGATGATGATATTGAAGCATGGATTGTTGATGGTACTGGTGCTATTATTGATGGTACTGTTGGTGCTGGTGATGTTGCTGAAGCTGGTACATTTTGCACCATATTCTCCGAATTGATTATTCGAGCGCGAAGTTCATTGACTTATTACTCCAGGATGATTGTCGATCGGAACGAGCGGATGAATAAGGTTCAGAATTGTGGATAGTATATAATCTTGTCGAGTTACCCTGGAAATGAGACTGAAAATGGTGTTTCGAACAGGTTCGCCGGTAAACGCTTCAGGTTCATTGTCAAGAGATGAATTCGGTTGGTGGAAGGGATTACCTTCTGCGCATTTCCATTAATTAAGTCGACTATGAACCCATCAGATGAATTGATAATGGCTGATTGGTTGATTCATGCCGATGACGCTGTTTTCGGAGCTTAGGTGAACATCTATGTCGGAATAGCTGTCGGAATAACTACCGAAATAGCTATTGTAATCTGAGGGACTCGAACTGGTTGCAGTATTCATCTCGTACGATCAGATGAAGGATTTTCGATAAGAAATAGATTATAGGATGTAGATTAGTACCCTGCAATACATAATTTACATATGCATATATAATAATAAAATCCCATAAGTTACGGAGGAATCTACGGAAGTTGTCAGGCAAAGTTACAGTAACAGATACGCTAAGATATGAAGTAGCAGATACGCTAAGATATGAATTTTGTCTATACACTATTTATGCAATCAATGCAGTAAGATGTGTCTAGACTAAGAATGATAAGCAGGTAATTTTCTAAGGAGGATAAGCAGAGGATTTCCGACTAGAAATGATAAGCAAAACTTTTGACATGCAGACACGGTCGAAGTCCAGACTCACTAATGCATCCTAACGACTATCAGTTAGACTCACTAATGCAAGACCTGGTTCGCTACGACCACCGCTCTGATACCAACTGAAAGGACCCGTCCTAATCCACTCGGACGAAGTCCATATTGATTATAAACGATTCACAACAGTTGATTACATCGCGAGGTACTTGACCTCTAAATGATACATTTACAAACATTGCATTCGTTTTTGAAAAGAAAATCTTTCATTACATCGACAGTTGACGGCATGCATACCATTTCATAATACATCTAACTATAATAGACTTAATAATAATCTTTGGTGAACTCAATGACTCGAATGCAATGTCTTTTGAAATATGCCATGAATGACTCCAAGTAATGTCTCTAATATGAGCTAATGCACAGCGGAAGATCTCTTTCATACCTGAGAATAAACATGCTTTAAAGTGTCAACCAAAAGGTTGGAGAGTTCATTAGTTTAACATAAATAATCATTTCATAATTTTAATAGACCACAAGATTTCATATTTCCTTTTCTCATAAACATACGTCCCATGCATAGAGACTAAAATATCATTCATATGGATTGAACACCTGGTAACCGACATTAACAAGATGCATATAAGAATATCCCCATCATTCCAAGATCCTCCATCGGACATGATATAAATTTCGAAGTACTAAAGCATCCGGTACTTTGGATGGGGCTTGTTGGGCCCGATAGATCTATCTTTAGGATTCGTGTCAATTAGGGTGTCTGTTCCCTAATTCTTAGATTACCAGACTAAAAAGGGGCATATTCGGTTTAATAATCCAGCCATAGAATGTAGTTTCGATTACTTGTGTCTATTCCGTAAAATAGTTATAAAAGCAGCGCATGTATTCTCAGTCCCAAAAATATGTATTGCAAAAGCATTTAAAAAGGGAGCAAATGAAACTCACGCATATAAATATTGTAAAACAGTTAATAAAGCATTTGCATGTATTCTCAGCCCAAAAATGTAATAAGTAAAAAGGGAGTAAATGAAACACACCATACTGTATTTTGTAGTAAAAATACATATGACTATATTGAACAACTGAACAATGCAGGATTGGCCTCGGATTCACGAACCTATATCAATTGTATATCTATTAAAACATATCATGGAGATCATATAATTTCATTTATTAATATATATTATTTATATATTTATGGTTATATGGAATTTATAATAAATTCCTTTTAAAAACGTATACTTATTTTATTTCTTAAATTACATGTTATATATAGTTATTCGTTAAAATGATAATTTTGTTAATAATGATTTACTAATAATAATAATAATAATAATAATAATAATAATAATAATAATAATAATAATAATAATAATAATAATAATAATAATAATAATAATAATAATAATAATAAATTTATTAATAATTATAATACTAATAATAAAGATGATAATGATAATCTTTAATAATAATAATAATAATAATAATAATAATAAGTTATTTCATTTTTATAATGAAAACAATAATATTGATAATAATACTTATATTCCTAAAAAATGATATGATAATAATAATAATAATAATAATAATAATAATAATAATAAT
Organism: Rutidosis leptorrhynchoides; assembly: GCF_046630445.1. Classification (NCBI taxonomy): domain Eukaryota; kingdom Viridiplantae; phylum Streptophyta; class Magnoliopsida; order Asterales; family Asteraceae; genus Rutidosis; species Rutidosis leptorrhynchoides. The sequence goes on from NC_092343.1 coordinate 167,489,595, forward strand.
AATAATAATAATAATAATAATAATGGTAATAGTAATACTACCTCAAAGGAGTAGCTCTTAAAAAAAATGCTCAAATCCGAATTTGAACCCGCGACGTCCCGCTAACCCGATAACACTACAAATCACACCTCTATTCCTTATTTTCTGACCATACTTGATTTTTTTAACCTATTAATTGTTCCTTCTTCTTCTTCTTCTTTTTCCAAGAAAAAAATTGCTACAACTCAGGCTCGAACCCAAGACCTCTTGCTCAACAACAACATCCCTAAACCATTACTCCATTTCTATTTTTCTGATTAATACCAACTTTATATTTATTTAACCCGTCATCTATATAATAATCTGGCCCAATATCTAATTTAGGTTTATGACCCAATAGCTAAATCTCACGGCCTAACCGAAAATAATTTAATTCAGCCCAACAAAACACTGAACACGCAGCCCAAGTTTCAAACTTTTGTAGTCCATATAATGATCCGATAGTGATAAAAAATTATATGTGCAAGGCTCGTCTGACTTCACAAAATAAATAAAAAAATAGTAGTTGGTGATCTTCATCATTACGTGCCCATTTATAAAAACTTAGTGGAAGTTGACTTTTCCTTATTCTATTTTCTAAAATCCCTTTTTGTCACCCATGGTTGTCGGCCACACAGTAAAAAGGAAGACCAAGCAACATTGCCAAATAATGCTCAAATAAATATGTGGCCCCATGAAGAGAAAACGGATCATATAGCTAGATAAAAAAAATCACAGTCAAAAAGAAGGCTTCTCATGATCAATTTGTTTGGTTATCTCATACATCATTATGGCATTCTCCAATAACATAATCAATCTAGACAGATTATGGTTACTTTAATGATAATGCTTCAATAAATTATAAAAAGGAAACGTCCCTTTAATTGACTCCTTTTTGGTTGGCCATCCACTTTCATGTTCCATATGCATAATTGAAAACGCTATATAATAGGATTATATGTATCCAAGTTGTCCACTTTTAGATAGTGCTCTTATATCCTCTATTTCCTGTTTGTTACAAAACTCACCAGAGAAGGAAGAAAAGAATTTAACGACATGATAATTGCTGGCTGTGTTCGACCAACAATACGAAACAGTAATATGGTTGCAGCAGTAGCACGTTAGAGACAAGGATTTTTGGGGTTGTTTTGTCAACTGAAACAGAAAGAAAAGAAAACAACTTCAGCTGATGTAGTAACGTGGATCCATGGCGATTTAATATTGTATTCGCAACCAGATATCGAAAAAATAATTGTAGTTGTGATCGAATATTAGAAAGGAAACAAGATGGTGGTTATTTTATTCGAATTGTAGCGAGAGAGAATATGAGAGAGAGATTGAAAATGGCGTCCTTGTGTGAGATGGTGGTGGTTTACAAAGGTGTCTATACGACATACAACAGCAAAACAAGTCTGATGGTTTCAAGATTTTGTGGTTGTTGTGGTTGTAGATAGGTCTATGGTTGTGATCGAACAACAACGGACCCACACAATAATGGACCGAGTACTTTAGTAGCAACAGCAAAACGTTAAAGATGGTGTGGTAATCCATGGTGATACATGGTTTAGTGTAATGGTGATTCGTGGTTCGAGAAGGAAACAGAAATAGTAACGGCGGTAACAGCTTTCGACTAGTTGAGCAACAATAGCTTTCGACAACAAAGGTGAGTTGAAGGTTTCAGATTGTAAACGAAAACAACCGTGGACTGAATGTTGCGGGTTGTGTTGGGAGAATTTTTAAATAGAAATACAGAATAGTAGTACTTGTGGTAGTTTAACAAATGGTGTTCAATTTGGTTATACATCGAAACGTAAATTTATAGGTGTTTGTTTTCTTGGACTAGAATGTTGGAGAAAGATATTCAGAGAAGAGAGTAATCGGGGTTTGGTGGATTTCTTTATTTTTCTGTTTTTAATTCCTCAATTGAAGAAGTGGTTAGCTGTAAATAAAGATAGTACTCGAATATTTGCTGCAGCATTATGAACTAATCGATTCTTGTTTGTATTACAATTTGATTTCGACACTTTAAGTGGAGCAGACAGGAAGTACAGAAGAATAAACTCAATCAGATAAAGAAAGATCGACTCCTAACTGATTTTGGCTTGTTTTGATTTTAATTTCAACAATTAACAATAGTAACTGCAAATCAAATACAGTTTGATTATGATTTATAACAGTATTTTATATATGTACATATTTATGTCTTATTTATATATTTGTATTTAAATATCAAATTCTTTATTTTTAAAATTAACTAGTATAATTATATTAATATTATTAGTGATACTAATAATAATAATTTTATTAGAAATATTAGTATTATTGATAAAGAGTTTAATAATAAATAATAATATGATAATATTAATATTAACCTTAATGATAGTTTTTAATAAATTTAATTATTAATAATAACAATGATAATGAAAATGATAATAATAGTCTTATAAATGATATTAATAATAATATTAGCTATAATACTAATATTAATATTATTAATGATATTAATAATATAATAAATTATACATATTAAATTTTATAAAATTTATTTTATGTTAGACTTAATACTATAAATAATTAATATTAATATTAACAATAATAATCATAAAAGTAATGATAAAAAGTTTTAATATAACTACTATAATACATTTTATTAATTATAATATATTTACAAACTATCATATATTGAATATTTAATATCCATTAATTACAATATATATATATATATATAACATTATTTATGTATAGAATTTATATATATATATATATATATTTACACACAATCACAATTGTTCGTGAATCGTCGGGAATAGTCAAAGGGCACATAGTTTCATGTAAACTGTTCCAAAAATTTAAAGACTCAATATTACAGACTTTGATTATCGTGTCGAAAACATATAAATATTAAGTTTAAATTTGGTCGGAAATTCCCGGGTCATCACAGAAGCAAATGACCAAAATACTCAAATGTATAAGTTATACTTCGCGAAACGTATAGTTTATCGATGATTAAGTCTAATTACTAATAAAGGTACACATCGCGAAACGTAAAGTGCTAGTTTTCTAAGCGTACGAGATAACGTTCGAGAAACCGAAATCGGAGCTTAAGTCAAGCGACAACGTACAAGTCATCGAAACTAAAATTACAAGTCACCTTTACACGAGAATGTAATATAATATATATATAATTAATATAAATTATATAAATTATATATATAATTAAATATTATGTCGACGAACTAGCAAACAAAAGCAATTGTGAGCTGGAAACCCACCCCATGCGATCGCATGGGATATGGGCATGGAAGCCATGCGATCGCATGGCAGCCCAAATCTGGCCAACTCTATAAAAGCTCGATCGTTCTGATTTTTGATGCATTCCATCCATCTCTCTCACACTCTTATATTTATATTTATATTTATATTTATTATTATTATTATTATTATTATTATTATTATTATTATTATTAAGATTAATATTATTATTAATCTTATTATTACTATCAGTAGTATAATAATTATTAGTATTATACATAAAATACTACGACGAGGTTATGTCCAAATGATTTCAAAATGATTTTTCGAGCGGGAAAGAGCTAAGGAAATAATGAGTTATAGCTAAGGAGGTGATGGGTATTATTCGGGGGTATTGTCCGTGAGGTCAAACTAGTGTTTATCATTTCCGTTGCGTTTGTATACTTTCCTGCAATATTGAATCACAATATTGATACGTGAGCATTCATATCTTATCTTTTATATATTAATAGTGTATCCATGTCTAGTGCTCGAGTATATATGTTTATGCATTCTTGTATGCTTTAATTTTGTCGTTAGACAGTTTATGATGAATCACAGATTTGATACATATGCTACTGCTATAAAATATATGATATGCATGTCATTGGAAAGCTATCAAAAAATTAATAACTTTTCATTTAGAAATTGTTTGATTTCGATGAACAAATTAAAAGTTATGGTCAACTGAATTATGATTGACGTTAATTGAAATTGTTTTTGAATCTACAATTAATATTTAAATAACTTGTTTATGAGATTGATAAATTGAATTTTCAAATATTATTAGTCGAGTAAATGAATTCTTATATAAGGCACGTCTCATTTTGTTGGACAATTGTCAAAGTTGACTGTCTTATCATGTTCTAAAGCTTTATAAACACTATAATCTGATTTTACAAGTATTGGAAAAACTATGTGAAATAATAAAATATATTCAATTGCCATGATCATTCAAATATAATATAACTACTGAAATAAATAATGTTTTGAGTTTGATAAACTATAATTCGTTCAACTATTAAGACTTATACTATGTTTATATAATAAACATGTATAGATTTAAAGATCTTATTGGGTCAGGTTGACTTTTTGAGATGACTTTTGTTAACTTTTGCATGTCGGTCTCGAGCTATAGGATTGTGATACACTATGACCTGACCTAGCTTGTTAGACATATATTGACCAACATAAGTTCTCTAGGTTGAGATCTACAGTTATTTTGCATTCCGAGTTTAGGTCACATTTCGGTGAATGACCATATGTGCTGCTAAGGTGAGTTTCATTTGCTCCCTTTTTAATTGCTTTTGCAATCTATATTTTTGGGCTGAGAATACATGCACTTTATTTTAAACGCAATGGATACAAGTACATACTAAATTCTACACCAAGTTTGAACCAAAAATCCCTTAGCTTTGGTAACTAGTAACTGCCGGTTATAAGAACTGGTGGGCGCGAGTAGTTGTATATGAATCCATAGGTGCACACAAAGTTTATAACCAAGTTTATAACCAAGCTATTGATACCATAAAACAACTAGATATTTGCTGTAAATGAAAGAATAAGAAACAATATGAACAAAAGATTGAAAACTTGAAGTGTTGGATTGAGTTCATATGCTTACAATCAACAAGCTTAAATAGATAATCAAAAGCAAACAACATGATTAAACACACTACTAGTACATTATTAAAGCCATAAATCATTGATACAAAGTGCCCATTAAATAAGAAAAGCAAAAGAAAAGCAAGAAAACCCGGAGTGGGAAAGTTGGTGAGTGACCAACTTGATACAGCAACAGATGCGCCGCATCTATAGAGGATGTGCCGCATCCTCTCCTTCTGACGCACAGCATTCAAGTGAAACTCCGCATCTAAAACATTCGGGACATTTTGGTGTATGGGTGCGCCGCATCAATGAAGAGATGCGCCGCATTTGTGTGTTTCACGCATACCGAAATCTACAAAATCCATGCAACACTTTAACTCACTTTTAGTGGCACTTTTATTTTCAAATTTTGTTTGCACCAATATTTTAACATTCCCCCTTGGTGCAAACTCCCGATCAACAATCCCTAACGCCCCTCGAAATTCTATGAACTTGGCCTTCATTAGAGCTTTAGTAAAGATATCCGCCACTTGAGCATTTGTCCTTACATTTGCAAGCTCGATTTCCCCGCTTAGAACCTTTTCACGAATAAAATGATATCTCATTTCAATATGCTTAGTACGAGCATGAAAAACTGGATTTGAAGCAAGCTTGATTGCACTTTCATTGTCACATCTTTGTTTGACAACGTAATCTACCTTTTCGAGTATGTCACCAATCAATCTTCTTAACCAAGTACATTCTTGAGCCGCCATTGTTGCAGCTATGTATTCCGCTTTCGTGCTAGATAAAGCAACAACATCTTGCTTCTTGCTACACCATGAAATAACCGCCGAACCTATGTTAAAACAGTAACCCGAAGTTGAATGGCGATCATTTGCGTCTCCCATCCAATCTGCATCCACGAAACCATTTAACAAAACATTATCACACTTCTTATACCACAAGCCATGACCTATTGATCCTTTCACATAACGAAAGATCCTTTTTGCTGCATCAAGATGAACATTAGTTGGACATTGCATAAATTGTGAAACAATGCCAACTGAGTAAGCAATTTCCGGCCTTGTGATGGTTAGATAGATCAAACTTCCAACCATTTGTCGGAACAACTTCACATCCTTGAGCTCTTTTCCTTGATCTTTCTTCATTTTAAGGTTTGGTTCCATTGGAGTATTCATAGGCTTTGACTCCCCCATATTGAAACGTTCCAAGAGACTTCTTGCATAACCCCTTTGAGAGATAAAGTACCCATTTTCTAATTTATCAAATTTCAAGCCAAGAAAACATCCAATCTCCCCCAGATTCTTCATTTCAAAATGAACCGAAAGATCATCACTTAAACGAGAGATTTCTGACTCGTTTCCTCCGGTGATAATCATGTCATCAACATATAATAACACCAAAATATGGAAACCTGATTCTTTCTTTACAAAAAAACTAGAATCCGCATCAGAAATCTTAAAACCACAAAAGACAAGGTATTGTGCAACCTCACCATACCAAGCTCTCGGAGCTTGTTTCAAGCCATAAAGAGCTTTCTTCAACCGGCACACATATTCTGGAAATTGATTTGAAATGAACCCAATAGGTTGTTCCATGAACACCTCACGATCAAGTTCTTCATAGAGAAAAGCATTCTTTACATCAAGTTGCCACAATTTCCACCCTTTGTAAGCCGCTAGTGAGATTATTGTTCTCACCGTTACCATTTTAGCCACGGGGCTAAAAGTTTCCTCATAATCAAGCCCATAACTTTGACAAAAGCCACGAGCCACCAACCGAGCCTTGAACCTATTAATGGTTCCATCCGAGTTCTTCTTCAAACGGTAGACCCATTTGCAAGTAACCGGTTTACATGCTTTCGGTTTCTTGACAAGCTCCCAAGTTTCATTCTTTTCCAATGCATCAATCTCCTCTTGCATTGCTTTTCTCCAATCCGGAGAATCTTTAGCTTCTTCATAACATGTTGGTTCTTCGGTTAAGCCACCTGAAAAGAAACAAGTTGTGACTGTGTTCACCTCATAGTCACTTAGATGTTTTGGTTGTCTCTTTTCTCTTGTTGACCTTCTAACTTGAGTTAGTACTTCTTCACTAGGTGCCTCTTCTTGAGTTTGAGAACCACCATCATTCTCACTTTCTTCTTGAGTATCAATACTAGGAAACATAAATTTGTAATCTCTATTTTCTTCACCATTTTTGCTTGATTCAGAAAATTGAGAAGACACTTCATCAAATACCACATCTCTTGAAGTGGTAAACTTCTTTGTTTCTTGATCCATACACCTCCAACCTTTCCTGTGAGAATCATAACCAACAAAAATACACTTTCGAGCTTTTGGGTCAAGTTTGGTTCGGTTAGCTTTAGGAACATGAACATAACAAATAGAACCAAACACCCTAAAATAGCTTACATTTAGCTTTTGACCATAAGCTAGCTCAAAAGATGATTTTTGTGTACCTGGCCAAGATGGTAACCGATTAGACATATGACAAGCACATTGAAGTACTTCCGCCCATAGCTCCCTAGGCAACCCTTTGTCATGTAACCAAGATAAGCATATTGAAACAAGGTAAGCAATCTTTCTTTCCGCAACACCATTTTGTTGAGGGGTGTCCGGACAAGTCATTTGGCGAGAAATACGATTAGCTTTGCAATAAGTAAAGAAATCATTTGACATGAATTCTCCACCGTTATCACTCCTAAGAGCTTTTACCTTTCTTCCAAATTCGGATTCGACCGCTTCTTTAAACTCTATGAACTTTGATAAGGCTTCACTCTTCTCCTTTAAAAACTTCACCCAAGTGAACCGAGAATAGTCATCGATTAACACCATGACATAGCAATGACCGCTATAACTTGGTGTTCTTGTTGGCCCCATCAAATCCGTATGAATCAAGTCAAGTAAACCTTGTTTTCGGTTTGTTGACCTCTTATATGGAAGCCGGTGCAACTTTCCATATTGACATCCTTGGCATATCACATATTCACGAACATTATTGAGTTTAGGAATTCCATCAACTAGCTTATGTGAGAATATCTTTTGCAATATTTGATATCCCACATGGCCTAGTCTTGCATGCCAAATAGCTCCGTTGTCGGTTTGGCTTGTTTTCTTCACATAAGCTTCACCTGCGGACAACACAAACAAAGAACCTTTCTTTTCTCCCGTGAAAAGAACATCACCCACAATCTCCTTGACATTCTCAAGGACTTTCACATCCGTTGGACCGAAAAGAACATACTTTTTGGATTCGGTAATTTGAGGTACCGAAACTAAGTTCTTGGTCAATTTAGGAACAAGATAAACATCTTCCAAAGTAAATGTATCATTATTAACATCAATAATAGCATTACCTTCCTTTTTCACCGGATGAGTTGAGTTGTCGGCCGTGATTACAACTCGATTTTGATTGTGATCTCTGACGTCATGAAGAAGAGTTCCATCACCGGTCACATGATGAGAGCAACCCGAATCAACAATCCATTGATTCTTCTTGACAACCGTATCAACGGTAAAACATTGCTCCCATTTGACATCATCATCATCGTTGCTTGAACAAGCCACATTTGCTTTTGTGACTTTGGAAGACAATATCTCTTGATGTGACCAACCTTCCCACACTTGTAACATGTAAGAGGTTTCTTCTCATAGTTACCTTTGTAACTAGTTTGCTCTTCTTCCTTTTGTTTACTTGAAGAACCTTTCTTGTGATTCTTTCCCTTTGAAAACAAAACTGCGTCATTTTCAAATCCTTTAGCCATTTGCTTGGCCACAGCTTCTTGATTAGAGAGTAAATTCTCCAATTCTTCAACCGAAGGTTGAGTAGCCCACCCCTGAATAGAGGTTATGAATGGGACATACTCTTTCTTCAAACCGCGAATTAGATATCTTCGCAAACGAGCTTCACTTATTTTTTCTTTGTCATCAATCTCTGAAATTTCAGAACATAGATTTTTGACCCGTAAGAAATATTCGAAAACACTCATACCTTCTTGTCTTGAGATTGCTAACTCGTTTTCCAAGAATTGCAACCTTGCGGTGTTTTTCTTAGAAAATAGTTTCTCAAGAGTATCCCATACTTCTTTTGGAGAAGTAATATCACGAACGTGTTCAATGAACTCTTTGCTAATTGAAGTTCTCAATGCAAAGAGAGCCTTTCCACATCGTACCTTCCATTTTCTTCTTGACTCTACATTCTCTAGAGTTTCTATGGGAATTATGGCTTCACCTCCAGACACAAGTTCCCATAGATCATGACCTTGAAGAAAAGCCTCCATACACATCTTCCAATACTTGTAGTTGTTGCCTACAAGTTTTTTCATTCCATTGACCATACCACCATTGTTTACATTTGAGACTTCCATTTTGATTAGCAAGAAACTAGTTTAGACTTTGAGTAATTGCACACAAAGTTTATAACCAAGTTTATAACCAAGCTATTGATACCATAAAACAACTAGATATTTGCTGTAAATGAAAGAATAAGAAACAATATGAACAAAAGATTGAAAACTTGAAGTGTTGGATTGAGTTCATATGCTTACAATCAACAAGCTTAAATAGATAATCAAAAGCAAACAACATGATTAAACACACTACTAGTACATTATTAAAGCCATAAATCATTGAGACAAAGTGCCCATTAAATAAGAAAAGCAAAAGAAAAGCAAGAAAAGTCGGAGTGGGAAAGTTGGTGAGTGACCAACTTGATACAGCAACAGATGCGCCGCATCTATAGAGGATACGCCGCATCCTCTCCTTCTGATGCGCAGCATTCAAGTGAAACTCCGTATCTAAAACATTCGGGACATTTTGGTGTATGGATGCGCCGCATCAATGAAGCGATACGCCGCATTTGTGTGTTTCACGCATACCGAAATCTGCAAAATCCGTGCAACACTTTAACTCACTTTTAGTGGCGCTTTTATTTTCAAATTTTGTTTGCACCAATATTTTAACACTCCCCCTTGGTGCAAACTTCCGATCAACAATCCCTAACGCCTCTCGAAATTCTATGAACTTGGCCTTCATTAGAGCTTTAGTAAAGATATCCGCCACTTGAGCATTTGTCCTTACATTTGCAAGCTCGATTTCCCCGCTTAGAACCTTTTCACGAATAAAATGATATCTCATTTCAATATGCTTAGTACGTGTAACAACCCTCACTTTTCGACTTCTAAATTACTGAATTAACCCTAGGGTTATATGTCTGACTATTTGTATTAAGGGTTGTTATATACAATTAAATATTGATCGAAGAGTAATTTTTAGTCAACAATGTACGCTTAAATAAATAATATATTATTAATTTATATAATTTGACATAATTTAACTAAGTATATAAACTTTGTATCACTTTTATTATTTAGTTAATGTATTATATATTTAACTATATAATAAATCCAATTATATATAAATGTAATAATATTTACAAACTTACTAAAACTATAGTTTAATAATTAAAATCATAATTATTATTAAAAATACAAAATACCGAATTATTTATTATTTTTATGCAAAATTTGTATTTATTAATTAAATAAAACAAAAATAAAAAAAATAAAAAATAAAATATTATTGACAAATATTCTTGGAAAAGCATTAAATCAATTTGTTTATTTATAAAAAAAATCCTTAAAATAAATAAAAAATAAATAAATAAATAAATAAATAAATAAATTACTTTTTAATTAAAAATTTTAATGGAAAAACTACTTTTATTATTTTATTTTGTGCATTATCCCATGACCTAACATTTAATACTTTTTAATTTTAAAATCCCATTAAGAATTAAATATTTCTTTTTCTTTTAATTATTTTATTCTTTTTACGTAATTTTTTCAAGTATAAATACCTCTCATTTCTCATTCAAACTCACACCAAAATTTCTCTCATTCTCTCTTTGAAGAATTACTACTAGTAAGTATTCTTTTCTTACTTTTTATTTTTTTTACTTTTCACTTTTTACTTTTTACTTTTTACTTCGGTTATTATTTTTATCGAAATATGTAAATAATGTTATAAATTATATGCAATTAAAAATAAAATAAATAACAGTATACACTATTACTATTACTAGCACCTATAACCTACTACTTATATTGTAACATAAAAACATTTTGGGATATGTATTAGAGATGTATAGATCTTCGAACTTTCTTGACGAATGGTTTCTATGAGATTCTAGGCAGAGGGTTTGGATTTCCGATTTAAAGGGTCCTATGGCTCAAGCCCCTAGATCTAAATTAGCCATTCGAAGGGAAAGGGGTGACTGGAAGCTTATCTAATACGACAAGTATCATAAAATGGAAAACACTGATAAAAGTAGAAACTCTCTAGTCATAGAAACTTAGTAAAATAAGAAACTTTTCTAAAAATGGAAACTTTATAAAAATAGTAACTTACTAGGAATAGAAACTTAGTAAAACAAATTATACTTAAACACATACTTAAACTTAAACATGGGCAAAACACTTAACTACTCTTAAATGTCAATAGGTTGACTTTCCTGCTCACTCGTTCAACTCTTTATTCCGAGGAATAACATTCTCTCTACTTACTAAGGTGAATTCGTAGCCCCTCTTTAATTGCTAGAAAACTTACTTACTTTTACTTGGGGTGAGACACATGCTGTTTTTACTTTTTACACTTTAGACACAAGTACCAAACTGTTAAACTATGCTATACCCGGCTATGTCCGACTAAGTCCCTACAGTGATATTTTTAATTGCTGCGACATGCTTAATTATTGGGGGTAGGCCTATTGGGAGTAACGTCCCCGATACATTTGACCAAGTCATTGTTTTACTTAATAATGAAATTAAACCGACAAGGACAGACATGATGGAATTTGACATACTTTTGAGAAACATGTTCTACATTTTAACAAGTTCATAAACCCATTTTATGAAGATAAAGTGAGCGGAAGCATGCAAGTATCATGTTATATATCAACCATTTTTAAAAGACAAATTCCATAAATATATCAAGTCTTGAAAAAATATGCTTACATACAACAAGTGGGTTTAGTAATTTTACCTCCTCAAGCTAGTTGAGGGTTACTTCAAAGATGATGAAGAAGATGATGATGAATGGAGCTCCAAAAGAATGAAACCTCAAGTTGTTATACCCCAAACTTGTGCACCAACACCTTGGCTTTTGGTTAGGATTTAATGACACTTAAAATAAGCAAAAATCAACTCAAGAACACCTCCAAAAGGCTCACAAAATTCGGCCAAAAATGGATGGGACGAAGAGAGAAAATTGCTAGTAACTTGATGGAAGAGAAAATGTGCAAGTAACATTCAATGGGGTAGGTTGCTTGCATTTGTAGAAGTAAAAGGCATATTTAAAAGAGCCAATCACCTTACATGCATGCTACAACCTCCCATGCCCATTTATTTTATATAAATTCAAATTTTATAAAATAAACTTTTATACAATACATTTATATAATACTTGCACTTTTATTTTATTTATTTTATAAAACCAATTTATAAAATATAACATAAAATAATTAATTATTTAACCTATAAATAATTAAATCATTTATATATAAATTATTCCATAATTTATATATTCGTCAAGTAATTTTATTTTAGGAACCATTTTCTAAAATTCAAGTGTCGCGTATTTAACTAATGATCCAATCGTTAAGATTAAATACGTATAAGGTGTCAGTTAGCTTGTTATTGGGTATGACCCGACTTGGATCATAACACATTAGCCACATTAATTTAATATGTCTCTCGGGCATACGAAATACCTTCAATCTCCCACTTGCACGAGAAACATAAGAAATTAATGCAAGTGATGGATACCACCTAACGACAGTCCATCACCCCCAATATGTTATGACTTAGTGCCATTCAATAACATCATCCCTTTCGAGTTTTCCTCTCAAAAATGATTAGGTGAATTTTCAATATATCCTTTCGTCCTAGATGTCATGTTAAATCCAAGAGTCATAGAATGATCACTCTCTTATAGATTTAACTTTATCAGGCCTTAGACATCTGACTCTCAACGAATAAGAGGGACAAATTCCATCTTGACTACATACGTCCTAGATACTACACCTTGTACCATACCTGAAGCCTCCCTTATGTACTACCATGTTCCAGAATAGCGAAGGAAAGAATCAAGGCACAATATTCGGTGAATATCCGAACCCAATATGTGTCTCAGGTCAGAGGATATAATGATATTTGAAAGGACCCGTCCTAAACCATCTGGACGAAGTCACCAACAACTGGTTCCATTGCGATGATCGACTCTAAATACTGTCGTTAAAATGAGCAAATGTACAGCGGAACATTTCTTTCATACCTGAGAATAAACATGCTTTCAAGTGTCAACCAAAAGGTTGGTGAGTTCATTAGTTTATCATAAATAATCATTTCATAATTTTAATAGACCACAAGATTTCATATTTCCATTTCTCATAAACATACGTCCCATGCATAGAGACAAAAATATCATTCATATGGATTGAACACCTGGTAACCGACATTCACAATATGCATATAAGAATATCCCCATCATTCCGGGATCCTCCATCGGACATGATATAAATTTCGAAGTACTAAAGCATCCGGTACTTTGGATGGGGCTTGTTGAGCCCGATAGATCTATCTTTAGAGTTCGCGTCAATTAGGGTGTCTGTTCCCTAATTCTTAGATTACCAGACTTAATATAAAGGGCATATTCGGTTTAATAATCCAACCATAGAATGTAGTTTCGATTACTTGTGTCTATTTCGTAAAACAGTTATAAAAGCAGCGCATGTATTCTCAGTCCCAAAAATATATATTGCAAAAGCATTTAAAAAGGGAGCAAATGAAACTCACACATATAAATATTGTAAAACAGTTAATAAAGCATTTGCATGTATTCTCAGCCCAAAAACGTAAAGAGTAAAAAGGGCAAATGAAACTCACGCATATATATATTGTAAAACAGTTAATAAAGCATTTGCATGTATTCTCAGCCCAAAAATGTAAAGAGTAAAAGGGATTTAAATGAACTCACCTAATGTATTTTGTAGTAAAAATACATATGACGACATTGAACAACTGAACAATACAGGGTTGGCCTCAGATTCACGAACCTATATCATGTATATATATATATATATTAACACATAATATTGTAATTGAACAATGTTGTATATATATATTTATTATAATATTTTATTAAACTGTAACTTATGGTTATAGATATATAATGTGTTGAATTCAATATTTATATATGTGTTTATTACTACTTATAATATCTTAAAATATTTTTATACAATATATGTAATTTAGTTATTATTACAGTTATTAATATTTCATATGAAAATATAGTATGTAATATACTTTTTAAATACAAGTCTCTTTTGTTTGTAAAATTAATATTTATAATACTATTAAGGTAAAGATATTAATACCTATGATAAAAATGATAGTTTTACTAATATTGATTCTCTTAATAATAATATAGTTGTAAAAATACCAATTTTTAATAATAATGCTAATAATGATAATGATAATATTAATAATAGTAGTACTTATGTTAATAGTGATAATAATAATAATTACAGAGATATCTATTTTGTTAATTATGGTTATAAGTTTAATTATAACCCTTCTAATAATCATATTAATAATAGTAATAATAGTTATACTAGTAGTAAAATGTTAAAGTTTTATTTTAAATGATATTAGTAAACACATTAGTAATAATAATATTCGTATTTGTATCTATAAATGGGTTTCTATCATACATCATACATTTGTAGTAATACCTATCTTAATAATTATAAAACTAATAATAGTAATAATAATAAATATAATAATGATAATCAAAATTAATAAGGAAAACTACCTCACAATGAAAGAGTCCCAAAAAGAATAAAGATGCCTACGCACGGGCTCGAACCCTTGACCTCTCGCATACCCAACAACACCCTTAACCAATTCCTCTACCTTGCTTTTCTGATTTAACTTCTAGTTTAATTATATTTATCTCGATTTAGAAGCAGCCTGCATGCATATTGGGTCACAGCCCAACAAGGTGTTTGAATCTCGGCCCATCAGGACATTTACGATGGATTCAGCCCAATTTCGAACAGGCCAACATTATAGTCCGAATTTTTGACTCAGTACTGACCCCATACTTATGTTTATTTGATCACAGCAAATCCATTCCATTTGCAACCTTATTAATCTATAACGAAACCCAATTAGTATATCTGCATGTTTCAGTTTACCATCAACGATAATCATCATCGTTTCTATCATTCTCATGTACATCACGTATCATTGTTATCATACCTAATCATCACGACCGTTATTGTTATTATCATTATTTTTGTATCATCCTCATAACAACATCAACACCTTGAAGATTCACATAAAATCATACCCAATCGTTTATTTATATTGAATCATAATTATCCATTATCATCGTGATTTTCTTACTTCATCATCATCTTAACTAACATCATTTTAATCTAATCTAACATCATCATTACCTTGAATATCGCATGTGACATGTGGGTTTGATGCCCTTGACCCACAATAGAACAAAGTATCATATTTAAATGATCAAGTGGGAACCTTTAGTTGGTAACTTTCGGCCAAGGATAAAGAAAGGCACAGCTTAAAAGTCGAATAATTTAAACAAAAGTAGATTAAAAGACCCCACTATGATCATTCCTACTAATATATAAATGAGGTGATGATTAAATTGGGTTTTAAAGTGACCCTCTTTATTCGACAGAATTGTTTAAGTAGGCATGAGATACTTTTGCAGCTGGACGAGCATAATAGGGAAAGGAAGAGGTGATTATTTTGGTTTGGAACTGATCCATATATCAGCAATACACGATGATGATGAATATGAAGTTTAAACAGAAAGAAAATAGTAGTGTAAAGAAACGGTAAGTGGTGTTTGGTTTCAAAATAGAAATATTATAGTGTAGCAGCTGCTGCAAATCATGGTTTCGATGGTGTGGTTTATTTGCAGATAGGTGTCGACGGTTATGGTGGTGATTGTATTGGTGATCATCGTGCAAACAGAAAACAATTAGTAACGAGAGGGATGGTGATTTACAGTTTGTTTTATTGGTGACAAGGAAATGAAAAGAAGCAGTAAATTGTATGAAAAGGTGGTGATTCATGGTTGATGATAGTAACGAGGAAGAACACAAAGAAGATGGTTTGGTTGATGATAAAGAAAAGAAGGATAAAGAAGGTGAAAAGAAGTATTTGTGGTTTTCTTTATTTTTCTATCTTTTATTTCCCAATTGAAATCACTGTTATATATTATGTGATGTATCGTTGAAATAAAACATGATGTGATTAATTGAGATGGACGTTTAACAGAACTCAGACAAGATTAAATCGCTTAGATATTAAAACAATAACATATAGATTTTTATTCCCCTGATTGGTACGATTATACAGTTGTTTAACAAATTTGAGGGATAAAAACACAATTAGGTACAGTTTGATGGTTACGTAAAACAATTTCTGAATTCCAAGTCTATATATGCTATTTTATATAATTGATTTTTGATAATTACAATTATAATTATATTACTAATAATCAAAATGCTAATAATAATAATAATATAATTTATAATAATAAATAATACTGATATTAATATTTGTTAATAATAATGTTAATAATAATGTTATTAAGGATAATGTTAATAGAATATATTACTTTAATAATAATAATAATATTGATAATCTATAATGTTAATATTTTTAAATAATAATACCTAACAAAATACTAATATTAATCATATTAATTAACATATAAAATTCTTACTTCTGGTTATAATAATAATGATATTAACAATACTAATAATGTTAATAATAATAATATAATAAAACAAATGTATCAAATTTATATATATATCATAATATTAATAATACATAATTCATATATATATTTATATATATTTACTTTAATAACATCTTATTTATTTTGTATATTATTCTACAAATTAATTCAATTGATTAAATGGTACTAGTATTAATTTAATTTAATATGTACCCTTATTCTTTTTAGTATATTTACATATACATATGTACTTATTTACAACATTTGTTCGTGAATCGTCGGGTATGGTCAAAGGTTAACTGGATGTATAACAACAGTTCAGAATTTTTGAGATCCGATTAAATAGACTTTGCTTATCGTGTCAAAATTATCTATAGATAAAGTTTAAATTTGGTCAAAAATTTCCCGGGTCGTCACAGTACCTACCCGTTAAAGAAATTTCGTCCCGAAATTTGAGTGAGGTGGTCATGGCTAACAATAAAAATGTTTTCATGATGAATATGTGTTGATAAATAGGGTTTTATCATTATTGAATAATACAGATAAAATAATTTGATTATTCGAAGAGCACGAATGAAACTATCATGAGAGAGGTCCCAACGGGCATCTTCCACCTTCGCCCAAAAACTTGCCCAATTTTTTTTTTTTTTAGCCGTTAGTAAAATAAAAAAAATCCAACGGCTATCCCAACGGTCACTTTTACACTATAAAAACACCAACCATATACTTCATTTTAAACACTCAAACATATATTTTATATTTCCACCTTTCTCAAAAATCAAAATTAAACACTCCCAAACTGCAAAATGTTAACACTTCCCCCAATGATTGTTTCATTCGATGTTCATTACGGAGGTGATTTCCGTAATCAAATGAAGGAATATAAGTGGGGCGACAGTATTTCGTTTGAAGATATCGACATTCGTGATGTTGGTTTACAAGACTTGCTATCCTTTCTGAAGGAAAAAGTTCCGTGTGAATTCACGTCTGTGTTCTTTTATAAAGACGATTATGATGCGGATTGTAGGGCAAGTTTTCTATGTACCGATGATCAATGGTACTTTATAAAAGATACCATTGAAGATCGCGGTAAACGCATTTCTTTGTATGCAGTTCTTGAAGATGAAGAGACGTTGGGTTATCGTTACCTCGATGAATCAACTGAAGCAGCAGTTGAAGCATCAAGAGAAATACCGATGTCTCCAGAGTACCTCACGGATGGTGAAATGACTGGTGAACGCTACTTTGCAGATGACAATTGACGACAACGAGTAGTTTGATTGTAATCTTTTAATTTTTAATTGTCGTGATGTTTTAATTTTTAATTATTGTAATTTCAGTGTTGTTGTCGAGTTTAATATCTTCCTTTATGTTTCGGAGCTCTTCGTCTTTTTAATCTCTTCTCGATCTCTAGTAAAACGAGTAATGGTCCAGAATTTGTAAGTATAGAGTTTCGAATGAATTTAATGTTATAATCAAGAAAGAACGTAATAGCACGATTTGAGCTGTCAAATTACCAGAATCACTGAGAATAGAACTATCAAGAATATATTTTCTTGATATGTTCAGAAGTTAATTTGAATGAAAGAGTTATGTAACATGGCACGTGATGACGATATGATCTGTGAATCATCACGTTCTATTAGAAACTCAGCATGACTTATTGTAATATAATCACGTTGATCAAGTGTCATTATATTAAACTAACTCATGCATCACTTCCCAACATTACTTCAATAACATTCATATTTTAAGCTCGAAAGTTTACAGAATATAGAAACTAACAGTTTCTATATGATGTAACACTGATAGCATGAAGAGATTAATGCTTTTAGATAAGAATAGTTATAAAAATATTTTCAGAATTATGGAGGATATATATAATGAAAGATACGATGATATCTTGGAATTTCTAATATCGAAGGATGGTGAAGAAAATTTGTCCGCAAGAGTTTGGAGTCAAAAGCCCGGTATTCGTTAATGACTTCAGAAGGTACTGAATCATTTAGATTCTTTGAAGTCAAACTTATTCTTTGTGATTTGTCCACGGCTTCCTTCATAGTTTGCTAAATCAGTTTTTCAGTTTCAAACTTTTTCTGAGCTTTGCCAACCTACAATTCTTTATCATCAACTTCCAAAGATTAGGGTCGTTTACGGTTGTCTACGGTTTCTGTTACTTCATTCAGCTTTTTCAACATTCAGAGTATTTGATTTGTAGACTGAGTGCTTTTTATAATTTCAGAATGAAAGATCATAATTCTAAGAGATAAATGTCATACATATAACTGTTGATGTAGATAGACTGTGAGTTTTCAAATAACTGATTGCTGGTTCCCGGTAATTGGAATGACAGTTCTCGTTACCAGATGCAGATGAGTATATGATAGGGTTTCAATGAATAAATATAATGATTTATCAGAAAGATTTAGGCCAAGAAGTAACGAGGTTGCTGGTACGTCTGCTGGTAATATGGTGGAATATAAAAAAAAATCTCCGGTATCAAAAGGGTAATTGTATATATATCAGGATTATAGTAAGACTACTTCGAATGAAAAGTCGAAGTTGACTTGCTGGAGCTGTGACAAAATTGGCTACTTTGAAAAGGGATCGCAAAGTTATTTTTGTTAATAAATGCCAAAGGATCTGACGCGGCTACGTGTTAAACTTTTACTCAGTTGCCGAGAGTTTCTCAAGTGCATACTATATGCATAAATCTTTCCTTCCGTAGATGAAGTGCGGTTGGTTCATCCTCTCGATTGAGGTGTTTTCAAGAATTATGAAAGGTTTGAATGCAGATTGTAATCGTCAAGATACAAATGAGGTTTAAGGTGATATCAAGTGGCAAACTTGAAGAATTGTTTAGTTTCATATGCTATAGTCAATATTTTAATTTATTTTAAGTGTCCAATGTTGGTAGTCCACAGTTGATAGTCCACATTGACAGTCCAATAATTCATATACAGTTTAATATATAATATTCGAATTAATTAATACGTGTCGTGACCCGTATACGTCTCAGACTCGATCACAACTCAAAGTATATATATTATTATAGAATCAACCTCAACCCTGTATAGCTAACTCCCGCATTACTGCATATAGAGTGTCTATGGTTATTCCAAATAATATATATAGATGGGTCGATATGATATGTCAAAACCTTGTATACGTGTCCCGATATTTAAAGTGCGTAAAAATAAATAACAGAAATTAAATGACGATAAATAAAGTGCGTAAAGTAAATAACAGAAATTAAATGACGATAAATAAAATTGCGAGAATGTAAATTGTGATAATTAAATTGCGATAATTAAAGTGTAATCAGTTAGCTGGGAACAATTAGTTAGGAACAATTAGCGTGGATTCTTAACAAAGTTTCTCATAGTTAATTCGTTTGTTTCTAACAAATTTTATTTTGTCAAATGTTTTCTTCATTATGCCACTTGTTGGATTCTGATAGGTCAAAATCCAAATATAAAATTGAATGAAAATGGTTGTTTTGTGGTGAACGGATTCGTATATCTGTGATTGTAAATAGGATAGTAAATGATTGTTGAATTAGATTCGAAGAATGTACAATGTAACTTATTAATGTGAAATTTAAATATTCCTCGGGTATTACCTACCCGTTAAAATATTTTCACCATTAACAGTTGGTACAAGAGAATTTTTAATTACAATCTTTATGAGAACATACATACATATATATTTTCTTCAGATGTATTCATAGATTTAATGAGTTAATATGATATTAAACTCATTTGCTTTTCGGTTGGAACTAGAATAAATAATCTCTAAAACTTTAGAGATTACATATTCGCCATGTCGAACGAAGATAAATGAGGTAGAACGATACGTAGAACGAAGATCATACTCAAAGTACAAATGATGATATTGAAGCATGGATTGTTGATGGTACTGGTGTTGTTACTGGTGGTACTGTTGATGTCGGTGATGTTGCTGAAGCTGGTACATTTTGAACCATATTCTCCGAATTGATTATTCGAGCGCGAAGTTCGTTGACTTATTACTCCAGGATGATTGTCGATCGGAACGAGCGGATGAATAAGGTTTAGAATTGTGGATAGAATATAATCTTGTCGAGTTACCCTGGAAATGAGACTGAAAATGGTGTCTCGAACAGGTTTGCCGGTAAACGCTCCAGGTTCATTGTCAAGAGGTGAATTCGGTTAGTGGAAGGGATCGCCTTCTGCGCGTCTCCATTGATTAAGTCGACTACGAACCCATCAGTTGAATTGGTTGATTCATTCTGGTGACACTGCTTTCGGAGCTTAGGTGAAACTCCAAATCGGAATAGCTGTCGGAATCCGAGGGATTCGAACTGGTTGAGTAATTCGTCTCGTACGATCAGATGAAGGATTTTCGATAAGAATAGATTATAGGATGTAGATTAGTACCCTGCAATACATAGTTTACATATGCATATATAATACTAAAATCCCATAAGTTACGGAGGAATCTACGGAATCTGTCAGGCAAAGGTAACAATAACAGATACGCTAAGATATGAATTTATCTATACACTGTCTATGCAATAGAGGCAGTAAGACGTGTCTAGACTTTAAGGATGATAAGCAAATAATTTCCGACACTAATGATAAGCAAAACTTTTGACATGCAGACATGGTCGAAGTACAGACTTACTAATGCATCCTAACGACTTATCAGTTAGACTCACTAATGCAAGACCTGGTTCGCTAAGACCACCGCTCTGATACCAACTGAAAGGACCCGTCCTAAACCATCTGGACGAAGTCACCAACAACTGGTTCCATTGCGATGATCGACTCCAAATACTGTCGTTAAAATGAGCAAATGCACAGCGGAACGTTTCTTTCATACCTGAGAATAAACATGCTTTCAAGTGTCAACCAAAAGGTTGGTGAGTTCATTAGTTTATCATAAATAATCATTTCATAATTTTAATAGACCACAAGATTTCATATTTCCATTTCTCATAAACATACGTCCCATGCATAGAGACAAAAATATCATTCATATGGATTGAACACCTGGTAACCGACATTCACAATATGCATATAAGAATATCCCCATCATTCCGGGATCCTCCATCGGACATGATATAAATTTCGAAGTACTAAAGCATCCGGTACTTTGGATGGGGCTTGTTGAGCCCGATAGATCTATCTTTAGAGTTCGCGTCAATTAGGGTGTCTGTTCCCTAATTCTTAGATTACCAGACTTAATATAAAGGGCATATTCGGTTTAATAATCCAACCATAGAATGTAGTTTCGATTACTTGTGTCTATTTCGTAAAACAGTTATAAAAGCAGCGCATGTATTCTCAGTCCCAAAAATATATATTGCAAAAGCATTTAAAAAGGGAGCAAATGAAACTCACACATATAAATATTGTAAAACAGTTAATAAAGCATTTGCATGTATTCTCAGCCCAAAAACGTAAAGAGTAAAAAGGGCAAATGAAACTCACGCATATATATATTGTAAAACAGTTAATAAAGCATTTGCATGTATTCTCAGCCCAAAAATGTAAAGAGTAAAAGGGATTTAAATGAACTCACCTAATGTATTTTGTAGTAAAAATACATATGACGACATTGAACAACTGAACAATACAGGGTTGGCCTCAGATTCACGAACCTATATCATGTATATATATATATTAACACATAATATTGTAATTGAACAATGTTGTATATATATATTTATTATAATATTTTATTAAACTGTAACTTATGGTTATAGATATATAATGTGTTGAATTCAATATTTATATATGTGTTTATTACTACTTATAATATCTTAAAATATTTTTATACAATATATGTAATTTAGTTATTATTACAGTTATTAATATTTCATATGAAAATATAGTATGTAATATACTTTTTAAATACAAGTCTCTTTTGTTTGTAAAATTAATATTTATAATACTATTAAGGTAAAGATATTAATACCTATGATAAAAATGATAGTTTTACTAATATTGATTCTCTTAATAATAATATAGTTGTAAAAATACCAATTTTTAATAATAATGCTAATAATGATAATGATAATATTAATAATAGTAGTACTTATGTTAATAGTGATAATAATAATAATTACAGAGATATCTATTTTGTTAATTATGGTTATAAGTTTAATTATAACCCTTCTAATAATCATATTAATAATAGTAATAATAGTTATACTAGTAGTAAAATGTTAAAGTTTTATTTTAAATGATATTAGTAAACACATTAGTAATAATAATATTCGTATTTGTATCTATAAATGGGTTTCTATCATACATCATACATTTGTAGTAATACCTATCTTAATAATTATAAAACTAATAATAGTAATAATAATAAATATAATAATGATAATCAAAATTAATAAGGAAAACTACCTCACAATGAAAGAGTCCCAAAAAGAATAAAGATGCCTACGCACGGGCTCGAACCCTTGACCTCTCGCATACCCAACAACACCCTTAACCAATTCCTCTACCTTGCTTTTCTGATTTAACTTCTAGTTTAATTATATTTATCTCGATTTAGAAGCAGCCTGCATGCATATTGGGTCACAGCCCAACAAGGTGTTTGAATCTCGGCCCATCAGGACATTTACGATGGATTCAGCCCAATTTCGAACAGGCCAACATTATAGTCCGAATTTTTGACTCAGTACTGACCCCATACTTATGTTTATTTGATCACAGCAAATCCATTCCATTTGCAACCTTATTAATCTATAACGAAACCCAATTAGTATATCTGCATGTTTCAGTTTACCATCAACGATAATCATCATCGTTTCTATCATTCTCATGTACATCACGTATCATTGTTATCATACCTAATCATCACGACCGTTATTGTTATTATCATTATTTTTGTATCATCCTCATAACAACATCAACACCTTGAAGATTCACATAAAATCATACCCAATCGTTTATTTATATTGAATCATAATTATCCATTATCATCGTGATTTTCTTACTTCATCATCATCTTAACTAACATCATTTTAATCTAATCTAACATCATCATTACCTTGAATATCGCATGTGACATGTGGGTTTGATGCCCTTGACCCACAATAGAACAAAGTATCATATTTAAATTGTAGTGACCCGAACTTTTCCATGTTTATATATATTAATTGAGATTGATATTTACATGATTAAATGTTTCCAACATGTTAAGCAATTAAACTTGTTAAGACTTGATTAATTGAAATATGTTTCATATAGACAATTGACCACCCAAGTTGACCGGTGATTCACGAACGTTAAAACATGTAAAAACTATACGATGACATATATATGGTTATATATATAGTTAACATGATTTTATTATAAGTATGTATCTCATTAGGTATTTTAACAATGAGTTATATACATAAAAATGAGACTATTAATTTAAGAAACTCGAAAACGATATATATAACGATTATCGTTATAACAACGTCTTACTAGATACATATGAATCATATTAAGATATTGATACACTTGGTTAATTATGTTAAATGATAAGTAAATATATTATTAATTGTATTAACAATGAATTACATATGTAAAAATAAGACTACTAACTTAATGATTTCGAAACGAGACATATATGTAACGATTATCGTTGTAACGACATTTAACAGTATATACATCATACTAAGATATATTATATATCATAATATCATGATAATATAACAATTTAACATCTCATTTGTTATAATAAACAATGGGTTAACAACATTCAACAAGATCGTTAACCTAAAGGTTTCAAAACAACATTTACATGTAACGACTAACGATGAGTTAACGACTCAGTTAAAATATATATACATGTAGTGTTTTAATATGTATTTATACACTTTTGAAAGACTTCAATACACTTATCAAAAGACTTCTACTTAACAAAAATGCTTACAATTACATCCTCGTTCAGTTTCATCAACAATTCTACTCGTATGCACCCGTATTCGTACTCGTACAATACACAGCTTTTAGATGTATGTACTATTGGTATATACACTCCAATGATCAGCTCTTAGCAGCCCATGTGAGTCACCTAACACATGTGGGAACCATCATTTGGCAACTAGCATGAAATATCTCATAAAATTACAAAAATATGAGTAATCATTCATGACTTATTTACATGAAAACAAAATTACATATCCTTTATATCTAATCCATACACCAACGACCAAAAACACCTACAAACACTTTCATTCTTCAATTTTCTTCATCTAATTGATCTCTCTCAAGTTCTATCTTCAAGTTCTAAGTGTTCTTCATATATTCTACAAGTTCTAGTTACATAAAATCAAGAATACTTTCAAGTTTGCTAGCTCACTTCCAATCTTGTAAGGTGATCATCCAACCTCAAGAAATCTTTGTTTCTTACAGTAGGTTATCATTCTAATACAAGGTAATAATCATATTCAAACTTTGGTTCAATTTCTATAACTATAACAATCTTATTTCAAGTGATGATCTTACTTGAACTTGTTTTCGTGTCATGATTCTGCTTCAAGAACTTCGAGCCATCTTTTCCAGTAGGTTTATCCAAGGAACTTAAGGTAGTAATGATATTCATAACATCATTCGATTCATACATATAAAGCTATCTTATTCGAAGGTTTAAACTTGTAATCACTAGAACATAGTTTAGTTAATTCTAAACTTGTTCGCAAACAAAAGTTAATCCTTCTAACTTGACTTTTAAAATCAACTAAACACATGTTCTATATCTATATGATATGCTAACTTAATAATTTAAAACCTGGAAACACGAAAAACACCGTAAAACCGGATTTACGCCGTCGTAGTAACACCGCGGGCTGTTTTGGGTTAGTTAATTAAAAACTATGATAAACTTTGATTTAAAAGTTGTTACTCTGAGAAAATGATTTTTATTATGAACATGAAACTATATCCAAAAATTATGGTTAAACTCAAAGTGGAAGTATGTTTTCTAAAATGGTCATCTAGACGTCGTTCTTTCGACTGAAATGACTACCTTTACAAAAACGACTTGTAACTTATTTTTCCGACTATAAACCTATACTTTTTCTGTTTAGATTCATAAAATAGAGTTCAATATGAAACCATAGCAATTTGATTCACTCAAAACGGATTTAAAATGAAGAAGTTATGGGTAAAACAAGATTGGATAATTTTTCTCATTTTAGCTACGTGAAAATTGGTAACAAATCTATTCCAACCATAACTTAATCAACTTGTATTGTATATTATGTAATCTTGAGATACCATAGACACGTATACAATGTTTCGACCTATCATGTCGACACATCTATATATATTTCGGAACAACCATAGACACTCTATATGTGAATGTTGGAGTTAGCTATACAGGGTTGAGGTTGATTCCAAAATATATATAGTTTGAGTTGTGATCAATACTGAGATACGTATACACTGGGTCGTGGATTGATTCAAGATAATATTTATCGATTTATTTCTGTACATCTAACTGTGGACAACTAGTTGTAGGTTACTAACGAGGACAGCTGACTTAATAAACTTAAAACATCAAAATATATTAAAAGTGTTGTAAATATATTTTGAACATACTTTGATATACATGTATATATTGTTATAGGTTCGTGAATCAACCAGTGGCCAAGTCTTACTTCCCGACGAAGTAAAAAAATCTGTGAAAGTGAGTTATAGTCCACTTTTAAAATCTAATATTTTTGGGATGAGAATACATGCAGGTTTTATAAATGATTTACAAAATAGACACAAGTACGTGAAACTACATTCTATGGTTGAATTATCGAAATCGAATATGCCCCTTTTTATTAAGTCTGGTAATCTAAGAATTAGGGAACAGACACCCTAATTGACGCGAATCCTAAAGATAGATCTATTGGGCTTAACAAACCCCATCCAAAGTACCAGATGCTTTAGTACTTCGAAATTTAATATCATATCCGAAGGGTGTCCCGGAATGATGGGGATATTCTTATATATGCATCTTGTTAATGTCGGTTACCAGGTGTTCACCATATGAATGATTTTTATCTCTATGTATGGGATGTGTATTGAAATATGAAATCTTGTGGTCTATTGTTACGATTTTATATATATAGGTTAAACCTATAACTCACCAACATTTTTGTTGACGTTTTAAGCATGTTTATTCTCAGGTGATTATTAAGAGCTTCCGCTGTCGCATACTTAAATAAGGACAAGATTTGGAGTCCATGCTTGTATGATATTGTGTAAAAACTGCATTCAAGAAACTTATTTTATTGTAACATATTTGTATTGTAAACCATTATGTAATGGTCGTGTGTAAACAGGATATTTTAGATTATCATTATTTGATAATCTACGTAAAGCTTTTTAAAACCTTTATCTATGAAATAAAGGTTATGGTTTGTTTTAAAAATGAATGCAGTCTTTTAAAAACGCCTCATATAGAGGTCAAAACCTCGCAACGAAATCAATTAATATGGAACGTTTTTAATCAATAAGAACGGGACATTTCAGTTGGTATCCGAGCGTTGGTCTTAGAGAACCAGAATTTTGCATTAGTGTGTCTTATCGAGTTTGTTAGGATGCATTAGTGAGTCTGGACTTCGACCGTGTTTACTTGAAAAATGATTGCTTAACAAATTTTGTTGGAAACTATATATTTTTAACATGTGAATATTATGTGATATATTAATCTCTTAACGCGTTTGATATTATGTGATAGATGTCTACCTCTAGAACAAGTCCCATTGACTCACCTAATAATAATGAAGAGTCAAATGAAAATTGGAATGATTCGTGGACTGATTCACAAGTTCCCGAAGAGGAACCGGAAGAAGAGTCGGAACCGGAAGAAGAATCGGAACCAGAAGAAGAATCGGAACCGGATGAAGAAATAGAACCGGTGGGGGAAATAATAAAACGGTTAAGTAAAAGAAAATCCTCAACCAACCGACCAAGGTTAATTATGGTCAATGGTGTTTCCGCCAAGGAAGCAAAATATTGGGAGGATTACCAATTCTCCGATGAATCGGATTCCGACGAGAATTCCGATGATGTTATAGAAATTACCCCAACTGAATTTAAAAAGGCAAAAGAAAATAATAAGGGAAAGGGCATAAAAATACAGAAATCTAATTCCAACCCAGATGAACTTTATATGTATCGTCAACCCCCGAAGTCCTTAAGTTGTAACAATGACCCGGGAACCTCTAAACCACCAGGTTTTTCTAAACCAATGTGGATAACGACGGCTCGTATTAGGGGAAAATCATATATCCCTAGAAACTTGGCAAAACGAACCAAAACCGAAGAAGAAGAAACAAGCGAGTCGGAATAAGATAGTTGTATTCATGTGGTGTAATATATGTAATGTAGTTTGCTTATGCTTTATGATATATGTAAAAATTGCTTGTATTAATAAGTATTTTTTTTATGAATCTAACTCTTGTCTATTTTACAGTATAAAAACGCAAAATGACCCAATATTTTAAGAGACCTACCCGGAGACATGATTGATGAAATCTTGTCTAGAGTCGGTCAGAATTCCTCGGCACAACTATTTAAGGCGAGATCAGTTTGTAAGACATTCGAAGAACGTTCCAAGAATGTCTTGGTTTATAAGAGACTTTCGTTTGAAAGATGGGGGATATCACATTGGGAAACCCATAAGTTACGATGTGTTTACTTTGACGCATATATTGCGGGGAACCCAAATGCTATTTTACGCAATGGGTTAAGAAATTATTTTGACTCAATATATCCGAATATTGGACTTCGTGATTTAGAAAAAGCGGCAAACATGCAACATAAAGAAGCATGTTATGCTTACGGATTAGTAATGTTCGCTTCTCACCAAAGTGAGAACAAAAACATCGGGCTACAACTATTAAACAAAACGTTCCCACAAGTGACGGAGTCGGTAATTGGGGTAAGAAATGAGGTTTTTAGATTGTTACGGGACTGTTGGACATTACGTAACCCTCGTCCCTTTGACGACGTTACAACACGCTGTCTTATCAACGGCCATAACGGTTATGTTGCACAAGACCAAGGATGGGAAGTAGTCCTAGTAAAACCAGAATGCATGACTTGTTTCTGGACGTATGAATTACGTGTCTTTATTGCCTTTGCTGAACGACTTGTGTACTAGCTAGAATTATCTTCACAACTATCTTGTATCAAAGTTATTGTGTGCTATATTTCATGCTTTATGTAAAATAAGCGGTATTGTAAGTTTGTAAAATATTGTATAAAAGTTTGAACGCGAAATATTATTATAATCAGTTTTTCATATAGAATTGTAGTAGTTGAATTGTATATTAGCTACTAAGTATGAACTTAACGGGTAGGTACTGTAGCGACCCCGACAAATCGTCAAGTGACGGCGTCGGCTACGTGGGTCCCATTACCTGATTATAAGTCTTTAAGATAACGTTTGACCAAAATATGTCGCCTTCATTTCAAAATAAAGATTGTTTCAACGTTTACAAGAATTGTTCAACCAAAAGTTAAGTTACAACGTTATAAGTACGATTGAAATCTAGGCGACACGGTTTAAAGTAAAGTCAAAAGACGCTCCATGAAAAGCATGTATACTCGACATCCAATGCAAGTATCAAATAATGAGCGGAAGCATGTATCACATATCGTGCAAGACCTGAGAAAAACATAGAAATCTGTCAACGAAAACGTTGGTGAAATCATAGGTTTAGTAAGTAAATTGTATTGAACCACAAGGTTCTTTAAGAATTGCTCAACCAAAATCGTTCACATTCCAAAATAGTATTTGTATCACGAGCACCCAATTATCAAGGCTTAACCGAATCTTCCCTCTGAATTTTGAATTTAGTGTTAGAACTTACACTATACATTGTTGAAATTATATTTCATTCACTAACGGTAGCGAACCGTCTGAATGAGGGTTTGTTAAACCCGTATGGCCACACAACATAATTACACGCTTACACTTACACCCTGCAAGTGGAACTAATGATAATTGGATTGAGGACTTTTGTTCAAACTCGTATGCATCTTTGTACTCGTATTTGTTCACAATGTAAAAGCATGAAAAGTAAATAAGTATGAAATGTATGTGTTTCTCAGCCCACGATGTAAAGAATAAAAGTGATTGAAAAAGTGGGACTATGATCTCACCTCGAGTGCACGAGTATAAAAGTACTTCACAAAGTAAACGTGTGCATGAAAGTTGCTTAGCCTTGACCTAAACAAGTAAGTTGTATCAATTAACCGGTTACGACACAAGGTCGGGTGAAATGTGTTCAATTAGTCCTATGGCTCGTTACGACTCAATTAAGTATAGCATGTGAATCACGTTGTCAAGTTTCATACAAGAAACAAGTATAAAAGCATGTTAGAATGATTGTATAAAAGTTTGGTTAAGTTGACTAAAAGTCAAACTTGGTCAAAGTCAACGAAAAAGTCAACACGTTCGGGTTCGGTCCCGAACTATTTTTCTGAGGTTTTTATTCATATATAAGCATATTAGAACAAGTTTCATGTGAATCGGAGGTCGATAGCTAGTCAAACATTTCGCGTGAAATGCGCCAAAGTGAGCAGAATCTGGCCAGGCGATTCTGCGCGCCGCGCGGGGATGTGGCGCGCCGCGCCACTACCTGGCCAGAGAATTCTGGTCAGTTTTCAAAGTATGCACGAACCAAAACACAAACAATCACATTTTATGATCCGCAAACAATTAGAACATGTATTTTATATCATCGGAAAGCTATTTCGACAAGGAATACAACTAACCACATATCACTAATCAAAAACATCATTTACAATAACCGAAAACTCGTCAATTGATCAAGAAAGGTTTATTTTCAAAGTTTCAAGTTCGTAAAACGTATTTTATGATTCGGGAATCCAATTTACACATACGATATGCCGTTTTGAAAGTAATGAAGCATACATTACAACTAAACACTTACTAATAACATTTCATGGCATTCGAAACATCAAAAGTTCGTTTTAAGTCTATCAAACCCTAACCAAAATCCGCAAAAATCAATATTCATGTTTTTGAAGTTTCCTTAATCAACCTACGCATCAAAACGAAGCTAGTGATACTAGTAACACAATTAAAACATGCACTTTAACAATCTAACAACATTAACTCATCCAAAATCAAGGATTAAGCTAACCCATTTCAAATGTTCAAACTAGTTACTCAAAACAACGAATCGAGCAAACAAAACATATATTCATGTTATACACGAGCCATAGACACTAACTAACACAATTTCAAGTCAAAAACACGAATTTAAAGAAATCTAGAGTTTTAGAAATGTTACCCAAACGAGATGAAGTTTGTATCAAAATGTAGAGGATGAAGAGAGGATCACGAAAATGTAATCGGATTTGTTGTGAGCTTCCAAGATTGAATTTAGATGATGAATGATTGAATTGGGTGTTTGTGTGTGTTCTTGATAGAGAGAAAGAGAGAGAGGTGGAGGTGATTGAATGGAGGAGGGTGAAGGTTGACTAGTTGACCTAGTCATCTCTTTGCCCTCTTGGCAAGTTTAGTCCCTCAAGTTTCAAAGCGGGTGCGGGAATTAACCAAACGAATATTTTAAAAACGCTCGAGTAGACGAGTGATGTTATAATTAAATAGCGGGAATATAATGAACGTTACTCACGGAAACTATTAATTTAAATACGAAAGATTATGTTTTTTTTTTTTTTTAAAAAAAGACGGTGTTAAAATTAAATTTAACGGAAAAACGCGGGATGTTACATTATCCACACCTCAAAAGAAATTTCGTCCCGAAATTTAGTTGGAAGTAGTAGTTGTTGAATCTTCCTCGAGATCTTGCGTTGCCAATTCTACGAGTGAGGGAGGAGTACGTCCTTGGGTATTTCAACGAACCTGAAGGTCGGGGTCGTATGTTGTTTTAAGGTTTGGTTCCTTGATTTTATGGTTTCCGGTCCTCCTAGGAAGTGAGGTTTATCGTCGATAGTGAGTTCATCAAAGAAGATAACAAGTTCTCGTTTCGCAAAACACGTCTTTGAGTTGATACATCGAATGTAGGATAACGGAGACCCAAAATGAGTCGGAAAAGTCTAAACGGCTAGCGACGGGTCCAAAACACCCCAAGAATTTAAAGGATCAAAATATCGCGGATTTAGCTTCCTACGTTTTCCCGAAACGGATTGCACTTTTCCAAGGTGCGACTCTTAACGTGACGCGGTTTCCCACGTGGAATTTGAAATGTTTACGTCTAACATCGGCGTAGCTCTTGGTGATTACGAGTCGCGTAGGGTTTTACCTGAATATGAATAAATTTTCTCGGTTGCTCATGAACAACCTCGGCCCCGGTGAATTGATCATCGTTTACTTGGTTCGACAAAGGAGAATGACGTTTCCGGTCACATGTGGTTTCAAAAGGTGTGACGTTAAAACTCGAATGAA
The DNA here is from genome assembly GCF_046630445.1 of Rutidosis leptorrhynchoides. Lineage (NCBI taxonomy): Eukaryota > Viridiplantae > Streptophyta > Magnoliopsida > Asterales > Asteraceae > Rutidosis > Rutidosis leptorrhynchoides. Next base: position 167,521,781 of record NC_092343.1, read on the forward strand.
AATCATTGTAGTATGAGGATTCGGTTAAGGAAAATACTTTTCTCAAGTAAATTTGAAGTTGGTAATACAAATTCGTATTATGGTTTTCAAGACTTAAATCGTATGTTTGTTCGGTCCGTCGGGTTTTGGATGATACGCGGTACTCATGTCTAAGCGGGTTCCCAAGGTTCCTTGTAAAACTAGAAGTGAAACGAGTATTTCGATACAGAATAATTGACAAGGATACACCGTGTTGGAATAGAATCTCTTAAGATACGTTTGAACAAGTTAGTTAGGGTTCGAAAAATGTTCGTTAGGACTATTCACCCTCATGGCGAATACTAATGTAATATGAGGAATTTCTCTATCCATGGAGAAATGTTACAAGGAGTTTCTTTAAACGAAAATGCGAGCGATAAAGATAGGAGTGAAATGAGGACTTAGAATAGGATGAGCTTACATCTCGAGGTTGCCATAACGTGCCTCTAGTTGTCAAAAGTTGAAGTCTGAAAGAGAAACGAGGTAGTACACGTAGTTGTATAGTTCGGGGTTGAATAATAGTTGACCGATTATCAGAAACACAAGGGCGTTAAGTCAAAGAAGAGTGAAGTATCGTTGGATTGTGTGCTATCTTAAATTCCAGTAATATCAGACGGTAACGGTGAAATATCAGAGGTGTGTAGTGTGGTACGTGATGACGAGAAAATTGATCGGATCCACAATTTAGTATTCGACTTCTTCGTGCAAAATAACGAATTTTAGTTACGTTAATTTTTGAGTCGAGAGAGTATGCCTTTCGGCGTTCATGTAGAAATATTTCCATGTTTGAGTTCCATCTGTTGTTATACGATTTTAACTAGAAATGTTGGTGTGAAGAATCACGCTCAAGGTTCGAACACGGAGAGGTTTAAAGTTTTCCCTTAGTGAGTTAACGAGTTTAAAAGTCGGGTAACACGAGAAAAGTCAGAAATGAATCTTCGGTGATAACAGGCGAGTTCTAAGATTTTACGAATACAAGTCTGAGTTGAGAGAGTTTCATGATCACGTGTGGCTTGATTTCGAGATTGATTGTAATGCCTTGACCATTAACATCCTGGTCTAGAAAATTTGACTTCGTTTAACAGAAATTCTCACTCGGAGAATTTGGTATAGAGTTGCTCTTTTCTCAAAGTTCGAGCGTAAGATGATGATGTTGTTCGTTTGCCTTCTTTACTTGAATAAGTTAAGATGTCATCTATAAATGTGATAACAGATTTGTCTAGATAAGTTGCATACGTGGTTTAGGAGGTTCATGAATACGGACGAGCCTTGGATAAATCGAATGGTACTAAGAGGGATTTACAACTAACGTTGCGAGTTCGGAAAAGACTCAGGAGACATCGTCTCCCTTAACCCCCAATTGATGATAACCGGAACGGAGGTCGTTTTGGAATACACACGGGATTCATGCAAGAAGTCATGAGGTCATGGATGCGAGGGAGAGGGTATCGGTTTCCAACCGAAAATTACTCAGTTCACGATAATATATACAAGATGATGGGGAAACATTATTTTTTTTTTTTTTATTTTTTTTTTTTTTTTTTAACGAATAGGTTCCGAGCTCCCTAGTTCTATAGGTGTCAAGTCAAAAGTCTTAACGTATATCCTCCAATAAAATTTATAGGCACACAATATTTTTCGTTGGTCACTTAAATCGTCTAAGTAATATCTAGGGAAAAAAAAGTGGAATGTAAAGAGCACGAGTCAAAGACTTGGTTAATAAACATCTAGCGGTAATCGAATCGAATAAGTATGAAATATACTGTTTGTTGTGAAGAAACGTACCCGTGACTAGTCCATCGTCGTCTCGGGCATCCTAGGTGTCGATGTTGAAAGTTCAACGGCGTGCGTTGGGGTTGATTTTCTTGTTTGGGCACGCACTCCTAAAATGACCCGGTTGGCCACATTCAAAACAAACACCCGTCTTGGGTGCATTGTGCTCCTTTTGGGGGACGGGAGCGGTATTCCAACAATCGTGGGCTATATGGCCACTTCTTTGACACTTCAAGCAAAATGGTTTGCCACATTCACCTAAATGATGTTTGTAGCACTCGTTACAATACGGTAGGTGTCCGGTATAACCTTTCTTGCCGTTGGGGATGAAGGGCTTCTTGGCGGGGTTGTTGTAATTGCTTGATTGGGGGGCTTCCCATTTTCTTTTGTTGTCACCCGACTTATCCTCGGCTTTACGTGCCGGCACTTCAATCTCGTCCACTGTTTCAATCAATTGGCGGGCCATATTCAAAGCCTCTTGGTGGTTAGCGGGTTTGGATGACATTACTCCTTGTTTGATGCTCTTGGGGAGACCATCCATGTAAAGTTCAACCCTTAAAGATTCGGGGTTCACAAGATTTGGGCACATCAAAGCAAGTTCGGAGAATCGTTGATTATAGGCCTTAAGGTCATTCCCGACCGCTTTTAAAGTTCTTAGTTCGTGTTCGAGCTTACGGGTCTCTTCGCGCGGGAAGTATTCGGTGATCATCTTTTTCTTTAAGTCGGCCCATGAGAGTGTGTGGGCTTCATCGATACCCACCGACAGCACATACGTATTCCACCATGTGAGGGCGATACCGGCAAAAGTGTGGGTGGAATATTTGACTTTGTCTTGGTCCCGACAACCGCTTATGCTAAAAACGGCTTCTGTTTGCTCAAACCATCGGGTGAGCACAACCGGTCCTCCGGTCCCATCGAAGGTGTGAGGTTTGCACCCCATGAAAGTTTTGTAGGAGCAACCCTCGTTTGAATTTCCGGCTCCATGGTTGTTATGGTTGTGGTTGTTATTGTTGTTGTTGGAGGAGTGACCGGTCATGGCCGCATCCACGGCAGTGGCTATCATACGTTGGAGGGCTTGTTCGGGAGTTTCGGGAGGAGCGCGTCGACGAGCCATTGTTCCTTCATGACACAAGAATATCGTTGGTTAGTATTTTCAACAATACTAACCGGAGTATGGAATAAGGATAGAGAGAAAATTTTCCTTGATTCGCCCTAAATTCTTTATGTCATAATGTCGGAACGTCCATGTGAATCACCGTAATATAATCCCGGAAATTATATTACCCTGATTCTCATGTGCATTTAACATTACTTCATAAAGTCAAGGTGGCGCGTCAACAAAATTTATCAACGTAAGATCAAGATCGAATACGAGTTAGATATGATAGAAGAGTTCGAGTATAAATGCACAAATAGTCAAGTAATTCCTACTGCAGTCTATATGCCGGTTGTAGTCTAGATTCACCTATGTACCCTGTGACTCGGGGTGGACACAAATGAACTCTAAATCCCTACAACCAAGGCTCTGATACCAACTGTAGCGACCCCGACAAATCGTCAAGTGACGGCGTCGGCTACGTGGGTCCCATTACCTGATTATAAGTCTTTAAGATAACGTTTGACCAAAATATGTCGCCTTCATTTCAAAATAAAGATTGTTTCAACGTTTACAAGAATTGTTCAACCAAAAGTTAAGTTACAACGTTATAAGTACGATTGAAATCTAGGCGACACGGTTTAAAGTAAAGTCAAAAGACGCTCCATGAAAAGCATGTATACTCGACATCCAATGCAAGTATCAAATAATGAGCGAAAGCATGTATCACATATCGTGCAAGACCTGAGAAAAACATAGAAATCTGTCAACGAAAACGTTGGTGAAATCATAGGTTTAGTAAGTAAATTGTATTGAACCACAAGGTTCTTTAAGAATTGCTCAACCAAAATCGTTCACATTCCAAAATAGTATTTGTATCACGAGCACCCAATTATCAAGGCTTAACCGAATCTTCCCTCTGAATTTTGAATTTAGTGTTAGAACTTACACTATACATTGTTGAAATTATATTTCATTCACTAACGGTAGCGAACCGTCTGAATGAGGGTTTTTAAACCCGTATGGCCACACAACATAATTACACGCTTACACTTACACCCTGCAAGTGGAACTAATGATAATTGGATTGAGGACTTTTGTTCAAACTCGTATGCATCTTTGTACTCGTATTTGTTCACAATGTAAAAGCATGAAAAGTAAATAAGTATGAAATGTATGTGTTTCTCAGCCCACGATGTAAAGAATAAAAGTGATTGAAAAAGTGGGACTATGATCTCACCTCGAGTGCACGAGTATAAAAGTACTTCACAAAGTAAACGTGTGCATGAAAGTTGCTTAGCCTTGACCTAAACAAGTAAGTTGTATCAATTAACCGGTTACGACACAAGGTCGGGTGAAATGTGTTCAATTAGTCCTATGGCTCGTTACGACTCAATTAAGTATAGCATGTGAATCACGTTGTCAAGTTTCATACAAGAAACAAGTATAAAAGCATGTTAGAATGATTGTATAAAAGTTTGGTTAAGTTGACTAAAAGTCAAACTTGGTCAAAGTCAACGAAAAAGTCAACACGTTCGGGTTCGGTCCCGAACTATTTTTCTGAGGTTTTTATTCATATATAAGCATATTAGAACAAGTTTCATGTGAATCGGAGGTCGATAGCTAGTCAAACATTTCGCGTGAAATGCGCCAAAGTGAGCAGAATCTGGCCAGGCGATTCTGCGCGCCGCGCGGGGATGTGGCGCGCCGCGCCACTACCTGGCCAGAGAATTCTGGTCAGTTTTCAAAGTATGCACGAACCAAAACACAAACAATCACATTTTATGATCCGCAAACAATTAGAACATGTATTTTATATCATCGGAAAGCTATTTCGACAAGGAATACAACTAACCACATATCACTAATCAAAAACATCATTTACAATAACCGAAAACTCGTCAATTGATCAAGAAAGGTTTATTTTCAAAGTTTCAAGTTCGTAAAACGTATTTTATGATTCGGGAATCCAATTTACACATACGATATGCCGTTTTGAAAGTAATGAAGCATACATTACAACTAAACACTTACTAATAACATTTCATGGCATTCGAAACATCAAAAGTTCGTTTTAAGTCTATCAAACCCTAACCAAAATCCGCAAAAATCAATATTCATGTTTTTGAAGTTTCCTTAATCAACCTACGCATCAAAACGAAGCTAGTGATACTAGTAACACAATTAAAACATGCACTTTAACAATCTAACAACATTAACTCATCCAAAATCAAGGATTAAGCTAACCCATTTCAAATGTTCAAACTAGTTACTCAAAACAACGAATCGAGCAAACAAAACATATATTCATGTTATACACGAGCCATAGACACTAACTAACACAATTTCAAGTCAAAAACACGAATTTAAAGAAATCTAGAGTTTTAGAAATGTTACCCAAACGAGATGAAGTTTGTATCAAAATGTAGAGGATGAAGAGAGGATCACGAAAATGTAATCGGATTTGTTGTGAGCTTCCAAGATTGAATTTAGATGATGAATGATTGAATTGGGTGTTTGTGTGTGTTCTTGATAGAGAGAAAGAGAGAGAGGTGGAGGTGATTGAATGGAGGAGGGTGAAGGTTGACTAGTTGACCTAGTCATCTCTTTGCCCTCTTGGCAAGTTTAGTCCCTCAAGTTTCAAAGCGGGTGCGGGAATTAACCAAACGAATATTTTAAAAACGCTCGAGTAGACGAGTGATGTTATAATTAAATAGCGGGAATATAATGAACGTTACTCACGGAAACTATTAATTTAAATACGAAAGATTATGTTTTTTTTTTTTAAAAAAAAAGACGGTGTTAAAATTAAATTTAACGGAAAAACGCGGGATGTTACAGGTACTACCCGAATTTAAACTTATAAAACGCTAATATGAAGAAAAAGCTTTTATAAATGAGTTCATATTATGCTACGAAATACTATTAACTACTCTTAATATTCTGTATGATTAACTTGTTCCATTTAACTATTTTGAAGGAAATGGCACCGACTACTCGACACACCGTGAATATGAATGAAGAGGAATTCCGTACTTTTCTAGCTTCAAACATAGCCGCAGTACAGGCTGCGCTACATACCAACAATAACCTTGGATCTAGCAATACAGGAAATCGTGTAGGATGCACCTACAAAGAATTCACTGCCTGCAAACCTTTGGAATTTGATGGAACCGAAGGACCGATCGGATTGAAACGGTGGACCGAGAAGGTTGAATCGGTGTTTGCCATAAGTAAGTGTACTGAAGAGGACAAAGTGAAGTACGCTACGCATACCTTCACAGGTTCTGCGTTAACATGGTGGAATACCTATCTAGAGCAAGTGGGACAAGACGATGCGTACGCACTACTGTGGTCAGCATTCAAGCACTTGATGAACGAGAAGTACCGTCCCAGAACCGAGGTCAATAAGCTCAAGACAGAACTTAGAGGGTTACGAACCCAAGGATTTGATATTACCACGTACGAAAGACGATTCACAGAATTGTGCCTATTGTGTCCGGGAGCATTCGAAGATGAGGAAGAGAAGATCGACGCGTTTGTGAAAGGATTATCGGAAAGAATCCAAGAAGATATAAGTTCACACGAGCCCGCCTCCATACAACAGGCATGTAGAATGGCTCACAAACTAGTGAACCAGATTGAAGAAAGAATTAAAGAACAGACTGCTGAAGAGGCCAATGTGAAGCAAGTCAAAAGAAAGTGGGAGGAAAATGGTGATAAGAATCACCAATACAACAACAACAGCAATTATAACAATAATCGCAACAACTATCCTAACAATCGCAACATCAATCGCAACTACAACAAACGGCCCAACAATAACAACAACAACAACAACAACAACAACAACAACCACAACAATCATCTTAACAACAATAATAACCGCAACAACAACAACAATCAGAAGCAGCTATGCCAAAGGTGTGAAAAGTATCACTCGGGGTTCTGCACCAAATTTTGCAACAAGTGTAAAAGAAATGGTCATAGCGCGGCGAAGTGTGATGTCTACGGACCAGGGGTTAACAGAACGAAAGGAACAAATGGTGTCGGAACGAGTAATGGCGGAGCATGTAGTATCGGAGCAAGTTATGCCAATGTAGTTTGTTATAAATGTTGAAAACCGGGCCACATTATTAGAAATTGCCCGAACCAGGAGAACACGAATGGACAAGGCCGCGGAAGAGTTTTCAATATTAATGCGGCAGAGGCACAGGAAGACCCGGAGCTTGTTACGGGTACATTTCTTATTGACAATAAATCTGCTTACGTTTTATTTGATTCGGGTGCGGATAGAAGCTATATGAGTAGAGATTTTTGTGCTAAATTAAGTTGTCCATTGACGCCTTTGGATAGTAAATTTTTACTCGAATTAGCAAATGGTAAATTAATTTCAGCAGATAATATATGTCGGAATCGAGAAATTAAACTGGTTAGCGAAACATTTAAAATTGATTTGATACCAGTAGAGTTAGGGAGTTTTGATGTGATAATCGGTATGGACTGGTTGAAAGAAGTGAAAGCAGAGATCGTTTGTTACAAAAATGCAATTCGCATTATACGAGAAAATGGAAAACCCTTAATGGTGTACGGAGAAAAGGGCAACACGAAGCTACATCTTATTAGTAATTTGAAGGCACAAAAACTAATAAGAAAAGGTTGCTATGCTGTTCTAGCACACGTCGAGAAAGTACAAACTGAAGAAAAGAGCATCAATGATGTTCCCATCGCAAAAGAATTTCCCGATGTATTTCCGAAAGAATTACCGGGATTACCCCCACATCGATCCGTTGAATTTCAAATAGATCTTGTACCAGGAGCTGCACCAATAGCTCGTGCTCCTTACAGACTCGCACCCAGCGAGATGAAAGAACTACAAAGCCAATTACAAGAACTTTTAGAGCGTGGTTTCATTCGACCAAGCACATCACCGTGGGGAGCTCCTGTTTTGTTTGTCAAGAAGAAAGATGGTACATTTAGGTTGTGTATCGACTACCGAGAGTTGAACAAACTTACCATCAAGAACCGCTACCCACTACCGAGAACCGACGACTTATTTGATCAACTACAAGGCTCGTCTGTTTATTCAAAGATTGACTTACGTTCCGGGTATCAACAAATGCGGGTGAAAGAAGATGATATTCCAAAGACTGCTTTCAGAACACGTTACGGTCATTACGAGTTTATGGTCATGCCATTTGGTTTAACTAATGCACCAGCTGTGTTCATGGACCTTATGAACCGAGTGTGTGGACCATACCTTGACAAGTTTGTCATTGTTTTCATTGATGACATACTTATTTACTCAAAGAATGACCAAGAACACGGTGAACATTTGAGAAAGGTGTTAGAAGTATTGAGGAAGGAAGAATTGTACGCTAAGTTTTCAAAGTGTGCATTTTGGTTGGAAGAAGTTCAATTCCTCGGTCACATAGTGAACAAAGAAGGTATTAAGGTGGATCCGGCAAAGATAGAAACTGTTGAAAAGTGGGAAACCCCGAAAACTCCGAAACACATACGCCAGTTTTTAGGACTAGCTGGTTACTACAGAAGGTTCATCCAAGACTTTTCCAGAATAGCAAAACCCTTGACTGCATTAACGCATAAAGGGAAGAAATTTGAATGGAAGGATGAACAAGAGAAAGCGTTTCAGTTATTGAAGAAAAAGCTAACTACGGCACCTATATTGTCATTGCCTGAAGGGAATGATGATTTTGTGATTTATTGTGATGCATCAAAGCAAGGTCTCGGTTGTGTATTAATGCAACGAACCAAGGTGATTGCTTATGCGTCTAGACAATTGAAGATTCACGAACAAAATTATACGACGCATGATTTGGAATTAGGCGCGGTTGTTTTTGCATTAAAGACTTGGAGGCACTACTTATATGGGGTCAAAAGTATTATATATACCGACCACAAAAGTCTTCAACACATATTTAATCAGAAACAACTGAATATGAGGCAGCGTAGGTGGATTGAATTATTGAATGATTACGACTTTGAGATTCGGTACCACCCGGGGAAGGCAAATGTGGTAGCCGATGCCTTGAGCAGGAAGGACAGAGAACCCATTCGAGTAAAATCTATGAATATAATGATTCATAATAACATTACTACTCAAATAAAGGAGGCGCAACAAGGAGTTTTAAAAGAGGGAAATTTAAAGGATGAAATACCCAAAGGATCGGAGAAGCATCTTAATATTCGGGAAGACGGAACCAGGTATAGGGCTGAAAGGATTTGGGTACCAAAATTTGGAGATATGAGAGAAATGGTACTTAGAGAAGCTCATAAAACCAGATACTCAATACATCCTGGAACGGGGAAGATGTACAAGGATCTCAAGAAACATTTTTGGTGGTCGGGTATGAAAGCCGATGTTGCTAAATACGTAGGAGAATGTTTGACGTGTTCTAAGGTCAAAGCTGAGCATCAAAAACCATCAGGTCTACTTCAACAACCCGAAATCCCGGAATGGAAATGGGAAAACATTACCATGGATTTCATCACTAAATTGCCAAGGACTGCAAGTGGTTTTGATACTATTTGGGTAATAGTTGATCGTCTCACCAAATCAGCACACTTCCTGCCAATAAGAGAAGATGACAAGATGGAGAAGTTAGCACGACTGTATTTGAAGGAAGTCGTCTCCAGACATGGAATACCAATATCTATTATCTCTGATAGGGATGGCAGATTTATTTCAAGATTCTGGCAGACATTACAGCAAGCATTAGGAACTCGTCTAGACATGACTACTGCCTATCATCCACAAACTGATGGGCAGAGCGAAAGGACGATACAAACGCTTGAAGATATGCTACGAGCATGTGTTATTGATTTCGGAAACAGTTGGGATCGACATCTACCGTTAGCAGAATTTTCCTACAACAACAGCTACCATTCAAGCATTGAGATGGCGCCGTTTGAAGCACTTTATGGTAGAAAGTGCAGGTCTCCGATTTGTTGGAGTGAAGTGGGGGATAGACAGATTACGGGTCCGGAGATTATACAAGAAACTACCGAGAAGATCATCCAAATTCAACAACGGTTGAAAACCGCCCAAAGTCGACAAAAGAGCTACGCTGACATTAAAAGAAAAGATATAGAATTTGAAATTGGAGAGATGGTCATGCTTAAAGTTGCACCTTGGAAAGGCGTTGTTCGATTTGGTAAACGAGGGAAATTAAATCCAAGGTATATTGGACCATTCAAGATTATTGATCGTGTCGGACCAGTAGCTTACCGACTAGAGTTACCTCAACAACTCGCGGCTGTACATAACACTTTCCACGTCTCGAATTTGAAGAAATGTTTTGCTAAAGAAGATCTCACTATTCCGTTAGATGAAATCCAAATCAACGAAAAACTTCAATTCATCGAAGAACCCGTCGAAATAATGGATCGTGAGGTTAAAAGACTTAAGCAAAACAAGATACCAATTGTTAAGGTTCGATGGAATGCTCGTAGAGGACCCGAGTTCACCTGGGAGCGTGAAGATCAGATGAAGAAGAAATACCCGCATCTATTTCCAGAAGATTCGTCAACACCTTCAACAGCTTAAAATTTCGGGACGAAATTTATTTAACGGGTAGGTACTGTAGTGACCCGAACTTTTCCATGTTTATATATATTAATTGAGATTGATATTTACATGATTAAATGTTTCCAACATGTTAAGCAATTAAACTTGTTAAGACTTGATTAATTGAAATATGTTTCATATAGACAATTGACCACCCAAGTTGACCGGTGATTCACGAACGTTAAAACATGTAAAAACTATACGATGACATATATATGGTTATATATATAGTTAACATGATTTTATTATAAGTATGTATCTCATTAGGTATTTTAACAATGAGTTATATACATAAAAATGAGACTATTAATTTAAGAAACTCGAAAACGATATATATAACGATTATCGTTATAACAACGTCTTACTAGATACATATGAATCATATTAAGATATTGATACACTTGGTTAATTATGTTAAATGATAAGTAAATATATTATTAAGTGTATTAACAATGAATTACATATGTAAAAATAAGACTACTAACTTAATGATTTCGAAACGAGACATATATGTAACGATTATCGTTGTAACGACATTTAACAGTATATACATCATACTAAGATATATTATATATCATAATATCATGATAATATAACAATTTAACATCTCATTTGTTATAATAAACAATGGGTTAACAACATTCAACAAGATCGTTAACCTAAAGGTTTCAAAACAACATTTACATGTAACGACTAACGATGAGTTAACGACTCAGTTAAAATATATATACATGTAGTGTTTTAATATGTATTTATAAACTTTTGAAAGACTTCAATACACTTATCAAAATACTTACAATTACATCCTCGTTCAGTTTCATCAACAATTCTACTCGTATGCACCCGTATTCGTACTCGTACAATACACAGCTTTTAGATGTATGTACTATTGGTATATACACTCCAATGATCAGCTCTTAGCAGCCCATGTGAGTCACCTAACACATGTGGGAACCATCATTTGGCAACTAGCATGAAATATCTCATAAAATTACAAAAATATGAGTAATCATTCATGACTTATTTACATGAAAACAAAATTACATATCCTTTATATCTAATCCATACACCAACGACCAAAAACACCTACAAACACTTTCATTCTTCAATTTTCTTCATCTAATTGATCTCTCTCAAGTTCTATCTTCAAGTTCTAAGTGTTCTTCATATATTCTACAAGTTCTAGTTACATAAAATCAAGAATACTTTCAAGTTTGCTAGCTCACTTCCAATCTTGTAAGGTGATCATCCAACCTCAAGAAATCTTTGTTTCTTACAGTAGGTTATCATTCTAATACAAGGTAATAATCATATTCAAACTTTGGTTCAATTTCTATAACTATAACAATCTTATTTCAAGTGATGATCTTACTTGAACTTGTTTTCGTGTCATGATTCTGCTTCAAGAACTTCGAGCCATCCAAGGATCCATTGAAGCTAGATCCATTTTTCTCTTTTCCAGTAGGTTTATCCAAGGAACTTAAGGTAGTAATGATGTTCATAACATCATTCGATTCATACATATAAAGCTATCTTATTCGAAGGTTTAAACTTGTAATCACTAGAACATAGTTTAGTTAATTCTAAACTTGTTCGCAAACAAAAGTTAATCCTTCTAACTTGACTTTTAAAATCAACTAAACACATGTTCTATATCTATATGATATGCTAACTTAATGATTTAAAACCTGGAAACACGAAAAACACCGTAAAACCGGATTTACGCCGTCGTAGTAACACCGCGGGCTGTTTTGGGTTAGTTAATTAAAAACTATGATAAACTTTGATTTAAAAGTTGTTATTCTGAGAAAATGATTTTTATTATGAACATGAAACTATATCCAAAAATTATGGTTAAACTCAAAGTGGAAGTATGTTTTCTAAAATGGTCATCTAGACGTCGTTCTTTCGACTGAAATGACTACCTTTACAAAAACGACTTGTAACTTATTTTCCGACTATAAACCTATACTTTTTCTATTTAGATTCATAAAATAGAGTTCAATATGAAACCATGGCAATTTGATTCACTCAAAACGGATTTAAAATGAAGAAGTTATGGGTAAAACAAGATTGGATAATTTTTCTCATTTTAGCTACGTGAAAATTGGTAACAAATCTATTCCAACCATAACTTAATCAACTTGTATTGTATATTATGTAATCTTGAGATACCATAGACACGTATACAATGTTTCGACCTATCATGTCGACACATCTATATATATTTCGGAACAACCATAGACACTCTATATGTGAATGTTGGAGTTAGCTATACAGGGTTGAGGTTGATTCCAAAATATATATAGTTTGAGTTGTGATCAATACTGAGATACGTATACACTGGGTCGTGGATTGATTCAAGATAATATTTATCGATTTATTTCTGTACATCTAACTGTGGACAACTAGTTGTAGGTTACTAACGAGGACAGCTGACTTAATAAACTTAAAACATCAAAATATATTAAAAGTGTTGTAAATATATTTTGAACATACTTTGATATACATGTATATATTGTTATAGGTTCGTGAATCAACCAGTGGCCAAGTCTTACTTCCCGACGAAGTAAAAAAATCTGTGAAAGTGAGTTATAGTCCCACTTTTAAAATCTAATATTTTTGGGATGAGAATACATGCAGGTTTTATAAATGATTTACGAAATAGACACAAGTACGTGAAACTACATTCTATGGTTGAATTATCGAAATCGAATATGCCCCTTTTTATTAAGTCTGGTAATCTAAGAATTAGGGAACAGACACCCTAATTGACGCGAATCCTAAAGATAGATCTATTGGGCTTAACAAACCCCATCCAAAGTACCGGATGCTTTAGTACTTCGAAATTTAATATCATATCCGAAGGGTGTCCCGGAATGATGGGGATATTCTTATATATGCATCTTGTTAATGTCGGTTACCAGGTGTTCACCATATGAATGATTTTTATCTCTATGTATGAGATGTGTATTGAAATATGAAATCTTGTGGTCTATTGTTACGATTTTATATATATAGGTTAAACCTATAACTCACCAACATTTTTGTTGACGTTTTAAGCATGTTTATTCTCAGGTGATTATTAAGAGCTTCCGCTGTCGCATACTTAAATAAGGACAAGATTTGGAGTCCATGCTTGTATGATATTGTGTAAAAACTGCATTCAAGAAACTTATTTTATTGTAACATATTTGTATTGTAAACCATTATGTAATGGTCGTGTGTAAACAGGATATTTTAGATTATCATTATTTGATAATCTACGTAAAGCTTTTTAAAACCTTTATCTATGAAATAAAGGTTATGGTTTGTTTTAAAAATGAATGCAGTCTTTGAAAAACGTCTCATATAGAGGTCAAAACCTCGCAACGAAATCAATTAATATGGAACGTTTTTAATCAATAAGAACGGGACATTTCATAAATGATCAAGTGGGAACCTTTAGTTGGTAACTTTCGGCCAAGGATAAAGAAAGGCACAGCTCAAAAGTCGAATAATTTAAACAAAAGTAGATTAAAAGACCCCACTATGATCATTCCTACTAATATATAAATGAGGTGATGATTAAATTGGGTTTTAAAGTGACCCTCTTTATTCGACAGAATTGTTTAAGTAGGCATGAGATACTTTTGCAGCTGGACGAGCATAATAGGGAAAGGAAGAGGTGATTATTTTGGTTTGGAACTGATCCATATATCAGCAATACACGATGATGATGAATATGAAGTTTAAACAGAAAGAAAATAGTAGTGTAAAGAAACGGTAAGTGGTGTTTGGTTTCAAAATAGAAATATTATAGTGTAGCAGCTGCTGCAAATCATGGTTTCGATGGTGTGGTTTATTTGCAGATAGGTGTCGACGGTTATGGTGGTGATTGTATTGGTGATCATCGTGCAAACAGAAAACAATTAGTAACGAGAGGGATGGTGATTTACAGTTTGTTTTATTGGTGACAAGGAAATGAAAAGAAGCAGTAAATTGTATGAAAAGGTGGTGATTCATGGTTGATGATAGTAACGAGGAAGAACACAAAGAAGATGGTTTGGTTGATGATAAAGAAAAGAAGGATAAAGAAGGTGAAAAGAAGTATTTGTGGTTTTCTTTATTTTTCTATCTTTTATTTCCCAATTGAAATCACTGTTATATATTATGTGATGTATCGTTGAAATAAAACATGATGTGATTAATTGAGATGGACGTTTAACAGAACTCAGACAAGATTAAATCGCTTAGATATTAAAACAATAACATATAGATTTTTATTCCCCTGATTGGTACGATTATACAGTTGTTTAACAAATTTGAGGGATAAAAACACAATTAGGTACAGTTTGATGGTTACGTAAAACAATTTCTGAATTCCAAGTCTATATATGCTATTTTATATAATTGATTTTTGATAATTACAATTATAATTATATTACTAATAATCAAAATGCTAATAATAATAATAATATAATTTATAATAATAAATAATACTGATATTAATATTTGTTAATAATAATGTTAATAATAATGTTATTAAGGATAATATTAATAGAATATATTACTTTTATAATAATAATAATATTGATAATCTATAATGTTAATATTTTTAAATAATAATACCTAACAAAATACTAATATTAATCATATTAATTAACATATAAAATTCTTACTTCTGGTTATAATAATAATGATATTAACAATACTAATAATGTTAATAATAATAATATAATAAAACAAATGTATCAAATTTATATATATATCATAATATTAATAATACATAATTCATATATATATTTATATATATTTACTTTAATAACATCTTATTTATTTTGTATATTATTCTACACATTAATTCAATTGATTAAATGGTACTAGTATTAATTTAATTTAATATGTACCCTTATTCTTTTTAGTATATTTACATATACATATGTACTTATTTACAACATTTGTTCGTGAATCGTCGGGTATGGTCAAAGGTTAACTGGATGTATAACAACAGTTCAGAATTTTTGAGATCCGATTAAATAGACTTTGCTTATCGTGTCAAAATTATCTAAAGATAAAGTTTAAATTTGGTCAAAAATTTCCCGGGTCGTCACAATATTCTCCTTTACTCAAGATTATATGTGATCAACCACAAAGGCTCCATATAGTAAATCTTGAGAGCGGAGCTTCCAATATTTGTGTCTCACAAATATCTATGAACCTTGGTTGCAACCTTGCCCCACATTCACCATTTGATTGTTAACCAATCCAAGTTCATAATAGTCTAGACCTCACACTTGTTCCCACAAATGTGATCAACTACGAAATTTAGAATAATAGTTTATTCATGGATAAAATATGCAAAATTGGAACATGACTCATAATTAAATTAATACCATAATTATATTAATGAGTTTGAACTGATTCGTTCTGTTACAATACTTAAATAGATCAATTCCAATCACTAGAATATCGAAGCCCTAATGCACAAACATGTCCCTCATGTTTTGGCCCATGTAAAAGCTTCGTGAGTGGATCCGCAACATTTTGATCTGTGTGAACCTTGTGAATACATATCTTTCCCTTTTCAACCTCATCCCTGATGTAGTTGAATCTCCGCTCAATGTGACGAGTCTTTTGATGAGCACGAGGTTCCTTGATTTGAGCAATCGCACCCTCGTTGTCACAAAAGATCTCAAGAGGGTCCTGAATGGAAGGGACCACTCCTAAGTCGTCGATGAATTTCTTCATCCATGCAGCTTCCTGGGCTGCCAATGAGGCGGCAATGTACTCCGACTCTGCAGTGGATAACGCAACAACTTCCTGTTTTGAGCTCTTCCAAGAGACCGCACCACCATTCAACATGAAGACATACCCGGATTGTGATCGAGAGTCATCTCGATCAGTTTGGAAACTCGCGTCCACGTAACCTTTTACAGCGAGTTCCTCCTCACCATACCCATATATTAGAAACATATCCTTAGTCCTTCTAAGGTATTTCAATATACATTTAACCGCAGTCCAATGACTATTTCCTGGGTTATTCTGGTATCTACTTGTCAAGCTTAAAGCGCATGACACATCCGGTCTAGTACATATCATTGCATACATGATAGACCCAATAGCAGATGCGTATGGGACTTTCTTCATTCTCTCTTGTTCATCTTTCGTGGTAGGACACTGAGATGAACTGAGAACGGTTCCCTTTTGAATAGGTACCAAACCTTTCTTAGAGTTTTCCATCTTGAACCTTTTCAAGATTTTATCAATGTATGTACTTTGACTTAAACCTATCAATCTCTTAGATCTATTCCTATAGATCCCAATCCCCAATATGTATTGTGCTTCTCCAAGATCCTTAATGGAGAAGCAACTCTTTAGCCAAGTTTTGACTTCTTGCATTGTGGTAATATCATTCCCAAACAATAATATATCATCCACATATAGCACAAGGAACATTATAGAGCTCCCACTAGCCTTCTTGTATACACAAGCTTCATCACCATTTTTAATGAAGCCAAATTTCTTTGCCTCTTCATTAAAACGATGATTCCACATTCTAGATGCTTGTTTCAATCCGTAGATTGATTTCTTTAACTTGCATACCTTTTTAGGATTTTTCGGATCAACAAAACCTTCGGGCTGTACCATATAGACATCTTCCTCAAGATATCCATTTAGGAAAGCGGTTTTGACATCCATTTGCCATATTTCATAGTCATAGTGAGCAGCAATGGCAAATAATATCCTAATAGACTTTAGCATCGCCACTGGCGAGAAAGTTTCATCATAGTCAACCCCTTGAGTTTGAGTGAAACCTTTTGCTACAAGTCTAGCTTTGTATGTATCCAAGTTTCCATGTATGTCGGTTTTCTTCTTGAAAAGCCATTTGCAATCAACTAGCTTAGAGCTAGGAGGTTGCACAACAAGTTCCCAAACTTGGTTTTCATACATGGATTGCATCTCGGCGTTCATGGCTTCCTGCCATTTATCTTTATCAATCCTTGATAAAGCATCTTTGTAGTTTGTCGGTTCATCCAAATCAACCGTATAGCAACCATCCACGAGAAACCCATATCTCTCGGGAGGATTACTAATCCTACTAGATCTTCGAACGTCTTGTGTACCTTGATCATCCACTTGATCATTTTCAACATCCTCATGTTGAGTACTAGTGCCAACCAATTGTGTATCATCGGCTTGATCTTGTACCTCTACAAGATCTATCTTCCTTTCACCATTACCTTCCATAAGGAATTTGGTTTCAAGGAATTCCGCTTTTCGAGCAACAAATACCGTTTGCTCGGATGGATCATAGAAGTAATATCCCATGTCATCTTTGGGATATCCTATGAAGATACACTTTGTGGATCGAGCATGTAGCTTATTAGCTACATAACGCTTAGGATAAGCTTCACATCCCCATACTTTTAAGTATGAAAGAGAAGGTGGTTTTCCAAACCACATCTCATGAGGAGTTCGTTCCACTTTCTTGGTTGGGGCCATATTTAAAATACGAGCCGCTGAGCATAGACAATAACCCCAAAATGATAGAGGTAACGAGCTTCTTGCCATCATAGATCGAACTATATCCATTAGGGTTCGGTTTCTCCTTTCGGAAACTCCATTAAGTTGGGGTGTTCCGGGTGGAGTAAGTTGTGAGATAATCCCACAACTCCTAAGATGATCTTGGAAGGCATCGCTTAGGTATTCACCTCCTCTATTGGTACGAAGTACCTTAATTGTCCTATTGAGTTGATTTTGTACTTCGTTTTGATATTCTTTGAATGCTTCAAACGTTTCGTCCTTGTGTCTTAACAAGTAGACATATCCGAAACTACTGAAGTCATCAATGAAAGTAACGAAGTATCTTTCACCATTCCTAGTTATGGGCTTAAAGGGTCCACATACATCCGAATGTATTAATCCCAATAAGTCTTTAGTCCTTTCATAGGTCCCTTGGAAAGGTGCTTTTGTCATTTTGCCTTGTAAACAAGATTCACATACATCAAATGAGTCTAGTTCATTTGATTTCAAAAGTCCATTCTTTTGAAGTGTATGCATTCGGTTCTTGTTTATATGGCCAAGGCGACAATGCCATAAATAGGAATCACTCAAATCCCTTTTGAGTTTCTTGGTGCTTGTATGGTATATAGAGCTCGATGATGCGTCATCATGAACCAATTCATAAATTCCATTTGAAGGCGAAGCCTTGAAATAGAATACATTGTCTTTAGAAACATGAATATCATCATCAATAAAATTAACAACGTAACCACATTGTTTTAAGCGAGAAATAGAAATAATGTTTCTACACAAATCCGGAGCATACAAAACATTTTCTAAAATAAGTTCCAATCCGCTTGGAAGCTTCAAAATAAAATCTCCTTGAGCTTTAACATGCACCTTTGCACCATTGCCCATATAGAGACTTGATGTTCCCGCCTTATGATCACTTCTTTTGAACCCCTGCAAAGAATTGCAAATATGAGTTCCACATCCCGTGTCTAATACCCATGTATTAGAAGAAGTAATACTAAGCTCTATATATACCATATATATATTACCTGAGGTTTGCCCTGCATCCCTCTTGTCCTTCAACTCCTTAAGATAGACCGGACAGTTTCGTTTCCAATGACCCATCTCATCGCAACCGAAACATGGGTCTTCTTTGGGGTTTGCCTTCTCGGCTACCTTTTGCTTCTTAGTCTTGTTGATGGTTGGGGTAACCATCTTCCCTTTCCCTTTGCCTTGATGGGCGGGTCCTTTTCTCTTGGCCACCTTTGGCTTAGAGGTGTTACCTTTTGACCCACCTTGATCGATTGCTAACACGGGTAAAGCCCTTTTACCCATGCTAGTTTCCGCCGTTCTAAGCATACCGTGAAGCTCACCTATGCTCTTATCCATCCCATTCATATTGTAATTAATTACAAATTGATCAAACCTTTTTGATAGGGAGTTAAGGATAAGATCGGTGGCTAACTCATTAGATATGTTTAGGTTAAGGCGGTTAGCACGATCGATAAGGCTTTTCATCTTAAGTACATAAGATGAAACCGATTGGGTATCGTCCATACGACAAGCATGTAGCGCCCGAACCGTTTCGAAACGCTCGACACGCGCTTGTTGGAGGAACATCTCCTTCAATTGCGTTATCATGTCGTATGCACTATGATGCTCGAAATCCTTTTGGAGTTCGGGTATCATAGTCCCAAGCATTAAGCATGAGACTTGAAGGGAGTCGTGGCAATACTTATCGTAAGAGGCCATTGCCTCCATATCATTCTCATCCAGTTGATCGGGAATGGGGTCCTCAAGTACATACGCTTTATCCTCTTGTTTGAGGACAATCCGAAGATTGCGGAACCAATCCATAAAGTTGGTATGGTTGAGTTTGTCTTTCTCTAAGAGAGACCTTAACGATAGGTTGTTCATGTTAAGTGGTGCGTTTTGGATGTTGTTGTTGTTATTAGCGGCCATCTACAAAATTCAACAAAGTCCTTTTAAGTATCGATTTTAAATTTAATAAACAATACCCTTTTAATTTGTTTTATTAAATATTAGAATCCAACGGTAAATCAAATTTCGGTTAGGTGACCTTTATCCCGTCATTTGATTTAGCTAGGTAGTCATAATGACAATTGCAATCCTTTTGCAACTTCTAAGTTATGGGATCATGCAATCTTTTTGCATGGCATATTAATCCCATCAACGCCTATTTGTTCCTCATGCTTCGGTGACCCTAAGTTCATGATTCCCAAATCAAGTCGTCCTACTTGCGTGAACATGTAGACTTAACATACAAGTGGTTAGGTGACCTTTATCCCACATGTATGCGAAGTGTACCTTATTCATATTAGTTCACTCATGACGGTTAGGTGACCTTTATCCCATCAAGAGTTTCCTAATATGTCTAAGTGTTCATACAAAAGGATGGCGTTTAACTTGTTTACCTTGTTTTAGTTAAAGGGATTTTATGTTTTCTACATTCTAGTTTTAGAAAACAAAGTGCTATACACCAACATGCATTTGGTGTGTAGTGTTTTATGAAAAACTTATTTTCATGTCCTTTTAGTAAACCAATTACTAGTTATAAACCATTTCATTACCTTTTAAATAAACCATTTTATTTAGGTCTAATAACCAATTATTAGTGTCATTTTCTTATTTTTATTATAACCATTTATAATGTATTTTGCAAGTTGTAAACATGTGAAATTGTTGTAGCAACCAAACACATACACAAAACCATACAAGCATGCAAAATAAAAGTCCACAATCATGCCAAAGTGGTAAGCACTTGTTTAGCCAAAACAAGTGTTACCTAAAGGGTTAAACAAGTAAGAGATTTTAAACAAAATCTCCCACTTAATCTTGTAATCTTCAAAGTTCCATCTTGTAATCTTCTTCATGAATCTTCATTTTCTCTTTACAAAATTATATCCTAATACAATTCTTTTCTAGAAAATGAAATAACAACCTATTCTATTTTACAAACCAAATAGAATAAATTACATCAAGAAATTACAAGATTAATTACAAACCAAATAAATAATTATTACAAACCATAAGAATGAATAATCAACCAAATCACACACAAACATACCACCAAACACAAGGTCTAGGCATGATTGTGAACCACATTAAACAACAAAATTTGACCAAAAAATAAGTTCCAAACCCACTTTGGAACTCCCTAAAATTCGGCCAAAATAAGAACCCACCCAAAATCCAAAAGTTTTTACATTTTAGTTTCATGCATGTTACTAGATTGTAAGATTAGTGGATTTAAAAGTCATAAACAAGAAGCATATTTCAAAGACTTTGGCTCTAGATACCATTGATGGAATTTGACATACTTTTGAGAAACATGTTCTACATTTTAATAAGTTCATAAACCCATTTTATGAAGATAAAGTGAGCGGAAGCATGCAAGTATCATGTTATATATCAACCATTTTTAAAAGACAAATTCCATAAATATATCAAGTCTTGAAAAAATATGCTTACATACAACAAGTGGGTTTAGTAATTTTACCTCCTCAAGCTAGTTGAGGGTTACTTCAAAGATGATGAAGAAGATGATGATGAATGGAGCTCCAAAAGAATGAAACCTCAAGTTGTTATACCCCAAACTTGTGCACCAACACCTTGGCTTTTGGTTAGGATTTAATGACACTTAAAATAAGCAAAAATCAACTCAAGAACACCTCCAAAAGGCTCACAAAATTCGGCCAAAAATGGATGGGAGGAAGAGAGAAAATTGCTAGTAACTTGATGGAAGAGAAAATGTGCAAGTAACATTCAATGGGGTAGGTTGCTTGCATTTGTAGAAGTAAAAGGCATATTTAAAAGAGCCAATCACCTTACATGCATGCTACAACCTCCCATGCCCATTTATTTTATATAAATTCAAATTTTATAAAATAAACTTTTATACAATACATTTATATAATACTTGCACTTTTATTTTATTTATTTTATAAAACCAATTTATAAAATATAACATAAAATAATTAATTATTTAACCTATAAATAATTAAATCATTTATATATAAATTATTCCATAATTTATATATTCGTCAAGTAATTTTATTTTAGGAACCATTTTCTAAAATTCAAGTGTCGCGTATTTAACTAATGATCCAATCGTTAAGATTAAATACGTATAAGGTGTCAGTAAGCTTGTTATTGGGTATGACCCGACTTGGATCATAACACATTAGCCACATTAATTTAATATGTCTCTCGGGCATACGAAATACCTTCAAGACACAACTTGTCATGGGGCAAAACTTGAACGTTTAGTCTAAATATCACGCATTGGCATAACTTTTTGATCCTGCGGGAGATCAACTTTACAAACTAAATCTTGTGGTCTAAAATAACGACAAACTTTTTGTTAAACCTATGAACTTCACTCAACCTTTTTGGTTGACACTTTAGCATGTTTTGTCTCAGGTGCTGTTTGATTCAAGCTCTTATACTTACTGCTTATGTGATGCTACTTGGACATACGATCAAGAGATATCGCATTTATTACTTCTGCATGTGAACATTTACGATATTGTTATTTCTGTCATTGTAACAACATTTCATTTTCCGCTGCGTACTCATTAAAGTTAAATTCATCATTTAGTATTGTTCTCATTTATTATAATATGTTGGTATGTTTTGATATTAGTGACGTTCCTTCCAGACCCTAATGGGAGGATGATAATGCTAAAAACGAACATATATTTCATAGCATTATTCCTCAAGAAAGACAAGCTTTTAGTTGCAATTGTTCTATTTAAAAGTGATATTCGTTTAAATAATAAAAGGTGAAGACAAAAGACAGATTCGACGAATTGAAGACGCAAACGACCAAAAAGCTCAAAAGTACAAAATACAATCAAAGAGGTTCCAATTATTGATAAGAAATGTCTCGAAATTACAAGAGTACAAGATTCAAAACGTAAAGTACAAGATATTAAATTGTTCGCAAGGACGTTCGAAAATCCGGAACCGGGACCAGAGTCAACTCTCAACGCTCGACGCAACGGACTAAAAATTACAAGTCAACTATGCACATGAATATAATATAATATATAAATAATTCTTAAAAATTATATATATATTATATTAATATTTAAAACCATCGGCAGACTAAGATCCAATTTGGAGTGAGCTGTATTTTCAAACTCCGCGACTCGCGGAGTTTGAAGGCAAAAAATGCCGCGAGTCGCGGAGTATCCCTGAACTCAATTCCCTATAAAGCCAACCGAATTCTGATCATTTTTCACACTCATATATCCATCCTCTCTATATCTATACGTAAATATTTATATTTTAATTTTAATTTTAATTTTAATTTTAATCCTAATAATAAGGGTATGTTAGCGAATATTGTAAGGGTGTAAGTCGAAATTATGTCCGTGTAATGCTACGCTATTTTTAATCATTGTAAGTTATGTTCAACCTTTTTAATTTAATGTCTCGTAGCTAAGTTATTATTATGCTTATTTAATCCGAAGTAATCATGATGTTGGGCTAATTACTAAAATTGGGTAATTGGGCTTTGTACCATAATTGGGGTTTGGACAAAAGAACGACACTTGTGGAAATTAGACTATGGGCTATTAATGGGCTTTATATTTGTTTAACTAAATGATAGTTTGTTAATGTTAATATAAAGATTTACAATTGGGCATCCCTATAAATTACCATAAACACTCGATCGGACACGATGGGCGGGGTATTTATATGTACGAATAATCGTTCATTTAACCGGACACGGAAATAGATTAATAGCCACTAGAATAATTAAAACAGGGGTGAAATTATGTACAAGGACACTTGGTATAATTGATAACAAAATATTAAAACCTTGGGTTACACTCAGTCGACATCCTGGTGTAATTATTAAACAAAGTATTAAAATCTTGTTACAGTTTAAGTCCCCAATTAGTTGGAATATTTAACTTCGGGTATAAGGATAATTTGACGAGGACACTCGCACTTTATATTTATGACTGATGGACTGTTATGGACAAAAACCAGACGGACATATTAAATAATCCAGGACAAAGGACAATTAACCCATGGGCATAAAACTAAAATCAACACGTCAAACATCATGATTACGGAAGTTTAAATAAGCATAATTCTTTTATTTCATATTTAATTTCCTTTATTTTATATTTAATTGCACTTCTAATTATTGCATTTTTATTGTTATTGTATTTAATTGCACTTTTAATTATCGTAATTTTTAATTATCGCAAGTTTATTTTATCGAACTTTTATTATTCGCAATTTCATTATCGTTATTTACGTTACACTTTAATTTAAGTCTTGTATTTATTTTTAATATTTTACATTTGGTTTTAACTGCGACTAAAGTTTTAAAATCGACAAACCGGTCATTAAACGGTAAAAACCCCTCTTTATAATAATAATATTACTTATATATATATTTGTATTTTTATAAAAGTAAACTAATATAGCGTTAAGCTTTGTTTAAAGATTTTCCCTGTGGAACGAACCGGACTTACTAAAAACTACACTACTGTACGATTAGGTACACTGCCTATAAGTGTTGTAGCAAGGTTTAAGTATATCCATTCTCTAAATAAATAAATATCTTGTGTAAAATTGTATCGTATTTAATAGTATTTTCTGCTAAACTCTAATAGCTATTTTATATACACCTCGCATAACTATCAAGTTATTTTTGGCGCCGCTGCCGGGGAATCGCTTAAAAGCCGGAAGCGCAACGCTAATTAAAAAAAAGATTTTTAGTTTACTTTTATTAAAATTCGTTTTTATAAAAATACGTTTTAAATATTCAAAAATATTAAAAGAAAAACAAAAATATAAATATTTTTAGGAGTTTGATAAATATTTAAGTTTTATAAAGTTTCTTTAGTTTGTAAAAATATAAGTTTTATTTAATTTATTTTATAAATATATTTTATAAATATAAAACCGAAAAAAAATAAAAAATATATAAATAAATCTAGTTTTACGATTTTTATTTATAAAATTATAAAGTAGTTCTATTTTTATTTTAGTTTTTAAATATAAGTTTTTATTATATAAATATTTAGATTTTAAAACAGAAAAATATAAAACAGAAAAAAAAAACGTCAAATTTAAAACTGTACCAGAGTTGAATTTTGGAACCCCGCGACTCGCGGGGTTTGCTGCTTGAAATACCGCAACTCGCGGAGCCACTCTGACACCGACAGAAACCCTAATCTGCATTTAATTAGGAGTAATTAATTATTATTATTATTTAAACCCTAATTAGTTTATTATTAATATAATTTAGTTTTAATTAATTATAATTAGTTTTAATATATATAAAAATTAATATTTTTTATAAAAATAATATTTTTATAAAAATTGTATTTTTTTACAACTTTTAGTTTATTTTTATATTTTATCCCTTTTTAATTGTTTTAGCGTAATATTTGTATTTTTCGCTCATATTTAGTTTTAAACTTAGTTTTTGCCATAGTTATTTTTACTTCTAGATTTTTAGGCTTTGCCGTAAAATTCCTTAAGTGCTTTTTCTTTAGACTAAGATTTAGGTGCTTTAGAATTTTGCGACACCTTTTTAAGTTTTAGTTTCTTTTTAAGTTATTTCCATTTGGGATTTAGTTTTTCCTGTAAGCTTTAATATTTTTAGACGACTTTTACCAATGTATCAATTATCATTCCAATTAGTAATCTCAATTTGCGATTATAATTTTAAGTTAGTTGTAGTAATAAGGTTAGGTTAGTCAAGTGTTTTTAAGTTTTATAAGTTTCTTTTATTTTTCCGTCACCTTTTATTTTTCAACCATTTTTCTTTTTCGACCTTTTTCCGACACGCTCTTTTTCTTTCTTATTTCTCGCTATTCTAGTTTTAGGACATAGATTTTTACTCTACTTCATATCTAATTTTCTTAAAATTACGAAAATTTATTTTAAGTGGTTAAATTGATAGACATCAAAATTTTCTGGTTCGTAGTAATAGTTGGATTTATACGTGGACCGGGTTATTGGAGCCAAACAATCCTCAATTATATTGAGACCAAACGAATCCTGCCCCTCTGCTGCATCTGTTGGCTATTCGAAACGTGGGCAAAATCAGAAAAGTCTATTGATTGGATAACTTATTATAATTTTTCTTTCCTTTTAAAAACTAATAGGATATTCAGTGAATGCACCGAGCAAGACGTTCACCACCTTTTGTACGTTCACCACCTGTAACTAGATCAAGACATTTAGCAAATATTACTGCCGTTGATTTTTCTTTAGAATCGTCATCCAGTCGACCAAGTACTCCAGTTCAAATTTCCGATAATCCATTTTTTGAACCCGACCTCACAATTGAGAATCCGGAGAATATTCAGGAACGATTCGTAGATCCTGAACCACTAAACTTTCCTCCAGAACCACCAATCATTCAAACAGAGATTGTTGAGGAACGAACCATTAAATCAGAATCCTCTAGTGATTCCGATTCAACAAATTCAATTATGGAGAATCTGAAACCTTTAAGTATGGAAGACCGAATGAGAGCTAAATGCACTGGCCAAGGTCACGCAATTACTCATCCAGACATTAATGCGCCAGATTATGAAATCAAAGGACAAATTCTACACATGGTGACTAATCAATGCCAATTTAGTGGTGCGCCGAAGGAAGATCTAAATGAACATCTACGTACCTTTAATAGGATCTGCACACTATTTAAAATAAGAGAAGTGGAGGATGAACAGATATATCTCATGTTATTTCCCTGGACTTTAAAGGGAGAAGCCAAAGATTGGTTGGAATCGTTACCTGAAGGGGCGATTGATACATGGGACGTATTAGTTGAAAAATTTCTTAAACAATTCTTTCCGGCATCTAAAGCCGTAAGACTTCAAGCAGAAATTGTTACGTTCACACAGAAACCAAATGAAACTCTATATGAGGCGTGGACAAGATTTGGAAAGTTGTTGAGAGGATGTCCGCAACATGGTTTAGACACCTGTCAAATAGTACAAATATTCTACCAAGGATGCGACATCACTACAAGGAAAGACATAGATATAGCAGCTGGTGGTTCTATTATGAAGAAAATCGAAACTGATGCTTACAAAATTATTGATAACACTGCTTCCCACTCACATGAGTGGCACCAAGAAAAAGATATCGTTAGATCATCTAAAGCAGCTAGAGCCGATTCTAGCCAAGACTTAGATTCCATTTCCGCAAAGATAGATGCTGTCGAGAGATGAATGGAAAAGATGACTAAAGATATTCACTCAATACGAATTAGTTGTGAGCAGTGTGGAGGACCACATTTGACAAAAGATTGTCTCAGTATTGAATTAACAATGGAACAAAGAGAGAATATTTCATACATAAACCAAAGGCCTGGAAATAATTATCAGAATAATTACCAACCGCCAAGACCGATATACAATCAAAACCAGAATTATAACAGAAATATTCCATACAACAACCAACAAGGTCCTAGCAATCAACAAGTATCCAATAATACTTACAATCAGCAAAGACCTAATTTTCAAAACAAACCACCACAACAAACCGATGATAAAAAGCCGAATTTAGAAGATATGATGACGAAGCTAGTTGAAACTCAAACGCAGTTTTTCACATCTCAGAAACAAACTAATGAATAAAATGCTCAAGTATTTAGAAATCAACAAGCTTCTATTCAAAATCTGGAACAAGAAGTAAGTAACCTAGCAAGGTTAATATGTGAAAGAAAATCGGGAAGTCTACCTAGTGATACAAATGCTAACCCCCGGAATGAAATAGCTAAAGCTATTACCACAAGAAGTGGTACAACACTTAAACCACCTGAAATACCTGTAACTTCTGATGAAGCTATTCCTACTCCACAAGAACCCCAACCTGATCAAGATAAGGAAAAAGAACCGGTAGTTGAAAAGGTTAATGAAGATAACACAGTTAAGGCTAAACCTTATGTTAAACCATACCAACCACCACTTCCTTACCCGAGTAAAATGAAAAAAGAGAAACTTGAAGCCGAGCAATCCAAATTCTTGGATATGTTTAAACAGATAAATGTAAATCTTCCTTTCATTGATGTGATTTCAGGAATGCCTAGATATGCTAAATTCTTGAAAGATCTAATCTCAAATAGAAAGAAAATGGAAGAACTCTCGGCTGTTACCATGAATGCTAATTGTTCAGCAGTGCTGTTGAATAAGATACCTGAAAAATTATCTGATCCAGGAAGTTTCACAAATCCATGTTTTCTGGGTAGTCTTAGTTCAATAGAAGCATGGGCAGACTTAGGTGCTAGTATAAATCTAATGCCGTATTCACTATACGCTAAACTAGACCTTGGAGAATTGAAACCAACCAGAATAAGCATACAACTAGCCGATAGATCAATAAAATATCCTAGAGAGATAATGGAGAACATGCTAGTTAAAGTTGGTACTTTAGTATTTCCAGTAGCTTTTGTTGTTCTGGACATGGAAGAAGATTCTCAAGTTCCTCTCATATTAGGAAGACCATTCTTAAACACGGCTAAAGCAATGATAGATGTGTTCGGTAAGAAATTGACCCTAAGTATAGAGGATGAGAGTGTTAGCTTTTCAGTTGATAGAGCAATGCAACAACCACAATCTGCAGATGATACATGTTATTATATTCAAACTATAGATGCACATGCAGAATTATAAAAGAATTTCCAGAATTACAAGGAACAGGAGAATGTTCTTTAGGAGAAGGTAATGAACCAATTGATGAAGCTGAAATGTTAGCTACACTTATAGCTAATGGATATGAACCAACAACAGAAGAAATTTAAATGCTAAAAGAAGAAGACAGATATCGATATAAATCATCGATAGAAGAACCACCGAAATTAGAGTTAAAGCCACTTCCAAACCATTTGGAATACGCTTATTTACATGGTGAATCTGAATTACCTGTAATAATATCGTCTTCTCTTACTGAAAATGAGAAATCACAACTCATTTCTGTGTTGAAAGCTCATAAACCAGCCATTGCATGGAAGATTCATGATATTAAAGGAATAAGTCCTTCGTATTGCACACATAGAATCCTTATGGAAGAAGGTCATAAAACGTATGTACAACGCCAACGAAGACTAAATCCTAATATGCAAGATGTAGTTAAGAAAGAGATTATTAAACTGCTAGATGCAGGTCTAATTTATCCAATCTCTGATAGTCCATGGGTAAGCCCAGTTCAATGCGTGCCTAAGAAGGGTGGCATGACTGTCATTACAAATGAAAAAAATGAGCTTATTCCTACTAGAACTGTAACAGGATGGCGTGTGTGCCCTTATGGTACTTTTGCTTACAAACGCATGCCATTTGGACTTTGTAACGCTCCTGCAACCTTTCAAAGGTGTATGATGGTGATTTTTCACGACATGATAGAAGAATGCATGGAATTTTTCATGGATGACTTTTCAGTCTTCGGTGATACATTTGAATCATGTCTAGCAAATCTGGAACGAATGCTTATTAGATGCGAACAATCAAATCTAGTTCTTAATTGGGAGAAATGCCATTTCATGGTTAAAGAAGGCATCGTTCTTGGTCATAAAATTTCAAAAGAAGGAATTGAAGTGGATAGAGCTAAAGTAGATGTAATTGCTAAACTTCCACATCCCACCAATGTTAGAGGAGTTAGGAGTTTTCTAGGGCATGCCGGTTTTTACCGACGTTTCATAAAAGATTTTTCTAAAATTGCCACTCCTATGAATAAACTCCTAGAAAAGGATGCTCCATTCATCTTTTCCGATGAGTGTATCAAATCTTTTAATATTCTTAAAGAGAAACTCACTAATGCGCCGATCATGATAACACCAAATTGGAATCTACCATTTGAACTAATGTGCGATGCAAGTGATTTTGCAATGGGAGCCGTTTTAGGACAAAGGATTGAAAAACGATTTCAACCTATATATTATGCTAGTAAGACGTTACAAGGAGCACAAACGAACTATACAACTACTGAAAAAGAACTCCTTGCTATTGTCTTTGCTTTTGACAAATTTCGATCATATCTCGTTCTAGCAAAAACGGTGGTCTATACCGACCATTCTGCTCTTAGATACCTATTTTCAAAACAAGATGCTAAACTAAGATTAATCCGTTGGATCTTACTCTTACAAGAGTTTGATATTGAAATCCGAGATAAAAGAGGAGCAGAAAATCTCGCCGCTGATCATCTTTCTCGTCTTGAAAATCCCGAATTAGAAGTTCTAAATGAATCGGCCATACAAGACAACTTTCCTGATGAATATCTATTGAAGATAGATTATAAAGAAATTCCATGGTTTGCAGACTATGCAAACTACTTAGTATGTGGATTCCTTGAAAAAGGATTATCGTACCAAAGACGAAAAAAATTCTTCAGTGATATAAAACACTATTTTTGGGAAGATCCACATCTGTTTAAAAGTTGTCCCGATAGAATAATACGCCGATGTGTATTTGGAGATGAAGCTAGTAAAATATTAAACCATTGTCACACAGGACCAACAGGAGGGCATTATGGGCCTCAACTAACAGCAAGAAAAGTTTATGATGCTGGATTCTATTGGCCTACAATTTACAAAGACGCACACCTTCTTTGCAAATCCTGTGATGCTTGTCAAAGGGCCGGAAAAATAAGTCAACGTGATGAAATGCCACAAAATGTTATCCAAGTATGTGAAGTATTTGACATTTTGGGTATTGACTTTATGGGTCCATTTCCAAAATCTCATAATAATCTATATATACTCGTAGCCATTGATTATGTATCTAAATGGGCGGAAGCACAAGCTCTCCCAACTAACGATGCACGAGTTGTAGTCAACTTTTTAAAACGTCTTTTTGCAAGGTTTAGAACACCGAAAGCTTTAATAAGTGATCGGGGTACTCATTTTTGTAATAATCAACTTGAGAAAGTTCTTAAAAGATATGGAATAACTCATAAAATCTCCACCGCATATCATCCACAAACAAGTGGACAAGTTGAAAATACCAACCGAGCTTTAAAACGTATTCTAGAGAAAACCGTAGGATCAAATCCGAAGGAATGGTCCATTAAATTGGAGGATGCACTCTGGGCTTTTAGAACAGCCTACAAAACTCCAATTGGAACCACACCTTTTAGACTTGTTTATGGAAAAGCATGTCATCTTCTAGTAGAAATTGAACACAAAGCATTTTGGGCTTTGAAGACATGTAATCTTGATTTACATGAAGCCGGACGTCTACGATTAAGTCAACTAAACGAATTAGAAGAATTAAGACATGAAGCATACGATAATTCGTTAATCTATAAAGAAAGAACGAAGAAATGGCATGATAAAAGAATCAGAAGTTCAAAAGAATTTAAGGAAGGAGACAGAGTTCTTCTTTTCAATTCACGATTCAAGCTATTTCCTGGAAAATTGAAATCAAGATGGTCTGGACCATTCATAGTTAAAAGAGTTTTTCCCATACGGAATGATAGAATTAATAAATTCAAATGGGATTGAATTTAAAGTTAATGGTCACAGAGTTAAACACTACATAGATAGTCCGATGGAAGTCGACAACGAAGTTAATCACAATTTCGACACCACAGCTAACTAAGTGTGGGGAGAATCAAGTCTTTAAAGGATAATATGTATTTCTGTTAGAGTTAGATTGTCTGTTTTTGTGTAGTTCTCGAAAATGGAACCCGAACGGTCTTTCCCTAGTAGACCCTAAAGAACTAGTCTTCTCCCCCCATTCTGAATTTTTATTTTTTTTAGGAAATGAAGACTGCCTGTGAACTAAACCATGGTCTAATGCTACACGCTTTGATCACTAAACGTAATAATGACACACTTCCGAGTGAAATAGTATCAGTAATCAGAGAAAGATTGGACGGAGTTAGAAAAGAATCCAGATGCGAAGATAATAAGTTACAATTTGGTAAAGGAAAATCAAAATCCGCAGCGAAAAGAAGAGCACGACACCTAGAAAGATGTCACAAATGCGGAAAATGGTCACATGGAGGTAAATGTTCAAATAATCAAACCTATTCAAATACCGAATTTGTTACTTTATGCAGAGACGGACCGTTCATATGTTTAGAAGAAAAGACACTGAATGCTCGAGGTTACGCCTATGTAGCCATGGAAAACCAATTAAACCGACTATCTTATGAATGGGATAGATCATATAACTAAGAAATCTATTTCACAGGTATGTTTGTACAGTTTTTATTTTTTTTATTTTTATTTTTAACCTTTAGATAATAAACGCTAATTTGTTCGCAATAAAGTATTAAATTGGTATTGAATAAAATTAGGTTTGGCGACCGAAATTATTGATATCATTCAAAAATTTATTACATCACTGCGAAATTTAACGTTTAACCTTAAGGTATAAATATCTTTAATCAATAAACCCAAAATATTTCAAAAATAACCGAAATTACTTTACCGAAAAGACGGGCGCATATTTTTGATAATATTTGATTGATTAAAGTGGGATAAAAAGCTAAAAAGATTTTTAATTTTATTTTTACCATGTTTTTAAAATTAATATATAAATCTTAAATTAATATTGTAAACTTTGTAAAAACAATATATTTAAAATTGTAAATATTTGAAAATTTTATATAAGTTTGGTATGAATTTATAATATGAATTTTTAAATTAAGTTTGGTGTGAATTTATAATATGAATTTTTAAATTAAGTTTGGTGCGAATCTTTAATTTTTAAAAATATGAATTTTTAATTTTATGCATTTCAAATTTTAAAGTTTGGTGTGAATTTTTAATATTAATTTTGAATTTTATATTTAAATTGTGTGAATTTAAAAACAAAAATTTACTTTATCTCATTAAGTTAAAAATATGATTTTTAAAATTCGTCGTAAGTTGAAGACTAGGTCTTTGAACCGAAATTGCTTTACCCAAGGGAGGGACGAGAACTTTTATTATCATTATTTTTAATCTTATTGAATTAAAGTGTGCCAAAAACATTAAAAAAACCCAAAAATCTTAGCTTTTAAAACAATCGCTACAAAAAGACAAATTTTAAAATTTTGTCGAAGGACGGACTAGGACATCGATCCGAAACGACCTCGTCCTAAATAACAAGGGAAACAAAATTTTAAAATTAATTACTTAATTGTTTTAATTAGTATAAGATGTTAAAAAAAAAAAAAAAAAAAAAAAAAAAAAAAAAACTCCGCGACTCGCGGGGTTTGAAGGTTTAAACCCCGCGACTCGCGGAGGGACCGAATTACAGAAAAAAAATAAAAGCTGAACGAACAGCTCAGTCCACACACCACAAAACCAAATACTGCGAAAATAAAACCCGAAAATACACGAAAAACACCCCCAAAATCACAATTTTTAACCGTTAATCATCAAATCTTTTACTAAAATCATGTTGAGAAGGATGCTATCAAGGAATTACTCAAGAAAAACGGTAAATTTCTACACCTAAACCCCATTTAATCCGAAAATTAGTGTTCTTGAGCAATTTTTTCCCCAATTTGATTTTGATGCTTTTTAGTGTAATTATGCTTAAATTGTTTATGTATTATGCTTGTATAACCTAGATTGATGCTATTTAACATGATTAGAAGCCTTAAACTTCAAATTTTGAGTAATCTAGGGTTTGTGTTCTTGAGCAATTTGGGGCTTTTTGATATAAACAGGTTATGGCCGATTTTTGTCATGAATTATTGCTAAATTAAGTAGTGTAACATGTTTAGGTAGTTAAATGATCCAAACTTTGAGCCTAAACATGATTTTGAGAATTAAAGTGGACTTTTTCAAGTCTAAAATTCATGAACTTGATTTTTGAGAGATAATGCCATTTGAAACTTGTTTAATTGCTAGTAATGATTATTTTGACATGTTATTTGAGTTGAATGCTTATGAACTTGGCGAACATTTTCGTATATGCTTATTTGAAAAAGTGTAGATTTGATAAAAATGTGAAAATGAGCTTAAGTTTGATATAAATTGATCATGTCATTGTAATTATTTTGATTGATGATTTTGCTAACACTAATGCATATTTGGATGCACAAAAATTGTGTTTGATGTGTTTTGCAGACTGAAAGGGGTGAATCTTCATCCCAAGCTCGCAATGCTCCTGCTGAGAATGCGGAACAACAGGAGGTGGATAACTACTACAAGCAAGATATACCTCATCCAGTCATGACATTTTCTGATATGCACTTGGAAGATTTGCACCAGAACCTGAGATTTGACAGACTTTGGATAGATTATCCAAAATAACAAAGGGGTTTGCATACTCTTCATTCTAAAGTTGTTGAGGTACCTAGGGTCATAGAATGGGGACCACTAGAAGCTGTAGAATTGGCCGGGCAAATTAGGGAATTACTTGCACAGAGGTATGGTAATTCTACTTTTAACGACTGGGTACGTTTATTCACCATGCGTGGACCTGTATATAAAGTATGGTGTGAAGAATTGTTGTGTAGTATAGAATTAAATGATCGGGTAGCTAGTTTAACTGATCGATCTTTTATTAGATTTTTGTTAGGAGGTTCGATGCGCCACATGTCTTTACTAGACATGGCTCTGGCTTTACGTATATATACGCCTGAGGAGTTAGCATCTGCCGATTGTAGAGGGTTGATACTAAATGGTAGAAAGATAGATGAAAATTTTGATACACATGGTGTATGGAGTCAAATGACAAGCCATCACCGATTCAAAGGGGGAAAATACTCTTATTTGGATATAGATAGAGCTGAATTAAGAGTAATTCATAGGTTTTTAGCTAATTCGATTACACAAAGAGGTAAGAACAAGGAAAAGGTAAATGAACAGGATTTGTTTTACCATATGTGTATTCGAGACCCACAAAGCGCTGTAAGTATACCTTATTATGTGGGTTATTATTTGTCAGCTATGGTTAGGGGGATGAGACCGCATAGCATAATAGGAGGTGGTATTTTTATTACTTTGATTGCTGAATATCTCGGTGTGGATATAAGTCGGGGGGGATTATTAGTCGAATAACCAGAACCCCGCGATACAATAGGTTTAAATGTATACCATGGTGCGAAAGTTTTGAAGAGGCGAAATAACGTCGCAGTACAATACCATGGTAGACATCCACAGGTTGAGAGAAACCAACAGCAAGGTAATGTAGGAGGGGGAAATGAAATGCAAGAAATGCAAAGGTTTATAGCTTCACAGGAGTACGAAAATACTAGACAGAGAGCATTTGAAGATTGGCAAGTTTATCAAAACCAAATCATAGCTCATTGCCAACATATAGGTAGAAACTATATTCCTACTCCAAAACCCATATTCCCTCCCAGGTCTATAGAGATGCAACCACCGTATCCTACGTATAACCCAGCCGAAGCATTCTATAGCACCTATGGTTATGCTTGGAACCCCTATTGGTATCAGTATCATCCCTAGTCTACTTAGTTTTATTTATTTTGTAATTTGTAATGTTGATACGTTTAATACTTATGTTAATATTGTGATAGTTTTTATAATTTTCTAACTTTTATTCTTAGAGTTTAATAATTTTTGAATGTGGGGTAATATACCAAACTTCAAAAATATGTATATATGTTTGCAGTTTATCTTTTGTACACAACAGGGTAAAACAACGCATTTTCAAAGACTGGCATTAAGTTCAGCAAAAGCAACTAATTTTGACGACAAGATGCAAAATATATGTGAAATAACAACAAGACGGAATGAACAAATGATGTGCACCATTTATCATTCAGCAAACAAACGCCAATATGTTTGGAAACTTTGGTAAAATTTAATCATTTTCACACAAATCACCCTCAATAATTTAAATTGTTACTGATTTCTTGCAAATGAGGGCATTGCAAGATCTTAAGTGTGGGAAGGGGTTAAATTCTTTCGGATTTTAAAATTTTTACTTTATACACTTGGTTACCATTAGAAATACTAGTAAAGTAGTAGTTGTATTAGAATCTAGTGCTCTCTGATAATAAAGAACAGCCCTAGTCATATATACTGACTACCCAATTCTAGTAAAATTCTTCAAAATTTTCAATTAAATGAACTCAAAATCATGTTTATACATATTTATGAACGATAAAACTAGGTTTTAACACCGAAATTATTGTTACCTCAGAAAAGACATAAATTGAGAAACAAACCAAAATGTTAAAATTCATTTAAAATGGAATAGAGGACGATAAAAAGGAAAATAAAAGCCAAGTGTGGGAAAATTTACCAAGTTATCTTAAACATATGTCACATATATCTGTAACAAATAACTGAAAATACTTTTGCTTTGGACTAAACTAAACTGTTTTACCCGATGAAAGAAAAGAAGAGATGGATCTACACGATGAATCAATTCCATTATTAAAAGGAAGTAAAGTCTTCCGAAAAAGAAACGCGCTTCTTGATTTAGGTCAAGAAGTTGTCGTCCAGACCAGCTGTAGGTTGACGAAAAATCTAGAAAAGTCATCAATAAAATCAGCAGGAAATCCACGGACCTCAGCATTAAACAGGGTCGCCAAGTGGTCAGATTTATCCTAACCATGAGAAGGATTTATCTCGTACAATGGGGGGGCACCATGCAAATTAGCTGGATAAGACTAATGAATCAGATCCCCAGAAAGGATAATCTCCTTAAAGATTAAAAATCAGCTTTTAAGACTGATATTACTCAATCCTTGAGATTGACCTTAAAGATTGAGAATTCAAACTCATGGAATTCAATGATATCTAAACTCGAGCTTGAACGAGAAAATATTTTGATCAAAATTACAAACCGATTTGTTTTCTGAAAACCCATTTTCAATGCGTTCATTACCATTGAACGTAAAATCCTAGGAATTCACCTGGAATTCATTAGGTCACCTGAACTAAATCGGGTGTCAACCGTAAGAACGGTGGTTGCATAGCATGGTCGAAGACAGGACCTTGTGCCAGACCGAAAAATCATAAGGGTGAGCTTTACTATTGCTCCTACCAAGGATAGTAATTGCGTCCGACACGTTATAGACCATAATTAAAAGCATGTCAGGGGACATTGCCTTAACAGTTGCTTGTTCAACGCTTTCCTTTACAACCGGACGGTAGTTTACCGAAAGGTAATATACGGGACAAGTAAACTGGACGTGTTGCTTTCCAATTACAAGGTTAGCAAGTGGGTGACACAAAACCGCAAGTTTTGAGCTAAAATTTTCAAATCTGAAACCCACCAAACCCACAAAAATATTTTGCAAACACCGGTAAAGGGTTATTCCGGAAAACTTATCTAGGGTAAAAACTAGATTTAATTTTCAAACGATCAAATGTTTTCATAAAGATCTAATTTCCTTAATGGATCTAAATTTTTATAGTCATGTGGGACTGTAAACCATATCGTTACTACCATTGTTTATACCACCGTATAGAAATCACTGATGTACAAAGTGTGAAGAATAAAGAAGCGATTCTAGTATTTCAAGACGATATTGCTTGAGGACAAGCAACGCTCAAGTGTGGGAATATTTGATAATGCTAAAAACGAACATATATTTCATAGCATTATTCCTCAAGAAAGACAAGCTTTTAGTTGCAATTGTTCTATTTAAAAGTGATATTCGTTTAAATAATAAAAGGTGAAGACAAAAGACAGATTCGACGAATTGAAGACGCAAACGACCAAAAAGCTCAAAAGTACAAAATACAATCAAAGAGGTTCC
Organism: Rutidosis leptorrhynchoides; assembly: GCF_046630445.1. NCBI lineage: Eukaryota > Viridiplantae > Streptophyta > Magnoliopsida > Asterales > Asteraceae > Rutidosis > Rutidosis leptorrhynchoides. The sequence continues at coordinate 167,559,436 of NC_092343.1, forward strand.
AATTATTGATAAGAAACGTCTCGAAATTACAAGAGTACAAGATTCAAAACGCAAAGTACAAGATATTAAATTGTCCGCAAAGACGTTCGAAAATCCGGAACCGGGACCAGAGTCAACTCTCAACGCTCGACGCAACGGACTAAAAATGACAAGTCAACTATGCACATGAATATAATATAATATATAAATAATTCTTAAAAATTATATATATATTATATTAATATTTAAAACCGTCGGCAGACTAAGATCTAATTTGGAGTGACCTGTATTTTCAAACTCCGCGACTCGCGGAGTTTGAAGGCAAAAAATGCCGTGAGTCGCGGAGTATCCCTGAACTCAATTCCCTATAAAGCCAACCGAATTCTGATCATTTTTCACACTCATATATCCATCCTCTCTATATCTATACGTAAATATTTATATTTATATTTTAATTTTAATTTTAATTTTAATCCTAATAATAAGGGTATGTTAGCGAATATTGTAAGGGTGTAAGTCGAAATTCTGTCCGTGTAACGCTACGCTATTTTTAATCATTGTAAGTTATGTTCAACCTTTTTAATTTAATGTCTCGTAGATAAGTTATTATTATTCTTATTTAATCCGAAGTAATCATGATGTTGGGCTAATTACTAAAATTGGGTAATTGGGCTTTGTACCATAATTGGGGTTTGGACAAAAGAACGACACTTGTGGAAATTAGACTATGGGCTATTAATGGGCTTTATATTTGTTTAACTAAATGATAGTTTGTTAATGTTAATATAAAGATTTACAATTGGGCGTCCCTATAAATTACCATAAACACTCGATCGGACACGATGGGCGGGGTATTTATATGTACGAATAATCGTTCATTTAACCGGACACAGGAATGGATTAATAGCCACTAGAATAATTAAAACAGGGGTGAAATTATGTACAAGGACACTTGGTATAATTGATAACAAAATATTAAAACCTTGGGTTACACTCAGTCAACATCCTGGTGTAATTATTAAACAAAGTATTAAAATCTTGTTACAGTTTAAGTCCCCAATTAGTTGGAATATTTAACTTCGGGTATAAGGATAATTTGACGAGGACACTCGCACTTTATATTTATGACTGATGGACTGTTATGGACAAAAACCAGACGGACATATTAAATAATCCAGGACAAAGGACAATTAACCCATGGGCATAAAACTAAAATCAACACGTCAAACATCATGATTACGGAAGTTTAAATAAGCATAATTCTTTTATTTCATATTTAATTTCCTTTATTTTATATTTAATTGCACTTCTAATTATCGCATTTTTATTGTTATTGTATTTAATTGCACTTTTAATTATCGTACTTTTTAATTATCGCAAGTTTATTTTATCGAACTTTTATTATTCGCAATTTCATTATCGTTATTTACGTTACGCTTTAATTTAAGTCTTGTATTTATTTTTAATATTTTACATTTGGTTTTAACTGCGACTAAAGTTTTAAAATCGACAAACCGGTCATTAAACGGTAAAACCCCCCCTTTATAATAATAATATTACTTATATATATATTTGTATTTTTATAAAAGTAAACTAATATAGCGTTAAGCTTTGTTTAAAGATTTTCCCTGTGGAACGAACCGCACTTACTAAAAACTACACTACTGTACGATTAGGTACACTGCCTATAAGTGTTGTAGCAAGGTTTAAGTATATCCATTCTCTAAATAAATAAATATCTTGTGTAAAATTGTATCGTATTTAATAGTATTTTCTGCTAAAATATAATAGCTATTTTATATACACCTCGCATAACTATCAGAGGACGTTACAGATTGGTATCAGAGCATAACCAGGCTGTTATAGAGAACCATGATTGCATTTTTATGTGTGCCTTACTTGTTAGCTAGGGTGCCTTAGCAATCTAGGAAACTATAACCTTTCCTGCCTTAGAATTAAAGCACTTAGGATTGCTCCATAATCTTAACGATTATGCTTTAATATACTTGACTTAAAGATTCTAATCAAAATCTCTTTCCTAATATTAGGATATCTAATTCTCATCAAGCGAACAAAATGAATCTTTTCGAGCCAACCGAAAAAGATACTGAAAGATCTTCCACTGAAAGACCAGTCCAAAGCCCACCTTATGGCTTTGGTGGTCCTCCATCACCAAATTATAGCCCAAATACTAATCTTGATTCACATGGGTCTCCTCAATACTATCCAACCCCAAGAAATAAAGACAAGAGGAAACGTCTTGAAGAAACTGGCCCGTCAAAGAAAAGATCCCGATCTCCTTCCTACGATGAAGTTGATGTCAAGTACGAGATCATGAATCTGCGAAGAACTAACGAAGGCCTAATTCGCCATATTGCAAGGATCGATGCTCAAATGAAGGAAAAAGACCTAGCGATCAAGAAGCTCATGAAGGAAAATGCTAAGCTAAAGAAAGAGATTATATACATACATTTGTTTTATTCCATGACCGATGTGGGACTTTGGTTTGCACCCTTACAAGAAATGCCCGATGGGGGAAGCAATATCTCTCCTACCTAAGAGAAGATGTTGACTTTAGATTGAAGATGGAGGAAAACCGCGTGAATAATCAACTTTCTATGAGGGACCACAAGTACCATGTAATCAACAATGATGTTTCCAATCTTTATGATAACATCGAGTATCTTTATGAGGAACAAAAGGAGAAGAACGACAAGTTTGAGAAGTTTATGAAGGAGGTTGAGGACGAGAAGAAGAAATATGAAGACTACTTCAATCTTAATATTTCCTAGTTATTTTCTATCTATGCAAAGGCTAGGACTTAAACTATTTCTATCCCCGAATCGTGTAATAAGAAGGCTTGTTTAAAGCCTTGTTCTTAATAAAATAAAGTGTTTCGTTTATATCATATTCATCTTTATTCCACTTAATTTTTTTTTTTCAAACTTATGACCTATCAAGTTTATCAAACTTCTATATGTTATTGAAGATAACGGTTCGTCCACAAGCTCCTGCTACTACTTCAAACACTCACGTATCTTATGCCTTTATGCATCGGTTTGCGAACCGAAAAATATTATTGGGTTATCACAGTATACGAATTGAAATTCTTTAATCAATACCTGGTTACAAATCTCAACACGTCATACCACCATTATTACATAAATGGATGACACATCATATCTTATCATATATTATCATGTCTATAAACTTTGTCTACCACTTATCCTAAATTTCCTCCGTAAATTACGGAAATCTTTTTGCTATAAATAAGTATTCAAGGAGACGAATATATCATTCGGTATTCAATACCCATTTCATATCAAACCCTATTCCAAACATATAACATGAATTTCTCAAACTCTCCAAGCTCCCACGGCAGTGTAACCGGAACAAACGAACCAATCAGCCATCATCTATTCTGGATGAATTGGGGATGGGTTTGTAGCCGACTCAATCAATGGAGACAAGAAGAAGGTGATCCCTTCCACCAACCGAATTCACCTCTTGGCGAAGAACCTGAAGCGCTTACCGGCGAACCAGTCGAAACACCATTTTCTCTCTTCTTTCCAGGGTATCCCGTCACGAATATATAATATCGAAGATTCTAGATCTTATTCACCCCCTTGTTCCAACCACCAATCATCCCGGAATAATAGAAGAAGTCAACGAGCTTCGCGCTCGAGTAGTGGCTCTGGAAAATCTGGTGCGAAACCTACGAACACCAGCAGCAGCACCAGCAGCAAAACCAGCATCACCACCAGTACCATCAGTACCATCAACATCACCACTAACAGCATCAGCTTCATCAACAACAACATTCGCATCCCATGCCTCAACAACACACTCAGTACCTCAAACATCAACATGATACGCCCCATAGATACTAAGGAATATTAGCAATAAAGAGTTAAGATGTATTGACTCATTCTTCATGAAGAATTATATATGTATACCTTATATATATATGATTTGAAACAATAATAAATCTGGTCGTACTAAGCAGTTACGTGAGAATCTCAACTAGTATGTACTACTTGGTTAATTCATATCACTAATATGCTATGATGTACACCCTTCGCTAATGGCTTAACAATTGTTAATCACTGCTTCAGCACAATAAACTCCATTTCATAATAAATCAAGTATAACGATGAATGTATTGATTCATAACTTCATTAGCGAAATATTTCGCAACAATTATGAAATCTCTAAGATTTTAGAGATTATTTACTCTCATTCCAAACCGCAAATCAAATGAGTTTAATATATATTAACTCATTAAATCCATGATTATATCTGAAGAATACATATATGAACGTATATCTTCATAAAGATTGTAAAAACTGTTAATTGTGAAAATATTTTAACGGGTAGGTAATACCCGAGAAATATTTACATCTCACATAAATACACTGTACATTCTTCAATTTCGATTCATAAATCATTAATTATACTCACTGCCTTCACTGTGATACACAATCATTTTCATACAAATTTAATTACACATTCTGAAATTAACATACCAGAATTCAAGTAAAGCTTTAGCAGGTGTTATCTTCCTAAAGATCACTACATTCATGAATTATATTCATTCGTATTCTATGATGAATTATCACATCAAACCACTGAAATTATCATCAACAACGCCTATTCGTTAACCATTAGATCCGTTGACGATTACAATCAGCGTTTAATCATCTAAAAAATAAAATTTCTTGAAACCATCTCGGATTGATAACCAATGATTCAGATATGGTAGCATTAAATGCAGAGGAAACAAAAGAATTTTCCTCATCATTGGAACTAAGAAATTCTGAGATATCACTGTATCTTTCGTTATAAATATCCTCTATATTTCTGAAGATATCTTTATAACGATTCTTGTCAGCAATTAATTATCTCTTTGCGATATCTTTATCACATCATAAAGGAAACTGTTTTAGTTTCTATATTCTGTAAAGTTCAAGTTTAAATTATGAATGATTTGAAGTATTGTTGGGAATTGAAGCATGAGTTAGTATAATATAATGACGTCAGGCCAACGTGATTATATTACAGTAAGTCATGCTAAATTTTTAATGGAAGATGATGATTCATAGACTTTATAATCATCATTTGCCATGTTACACGACTCTTATCTATTTAAACTCTAAACATATCAAGACAATATTTTTCTTGATAATTCGGTCTTTTCCGGATATTCTGGTAATATGACAAATCAAATCGTGCTATTACCTTTCCTTCTACTTTGAATATCATGATCATTCAAAACTTCATACCTACGAATTCTGGACCGTTACTTGCTTTACAAAAGCATGAAGCTTCGACATATAAGGGAAAATATAAATCCCGATAACAACACTGAAATTACAAACCGTGTATATCAATGCGTATAGCAATATAAAGACACGGGAGAACTAAAAACACAATAAATCCTAGAGCATAGTAGAAGTAAACAGACTCCTCTGGTGGGAGTTGGAAAAGATGGATGATTGTGGTGATAACCAATATAATGTCAAAGACACGAACTAGATTGAGCATATTAACAAAACTTTTGAAAGTATGAATTGAGAAAGAAAGTATATAAGTGGTGAAGATAATGAAACGGAAGAAGCTAATTTATAGCAAAAATTCCAGACACAGCAATTGAGGCAATTCACCGCATTTAATTAAAGAAAATCTTAATTTCCGTAATTACCGGAAAATAAAATCTTATAAAGATTTCGAAGATTTCTTTAATTCCTTGAAATCCGGAAATCAATCGTAACTACGTCAAAAGTTAAGGCGAACATTTAATTTTCTCATTTACTCTTTTACGATAGCTTCGTTTATACTCTTTCTATAATCGAATTACTTTATCCATATTATTTAATGTCGATAAAACTCTAATTCATCATTCTTGTTATAAAGAATGACGATCTCTATAAAATTTCATGACTATGATTTTCATGAACTCCTCTCTGTTTTGTCTGCCTAATATTGCAGCATAAACGCTCAAGGTTTTAAATGAGCTCAATATTATTCATAACACATTTCATGTATCCAATTTACTGAAATGACTTGCATAACATCATCATTTTGAATGATCTCTGCATTAATGAAAAAATGCACTTCGTAGAAGAACCTATAGAGATTATGGTTTGTATGACTTAAACGCTTGAAACAAAACAATATTCTATCCTTTGGAAAACACGCAAGGCCCCGAACATACCTGGGAACGTGAAGACCAAATGAAACAGAAATATCCCCATCTCTTCTCAACCGCTGATGCATCCGAGAAGTCTACCTAAAACTTCGGGACGAAGTTTTTATTAACGGGGAGGTACTGTAACAACCCTCACTTTTCGACTTCTAAATTACTGAATTAACCCTAGGGTTATATGTCTGACTATATGTATTAAGGGTTGTTATATACAATTAAATATTGACCGAAGAGTAATTTTTAGTCAATAATGTACGCTTAAATAAATAATATATTATTAATTTATATAATTTGACATAATTTAACTAAGTATATAAACTTTGTATCACTTTTATTATTTAGTTAATGTATTATATATTTAACTATATAATAAATCCAATTATATATAAATGTAATAATATTTACAAACGTACTAAAACTATAGTTTAATAATTAAAATCATAATTATTATTAAAAATACAAAATACCGAATTATTTATTATTTTTATGCAAAATTTGTATTTATTAATTAAATAAAACAAAAATTAAAAATAAATTAAAAATAAAATATTATTGACAAATATTCTTGGAAAAGCATTAAATCAATTTGTTTATTTATAAAAAAAAAATCCTTAAAATAAATAAAAAATAAATAAATAAATAAATAAATAAATTACTTTTTAATTAAAAATTTTAATGGAAAAACTACTTTTATTATTTTATTTTGTGCATTATCCCATGACCTAACATTTAATACTTTTTAATTTTAAAATCCCATTAAGAATTAAATATTTCTTTTTCTTTTAATTATTTTATTCTTTTTACCTAATTTTTTCAAGTATAAATACCCCTCATTTCTCATTCAAATTCACACCAAAATTTCTCTCATTCTCTGTTTGAAGAATTACTACTAGTAAGTATTCTTTTCTTACTTTTTATTTTTTTTACTTTTCACTTTTTACTTTTTACTTTTTACTTTTTACTTCAGTTATTATTTTTACCGAAATATGTAAATAATATTATAAATTATATGCAATTAAAAATAAAATAAATAACATGTATACACTATTACTATTACTAGCACCTATAACCTACTACTTATATTGTAACATAAAAACATTTTGGGATATGTATTAGAGATGTATAGATCTTCGAACTTTCTTGACGAATGGTTTCTATGAGATTCTAGGCAGAGGGTTTGGATTTCCGATTTAAAGGGTCCTATGGCTCAAGCCCCTAGATCTAAATTAGCCATTCGAAGGGAAAGGGGTGATTGGAAGCTTATCTAATACGACAAGTATCGTAAAATGGAAAACACTGATAAAAGTACCAACTCTCTAGTCATAGAAACTTAGTAAAATAAGAAACTTTCTAAAAATGGAAACTTTATAAAAATAGTAACTTACTAGGAATAGAAACTTAGTAAAACAAACTATACTTAAACACATACTTAAACTTAAACATGGGTAAAACACTTAACTACTCTTAAATGTCAATAGGTTGACTTTCTTGCTCACTCGTTCAACTCTTTATTCCGAGGAATAACATTCTCTCTACTTACTAAGGTGAATTCGTAGCCCCTCTTTAATTGCTAGCAAACTTACTTACTTTTACTTGGGGTGAGACACATGCTGTTTTTACTTTTTACACTTTAGACACAAGTACCAAACTGTTAAACTATGCTATACCCGGCTATGTCCGACTAAGTGCCTACAGTGATATTTTTAATTGCTGCGACATGCTTAATTATTGGGGGTAGGCCTATCGGGAGTAACGTCCCCGATACATTTGACCAAGTCATTGTATTACTTAATAATGAAATTAAACCGACAAGGACAGACACAACTTGTCATGGGGCAAAACTTGAACGTTTAGTCTAAATATCACGCATTGGCATAACTTTTTGATCCTACGGGAGATCAACTTTACAAACTAAATCTTGTGGTCTAAAACAACGACAAACTTTTTGTTAAACCTATGAACTTCACTCAACCTTTTTGGTTGACACTTTAGCATGTTTTGTCTCAGGTGCTGTTTGATTCAAGCTCTTATACTTACTGCTTATGTGATGCTACTTGGACATAGGATCAAGAGATATCGCATTTATTACTTCTGCATGTGAACATTTACGATATTGTTATTCCTGTCATTGTAACGACATTTCATTTTCCGATGCGTACTCATTAAAGTTAAATTCATCATTTAGTATTGTTCTCGTTTATTATAATATGTTGGTATGTTTTGATATTAGTGACGTTCCTTCCAGACCCTATTGGGAGGACGTTACAGTACGAGCATGAAAAACTGGATTCGAAGCAAGCTTGATTGCACTTTCGTTGTCACATCTTAGTTTGACAACGTAATCTACCTTTTCAAGTATGTCACCAATCAATCTTCTTAACCAAGTACATTCTTGAGCCTCCATTGTTGCAGCTATGTATTCCGCTTCCGTGCTAGACAAAGCAACAACATCTTGCTTCTTGCTACACCATGAAATAACCGCAGAACCTATGTTAAAACAGTAACCCGAAGTTGAATGGCGATCATTTGCGTCTCCCATCCAATTTGCATCCACGAAACCATTTAACAAAACATTATCACACTTCTTATACCACAAGCCATGACCTATTGATCCTTTCACATAACGAAAGATCCTTTTTGCTGCATCAAGATGAACATTAGTTGGACATTGCATAAATTGTGAAACAATGCCAACTGAGTAAGCAATTTCTGGCCTTGTGATGGTTAGATAGATCAAACTTCCAACCATTTGTCGGAACAACTTCACATCCTTGAGCTCTTTTCCTTTATCTTTCTTCATTTTAAGGTTTGGTTCCATTGGAGTATTCATAAGCTTTGACTCCCCCATATTGAAACGTTCCAAGAGACTTCTTGCATAACCCCTTTGAGAGATAAAGTACCCATTTTCTAATTTATCAACTTCCAAGCCAAGAAAACATCCAATCTCCCCCAGATTCTTCATTTCAAAACGAACCGAAAGATCATCACTTAAACGAGAGATTTCTGACTCGTTTCCTCCGGTGATAATCATGTCATCAACATATAATAACACCAAAATATGGAAACCTGATTCTTTCTTTACAAAAAAACTAGAATCCGCATCAGAAATCTTAAAACCACAAAAGACAAGGTATTGTGCAACCTCACCATACCAAGCTCTCGGAGCTTGTTTCAAGCCATAAAGAGCTTTCTTCAACCGGCACACATATTCTGGAAATTGATTTGAAATGAACCCAATAGGTTGTTCCATGAACACCTCGCGATCAAGTTCTCCATAGAGAAAAGCATTCTTTACATCAAGTTGCCACAATTTCCACCTTTTGTAAGCCGCTAGTGAGATTATTGTTCTCACCGTTACCATTTTAGTCACGGGGCTAAAAATTTCCTCATAATCAAGCCCATAACTTTGACAAAAGCCACGAGCCACCAACCGGGCCTTGAACCTATTAATGGTTCCATCCGAGTTCTTCTTCAAACGGTAGACCCATTTGCAAGTAACCGGTTTACATGCTTCCGGTTTCTTGACAAGCTCCCAAGTTTCATTCTTTTCCAATGCATCAATCTCCCCTTGCATTGCTTTTCTCCAATTCAGAGTAGCTTCTTCATAACATGTTGGTTCTTCGGTTAAGCCACCTGAAAAGAAACAAGTTGTGACTGTGTTCACCTCGTAGTCACTTAGATATTTTGGTTGTCTCTTTTCTCTTGTTGACCTTCTAACTTGAGTTAGTACCTCTTCACTAGGTGCCTCTTCTTGAGTTTGAGAACCACCATCATTCTCACTTTCTTCTTGAGTATCAATACTAGGAAACATAAATTTGTAATCTCTATTTTCTTCACCATTTTTGCTTGATTCAGAAAATTGAGAAGACACTTCATCAAATACCACATCTCTTGAAGTGGTAAACTTCTTTGTTTCTTGATCCATACACCTCCAACCTTTCCTGTGAGAATCATAACCAACAAAAATACATTTTCCAGCTTTTGGGTCAAGTTTGGTTCGGTTAGCTTTAGGAACATGAACATAACAAATAGAACCAAACACCCTAAAATAGCTTACATTTGGCTTGAGACCATAAGCTAGCTCAAAAGATGATTTTTGTGTACCTGGCCAAGATGGTAACCGATTAGGCACATGACAAGCACATTGAAGTGCTTCCGCCCATAGCTCCCTAGGCAACCCTTTGTCATGTAACCAAGATAAGCATATTGAAACAAGGTAAGCAATCTTTCTTTCCGCAACACCATTTTGTTGAGGGGTGTCCGGACAAGTCATTTGGCGAGAAATACGATTAGCTTTGCAATAAGTAAAGAAATCATTTGACATGAATTCTCCACCGTTATCACTCCTAAGAGCTTTTACCTTTCTTCCAAATTCAGATTCGACCGCTTCTTTGAACTCTATGAACTTTGATAAGGCTTCACTCTTCTCCTTTAATAACTTCACCCAAGTGAACCGAGAATAGTCATCAATTAACACCATGACATAGCAGTGACCGCTATAACTTGGTGTTCTTGTTGGCCCCATCAAATCCGTATGAATCAAGTCAAGTAAACCTTGTTTTCGGTTTGTTGACTTCTTATATGGAAGCCGGTGCGACTTTCCATATTGACATCCTTGGCATATCACATATTCACGAACATTCTTGAGTTTAAGAATTCCATCAACTAGCTTATGTGAGAATATCTTTTGCAACATTTGATATCCCACATGGCCTAGTCTTGCATGCCAAATAGCTCCGTTGTCGGTTTGGCTTGTTTTCTTCACATAAGCTTCACCTGCGGACAACACAAACAAATAACCTTTCTTTTCTCCCGTGAAAAGAACATCACCCACAATCTCCTTGACATTCTCAAGGACTTTCACATCCGTTGGACCGAAAAGAACATACTTTTCGAATTCGGTAATTTGAGGTACCGAAACTAAGTTCTTGGTCAATTTAGGAACAAGATAAACATCTTCCAAAGTAAATGTATCATTATTAACATCAATAATAGCATTACCTTCCTTTTTCACCGGATGAGTTGAGTTGTCGGCCGTGATTACAACTCGATTTTGATTGTGATCTCTAACGTCATGAAGAAGAGTTCCATCACCGGTCACATGATGAGAGCAACCCGAATCAACAATCCATTGATTCTTCTTGACAACCGTATCAACGGTAAAACATTTCTCCCATTTGACATCATCATCATCGTTGCTTGAACAAGCCACATTTGCTTTTGTGACTTTGGAACGGCAATATCTCTTGATGTGACCAACCTTCCCACACTTGTAACATGTAAGAGGTTTCTTCTCATAGTTACCTTTGTAACTAGTTTGCTCTTCTTCCTTTTCTTTACTTGAAGAACCTTTCTTGTGATTCTTTCCCTTTGAAAACAAAACTGCGTCATTTTCAAATCCTTTAGCCATTTGCTTGGCCAAAGCTTCTTGATTAGAGAATAAATTATCCAATTCTTCAACCGAAGGTTGAGTAGCCCACCCCTGAATAGAGGTTATGAACGGGACATACTCTTTCTTCAAACCGCGAATTAGATATCTTCGCAAACGAGCTTCACTTATTTTTTCTTTATCATCAATCTCTGAAATTTCAGAACATAGATTTTTGACCCGTAAGAAATATTCGGAAACACTCATACCTTCTTGTCTTGAGATTGCTAACTCGTTTTCCAAGAATTGCAACCTTGCGGTGTTTTTTTTAGAAAATAGTTTCTCAAGAGTATCCCATACTTCTTTTGGAGAAGTAATATCACGAACGTGTTCAATGAACTATTTGCTAATTGAAGTTCTCAATGCAAAGAGAGCCTTTCCACATCGTACCTTCCATTTTCTTCTTGACTCTACATTCTCTAGAGTTTCTATGGGAATTATGACTTCACCTCCAGACACAAGTTCCCATAGATCATGACCTTGAAGAAAAGCCTCCATACACATCTTCCAATACTTGTAGTTGTTGCCTACAAGTTTTTCCATTCCATTGACCATACCACCATTGTTTACATTTGAGACTTCCATTTTGATTAGCAAGAAACTAGTTTAGACTTTGAGTAATTGCACACAAAGTTTATAACCAAGTTTATAACCAAGCTATTAATACCATAAAACAACTAGATATTTGCTGTAAATGAAAGAATAAGAAACAATATGAACAAAAGATTGAAAACTTGAAGTGTTGGATTGAGTTCATATGCTTACAATCAACAAGCTTAAATAGATAATCAAAAGCAAACAACATGATTAAACACACTACTAGTACATTATTAAAGCCATAAATCATTGAGACAAAGTGCCCATTAAATAAGAAAAGCAAAAGAAAAGCAAGAAAACCCGGAGTGAGAAAGTTGGTGAGTGACCAACTTGATACAGCAACAGATGAGCCGCATCTATAGAGGATGCGCCGCATCCTCTCCTTCTGATGCGCAGCATTCAAGTGAAACTCCGCATCTAAAACATTCGGAACATTTTGGTGTATGGATGCGCCGCATCAATGAAGAGATGCTCCGCATTTGTGTGTTTCACGCATACCGAAATCTGCAAAATCCGTGCAACACTTTAACTCACTTTTAGTGGCGCTTTTATTTTCAAATTTTGTTTGCACCAATATTTTAACACCATTATCCCGTGTTGAGTCCCTGAGATCGCTATTGTGTACACTTGTTCCTAGAAGGTGCAGTTGTTCCTCTTCCCCTAGCTGCGAGAGAAAAAAAAAAAACCGATTAATTAAGATCCCATATGGGAAATACATTTAAATCAAACTGTATGAAAAGAAGTTTATAATATTATAAGAATTGTTTTACGTACGCTGCTGCTGCTGGTTATTCTGAGATTCATTTCTGGAAGGTGCACTTTCTCCTCGCCATCTAGCTGGAAAAAAAATTATGTACAACCATAGTTGAGAAAAATATGTATAACTGTACCATGATGAAAAAAGAGTGTGTATGAACAAAAAATTCATGTATGATCGTACTATGAGGGTTTATGTGATCCAAATGCTAGAAATAAAATTTATGCATTAGGCCGTTATGTATTTCAACATCCTTCATCGTATATGATGTTAAGAAAAGTGAATATGTGAGCATATGTTCCATTAAAAACATGAGGTAAATGGTAAAGAAATATCAAATCGTAACCAACCGTTTAGTCATGAGTGAAAGAAAAATCGTTATTTTTTTTATTTAATGTAACCCTCTTTAAAAAGTTCGATTTTGTAATAACAATTTCAGAGCTTGCTATTTATTAAGGTATATAATTGCATAAAACGGTAAACATCATTCATCTAAGTCAATGTTGTATTAGAAAGAATTGAACATAATCATCTGTCACATACAGAGCCAGACATAGGGTGCTGTAACGACCCGGATTTTTCCAATCGTTTTATACTTATGAGATTAATATTTACATAAATTAAACCTTACCAACATGATAAGCAATCCAAATTGTTGAGACTTGTGTTTTTGAAAAGAGTTTTACACAATGTTTGACCGTCCAATTTAACCGATGATATCACGAACTATATAACATACGATAATTATACGTTTGTGTATATATATGTATTTATATATATTTAACATGATCTAAGGATGGTTTAACATCTCATTGTGTACTAATGACAATGAGTTATAAGTATATTTTGAAACTACTAACTTAAGTTTTCAAAACGATAACTATACGTAACATTCTTTTATATATATACTTATAACCTATAATGCTTATACATGTATCGTATATATAATGTATTTAATCACTTTTTAAGGACTTAAATACATATAACAATATAAGTATATTCACAAAAGATAGCTATATTTGAATTCTCATTCCGTTTTCTCAAGATTTCTATACGTATATCTAGGGTATATGTACCCGTATCATACCCAGCTTCTATATATATTTAATATTGGTATATACACATCAAATCAATATCCTAATCAACATTATTACTGCCCTAGATATGAGATAACTAGGATTTGTCAAGTATCATGAATTATTAGTAAGAAAACAAAATTAGGAATCCTTTTCTTTCTTTATAAACTAAAAACGTTTTTATGAATGAACACCATTTCTTCACTCCATTTTTTCATACCTACACCCTCATTTCTCTCTCAAAATACTCCTAACTTCATACTTGATCATCTCCAAGCATTTTCCCCATCATTTAGCTTCAATTACAAGCCTTAAACACCATAAGAAAACTCTTTCAAGAACATATCAAAATAACCACCCATTTGAAGAAGTATACTTCCAACCTTTTGATCTAACTCCACCACTCTTTGATTCCAAGATTTTTTCTTATATCTTACAGTAACTTTGTCCAAGTAACTTGAGGTAGTAACCTTGTTCATAATCTTGTTCGATTCATAATTATATAGCTATCTTATTTTATGTTGTAAAATTTTAACAACAAGAACATAGTTTGAATGATTTCAAACTTGTTTGCAAACTAAATAGATCCTTCTAACTTAACTTTTAAAACACTTCAAGAACTGTAATATATCATAATGATATGCTAACTTAACAACATATAACTTGGTTTTACAAAGAACACCTTAAAAACTGAATCTACGTCGTCGGAGTGCAACCGGGGGCTGTTTTGGGTTGGATAATTAAAAAATATCTTGAACTTTGAATTGGAAGTTCATGTTCTGGAAAAATGATATTTCTTATGAATATGTTAACACATAAAAATTTCATGGTTTAACTCAAAGTGTGAGTATTTTTAGAAAAATGATCATTAAATGTTGTTTTTATGATGGAAAATGATCACTTTCATAAGTTTTACCAAAGTTTGCCCTATAACCTGTGATTTCGAATACAAACTAAGGTATTTTCAGTTCATATTCTTAAAATTTGACTCGATCCAAGGAAGTGGCAAGTTGAACCAACAAAAACGGAGTTGTAATGAAGAAACTACGACTAAAACAAGATTGGGTATCCGAAGCTAGTTTAGCTGCGAAAATATTTGGAGATAAAGTAAATTAATCATATCTTTTCTAATTAATATGATATTTTATATATAATTACTTATGATTTGATTTTATATATTTCAGGACCACCCGTAAACAACACGAGAAGATTAATCATAAGACCTCATGATTGTACGCAACACGTCATTTGACAACATGGTACCATGGGTCGAGATTAACTATGATCACTACGAATACGATGGGGTCTTTATTTATTTTATTGAGCAACTAATTGTGGACCACTAACATCGGACTGCTAACTACGGACTAAGAAAATATTAAAAGTATTATAAGTATATATATATATATATATATATATATATATATATATATATATATATATATATATATATATATATATGTAACGATTACTTGAAAAGAAAATATGTTGATATATTATATATATATATGGTTAGGTTCGTGATATCTATCAGAGACCAAGTCGAGTTAAATACCTTCAAGGCAAAAATGAGTATATAGTCCCACTTTTAAACTCTAAATATTTCGGGATGAGAATACATGCATTTTATGATTTACGTTATGGACACATGTGATAAAAAAATATATTCTACGTTGAGTTGTACCACTGGCATACTTCCCTGTTGAAAGGACCCGTTCATATACATTATAAACGATTCACAATAGTTGATTACATTGCGAGATATTTGACCTCTATATGATACATTTTACAAACATTGCATTCGTTTTTAAAAGACAATCTTTCTTTACATCAAAAATTGACAGGCATGCATACCATTTCATAATATCCACTATCCAACTATAAATTGATTTAATAATAATCTTTGATGAACTCAATGACTCGAATGCAACGTTCTTCGAAATATGCTATGAAAGACTCCAAGTAATATCTTTAAAATGAGCAAATGCACAGCGGAAGATTTCTTTAACAGCTGAGAATAAACATGCTTTAAAGTGTCAACCAAAAGGTTGGTGAGTTCATTAGTTTATCATAAACATTTATTTCCATCATTTTAATAGACCACAAGAATTTTATTTCCAGTTCTCATAAATATACGTCCCATGCATAGAGACAAAAAATAATCATTCATATGGTGAACACCTGGTAACCGACATTAACTAGATACATATAAGAATATCCCCTATCATTCCGGGATCCTCCTTCGGACATGATATAAATTTCGAAGTACTAAAGCATCCGGTACTTTGGATGGGGTTTGTTAGGCCCAATAGATCTATCTTTAGGATTCGCGTCAATTAGGGTGTCTGTTCCCTAATTCTTAGATTACCAGACTTTAATAAGAAAGGGGCATATTCGATTTCGATAATTCAACCATAGAATGTAGTTTCAATTACTTGTGTCTATTTCATCAAACATTTATAAAAGTGCATGTATTCTCAGTCCCAAAAATATAAAGGGTAAAAAGATAAATGAAACTCACCATACTGTATTTCGTAGTAAAAATACATATAACGTCATTGAACAAGTGCAAGGTTGGCCTCGGATTCACGAACCTAAATTAATTATATATATTTATGTGTTGGTCAATATTTGTCTAACAAATTAGGTCAAATCATAGTGTACCACAATCCTAATGCTCGAGACTAATATGCAAAAGTCAACAAAAGTAAATTTGACTCAAAATAATTTCCAAAAATCTATACATGATTAATATATAGTTTAAATATCGTCGTTTTATATTTTTAAATATTTTTAAAAGATTTATTAGAGTAAATAATATAATTTATTTATTAATAAATAAAATTTTATATTATATTTATATAATAAAATATACTTTTATATATATTAAGTAATAAAACTTATAGGGTTCATTTAATATTATAAAGATAATATGATAGGTATTATTAAAGTAAGTTATTATACGTAGTAAAATATGTTTGTATCAAATATTTATTTGATAAAATAATATCTATAATGATAGTAAGTAAAAGTTGTATTATTTTGTAATAATAATTATTATTATAAAAATATCAATATTTATAATTACTAAGATGACATTATGATAAAACGATAATTCTAATTATGATAACTTTAATATTTACGATAATTTTTAATATTATCTTGAAAATAATAATTCTATTTAAAATAATAATAATAATGATATTTTATAGTAACATTGACATTCTTATTAAAATGATAATTTTTGTTAAAATGATAGTTTTAATACTAACGATAATTTTAATAATAATAGTAATGATAAAAATAATAAGAACGATAATTTTATCTAAATCAATATCTTATAATATTTTAATTTCATCATGATACTCTTACCCATTATTTCCTAATCGTTTCGTTTAATTGCTTTTAATCGTCTTTTATATCGTGTTCGTAATAATGATAATAATAGTAATCAAAATAATTAGGTGTTACAAATATTTGTTTTAATTACACTAATATTAATAATGATAGTTACTATAATATTATTAACGATAATACTAATAATAATTATCTTAATGATAATATAGTAATAATAATATTAACAATACCAATAACTATTTTTAAATAATGATATATATATTAATATTAATAATGATAATAATAATAATTGGATAATAATAATAATAATAATACTAATTATAACTTTAACGATAATAACGATAGTAATAATAAAAAAAATAACAATTTTTTTAATGATAAATCCTTTTATTGATAAAGATAATAATAATAATAATAAGATAAAACTAGAACGAAAATAATAACGACGATAATAATAATCATTTTTAATAATAATACAAAAATTCGATGGACTATAACTTCAAATCCGTTCATCGAAATCATTCGATATCTAAATGAAAAGTTCTTAATTTTTCGCTAGCTTTCCAACGACATGCATATCTTATACCTTATCTCAGTCGCATATATAACTAATTCAGGATTCAACATAACCTAACTAAAGGCAATATCAAAAGTACAAACGTGCATAATCCTATATACTCGAGCACTAGTCAGGGATACACTATTAGTATGTAAAAGTTAAATTATGAGTACTCACGTATCAATATTGAGATTCAATATTGCAGGAAAGGTACGTAGACGCAACGGAGATGATAAACACTATATTGACCTCACGAGCATACCCATGAACCATACCCAATCACCTCCATAGCTATAACCCATAATTTCCTTAATCCAATCCCATTCGAAAAACAATTTCGAAATCACTCGGACAGCACTCTGACGTAATATTTTATGTATACTAATAATATCTTGAAATAATACGGAGTAAATATATATATGTAAATCGATTGAGAGAGTTTAGAGAAAAATATTTTCAAGTTTCTATGAAATAATGAAACCTATTGAATTCTATTTATAATAGATTTTTGAATTATTAAAGTGAATTATTAAAGTATGAATTATTAAAGTGAATTATTAAAGTATGAATTATTAAAGTGAATTATTAAAGTATGAATTATTAAAGTGAATTATTAAAGTATGAATTATTAAAGTGAATTATTAAAGTTAAAGTAAAGTAAAAATAAAGTAAAAGTAAAGTTTAAGTATAGTAAAAGTATAAAACTATGTACGTATAATACGTGTATAAATATATATAATATTAATTTAAATCGTTATATATATTTAATAAAATAAAATATAAATATCGTTATCTTTATCATACTGGTTAAGTAATGAGTTGTCAAAAGTGGTTCTAGATATTTTTAAAAGTTATATAAGTTTTAATAATAAAGTTCTTTTTAAACTGAAAACGTTTTTGTACGTTTGAAACTAAATCAAATAAATATAATAATTTTGTTTTCCAAAACCAAATATATTTTTAAGAATCATTTTGTTTAAAGGTTAAAATAATGGAAATCGTTATATCATAAAATGTTTTAGAAAAGTAGAATCATATATATTCATAATAGGTTTCAAGTTTTTAAATTACAGTTTGTTGGTGAAGCATGAGATAAAGTTCAAAGGTTAAATAAACGTATGAAATCATCTTAATGAAAAATGTCGAGTTACTTAACTTGTCGATATCCAACATCTAAGTTATTTACACTTCACGTTCTTACTTATAAATCACTTTACTATTTTCCGAATGTTGTCAAAAAGAATAGATTTCTTAAATCACAGTGGACCTCATAACATAGACCCGTAATCATATCATAATGTATCTGATAAATCAATTATTTGATATTATCTTCTAATTCCATCGATAAACATATTGAAACAAATACGTTCATGTAAAGTATTATACGTTTAATACTTTATTAATATTCTCAAGTTATAATATATATATATACATATATATACATATTTATTTATATATAATGGTTCGTGAATCGTCGGAATTTGGTCGAGGTTATAAGGAATGTATGAACACAATTTAAAATTCTTGAGATTTAACTTAACAAACTTTGCTTATCGTGTCGAAATAATATAAAGATAAAGTTTAAATTTGGTTGGAAATTTTCGGGTTGTCACAGTACCTACCCGTTAAAGAAATTTCGTCCCGAAATTTGAGTGGAAAGGTCATGAATGATAATAAGTATGTTTTCATGATGCATACCAGCTGAAAATTAGAGTTTTATCATCAGCGAATAATTTGGATAAACAATCCATTTATATGAAGAGTACGAATGAAGCTAACATAGAAGAGTGAAATGAGTAAGTGTAGATTCATCTTATCATTTGACGTAGATATGATTGATTTCCAGATTTCAAGGGATTTGAAGAAAATCTTTGTAATAAGATTTGATTCTCCGGTAACAAAAGGAATTAGGATCCGCTTTAAATGCGATCGTCCATTTTAATTGTTCTGTTGGAGATTTTCTTATAAATTCACCTCCTTCGTTTTCTTACAACTCACACCTTCTGTTGATGCATTTTATGCAAGTCCCTAGACATCTACCCACGTCCATTGCAGGTACAACAGTTTACAGGCCACCATGATTGTTCATTATTATCCTATCCGTGTTTGTATGTGGTTATAGCAACTGCAGGAACGAGATTTGGATGTTTGACTATGTTAGACTTAGTCAGACGTCCGAGTGAAGCCTCACTCGTACGGCTGATAGGCTCATACGCACGGTTGATACTGAGCTAAGTCACAATTACAACCTAAATGAGAAGACACGAGTGAGTGATCACCCGTACGGCTGATGAAGCCAACTCGTATGTGTGATGGATGAATCGTACGGGTGAGTCAACAGCAGGGGTATATAAAGTCTTATGTTCTTCATTTTAGGTTAAGCCTCTCATTTGTTATACACACTCAGATCTGGTGAGCTCCTCCGATTCTCTCTCAACCCAAATCACCCAGGTAGTGAATAATAGCTCTAGGTGTTGATCTAATCACACTTGATTTAGTTATGGTATGACTAAATTAATCCCAAAAAGCTTAACCTATTTACTAGAGGGTTTGATTCACTTATTCCGTCATTGTGTGAGTTAAATCTGTTAATTTCTAAGTTCCTAGTCATGTTTGATCACCTTCTATTCTTTCCCCCTCAACTCATATTTTAAAGTGTCCATCAATATGCTCCATCCAGTTCTGATTCTCGATATACTTATAACTTTCATATCGGTCATTCTTATTTTTTATCTACCGCCGGAAGAATCTATTTACTTCTACTATACTCTTGGGTTTATAGTGTTTCTAGTTCTCCCGTGTCTTTATACTGCTATATGCATCGATATATATGGTTTATAATTTTTGGTTTGTCGTTGGGCTTTATATCTTCCCTTATATTTCAAAGTCTCTGTTTCTATCTTCTATAATCATTGTCATCCACAGTTAATGCTCTCTTTTATTTGCTGCAATTTATACCCCAATTTCTATTTCGGAGTTTTGTCCTTTCGTTTCTTCTTCTTGCGATTAAGCATCGCTTGTAATGGTCCAGAATTCACAGATATGAATTTCGGAATGAACATTGTTAATGTTCTAGGAAGGAAATTGTGATGGCACGATCTTGACTTGTCAAATTACTAGAATACCTTGGAAAAGGCCGAATCATCAAGAAATATTTTCTTGATATTTTAGAGGTTAAATAGAATACAAGAATCGTATAACATGGCACATGATGATGTTATGATCCGTGAATCATCACGTTCCATTTAGAAACTCAGCATGAATTACTGTAATATAATCACGTTGATCAAGTGTCATTATATTATACTAACTCATGCTTCAGTTTCCAACACTACTTCAAAAACATTCATATTTTAAACTCAAAGGTTTACAGAGTATAGGAACTAAACAGTTTCCTTTTTGATGTAATACAGATAGCGCAAAGAGATAAATGATTCCAGATAAGAATAGTTATGGAAATATCTTCAGAAATATGGAGGATATTTATAATGAAAGATACGATGATATCTTAGAATTTCTAATATCAGAGGATGATGAAGAATATTGTCTGTAAGGGTTTAGTGTCAGGAGCAAGGTATTCGTTAATGACTTCAGCAGACACTGAATCATTTGGATTCTTTGAAGGCAGGTTCAGTCTTTGTGATTTGTCCACAGCCTCCTTCATACTTTGCTCAATCCGTTTTCCAGTTCCAAAACTTCTCTATTTCTGAGCTTTGTTAATACACTAATCTTTATCATCAAACTTTTTACTGCTAAGGTCGTTTACAGTTTTTGTTTCTTCATCAGCATTTCGAGAACCAGTTCGCGGTTCAGAGTGTTTTTCAGAAACTTCACATTCGAAGTATGTAAGCCTTGAAAATAGATGTTATGTATAACTGTTGGCGTCAACATGCTGTGAGATTTCAAAATACTGATTGCTAATTCCCAATGATTCGTATGGCAATTCTCGTTACAAGAGGCAGATGAGTAAATGATGAGGTTTCGATAAATATAAAGATTCTTAGGAATGCCCAAGATCAGTGAAGTTGTTGGTAAGTTTATTGCTAATGTGGTGGAATATGAAAGGTTCTCCGATAACAAAAGGGTAATCACATATATCAAAATTATGATAAGGCTACCCCGAATGAAAAAATCAAAGTTGTCTTGCTGGAGCTGTGATATAATTTGCTACTTTGCAAAGGAATTGCAAGGTTATTTTTTGCTAATAAATGCCAAAAGATCTGACACAGATATGTGTTGAATTATGACTTTGGTTTCTAGAACTTTTTAAGTACATAACTGTGGGTAATATGTGGTTGGATCATCATCTCGATTGCTCATTATTTGAAGTGTCTTCAGAGATTTTCGAAGGGTTTGAACACAGATTGTAATTGTTTGTATACGTTTGATGTTCTAACACACTTTTGAAGTCAAAGTATAGCATTGAAAGATGTAGGAATCTAAAAGTGATGGTACCGGTTATATCTCGAATTGAATTCTGAGATTTTAAAATCAGAATATGTAATTGGGTTTGAATGAGTATGGTTGTTTTGATTTCTATGAAAGAATGTATATTATTGTGAAAGTAGGAAGTATAATTGATAATTTGCTTGATCTGATTCGAAGAATGTAACATATTAATTGTGAATTTATATATATCTCTCGGGTATTACCTACCCGTTAAAAAATTCTCACAATTAATATTTTGTACATAAGAATTTTATTACAGTCTTTATGAAAATATATATGTATATATTCTCCTCAGATGTAACATAGATTTTAATGAGTTAATACTAAATTAAACTCATTTGATTTACGGTTGGAACTAGAATTGAATAATTCCTTGAAGGCTTTAGAGGTTACATAAGTATTTCTTCAATAATATTGAAATTATGAATCAATACTTCGTTATTTGTTGAGATGTGATGTTGGTTTTCGTTAAATTCTTGTGAACTTCTCAAAGTACGAATGATGTTATCTGAAAAGTTTCGGTTACATCAATGATGAAGTGTAAAATCAAATATATACTTGATTTATTAGGAATTGGAATTTGTTGAATTGAGACAGAGATTGTAGTTAATGATGGTTAAGTCGCGGGCGAGGGACGTACATTATTGCATATTTGTAATATGAATTAACCGAGTAGTTAAGATTCACACACAATAGCTTAGCACGGAAAGATTTATTTTTTATTTCAAAATATATATATATATATATATATAAAATATATATATAATTTCTTCAGAGGGAATGAGTTAATTCTTCATAACTTGTTGATACAATATACACGTTATTGATTCGTAATGATGTCCACAGTGATTCTTGAACTGACGGAGTTTGTGATATTATAGGTGTTGTTGATTCTGATGTTGACTGTACTGACGATGCTGGTGACGTTGACGGTACTGTTGATGCTGTTGGTAAAACAAGTTTAACTTGTTAATCACACACCATTTTTGTCAGGGTTTCTACTCTTCCTTCTATCATTTTGGTTCGCTTAACTGATTTATGGTTAGTGCTAGATTAGATAATCTCTAAGACTTTAGAGATTATATAATCGCCGCGGAATGTTTCTCCAATGAAGTTATGAATTAATGCTTCGTCAGTTATTGTTGTTGGTACTCCTTGGTATCTATGGTGCGTATGACGTTGATGCTAGTGGGACAGATTGTGAAGTTGAGGTTTACAACGCGGTTGTGGTTGGAGGTGGTAATGGTACTGTTGGCATTGATGATGGTGGTACTGGTTATGCTGCTGGTGCTGCTGCTGGTGTTTGTAATCTCTGCACCATATTCTCCAAAGCCACTACCAGAGCGCGAAGTTGGTTGACTTCTTCTATTATTCCAGGATGATTGTCGGTCGGAACGAGAGGATAAATAAAATCTAGAATTTGATGTAGTATATAATCGTGACGAGATACCCTGGAAATGAGAGAGAAAATGGTGTCTCGAACAGGTTCGCCAGTAAGTGCTTCAGGTTCTTCGCCAAGAGGGCAATGTGGTGGATGGAAAGGATCGCCTTCTTTTTGTTTTCAATGATTGAGGAGGCTACGAACCCATCCCCAATTCATCCAGAATAGGTGATGACTGATTGGTTGATCCATTCCGGTCACACTGCTTTCGGAGCTTGAGTGAGATTCCATTTCGGAATCCGAGTGACTTGAACTGATGACAAATTCCATTTCGTATGATTGGATAAAGGATTTTCGATATAAAATGATTTTTCGGCTATCGGGTGGTATTCTATTTACATAGGATATCTATATATAGAGATCAAAAGATTTCATAGATTACGGAGGAATTTTTGGGGTATGTCAGGCAAAGTTTAAAGTAACAGATACGATAAGATATGATTTAGCAGATACGCTAAGATATGAATTTTGTCTATACACTACTCATGCAATTAATGTAGCAAGACGTGTCTAGACTAATAATAATAAGCAGGTAATTTCCTATGGATGATAAGCAGATGATTTCCGACTAGAAATGATAAGCAAAACTTTTGACATGCAGATACGGTCGAAGTCTAGACTCACTAATGCATCCTAACGACTTATCAGTTAGACACACTAATGCAGACCTGGTTCGCTAAGACCACCGCTCTGATACCAACTGAAAGGACCCGTTCATATACATTATAAACGATTCACAATAGTTGATTACATTGCAAGATATTTGACCTCTATATGATACATTTTACAAACATTGCATTCGTTTTTAAAAGACAATCTTTCTTTACATCAAAAATTGACAGGCATGCATACCATTTCATAATATCCATTATCCAACTATAAATTGATTTAATAATAATCTTTGATGAACTCAATGACTCGAATGCAACGTTCTTCGAAATATGCTATGAAAGACTCCAAGTAATATCTTTAAAATGAGCAAATGCACAGCGGAAGATTTCTTTAACACCTGAGAATAAACATGCTTTAAAGTGTCAACCAAAAGGTTGGTGAGTTCATTAGTTTATCATAATCATTTATTTCCATCATTTTAATAGACCACCAGAATTTTATTTCCAGTTCTCATAAATATACGTCCCATGCATAGAGACAAAAAATAATCATTCATATGGTGAACACCTGGTAACCGACATTAACTAGATACATATAAGAATATCCCCTATCATTCCGGGATCCTCCTTCGGACATGATATAAATTTCGAAGTACTAAAGCATCCGGTACTTTGGATGGGGTTTGTTAGGCCCAATAGATCTATCTTTAGGATTCGCGTCAATTAGGGTGTCTGTTCCCTAATTCTTAGATTACCAGACTTTAATAAGAAAGGGGCATATTCGATTTCGATAATTCAACCATAGAATGTAGTTTCAATTACTTGTGTCTATTTCATCAAACATTTATAAAAGTGCATGTATTCTCAGTCCCAAAAATATAAAGGGTAAAAAGACAAATGAAACTCACCATACTGTATTTCGTAGTAAAAATACATATAACGTCATTGAACAAGTGCAAGGTTGGCCTCGGATTCACGAACCTAAATTAATTATATATATTTATGTGTTGGTCAATATTTGTCTAACAAATTAGGTCAAATCATAGTGTACCACAATCCTAATGCTCGAGACTAATATGCAAAAGTCAACAAAAGTAAATTTGACTCAAAATAATTTCCAAAAATCTATACATGATTAATATATAGTTTAAATATCGTCGTTTTATATTTTTAAATATTTTTAAAAGATTTATTAGAGTAAATAATATAATTTATTTATTAATAAATAAAATTTTGTATTATATTTATATAATAAAATATACTTTTATATATATTAAGTAATAAAATTTATAGGGTTCATTTAATATTATAAAGATAATATGATAGGTATTATTAAAGTAAGTTATTATACGTAGTAAAATATGTTTGTATCAAATATTTATTTGATAAAATAATATCTATAATGATAGTAAGTAAAAGTTGTATTATTTTGTAATAATAATTATTATTATAAAAATATCAATATTTATAATTACTAAGATGACATTATGATAAAACGATAATTCTAATTATGATAACTTTAATATTTACGATAATTTTTAATATTATCTTGAAAATAATAATTCTATTTAAAATAATAATAATAATGATATTTTATAGTAACAATGACATTCTTATTAAAATGATAATTTTTGTTAAAATGATAGTTTTAATACTAACGATAATTTTAATAATAATAGTAATGATAAAAATAATAAGAACGATAATTTTATCTAAATCAATATCTTATAATATTTTAATTTCATCATGATACTCTTACCCATTATTTCCTAATCGTTTCGTTTAATTGCTTTTAATCGTCTTTTATATCGTGTTCGTAATAATGATAATAATAGTAATCAAAATAATTAGGTGTTACAAATATTTGTTTTAATTACACTAATATTAATAATGATAGTTACTATAATATTATTAACGATAATACTAATAATTATCTTAATGATAATATAGTAATAATAATATTAACAATAACAATAACTATTTTTAAATAATGATATATATATTAATAATGATAATAATAATAATAATACCAATAATAATAATAATAATAATAATAATTGGATAATAATAATAATAATAATACTAATTATAACTTTAACGATAATAACGATAGTAATAATAAAAAAAAATAACAATTTTTTAATGATAAATCCTTTTATTGATAAAGATAATAATAATAATAAGATAAAACTAGAACGACAATAATAACGACGATAATAATAATCATTTTTAATAATAATACAAAAATTCGATGGACTATAACTTCAAATCCGTTCATCGAAATCATTCGATATCTAAATGAAAAATTCTTAATTTTTTGCTAGCTTTCCAACGACATGCATATCTTATACCTTATCTCAGTCGCATATATAACTAATTCAGGATTCAACATAACCTAACTAAAGGCAATATCAAAAGTACAAACATGCATAATCCTATATACTCGAGCACTAGTCAGGGATACACTATTAGTATGTAAAAGTTAAATTATGAGTACTCACGTATCAATATTGAGATTCAATATTGCAGGAAAGGTACGTAGACGCAACGGAGATGATAAACACTATATTGACCTCACGAGCATACCCATGAACCATACCCAATCACCTCCATAGCTATAACCCATAATTTCCTTAATCCAATCCCATTCAAAAAACAATTTCGAAATCACTCGGACAGCACTCTGACGTAATATTTTATGTATACTAATAATATCTTGAAATAATACGGAGTAAATATATATATGTAAATCGATTGAGAGAGTTTAGAGAAAAATATTTTCAAGTTTCTATGAAATAATGAAACCTATTGAATTCTATTTATAATAGATTTTTGAATTATTAAAGTGAATTATTAAAGTGAATTATTAAAGTATGAATTATTAAAGTGAATTATTAAAGTATGAATTATTAAAGTGAATTATTAAAGTATGAATTATTAAAGTGAATTATTAAAGTATGAATTATTAAAGTGAATTATTAAAGTTAAAGTAAAGTAAAAATAAAGTAAAGGTAAAGTTTAAGTATAGTAAAAGTATAAAACTATGTACGTATAATACGTGTATAAATATATATAATATTAATTTAAATCGTTATATATATTTAATAAAATAAAATATAAATATCGTTATCTTTATCATACTGGTTAAGTAATGAGTTGTCAAAAGTGGTTCTAGATATTTATAAAAGTTATACACGTTTTAATAATAAAGTTCTTTTTAAACTGAAAACGTTTTTGTACGTTTGAAACTAAATCAAATAAATATAATAATTTTGTTTTCCAAAACCAAATATATTTTTAAGAATCATTTTGTTTAAAGGTTAAAATAATGGAAATCGTTATATCATAAAATGTTTTAGAAAAGTAGAATCATATATATTCATAATAGGTTTCAAGTTTTTAAATTACAGTTTGTTGGTGAAGCATGAGATAAAGTTCAAAGGTTAAATAAACGTATGAAATCATCTTAATGAAAAATGTCGAGTTACTTAACTTGTCGATATCCAACATCTAAGTTATTTACACTTCACGTTCTTACTTATAAATCACTTTACTATTTTCCGAATGTTGTCAAAAAGAATAGATTTCTTAAATTACAGTGGACCTCATAACATAGACCCGTAATCATATCATAATGTATCTGATAAATCAATTATTTGATATTATCTTCTAATTCCATCGATAAACATATTGAAACAAATACGTTCATGTAAAGTATTATACGTTTAATACTTTATTAATATTCTCAAGTTATAATATATATATACATATATATACATATTTATTTATATATAATGGTTCGTGAATCGTCGGAATTTGGTCGAGGTTATAAGGAATGTATGAACACAATTTAAAATTCTTGAGATTTAACTTAACAAACTTTGCTTATCGTGTTGAAATAATATAAAGATAAAGTTTAAATTTGGTTGGAAATTTTCGGGTTGTCACACCTGTAGCTAGGTAACTACTATTTACATGTGGTATTGTAAACGCGAATCCTGTTGATAGATCTATCGGGCCTGACAACCCCAACCGGACTGGACGACCAGTATTCAATGGTTGCACAGTACTTCGTTTCGGTGACTACACTTGGTACAGTGTAGTGAGATTTCATAATAAAGGGAATATGCGACGTTGATTAAATGTTAAGTATGGTTATCAAGTGCTCAACCACTTAGAATATTTTTATTAAAACGTTTATGTATATGAAATCTTATGGTCTATATTTATAACGCTGCAAGCATTAAACCTATATCTCACCAACTTTATGTTGACGTTTAAAGCATGTTTATTCTCAGGTTCCTAGAAGTCTTCCGATGTTTGAATATATGTTAGAGAAACCATGTGCATGGAGTCATACATGTTTTATTCGATGAAGCATTGCATTCACAAAATCATCACCGTGTATTTATTTTGACTGCATTGTCAACGGAAGTATTCTTGTAAACTGTTATTTACGGTGATTGTCTACATGTAGAAATCATCAGATGTCGAAAACATTGAATTTTAAATATTCATTTATGGTATATCTTTTCAAAAGAATGCAATGTTTATAAAACGTATCATATAGAGGTCAAATGCCTCGCGATGTAATCATATGTTATTGTATTCGTCCCTATGGATTGGGTCGGGTCGTTTCATGTGGTATCAGAGCGGTGGTCTTAGCGAACCAGGTCTGCATTAGTGTGTCTAACTGATAAGTCGTTAGGTTGCATTAGTGAGTCTGGACTTCGACCGTGTCTGCATGTCAAAATTTTGCTTATCATTTTGTGTCGAAAATCATCTCCTTATCATCTGTAGGAAATTACCTGCTTATCATCTTAAGTCTAAACGCGTCTTACTGCATTCATTGCATGAATGGTGTATAGACAAAATTCATATCTTAGCGTATTTGCTAATTCATATCTACGCGTATCTGTTACTGTAAACTTTATCTGACATATTCCGTAAATCCCTCCGTAATCTATGAGATCTTTTGTTCTATATATGTGGATATTCTATATAATTATAATACCACCCGATAGCCGGAAAATCATTTCATATCGAAAAATCCTTTATTCATTCATACGAAATGGAACTCGTCACTAGTTGAAGTCCCTCGGATTCCGATATGGAATACCACTCAAGCTCCGAAAGCAGTGTGACAGGAATGGATCAACCAATCAGTCATCATCTATTTTGGATGGATTGGGGATGGGTTCGTAGCCTCCTCAATCATTGGAGACAAGAAGAAGGTGATCCCTTCCATCCACCAAATTGCCCTCTTGACGATGAACCTGAAGCACTTACCGGCAAACCTGTTCGAGAAACCATTTTCTCTCTCATTTCCAGAGTATCTCGTCACGATTATATACTACATCAAATTCTAGATTTTATTTATCCGCTCGTCCAAACCGACAATCACCCCGGTGTAATAGAAGAAGTCAACGAGCTTCGCACTCGGGTAGTGGCTTTGGAGAATACGGTACGAAGGTTACAAACACCATCAGCAGCATCAGCAGCATAACCAGTGCCGTCAATAATATCAACATCGCAAGCCTCAATACCCTAAGCACCCGCAGCATCACCAGCATCAACGTTATCACCATCATCAATATCAACAGGATCATTACCACCACCAACAATCACATCCGCATCACACGCCTCAATATCACCATCCGTACCTCGGATATCAACGTCTTACGTACCATAGATACCAAGAACCAACAACAACAAACGATGAAGTATTGATTCATAACTTCATCGGAGAAACATTCTATGGTGATTATGTAATCTCTAAAGATTACCTATTTCTGCCTTAACCATAAATCAGATGAGTGGACAGAAATGATAAAAGGAAGAGTAGAAACCCTGACAAGAATGATGCGTAAGGTACAAGCTAGACTTGTTTTACCAACAGCATCAGCAGTACCCTTAGCCTCACCAACACAGTCAGTGCTGTCAACATCGTTAGAATCGTCAGCAACTTTAACATCACAAGCTCCACCAGTTCAAGAATCACCGTGGACATCATCAATAACGCGTATATTGCATCAACGAGTTATGAAGTATTAACTCATTCTTCTGAAGAATTTATATAAATATTTTGTATATATGAATTCGGAAACCAAAATAAATCTTTTCGTACTAAGATATTAAGTATGAATTGAAAAAGGGTAGATACTACTCGTTTAAATTCATATTACAAATATGCAATGATGTACGTCCTTCGTCAGCAACTTAATCATCGTTAACTACAATCCCTGTTTCAATTCAATGAATTTCGTTTTATAATAAACCAAGTGTATTATTCAATAATATGTTTGATTTTACACTTTCATCTTCAATGTACTCGAAGCTTACTGGGAAACAACATTCATATCTTGCGAAGTTAGCAAGAGTTCAATGAGTATCAGCATGATTCACTAAGGAAATATATATAAGAATAAATAATGAAGTAT
Organism: Rutidosis leptorrhynchoides; assembly: GCF_046630445.1. Taxonomy (NCBI): domain Eukaryota; kingdom Viridiplantae; phylum Streptophyta; class Magnoliopsida; order Asterales; family Asteraceae; genus Rutidosis; species Rutidosis leptorrhynchoides. The sequence goes on from NC_092343.1 coordinate 167,590,335, forward strand.
TGATCCATAACTTCATTAATATTCTGTGAAGAATATGTGGTTCCTAATCGTTTTAGAGATTACTTATTCTAGCTCAAACCGAAAATCAAATGAGTCTAATATTATATTGACTTATTAAATTCATGATTACATCTGAAGAAGATATATATGTACATATATTTTCATAAAGATTGTAATAAAATTCTCTGGTACAAAACATTACTTGTGAATTTTTTTTTAACGGGTAGGTAATACCCGAGAGATATATAAATTCACAATTAATATGATTATATTCTTCGACTCTGATTTAACAATCATCAACTATACTCACTACCTTCACAATAATATACATTCTTTCATAGAAATCAAAACAACCATTCTCATCCAAATTTGATTACGACAAAACGAAATCCAAGTCAAGACTTAACAGAAGACATCACTCTTAGGACTCTTACATCTTTCAAAACTATACTTTGACTTCAAAACTATGCTAGAACATCATTTGATTCTTGGAACCCAGAAAAATATTTGTATCATTCAAAGTCCTAAAACATCATATGTATATTAACGATTACAATCTATGATCAAACCCTTCGAAATTCCTGAAGACACTTCAAATAATGGACAATCGAGATGATGATCCAACCACACATTACCCGCAGTCTTGCACCTGAAAAGCTCTCGAAACCAAGGAAATAATTTAACACGTATCCGCGTTAAATCTTTTAGCATTTATTAGCAAAAATAACTTTGCGATTCCTTTTCAAAATAGCAAATTTTGTCACAGTTTCAGCAAGTCAACCTCGACTTTCCATTTGAAGTAGCCTTATTATAACCTGTAATACATACGATTACCCTTTTGTTACTATAACGACCCTCATTTTTCCATTCTATATTTTTCCAATATTAAATGCCCAAACAATATAATTAAAACTTAATGATTAAACTTTAATCAACAATTGTTAAGTGTTAAGAGTTAGAAAACATATTAATTAACTTTGTGCAAATATTGACAAGTTAATAAAAGATGAAAATAATAAACTGTTAGTCGACACTCATTGCTAATTAAAATTTATGAATTTATGTAATATTATAACTAATAACCTATAAGTAATAAATAAAAAGTGACATTTATATAAATAATAAAACAATTGGGAACTAAATATATACAAGTCATGAATTAGTAAAAAGAAAATAATACTTATCATGTAGTAAATGCAAAAATAATAATAATAATAATAATAGTAATAATAATGAGACTAAAAAAATCTTACATCCTTATGTTGACTAAAAATAAAGTGTAAACTAGTACATCCTTATGTTGACTAATTATAAACTAGTACCACCTATTGTTGACTAAAAATTATAAAACAAAATAAAATCATTAATTAGAACATCCTTATGTTGACTAACACTCTAATACTTGCACTATATAAACACCTAGTTTCTCATTCACAAATCACACCAAAATCCTCTCTCAAAAACAATCTCTCCCTCTCCCTCTCCCTCTCTTGTGATATTCGGATCTTCAAGCTTGTTCTTCGTGTTCTTCAAGAATCTTCAAGGAGTTCTTCAAGATATTCAAGGCTTTGATCTTCCATCTTCATAGTGTTCATCTTTTCTTTGTTAATTATCTTGAATCTTCAAAGGTATAACATAAACCCTAAACTATTTACATAAACTTTGACCTTTGTTAATTCATATTCATATTATAAACTTGTTATTCATAAGTATATACATAAACACACCTAGATTTATATATACATATATACATGTAAAAAAAATATATTTTTATATATATATACATATATATACGAATTATATATATACATATACATATTAAAACCTTAAACCCTAATACTACTTATACTAGTACTTAACATGTATACACTATTACTATTACTAGCACCTATAACCTACTACTTATATTGTAACACAAAAATATTTTGGGATATGTATTAGAGACGTATAGATCTTCGAACTTTCTTGATGAATGGTTTCTACGAGATTCTAGGCAGAGGGTTTGGATTTCCGATTTAAAGGGTCCTATGGCTCAAGCCCCTAGATCTAAATTAGCCATTCGAAGGGAAAGGGGTGATTGAAAGCTTATCTAATACGGCAAGTATCCTAAAATGGAAACACTCATAAAAGTAGAAACTCTCTAGTCATAGAAACTTGGTAAAATAAGAAACTTTCTAAAAATAGAAACTTTATAAAAATAGTAACTTACTAGGAACAGAAACTTAGTAAACAAACTATACTTAAACACATACTTAAACTTAAACATGGGCAAAACACTTAACTACTCTTAAATGTCAATAGGTTGACTTTCCTGCTCACTCGTTCAACTCTCTATTCCGAGGAATAACTCTCTCTCTACTTACTAAGGTGAATTCATAGCCCCACTCTTTATTGCTAGCAAACTTATTTAACTTTTTGGGGTGAGACACATGCTACTTTTACTATTTACAATTTAGACACAAGTACCAACTGCTAAAACTATGCTATACCCGGCTATGTCCGACTAAGTCCCTACAGTGATATTTTTAAGTGCTGCGGCATGCTTATTTATTGGGGGTAGGCCTATCGGGAGTAACGTCCCCGATACATTTGACTAAGTCTTTGTATTACTTGATAATGAAATTAAACCGACAAGGACAGACACAACTTGTCATGGGGCAAACTTGAATGTTTAGTCTAAATATCACGCACTGGCATAACTTTTGGATCTGCGAGATCTACTTTTTGATCCTGCGGGAGATCAACTTTACAACTAAATCTTGTGGTCTAAAAACAACGATAACTACTTTTGTTAAACCTATGAACTTCACTCAACCTTTTTGGTTGACACTTTAGCATGTTTTATCTCAGGTGCTGTTTGATTCAAGCTTTCTTATCTACTACTTATGTGATGCTACTTGGACTTAGGATCAAGAGATATCGCATTTATTACTTCTGCATATGAACAATTACTTTATCGTTATTTCCATTATTGTAACGACATTTCATTTTCCGCTGCGTACTCAATAAAGTTAAATTTTCTCATTTAGTAATGTTCTCGTATTATAATATGTTGGTTTATTTGATATTAGTAACGTTTCTTCCAGGCCCTATTGAGAGGACGTTACAGATTGGTATCAGAGCATAACCAGGCTGTTATAGAGAACTAGGATTGCATTTTTATGTGTGCCTTACTTGTTAGCTAGGGTGCCTTAGCAATCTAGGAAACTATAACCTTTCATGCCTTAGACTTTAAAGCACTTAGGATTGCCTTGTAATCTTAAAACATATGCTTTACAATCTTATATTAAAACTGATCAAAAATCTCCTTCCTAATGTTAGGATGTCTAATTCTTACCAAGCGACCAAAATGAATCTTTTCAAGCCAACCGAAAAAGATACTGAAAGGTCTTCCACTGAAAGACCAGTCCAAAGTCCACCTTATGGCTTTGGTGGTCATCCCTCACCAAACTATAGTCCGGATACTTTACCTAATTCTCCCAGTTACCACCCGACTCCAAGATCGGAAAGTAAAGGGAAACGCCCTGCTAATTTCAAAGAAGATGGCCCGTCAAAGAAAAGATCCAGATCCCCTTCCTATGATGAAGTTGATGCCAAGTACGAGCTCATGAATCTGCGAAAAACTACCGATGACCTAATTCGCCATATTGCAAGGATCGATGTTCAAATGAAGGAAAAAACCTAGCGATCAAGAAGCTCGTGGAGGAAAATGCTGAACTAAAGAAAGAGATAAAGTTGGTGAAGTATGAAGGTGATAGAAATACTCGATGGGAGAAGCAATCTCTCTCCTACCTAAGAGAAGATGTTGAACTTAGATTGAAGATGGAGGAAAACCGCGTGAATAATCAACTTTTCATAAGGGACCACAAGTACCATGTAATCAACAATGAAGTTTCTAATCTTTATGATAATCTCGAGTTCCTGCATGAGAAACAAAAGGCGAAGAATGAGAAAGTTGAGAAGTTTATGAAGAAGGTTGAGGACGAGAAGAAGGAATATGAAGACTACTTCAATCTTAATATTTCCTAGTTATCTTTCCAAATTCTTATCCATGTAAAGGCTATGCCTTAACTATTCCTATTTTCAACTCGTGTAATAAAGGCTTATTTAATGCCTCGTTCTTAATAAAATAAAGTGTTTTGTTAATATCATATTCATTTTTATCTCGCTTAAAATTTTTTCAAACTTATGACCTATCAGATTTATCAAACTTCTATACACCCTTATGTAGTGAAGAATCATGGTTCACCCAACTACACCAACTCTTACCACGATGTCTGACTACGTCCATTTCCTAACTTTCACGACTTCCATAACTTTCAAAGATATGAAGGTTGACTAAGTCTATAAAGACTGCAACTTAAAACTAGACAAGTTCGTAACTGAAATGTCCCGTTCTTATTGATTAAAAATGTTCCATATTAATTGATTTCGTTGCGAGCTTTTTACCTCTATATGAGACGTTTTTCAAAGACTGCATTCATTTTAAAATAAACCATAACCTTTATTTCATCAATAAAGGTTTAAAAAGCTTTACGTAGATTATCAAATAATGATAATCTAAAATATCCTGTTTACACACGACCATTACATAATGGTTTACAATACAAATATGTTACAACAAAATAAGTTTCTTGAATGCAGTTCTTACACAATATCATACAAGCATGGACTCCAAATCTCGTCCTTATTTAAGTATGCGACAGCGGAAGCTCTTAATAATCACCTGTGAATAAACATGCTTAAAACGTCCACAAAAATGTTGGTGAGTTATAGGTTTAACCTATATATGTCAAATCGTAACAATAGACCACAAGATTTCATATTTCAATACACATCCCATACATAGAGATAAAAATCATTCATATGGTGAACACCTGGTAACCGACATTAACAAGATGCATATATAAGAATATCCCCATCATTCCGGGACACCCTTCGGATATGATATAAATTTCGAAGTACTAAAGCATCCGGTACTTTGGATGGGGTTTGTTAGGCCCAATAGATCTATCTTTAGGATTCGCGTCAATTAGGGTGTCTGTTCCCTAATTCTTAGATTACCAGACTTAATAAAAAGGGGCATATTCGATTTTGATAATTCAACCATAGAATGTAGTTTCACGTACTTGTGTCTATTTTGTAAATCATTTATAAAACCTGCATGTATTCTCATCCCAAAAATATTAGATTTTAAAAGTGGGACTATAACTCACTTTCACAGATTTTTACTTCGTCGGGAAGTAAGACTTGGCCACTGGTTGATTCACGAACCTATAACAATATATACATATATATCAAAGTATGTTCAAAATATATTTACAACACTTTTAATATATTTTGATGTTTTAAGTTTATTAAGTCAGCTGTCCTCGTTAATAACCTACAACTAGTTGTCCACAGTTAGATGTACAGAAATAAATCGATAAATATTATCTTGAACCAATCCACGACCCAGTGTATACGTATCTCAGTATTGATCACAATTCAAACTATATATATTTTGGAATCAACCTCAACCCTGTATAGCTAACTCCAACATTCACATATAGAGTGTCTATGGTTGTTCCGAAATATATATAGATGTGTCGACATGATAGGTCGAAACATTGTATACGTGTCTATGGTATCTCAAGATTACATAATATACAATACAAGTTGATTAAGTTATGGTTGGAATAGATTTGTTACCAATTTTCACGTAGCTAAAATGAGAAAAATTATCCAATCTTGTTTTACCCATAACTTCTTCATTTTAAATCCGTTTTAAGTGAATCAAATTGCTATGGTTTCATATTGAACTCTATTTTATGAATCTAAATAGAAAAAGTATAGGTTTATAGTCGGAAAAATAAGTTACAAGTCATTTTTGTAAAGGTAGTCATTTCAGTCGAAAGAACGACGTCTAGATGACCATTTTAGAAAACATACTTCCACTTTGAGTTTAACCATAATTTTTGGATATAGTTTCATGTTCATAATAAAAATCATTTTCTCAGAATAACAACTTTTAAATCAAAGTTTATCATAGTTTTTAATTAACTAACCCAAAACAGCCCGCGGTGCTACTACGACGGCGTAAATCCGATTTTACGGTGTTTTTCGTGTTTTCAGGTTTTAAATCATTAAGTTAGCATATCATATAGATATAGAACATGTGTTTAGTTAATTTTAAAAGTCAAGTTAGAAGGATTAACTTTTGTTTGCGAACAAGTTTAGAATTAACTAAACTATGTTCTAGTGATTACGAGTTTAAACCTTCGAATAAGATAGTTTTATATATATGAATCGAATGATGTTATGAACATCATTACTACCTCAAGTTTAGTAGGTAAACCTACTGGAAGTGACAAGAAATGATCTAGCTTCAAAGGATCTTGGATGGCTTGAAAGTTCTTGAAGTAGGATCATGACACAAAAACAAGTTCAAGTAAGATTTTTACTCGAATTAAGATAGTTTATAGTTATAGAAATTGAATCAAAGTTTGAATATGAATATTACCTTGAATAAGAAAGATAACCTACTGTATATAACAAAGGTTTCTTGATCTTAGATGATTACTTGGAATGGATTAGAAAGCTTGGAAGTAAATTAGTAAACTTGAAGGAATTTTTGAAGTGTTCTTGAAGTGTTCTTCCTATGATGATTATAGCTTGATTCTTGAAGTGATTTTTGATGAAGATGATGATTAAATACTGTAAAAATACATTCATAATAGTGTGTGTGTGTGTTGAAAGAGAATTAGAAAGAGAATTGGAAGTGAAATGGAGTGAATGATGAGTGGTAATTGGTGAGTGGTAAGTGGGGTTAAAAGGAGTTCTAGTTAGTTGACTAGCTCATGGTAGAAGTTAAAATTGATTAGTCATACATGACATAATCAAGAGTGGAATCCCATGCTAGTTCCTATTGGTATATACCCATAGTAAGTACGTTTTAAAGCTGTGTATAATACGGGTAAGAATACGACTAGAATTCTTGATGAAAGAAAAGAATGGGAAAGTAACTGTAACCATTTTCGTTAAGTATGAGTATTTTGATATATTTCTTGAAGTCTTTCAAAAGTATTTTAATACATCTAAATACACTACATGTATATACATTTTAACTGAGTCGTTAAGTCATCGTTAGTCGTTACATGTAAGTGTTGTTTTGAAACCTTTAAGTTAACGATCTCAATTAATGTTGTTAACCCATTGTTTATTATATCTAATGAGATGTTAAATTATTATATTATCATGATATTATGATATATTAATATATCTTAATATGATATATATACATTTAAATGTCGTTACAACGATAATCGTTACATATATGTCTCGTTTCGAAATCCTTAAGTTAGTAGTCTTGTTTATATGTATATAACTCATTGTTAATATACTTATGGAGATACTTACTTATCATAATCTCATGTTAATCATATGTATATCCATATATATATCGTCATGTCATTTTTACAAGTTTTAACGTTCGTGAATCGCCGGTCAACTTGGGTGGTCAATTGTCTATATGAAACATATTTCAATTAATCAAGTCTTAACAAGTTTGATTGCTTAACATGTTGGAAACATTTAATCATGTAAATATCAATCTCAATTAATATATATAAACATGGAAAAGTTCGGGTCACTACAGTACCTACCCGTTAAATAAATTTCTTCCCGAAATTTTAAGTTGTTGAAGGTGTTGACGAATCTTCTGGAAATAGATGCGAGTATTTCTTCTTCATCTGATCTTCACGCTCCCAGGTGAACTCGGGTCCTCTACGAGCATTCCATCGAACCTTAACAATTGGTATCTTGTTTTGCTTAAGTCTTTTAACCTCACGATCCATTATTTCGACGAGTTCTTCGATGAATTGGAGTTTTTCGTTGATTTGGATTTCATCTAACGGAATAGTGAGATCTTCTTTAGCAAAACATTTCTTCAAATTCGAGACGTGGAAAGTGTTATGTACAGCCGTGAGTTGTTGAGGTAACTCAAGTCGGTAAGCTACTGGTCCGACACGATACCTTGGATTTAATTTCCCTCATTTACCAAATCGAACAACGCCTTTCCAAGGTGCAACTTTAAGCATGACCATCTCTCCAATTTCAAATTCTATATCTTTTCTTTTAATGTCAGCGTAGCTCTTTTGTCGACTTTGGGCGGTTTTCAACCGTTGTTGAATTTGGATGATCTTCTCGGTAGTTTCTTGTATAATCTCCGGACTCGTAATCTGTCTATCCCCCACTTCACTCCAACAAATCGGAGACCTGCACTTTCTACCATAAAGTGCTTCAAACGGCGCCATCTCAATGCTTGAATGGTAGCTGTTGTTGTAGGAAAATTCTGCTAACGGTAGATGTCGATCCCAACTGTTTCCGAAATCAATAACACATGCTCGTAGCATGTCTTCAAGCGTTTGTATCGTCCTTTCGCTCTGCCCATCAGTTTGTGGATGATAGGCAGTACTCATATCTAGACGAGTTCCTAATGCTTGCTGTAATGTCTGCCAGAATCTTGAAATAAATCTGCCATCCCTATCAGAGATAATAGAGATTGGTATTCCATGTCTGGAGACGACTTCCTTCAAATACAGTCGTGCTAACTTCTCCATCTTGTCATCTTCTCTTATTGGCAGGAAGTGTGCTGATTTGGTGAGACGATCAACTATTACCCAAATAGTATCAAAACCACTTGCAGTCCTTGGCAATTTAGTGATGAAATCTATGGTAATGTTTTCCCATTTCCATTCTGGGATTTCGGGTTGTTGAAGTAGACCTGATGGTTTCTGATGCTCAGCTTTGACCTTAGAACACGTCAAACATTCTCCTACATATTTAGCAACATCGGCTTTCATACCCGGCCACCAAAAATGTTTCTTGAGATCCTTGTACATCTTCCCCGTTCCAGGATGTATTGAGTATCTGGTTTTATGAGCTTCTCTAAGTACCATTTCTCTCATATCTCCAAATTTTGGTACCCAAATTCTTTCAGCCCTATACCGGGTTCCGTCTTCCCAAATATTAAGATGCTTCTCCGATCCTTTGGGTATTTCATCCTTTAAATTTCCCTCTTTTAAAACTCCTTGTTGCGCCTCCTTTATTTGAGTAGTAAGGTTAGTGTGAATCATTATATTCATAGATTTTACTCGAATGGGTTCTCTGTCCTTCCTGCTCAAGGCATCGGCTACCACATTTGCCTTCCCCGGGTGGTAACGAATCTCAAAGTCGTAATCATTCAACAATTCAATCTACCTACGCTGCCTCATATTCAGTTGTTTCTGATTAAATATGTGTTGAAGACGTTTGTGGTCGGTATATATAATACTTTTGACCCCATATAAGTAGTGCCTCCAAGTCTTTAATGCAAAAACAACCGCGCCTAATTCCAAATCATGCGTCGTATAATTTTGTTCGTGAATCTTCAATTGTCTAGACGCATAAGCAATCACCTTCGTTCGTTGCATTAATACACAACCGAGACCTTGCTTTGATGCGTCACAATAAATCACAAAATCATCATTCCCTTCAGGCAATGACAATATAGGTGCCGTAGTTAGCTTTTTTTTCAATAACTGAAACGCTTTCTCTTGTTCATCATTCCATTCAAATTTCTTCCCTTTATGCGTTAATGCAGTCAAGGGTTTTGCTATTCTGGAAATGTCTTGGATGAATCTTCTGTAGTAACCAGCTAGTCCTAAAAACTGGCGTATGTGTTTCGGAGTTTTCGGGGTTTCCCACTTTTCAACAGTTTCTATCTTTGCCAGATCCACCTTAATACCTTCTTTGTTCACTATGTGACCGAGGAATTGAACTTCTTCCAACCAAAATGCACACTTTGAAAACTTAGCGTACAATTCTTCCTTCCTCAATACTTCTAACACCTTTCTCAAATGTTCACCGTGTTCTTGGTCATTCTTTGAGTAAATAAGTATGTCATCAATGAAAACAATGACAAACTTGTCAAGGTATGGTCCACACACTCGGTTCATAAGGTCCATGAACACAGCTGGTGCATTAGTTAAAGCAAACGGCATGACCATAAACTCGTAATGAACGTAACGTGTTCTGAAAGCAGTCTTTGGAATATCATCTTCTTTCACCCGCATTTGATGATACCCGGAACGTAAGTCAATCTTTGAATAAACAGACGAGCCTTGTAGTTGATCAAATAAGTCGTCGATTCTCGGTAGTGGATAGCGGTTCTTGATGGTAAGTTTGTTCAACTCTCGGTAATCGATACACAACCTGAATGTACCATCTTTCTTCTTGACAAACAAAACAGGAGCTACCCACGGTGATGTGCTTTTTCGAATGAAACCATGCTCTAAAAGTTCTTATAATTGGCTTTGCAGTTCTTTCATCTCGCTGGGTGTGAGTCTGTAAGGAGCACGAGCTATTGGTGCAGCTCCTGGTACAAGATCTATTTGAAATTCAACGGATCGATGTGGGGGTAATCCCGGTAATTCTTTCGGAAATACATCGGGAAATTCTTTTGCAATGGGAACATCATTGATGCTCTTTTCTTCAGTTTGTACTTTCTCGACGTGTGCTAGAACAGCATAGCAACCTTTTCTTATTAGTTTTTGTGCCTTCAAATTACTAATAAGATGTAGCTTCGTGTTGCCCTTTTCTCCGTACACCGTTAAGGGTTTTCCTTTTTCTCGTATAATGCGAATTGCATTTTTGTAACAAACGATCTCTGCTTTCACTTCTTTCAACCAGTCCATACCGATTATCACATCAAAACTCCCTAACTCTACTGGTATCAAATCAATCTTAAATGTTTCGCTAACCAGTTTAATTTCTCGATTCCGACATATATTATCTGCTGAAATTAATTTACCATTTGCTAATTCGAGTAAAAATTTACTATCCAAAGGCGTCAATGGACAACTTAATTTAGCACAAAAATCTCTACTCATATAGCTTCTATCCGCACCCGAATCAAATAAAACGTAAGCAGATTTATTGTCAATAAGAAACGTACCCGTAACAAGCTCCGGGTCTTCCTGTGCCTCTGCCGCATTAATATTGAAAACTCTTCCGCGGCCTTGTCCATTCGTGTTCTCCTGGTTCGGGCAATTTCTAATAATGTGGCCCGGTTTTCCACATTTATAACAAACTACATTGGCATAACTTGCTCCGACACTACTTGCTCCGCCATTACTCGTTCCGACACCATTTGTTCCTTTCGTTCTATTAACCCCTGGTCCGTAGACCTCACACTTCGCCGTACTATGACCATTTCTTTTACACTTGTTGCAAAATTTGGTGCAGAACCCCGAGTGATACTTTTCACACCTTTGGCGTAGCTGCTTCTGATTGTTGTTGTTGTTGCGGTTATTATTGTTGTTGGGATGATTGTTGTAGTTGCTGTTGTTGTTGTTGTTGTTGTTGTTGTTGGGCCGTTTGTTGTAGTTGCGATTGATGTTGCGATTGTTGGGATAATTGTTGCGATTATTGTTGTAATTGCTGTTGTTGTTGTATTGGTGATTCTTATCACCGTTTTCCTCCCACTTTCTTTTGACTTGCTTCACATTGGCCTCTTCAGCAGTCTGTTCTTTAATTCTTTCTTCAATCTGGTTCACTAGTTTGTGAGCCATTCTACATGCCTGTTGTATGGAGGCGAGCTCGTGTGAACTTATATCTTCTTGGATTCTTTCCGGTAATCCTTTCACAAACGCGTCGATCTTCTCTTCCTCATCTTCGAATGCTCCCGGACACAATAGGCATAATTCTGTGAATCGTCTTTCGTACGTGGTAATATCAAATCCTTGGGTTCGTAACCCTCTAAGTTCTGTCTTGAGCTTATTGACCTCAGTTCTGGGACGGTACTTCTCGTTCATCAAGTGCTTGAATGCTGACCACGGTAGTGCGTACGCATCGTCTTGTCCCACTTGCTCTAGATAGGTATTCCACCATGTTAACGCAGAACCTGTGAAGGTATGCGTAGCATACTTTACTTTGTCCTCTTCAGTACACTTACTTATGGTAAACACCGATTCGACCTTCTCGGTCCACCGTTTCAATCCGATCGGTCCTTCAGTTCCATCAAATTCCAAAGGTTTGCAGGTAGTGAATTCTTTGTAGGTGCATCCTACACGATTTCCTGTACTGCTAGATCCAAGGTTATTGTTGGTATGTAGCGCAGCCTATACTGCGGCTATGTTTGAAGCTAGAAAAGTACGGAATTCCTCTTCATTCATATTCACGGTGTGTCGAGTAGTCGGTGCCATTTCCTTCAAAATAGTCAAATGGAACAAGTTAATCATACAGAATATTAAGAGTAGTTAATAGTATTTCGTAGCATAATATGAACTCATTTATAAAAGCTTTTTCTTCATATTAGCGTTTTATAAGTTTAAATTCGGGTAGTACCTACCCGTTAAGTTCATACTTAGTAGCTAATATACAATTCAACTACTACAATTCTATATGAAAAACTGATTATAATAATATTTCGCGTTCAAACTTTTACACAATATTTTACAAACTTACAATACCGCTTATTTTACATATAGCATGAAATATAGCACACAATAAATTTGATACAAGATGGTTGTGAAGATAATTCTAGCTAGTATACAAGTCGTTCAGCAAAGGCAATAAAGACACGTAATTCATACGTCCAGAAACAAGTCATGCATTCTGGTTTTACTAGGATTACTTCCCATCCTTGGTCATGTGGAACATAACCGTTATGGCCGTTGATAAGACAGCGTGTTGTAACGTCATCAAAGGGACGAGGGTTACGTAATGTCCAACAGTCCCGTAACAATCTAAAAACCTCATTTCTTACCCCAATTACCGACTCCGTCACTTGTGGGAACGTTTTGTTTAATAGTTGTAGGCCGATGTTCTTGTTCTCACTTTGGTGAGAAGCGAACATTACTAACCCGTAAGCATAACATGCTTCTTTATGTTGCATGTTAGCCGCTTTTTCTAAATCACGAAGTTCAATATTCGGATATATTGAGTCAAAATAATTTCTTAACCCATTGCGTAAAATAGCATTTGGGTTCCCCGCAATATATGCGTCAAAGTAAACACATCGTAACTTATGGATTTCCCAATGTGATATCCCCCATCTTTCGAACGAAAGCCTTTTATAAACCAAGGCATTCTTGAAACGTTCTTCGAATGTCTTACAAACTGATCTCGCCTTAAATAGTTGTGCCGAAGAATTCTGACCGACTCTAGACAAGATTTCATCAATCATGTCTCCGGGTAGGTCTCTTAAAATATTAGGTTGTCTATCCATTTTGTGTTTTTATACTGTAAAATAGACAAGAGTTAGATTCATAAAAAAAAAATACTTATTAATACAAGCAATTTTTACATATATCATAAAGCATAAGCACACTATATTACATATATTACACCACACGAATACAACTATCTTATTCCGACTCGCTTGTTTCTTCTTCTTCGGTTTTGGTTCGTTTTGCCAAGTTTCTAGGGATATATGATGTTCCCCTAATACGAGCCGTCGTTTTCCACATTGGTTTAGAAAAACCTAGTGGTTTAGAGGTTCCCGGGTCATTGTTACAACTTAAGGACTTCGGGGGTTGACGATACATATAAAGTTCATCGGGGTTGGAATTAGATTTCTCTATTTTTATGCCCTTTCCCTTATTATTTTCTTTTGCCTTTTTAAATTCAGTTAGGGTAATTTCTATAACATCATCGGAATTCTCGTTAGAATCCGATTCATCGGAGAATTGGTAATCCTCCCAATATTTTGCTTCCTTAGCGGAAACACCATTGACCATAATTAACCTTGGTCGGTTGGTTGAGGATTTTCTTTTACTTAACCGTTTTATTATTTCCCCCACCGGTTCTATTTCTTCATCCGGTTCCGATTCTTCTTCCGGTTTCGATTCTTCTTCCGGTTCCGACTCTTCTTCCGGTTCTTCTTCGGGAACTTGTGAATCAGTCCACGAATCATTCCAATTAACATTTGGCTCTTCATTATTATTAGGTGAGTCAATGGGACTTGTTCTAGAGGTAGACATCTATCACATAATATCAAACGTGTTAAGAGATTAATATATCACATAATATTCACATGTTAAAAATATATAGTTTCCAACAAAATTTGTTAAGAAATCATTTTTCAAGTAAACACGGTCGAAGTCCAGACTCACTAATGCATCCTAACAAACTCGATAAGACACACTAATGCAAAATTCTGGTTCTCTAAGACCAACGCTCGGATACCAACTGAAATGTCCCGTTCTTATTGATTAAAAACGTTCCATATTAATTGATTTCGTTCCGAGGTTTTGACCTCTATATGAGACGTTTTTCAAAGACTGCATTCATTTTAAAACAAACCATAACCTTTATTTCATCAATAAAGGTTTAAAAATCTTTACGTAGATTATCAAATAATGATAATCTAAAATATCCTGTTTACACACGACCATTACATAATGGTTTACAATACAAATATGTTACAACAAAATAAGTTTCTTGAATGCAGTTTTTACACAATATCATACAAGCATGGACTCCAAATCTCGTCCTTATTTAAGTATGCGACAGCGGAAGCTCTTAATAATCACCTGAGAATAAATATGCTTAAAACGTCAACAAAAATGTTGGTGAGTTATAGGTTTAACCTATATATATCAAATCGTAACAATAGACCACAAGATTTCATATTTCAAAACACATCCCATACATAGAGATAAAAATCATTCATATGGTGAACACCTGGTAACCGACATTAACAAGATGCATATATAAGAATATCCCCATCATTCCGGGACACCCTTCGGATATGATATAAATTTCGAAGTACTAAAGCATCCGGTACTTTGGATGGGGTTTGTTAGGCCCAATAGATCTATCTTTAGGATTCGTGTCAATTTGGGTGTCTGTTCCCTAATTCTTAGATTACCAGACTTAATAAAAAGGGGCATATTCAATTTTGATAATTCAACCATAGAATGTAGTTTCACGTACTTGTGTCTATTTTGTAAATCATTTATAAAACCTGCATGTATTCTCATCCCAAAAATATTAGATTTTAAAAGTGGGACTATAACTCACTTTCACAGATTTTTACTTCGTCGGGAAGTAAGACTTGGCCACTGGTTGATTCACGAACCTATAACAATATATACATATATATCAAAGTATGTTCAAAATATATTTACAACACTATTAATATATTTTGATGTTTTAAGTTTATTAAGTCAGCTGTCCTCGTTAATAACCTACAACTAGTTGTCCACAGTTAGATGTAAAGAAATAAATCGATAAATATTATCTTGAATCAATCCACGACCCAGTGTATACGTATCTCAGTATTGATCACAACTCAAACTATATATATTTTGGAATCAACCTCAACCCTGTATAGCTAACTCCAACATTCACATATAGAGTGTCTATGGTTGTTCCGAAATATATATAGATGTGTCGACATGATAGGTCGAAACATTGTATACGTGTCTATGGTATCTCAAGATTACATAATATACAATACAAGTTGATTAAGTTATGGTTGGAATAGATTTGTTACCAATTTTCACGTAGCTAAAATGAGAAAAATAATCCAATCTTGTTTTACCCATAACTTCTTCATTTTAAATTCGTTTTGAGTGAATCAAATTGCTATGGTTTCATATTGAACTCTATTTTATGAATCTAAACAGAAAAAGTATAGGTTTATAGTCAGAAAAATAAGTTACAAGTCGTTTTTGTAAAGGTAGTCATTTCAGTCGAAAGAACGACGTCTAGATGACCATTTTAGAAAACATACTTCCACTTTGAGTTTAACCATAATTTTTGGATATAGTTTCATGTTCATAATAAAAATCATTTTCTCAGAATAACAACTTTTAAATCAAAGTTTATCATAGTTTTTAATTAACTAACCCAAAACAGCCCGCGGTTTTACTACGACGACGTAAATCCGGTTTTACGGTGTTTTTCGTGTTTTCAGGTTTTAAATCATTAAGTTAGCATATCATATAGATATAGAACATGTGTTTAGTTAATTTTAAAAGTCAAGTTAGAAGGATTAACTTTTGTTTGCGAACAAGTTTAGAATTAACTAAACTATGTTCTAGTGATTACGAGTTTAAACCTTCGAATAAGATAGTTTTATATATATGAATCGAATGATGTTATGAACATCATTACTACCTCAAGTTTAGTAGGTAAACCTACTGGAAGTGACAAGAAATGATCTAGCTTCAAAGGATCTTGGATGGCTTGAAAGTTCTTGAAGTAGGATCATGACACAAAAACAAGTTCAAGTAAGATTTTTACTCGAATTAAGATAGTTTATAGTTATAGAAATTGAATCAAAGTTTGAATATGAATATTACCTTGAATAAGAAAGATAACCTACTGTATATAACAAAGGTTTCTTGATCTTAGATGATTACCTTGAATGGATTAGAAAGCTTGGAAGTAAATTAGTAAACTTGAAGGGATTTTTGAAGTGTTCTTGAAGTGTTCTTCCTATGATGATTATAGCTTGATTCTTGAAGTGATTTTTGATGAAGATGATGATTAACTACTGGAAAAATACGTTCATAATAGTGTGTGTGTGTGTGTGTGTTGAGAGAGAATTAGAAAGAGAATTGGAAGTGAAATGGAGTGAATGATGAGTGGTAATTGGTGAGTGGTGAGTGGGGTTAAAAGGAGTTCTAGTTAGTTGACTAGCTCATGGTAGAAGTTAAAATTGATTAGTCATACATGACATAATCAAGAGTGGAATCCCATGCTAGTTCCTATTGGTATATACCCATAGTAAGTACGTTTTGAAGCTGTGTATAATACGGGTAAGAATACGACTAGAATTCTTGATGAAAGAAAAGAATGGGAAAGTAACTGTAACCATTTTCGTTAAGTATGAGTGTTTTGATATATGTCTTGAAGTCTTCCAAAAGTATTTTAATAAATCTAAATACACTACATGTATATACATTTTAACTGAGTAGTTAAGTCATCGTTAGTCGTTACATGTAAGTGTTGTTTTGAAACCTTTAAGTTAACGATCTCAATTAATGTTGTTAACCCATTGTTTATTATATCTAATGAGATGTTAAATTATTATATTATCATGATATTATGATATATTAATATATCTTAATATGATATATATACATTTAAATGTCGTTACAACGATAATCGTTACATATATGTCTCGTTTCGAAATCCTTAAGTTAGTAGTCTTGTTTATATGTATATAACTCATTGTTAATATACTTATGGAGATACTTACTTATCATAATCTCATGTTAACCATATGTATATCCATATATATATCGTCATGTCGTTTTTACAAGTTTTAACGTTCGTGAATCGCCGGTCAACTTGGGTGGTCAATTGTCTATATGAAACGTATTTCAATTAATCAAGTCTTAACAAGTTTGATTGCTTAACATGTTGGAAACATTTAATCATGTAAATATCAATCTCAATTAATATATATAAACATGGAAAAGTTCGGGTCACTACAGTAACTGTTTTCATGGATCACATTTCGATCTACTCCAAGAGTGAGAAGGAACATGAGCAACATTTGAAAAATTCATTCTTGAACTCTTAAGAAAAAGAACAACTCTACGCAAACTTTTCCAAGTGCAAGTTTTGGCTTAAAACCGACATGTTGTCGATCGAGCTAAGATTACTGCTATCCTTAACACACTATAAATCATCATTGATCACATATCCTGACCTTATGGAGTGATATTGAAATGGAAATATGAATTAGTGAAATATAATGACGGTGACCAACGTGATTATATTCCAGTAATTCATAGAGATATTCCAATATCATGACATATGGAATAAAAAGTGAATCAAAAAAAAAAATTCTCAAACTATCTGTTCAAAAACCCAAATGCAAGGGCATTAAGGGTGAAAAATGATCATCTCAATATTTGTAGATATACAAAAATCTATCTCGTACTCATTTAACGATCTTTCATATACTACAAAGGATGTGAACAATCAAACCTTGAGATTTTACGTTCATTATCCTAAATGAATACCTCCTGATCATTGATACTTATTTATCACTTGTTATATCCAAATCCTCTCTATTAATACACTTTTGGTGTAAATTTATATATGACATTCAAAAACCCATTTGAACCCTCAAACGTCGATATTACAAACGACATGTCCAATATTACATTATCTATGTCGAGATGACGAATATCTCATATGCATAACCTTTTGAAGAAGGGAACCTCCATACGTGTATTGTTTTGACTATTATAGTCAAGAAACTTTTGCACTCGTGCATCTACTTATAATAGACTACTTGGCACCATGCAAGTAATGGTGTCATACTCAAACAATAATCGATCATTGTCAACTCAAAAATCAAAGGTGAAATACACTATCTCAAGTTGTGGCTGGAGCTAACCTCATCACATACTGCTGTAACAACTGAAATGATTCCATCATACTTTAACGTATCCTCCTCTCAGACCAGCTAAGGCTAAATTTAGACGATCATTACATAGTTGATAGTCACTGCTATAGCATTTGTTTATACTTGTCTCTGCGACTGCCAGATTATTTATGCCGAGATCTCGAACTCTCACTACCACTCGAACGATTCAAAGTTTGCAAATCTTATTTGATGTTCCTTCATACATAACTCTAAATCCGAGGGATTTACTCAATTGATGATAATCACATTATCATTCTTCTTACTTCAACACTAACATTCCGAGTCCAAAGACTTACGCCCTGATAAAAGCCAATTCATTAGTTTTCACTACCTCGAAACAATTATTACACAATTATCTCCGGAATTTTAAAATCTTCAGTCAATTTTTCTCAAATAGATAAACTCTTAAATATAAGTACCCTGTTTTCCAAAGATTTCTTACACGAGTCTTTATTTTCAAACTATCTTGGAATTTATAAAAAATGATTTTTCACTTATGCGATTTATAAAATCTTATACATAAATTTAACTTTACGTACTTTGACTAGTACATATTAAATAAATACTTTCGCTTCTACAAATTTTCACTTTGATTAAATCGAAATTACTTTACAAATTTTACGAAACCCTAGTTTTACTATGGACATCATTTCGTCACCTTCTCTAAAAATTACTTTCACTAATTATAAAAACACTTTCGCATTTTTATCAATTTACCTTTGTTTTATCAAATTAAACATTCTTTTAATCAACTCTTTTTCGTATTGGTCAAATTATTTCACGTAAATAGTACGTGATGTACATAACTCAAGTCTTACTAGTAGCTCCGCTTTGTTTATATTGTTATATCGAATGTCACAACTTTTCAAAAATTACTTTGGATCATTATTAAAACTTTCGTATTTCTCTCCAATGCGTTTGGATCACCTTTATTCTCATTCTCCGTGTAAGAACGAGACTTACCTCCTTACGTACGTCATCTCTTCATTTCTATGCTAATCATTAAGAAGATCCTACTTCCGGTATCTCACGGCTAAACCACAACACCCTCGTAAACATCAGTACTACGATCTTTTGAACAAGGAAGCAGAGGTTCCTTCATGATAGAAACAATATCTTATAAACAATGATTCACCTTTATTCGAATCCGCGTTTAAACTCATAAGTAAATAATAGACCGACCCGCCATTGGCGCGAAAACACTTTTCTAACTCTGAAGGAGTTACCTTAAACATTTATGAAGATACTCTACACATTTCTTCCTTCTTGGATTACAACTAGATGTTATTCTAGTCAAGTCTAGATCTATGATTCGACATGAAGCTGAAATCATAAATCTTGAAGCTACATTCTGAAACTATTTCTAATGACAAGTTCTCATGTATACTGAACGATGTCTTTCATTTAATCACTCGTATTATCCTGAGGTCAATGAAACCTCAACTAATGTCTCATTTATCTATTAGACATCTCTTGAAAACTAAAGGTATCATGGTTACTTTTCGCAACTTGAAGCTGGTACTATCCCTAACAAGCACCAGCCATACATCAAACTACGTAACTGAAATCTTTACGTACTCTACTCTATTTTATCTGCCCTACTATTGCGGCATAAACACTCAAAATCTTAATGAGCTCAACGATACATTTCATGCTGATATAGCATCATCTTTCCTTTTAAAGGAAAACTAGTCAAACGACACTCTTGTTATTCCTTGGAAAATATCCGCACTTAATGCACTTTGTAAACGACCTAATAAGGTTAAGGATCATGAGATCAAACGTGTAAACAAAACAATATACATATTGTTAACACTCATTGGAATTCACGAAAGGGCCCCGATTGTACTAGGGAACGTGAAAATCAAACTCTATTAAAATTCGTTGGGATTCGCGTAGCAGCCCCTAACATACATGTGAATGCGAAGACCAAACGATACGGAAATACCTCTATCTCTTCTCAACTGCTGATGCAAACGAGAGCTTTACCTAAAACTTCGGGACGAAGTTTCTAATAACGGGGAGGTACTATAACGACCCTCATTTTTCCATTCTATATTTTTCCAATATTAAATGCCCAAACAATATAATTAAAACTTAATGATTAAACTTTAATCAACAATTGTTAAGTGTTAAGAGTTAAAAAACATATTAATTAACTTTGTGCAAATATTGACAAGTTAATAAAAGATGAAAATAATAAACTGTTAGTCGACACTCATTGCTAATTAAAATTTATGAATTTATGTAATATTATAACTAATAACCTATAAGTAATAAATAAAAAGTGACATTTATATAAATAATAAAACAATTGGGAACTAAATATATACAAGTCATGAATTAGTAAAAAGAAAATAATACTTATCATGCAGTAAATGTAAAAATAATAATAATAATAATAGTAATAATAATAATGAGACTAAAAAAATCTTACATCCTTATGTTGACTAAAAATAAAGTGTAAACTAGTACATCCTTATGTTGACTAATTATAAACTAGTACCACCTATTGTTGACTAAAAATTATAAAACAAAATAAAATCATTAATTAGAGCATCCTTATGTTGACTAACACTCTAATACTTGCACTATATAAACACCTAGTTTCTCCTTCACAAATCACACCAAAATCCTCTCTCAAAAACAATCTCTCCCTCTCCCTCTCTTGTGATATTCGGATCTTCAAGCTTGTTCTTCGTGTTCTTCAAGAATCTTCAAGGAGTTCTTCAAGATTTTCAAGGCTTTGATCTTCCATCTTCATAGTGTTCATCTTTTCTTTGTTAATTATCTTGAATCTTCAAAGGTATAACATAAACCCTAAACTATTTACATAAACTTTGATCTTTATTAATTCATATTCATATTATAAACTTGTTATTCATAAGTATATACATAAACACACCTAGATTTATATATACATATATACATGTAAAAAAATATATTTTTATATATATATATACATATATATACGAATTATATATATACATATACATATTAAAACCTTAAACCCTAATACTACTTATACTAGTACTTAACATGTATACACTATTACTATTACTAGCACCTATAACCTACTACTTATATTGTAGCACAAAACCATTTTGGGATATGTATTAGAGACGTATAGATCTTCGAACTTTCTTGACGAATGGTTTCTACGAGATTCTAGGCAGAGGGTTTGGATTTTCGATTTAAAGGGTCCTATGGCTCAAGCCCCTAGATCTAAATTAGCCATTCGAAGGGAAAGGGGTGATTGGAAGCTTATCTAATACGGCAAGTATCCTAAAATGGAAACACTCATAAAAGTAGAAACTCTCTAGTCATAGAAACTTAGTAAAATAAGAAACTTTCTAAAAATAGAAACTTTATAAAAATAGTAACTTACTAGGAATAGAAAATTAGTAAAACAAACTATACTTAAACACATACTTAAACTTAAACATGGACAAAACACTTAACTACTCTTAAATGTCAATAGGTAGACTTTCCTGCTCACTCGTTCAACTCTCTATTCCGAGGAATAACTCTCTCTCTACTTACTAAGGTGAATTCATAGCCCCACTCTTTATTGCTAGCAAACTTATTTAACTTTTTGGGGTGAGACACATGCTGCTTTTACTATTTACAATTTAGACACAAGTACCAACTGCTAAAACTATGCTATACCCGGCTATGTCCGACTAAGTCCCTAAAGTGATATTTTTAAGTGCTGCGGCATGCTTATTTATTGGGGGTAGGCCTATCGGGAGTAACGTCCCCGATACATTTGACTAAGTCTTTGTATTACTTGATAATGAAATTAAACCGACAAGGACAGACACAACTTGTCATGGGGCAAACTTGAATGTTTAGTCTAAATATCACGCACTGGCATAACTTTTGGATCTGCGAGATCTACTTTTTGATCCTGCGGGAGATCAACTTTACAACTAAATCTTGTGGTCTAAAAACAACGATAACTACTTTTGTTAAACCTATGAACTTCACTCAACCTTTTTGGTTGACACTTTAGCATGTTTTGTCTCAGGTGCTGTTTGATTCAAGCTTTCTTATCTACTACTTATGTGATGCTACTTGGACTTAGGATCAAGAGATATCGCATTTATTACTTCTGCATATGAACAATTACTTTATCGTTATTTCCATTATTGTAACGCCATTTCATTTTCCGCTGCGTACTCAATAAAGTTAAATTTTCTCATTTAGTATTGTTCTCGTATTATAATATGTTGGTTTATTTGATATTAGTAACGTTTCTTCCAGACCCTATTAAGAGGACGTTACAGTTACCAGGGAACCTTTTATATTCCACGACATTATCAGCAGATGTACCAGCAACTCGTTACCCCTTTGGCGGAATCAACAATTGGTATTTTAAAATCTCGCAGCATTTCTATTTCGGCAGTTATATATATATATATATATATATATATATATATATATATATATATATATATATATATACAACGTCTATCCCCAAGAATTACATATTTCAAATGTGAAGTTTCTGAAAAATGCTCCAGTCTACGAATTAGTGCTATTAAGTTTTGGAAAAGACTGATAAAGTGGTAAACACAGTAGACAACAATTACGGTCAGAAGTTTGACAATAAAGAATAATAGATTGGAAAAGCTCGAACGAAAAATTTGGTACTGGAATACGATTTGAGCAAAGTATAAAGGAGGTCGTGGACAAATCACAATGACGAAATCTACCTTCAAAGGATTCAAATGATTCAGTGTCTGCTGAAACCGTTAGTAAACCTTACTCCTTATTCTAAACCTTCACAGACAGATTTTCCGCGTCATTCCCTGATCTTAGATATTCTAAGATATCATCGTATTTTTCATTATAAATATCTCCGATATTCCTGAAGATATATTCCCAACTATCCTCATCAAAAATCATTTATCTCTTCACAATATTTGCGTTACAACATAATAAAAGAAACTGTGTTAGTTTCTAAATTCTGAAAAATTCGAGTTTAAAATATGAATGTTTTGAAGTAGTGTTGGAAACTGAAGCATGAATTAGTATAATATAATGACACTTGATCAACGTGATTATATTACAGTAATTCATGCTGAGTTTCTAAATGGAACATAATGATTCACAGATCATAACGTCATCATGTGCCATGTTACACAACTCTTACATTCTACCCATCTCCAAACATATTAAGAACATATCTCCTTGATAATTCTATCTTTTCGGACATTCTGGTAACTTACCAAATCAAGATCGTGCAATTACTATTTCCTTCTTAGAACATTAACTATGTTTATTTCAAAATCCATACCTACGAATTCCGGACCATTATTCGCTTGACTCGAAGTCGGGAAGTGGAAACAGAAGTATGGAACTGTTGAATATAAAAGAAAATATAAAGCTCGACAACAACAAATAAATTACAAACCGTGTATATCAATACGTATTGCAACGTAAAGGCACGGGAGAATTAACAATACTATAACCCCAAGGTAATAGTAGAAATAAATAAAATCATCCGGAGGTAGATGAAAAAGAAGAATGACAGAGATGAAAGTTAAGAGTATATCCAGGATCAGTACTGGATGAATCATACTGATAAATGTTTTAAAGTATGAATTGAGGGAGGAAGAATAGAAGGTATGAGTTGTAAGGAAATGAAGGGAGGTGGATTTATAGTAAAAGATCCGACAGAGCAATCAAAATAGATGATCGCATTTAAAGCAGATTCTAATTTCCTTGATTATCGAAGAATCAAATCTCATTATGAAGATTTTACTCCAAATCTCTTGAACTTGGAAATCAATCCTATCTACGTCAAAAGATATGACGAATCTATACCTACTCATTTCACCCTTTGGTGATAGCCTCACTCGTACTCTTCACAAAAATCAAATTGCTTTATCAATATTACTTGATGATAATAAAACTCTAATTTCCAACTCGTATACGTCATGAAAACATACTTATTGTCAGCCATGACCATCCCATTCAAATTTCGGGACGAAATTTATTTAACGGGTAGGTACTGTAACGACCCGGATTTTTCCAATCGTTTTATACTTATGAGATTAATATTTACATAAATTAAACCTTACCAACATGATAAGCAATCCAAATTGTTGAGACTTGTGTTTTTGAAAAGAGTTTTACACAACGTTCGACCGTCCAATTTAACCGATGATATCACGAACTATATAACATACGATAATTATACGTTTGTGTATATATATGTATTTATATATATTTAACATGATCTAAGGATGGTTTAACATCTCATTGTGTACTAATGACAATGAGTTATAAGTATATTTTGAAACTACTAACTTAAGTTTTCAAAACGATAACTATACGTAACATTCTTTGATATATATACTTATAACCTATAATGCTTATACATGTATCGTATATATAATGTATTTAATCACTTTTTAAGGACTTAAATACATTTAACAATATAAGTATATTCACAAAAGATAGCTATATTTGAATTCTCATTCCGTTTCCTCAAGATTTCTATACGTATATCTAGGGTATATGTACCCGTATCATACCCAGCTTCTATATATATTTACTATTGGTATATACACATCAAATCAACATCCTAATCAACATTATTACTGCCCTAGATATGAGGTAACTAGGATTTGTCAAGTATCATGAATTATTAGTAAGAAAACAAAATTAGGAATCCTTTTCTTTCTTTATAAACTAAAAACGTTTTTATGAATGAACACCATTTCTTCACTCCATTTTCTCATACCTACACCCTCATTTCTCTCTCAAAATACTCGTACCTTCATACTTGATCATCTCCAAGCATTTTCTCCATCATTTAGCTTCAATTACAAGCCTTAAACACCATAAGAAAACTCTTTCAAGAACATATCAAAATAACCACCCATTTGAAGAAGTATACTTCCAACCTTTTGATCTAACTCCACCACTCTTTGATTCCAAGATTTTTTCTTATCTCTTATAGTAACTTTGTCCAAGTAACTTGAGGTAGTAACCTTGTTCATAATCTTGTTCGATTCATAATTATATAGCTATCTTATTTTATGTTGTAAAATTTTAACAACAAGAACATAGTTTGAATGATTTCAAACTTGTTTGCAAACTAAATAGATCCTTCTAACTTAACTTTTAAAACACTTCAAGACCTGTAATATATCATAATGATATGCTAACTTAACAAGATATAACTTGGTTTTACAAAGAACACCTTAAAAACTGAATCTACGTCGTCGGAGTGCAACCGGGGGCTGTTTTGGGTTGGATAATTAAAAACTATCTTGAACTTTGAATTGGAAGTTCATGTTCTGGAAAAATGATATTTCTTATGAATATGTTAACACATAAAAATTTCATGGTTTAACTCAAAGTGTAAGTATTTTTAGAAAAATGATCATTAAATGTTGTTTTTATGATGGAAAATGATCACTTTCATAAGTTTTACCAAAGTTTGACCTATAACCTGTGATTTAGAATACAAACTAAGGTATTTTCAGTTCATATTCTTAAAATTTGACTCGATCCAAGGAAGTGGCTAGTTGAACCAACAAAAACGGAGTTGTAATGAAGAAACTACGACTAAAACAAGATTGGGTATCCGAAGCTAGTTTAGCTACGAAAATATTTGGAGATAAAGTAAATTAATCATATCTTTTCTAATTAATATGATATTTTATATATAATTACTTATGATTTGATTTTATATATTTCAGGACCACTCGTAAACAACACGAGAAGATTAATCATAAGACCTCATGATTGTACGCAACACGTCATTTGACAACATGGTACCATGGGTCGAGATTAATTCTGATCAATACGAATACGATGGGGTCTTTATTTATTTTATTGAGCAACTAATTGTGGACCACTAACATCGGACTGCTAACTACGGACTAAGAAAATATTAAAAGTATTATAAGTATATATATATATATATATATATATATATATATATATATATATATATATATATATATATATATATATATATATATATATATATATATATATATATATATATGTAACGATTACTTGAAAAGAAAATATGTTGATATATTATATATATATATGGTTAGGTTCGTGATATCTATCAGAGACCAAGTCGAGTTAAATACCTTCAAGGCAAAAGTGAGTATATAGTCCCACTTTTAAACTCTAAATATTTCGGGATGAGAATACATGCATTTTATGATTTACGTTATGGACACAAGTGATAAAAAAATATATTCTACGTTGAGTTGTACCACTGGCATACTTCCCTGTAGCTTGGCAACTACTATTTACATGTGGTATTGTAAACGCGAATCCTGTTGATAGATCTATCGGGCCTGACAACTCCAACCGGACTGGACGACCAGTATTCAACGGTTGCACAGTACTTCGTTTCGGTGACTACACTTGGTACAGTGTAGTGAGATTTCATAATAAAGGGAATATGCGACGTTGATTAAATGTTAAGTATGGTTATCAAGTGCTCAACCACTTAGAATATTTTTATTAAAACGTTTATGTATATGAAATCTTGTGGTCTATATTTATAACGCTGCTAGCATTAAACCTATATCTCACCAACTTTATGTTGACGTTTAAAGCATGTTTATTCTCAGATTCCTAGAAGTCTTCTGATGTTTGAATATATGTTAGAGAAACCATGTGCATGGAGTCATACATGTTTTATTCGAGGAAGCATTGCATTCACAAAATCATCACCGTGTATTTATTTTGACTGCATTGTCAACGGAAGTATTCTTGTAAACTGTTATTTACGGTGATTGTCTACATGTAGAAATCATCAGATGTCGAAAACATTGAATTTTAAATATTCATTTATGGTATATCTTTTCAAAAGAATGCAATGTTTATAAAACGTATCATATAGAGGTCAAATGCCTCGCGATGTAATCATATGTTATTGTATTCGTCCCTATGGATTGGGTCGGGTCGTTTCAGGTGCGTTTGTTTGCCTCTTAATGTAATGGTTCAGTGCTGAATGCTGAACTATTCAGCATTCAGTTCGTTTGTTTCTGACCTCTGAATGACATATGGTGCTGAATGGTTCAGAATTCAGTACTGGACCATTCAGAGATGAAACACTCTCTTAATCATTAAGAGCCTAAATTGTCTATAATTTTCTCCTCAAAACCTATTCTGAACACTTAACTAACAAATATATTGAATATTTTATTCATGTTACACTTTGATAAGGTAATTTTACTCAGTTTATATCGTTCATTCTAAAAGATTATCAAACAGCTTTTTTCCATTCAGAACAAACTTTATTTAGAGGCTTTGAATCATTTAGATTCTGAACCATTCAGCACTAAATTATTCAGTTTTATCAAACGCACCCATAAGCTCTCTCATAACATCATCACATCCACCAACACAACCAAAAGCAATCACACAATACTTCAATTAAAAATCAGTTATAATTAAGACTCTATTACGATCTAACACCTCCTATTTAAATTTAATAAGAGACTCAGAATACGAGTTATATTTTTTAATGTAGGAACATTAGCTGTGTGAAGAGTACTAAAAATGATCCATCCAGGTAAATTAGAAATATGTAACAAATAGCTTAGCCTTTAGAAATCTTCTTAGACAAGAGTTTATTTTATAAATGTTTACTAACAAACTAATGGTTATTTGCTAGAAACTGATTGGTCATTTTAGGTTTAAATACATCATAGAGATGAGTCAGAACACGTCAAAGCTAAATTTAAGATAAATAAAATGCAAGAATAGGTCACCTAAGTGATTGGCATTGAAGTTTGGAGGTATTTCCAGTCGTCGAAATGTAAAATGAATCTTGAAAATCGGTCCTGTAAAACAATCAATCATTATAAACCTACACATAGAGTAATTAATCAGACAAAAAAGAAACATGTTTCTAAATAAACGCTGCGTGATAACAGCGTCACTAGATCAAGGGATATATAGTGGAGCCTGGAGTGCAAGTAGTACAAACAGTTGCGCTAAGCACCGGTTCAGATATGGATCTGGGAAGCCAGATAACATTTCTACACTGTACGAGTGTCATAAATTAATATACACCATACAAAAGATATAACCACATTAATTAAGCTATAGAGAAGTGATGAAGAGTAAGGTCACTGTTGTAAAAGTCAGCCGAGTCGGTCAACAAGTCGGTTTGGGGACTAGCCCGTCCCAACTCACCCAAAAACGCCTTAAAAGTCGGTCAATGCTAAAAAGTCGGGTCATAGTCGGGCATTTTTGGTCAGATTCAGGTTGAGTCGGCCATCAAAGTCAAAGTTAGGTGAAAATTTTTATATTTTTTAAAATTATATTTCATGCCAAATATCTATGTCACCAATCTAATTAAAAAGTGTACACCTATCATAAATACTAAATAGAAAACTAATGTGATATCATACTAGTCATGAATGTAAAAAAAGAACATAAAGATAAAAATTTTGATACCCCTGAAGCCACAGAATCTAATTTTAAATAATTTAAAACTTTTGATCTAACATTGAATTTGACCGACTTTGACCGCCTCAGACCTGCCTCGGCCCAACTCGCCCGACTCAGCTCGACCCGTCTTTTTAGAGTTGACCGAATTTTAAGGCGCTTTTGGGCGATTCAGTACGGCTAGTCCCCAAACCGACGCATCGGCCGACTTTTACAACAGTGTCATCAAACTAATTAAGAGCTGTACATGTATCATATATAGAAAACTAGTAATATGATATCATACTGGTCATAAATGTATAGAAAAAAACATAAAGATAGAATATTTGATTCCCCTGAAGCGCAGAAGAAACTTTGAATAAATAAATTTGTTCAAAAGTAAGGACATAAACATACTTCTAAGAAACAAGCCTTCATTTGTTGTAAGCAAGTTGCAAGAACATCATCTTTCCTCTTGTTGCCTTGCTTTCATGTCCTCTTCATTCATATTGCGCAGATACGGCTTCCAAAGTTCATACCTGAAATTGTCAAACACGTTGCAAACACATAGTTTCGAGGATCCAATTTAACAAAAATAATTGTCATATTTCAGAAGAAAATGATATTTGTTACAACATCAAAAAGTGAAGAAAAAAATAAGAAGTTAGTTATGCCTTACTCACCCCATATCGTTATATCCCATAACCAATGCCTCCCCCTGTAATCCATTCAGATTTGTAACTAAATTAGAAAAAAGTATTGAATAAAATATATGGCAGAAGAGAGAAATATTAGGGCAGATAAGGTTTAGAATTAAGAAATACAAGATTAGTTGGCTTGAAATGTGAGGCCTCTTTAGTACCATAAAACCGATCTGTCAGCTTCTTAATACCAATGCCTGTCTAATAGAATTACAAAATGAAGATTAATGGTGTATCCTAGGAGATACACACATAAAAACACCATTTTTGTACTGAAATATGGATCAAGCAACACAAAACATGACAAAATTTGGCAGTTTTCAGAGTCTGCCGCCCAGCGTACAGCAGGCCGACCAGCGTCAAGCGTAAGCCCTGCATGCAGCTTCTATGCATAAGCCCTTCTACTCAGCGCGTGAACGACACGCAGCCACATCAGCACACGCCACCGACATTCCGGATACTTCACGTAACAGAACCATTCAGTGATTGACACGTGTATCCTGTGAATTTTGGACATTCTGTGCCTATAAATAGACCCCCTGGGTCACCACATTTCATATCATTCTGATCTGAACTTCAGTCAGAGAGAAGTACACTTTCTCTCTCACACAGTTCTTTCTCACTCTAAACATACATTAGCCGCTTAGCAGTAGTACGCTAGACGGATCATTACAGATTGATCCACAGATTGATTGAGGCCACCCCACAGATCTTATATCTGTGTTCCGGGTCTGCAGAGATTATTTCTCGAGGGCAAACAACAATCAACAGTATACACCACACGCTGAGCAACTTATTTTCTGTACTAGTACCTTACAGCCGCTATACGAAAAATCGTACTAACAGATGGCGCCACCCGTCTCAAAGACCACCAAAAACACCAAGAACGCAAAGACAACCGAAACAACCTCATCAAAAACAACACTTGAACCAGTCAATGAAAACCTCATTGAAAATATACCAGTCGATCAGCTAACTCTTGAAGAGACTTCAATTGAAGAAGAAGATCATTTGCACACTGACACAGCAGATGATCAAGTTCATGAAACCATACCACGATTGAGAAAATCACTGATAGGAGGTTCTAGTGCCGGAATGTGGAAAGCTAGGCGAGGAACACATAATGTTTCTTTCAAGAAGACATCTGATGTCAATGTTAAGCACAACAGCAAAGGAAAATCAATTTCCAAATCACAGTTGTTTAAGCTATTCAATCAGTTGAATGCTTTAGTTGATGACACTGAGAATCAACACAGTGATGAAGGTTTTCTGGACGACGATTGAAATTTTGAAGAAGAAGATGAACAGTTCTTTATGACCGAAGAAATGACAAGCAAGTTACTGGATGGAATTTTGACTAAAACAGCGCCATCACGATCTAAGCAAAAATTAGCACAACCAACCATCCGTTCAACAACTGTGGATAATTTGTTTGCTTGATTACTGGAGATGAAGATATCAAACCTCCAACAATGGCAGAGTCAACACAGTGTTTTATCCCTCGAATTGCAGATTATCCATTACCAAGAAGTTTGGGAATTCCATCTATCGGTGTTTATGATGGTACAACAGATCCAGAAGAATTTCTGACTATGTTTGAAGGTGTTATGAGGTTGCAGAATTGGGAAGATGAAACTGTGTGCCATATGTTTCCAATGGTATTGCAGAAAATGAAAAGGGAGTGGTTTGCTAGTTTGCTACCAAGGAGCATTACCAATTTTCTTGATTTGAGGGCAAAGTTTGTGATGCAATATCAAAGCTTGAGAAGCTGCACATTGTCACATCTTGATGCACATGAGATAACAATGCACCAGAATGAATCACTGAGTGATTTTATAAAACGTTATACCATTGAATGTCAGAAGATACCAGACATACCAGAGTCTCAGCTTGTTTCAGGATTTATATTTTGTCTTGATCAGTGACGTTTTGCACGATTAATTCATGCTTTGCGTTATGACATTCCAAAAACATTGCATCAGCCGTTGGGTATCGCTCAGAAGCATTTACGAGCAGGAGAAATGGGATATCCAAGAGTGGATAATTATTAGAGATATTTCAGGCAGCAAGGCGGAGAACGGAACAGAAATGACAATTATAAGAGGCAACGTGGTTACGACAATAATTACCAGAAACAGCAGAACGGCTGGAGGGGAAATAATCATCCAAATGACAATTATCACCATCGAAAGCCATTAGACAGGCATCCACTTATCATGGCATTAACCAAAACTCCAAAAGAAATCTTGTTCACAGAACCTGTTAAGGAAACCTTTCACCCCCCACCGCCGATGAACGAGCGTCAGGGACCACAAAGTGACAAATGGTGTGACTTCCATGAAGCATATGGGCGTGACACCGATAATTGCAAGTCATTGATGAGAGAGATCATTGCAAAGATCAAGGCTGGAGATTTAAATCATCTTTTACCAGGAAAAAACTGAAATGTCCCATTCTTATTGATTAAAAACATTCCATATTAATTGATTTCGTTGCGAGGTTTTGACCTCTATATGAGACGTTTTTCAAAGACTGCATTCATTTTTAAAACAAACTATAACCTTTATTTCATAAATAAAGGTTTAAAAAGCTTTACGTAGATTATCAAATAATGATAATCTAAAATATCCTGTTTACACACGACCATTACATAATGGTTTACAATACAAATATGTTACATCGAAATCAGTTTCTTGAATGCAGTTTTTACACAATATCATACAAACATGGACTCCAAATCTTGTCCTTATTTTAGTATGCAACAGCGGAAGCTCTTAGTATTCACCTGAGAATAAACATGCTTTAAACGTCAACAAAAATGTTGGTGAGTTATAGGTTTAACCTATATATATCAAATCGTAACAATAGACCGCAAGATTTCATATTTCAATACACATCCCATACATAGAGATAAAAATCATTCATATGGTGAACACCTGGTAACCGACATTAACAAGATGCATATATATAAGAATATCCCCATCATTCCGGGACACCCTTCGGATATGATATAAATTTCGAAGTACTAAAGCATCTGGTACTTTGGATGGGGTTTGTTAGGCCCAATAGATCTATCTTTAGGATTCGCGTCAATTAGGGTGTCTGTTCCCTAATTCTTAGATTACCAGACTTAATAAAAAGGGGCATATTCGATTTCGATAATTTAACCATAGAATGTAGTTTCACGTACTTGTGTTTATTTTGTAAATCATTTATAAAACCTGCATGTATTCTCATCCCAAAAATATTAGATTTTAAAAGTGGGACTATAACTCACTTTCACAGATTTTTACTTCGTCGGGAAGTAAGACTTGGCCACTGGTTGATTCACGAACCTATAACAATATATACATATATATCAAAGTATGTTCAAAATATATTTACAAATATATTTTGATGTTTTAAGTTTATTAAGTCAGCTGTAGTAACCTACAACTAGTTGTCCACAGTTAGATGTACAGAAATAAATCGATAAATATTATCTTGAATCAATCCACGACCCAGTGTATACGTATCTTAGTATTGATCACAACTCAAACTATATATATTTTGGAATCAACCTCAACCTTGTATAGCTAACTCCAACATTCACATATAGAGTGTCTATGGTTGTTCCGAAATATATATAGATGTGTCGACATGATAGGTCGAAACATTGTATACGTGTCTATGGTATCTCAAGATTACATAATATACAATACAAGTTGATTAAGTTATGGTTGAAATAGATTTGTTACCAATTTTCACGTAGCTAAAATGAGAAAAATTATCCAATCTTGTTTTACCCATAACTTCTTCATTTTAAATCCGTTTTGAGTGAATCAAATTGCTATGGTTTTATATTGAACTCTATTTTATGAATCTAAACAGAAAAAGTATAGGTTTATAGTCCGAAAAATAAGTTACAAGTCATTTTTGTAAAGGTAGTCATTTCATTCGAAAGAACGACGTCTAGATGATCATTTTAGAAAACATACTTCCACTTTGAGTTTAACCATAATTTTTGGATATAGTTTTATGTTCATAATAAAAATCATTTTCCCAGAATAACAACTTTTAAATCAAAGTTTATCATAGTTTTTAATTAACTAACCCAAAACAGCCCGCGGTGTTACTACGACGGCGTAAATCCGGTTTTACGGTGTTTTTCGTGTTTCCAGGTTTTAAATCATTAAGTTAGCATATAATATAGATATAGAACATGTGTTTAGTTGATTTTAAAAGTCAAGTTAGAAGGATTAACTTTTATTTGCGAACAAGTTTAGAATTAACTAAACTATGTTCTAGTGATTACAAGTTTAAACCTTCGAATAAGATAGCTTTATATGTATGAATCGAATGATGTTATGAACATCATTACTACCTCAAGTTCCTTGGATAAACCTATTGGAAATGAGAAAAATAGATCTAGCTTCAAAGGATCCTTGGATGGCTTGAAAGTTCTTGAAGCAGAATCATGACACGAAAACAATTTCAAGTAAGATTTCCACTCGAAATAAGATTGTTATAGTTATAGAAATTGAATTAAAGTTTGAATATGATTATTACCTTGTATTAGAAAGATAACCTACTGTAAGTAACAAAGGTTTCTTGATCTTGGATGATTACTTGGAATGGATTTAGAAAACTTGGAAGTAAACTTGCAATCTTGGAAGTATTCTTGATTTTATGAAACTAGAACTTTTGGAATTTATGAAGAACACTTAGAACTTGAAGATAGAACTTGAGATAGATCAATTAGATGAAGAAAATTAAAGAATGAAAGTGTTTGTAGGTGTTTTTGGTCGTTGGTGTATGGATTAGATATAAAGGATATGTAATTTTGTTTTCATGTAAATAAGTCATGAATTATTACTCATATTTTTGTAATTTTATGAGATATTTCATGCTAGTTGCCAAATGATGGTTCCCACATGTGTTAGGTGACTCACATGGGCTGCTAAGAGCTGATCATTGGAGTGTATATACCAATAGTACATATATCTAAAAGCTGTGTATTGTATGAGTACGAATACGGGTGCATACGAGTAGAATTGTTGATGAAACTGAACGAGGATGTAATTGTAAGCATTTTTGTTAAGTAGAAGTATTGTAACACCCCGTTTTTCCCCGTACATGATTTATAGGTGTATTGTGTATGTACGACAGGCGTATGAAGGGTTCGATACATGTTTGGGTGTTAAAGTCTTGTATGCGAGAAAATGTGTCAGGCCACGTTGGGTGTCGCGGCGCGACAAAGGGAGCCGCGGCGCGGCGTTTCAAATAAATCCAGATCAGAAAGCTTGTTAACAAAGTCACCAGTTCGAGGCAATCGTCGCGGCGCGACGAATTAGGCCGCTGCGCGGCGAATGGTGTGAACTGGCACCAGATTCTTGTAAATTTAAATGAAGTTCAAGGGCATTTTGGTCTTTTCACGATTGAGCCAGATTTGAGGCTTTAACCTCATCCACCCATTCATTTCCTTATTTTCTTTTATCTTTTCTTTTCATTTTCTCTCAAGAAAACTCAAACACCCAAGTGATTCAAGTGGAATTTTGGAAAGGAAGAAGCGGGTTTTGATCTTTGGCGTAGTCGACAAGTATGTTCTCCTCGTTCCTAGCTACACGGTGATACTAGTGGTAAGCTCTAACTTCGAATTTCGTTTTTGTGTTCATCATTCAATTTGGGGCTTTTGATTGTATGATTCATAGGTGAAACCCATTTAGTTGTTAATTGGAGATTAACACCAAGATTCGGGTTTATTGTTGTTAATGTCGGGTTTTGGGTTTGGTGTGCAAGTTCATGATTGTAAGACTTGTAAATGGTGTATAATCACTAGTATTAGTGATTATTGAGGTTTTGGGGACATTTAGGGTTCTTGGAGTTGACTAATTTTGAATAGAGCCAAAATTAGGGGTTGGTGATGATTTTGACCCGATTGTTGATTTATTAAGGTTTATAAACTTAAAATGGATTAAGTTGAAGTATTAAACCGAGTTAAATGTGTTTTGGTGTCAAGACTTGTAAACGGTGAGATTTTGACTTAATGGGTCAAAATTAGGGTTTTGGTGTCAAAATGGGTGAGACATGTGTTTAACACTTGTGTTTGGGTTTACTTGGCATATTAGGACCATTTTCACCCGTGTTAGTAATTATTGGTTAGTTTGGGCGCGGTTTGTACTTGGAATTACATTTGGGTCGAATTTGCACTAAGTGTCAAATTGGGTTGGTTTGTAAATCCAATCTAAGTGTGTTGTTGAATTTGTGATAATGGAATAGGTACTTTCCATTGACGAGTTGCGGATTACTTGGTTGCATTCATCAAGGCTTAAGGTGAGTGTTAATATCCTATATGCATATGTATGTGTAGGATGGGTGCGGGTCGGGTGAAGTGGTTCTCGGTTATAGAGCTCACTTCACATATAGGTGGATTGATGGACTTGTGTGTAGGTCCAATTGGCACGGTTGTGCATTTTGGTTGACCATCTTTGACGAGATGCACACCTTGCGTGTACTCTATCACATGGGCGTGTGATGTGGATTATATAACCCCAATGGCGAAGGGTTAATATTGTGAGTGGAATAATTATGCGTGTACGTATATAATGTATTTATTTGTGTAGTATGAATGTGGTATTGTCGCGGTGTTCAAGACACCACATTCTAAGTAACGAGTAGTAGTGTCGCGGTGTTTAAGACACTACTCATTGTTTGATTGGCATGTGGTATTGTCGCGGTGGTTAAGACACCACATTGTCATGGGAGTGGAATTGTCGCGGTGTTCAAGACACCACTCATTATTTTGATTGACGTGTGGATTCGTCGCCGTGTTTAAGACGCCACATTGTCATGGGGGTGAATTAGTCGCGGTGTTTAAGACATCACCCGGGGGATTAGTGATTACGCGGTGTTTAAGTAACGCTAATGGATGTTACGAACTCCGACGGTCTCTTACGAGTATCGTTCCCTTGTACGATTGGTTAACCATGGTTATTGTGTTGTAAGCGTAAGCAAATTATGTTATTCGAGAGATATATACATATATATACATATATATTGTATACATATAATGTTGTATTGTCGTGTTGTAGCTAACCCTCCGGGTGTAGCTTATTGGCATTGTTCACATCGTTGTTGGCAAACTTATATTTTGTTGATGTATCTTTAGCTCATTGCTTAGTGATCTTACGGTATGCTTAGACTAGCTTGCCTTTATGTTTAGATGCTCCGGTATGCGGTATTTGCTATTTTGTGGCGTGTCCATTTTATGCATATATATGTATGTAGTATATTCTCACTCACTAAGCGTTAGATTACCCTCTCGTTGTTGATATTTTTATAGGTTCGCATGCTTGGCGGCTCGGGTAAGCTTGGGAATTAGAGATCTCGGCTAGGTTGCTTTAGAAGATCTTGCTTTTGGACTCGATTAGGGTTTGGGTAGCGTAGTCCCAAATCACCATGCTCGGTTTGGTGTAAACGTAACTAGTCGGGTCATAATGATTATAACCGGTTTACGATTTAATTAATGAACCATTGTATTAAGGAGTTTAAATCATTAATGTATGTTTTGAGTTTGATGAACTTACCTTGATAACAAATACGTTTTGGAATATGTGTAATGGGACCTAAAGTATTATTTAACGCGTATTAAAAGGAAAAAATTTTATGGGCCGGTTTTAATACGGGTTGGGTTGTTTCAAGTGGTATTAGAGCATGGTCTAAGGGATTTAGGCGACTTGAGATAGGTGCCTAGACTTAGACTTTTGTGTGTGCTTATTGTTGCGGGACTTGTAGGATTACGGGTCGGAATGGGTTTAGTTAGTGCCTTGTTTATAGGTTGACTAACGTTTATATTAGTAATGCGGATATTATTAATATATTATTTGTGTTGTGATGATAATTCTCGCGTGTGTTATATCGCGTAGAATTTTGTTTGTGTTTGTTTATAACATTGAGCGAGATGGTTGTTGTACTAACAAGTCAGTACGGCGTGTGTGCGTAATAAGGACTTGCAAACCTTATTACGGGTGCAAATCGTGTCTAACAAGTGATGTACGACGAGTGTTGAGCAAGATGGGGCGGTGTTGTGCGTATGTTTTTATACGTTCGTGGACTAATCGTTTTGCATTCTTTAGAATGACGACGCGAAACGAGATCGAGACGAATGACGAGGAGTTTAACTCTAGAGTTGCGGCCGCCGTTGCGGAGCAAATGAGTGCATTTCGAGAAAAATGGATAGGAGGTATTCCGAATTTCGAAATAGTAGTGAAATGGAGCATTGTCTTAAGAGCTTCATGAGGACTAAACCCCCGATGTATGACGGGAAACCGGATCCTTTGGTAAGCACAACTTGGATCTCGGATGTCGAAGGGTGTTTTCGTACTATTGAATGCCCTCCTGAGAAGAGGACAAGACTCGCTACTAGTTTATTGCGGGATAGGGCAAAGGATTGGTTGGATGGTAAGATTGATCTTGTCGGTGGTGAACCGTTTATGGCGTTATCGTGGGACGGGTTTAAGAAGGAATTCTTCGAGGAGTTCCGTACTTCAGCCGATTTGTCGGAAATGCGTAATGAGTTGCGAAATTTGCAATAGGGTTCTATGGATTTGAATACTCTCAAGACGACCTTTATGGCGAAGGCTCGTTTTTACCCGGAGTATTTAGGGAATGATAATTTGTTGATGCAAGATTTTCTATCAGACTTTGAATGATGACTTGAAGAGTAAGATTAGCCGGGGTTACGCGAAGTCGTTTGCGGAATTATTCGCGGTGGCTAGAGGTTTCGAGTCGTATACGCGATCAAAGATTGGTGAACCTTCAAGTGAGAGAAGGGTTGTTTCGTATGGTGCTCCTAGTAAGAGGACTAAGGGTCCGAGTGTGAGCACGGGTGGTATGCAGATGAGTATAACGGATTCTAGTGCGTCTAGGTGTTACAATTGTGGCGTAAGGGGTCACAAGTCTTGGGAATGTTCGGTACCAAAGGATGATGGCATGGTGTGCTTCAATTGCCAAGAAAAAGGACATCGTAAGTCGGAATGTCCCAAGTTAGTGGGGACGGGTGTGGCAAGGAGACGTTAGGGTACGTTTCGTTTTAATAAATATTCCTTTTGATTATTTATTAAGTGCCGTTTGAAGTTGAGTTTATTAAATGCATTGTGTTGTGCATGTTATTGATATGGGTGATGTTCCTAATGGAAGTACCCTATGACGACGTTTTGATTGACGGGCGAAGGGCGTAAGACTTGGTGTAACCAAGCATTCCTTGATTTTGTAAAATGTTTCTACCAAGCCATGGAAATGGGTTGGTGTTCGGTTGTTAAGCGCGTGTTCGCTTTTGTGTTGAGGTCGATGAACCGTGAGGTTCGACGGGTGGGCTGAAACCCTTGAGATCGAGTGTTTTGAATCTCGATGTATGTTGGTAATGGAGTCTTTATGACGCGACATTAGGTGCCTCTTTTATACCTACTAGCGTGGTGTTCGACTCCGATTATGTTGCGGTTACATTGTACTTAGGGTACCGAAGTGAAATCCTTAGGTACATGAGTGACTAGGTGTAATTTGACAAACTAAAGTAATTGGATGATTGCGAAGGGATGGTTTGTGTAATCGTGGTACACTTTTTGCTCGAAGTGTTTAAGGATTGATTGAAATCCTTTGTGTGCTCAAGGCTGGAGCAAGATATGGTGACGGGTCGTGTGAGCCCAATCTTTGTAAAGTCTACCTTAGGTAGCATTGTACGGTTGTACGAGTTGTGGATATGGGACGTAGTTCCAAATGGGGGAGTTACACTCCCGCACGAGGAAGTTTTAGCGTGAGATTTCGGATGATGCTTTTGGTAGATCCGGAAAATGTTGTCGAGACCTGATTTTGGTCGATTTGTGGTAGATTACAATTTCGGATAAATTGTACTTATTGTTTGGATTTGAATTATCACCGAGGTGGTAATGTGGTAAATCTCGATTGAGAGATAATGGACGTGTTTGGCGAGCAAGGTGAAATCCTTCGGTTAAGGGAGGTGTGTGTCGGATTCTCTTCTAGAGAATAATTGTTTTGTGCCTATGTTTGATATAGGTGGTTCTTGCTCGTGTATGTGAATGGTTAGTGGTATCCGTTAGGATTCAC
Organism: Rutidosis leptorrhynchoides; assembly: GCF_046630445.1. Classification (NCBI taxonomy): domain Eukaryota; kingdom Viridiplantae; phylum Streptophyta; class Magnoliopsida; order Asterales; family Asteraceae; genus Rutidosis; species Rutidosis leptorrhynchoides. The sequence continues at coordinate 167,629,974 of NC_092343.1, forward strand.
TATGGCGTAGCAGAGCGCGATGTTACGCTACTCGTCGTTCGAGGCCAAAAGGGCGTTGATTGATGGAGCATGACCTTCGGGGTCCGCTGACTTCATCATGGTATTGGTGATTGATGAAGCATGACCTTTAGGGTCCGATGACTTCATCATGGGAGTATGCGATTGGTGGAGCATGACCTTCGGGGTCCGCTGATTTCATCATGAGCGAGGTGTTATATCGGTGAAGCATGACTTTCGGAGTCCGCTGACTTCATCCGGTGTTGAGATTGGTGAAGCATGACCTTCGGGGTCCGCTGACTTCATCATGGGATTATTGATTGGTGAAGCATGATATTCGGGTTCGCTGACTTCATCATGGTAGTGAATCGCGTGTAGTTCGGATTCACTAAGGCGCGTGTGTTTTCGGCCAGCCTTCGTGTTGTGTGATCTGTCGGTTGTTTTATACACCGATGGTGGGGTCGTAAGGACCGTGATGTTGATCTGTTGGTTGTTTTATACACCAATGGTGGGGTCGTAAGGACCGTGTTGTGTGATCGATCGGGTGTTTTTATACGCCGATGGTGGGGTCGCGAGGACCATGTGGTATGATTAGTAATGCGATAGCCGTGTTTCGCTCACGTGTTGTTACGGGTGTGACGATAGTCGATTTTGTACACCTTTGGATTTGGCATTTTCATAGTCGTTTTGGGCGCTATCGGTTTAGCCTTTTGATTATGATGTTACGGTAGTTGCGTATTGATCGTATTGCGCACTACAAGGGATGTTTAGTGATTGGTGTTATCCGTCAGGATTCGTTGGTTCGGTCTTCATCGTTTCGGATTGTTGACCTTAGGTTGAGACTTGGTTGCTTTTAGCGTTGTACTCGGTAAGGGTACGCTAAGGGGTTGATATCTCTGTACGAGATTGGTTGAGTTTTCCCGATGTTAGGGAATGAGCATGGTTTTAGTGCTCGGATTGTAGATTTGATAAATCGCGGGTGACGATTTAGTTGTTAAAGGTAATTCAGTGGGAAGAATTGCTTAGGAAAGTCGGTTTGGACTTATGGTTGAGGACCGTGAAGTGTGGTCCGTTTGGTTAAATGACAAGGATCACGAGGACGTGATCGAGTCTAAGTGGGGGAGAGTTGTAACACCCCGTTTTTCCCCGTACATGATTTATAGGTGTATTGTGTATGTACGACAGGCGTATGAAGGGTTCGATACATGTTTGGGTGTTAAAGTCTTGTATGCGAGAAAATGTGTCAGGCCACGTTGGGTGTCGCGGCGCGACAAAGGGAGCCGCGGCGCGGCGTTTCAAATAAATCCAGATCAGAAAGCTTGTTAACAAAGTCACCAGTTCGAGGCAATCGTCGCGGCGCGACGAATTAGGCCGCGGCGCGGCGAATGGTGTGAACTGGCACCAGATTCTTGTAAATTTAAATGATGTTCAAGGGCATTTTGGTCTTTTCACGATTGAGCCAGATTTGAGGCTTTAACCTCATCCACCCATTCATTTCCTTATTTTCTTTTATCTTTTCTTTTCATTTTCTCTCAAGAAAACTCAAACACCCAAGTGATTCAAGTGGAATTTTGGAAAGGAAGAAGCGGGTTTTGATCTTTGGCGTAGTCGACAAGTGTGTTCTCCTCATTCCTAGCTACACGGTGATACTAGTGGTAAGCTCTAACTTCGAATTTCGTTTTTGTGTTCATCATTCAATTTGGGGCTTTTGATTGTATGATTCATAGGTGAAACCCATTTAGTTGTTAATTGGAGATTAACACCAAGATTCGGGTTTATTGTTGTTAATGTCGGGTTTTGGGTTTGGTGTGCAAGTTCATGCTTGTAAGACTTGTAAATGGTGTATAATCACTAGTATTAGTGATTATTGAGGTTTTGGGGACATTTAGGGTTCTTGGAGTTGACTAATTTTGACTAGAGCCAAAATTAGGGTTTGGTGATGATTTTGACCCGATTGTTGATTTATAAAGGTTTATAAACTTAAAATGGATTAAGTTGAAGTATTAAACCGAGTTAAATGTGTTTTGGTGTCAAGACTTGTAAACGGTGAGATTTTGACTTAATGGGTCAAAATTAGGGTTTTGGTGTCAAAATGGGTGAGACATGTGTTTAACACTTGTGTTTGGGTTTACTTGGCATATTAGGACCATTTTCACCCGTGTTAGTAATTATTGGTTAGTTTGGGCGCGGTTTGTACTTGGAATTACATTTGGGTCGAATTTGCACTAAGTGTCAAATTGGGTTGGTTTGTAAATCCAATCTAAGTGTGTTGTTGAATTTGTGATAATGGAATAGGTACTTTCCATTGACGAGTTGCGGATTACTTGGTTGCATTCATCAAGGCTTAAGGTGAGTGTTAATATCCTATATGCATATGTATGTGTAGGATGGGTGCGGGTCGGGTGAAGTGGTTCTCGGTTATAGAGCTCACTTCACATATAGGTGGATTGATGGACTTGTGTGTAGGTCCAATTGGCACGGTTGTGCGTTTTGGTTGACCATCTTTGACGAGGTGCACACCTTGCGTGTACTCTATCACATGGGCGTGTGATGTGGATTATATAACCCCAATGGCGAAGGGTTAATATTGTGAGTGGAATAATTATGCGTGTACGTATATAATGTATTTATTTGTGTAGTATGAATGTGGTATTGTCGCGGTGTTCAAGACACCACATTCTAAGTAACGAGTAGTAGTGTCGCGGTGTTTAAGACACTACTCATTGTTTGATTGGCATGTGGTATTGTCGCGGTGGTTAAGACACCACATTATCATGGGAGTGGAATTGTCGCGGTGTTCAAGACACCACTCATTATTTTGATTGACGTGTGGATTCGTCGCGGTGTTTAAGACGCCACATTGTCATGGGGGTGAATTAGTCGCGGTGTTTAAGACATCACCCGGGGGATTAGTGATTACGCGGTGTTTAAGTAACGCTAATGGATGTTACGAACTCCGACGGTCTCTTACGAGTATCGTTCCCTTGTACGATTGGTTAACCATGGTTATTGTGTTGTAAGCGTAAGCAAATTATGTTATTCGAGAGATATATACATATATATACATATATATTGTATACATATAATGTTGTATTGTCGTGTTGTAGCTAACCCTCCGGGTGTAGCTTATTGGCATTGTTCACATCGTTGTTGGCAAACTTATATTTTGTTGATGTATCTTTAGCTCATTGCTTAGTGATCTTACGGTATGCTTAGACTAGCTTGCCTTTATGTTTGGATGCTCCGGTATGCGGTATTTGCTATTTTGTGGCGTGTCCATTTTATGCATATATATGTATGTAGTATATTCTCACTCACTAAGCGTTAGCTTACCCTCTCGTTGTTGATATTTTTATAGGTTCGCATGCTTGGCGGCTCGGGTAAGCTTGGGAATTAGAGATCTCGGCTAGGTTGCTTTAGAAGATCTTGCTTTTGGACTCGATTAGGATTTGGGTAGCGTAGTCCCAAATCACCATGCTCGATTTGGTGTAAACGTAACTAGTCGTGTCATAATGATTATAACCGGTTTACGATTTAATTAATGAACCATTGTATTAAGGAGTTTAAATCATTAATGTATGTTTTAAGTTCAATGAACTTACCTTGATAACAAATACGTTTTGGAATATGTGTAATGGGACCTAAAGTATTATTTAACGCGTATTAAAAGGAAAAAATTTTATGGGCCGATTTTAATACGGGTTGGGTTGTTTCAAGTATTTTGATAAGTGTCTTGAAGTCTTTCAAAAGTGTATGAATACATATTAAAACACTACATGTGTATATATTTTAACTGAATCGTTAAGTCATCGTTAGTCGTTATATGTAAATGTTGTTTTGAAACCTTTAGGTTAACGATCTTGTTGAATGTTGTTAACCCATTGTTTATTATAACAAATGAGATGTTAAATTGTTATATTATCATGATATTATGATATATAATATATCTTAGTATGATATATATACAGTTAAATGCCGTTACAACGATAATCGTTACATATATGTCTCGTTTCGAATTCATTAAGTTAGTAGTCTTATTTTTACATATGTATTTCATTGTTAATACACTTAATAATATATTTACTTATCATTTAACATAATTAACCAAGTGTATCAATATCTTAATATGATTCATATGTACCTAGTAAGACGTTATTATAACGATAATCGTTATATATATCGTTTTCGAGTTTCTTAAATTAATAGTCTCATTTTTATGTATATAACTCATTGTTAAAATACCTAATGAGATACATAATTATAATAAAATCATGTTAACTATATATATAACCATATATATGTCATCGTATAGTTTTTTCAAGTTTTAACGTTCGTGAATCACCGGTCAACTTGGGTGGTCAATTGTCTATATGAAACCTATTTCAATTAATCAAGTCTTAACAAGTTTGATTTCTTAACATGTTGGAAACACTTAATCATGTAAATAACAATTTCATTTAATATATATATAAACATGAAAAAGTTCGGGTCACTACAGTACCTACCCGTTAAATAAATTTCGTCCCGAAATTTTAAGCAGTTAGAGGTGTTGACGTATCTTCTGGAAATAAATGCGGGTATTTCTTCTTCATCTGATCTTCATGCTCCCAGGTGAACTCGGGTCCTCTACGAGCATTCCATCGAACCTTAACAATCGGTATCTTGTTTTGTTTAAGTCTCTTAACCTCACGATCCATTATTTCGACGGGTTCTTCAATGAATTGAAGTTTTTCATTGATTTGGATTTCGTCCAACGGAATAGTGAGATCTTCTTTAGCAAAACATTTCTTTAAATTTGAGACGTGGAAAGTGTTATGTACAGCCGCGAGTTGTTGAGGTAGCTCCAGTTGATAAGCTACTGGTCCGACACGATCTATAATCTTGAATGGTCCAATGTACCTTGGATTTAGTTTCCCCCGTTTACCAAATCGAACAACGCCTTTCCAAGGTGAAACCTTAAGCATGACCATTTCTCCAATTTCAAACTCTATATCTTTTCTTTTACTGTCCGCGTAGCTCTTTTGTCGACTCTGGGCGGTTTTCAATCTTTGTTGAATTTGGATGATTTTCTCGGTAGTTTCTTGTATTATCTCCGGACCCGTAATCTGTCTATCCCCCACTTCACTCCAACAAATCGGAGACCTACACTTTCTACCATAAAGTGCTTCAAACGGCGCCATCTCAATGCTTGAATGGTAGCTGTTGTTGTAGGAAAATTCTGCTAACGGTAGATGTCGATCCCAACTGTTTCCGAAATCAATAACACATGCTCGTAGCATGTCTTCAAGCGTTTGTATCGTCCTTTCGCTCTGTCCATCAGTTTGTGGATGATAGGCAGTACTCATGTCTAGACGAGTTCCTAATGCTTGCTGTAATGTCTGCCAGAATCTTGAAATAAATCTGCCATCCCTATCAGAGATAATAGAGATTGGTATTCCATGTCTGGAGACGACTGAAGCGACCCGTCCTAATCCATCTGGACGAAGTCCATATCGATTACAAATGATTCACAATATTTGGTTACATCGCGAGGTACTTGACCTCTATATGATACATTTTACAAACATTGCATTCGTTTTTAAAAAGACAAACTTTCTTTACATCGAAAGTTGACGGCATGCGTACCATTTCATAACATATTCAACTATAATTGACTTAATAATAATCTTGATGAACTCAACGACTCGAATGCAACGTCTTTTGAAATATGTCATGAATGACTCCAAGTAATATCTTTAAAATGAGCAAATGCACAGCGGAAGATTTCTTTCATACCTGAGAATAAACATGCTTTAAAGTGTCAACCAAAAGGTTGGTGAGTTCATTAGTTTAACATAAATAATCATTTCCATCATTTTAATAGACCACAAGATTTTCATTTTTCAGATCTCATAAATATATGTCCCATATATAGAGACAAAAATATCATTCATATGGATTGAACACCTGGTAACCGACATTTACAATATACATATAAGAATATCCCCATTATTCCGGGATCCTCCTTCGGACATGATATAAATTTCGAAGTACTAAAGCATCCGGTACTTTGGATGGGGTTGTTGGACCCGATAGATCTATCTTTAGGATTCGCGTCAATTAGGGTGTCTATTCCCTAATTCTTAGATTACCAGACTTAATAAAAAGGGGCATATTCGATTTCGATAATTCAACCATATAATGTAGTTTCAATTACTTGTGTCTATTTCGTAAAACATTTATTAAAATTGTGCATGTATTCTCAGCCTAAAAATATAAAGGGTAAAAAGGCAAATGAAACTCACGCATATAAATATTGTAAAACAGTTAATAAAGCATTTGCATGCATTCTCAACCCAAAAATGTAATAAGTAAAAAGGGAGCAAATGAACTCACAATACGATATTTCGTAGTAAAAATATTCATACGACTGAACTGAACAATTGCAGGGTTGACCTCAGATTCACGAACCTATATCAATTATATATGTCAAAATATATAATAAACATATAATAGTAATAAAACAAGATTAAATGTTATTACTAGTAATATACTTGTTATATTATTAAATTATATGTTATATTAATAATAAATTACATATATTTATTTAATAAGCCACTCGATATAACATGTATTCTAGGGGTGAGCGTGGTACCATACCAGTACCGAATTATGAATTCCGGGTGCATTGGCAATCGAAAAGTTACCATAAATTACCTCTGTATTAGTCAAATCGTGATCTAAAGTTGTATAAACCTTTAGTGGTTTAAACATGGTGACTAATATTAAAAGTTACATGGTTTGTCTTGGTGTGTTATATTACTAATTACTATTAAATTAAATTAAATATCTTGTTTATGAATAGATGTCAGAAAAAGACATAACTAAAGCAACCTTTTAATATCTACTTATTAGCTTTTACTAATATTCTACAACATCCATTTTAATTATATGAATACAGTACCTTGGCTATTTGAACAAACACAATAATCAAATATGGGAACTTTATTCTATAAAAGATTAAATGTAAAGAAGATACTGATGGCTATGTTGATTTGATGTACGTGTATACATACTGACGTGGTGTTGTAATATGTTTGTATATTTGCAGAAGGCGTATCCTAATGATTTAGAAGTTGTAATCCAAAAATGTGAATATAATATGAGACTATTATTTCTAAAGCGGTATCTGGTACTAAACGGTAAAATACTGGTACGGTACCGAAAGTACCGCATTCAAAAAGAAAAAAATAAAAATAAATTTTGAACATGTAATTACCGAATACCGTACCGAATGTAGCGGAACGGTACCGGTTCGGTACAAGTACGGTATCGGAATTTTGGATACTAATTCTCATCCCTAATGTAATCATAGTCATATATTACTATTAGTATATATAAATATAATATCATAACTATAGAATACTCATGTCCCTATTTAAGTAATAATGGGAGGCTGTGTGAATCACAGTCTAGATTGGAGACCCATGTGGATGAATTATCTATCATTCAAATTTTTTGTTTTTTAACTCTAATATTTAACCAAAGTTAATCATTTATTGTTATTGATATAATATAATATATTTTGCATTATCAACAAGTTTTATTATAAAAAAAAAAATATCATTTTTAAAGAAATTTGATCATTTACGAGATCATTAATTTCTTTACTTTTAACTTCACATGTAACGTTTTAGTAATTCATTTTCTAAATAATAATTGTTGTAATAAACAAAGTACCTAAAATGTGACATTAGATTGGTTGTATAATCTTCTCCATCCCCATTATCCATTCATCAAAACGTCGAGTGACCCATCTGTTTCTGTCGTCCAATGATCGAAACATTGAAGCTCTATTGCCACGTTGGTACCAACAAACACAACCAGAATAACGGCTATGTACATGTTCTTTATAGCCATGGTCAACTTCTAAGTTTGCGTGATTGAATTTAAGATATTCGTTAAGAGAATTATTTGATGATGGTTTATTGGGTTGACTTTGATAGTCTTGTGGGTTTGTATTGAATTGGAACCCGAAAGCAGCAATAATTAACAAGTTGGTTTGTACGTAGGTTGTAAGGGTGGTTCTCAAGCTGGTTAGTAACAGAACAGTAGCAGACGTAGTAAGGCACTAGGAATGATTTGGTTTGAGCAGATGTGTTTCTATTAGTATGCAGAAAAAAAATTAAATATTAAATAAATAAATAAAAGGTGGTGGTGGTTTGTTTCATCAAGAGAACATGTGTATATATGTGTGACTTTGAAATCACAACATCACAAAAATAGTACCAAAGTGCATGCATCTAAATATAATTAAAAATATTCCCACTAGTTTGAATAGAAAAACATGTGTAAATAATCTTGCCAACAGTTTAACAAAAAAAAAAAAAAAAAAAATTTGAGTTTGTGGTTTTAAAGTGCCATATTTTATTTGGGAAGGAATTAATTCAAGAGGATCACAACAAAAATAAAAGGATTAGTTGGAGACTTCGATTTGTGGGTGACGATCAGAAGGATTGCCAGTCTATGTTCCATCATTAAATTTTTTTTATTTTTTTTAAGGTCTGCTTTTAATTCATAAAATAAAACGAAAAAAAAAATCGGATATTATATCGTGCCCCGTTAATAATTAGTGGCGAATAAATGTATTCTGGAAAAATCCCAAATTTTTATATTAGTTATATTTATTTATTTTGTTCATTATGGTATAAAATTTGGTCATTAATTTATTAAATAAAAATTACATCAACTGTCCCTCTCATTTATGGGTAAAATATAAAAAGTGTTAAAACTTAACAAATAGTTCCTAAATACATTTTTAATAAGCCTAAAATTTATAGAACTCATTTTCGTATCACTGTTTATTTTAAAATCACATAAGTTTGTTTTTCACTGGTTTACTATCAATTGAATGATAAATGAGTGCTACTGTTGCTTACTAAATAAATTCAAAATCAAATATATATATTCAATATACTTTATTTACATATATAGATGCATTTTAAATTATGATATCATGTATTATTACTTTATTTACATAATTAATTCAAATAACTAAATTTTGTAATATTACCATTTACCATTATATATATATATAATATATATTTAAGTACATACATTTTTATTTACAAATAAACGTTCGTGAATCGTAGGAACAGTCAAAGGTTAAATGAATATATGGAACAGTTCAAAGTTTTTGAGATTCAATTAAATAGACTTTGCTTCTTGTGTCAAAATCAAATATAGATCAAGTTTAAATTTGGTCGGAAATTCCCGGGTCGTCACAGTACCTACCCGTTAAAGAAATTTCGTCCCGAAATTTGAGTGAGGTGATCATCGCTAACAATAAAATTGCTTTCATGACGAATATGAGTTGATAAATGGAAGTTTATCATCATTGAGTAATATGGATAAAACAATTCGATTATTCGAAGAGTACGAATGAAGCTGTCACAAAAGATTGAGATAGAGATTTAACTTTTGACGTAGATACGGTGGATTTTCGGAATTCAAGGAATTTAAAAGAAAATCTTGGAAATCTATAAGATATGATTCTTCGGGATTTAGGGAAATTAAGATCTCCATAATTAAATGCGATCAACTGTCTCGATTGCTCTGTCAGGTAATTTCATTATAAATTGACCTCTTTCGTTTTATTATTCTCACCATTCCTATATTTCTTCCCTAGTTCATACATCCAAAAGATTGTGAAAATGCTTAATCCAGTTCTGATCCTTGTCCTCATCCTTACTATCGCAACAATCATTCTCCTTTTCCAACTTCCACCAGAGGAATCTGCTTTCTTCTACTTCGCCCTTGGGATTATAATGTTTTTAATTCTCCCGTGTCTTTATGTTGCGATAAACATTGATATACACGGTTTGTAATTTATGTGTTGTTATCGGGCTTTATATTCTCCCTTATATTTCAAAGCTCTATGCTTTTGTTTTCTCTTCCCGACTCCAAGTCAAGCGAATAATGGTCCAGAATTTGTAGATATAGAGTTTTGAATGATTATAATGTTCTAAGTAGGAAGGAACGTGATAGCACTATTTGATTTTCAAATTTATCAATATCACGGAAGAGAACCATCAAGAATACATTTTCTTGATATGTTCAGGAATTAAGTAGAATGAAAGAGTTATGTAACATGGCACATGATAACGTTATGATCTGTGAATCTTCACATCCCATTAGAAACTCAGCATAACTTACTGTAATATAATCACGTTGATCAAATGTCATTATATTATACTAACTCATGCTTCAGTTCCCAACACTACTTCAGAATTCATTCATAGTTTATACTTAGCTTTTACAGAAATTTCCAATATAATGTATTACAGATAGCACGAAGAGGTATATAATTTTGGACGAGAATATTTATGAAAATATCCTCAGAAATATCAAAGATATTTATGATGATATTTTGGATTTTCTAAGTTCGATGGTTGATGAAGAAAGATTTTCCGCAAGATTTTAACATGACCTCGGAGCAAGATATTCTCTAAAGATTTCATCGGATCCAGAATTACCTGGATCCTTTGAATATAGGGTTTGGTCCTTGTATTTATCCTTGGTCTCCTTCATGGGTAGCTCAATCTGTTTTTCAATACAAATTTTCTATCGAGCGTTCCTAACACTCCTTTCTTTATCATCAAACTTTTGGCCATTTAGACCATCTACCATTTTTCTGTTTTCTCTGCATTTAATGCTATGATATCTGAATCATTGGTTATTAATCCAAGGTGGTTTCAGGAGAATTGTGTTTTTAGATGATTAAACGCTGATGGTAATATGGTGGAATATGAAAGGTTCCCCGGTAACATTAAAAAAGCACGCGTATATATCAAGGTTATAATAAGGTTGTTTCGAACGAAAAGTCGAAGTTGTCTTGCTGGAGCTGTGACAAAATTGGCTATTTTCAAGAAGAACTGCAAAGTTATTTTGGGTAATAATAATACTAAAGGAATTAGCACAGCTATGTGTTAAACGTTTACTCAGTTTCCGAGAGTTTTTCAGGTGCATAACTATATGCATAAATCTTTCCTTCCATAGATGAAATGCGGTTGGTTCATTCTCTCAATCGAGGTGTTCTCAAGAATCATGATAGGTTTGAACGCAGATTGTAATCGTTAAGATACAATTGAGGTTTAAGATGAAATCAAGTGGCAAACTTGAAGAATTGTTTAGTTTCATATGTTATAATTAATATTTCAATTCATTTTTAATTGTCCAATGTTGATAATCCACAGTTGATAGTTCACAGTTAGCAATTCAATAATTCATATATAGTTTAATATATAATATTCGAATTAATTAATACGTATCGTGACCCGTATTCGTCTCAGACTCGATCACAACTCAAACTATATATATTATTGTAGAATCAACCTCAACCCTGTATAGCTAACTCCAGCATTACTGCATATAGAGTGTCTATGGTTATTCCAAATAATATATATAAATGCGTCGATATGATATGTCAAAACCTTGTATACGTGTCCCGATATTTAAAGTGTGTAACATAAATAACAGAAGTTAAATGACGATAAATAAAGTGCGTAAAGTAAATAACAGAAATTAAATGACGATAAATAAAATTACGAGAATTAAAATTGCGATAATTAAATTGCGATAAATAAATTGCGATAAATAAAATGTAATCAGTTAGCTGGAACAGTTAGCGTGGATTCTTAACAAATTTTTTTTTCGTAGTTAATTTGTTTGTTTCTATCAATTTTTTTTTATTTTGTCAAATGTTTTCTTCATTATGCCACTTGTTGGATTCTGATAGGTCAAAATCCAAATATGAAATTGAATGAAAATGGTTATTCTGCGGTGAACGGATATGTATGTCGGTGGTTGTAAGTAGGATAGTAAATGATTGTTGAATCAGCTTCGTCGAATGTACAGTGTAACTTATCAATGTGAAATCTAAATATTCCTCGAGTATTACCTACGCGTTAAAATATTTTCACCATTAACAGTTTGTACTATAGAATTTTTAATTACAATCTTTATGAAAACATGTATACATATATATTTTCTTCAGATGTAATTATAGATTTAATGAGTTAATATGATATTAAACTCATTTTGATTTACCGATGAAACAAGAATATGAGATTACATAATCGCCAAAACATTAGAGATTACATAATCGCCATGAAGAACGAAGATAAATGATGCAGAACGTCATGTAGAACGATGATTATGCTCGGGGTACCGATTGTGATGTTGAGGCGTGTGTTGTTGTGGTTTGTGTTGTTGCTGGTGGTACAGTTGATGTCGTTGATGATGTTGAAGCTGGTACATTTTGCACAATATTTTCCAAGGCTACAACTCGGGTGCGAAACTCATTGACTTTATTACTCCGGGATGATTGTCGGTATGAACGAGCGAATGAATAAGGTTTTGAATTTGACTTGTGATATAGTCGTGGCGAGATACTCTGGCAATGAGAGAGAAAATGGTGTTACGAACAGGTTCGCCGGTAAGTGCTTCAGTTTCTTCATCAAGAGGTGAATTCGGTTAGTGTAAGGGACCGCCTTCTGCGCGTCTCCATTGATTAAGTCGACTACGAACCCATCAGATGAATTGGGGATGGCTGATTGGTTGATTCATTCCGGTGACACTGCTTTCGGAGCTTGAGTGAAACTCTATGTCGGAATAGCTGTCGGAATAACTATCGGAATAGTTATCGGAATCTAAGGGACTCGAACTGGTTGAGGGACTCATCTCGTACGATCAGATGAAGGATTTTTAATAAGGAATAGAATAGGATGTAGATTAGTACCCTACAATACATAATTTACATATGCATATATAATACTAAAATCCCATAAGTTATGGAGGAATCTACGGAAGCTGTCAGGCAAAGGTAACAGTAACAGATACGCTACGATATGAATTAGCAGATATGCTAAAATATGAGTTTTGTCTATACACTATCTAGTCAATAGAGGCAGTAAGATGTGTCTAGACTTTAAGGATGATAAGCAAATAATTTTCGTCACTAAGTGATAAGCAAAACTTTTGACATGCAGACACGGTCAAAGTCCAGACTCACTAATGCATCTAAACAACTATCAATTAGACACACTAATACAAGACCTAGTTCGCTAAGACCACCGCTCTGATACCAACTGAAGCGACCCGTCCTAATCCATCCGGACGAAGTCCATATCGATTACAAATGATTCACAATAGTTGGTTACATCGCGAGGTACTTGACCTCTATATGATACATTTTACAAACATTGCATTCGTTTTTAAAAAGACAAACTTTCTTTACATCGAAAGTTGACGGCATGCGTACCATTTCATAACATATTCAACTATAATTGACTTAATAATAATCTTGATGAACTCAACGACTCGAATGCAACGTCTTTTGAAATATGTCATGAATGACTCCAAGTAATATCTTTAAAATGAGCAAATGCACAGCGGAAGATTTCTTTCATACCTGAGAATAAACATGCTTTAAAGTGTCAACCAAAAGGTTGGTGAGTTCATTAGTTTAACATAAATAATCATTTCCATCATTTTAATAGACCACAAGATTTTCATTTTTCAGATCTCATAAATATATGTCCCATATATAGAGACAAAAATATCATTCATATGGATTGAACACCTGGTAATCGACATTTACAATATACATATAAGAATATCCCCATTATTCCGGGATCCCCCTTCGGACATGATATAAATTTCGAAGTACTAAAGCATCCGGTACTTTGGATGGGGTTGTTGGACCCGATAGATCTATCTTTAGGATTCGCGTCAATTAGAGTGTCTATTCCCTAATTCTTAGATTACCAGACTTAATAAAAAGGGGCATATTCGATTTCGATAATTCAACCATATAATGTAGTTTCAATTACTTGTGTCTATTTCGTAAAACATTTATTAAAATTGCGCATGTATTCTCAGCCCAAAAATATAAAGGGTAAAAAGGCAAATGAAACTCACGCATATAAATATTGTAAAACAGTTAATAAAGCATTTGCATGCATTCTCAACCCAAAAATGTAATGAGTAAAAAGGGAGCAAATGAACTCACAATACGATATTTCGTAGTAAAAATATTCATACGACTGAACTGAACAATTGCAGGGTTGACCTCAGATTCACGAACCTATATCAATTATATATGTCAAAATATATAATAAACATATAATAGTTATAAAACAAGATTAAATGTTATTACTAGTAATATACTTGTTATATTATTAAATTATATGTTATATTAATAATAAATTACATATATTTATTTAATAAGCCACTCGATATAACATGTATTCTAGGGGTGAGCGTGGTACCATACCAGTACCGAATTATGAATTCCGGGTGCATTGGCAATCGAAAAGTTACCATAAATTACCTCTGTATTAGTCAAATCGTGATCTAAAGTTGTATAAACCTTTAGTGGTTTAAACATGGTGACTAATATTAAAAATTACATGGTTTGTCTTGGTGTGTTATATTACTAATTACTATTAAATTAAATTAAATATCTTGTTTATGAATAGATGTCAGAAAAAGACATAACTAAAGCAACCTTTTAATATCTACTTATTAGCTTTTACTAATATTCTACAACATCCATTTTAATTATATGAATACAGTACCTTGGCTATTTGAACAAACACAATAATCAAATATGGGAACTTTATTCTATAAAAGATTAAATGTAAAGAAGATACTGATGGCTATGTTGATTTGATGTACGTGTATACATACTGACGTGGTGTTGTAATATGTTTGTATATTTGCAGAAGGCGTATCCTAATGATTTAGAAGTTGTAATCCAAAAATGTGAATATAATATGAGACTATTATTTCTAAAGCGGTATCTGGTACTAAACGGTAAAATACCGGTACGGTACCGAAAGTACCGCATTCAAAAAGAAAAAAATAAAAATAAATTTTGAACATGTAATTACCGAATACCGTACCGAATGTAGCGGAACGGTACCGGTTCGATACAAGTACGGTATCGGAATTTCGGATACTAATGCTCATCCCTAATGTAATCATAGTCATATATTACTATTAGTATATATATAAATATAATATCATAACTATAGAATACTCATGTCCCTATTTAAGTAATAATGGGAGGCTGTGTGAATCACAGTCTAGATTGGAGACCCATGTGGATGAATTATCTATCATTCAAATTTTTTGTTTTTTAACTCTAATATTTAACCAAAGTTAATCATTTATTGTTATTGATATAATATAATATATTTTGCATTATCAACAAGTTTTATTATAAAAAAAAATATCATTTTTAAAGAAATTTGATCATTTACGAGATCATTAATTTCTTTACTTTTAACTTCACATGTAACGTTTTAGTAATTCATTTTCTAAATAATAATTGTTGTAATAAACAAAGTACCTAAAATGTGACATTAGATTGGTTGTATAATCTTCTCCATCCCCAATATCCATTCATCAAAACGTCGAGTGACCCATCTGTTTCTGTCGTCCAATGATCGAAACATTGAAGCTCTATTGCCACGTTGGTACCAACAAACACAACCAGAATAACGGCTATGTACATGTTCTTTATAGCCATGGTCAACTTCTAAGTTTGCGTGATTGAATTTAAGATATTCGTTAAGAGAATTATTTGATGATGGTTTATTGGGTTGACTTTGATAGTCTTGTGGGTTTGTATTGAATTGGAACCCGAAAGCAGCAATAATTAACAAGTTGGTTTGTACGTAGGTTGTAAGGGTGGTTCTCAAGCTGGTTAGTAACAGAACAGTAGCAGACGTGGTAAGGCACTAGGAATGATTTGGTTTGAGCAGATGTGTTTCTATTAGTATGCAGAAAAAAAAATTAAATATTAAATAAATAAATAAAAGGTGGTGGTGGTTTGTTTCATCAAGAGAACATGTGTATATATGTGTGTCTTTGAAATCACAACATCACAAAAATAGTACCAAAGTGCATGCATCTAAATATAATTAAAAATATTCGCACTAGTTTGAATAGAAAAACATGTGTAAATAATCTTGCCGACAGTTTAACAAAAAAAAAAAAAAAAAAAAAAATTTGAGTTTGTGGTTTTTAAAGTGCCATATTTTATTTGGGAAGGAATTAATTCAAGAGGATCACAACAAAAATAAAAGGATTAGTTGGAGACTTCGATTTGTGGGTGACGATCAGAAGGATTGCCAGTCTATGTTCCATCATTAAATTTTTTTTATTTTTTTTAAGGTCTGCTTTTAATTCATAAAATAAAACGACAAAAAAAATCGGATATTATATCGTGCCCCGTTAATAATTAGTGGCGAATAAATGTATTCTGGAAAAATCCCAAATTTTTATATTAGTTATATTTATTTATTTTGTTCATTATGGTATAAAATTTGGTCATTAATTTATTAAATAAAAATTACATCAACTGTCCCTCTCATTTATGGGTAAAATATAAAAAGTGTTAAAACTTAACAAATAGTTCCTAAATACATTTTTAATAAGCCTAAAATTTATAGAACTCATTTTCGTATCACTGTTTATTTTAAAATCACATAAGTTTGTTTTTCACTGGTTTATTATCAATTGAATGATAAATGAGTGCTACTGTTGCTTACTAAATAAATTCAAAATCAAATATATATATTCAATATACTTTATTTACATATATAGATGCATTTTAAATTATGATATCATGTATTATTACTTTATTTACATAATTAATTCAAATAACTAAATTTTGTAATATTACCATTTACCATTATATATATATAATATATATTTAAGTACATACATTTTTATTTACAAATAAACGTTCGTGAATCGTAGGAACAGTCAAAGGTCAAATGAATATATGGAACAGTTCAAAGTTTTTGAGATTCAATTAAATAGACTTTGCTTCTTGTGTCAAAATCAAATATAGATCAAGTTTAAATTTGGTCGGAAATTCCCGGGTCGTCACAACGACTTCCTTCAAATACAGTCGTGCTAACTTCTCCATCTTGTCATCTTCTCTTATTGGCAGGAAGTGTGCTGATTTGGTGAGACGATCAACTATTACCCAAATAGTATCAAAACCACTTGCAGTCCTTGGCAATTTAGTGATGAAATCCTTGGTAATATTTTCCCATTTCCATTCCGGGATTTCGGGTTGTTGAAGTAGACCTGATGGTTTCTGATGCTCTGCTTTGACCTTAGAACTCGTCAAACATTCTCCTACGTATTTAGCAACATCGGCTTTCATACCCGGCCACCAAAAATGTTTCTTGAGATCCTTGTACATCTTCCCCGTTCCAGGATGTATTGAGTATCTGGTTTTATGAGCTTCTCTAAGTACCATTTCTCTCATATCTCCAAATTTTGGTACCCAAATTCTTTCAGCCCTATACCGGGTTCCGTCTTCCCGAATATCAAGATGCTTCTCCGATCCTTTGGGTATTTCATCCTTTAAATTTCCCTCTTTTAAAACTCCTTGTTGCGCCTCCTTTATTTGAGTAGTAAGGTTAGTGTGAATCATTATATTCATAGATTTTACTCGAATGGGTTCTCTGTCCTTTCTGCTCAAGGCGTCGGCTACCGCATTTGCCTTCCCCGGGTGGTAACGAATCTCAAAGTCGTAATCATTCAACAATTCAATCCACCTACGCTGCCTCATATTCAGTTGTTTCTAATTAAATATGTGTTGAAGACTTTTGTGGTCGGTATATATAATACTTTTGACCCCATATAAGTAGTGCCTCCAAGTCTTTAATGCAAAAACAACCGTGCCTAATTCCAAATCATGCGTCGTATAATTTTGTTCGTGAATCTTCAATTGTCTAGACGCATAAGCAATCACCTTCGTTCGTTGCATTAATACACAACCGAGACCTTGCTTTGATGCGTCACAATAAATCACAAAATCATCATTCACTTCAGGCAATGACAATATAGGTGCCGTAGTTAGCTTTTTCTTCAATAATTAAAACGCCTTTTCTTGTTCATCCTTCCATTCAAATTTCTTCCCTTTATGCGTTAATGCAGTCAAGGGTTTTGCTATTTTGGAGAAATCTTGGATGAATCTTCTGTAGTAACCAGCCAATCCTAAAAATTGACGTATATGCTTCGGAGTTTTTGGGGTTTCCCACTTTTCAACGGTTTCGATCTTTGCCAGGTCCACCTGGATACCTTCTTTGTTCACTATGTGACCGAGGAATTGAACTTCTTCCAACCAAAATGCACACTTTGAAAACTTAGCGTACAGTTTTTCTTTCCTCAATACTTCTAGCACTTTTCTCAAATGTTCTTCGTGCTCTTGATCATTCTTTGAGTAAATAAGTATGTCATCGAAGAAAACAATGACAAACTTGTCAATATATGGCCCACACACTCGGTTCATAAGGTCCATGAACACAGCTGGTGCGTTAGTCAATCCAAACGGCATTACCATAAACTCGTAATGACCATAACGCGTCCTAAAAGCAGTTTTTGGAATATCATCCTCCTTTACTCGCATTTGATGATATCCAGAACGTAAATCGATCTTCGAATAAACCGACGAGCCTTGTAGTTGATCAAATAAGTCGTCAATTCTCGGCAGTGGATAACGATTTTTGATGGTAAGTTTGTTCAACTCTCTGTAGTCAATACACAACCTAAATGTACCATCCTTCTTCTTGACAAACAAAACAGGAGCTCCCCATGGTGATGTGCTTGGTCGAATGAAACCACGTTCTAATAGTTCTTGCAGTTGGCTTTGCAGTTCTTTCATCTCGCTGGGTGTGAGTCTATAAGGAGCACGAGCTATTGGTGCAGCTCCTGGTACAAGATCTATTTGAAATTCAACAGATCGATGTGGAGGTAGTCCCGGTAATTCTTTCAGAAATACATCGGGAAATTCTTTTGCGACGGGAACATCATTGATGCTCTTTTCTTCAGTTTGTACTTTCTCGACGTGTGCTAGAACAGCATAGCAACCTTTTCTTATTAGTTTTTGTGCCTTCAAATTACTAATAAGATGTAGCTTCATGTTGCCCTTTTCTCCGTACACCATTAAGGGTTCTCCTTCTTCTCTTACAATGCGAATTGCATTTTTATAACATACGATCTCTGCTTTCACCTTCTTCAGCCAGTCCATGCCAACTATTACATCAAAACTCCCTAACTCTACTGGTATCAAATCAATCTTAAATATTTCGCTACCCAGTTTAATTTCTCGATTCAGGCATATATTATCAGCTAAAATTAATTTACCGTTTGCTAATTCGAGTAAAAATTTACTATCCAACGACGTCAATGGACAACTTAATTTAGCACAAAAATCTCTACTCATATAGCTTCTATCCGCACCCGAATCAAATAAAACGTAAGCAGATTTTTTGTCAATAAGAAACGTACCCGTAACAAGCTCCGGGTCTTCCTGTGCCTCTGCCGCATTAATATTGAAAACTCTTCCGCGGCCTTGTCCATTCGTGTTCTCCTGGTTCAGGCAATTTCTAATAATGTGGCCCGGTTTTCCACATTTATAACAAACTACATTGGCATAACTTGCTCCGACACTACTTGCTCCACCATTACTCGTTCCGACACCATTTGTTCCTTTCGTTCTGTTAACCCCTGGTCCGTAGACCTCACACTTCGCCGCGCTATGACCATTTCTTTTACACTTGTTGCAAAATTTGGTGCAGAACCCCGAGTGATACTTTTCACACCTTTGGCATAGCTGCTTCTGATTGTTGTTGTTGTTGTTGCGGTTGTTATTGTTGTTGGGATGATTGTTGTTGTTGTTGTTGTTGTTGTTGTTGTTGTTGTTGTTGTTGTTGTTGTTGGGCCGTTTGTTGTAGTTGCGATTGATGTTGCGATTGTTGGGATAATTGTTGCGATTATTATTGTAATTGCTGTTGTTGTTGTATTGGTGATTCTTATCACCGTTTTCTTCCCACTTTATTTTGACTTGCTTCACATTGGCCTCTTCAGCCGTCTGTTCTTTAATTCTTTCCTCAATCTGGTTCACTAGTTTGTGAGCCATTCTACATGCCTGTTGTATGGAGGCGGGCTCGTGTGAACTTATATCTTCTTGGATTCTTTCCGGTAATCCTTTCACAAACGCGTCGATCTTCTCTTCCTCGTCTTCGAACGCTCCCGGACACAATAGGCACAATTCTGTGAATCGTCTTTCGTACGTGGTAATATCAAATCCTTGGGTTCGTAACCCTCTAAGTTCTGTCTTGAGATTATTGACCTCGGTTCTGGGATGGTACTTCTCGTTCATCAAGTGCTTGAATGCTGACCACGGTAGTGGCTACGCATCATCTTGTCCCACTTGCTCTAGATAGGTATTCCACCACGTTAACGCAGAACATGTGAAGGTATGCGTAGCGTACTTCACTTTGTCCTCTTCAGTACACTTACTTATGGCAAACACCGATTCGACCTTCTCGGTCCACCGTTTCAATCCGATCGGTCCTTCGGTTCCATCAAATTCCAAAGGTTTGCAGGCAATGAATTCTTTGTAGGTGCATCCTACACGGTTTCATGTACTGCTAGATCCAAGGTTATTGTTGGTATGTAGCGCAGCCTGTACTGCGGCTATGTTTGAAGCTAGAAAAGTACGGAATTCCTCTTCATTCATATTCACGGTGTGTCGAGTAGTCGGTGCCATTTCCTTCAAAATAGTCAAATGGAACAAGTTAATCATACAGAATATTAAGAGTAGTTAATAGTATTTCGTAGCATAATATGAACTCATTTATAAAAGCTTTTTCTTCATATTAGCGTTTTATAAGTTTAAATTCGGGTAGTACCTACCCGTTAAGTTCATACTTAGTATTACCTACCCGTTAAGTTCATACTTAGTAGCTAATATACAATTCAACTACTACAATTCTATATGAAAAACTGATTATAATAATATTTCGCGTTCAAACTTTTACACAATATTTTACAAACTTACAATACCGGTTTTTTTTTTACATATAGCATGAAATATAGCACACAATAAATTTGATACAAGATGGTTGTGAAGATAATTCTAGCTAGTACACAAGTCGTTCAGCAAAGGCAATAAAGACACGTAATTCATACGTCCAGAAACAAGTCATGCATTCTGGTTTTACTAGGATTACTTCCCATCCTTGGTCTTGTGGAACATAACCGTTATGGCCGTGGATAAGACAGCGTGTTGTAACGTCGTCAAAGGGACGAGGGTTACGTAATGTCCAACAGTCCCGTAACAATCTAAAAACCTCATTTCTTACCCCAATTACCGATTCCGTTACTTGTGGGAAGGTTTTGTTTAATAGTTGTAGCCCGATGTTGTTGTTCTCACTTTGGTGAGAAGCGAACATTACTAACCCGTAAGCATAGCATGCTTCTTTATGTTGCATGTTAGCCGCTTTTTCTAAATCATGAAGTCCTATATTCGGATACATTGAGTCAAAATAATTTCTTAACCCGTTGCGTAAAATAGCATTTGGGTTCCCCGCAATATATGCGTCAAAGTAAACACATCGTAACTTATGGGTTTCCCAATGTGATATCCCCCATCTTTCAAACGAAAGTCTCTTATAAACCAAGACATTCTTGGAACGTTCTTCGAATGTCTTACAAACTGATTTCGCCTTAAATAGTTGTGCCGAGGAATTCTGACCGACTCTAGACAAGATTTCATCAATCATGTCTCCGGGTAGGTCTCTTAAAATATTAGGTTGTCTATCCATTTTGTGTTTTTAAACTGTAAAATAGACAAGAGTTAGATTCATAAAAAAAAATTACTTATTAATACAAGCAATTTTTACATATATCATAAAGCATAAGCACACTATATTACATATATTACACCACACGAATACAACCCTAATACGAGCCGTCGTTTTCCACATTGGTTTAGAAAAACCTGGTGGTTTAGAGGTTCCCGGGTCATTGTTACAACTTAAGGGCTTCGGGGGTTGACGATACATATAAAGTTCATCGGGGTTGGAATTAGATAACTCTATTTTTATGCCCTTTCCCTTATTATTTTCTTTTGCCTTTTTAAATTCAGTTGGGGTAATTTCTATAACATCATCGGAATTCTCGTCGGAATCCGATTCATCGGAGAATTGGTAATCCTCCCAATATTTTGCTTCCTTGGCGGAAACACCATTGACCATAATTAACCTTGGTCGATTGATTGAGGATTTTCTTTTACTTAACCATTTTATTATTTCCCCCACCGGTTCTATTTCCTCCTCCGGTTCCTCCTCTTCCGGTTCTGATTCTTCTTCCGGTTCCGACTCTTCTTCCGGTTCCTCTTCGGGAACTTGTGAATCAGTCCACGAATCATTCCAATTTACATTTGACTCTTCATTATTATTAGGTGAGTCAATGGGACTTGTTCTAGAGGTAGACATCTATCACATAATATCAAACGCGTTAAGAGATTAATATATCACATAATATTCACATGTTAAAAATATATATAGTTTCCAACAAAATTTGTTAAGCAATCAGTTTTCAAGTAAACACGGTCGAAGTCCAGACTCACTAATGCATCCTAACAAACTCGATAAGACACACTAATGCAAAATTCTGGTTCTCTAAGACCAACGCTCGGATACCAACTGAAATGTCCCGTTCTTATTGATTAAAAACGTTCCATATTAATTGATTTCGTTGCGAGGTTTTGACCTCTATATGAGACGTTTTTCAAAGACTGCATTCATTTTTAAAACAAACCATAACCTTTATTTCATAAATAAAGGTTTAAAAAGCTTTACGTAGATTATCAAATAATGATAATCTAAAATATCCTGTTTACACACGACCATTACATAATGGTTTACAATACAAATATGTTACATCGAAATCAGTTTCTTGAATGCAGTTTTTACACAATATCATACAAACATGGATTCCAAATCTTGTCCTTATTTTAGTATGCAACAGTGGAAGCTCTTAGTATTCACCTGAGAATAAACATGCTTTAAACGTCAACAAAAATGTTGGTGAGTTATAGGTTTAACCTATATATATCAAATCGTAACAATAGACCACAAGATTTCATATTTCAATACACATCCCATACATAGAGATAAAAATCATTCATATGGTGAACACCTGGTAACCGACATTAACAAGATGCATATATATATAAGAATATCCCCATCATTCCGGGACACCCTTCGGATATGATATAAATTTCGAAGTACTAAAGCATCCGGTACTTTGGATGGGGTTTGTTAGGCCCAATAGATCTATCTTTAGGATTCGCGTCAATTAGGGTGTCTGTTCCCTAATTCTTAGATTACCAGACTTAATAAAAAGGGGCATATTCGATTTCGATAATTCAACCATAGAATGTAGTTTCACGTACTTGTGTCTATTTTGTAAATCATTTATAAAACCTGCATGTATTCTCATCCCAAAAATATTAGATTTTAAAAGTGGGACTATAACTCACTTTCACAGATTTTTTACTTCGTCGGGAAGTAAGACTTGGCCACTGGTTGATTCACGAACCTATAACAATATATACATATATATCAAAATATGTTCAAAATATATTTACAACACTTTTAATATATTTTGATGTTTTAAGTTTATTAAGTCAGCTGTCCTCGTTAGTAACCTACAACTGGTTGTCCACAGTTAGATGTACAGAAATAAATCGATAAATATTATCTTGAATCAATCCACGACCCAGTGTATACGTATCTTAGTATTTATCACAACTCAAACTATATATATTTTGGAATCAACCTCAACCCTGTATAGCTAACTCCAACATTCACATATAGAGTGTCTATGGTTGTTCCGAAATATATATAGATGTGTCGACATGATAGGTCGAAACATTGTATACGTGTCTATGGTATCTCAAGATTACATAATATACAATACAAGTTGATTAAGTTATGGTTGGAATAGATTTGTTACCAATTTTCACGTAGCTAAAATGAGAAAAATTATCCAATCTTGTTTTACCCATAACTTCTTCATTTTAAATCCGTTTTGAGTGAATCAAATTGCTATGGTTTTATATTGAACTCTATTTTATGAATCTAAACAGAAAAAGTATAGGTTTATAGTCCGAAAAATAAGTTACAAGTCATTTTTGTAAAGGTAGTCATTTCATTCGAAAGAACGACGTCTAGATGACCATTTTAGAAAACATACTTCCACTTTGAGTTTAACCATAATTTTTGGATATAGTTTTATGTTCATAATAAAAATCATTTTCCCAGAATAACAACTTTTAAATCAAAGTTTATCATAGTTTTTAATTAACTAACCCAAAACAGCCCGCGGTGTTACTACGACGGCGTAAATCCGGTTTTACGGTGTTTTTCGTGTTTCCAGGTTTTAAATCATTAAGTTAGCATATCATATAGATATAGAACATGTGTTTAGTTGATTTTAAAAGTCAAGTTAGAAGGATTAACTTTTATTTGCGAACAAGTTTAGAATTAACTAAACTATGTTCTAGTGATTACAAGTTTAAACCTTCGAATAAGATAGCTTTATATGTATGAATCGAATGATGTTATGAACATCATTACTACCTCAAATTCCTTAGATAAACCTACTAGAAATGTGAAAAATAGATCTAGCTTCAAAGGATCCTTGGATGGCTTGAAAGTTCTTGAAGCAGAATCATGACACGAAAACAATTTCAAGTAAGATTTCCACTCGAAATAAGATTGTTATAGTTATAGAAATTGAATTAAAGTTTGAATATGATTATTACCTTGTATTAGAAAGATAACCTACTGTAAGTAACAAAGGTTTCTTGATCTTGGATGATTACTTGGAATGGATTTAGAAAACTTGGAAGTAAACTTGCAATCTTGGAAGTATTCTTGATTTTATGAAACTAGAACTTTTGGAATTTATGAAGAACACTTAGAACTTGAAGATAGAACTTGAGAGAGATCAATTAGATGAAGAAAATTGAAGAATGAAAGTATTTGTAGGTGTTTTTGGTCATTGGTGTATGGATTAGATATAAAGGATATGTAATTTTGTTTTCATGTAAATAAGTCATGAATGATTACTCATATTTTTGTAATTTTATGAGATATTTCATGCTAGTTACCAAATGATGGTTCCCACATGTGTTAGGTGACTCACATGGGCTGCTAAGAGCTGATCATTGGAGTGTATATACCAATAGTACATACATCTAAAAGCTGTGTATTGTACGAGTACGAATACGGGTGCATACGAGTAGAATTGTTGATGAAACTGAACGAGGATGTAATTGTAAGCATTTTTGTTAAGTAGAAGTATTTTGATAAGTGTCTTGAAGTCTTTCAAAAGTGTATGAATACATATTAAAACACTACATGTATATACATTTTAACTGAGTCGTTAAGTCATCGTTAGTCGTTATATGTAAATGTTGTTTTGAAACCTTTAGGTTAACGATCTTGTTGAATGTTGTTAACCCATTGTTTATTATAACAAATGAGATGTTAAATTGTTATATTATAATGATATTATGATATATAATATATCTTAATATGATATATATACAGTTAAATGCGGTTACAACGATAATCGTCACATAAATGTCTCGTTTCGAAATCATTAAGTTAGTAGTCTTATTTTTACATATGTATTTCATTGTTAATACACTTAATAATATATTTACTTATCATTTAACATAATTAACCAAGTGTATCAATATATTAATATGATTCATATGTACCTAGTAAGACGTTGTTATAACGATAATCGTTATATATATCGTTTTTGAGTTTCTTAAATTAATAGTCTCATTTTTATGTATATAACTCATTGTTAAAATACCTAATGAGATATATAATTATAATAAAATCATGTTAACTATATATATAACCATATATATGTCATCGTATAGTTTTTACAAGTTTTAACGTTCGTGAATCACCGGTCAACTTGGGTGGTCAATTGTCTATATGAAACCTATTTCAATTAATCAAGTCTTAACAAGTTTGATTACTTAACATGTTGGAAACACTTAATCATGTAAATAACAATTTCATTTAATATATATATATATAAACATGGAAAAGTTCGGGTCACTACAAAAACTATCGGAGAAATGATCCAAACAAACATTTTGCTTGGCAGGGAAAAATGCGTCACAGTGGACGGCGTGACAGGAACAGAAGAGAAGAAAGGAATGATGAAAGGGATCCAACTCCTGAAATGCACATCAAGGTTATATGGAATGAGATAGAGGAAAATGAGGGAGAACGCAGGACGGAGACCTGGATGTATGCTCCAATCATATTTCATACCATTCCCAATTGGCGTCTGTTAGAAGAGCCTGTGGTCATCTCAGCTGTAATTGCAAACAGAAGCATCAATCGAATTTATACTGATACAGGTAGTGAGGCAGATATTTTATATTTGCATTGTTTCAAAAGTTATCCGTTCAGCGTGAAGGATAGGCTTCGCTACACGACTGTGAAAATTGCTGGCATTACGGGAAAATCAATGAAGGCAGTTGGTAGAGTGAAGCTGGATGTAACATTGGGAACACACCCTTTAGTCCGAACAGAAATTGTGGACTTTACAGTTCTTGATGGCAGATCAAGATTCAATGTATTGTTCGGTAGGCGGACTCTTCGCAAATTTGGAGCAATTACTTCCACACCACATGCAGAAATATGGTTCCCAACACCAAATGGTGTAGCAGTAGTACACTCTGAGTATGTGGGACCCACAAGATAAAAATCAGTTGTTTATGAAGCTCAAGGGAATTTTGTCAGAGGGGAATCGTCGAAGCAGTTATTTAGCAGAAATGATGTGAATGGGTATTTTAAATCACCCAAAATGTGGGAACACTAATAGCAAGACGCAGAATGCTGAACGGAAGACAGTACAATAACATAAATCCCGCAGAAGCAGTCTTTATCACGTTTTTAATTTTTCCCAGTTCAGACAATCGCACAATACGCTTTTTGTAATTTTCTGATTGGGACTTGATCACCCCATACGAAGATATTACACAAAAATGTTGTATCAGTGACAGTATTATCAATGAAATTTTAAATTTTTCTTACGCACAACGTTACGCATTACGAATATAAAGCATAGCATTCATTCCTACCCACATAAGGCAAGGCATTTTTATGCCCCCGATGGTAGAGGCTCTTGTGTCAACATTATAGACACAATTGATCGGCTAGCGTAAAGTGTTTACTTCGCTAGAGGGCACCGAGGCAAAACTAAAGATCTCATAATGTCATGACATACATAATGGTTTATCACAACGACATAAATCCATTTATATCTTGAAAATAGAAAAAATTGAAATACAAGTGTATTTTGTAAGCCGCACAAAACCTGAGCGCAACACGCTAAACGGAACACCGTTAATTCCATAAACAGAAATTTCTTTAACAGACTTATCAATTTTTATAACATAGCATAACAGCATTATGATTCATTCATATCTTACTTCACAAAGTAGTTTGAGAATTCTCAAAATCTCTTTACAAAACATATGCTCTGATACAGAATGGAGAACGGATAAATTATTCGATATATTCATTACAGCAATAACAAAGTTCTACATAACTTGTTTTGACTAAATGGAAATACAAAACAGATGTACAATTTTAATAACCTATATACATAATATCATTTATGTAGCAGAACACCTCTGATTCATAAAGAGGAATTATGCATTACGGACAGCGGATGACGGATGACAGTTCAATTCATGTACAAATTCAAAAATTAGTTTAAGACAAAAATCATTTCATATGATATATGCAAATCTAAGCTGTTTAATAAGCTTGTAATGGTTAAACGCATATATCAGTGATACGTCAATCATGGAAAGCAACAAAAATACCAGCATTAACCAAAAAGGCTGGATATATACATAATATCAGTGTAAAGATGCTACACATTGTTATTACAGATTAGTTATCTTTTCAAATAGGCATATCCAAGATGTCCTTAACAGACACATCTTCCCTAGCACATATTTCTTCTAAAGAGTTAATCTTCAGAGAGGTTACTTCATTGATGGCCATTTGCAGCTTGGCATTAGCATCAGGTTTGATATGTTTTGAGATTGAAGTTGGTAAAGGGTCAGGTCATACAGGAAGAGCATTCAAAATTTCCACCATAGCATCTGAAAGGTCACTCTCAGTAGATGCCTCCAGATATCTATGAAAAGTCTGACCAACAAGAGGAGAGCTCAACACCCTTTGCACAAGAGCAGGAATTCCATTCTTTAAATCAATAAAATTCTTCTCTGAAGCAGCAGCAGCAATAGTTTTTTCATCAGCACGACATTCTTCTTGTTCAAACAACTTTTTCAATTTTTCAACTACCTTCAATAATTCATCCTTCTCCTCCATCACCTTCTCTTTTTCAGTCCTTTCAGCAACACATTTTTTCTCAATCGATTGGAGTTCCTCTTCCTTCTTTTGTGCCAAGTCAACTGCTGTTTTCCACTTCAGATTAGCATCTTTTAGCTCAACTTCCATCCTTTTCAATTTGCTGGCATTCTGGAGAGCATTATCAACAAGAGTTGATTGAGCCTCTTGCATTTTCAGACCATGAAGAACATGCTGATTCAGAAGCACCAGTGATGCAGCAGTTGATTGGCAACTTTTTTTAAGGGTCATTGCAGATAAGGATGTTGAAAGATCAGCAATCATATTTCCCTACAAAAATAAACTACATATTCAGAAATCACAAACAATATAGCCAATACAAATGGATTTTCATGAGTCAACTGGTGAAATGTACCTTCAGAAAATTAACAAAGCTGTCAGATTTGTTAACAGGATCTTCCATAAAGCTTCTTAAGCCGGTTAGAGGGACAACGGAAGGCGGCTGAGAAGATGATGAAGACTGTGTTGTACCTATTTTTGTAGAAGTTATTGGATTGGTGAAACGAGGAGTTTTGACAATATTATTCTCATATGTTTCTTCATCCTCTCCTTCTTCATCATTATCATCTTCAGCATTAACAGCTTTACCACTCTTGTCACTATTAGCAGTGGCTTCATCACCATCTGTTGACAAAGTTGGTTCTGCATTGTAGATAATCAACTTTCCAGAATAAGCATTAACACATATTATACATATTATGTCAAGGCAGAAGATAATATTTGTAACGACCCGGATTTTTCCGCTAATATATATAAGATTAATATTTACATAATTAAATGTTTCCAACATGTTAAGCAATCCAACTTGTTAATACTTGTCTATTTGAAATGAATTTCATACAAACGTTTGGCCACCCAGTTTGTCTGACGATTCACGAACGTCATAACATGTAATAATTATTTAATGGAATATATATATATGGATATATATATTTATAAATTGTTAAAATGATATTTAAGTATTTCATTAAGTATATTAACAATTGGTTATATATATAAAATGAGACTACTAACTTAAAGACTTCGAAACAATATACATATATGTAATGTTTTTCGACGTCTTAAACCCTAATTTAAACTAAATGTATATGTATTGTATTAAGATGTATTAATACACTTTTGAAAGATTTAAATACATATATCAACATATTTATACTCAAAAAAGATAGCTAGACTCATAATATCATTCAACTCTATCAAGAATTCTACTCGTATTTATTCGGTATTTATACCCGTATCATACCCAGCTTCTAAACGTATTTACTATTGGTATATACATACCAAATCATTGATCTTAGCAGCCCTCAATCAGTTGTTAGACATGTATAAATATGATGGAGACTTGTGGGAACCATCCTTTGTCATTAACCATGACTTATTTGTAACAAAACAAAACTATACATATCATATATCTATATCTATATTCACATGTGTATATATACACATCTCATTTCATTTACATCTTCATTTTAACTCACTCTTAAACAAATACTCAAAGTATTCAGCAACCTTTCATCATATATCTCATAAACCACTTCAAGAACAAGCTTAAAACATCATAACAAGAATCATTCAAGAATATATCAAGATAACCTTCCAACATGAAGAAGTTTACTTCTAATCTTTCAAGCTAACTCAACAACTCTTTAGGATCACTAATTCTACTTTCTTTCCAGTAGCTTTTCATCTTATAATCAAGGTAAGAATTATATATAAGCTTTAGTTCAATTCATATACTTATAACTATCTTATTTCAAGATAGAATTCTTATTCAAACTTTTGTTCATTACATGATTTTACTTCAAGAATTCCAAGCCATCAAGGGTATCTTTGAACTCAAGATATTCTCCTTATTTTTCCAGCAACTTTGTTCATTTGATTTGAGGTAGTAGCCTTATTCATAATCTTATACGAATCATATTCACATAGCTATCTTATTTTGAGTTATAACTAATAACAACAAGAACATAGTTTAGATTATTTCTAAACTTGTTTGCAAATAAACTTAATCCTTCTAACTTGACTTTTAAAATACTTCAATACATGTATTATGACAGTATGTCAAGCTAACATAAGGATATAAAACTTGTAAACGCGAAGAACACCTTAAAATAGAATATACACCGTCTTAGTCGAACGGGGGCTGTTTTGGGTTTAATTTTAAAAACCTATCTTAAACTTTGAATTAAAAGATTTCCTTTGGTGAAAAATCTTATTTTATATGGATATGAAATATATCCAAAATTCATGGTTAAACTCTAAGTGGAAGTATGTTTTTCAAAAGGGTCATCAAGATGTCGTTCTTACGACGGATATGACTATCTTCTCTTATTTGAAACCTAAGCTGTATTTTCGACTATAAACCTATACTTTTTCTATTAAGATTAATAATTTTGAGTTCAATACAAAACCATATCAACTCGAATCACTCAAAACCGATTTGTAACGAAGGAATTATGGGTAAAACAAAATTGGATATTTTTCTTAATTTTTAGCTACGGACATGATTTATAAAAATGGATGCTAACCTTATCCTAGCTAACTTACCTTGTATCCTACATGTATTTATACATGTCTTGTTCCAGAACTTATGGAAATACAAATTATAATAGTCGTGATTAAGTTCTACGACAATATATTATAGTCTTAATAAAGATCGTAAGGCACCATATATATATATGACTTGATCACCGTGGATTCGTATACAAAGTTTTGACATATCATTTTGACTTCTTCTATATATATTATTGGAACGAACTATTAGACACCATTGGCAGTAACCTTGAGTTAGCTGTGGGTCGAAGTGGATTTCAAAATATTATATACTTTGAGTTGTGATCGAGCCTGAGACATGTATACAATGGGTCGCGGATTGCTTCAGACAATATACATATTATGTGTCTTATTATATTAAGACAATATATTATAGTGTTAGTGAATTCTAACACAATATACGCATTTATATTTATATATATATTTATACTGTTGGACTATTGGACTATGAATGTTAGACTACTAACAATGGACAATTAAAATCATCACAAGTATCATAAGTATGGAATATTAATTTTATATATATATATATATATATATATATATATATATATATATATATATATATATATATATATATATATATATATATATATATATATATATATATATATATATCTTGACACAAGAATATTATTATTAGGTTCGTGAATTGGTCAAAAGGCCAAGTCTTATCACCATCTATTCGGAAATCAACACAAGTGAGTTATAGTCCCATTTTTACTATCTAAATTATTTTGGGATGAGAATACATGCAAAATTAATAAATGTTTTACAAAATAAGCACAAGTTCATGGAACAACATTCTACGATTGTTTTGTTATACCGGATATCTGTACTTATTATTATTATGCTTGGTAACCTAAG
Source organism: Rutidosis leptorrhynchoides (assembly GCF_046630445.1). Taxonomy (NCBI): domain Eukaryota; kingdom Viridiplantae; phylum Streptophyta; class Magnoliopsida; order Asterales; family Asteraceae; genus Rutidosis; species Rutidosis leptorrhynchoides. Next base: position 167,661,731 of record NC_092343.1, read on the forward strand.
AATTAGTGAAAAACACTAATTGACGCGAATCCTAAAGGTAGATCTACGGGCACCAACCACCCCCATTTTCGAATAGTGGAAATGCTTTAGTACTTCGAAGGGTTCTTGTCATACATTTGAATAGTGAAATGTATGTTGCCAGATATCTTAAGCACTCTATGTTAAGGTCGGTTACCAGGAGACTCATCGTATGAATGATTTTTGAAGTTGTAATGATCCTGCGCATTTAATTAAATGAAATCTTGTGGCTTATTAAATGTTATGATTATTATATAGAAATTAAACCTATGACTCACCAACATTTTTTTGTTGACGTTTTAAGCATGTTTATTCTCAGGTGAATATTAAAAACGCTTCCGCTATCGTATGCCAACCCAAGGTCAAGATTTGGAGTCGGCATAATTGTTTATATTGTTTAAACTTGCATTCGGAGTGTTGTTGTAATATATTTGATCATATTGTAATGGGTTGTGTAAAAACTTATTTATTTGTGGAGATTGTCTTTGATAGACAATCTAAATTATGTCATTAAGACCTTTATTCAATAATAAAGGTTATGGTTGTTTTTAAAAACGAATGCAAGATTTGAAAAACGTCTCATATAGAGGTCAAAACCTCGCAAAGAAACCAATTAATATGAAACGTTTATAATTAATATGAACGGGGCATTTCAATATTGAAAACATACTCCTTTTCTTTGTTTGGTGAGAAGCTTTGCCAGTTGCACGCTTCCATAGACGCTTTGTGCATTTCCCAGTTTTCTTGGCAGTAGGCGGTTTTGGATTAGCCTCAATAATTTCCACATCAGATGAAGAGGGCTGTGCAGTATCATCATTACCGCCTTCCGTATGCCGTTCAGGGCTATTCAATTGTTCTTCAAAAATAGTGTCTTTAACCTTATCGGCCTCAAGTTCGGCAGCAATCTTTGGCCGTTCAGTAACAGTAAGAGAATCCAGATTGGCCTTCTTAAATACTTTAAAGACCTGCATCTCTTCTTCTGCAAAAAATAGACACATTAAATGCATAACAATAAGAAAGCATTCTACAATGACATAGTGCAAATAAGGCAAATTTATAAATGGCCTACCACAGCCTTTCCAGTGCAGCACTGGTACAAATCCAGCACGCCAATTATCACTCATCCCACAACACGCTAAAATGGCTTCGTTATCAGCATATGAACGTTATGGCAGTTCCAACGATTTCCACTCTTCAACAGTTGTTCTTTCATCATCAGACAAAATAATTGATTTACTTATTTCTATTTTGGTTTTCCTCCACTTTCGAATGTTTGCCCAATTGTCCTGTATAACTCTTTTGTTAACAAAAAATAATGGTTCTTTCCATCTTTTCAAGGAGGTTTCTTTCATTCCGGTAAAGGCCTTATTAGCTTTACAATCAAAGGTGTACCAGCATTTGCTCACCAATCGAGTTCTAAACAACTCGTGCAAAACGTTTATACTTGTAATTTTCCCAACAGCATTACATTACAATTCAAAAAGCACAATTTTTTGCAAACCAAGTGGGTGAATTTGACTAAGGCCAATCCCATAATGAGATAGAAGTTCTTGCAAGAAAACGGTGGGAGGAATACGAAGGTTACCTATTGTAAGTTGAAGCTTATACAGTGTAATCATCTTTTTCGGTGGTTTATTTGCCCTATCATCAAGAGAAGGAATCATGGGATTCAACAATCTAAGGTTCCTATGATCTATACATAGTCTATCTATTTCGGCTTCAGTGATACTCGACGAAATAGTGCTGACATCTCGGTTATCTCTTTGAGATGAGGTGCTGCTGGATTCGGCCATGGTAGTGGAAAAATAAAAAGGAGAAGAAGACGAGTAACGAATAATTGTACTAACCTCATACTTAATAGCTTTGCTAAAACGACTAATTGCAGTTATCTTCAAAGCAGACGAACGGTTTTCGGAAGCGGAAAAAGAAAAGAGGAACGGCTTATTTGTAATTCAACTAATGGATGATAAATGGATGAGATTGATACACGTGTATGGATAAGATCAATTGAACACAGCAATTTAAATTTTGAAAATAAGTCAAACGAATTTTGGGGGCAAGTTCATGATGGATAATATGACGTCAGAGCAGAAAAACAGACGGCTATAGCAGTTTTTATGTCTTCGAGGAAAAAAGCATCTTTTATTTTTAGTTTAATGACTTTATTTTTTACAAAAATAAAGACATTAAACTGGAGGGACTTAATGGTGTATCCTAGGAGATACACACATAAAAACACCATTTTTGTACAGAAATATAGATCAAGCAACACAAAACATGACAAAATTTGGCAGTTTTCAGAGTCTGCCGTCCAGCGTCAAGCGTAAGCCCTGCAGGCAGCTTCTATGCATAAGCCCTTCTACTCAGCGCGTGAACGACACGCAGCCACGTCAGCACACGCCACCGACATTCCGGATACTTCACGTAACAGAACCATTCAGTGATTGACACGTGTATCCCGTGAATTTCGGACATTCTGTGCCTATAAATAGACCCCCTGGGTCACCACATTTCATATCATTCTGATCTGAACTTCAGTCAGAGAGAAGTACACTTTCTCTCTCACACAGTTCTTTCTCACTCTAAACATACATTAGCCGCTTAGCAGCAGTACGCTAGACGGATCATTACAGATTGATTGAGGCCACAACACAGATCTTATATCTGTGTTTTGGGTCTGCATAGATTATTTCTCGAGGACAAACAACAATCAACAGTATACGCTACACGCTGAGCAGCTAATTTTTTGTACTAGTACCTTACAGCCGCTATACGGAAAATCGTACTAACATATTGAGACAAGTGTAATTTCTCATACAATAATTAGTATTGTTTAATATTAAAAACTTAAAACCGAAGCAAGCATTAAATGTTGGTGACCTTGTCCATAGAATCTAAAAGATCGGATTCACTAAGAGAGGTGGTGGTCTTGTAATCCCAAACTCAAGAGTCAATGATGTTGGAGTAAACTGCACCATTTTCAGGCAAAGTTAACAATTAACGACTTCCATCGAAAAATTAATGAAATAAAATTAGTAAAATAAATGAATAATATATAATTTATAAAATATGATACATACAATATTACAATATATAGATTATTAGAAGACTTTATGTGCCAATTATATGGACAAAAAATCTCAAATGAGTAAATATATGCGTGACACATATAGAATGGTACAGTATCAAATCTAGAAAATGAAAACATGTTCCCAAATGTGAAGTATTCATTTTTAAGAATTTTGGGAAATAGTTTATAAGTCTAGTCATTGCAGGATACTCTTTATGACACAAATAAATTGCAATGATAAAACCTTAAATGTAAAAGCAGATATTAAACAACTATAACATGTGGTCCATCACACACCTGCTGTCCAAATGTGTAGCTTGGGATTAGTGATCCACCCCACGATTCAAATCGATAAACCTCCGAATACTTTTTCTGTACAATATGTCAAACATACCACCATTAACCAATTAAACTAAATTACTGAAAGTCTTACACAGGAAAAACTTCACATGAATGTATGAATAGCATTATATTTGGGAGATACATAACATACACACTACTAATACACACTATCGTGTATTATAAATATTTGAAGACAAAAACAATCGACAGATGATAGTGCTCAATATATGCATATTTATCCTCGCACTATCTTTCTAGTTTTGCTTGGTTTTGATGGGTTCTTGAGCGTTAATGATGATTATTTGGTTAAAGTTGGTTCAAGGCCAAAAAGCCTAACTTGGTGCAAAATTAACCAAATCTCGAGCCAAATCGTTAGGAAATGAACCAAGTAAAGTTAAGTGAAGTTTTGGAGTGTTATAAGGTGCGGCGCACCAGCCTTATGGTGTGGCACACCCAGTCCACATGTTATAAGGTGCGACGCACCTCGCTGTTTTTAGGTGCAGATTTTTGCCAAGTATAAATACGAATTGAGGGGATTTGTTCAAGGAGAGCTGCAACTTAGGGCCATTTTGGAACCCTAAATGGGTTCCAATCATGATTCCATCAAGATCAAAGCCTAATTTCATGTTCCAAGTCAAAGATTAGTGAAGCTAGAAGCTAGATCTCCATCATCCATCTTCATTTTTGTAATCTCTTTCCTTTTTAACACTAGTTCTTCTCCACTTTAGTTGTAATGATGAATGCTTTAGTTTTGATTGATTTTGTTCTTGTTTATCTTATGGTGTTGGCTTAAATTTGTTTGTGTTCACTTGATTTGTAAACTTGATGCTTGGATTTTGCCCTAATCTATGAATTTGGTGTTTGAATGAGTTGATAATTATTGTGCTTGATTAATGATCCATTGCTATGCATTTGTTTTAGACTTTACTTTGATTACATAGATTGTGTAACTTTTCTAAGTGATTTGATTAGTAAAACAATTTGTGCTTCAACACCTTGTGTGATCTAGACAATCAAATTGGGGATTTCAAGTGATTGTATTCTTGGTTTGGGTTGGTTTTCAATTGATCTTTAGTCAACATAGTGGTGTTTGATTATCTTAAGTGATTTTGATAATTAAAGGATTTTAAGTGATTTTAATCCAAAATCAAGTCTCAATGATCTCACTCAAAACATAGTTTGATCTTTTGAGATGAGTCTACGTGAGTTAATGAATTTCATTTGGTTGAGGTTTTATGAAAGTTGACGAATGGAAACGAAACTATATGTTTAAACATTGTTATGTAATGAATGAATTGGGTAAACCATGGCAAAAGGTGGAATAATCAAGTGAACACGTTTTTATCTTATTTGTTAATCTCTTTTAGTTTAAGTTTAACTTAATCAACACTTTATTAAAACCCCCAATCAACTTAGGATAATTACTAGTGTTTTGAGATTCATGTAAATTGCTCCCTGTGGAACGAACCTTGACTGAATACTTGCTAGTTGCTATATGATCGGGTTATTGTTGCCCGGGCGTTTGTGTTAATTGGTTAAGTGTTTTATCATTGTTTTTATATTATTATAAGTTGAACGCGAAATGTCTCCCAAATCAACTTTTTGGCACCGCTGTCGGGGAGCGGTTTTTAATTGGATTTTGAAAAATTTGCTAGTAGTTGTTCATCCTTTTGTAAGAATTTCATTCTTGCAAAAGTTACTTTTTGTTTATATTTACTTGCATTCGAAAAACGCTTGCTTGTTTGCGGTGTGATTAAGCTAGATGGCGGAGTATGATGCTTTGTATGACTACTTGATGTCAAGAACCATGAATTATGATCAACAATTAATGCAAGACTCAAGTTATACGGATATGAATGATGGTTATTCGGGCATGAACGGTGATAATGATTATATGGGCAACAATGGTGATTATATGGTATGAATGATGATTATGGGTATGTGAATGATGGTTACATGGGTAATTTTGATAATGGGTGTATTGAAATGTCCCGTTCTTATTGATTAAAAACGTTCCATATTAATTAATTTCGTTGCGAGGTTTTGACCTCTATATGAGACGTTTTTCAAAGACTGCATTCATTTTTAAAACAAACCATAACCTTTATTTCATAAATAAAGGTTTAAAAAGCTTTACGTAGATTATCAAATAATGATAATCTAAAATATCCTGTTTACACACGACCATTACATAATGGTTTACAATACAAATATGTTACATCGAAATCAGTTTCTTGAATGAAGTTTTTACACAATAACATACAAACATGGACTCCAAATCTTGTCCTTATTTTAGTATGCAACAGCGGAAACTCTTAGTATTCACCTGAGAATAAACATGCTTTAAACGTCAACAAAAATGTTGGTGAGTTATAGGTTTAACCTATATATATCAAATCGTAACAATAGACCACAAGATTTCATATTTCAATACACATCCCATACATAGAGATAAAAATCATTCATATGGTGAACACCTGGTAACCGACATTAACAAGATGCATATATAAGAATATCCCCATCATTCCGGGACACCCTTCGGATATGATATAAATTTCGAAGTACTAAAGCATCCGGTACTTTGGATGGGGTTTGTTAGGCCCAATAGATCTATCTTTAGGATTCGCGTCAATTAGGGTGTCTGTTCCCTAATTCTTAGATTACCAGACTTAATAAAAAGGGGCATATTCGATTTCGATAATTCAACCATAGAATGTAGTTTCACGTACTTGTGTCTATTTTGTAAATCATTTATAAAACCTGCATGTATTCTCATCCCAAAATATTAGATTTTAAAAGTAGGACTATAACTCACTTTCACAGATTTTTTACTTCGTCGGGAAGTAAGACTTGGCCACTGGTTGATTCACGAACCTATAACAATATATACATATATATCAAAGTATGTTCAAAATATATTTACAACACTTTTAATATATTTTGATGTTTTAAGTTTATTAAGTCAGCTGTCCTCGTTAGTAACCTAAACTAGTTGTCCACAGTTAGATGTACAGAAATAAATCGATAAATATTATATTGAATCAATCCACGACCCAGTGTATACGTATCTCAGTATTGATCACAACTCAAACTATATATATTTTGGAATCAACCTCAACCCTGTATAGCTAACTCCAACATTCACATATAGAGTGTCTATGGTTGTTCCGAAATATATATAGATGTGTCGACATGATAGGTCGAAACATTGTATACGTGTCTATGGTATCTCAAGATTACATAATATACAATACAAGTTGATTAAGTTATGGTTGGAATAGATTTGTTACCAATTTTCACGTAGCTAAAATGAGAAAAATAATCCAACCTTGTTTTACCCATAACTTCTTCATTTTAAATCCATTTTGAGTGAATCAAATTGCTATGGTTTCATATTGAACTCTATTTTATGAATATAAATAGAAAAAGTATAGGTTTATTGTCGGAAAAATAAGTTACAAGTCATTTTTGTAAAGGTAGTCATTTCAGTCGAAAGAACGACGTCTAGATGACCATTTTAGAAAACATACTTCCACTTTGAGTTTAACCATAATTTTTGAATATAGTTTCATGTTCATAATAAAAATAATTTTCCCAGAATAACAACTTTTAAATCAAAGTTTATCATAGTTTTTTAATTAACTAACCCAAAACAGCCCGCGGTGTTACTATGACAGCGTAAATCCGGTTTTACGGTGTTTTTCGTGTTTCCAGGTTTTAAATCATTAAGTTAGAATATCATATAGATATAGAACATGTGTTTAGTTGATTTTAAAAGTCAAGTTAGAAGGATTAACTTTTATTTGCGAACATGTTTAGAATTAACTAAACTATGTTCTAGTGATTACAAGTTTAAACCTTCGAATAAGATAGCTTTATATGTATGAATCGAATGATGTTATGAACATCATTGCTACCTCAAGTTCCTTGGATAAACTTACTGGAAATGAGAAAAATAGATCTAGCTTCAAAGGATCCTTGGATGGCTTGAAAGTTCTTGAAGCAGAATCATGACACGAAAACAATTTGAAGTAAGATTTCCACTCGAAATAAGATTGTTATAGTTATAGAAATTGAATTAAAGTTTGAATATAATTATTACCTTGTATTAGAAAGATAACCTACTGTAAGTAATAAAGGTTTCTTGATCTTGGATGATTATTTGGAATAGATTTAGAAAACTTGGAAGTAAACTTGCAATCTTGGAAGTATTCTTGATTTTATGAAACTAGAACTTTTGGAATTTATGAAGAACACTTAGAACTTGAAGATAGAACTTGAGAGAGATTAATTAGATGAAGAAAATTGAAGAATGAAAGTGTTTGTAGGTGTTTTTGGTCGTTGGTGTATGGATTAGATATAAAGGATATGTAATTTTGTTTTCATGTAAATAAGTCATGAATGATTACTCATATTTTTGTAATTTTATGAGATATTTCATGCTAGTTGCCAAATTATGGTTCCAACATGTGTTAGGTGACTCACATGGGCTGCTAAGAGCTGATCATTGGAGTGTATATACCAATAGTACATACATCTAAAAGCTGTGTATTGTACGAGTACGAATACGGGTGCATGCGAGTAGAATTGTTGATGAAACTGAACGAGGATGTAATTGTAAGCATTTTTTTTAAGTAAAAGTATTTTGATAAGTGTATTGAAGTCTTTCAAAAGTGTATGAATACATATTAAAACACTACATGTATATACATTTTAACTGAGTCGTTAAGTTATCGTTAGTCGTTACATGTAAACGTTGTTTTGAAACCTTTAGGTTAACGATCTTATTGAATGTTGTTAACCCATTGTTTATTATAACAAATGAGATATTAAATTGTTATATTATCATGATATTATGATATATAATATATCTTAGTATGATATATATACAGTTAAATGTCGTTACAACGATAATCGTTACATATATGTCTCGTTTCGAAATCATTAAGTTAGTAGTCTTATTTTTACATATGTATTCCATTGTTAATACACTTAATAATGTATTTACTTATCATTTAACATAATTAACCAAGTGTATCAATATCTTAATATGATTCATATGTACCTAGTATGACGTTGTTATAACGATAATCGTTATATATACCGTTTTCGAGTTTCTTAAATTAATAGTCTCATTTTTTTGTATATAACTCATTGTTAAAATACCTAATGAGATACATACTTATAATAAAATCATGTTAACTATATTTATAACCATATATATGTCATCGTATAGTTTTTACAAGTTTTAACGTTCGTGAATCACCGGTCAACTTGGGTGGTCAATTGTCTATATGAAACCTATTTCAATTAATCAAGTCTTAACAAGTTTGATTGCTTAACATGTTGGAAACACTTAATCATGTAAATAACAATTTCATTTAATATATATATAAAAATGAAAAAGTTCGGGTCACTACAGTACCTACCCGTTAAATAAATTTCGTCCCGAAATTTTAAGCAGTTGGAGGTGTTGACGTATCTTCTGGAAATAAATGCGGGTATTTCTTCTTCATCTGATCTTCACGCTCCCAGGTGAACTCGGGTCCTCTACGAGCATTCCATCGAACCTTAACAATCGGTATCTTGTTTTGTTTAAGTCTCTTAACCTCACGATCCATTATTTCGACGGGTTCTTCAATGAATTGAAGTTTTTCATTGATTTGGATTTCATCCAACAGAATAGTGAGATCTTCTTTAGCAAAACATTTCTTCAAATTTGAGACGTGGAAAGTGTTATGTACAGCTGCGAGTTGTTGAGGTAGCTCCAGTTGGTAAGCTACTGGTCCGACACGATCTATAATCTTGAATGGTCCAATGTACCTTGGATTTAGTTTCCCCCGTTTACCAAATCGAACAACGCCTTTCCAAGGTGAAACCTTAAGCATGACCGTTTCTCCAATTTCAAACTCTATATCTTTTCTTTTACTGTCCGCGTAGCTCTTTTATCGACTCTGGGCGGTTTTCAATCTTTGTTGAATTTGGATGATTTTCTCGGTAGTTTCTTGTATTATCTCCGGACCCGTAATCTGTCTATCCCCCACTTCACTCCAACAAATCAGAGACCTGCACTTTCTACCATAAAGTGCTTCAAACGGCGCCATCTCAATGCTTGAATGGTAGCTGTTGTTGTAGAAAAATTCTGCTAACGGTAGATGTCGATCCCAACTGTTTCTGAAATCAATAACACAAGCTCGTAGCATGTCTTCAAGCATTTGTATCGTCCTTTCGCTCTGACCATCAGTTTGTGGATGATAGGCAGTACTCATGTCTAGACGAGTTCCCAATGCTTGCTGTAATGTCTGCCAGAATCTTGAAATAAATCTGCCATCCCTATCAGAGATAATAGAGATTGGTATTCCATGTCTGGAGACGAATTCCTTCAAATACAGTCATGCTAACTTCTCCATCTTGTCATCTTCTCTTATTGGCAGGAAGTGTGCCGACTTGGTGAGACGATCAACTATTACCCAAATAGTATCATAACCACTTGCAGTCCTTGGCAATTTACTAATGAAATCCATGGTAATGTTTTCCCATTTCCATTCCGGGATTTCAGGTTGTTGTAGTAGACCTGATGGTTTCTGATGTTCAGCTTTGACCTTAGAACACGTCAAACATTCTCCTACATATTTAGCAATATCGGCTTTCATACCTGGCCACCAAAAATGTTTCTTAAGATCCTTGTACATCTTCCCCGTTCCAGGATGTATTGAGTATCTGGTTTTATGAGCTTCTCTAAGTACCATTTCTCTCATATCTCCAAATTTTGGTACCCAAATTCTTTCAGCCCTATACCGGGTTCCGTCTTCCTGAATATTAAGATGCTTCTCCGATCCTTTGGGTATTTCATCCTTTAAATTTCCCTCTTTTAAAACTCCTTGTTGCACCTCCTTTATTTGAGTAGTAAGGTTAGTGTGAATAATTATATTCATAGATTTTACCCGAATGGGTTCTCTGTCCTTTCAGCTCAAGGCGTCGGCTACCACATTTGCCTTCCCCGGGTGGTAACGAATCTCAAAGTCGTAATCATTCAACAATTTAATCCACCTACGCTGCCTCATATTCAGTTGTTTCTAATTAAATATGTGTTGAAGACTTTTGTGGTCGGTATATATAATACTTTTGACCAGATATAACTAGTGCCTCCAAGTCTTTAATGCAAAAACAACCGCGCCTAATTCCAAATCATGCGTCGTATAATTTTGCTCGTGAATCTTCAATTGTCTAGACGCATAAGTAATCACCTTCGTCCGTTGCATTAATACGCAACCGAGACCTTGCTTTGATGCGTCACAATAAATCACAAAATCATCATTCCCTTCAGGCAATGACAATATAGGTGCCGTAGTTAGCTTTTTCTTCAATAATTGAAACGCCTTCTCTTGTTCATCCTTCCATTCAAATTTCTTCCCTTTATGCGTTAATGCAGTCAAGGGTTTTGCTATTTTGGAGAAATCTTGGATGAATCTTCTGTAGTAACTAGCCAATCCTAAAAATTGACGTATATGCTTTGGAGTTTTTGGGGTTTCCCACTTTTCAACGGTTTCGATCTTTGCCGGGTCCACCTGGATACCTTCTTTGTTCACTATGTGACCGAGGAATTGAACTTCTTCCAACCAAAATACACACTTTGAAAACTTAGCGTACATTTTTTCTTTCCTCAATACTTCTAGCACTTTTCTCAAATGTTCTTCGTGCTCTTGATCATTCTTTGAGTAAATAAGTATGTCATCGATGAAAGCAATGACAAACTTGTCAAGATATGGCCCATACACTTGGTTCATAAGGTCCATGAACACAGCTGGTGCGTTAGTCAATCCAAACGGCATAACCATAAACTCGTAATGACCATAACGCGTCCTAAAAGCAGTTTTTGGAATATCATCCTCCTTTACTCGCATTTGATGATATCCAGAACGTAAATCGATCTTCGAATAAACCGACGAGCCTTGTAGTTGATCAAATAAGTCGTCAATTCTCGGCAGTGGATAACGGTTTTTGATGGTAAGTTTGTTCAACTCTCTGTAATCAATACACAACCTAAATGTACCATCCTTCTTCTTGACAAACAAAACAGGAGCTCCCCATGGTGATGTGCTTGGTCGACAGTTGGATTTGCAGTTCTTTCATCTCGCTGGGTGCGAGTCTATAAGGAGCACGAGCTATTGGTGCAGCTCCTGGTACAAGATCTATTTGAAATTCAACAGATCGATGTGGAGGTAGTCCCGGTAATTCTTTCGGAAATACATCGGGAAATTCTTTTGCGACGGGAACATCATTGTTGCTCTTTTCTTCAGTTTGTACTTTCTCGACGTGTGCTAGAACAGCATAGCAACCTTTTCTTATTAGTTTTTGTGCCTTCAAATTACTAATAAGATGTAGCCTCATGTTGCCCTTTTCTCCGTACACCATTAAGGGTTCTCCTTCTTCTCGTACAATGCGAATTGCATTTTTATAACATACGATCTCTGCTTTCACCTTCTTCAGTCAGTCCATGCCAACTATTACATCAAAACTCCCTAACTCTACTGGTATATAATCAATCTTAAATATTTCGCTACCCAGTTTAATTTCTCGATTCCGGCATATATTATCTGCTGAAATTAATTTACCGTTTGTTAATTCAAGTAAAAATTTACTATCCAACGGTGTCAATGGACAACTTAATTTAGCACAAAAATCTCTACTCATATAGCTTCTATCCGCACCCGAATCAAATAAAACGTAAGCAGATTTATTGTCAATAAGAAACGTACCTGTAACAAGCTCCGGGTCTTCCTGTGCCTCTGCCGCATTAATATTGAAAACTCTTCCGCGGCCTTGTCCATTCGTGTTCTCCTGGTTCGCGCAATTTCTAATAATGTGGCCCGGTTTTCCACATTTATAACAAACTACATTGGCATAACTTGCTCCGACACTACTTACTCCGACACCATTTGTTCCTTTCGTTCTGTTAACCCCTGGTCCGTAGACCTCACACTTCGCCGCGCTATGACCATTTCTTTTACACTTGTTGCAAAATTTGGTGCAGAACCCCGAGTGATACTTTTCACACCTTTGGCATAGCTGCTTCTGATTTGTTATTGTTGTTGCGGTTGTTATTGTTGTTGGGATGATTGTTGTAGTTGCTGTTGTTGTTGTTGTTGTTGTTGTTGGGCCGTTTGTTGTAGTTGCGATTGATGTTGCTATTTTTGGGATAATTGTTGCGATTATTATTGTAATTGTTGTTGTTGTTGTATTGGTGATTCTTATCACCGTTTTCCTCCCACTTTCTTTTGACTTGCTTCACATTGGTCTCTTCAGCCGTCTGTTCTTTAATTCTTTCCTCAATCTGGTTCACTAGTTTGTGAGCCATTATACATGCCTGTTGTATGGAGGCGGGCTCTTATGAACTTATATCTTCTTGGATTCTTTCCGGTAATCCTTTCACAAACGCGTCGATCTTCTCTTCCTCATCTTCGAACGCTCCCGGACACAATAGGCACAATTCTGTGAATCGTCTTTCATACGTGGTAATATCAAATCCTTGGGTTCGTAACCCTCTAAGTTCTGTCTTGAGCTTATTGACCTCGGTTCTGGGACGGTACTTCTCGTTCATCAAGTGCTTGAATGCTGACCACGGTAGTGCGTACGCAGCATCTTGTCCCACTTGCTCTAGATAGGTATTCCACCATGTTAACGCAGAACCTGTGAAGGTATGCGTAGCGTACTTCACTTTGTCCTCTTCGGTACACTTACTTATGGCAAACACCGATTCTACCTTCTCGGTCCACCGTTTCAATCCGATCGGTCCTTCGGTTCCATCAAATTCCAAAGGTTTGCAGGCAGCGAATTCTTTATAGGTGCATCCTACACGATTTCCTGTACTGCTAGATCCAAGGTTATTGTTGGTATGTAACGTAGGCTGTACTGCGGCTATGTTTGAAGCTAGAAAAGTACGGAATTCCTCTTCATTCATATTCACGGTGTGTCGAGTAGTCGGTGCCATTTCCTTCAAAATAGTAAAATGGAACAAGTTAATCATACATAATATTAAAAGTAGTTAATAGTATTTCGTAGCATAATATGAACTCATTTATAAAAGCTTTTTCTTCATATTAGCGTTTTATAAGTTTAAATTCGGGTAGTACCTACCCGTTAAGTTCATACTTAGTAGCTAATATTCAATTCAACTACTACAATTCTATATGAAAAACTGATTATAATAATATTTCGCGTTCAAACTTTTATACAATATTTTACAAACTTACAACACCGCTTATTTTACATAAAGCATGAAATATAGCACACAATAACTTTGATACAAGATAGTTGTGAAGATAATTCTAGCTAGTACACAAGTCGTTCAGCAAAGGCAATAAAGACACGTAATTCATACGTCCAGAAACAAGTCATGCATTCTGGTTTTACTAGGACTACTTCCCATCCTTGGTCTTGTGGAACATAACCGTTATGGCCATTGATAAGACAGCGTGTTGTAACGTCGTCAAAGGGACGAGGGTTACGTAATGACCAACAGTCTCGTAATAACCTAAAAACCTCATTTCTTACCCCAATTACCGACTCCGTCACTTGTGGGAACGTTTTGTTTAATAGTTGTAGCCCGATGTTTTTTTCTCACTTTGGTGAGAAGCGAACATTACTAACCCGTAAGCATAGCATGCTTCTTTATGTTGCATGTTAGCCGTTTTTTCTAAATCATGAAGTCCTATATTCGGATACATTGAGTCAAAATAATTTCTTAACCCGTTGCGTAAAATAGCATTTGGGTTCCCCGCAATATATGCGTCAAAGTAAACACATCGTAACTTATGGGTTTCCCAATGTGATATCCCCCATCTTTCAAACGAAAGTCTCTTATAAACCAAGACATTCTTGGAACGTTCTTCGAATGTCTTACAAATTGATTTCGCCGTAAATAGTTGTGCTGAAGAATTCTGACCGACTCTAGACAAGACTTCATCAATCATGTCTCCGGGTAGGTCTCTTAAAATATTGGGTTGTCTATCCATTTTGTGTTTTTATACTATAAAATAGACAAGAGTTAGATTCATAAAAAAAATACTTATTAATACAAGCAATTTTTACATATATCATAAAGCATAAGCACACTATATTACATATATTACACCACACGAATACAACTATCTTATTCCGACTCACTCGTTTCTTCGTCTTCGGTTTTGGTTCATTTTGCCAAGTTTCTAGGGATATATGATGTTCCCCTAATACGAGCTGTCGTTTTCCACAACGGTTTAGAAAAACCTGGTGGTTTAGAGGTTACCGGGTCATTGTTACAACTTAAGGGCTTCGGGGGTTGACGATACATATAAAGTTCATCGGGGTTGGAATTAGATTTCTCTATTTTTATGCCCTTTCCCTTATTATTTTCTTTTGCCTTTTTAAAATCAATTGGGGTAATTTCTATAACATCATCGGAATTCTCGTCGGAATCCGATTCATCGGAGAATTGGTAATCCTCCCAATATTTTGCTTCCTTGGCGGAAACACCATTGACCATAATTAACCTTAGTCGGCTGGTTGAGGATTTTCTTTTACTTAACCGTTTTATTATTTCCCCCACCGGTTCTATTTCCTCCTCCGGTTCCTCCTCTTCCGGTTCTGATTCTTCTTCCGGTTCTGATTCTTCTTCCGGTTCTTCTTCGGGAACTTGTGAATCAGTCCAATATATATTCGACTCTTCGTTATTATTAGGTGAGTCAATGGGATTTGTGCTAGAGGTAGACATCTATCACACAATATCAAACATGTTAAGAGATTAATATATCACATAATATATACATGTTAATAATATATAGTTTCCAACAAAAATGTTAAGCAATCATTTTTAAAGAAAACACTGTCGAAGTCCAGACTAACTAATGCATCCTAACAAACTCGATAAGACACACTAATGCAAATTTTCTGGTTCTCTAAGACCAACGCTCGGATACCAACTGAAATGTCCCGTTCTTATTGATTAAAAACGTTCCATATTAATTGATTTCGTTGCGAGGTTTTGACCTCTATATGAGACGTTTTTCAAAGACTGCATTCATTTTTAAAACAAACCATAACCTTTATTTCATAAATAAAGGTTTAAAAAGCTTTACGTAGATTATCAAATAATGATAATCTAAAATATCCTGTTTCCACACGACCATTACATAATGGTTTACAATACAAATATGTTACATCGAAATCAGTTTCTTGAATGCAGTTTTTACACAATATCATACAAACATGGACTCCAAATCTTGTCCTTATTTTAGTATGCAACAGCGGAAGCTCTTAGTATTCACCTGAGAATACACATGCTTTAAACGTCAACAAAAATGTTGGTGAGTTATAGGTTTAACCTATATATATCAAATCGTAACAATAGACCACAAGATTTCATATTTCAATACACATCCCATACATAGAGATAAAAATCATTCATATGGTGAACACCTGGTAACCGACATTAACAAGATGCATATATAAGAATATCCCCATCATTCCAGGACACCCTTCGGATATGATATAAATTTCAAAGTACTAAAGCATCCGGTACTTTGGATGGGGTTTGTTAGGCCCAATAGATCTATCTTTAGGATTCGCGTCAATTAGGGTGTCTGTTCCCTAATTCTTAGATTACCAGACTTAATAAAAAGGGGCATACTCGATTTCGATAATTCAACCATAGAATGTAGTTTCACGTACTTGTGTCTATTTTGTAAATCATTTATAAAACCTGCATGTATTCTCATCCCAAAAATATTAGATTTTAAAAGTGGGACTATAACTCACTTTCACAGATTTTTTACTTCGTCGGGAAGTAAGACTTGGCCACTGGTTGATTCACGAACCTATAACAATATATACATATATATCAAAATATGTTCAAAATATATTTACAACACTTTTAATATATTTTGATGTTTTAAGTTTATTAAGTCAGCTGTCCTCGTTAGTAACCTACAACTAGTTGTCCACAGTTAGATGTACAGAAATAAATCGATAAATATTATCTTGAATCAATCCACGACCCAGTGTATACGTATCTCGGTATTGATCACAACTCAAACTATATATATTTTGGAATCAACCTCAACCCTGTATAGCTAACTCCAACATTCACATATAGAGTGTCTATGGTTGTTCCGAAATATATATAGATGTGTCGACATGATAGGTCGAAACATTGTATACGTGTCTATGGTATCTCAAGATTACATAATATACAATACAAGTTGATTAAGTTATGGTTGGAATAGATTTGTTACCAATTTTCACGTAGCTAAAATGAGAAAATTATCCAATCTTGTTTTACCCATAACTTCTTCATTTTAAATCCGTTTTGAGTGAATCAAATTGCTATGGTTTCATATTGAACTCTATTTTATGAATCTAAAAAGAAAAAGTATAGGTTTATAGTTGTAAAAATAAGTTACAAGTCATTTTTATAAAGGTAGTCATTTCAGTCGAAAGAACGACGTCTAGATGACCATTTTAGAAAACATACTTCCACTTTGAGTTTAACCATAATTTTTGGATATAGTTTCATGTTCATAATAAAAATCATTTTCCCAGAATAACAACTTTTAAATCAAAGTTTATCATAGTTTTTTAATTAACTAACCCAAAACAGCCCGCGGTGTTACTATGACGGCGTAAATCCGGTTTTACGGTGTTTTTCGTGTTTCCAGGTTTTAAATCATTAAGTTAGCATATCATATAGATATATAAAATGTGTTTAGTTGATTTTAAAAGTCAAGTTAGAAGGATTAACTTTTATTTGCGAACAAGTTTAGAATTAACTAAAGTATGTTCTAGTGATTACAAGTTTAAACCTTCGAATAAGATAGCTTTATATGCATGAATCGAATGATGTTATGAACATCATTACTACCTCAAGTTCCTTGGATAAACCTACTGGAAATGAGAAAAATAGATCGAGCTTCAAAGGATTCTTGGATGGCTTGAAAGTTCTTGAAGCAGAATCATGACACGAAAACAATTTCAAGTAAGATTTCCACTCGAAATAAGATTGTTATAGTTATAGAAATTGAATTAAAGTTTGAATATGATTATTACCTTGTATTAGAAAGATAACATACTGTAAGTAACAAAGGTTTCTTGATCTTGGATGATTACTTGGAATGGATTTAGAAAACTTGGAAGTAAACTTGCAATCTTGGAAGTATTCTTGATTTTATGAAACTAGAACTTTTGGAATTTATGAAGAACACTTAGAACTTGAAGATAGAACTTGAGAGAGATTAATTAGATGAAGAAAATTGAAGAATGAAAGTGTTTGTAGGTGTTTTTGGTCGTTGGTGTATGGATTAGATATAAAGGATATGTAATTTTGTTTTCATGTAAATAAGTCATGAATGATTACTCATATTTTTGTAATTTTATGAGATATTTCATGCTAGTTGCCAAATGATGGTTCCCACATGTGTTAGGTGACTCACATGGGCTGCTAAGAGCTGATCATTGGAGTGTATATACCAATAGTACATACATCTAAAAGCTGTGTATTGTACGAGTACGAATACGGGTGCATACGAGTAGAATTGTTGATGAAACTGAACGAGGATGTAATTGTAAGCATTTTTGTTAAGTAGAAGTATTTTGATAAGTGTATTGAAGTCTTTCAAAAGTGTATGAGTACATATTAAAACACTAAATGTATATACATTTTAACTGAGTCGTTAAGTCATCGTTAGTCGTTACATGTAAACGTTGTTTTGAAACCTTTAGGTTAACGATCTTGTTGAATGTTGTTAACCCATTGTTTATTATAACAAATGAGATGTTAAATTGTTATATTATCATGATATTATGATATATAATATATCTTAGTATGATATATATACAGTTAAATGTCGTTACAACGATAATCGTTACATATATGTCTCGTTTCGAAATCATTAAGTTAGTAGTCTTATTTTTACATATGTATTTCATTGTTAATACACTTAATAATATATTTACTTATCATTTAACATAATTAACCAAGTGTATCAATATCTTAATATGATTCATATGTACCTAGTAAGACGTTGTTATAACGATAATCGTTATATATATCGTTTTCGAGTTTCTTAAATTAATAGTCTCATTTTTATGTATATAACTCATTGTTAAAATACCTAATGAGATACATACTTATAATAAAATCATGTTAACTATATATATAACCATATATATGTCATCGTATAGTTTTTACAAGTTTTAACGTTCGTGAATCACCGGTCAACTTGGGTGGTCAATTGTCTATATGAAACCTATTTCAATTAATCAAGTCTTAACAAGTTTGATTGCTTAACATGTTGGAAACACTTAATCATGTAAATAAAAATTTCATTTAATATATATAAACATGGAAAAGTTCGGGTCACTACATGTATAAATGACAATAGTTACATGAATTATTGGCAAGCTAATTTTGGGCCGAATGGTTATTGTGTACTTATGATGGGAGTTATCCAAACGAGGATTATGATTACAATTATATGAATGATTTTTCCCATATGGATCAACCTTGTGATAATGGTCCTATTTTAATTTTGACTCTTTTGGTCAACCAATGGACTATTTTTATGAGGGGAATAACTCGACATGGAATTCTCCTCAGTTTCAATTTCAAAATCAACAACAAGAGGAGATCAATCCGAATTTACTAGAGTTATTCTCAAACATTATGAGAACCCACATTAACCATATGGAGGCTTTAATTCAAGAGAAAAGAGACTTGAGGGAAATGTTAGAAATTCAACAAGCTTCAATTCAAAGCTTAAAGAAAATCGTGAGTTCCATGCTCCCTTTAGTTAAAGATTTTGTATCCATTACCATTTCACCACCCACCTCACCCGTAGTCTCTACTTCTTGGTCAAGAAATTGGTTCTTTTATGATGATGATGATGATGATGATGTAAGCTTTTATGCCAAGAACCAAGTAGTGGAGATTGCACAAGTACTCGAATCTTCGATAACCAATGATGAAGAAAAGAATGAAGATGATGATAAGGATAATGATGAAGTTGAAGATGATTGTAAGGAGTATGATGAAGAAGTTAGTGAGAGTGATGAGGAAGATGATGAAGTGAGTGAAACTTTGCCAACACCCAACGTTTTTACAAATCATGATAATCCACTTGGTGATGGCAAGTATGATAGTGATGATGATAGTGAAGATGATGATGATGATGATGAAGGAGATGAGGTTGAGAATATCATACCAGAAACTTTCAAAGTGTATAACAATCCTCTAGGGTATGGTATTGATGATTTTAAGGAGGTTTTGCAACCCGAGGTTGATGATTCGTGTTTGTGTGAGCCGATTAAGAAAGCAAACCTCTTGTTCAAAACCATGTTTGGAAGAGAGTCTTTTGTTGACTCTTGGGTTGGTTCAATCTTCTTCATGCAAATGAAGAAGATTATTCTCTTCTTATACACCACCCGAGGGGTTAATGATTGGCTCACTCTCTTGATTCGTGGAACTTTTTTCACCGATTTTACATGTCATCCGATAAAGTGTGGGGGAGAACCATCCCGATAAGGAGTGTTAAGAAGACAGGGACGAGTCAAGATAACGACTCGTTAATCAAAATCAAAAAGGAAGTTTGGCAATGCGGATATGCCAAGAGAATTTCATGCAATTTGATGAATACTTGTGAAATGACTTTTGTTCTTGGGTATCTCTATTTCTCTTCCACTTTTTCATTTTGTCCTCTCAAATTTATTATTTTATTTCGATTTCATGTAATGAGGGCATTACATGATCTCAAGTGTGGGGGGAGAGATAAATTCTCGTGGACTTATTCTTTAACAAAATTATGACCTAATTTTAAAATTTTCCTAAGTGTTTTGTTCAATTGTTGAAAAATTTTGGTCAAAATTAAGACATATCTTACCTTGTTTGAATGGTTAAAGTTCCATTCATTTATGGTTCCAAGTTTCAACTTGAATGGTTAAAGTTCCATTCAAGTGTGGGGGAAGTAAAGTCTTCCTGGTTTTAAAAATTCGGTGGTTAAAGTCCACCCTCTTATGTCACAAAAAAAAAAAAAAAAAAAAAAAAACTTGAATGGTTAATTCACTTGTTGTAGGAAACTTCCCAATCTACACCATTTTACATTTAGTTATGCTAAGTGTCATGGGAAGAGGAGCCTTGAGCTTCACAAAGTGCTATCCTTTTTAGGAGCAATGGCTTCGTGCTAGTGTTGCTTAGACAACACACGCCATAGCCAAAACCTATGGCACCTTTGTTCGATCAATTATGGAGGGGTAGTTCTACTTCCTACCCTTACTCAATATAAGCATAAAAGCTTGTTATGTAGGAACTAGCCGAGTGAATAAAACCCATGAGCTTTGACACTCCCGGGAGAGTCGAGTCCTCCCAACGTTTCATTTTGGAAGTCAATTCTTTCAAACTTGGAAGTAAAGTCTTTCAAGTTTTGTTTTGTTCCAAGCTTGGGAGTAAAGTCTCCCAAGTTAAGTTTGTCCCAAAAAGACCTAAGCTTTGAAGTAAAGTCTTCCAAGTATCGTGCAATAGACCCAACGCCAATCTTACACCCAAGGTAGTTGCTTTCTCATCGCCTTCAATATAAGAAGGTAGTTCACTTCGGTGATATACCGGGGAAGTAGCTACCCGTGCGGTCGTCCCTTCACCGGGATGGCTTGTATGCACACAACCTTATGAGCCCATGATAGTTATTGTCTCATCGCCTTCAATACAAGGAGGTAGTTTACTTTTGTGATATACTGGGGCAATAGCTATCCATGCGTTTATCCCAAAACCTGGATGGCTTCGGATGCAAAAAGCTTTCAAACCAAAATTCTCGAAAAACTTGTCTTGTTTCACAACTTGACTCGTTTACTCTTTCTAAAAATAAAAATGGTTTTCTTAAAAGCCTTGTCTTCCTTAAGGCTAAAATTTATTGGGTGACTTATGCAACTTGGCGCTCCATTACACCAAAGTGAAGCTTGTGGGTGATTCTTGATCGATTGTTATATGGAGAGTTACATGGTGGAGGTGAAACTCGATGATTATTGGTTCGAAGAATGCTCATAGAAAGGTTTGCTCTAAAAAGCTCGATTCTTGATTTGATTGTTCTTAAATGCTAATACTTATGGATATTTGAGCCTTTCTAGGGAGTATGTTCGTTTGTTTGATTGATTATTTTGAAGAAGTGAAGATGTTTTAGTGTAGGCTTGAATTGTGATAGATTTTGAGATGCTTGAAGAAAACTAGTTTAGGCTTGAATTTGATTGATGGTTTTGAGTGGAGTTTGTTGAAGATGTGAAGAAGATTATGGTTTGAGAAAGTTTGATTTGAAATATTGTTGAAATGACTTGAAGACAATTCCTTGAAGGTCAAAGTTGGTCAAAGTCTTGGAAGTCAAAGTTCAAGATGTGAAAATTGATGATTGATGAAATTTTGTGAAGAGTTGTTAAGGTTGAAGTAGTTTGGAGATTATGCTTGAAGATTGAATTGTGAAAAGACCATACTTGAAGTTACAAGTTATATTAGCCAAAGTAGGTCAACATTTTGACGTTGTGGTTAGGTTTAAGCTTGCTTGGGGATAAGCAAGGTTCAAGTGTGGGGGATTTGATAGTTCTCAAAATATGCATATTTATCCTCGCACTATCTTTCTCGTTTTGCTTGGTTTTGATGGGTTCATGATCGTTAATGATGATTATTTAGTTAAAGTTGGTTCAAGGTCAAAAAGCCTAACTTGGTGCAAAATTGACCAAGTCTCGAGCCAAATCGTTAGGAAATGAACCAAGTAAAGTTAAGTGAAGTTTTGGAGTGTTAAAACATTGGTGCAAATCGAAACAGAAAATAAAGCTGAAATGCACTCAATGTCATCAGTAAAACTGATTCTATGACTTGCGCAGATTTTGCAAGTTAAGGAGGTGCAGGCAAGGCAAATGGTACGGCGTACCATATGCCAGGTGCAGCGCACCTTAACACTAAAAATCCAAATTTCAAATTCTAAACTTGACGATCAGAATTCCAGTGCGGCGCACCTCGCTGTTTTTAGGTGCAGATTTTTGCCAAGTATAAACACGAATTGAGGGGTTTTGTTCAAGGAGAGCTGCAACTTAGGGCCGTTTTAGAACCCTAAATGGGTTCCAATCATGATTCCATCAAGATCAAAGCCTAATTTCATGTTCCAAGTCAAAGATAGGTGAAGCAAGAAGCTAGATCTCCATCATCCATCTCCATTTTTGTAATCTCTTTCCTTTTTAAAATTAGTTCTTCTCCATTTTAGTTGTAATGACGAATGCTTTAGTTTTAATTGATTTTGATCTTGTTTATCTTATGATGTTAGCTTAAATTTGTTTGTGTTCACTTGATTTGTAAACTTTATGCTTGGATTTTGCCCTAATCTATGAATTGGGTGTTTGAATGAGTTGATAATTATTGTGCTTGATTAATCGATCATTGCTATGCATTTATTTTAGACTTTACTTTGATTACATAGATTGTGTAGCTTTTCTAAGTGATTTGATTAGTGTAACAATTTGTGCTTCAACACCTTGTGTGATCTATTCAATCAAATTGGGGATTTCAAGTGATTGTGTTCTTAGTTTGGGTTGGTTTTCAATTGATCTTTAGTTAACATAGTGGTGTTTGATTATCTTAAGTAATTTTGATAATTAAAGGATTTTAAGTGATTTTAATCCAAAATCAAGTCTCAATGATCTCACTCAAAACATAGTTTGATCTTTTGAGATGAGTCTACGTGAGTTAATGAATTTCATTTGGTTGAGGTTTTATGAAAGTTGACGAATGGAAACGAAACTATATGTTTAAACATATTTATGTAATGAATGAATTGGGTAAACCATGGCAAAAGGTGGAATAATCAAGTGAACACGTTTTTATCTTATTTGTTAATCTCTTTTAGTTTAAGTTTAACTTAATCAACACTTTATCAAAACCCCCAATCAACTTAGGATAATTACTAGTGTTTTGAGATTCATGTAAATTGCTCTCTGTAGAACGAACCTTGACGGAATATTTGCTAGTTGCTATAATGATCGGGTTATGGTTGCCCGGGCGTTTGTGTTAATTGGTTAAGTGTTTTATCATTGTTTTTATATTATTATTATAAGTTGAACACGAAACGTCTCTCAAATCAACTGACCTTGTCAGCTTCATTCCTTAATATCATTACTGTGAAGCTTTTATTGCACACCATAAAATTAGAAATCAAGACACTTCATAACACTAACAAGCATGCCTTTCTAAATGTCACAACCAAGGTTGTATGACATCAAAGATATGTGCGACAGGGATTCAATCAAAGTTGTAAAAGTCACGAGTCGGTATTAACCAACGTTGACTTCTAGTAATAAATAAGTTAAACATATATTATATATTACACATAAATATCTCAAACATAACACACAAATATTTGGAACACATATATGTGACACAAAATTTAATTTTAAAAAATACAAATTTTTTGACCTAACTTTGACTTTCAGTGAAATAGGGCTGAAGTCATGAGAAAAAAAGCAACTAAAAGCTTGCTGTAAACGAATTTTATATCATAATCCAAATAACATGAGTGCATTTTGCTTACAATTTGAACAGTTGTTTAAAAGGCATAGTAGAAACTCACAGCAAGTATCATCCTTCGCAATGCTGAAAACATGTCACCCGCAATGTCTTTTTCAACTGTAGTTTAAGCTTCAACAGCAGTGTTACATAATGAATTCCCGTTAATACTATTGATAATAGTAGACGGTATTTATAGGGTACAAGAACCCTAAACTACATCTAAAACCTAATGGACCCAAGTCCATATATTGGACTCGGACCTAACTAATATGTCTAACAAGTAGGTTGAGAAACACATGCCAGATAATGACGAACCACCTTTTTACTAAATGTACGCGATGATCCACTTGTTCTTGTACAAGTATCTAAAACCCATCCAAATAAGCAAAGCCCGAAATAAGCTGAAAAATTAACAAGAAAATAAGTGGCAACACTTCTTTCTTTATGGTCATGTGTCTTTCTTAACCTTCACCAGCATATGTATGATATGAAACACTTACTACTCAGAAAGTAAAAACATATCTTGGTTTATGGGGAATAAAAAAATTAATTTAATTATGATATAAAAGCAGGATGGTACCCACACGCAAGTCAGTCGGTGTTGAGAAGGAATCAGTCTCCGTAGGAGGATAACTTATAAACCAGATTGATAGAGGTCTTCTGCAATCTACAGATTAATTAAGGGGCCAAATTATATATGAGAAAAAAAGATTTTAATATCTACTAAACCAACTGGTATAGAGCGAATTCAATTATTTATTTCACATAAATCGATGGAATGTTTAAAAACTGTCTTCCTAAGAGGCAAAATCTAAACTTCATGGTTTGTTCAGAACTAATCCTGAAATAGCGTGATGCTCGTTTTTATAGCTCAATAGTGTTTAAAGGGTGAGGAGGGTATTTTAGTCTCTCCTGCTGTCTAACTTTTGTGATCTGACAACGAAGAAAATTATTAATGACACTCTTTCACCCATAAACTTGTTATAGATTCGAGGCATGATGCTTGAACGCTTACGGTTGCAATGGGAACTTGGACACACATCTCATAAAGTGATACTGCACAGGTGTAATCAAATAAATGCCCACGCCTGCAACATCGAAACTAAATGTGTTAAGTCACTCAATCAATAAATTTAAAAGAGAACACGATTAGGTGACAAGTTGTATGTGAACACTGAATCTTCCTAATTAGTTACTGTGCACTACTCTTTTAAACTTTAAACTTTTTTTGTTAAACAGACTTTTACCTGACAAGGACCATAGCTTAAAACAAGATTTCTACCCTCTGTAGAAAAACTGAAAACAAAGGCATCTTCCAGTAGCATTGTCTGAAATCTTGTGAAGGAAGCACATATTTGAAGATCTATTTCCTGCACATGCCACCAAATACTTAGATAATTTAACAAGTAGATGCCAAATTTAATTCACTTTTTATTTTTAAAGGTAAAAATAGGGAGAATAACATAAAAAAATGAAACAAATGAGACAAGCAAGTCAAAAGTCACCCAACAGAGTGTTTTTAATGCATAAAACCTCGTATATCATTCATGGATTCCAAACATTAATTTAAGTAGTACTCACTTGCCTAACATCCAAAGCATCGGAAAATAATTGATTAAGCCGCACAAGCTGTTGGGCAGCTTGGTGGATTTCCCTGAAAAATAAAAAACAGATCTTGTAAATGTTTTGGCATTGATTAAAATACGCAACTACAATTAAATAGAAACAGATAACTGACGATCATACCTATCAATTAATGAAGGAAAACTAGCCCTCCAGATATTGAGATGAGAATTCACACTTGAGCAAATTTCCACAACTTCAAATGCAATGTTCTCTCCTTCTCTATCACAATCGAACCACAAGACAAGCCATTGGCATTTTAGGGCTTCCTCCTCTAAGGTCCTTTTAATGTCTACCTTATCCTGGATTACATACACCATAGCCAAATTCACAGGTAATAAGTGAGCTCAAGACACATTAACAGTTGAAAAGCCTTCGATAAATCATAAAACATCATCCAAAGGAAGCATAATTTATCAATTATACCTAATGTCATCCCATAACATTGTTAGAATTCAGACTGCAAGATTAGACCCACGTCCTAACCTCACATACTAACTCTGCATCAAAGATGTAGGTCTTTTGTGTATTGATGCAATGGTAACAGTTACGTAAGTTAAATAGAACGAGAATTAAAACTTACTCGTATCACATAAAAAAGGTTAATAGTACTTGTGACGATCCGAAAATTTTCGACCAAATTTAAACTTTATCTTTAAATGACTTAATGTTTCCGACACGATAAGCAAAGTCTGTAATGTTGAAATCTCAAAAACTTTGAACTGTGTTCATGTATTCATTTATCCTTCGACCGTTCTCGACGATTCACGAACAATTATGTGTAAATAGATATGTATGTATGTATGTATGTATATATATATATATATATATATATATATATATATATATATATATATATATATATACATATATATATGTGTGTGCATATTAAATTGAGAAATATTAATAAAACATTAAACGGTTTGGTTGATATGAAAATAAATTATGAGATCTATTATATGACTTGAAAACATTAACAAAGTATTGGATGTATAATACTTTACATGAACGTATTTGTTTCAATGTATGTTTAATATATTTATCGACTAACTTAAAAGATAATATCAAATGATTGAATTATCAGATACATTGTGATATGATTACGGGTCTCTGTTATGAGATCCACTAGGATTTAAGAAATCTATTTAACGGTATTCGAAATAAATGGTAAAGTGATTTATAAGTAAGAACAAATGTGTCAAATAACGGGAACTAGACAAGGGTTAGTAGAGATTCCTATTTAATTTCCAATTCATGTTTTATAATATTTTCCTCGTGACCTTGGTAAGATAACTATGTTAACTTTCATTTTATTTAATATGAAAATAAGAACGTAGAGTGTAAATAACTTAGATGTTGGATATCGACAAGTTAAGTAACTCGACATTTTTCATTAAGATGATTTCACACGTTTACTTAACCTTTGGACTTCATCCCATGCTTCACCAACAGACTGTAATTTAAAAACTTGAAACCTATTATGAATATATATAATTCTACTTTTCTAAAACGTTTTATGATATAACGATTTCTATTATTTTAACATTTTAACAAAATGATTCTTAAATATATTTAGTTTTGGAAAACAAAATTATCATATTTATTTGATTTAGTTTCAAACGTACAAAAACGTTTTTCAATTTAAAAAGAACTTTTTTATTAAAACGTATATAACTTTTATAAATATCTAGAACCACTTTTGACAACTCATTACTTAACCAGTATGATAAAGATAACGATATTTATATTTATATTTTATTAAATATATATAACGATTTAAATTAATATTATATATATTTATACGCGTATTATACGTACATAGTTTTATACTTTTACTATACTTTAACTTTAACTTTACTTTACTTTTACTTTACTTTAACTTTAATAATTCACTTTAATAATTCATACTTTAATAATTCATACTTTAATAATTCACTTTAATAACTTAAAAAATCTATTATAAATAGAATTCAATAGGTTTCATTATTTCATAAAAACTTGAAAATATATTTCTCTAAACTCTCTCAATCAATTTACATATATATACATTTACTTCGTATTATTTCAAGATATTATTAGTATACATAAAATACTACGACAGAGTTATGTTTAGGCGATTTCAAAATAAGTTTTCAAATGGGATAGAGCTAAGGAAATTATGGGTTATAGCTATGGAGGTTATGGGTATTGTTCGAGGGTATTGCTCGTGAGGTCAACCTAGCATTTCTCATTTTCGTTGCGTCTACGTACTTTCTTGCAATACTGAATCACAATATTGATACGTGAGCATTCATATCTTATCTTTTATATATTAATAGTGTATCCCTGACTAGTGCTCGAGTATATAGGATTATGCATGCTTGTATGCTTAGTTTTTTTGTTAAATAGTTTATGATAAATCATGAATTTAATACATATGCTACTAAGATAAGATATATGATATGCATGTCGTTGGAAAACTGACAAAAAATTAATAACTTTTCATTTAGAAAGCTTATGGTTTCGATGAACGGATTAAAATATATGGTCAACTGAATTATTATTAATTTTAGTATTATTATTATTAAAATGATTATTATTATTATTACTATCGTCATTATTATCGTCGTTATTATTATTATTTAATAATTATTATTATTATTAATATCATTATCGTTATTAATATAAGTATTATTATTGTTATTATTATTACTATCTTTATTATCATTAAGGTTATTATTAATATTATCATTATTATTATTATTATTATTATTATTATTATTATTATTATTATTATTATTATTATTATTATTATTATTATTATTATTATTATTATTATCATTAATATTATTATAATATTTATTAGTATCATTATCATTAAAACTAATATTAGTATCATCTAATTATTATGATTATTATTATTATTATTATTATTATTATTATTATTATTATTATTATTATTATTATTATTATTATTATTATTATTATTATTATTATTATTATTATTATTATTATGAATACGATATAAAAGAGGACTAAAAGCTATTAAACAAGTCGATTAACAAATAATGAGTATAAGTATCATGATTCAGTTAAAATATTGTTAAGATTATGATTTAGATAAAAATATCATTTTCATTATTTTTATCATTATTAGTAATATTATTATGACAATAGTATTACTACAAAAGATTATTATTTATTATCAAAATTATTATTATCATTAGTAAATATCAATATTGTTATTATTATTATTATTATTATTAAAATAATTAATATTATTATTATTATAAAATAATACAACCTTTGGTGCATTGTTATTATTATCAATATTATATTATTTAATCAAATAAATACTTGATACAAATATATATTTATGATACATATCACTACATTTTTTTTATCATTAAAAAGATATTATGTGAACATTATACAAATTATAATACTTACTATATAAAAATATATTTTTACTATATATTAACATAAATTTTTATCATTAATACATTATAATAAATGATGAAATTAAAATATTGTAAGATACTGATTTAAATAAAAATATCATTTTCATTATTTTTATCATTATTATTATTATTAAAAGTATCATTAATATTAAAACTATCATTCTATTAAAATTATCATTTTTAATAGAAATATCATTGTTATTATAAGATATCGTTTTTAGTATCATTTTAGTATTAGTATTATTAAAAATAATCATTTTGAATAGAATTATTATTTTTATATAAAATATTATTATATTATAGTTAATATTAAAAAGTATCGTTATTATTAAAATAATAATGATTAGAATTATCACTTTATTATAATTAATATCATCATTATTAAATAAATATTGTTATTATTATTAGTAGTAGAATAATAATAATAATTATTATTATTATTATTACAAAATAATACAACTTTTACTCATTATTATTATCATCAATATTATTTTATCAAATAAATATGTGATACAATTACATTAATAATACATACCACTATATTTTTATGATATTGAGTGAACTGTATAAATTTTATTACTTGAGATATATAAAAGTATATTTTTATCATATATAAATTTTAATATAAATTTTTACTTATTAATAAATGACTTGTATTATTTAATTTAATAAAATCTAATAAATATATTTAAATATATAAAACGACTATATTTAAGTTATATAATAAACATGTATAGATTTTGGAAGTCATTTTGGGTCAAGTTGACTTTTGTTGACTTTTGCATATCAGTCCCGAGCATTAGGATTGTGATACACTACGACTTGACCTAAAATGTTAGGCAGATATTGACCAACATATAAATATATATACTTAATATAGGTTCATGAATCCGAGGCCAACCTTGCACTTGTTCAATGCCATCATATGCATAATTACTATGAAATACAGTATTGTGAGTTTCATTTGCTCCCTTTTTAAATGCTTTTGCAATATATATTTTTAGGACTGAGAATACATGCGCTTGTATAAATGTTTGACGAAATAGACAAAAGTAATTGAAACTACATTCTATGGTTGAATTATCGAAATCGAATATCCCCCTTTTTAGTCCGGTAATCTAAGAATTAGGGAACTGGCCCCTAATTGACGCGAATCCTAAAGATAGATCTATTAGGCCCAACAAGCTCCATCCAAAGTACCGGATGCTTTAGTACTTCGAATTTATCATGTCCGAAGGGAGTCCCGGAATGATGGGGATATTCTATATGCATCTTGTTAAGGTCGGTTACCAGTTGTTCAATCCATATGAATGATTTTTATCTCTATGCAGTGCGAAATGCCTGATATGAGTTGATGTTTATGAGAAATGGAAATTAAAATCTTGTGGTCTATTAAATTAATGGAAATGATTGTTTAGATAAACTAATGAACTCACCAACCTTTTGGTTGACACTTGAAAGCATGTTTATTCTCAGGTATTATAGAAATCTTTCACTGTGCATTTGCTCATTTTAAAGATATTACTTGGAGTCATTCATGGCATATTTCAAAAGACGTTGCATTCAAGTCGTTGAGTTCAATAAAGATTATTATTAAGTAAATGACATATTAGGTAATTTATAGTTTGATATTATGAAATGGTATACATGCATGTCAACTTTTGATGTAATGAAAGATTGTCTTTTAAAAATGAATGCAATGTTTGTAAAATGTATCATATAGAGGTCATATACCTCGCAATGTAGCCATATGTTATAGAATTCGTCCTTATAGATTAGGACGGGTTATCTCATGTGGTATCAGAGCGATGGTCTTAGTGAACCAGGTCTTGCATTAGTGTGTCTAACTGATAGATATTAAGATGCATTAATGAGTCTGGACTTCGACCTTAGCTGCATGTCAAAAAGTTTTGCTTATCATTTCTTGTCGAAAACTACATGCTTATCATTCTTAGTCTAGACACATCTTACTGCATTGATTGCATGAATAGTGTATAGACAAAATTCATATCTTAGCGTATCTGTTACTGTAAACCTTGCCTGACATATTCCGTAAATTCCTCCATAATCTACGAAATCTTTTGTTCTATATATATAGATATTCTATATAATTAGAATACCATCCGATAACCGGAAATCATTTCATATCGAAAAATTCTTTATTCAATCGTACGAAATGGAACTCGCCACTAGTTCAAGTCCCTCGGATTCCAATATGGAGTTTCACTCGAGCTCCGAAAGCAGTTGACTGGAATGGAGCAACCAATTAGCCATCATCTATTCTGGATGAATTGGGGATGAGTTCGTAGCCTATTAAATCATTGGAGACAGAAAGAAGGTGATCCCTTCCATCCACCACATTTCCCTCTTGGCGAAGAATATGAAGCACTTACCGGCGAACCTGTCCGAAACACCATTTTCTCTTTCATTTCTAGAGTATCTCGTCATGATTATATACTATCTCAAATTCTAGATCTTATTTATCCGCTCGTCCGAACCAACAATCACCCCGGTGTAATAGAAGAAGTCAACGAGCTTCGCGCTCGGGTAGTGGCTTTAGAGAATATGGTGCAAAGGTTACAAGCACCAGCAACACTACCGGCATCAACAGTATCACCATCATCAACGCCAACAGTACCATTACCACCACCAACCACAACCGCGTTGTAAACCTCAACTTTGCAATCGGCCCCACGAGCATCAATGTCATACGCCCTATAGATACTAAGGAATACCAACAACAACAAACGATGAAGTATTGATTCATAACTTCATCAAAGAAATATTCTACAGAGAATATGTAGTTTCTAAAAGTTTTGGAGATTATATATTTTAATTATAAATTAGATGAGTGGGCGAATAGAAATAAGGAAGTGAAACCCTGACAGGAATGGTGCGCGATTTACAAGCTAGACTTATTATATAAGCAGCGTCAACAGTATCGTCAGCATCACCAAAACGTCAGTACCGTCAGCATCGTCAGCACCAGCAGCACCTATAACATCACAAGCTTCACCAGTTCCATAATCACCGTGGACATCATCACTAATCAACAACGAAAAATATTGTATCAACGAGTTATGAAGTATTAACTCATTCCCTAAGCTATTATGTATGAATTAAATAAGGGTAGATACTACTCGGTTGGATTCATGTTACTAATATGCTAAGATGTACATCCTTCCTTAACAAATTAATCACTGTTAACTACGATCTCTGTTGAACTCAACGAATTCCGTTTCATAATAAACTAAGTGTATTATTCAATTATATGTTTGATTTTCCACTTCGATATACTTGAAACTTTCTAGAAAACATCATTCATATCTTACGAAGTTTGCAAGAATTCACAAGTATCAACATCCGTCACCAAGGAATGCCAATAAGAATAAAGTATTGATTACATTAGTGAAATACTCCGCGAAGGTTATGTAATCTCTATAGTTTTAAAGATTATTCATTCTAATTCCAGCCGAAAATAAAATGAATTTAATTTAATATTAACTCATCAAAACTGTATTACATCTGAAGAAAATATACATATATTTTCATAAAGACTGTAATAAAATTCTATTGTACAAAATATTACTTGTGAAACTTTTAACGGGTAGGTAATACTCGAAAGATATATAAATTCATAATTAATATGTTACATTATTCGATTCTGATTCAACAAATCATCAACTATACTCATTACTTTCACAATGATATACATTCTTTCATAGAAATCAAAACAACCATTCTCATCCAAATTCAATTTCATATTCTAATTTTGACAGATCAGAATCCAAGTCAAGACTCAACAGGAGACATCACTCTTAAATCTCTACATCTTTCAAAGCTATACTTTGACTTCAAAATTGTGCTAGAACATCACTTCTACCCAGAAAATATTCGTATCATTCAAAATTCTAGAACATCATACGTATATTAACGAATACAATCTGTGTTCAAACCCTTCGAAATTCCTGAAGACGCTACAAATAATGAACAATCGAGATGATGATCCAACCACATATTACCCACAGTCTTGCACCTGAAAAACTCTCGAAACCAAAGTCATAGTTTAACACGTATCTGTGTCAGATCCTTTGGCATTTATTAGTAAAAAAAATAATAACTTTTCAATCCCTTTCAAAGTAGACAGTTTTGTCACAGCTCCAGCAAATCAACTTCAATTGTTCATTCGAATAAGCCTTATTATAACGATTACCCCTTCATCATTGTTACCGGAGAACCGTTTATGTCCCACCACATTAGCAGTAAACTTACCAACAATTTTGTTGATCTTTGATTTTCAGAAAAATTATTATATTCATTGAAACCCTATCATGTACTCATCTGCATCTTGTAATGGTAGTTACTATACCAAAAATCTTGAATCATTATTCTCGAATTTCGCAGAAATTCTACGCCAACGGTTATATATATACATATAACGTCTACCTCCAAGACTTATATACTTCGAATGTGAAGTTTCTGAAAAACACCCTAAACTGCGAACTAGTTCTCCGAATTTTGAAAAAGTTTAATGAAGCAACAAAAACTGTAAACGACCTTAACAGTCAAAAGTTTGATGATAAAGATTAGCGTGTTGGCAAAGCTCAGAAAAAGAGAAGTTTTGGAACTGGAAAACAGATTGAGCAAACCATGAAGGAGGCTGTGGACAAATCACAAAGACTAAACCTGTCTTCAAAGAATCCAAATGATTCATTGTCTACTAAAATCATTAACGAATACCTTGCTCCTGACTCTAAACCCTTGCGGACAATATTCTTCATCATTCTCTGATATTAAAAATTCTAAGATATCATCATATCTTTCATTATAAATATCTTCGATGTTCCTGAAGATACCTTGATAACTATTATTATCCGAAATCATTTACCTCTTCGCGTTATCTGTGTTACATCATAAAAGAAACTATTTTAGTTTCTAAATTCTGAAACCTTCGAGTTTAAGATATGAATATTTTTGTAGTGTTGGGAACTGAAGCATGAGTTAGTATAATATAATGACACTTGATCAATGTGATTATATTACAGTAAGTCATGCTGAGTTTTTAAATGGAACGTGATGATTCGCAGATCATAACGTCATCATGTGCCATGTTACATGACAATTACATTCTACCTAATCTCCAAACATATTAAGAACATATCTTCTTGATAGTTCTATTTTTTCGGATATTCTGGTAATTTGACAAATCAAGATCGTGCCATTACAATTTCCTTCTTAGAACATTAACTATGTTCATTCCGAAAATCATATCTACGAATTCTGGAGCATTACATACGGTGCTTAATCGCAAAAGAGGAAACGAAAGAATAAAGCTCCGAAATAGAAACGGGAGTATAAATCGCAACAAATAGAAGGGAGCATTAACTGTGAATGACAATGATTATAGAAGACAGAAGCATGGACTTAGAAATATAAAGGCGGATATAAAACCCAACGACAATGCAGAAATTATAAACCATATATATCGATGCATATAGCAATATAAAGACAGGGGAAAACTAAAAACACTATAAAACAAAGAGTATAGTAGAAGTAAATAGATTCTTCTGGTGGCAGATGAAAGAGAAGAATGACAAATATGAAGGTTAGGAGTATATCAAGAATCAGAACTGGATGCAGCATATTGATGAATGCTTTAAAGTATGAGTTGAGGGAGAAAGAATAGAAGGTGTGAGTTGTAAGGAAACGAAGGGGGTGGATTTATAGTAAAATATCCGAAAGAGCAATCAAAACAGATGATCGCATTTAAAACGGATCCTAATTTCCTTAATTACCGAAGAATCAAATCTTATTACAAAGATTTTCTCCAAATCCCTTGAACTCTGGAAATCAATTCTATCTGCGTCAAAAGATATGACAAATTTACATTTACTCATTTCACTCTTTTGTGATAACTTCACTCGTACTCTTCATATAAACAAATTGTTTTATCCATATTGTTCATTGTTGATAAAACTCTAATTTCCAACTAGTATAAATCATGAAAACATTCTTATTGTTATCCATGACGACCTCGATCAAATTTTGGGGACGAAATTTCTTTAACGGGTAGGTACTGTGACGACCCGGAAATTTTCGGCCAAATTTAAAATTTATCTTTAAATGACTTAATGTTTCCAACACGATAAGCAAAGTCTGTAATGTTGAAATCTCAAAAACTTTGAACTGTGTTCATGTATTCATTTATCCTTCGACTATTCTCGACGATTCACAAACAAGTATGTGTAATTAGATATGTATGTATATATATGTGTGTGTGTGTGTGTGTATATTAAATTGAGAAATATTAATAAAACATTAAACGGTTTGGTTGATATGAAAATAAATTATGAGATCTATTATATGACTTGAAAACATTAACAAAGTATTGGATGTATAATACTTTACATGAACGTATTTGTTTCAATATATGTTTAATATATATATCGATTGAGTTAAAAGATAATATTAAATGATTGAATTATCAGATACATTGTGATATGATTACGGGTCTCTGTTATGAGGTCCACTAGGATTTAAGAAATCTATTCTTTTTAACGGTATTCGGAATAAATGGTAAAGTGATTTAAAAGTAAGAACAAATGTGTCAAATAACGGGAACTAGACAAGGTGTGACGCCCCGTACAAAACAATCGTGTATGATTCGTCAACAACAGGATCTTTACACGGTCAAATACTACATGCTGTTTGAAAACCAGTTTTGCATTCATAAAAAGATAGCGTTTACAAAAGATAACGTGACACAAAGGTCGTTACAAAGTCATTATTTAAAAATAACATAAGTTACAAATGCAAGATAAAAGTTCCATGATTGAGACATCTCTAAGTAATGCAGCGGAAATCTAACACATCAGGTCCATAACAGTAAGTCTATAACAACAAGACAGCAAGTCTAACAGCGGAAGCAACATCGTCTAAGCACCTGAGAAATATACGCTTAAAAGGTCAACACGAATGTTGGTGAGCTATAGTTTGTAATCAGTAAAGTAATGTAGACCACAAGTTATCGTATTCAAAACAGTATGAAAAGTATATGCTTATCTGTGGAGACCCGGTAACTAACTTAACGTAATAGTAATACCCCCTAAAAGTACACTTGGAGAGTGCGTATGTCCTCGAAGTATCAAACACCCGTTAAATGCTAGCTAGACTAGCCCGAGTAGGGATGTCAAACCCTATGGATCCATATCTAATATTCGCATTCACCGGTTCAAAACCAATGATTAAACGTTACCGTGTTAAGGGGAATCTTTATGCCGTTATATAACCCACACATACGTAAAGTTT
Source organism: Rutidosis leptorrhynchoides (assembly GCF_046630445.1). Lineage (NCBI taxonomy): Eukaryota > Viridiplantae > Streptophyta > Magnoliopsida > Asterales > Asteraceae > Rutidosis > Rutidosis leptorrhynchoides. The sequence goes on from NC_092343.1 coordinate 167,698,101, forward strand.
AAGTACTCGTGTCAAGTAAGTAAAACATAAAAAGCGCATGTATTCTCAGTCCCAAAAATAGTATAAGTAAAGAGGGAAGCTATAACTCACAGTGAATAAGCAGTAAAAGTCGATACGAAACGTATGCAGGTAGTAAGTCGGTCCGAAAGGTCGTCAACCTAAGTCAAAGGTCACTAGGTCAGTATGTTGTCCCAAAAGTTTAAAAGTGAATAAATTAAGTTTAAGTATCATCATCGACATCATCATTATCATCATCATTCATCAATACTAAGGTAAGTTTAACAAGAATAGAGATCGAAACCAAAGACTGAATTCGGACTGCTGTTACGACCTCTATACAAATCGAAAAGACGCTAGTCAGTGGCTATGGATCCGTATGTGAGTCCTCTAACCGCTGACAATGGTTTAAGTGCGAGTAGGTCAGAAATTTCAGAACCACATTACAAGGGCGTAGTGACTTTCGGAAGGCTATAAATCCTAAACCATATATCAGATTAAGTCGGGGCCTAAACGAAAAGTCATCTACTCGAAACGAACTAACTGAAAATTAATTTTCCAGAAGCCCAGGAGTCAGATAAGACCCCAAAAAACAGCAAACAAGTGCTCCGGTGAGGTTCTTGGTGCTTGATGCTCATCACGGTTCTCATCCTTGATGCTTGTAAGCTTCAAGTGTACAACTCTTTGATGTTTTAGCATGACTTTGACCAAGGTTCAACCATCAACACACAACTAAAAGTAAAATCTATCATTCTACAAGTTTGGAACATCAAGATTGCCTCTTTATTGCATGAATCCAATAAAGCTTCAACCTTTGTCCATTTTACACAAGTTCATGCATCTATATCATATGTGATGATGAAGACTTGATCTTTATCATCACAACAAACACAAAAAGGTTCCAAGTAAGTGAGATCTACAATAATAACTTGGATATCAAGTATTAAGAAAACCCTAAGCTAGAAAGCTTGGATCTTTACAAGATTAATGAGACCATAAGCTAGAAAGCTAAGATCTTTAACAAAATAATGAAAGTAATGAGACCATAAGCTAAAAAGCTAAGATCTTTAAGATAATAATGAAACCCTAAGATAAAAAGCTTGGATCTTTAGTGTTCTTGAAGATCTTGAAGCATAACGCTTGGATCTTTAAAATACATGAAGATTACAAACACAAGTTTGAATCTTTATAACAAAATCACAAGATTAAAGCTAAAAAGATTTAGATCTACAAAATAAGTGAAGATTCAAAGCTAGAAAGCTTGAAGCTTCCATGTTCTTGAAGGATTCAAACCCAAGTTTGAATCTTTAAGATATAACAGGATCAAAAGCTAAAAGCTTGATCCATAAAATGATGATGATGATGTTGTGTGGATGAAGGGAAGAAGAAGAAGAAATAAATCAAAAACTTACACTTTTTAGAGTGAGAAAGACTAGAGAGAGAATTAGAGAGTAAGTGTGTGTAAATTGCAAATGAGATCAAGTGTGAAATGAGTGAAATAAGGCTTGTATTTATAGGTGGTGAGGAGGTGGGAGGGGTGTTTAGGCCGTGGGTATGGGGAGGGGACAAGGGGGACACCTTTTTGCTTTTTGGTTAATGGTTGTCTAAAGTTGGTGCTTATGTTTGGATCTCATGCAACATTATGGATAATGCTTAACAAAAATGCTAGTATGTTCCCTCTAATAAATGGCCATTTGTCTTTCATTAATATGGGTCACTAACTTATTTAAATTGGGCTAATTAAATAGTCCACTAGCTAGTGTAGGGTGGGCTAAAGTCCAATAAGGTAGAAAGTCCAACAAGACTAACTAGTGTGCTCTAGTAAATTACTAAGCGTAATTAAGCATTCAAAAACCCAAGTAATTGATATTATAAAATAACAATTAGTATTTCGTAGTCGTAATTTTCCAGTTACGACAAAAGTTAAACGTGTACACCGTACGCAGTTCGTTCTAAACGTCAAGTGACACCAACAGTCATAAAGGCTTCTGGGGTTCAAGTTAAGTACCCTACGTACTTAAAGGAACATTTTAATATATAAACGAAAGTAATCCATATGTAGAAAGTTCCCAGAGTATAATATAGCTCAGTACGCACAAATACGCAGTTTTGTGAAAACACAAAGCACAAAAGCAAGTCGAAAAAGTCGGGTCGTTACATTACCCACCTGTTAATGAAAATTTCGTCCCAAAATTTTAAGCTGAGGTAGACGGTAGGGTTGTGAAGAGGTGAGGATACTTCTATTTCATCTGATCCTCTCGCTCCCAAGTAAACTCAGGTCCTCGTTTTGCATTCCATCGGACTCAGACGATCGGAATCTTGTTGCATTTTAAGGTCTTGACCTCACGATCCATAATTTCAACAGGTTCTTCCACGAAATGGAGTTTGTCGTCAATCGTAAGCTCCTCAAGTGGTATGACAAGTTCTGGTTCGGCAAGACACTTCTTCAGATTCGACACATGGAATGTGGGGGTGAACAGCACTCAACTGAGTCGGAAGGTCCAAACGGTAAACAACGGGTCCAATACGCTCCAAGACTTCAAAAGGACCAATGTATCGCGGATTCAAATTCCCTCGCTTTCCGAAACGGATTACACCTTTCCAAGGTACGACTTTCAACATAACGCGGTCGCCGATTTGAAATTCGCGATCTCCACGTTTAAGGTCGGCATAACTCTTCTGACGATCACGGGCCGTCTTGAGCCTCGCTTAAATTTGGACAATCTTCTCGGTGTTTTCATGTACGAGTTCGGGACCGATGAGTTTCTTTTCACCTACCTCGGCCCAATAAATAGGAAAACGACACTTGCGGCCATACAACGCTTTGAAAGGTGCGGCATTAATGCTTGCATGATAGCTATTGTTGTAAGAGAATTAGGCTAGCGGTAAATGCTTCTCCCAAGTTTTTCCGAAATCTATAACACAAGCACGCAACATGTCCTCTAAAGTCTGAATCGTGCGCTCGCTCTGTCCGTCGGTCTACGGGTGATATGCAGTACTCATGTCGAGACGTGTTCTCAAGGCTTCTTGCAAGGAACGCCAAAATCTAGAAGCAAAACAGGTATCTCGGTCTGAAATAATCGATAAAGGTACACCGTGACGAGATACAACTTCCTTTATGTATAATTGCACGAGTTTCTCCATCGTATCAGTTTCCTTCATGGCTAGGAAGTAAGCAGATTTGGTAAGACGGTCAACGATAACCCAGATGGTATCATAACCTCCTACCATCTTCGGTAGCTTCGTGATGAAATCCATTGTTATTCCTTCCCACTTCCATTGCGGGATTTCGGGATTTCGGGTTATTGAATTAATCCAGACGGCTTCTGATGTTCGGCTTTGATCTTGGAACAAGTTAAACATTTTCCAACGTAAGCTGCAACATCCCTTTTGAGGTTTGGCCACCAATATTGTACCTTGAGGTCGTGGTACATCTTACCAGCTCCTGGATGAATCGAATACATTGACTTGTGAGCTTCATCTAGAATAAGGCTCCGTAAATCCCCATAACTAGGCACCCAGATTCTTTCGGCAAAGTATCGGAGTCCAGTCTCCTTGACCTCGAATCGAGAAACGAGAATGTTCAAGTGCTCATGAGAAATATTCTCCTTCTTGAGAGCCTCATCTTGAGCTACGCGGATCTAGTTATTGAGATCCGTCTGAATTGTGATGTTCAAGGCACGAACACGAAGTGGTACCATTCTCTCCTTTCAGCTCAAGGCATCAGCTATAACATTTGCCTTGCCAGGGTGGTAACGAAGATCACAATCACAGTCGTTCAATGTCTCAATCCATCGACGCTGTCTCATATTCAGCTGCTTCTGGCCGAATATGTGTTGGAGGCTTTTTTGGTCGGTGAAGATAGTACTCTTGGTTCCATAAAGATAGTGTATCCACAGTTTGACTGCGAAGACAACAGCTCCAAGTTCAAGATCGTGAGTAGTGTAGTTTCGCTCGTGAATCTTCAGTTGTCGGGAGGCGTAAGCAATAACCTTCTTTCGTTGCATCAATACACAACCAAATCCATGTTTTGAGGCGTCACAGTACACAACGAAGTTGTCACTGCCTTCGAGAAGTGATAAGATAGGTGCGGAGGTCAAATTCTGCTTTAGGGTTTGAAATGCCGACTCTTGCTCGACTTCCCAAACGAACTTCTTCCCCTTATGAGTTAATGCAGTCAAAGGACACGCAATCAGAGAGAAACCTTCAATGATTCTTTGTTAATAACCAGCATGACCTAAAAATTGGCGGATATGAGTCAGGGTAGTGGGGCTTTCCCACTTGTTGATAGATTCAATCTTTGCGGGATCGACTTTGATACCCTGGTCACTCACGATATGACCGAGAAATTGAACTTCCTTCAACCAAAATTCGCACTTGGAAAATTTGGCATAAAGTTGCTCTTGTCTCAAGAGTTCTAGCATGAGTCGAAGATGTTGCTTATGTTCTTCTTTGCTTTTGGAATAGATGAGGATATCATCTATGAAGACGATAACGAATTTGTCTAGATAAGGCCTGCATACACGATTCATGAGATCCATAAACACGGCAGGTGCGTTAGTTAAACCGAATGGCATTACAAGAAACTCATAATGGCCATAACGGGTTCTGAACGCAGTCTTCATCACATCGCTCTCCTTCACCCTCAACTGGTGATAACCTGACCGTAGATCAATCTTGGAGTAAACACTGGATCCTTGCAGTTGATCGAAAAGATCGTCAATTCTAGGAAGAGGATACCGATTCTTGATCGTCAAATTGTTCAGTTCATTAAATCGATACACATGAGGAAAGATCTGTCCTTCTTCTTCACGAACAAAACAGGTGTGCCCCAAGGCGATGAACTCGGTCAGATAAATCCATCGTCTAGTAGTTCCTGCAGTTGACTCTGCAACTCTTGCAGTTCGGAAGGTGCTAGTTAGTAAAGTGCGCGGGCTACAGGTGCAGCTCCTGGTACTAGATCGATCTGAAATTCCAGTGATCTCGGCGGTGGTAATCCCGGTAATTCTTCTGGAAAGACGTCGGGAAATTCGTTCACAATTCGCACATCATCCACACTCGTCTCTTCAACTTCTAGCTTCTTCACATGTGCCAGAACAGCAAAACGTCCCTTCTTCATAACCTTTTGTACCTTCAAGCAACTAATAAGGTTTAACTTCGGACTACATCTATCTCCGTAAACAACAGAGGCTCACCATCTTCGTGTGGTATACGGAGAATCTTCTCACCACAGATAACTTCGGCTCTTACCTTGGACAACCAGTCCATACCGACAATCACATCAAAGCTTCCCAACTTGATGGGTATCAATTCAATCTCGAAATCTACACCAGCTAAGTTTATTATACCTTCTCAGCCAATATGGTCAACTTTCTCAAGTTTTTCATTGGCTACCTCAACAAGCATACTCTCCTCCAAAGGTACTAACGACCAATCTATCTTAGAGCAAAAGTGTCTATCTACATAACTCCTATTGGCACCAGTATCAAACAAAACAGAAGCTAATAGGTTGTTGATAGTGAATGTACCTGTGACCAAGTAAGGATCCTCATGGGCATCTCGGGCGTTCATGTTGAAGACTCTTCCACGTGCTGGCCCACCATCCTTTTTCTTGTTCGGACATTTATTTTTGAAGTAGCCCTGCTGGCCGCACTCAAAGCACTTCCTGGGTCCAATCGGGTTTGTCCTCACAGCTGGGGCGGTGATCTTACAATCCTTGCCAATGTGTCCAGTCCTCTTACACTTTTCACAAACCACGTTGCAGTACCCAGTATGATGCTTATAGCATCTCTTGCAATGTGGAAGGCTACCCTTGTAGTTAGGGTTTGAGCTAGGGTTCGGGGTTCCTCCAATCGTTGTTCACTTTGAAATTCTCATACCTCTTAGTCGGGTTCTGGTCAAAACCTTTTCCCTTATTTCCGTCCCACTTACGCTTCCCATTACTAGCTCCCGATTCTGATTTTGCCTTTTCGGCTCTTTGCGGGTAATTTGATTCATCAGGGTGTGCGCCATACGCCTAGCTTCTGGGACATTCGCTGGTTTCGATGAAGTGACATTTCCTTGAATGTCCTTGGGAAGTCCCCACAAATATCGTTCCATTCGCTTAAATTCAGGAGTAACCATCGTGGGGCACATTAAAGCTAACTCCAAGTACCTTCAGTTATAGCCATCAAGGTCAGTCCCTTCAACTTTCAGTTCCCAAAACTCTGCTTCCATCTTCTGAATTTCGGTTCGGGGGCAATACTCCTCGATCATAGCACTCTTAAACTCCTCCCATGGTGTAGCATAAGCCTCGTCAATTCCCTTGGCCTGGGTGAGTGTGTTCCACCAAGTTAAAGCGCCATCCGACAAAGTGCAGGATGCAAACTTAGTCTTATTCCCCTCGGAGCAGTTACTCACATGGAACGCAGATTCCAACTTCTCAAACCATCTCGTCAGCCCAACTGGCCCTTCAGTACCACTGAATTTGTGGGGCTTGCAGCTCTGGAATTCCTTATAGGTACACCCGTTCTGAACAGCTGGGTTGGCCGGTGGAGCTGGAGCAGGGTTGGCATTCGCCATAGCTGCGGCTACTAGGGCAGCTATCATCTCCTCAATCTGAGCTAATGTGGGTAAGTCCCTTGGAACTCTTCCGTTCGCCATTGATCTTCTAAACAAAAATTTCGACTCAAGTCAAAATTCCGCATTCAACAATTCATAATGCTATAGCATAAGGTAATCAATCGGGAAAAATCACAATACATGTTAACTAAGCATGGCAAGCTAGTTACAGATTGCACGAAAACCATCAGGTAATAACTTAAATAGAACACCGTATAATAATTAAACATAATTAAGTTCCATTCATTAATAAGAAAGTTGCATACATCTTCATAAGGTTCATACAATACATGAGTAAAACATGAAACTACCAACGAGATTACATAACGAAATCTAATACAATAGCCCTATGGTGAAGGTGGGTAAATGATGTCCATCAGGTGGGACATCTGATCCTCGAGCTCAGTTACCCAAGCATAGAGGGCATGCACTTCCCTCATCAGTTCCTCGATGACGGGGGATGCTGGTGGGGCAGGTGGTGCAGATGGTGCAGGTGGTGCAAGTGGAGCTGATGTAGACTGCACAGTGCGGGTGGTCTTACGCACGAATGGATCGGCGGAATACGGTACGACCCTCTTACGGGCTGTGACCCTAACCAACTGTCCATGTGCATCCACGAACGGTCTTCCTCCGTTAATCCCTGGGATAACAGTACCATCAAAATGATACCGCTTCTTCAGCGGGGTAGAGGGTGGCTGTACGGGCTCCTCCTCAGGGTCCTCTTCAGAATCCTCCTCGAGATCCTCCTCGCTGGTGTTATCGGATAATGAATCGTCTGAATCATCTGAGGGCGGATGTGCCTGGCCGGTGGTCATAAGTCGATATCTGAAAGGTGGAATCGGTACAACACGTCCATCAGCGGTGCGTCTAGCCCAATGTCCATGCTCGTTACGGAAAGGACCGTCTCCATTTCCCCCAAGAATTACAGCATTGCCGGAATGGTGTTGTGGCTCCGGGAGTCTAGGCCTGGGTGGTGCTGGAATCATCTGGGGATCCTCGTCTCCGTCTGAGACGTCCATCAAGTCAAGCGCGAGTCCACTAGAAGGTGAATAGCCAGAGTCATCGAAGTGTAGCGGTGAGTCAGCAACAATCGTAGGCGAGGCAACAGTCGTCTCTGAGTCACTCTCAAAGTCAAAGGTCATGGGCAGCATGTCTGTCATCTGAACAAGGAAAAATAACTTTTCCATGTCAGTAAAACATATAGCAAGCACGTAATCAGGCACTACATCATCCTAGCAGTACATGACATGGTAATGAAAGTAGTTCTAAACAGAAGTAACATGCAAAAGCAGGTAGTAGCATGCAGTAACGAGAATAAGCAGCAATATGCAGTAAGTTCACATAGCAGTAAGAGTATGCTGTGGCATGCAGTAAGATCATACGGCAGTATAAGTAAGCAGTAACATGCAGCAGTTTCGCAGAAATAGGTAAACAAGCAAGTTGTAGATTAGTCCTGTTAGTGAATCCTACTCGGTCTGGCTAGACTCACTAATGCAACCTAATTCCCTACAACCAATGCTCTGATACCAAATGTGACGCCCCGTACAAAACCATCGTGTACGATTCGTCAACAACAGGATCTTTACACGGTCAAATACTACATACTGTTTGAAAACCAGTTTTGCATTCATAAAAAGATAGTGTTTACAAAAGATAACGTGACATAAAGGTCGTTACAAAGTCATTATTTGAATATAACATAAGTTACGAATGCAAGATAAAAGTTCCATGAATGATACATCTCTAAGTAATGCAGCGGAAATCTAACACAGGAGGTCCATAACAGCAAGTCTATAACACTAAGAGAGCAAGTCTAACAGCGGAAGCAACATCGTCTAAGCACCTGAGAAATACACGCTTAAAAGGTCAACACGAATGTTGGTGAGCTATAGTTTGTAATCAGTAAAGTAATGTAGACCACGAGTTATCGTATTCAAAACAGTATGAAAAGTATATGCTTATCCGTGGGCACCCGGTAACTAACTTAACGTAATAGTAATACCCCCTAAAAGTACACTTGGCGAGTGCGTATGTCCTCGAAGTATCAAACACCCATTAAATGCTAGCGCGACTAGCCCAAGTGGGGATGTCAAACCCTATGGATCCATATCTAATATTCGCGTTCACCGGTTCAAAACCAATGATTAAACGTAACCGTGCTAAGGGGAATCTTTATACCGTTATATAACCCACACATACGTAAAGTTTAAGTACTCATGTCAAGTAAGTAAAACATAAAAAGCGCATATATTCTCAGTCCCAAAAATAGTATAAGTAAAGAGGGAAGCTATAACTCACAGTGAATAAGCAGTTAAGTCGATACGAAACGTATGCAGGTAGTAAGTCGGTCCGAAAGGTCGTCAACCTAAGTCAAAGGTCACTAGGTCAGTATGTTGTCCCAAAAGGTTAAAAGTAAATAAATTAAGTTTAAGTTTCATCATTGACATCATCATTATCATCATCATTCATCAATACTAAGGTAAGTGTAACAAGAATAGAGATCAAAACAAAATGCTGACTTCGGACAGCTGTTACGACCTCAATACAAATCGAAAAGAGACGTAGTCAGTGGCTATGGCTCCATATGTGAGTCCTCTAACCGCTGACAAATTTTTAGAACCTAACACATCTTCGTTTGACCGTGGTGACGGTTTAAGTGCTAGTAGGTCAGAAATTTCAGCACAACGTTACAAGGGCGTAGTGACTTTCGGAAGGCTATAAATCCTAAACCGTATATCGGATTAAGTCAAGGCCTAAATGAAAATTTATCTAATCGAAACGAAATATCTGAAAATAAATTTTCCAGAAGACCAGGAGTCTAATCAGATCCCGGAAAACAGCAAACAAGTTCTCCGGTGAGGTTCTTGGTGCTTGATGCTCATCACGGTTCTCATCCTTGATGCTTGTAAGCTTCAAGTGTACAACTCTTTGATGTTTTAGCATGAATTTAACCAAGGTTCAACCATCAACATACAACTAAAAGTAAAATCTATCATTTAACAAGTTTGGAACATTAAGATTGCCTCTTTATTGCATGAATCCAATAAAGCTTCAACCTTTGTCCATTTTACACAAGTTCACGCATCTATATCATATGTGATGATGAAGACTTGATCTTTATCATCACAACAAACACGAAAAGGTTCCAAGTAAGTGAGATCTACAATAATAACTTGGATCTCAAGTATTAAGAAAACCCTAAGCTAGAAAGCTTGGATCTTTACAAGATTAATGAGACCATAAGCTAGAAAGCTAAGATCTTTAACAAAATAATGAAAGTAATGAGACCATAAGCTAAAAAGCTAAGATCTTTAACATAATAATGAAACCCTAAGCTAAAAAGCTTGGATCTTTAGTGTTCTTGAAGATCTTGAAGCAAAAAGCTTGGATCTTTAAGATACATGAAGATTACAAATACAAGTTTGAATCTTTATAAAAAAATAACAAGATTAAAGCTAAAAAGATTTAGATCTACAAAATAAGTGAAGATTCAAAGCTAGAAAGTTTTAATCTTCCATGTTCTTGAAGGATTCAAACCCAAGTTTGAAACTTTAAGATATAACAAGATCCTAAAAGCTAGATCCATAAAATGATGATGATGATGTCGTGTGGATGAAGGGAAGAAGAAGAAGAAATAAATCAAAAACTTACACTTTTTAGAGTGAGAAAGACTAGAGAGAGAATTAGAGAGTAAGTGCATGTAAATTGCAAATGAGATCAAGTGTGAAATGAGTGAAATAAGGCTTGTATTTATAGGTGGTGAGGAGGTGGGAGGGGTGTTTAGGCCGTGGGTATGGGGAGGGGACAAGGGGGACACCTTTTTGCTTTTTGGTTAATGGTTGTCTTAAGTTGGTGCTTATGTTAGGATCTTATGTAACATTAAGGATAATGCTTAACAAAAATGTTAGTATGTTCCCTCTAATAAATGGGCATTTGTCTTTTATTAATATGAGTCACTAACTTATTTAAATTGGGCTAATTAAATAGTCCACTAGCTAGTGTAGGGTGGGCTAAAGTCCAACAAGGTAGAAAGTCCAACAAGACTAACTAGTGTGCTCTAGTAAATTACTAAGCGTAATTAAGGATCCAAAAATCCAAGTAATTGTTATTTTAAAATAACAATTAGTATTTCGTAGTCGTAATATTCCAATTACGACAAAAGTTAAACATGTTCACAGTACGCAGTTTGTTCTAAACGTCAAGTTACACCAACGGTCATAAAGACTTCCGGGGTTCAAGTTAAGTACCCTACTTACTGAAAGGAACATTTTAATATATAAACGAAAGTAATCCATATGTAGAAAGTTCCCAGAGTTTCTGATGATGTTGCACGTGGTGTAGGAAAATACTATTATTTTTACTAGGAAATACTACAAAATATGACACAAGTTTTATTAATTTACGGATGGGATATACCAAAACCTTGCTACAACACAATAGGCAGTGTACCTAGTCGCGAAGTAGTATAGTTTTTAGTAAGTCCGGTTCGTTCCACAGGGAGACGGGCTTATGAAACACTTTATTTTTATATAACAATATATAAATATAAATATAAAAAGGGGGGTTTTACCGTTTAATGACCGGTTTGTCGATTTTAACACTTTAGTCGCAGTTAAAACCTAATGTAAAATATAAAATAAATACAAGACTTAAATTAAAGCGTAAAGTAAATAACGATAATGAAATTGCGAATAATAAAAGTGCGATAAAATAAACTTGCGATAATTAAAAAGTACGATAATTAAAAGTGCGATTAAATAACAATAAATAAAAGTGCGATAATTAGAAGTGCAATTAAATATAAAATAAAGAAAATTAAATATGAAATAAAAGAATTATGCTTATTTAAACTTCCGTAATCATGATGTTTGACGTGTTGATTTTAGTTTTATGCCCATGGGTTAATTGTCCTTTGTCCTGGATTATTTAATATGTCCGTCTGGTTTTTGTCCATAACAGTCCATCAGTCATAAATATAAATTGCAAGTGTCCTTGTCAAATTTTTATTATACCCGAAGATAAATATTCCAACTAATTGGGGATTCGAATTGTAACAAGGTTTTAATACTTTGTTTAATGAATACACCAGGTTATCGACTGCGTGTAAACCAAGGTTTTACTACTTTGTTAACAATTACACCAATTACCCTTGAATGTAATTTCACCCCTGTTTTAATTATTCTAGTGGCTATTAATCCATTCCCGTGTCCGGTTAAATGAACGATTATTCGTACATATAAATACCCCGCCCATCGTGTCCGATCGAGTGTATATGGTAATTTATAGGGACGCCCAATTGTAAATCTTTATATTAACATTAACAAACTATCATTTAGTTAAACAAATATAAAGCCCATTAATAGCCCATAGTCTAATTTACACAAGTGTCGTTCTTTTGTCCAAACCCCAATTATGGTACAAAACCCAATTACCCCATCTTTAATATTTTGCTCAACATCATGATTACTTCGGCTCAAATAAGCATAATAATAACTTAAGTACGAGACATTAATTTAAAAAGGAGAACATAGCTTACATTGATTATTTATCGCGTAGTGTTACACGGACAGAGCTCCGACTTTAAAACCCGTAAAAATAACTTTTACATAACCCAAACTAATCTAATATAACACTAATCTATACTATATTTATATATATATTATAAATTTATTATTATTATTATTCTTACGGAGTATTATTATGTATATGTGTGTGGTGTTTTTAAAACGAACGAAAACTGGCAAATTTATAGACCAGGCCTGATTCTGATCCTCATGCGACTCGCATGGGAAATAGGCATAAATCCATGCGAGTCGCATGGCCATCAGAATCCAGCTCAATATTTTTGTTTTCTTGTTCGTCGACATAATTTAAAATAAATATAAATATATAAATAATTAATATAATTATTTATATATTATATTTTATTCTTGTGCATAGTAGACTAGATATTTTTGGTCCGTTGCGTCGGGCGTTTCTTCTTGGCTCGGGTCCCGGTTCCGGATTTTCGAACGTCCTCTCGTACTATTTTATATCGTGTACTTTGTGTTTCGCAACTTGTACTTTTGTAATTTTGAGACGTTCCTCATCAATAAATTGAACCTTTTTAATTGTATCTTGTACATTTGAGCATTTTGGACCTTTGCGTCTTCAATTCTTCGTTTTCGCCTTTTGTCTTCGCACTTATTAAATATAAACAATTATTACTTGAATATGGAACAATTACAACTAAATAATTTACATATTGGGAGGATATTGCTACTAAATATATGTTCATTTGGAGCACTATCAAATATCCCCACACTTGAACGTTGCTTGTCCTCAAGCAATACATAACTTGAAATTATAATACATCACACGAATCACTTCTTTATTCTTCACACTTTGTACATCAGTGATTTTGATATGGCGGTATAAATAATGATAGTAACGATAGAACCATGGTTAAAGGTGGGTGTGTCATCCACAGTTGCCTCGGGTTTAGGTCAACGACACTGGCAATCAAATAGCCGATTTACTTTCGGTTTCCAAAGCAAAGTGCACATTTGAAAGGCGGTTTACAGTCCCACATGACTTATAAAAATGTAGATCCTTAAGGAAATTGGATCTTTATGAAAACATTTGATCTTTTGAAAATTCAAGCTAGATTTTATCCTAGACAAGTTTTCTGATTTAATCCATTCTTTGGTGTTGCAAAATATATTTGTGGATCAATATTTTGGCTTAAAACTTTTAGGTTCGTGTAATCCACTGCTATCCTGGTATCGGAAAGCACACATCCAGTTTACTTGTTCCGTATATTACCTTTCGGTAAACTACCGTCCGGTTGTAAAGGAAAGCGATGAACAAGAAACTGTTAAGGCAATGTCTTGTGACATGCAGATGATTATGGTCTTATTAACGTGTTGGATGCTAGAACTATCCTTGGTAGGAGCGATAGTAAAGATCATCCTATGATTTTTCGATCTGGCACAAGGTCCTGTCTTCGACCATGCTATGCAACCACCGTTCTTACGGTTGACACCCGATTTGGTTCAGGTGACCTAATGAATTTCAGGTGAATTCCTAGGATTTTACGTTCAATGGTAATGAACGCATTGAAAATGGATTTTCAGAAAACAAATCGGTTTGTATTTTTGATCAAAATATTTTCTCGTTTAAGCACGAGTTTAGATATCATTGAATTCCATGAGTTTGAATTCTCAATCTTTAAGGTCAATCTCAAGGATTGAGTAATATCAGTCTTAAAAGCTGATTTTTAATCTTTAAGGAGATTATCCTTTCTGGGGATCTGATTCATTAGTCTTATCAAGCTAATTTGCACGGTGCCCCCCCATTGTACGAGATAAATCCTTCTCATGGTTAGGATAAATCTGACCACTTGGCGACCCTGTTTGATGCTGAGGTCCGTGGATTTCCTGCTGATTTTAGAATTGACTTTTCTAGATTTTTCGTCAACCTACAGCTGGTCTGGATGACAACTTCTTGACCTAAATCAAGAAGCGCGTGTCTTTTTCGGAAGACTTTACTTCCTTCTAATGATGGAATTGATTCATCGTGTAGATCCATCTTTCATTACAGTAAATTGGGTAAAACAGTTAATTTAGTCCAAAACAAAAACACCTGCAATAACTTTACAGAAACATATGATAGATAGTTTTTAATAACTTGGTATATTCTCCCCACACTTAGTTTCTTTCTTTGCCTTGTTATTTTCCTTTATTCCATTTTAAATGAATTCAAGCGTTTTGGGTTGTTTCTCAATTTATGTCCTTTTCTAGGTAACGATAATTTCGGTATTAACACCTAGTTTTCATCGTTCATAAATATGTATAAACATGATTTTAAATTTATTTAGTTGAAAATTTTTCAAATTTTCACAAAATTTGGCAAATAAACCAAGTGTAAACCCGAGAGAATTTATAACCCTTCCCCACACTTGAGATCATGCAATGCCCTCATTTGCATGAAATCAGACTCTAATTATAAATTCATGAGGGTGATTAGTGTAGAAAAGTGATTAAGAATACCTAGTTTGTACTTACAAAGCTCGTCGAATGATAGATGGCGCGCCTCATCGTTCATTCCTTCTTATTTTATCACACATGTTTTTCTTCAAAAATGGTTGCTTTTTTGAACAGTTTGCTAATCTTTGAAAATGCGTCTTTTACCCTAACTTATCATGCATGTTTATTAACGAGTTATGCACTAACCCGAACCCCTAATTTAACGTTAAGTGGGGTTAGACTTCCCTACATTTTAGCTGACGATATGTGAAGTCGGTGGAATAAGTTCCTCGAATTAAAATAGTGAGCCAGTTATTTATATCTCGGGTGGTGTATAATATATCAATGGGTTTAAAGTTTAGACTCACCCGTTGATCGTCACTACTTAATTCTTTTTTAAGTGTAGCTTTTAGTAAATGGATATGTCTCTTTTCTGGTTCTTGGTCAAATGGATCATTATACACTGACATACATATTCCTATAGGGTGGTCAATTCCTAACATTTCCTTCCGTTCATTCTCGGGATCAAAGTTTTCACCTCTATTACCCATTTGGGTAAAATTTGAGGTGTCATTATCTATTACAGTTCTTAGTTCATCTTCGGTAGATGATTTGTCTATTGAGAATATTGAGTTGGAAGGTTGTGGAATGGTGAATTTCGGGATCGAAGTAGATTCTTCTTCATTAATGGTACTTATCGGTCCCACCACTTTGGTCTCGGGGGTAAAATTTTCAACGTTATCGTTTTCCCAAGAGTACCAATTTGTCACCCTTACTTCTTCTTCATCCATTGGTGGATCGATGATTTCGTCAGTAGAGGCTAATGTGTCGATATGTTGTGAAATTGGTAAAACTGAATAAAAAGTATCATCGGGATAGTTGGTGATTTCGGAGCTCTCGAATTCATCAAAATTCGATGATTTGAGATTTTCTTGAACAATACTCCTCAGATCAACAGGTGTGTAGTCTGATAGAGTTTCAGCTTGCCGGTTTACAAACTCGCTCATTTGTTCATTTTGAGCATCGAGTTCTTCGAGTTTGATTTTCATATGATCTAAAGAATTTTCGGACACGTAATTTTCCTCGTCTTCTGGTTGTTGAGTTTGGATATATTCTTGGGAATAATCCCAGTTTGAATTGCGTTCTTCATAATCGTTCCATGCAGGTTCTGTGGGTGCGTAATTTTCCATAGGAACGTAATAGTAACATTCCCATGTTGAGTGATAATCTCCACAGATTTCACAACTAGTTATTGTTTCATCGTTCGCGATCCAAGATTGACTGAATGAATTGTCATCAACACTCGGTTGAGAGTATTGATTTAATTGATTTTGGAGTTCAAAAAGAGTTTCCAAGGCCTTGCTTTCAAAATTTTCCATTTTATTGCGATGGCCAAATTTTAGCTACAATGTGGTACAATCACGAATTATCCTATTAGTTATAAAATTTAGAAAAACTTATATAAGTTGTCCAATTAATAGACTTTTCTGCTTTTGCCCACGTTTCGAATAGCCAAAAGATGCAGCAGGGAGCCAGAACCCTTTAAATCGGAAGCTCACAACTCAGCCACTTACAAATCCAACTATTACTACGAAGCAGAAAATTGTCAACGTCCATTAATTTAACCACTTAAATAATTTTTCTTTCTGTTTGAGATATTAGATAAGAAATAGAGAAAATTTCTAAGTCCTAAAAACTAAAATGTCGAGAAATAAGAAAGAAAAAGATTGCGCGTCGAAAAGTGTCGAAAAATAAAAATAAGAAAGAAAAACGTCGGAACTTAAAAGTCTAAAAATTATATCTAAAAAGTTGCGCCTAAAGGTCTACAGGTAAAACTAAAGCGAAAAACGGCGTCGCAAAATTCTAAAGCACCTAAATCTTAGTCTAAGGAATAAGCACTTAAGGGATTTTACGGCAATGCCTAAAAATTCTAGAAATAAAAATGAAACTACGGCAAAAACTAGACTTAAAACTAAGCACGAATGATAAAAATACAAAAATTACGCTAAAAATAAATAAAAAGGCACAAAATATAAAAGAGATAAAAAGTTATAAAAATATTAGATTTTATAAAAATATTATTTTTATATTTTATATATTATAGTATTAAGTATTATATATTATAAAACTAGTTTAAAGTAATAAAAATAAAATAAACTAAAAACTTAATTATAATAATAATAATAGTATTAGGGTTTAAGTAATAATAATATTAAAATCCGTATTTAATGCGTAATTAGGGTAAGATGTGGCCTGGCAGACCCTGTCATGCGAGTCGCATGATTTAAGGCAGGGGGTCATGCGAGTCGCATGACCTGTCTTGCAGGTTCAAACCAGGGGGGTCAATGACAGGTTCAAACGTAATATTTATTATTTATTTATATTTTCTGTTTTATAATTAAATAAAATATATATATATATATATAATTAAAATAAAAACTTAATTTTAAAAACTAAAATAAACTAAAAATACTTAATAATTTTATAAATAATAAAAACTTAAAAATAGATTTTAATATATATTTTTTTCGGTTTTAATAGATTTTATATTATTTTTTTTTTTTTTTTTTTTTAATTTTATATTGTTTTTCTAAAAATCATAAATAATGTTTTGCCGACTCCCCGGCAGCGGCGCCAAAAACTTGATGATGTTGCACGTGGTGTAGGAAAATACTATTATTTTTACTAGGAAATACTACAAAATATGACACAAGTTTTATTAATTTACGGATGGGATATACCAAAACCTTGCTACAACACAATAGGCAGTGTACCTAGTCGCGAAGTAGTATAGTTTTTAGTAAGTCCGGTTCGTTCCACAGGGAGACGGGCTTATGAAACACTTTATTTTTATATAACAATATATAAATATAAATATAAAAAGGGGGGTTTTACCGTTTAATGACCGGTTTGTCGATTTTAACACTTTAGTCGCAGTTAAAACCTAATGTAAAATATAAAATAAATACAAGACTTAAATTAAAGCGTAAAGTAAATAACGATAATGAAATTGCGAATAATAAAAGTGCGATAAAATAAACTTGCGATAATTAAAAAGTACGATAATTAAAAGTGCGATTAAATAACAATAAATAAAAGTGCGATAATTAGAAGTGCAATTAAATATAAAATAAAGAAAATTAAATATGAAATAAAAGAATTATGCTTATTTAAACTTCCGTAATCATGATGTTTGACGTGTTGATTTTAGTTTTATGCCCATGGGTTAATTGTCCTTTGTCCTGGATTATTTAATATGTCCGTCTGGTTTTTGTCCATAACAGTCCATCAGTCATAAATATAAATTGCAAGTGTCCTTGTCAAATTTTTATTATACCCGAAGATAAATATTCCAACTAATTGGGGATTCGAATTGTAACAAGGTTTTAATACTTTGTTTAATGAATACACCAGGTTATCGACTGCGTGTAAACCAAGGTTTTACTACTTTGTTAACAATTACACCAATTACCCTTGAATGTAATTTCACCCCTGTTTTAATTATTCTAGTGGCTATTAATCCATTCCCGTGTCCGGTTAAATGAACGATTATTCGTACATATAAATACCCCGCCCATCGTGTCCGATCGAGTGTATATGGTAATTTATAGGGACGCCCAATTGTAAATCTTTATATTAACATTAACAAACTATCATTTAGTTAAACAAATATAAAGCCCATTAATAGCCCATAGTCTAATTTCCACAAGTGTCGTTCTTTTGTCCAAACCCCAATTATGGTACAAAACCCAATTACCCCATCTTTAATATTTAGCTCAACATCATGATTACTTCGGCTCAAATAAGCATAATAATAACTTAAGTACGAGACATTAATTTAAAAAGGAGAACATAGCTTACATTGATTATTTATCGCGTAGTGTTACACGGACAGAGCTCCGACTTTAAAACCCGTAAAAATAACTTTTACATAACCCAAACTAATCTAATATAACACTAATCTATACTATATTTATATATATATATTATAAATTTATTATTATTATTATTCTTACGGAGTATTATTATGTATATGTGTGTGGTGTTTTTAAAACGAACGAAAACTGGCAAATTTATAGACCAGGCCTGATTCTGATCCTCATGCGACTCGCATGGGAAATAGGCATAAATCCATGCGAGTCGCATGGCCATCAGAATCCAGCTCAATATTTTTGTTTTCTTGTTCGTCGACATAATTTAAAATAAATATAAATATATAAATAATTAATATAATTATTTATATATTATATTTTATTCTTGTGCATAGTAGACTAGATATTTTTGGTCCGTTGCGTCGGGCGTTTCTTCTTGGCTCGGGTCCCGGTTCCGGATTTTCGAACGTCCTCTCGTACTATTTTATATCGTGTACTTTGTGTTTCGCAACTTGTACTTTTGTAATTTTGAGACGTTCCTCATCAATAAATTGAACCTTTTTAATTGTATCTTGTACATTTGAGCATTTTGGACCTTTGCGTCTTCAATTCTTCGTTTTCGCCTTTTGTCTTCGCACTTATTAAATATAAACAATTATTACTTGAATATGGAACAATTACAACTAAATAATTTACATATTGGGAGGATATTGCTACTAAATATATGTTCATTTGGAGCACTATCAGTTTCATATAGCTCAGTACACACAAATACGCAGTTTCGTGAAAACTCAAAGCACAAAAGCAAGTCGAAAAAGTCGGGTCATTACACAAGGGTTAGTGGAGATTCCTGTTTATTTTCCAATTCATGTTTTATAATATTTTCCTCATGACCTTGGTAAGATAACTATGTTAACTTTCATTTTATTTAATATGAAAATAAGAACGTAGAGTGTAAATAACTTAGATGTTGGATATCGACAAGTTAAGTAACTCGACATTTTTCATTAAAATGATTTCACACGTTTATTTAACCTTTGGACTTCATCCCATGCTTCACCAACAGACTGTAATTTAAAAACTTGAAACATATTATGAATATATATAATTCTACTTTTCTAAAACGTTTTATGATATAACGATTTCAATTATTTTAACATTTTAACAAAATGATTCTTAAATATATTTAGTTTTGGAAAATAAAATTATCATATTTATTTGATTTAGTTTCAAACGTACAAAAATGTTTTTCAGTTAAAAAAGAACTTTTTTATTAAAACGTATATAACTTTTATAAATATCTAGAACCACTTTTGACAACTCATTACTTAACAATGATAAAGATAACGATATTTATATTTATATTTATATTTTATTAAATATATATAACTATTTAAATTAATATTATATATAATTATACACGTATTATACGTACATAGTTTTATACTTTTACTATACTTTAACTTTATCTTTACTTTACTTTTACTTTACTTTAACTTTAATAATTCACTTTAATAATTCATACTTTAATAATTCACTTTAATAATTCATACTTTAATAATTTGCTTTAATAATTTATACTTTAATAATTCACTTTAATAATTCATACTTTAATAATTCACTTTAATAATTCAAAAAATCTATTATAAATAGAATTCAATAGATTTCATTATTTTATAGAAACTTGAAAATATATTTCTCTAAACTCTCTCAATCGATTTACATATATATACATTTACTCCGTATTATTTCAAGATATTATTAGTATACATAAAATACTACGACGGAGTTATCTTCAGGCGATTTCAAAATAAGTTTTCAAACGGGATAGAGCTACGAAAATTATGGGTTATAGCTATGGAGGTTATGGGTATTGTTCGAGGGTATTGCTCGGGAGGTCAACCTAGCGTTTATCATTTTCGTTGCGTCTACGTACTTTCCTACAATATTGATACGTGACCATCCATATCTTATCTTTTATATATTAATAGTGTATCCCTGACTAGTGGTCGAGTATATAGGATTATTATAACAACCCTCATATTTCCATACTTGAATTGACTAATTTGCCCCTAGGTTGTTATCCATACTTAATATATGATTAAAATCGACGTTCATTAAATATATTTTTTTTGTCGACACGTTTGTTAACTAAAGTTTATACTAATTATATAAAAATATCTTTAGTTAATATTAATATTAATGTGTATTATATATAAAACTATATGTAACATAATTATTAATTAAATGATAAGTTATTTTAATCATTATTTATATTTTTAGCTTATAAAAAATAAGAATTTTTTATATAAATTAAATAATGAGACCATGAATTTTGACTAAATATTTTCAAAAACAAAAAACTTATTAAAAACATTTTTAACATGTTTTTATTTTTTTGTCAAAATTGGCACCTTTATTTTATTTTATTTTTTTTTCTTTTCACCAACCATTTTTCCCTATAAATACATGACTCCTTATTCATTTTTTCTTGCCAAAAACAAAAACTTAAGTTATTCCCTCAAAACCTTGAAGAAAATTTGAGGTACTTTCTATTTTTTTTTAATATTGTCGATTATATTTATATTTATTATATATTATTTTAAAATTTGAAATTAATTATGTTTATATGTTATAATTAGTATTATAAGTATTATGATATATAAAAATAATTTTGATAATTTATGAAATATTATTTATAATTAAATACGAAATATGTAGTATTTAAACGTAAAAACAATGTAAAATTCGTAATAAATATTTTTAACCAAAAATAAAATATATATAACTTTTTTATGAGTTTATAAAACTTATATAGATCTAAAAATATTATAAAAATAATTACTTGGGTTGAATTGGTAATTATTATATGATTAAACTCTATTATTATGTAATTCGAAGGTAAATTAAGAATAAATATAAAATAATAAAAAATATTTTTTAAATATTTTTTCTACAGGTTATTAGACTGATAGAAACTTATAAAAATTATAAAAAATTTTTTTGGGTTTATTTAGTAATTATGTAGAATTAAACTTGTTTTGTGAATAAAATAAGGGTAAAAACAAAAATAAATACAAAAATAGAATAAAAATGTTTTCTTAAATTTTTCTACTAATCTATATGATTAACTACAACTATAAAAACTATGTATATAATTTTTAGATATTTAATTAATTATTTAGACATTTTTTGGATAATGTTCGATTAATAAAATACTATTATTCTTGAAGTAATTTAGGTATTTATTTAAAGGTAATTATATTTAATATATATAAGACATACTAAGGTATAATAACTAAATATTAAATAATGCTTAGGTTATATTATCATTATTAAGTACATTAATAATTCGTTGTGTGTATACACCTAAAATGTGAAGGTTATAATTAAAAGATAACGTGCACTTTATACGAACCTCACCGCTACTTGTGGCCTAGGGTGGTCCTTGTTGCCTTATGGGAATCGCTTGTGGATTTCAAATGCCATGACTTAGATTCTGGTCAAGAATCCTGGGCGCCCGGTAACAACAGATCATTTGAGTGACTTGCATAATAGCAACGAAGTTTGAGCAAGATTGTACAACATCTTTGTGAAGAATTATAACCCGAACTACTTTAAACTAGGAGCTTACTATAAGTGAAAGCTTTCCATAAATAGTAGGTTTCTAAAAATAGAAACTTTTGAGAAATAGAAACTTTTCTCGAAAACCGTCACTGTTAATATAGTTGCTATATTAATAAACAAACTTTATGTCTGTTAGACATTAACTAATCAAAAATTATATCTCTAGGTTAAGATCTCCGATCACTTACTCCGTTCATTCTTCTTTGCGTGGAATAACTTACTTGCTACTAAGGTGAACTTCATAGCCCCACTTTTTACTATTTCGTAACTGTTTTTATAACTTTTGGGGTGAGACACATGCTTGCTTTATAATTGTTTTACGCTTAGACACAAGTACTAAATTGTTAACTATGCTGTCATGCTTTGATTCATGCTAAATCCCTACCGTAATATCGTCAATTGCTACGTTTAAATACAAACTTAATTATTGTGAGTAGTCCTATTGAGAGTAACGTCTCTAACCATTTGACCGCTGATCTTTGGTTACATAATAATAATTCCACGACACTGACAGTACAAGGTGTCACAGGGTAAATTTTGTTTAGTAGCGATATTACAAACTGCAGCAACACTTTTAGATTGATATTTCTCTGTCAATCAACTTTAAACTAAATCTTGTGATCTATCATTATTATCAAAATCATTGTTTATGATAAACCTATGAACTCACCAACCTTTTGGTTGACACTTTTAAGCATATTTTATCTCAGGTACTTATATATTATGCTTCCACTGTAGAACTTTGATGTACTTATAAGTCAAGCCATGCACTGGGACCAGAGTTAATATCTGCGTCAATGTCGATTTTGATGGGGTGTTACAGTTGGTATCAGAGCGGTGGTTGTAGGGAACTAGGCAGTCTTAATGTGAATAACCCAGATTAATAGGGTGCATTAAAGTCTAGTCTACAGCCTGACCTATAGCTTTAAGATATTATTACTTGCATTATACATATACATATCTCTTATTCTGTAACTCCAAGAGGAAACTCCCATTGTGATTCAAAATATTCTATAACTCACGTGAGTTATCTTTATAAACCTACCTTGGTTAAGGGAACCAAGGGATGTCACTCATGATTTCTGAAATTCTTGACATTCCTATATCATCTACCATGGTTTTGTGTATTACGTCTGTATTACATGAAATGTTATCTATGATTTTTGAAATTTCTATGTTTGTTACTACTCATACTCAAACGTATATAACTCTCTGTTATATTACGTACCTATGTGCCCTTATGCCTTTGAGCATTGGTTTGCGAATCGGAAAATGTCATTATTGGCTAATAAAGATTCTCGATAACTCAACGACATTATAATGTCATCACTATTCATATTCATTACTTTTAAATTTTTGTTTTCTCGTTATTTTTGATCATTGAACTTTCTTGACGGGTGGCGTCTACGAAACTCTAGAATGGAAGGGTTTGGATTACCGATTTAAATGATCCTATAGCTCAAGCCCCTAGACCTGTATAGGCCATTACGAATTGAAAGTCTTTAATCGAAAGTTTATCTGATTACATACTTATCATTTTTAATTTAGACATGTCATACTGCAATTATTGCATAAATAGAGTATAGACAAATCATATCTTATCATATCTATCCCAATAGACTTTATCTAACAGATTTCCTAAATTTCCTCTGTAAATTACGAAAATCTTTTTGCTATATATACGTATTCAATGAGACAGATATATCATTCAATATTCAACACTCATCTCATATCGAAACCTTTATTCGATCATATAATATGGATTTCTTACTTGATTCCTCGAACTCCTCGAGCTCCAATGGCAGTGTAACCGGAATGAACCAACCAATTAGTCATCATCTTTTCTGGATGAATTGGGGGTGGGTTCGAAGCTGACTTAATCAGTGGAGAAGTGAAGAAGGTGATCCTTTTAACCCACCACATTGCCCTATTGGCGAAGAACTAGTAGCACTTACCGGCGAACCAGTTCGGAACACCATTTTCACCCTCATTTCCAGGATATCCCGCCACGATTATATAATATCTAGAATTCTAGATCTTATTCATCCACTCGTCTAAACCGCCAATCATCCCGGCGTGATTGAAGAAGTCAACGAGCTTCGCGCTCGAGTGGTGGCTTTGGAGAATATGATGCACAACTTGCAAGCATCACAAGCATCACAGGCACCACCAGTATCAGCAATAGCAACACCACTAGCAGTACCACCAACATCACAAACACCGCAAGCACTGTAAGCACCAGCAGCACCATAAGCTCTGCAAACTCCGGAATCACTGTAGATATCAACATCACAATCACCAATGAGTATGTTTTAATAACGAGTTATGAAGTATTAACTCATTATTTCCAAAGAATTTATATATTATATAAATATGAATCTTGGAAAAACCATAATGTATCTTTTCGTACTAAGCTATTACGTGTGAATTTTAACTGGTAGGTACTACTTGATTAATTCATATCACTAATATGCTATGATGTACATCCTTCGCTAATGACTTAACAATCGTTAACTGTAATCTCTGTTTCAACTCAATAAATTCTATTTCATAATAAACCAAGTGTATTATTCAAATACATGTTTAATTGTAAACTTTCATTTTCAATGTACTCGAAACTTTCCAGAAAACATCATTCATACCTTGCGAAATTCACAAGAATTCCACGAGCACCAACATCATTCACCGAGGAAATATCAATAAAAAATTGAATAATGAAGCATTGATTCATAATTTCATTTATGATGAAGAGATAATCCACGAAGATTACGAAATTTCTAAAGTTTTAAAGATTATTCATTTCTATATCCAGTCGAAAATGAAATGAGTTTAATATTATATTAACTCATTAAATCTGTATTACCTCTCAAGAAAATATACATACATATATCTTCATAAAGACTGTAATAAAATTCTCTTGAACAAAATATTACTTGTGAAATTTTAACGGGTAGGTAATACCCGAGAAATATATAACTTCACAATTAATATATAACACTCTTCAATTTGATTCAAAGATCATTAACTATACTCACTATCTTCACAGCGATACACAATCATTTCATACAAATTCAATTACATATCCTGATTTTGACAGAACAGAATCTAAGTCAAAGATTTAACAAGTGATATCACTCTTAGATCCCTACATCTTTCAAAGCTATACTTTGACTTCAAAACTGTGCTAGAAGATCACTTCTATTCATAAAACCTAGAAAAATATTCATGTCCATCAAAATACTAGAACATCATATGTATCTTGACAATTAAAATCTTCATTCAAACCTTTCAAAGTCTTGAAAACACCTCAGATTGATAACCGATGATTCGGTTATGATAACTTTGAATGCTGATGAAGCAGAAAAACTGTAAATGGTCGTAATGGCTAAAAATTTGATAATAAAGAATGATGTGTTGAAAAAGCTCTGATTTGGAACTGAAAAACGGATTGAGCAAAACTATGAAGGAGACTGTTGATAAATCATAAAGAATAAATCTACCTTCAAAGAATCCAAATGATTCAGTGTCTGCTGATGTAGTGACCCGAACTTTTCCATGTTTATATATATTAATTGAGATTGTTATTTACATGATTAAATGTTTCCAACATGTTAAGCAATCAAACTTGTTAAGACTTGATTAATTGAAATATGTTTCATATAGACAATTGACCACCCAAGTTGACCGGTGATTCACGAACGTTAAAACTTGTAAAAACTATATGATGACATATATATGAATATATATATAGTTAACATGATACTATGATAAGTAAACATATCATTAAGTATATTAACAATGAACTACATATGTAAAAACAAGACTACTAACTTAATGATTTTTAAACGAGACATATATGTAACGATTATCGTTGTAAAGACATTTAATGTATATATATCATATTAAGAGATATTCATACATGATAATATCATGATAATATAATAATTTAAAATCTCATTTGATATTATAAACATTGGGTTAACAACATTTAACAAGATCGTTAACCAAAAGGTTTCAAAACAACACTTACATGTAACGACTAACGATGACTTAACGACTCAGTTAAAATGTATATACATGTAGTGTTTTAATATGTATTTATACTATTTTGAAAGACTTTAATACACTTATCAAAATACTTCTACTTAACAAAAATGCTTACAATTACATCCTCGTTCAGTTTCATCAACAATTCTACTCGTATGCACCCGTATTCGTACTCGTACAATACACAGCTTTTAGATGTATGTACTATTGGTATATATACTCCAATGATCAGCTCTTAGCAGCCCATGTGAGTCACCTAACATATGTGGGAACCATCATTTGGCAACTAGCATGAAATATCTCATAAAATTACAAAAATATGAGTAATCATTCATGACTTATTTACATGAAAACAAAAATACATATCCTTTATATCTAATCCATACACCAACGACCAAAAACACCTACAAACACTTTCATTCTTCAATTTTCTTCATCTAATTGATCTCTCTCAAGTTCTATCTTCAAGTTCTAAGTGTTCTTCATAAATTCTACAAGTTCTAGTTACATAAAATCAAGAATACTTTCAAGTTTGCTAGCTCACTTCCAATCTTGTAAGGTGATCATCCAACCTCAAGAAATCTTTGTTTCTTACAGTAGGTTATCATTCTAATACAAGGTAATAATCATATTCAAATTTTGGTTCAATTTCTATAACTATAACAATCTTATTTCAAGTGATGATCTTACTTGAACTTGTTTTCGTATCATGATTCTGCTTCAAGAACTTCGAGCCAACCAAGGATCCGTTGAAGCTAGATCCATTTTTCTCTTTTCCAGTAGGTTTATCCAAGGAACTTAAGGTAGTAATGATGTTCATAACATCATTCGATTCATACATATAAAGCTATCTTATTCGAAGGTTTAAACTTGTAATCACTAGAACATAGTTTAGTTAATTCTAAACTTGTTCGCAAACAAAAGTTAATCCTTCTAACTTGACTTTTAAAATCAACTAAACACATGTTCTATATCTATATGATATGCTAACTTAATAATTTAAAACCTGGAAACACGAAAAACACCGTAAAACCGGATTTACGCCGTCGTAGTAACACCGCGGGCTGTTTTGGGTTAGTTAATTAAAAACTATGATAAACTTTGATTTAAAAGTTGTTATTCTGAGAAAATGATTTTTATTATGAACATGAAACTATATCCAAAAATTATGGTTAAACTCAAAGTGGAAGTATGTTTTCTAAAATGGTCATCAAGACGTCGTTCTTTCGACTGAAATGACTACCTTTACAAAAATGACTTGTAACTTATTTTTCCGACTATAAACCTATACTTTTTCTGTTTAGATTCATAAAATAGAGTTCAATATGAAATCATAGAAATTTGATTCACTCAAAACGGATTTAAAATGAAGAAGTTATGGGTAAAACAAGATTGGATAATTTTTCTCATTTTAGCTACGTGAAAATTGGTAACAAATCTATTCCAACCATAACTTAATCAACTTGTATTGTATATTATGTAATCTTGAGATACCATAGACACGTATACAATGTTTCGACCTATCATGTCGACACATCTATATATATTTCGGAACAACCATAGACACTCTATATGTGAATGTTGGAGTTAGCTATACAGGGTTGAGGTTGATTCCAAAATATATATAGTTTGAGTTGTGATCAATACTGAGATACGTATACACTGGGTCGTGGATTGATTCAAGATAATATTTATCGATTTATTTCTGTACATCTAACTGTGGACAACTAGTTGTAGGTTACTAACGAGGACAGCTGACTTAATAAACTTAAAACATCAAAATATATTAAAAGTGTTGTAAATATATTTTGAACATACTTTGATATATATATATATATATATTGTTATAGGTTCGTGAATCAACCAGTGGCCAAGTCTTACTTCCCGACGAAGTAAAAATCTGTGAAAGTGAGTTATAGTCCCACTTTTAAAATCTAATATTTTTGGGATGAGAATACATGCAGGTTTTATAAATGATTTACAAAATAGATACAAGTACGTGAAACTACATTCTATGGTTGAATTATCGAAATCGAATATGCCCCTTTTTATTAAGTCTGGTAATCTAAGAATTAGGGAACAGACACCCTAATTGACGCGAATCCTAAAGATAGATCTATTGGGCCTAACAAACCCCATCCAAAGTACCGGATGCTTTAGTACTTCGAAATTTATATCATATCCGAAGGGTGTCCCGGAATGATGGGGATATTCTTATATATGCATCTTGTTAATGTCGGTTACCAGGTGTTCACCATATGAATGATTTTTATCTCTATGTAAGGGATGTATATTGAAATATGAAATCTTGTGGTCTATTGTTACGATTTGATATATATAGGTTAAACCTATAACTCACCAACATTTTTGTTGACGTTTAAAGCATGTTTATTCTCAGGTGAATACTAAGAGCTTCTGCTGTTGCATACTAAAATAAGGACAAGATTTGGAGTCCATGTTTGTATGATACTATGTAAAAACTGCATTCAAGAAACTGATTTCGATGTAACATATTTGTATTGTAAACCATTATGTAATGGTCGTGTGTAAACAGGATATTTTAGATTATCATTATTTGATAATCTACGTAAAGCTTTTTAAACCTTTATTTATGAAATAAAGGTTATGGTTTGTTTTAAAAATGAATGCAGTCTTTGAAAAACGTCTCATATAGAGGTCAAAACCTCGCAACGAAATCAATTAATATGGAACGTTTTTAATCAATAAGAACGGGACATTTCAGTTGGTATCCGAGCGTTGGTCTTAGAGAACCAGAATTTTGCATTAGTATATCTTATCGAGTTTGTTAGGATGCATAGTGAGTCTGGACTTCAACCGTGTTTACTTGAAAAATGATTGCTTAACAAATTTTTTGGAAACTATATATTTTTAACATGTGAATATTATGTGATATATTAATCTCTTAACGCGTTTGATATTATGTGATAGATGTCTACCTCTAGAACAAGTCCCATTGACTCACCTAATAATAATGAAGAGTCAAATGTAAATTGGAATGATTCGTGGACGGATTCACAAGTTTCCGAAGAGGAACCGGAAGAAGAGTCGGAACCGGAAGAAGAATCGGAACCGGAAGAAGAATCGGAACCGGATGAAGAAACAGAACCGGTGGGGGAAATAATAAAACGGTTAAGTAAAAGAAAATCCTCAACCAACCGACCAAGGTTAATTATGGTCAATGGTGTTTCCGCCAAGGAAGCAAAATATTGGGAGGATTACCAATTCTCCGATGAATCGGATTCCGACGAGAATTCCGATGATGTTATAGAAATTACCCCAACTGAATTTAAAAAGGCAAAAGAAAATAATAAGGGAAAGGGCATAAAAATAGAGAAATCTAATTCCAACCCCGATGAACTTTATATGTATCGTCAACCCCCGAAGTCCTAAAGTTGTAACAATGACCCTGGAACCTCTAAACCACCAGGTTTTTCTAAACCAATGTGGAAAACGACGGCTCGTATTAGGGGAACATCATATATCCCTAGAAACTTGGCAAAACGAACCAAAACCGAAGAAGAAGAAACAAGCGAGTCGGAATAAGATAGTTGTATTCGTGTGGTGTAATATATGTAATATAGTGTGCTTATGCTTTATGATATATGTAAAAATTGCTTGTATTAATAAGTATTTTTTTTATGAATCTAACTCTTGTCTATTTTACAGTATAAAAACACAAAATGGATAGACAACCCAATATTTTAAGAGACCTACCCGGAGACATGATTGATGAAATCTTGTCTAGAGTCGGTCAGAATTCCTCGGCACAACTATTTAAGGCGAGATCAGTTTGTAAGACATTCGAAGAACGTTCCAAGAATGCCTTGGTTTATAAAAGGCTTTCGTTCGAAAGATGGGGGATATCACATTGGGATATCCATAAGTTACGATGTGTTTACTTTGACGC
Organism: Rutidosis leptorrhynchoides; assembly: GCF_046630445.1. Classification (NCBI taxonomy): domain Eukaryota; kingdom Viridiplantae; phylum Streptophyta; class Magnoliopsida; order Asterales; family Asteraceae; genus Rutidosis; species Rutidosis leptorrhynchoides. The sequence continues at coordinate 167,728,178 of NC_092343.1, forward strand.
ATATATTGCGGGGAACCCAAATGCTATTTTACGCAATGGGTTAAGAAATTATTTTGACTCAATATATCCGAATATTGGACTTCGTGATTTAGAAAAAGTGGCTAACATGCAACATAAAGAAGCATGTTATGCTTACAGATTAGTAATGTTCGCTTCTCACCAAAGTGAGAACAAGAACATCGGGCTACAACTATTAAACAAAACGTTCCCACAAGTGACGGAGTCGGTAATTGGGGTAAGAAATGAGGTTTTTAGATTGTTACGAGACTGTTGGACATTACGTAACCCTCGTCCCTTTGACGACGTTACAACACGCTGTCTTATCAACGGCCATAACGGTTATGTTCCACAAGACCAAGGATGGGAAGTAATCCTAGTAAAACCAGAATGCATGACTTGTTTCTGGACGTATGAATTACGTGTCTTTATTGCCTTTGCTGAACGACTTGTGTACTAGCTAGAATTATCTTCACAACCATCTTGTATCAAATTTATTGTGTGCTATATTTCATGCTATATGTAAAATAAGCGGTATTGTAAGTTTGTAAAATATTGTGTAAAAGTTTGAACGCGAAATATTATTATAATCAGTTTTTCATATAGAATTGTAGTAGTTGAATTGTATATTAGCTACTAAGTATGAACTTAACGGGTAGGTACAACCCGAATTTAAACTTATAAAATGCTAATATGAAGAAAAAGCTTTTATAAATAAGTTCACATTATGCTACGAAATACTATTAACTACTCTTAATATTCTGTAAGATTAACCTGTTCCTTTTAACTATTTTGAAGGAAATGGCACCGACTACTCGACACACTGTGAATATGAATGAAGAGGAATTCCGTACTTTTCTAGCTTCAAACATAGCAGCAGTACAGGCTGCGCTACATACCAACAATAACCTTGGATCTAGCAGTACAGGAAATCGTGTAGGATGCACCTACAAAGAATTCACTGCCTGCAAACCTTTGGAATTTGATGGAACCGAAGGACCGATCGGATTGAAACGGTGGACCGAGAAGGTCGAATCGGTGTTTGCCATAAGTAAGTGTACTGAAGAGGAAAAAGTGAAGTACGCTACACATTCCTTCACAGGTTCTGCGTTAACATGGTGGAATACCTATCTAGAGCAAGTGGGACAAGACGATGCGTACGCACTACCGTGGTCAGCATTCAAGCACTTGATGAACGAGAAGTACCGTCCCAGAACCGAGGTCAATAAGCTCAAGACAGAACTTAGAGGGTTACGAACCCAAGGATTTGATATTACCACGTACGAAAGACGATTCACAGAATTGTGCCTATTGTGTCCGGGAGCATTCGAAGATGAGGAAGAGAAGATCCACGCGTTTGTGAAAGGATTACCGGAAAGAATCCAAGAAGATATAAGTTCACACGAGCCCGCCTCCATACAACAGGCATGTAGAATGGCGCACAAACTAGTGAACCAGATTGAAGAAAGAATTAAAGAACAGACAGCTGAAGAGGCCAATGTGAAGCAAGTCAAAAGAAAGTGGGAGGAAAACGGTGATAAGAATCACCAATACAACAACAATAGCAATTACAACAATAATCGCAACAATTATCCCAACAATCGCAACATCAATCGCAACTACAACAAATGGCCTAACAACAACAACAACAACAACAACAGCAACTACAACAATCATCCCAACAATAATAATAACCGCAACAACAACAACAATCAGAAGCAGCTATGCCAAAGGTGTGAAAAGTATCACTCGGGGTTCTGCACCAAATTTTGCAACAAGTGTAAAAGAAATGGTCATAGCGCGGTGAAGTGTGAGGTCTACGGACCAGGGGTTAATAGAACGAAAGGAATAAATGGTGTCGGAACGAGTAATGGCGGAGCAAGTAGTGTCGGAGCAAGTTATGCCAATGTAGTTTGTTATAAATGTGGAAAACCGGGCCACATTATTAGAAATTGCCCGAACCAGGAGAACACGAATGGACAAGGCCGCGGAAGAGTTTTCAATATTAATGCGGCAGAGGCACAGGAAGACCCGGAGCTTGTTACGGGTACGTTTCTTATTGACAATAAATCTGCTTACGTTTTATTTGATTCGGGTGCGGATAGAAGCTATATGAGTAGAGATTTTTGTGCTAAATTAAGTTGTCCATTGACGCCTTTAGATAGTAAATTTTTACTTGAATTAGCAAATGGTAAATTAATTTCAGCAGATAATATATGTCGGAATCGAGAAATTAAACTGGTTAGCGAAACATTTAAGATTGATTTGATACCAGTAGAGTTAGGGAGTTTTGATGTGATAATCGGTATGGACTGGTTGAAAGAAGTGAAAGCAGAGATTGTTTGTTACAAAAATGCAATTCGCATTATACGAGAAAAAGGAAAACCCTTAATGGTGTACGGAGAAAAGGGCAACATGAAGCTACATCTTATTAGTAATTTGAAGGCACAAAAACTAATAAGAAAAGGTTGCTATGCTGTTCTAGCACACGTCGAGAAAGTACAAACTGAAGAAAAGAGCATCAATGATGTTCCCATTGCAAAAGAATTTCCCGATGTATTTCCGAAAGAATTACCGGGATTACCCCCACATCGATCCGTTGAATTTCAAATAGATCTTGTACCAGGAGCTGCACCAATAGCTCGTGCTCCTTACAGACTCGCCCCCAGCGAGATGAAAGAACTGCAAAGCCAATTACAAGAACTTTTAGAGCGTGGTTTCATTCGACCAAGCACATCACCGTGGGGAGCTCCTGTTTTGTTTGTCAAGAAGAAAGATGGTACATTCAGGTTGTGTATCGACTACCGAGAGTTGAACAAACTTACCATCAAGAACCGCTACCCACTACCGAGAATTGACGACTTATTTGATCAACTACAAGGCTCGTCTGTTTATTCAAAGATTGACTTACGTTTCGGGTATCATCAAATGCGGGTGAAAGAAGATGATATTCCAAAGACTGCTTTCAGAACACGTTACGGTCATTACGAGTTTATGGTCATGCCGTTTGGTTTAACTAATGCACCAGCTGTGTTCATGGACCTTATGAATCGAGTGTGTGGACCATACCTTGACAAGTTTGTCATTGTTTTCATTGATGACATACTTATTTACTCAAAGAATGACCAAGAACACGGTGAACATTTGAGAAAGGTGTTAGAAGTATTGAGGAAGGAAGAATTGTACGCTAAGTTTTCAAAGTGTGCATTTTGGTTGGAAGAAGTTCAATTCCTCGGTCACATAGTGAACAAAAAAGGTATTAAGGTGGATCCGGCAAAGATAGAAACTGTTGAAAAGTGGGAAACCCCGAAAACTCCGAAACACATACGCCAGTTTTTAGGACTAGCTGGTTACTACAGAAGGTTCATCCAAGACTTTTCCAGAATAGCAAAACCCTTGACTGCATTAACGCATAAAGGGAAGAAATTTGAATGGAATGATGAACAAGAGAAAGCGTTTCAGTTATTGAAGAAAAAGCTAATTACGGCACCTATATTGTCATTGCCTGAAGGGAATGATGATTTTGTGATTTATTGTGATGCATCAAAGCAAGGTCTCGGTTGTGTATTAATGCAACGAACGAAGGTGATTGCTTATGCGTCTGGACAATTGAAGATTCCCGAACAAAATTATACGACGTATGATTTGGAATTAGGCGCGGTTGTTTTTGCATTAAAGACTTGGAGGCACTACTTATATGGGGTTAAAAGTATTATATATACCGACCACAAAAGTCTTCAACACATATTTAATCAGAAACAACTGAATATGAGGCAGCGTAGGTGGATTGAATTATTGAATGATTATGACTTTGAGATTCGTTACCACCCGGGGAAGGCAAATGTGGTAGCCGATGCCTTGAGCAGGAAGGACAGAGAACCCATTCGAGTAAAATCTATGAATATAATGATTCATAATAACCTTACTACTCAAATAAAGGAGGCGCAACAAGGAGTTTTAAAAGAGGGAAATTTAAAGGATGAAATACCCAAAGGATCGGAGAAGCATCTTAATATTCGGGAAGACGAAACCTGGTATAGGGCTGAAAGGATTTGGGTACCAAAATTTGGAGATATGAGAGAAATGGTACTTAGAGAAGCTCATAAAACCAGATACTCAATACATCCTGGAACGGGGAAGATGTACAAGGATCTCAAGAAACATTTTTGGTGGCCGGGTATGAAAGCTGATGTTGCTAAATACGTAGGAGAATGTTTGACGTGTTCTAAGGTCAAAGCTGAGCATCAGAAACCATCAGGTCTACTTCAACAACCCGAAATCCCGGAATGGAAATGGGAAAACATTACCATGGATTTCATCACTAAATTGCCAAGGACTCCAAGTGGTTTTGATACTATTTGGGTAATAGTTGATCGTCTCACCAAATCAGCACACTTCCTGCCAATAAGAGAAGATGACAAGATGGAGAAGTTAGCACGACTGTATTTGAAGGAAGTCGTCTCCAGACATGGAATACCAATCTCTATTATCTCTGATAGGGATGGCAGATTTATTTCAAGATTCTGGCACACATTACAGCAAGCATTAGGAACTCGTCTAGACATGAGTACTGCCTATCATCCACAAACTGATGGGCAGAGTGAAAGGACGATACAAATGCTTGAAGACATGCTACGAGCATGTGTTATTGATTTCGGAAACAGTTGGGATCGACATCTACCATTAGCAGAATTTTCCTACAACAACAGCTACCATTCAAGCATTGAGATGGCGCCATTTGAAGCACTTTATGGTAGAAAGTGCAGGTCTCCGATTTGTTGGAGTGAAGTGGGGGATAGACATATTACGGGTCCGGAGATTATACAAGAAACTACCGAGAAGATCATCCAAATTCAACAACGGTTGAAAACCGCCCAAAGTCGACAAAAGAGCTACGCTGACATTAAAAGAAAAGATATAGAATTTGAAATTGGAGAGATGGTCATGCTTAAAGTTGCACCTTGGAAAGGCGTTGTTCGGTTTGGTAAAAGAGGGAAATTAAATCCAAGGTATATTGGACCATTCAAGATTATTGATCGTGTCGGACCAGTAGCTTACCGACTTGAGTTACCTCAGCAACTCGCGACTGTACATAACACTTTCCACGTCTCGAATTTGAAGAAATGTTTTGCTAAAGATGATCTCACTATTCCGTTAGATGAAATCCAAATCAACGAAAAACTTCAATTCATCGAAGAACCCGTCGAAATAATGGATCGTGAGGTTAAAAGACTTAAGCAAAACAAGATACCAATTGTTAAGGTTCGATGGAATGCTCGTAGAGGACCCGAGTTCACCTGGGAGCGTGAAGATCAGATGAAGAAGAAATACTCGCATCTATTTCCAGAAGATTCGTCAACACCTTCAACAGCTTAAAATTTCGGGACGAAATTTATTTAACGGGTAGGTACTGTAGTGACCCGAACTTTTCCATGTTTATATATATTAATTGAGATTGATATTTACATGATTAAATGTTTCCAACATGTTAAGCAATCAAACTTTTTAAGACTTGATTAATTGAAATATTTTTCATATAGACAATTGACCACCCAAGTTGACCGGTGATTCACGAACGTTAAAACTTGTAAAAACTATATGATGACATATATATGGATATATATATAGTTAACATGATACTATGATAAGTAAACATATCATTAAGTATATTAACAATGAACTACATATGTAAAAACAAGACTACTAACTTAATGATTTTTAAACGAGACATATATGTAACGATTATCGTTGTAAAGACATTTAATGTATATATATCATATTAAGAGATATTCATACATGATAATATCATGATAATATAATAATTTAATATCTCATTTGATATTATAAACATTGGGTTAACAACATTTAACAAGATCGTTAACTTAAAGGTTTCAAAACAACACTTACATGTAACGACTAACGATGACTTAACGACTCAGTTAAAATGTATATACATGTAGTGTTTTAATATGTATTTATACACTTTTGAAAGACTTCAATACACTTATCAAAATACTTCTACTTAACAAAAATGCTTACAATTACATCCTCGTTCAGTTTCATCAACAATTCTACTCGTATGCACCCGTATTCGTACTCGTACAATACACAGCTTTTAGATGTATGTACTATTGGTATATACACTCCAATGATCAGCTCTTAGCAGCCCATGTGAGTCACCTAACATATGTGGGAACCATCATTTGGCAACTAGCATGAAATATCTCATAAAATTACAAAAATATGAGTAATCATTCATGACTTATTTACATGAAAACAAAATTACATATCCTTTATATCTAATCCATACACCAACGACCAAAAACACCTACAAACACTTTCATTCTTCAATTTTCTTCATCTAATTGATCTCTCTCAAGTTCTATCTTCAAGTTCTAAGTGTTCTTCATAAATTCTACAAGTTCTAGTTACATAAAATCAAGAATACTTTCAAGTTTGCTAGCTCACTTCCAATCTTGTAAGGTGATCATCCAACCTCAAGAAATCTTTGTTTCTTACAGTAGGTTATCATTCTAATACAAGGTAATAATCATATTCAAACTTTGGTTCAATTTCTATAACTATAACAATCTTATTTCAAGTGATGATCTTACTTGAACTTGTTTTCGTATCATGATTCTGCTTCAAGAACTTCGAGCCAACCAAGGATCCGTTGAAGCTAGATCCATTTTTCTCTTTTCCAGTAGGTTTATCCAAGGAACTTAAGGTAGTAATGATGTTCATAACATCATTCGATTCATACATATAAAGCTATCTTATTCGAAGGTTTAAACTTGTAATCACTAGAACATAGTTTAGTTAATTCTAAACTTGTTCGCAAACAAAAGTTAATCCTTCTAACTTGACTTTTAAAATCAACTAAACACATGTTCTATATCTATATGATATGCTAACTTAATAATTTAAAACCTGGAAACACGAAAAACACCGTAAAACCGGATTTACGCCGTCGTAGTAACACCGCGGGCTGTTTTGGGTTAGTTAATTAAAAAATATGATAAACTTTGATTTAAAAGTTGTTATTCTGAGAAAATGATTTTTATTATGAACATGAAACTATATCCAAAAATTATGGTTAAACTCAAAGTGGAAGTATGTTTTCTAAAATGGTCATCAAGACGTCGTTCTTTCGACTGAAATGACTACCTTTACAAAAATTACTTGTAACTTATTTTTCCGACTATAAACCTATACTTTTTCTGTTTAGATTCATAAAATATAGTTCAATATGAAATCATAGAAATTTGATTCACTCAAAACGGATTTAAAATGAAGAAGTTATGGGTAAAACAAGATTGGATAATTTTTCTCATTTTAGCTACGTGAAAATTGGTAACAAATCTATTCCAACCATAACTTAATCAACTTGTATTGTATATTATGTAATCTTGAGATACCATAGACACGTATACAATGTTTCGACCTATCATGTTGACACATCTATATATATTTCGGAACAACCATAGACACTCTATATGTGAATGTTGGAGTTAGCTATACAGGGTTGAGGTTGATTCCAAAATATATATAGTTTGAGTTGTGATCAATACTGAGATACGTATACACTAGGTCGTGGATTGATTCAAGATAATATTTATCGATTTATTTCTGTACATCTAACTGTGGACAACTAGTTGTAGGTTACTAACGAGGACAGCTGACTTAATAAACTTAAAACATCAAAATATATTAAAAGTGTTGTAAATATATTTTGAACATACTTTGATATATATATATTGTTATAGGTTCTTGAATTAACCAGTGGCCAAGTCTTACTTCCCGACGAAGTAAAAATCTGTGAAAGTGAGTTATAGTCCCACTTTTAAAATCTAATATTTTTGGGATGAGAATACATGTAGGTTTTATAAATGATTTACAAAATAGACACAAGTACGTAAAACTACATTCTATGGTTGAATTATCGAAATCGAATATGCCCCTTTTTATTAAGTCTGGTAATCTAAGAATTAGGGAACAGACACCCTAATTGACGCGAATCCTAAAGATAGATCTATTGGGCCTAACAAACCCCATCCAAAGTACCGGATGCTTTAGTACTTCGAAATTTATATCATATCCGAAGGGTGTCCCGGAATGATGGGGATATTCTTATATATGCATCTTGTTAATGTCGGTTACCAGGTGTTCACCATATGAATGATTTTTATCTCTATGTATGGGATGTATATTGAAATATGAAATCTTGTGGTCTATTGTTACGATTTGATATATATAGGTTAAACCTATAACTCACCAACATTTTTGTTGACGTTTAAAGCATGTTTATTCTCAGGTGAATACTAAGAGCTTCCGCTGTTGCATACTAAAATAAGGACAAGATTTGGAATCCATGTTTGTATGATACTGTGTAAAAACTGCATTCAAGAAATTGATTTCGATGTAACATATTTGTATTGTAAACCATTATGTAATGGTCGTGTGTAAACAGGATATTTTAGATTATCATTATTTGATAATCTACGTAAAGCTTTTTAAACCTTTATTTATTAAATAAAGGTTATGGTTTGTTTTAAAAATGAATGCAGTCTTTGAAAAACCTCTCATATAGAGGTCAAAACCTCGCAACGAAATCAATTAATATGGAACGTTTTTAATCAATAAGAACGGGACATTTCAGCTGAAGTCTTTAGTAAATACTTTGCTCCTGACTCTAAACCTTTATGGACAAATCTTCTTTATCATCCTTCGATATTTGAAATTCTAAAATATCATCGTATCTTTCATTATAAATATCCTCGATATTTCTGAAGATATTTTCATAACTATTCTTATCTGAAATCATTTATCTCCTCGCGTTATCTGTATTACATCATAAAGTAAACTGTTTAGTTTCTATATTCTGTAAACCTTCGAGTTTAAATTATGAATGTTTTTGAAGAAGTGTTGGGAATTGAAGCATGAGTTAGTATAATATAATGACACTTGATCAACGTGATTATAATACAGTAAGTCATGCTGAGTTTCTAATGGAACGTGATAAAGGTTCACAGATCATACCCTCATCATGAACTATGTTACATAACTCTTTCATTCTATTTAACCTCTAAACATATCAAGAAAATATTTTTCTTGATGATTCGGTCTTTTTTGGATATTCTGGTAATTTGACAAATCAAATCGTGCTATTACCTTTCCTTTCTGCTTATAATCTTAGTTATGTTCTTTCGAACTACATACCTACAGACCCAGACGTCTTGATCGCTTTACTTAAAGTCGGGAAGAAGAAACAAAAGCATGGAACTCCGAAATATAAGAAAAAATATAAAGCCCAATAACAACACAGAAATTACAAACTGTGTATATATATGAGAATTGCAAGATAAAGACACGGGAGAATTAGAAATACTATAACCCCAAGGTAATAGTAGAAGTGAATAAATTCCTCAGGTGGTAAATGGAAAAGAAGAATGACAGATACGATAGCCAGGAAAATATCAAGAATCAGAACTGGATTAAGCATTTTCACAATCTTTGGAAGTATGGATTGAGGAAGAAAGTATAGGAGTGGTGAAAATAATGAAATGGGAGAAGTTAATTTATAGCAAAATTCTAGACACAGCAATCGAGGCAATTTACCGCATTTAATCAAAGAAAATCCTAATTTCCTTAATCACCGGAGAATCAGATCTTATAGATTACGAAAATTTTCTTTAAATCCCTTGAATTCCGGGAATCAACCGTGACTACGTCAAAAGTCAAGACGAATCTTTATTTCCTCATTTCACTCTTTTGTGATAACTTCACTCGGACTCTTCGCGTAATCGAATTGTTGTAATTATATTATTCAATGGTGATAAAACTCTATTTTTCAACTCATATTCATCATTAAAATATTCTTGTTGTCAACAATGACGATCTCTATCAAATTTCATGACTGTGATTTTCACGAACTCCTCTCTGTTTGTCTACCCTAGTGTTGTGGCATAAAACGCTCAAGGTTTTAAATGAGCTCAATAATATTCATAACACATTTCATGTATCCAATTTACTGAAATGACTTGTAAAATATCATCAGTACTTTCTGAGAAAACCTAATCAATGTCACTCGTGTTATTCCCTTGAATGACCTCCGCATTAATAATAAAATGCACTTCGTAGAAGAACCTGTAGAATTTATGGATCGTAAGATTTAAACGCTTGAAACAAAACAATATTCTATCCGTTGGAATTCACGAAAGGCCCCGAGTATACCTGGGAACGTGAAGACCAAATAAAACAAAAATATCCTCACATGTTTACAAACAATGCCAACTGATGGCAACAACTAAATTTTGGGACGAAATTTCCTTTAACGGGGAGGTACTATAACAACCATCATATTTCCATACTTGAATTGACTAATTTTCCCCTAGGGTTGTTATCCATACTTAATATATGATTAAAATCGACGTTCATTAAATATTTTTTTTTTGTCAACACGTTTGTTAACTAAAGTTTATACTAATTATATAAAATAACTTTAGTTAATATTATTATTAATGTGTATTATATATAAAACTATATGTAGCATAATAATTAATTAAATGATAAGTTATTTTAATCATTATTTATATTTTTAGCTTATAAAAAAATAAGATTTTTTTTATAAATTAAATAATGAGCCCATGAATTTTGACTAAATATCTTCAAAAACAAAAAACTTATTAAAAACATTTTTAACATGTTTTTATTTTTTTTGTCAAAATTGGCACCTTTATTTTAGTTTATTTTATTTTTCTTTTCACCAACCATTTTTATCTATAAATACATGGCTCCTCATTCATTTTTTCTTGCCAAAAACAAAAACTTAAGTTATTCTCTCAAAACCTTGAAGAAAATTTGAGGTACTTTCTATTTTTATTATTTTTTTAATATTGTCGATTATATTTATATTTATTATATATTATTTGTGAAATTCGAAATTAATTATGTTTATATGTTATAATTAGTATTATAAGTATTATATTGTATAAAATAATTTTGATAATTTATGAAATATTATTTATAATTAAATACGAATTATGTAGTATTTAAATGTAAAAACAATGTAAAATTTGTAATAAATATTTTTAACCAATAATAAAATATATATAAATTTTTTTTGAGTTTATAAAACTTATATAGATCTGTAAATATTATAAAAATAATAACTTGGGTCGAATTGGTAATTATTATATAAGTAAACTCTATTATTATGTAATTCGAAGGTAAATTAAGAATAAATATAAAAAAATAAAAAATATTTTTTAAATATTTTTTCTACAGGTTATTAGACTGATAGAAACTTATAAAAATTATAAAACTAAGTTTTTGAATTTATTTAGTAATTATGTAGAATTAAACTTTTTTATGAATAAAATAAGGGTAAAAACAAAAATAAATACAAAAATATAATAAAAATGTTTTCTTAAATTTTTCTACTAATCTATATGATTAACTAAGACTATAAAAATTATGTATATAATTTTTAGATATTTAATTAATTATTTAATACATTTTTTGGATAATGTTCGATTAATAAAACACTATTATTCTTGAAGTAATTTAGGTATTTATTTAAAGGTAATTATATTTAATATATATAAGATATACTAAGGTATAATAACTAAATATTAAATAATACTTAGGTTATATTATCATTATCAAGTACATTAATAATTCGTTGTGTGTATGCACCTATAACGTGAAGGTTATAATTAAAAGATAACGTGCACTTTATACGAACCTTACCGCTACTTGTGGCCTAGGGTGGTCCTTGTTGCCTTATGTGAACCTCTTGTGGATTTCGAATGCCATGACTTAGATTCTGGTCAAGAATCCTGGGCGCCCGGTAACAACAGATCATTCGAGTGACTTGCATAATAGCAACTAAGTTTGAGCAAGATTGTACAACATCTTTGTGAAGAATTATAACCCGAACTTCTTTAAACTAAGAGCTTACTATAAGTGAAAGCTTTCCATAAATAGTAGGTTTCTAAAAATAGAAACTTTTGAGAAATAGAAACTTTTCTCGGAAACCGTCACTGTTAATATAGTTGCTATATTAATAAACAAAATTTATGTCTGTTAGACATTAACTAATCAAAAATTATATCTCTAGGTTAAGATCTCCGATCACTTACTCCGTTCATTCTTCTTTGCGTGGAATAACTTACTTGCTACTAAGGTGAACTTCATAGCCCCACTTTTTACTGTTTCGTAACTGTTTTTATAACTTTTGGGGTGAGACACATGCTTGCTTTATAATTGTTTTATGCTTAGACACAAGTACTAAATTGTTAACTATGCTGTCATTCTTTGATTCATGCTAAATCCCTATCGTAATATCGTCAATTGCTACGTTTAAATGCAAACTTAATTATTGTGAGTAGGCATATTGAGAGTAACGTCTCTAACCATTTGACCGCTGGTCTTTGGTTACATAATAATGATTCCACGATACTGACAGTACAAGGTGTCAAAGGGTAAATTTTGTTTAGTAGCGATATTACAAACTGCAGCAATACTTTTAGATTGATATTTCTATATCAATCAACTTTAAACTAAATCTTGTGATCTATCATTATTATAAAAATCATTGTTTATGATAAACTTATGAACTCACCAACCTTTTGGTTAACACTTTTAAACATGTTTTGTCTCAGGTACTTATATATTATGCTTCCGCTGTAGAACTGTAAGCAGTACTTATAAGTCAAGCCATGCACTGGGACCAGAGTTAACATCTGCGTCAATGTCGATTTTGACGGGGTGTTACAGTTGGTATCAGAGCAGTGGTTGTAGGGAACTAGGCAGTCTTAATGTGGATAACCCAGATTAACAGGGTGCATTAAAGTCTAGTCTACAGCCTGACCTATAGTTTTAAGATATTATTACTTGCATTATACATATACATATCTCTTATTCTGTAACTCCGGGAGGAAACTCCCATTGTGATTCAACATATTCTATAACTCACGTGAGTTATCTTTATAAACCTACCTTGGTTAAGGGAACCAAGGGATGTCACTCATGATTTCTGAAATTCTTGACATTCCTATGTCATCTACCATGGTTTTGTGTATTACGTCTGTATTACATGAAATGTTATCTATGATTTTTGAAATTTCTATGTTTGTTACTACTCATACTCAAACGTATATAACTCCCTGTTATATTACGTACCTATGTGCCCTTATGCCTTTGTGCATTGGTTTGCGAACCAGAAAATGTCATTATTGGCTAATAAAGATTCTCGATAACTCAAAGACATTATAATGTCATCACTATTCATATTCATTACTTTTAAATTTTTGTTTTCTCGTTATTTTTGATCATTGAACTTTCTTAACGAGTGGCGTCTACGAAACTCTAGAATGGAAGGGTTTGGATTACCGATTTAAATGATCCTATAGCTCAAGCCCCTAGAACTGAATAGGCCATTACGAATTGAAAGTCTTTAATCGAAAGTTTATCTGATTACATACTTATCATTTTTAATCTAGACACGTCATACTGCAATTATTGCATAAATAGAGTATAGACAAATCATATCTTATCATATCTATCCCAATAGACTTTGTCTAACAGATTTCCTAAATTTTCTCCGTAAATTACGGAAATCTTTTTGCTATATATACGTATTCAAGGAGACAGATATATCATTCAGTATTCAACACTCATCTCATATCGAAACCTTTATTCGATCATATAATATGGATGATAATGCTAAAAACAAACATATATTTCATAGCATTATCCCTCAAGAAAGACAAGCTTTTAGTTGAAATTGTTCTATTTACAAGTAATATTCGTTTAAATAATAAAAGGTGAAGACAAAAGACAGATTCGACGAATTAAAGACACAAACGACCAAAAAGATCAAAAGTACAAACTACAATCAAAGTGGTTCAAATTATTGATGAGAAACGTCTCAAAATTACAAGAGTACGAGCCACGAAACGCAAAATACAAGATATTAAATTGTACGCAAGGACGTTCGAAAATCCAGAACCGGGACCAGAGTCAACTCTCAATGCTCGACGCAACGGACTAAAAATTACAAGTCAACTATGCACATAAATATAATATAATATTTAAATAATTCTTAAAATTATTTATATATTATATTTATTTATTAAACCGTCGGTAAAACAAGAAAACAAAATCATGTGACTGGATCCAGCTGGCCATGCGATCGCATGGCCTGGAGGCACAAAAGCCATGCGATCGCATGGCGTCCTGTAGCACGTCAGGTCGTATAAAGTTCGCGAGTTTTGGACGAATTTTTATATCTTTTTCTCTTCCTATCTATCAACGTATATATATTTATATTTATATTATAATTTTAATTTTAATTTTAAAATCTAAGAATAAGGGTATGTTAGCGAATGTTGTAAGGGTGAAAGTCAAAATTCTGTCCGTGTAACGCTACGCTATTTTTAATCATTGTAAGTTATGTTCAACCTTTTTAAATTAATGTCTCGTAGCTAAGTTATTATTATGCTTATTTAATGCCGAAGTAATAGTGATGTTGGGCTAAATATTAAAATTGGGTAATTGGGCTTTGTACCATAATTGGGGTTTGGATAAAAGAACGACACTTGTGAAAATTAGACTATGGGCTATTAATGGGTTTTATATTAACTTAACGATACCTCGTTAATTTAATATAAAGGTTATAATTTGACATATTTATATATAACCACATACGCTTGACTGGGTACGGTGGGCGGGATATCTATAAATACCAATAATTGTTCATTTAACCGGACACGGAACTGGATTAATAGTTAATAGACTTGTTGAAACAGGGGTGGATTACATTCAAGGGTAATTGGTGTAATTGTTAACAAAGTAGTAAAACCTTGGACTACACGTAGTCGATAACCTGGTGTATTCATTAAACAAAGTATTAAGACCTTGTTACAATTCGAATCGCCAATTAGTTGGAATATTTGACTTCGGGAATAAGAATAATTTGACGAAGACTTCCGCATTTTATGATTATGACTGATGGACTATTATGGACAAATCTGTATGGACATATCGAATAATCCAGGACAAAGGACAATTAACCCATGGTAATAAACTAAAATCAACACGTCAAACATCATGATTACGGAAGTTTAAATAAGCATAATTTCTTTATTTCGTATTTAATTGCACTTTTAATTATCGCACTTTTATTTACTGTCATTTTATTTAATTACGCTTTTATTTTATCGCACTTTTATTTATTGCAATTTCAGTATCGTTATTTATTTTACGCTTTAAATTAAGTTATATTTATTTTTAATATTTTACATTAGGTTTTAACTGCGACTAAAGTTTTAAAATTGACAAACCGGTCATTAAACGGTAAAATCCCCCTTTTATAATAATAATATTATTTATATATTTTTGTATTTTTACAATTATAAGTTAAAACTAATATAGCGTTAAACTTGGCTAAGATCCATGTGGAACGAACCGGACTTACTAAAAACTACACTACTGTACGATTAGGTACACTGCCTATAAGTATTATAGCAAGACTTAGGTATATTCACTCTATAAATAAATAAATAACTTGTGTAAAATTGTATCGTATTTAATATATTTTCCTTGTAAAAATATAACTATTTTATACACCACCTCGCACACATCAAGTATTTTTGGCGCTGCTGCCGGGGACACTAAAACGCCGAAAGCGAAACGCTATATATATAAAAAAAATTTTGAAAAAAGACTTTACTTCTTTTTAATTTACTTTTGTAAAAATACGCTTTTGTAAAAATACGTTTTAATTATTAAAAATACAAAAACCATAAAAAGAATAACAATATATTTATATTTTTAAGAGTTTGATAAAATATATAAATTATAAATATTTCTATTTCTATTTTTTGTTTGTAAAAATATAATTTTTTATTTAATTTATATAAATATTTTATATAAATATTAAAACAGAAATTTTTTTTTAAAAAAAGTAGTAAAAACCACTCGGCCCGATCACTGTTGCAGCCCAGGTTTTGGCCCGAATTCGCAAGCCATACGATCGCATGGAAAACCAACTAACACCTCATGCGATCGCATGAGGTGATTTGACTGGTCTAGTAACCTAGTCCGACCAGTTTATGGTTTAAATTAATTATAATTATTATTAAAACCCGAATTAGGTTATAATTATTTAATTATTTAGTTTAGTTTTATTATTTAGTTTGTTTTATTTAGTTTTAATCTAGTTTTAATTAATATATAAAATTAATAGTTTTATAAAATAAATAATATAAAAATAATATTTTTATAAAAATTGTACTTTTTACAACTTCAAGTTTATTTTTATATTTTATAACTTTTTATTTGTTTTAGCGTAATATTTGTATTGGTCGTTCGTATTTAGTTTTAAGTCATAGTTTTTGCCATAGTTATTTTTACTTCTAGATTTTTAGGCTTTACCGTAAAATCCCTTAAGTGCTTTTTCTTTAGACTAAGATTTAGGTGCTTTAGAATTTTGCGACGCCGTTTTAAGATTTTAGTACTTTTTAAGTTATTGCCGTTTTGGATATAGAATTTCTTTTAAGCTTTAATATTTTTAGACGCAACCTTTAATTCTTAGTTTTAGACTTTTAAGTTTCGACGCGCTACGTTCTTTTTATTATTTTTTTCGACCTTTTATTTTTCGACGTTTTTCGACGCGCTCTTTTTCTTTCTTATTTTTCGCCGCTCTAGTTTTTTTTTAGGACATAGAATTTTCTATTTCTTCCCTAAAATTTCTTTAAACTTCGACGAAAAATTATTTTAAGTGGTTAAATTGATAGACATCCAAAATTTTCTGGTTCGTAGTAATAGTTGGATTTGTTAGTGGCGAGTTGTGGGCTTCCGATTTAAAGGGTCCTGGCTACCTGCTGCATCTATTGGCTATTCGAAACATGGGCAAAATCAGAAAAATCTATTAATTTGATAACTTATATAATTTTTATATTTTATAACTAACAGGATATTCAGTGAATGCACCGAGCAAAACGTTCACCACCTGTTGTACGTTCACCACCTGTAACCAGATCAAGACATCTAGCCAATATTATCGCCGTTGATTTTTCTTTAGAATTGTCATCCAGTCGACCAAGTACTCCAATTCAAATTTCCGATAATCCATTTTTTGAACCCGACCTCACAATTGAGAATCTGGAGGATATTCAGGGACAATTCAGAGATCCTGAACCACTAATCTTACCTCCAGAACCACCAATCATTCAAACAGAGATTGTTGAGGAACAACCCATTAAATCAGAATCCTCTAGTGATTCAGATTCAACAAATTCAATCATGGAAAATATGGAACCTCTAAGTATGGAAGACCGAATGAGAGCTAAACGCATTGGCCAAGGTCACACAATTACTCAACCAGACATTAATGCGCCAGATTATGAAATTAAAAGACAAATCCTACACATGGTAACTAATCAATGCCAATATAGTGGTGCGCCGAAGGAAGATCCAAATGAACATCTTCGTACCTTTAATAGGATCTGTACTTTATTTAAAATCCGAGAAGTTGAGGATGAACAGATCTATCTCATGTTATTTCCCTGGACTTTAAAGGTAGAAGCCAAAGATTGGTTAGAATCGTTACCTGAAGGGGCGATTGATACATGGGATGTTTTAGTTGAAAAATTTCTTAAACAATTCTTTCCGGCATCTAAAGCCGTAAGACTTCAAGGAGAAATTGTTACGGTCACGCAAAAGCCAAATGAAACTCTATATAAAGCATGGACAAGATTTGGAAAGTTATTGAGAGGATGTCCGCAACATGGTTTAGACACTTGTCAAATAGTAAAAATATTCTACCAAGGATGCGACATCACTATAAGAAAAGACATCGATATAGCAACTGGTGGTTCTATTATGAAGAAAACCGCAACTGACGCTTACAAAATTATTGATAACACTGCTTCCCACTCACATGAGTGGCACCAAAAAAAGATATCGTTAGATCATCTAAAGCAGCTAGAGCCGATTCTAGCCATGACTTTGATTCCATTTCCGTAAAGATAGATGCTGTAAAGAGACGAATGGAAAAGATGACTAAAGATATTCATTCAATACGAATTAGTTGTGAGCAGTGTGGAGGACCACATTTGATAAAAGATTGTCTCAGTATTGAACTAACAATGGAACAAAGAGAGAATGTTTCATACAAAAACCAAAGGCCTGGAAATAATTATCAGAATAATTATCAACCGCCAAGACCAATCTACAATCAAAATCAGAACTATAACCCAAATGTTCCATACAACAACCAACAAGGTCCAAGCAATCAACAAGTATCTAACAATACTTACAATCAGCAAAGACCTAATTTTCAAAACAAACCACCACAAACCGATGATAAAAAGCCAAATTTAGAAGATATGATGTCAAAGCTAGTTGAATCTCAAACTCAATTTTTCACATCTCAGAAACAAACCAATGAACAAAATGCTCAAGTATTTAGAAATCAACAAGCTTCTATTCAAAATCTGGAACAAGAAGTGAGCAACCTAGCAAGGTTGATAGGTGAAAGAAAACCGGGAAGTTTACCTAGTGATACAAATGCTAACCCCCGGAATTAAACAGCTAAAGCCATTACCACAAGAAGTGGTATTACACTTAAACCACCTGAAATGCCTGTAATTTCTGATGAAGCTATTCCTACTCCACAAGAACCACAATCTGAGCAAGATAAGGAAACAGAATCGGTAGTTGAAAAGGTTAATGAAGATAACACAGTTAAGGCTAAACCTTATATTAAACCATACCAACCACCACTTCCATACCCTAGTAAAATGAGAAAAGAGAGACTTAAAGCCGAGCAATCCAAATTCTTGGATATGTTTAAACAAATAAATGTCAATATTCCTTTCATTGATGTGATTTCAGGAATGCCAAGATATGCTAAATTTCTGAAAGATCTACTCACAAATAGAAAGAAAATGGAAGAACTCTCGGTTGTTACTATGAATGCTAATTGCTCTGCAGTACTATTGAATAATATACCAGAAAAATTATCAGATCCAGGAAGTTTCACGATTCCATGTTTTCTGGGTAGTCTTAGTTCAATAGAAGCATTGGCAGATTTAGATGCTAGTATAAATTTAATGTCATATTCACTATACGCTAAACTAGACCTCGGAGAATTGAAACCAACACGAATAAGCATACAACTAGCCGATCGATCAGTAAAATATCCTATAGGGATAATGGAGAACATGCTAGTTAAAGTTGGTACTTTAGTATTTCCAGTAGATTTTGTTATTCTAGACATGGAAGAAGATTCTCGAGTTCCTCTCATATTAGGAAGACCATTCTTAAACACGGCTAAAGCAATAATAGACGTGTTTGGTAAGAAACTGACCCTAAGTATAGAGGACGAGAGTGTTACCTTTTCTGTTGATAGAGCCATGCAACAACCGCAATCTGCAGATGATACATGTTATTATATTCAAACTATAGATTTACATGCAGAATTATTAGAAGAATTTCCAGAATTACAAGGAACAGGCGAATGTTTTTTAGGAGAAGGAACTGAACCAATTGATGAAACTGAAATGTTAGCTACACTTATGGCTAATGGATATGAACCAACAACAGAAGAAATTCAAATGCTAAAAGAAGAAGACAGATATCGATATAAATCATCAATAGAAGAACCGCCGACATTAGAGTTAAAGCCACTTCCAAACCATTTGGAATACGCTTATTTACATGGTGAATCTGAATTACCTGTAATAATATCGTCTTCTCTTACGGAAAATGAAAAATCTCAACTCATTTCTGTGCTAAAAGCTCATAAACCAGCTATTGCATGGAAGATTCATGATATTAAAGGAATAAGTCCTTCGTATTGCACACATAAAATCCTTATGGAAGAAGGTCATAAAACGTATGTGCAATGCCAACGAAGACTAAATCCGAATATGCAAGATGTTGTTAAGAAATAAATTATTAAACTGCTTGATGCAGGTTTAATTTATCCAATCTCTGATAGTCCATGGGTAAGCCCAGTTCAATGCGTACCTAAGAAGGGTGGCATGACTGTCATCACAAATGAGAAAAATGAGCTTATTCCTACTAGGACTGTAACAGGATGGCGTGTTTGTATTGATTATAGAAAATTAAATGACGCCACCAGAAAAGATCACTTTCCCTTACCTTTCATTGATCAAATGTTGGAAAGATTAGCCTGTAGTGACCCGAACTTTTCCATGTTTATATATATTAATTTAGATTGATATTTACATGATTAAATGTTTCCAACATTTTAAGCAATCAAACTTGTTATGACTTGATTAATTGAAATATATTTCATATAGACAATTGACCACCCAAGTTGACCGGTGATTCACGAACGTTAAAACTTGTAAAAACTATATGATGACATATATATGGATATATATATATATAGTTAACATGATACTATGATAAGTAAACATATCATTAAGTATATTAACAATGAACTACATATGTAAAAACAAGACTACTAACTTAATGATTTTTAAACGAGACATATATGTAACGATTATCGTTGTAAAGACATTTAATGTATATATATATCATATTAAGAGATATTCATACATGATAATATCATGATAATATAATAATTTAAAATCTCATTTGATATTATAAACATTGGGTTAACAACAATTAACAAGATCGTTAACCTAAAAGTTTCAAAACAACACTTACATGTAACGACTAACGATGACTTAACGACTCAGTTAAAATGTATATACATGTAGTGTTTTAATATGTATTTATACACTTTCGAAAGACTTCAATACACTTATCAAAATACTTCTACTTAACAAAAATGCTTACAATTATATTCTCGTTCAGTTTCATCAACAATTCTACTCGTATGCACCCGTATTCGTACTCGTACAATACACAGCTTTTAGATGTATGTACTATTGGTATATACACTCCAATGATCAGCTCTTAGCAGCCCATGTGAGTCACCTAACACATGTGGGAACTATCATTTGGCAACTAGCATGAAATATCTCATAAAATTACAAAAATATGAGTAATCATTCATGACTTATTTACATGAAAACAAAATTACATATCTTTTATATCTAATCCATATACCAACGACCAAAAACACCTACAAACACTTTCATTCTTCAATTTTCTTCATCTAATTGATCTCTCTCAAGTTCTATCTTCAAGTTCTAAGTGTTCTTCATAAATTCTACAAGTTCTAGTTACATAAAATCAAGAATACTTTCAAGTTTGCTAGCTCACTTCCAATCTTGTAAGGTGATCATCCAACCTCAAGAAATCTTTGTTTCTTACAGTAGGTTATCATTCTAATACAAGGTAAAAATCATATTCAAACTTTGGTTCAATTTCTATAACTATAACAATCTTATTTCAAGTGATGATCTTACTTGAACTTGTTTTCGTGTCATGATTCTGCTTCAAGAACTTCGAGCCATCCAAGGATCCGTTGAAGCTAGATCCATTTTTTTCTTTTCCAGTAGGTTTATCCAAGGAACTTAAGGTAGTAATGATGTTCATAACATCATTCGATTCATACATATAAAGCTATCTTATTCGAAGGTTTAAACTTGTAATCAATAGAACATAGTTTAGTTAATTCTAAACTTGTTCGCAAACAAAAGTTAATCCTTCTAACTTGAATTTTAAAATCAACTAAACACATGTTCTATATCTATATGATATGCTAACTTAATGATTTAAAACCTGGAAACACGAAAAACACCGTAAAACCGGATTTACGCCGTCGTAGTAACACTGCGGGCTGTTTTGGGTTAGTTAATTAAAAACTATGATAAACTTTGATTTAAAAGTTGTTATTCTGAGAAAATGATTTTTGTTATGAACATGAAACTATATCCAAAAATTATGGTTAAACTCAAAGTGGAAGTATGTTTTCTAAAATGGTCATCTAGACGTCGTTCTTTCGACTGAAATGACTACCTTTACAAAAATGACTTGTAACTTATTTTTCCGACTATAAACCTATACTTTTTCTGTTTAGATTCATAAAATAGAGTTCAATATGAAACCATAGCAATTTGATTCACTCAAAACGGATTTAAAATGAAGAAGTTATGGGTAAAACAAGATTGGATAATTTTTCTCATTTTAGCTACGTGAAAATTGGTAACAAATCTATTCCAACCATAACTTAATCAACTTGTATTGTATATTATGTAATCTTGAGATACCATAGACACGTATACAATGTTTCGACCTATCATGTCGACACATCTATATATATTTCGGAACAACCATAGACACTCTATATGTGAATGTTGGAGTTAGCTATACAGGGTTGAGGTTGATTCCAAAATATATATAGTTTGAGTTGTGATCAATACTGAGATACGTATACACTGGGTCGTGGATTGATTCAAGATAATATTTATTGATTTATTTCTGTACATCTAACTGTGGACAACTAGTTGTAGGTTACTAACGCGGACAGCTGACTTAATAAACTTAAAACATCAAAATATATTAAAAGTGTTGTAAATATATTTTGAACATACTTTGATATATATGTATATATTGTTATAGGTTCTTGAATCAACCAGTGGCCAAGTCTTACTTCCCGACGAAGTAAAAATCTTTGAAAGTGAGTTATAGTCCCACTTTTAAAATCTAATATTTTTGGGATGAGAATACATGCAGGTTTTATAAATGATTTACAAAATAGACACAAGTACGTGAAACTACATTCTATGGTTGAATTATCGAAATCGAATATGGCCCTTTTTATGAAGTCTGGTAATCTAAGAATTAGGGAACAGACTCCCTAATTGACGCGAATCCTAAAGATAGATCTATTGGGCCTAACAAACCCCATCCAAAGTACCGGATGCTTTAGTACTTCGAAATTAATATCATATCCGAAGGGTGTCCCGGAATGATGGGGATATTCTTATATATGCATCTTGTTAATGTCGGTTACCAGGTGTTCACCATATGAATGATTTTTATCTCTATGTATGGGATGTGTATTGAAATATGAAATCTTGTGGTCTATTATAATGATTTGATATATATAGGTTAAACCTATAACTCACCAACATTTTTGTTGACGTTTTAAGCATGTTTATTCTCAGGTGATTATTAAGAGCTTTCGCTGTCGCATACTTAAATAAGGACGAGATTTGGAGTCCATGCTTGTATGATATTGTGTAAAAACTGCATTCAAGAAACTTATTTTGTTGTAACATATTTGTATTGTAAACAATTATGTAATGGTCGTGTGTAAACAGGATATTTTAGATTATCATTATTTGATAATCTACGTAAAGCTTTTTAAACCTTTATTGATGAAATAAAGGTTATGGTTTGTTTTAAAATGAATGCAGTCTTTGAAAAACGTCTCATATAGAGGTCAAAACCTCGCAACGAAATCAATTAATATGGAACGTTTTTAATCAATAAGAACGGGACATTTCATAGCCGAAAACAGTTACTACTGTTTTCTTGATGGTTTTTTCGGATATTTTCAAATTCCAATAGCACACGAGGATCAAGAGAAAATCACATTCACGTACCCTTATGGTACTTTTTCATACAAACGCATGCCATTTGGACTTTGCAACGCCCCTGCAACCTTTCAAAGGTGCATGATGGCGATTTTTCACGACATGATAGAAGAATGCATGGAAGTTTTCATGGATGACTTTTCAGTCTTCGGTGATACATTTGAATCATGTCTAGTTAATCTTGAACGAATGCTTATTAGATGCGAACAATCAAATCTAGTTCTTAATTGGGAGAAATGCCATTTCATGGTTAAAGAAGGCATCGTTCTTGGACATAAAATCTCAAATGAAAGAATTGAAGTGGATAGAGCTAAAGTAGATGTAATTGCTAAACTTCCACATCCCACCAATGTTAGAGGAGTTAGGAGTTTTCTAGGGCATGCCGGTTTTTACCGACGTTTTATAAAAGATTTTTCTAAAATTGCCACTCCTATGAATAAACTCCTAGAAAAGGATGCTCCATTCATCTTTTCAGATGAATGTATCAAATCTCTTAATATTCTTAAAGAGAAACTCACTAATGCGCCGATCATGTAAACTTTAAATTGGAATCTACCATTTAAACTAATGTGCGATGCAAGTGATTTTGCAATGGGAGCCGTTTTAGGACAAAGGATTGAAAAACAATTTCAACCTATATATTATGCTAGTAAGGCGTTACAAGGAGCACAAACGAATTACACAACTACTGAAAAGAACTCCTTGCCATTGTCTTTGCTTTTGACAAATTTTGTTCATATCTTGTTCTAGCTAAAACTGTGGTCTATACTGACCATTCTGCTCTTAGATACCTATTTTCGAAACAAGATGCCAAACCATGATTAATCCGTTAGATCTTACTTTTACAAGAGTTCGATATTGAAATTCGAGATAAAAAGGAAGCAGAAAATCTCGCAGCTGATCATCTTTCTCGTCTTGAAAATCCCGAATTAGAAGTTCTGAATGAATCGGCCATACAAGACAACTTTCCTGATGAATATCTATTGAAGATAGATTATAATGAAATTCCATGGTTTGCAGACTATGCAAACTACTTAGTATGTGGATTCCTTGAAAAAGGATTGTCGTACCAAAAACGAAAGAAATTCTTTAGTGATATAAAACACTATTTCTGGGAAGATCCACATTTGTTTAAAAGTTGTCGCGATGGAATAATACGCCGATGTGTATTCGGAGATGAAGCCAGTCAAATCTTAAACCATTGTCACACAGGACCAACAGGAGGGCATTATGGGCCTCAACTTACAGCAAGAAAAGTTTACGATGCTGGATTCTATTGGCCTACAATTTTCAAAGACGCACACCTTCTTTGCAAATCCTGTGATACTTGTCAAAGGGCCGAAAAAATAAGTTAACGTGATGAAATGCCACAAAATGTCATTCAAGTATGTGAAGTATTTGACATTTGGGGTATTGACTTTATGGGTCCATTTCCAAAATCTCATAATAATCTCTACATTCCCGTTGCCATTGATTATGTATCTAAATGGGCGGAAGCACAAGCTCTCCCGACTAACGATGCACGAGTTGTAGTCAACTTTTTAAAACGTCTTTTTGCAAGGTTCGGAACACCGAAAGCTTTAATAAGTGATCGGGGTACTCATTTTTGTAATAATCAACTTGATAAAGTTCTCAAAAGATATGGAGTAACTCATAAAATCTCAACCGCTTATCATCCACAGACAAGTGGACAAGTTAAAAATACCAACCGAGCTTTAAAACGTATTCTAGAGAAAACCGTAGGATCAAATCCGAAGGAATGGTCCATGAAATTGGAGGATGCACTCTGGGCTTTTAGAACAGCCTACAAAACTCCAATTGGAACCACACCTTTTAGACTCGTTTACGAAAAAGCATGTCATCTTCCAGTAGAAATTGAACACAAAGCATTTTAGGCTTTGAAGACATGTAATCTTGATTTACATGAAGCTGGACGTCTACGGTTAAGTCAACTAAACGAATTAGAAGAATTAAGACATGAAGGATATGAAAATTCGTTAATCTATAAAGAAAGAACGAAGAAATGGCATGATAAAAGAATCAGAAGTTCAAAAGAATTTAAAGAAGGAGACAGAGTTCTTCTTTTCAATTCAAGATTCAAGCTATTTCCTGGAAAATTGAAATCAAGATGGTCTGGACCATTTATAGTCAAAAGAGTTTTCCCATACAGAACAATAGAGTTAATAAATTCAAATGGGATTGAATTTAAAGTTAATGGTCACAGAGTTAAACATTACATACATGGTCCGATGGAAGTTGACAATGAAGTCAATTATAATTTCACCACCCAAGAAAACCTTCAAAATGAAAACATAAATATGTTATCAACAACATATGAAAAATCAAAATTGGAAAATAGGGAGGATTCAAATTGGAGTGATGAAGAAGAATTTCTATACAAACCTCCCATTCCAAGAAATGAAGAAAAAGAAGTGAAAGAACCAAGAAAAGAATAATCGAAAAAGATTTACAAACCAACTCGACTTACTAAAGTAGGAGACCCGGGCGAATTTATCATTTCTTGCTTGCTTAATGATGGTGCTGTATATAATGGACTCGCAGATTTAGGAGCAAGTGCAAATATTATGCCTCTTTCCTTATACAAAAGATTAGGTATGGGTAAATTAAAACCAACCAAAATAGGTGTTCAATCATTTGACCTAACCATTAAACACCCGGTTGGAATAGCAAATAATTTACTTGTTAACATGGGAAGTTTGACCTTTGTTGCAAACTTCATAGTTATTAATATGGAGGAAAACCTTGATATTCCTCTAATTTTAGGTCGCCCATTTTTAGCAACCACTGAGGTATTCATTGATGTAAGAGACGGTAGAATGACACTTAGGGATGGTGATAAATCGATCACCTTTGTGAACCGAAAGTTTAGATCTCCACCAACCAAAACTGTTAAACCAATAAAAATGCATAAGTGTTGGGAAGATGAAGAAACACTTAATGATGATCCGATCACAAAAAACCCCGTTGATGATACGAAATTAGATGAACCCGTTTTAACAGTTCAACGAAGAAACTTTATAAACGGATTCACGATGCTAAGATTAAGGGAAACTTTAAGTTATGTAACCGATTAGTATCCAATTTATCACCAAAAGAAAAGGCAATGTTAGTTGAATTTGTGAAAGTTACGGAGGAAATCAACAAATGGATTGAAGCAAAAGTCAGAGATAAACAAGTTGTTGATGATCCAATTGAAAATAACGTTAATCACAATTTCAACACCACATCTAACTAAGTATGGGGAGTTCGAATCTTTTTAGGGTAATATGTATTTCTGTTAGAGTCAGATATTCTGTTTTCGTGTAGTTTCCGAGAATGGAATCCGAATGGTCTTTCCCTAGCAGACCCTAAAGAACTAGTCTTCTCCCCCCATTTCTAAATTTTTATTTTTTTTAGGTTTTACGAGTTGAAGAATTCCTTTGATCTGAACCATGGTCTAATGCTAGATGCTATGATTACTAAACGTAATAATGACACACTTTCGAGTGAACTGGTATCATTCATAAGAGAAAAAATGGACGGAGTAAGAAAAGAACTCAGAAAAGATCATCATAAGATACATTTTGGTAAAGGAAAATCAAAATCCACAACGAAAAGAAGAGCACGACACCTTGAAAGATGTTATAAATGCGGAAAATGGTCACATGAAGGTAAATGTTCAAATAATCAAACATATTCAACTACCGAATTTGTTACTTTATGCAGAGAAGGACCATTTATATGTTTAGAAGAAAAGATATTGAAATTCGAGGCTATGCTTACGTGGCTATGGAGAACCAAATTACACGACTCTCCTATGAGTCGGCTAAAGCAGGTCTCTGAGAATTCTTTCTCACAGTTAAGTATGTACAGTTTTTTTATTTTTATTTTTATTGCTTTTAACTTTTTGATAATAAACGCTGAATCGTTCGCTATAAAGTATTAAATTAGTATTCAATAAAATTAGGTATGCGTAACCGAAATTATTGATATCATACAAAAATTTATTACATCACTGCGAAATTTACCGTTTATTCTTAAGGTATAAATATCTTTAATCAATCAACCCAAAATATTTCAGAAATTCGTCAGGAGTAAAACCAGGTCGTTGAACCGAAATTACTTTACCGAAAAGAGGGGCGTATATTTTTGATAATATTTGATTGATTAAAGTGGGATAAAAGACCAAAAAGATTTTTAATTTTATTTTTACTTTGTTTTTAAAATTCATATTAAATTATTATTGTAAACTTTTTAAAATCAATATAATTAAGTTTGTAAATATTTGAAAAATTAATATTTTTAATATAAGTTTGTATGTATAAAAATGATATTTATATGAATTTTTAATTTTATGCAATTTAAATTTAAGTTTGATGTGAATTTAAAAACAAAAATTTACTTTATTTCACTAAGTTAAAAATATGATTTTTAAAAATTCGTCGTGAGTTGAAAACTAGGTCGTTGAACCGAAATTGCTCTACCCAAGGAAGGGGCGAGAATTTTTATTATCATTATTTTTAATCTTATTAAATTAAAGTATGTCAAAAACATTAAAAAAAACCCAAAAATCTTTGCTTTTAAAACCGCGCTTAAAAATGACAAATTTTAAAATTTTGTCGAGGGACGGACTAGGACAACGATCCGAAACGCCCTCATCCTAAAAAGAAACAAAATTTTAATTTTTAATTTAATTATATGTTTTAAAAAGTGTAAGGTTTTTATTTAAAAAAAAAGCAACTGTACCCGGACCCCTTGCGATCGCATGGGATTTGGCCTTAGAATCCATGCGATCGTATGGAGCTGAAAAAATGGCCAGGATCAAAAAGGCGGTCGACTGGTCTGTCTTTCCCATCTCAACACACATATACACGAACCAACTCCCAAATCACCTCTAAAATTCGCAATTTTTCACCATAATTCGTCAAATTTCTTGCTCTAATCATGAAATTGTTCATAAGCTTTTCAATGAAGGTAAAAATTACACCCCTAAACTCATAAATTTTCTAGTTTTTGTGATATTTATCAATATTTTACCTAATTTGATTTTGTTAATTTCTAGTATAATTAGAGTTAAATTGTTAGTATTTTATGCATGTATAACCTAGATTGATGCTATTTAACATGATTTGAAGCCAAAAACTTCAAAAATTTTAGGAATCTAGGGTTTGTGTTCTTGAGCAATTTGGGGCTTTTTGATATAAACAGGTTATGGCCGATTTTTGTCATGAATTATTGCTAAATTAAGTAGTGTAACATGTTTAGGTAGCTAAATGATCCAAACTTTGATCCTAAACATGATTTTTGAGAATTAAAGTGGTCTTTTTAGGTATAAAATTCATGAACTTGATTAAATTGATATAAATGCCATTTGAAACTTGTTTAATTGCTAGTAATGGTTATTTTAACATGTTATTTGAGTTGAATGCTTATGAACTTTGTAAACATTTTCATATATGCTTATTTGAAAAAGTGTAGAATTGTTAAAATTGTGAAAATGTGTATAAGTTTAATTTTGACTAAACATGTTATTGTAATTGTTTCAAGTTGTTATTTTGCTAACACTAATGCATATTTGGATGCACAAATTTTGTGTTTAATGTGTTTTGCAGAGATTTACTAATACTGATGGTGCATCATCATCATCTAGACAACCACAACCGGAATCTGAGCCAGAATTGCAATACGAACCAGAACCCGAACAAGAACCACAACAGGAACAACAACATCAACCTGATCAACACGTACCTTATTATGATCCACTACAATTTGTTGATGCCTTTATAGTATTTCCGATGCATCCGCCAGTAGAATACCCAACGATTCCTGAACACACGTTGCATCCTAATCTGAGATTCGATAGAAGCTGGAGAGATTACCCGACATATCAAAGTAACAAATGCAAGCTGATACCGAAAAATGTAGAAGTTCCGAGGGTAATCGATTGGGAGCCTTTAGAAAGGGTTCATTGAGCTTATGTTAGGGAGCATCTGATCCAAAGGTATGGCAGCTCTTCTTTTCACGATTGGGAACGTTTATTCACCATTCATAGACCTGTATATAAGGAATGGTGCATTGAGCTTATGAGTACTATAGTGTTAAATGCGGATGTAGATAGGTTAGATGATAGAAGTTTTCTTAGATTTATACTTGGCCGTAGGATGTACAGGATGTCCATGCTAGACATGGCCAGGGCTTTGCAGATATATACTCCTGGTGAATTACTACTACCCGATTGTATGAATTTGATTTATCGTAGTGAAAGGGTAGATAGGAATTTTGACACGAACGCCGTCTGGAGGCGTATGTCAGATTATAATGTTTTTACGCTGGGAGGAAAACACTCCTACTTACATATTAACAAAGCCGAGCTTCGTATAATTCATAGATTTTTGGCTAACTCGATTACACAGAGAGGTCATAATAAGGAGAAAATGACCTTACATGATTTATTTTACTTAAGTGTATTCGAGACCCAAGAGGCTTTGTTAATATCCCTTACTGTGTTGGTTTTTATTTGTCTAAGATGGTGGAAGGAATGCAGGAAGGGGGAATAATAGGAGGAGGTATTTTTGTTACTCTCATTGGAGAGTATTTGGGTGTACATAGGGACCAAGGGGGTCCACTTTTGGAATGTAGAGAACAGGTTGAGCCTTTAGGATTGAGGGTCTATTAGGGTGCTAAGGTATTAAAAAGCAGACGCAATCAGGCAATACCCTATGTTGGTAGTCATCCTCAGGTAGAGAGAGGTTCAGATGAGGAAATGGAGGAAGCGGATGACATTAGGGATGTCATTATGGAGGCTATGACTGACGTCTACCAGTGTGTAGATGAGGTGGAAATGACAAACGAGGATAGATTTGGTCGGATGGAGCAGTGGAAAGCCCGGAATGATTACGAGCATTCCAGGCAATGACAGCATGATAGATGGGACTATCATCAGCGTCAGATCATGAGTCGGCTGTCACCTCAGGATTACTACGTACCGACCCGGCCTGCTTACTATCCTCCACACCAGCCCGAGATGAGACCACCATATACTCTCTACGACCCTAACCAGGCCTACCAGTACACCTATCACCAACCATGGAACCCGGACGACAACATGAACTGGAACCCCTATCTAGATTGATATAGTTCCAGTTGGTGATTTCTATGATTTTTATTATTTATTATTTTTATTTATTTATGTTTAAACATATAATATTTTGATACTTTTATGTATTGTTTAATATTTTTATTATGTTGTACTAATGTTTCATATTTGATTTGAAAGTGAGATTTTAAGTCCCATTTCAAATTACCATGCATGTTATTATTTGTATGTATGTATATTGTCAATTATACACAACAGGGTAAAACAGCGCATTTTCAAAGACTGGCATTAAGTTCAGCAAAAGCTACTAATTTTGACGACAAAACGAAAACAAATGTGATGTAACAACAAGACGGAATGAACAAATGATGTGCACCATTTATCATTCAACAAACAAACGCCAATATGTTTGGAAACTTTGGTAAAATTTAAT
Organism: Rutidosis leptorrhynchoides; assembly: GCF_046630445.1. Lineage (NCBI taxonomy): Eukaryota > Viridiplantae > Streptophyta > Magnoliopsida > Asterales > Asteraceae > Rutidosis > Rutidosis leptorrhynchoides. The sequence continues at coordinate 167,759,256 of NC_092343.1, forward strand.
CATTTTTCTACGCTAATCACCCTCAATAATTTAAATTGTTACTGATTTCTTGCAAATGAGGGCATTGCAAGATTTTAAGTGTGGGAAGGGGTTAAATTCTTTCGGATTTTTAAAATTTTAACTTATACACTTGGTTACCATTAAAAATACTTGTAACGCAGTAGTTGTATTAGAATCTAGTGCTCTCTAATAATAAAGAACAGCCCTAGTCTTATATACTTACTACCCAATTCTACTAAAATTTTTATAAATTTTCAATTAAATGAACTCAAAATCATGTTTATACATATTTATGAACGATAAAACTAGGTGTTAAAACACCGAAATTATTGTTACCTCGAAAAGGACATAAATTGAGAAACAACCCAAAATGTTAGAATTCATTTAAAATGGAATAGAGGACAATAAAAAAGAAAAGAAAGGAAAATAAAAGCCAAGTGTGGAAAAAAATTTACCAAGTTATTTAAAACATATATCACATATTTTTGTACAAATAACTGAAGATACTTTTGTTTTGGACAATTTAATCAGTTTTACCCGATTTACTGTAATATATTTGAAAGAAAGATGGATCTACACGATGAATCCATCATTAAAAGGAAGTAAAGTCTTTCGAAAAAGACGCGCACTTCTTGATTTAGGTCAGGAAGTTGTCGTCCAGACCAGCTGTAGGTTGATGAAAAATTTAGAAAAGTCATCACTAAAATCAGCAGGAAATCTATGGACCTCAGCATCAAACAGGGTTACCAAGTGGTTAGACTTATCCTAACCATGAGAGGATCTGTCTCGTAAAATGGAGAGGGCGCCGTGCAAATTAGCTTGATAAGACTAATGAATCAGACCCCCAGAAAAGGATAATCTCCTTAAAAGATTAAAAATCGGCTTTTAAGCCTGATATTACTCAATCCTAGAGAAAATATTACAAACTCGAGCTTATATGTCTTTGCAGTTAAAACCTAATGTAAAATATTAAAAATAAATATAACTTAATTTAAAGCATAAAATAAATAACGATAATGAAATTGCAATAAATAAAAGTGCAATAAAATAAAAGCGCAATTAAATAAAATGACAGTAAATAAAAGTGTGATAATTAAAAGTGCAATTAAATACGAAATAAAGAAATTATGCTTATTTAAACTTCCGTAATCATGATGTTTGACGAAGTCCATATCGATTATAAACGATTCATAACAATTGATTACATCGCGAGGTACTTGACCTCTATATGATACATTTTACAAACATTGCATTCGTTTTTGAAAAGACAAACTTTCATTACATCGAAAGTTGACGGCATGCATACCATTTCATAATATATCTAACTATAATTGAATTAATAATAATCTTGATGAACTCAACGACTCGAATGCAACGTCTTTTGAAATATGTCGTGAATGACTCCAAGTAACATCTCTAAGATGAGCAAATGCACAGCGGAAGATTTCTTTCATACCTAAGAATAAACATGCTTTAAAGTGTCAACCAAAAGGCTGGTGAGTTCATTAGTTTATCATAAACGATCATTTTCATAATTTTAATAGACCACAAGATTTCATATTTCCATTTCTCATAAACATACGTCCCATGCATAGAGACAAAAATAATCATTCATATGGATTGAACACCTGGTAATCGACATTCACAAAATGCATATAGAATATCCCCATCATTCCGGGATCCTCCTTCGGACATGATATAAATTTCGAAGTACTAAAGCATCCGATACTTTGAATGGGGCTTGTTGGGCCTGATAGATCTATCTTTAGGATTCGCGTCAATTAGTAGATCGGTTTACTAATTCTTAGGTTACCAAGCAAAAGGGGCATATTCGGCTTCGATCATTCACCCATATAATGTAGTTTCAATTACTTGTGTCCATTTTACACAACCCTTACATTGTACTGAATCTCTAAACAAAATCAAGAACTTATTTTCTTGATAATTCCATCTTTTTCAGTGACTTCTGATAATTTGGCAAACGTTTTGGAAATATGAATTGAAGTATAAAAGCTGAGAGTTGTGGGAAATAATGGAATGAAAGAGGTTCATTTATAGTGGGAGTATCAGACGTTGAAATCAAAACAGATTATCGCATTTAATTAAAGAGATCCTAATTCCCTTAAATCTCGAAGAATCAGATCTTTTAGATTTCGAAGATTCTCTTTGAATCCTTTGAATTCCGGAATTCAACCAAGACAACGTCAAAAGTTAAGACGCCTTTTTAAATTCAACCCTGACTCTATCAAAAGTTAAGACGAATCTTTACTTTTCCTATTTCAATCTTTTGCGATAGCTTCACTCATACGCTTCAAGTAACCGAATCGTTTAATCTATATTACTTGGTAATGATAAAATCTATATATCAACTCATATTCTTCATGAAAACATTCTTATTGTTAACCATGACAACCACACTCAAATTTCGGGACGAAATTTCTTTAACGGGTAGGTACTGTGATGACCCGGAAATTTTTGACCAAATTTAAACTTGATCTTTATATGATTTCGACACAATAAGCAAAGTCTGTAATGTTGACTCTCAAAATTTTTGAACTATTTATATAGATTCATTTAACCTTGACTACTCCTGACGATTCACGAACAATTGTTTGTAAATAATTATGTATATATATATATATATATATATATATATATATATATATATATATATATATATATATATATATATATATATATAAATGTAAGTATATATAATTATTTGAAAATATAATTTAAACATTTGAATTAGATATGTAAGATAAGATACAAAATAATTAAGTGCTATTAAAATGAATATATATATATATATATATATATATATATATATATATATATATATATATATATATATATATATATATATATATATATATATATATATATATATGAATTCAATACATAAGTAATATTATATATATATATATATTGTAATTGTAATATATATATATATATAATTTATAAATAATAAATATTTAAAATATTATAAATACAATAAAAGTATTTACAAAATAAAATATATTTGTTATAATAAGATTATTATTACTTTCATTATTATTATTAATACTAATACTAATAAAAATATTATTAATCAATATAAGTATTGATTATACTATTATAGATAATATATAGATATGAAATTTAAAGCATTTAATTTGTTACTTTTGCCTGACAGATTCCGTAAATTCCTCCGTAACTTATGGGATTTTAGTATTATATACGCATATGTAAATTATGTATTGCAGGGTACTAATTTACACCCTATAATCTAATTCTTATCGAAAAATCCTTTACTCAATCGTACGAAATAGAGCTCGTCACTAGTTCAAGTTCTTCGGATTGCGACAGCTATTCCGATATGGAGTTTCACCTAAGCTCCGAAAGCAGCGTCACCAGAATGAATCAACCAATCATCCATCCCCAATGCATCTGATGGGTTCGTAGTCGACTTAACCGATGGAGAAGATAAGAAGGCGATCCTTCCACCCACCAACCTACACTTTTGGTGAAGAACTTGAAGCACTTACCGGTAAACCAGTCCGAAACACCATTTTCACCCTTATTTCCCGAATATCTCGCCACGATTATATTTTATCTAAAATTCTAAACCTTATTCATCCGCTTGTTCTACCCGACAATCATCCTGGAGTAATCGAATAAGTCAACGAATTTCGAGCCGAGTAATCAATTTGGAGGATATAGTGCAAAATATACCAGCTTCAGCAACATCACCGGCTTCAGCAGTACCATCAGTAACAACAACTGCATCGCAAACCTCAACTTCACAATCTGTCCTACGAGCATCGACATCTTATGCCCTGTAGATACCAAGGAATACCAACAACCACAAACGATGAAGTATTGATTCATAATTTCAAATACATTGAAGAAATACTCCGTAAAAGTTATGTAATCTCTAAAGTTTTAGAGATTATTTATTCTAGTTCCAACCGAAAATTAAATGAGTTTAATATTATGTTAACTTATTAAATCCATGATTACATCTGAAGAAAATATATATTTATATATGTTTTCATAAAGATTGTAATTAAAAATTCTTTCGTACAAAGTGTTAATTGTGAAAATATTTTAACGGGTAGGTAATACCCGTGGAATATTCAGATTTCACATTAATAAGTTACACTGTACATTCTTCGAAGCTGATTCAACAGTCGTTTACTATCCTATTTACAACCACCGATATACGTATCCGTTAACCAAATAAAATCTATTTTTCATTCAAATTCAATTTCATATTTGGATTTTGATTTATCAGAATCCAACAAGTGGCATAATGAAGAAAACATTGGACAAAATAAAATTTGTTAGAAACAAATAAATTAACTATTAGAAATTTTGTTAAGAATCCATGCTAACTGTTCCTAGCTAACTGTTCCTAGCTAACTGTTCCTAGCTAACTGTTAATTCTGTATTATCTTTTATTTATCGCAATTTATTGATCGCAATTTATTTATCGCATTTTATTTATCGCAATTTTAATTCTCGCAATTTTATTTATCGTCATTTAATTTCTGTTATTTATTTTACGCACTTTAAATATCGGGACACGTATACAAGGTTTCGACATATCATATTGACGCATTTATATATATTATTTGGAATAACCATAGACACTCTATATGCAGTAATGATCGAGTTCTCTATACAGGTTTGAGGTTGATTCAAGAATAATATATATAATTTGAGTTGTGATCGAGTATGAGACATGTACACGGGTCACGATACGTATTAATTAATTCGAATATATATATTAAACTATATATGAATTATTGAATTGCTAACTGTGGACTATCAACTGAAGACTACCAACATTGGACAATTAAAATGAATTAAAATATTGATTATAACATATGAAACTAAACAATTCTTCAAGTTTGCCACTTGATTTCATCTTAAACCTCATTTGTATCTTGACAATTACAATCTGCGTTCAAACCTTTTGTAATTCTTGAAAACACCTCAAACGAGAAGATGAACCAACCGTACTTCATCTACGGAAGGAAAGATTAATACATATAGTTATGCGCTTGAAAACACTCGGAACCTGAGTAAACGTTTAACACGTATCTGTGCTAGCTCCTTTGTCGTTGTTATTACTGAAAATAACTTTGCAATTCCTTTTTCAAATTAGCCAATTTTGTCACAGCTCCAACAAGTCAACTTCGACTTTTCATGCGGATTAGCTTATTATAACCCTGATATATAAGTTGTCTTTCGTCATCAATACTGGGAAACCGTTTATATCTCACCACATTAGCAGTAAATTTACCAACAACTCCGTTGATCTTTGAATTTCCAAAAAATCTTTATACTCATTGAAACTCTATCATATACTCATTCACATCTTATAACAAGAATTTCCATTCTAATTACCGAGAATTTGCAATCAGTATTTTGAAATCTCGCAGCATGTCTACATCAACAGATATATGTATACATATAACATTTATAGCTTAGAATTATGATCTTTTATTTTGAAATTCTGAAAAGCACCTAGTCTACGAATCAATACTCCAAATTTTGAGGAAGCTGAATGAAGCAGCAGAGACCGTAGACAATCGTAAACGACCTTAACCGTCGAAAGTTTGATGATAAAGAATGGAGTATTGGAAACACTCAATAGAAAATTTAGTACCGAAAAGCGGATTATGCGAAACTATGAAGGAAGCCATGGACAAATCACAAAGAATAAGTTTGACTTCAAAGAATCCAAATGATTCAATACCTGCTGAAGTCTTTAGCGAATATCTTGCTCCTTACTCTAAACCCTTGCGGACAATAGTTTCCATCATCCTCTGATCTTAGATATTCAAAGATATTATCGTATCTTTCATTACAAATATCCTCCATATTTCTGAAGATATTTTCATAACTATTCTTATCTGAAATCAATAATCTCTTCGTGCTATCAGTGTTACATCATATAGAAACTGTTAGTTTCTATATTCTGTAAAATTTCGAGCTTAAAATATGAATGTTATTGAAGTAATGTTGAAAACTGATGCATGAGTTAGTATAATATAATGATACTTGATCAACGTGATTATATTACATTAAGTCATGCTGAGTTTCTAATAGAACATGATGATTCACAGATCATAACGTCATCATGTGCCATGTTACATAACTCTTTCATTCTACTTAACTTCTGAACATATCAAGAAAATATATTCTTGATAGTTCTATCCTCAGTAATTCTGGTAATTTGACAAATCAAATCGTGCTACTACCTTTTCTTTTTACCTTGTATATTATGATTTCAAGGGGAAGAAGAAGAAATACGAAACAGAATTATATAAGTTAAGTATATTAAAGTTCTGATATAAAACAGAAAGGAGAGATACAGATGAACAGTTAAGTTGATAGCGGGTGAGCGTGAGGTCTTGGGTTCGAGTCCTGGCTTGGGCGATTTTGATATTTTTTGAGCCTTTAAGGTAGTAACCAATTTTATTATTATTATAATTATTATGATTATTATTATTATTATTATTATTATTATTATTATTATTATTATTATTATTATTATTATTATTATTATTATTATTATCATTATAAGTATTATTAGCATACTTATTATTATTATTATCATTATTAAGTATATTTACTAATATTATTATTATAAAATAATATAAATTTTTTTATTTATTATCATTTATATTATGTTATCAAATAATTTTTAGTTATATAACACTATAGTTAATATATATAACATATCTATATTAACGTTTTAAAATAAATACTAATTATTTAGTTAAAGTACACAAAATAGAAATATCTAAATTACTTATTGATAAAAATATATAACTTACTAAAACAACAATTACATCACTAATTATATGTAAATTTAGTTGTTCGATTACAAGTATAAATGTTAATATATATAAATGATATAGGTTCGTGAATCCGAGGCCAACCCTGCATTGTTCAATGTAGTCATATGTATTTTTACTACAAAATACATTATGTGAGTTCATTTGATTCTCTTTTACTCTTTACATTTTTGGGACTGAGAATACATGCGCTGTTTGTATAACTGCTTTATTAAATGCTTTTGAAATATATTTTGAACTGCGAATACATGAAATGCTTTTATAAATGTTTGACGAGATAGACACAAGCAAAACATTCCTCGAATGAATTATTATGTAGACAGAAGTTCTGCGGATTATTATTGAATTATGTGGACATGATAATTGCCACCATAGAATTATGTGTACATGATAATTGCCACCATTGAATTATGTGGACATGATAATTGCCACCATTGAATTATGTGGACATGATAATTGTCACCAATTGATATGAATGTTATATATCAAGAGAATGATTTTTATACACAGGTTATGTGTATTATATTTTGTACACGAGATATGTGTACGGTTACTAAGATTTATAAAAAATGGTTGCGTACACGAGAAAGATGTACTGTATTTAAAAGATATCGCATGTACATTACAGGTGGGTATAGGATTCGGGCCCATTTGTACCATGCAGCATTTAAATCTTGTGGTCTATCAAAATGATGAATTTTATTGTTTTATGATAAACTTATGAACTCACCAACCTTTTGGTTGACACTTGAAAGCATGTTTATTCTCAGGTATGAAAGAAATCTTCTGCTGTACATTTGCTCATTTTAAAGACATTATTTGGAGTCGATCATCGCAATGGGAACAGATGTTGGTGACTTTGTCCAGATGGTTTAGGACGGGGTATGACATGTGGTATCAGATTTGTTTAGATACAAGGTTATTGGAATTCCATGAATTATTGGACTGTCAACTGTGGACTATCGACTGTGGACTAATAACATTGGACAATTAAAATGAATTAAAATATTGATTATAGCATATGAAACAAAACAATTCTTCAAGTTTTCCACTTGATTTCATCCTAAACTTCATTTATATCTTGACGATTACGATCTGCGTTCAAACCTTTCATGATACTTGAAAACACCTCAATCGAGAGGATGAACCAACCGCACTTCATCTACGAAATAAAGGATCGATGCATATAGTTATGCACCTGAAAACATTCGGAACTTGAGTAAACGTTTAACACGTATCGGTGCTAACTTCTTTGGCGTTAAAATAAAATATTAAAAGTGCTAACTCATGATATCTTTTCAAATATTACAAACTCATGGAATTCGATGATATCTAAACTTGAGCTTGAATGAGAAAATATTTTGATCAAAATTACAAACCGATTTGTTTTCTAAAAACCCATTTTTAATGCGTTCATTACCATTGAATGTAAAATCCTAGGAATTCACCTGGAATTCATTAGGTCACCTAAACCAAATCGGGTGTCAACCGTAAGAACGGTGGTTGCATAGCATGGTCAAAGACAAGACCTTGTGCCAGACCGAAAAATTATAGGGTGAGCTTTACTATTGCTCCTACAAAGGATAGTAATTGCATCCGACACGATATAGACCATAATTAAAAGCATGTCAGGGGATATTGCCTTAATAGTTGCTTGTTCAACACTTTCCTTTACAACTGGACGGTAGTTACCGAAAGATAATATACGGAGCAAGTAAACTGGACGTGTTGCTTTCCCAATACAAGGTTAGCAAGTGGGTGACACAAAACCGCAAGTTTTGAGCTAAAATTTTCAAATCTGAAACCCACCAAACCCACAAAAACATTTTGCAAACACCGGTGAAGGGTTATTCTGGAAAACTTATCTAGGGTAAAAGCTAGATTGAATTTTCAATAAGATCAAATGTTTTCATAAAGATCCAATTTCCTAAAGGATCTAATTTTTCATAGTCATGTGGGACTGTAAAGCACATCGTTACTACCATTGTTCATACCACAGTATAGAAATCATTGATGTACAAAGTGTGAAGAATAAAGTGATTCTAGTTTTTTTATTTCAAGACTATATTGCTTGAGGACAAGCAACGCTCAAGTGTGGGAATATTTGATAATGCTAAAAACGAACATATATTCCATAGCATTATCCCTCAAGAAAGACAAGCTTTTAGTTACAATTATCTATTTACAAGTAATATTCGTTTAAATAATAAAAGGTGAAGACAAAAGACAGATTCGACGAATTAAAGACGCAAACGACCAAAAAGCTCAAAAGTATAAACTACAATCAAAGTGGTTCAAATTATTGATGAGAAACGTCTCAAAATTACAAGAGTACGAGCCGCGAAATGCAAAATACAAGATATTAAATTATACGCAAGGACGTTCGAAAATCCGGAACAGGGACCAGAGTCAACTCTCAACGCTCGACGCAACGGGCTAAAAATTACAAGTCAACTATGCACATAAATATAATATAATATTTAAATAATTCTTAAAATTATTTATATTTTATATTTATTTATTAAACCGTCGGCAAAACAGGAAAACAAAATCATGTGACTGGATCCAGCTGGCCATGCGATCGCATGGCCTGGAGGCACAAAAGCCATGCGATCGCATGGCGTCCTGTAGCACGTCAGGTCCTATAAATTTCGCGAGTTTTGGACGAATTTTTATATCTTTTTCTGTAACATCCCGCATTTTTCCGTTAAATTATTTTAACGCCCGTCTTTTTCTTTTTAAATAATACCCTTCGTATCTAGATTCGTATCCTTTGTTAAGTAACATTTTAAATATTCTCGTTATCGGATTTTAATATCTCCCGTACTCCCGTGAAATTTAAAATATTTGATCGGTTGAATTCCGCACCCGCTTCTAAACTCGAGGGACTAAAAATTGACACGGGGCAAACTAGTTGACTAGGTCAACTAGTCCACCCCAATCACCACCATTCAATCACCTCCATCTCTCTCTCTCTTTCTCTCTAGCAAGAACACACACACAAACACCCAATTCAATCATTCATCATCTAAATTCGATCTAGGAGGCTTACAACAAAACGAATTACATATTTGGAATCCTCTCTTCATCCTCTACAATTTGATACCAACTTCATCTCGTTTGGGTAACATTTCTAAAACTCTAGATTTCTCTAAATTCGTGTTTTTGATTTGAAATGGTGTTAGTTAGTGTCTATGGCTCGTGTCTAGCATGAATATATGATTTACTTGCTCGATTTGTTGTTTTGAGTAACTAGTTTGAACATTTGAAATGGGTTTGCTTAATCTTGCATTTTGGAAGATTAAATGTTGTTTGATTGTTCAAGTTCATGTTTTAATTGTGTTACTAGTATCACTAGCTTCGTTTTGATGCGTAGGTTGATTAAGAAAACTTCAAAAACCCGATTATTGATTTTGAGATGTTTGACTAGGGTTTGATAGTTCTTGAAATGAATTTTTGGATGCTTGAATGTCATGGAATGTTAATTGTTAGTGTTTAGTAGTAATGTATGCTTCATTACCTTCAAAACGGCATATCATATGTGTGAATTGATTTCCCGAAACTCAAAATGCAATTGATGAACTTGAAACTTTGAAAATGGACTTTTATTGCTCACTTGATGAGATTTCGGCTATTGTAAATGATGTTATTGATTGACCATAAGTGCTTAGTTGTATTCCTCGTCAAAATACCTTTCCAACGATATATGATAGGCATTATAAGTGTTTGCGGGTCAATTGTTGTGTTAGAATTGATTTTGGCTCGTGCATACTTGTGGAAAAACAGAAACAGACCTGCACAGATGGTGGCGCGGCGCGCCCCATCCCCGCGCGGCGCGCAGATGTACCTGGTCAGATTCTGACCTCCTCGTCCCATTTCACGTGAAATGTTTGATGACCTACGGACCTCCGATTCACATGAAACTTGTTTTAATACACTTGTATATGAATAATTAGCATAGAAAAATAGTCCGGGACCCGACCCGAACATGTTGACTTTTTCGTTGACTTTGACCCGACCAAGTTTGACTTTTTGTCAAACTTAACCAATTAATTATGCAATCTTTCTAACATGATTCTATACTTGTGTCTTGCATGAAACTTGACAATTTGCCTCACATGCTACATAATCGAGTCGTGTCGAGCCATAGGACTAATTGAACAACTTTGACCCTTCGTGACTATCGTTATTGATACAACCTACTTGTTTAGGTCGAGATTAGCTTTGTCTTTGCACGCGTTTACTCGTTGAAGTACTTTATTAACTCTTGCGCTCAAGGTGAGATCATAGTCCCACCCTTTGCAAATACTTTTATACTTTTAAATCGTGGGCTGAGAAAACATATACTTTGTTACATCTTGTACTACTTACTTTTATGTTTTGAACACAAGTGTGAAAACAAACATTCCACGTGCGAGTTAGAACAAAAATGCCTCAATTTGATTATCATTAGTTACACTTGCAGGGTGTAAGCGAGAACTTATATTGTGTGGCCATACGGGTTTAACAAACCCTCATTCGGACGGTTCGCTACCGTTATGCGGATGAAATATATTTTTGTGTTTTAGTGCGGGTTCTAGCACTGTGTGATGGGGTAACGTTGGTTAAGTTTTGATAATTGAGTGCTCGCGTATAACAACACTTTTGGAATGCAAATGATTTGGATAATCTACGTTATGGAAATACAAAATCTTGTGGTTCAAAAACAACGTTTAATACTTACTTAAACCTATGATTTCACCAACATTTTCGTTGACAGATTTCTATGTTTTTCTCAGGTCTTGCACGATATGTGATACATGCTTCCGCTCACTATTTGATACTTGCATTGGATGTCGAGTATACATGCATTACTTGGAGCGTCTTTTGACTTTATTTTAAACCGTGTCGCCTAGATTTCAAATGTACTTATAACCTTGTAACTTAACTTTTGGTTGAACAATTCTTGTAAACTTTGGAAACAATCTTTATTTTGAAATGAAGGCGACATATTTTGGTCAAACTTTGTCTTAAAGACTTATGACCAGGTAATGGGACCCACGTAGTCGACGCCGTCACTTGACGATTTACACGGGGTCGCTACAAGTGGTATCAGAGCTTTGGTTGTAGGGATTTAGAGTTCATTTGTGTCCACCCCGAGTCATAGGGTACATAGGTGAATCTAGACTACAACCGGCATATAGACTGAAGTAGGAATTACTTGACTATTTGTGCATTTATACTCGAACTCTTCTATCATATCTAACTCGTATTCGATCTTGATCTTACGTTGATAAATTTTGTTGACGCGCCACCTTGACTTTATGAAGTAATGTTAAATGCACATGAGAATCAGGGTAATATAATTTCCGGGATTATATTACGGTGATTCACATGGACGTTCCGACATTATGACATAAAGAATTTAAGGCGAGTCAAGGAAAAATTTTCTCTTTATCCTTATTCCATACTCCGGTTAGTATTGTTGAAAATACTAACCAACCATATTCTTGTGTCATGAAGGAACAATGGCTCACCAAGGTCAACACAATACTCCTCTCGAAACTCTAGAACAAGCTCTTCAACGAATGATAACCACCGCCGTGGGTACGGCCGTGGCCGATCACTTTTCTAACAACAACAATCATGGAGCCGGTAATTCAATCGAAGGTTGCTCCTACAAGAACTTCATGAAGTACAACCCTCCCACTTTCGATGGAACCGGAGGACCGGTTGTTCTCACCCGATGGTTTGAACAAATGGAGACCGTTTTTAACACAAGCGGTTGTCGAGACCAAGATAAGGTCAAGTTTTCCACCCTCACTTTCACCGGCATTGCTCTTTCGTGGTGGAACAAGTACGTACAATCGGTGGGTATTGATGAAGCCCACACACTCTCATGGACCGAATTAAGAGAAAGAATGATCACCGAATATTTTCTGCGCGACGAGACTCGAAGGCTCGAACAGGGTCTAAGGAATTTAAAAACGGTCGGGAATGACCTCGAAACTTATAATCAACGGTTCACCGAACTAGTCTCAATGTGTCCAAATCTCATGACTCCCGAATCCCTAAGAGTCGAACTTTACATGGATGGCCTCCCTAAGAGCATTCAACACGGGGTAATGGCATCCCAACCCACTAACATACAAGAGGCTTTAACCAAGGCCCGCCAAACTTTAGGAACGGCGAATGAAATGGAAGCACCGGCACCAATGGTCGAGAACCACCCGAGTAACAACAAAAGAAAATGGGAAGCCTCCCAATCAAGCAACCGCAACAATAACAACTTCACCAAAGAGCCCTTTTTCCCCGGCGACAAGAAAGGGTATGCCGAAAAACTACCTTTTTGTAACGAATGCCACAAGCATCACTTTGAAGGATGTGGCAGGTTTCGCCACCGGCGCCAAGGAAGTGGTCACATCGACAAACATTGTGGAAGTGCCACCCCCGTCCCTCGAAAGGGACCCAACACACAAAAGTCGGTCACTTGCTACGCATGTGGCCAAACGGGTCATTTTAGGAATGAATGCCCAAAGAAGAAATCAACCCCAACGCACGCCATTGAACTTTCAACATCGACACCTAGGATGCCCGAGACGACGATGGACTAGTCACGGGTACGTTTCTTCACAACAAACCGTATACTTCATACTTGTTCGATTCGATTACCGCTAGACATTTTACAACCAAGACTTTGACTTGTACTCATTACCTTCCATCTTTTTCCCCTAGATACTATTTAGGCGATTTAAGCGACCAACGGAAAAATATTGTGTGCCTATAAATATTATCGGAGGATATACGTTAAGAAATTGAACTCGACACCAATAGAACTAAGGAACTCAAAACCTATTCATTAAGGAGAAATTGTTTCCCTACATTTATGTATAGATTATTGTGAACTAAGAAATTTTCGGTTGAAAACCGATACCCTCTCCCTCACATCCATGACCTCATGATTATTTGCACGAATCCCGTATGTTCCAAATCGACCTCCGTTCCGGTTATCATCAATTGGGGGTTAAGTGAGACGATGTCTCCTAAGCCATTTCCGAACTCGCAACGTTAGTTGTAAATCTCTCTTAGTACCGTTTGATTTATTTAGGACTCCGTCCGTATTCATGAACCTCCTAAATCACGTATGCAACTTATCTAGACAAATCTGTTATCGTATTTATAGATGACATCTTAACTTATTCAAGTAAAGAAGGAAAACGAACAACATCACCATCTTAAGCTCGAACTTTTGAGAAAAGAGCAACTCTATACCAAATTCTCCGAGTGAGAATTTCCGTTGAACGAAGTCCAATTTTCTAGACCATGATGTTAATGGTCAAGGCATTACAATCAATCTCGAAATCAAGCCACATGTAATCAGGAAACTCTCCCAACTCAGACTTATATTCGTAAAAATATTAGATCTCACCGGTTGTTACCGAAGATTCATTTCTGACTTTTCTCGTGTGTTATCTCCAAGAAAAAGCCGTGCGCCTGTGGGCAAAGCGGACAATATTGTGGTTATGTTAAGTTGGGGTGTTACGGAATAGTATCACACGGTGTCACACGACTTTTAAACTCGTTAACTCACTAAGGAAAACTTTAAACCTCTCCGTGTTCGAACCTTGAACGTAATTTTACATGCAAACATTTCTAGCTAAATTCGTATAGCACATAACGGAACTCAATATGGAAATAATTCTACTTAAACGCCCGAAAGGCATACTCTCTCGACTCGAAATCAACGGAACTGAAATTCGTTATTTTGCACGAAGAATTCGAATACTAAATTGTGGATCCGATCAATTTTCTCGTCATCACATACCACACTACATACCTATGTTATTTCACCGTTACCGTCTGATATTACTGGAATTTAAGATAACACACAATCCAACGATACATCACTCTTATTTGACATAACGTCCTTGTGTTTCTGATAATCGGCCAACTACTATTCAACCCCGAACTATACAATTACGTGTACTATCTTGTTTCTCTTCCAGACTTCAATTTTCGACAACTAGAGGCGCGTTATGGCAACCTCGAGATGCAAGCTCATCCTATTCTAAGTCCTCATTTCACTCCTATCTTTATCGCTCGCATTTCCGTTTAAAGAAACTCCTTGTAACATTCCTCCATGGATAGAGAAGTTCCTCATATTACATTAGTATTCGCCACGAGGGTGAATAGTCCTAACGAACATTTTTCGAACCCTAACTGACTTGTTCAAACATATCTTAAGAGATTCTACACCAACACGGTGTATCTTCGTCATTTATCCTGTATCGAAATACTCGTTTCACTTCTAGTGTTACAAGAAACCTTGGGAACCCGCTTAGACACATGTACCGCGTATCTCCCACAACCGACGAACCGAGCAAACGTACGATTCAATCTTGGAAAGGCATGTTACAGACTGGTATTGTCACCTTCAGTAGTACCTCTTACAACGACAGCTATCACTCGTATATTAACGCAGCACTTTCCGAAACCCTATATGACCGCTAATGTCATACCCCTGTTCATTTAACCAAAGCATGTGGCAAGCAAATCACCGAATCCGAACCCCATCAAGAAACAACAATTGAGATCGTTCAAGTCCGAGAAGGGCTCGAGATGACCCGTAGTCGCCAGAAGAGTTATACCAAACTTAGATGAAAACCTCACAAATCCCAGTGTGTAACCACGTAATATTGAGAACCTGCACCTTGGAAGGGTGTAATCCGTTTCGGGAATCAGGGAAAGTTAAACCCGCAACATGTTAACCCTTTTGAAACCTTGGGGCGTATTGGAACCGCTTCCTACCATTTAGAACTTCCGACTAAATTAAGTTTCCGTTTACCCTACATTTCGTGTAACAAACTTAGAAACGTGTCCTGCGGAACAGGAACGTGCAATCCTGCTAGATACACCAACTATCGATGACAAACTTCTCTTCATAGGAAAACCAGTTGAAACCGGGGATCGTAAAACCAAACCTTAATACAACGTAAAACCCTGACTATCCAAATTCATGAGAACACTCAAGGACGTACCTACACTTATTCATATCATGAACAACGTAAAGTCTCGAGTAAGAGATATCGACTACTACTTCCAACTAAATTTCGGGACGAAATTTCTTTTGAGGTGTGGATAATGTAACATCCCGCATTTTTCCGTTAAATTATTTTAACGCCCGTCTTTTTCTTTTTAAATAATACCCTTCGTATCTAGATTCGTATCCTTTGTTAAGTAACATTTTAAATATTCTCGTTATCGGATTTTAATATCTCCCGTACTCCCGTGAAATTTAAAATATTCGATCGGTTAAATTCCGCACCCGCTTCTAAACTCGAGGGACTAAAAATTGACACGGGGCAAACTAGTTGACTAGGTCAACTAGTCCACCCCAATCACCACCATTCAATCACCTCCATCTCTCTCTCTTTCTCTCTAGCAAGAACACACACACAAACACCCAATTCAATCATTCATCATCTAAATTCGATCTAGGAGGCTTACAACAAAACGAATTACATATTTGGAATCCTCTCTTCATCCTCTACAATTTGATACCAACTTCATCTCGTTTGGGTAACATTTCTAAAACTCTAGATTTCTCTAAATTCGTGTTTTTGATTTGAAATGGTGTTAGTTAGTGTCTATGGCTCGTGTCTAGCATGAATATATGATTTACTTGCTCGATTTGTTGTTTTGAGTAACTAGTTTGAACATTTGAAATGGGTTTGCTTAATCTTGCATTTTGGAAGATTAAATGTTGTTTGATTGTTCAAGTTCATGTTTTAATTGTGTTACTAGTATCACTAGCTTCGTTTTGATGCGTAGGTTGATTAAGAAAACTTCAAAAACCCGATTATTGATTTTGAGATGTTTGACTAGGGTTTGATAGTTCTTGAAATGAATTTTTGGATGCTTGAATGTCATGGAATGTTAATTGTTAGTGTTTAGTAGTAATGTATGCTTCATTACCTTCAAAACGGCATATCATATGTGTGAATTGATTTCCCGAAACTCAAAATGCAATTGATGAACTTGAAACTTTGAAAATGGACTTTTATTGCTCACTTGATGAGATTTCGGCTATTGTAAATGATGTTATTGATTGACCATAAGTGCTTAGTTGTATTCCTCGTCAAAATACCTTTCCAACGATATATGATAGGCATTATAAGTGTTTGCGGGTCAATTGTTGTGTTAGAATTGATTTTGGCTCGTGCATACTTGTGGAAAAACAGAAACAGACCTGCACAGATGGTGGCGCGGCGCGCCCCATCCCCGCGCGGCGCGCAGATGTACCTGGTCAGATTCTGACCTCCTCGTCCCATTTCACGTGAAATGTTTGATGACCTACGGACCTCCGATTCACATGAAACTTGTTTTAATACACTTGTATATGAATAATTAGCATAGAAAAATAGTCCGGGACCCGACCCGAACATGTTGACTTTTATGTTGACTTTGACCCGACCAAGTTTGACTTTTTGTCAAACTTAACCAATTAATTATGCAATCTTTCTAACATGATTCTATACTTGTGTCTTGCATGAAACTTGACAATTTGCCTCACATGCTACATAATCGAGTCGTGTCGAGCCATAGGACTAATTGAACAACTTTGACCCTTCGTGACTATCGTTATTGATACAACCTACTTGTTTAGGTCGAGATTAGCTTTGTCTTTGCACGCGTTTACTCGTTGAAGTACTTTATTAACTCTTGCGCTCAAGGTGAGATCATAGTCCCACCCTTTGCAAATACTTTTATACTTTTAAATCGTGGGCTGAGAAAACATATACTTTGTTACATCTTGTACTACTTACTTTTATGTTTTGAACACAAGTGTGAAAACAAACATTCCACGTGCGAGTTAGAACAAAAATGCCTCAATTCGATTATCATTAGTTACACTTGCAGGGTGTAAGCGAGAACTTATATTGTGTGGTCATACGGGTTTAACAAACCCTCATTCGGACGGTTCGCTACCGTTATGCGGATGAAATATATTTTTGTGTTTTAGTGCGGGTTCTAGCACTGTGTGATGGGGTAACGTTGGTTAAGTTTTGATAATTGAGTGCTCGCGTATAACAACACTTTTGGAATGCAAATGATTTGGATAATCTACGTTATGGAAATACAAAATCTTGTGGTTCAAAAACAACGTTTAATACTTACTTAAACCTATGATTTCACCAACGTTTTCGTTGACAGATTTCTATGTTTTTCTCAGGTCATGCACGATATGTGATACATGCTTCCGCTCACTATTTGATACTTGCATTGGATGTCGAGTATACATGCATTACTTGGAGCGTCTTTTGACTTTATTTTAAACCGTGTCGCCTAGATTTCAAATGTACTTATAACCTTGTAACTTAACTTTTGGTTGAACAATTCTTGTAAACTTTGGAAACAATCTTTATTTTGAAATGAAGGCGACATATTTTGGTCAAACTTTGTCTTAAAGACTTATGACCAGGTAATGGGACCCACGTAGTCGACGCCGTCACTTGACGATTTACACGGGGTCGCTACATTTTCTCTTCCTATCTATCAACGTATATATATTTAAATTTATATTATAATTTTAATTTTAATTTTAAATTCTAATAATAAGGGTATGTTAGCTAATGTTGTAAGGGTGAAAGTCGAAATTCTGTCCGTGTAACGCTACGCTATTTTTAATCATTGTAAGTTATGTTCAACCTTTTTAAATTAATGTCTCGTAGCTAAGTTATTATTATGCTTATTTAATGTCGAAGTAATCGCGATGTTGGGCTAAATATTAAAATTGGGTAATTGGGCTTTGTACCATAATTGGGGTTTGGATAAAAGAACGACACTTGTGGAAATTAGACTATGGGCTATTAATGGGTTTTATATTAACTTAACGATACCTCGTTAATTTAATATAAAGGTTATAATTTGACATATTTATATATAACCACATACGCTTGACTAGGTACAGTGGGCGGGATATCTATAAATACCAATAATTGTTCATTTAAAAGGACACGGAACTGGATTAATAGTTAATAGACTTATTGAAACAGGGGTGGATTACATTCAAGGGTAATTGGTGTAATTGTTAACAAAGTAGTAAAACCTTGGACTACACGCAGTCGATAACCTGGTGTATTCATTAAACAAAGTATTAAGACCTTGTTACAATTCGAATCCCCAATTAGTTAGAATATTTGACTTCGAGAATAAGAATAATTTGAAGAAGACTTCCGCATTTTATGATTATGACAGATGGACTATTATGGACAAATCCGTATGGACATATCGAATAATCCAGGACAAAGGACAATTAACCCATGGTAATAAACTAAAATCAACACGTCAAACATCATGATTACGGAAGTTTAAATAAGCATAATTTCTTTATTTCGTATTTAATTGCACTTTTAATTATCGCACTTTTATTTACTGTCATTTTGTTTAATTGCGCTTTTATTTTATCGCACTTTTATTTATTGCAATTTCATTATAGTTATTTATTTTACGCTTTAAATTAACTTATATTTATTTTTAATATTTTACATTAGGTTTTAACTGCGACTAAAGTTTTAAAATCGACAAATCGGTCATTAAACGGTAAAATCCCCCTTTTATAATAATAATATTATTTATATATTTTTGTATTTTTACAATTATAAGTTAAAACTAATATAGCGTTAAACTTGGCTAAGATCCCTGTGGAACGAACCGGACTTACTAAAAACTACACTACTGTACGATTAGGTACACTGCCTATAAGTGTTGTAGCAAGGTTTAGGTATATCCACTCTATAAATAAATAAATAGCTTGTGTAAAATTGTATTGTATTTAATAGTATTTTCCTTGTAAAAATATAACTATTTTTTACACCACCTCGCACACATCAATGGATTTCTCACTTGATTCCTCGAACTCCTCGAGCTCCAATGGCAGGATAACCGGAATGAACCAATCAATTAGTCATCATCTTTTCTGGATGAATTGGGGGTGGGTTCGTAGCCGACTTAATCAATGGAGAAGTGAAGAAGGTGATCCTTTTGACCCACCACATTGCCCTATTGGCGAAGAACCTGAAGCACTTACCGGCGAACCAGTCCGGAACACCATTTTCACCCTCATTTCCAGGATATCCCGCCACGATTATATAATATCTAGAATTCTAGATCTTATTCATCCACTCGTCTGAACCGCCAATCATCCCGGCGTGATTGAAGAAGTCAACGAGCTTCGCGCTCGAGTGATGGCTTTGGAGAATATGATGCACAACTTGCAAGCATCACAAGCATCATAGGCACCACCAGTATCACCAATAGCAACACCACCAGCAGTACCACCAACATCACCAAAATCGCAAGCACTGTAAGCACCAGCAGCACCACAAGCTCTGCAAACTCCGCAATCACTATAGATATCAACACCACAATCACCAATGAGTATGTTGTAATAACGAGTTATGAAGTATTAACTCATTATTTCCAAAGAATTTATATATTATATAAATATGAATCTTGGAAAAACCATAATGTATCTTTTCGTACTAAGCTATTACGTGTGAATTTTAACTGGTAGGTACTACTTGATTCATTCGTATCACTAATATGCTATGATGTACATCCTTCACTAATGCTTTAACAATCGTTAACTGTAATCTCTATTTCAACTCAATAAATTCTATTTCATAATAAACCAAGTGTATTATTCAAATACATGTTTAATTGTAAACTTTCATTTTCGATGTACTCGAAACTTTCCAGAAAACATCATTCGTACTTTGCCAAATTCACAAGAATTCCACGAGCACCAACATCATTCACCGAGGAAATATCAATAAAAAAATGAATAATGAAGCATTTATTCATAATTTCATTTACGATGAAGAGATAATCCAAGAAGATTACGAAATTTCTAAAGTTTTAAAGATTACTCATTTCTATATCCAGCCGAAAATCAAATGAGTTTAATATTATATTAACTCATTAAATCTGTATTACCTCTGAAGAAAATATACATACATATATCTTCATAAAGACTGTAATAAAATTCTCTTGAACAAAATATTACTTGTGAAATTTTAACGGGTAGGTAATACCCGAGAAATATATAAGTTCACAATTAATATATAACACTCTTCAATTTGATTCAAAGATCATTAACTATACTCACTATCTTCACAGCGATACACAATCATTTCATACAAATTCAATTACATATCCTGATTTTGACAGAACAGAATCCAAGTCAAAGATTTAACAAGTGATATCACTCTTAGATCCCTACATCTTTCAAAGCTATACTTTGACTTCAAAACTATGCTAGAATATCACTTCTATTCATAAAACCCAGAAAAATATTCATGTCGTTCAAAATACTAGAACATCATATGTATCTTGACAATTACAATCTTCATTCAAACCTTTCAAAGTCATGAAAACACCTCAGATTGATAACCGACGATTCGGTTATGATAACTTTGAATGCTGATGAAGCAGCAAAACTGTAAATGGTCTTAATGGCCAAAAGTTTGAAAATAAAGAATGATGTGTTGAAAAAGCTCAGATATGGAACTGAAAAACGGATTGAGCAAAACTATGAAGGAGACTGTTGATAAATCACAAAGACTAAATCTACCTTCAAAGAATCTAAATGATTCAGTGTCTGCTGAAGTCTTTAGTAAATACTTTGCTCCTAACTCTAAACCTTTACGGAGAAATCTTCTTTATCATCCTTCGATATTTGAAATTCTAAATATCATCGTATCTTTCATTATAAATATCCTCGATATTTCTGAAGATATTTTCATAACTATTCTTATCTGAAATTATTTATCTCCTCGCGTTATCTGTATTACATCATAAAGGAAACTGTTTAGTTTCTATATTCTGTAAACCTTCGAGTTTAAATTATGAATGTTTTTAAAGAAGTGTTGGGAATTGAAGCATGAGTTAGTATAATATAATGACACTTGATCAACTTGATTATAATACAGTAAGTCATGCTGAGTTTCTAATGGAACGTGATAAAGGTTCACAGATCATACCCTCATCATGAACCATGTTACATAACTCTTTCATTCTATTTAACCTCTAAACATATCAAGAAAATATTTTTCTTGCTGATTCGGTCTTTTTCGGATATTCTGGTAATTTGACAAATCAAATCGTGCTATTACCTTTCCTTTCTGCTTATAATCTTAGTTATGTTCTTTCGAACTTCATACCTACAGACTAAGACGTCTTGATCGCTTTACTTAATGTCGGGAAGAAGAAACAAAAGCATGGAACTCCGAAATATAAGAAAAAATATAAAGCCCAATAATAACACAGAAATTACAAACCGTGTATATCTATGCGAATTGCAAGATAACGACACGGGAAAATTAGAAATACTATAACCCCAAGGTAATAGTAGAAGTGAATAAATTCCTCCGGTGGTAAATGGAAAAGAAGAATGACAGATACGATAGCCAGGAAAATATCAAGAATGAGAACTGGATTAAGCATTTTCACAATCTTTGAAAGTATGGATTGAGGAAGAAAGTATAGGAGTGGTGAAAATAATGAAACGAGAGAAGTTAATTTATAGCAAAATTCTAGACACAGCAATCGAGGTAATTTACCGCATTTAATCAAAAAAAATCCTAATTTCCTTAATCACCGGAGAATCATATCTTATAGATTACGAAAATTTTCTTTAAATCCCTTGAATTCTGGAAATCAACCGTGACTACGTCAAAAGTCAAGACGAATCTTTATTTCCTCATTCACTCTTTTGCTATAACTTCACTCAGACTCTTCGCGTAATCGAATTGTTGTAATTATATTATTCAATGGTGATAAAACTCTATTTTTCAACTCATATTCATCATTAAAATATTCTTGTCGTCAACAATGACGATCTCTATCAAATTTCATGACTGGGATTTTCACGAACTCCTCTCTGTTTGTCTACCCTAGTGTTGTGGCATAAAACGCTCAAGGTTTTAAATGAGCTCAATACTATTCATAACACATTTCATTTATCCAATTTACTGAAATGACTTTTAAAATATCATCAGTACTTTCTGAGAAAGCCTAATCAATGACACTCGTGTTATTCCCTTGAATGACCTCTGCATTAATAATAAAATGCACTTCATAGAAGAACCTGTAGAATTTATGGATCGTAAGATTTAAACGCTTGAAACAAAACAATATTCTATCCGTTGAAATTCATGAAAGGCCCCGAGTATACCTGGAACGTGAAGACCAAATAAAATGAAAATATCCTCACCTATTTACAAACAACGCCGACTGATGGCAACAACTAAATTTCGGGACGGAATTTCCTTTAACGGGGAGGTACTATAACAACCCTCATATTTTCATACTTGAATTGACTAATTTGCCTCTAAGGTTGTTATCCATACTTAATATATGATTAAAATCGACGTTCATTAAATATTTTTTTTGTTGACACGTTTGTTAACTAAAGTTTATACTAATTATATAAAATAACTTTAGTTAATATTAATATTAATGTGTATTATATATAAAACTATATGTAACATAATTATTAATTAAATGATAAGTTATTTTAATCATTATTTATATTTTTAGCTTATAAAAAAATAAGATTTTTTTATAAATTAAATAATGAGCCCATGAATTTTGACTAAATATTTTCAAAAACAAAAACTTATTAAAAACATTTTTAACATGTTTTTATTTTTTTGTCAAAATTGGCACCTTTATTTTATTTTTTTATTTTTTTTTTTGCTTTTCACCAACTATTTTTACCTATAAATACATGGCTCCTCATTCATTTTTTCTTGCTAAAAACTAAAACTTAAGTTATTCTCTCAAAACCTTGAAGAAAATTTGAGGTACTTTCTATTTTTATTATTTTTTTAATATTGTCGATTATATTTATATTTATTATATATTATTTATAAAATTCAAAATTAATTATGTTTATATGTTATAATTAGTATTATAAGTATTATGATGTATAAAAATAATTTTGATAATTTATGAAATATTATTTATAATTAAATACGAATTATGTAGTATTTAAACGTAAAAACAATGTAAAATTCTTAATAAATATTTTTAACCAAAAATAAAATATATATAATTTTTTTATGAGTTTATAAAACTTATATAGATCTAAAAATATTATAAAAATAATTACTTGGGTTGAATTAGTAATTATTATATAATTAAACTCTATTATTATGTAATTCAAAGGTAAATTAAGAATAAATATAAACTAATAAAATATATTTTTTAAATATTTTTTCTACAGGTTATTAGACTGATAGAAACTTATAAAAATTATAAAAATAATTGTTTGGGTTTATTTAGTAATTATGTAGAATTAAACTTGTGTTGTGAATAAAATAAGGGTAAAAACAAAAATAAATACAAAAATATAATAAAAATGTTTTCTTAAATTTTTCTACTAATCTATATGATTAACTACAACTATAAAAACTATGTATATAATTTTTAGATATTTAATTAATTATTTAGACATTTTTTGGATAATGTTCGATTAATAAAACACTATTATTCTTGAAGTAATTTAGGTATTTATTTAAAGGTAATTATATTTAATATATATAAGACATACTAAGGTATAATAACTAAATATTAAATAATGCTTAGGTTATATTATCCTTATTAAGTACATTAATAATTCGTCGTGTGTATACACCTATAATGTGAAGGTTATAATTAAAAGATAACGTGCACTTTATATGAACCTCACCGCTACTTGTGGCCTAGGGTGGTCCTTGTTGCCTTATGGGAACCGCTTGTGGATTTCGAATGCCATGACTTAGATTCTGGTCAAGAATCCTGGGCGCCCGGTAACAACAGATCATTTGAGTGACTTGCATAATAGCAACGAAGTTTGAGCAAGATTGTACAACATCTTTGTGAAGAATTATAACCCGAACTTCTTTAAACTAGGAGCTTACTATAAGTGAAAGCTTTCCATAAATAGTAGGTTTCTAAAAATAGAAACTTTTGAGAAATAGAAACTTTTCTCGAAAACTGTCACTGTTAATATAGTTGCTATATTAATAAACAAACTTTATGTCTGTTAGACATTAACTAATCAAAAATTATATCTCTAGGTTAAGATCTCCGATCACTTACTCCGTTCATTCTTCTTTGCGTGGAATAACTTACTTGCTACTAAGGTGAACTTCATAGCCCCACTTTTTACTGTTTCGTAACTGTTTTTATAACTTTTGGGGTTAGACACATGCTTGCTTTATAATTGTTTTACGCTTAGACACAAGTACTAAATTGTTAACTATGCTGTCATGCTTTGATTCATGCTAAATCCCTACCGTAATATCGTCAATTGCTACGTTTAAATACAAACTTAATTATTGTGAGTAGGCCTATTGAGAGTAATGTCTCTAACCATTTGACCGCTGATCTTTGGTTACATAATAATAATTCCACGACACTGACAGTACAAGGTGTCACAGGGTAAATTTTGTTTAGTAGCGATATTACAAACTGCAGCAACACTTTTAGATTGATATTTCTATATCAATCAACTTTAAACTAAATCTTGTGATCTATCATTATTATCAAAATCATTGTTTATGATAAACCTATGAACTCACCAACCTTTTGGTTGACACTTTTAAGCATGTTTTGTCTCAGGTACTTATATATTATGCTTCCGCTGTAGAACTTTGATGTACTTATAAGTCAAGCCATGCACTGGGACCAGAGTTAAAGTATGTGTCAATGTTGATTTTGACGGGGTGTTACAATTATGCATGCTTGTATGCTTAGTTTCATCGTTAAATAGTTTATGATAAATCATGAATTTAATACATATGCTACTAAGATAAGATATATGATATGCATGCCGTTGGAAAGCTGACAAAAAATTAATAACTTTTCATTTAGAAAGCTTATGGTTTCGATGAAAGGATTAAAATATATGGTCAACTGAATTATTATTAATTTTAGTATTATTATTATTATTAAAATGATTATTATTATTACTATCGTCATTATTATCGTCGTTATTATTATTATTTAATAATTATTATTATTTTTAATAATATCATTATCGTTATTAATAAGTGTATTATTATTGTTATTATTATTACTATCGTTATTATCATTAAGGTTATTATTAATATTATCATTATTATTATTATTATTATTATTATTATTATTATTATTATTATTATTATTATTATTATTATTATTATTATAATTATTAGTATTATCATTAATATTATTATAATAGTTATTAGTATCATTATAATTAAAACTAATATTAGTATCATCTAATTATTATTATTATTATTATTATTATTAATATTATTATTATTATTATTATTATTATTATTATTATTATTATTATTATTATTATTATTATTATTATTATTATTATTATTATTATTATGAATACGATATAAAAGAGGACTAAAAGCTATTAAACAAGTCGATTAACAAATAATGAGTATAAGTATCATGATTCAGTTAAAATATTGTTAAGATTATGATTTAGATAAAAATATCGTTTTCATTATTTTTATCATTATTAGTAATATTATTATGACATTAGTATTACTACAAAAGATTATTATTTATTATCAAAATTATTATTATCATTAGTAAATATCAATATTGTTATTATTATTATTATTATTAAAATAATTAATATTATTATTATTATTATAAAATAATACAACTTTTGGTGCATTGTTATTATTATCAATATTATATTATTTAATTAAATAAATACTTGATACAAATATATATATTTATGATACATATCACTACATTTTTTTATCATTAAAAAGATATTATGTAAACATTATACAAATTATAATACTTACTATATAAAAATATATTTTTACTATATATTAACATAAATTTTTATCATTAATACATTATAATAAATGATGAAATTAAAATATTGCAAGATACTGATTTAAATAAAAATATCATTTTCATTATTTTTATCATTATTATTATTAAAAGTATCATTAATACTAAAACTATCATTCTATTAAAATTATCATTTTTAATAGAAATATCATTGTTATTATAAGATATCATTTTTAGTATCATTTTAGTATGAGTATTATTAAAAAAAAACATTTTGAATAAAATTATTATTTTTATATAAAATATTATTATTATTATAGTTAATATTAAAAGTATCGTTATTATTAAAATAATCATGATTAGAATTATAACTTTATTATAATTAATATCATCATTAGTAAATAAATATTGTTATTATTATTAGTAGAATAATAATAATAATAATTATTATTATTATTACAAAATAATACAACTTTTACTCATTATTATTATTATCAATATTATTTTATCAAATAAATATGTGATACAATTACATTAATAATACATACCACTATATTTTTATGATATTGAGTGAACTGTATAAATTTTATTACTTGAGATATATAAAAGTATATTTTTATCATATATAAATTTTAATATAAATTTTTACTTATTAATAAATGACTTGTATTATTTAATTTAATAAAATCTAATAAATATATTTAAATATATAAGACGACTATATTTAAGTTATATAATAAACATGTATAGATTTTGGAAGTCATTTCGGGTCAAGTTGACTTTTGTTGACTTTTGCATATCAGTCCCGAGCATTAGGATTGTGATACACTACGACTTGACCTAAAATGTTAGGCAGATATTGACCAACATATAAATATATATACTTAATATAGGTTCGTGAATCCGAGGCCAACCTTGCACTTGTTCAATGCCATCATATGCATAATTACTACGAAATACTGTATTGTGAGTTTCATTTGCTCCCTTTTTAAATGCTTTTTCAATATATATTTTTGGGAATGAGAATACATGCGCTTGTATAAATGTTTGACGAAATAGACACAAGTAATTGAAACTACATTCTATGGTTGAATTATCGAAATCGAATATCCCCCTTTTTAGTCCGGTAATCTAAGAATTAGGGAACTGGCCCCTAATTGACGCGAATCCTAAAGATAGATTTATTAGGCCCAACAAGCCCCATCCAAAGTACCGGATGCTTTAGTACTTCGAATTTATCATGTCCGAAGGGAGTCCCGGAATGATGGGGATATTCTATATGCATCTTGTTAAGGTCGGTTACCAGGTGTTCAATCCATATGAATGATTTTTATCTCTATGTAGTGCGAAATGCCTGATATGAGTTGATGTTTATGAGAAATGGAAATGAAAATCTTGTGGTCTATTAAATTAATGGAAATGATTGTTTATGATAAACTAATGAACTCACCAACCTTTTGGTTGACACTTGAAAGCATGTTTATTCTCAGGTATTATAGAAATCTTCCGCTGTGAATTTGCTCATTTTAAAGATATTACTTGGAGTCATTCATGGCATATTTCAAAAGACGTTGCATTCAAGTCGTTGAGTTCAATAAAGATTATTATTAAGTAAATGACATATTAGGTCATTTATAGTTTGATATTATGAAATGGTATACATGCCTGTCAACTTTCGATGTAATGAAAGATTGTCTTTTAAAAACGAATGAAATGTTTGTAAAATGTATCATATAGAGGTCATATACCTCGAAATGTAGCCATATGTTATAGAATTCGTCCTTATAGATTAGGACGGGTCGTCTCAGTACTAAAGCAACAGACTTTCACATTTCTCAATTGTACATAGCATAAACTTACAAAATACAAATATGCTTTATTTATTTGCTTTTGTATATGTCAAACTTTCAGCTCATAAATATCATATGTATCTAGTGACCTCTTTATGTTACATTTTGCCAACACAGTAAGCTGCCTCATCATTTAGTTTTCAAGTCATTAGACCACAAATACATATATCAAATGATTAAATCTTAAGTTTTAAAAAAAGTACAGCACATACAATAGTCTTGCGTGAAATCGATGATACATATAAAAACACTTAACCTTTTGCATTTACCATTCAAATAAGATATTCTCGTTTTCATAAGCCCTAATATCATATATTAAACTTTTTTTTTCGAACGGCGGTATCATATAATAAACTAAAATAGCTCCAAAATGAACACAATGTAGGTAGCAGAAAATAAAACTAAATTAGATACCTCTGGTACATGTTTCTGGATAGGCGCTGGAAACAGATCAACATGATCACACGAGTGCCACTTTCGATACTGGCCATCGATTAAATGTCCGTGACAGATGTAAAGATCATTTGACACTGTTGACCTTGAATCGTGTGATTGAATTCGAATATTTTATTGTAACGTGATCTTTCTTCTCGCATTCTTAAACCCTGATTTCGTAATAGTATCCCTGATACTGTTTTTGCTACTGACGGCTTCTCTGCAACGTTTAGAACCGTGATTGCTCTACCTCCGCCGCCTGCTGCCATTTCTGACCGGAACTTGTCAAGTTGAATTCAAATAGATTAAATAATATAGAATTACTAAACTAATTTAAAACGATTTTTGGGGGTTTTTAGAACCCTAGTGTTTTCCCGCCCTTTATTTAATGGATTTAATTTTAATAATCTGAATATAATAGACATAATTATGCTTTTGGTCCCTATGGTTTGTAATAGATTATAAGATGGCCCCTAAACTTAATTTTTGACTTGGTTGGACGGTTTGTGCTTTACTGATTACGCGGTTGGTCTTTGTAGCTTACGACCATTAAATATTGTTGTTAAATTCAGTCATATGACATGTAAGGGTATTTTCATACTTTTAACTATTCTATTTTATTTTCCAAAATATAATTTAACTAATAAACTAAATATTTCATCTTTCCCAAATTCTCAAACTTTAGATTCTCCAAATTTCTCAAGACCATTTCAATTGCAAATCTACTACCTTTAAAATTTAATAAACTTTTCAAAGCCCATTTACAAATATAATACCTAAAACTTTTCTCTTTGACCTTCAAATCAAAAATCAAACACATGACAATCTCAAGTCTATAGTTATCAAATTCAGTAAAAGATATGATCAAAACACACAATTCTTTCGCTATAATCCTAGATTAAGGATTTTTAAAATAATGGGTGGGAAAACACTAGGGGTACTGATTTAAGGCGGTACGGTACCGAGATCAGTTTATGGAGATACATTGTTTAATTACCTACATTATATATTATATACATTATATATAAGATATTTGTACAAATTGGTGTATCATAGGTTTTACGTATTGATCATTAAAATTACAAAACATTTTATAGTGTTCATTATGTCTAGTCTAACATGGCTGTTTTCAAATTATTTCTTTCAAACCGTTCATCAAATTCAATATATCTCAGTATTATATACGAGAACAACAATACTTAATCTCGCACATACAAGGTATGTGGAGGTGATGTAAGACCCGAATATTTATTGTACAAAGGTGTAAATAGGGTACTTAAAGTGTGGATGACAGTGGGTGATTAAACAGAGGCAGAACTGTTCAGACCACAGGTGCGCGCCGCGCACTATTAAGTGTGCGCGTGACACACTCTTCCTGTTGACAGATTTATGTTTCTAATTTAAATTGAACGTGGGGCATTTTGGTCTTTTCACTTGAGGCCGGATTTAAAGCTACTAAAAGGCTGGGTGGAGTCTTTAATTCACATTCACCAACCTTATCATCTCTTTCATTCAATTCTAGAGTGAGAAACCCATTTAGTGAGAGAAAGCTCAAATCAAGGAGGAGGAAGTTGATTTCGGGCCAAAGCACTTGTGTTAAAGTTGTTCATCTAATCACTAGCTACGTTTTGAGTGTGGTGGTATGCTCTAATCTTGATTTCCTTATTTTAATTTATTTAAGGGTTAGGGTTTGGGTTAGTGATGAACATAAAACCTAATATTGATGGTTTTGAGGGTTCTTAGGTAAGATTGAGTCATGAAGACTCAATAATAACTAACCTAGGTTTCAAAGTGTTAATTGGTGTTTATGAGTCTTAATTGGTTAGTTAATCACTAGCACACTTTGATATTAAGTAAGTGGGTGCTTTTTAGGTGTGTTGATGACCCAAAATGGGTGTGCTAACCTTGAGATGGGTCAAAATGACACTTGGGTGGCGAGTAAGTTGGTTCACCAACTTGAATGTGTGATTAATATTGTGTATAATGTAATAGGTGCGTTACGTTGAAGGTTGCGAGCTCGATTTAGCATTCACCAAAAGGCAATAAGGTGAGTGGAATAATTATACATGTGTGTATGTAATGTATTTACTTGTGTGAAATGCGATGTGGGTTTAAGTTCGGGCGTGCAATACCACATCGTGTTAGCATGGGATGAGGGTTTAAAGTTCGGGCATTCGATACCTCATTCTCATGTGTGGCATGTGATATGGGTTTAAAGTTCGGGCATTCGATACCATATCATATGTATGTGTGCGGGCGTGAAGTGTGGGTTTAAAGTTCGGGCGTTCGATACCACATTTCACGTGACGGGTGGGTTTTAAGTTCGAGCGTCGATACCACCGAAGGGACTAGTGATGCATACTAGTGGCGTTTGTGTGGCTAACGGTTCATTCGCGAGAATCGTTCCCTTTGTGTTTTGATTAACCATGATTATGTGTAGTGATATAGCATAATATATTGTTCGTGTTATATGCTATCGTTTGTGCTAGCTCGTGATTTTGGGAATTTAGCATTGTACTTGGAAATGGTATGCTAATTTAAATGCTAGCGTGTATGAGGTATTGGTGTAAGTGATTGCAAGTAAGTAGGTTATATATGTACGTGTATAATTATTGCATTCACTAAGCATTTTGCTTACCCTCTCGTTGTTTACCTTTTTATAGGCTCCGGCATGCACAAGGGTAAGAGCGTTCGTTTGGATTAGTGATCCCGCTTCGTTATGATAGGAGAAGCTTTTGGATGTTTAGCTTTTTGATGTTTGACCGAGACTTGGGTAGTTTAACCCCCAAACATCATGCTCTAGTGTCGTTTGAAATTTAAACTAATTCGGTTGAAACATGTAATTTGTACGAAACTTGTATTTCGGCCATATGTGGGCCCGGTTCGTAAAACTTGTTTTATTATTGAAACGTGTTAGTTTTACATATTAGAACATGTTGTGAAAAGCATTTTTTCTTAATATGTCAGGAAGTGGGAGATCTTTATTTGAAAAACTGCAAAACCGGACAGAAGCTGATGAAGCCTGTGAGCGCCGCGCACAAGGGGTGTTGCGCGCCGCGCACCCCTTTGTAAAAAAAAAAAAAAAAAAAAAAAAAAAAAAAAAAACTTGTTTGTTTACTGTTTCGGTTAGATATTGGGTTGGGTTGTTACAAGTGGTATCAGAGCATGGTCTAAGGGATTTAGGCGACTTGAGATAGGTGCCTAGACTTATACTTTATTGTGTATACGCGTTATGCGGGACTTGTAGGAGACGGGTCGGACCGGGGATTGGTTAGTGCCTAGGTTTAGGTGAACTAACTATGCGCTAATTGTTTTGTGTTGTGTTTTGCAATCATCAAGCGAGATAGACGTTGTACCAGCGAGTTAATGCGACGTGCTCTCGTAATAATGATTAGCTACCATTGTTACGGGTTCGAATCGTGTCAAACAAGCGATGTACGATGATTGTTGAGCAAGATGGGGCGGTGAGGTGTATATGAATATTATATTGTATCCTTTTGTTTCATTGTTTAATCTATTTCTGTTTTATAGTATGAAGACGAGAAACGGACCCGAGAACCATGACGGAGGTTGATAATGCAAAAAACGAACATATATTTCATAGCATTATCCCTCAAGAAAGACAAGCTTTTAGTTGCAATTGTTCTATTTACAAGTGATATTCGTTTAAATAATAAAAGGTGAAGACAAAAGACAGATTTGACGAATTGAAGACGCAAACGACCAAAAAGCTCAAAAGTACAAAATACAATCAAAGAGGTTCCAATTATTGATGAGAAACGTCTCAAAATTACAAAAGTACAAGATTTAAAACGCAAAGTACACGATATAAAATAGTACGCAAGGACGTTCGAAAATTCGGAACCGGGACCAGAGTCAACTCTAAACGCTCGACGCAACGGACTAAAAATTACAAGTTAACTATGTATATAAATATAATATAATATATAATTAATTATATAAATTATATATATATTATATTTATATATTAAAACCGTCGGCAGACTAGGATCCAAACTTGTGTGAGCTGGATTTACGAACTCCGCGACTCACGGAGTTTGTAGTGTAAAAATGCCGCAACTCGCGGAGCTGTCCTGGACAAAAATGCCTATAAAAGCTCGCGCATTCTGAACGTTTTAAATATCCATCAATCTCTCTATCTATATGTAAACGTATATATATATATATATATATATATATATATATATATATATATATATATATATATATATATATATATTTATATTTTAATTTTAATTTTAAATCCTTATAATAAGGGTATGTTAGCGAATGTTGTAAAGGTGTAAGTCGAAATTCTGTCCGTGTAACGCTACGCTATTTTTAATCATTGTAAGTTATGTTCAACCTTTTTAATTTAATGTCTCGTAGCTAAGTTATTATTATGCTTATTTAAGCCGAAGTAATCATGATGTTGGGCTAATTACTAAAATTGGGTAATTGGGCTTTGTACCATAATTGGGGTTTGGACAAAAGAACGACACTTGTGGAAATTTGACTATGGGCTATTAATGGGCTTTATATTTGTTTAACTAAATGGTAGTTTGTTAATTTTAATATAAAGATTTACAATTGGACATCCCTATAAATAACCATATACACTCGATCGGACACGATGGGCGGGATATTTATATGTACGAATAATCGTTCATTTAACCGGACACGGGAATGGATTAATAGTCACTAGAATTATTAAAACATGGGTAAAATTATATACAAGGACACTTGGTGTAATTGTTAACAAAGTATTAAAATCTTGGGTTACACGCAGTTGATATCCTGGTGTAATTATTAAACAAAGTATTAAGACCTTGTTACAGTTTAAGTCCCCAATTAGTTGGAATATTTGACTTTGGGTATAAGGATGATTTGACGAGGATACTCGCACTTTATATTTATGACTGATGGACTGTTATGGACAAAAACCAGACGGACATATTAAATAATCCAGGACAAAGGATAATTAACCCATGGGCATAAAACTAAAATCAACACGTCAAACATCATGATTACGGAAGTTTAAATAAGCATAATTCTTTTATTTCATATTTAATTTCCTTTATTTTATATTTAATTGCACTTCTAATTATCGTACTTTTATTTATTGTCATTGTATTTAATTGCACTTTTAATTATCGTACTTTTTTATTGCAAGTTCATTTTATCGCACTTTTATTTATCGCAATTTCATTATCGTTATTTACTTTACGCTTTAAATTAAGTTATATTTATTTTTAATATTTTACATTAGGTTTTAACTGCGACTAAGTTTTAAAATCGACAAACCGGTCATTAAACGGTAAAAACCCCCCTTTATAATAATAATATTACTTATATATATATTTGTATTTTTATAAATTAAAACTAATATAGCGTTAAGCTTTGTTTAAAAGATTCCCTGGAACGAACCGGACTTACTAAAAACTACACTACTGTACGATTAGGTACACTGCCTATAAGTGTTGTAGCAAGGTTTAAGTATATCCATTCTATAAATAAATAAATATCTTGTGTAAAATTGTATCGTATTTAATAGTTTTTCCTAGTAAAATATAAGCTATTTCATATACACCTCTGCGCACATCAAGTATTTTTGGCGCCGCTGCCGGGAAACGCCGAAGCGAACGCTATATATATAAAAAAAAAAAAATTTTTTTGTTAAGTTGTAGTCTACTTTTATAAAAGTATATACGTTTTAAATATAAAAAGTTATAAAATATAAAAAGAAAAACAAAAATATTTATATATTTTTAAGAGTTTATTAAATATATAAAGTTTTTTTTATTTTAGTTTATAAAAATATAAGTTTTATTTAATTTATATAAATATTTTATATAAATATTAAAATACAAAAATATATAAAATATAAATACAAAAATAAAAAAATATATATATATAAATCTGAACCTGTCCGAATTTGAACCTGTTTCTGAACTGAAACTGTACCCTCCGCGACCCGCGGAGTTTTTGAACTGGGTTCACCGCAACTCGCGGAGCCTCCCTGACAGACAGGCCACATAACCCTAATCGCATTAATTACGGAGTATTATTAATTATTATTATTAATAAACCCTAAATTAGTTTTATTATTATTATTATTTAGTTTAAGTTTTTAAATTAATTAATAATATTAAATTATAATTAGTTTTATTTATATATAAAAAATTAATACTTTTATAAAATAAATAATATAAAAATAATATTTTTATAAAAATTGTACTCTTTATCAATTTTAAGCCTATTTTTATTTTTGTAACTTTTTAATCGTTTATTCGTAATATTTATATTTTTCGCTCGTAGCTAGTTTTAAGTTCTAGTATTTTGCCGTAGCTTATTTTTATTTCTAGAGTTTTAGGCTTTGCCGTAAAATCCCTTAAGTGCTTTTTCTTTAGACTAAGATTTAGGTGCTTTAGAATTTTGTGACGCCTTTTTAAGTTTTGGTACCTTTTTAAGATATTGCCATTTGGGATATAGTTTTTCTTTTAAGCTTTAATATTTTTAGACGCAACTTTTAATTTTTTAGTTTTTGGTTTCTTTTTAAGTTTTAACGCGCTACTTTCTTATTTTTATTTTTCGACGCCTTTTACCTATGTATCAATTATCACTCCAATTAGTAATCTCAATTTGCAATTTTAATTTTAAGTTAGTGATAATAATAATAAGGTTGGGTTAGTCGAGTGTTTTAAAGTTTTATAGTCACTCTTTTTCTTTCTTATTTTTCGACGCCTTTTATTCTTCAACCCTTTTCTTTTTTGACCTTTTTCGACACGCTCTTTTTCTTTCTTATTTCTCGACATTCTAGTTTTAGGACATAGATTTTTATTCTATTTCTTCTCTAAATTTCTTAAAATTACGAAAATTTATTTTAAGTGATTAAATTGATAGACATCAAAATTTTCTGGTTCGTAGTAATAGTTGGATTTGTACGTGGACCGGGTTATTGGAGACAAACAGTACTCAATTATATTGAGACCAAACGAATCCTGCCCCTCTGCTGCATCTTTTGGCTATTCGAAACGTGGGCAAAATCAGAAAAGTCTATTAATTGGATAACTTATATAATTTTTCTTTCCTTTTAAAAACTAATAGGATATTCAGTGAATGCACCGAGCAAGACGTTCACCACCTTTTGTACGTTCACCACCTGTAACCAGATCAAGACATCTAGCTAATATTGTCGCCGTTGATTTTTCTTTAGAATCGTCATCCAGTCGACTAAGTACTCCAATTCAAATTTCCGATAATCCATTTTTTGAACCCGACCTCACAATTGAGAATCCGGAGAATATTCAGGGACAATTCATAGATCCTGAACCGTTAATTTTTCCTCCGGAACCACCAATCATTCAAACAGAGATTGTTGAGAAACGAACCATTAAATCAGAATCCTCTAGTGATTCAGATTCAACAAATTCAATTATGGAAAATCTGGAACCTTTAAGTATGGAAGACCGAATGAGAGCTAAACGCACTGGCCAAGGTCACGCAATTACTCATCCTGACATTAATGCGCCAGATTATGAAATCAAAGGAAAAATTCTGCACATGGTAACTAATCAATGCCAATTTAGTGGTGCGCCGAAGGAAGATCCAAATGAACATCTTCGTACATTTAATAGGATCTGCACACTATTTAAAATAAGAGAAGTGGAGGATGAACAGATATATCTCATGTTATTTCCCTGGACTTTAAAGGGAGAAGCCAAAGATTGGTTGGAATCGTTACCTGAAGGGGCGATTGATACATGGGACGTTTTAGTTGAAAAATTTCTTAAACAATTCTTTCCGGCATCTAAAGCCGTAAGACTTCAAGGAGAAATTGTTACGTTCACACAGAAACCAAACGAAACTCTATATGAGGCATGGACAAGATTTGGAAAGTTATTGAGAGGATGTCCGCAACATGGTTTATGAAATGTCCCGTTCTTATTGATTAAAAACGTTCCATATTAATTGATTTCATTGCGAGGTTTTGACCTCTATATGAGACGTTTTTCAAAGACTGCATTCATTTTAAAACAAACCATAACCTTTATTTCATCAATAAAGGTTTAAAAAGCTTTACGTAGATTATCAAATAATGATAATCTAAAATATCCTGTTTACACACGACCATTACATAATGGTTTACAATACAAATATGTTACAACAAAATAAGTTTCTTGAATGCAGTTTTTACACAATATCATACAAGCATGGACTCCAAATCTCGTCCTTATTTAAGTATGCGACAGCAGAAGCTCTTAATAATCACCTGAGAATAAACATGCTTAAAACGTCAACAAAAATGTTGGTGAGCTATAGGTTTAACCTATATATTATCAAATCATAATAATAGACCACAAGATTTCATATTTCAATATACATCCCATACATAGAGATAAAATTATTCATATGGTGAACACCTGGTAATCGACATTAACAAGATGCATATATAAGAATATCCCCATCATTCCGGGACACCCTTCGGATATGATATAAATTTCGAAGTACTAAAGCATCTGGTACTTTGGATGGGGTTTGTTAGGCCCAATAGATCTATCTTTAGGATTTGCGTCAATTAGGGTGTCTGTTCCCTAATTCTTAGATTACCAGACTTAATAAAAAGGGGCATATTCGATTTCGATAATTCAACCATAGAATGTAGTTTCACGTACTTGTGTCTATTTTGTAAATCATTTATAAAATCTGCATGTATTCTCATCTCAAAAATATTAGATTTTAAAAGTGGGACTATAACTCACTTTCACAGATTTTTACTTCGTTGGGAAGTAAGACTTGGCCACTGGTCGATTCACGAACCTATAACAAATATGTACATATATATCAAAGTATGTTCAAAATATATTTACAACACTTTTAATACATTTTGATGTTTTAAGTTTATTAAGTCAGCTGTCCTCGTTGGTAACATACAACTAGTTATTCACAGTTAGATGTACAGAAATAAATCGATATATATTATCTTGAATCAATCCACGACCCAGTGTATACATATCTCAATATTGATCACAACTCAAACTATATATATTTTGGAATCAACCTCAACCCTGTATAGCTAACTCCAACATTCACATATAGAGTGTCTATAGTTGTTCCAAAATATATATAGATGTGTCGACATGATAGGTCGAAACATTGTATACGTGTCTATGGTATCTCAAGATTACATAATATACAATACAAGTTGATTAAGTTATGGTTGGAATAGATTTGTTACCAATTTTCACGTAGCTAAAATGAGAAAAATTATCCAATCTTGTTTTACCTATAACTTCTTCATTTTAAATCCGTTTTGAGTGAATCAAATTGCTATGGTTTCATATTGAACTCTATTTTATGAATCTAAATAGAAAAAGTATAGGTTTATAGTCGGAAATATAAGTTACAAGTCATTTTTATAAAGGTAGTCATTTCAGTCGAAAGAACGACGTCTAGATGACCATTTTAGAAAACATACTTACACTTTGAGTTTAACCATGATTTTTGGATATAGTTTCATGTTCATAAGAAAAATCATTTTCCCAGAGGAATAACTCTTAAATCAAAGTTTATCATAGTTTTTAATTAACTAACCCAAAACAGCCCGCGGTGTTACTACGACGGCGTAAATTCAGTTTTACAGTGTTTTTCGTGTTTCCAGGTTTTAAATCATTAAGTTAGCATATCATATAGATATAGAACATGTGTTTAGTTGATTTTAAAAGTCAAGTTAGAAGGATTAACTTTTGTTTGCGAACAAGTTTAGAATTAACTAAACTATGTTCTAGTGATTACAAGTTTAAACCTTCGAATAAGATAGCTTTATATGTATGAATCGAATGATGTTATGAACATCACTACTACCTTAAGTTCCTTGGATAAACCTACTGGAAAAGAGAAAAATGGTTCTAGCTTCAACGGATCCTTGGATGGCTCGAAGTTCTTGAAGCAGAATCATGACACGAAAACAAGTTCAAGTAAGATCATCACTTGAAATAAGATTGTTATAGTTATAGAAATTGAACCAAAGTTTGAATATGATTATTACCTTGTATTAAAATGATAACCTACTGTAAGA
Organism: Rutidosis leptorrhynchoides; assembly: GCF_046630445.1. NCBI lineage: Eukaryota > Viridiplantae > Streptophyta > Magnoliopsida > Asterales > Asteraceae > Rutidosis > Rutidosis leptorrhynchoides. Next base: position 167,798,306 of record NC_092343.1, read on the forward strand.
AACAAAGATTTCTTGAGATTGGATGATCACCTTACAGATTGGAAGTGAGCTAGCAAACTTGAAAGTATTCTTGATTTTATGTAACTAGAACTTGTAGAATTTATGAAGAACACTTAGAACTTGAAGATAGAACTTGAGAGAGATCAATTAGATGAAGAAAATTAAAAAATGAAAGTGTTTTTAGGTGTTTTTGGTCGTTGGTGTATGGATTAGATATAAAGGATATGTAATTTTGTTTTCATGTAAATAAGTCATGAATGATTACTCATATTTTTTGTAATTTTATGAGATATTTCATGCTAGTTGTCAAATGATGGTTCCTACATATGTTAGGTGACTCACATGAGCTGCTAAGAGCTGATCATTGGAGTGTATATACCAATAGTACATACATCTAAAAGCTGTGTATTGTACGAGTACGAATACGGGTGCATACGAGTAGAATTGTTGATGAAACTGAACGAGGATGTAATTGTAAGCATTTTTGTTAAGTAGAAGTATTTTGATAAGTGTATGGAAGTCTTTCAAAAGTGTATAAATACATATTAAAACACTACATGTATATACATTTTAACTGAGTCGTTAAGTCATCGTTAGTCGTTACATGTAAGTGTTGTTTTGAAACCTTTAGGTTAACGATCTTGATAAATGTTGTTAACCCATTGTTTATTATATCTGAAGAGATGTTAAATTATTACATTATCATGATATTATGATGTATTAATATATCTTAATATGATATATATACAATTAAATGTCGTTACAACGATAATCGTTACATATATGCCTCGTTTCGAAATCCTTAAGTTAGTAGTCTTGTTTTTACATATGTAGTACATTGTTAATATACTTAATGATATGTTTAATTATCGTAATACCATGTTAACTATATATATATATCCATATATATGACATCATATAGTTTTTACAAGTTTTAACGTTCGTGAATCACCGGTCAACTTGGGTGGTCAATTGTCTATATGAAACCTATTTCAATTAATCAATTCTTAACAAGTTTGATTGCTTAACATGTTGGAAATACTTAATCATGTAAATAACAATTTCATTTAATATATATAACCATGGAAAAGTTCGGGTCACTACAGTACCTACCCGTTAAATAAATTTCGTCCCGAAATTTTAAGCTGTTGAAGGTGTTGACGAATCTTCTGGAAATAGATGCGGGTATTTCTTCTTCATCTGATCTTCACTCTCCCAGGTGAACTCGGGTCCTCTACGAGCATTCCATTGAACCTTAACAATTGGTATCTTGTTTTGCTTAAGTCTTTTAACCTCACGATCCATTATTTCGACGGGTTCTTCGATGAATTGAAGTTTTTCGTTGATTTGGATTTCATCTAACGGAATAGTGAGATCTTCTTTAGCAAAACATTTCTTCAAATTCGAGACGTGGAAAGTGTTATGTACAGCCGCGAGTTGTTGAGGTAACTCAAGTCGGTAAGCTACTGGTCCGACACGATCAATAATCTTGAATGGTCCAATATACCTTGGATTTAATTTCCCTCGTTTACCAAATCGAACAACGCCTTTCCAAGGTGCAACTTTAAGCATGACCATCTCTCCAATTTCAAATTCTATTTCTTTTCTTTTAATGTCAGCGTAGCTCTTTTGTCGACTTTGGGTGGTTTTCAACCGTTGATGAATTTGGATGATCTTCTCGGTAGTTTCTTGTATTATCTCCGGACCCGTAATCTGTCTATCCCCCACTTCACTCCAACAAATTGGAGACCTGCACTTTCTACCATAAAGTGCTTCAAACGGCGCCATCTCAATGCTTGAATGGTAGCTGTTGTTGTAGGAAAATTCTGCTAACGGTAGATGTCGATCCCAACTGTTTCCGAAATCAATAACACATGCTTGTAGCATGTCTTCAAGCGTTTGTATCATCCTTTCTCTCTGCCCATCAGTTTGTGGATGATAGGCAGTACTCATGTCTAGACGAGTTCCTAATGCTTGCTGTAATGTCTGCCAGAATCTTGAAATAAATCTGCCATCCCTATCAGAGATAATAGAGATTGGTATTCCATGTCTGGAGACGACTTCCTTCAAATACAGTCGTGCTAACTTCTCCATCTTGTCATCTTCTCTTATTGGTAGGAAGTGTGCTGATTTGGTGAGATGATCAACTATTACCCAAATAGTATCAAAACCACTTGGAGTCCTTGGCAATTTAGTGATGAAATCTATGGTAATGTTTTCCCATTTCCATTCCGGGATTTCGGGTTGTTGAAGTAGACCTGATGGTTTCTGATGCTCAGCTTTGACCTTAGAACACGTCAAACATTCTCCTACGTATTTAGCAACATCAGCTTTCATACCCGGCCACCAAAAATGTTTCTTGAGATCCTTGTACATCTTCCCCGTTCCAGGATGTATTGAGTATCTGGTTTTATGAGCTTCTCTAAGTACCATTTCTCTCATATCTCCAAATTTTGGTACCCAAATCCTTTCAGCCCTATACCGGGTTTCGTCTTCCCGAATATTAAGATGCTTCTCCGATCCTTTGGGTATTTCATCCTTTAAATTTCCCTCTTTTAAAACTCCTTGTTGCGCCTCCTTTATTTGAGTAGTAAGGTTATTATGAATCATTATATTCATAGATTTTACTCGAATGGGTTCTCTGTCCTTCCTGCTCAAGGCATCGGCTACCACATTTGCCTTCCCCGAGTGGTAACGAATCTCAAAGTCATAATCATTCAACAATTCAATCCACCTACGCTGCCTCATATTCAGTTGTTTCTGATTAAATATGTCTTGAAGACTTTTGTGGTCGGTATATATAATACTTTTGACCCCATATAAGTAGTGCCTCCAAGTCTTTAATGCAAAAATAACCGCGCCTGATTCCAAATCATGCGTCGTATAATTTTGTTCGTGAATCTTAAATTGTCTAGACGCATAAGCAATCACCTTCGTTCGTTGCATTAATACACAACCGAGACCTTGCTTTGATGCGTCACAATAAATCACAAAATCATCATTCCCTTCAGGCAATGACAATATAGGTGTCGTAGTTAGCTTTTTCTTCAATAACTGAAACGCTTTCTCTTGTTCATCATTCCATTCAAATTTCTTCCCTTTATGCGTTAATGCAGTCAAGGGTTTTGCTATTCTGGAAAAGTCTTGGATGAACCTTCTGTAGTAACCAGCTAGTCCTAAAAACTGGCGTATGTGTTTCGGAGTTTTCGGGGTTTCCCGCTTTTCAACAGTTTCTATCTTTGCCGGATCCACCTTAATACCTTCTTTGTTCACTATGTGACCGAGGAATTGAACTTCTTCCAACCAAAATGCACACTTTGAAAACTTAGCGTACAATTCTTCCTTCCTCAATACTTCTAACACCTTTCTCAAATGTTCACCGTGTTCTTGGTCATTCTTTGAGTAAATAAGTATGTCATCAATGAAAACAATGACAAACTTGTCAAGGTATGGTCCACACACTCGGTTCATAAGGTCCATGAACACAGCTGGTGCATTAGTTAAACCAAACGGCATGACCATAAACTCGTAATGACCGTAACGTGTTCTGAAAGCAGTCTTTGGAATATCATCTTCTTTCACCCGCATTTGATGATACCTGAAACGTAAGTCAATCTTTGAATAAACAGACGAACCTTGTAGTTGATCAAATAAGTCGTCGATTCTCGGTAGTGGGTAGCGGTTCTTGATGGTAAGTTTGTTCAACTCTCAGTAGTCGATACACAACCTGAATGTACCATCTTTCTTCTTGACAAACAAAACAGGAGCTCCCCAGGGTGATGTGCTTGGTCGAATGAAACCACGCTCTAAAAGTTCTTATAATTGGCTTTGCAGTTCTTTCATCTCGCTGGGTGCGAGTCTGTAAGGAGCACGAGCTATTGGTGCAGCTCCTGGTACAAGATCTATTTGAAATTCTACGGATCGATGTGGGGGTAATCCCGGTAATTCTTTCGGAAATACATCAGGAAATTCTTTTGCAATGGGAACATCATTGATGCTCTTTTCTTCAGTTTGTACTTTCTCGACGTGTGCTAGAACAGCATAGCAACCTTTTCTTATTAGTTTTTGTGCCTTCAAATTACTAATAAGATGTAGCTTCGTGTTGCCCTTTTCTCCGTACACCATTAAGGGTTTTCCTTTTTCTCGTATAATGCGAATTGTATTTTTGTAACAAACGAACTCTGCTTTCACTTCTTTCAACCAGTCCGTACCGGTTATCACATCAAAACTCCCTAACTCTACTGGTATCAAATCAATCTTAAATGTTTCGCTAACCAGTTTAATTTCTTGATTCCGACATATATTATCTGCTGAAATTAATTTACCATTTGCTAATTCGAGTAAAAATTTACTATCCAAAGGCATCAATGGACAACTTAATTTAGCACAAAAATCTCTACTCATATAGCTTCTATCCGCACCCGAATCAAATAAAACGTAAGCAGATTTATTGTCAATAAGAAACGTACCCGTAACAAGCTCCAGGTCTTCCTGTGCCTCTGCCGCATTAATATTGAAAACTCTTCCGCGGCCTTGTCCATTCGTGTTCTCCTGTTTTTTTGCCAATTTCTAATAATGTGGCCCGGTTTTCCACATTTATAACAAACTACATTGGCATAACTTGCTCCGACACTACTTGCTCCGCCATTACTCGTTCCGACACCATTTGTTCCTTTCGTTCTATTAACCCCTGGTCCGTAGACCTCACACTTCGCCGCGCTATGACCATTTCTTTTACACTTGTTGCAAAATTTGGTGCAGAACCCCGAGTGATACTTTTCACACCTTTGGCATAGCTGCTTCTGATTGTTGTTGTTGTTGCGGTTATTATTGTTATTGGGATGATTGTTGCAGTTGCTGTTGTTGTTGTTGTTGTTGTTGTTGTTGTTGTTGTTGTTGAGCCGTTTGTTGTAGTTGCGATTGATGTTGCGATTGTTGGGATAATTGTTGCGATTATTGTTGTAATTACTGTTGTTGTTGTATTGGTGATTCTTATCACCGTTTTCCTCCCATTTTCTTTTGACTTGCTTCACATTGGCCTCTTCAGCAGTCTATTCTTTAATTCTTTCTTCAATCTGGTTCACTAGTTTGTGAGCCATTCTACATGCCTGTTGTATGGAGGCGGGCTCGTGTGAACTTATATCTTCTTGGATTCTTTCCGGTAATCCTTTCACAAACGCGTCGATCTTCTCTTCCTCATCTTTGAACGCTCCCAGACACAATAGGCACAATTCTGTGAATCGTCTTTCGTACGTGGTAATATCAAATCATTGGGTTTGTAACCCTCTAAGTTCTGTCTTGAGCTTATTGACCTCGGTTCTGGGACGGTACTTCTCGTTCATCAAGTGCTTGAATGCTGACCACGGTAGTGCGTACGCATCATCTTGTCCCACTTGCTCTAGATAGGTATTCCACCATGTTAACGCAGAACCTGTGAAGGTATGCGTAGCGTACTTCACTTTGTCCTCTTCAGTACACTTACTTATGGCAAACACCGATTCGACCTTCTCGGTCCACCGTTTCAATCCGATCGGTCCTTCGGTTCCATCAAATTCCAAAGGTTTGCAGGCAGTGAATTCATTGTAGGTGCATCCTACACGATTTCCTGTACTACTAGATCCAAGGTTATTGTTGGTATGTAGCGCAGCCTGTACTGCGGCTATGTTTGAAGCTAGGAAAGTACGGAATTCCTCTTCATTCATATTCACGGTGTGTCGAGTATTCGGTGCCATTTCCTTCAAAATAGTCAAATGGAACAAGTTAATCATACAGAATATTAAGAGTAGTTAATAGTATTTCGTAGCATAATATGAACTCATTTATAAAAGCTTTTTCTTCATATTAGCGTTTTATAAGTTTAAATTCGGGTAGTACCTACCCGTTAAGTTCATACTTAGTAGCTAATATACAATTCAACTACTATAATTCTATATGAAAAACTGATTATAATAATATTTCGCGTTCAAACTTTTACACAATATTTTACAAACTTACAATACCGCTTATTTTACATATAGCATGAAATGTAGCACACATTAAATTTGATACAATATGGTTGTGAGGATAATTCTAGCTAGTACACAAGTCGTTCAGCAAAGGCAATAAAGACACGTAATTCATACGTCCAGAAACAAGTCATGCATTCTGGTTTTACTAGGACTACTTCCCATCCTTGGTCTTGTGGAACATAACCGTTATGGCGGTTGATAAGACAGCGTGTTGTTACGTCGTCAAAGGGACGAGGGTTACGTAATGTCCAACAGTCCCGTAACAATCTAAAAACCTCATATCTTACCCCAATTACCGACTCCGTCACTTGTGGGAACGTTTTGTTTAATAGTTGTAGCCCGATGTTCTTGTTCTCACTTTGGTGAGAAGCGAACATTACTAATCCGTAAGCATAACATGCTTCTTTATGTTGCATGTTAGCCGCTTTTTCTAAATCACGAAGTCCAATATTCGGATATATTGAGTCAAAATAATTTCTTAACCCATTGCGTAAAATAGCATTTGGGTTCCCCGCAATATATGCGTCAAAATAAACACATCGTAACTTATGGATTTCCCAATGTGATATCCCCCATCTTTCGAATGAAAGCCTTTTATAAACCAAGGCATTCTTGGAACGTTCTTCGAATGTCTTACAAACTGATCTCGCCTTAAATAGTTGTGCCGAAGAATTCTGACCGACTCTAGACAAGATTTCATCAATCATGTCTCCGGATAGGTCTCTTAAAATATTGGGTTGTCTATCCATTTTGTGTTTTTATACTGTAAAATAGACAAGAGTTAGATTCATAAAAAAAATACTTATTAATACAAGCAATTTTTACATATATCATAAAGCATAAGCACACTATATTACATATATTACACCACACGAATACAACTATTTTATTTCGACTCGCTCGTTTCTTCTTCTTCGGTTTTGGTTCGTTTTGCCAAGTTTCTAGGGATATATGATGTTCCCCTAATACGGGCCGTCGTTTTCCACATTGGTTCAGAAAAACCTGTTGGTTTAGAGGTTCCCGGGTCATTGTTACAACTTAAGGACTTCGGGAGTTGACGATATATATAAAGTTCATCGGGGTTGGAATTAGATTTCTCTATTTTTATGCCCTTTCCCTTATTATTTTCTTTTGCCTTTTTAAATTCAGTTGGGGTAATTTCTATAACATCATCGGAATTCTCGTCGGAATCCGATTCATCGGAGAATTGGTAATCCTCCCAATATTTTGCTTCCTTGGCGGAAACACCATTGACCATAATTAACCTTGGTCGGTTGGTTGAGGATTTTCTTTTACTTAACCGTTTTATTATTTTCCCCACCGGTTCTATTTCTTCATCCGGTTCCGATTCTTCTTCCGGTTCCGATTCTTCTTCCGGTTCCGACTCTTCTTCCGGTTCCTCTTCGGAAACTTGTGAATCAGTCCATGAATCATTCCAATTTACATTTGACTCTTCATTATTATTAGGTGAGTCAATGGGACTTGTTCTAGAGGTAGACATCTATCACATAATATCAAACGCGTTAAGAGATTAATATATCACATAATATTCACATGTTAAAAATATATAGTTTCCAACAAAATTTGTTAAGCAATCATTTTTCAAGTAAACACGGTCGAAGTCCAGACTCACTAATGCATCCTAACAAACTCGATAAGACACACTAATTCAAAATTCTGGTTCTCTAAGACCAACGCTCGGATACCAACTGAAATGTCCCGTTCTTATTGATTAAAAACGTTCCATATTAATTGATTTCGTTGCGAGGTTTTGACCTCTATATGAGACGTTTTTCAAAGACTGCATTCATTTTAAAACAAACCATAACCTTTATTTCATCAATAAAGGTTTAAAAAGCTTTACGTAGATTATCAAATAATGATAATCTAAAATATCCTGTTTACACACGACCATTACATAATGGTTTACAATACAAATATGTTACAACAAAATAAGTTTCTTGAATGTGGTTTTTACACAATATCATACAAGCATGGACTCCAAATCTCGTCCTTATTTAAGTATGCTACAGCAGAAGCTCTTAATAATCACCTGAGAATAAACATGCTTAAAACGTCAACAAAAATGTTGGTGAGCTATAGGTTTAACCTATATATCATCAAATCATAATAATAGACCACAAGATTTCATATTTCAATATACATCCCATACATAGAGATAAAATTATTCATATGGTGAACACCTGGTAATCGACATTAACAAGATGCATATATAAGAATATCCCCATCATTCCGGGACACCCTTCGGATATGATATAAATTTCGAAGTACTAAAGCATCCGGTACTTTGGATGGGGTTTGTTAGGCCCAATAGATCTATCTTTAGGATTCGCGTCAAATAGGGTGTCTGTTCCTTAATTCTTAGATTACCAGACTTAATAAAAAGGGGCATATTCGATTTCGATAATTCAACCATAGAATCTAGTTTCACGTACTTGTGTCTATTTTGTAAATCATTTATAAAACCTGCATGTATTCTCATCCCAAAAATATTAGATTTTAAAAGTGGGACTATAACTCACTTTCATAGATTTTTACTTCGTCGGGAAGTAAGACTTGGCCACTGGTCGATTCACGAACCTATAACAAATATGTACATATATATCAAAGTATGTTCAAAATATATTTACAACACTTTTAATACATTTTGATGTTTTAAGTTTATTAAGTCAGCTGTCCTCGTTAGTAACCTACAACTAGTTGTCCACAGTTAGATGTACAGAAATAAATCGATATATATTATCTTGAATCATACCACGACCCAGTGTATACATATCTCAGTATTGATCACAACTCAAACTATATATATTTTGGAATCAACCTCAACCCTGTATAGCTAACTCCAACATTCACATATAGAGTGTCTATGGTTGTTCCGAAATATATATAGATGTGTCGACATGATAGGTCGAAACATTGTATACGTGTCTATGGTATCTCAAGATTACATAATATACAATACAAGTTGATTAAGTTATGGTTGGAATAGATTTGTTACCAATTTTCACGTAGCTAAAATGAGAAAAATTATCCAATCTTGTTTTACCCATAAATTCTTCATTTTAAATCCGTTTTGAGTGAATCAAATTGCTATGGTTTCATATTGAACTCTATTTTATGAATCTAAACAGAAAAATTATAGGTTTATAGTCGGAAATATAAGTTACAAGTCATTTTTGTAAAGGTAGTCATTTCAGTCGAAAGAACGACGTCTAGATGACCATTTTAGAAAACATACTTACACTTTGAGTTTAACCATGATTTTTGGATATAGTTTCATGTTCATAAGAAAAATCATTTTCCCAGAAGAACAACTTTTAAATCAAAGTTTATCATAGTTTTTAATTAACTAACCCAAAACAGCCCGCGGTGTTACTACGACGGCGTAAATTCGGTTTTACAGTGTTTTTCGTGTTTCCAGGTTTTAAATCATTAAGTTAGCATATAATATAGATATAGAATATGTGTTTAGTTGATTTTAAAAGTCAAGTTAGAAGGATTAACTTTTGTTTGCGAACAAGTTTAGAATTAACTAAACTATGTTCTAGTGATTACAAGTTTAAACCTTCGAATACGATAGCTTTATATGTATGAATCGAATGATGTTATGAACATCATTACTATCTTAAGTTCCTAGGATAAACCTACTGGAAAATAGAAAAATAGATCTAGCTTCAACGGATCCTTGGATGGCTCGAAGTTCTTGAAGCAGAATCATGACACGAAAACAAGTTCAAGTAAGATCATCACTTGAAATAAAATTGTTATAGTTATAGAAATTGAACCAAAGTTTGAATATGATTATTACCTTGTATTAGAATGATAACCAACTATAAGAAACAAAGATTTCTTGAGGTTGGATGATCACCTTACAGATTGGAAGTGAGCTAGCAAACTTGAAAGTATTCTTGATTTTATGTAACTAGAACTTGTAGAATTTATGAAGAACACTTAGAACTTTAAGATAGAACTTGAGAGAGATCAATTAGATGAAGAAAATTGAAGAATGAAAGTATTTGTAGGTGTTTTTGGTCGTTGGTGTATGGATTAGATATAAAGGATATGTAATTTTGTTTTCATGTAAATAAGTGATGAATGATTACTCATATTTTTGTAATTTTATGAGATATTTCATGCTAGTTGCCAAATGATGGTTCCCACATGTGTTAGGTGACTCACATGGGCTGCTAAGAGCTAATCATTGGAGTGTATATACCAATAGAACATACATCTAAAAGTTGTGTATTGTACGAGTACGAATACGGGTGCATACGAGTAGAATTGTTGATGAAACTGAACGAGGATGTAATTGTAAGCATTTTTGTTAAGTAGAAGTATTTTGATAAGTGTATGGAAGTCTTTCAAAAGTGTATAAATACATATTAAAACACTACATGTATATACATTTTAACTGAGTCGTTAAGTCATCGTTAGTCGTTACATGTAAGTGTTGTTTTGAAACCTTTAGGTTAACGATCTTGTTAAATGTTGTTAACCCAATGTTTATAATATCAAATGAGATTTTAAATTATTATATTATCATGATATTATCATGTATGAATATCTCTTAGTATGATATATATACATTAAATGTCTTTACAACGATAATCGTTACATATAAGTCTCGTTTAAAAATCATTAAGTTAGTAGTCTTGTTTTTACATATGTAGTTCATTGTTAATATACTTATGATATGTTTACTTATCATAATATCATGTTAACTATATATATATATCCATATATATGTCATCATATAGTTTTTACAAGTTTTAACGTTCGTGAATCACCGGTCAACTTGGGTGGTCAATTGTCTATATGAAACCTATTTCAATTAATCAAGTCTTAACAAGTTTGATTGCTTAACATGTTGGAAACATTTAATCATGTAAATATCAATCTCAATTAATATATATAACCATGGAAAAGTTCAGGCCACTACAGTTTAGACACCTGTCAAATAGTACAAATATTCTACCAAGGATGCGACATCACTACAAGGAAACACATCGATATAGCAGCTGGTGGTTCTATTATGAAGAAAACCGAAACTGATGCTTATAAAATTATTGATAACACTGCTTCCCACTCACATGAGTGGCACCAAGAAAAAGATATAGTTAGATCATCTAAAGTAGCTAGAGCCGATTCTAGCCATGACTTAGATTCCATTTCCGCAAAGATAGACGCTGTCGAGAGACGAATGGAAAAGATGACTAAAGATATTCACTCAATACGAATTAGTTGTGAGCAGTGTGGAGGACCACATTTGACAAAATATTGTCTCAGTATTGAACTAACAATGGAACAAAGAGAGAATATTTCATATCTAAACCAAAGGCCTGGAAATAATTATCAGAATAATTATCAACCGCCAAGACCGATTTACAACCAAAACCAGAATTATAACCGAAATGTTCCATACAACAACCAACAAGGTCCTAGCAATCAACAAGTATCCAACAATACTTACAATCAGCAAAGACCTAATTTTCAAAACAAACTACCACAAACCGATGATAAAAAGCCGAATTTAGAAGATATGATGACGAAGCTAGTTGAATCTCAAACACAGTTTTTCACATCTCAAAAACAAACTAATGAACAAAATGCTCAAGCATTTAGAAATCAACAAGCTTCTATTCAAAATTTGGAACAAGAAGTAAGTAACCTAGCAAGTTTAATAGGTGAAAGAAAATCGGGAAGTTTACCTAGTGATACAAATGCTAACCCCCAGAATGAAACAGCTAAAGCCATCACCACAAGAAGTGGTACAACACTTAAACCACCTGAAATACCTGTAATTTCTGATGAAGCTATTCCTACTCCACAAGAACCACAACCTGAACAAGATAAGGAAAAAGAACCGGTAGTTGAAAAGGTTAATGAAGATAACACAGTTAAAGCTAAACCTTATGTTAAACCATACCAACCACCACTTCCTTACCCGAGTAAAATGAAAAAAGAAAGACTTGAAGCCGAGCAATCGAAATTCTTGGATATGTTTAAACAAATAAATGTCAATCTTCCTTTCATTGATGTGATTTCAGGAATGCCTAGATATGCTAAATTTTTTAAAGATCTAATCTCGAATAGAAAGAAAATGGAAGAACTCTCGGCTGTTACTATGAATGCTAATTGTTCTGCAGTGCTGTTGAATAAGATACCAGAAAAATTATCTGATCCAGGAAGTTTCACAATTCCATGTTTTCTGGGTAGTCTTAGTTCAATAGAAGCATTGGCAGACTTAGGTGCTAGTATAAATTTAATGCCGTATTCACTATACACTAAACTAGACCTTGGAGAATTAAAACCAACAAGAATAAGCATACAACTAGCCGATCGATCAATAAAATATCCTAGAGGGATAATGGAGAACATGCTAGTTAAAGTTGGTACTTTAGTATTTCCAGTAGATTTTGTTGTTCTGGACATGGAAGAAGATTCTCAAGTTCCTCTCATATTAGGAAGACCATTCTTAAACACGACTAAAGCAATGATAGACGTGTTTGCTAAGAAACTGACCCTAAGTATAGAGGACGAGAGTGTTACCTTTTCAGTTGATAGAGCAATGCAACAACCACAATCTGCAGATGATACATGTTATTATATTCAAACTATAGAATCACATGCAGAATTGTTAGAAGAATTTCCAGAATTACAAGGAACAGGAGAATGTTCTTTAGGAGAAGGAACTGAACCAATTGATGAAATTGAAATGTTAGCTACACTAATGGCTAATGGATATGAACCAACAACAGAAGAAATTCAAATGTTAAAAGAATAAGACAGATATCGATATAAATCATCGATAGAAGAACCACCGACATTAGAGTTAAAGCCACTTCCAAACCATTTAGAATACGCTTATTTACATGGTGAATCTGAATTACCTGTAATAATATCGTCTTCTCTTACTGAAAATGAAAAATATCAACTCATTTCTGTATTAAAAGCTCATAAACCAGCCATTGCATGGAAGATTCATGATATTAAAGGAATAAGTCCTTCGTATTGCACACATAAAATCCTTATGGAAGAAGGTCATAAAACGTATGTGCAATGCCAACGAAGACTAAATCCAAATATGCAAGATGTTGTTAAGAAAGAAATTATTAAACTGCTAGATGCAGGTTAAATTTATCCAATTTCTGATAGTCCATAGGTAAGCCCAGTTCAATGCGTGCCTAAGAAGGGTGGCATGACTGTCATTACAAATGAGAAAAATGAGCTTATTCCTACTAGGACTGTAACAGGATGGCGTGTATGTATTGATTATAGAAAATTAAATGACGCCACCATAAAAGATCACTTTCCCTTACCTTTCATTGATCAAATGTTGGAAAGATTAGCCGGAAATAGTTACTATTGTTTTCTTGATGGATTTTCTGGATACTTTCAAATTCCAATAGCACCCGAGGACCAAGATAAAACCACATTCACGTGCCCTTATGGTACTTTTGCTTACAAACGCATGCCATTTGGATTTACAACGCCCCTGCAACCTTTCAAAGGTGCATGATGGCGATTTTTCACGACATGATAGAAGAATGCATGGAAGTTTTCATGGATGACTTTTCAGTTATCGGTGATACATTTGAAACATGTCTAGCTAATCTTGAACGAATGCTTATTAGATGCGAACAATCAAATCTAGTTCTTAATTGGGAGAAATGCCATTTCATGGTTAAAGAAGGCATCATTCTTGTTCATAAAATTTCAAAGGAAGGAATTGAAGTGGATAGAGCTAAAGTAGATGTAATTGCTAAACTTCCACATCCCACCAATGTTAGAGGAGTTAGGAGTTTTCTAGGACATGCCGATTTTTACCGACGTTTCATAAAATATTTCTCTAAAATTGCCACTCCTATGAATAAACTCCTAGAAAAGGATGCTCCATTCATCTTTTCAGATGAATGCATCAAATCTTTTAATATTCTTAAAGAGAAACTCACTAATGCGCCGATCATGATAACACCAAATTGGAATCTACCGTTTGAACTAACGTGCGATTCAAGTGATTTTGCAATGGGAGCCGTTTTAGGACAAAGGATTGAAAAACGATTTCAACCTATATATTATGCTAGTAAGACGTTACAAGGAGCACAAACAAATTACACAACTACTGAAAAAGAACTCCTTGCTATTGTCTTTGCTTTTGACAAATTTCGATCATATCTCGTTCTAGCTAAAACGGTGGTTTATACCGACCATTCTGCTCTTAGATACCTATTTTCGAAACAAGATGCCAAACCAAGATTAATCCGTTGGATCTTACTCTTACAAGAGTTCGATATTGAAATCCGAGATAAAATAGGAGCAGAAAATCTCGCCGCTGATCATCTTTCCCGTCTTGAAAATCCTGAATTAGAAGTTCTAAATGAATCGGCCATACAAGACAAATTTCCTGATGAATATCTATTGAAGATAGATTATAATGAAATTTCATGGTTTGCAGACTATGCAAATTACTTAGTATGTGGATTCCTTGAAAAAGGATTATCGTACCAAAAACGAAAGAAATTCTTTAGTGATATAAAACACTATTTCTGGGAAGATCCACATTTGTTTAAAAGTTGTCCCGATGGAATAATACGCCGATGTGTATTTAGAGATGAAGCTAGTAAAATTTTAAACCATTGTCACACAGGACCAACAGGAGGGCATTATGGGCCTCAACTCACAGCAAGAAAAGTTTATGATGCTGGATTCTATTGGCCTACAATTTACAAAGACGCACACCTTCTTTGCAAATCCTGTGATGCTTGTCAAAGGGCCAGAAAAATAAGTCAACGTGATGAAATGCCATAAAATGTCATTCAAGTATGTGAAGTATTTGACGTTTGGGGTATTGACTTTATGGGTCCATTTCCAAAATCTCATAATAATTTATACATTCTCGTAGCCATTGATTATGTATCTAAATGGGCGGAAGCACAAGCTCTCCCAACTAACGATGCACGAGTTGTAGTCAACTTTTTAAAACGTCTTTTTGTAAGGTTTGGAACACCGAAAGCTTTAATAAGTGATCGGGGAACTCATTTCTGTAATAATCAACTTGAGAAAGTTCTTAAAAGATATGGAGTAACTCATAAAATCTCCACTGCATATCATCCACAAACAAGTGGACAAGTTGAAAATACCAACCGAGCTTTAAAATTTATTCTAGAGAAAACCGTAGGATCAAATCCGAAGGAATGGTCCATTAAATTGGAGGATGCACTCTGGGCTTTTAGAACAGCCTACAAAACTCTAATTGGAACCACACCTTTTAGACTCGTTTACGAAAAAACATGTCATCTTCCGGTAGAAATTGAACACAAAGCATTTTGGGCTTTGAAGACATGTAATCTTGATTTACATGAAGCTGGACGTCTACGGTTAAGTCAATTAAACGAATTAGAAGAATTAAGACATGAAGCATATGAAAATTCGTTAATCTATAAGGAAAGAATGAAGAAATGGCATGATAAAAGAATCAAAAATTCAAAAGAATTTAAAGAAGGAGACAGAGTTCTTCTTTTCAATTCACGATTCAAGCTATTTCCTGGAAAATTGAAATCAAGATGGTCTGGACCATTCATAGTCAAAAGAATTTTCCCATACGGAACAGTAGAATTAATAAATTCAAATGGAATTGAATTTAAGGTTAATGGTCACAGAGTTAAACACTACATAGATAGTCTGATGGAAGTCGACAACGAAGTTAATCACAATTTCGATACCACAGCTAACTAAGTGTGGGGAGAATCAAGTCTTTAAAGGATAATATGTATTTTTGTTAGAGTTAGATTTTCTGTTTTCATGTAGTTCTCAAAAATGGAACCCGAATGGTCTTTCCCAAGCAGGCCCTAAAGAACTAGTCTTCTCCCCCCATTCTGAATTTTTATTTTTTTTAGGTTTTACGAAATGAAGACTTCCTGTGAACTAAACCATGGTCTAATGCTACACACTTTGATTACTAAACGTAATAATGACACACTTCCGAGTGAACTGGTATCAGTAATCAGAGAAAAATTGGACGGAGTAAGAAAAGAATCCAGATGCGAAGATAATAAGTTACAATTTGGTAAAGGAAAATCAAAATCCGCAGCGAAAAGAAGTGCACGACACCTTGAAAAATGTCACAAATGCGGAAAATGGTCACACGAAGGTAAATGTTCAAATAATCAAACCTATTCAAACACCGAATTTGTTACTTTATGCAGAGATGGACTGTTCATATCTTTAGAAGAAAAAACACTGAATGCTCGAGGTTACGCCTATGTAGCCATGGAAAATCAATTAGTCCGACTATCTTATGAGTGGGCTAGAGCATATCACTAAGAAATCTATCTCACAGGTAAGTCTGTACAGTTTTTATTTTTATTTTTATGTTTAACCTTTTGATAATAAACGCTAATTTGTTCGCTATAAAGTATTAAATTGGTATTCGATGAAATTAGGTCTTGCGACCGAAATTATTGATATCATTCAAAAATTTATTACATCACTGCGAAATTTAACGTTTATTCTTAAGGTATAAATATCTTTAAACAATCAACCCAAAATATTTCAAAAATTCGTCATGAGTTAAATTAGGTCATGGAACCGAAATTACTTTACCGAAAAGAGGGGCGCATATTTTTGATAATATTTGATTGATTAAAGTGGAATAAAAGCCAAAAAGATTTTTAATTTTATTTTTACCATGTTTTTTTAATTAATATATAAATTTTAATTTAATATTATAAACTTATTTAAAATTGTAAATATTTGAAAAATTAATATAAGTTTGTATGTATAAAAACAAAAATATAATTTAAGTTTGGTGTGAATTTTTAAAATATGAATTTTTAATTTTATGCATTTTAAATTTAAGTTTGGTGTGAATTTAAAAACAAAAATTTACTTTATCTCATTAAGTTAAAAATACGATTTTTAAAATTCGTCGTAAGTTGAAGACTAGGTCGTTGAGCCAAAATTGCTTTACCCGAGGGCGGGACGAGAATTTTTATTATCATTATTTTTAATCTTATTGATTTAAAGTATGCCAAAAAAATTAAAAAAACCCAAAAATCTTTGCTTTTAAAACCGCGCTTTAAATTGACAAATTTTAAAATTTTGTCGAGGGACGGACTAGGACATCGTTCCAAAACGACCTCGTCCTAAATAACAAGGGAAACAAAATTTTAAAATTAATTAATTAATTGTCTTATAAGTTAAGGTTTTTATAAAAAAAATAAAAAAAAAAATACCGCGACTCGCGGAGTTTGTAAAATACAGAAAAAATAAAACGCAAGAACAGATCAGTTTACCAACACCCACACCCAAATAACTGCGAAAATACCCGAAAAACACACACAAAAACCTCCCAAATTCGCAATTTTTCATCAAAAATCATCAAATCTTTCACAAAATCATGTTGAGAAGGATGCTATCAAGGAATTACTCAAAGAAAACGGTAATTTCTTCATCAAAACACCCATTTAATTAAAATTAGTGTTCTTGAACAAATTTTATATCCAATTCGATTTTGATGATTTTTAGTGTAATTATGCTTAAATTGCTTATATATTATGCTTGTATAACCTAGATTGATGCTATTTAACATGATTAGAAGCCTTAAACTTCAAATTTTGAGTAATCTAGGGTTTGTGTTCTTGAGCAATTTGGGGCTTTTTGATATAAACAGGTTATGGCCAATTTTTGTCATGAATTATTGTTAAATTAAGTAGTGTAACATGTTTAGGTAGTTAAATGATCTAAACTTTGAGCTTAAACATGATTTTTGAGAATTAAAGTGGTCTTTTTCAAGTCTAAAATTCATGAACTTGATTTTTGAGAGATAATGCCATTTGAAACTTGTTTAATTGCTAATAATGATTATTTTGACATGTTATTTGAGTTGAATGCTTATGAACTTGGCGAACATTTTCGTATATGCTTATTTGAAAAAGTGTAGATTTGATAAAAATATGAAAATGAGCATAAGTTTGATATAAATTGAACATGTCATTGTAATTATTTTGATTGATGATTTTGCTGACACTAATGCATATTTGGATGCACAAAAATTGTGTTTGATGTGTTTTGCAGACTGAAAGGGGTGAATCTTCATCCCAAGCTCGCATTGCTCCTCCTGAGAATGCGGAACAACAGAATGTTGATAACTATTACAAACAAGATATACCTCATCCAGTTATGACATTTTCAGATATGCACGTGGAAGATTTTCACCCGAACTTGAGATTAGACAGACGTTGGATAGATTATCCAAAATACCAAAGGGGCTTGCACACTCTTCATTCTAAAGCTGTTGAAGTTCCTAGGGTAATAGAATGGGAACCATTAGAGGTAGTGGAATTGGCCGAGCCAATCAGGGAATTACTTACTCAAAGGTATGGTAATTCTACTTTTAGTGATTGGGTACGTTTATTCAACATGCGTAGACCTGTATATAAAGTATGGTGTGAAGAATTATTGTGTAGTATAGAAATAAATGATCGGGTAGCTACTTTAACCGATTGAACTTTTATTAGATTTTTGTTAGGAGGTTCGATGCGCCACATGTCTCTACTAGACATGGCTCAGGCTTTACGTATATATACGCCTGAGGAGCTAGCATCTGCCAATTGTCAAGGGTTGATATTAAATGGTAGGAAGATTGATGAAAATTTTGATACGCATGGTGTATGGAGTCAAATGACTAGCCATCACCGATTTAAAGGGGGAAATTACTCTTATACGGATATAGATAGAGCTGAGTTAAGAGTAATTCAAAGGTTTCTAGCAAACTCGATTACACAGCGAGGTAAAAATAAGGAAAAGGTAAATGAGCAAGATTTATTTTACCACATGTGTATTCGAGACCCACAAAGCGCTGTAAGTATACCTTATTGTGTGGGTTATTATTTATCGGCTATGGTTAGGGGGATGAGACCACACAGTATAATAGGAGGTGGTATATTTATTACATTAATTGTTGAGTATCTCGATGTGGATATAAGTCGGGGGGGATTATTAATCGAAGACCCAGAACCCCATGATACAATTGGTTTAAATGTATATCATGGTGCTAAGGTTTTGAAGAGGCAAAATAACGTCGCAGTACCATATAATGGAAGACATCCACAGGTTGAAAGAAATCAACAGCCAGGTAATGTGGGAGGGGGAAATGAAATGACAGAAATGCAAAGGTTTATAGCTTCACAAGAGTATGAAAATGCTAGACATCGAGCATTTGAAGATTGGCAAGTTCATCAAAACCACATCATAGCTCATTGCCAACATGTAGGTAGAAACTATATTCCTACTCCAAAGCCCGTATTTCCTCCCTGGTCTATAGAGATCCAACCACCGTATCCTACTTATAACCCAGCTGAAGCATTCTATAACACATACGGTTATGCATGGAACCCCTACTGGTATCAGTATCAACCCTAGTTTATTTAGTTTTATTTATTTTATTTTTGTAATGTTACTACATTTAACACTTATGTTGATATTGTAATAGTTTTTATAATTTTCTAACTTTTATTATTAGATTTTAATAATTTTTGAATGTGGGATAATATACCAAACTTCAAAAATATGTAAATATGTTTGCAGTTTATCTTATGTACACAACAGGGTAAAACAACGCATTTTCAAAGACTGGCATTAAGTTCAGCAAAAGCAACTAATTTTGACGACAAGATGCAAAATATATGTGAAATAACAACAAGACGGAATGAACAAATGATGCGCACCATTTATCATTCAACACAAACAACAATATGTTTGGAAACTTTGGTAAAATTTAATCATTTTTCTACGCTAATCACCCTCAATAATTTAAATTGTTACTGATTTCTTGCAAATGAGGGCATTGCAAGATCTTAAGTGTGGGAAGGGGTTAAATTCTTTCGGATTTTAAAAAAAAATTTATTTAAACACTTGGTTACCATTAAAATACTAGTAACGCAGTAGTTGTATTAGAATCTAGTGCTCTCTGATAATAAAGAACAGCCCTAGTCTTATATACTGACTACCCAATTCTAGTAAAATTTTTTAAAATTTTCAATTAAATGAACTAAAAATCATGTTTATACATATTTATGAACGATAAAACTAGATGATAACACCGAAATTATTGTTACCTTGGAAAGGACATAAATTGAGAAACAAACCAAAATGTTAAAATTCTTTTAAAATGGAATAGAGGACAATAAAAAGGAAAATAAAAGCCAAGTGTGGGAAAATTTACCAAGTTATTTTAAACATATGTCACATATTTCTGTAACAAATAATTAAAGGTTGCTTTGGACTAAACTAAACAGTTTTACCCGATTTACTGTAAGAAAGATGGATATACACGATGAATCAATTCCATCATTAAAAGGAAGTAAAGTCTTCCGAAAAAGACACGCGCTTCTTGATTTAGGTCAAGAAGTTGTCGTTCAGACCAGCTGTAGGTTGACGAAAAATCTAGAAAAGTCAACACTAAAATCAGCAGGAAATCCACGGACCTCAGCATCAAACAGGGTCGCCAAGTGGTCAGACTTATCCTAACCATGAGAGGATCTGTCTTGTAAAATGGGGAGGACGCCGTGCAAATTAGCTTGATAAGACTAATGAATTAGATCTCCAGAAAGGATATTCTCCTTAAAGATTAAAAATCAGCTTTTAAGCCTGATATTACTCAATCCTTGAGATTGACTTTAAAGATTGAGAATTACAAACTCATGGAATTTGATGATATCTAAACTCGAGCTTGAACGAGAAAATATTTTGATCAAATTAAAACCGATTTGTTTTCTGAAAACCCATTTTCAATGCGTTCATTACCATTGAACGTAAAATCCTAGGAATTCACCTGGAATTCATTAGGTCACCTGAACCAATTCGGCATTCAACCGTAAGAAAGGTGGTTGCATAGCATGGTCAAAGACAGGACCTTGTGCCAGACCGAAAAATTATAAGGGTGAGCTTTACTATTGCTCCTACAAAGGATAGTAATTGCGTCCGACACGTTATAGACCATAATTAAAAGCATGTCAGGGGACATTGCCTTAACAGTTGCTTGTTCAACGCTTTCCTTTACAACCGGACGGTAGTTTACCGAAAGGTAATATACGAAGCAAGTATACTGGACGTGTTGCTTTCCTAATACAAGGTTAGCAAGTGGGTGACACAAAACCGTAAGTTTTGAGCTAAAATTTTCAAATCTGAAACCCACCAAACCCACAAAAAGAATTTGCAAACACCGGTGAAGGGTTATTCCGGAAAACTTATCTAGGGTAAAAGCTAGATTTAATTTTCAAAAGATCAAATGTTTTCATAAAGATCCAATTTCCTTAATGGATCTAAATTTTTATAGTCATGTGGGACTGTAAACCATAACGTTACTACCATTCTTTATACCGCCGTAAAGAAATCACTGATGTACAAAGTGTGAAGAATAAAGAAGTGATTCTAGTATTTCATGACTATATTGCTTGAGGACAAGCCACACTCAAGTGTGGGAATATTTGATCATGCTAAAAACGAATATATATTTCATAGCATTATCCCTCAAGAAAGACAAGCTTTTAGACAAGCTTTTAGTTGCAATTGTTCTATTTACAAGTGATATTCGTTTAAATAATAAAAAGTGAAGACAAAAGACAGATTCGACGAATTGAAGACGCAAACGACCAAAAAGCTCAAAAGTACAAAATACAATCAAAGAGGTTCCAATTATTGATGAGAAACGTCTCAAAATTACAAAAGTACAAGATTTAAAACGCAAAGTACACGATATAAAATAGTACGCAAGGACGTTCGAAAATCCGAAACCGGGACCAGAGTCAACTCTCAACGCTCGACGCAACGGACTAAAAATTACAAGTTAACTATGTATATAAATATAATATAATATATAATTAATTATATAAATTATATATATATTATATTTATATATTAAAACCGTCGGCAGACTAGGATCCAAACTTGTGTGAGCTGGATTTACGAACTCCGTGACTCGCGGAGTTTGTAGTGCAAAAATGCCGCAACTCGCGGAGCTGTCCTGGACAAAAATGCCTATAAAAGCTCGCGCATTCTGACGTTTTAAATATCCATCAATCTCTCTATCTATATGTAAACGTATATATATATATATATATATATATATATATATATATATATATATATATATATATTTTAATTTTAATTTTAATTTTAATTTTAATTTTAAATCCTAATAATAAGGGTATGTTAGCGACTGTTGTAAAGGTGTAAGTCGAAATTCTGTCCGTGTAACGCTACGCTATTTTTAATCATTGTAAGTTATGTTCAACCTTTTTAATTTAATGTCTCGTAGCTAAGTTATTATTATGCTTATTTAAGCCGAAGTAATCATGATGTTGGGCTAATTACTAAAATTGGGTAATTGGGCTTTGTACCATAATTGGGGTTTGGACAAAAGTACGACACTTGTGGAAATTAGACTATGGGCTATTAATGGGCTTTATATTTGTTTAACTAAATGATAGTTTGTTAATTTTAATATAAAGACTTACAATTGGACGTCCCTATAAATAACCATATACACTCGGTCGGACACGATGGGTGGGATATTTATATGTACGAATAATCGTTCATTTAACCGAACACGGGAATGGATTAATAGTCACTAGAATTATTAAAACAGGGGTAAAATTATATACAAGGACACTTTATGTAATTGTTAACAAAGTATTAAAACCTTGGGTTACACGCAGTTGATATCCTGGTGTAATTATTAAACAAAGTATTAAGACCTTGTTACAGTTTAAGTCCCCAATTAGTTGGAATATTTGACTTCGGGTATAAGGATGATTTGACGAGGATACTCGCACTTTATATTTATGACTGATGGACTGTTATGGACAAAAACCAGACGGACATATTAAATAATCCAGGACAAAGGACAATTAACCCATGGGCATAAAACTAAAATCAACACGTCAAACATCATGATTACGGAAGTTTAAATAAGCATAATTCTTTTATTTCATATTTAATTTCCTTTATTTTATATTTAATTGCACTTCTAATTATCGTACTTTTATTTATTGTCATTGTATTTAATTGCACTTTTAATTATCGTACTTTTTTATTGCAAGTTCATTTTATCGCACTTTTATTTATCGCAATTTCATTATCGTTATTTACTTTACGCTTTAAATTAAGCTATATTTACTTTTAATATTTTACATTAGGTTTTAACTGCGACTAAGTTTTAAAATCGACAAACCGGTCATTAAACGGTAAAAACCCCCCTTTATAATAATAATATTACTTATATATATTTGTATTTTTATAAATTAAAACTAATATAGCGTTAAGCTTTGTTTAAAAGATTCCCTGTGGAACGAACCGGACTTACTAAAAACTACACTACTGTACGATTAGGTACACTGCCTATAAGTGTTGTAGCAAGGTTTAAGTAT
Organism: Rutidosis leptorrhynchoides; assembly: GCF_046630445.1. NCBI lineage: Eukaryota > Viridiplantae > Streptophyta > Magnoliopsida > Asterales > Asteraceae > Rutidosis > Rutidosis leptorrhynchoides. Next base: position 167,821,764 of record NC_092343.1, read on the forward strand.
ATCCATTCTATAAATAAATAAATATCTTGTGTAAAATTGTATCGTATTTAATAGTTTTTCCTAGTAAAATATAAGCTATTTCATATACACCTCTGCGCACATCAGAGGTACGAGCGAGGACCTCGAGTTTACGGCCAAAGTTGAGGCCATCATTAAAAAGCAAAGAGCAGAATTTCTTGAGGATGTCCGAAAGGTTTTCCAAGAATCGGTTGATGGGCAAGTAACCGAGTTAATAAATGAACGAATGAATGCCACGATTGAAGAGGCATTAGAAGCTAGAAATATTTATCCTCGTAGTGAAGGGGGTGATGGTAACGGTGGACATGGAAGGCGAGACTTCCATTACAAAAATTTCAAGGATGCTCAACCTCCTATGTTTAATGGAGTAAGGAATCCATTGAAAAGCACATGTTAGATCTCTGACATCGAGGGGGATTTCTGTACCATGGAGTGCCCTCCCGAGAAGAAGACGAGGTACGGTTCTAGTATGTTGCGTGAAGAGGCCAAGTTGTGGTGGGACGATAAAATTCGATTATATGGGGAAGGGCAATGCATGAGCTTGACGTAGGAATAGTTTAAAAAGGAATTTTTTAAAGAATACCGGACTCCTTCCGACCTTGATAGAATCTGGGACGACTTGCACAATTTGCGCCAAGGTTCAATGGACTTGGTGACTCTCAAGTCTACCTTCTTGGCAAAGACTCGTTTTTGTCTGGAGTATGTTAGTGATGATCACAAGTTGATTCTAGATTTTTATCGTACACTAAGAGATGAGTTGAAAGGTAAGATTAGTCGGGGAATAGCTAAGTCTTTTGACAAGTTATTTGAATTGGCTTGGGGTTTCGAGCCGGAGGTTCCAAAAAGAAGCGACTTCTCTTTCTCAAAGAGAAAATTTGAAGGTTCGAGTCATTCGAACTTTTCCAACAAGAAAAAAAAGAAGGGTTCTGAAAGTGTTAATTGTAAGACCCGAATAATTAGTGAACATCGGTGTAAATAGGGTACTTGAAGTGTGGGTGACATTGTACAGCTAAACGGAGGTCAGAGCCTGTTCAAGCATGTGTGCGTGCCGCGCAGGTATAGGTGTGTGCGCCGCGCACCTGTACTGTTGGCAGTTTCCAGCTTTTAAATTAAAGTTTAATGAGGGGCATTATGGTCCTTTTACATGGGGCCGGTTTTAGGGCACTTATGGCCAGATTTGTAGTGGTTGAAGCACATTCAACACAACCACCAACACCATCTTCAATTCTACTTTAATCTAGAGAGAGAAACTCTTTAAGAGAGAGAAAGCTTGAATCAAGGAGGAAGAAGCTTGATCCGGGTTAAAGCTCAAGTATTAAAGTTGTTCATCTAGCCTTTAGCTACATCTCGGTTGTGGTGGTATGTTCTAACCATGATTTCCCTATTTTAATTTGTCTAAGGGTTAGGGTTTGGGTTAGTGATGAACATAAAACCCATATTTGGTGATTTTGGGTGTTCTTGGGTAAGATTGAGTCATGAAGATTCAATAGCAACTAACCTTGGATTTCAAAGTGTTAATTGGTGTTTATGAGCCTTAATTGGTTAGTTAATTACTAGCACACCTAGATATTTAGTAAATGAGTGCTATGTGGGTTTGTGGATGACCCAAAATGGGTGTGTTGACCTTGAAATGGTCAAATGGGTAATAATTGACCTAGTTGGGAAAAATGGGTATGAAATACCCTAATTGTGTATTAGTTAGCGTTGTTGAACCTTAATCACTAGCTTTTAGTGGTTCGTGATGGTCGTGACCTTAAATGGACAGTTTTGGAGTAAATGGGTGGTTTAATGCATTAAGTCATTAAATGCACATTAGTGAATGGTTGGTGTTTAGTCCAACTAGTTTGTGTGTTGATTGAGTACTTATTGTAATAGGTACTTTGCTTTGAAGCTTGCGGAAGTGTAAACCCGTCACCGAATCATTAAGGTGAGTGGAGTAATTATATGCGTAGGTATATAATGTATTTATTTGTTGTAGCATGAGATGTGAAGTGTCGAAGTGTTAAGACACCACGTTTCACATGACGAGTGAAGCATCGAGGTGTTAAGACGCCACTCGGGGTGAAGCATCGAGTTGTTAAGATGCCACCTAGGAGTGAAGTGCCGAGGTGTTAAGGCACCACTCCGTAAGATACAGGGTGAAGCATCGAGGTGTTAAGATGCCACCCGAGGGTTTAGTGATACGAGTTGTTACGTACACTAACGGATGTTATGAACACCGATGGCCTTTCGCGAGTGCCATTCCCCTGTACGATTGGTTAACCATGGTTATTGTGTTGTAGCGTAAGCATATTACATTGTTCTAGTTATATATATGATATTGTTATGCTAGCTTGTGGTATCAGAGGTTAATAGCTTTGTAATTGAGATGATTAGCTAAATGTGTTTGATAATGCTAAAAACGAACATATATTTCATAGCATTATTTCTCAAGAAAGACAAGCTTTTAGTTGCAATTGTTCTATTTACAAGTGATATTCGTTTAAATAATAAAAGGTGAAGACAAAAGACAGATTCGACGAATTGAAGACGCAAACGACCAAAAAGCTCAAAAGTACAAAAGACAATCAAAAAGGTTCCAATTATTGATAAGAAACGTCTCGAAATTACAAGAGTACAAGATTTAAAACGCAAAGTACAAGATATTAAATTATACGCAAGGACGTTCGAAAATCCGGAACCGGGACCAGAGTCAACTCTTAACGCTCGACGCAACGGACTAAAAATTACAAGTTAACTATGTATATAAATATAATATAATATATAATTAATTATATTAATTATATATATATTATATTTATAAATAAAAAAACCATCGGCAGCGAAAGACTCCAAGGGACTGAGCTGTAATTTCATTCTCCGCGACTCGCGGAGTTTGAAGGCAAAAATGCCGCGAGTCGCGGAGCCCCAAAAGTCGACTTTTCCTATAAAAGCAACCGAATTCTGATCGCAAATCATAATCTTTTTCTTCTTCTTATCATACGTAAATTATATATATATATTTATAATTTATATTTTAATTTTAATTATAATTCTAATAATAAGGGTATGTTAGCGAATGTTGTAAGGGTGTAAGTCGAAATTCTGTCCGTGTAACGCTACGCTATTTTTAATCATTGTAAGTTATGTTCAACCTTTTTACATTAATGTCTCGTAGCTAAGTTATTATTATGCTTATTTAAAACGAAGTAATCATGATGTTGGGCTAATTACTAAAATTGGGTAATTGGGCTTTGTACCATAATTGGGGTTTGGACAAAAGATCGACACTTGTGGAAATTAGACTATGAGCTATTAATGGGCTTTATATTTGTTTAACTAAATGATAGTTTGTTAATGTTAATATAAAGATTTACAATTGGGCGTCCCTATAAATTACCATATACACTCGATCGGACACGATGGGCGGGGTATTTATATGTACGAATAATCGTTCATTTAACCGGACACGGGAATGGATTAATAGCCACTAGAATAATTAAAACAGGGGTGAAATTACATTCAAGGGTAATTGGTGTAATTGTTAACAAAGTAGTAAAACCTTGGTTTACACGCAGTCGATAACCTGGTGTATTCATTAAACAAAGTATTAAAACCTTGTTACAATTCGAATCCCCAATTAGTTGGAATATTTAACTTCGGGTATAAGAATAATTTGACGAGGACACTCGCACTTTATATTTACGACTGATGGACTGTTATGGACAAAAACCAGACGGACATATTAAATAATCCAGGACAAAGGACAATTAACCCATGGGCATAAAACTAAAATCAACACGTCAAACATCATGATTACAGAAGTTTAAATAAGCATAATTCTTTTATTTCATATTTAATTTCCTTTATTTTATATTTAATTGCACTTCTAATTATCGCATTTTTATTGTTATTATATTTAATTGCACTTTTAATTATCGTACTTTTTAATTATCGCAAGTTTATTTTATCGCACTTTTATTATTCGTAATTTCATTTATCGTTATTTACTTCATGCTTTAATTTAAGTCTTGTATTTATTTTTAATATTTTACATTTGGTTTTAACTGCGGCTAAAGTTTTAAAATCGACAAACCGGTCATTAAACGGTAAAAACCCCCCTTTATAATAATAATATTACTTATATATATATTTGTATTTTTATAAAAGTAAATTAATATAGCGTTCAGCTTTGTTTAAAGATTTCCCTGTGGAACGAACCGGACTTACTAAAAACTACACTACTGTACGATTAGGTACACTGCCTATAAGTGTTGTAGCAAGGTTTAAGTATATCCATTCTCTAAATAAATAAATATCTTGTGTAAAATTGTATCGTATTTAATAGTTTTTCCTAGTAAAATATAAACTATTTCGTATACCTTAGCTTTGACATCAAGTATTTTTGGCGCCGCTACCGGGGAACTATCTTAAAAGCCGGAAGCGCAACGCTAATATAAAATAAAAAAAAAGATTTTTAGTTAACTTTTATTAAAATTCGTTTTTATAAAAATACGTTTTAATTATTCAAAAATATAAAAAGAAAAACAAAAATTTATATATTTTTAAGAGTTTGTTAAAAAGTTTTATAAGTTTCTTTATTTTTATTTTAGTTTATAAAAATATAAGTTTTATTTAAATATCTTTTATTTATATTAAAACAGAAAATTAGAAAACATAAAAAAAAAAACGCGTAAATTAAAACAGCTCCAGAGTTGAATTTCTGAACCCCGCGACTCGCGGGGTTTGATGCAATAAATACCGCGACTCGCGGAGACTTTCTGACAGGCGACAAAACCCTAATCCTGCATTTATTACGGATTATTATTAATTATTATTATTATTAACCCTAATTATTATTATTATTATAATTAATTTTATTTTAACTTTTACTTTTTATTTAATTTATGTATTTAGTATTAATTAGTTTTATTAAATTGTAAAATTAGTAGTTTTATTAAATAAATAATATAAAAATAATATTTTTATAAAAATTGTACTTTTTACAACTTTTTGTATATTTTTATATTTTGTCCCTTTTTAATCGTTGTAGCATAACTTTTGTATTTTTAGCTCATATTTAATTTTAAACTTAGTTTTTGCTATAGTTATTTTTACTCCTAGATTTTTAGGCTTTGCCGTAGAATTCCTTAAGTGCTTTTTCTTTAGACTAAGATTTAGGTGCTTTAGAATTTTGCGACGCCTTTTTAAGTTTTAGTTTCTTTTTAAGTTATTTCCATTTGGGATTTAGTTTTTCCTGTAAGCTTTAATATTTTTAGACACCTTTTACTATGTATCAATTATCATTCCAATTAGTAATTTCAATGTGCGATTATAATTTTAAGTTAGTTGTAGTAATAAGGTTAGGTTAGTCAAGTATTTTTAAGTTTTTATAAGTTTCTTTTATTTTTCCGTCACCTTTTATTTTTCAACCATTTTTTCTTTTTCGACCTTTTTCGACGAACTCTTTTTCTTTCTTATTTCTCGCTATTCTAGTTTTAGGACATAGATTTTTATTCTACTTCTTATCTAAATTTCTTAAAATTACGAAAATTTATTTTAAGTGGTTAAATTAATAGACATCAAAATTTTCTGGTTCGTAGTAATAGTTGGATTTGTACGTGGACTGGGTTATTGGAGCCAAACAGTCCTCAATTATATTGAGACCAAACGAATCCTGCCCCTCTGCTGCATCTTTTGGCTATTCGAAACGTGGGCAAAATCAGAAAAGTCTATTGATTGGATAACTTATTATAATTTTTCTTTCCTTTTAAAAACTAATAGGATATTCAGTGAATGCACCGAGCAAGACGTTCATCACCTTTTGTACGTTCACCACCTGTAACTAGATCAAGACATTTAGCAAATATAACCGCCGTTGATTTTTCTTTAGAATCGTCATCCAGTCGACCAAGTACTTCAGTTCAAATTTCCGATAATCCATTTTTTGAACCCGACCTCACAATTGAGAATCCGGAAAATATTCAGGAACGGTTCGTAGATCCTGAACCATTAAACTTTCCTCCGGAGCCACCAATTATTCAAACAGAGATTGTTGAGGAACGAACCATTAAATCAGAATCATCTAGTGATACCGATTCAACAAATTCAATTATGGAGAATCTGGAACCTTTAAGTATGGAAGACCGAATGAGAGCTAAACGCACTGGCCAAGGTCACGCAATTACTCATCCAGACATTAATGCGCCAGATTATGAAATCAAAGGACAAATTCTACACATGGTGACTAATCAATGCCAATTTAGTGGTGCGCCGAAGGAAGATCCAAATGAACATCTACGTACCTTTAATAGGATCTGCACACTATTTAAAATCCGAGAAGTGGAGGATGAACAGATATATCTCATGTTATTTCCCTGGACTTTAAAGGGAGAAGCCAAAGATTGGTTGGAATCGTTACCTGAAGGGGCGATTGATACATGGGATGTTTTAGTTGACAAATTTCTTAAACAATTCTTTCCTGCATCTAAAGCCGTAAGACTTCAAGCAGAAATTGTTACATTTACACAGAAACCAAATGAAACTCTATATGAGGCGTGGACAAGATATGGAAAGTTGTTAAGAGGATGTCCGCAACATGGTTTAGACACCTGTCAAATAGTATAAATATTCTACCAAGGATGCGACATCACTACAAGAAAAGACATAGATATAGCAGCTGGTGGTTCTATTATGAAGAAAACCGAAACTGATGCTTACAAAATTATTGATAACACTGCTTCCCACTCACATGAGTGGCACCAAGAAAAAGACATCGTTAGATCATCTAAAGCAGCTAGAGCCGATTCTAGCCATGACTTAGATTCCATTTCCGCAAAGATAGATGCTGTGGAAAGACGAATGGAAAAGATGACTAAAGATATTCACTCAATACGAATTAGTTGTGAGCAGTGTGGAGGACCACATTTGACAAAAGATTGTCTCAGTATTGAATTAACAATGGAACAAAGAGAGAATATTTTATACATAAACCAAAGGCCTGGAAATAATTATCAGAATAATTATCAACCGCCAAGACCAATTTACAATCAAAACCAGAATTATAACCGAAATATTCCATACAACAACCAACAAGGTCCTAGCAATCAACAAGTATCCAATAATAATTATAATCAGCAAAGACCTAATTTTCAAAACAAACCACCACAACAAACCGATGATAAAAAGCCAAATTTAGAAGATATGATGACGAAGCTAGTTGAAACTCAAACACAGTTTTTCACATCTCAAAAACAAACTAATGAACAAAATGCTCAAGCATTTAGAAATCAACAAGCTTCTATTCAAAATCTGGAACAAGAAGTAAGTAACCTAGCAAGGTTAATAGGTGAAAGAAAACCGGGAAGTCTACCTAGTGATACAAACGCTAACCCCCGAAATGAAACAGCTAAAGCCATTACCACAAGAAGTGGTACAACACTTAAACCACCTGAAATACCTGTAACTTCTGATGAAACTATTCCTACTCCACAAGAACCACAACCTGATCAAGATAAGGAAAAAGAACCGGTAGTTGAAAAGGTTAATGAAGATAACACAGTTAAGGATAAACCTTATGTTAAACCATACCAACCACCACTTCCTTACCCGAGTAAAATGAAGAAAGAGAAACTTGAAGCAGAGCAATCCAAATTCTTGGATATGTTTAAACAGATAAATGTAAATCTTCCTTTCATTGATGTGATTTCAGGAATGCCTAGATATGCTAAATTCTTGAAAGATCTAATTTCAAATAGAAAGAAAATAGAAGAACTCTCGGCTGTTACTATGAATGCTAATTGTTCAGCAGTGCTGTTGAATAAGATACCAGAAAAATTATCTGATCCAGGAAGTTTCACAATTCCATGTTTTCTGGGTAGTCTTAGTTCAATAGAAGCATTGGCAGACTTAGGTGCTAGTATAAATCTAATGCCGTATTCACTATACACTAAACTAGACCTTGGAGAATTGAAACCAACCAGAATAAGCATACAACTAGCAGATAGATCAATAAAATATCCTAGAGGGATAATGGAGAACATGCTAGTTAAAGTTGGTACTTTAGTATTTCCAGTAGATTTTGTTGTTCTGGACATGGAAGAAGATTCTCAAGTTCCTCTCATATTAGGAAGACCATTCTTAAACACGGCTAAAGCAATGATAGACGTGTTCGGTAAGAAACTGACCCTAAGTATAGAGGATGAGAGTGTTACCTTTTCAGTTGATAGAGCAATGCAACAACCACAATCTGCAGATGATACATGTTATTATATTCAAACTATAGATGCACATGCAGAATTATTAGAAGAATTTCCAGAATTACAAGGAACAGGAGAATGTTCTTTAGGAGAAGGTAATGAACCAATTGATGAAGCTGAAATGTTAGCTACACTAATAGCTAATGGATATGAACCAACAACAGAAGAAATTCAAATGCTAAAAGAAGAAGACAGATATCGATACAAATCATCGATAGAAGAACCTCCGAAATTAGAGTTAAAGCCACTTCCAAACCATTTGGAATACGCTTATTTACATGGTGAATCTGAATTACCTGTAATAATATCGTCTTCTCTTACTGAAAATGAGAAATCACAACTCATTTCTGTGTTGAAAGCTCATAAACCAGCCATTGCATGGAAGATTCATGATATTAAAGGAATAAGTCCTTCGTATTGCACACATAAAATCCTTATGGAAGAAGGTCATAAAACGTATGTGCAACGCCAACGAAGACTAAATCCTAATATGCAAGATGTAGTTAAGAAGGAGATTATTAAACTGCTAGATGCAGGTTTGATATATCCAATTTCTGATAGTCCATGGGTAAGCCCAGTTCAATGCGTACCTAAGAAGGGTGGCATGACTGTCATTACAAATGAAAAAAATGAGCTTATTCCTACTAGGACTGTAACAGGATGGCGTGTATGTATTGATTATAGAAAATTAAATGACGCCACCAGAAAAGATCACTTTCCCTTACCTTTCATTGATCAAATGTTGGAAAGATTAGCCGGAAATAGCTACTATTGTTTTCTAGATGGATTTTCCGGATATTTTCAAATTCCAATAGCACCCGAGGACCAAGAGAAAACCACATTCACGTGCCCTTATGGTACTTTTGCTTACAAACGCATGCCATTTAGACTTTGCAACGCCCCTGCAACCTTTCAAGGGTGTATGATGGCGATTTTTCACGACATGATAGAAGAATGCATGGAAGTATTCATGGATGACTTTTCAGTCTTCGGTGATACATTTAAATCATGTCTAGTTAATCTGGAACGAATGCTAATTAGATGCGAAAAATCAAATCTAGTACTTAATTGGGAGAAATGCCATTTCATGGTTAAAGAAGGCATCGTTCTTGGACATAAAATTTCAAAAGAAGGAATTGAAGTGGATAGAGCTAAAGTAGATGTAATTGCTAAACTTCCACATCCCACAAATGTTAGAGGAGTTAGGAGTTTTCTAGGGCATGCCAGTTTTTACCGACGTTTCATAAAAGATTTTTCTAAAATTGCCACTCCTATGAATAAACTCCTAGAAAAGGATGCGCCATTCATCTTTTCAGATGAGTGTATCAAATCTTTTAATATTCTTAAAGAGAAACTCACTAATGCATCGATCATGATAACACCAAATTGGAATCTACCATTTGAACTAATGTGCGATGCAAGTGATTTTGCAATGGGAGCCGTTTTAGGACAAAGGATTGAAAAACGATTTCAACCTATATATTATGCTAGTAAGACGTTACAAGGAGCACAAACAAACTATACAACTACTGAAAAAGAACTCCTTGCTATTGTCTTTGCTTTTGACAAATTTCGATCATATCTCGTTCTAGCAAAAACGGTGGTCTATACCGACCATTCTGCTCTTAGATACCTATTTTCAAAACAAGATGCTAAACCAAGATTAATCCGTTGGATCTTACTCTTACAAGAGTTTGATATTGAAATCCGAGATAAAAGAGGAGCAGAAAATCTCGCCGCTGATCATCTTTCTCGTCTTGAAAATCCCGAATTAGAAGTTCTAACTGAATCAGCCATACAAGACAACTTTCCTGATGAATATCTATTGAAGATAGATTATAAAGAAATCCCATGGTTTGCAGACTATGCAAACTACTTAATTTGTGGATTCCTTGAAAAAGGATTATCGTACCAAAGACGAAAGAAATTCTTCAGTGATATAAAACACTATTTCTGGGAAGATCCACACCTGTTTAAAAGTTGTCCCGATAGAATAATACGCCGATGTGTATTTGGAGATGAAGCTAGTAAAATTTTAAACCATTGTCACACAGGACCAACAGGAGGGCATTATGGGCCTCAACTAACAGCAAGAAAAGTTTATGAAGCTGGATTCTATTGGCCTACAATTTACAAAGACGCACAACTTCTTTGCAAATCCTGTGATGCATGTCAAAGGGCCGGAAAAATAAGTCAACGTGATGAAATGCCACAAAATGTCATCCAAGTATGTGAAGTATTTGACATTTGGGGAATTGACTTTATGGGTCCATTTCCAAAATCTCATAATAATCTATATATACTCGTAGCCATTGATTATGTATCTAAATGGGCGGAAGCACAAGCTCTCCCAACTAACGATGCACGAGTTGTAGTCAACTTTTTAAAACATCTTTTTGCAAGGTTTGGAACACCGAAAGCTTTAATAAGTGATCGGGGTACTCATTTCTGTAATAATCAACTTGAGAAAGTTCTTAAAAGATATGGAGTAACTCATAAAATCTCCACCGCATATCATCCACAAACAAGTGGACAAGTTGAAAATACCAACCGAGCTTTAAAACGTATTCTAGAGAAAACCGTAGGATCAAATCCGAAGGAATGGTCCATTAAATTGGAGGATGCACTCTGGGCTTTTAGAACAGCCTACAAAACTCCAATTGGAACCACACCTTTTAGACTTGTTTATGGAAAAGCATGTCATCTTCCAGTAGAAATTGAACACAAAGCATTTTGGGCTTTAAAAACATGTAATCTTGATTTACATGAAGCTGGACGTCTACGATTAAGTCAACTAAACGAATTAGAAGAATTAAGACATGAAGCATACGAAAATTCGTTAATCTATAAAGAAAGAACGAAGAAATGGCATGATAAAAGAATCAGAAGTTCAAAAGAATTTAAAGAAGGAGACAGAGTTCTTCTTTTCAATTCACGATTCAAGCTATTTCCTGGAAAATTGAAATCAAGATGGTCTGGACCATTCATAGTCAAAAGAGTTTTCCCATACGGAACGATAGAATTAATAAATTCAAATGGGATTGAATTTAAAGTTAATGGTCACAGAGTTAAACATTACATACATGGTCCGATGGAAGTCGACAACGAAGTTAATCACAATTTCGACACCACAGCTAACTAAGTGTGGGGAGAATCAAGTCTTTAAAGGATAATATGTATTTCTGTTAGAGTTAGATTGTCTGTTTTTGTGTAGTTCTCGAAAATGGAACCCGAATGGTCTTTCCCTAGCAGACCCTAAAGAACTAGTCTTCTCCCCCCATTCTGAATTTTTATTTTTTTTAGGTTTTTACGAAATGAAGACTGCCTGTGAACTAAACCATGGTCTAATGCTACACGCTTTGATCACTAAAAGAAATAATGACATACTACCGAGTGAATTAGTATCAGTAATCAGAGAAAGAATGGACGGAGTTAGAAAAGAATCCAGATGCGAAGATAATAAGTTACAATTTGGTAAAGGAAAATCAAAATCCGCAGCGAAAAGAAGAGCACGACACCTAGAAAGATGTCACAAATGCGGAAAATGGTCACATGGAGGTAAATGTTCAAATAATCAAACCTATTCAAATACCGAATTTGTTACTTTATGCAGATACGGACCGTTCATATGTTTAGAAGAAAAGACACTGAATGCTCGAGGTTACGCCTATGTAGCCATGGAAAACCAATTAAACCGACTATCTTATGAATGGGATAGATCATATAACTAAGAAATCTATTTCACAGGTATGTCTGTACAGTTTTTATTTTATTTTTATTTTTAACCTTTTGATAATAAACGCTAATTTGTTCGCTAAAAAGTATTAAATTGGTATTGAATAAAATTAGGTTTGGCGACCGAAATTATTGATATCATTCAAAAATTTATTACATCACTGCGAAATTTAACGTTTATTCTTAAGGTATAAATATCTTTAATCAATCAACCCAAAATATTTCAAAAATTCGTCATGAGTTAAATTAGGTCTTGAAACCGAAATTACTTTACCGAAAAGAGGGGCGCATATTTTTGATAATATTTGATTGATTAAAGTGGGATAAAAAGACAAAAAAAAATTTAATTTTATTTTTACCATGTTTTTAAAATTAATATTTAAATCTTAAATTAATATTGTAAACTTTGTAAAAAAAAATATATATATATTTAAAATTGTAAATATTTGAAAAAAAATTAATATAAGTTTGGTATGAATTTATAAATTTTTAAATTAAGTTTGGTGTGAATTTTTAATTTTTAAAATATAAAATTTTAATTTTATGCATTTAAATTTTAAGTTTGGTGTGAATTTTTAATATAAATTTTGAATTTTATATTTAAGTTGTGTGAATTTAAAAACAAAAATGTACTTTATCTCATTAAGTTAAGAATATGAAATTTTAAAATTCGTCGTAAGTTGAAGACTAGGTCTTTGAACCGAAATTGCTTTACCCGAGGAAGGGACGAGAACTTTTATTATCATTATTTTTAATCTTATTGAATTAAAGTATGTCAAAAACATTAAAAACCCCAAAAATCTTAGCTTTTAAAACAATCGCTACAAAAAGACAAATTTTAAAATTTTGTCGAGGGACGGACTAGGACATCGATCCGAAACGACCTCGTCCTAAATAACAAGGGAAACAAAATTTTAAAATTAATTACTTAATTGTTTTAATAAGTTAAAGTTTAAAAAAAAAAAAAAAAAAAAAAAAAATTACCAAACTCCGCGACTCGCGGAGTTTGAAGGGTTATTCACCGCGAGTCGCGGAGGGATGAAAAATCAGAAAAAAAATAAAGAGCTGGAACAGATCAGTCCCAACCCCAAAACAATAAAAACCTGCGAAAAACTGCACGCGAAAAACCCGAAAAATACACCCCAAAATCACAATTTTTAACCGTTAATCACCAAATCTTTTGCTAAAATCATGTTGAGAAGGATGCTATCTAAGAATTACTCAAGAAAAACGGTAAATTTCTACACCTAAACACCATTTAATCCGAAATTTGGTGTTCTTGAGTCATTTTTTTCCCAATTTGATTTTGATGCTTTTTAGTGTAATTAGGCTTAAATTGTTTATGTATTATGCTTGTATAACCTAGATTGATGCTGTTTAACATGATTAGAAGCCTTAAACTTCAAATTTTGAATAATCTAGGGTTTGTGTTCTTGAGCAATTTGGGGCTTTTTGATATAAACAGGTTATTTGTCATGAATTGTTGCTAAATTGAGTAGTGTAACATGTCTAGGTAGTTAAATGATCCAAACTTTGAGCCTAAACATGATTTTGAGAATTAAAGTGGACTTTTTCAAGTCTAAAATTCATGAACTTGATTTTTGAAAGATAATGCCATTTGAAACTTGTTTAATTGCTAGTAATGATTATTTTGACATGTTATTTGAGTTGAATGATTATGAACTTGGCGAACATTTTCGTATATGCTTATTTGAAAAAGTGTAGATTTGATGAAAATATGAAAATGAGCTTAAGTTTGATATAAATTGATAATGTCATTGTAATTATTTTGATTGATGATTTTGCTGACACTAATGCATATTTGGATGCACAAAAATTGTGTTTGATGTGTTTTGCAGAATGAAAGGGGTGAATCTTCATCCCAAGCCCGCAATGCTCCTGCTGAGAATTTGGAACAACAGGAGGTGGATAACTACTACAAGCAGGATATACCTCATCCAGTCATGACCTTTTCTGATATACACTTGGAAGAATTGCACCCGAACCTGAGATTTGACAGACTTTGGATAGATTATCCAAAATATCAAAGGGGTTTGCATACTCTTCATTCTAAGGTTGTTGAGGTACCGAGGGTCATAGAATGGGGACCCTTAGAAGCTGTAGAATTGGCCGGGCCAATTAGGGAATTACTTGTACAGAGGTATGGTAATTCTTCTTTTAATGACTGGGTACGTTTATTCACCATACATAGACCTGTATATAAAGTATGGTGTGAAGAATTGTTATGTAGTATAGAGTTGAATGATCGGGTAGCTAGTTTTACCGATCGTTCTTTTATTAGATTTTTGTTAGGCGGTTCGATGCGCCACATATCTTTACTGGACATGGCTCAGGCTTTACGTATATATACGCCTGAGGAGTTAGCGTCTGCCGATTGTAGAGGATTGATACTAAACGGTAGAAAGATAGATGAAAATTTTGATACACACGGTGTGTGGAGTCAAATGACAAGCCATCACCGTTTCAAAGGGGGAAATTACTCTTATTTGGATATAGATAGAGCCGAATTAAGAGTGATACATAGGTTTTTAGCTAATTCGATTACACAAAGGGGTAAGAACAAGGAAAAAGTAAATGAACAGGATTTGTTTTACCATATGTGTATTCGAGACCCACAAAGCGCTGTAAGTATACCGTATTGTGTGGGTTATTATTTATCAGCTATGGTTCGGGGGATGCGACCGCATAGCATAATAGGAGGTGGTATTTTTATTACTTTGATTGGTGAATATCTCGGTGTGGATATAAGTCGGGGGGATTATTAGTAGAAGAACCAGAACCCCGCGATACTATAGGTTTAAATGTATACCATGGTGCGAAAGTTTTGAAGAGGCGAAATAACGCCGCAGTACGATACCATGGTAGACATCCACAGGTGGAGAGAAACCAGCAGCAAGGTAATGTAGGAGGGGGGAATGAAATGCAAGAAATGCAAAGGTTTATAGCTTCTCAGGAATACGAAAATGCTAGACAGAGAGCATTTGAAGATTGGCAAGTTCATCAAAACCAAATCATAGCTCATTGCCAATATATAGGTAGAAACTATATTCCTACACCGAAACCCATCTTCCCTCCTTGGTCTATAGAGATGCAGCCACCATATCCTACGGAATGAACAAATGATGTGCACCATTTATCATTCAGCAAACAAACGCCAATATATTTGGAAACTTTGGTAAAAATTTAATCATTATCACACTAATCACCCTCAATAATTTAAATTGTTACTGATTTCTTGCAAATGAGGGCATTGCAAGATCTTAAGTGTGGGAAGGGGTTAAATTCTTTCGGATTTTAAAATTTTTATCTTAAACACTTGGTTACCATTAAAAATACTAGTAAAGTAGTAGTTGTATTAGAATCTAGTGCTCTCTGATAAAAAAGAACAGCCCTAGTCTTATATACTGACTACCCAATTCTAGTAAAATTTTTAAAAAATTTTCAATTAAATGAACTCAAATTCATGTTTATATATATTTATGAACGATAAAACTAGGTTTTAACACCGAAATTATTGTTACCTCGGAAAGGACATAAATTGAGAAACAAACCAAAATGTTAAAATTCATTTAAAATGGAATAGAGGACGATAAAAAGAAAAATAAAAGCCAAGTGTGGGAAAATTTACCAAGTTATCTTAAACATATGTCACATATATCTGTAACAAATAACTGAAAATACTTTTGCTTTGGACTAAACTAAACTGTTTTACCCGATGAAAGAAAAGAAGAGATGGATCTACACGATGAATCAATTCCATCACTAAAAGGAAGTAAAGTCTTCCGAAAAAGACACGCGCTTCTTGATTTAGGTCATGAAGTTGTCGTCCAGACCAGCTGTAGGTTGACGAAAAATCTAGAAAAGTCATCACTAAAATCAGCAGGAAATCCACGGACCTCAGCATTAAACAGGGTCGCCAAGTGGTCAGATTTATCCTAACCATGAGAAGGATTTATCTCGTACAATGGGGGGGCACCATGCAAATTAGCTGGATAAGACTAATGAATCAGATCCCCAGAAAGGATAATCTCCTTAAAGATTAAAAATCAACTTTTAAGACTGATATTACTCAATCCTAGAGATTGACCTTAAAGATTGAGAATTCAAACTCATGGAATTCGATGATATCTAAACTCGAGCTTGAACGAGAAAATATTTTGATCAAAAATACAAACCGATTTGTTTTCTGAAACCCATTTTCAATGCGTTCATTACCATTGAATGTAAAATCCTAGGAATTCACCTGGAATTCATTAGGTCACCTGAACTAAATCGGGTGTCAACCGTAAGAACGGTGGTTGCATAGTGGTCAAAGACAGGACCTTGTGCCATACCGAAAAATCATAAGGGTGAACTTTACTATTGCTCCTACCAAGGATAGTAATTGCGTCCGACACGTTATAGACCATAATTAAAAGCATGTCAGGGAACATTGCCTTAACAGTTGCTTGTTCAACGCTTTCCTTTCAACCGAACGGTAGTTTATCGAAAGGTAATATACGGGACAAGTAAACTGGACGTGTTGCTTTCCAAATACAAGGTTAGCAAGTGGGTGACACAAAACCATAAGTTTTGAGCTAAAATTTTCAAATCTGAAACCCACCAAACCCACAAAAATATTTTGCAAACACCGGTAAAGGGTTATCCCGGAAAACTTATCTAGGGTAAAAACTAGATTTAATTTTCAAAAGATCAAATGTTTTCATAAAGATCCAATTTCCTTAATGGATCTAAATTTTTATAGTCATGTGGGACTGTAAACCATATCGTTACTACCATTGTTTATACCGCCGTATAGAAATCACTGATGTACAAAGTGTGAAGAATAAAGAAGTGATTCTAGTATTTCAAGACGATATTGCTTGAGGACAAGCAACGCTCAAGTGTGGGAATATTTGATAATGCTAAAAACGAACATATATTTCATAGCATTATTTCTCAAGAAAGACAAGCTTTTAGTTGCAATTGTTCTATTTACAAGTGATATTCGTTTAAATAATAAAAGGTGAAGACAAAAGACAGATTCGACGAATTGAAGACGCAAACGACCAAAAAGCTCAAAAGTACAAAAGACAATCAAAAAGGTTCCAATTATTGATAAGAAACGTCTCGAAATTACAAGAGTACAAGATTCAAAACGCAAAGTACAAGATATTAAATTGTACGCAAGGACGTTCGAAAATCCGGAACCGGGACCAGAGTCAACTCTTAACGCTCGACGCAACGGACTAAAAATTACAAGTTAACTATGTATATAAATATAATATAATATATAATTAATTATATTAATTATATATATATTATATTTATAAATAAAAAAACCGTCGGCAGCGAAAGACTCCAAGGGACTGAGCTGTAATTTCATTCTCCGCGACTCGCGGAGTTTGAAGGCAAAAATGCTGCGAGTCGCGGAGCCCCAAAAGTCGACTTTTCCTATAAAAGCAACCGAATTCTGATCGCAAATCATAATCTTTTTCTTCTTCTTATCATACGTAAATTATATATATATATTTATAATTTATATTTTAATTTTAATTATAATTCTAATAATAAGGGTATGTTAGCGAATGTTGTAAGGGTGTAAGTCGAAATTCTGTCCGTGTAACGCTACGCTATTTTTAATCATTGTAAGTTATGTTCAACCTTTTTACATTAATGTCTCGTAGCTAAGTTATTATTATGCTTATTTAAAATGAAGTAATCATGATGTTGGGCTAATTACTAAAATTGGGTAATTGGGCTTTGTACCATAATTGGGGTTTGGACAAAAGATCGACACTTGTGGAAATTAGACTATGAGCTATTAATGGGCTTTATATTTGTTTAACTAAATGATAGTTTGTTAATGTTAATATAAAGATTTACAATTGGGCGTCCCTATAAATTACCATATACACTCGATCGGACACGATGGGCGGGGTATTTATATGTACGAATAATCGTTCATTTAACCGGACACGGGAATGGATTAATAGCCACTAGAATAATTAAAACAGGGATGAAATTACATTCAAGGGTAATTGGTGTAATTGTTAACAAAGTAGTAAAACCTTGGTTTACACGCAGTCGATAACCTGGTGTATTCATTAAACAAAGTATTAAAACCTTGTTATAATTCGAATCCCCAATTAGTTGGAATATTTAACTTCGGGTATAAGAATAATTTGACGAGGACACTCGCACTTTATATTTACGACTGATGGACTGTTATGGACAAAAACCAGACGGACATATTAAATAATCCAGGACAAAGGACAATTAACCCATGGGCATAAAACTAAAATCAACACGTCAAACATCATGATTACAGAAGTTTAAATAAGCATAATTCTTTTATTTCATATTTAATTTCCTTTATTTTATATTTAATTGCACTTCTAATTATCGCATTTTTATTGTTATTATATTTAATTGCACTTTTAATTATCGTACTTTTTAATTATCGCAAGTTTATTTTATCGCACTTTTATTATTCGTAATTTCATTTATTGTTATTTACTTCATGCTTTAATTTAAGTCTTGTATTTATTTTTAATATTTTACATTTGGTTTTAACTGCGACTAAAGTTTTAAAATCGACAAACCGGTCATTAAACGGTAAAAACCCCCCTTTATAATAATAATATTACTTATATATATATTTGTATTTTTATAAAAGTAAATTAATATAGCGTTCAGCTTTGTTTAAAGATTTCCCTGTGGAACGAACCGGATTTACTAAAAACTACACTACTGTACGATTAGGTACACTGCATATAAGTGTTGTAGCAAGGTTTAAGCATATCCATTCTCTAAATAAATAAATATCTTGTGTAAAATTGTATCGTATTTAATAGTTTTTCCTAGTAAAATATAAACTATTTCGTATACCTTAGCTTTGACATCAGTGTTGCTAGCATGTATGCGGTATGTGTGTAAGTAGTTGCAAGTAGGTATATTATATATGTATGTGTATAATTATTGCATTCATTAAGCTTTAGCTTACCCTCTCGTTGTTTACTTTTTATAGGCTCGGGCATTGACAAGGGTAAGGGCGTTCGATTGGATTAGAGACCCCGCTTGTTTTGATAGGGGACGCTTTTGGATGTGTTAGCTTTTTGAAGTTTGACCGAGAGTTGGGTAGTTTAACCCCCAAACATCATGCTCTAGTGTCGTTTGGAATTTAAACTAATTCGGTTGAAACTTATATATTTTGTACGAAACTCGTATTTCGGCCATATGTGGGCCCGGGTTCGTAAAACTTGTTTTATCATTAGAATGTGTTAGTTTTACATATTTGAACATGTTGTGAAAAGCGTTTCTTCTAAACACGTCGGGAAGTGGGAGATCTTTATTTGAAAAATGACCAAACCGGACAGAAGCTAAAATGGCCTGTGCGCCGCGCACTCATGGGGCTGCGCGCCGCGCACCGCGCACCCCATCTGTAAAAGAAAAATAATAATAATAATTTTCGCGTGTTCGTTTGGATTTTGGGTTGGGTTGTTACAAATGGTATCAGAGCATGGTCTAAGGGATTTAGGCGACTTGAGATATGTGCCTAGACTTAGACTTTATTGTGAATGCGCTTTATACCGGACTTGTAGTAGACGGGTCGGATCGGGGATTTGTTAGTGCCTAGGATTAGGTTAACTAACTATGCACTAATTGTTTTGTGTTGTGTTTTGCAATCATCAAGCGAGATAGACGTTGTACTAGCGAGTTAACGCAACGTGCTCGCATAACAATGATTAGCTACCATTGTTGCGGGTTCAAATCGTGTCAAACAAGCGATGTACGATGATTGTTGATCAAGATGGGGCGGTGTGATATATATATATATATATATATATATATATATATATATATATATATATATATATATATATATATATATATATATATATATATATATATATATATATATATATATATATATCTTGTGTTATGTCCTTTTGTTTCATTGTTTAACCAATTTCCGTTTTATAGTATGAAGACGAGAAACGGACCTGAGAACCATGAAGGAGGTACGAGCGAGGACCTCGAGTTTACGGCCAAGGTTGAGGCCATTATTAAGAAGCAAAGAGCGGAATTTCTTGAGGATGTCCGAAAGGTTTTCCAAGAATCAGTTGATGGGCAAGTAACCGAGCTAATCAATGAGCGAATGAATTCCGCAATCGAAAAGGCATTAGAAGCTAGAAACATTCATCCACGGGGCGAAGGGGGTGATGGTAGTGGTGGACATGGAAGGCGGGACTTCCATTACAAAAATTTCAAGGATGCTCAACCTCCTATGTTTAATGAAGTGAGGGATCCGTTGAAAAGCACATGTTGGATCTTCGACATCGAGGGGGCTTTCCGTACCTCAGAGTGTCCTCCCGAGAATAAAATGAGATACGGTTCTAGTATGTTGCGTGAAGAGGCAAAGTTGTGGTGGGACGATAAGATTAAGTTGTATGGTGAAGAGCAATGTATGGGCTTGTCATGGGATGAGTTTAAAAAGGAGTTCTTTGATGAATATCGGACTCCATACGATCTTAACAAAATCCGGGACGAGTTGCGCGATTTGCGACAAGGTTCGATGGACTTGGTTACTCTCAAGTCTACCTTCTTGTCAAAGACTCGTTTTTGTCCTGAGTATGTAGGTGATGACTGAATGTTGATACTAGATTTTTATCGTACACTAAGCGACGAGTTGAAGCGTAAGATTATTCGGGGAATGGCCAAGTCTTTTGATGAATTGTTTGAGTTAGCCCGGCGTTTCGAGCCGGAGGTTCCAAAAAGAAGTGATTTCTCTTTTTCTAAGAGAAAATTTGAAGGTTCGAGTCATTCGGGCTTTTCAAGCAAAAAGAGCAAGAGCAAGAAGGGTTCCGAAAGTGTCAATAGCGTGAAGAAGAGTGCTTCCGGGGGTTTTTCTTATACATGCTACAATTGTGGACAAATGGGCCATATGGCTTGTGATTGTCCGAACCCATCTTCCGAAAACAACCTCACATGTTTCAATTGCCAAAAGCAAGGACACCGAAAGTCGGAGTGTCCTGATTTGAACACCGATCATGTTAAACGGTTAGAGAAGGCAGCAGTTACGGCTCGAGGAAGAAATTACTTGATGACCCATGATGAGGACAAGCAATCAAATGAAGTTGTCTCAGGTACTTTCATGGTTAACTCTAATCCGGCAAGGATCCTATTTGATAGCGGTGCTAATTTATCGTTTGTTTCTCTAAGTTTTGTGTCTAAGCTTGATAAACCACTAGCTAAGTTAAGTCATCCGGTAGAGGTCGAAATAGCGGATGGTAAGACGGTGTTAGGGGTTGATGTGTGTAATGATTGTGATATTGTGTTTGGTTCCAAAACATTTAAAATTGATCTTATCCCGATGACCATGGTTGAATTTGATATTGTCGTTGGTATAGATTGGCTCGATCGTTATGGAGCCGATATTGCATGCCATGAAAAATCTATTTGTGTGAAGACCCCAAGTGGGGGAGAGTTAATTATTCATGGCGAGAGACGGAGAAGACTTGTGCCATTATGCACTTATGCACGGGCACGTCGTTTTCTTTTTAATGGTGGCACGACTTTTCTTTCTCATGTCGTTGATACTCGTGAAGAGCCACCACCCATTCGTGAAATTTCGGTGGTTAGTGAATTTGAAGACATTTTTTCGGATGAATTGCCGGGTGTACCGGCGGAAAGACAAGTTGAATTTCGCATTGAATTGGTTCCGGGGGCTACTCCCATTGCTAAAACTCCTTATCATTTAGCACCAACGGAAATGCAAGAGTTGTTAAATCAAACCCAAGAGTTGCTTGAAAAGGGTTTTATTCGACCAAGTGCTTCGCCATGGGGCGCTCAGGTTTTATTCCTGAAGAAGAAGGATGGTAGTATGAGGATGTGCATCGATTATCGGGAGTTGAATAAAGTGACAATCAAGAATCATTATCCATTGCCTAGGATTGACGATTTGTTTAATCAACTCTAAGGCGCGACTTATTTTTCTAAAATTGACTTACGGTCCGGCTATCACTAAATGCGGGTCCGTGAGGAAGATATTGAGAAAACGGCCTTTTAAACGCGCTATGGGCATTTTGAATTTGTAGTTATACCTTTTGGCCTTACGAATGCACCGGCGGCATTCATGGATCTTATGAACCGAGTGTGCCAACCTATGTTGGACAAGTCGGTGATTGTGTTCATTGACGACATACTTGTCTATTCGAAGAGTATGAAGGAACATGAACATCATTTGCGTGGTGTATTGAAGACGTTGCAGAAGGAGAAATTGTATGCAAAATTCTCCAAATGTGAATTTTGGCTAAGGGAAGTTCAATTCCTTGGCCATATTGTGAACAAAGATGGTATTCAAGTAGATCCGGGGAAGATTGAGACGGTAAAGAGTTGGGGACAACCGACCACGCCTACGGAAATCCGAAGTTTTCTCGGATTGGCCGGTTATTATCGTCGATTTATCCAAGACTTTTCTAAGATCGCTTCTCCTTTGACGAAGTTGACAAGAAAGAACGCGAGATTTAATTGGGAGAACGAGCAAGAAATTGCTTTTCAATTGTTAAAAGAGAAGTTATGTCAAGCTCCGGTGTTAGTGTTGCCGGAAGGGGTAGAAGACATGACGGTTTATTGTGATGCATCTTTAAATTGGCTCGGGTGTGTTCTAATGCAAAGAGGTAAAGTCATTGCTTATGCCTCTCGACAATTAAAGGAAGACGAAACTAGATACCTGACTCATGATCTTGAGTTGGCAGCAGTGGTGCATGCGTTGAAAATTTGGCGCCATTACTTGTACGGTGTCAAGTGTACGATTTATTCAGATCACAAGATCTTAAAAGATCTTTTTGATCAACGAGATTTGAATTGTCGTCAACGTATATGGATGGATGTGGTGAAAGACTATGATTGTGAAATACTTTATCATCCGGGTAAGGCGAATGTGGTCGCGGATGCGTTAAGTCGAAAGAGTCAACATCCGGCGATACGAGTAGGATCGTTACGCATGATTATTTCTAACGATTTTCTTGTAAAGCTTGGTGAGACTCAAATCGAAGCTTTTGTTAACAATAAGCATGAGGAACGAATCGTGGGACAAACGAAGTTTATTACCTTAGGTCCGCATGGTTTGTTATCTTTTCAAGGAAGAGTGTGGGTGCCTAAAATGGGTGATCATCGACGAGTGCTACTTGATGAAGCACATAAGTCAAGGTATTCCATTCACCCGGGCGGGACGAAAATGTATCTTGATTTGAAGAAAGAGTATTGGTGGCCGGGCATGAAACGTGATGTTGTAAAGTATGTTGAACAATGTGTCACGTGTTTGCAAGTTAAGGCCGAGCACCAAAAGCCGTATGGTAAGTTGCAACCGTTAGAAATTCCGAAATGGAAATGGGAGCACACTACCATGGATTTCATTACAAAGTTACCAAAAATGGCGAGAACCCAATTTGATACGATTTGGGTGATAGTTGATCGTTTGAAGAAAAGTGCTTTGTTTCTTCCCATTCGGGAAACGATATCATCGGAGACTTTGGCTAAAATATTTATCAAGGAGGTGATATCGAGACACGGGGTTCCTATATCTATTATTTCGGATCGAGATACTCGTTTCACATCTCGATTTTGGAATAAGTTTCATGAAGATATGGGTACACAGTTGAGAATGAGCACGGCATACCATCCTCAAATGGACGGTCAAACTGAACATACGAATCAAACATTAGAGGATATGTTACGGGTGTGTATTATGGATTTCGGTGGTAGTTGGGATGAGCATTTGCCCTTGGTGGAATTGTCGTACAATAATAGTTATCATATTAGTATCGGGATGCCACCTTATGAGATGCTTTATGGGCGGAGGTGTCGAACTCCGATTTATTGGGGCGAAGTGGGTCAAAGAGAAATCGGGAGTACCGATTTGGTTTTAGAGACGAATAGCAAGATTGAGATGATTCGGACTCATTTGAAAGCGGCTCAAGATAGACAAAAGTAGTATGCCGACAAACGTAGGCGATTGATTGAGTTCCAAGAAGGCGACAAGGTGATGCTTAAGCTTTCGCCATGGAAGGGTATTATTCGGTTTCGAAAACGGGGAAAGTTAGCTCCTCGGTTTATTGGGCCATTTAAGATTTTAGCTCGTGTTGGTGAAGTTGCGTATCATTTAGAATTACCCGAAGAGCTTGCGGGGATCCATAATACATTTCATGTTTCCCATCTCCGTAAGTGTCTTGCAGATGATTCTTTATGGATGCCATTAGACGAAATTGAGCTAAACAACAAGTTAGAGTATGTTGAGGAGCCGATTGCTATACTCGATGAAAAGGTGAAAAGGTTGAGGAATAAAGAGGTGAGAACTTATAAAGTTCAATGGCGTCGTAGTTATGGTTTCGAGTTTACATGGGAGCCCGAAGAGTTTGTGTTGGTGTATCTTCCCTCTTTTCATGCGGCTTGGATCGCGAGGACGCGCTCCGATTCAAGTGGGGGAGAGTTGTAAGACCCGAATAATTAGTGTACAGCGGTGTAAATATGGTACTTGAAGTGTGGGTGACATTGTACAGCTAAACGGAGGTCAGAGCCTGCTCAGGCCTGTGTGCGAGCCGTGCAGGTATAGGTGTGCGCGCCGCGCACCTGTACTGTTGGCAGTTTCCAGCTTTTAAATTAAAGTTTAATGAGGGGCATTATGGTCCTTTCACATGGGGCCGGTTTTAGGGCACTTATGGCCACATTTGTGGTGGTTGAAGCACATTCAACATAACCACCAACACCATCTTCAATTCTACTTTAATCTAGAGAGAGAAACCCTTTAAGAGAGAGAAAGCTTGAATCAAGGAGGAAGAAGCTTGATCCGGGTTAAAGCTCAAGTATTAAAGTTGTTCATCTAGCCTATAGCTACATCTCAGTTGTGGTGGTATGTTCTAACCTCAATTTCCCTATTTTAATTTGTCTAAGGGTTAGGGTTTGGGTTAGTGATGAACATAAAACCCATATTTGGTGATTTTGGGTGTTCTTGGGTAAGATTGAGTCATGAAGACTCAATAGCAACTAACCTAGGGTTTCAAAGTGTTAATTGGTGTTTATGAGCCTTAATTGGTTAGTTAATTACTAGCACACCTAGATGTTTAGTAAATGGGTGTTATGTGCATTTGTGGATGACCCGAAATGGGTGTGTTGACCTTGAAATGGTCAAATGGGTAATAATTGACCTAGTTGGGAAAAATGGGTATGAAATACCCTAATTGTGTATTAGTTAGGGTTGTTGAACCTTAATCACTAGCTTTTATGGTTCTTGATGGTCTTGACCTTAAATGGACGGTTTTGGAGTAAATGGATAGTTTAATGCATTAAGTCATTAAATGCACATTAGTGAATGGTTGGTGTTTAGTCCAACTAGTTTGTGTGTTGATTGAGTACTTATTGTAATAGGTACTTTGCTTTGAAGCTTGCGGAAGTGTAAACCCGTCACCGAATCATTAAGGTGAGTGGAGTAATTATATGCGTACGTATATAATGTATTTATTTATTGTAGAGTGGGATGTGAAGTGTCGAAGTGTTAAGACACCACGTTTCATGTGACGAGTGAAGCGTCGAGGTGTTAAGACGCTACTCGGGGTGAAGCATCGATGTGTTAAGATGCCACCTAGGAGTGAAGTGCCAAGGTGTTAAGGCACCACTCCGTAAGATAAAGGGTGAAGCATCGAGGTGTTAAGATGCCACCCGAGGGTTTAGTGATACGAGGTGTTAAGTACACTAACGGATGTTATGAACACCGATGGCCTTTCGCGAGTGCCATTACCTTGTACGATTGGTTAACCATGGTTATTGTGTTGTAGCGTAAGCATATTACATTGTTCGAGTTATATATATGCTATTGTTGTGCTTGCTTGTGGTATCGGAGGTTAATAGCTTTGTAATTGAGATGATAAGCTAAATGTGTTGCTAGCATATATGCGGTATGTGTGTAAGTGGTTGCAAGTAGGTATATTATATATGTATGTGTATAATTATTACATTCACTAAGATTTAGCTTACCCTCTCGTTGTTTACTTTTTATAGGCTCGGGCGTTGACAAGGGTAAGGGCGTTCGATTGGATTAGAGATCCCGCTTGTTTTGATAGGGGACACTTTTGGATGTGTTAGCTTTTGAAGTTTGACCAAGAGTTGGGTAGTTTAACCCCCAAACATCATGTTCTAGTGTCGTTTGGAATTTAAACTAATTCGTTGAAACTTATATATTTTGTACGAAACTCGTATTTCGGCCATATGTGGGCCCGGGTTCGTAAAACTTGTTTTATCATTAGAATGTGTTAGTTTTTACATATTTGAACATGTTGTGAAAAGCGTTTCGTCTAAACACGTCGGGAAGTGGGAGATCTTTATTTGAAAAATGACCAAATCGAACAGAAGCTGAAATGGCCTGTGCGCGCCGCGCACTCATGGGGCTGCGCGCCGCGCACCCCATCTGTAAAAAAAAAAAAAAAAAAAAAAAAAATCGCGTGTTCGTTTGGATTTTGGGTTGGGTTGTTACATTAATAGCGTGAAGAAGGGTGGTTCCAGAAGTTTTCTCCCTACTTGTTATAATTGTGGGCAAAAGGGTCACATCTCTCGTGAATGCCCAAAACCGCATACAAACAAAATCACATGTTTCAATTGTCAAAAAGAAGGGCACCGAAAGACGGAGTGTCCTGATTTGTATGGTGATCAAGTGAAGAGGTTAGAGAAAGCGGAGGGTACGGCTAAGGGTCGCAACTACTTGATGACCAATGATGACGCCAAACAATCCAACGAAGTTGTCTCAGGTACTTTCATGGTTAACTCTAATCCGGCAAGGATCCTATTTGATAGCGACGAGTTGGTTCCTGCGGAAAGACTAGTCGAATTTCGCATCGAGTTGGTTCCGGGTGCGACTCCCATTGCTAAAACTCCTTATCATTTAGCACCAACGGAGATGCAAGAGTTGTTAAATCAAACCCAAGAGTTGCTTGAAAAGGGTTTCATTCGACCGAGTGCTTCACCATGGGGAGCTCCAGTTTTATTCGTGAAGAAGAAAGATGGTAGTATACAGATGTGCATCGATTATCGGGAGTTGAATAAAGTGACGATCAAGAATCGTTATCCATTGCCTCGGATTGACAATTTGTTTGATCAACTCCAATGCGCGACTTATTTTTCTAAAATTGACTTACGGTCCGGCTATCACCAAATGCGGGTCCGTGAGGAAGATATTGAGAAAACGGCTTTTCAAAAGCGTTATGGGCATTTTGAGTTAGTAGTTATGCCTTTCGGTCTTACGAATGCACTGACGGCATTCATGGACCTTATGAACTGAGTGTGCCAACCTATGTTGGACAAATCGGTTATTGTGTTCATTGACGACATACTTGTCTATTCGAAGAGTATGAAGGAACATGAACATTATTTGCGTGGTGTGTTGAAGACGTTGCGGAAGGAGAAGTTATATGCAAAATTCTCCAAATGTGAATTTTGGCTAAGGGAAGTTCAATTCCTTCGCCATATTGTGAACAAGGATGGTATTCAAGTAGATCCGGGGAAGATTGAGACGGTGAAGAGTTGGGGACGACCGACTATGCCTACGGAAATCTGAAGTTTTCTCGAATTGGCCGGTTATTATCGTCAGTTTATCCAAGACTTTTCTAAGATCGCTTCTCCATTGACGAAATTGAAGAGAAAGAATGCGAGATTTAATTGGGAAAACGAGCAAGAGATTTCTTTCCAATTGTTAAAAGAGAAGGTGTGTCAAGCTCCGGTATTAGTATTGCCGGAAGGGGTAGAAGACATGACGGTTTATTGTGATGCGTCTTTAAATGGGCTCGGGTGTGTTCTAATGCAAAGAGGTAAAGTCATCGTGTACGCCTCTGGACAATTAAAGGAGCACGAAACGAGATATCCGACTCATGAGCTTGAGTTGGCGGCGGTTGTTCATGCGTTGAAAATTTGGCACCATTATTTGTACGGTGTCAAGTGTACGATATATTCGGATCACAAGAGCTTAAAACACCTTTTTGATCAACGAGATTTGAATTATCGTCAACGTAGGTGGATGGATGTGGTAAAAGATTATGATTGTGAAATACTTTATCATCCGGGTAAGGCGAACGTGGTTGCGGATGCGTTAAGTTGGAAGAGTCAACATCCGGCGATACGAGTAGGATCGTTACGCATGATTATTACTAACGATTTTCTTGTAAAGCTTGGTGAGATACAAATTGAAGCTTTTGTTAACAACAAACATGAGGAACGAATCGTGGGCCAAACGGAGTTTATTACCTTAGGTCCGCATGGTTAGTTATCTTTTCAAGGAAGGGTGTGGGTGCCTAGAATGGGAGATTTCCGACGAGTGCTACTTGATGAAGCACATAAGTCAAAGTATTCCATTCATCCGGGCGCGACGAAAATGTATCTTGATTTGAAGAAAGAGTATTGGTGGCCGGGCATGAAACGTGATGTTGTAAAGTATGTTGAACAATGCGTCACGTGTTTACAAGTTAAGGCCGAGCACCAAAAGCCGTATGGTAAGTTACAACCGTTGAAAGTCCCGAAATGGAAATGGGAGCACATTACCATGGATTTCATTACAAAGTTACCAAAGATGGCGAGAACCCAATTTGATACGATTTGGGTGGTAGTTGATAGGTTGACGAAAAGTGCTTTGTTTCTTCCCATTCGGGAAACGATATCGTCGGAGGCTTTGTCAAAGTTATTTATCAAGGAGGTGATATCGAGACATGGGGTTCCTATATCTGTTATTTCGGATCGGGATACTCGTTTCACATCTCGGTTTTGGAATAAATTTCATGAAGATATGGGTACACAATTGAGAATGAGCACGACGTACCATCCTCAAATGGACGGACAAACCGAACGTACGAATCAAACATTGGAGGATATGTTACGGGCGTGTATAATTGATTTCGGTGGTAGTTGGGATGAGCACTTACCATTGGTGGAATTATCGTACAATAATAGTTATCATGCTAGTATTGGGATGTCACCTTATGAGATGCTTTATGGGCGTAAGTGTCGAACTCCAATTTGTTGGGTGAAGTGGGTCAAAGAGAAATCGGGAGTACCGATTTGGTTTTAGAGACGAATAGCAAGATTGAGATGATTCGGACTCATTTGAAAGCGGCACAACATAGACAAAAGTCGTATGTGTAGTGACCCGAACTTTTCAATGTTTATATATATTCATTGAGATTGATATTTACATGATTAAATGTTTCCAACATGTTAAGCAATCAAACTTGTTAAGACTTGATTAATTGAAATATGTTTCATATAGACAATTGACCACCCAAGTTGACCGGTGATTCACGAACGTTAAAACTTGTAAAAACTATATGATGACATATATATGGATATATATATATAGTTAACATGATACTATGATAAGTAAACATATCATTAAGTATATTAACAATGAACTACATATGTAAAAACAAGACTACTAACTTAATGATTTTTAAACGAGACATATATGTAACGATTATCGTTGTAAAGACATTTAATGTATATATATCATATTAAGAGATATTCATACATGATAATATCATGATAATATAATAATTTAAAATTTCATTTGATATTATAAACATTGGGTTAACAACATTTAACAAGATCGTTAACCTAAAGGTTTCAAAACAACACTTACATGTAACGACTAACGATGACTTAACGACTCAGTTAAAATGTATATACATGTAGTGTTTTAATATGTATTTATACACTTTTGAAAGACTTCAATACACTTATCAAAATACTTCTACTTAACAAAAATGCTTACAATTACATCCTCGTTCAGTTTCATCAACAATTTTACTCGTATGCACCCGTATTCGTACTCGTACAATACACAGCTTTTAGATGTATGTACTATTGGTATATACACTCCAATGATCAGCTCTTAGCAGCCCATGGGAGTCACCTAACACATGTGGGAACCATCATTTGGCAACTAGCATGAAATATCTCATAAAATTACAAAAATATGAGTAATCATTCATGACTTATTTACATGAAAACAAAATTACATATCCTTTATATCTAATCCATACACCAACGACCAAAAACACCTACAAACACTTTCATTCTTCAATTTTCTTCATCTAATTAATCTCTCTCAAGTTCTATCTTCAAGTTCTAAGTGTTCTTCATAAATTCTACAAGTTCTAGTTACATAAAATCAAGAATACTTTCAAGTTTGCTAGCTCACTTCCAATCTTGTAAGGTGATCATCCAACCTCAAGAAATCTTTGTTTCTTACAGTAGGTTATCATTCTAATACAAGGTAATAATCATATTCAAACTTTGGTTCAATTTCTATAACTATAACAATCTTATTTCAAGTGATGATCTTACTTGAACTTGTTTTCGTGTAATGATTCTGCTTCAAGAACTTCGAGCCATCCAAGGATCCGTTGAAGCTAGATCCATTTTTCTATTTTCTAGTAGGTTTATCCAAGGAACTTAAGGTAGTAATGATGTTCATAACATCATTCGATTCATACATATAAAGCTATCTTATTCGAAGGTTTAAACTTGTAATCACTAGAACATAGTTTAGTTAATTCTAAACTTGTTCGCAAACAAAAGTTAATCCTTCTAACTTGACTTTTAAAATCAACTAAACACATGTTCTATATCTATATGATATGCTAACTTAATGATTTAAAACCTGGAGACACGAAAAACACCGTAAAACCGGATTTACGCCGTCGTAGTAACACCGCGGGCTGTTTTGGGTTAGTTAATTAAAAACTATGATAAACTTTGATTTAAAAGTTGTCTTTCTGAGAAAATGATTTTTATTATGAACATGAAACTATATCCAAAAATTATGGTTAAACTCAAAGTGGAAGTATGTTTTCTAAAATGGTCATCTAGACGTCGTTCTTTCGACTGAAATGACTACCTTTACAAAAATGACTTGTAACTTATTTTTCCGACTATAAACCTATACTTTTTCTGTTTAGATTCATAAAATAGAGTTCAATATGAAATCATAGCAATTTTATTCACTCAAAACGGATTTAAAATGAAGAAGTTATGGGTAAAACAAGATTGGATAATTTTTCTCATTTTAGCTACGTGAAAATTGGTAACAAATCTATTCCAACCATAACTTAATCAACTTGTATTCTATATTATGTAATCTTGAGATACCATAGACACGTATACAATGTTTCGACCTATCATGTCGACACATCTATATATATTTCGGAACAACCATAGACACTCTATATGTGAATGTTGGAGTTAGCTATACAGGGTTGAGGTTGATTCCAAAATATATATAGTTTGAGTTGTGATCAATACTGAGATACGTATACACTGGGTCATGGATTGATTCAAGATAATATTTATCGATTTATTTCTGTACATCTAACTGTGGACAACTAGTTGTAGGTTACTAACGAGGACAGCTGACTTAATAAACTAAAAACATCAAAATATATTAAAAGTGTTGTAAATATATTTTGAACATACTTTGATATATATGTATATATTGTTATAGGTTCGTGAATCCACCAGTGGCCAAGTCTTACTTCCCGACGAAGTAAAAATCTGTGAAAGTGAGTTATAGTCCCACTTTTAAAATCTAATATTTTTGGGATGAGAATACATGCAGGTTTTATAAATGATTTACAAAATAGACACAAGTACGTGAAACTACATTCTATGGTTGAATTATCGAAATCGAATATGCCCCTTTTTATTAAGTCTGGTAATCTAAGAATTAGGGAACAGACACCCTAATTGATGCGAATCCTAAAGATAGATCTATTGGGCCTAACAAACCCCATCCAAAGTACCGGATGCTTTAGTACTTCGAAATTTATATCATATCCGAAGGGTGTCCCGGAATGATGGGGATATTCTTATATATGCATCTTGTTATTGTCGGTTACCAGGTGTTCACCATATGAATGATTTTTATCTCTATGTATGGGATGTGTATTGAAATATGAAATCTTGTGGTCTATTATTATGATTTGATATATATAGGTTAAACCTATAACTCACCAACATTTTTGTTGACGTTTTAAGCATGTTTATTCTCAGGTGATTATTAAGAGCTTCTGCTATCGCATACTTAAATAAGGACGAGATTTGGAGTCCATGCTTGTATGATATTATGTAAAAACTGCATTCAAGAAACTTATTTTGTTGTAACATATTTGTATTGTAAACCATTATGTAATGGTCGTGTGTAAACAGGATATTTTAGATTATCATTATTTGATAATCTACGTAAAGCTTTTTAAAACCTTTATTGATGAAATAAAGGTTATGGTTTGTTTTAAAATGAATGCAGTCTTTGAAAAACGTCTCATATAGAGGTCAAAACCTCGCAACGAAATCAATTAATATGGAACGTTTTTAATCAATAAGAACGGGACATTTCAGTATGCAGACAAACGTAGGCGATTGATTGAGTTCCAAGAAGGTGACATGGTGATGCTTAAGGTTTCGCCATGGAAGGGTATTATTCGGTTTCGAAAACGGGGAAAGTTAGCTCCTCGGTTTATTGGGCCATTAAAAATTTTTGCTCCTGTTGGTGAAGTTGCGTATCGTTTGGAATTACCTGAAGAGCTTGTGGGGATCCATAATACATTTCATGTTTCCCATCTCCGTAAGTGTCTTGCGGATGATTCTTCATGGATGCCATTAGACGAGATTGAGCTAAACAACAAGTTAGAGTATGTCGAGGAGCCAATTTCTATACTCAATGAAAAGGTTAAACGATTGAGGAATAAAGAGGTGAGAACTTATAAAGCCCAATGGCGTCGTAGTAAAGGTTCCGAGTTTACTTGGGAGCCCGAAGAGTTTGTGTTAGTTTATCTTCCCTCTTGTCATGCGGCTTGGATCGCGAGGACGCGCTCCGATTCAAGTGGGGGAGAGTTGTAGGACTCGAATATTTATTGTACAAAGGTGTAACTAGGGTACTTAAAGTGTGGATGACAGTGGGTGATTAAACAGAGGCAGAACCTATTCAGACCACAGGTGCGCGCCGCGCACTATTAAGTGTGCGCGTGGCGCACTCTTCCTGTTGACAGATTTCTGTTTCTAATTTAAATTGAACGTGGGGCATTTTGGTCTTTTCACTTGAGGCCGAATTTAAAGCCACTAAAAGGCTGGGTGGAGTCTTTAATTCACATTCACCAACCTTATCATCTCTTTCATTCAATTCTAGAGTGAGAAACCCATTTAGTGAGAGAAAGCTCAAATTAAGGAGGAGGAAGTTGATTTCGGGCCAAAGCGCTTGTGTTAAAGTTGTTCATCTAATCACTAGCTACGTTTTGAGTGTGGTGGTATGCTCTAATCTTGATTTCCTTATTTTAATTTGTTTAAGGGTTAGGGTTTTGGTTAGTGATGAACATAAAACCTAATATTGATGATTTTGAGGGTTCTTGGGTAAGATTGAGTCATGACGACTCAATAATAACTAACCTAGGGTTTCAAAGTGTTAATTGGTGTTTATGAGTCTTAATTGGTTAGTTAATCACTAGCACACTTTGATATTAAGTAAGTGGGTGCTTTTTGGGTGTGTTGATGACCCAAAATGGGTGTGCTAACCTTGAGATGGGTCAAAATGACACTTGGGTGGCGAGTAAGTTGGTTCACCAACTTGAATGTGTGATTAATATTGTGTATAATGTAATAGGTGCATTACGTTGAAGGTTGCGAGCTCGATTTAGCATTCACCAAAAGGCAATAAGGTGAGTCGAATAATTATACATGTGTGTATGTAATGTATTTACTTGTGTGAAATGCGATGTGGGTTTAAGTTCGGGCGTGCGATACCACATCGTGTTAGTATGGGATGAGGGTTTAAAGTTCGGGCGTTCGATACCTCATTCTCATGTGTGGCATGTGATATGGGTTTAAAGTTCGGGCGTTCGATACCATATCATATGTATGTGTGCGGGCGTGAAGTGTGGGTTTAAAGTTCGGGCGTTCGATACCAAATTTCACGTGACGGGTGGGTTTTAAGTTCGGGCGTCGATACCACCCAAGGGACTAGTGATGCATACTAGTGGCGTCTGCGTGGTTAATGGTTCATTCGCGAGAATCGTTCCCTTTGTGTTTTGGTTAACCATGATTATGTGTAGTGATATAGCATAATATATTGTTCGTGTTATATGCTATCGTTTGTGCTAGCTCGTGATTTTGGGAATTTAGCATTGTACTTGGAAATGGTATGCTAATTTAAATGCTAGCGTGTATGAGGTATTGGTGTAAGTGATTGCAAATAAATAGGTTATATATGTACGTGTATAATTATTGCATTCACTAAGCGTTTTGCTTACCCTCTCGTTGTTTACCTTTTTATAGGCTCCGGCGTGGACAAGGGTAAGAGCGTTCGTTTGGATTAGTGATCCTGCTTCGTTATGATAGGAGAAGCTTTTGGATGTTTAGCTTTTTGAAGTTTGACCGAGACTTGGGTAGTTTAACCCCCAAACATCATGCTCTAGTGTCGTTTGAAATTTAAACTAATTCGGTTGAAACTTGTAATTTGTACGAAACTCGTATTTCGGCCATTTGTGGGCCCGGTTCGTAAAACTTGTTTTATTATTAAAACGTGTTAGTTTTACATATTAGAACATGTTGTGAAAAGCGTTTCGTCTTAATATGTCGGGAAGTGGGAGATCTTTATTTGAAAAACTGCAAAACCAGACAGAAGCTGATGAAGCCTGTGCGAGCCGCGCACAAAGGGTGTTGCGAGCCGCGCACCCCTTTGTAAAAAAAAAAAAACAAAAAATTTTGTTTGTTTACTGTTTCGGTTGGATATTGGGTTGGGTTGTTACAAGAGATCTTAGTATTTTATATGTTAGATAAAATTTGATTATATATTTTTATGTATTTATTTTCTGAGTGGCAAAGTAGAGAAGAAGAGCGGTGTCGCGGGATTGGGTTTAGGAGGTTCTTCGGCTTTGGAAAAAAACAAAATGACCATTGAGGCCTTCGCGGCTTTTGATGCTATGATGACGCGTATGGCAGAGAGCCAACCGGTTGCGGTTAATCCAATTAATTCTAGCGAGATTTCGTGTGCGCCGGTTAATAATAAAAATCAACAAAAGTGAAAGAAGAAATTGGTTCAAGGGGCCGAAATGGAGGAATTCGGCGTGTTCATAAAAGATATTTGAGCTCGTTTATTTCGGCTTCATGATTCATAGCTATCTTTTGGTATTATTGTTCGTTGCTTTGCTTTGCTTGTAATGGATTTAGTTATGTATTAGTTTAGGTTAGATGAAGCTCGGTTTAGATAGTTTCTTTGTTAACTGATTTCTAGGTACGAGCCTCATTCGGGTTTCTTATTGTATCTCTCATTAAATTCGTTTTCTTTTGGAAAACGTTTTCCTTTTTTATAAAAGTTATCATTAGTTTTGCCAAAAAAAAAAATATATTTTCAACATATAAAAATAAAAACTTTTAAAACTTATACATATATAATCGTACTTCTACTGTCTCAATTATATTGGATGGTATTCTTTTTTGTGAAGTCTCGAATTAATTATCCACTTTTATAAATAGATAAAAGTAAATCGAAAAAGTTTATTTATACATTTAATGTATGAATGTAAAACAAAAAGATAGATAAAATACAAATTTGATGTATACATGTAAGACAAAAATATAGGTGGAAAATAAGGTGTAAAATTGATTTTAAGCAAAAGCATAATGAAGGATCCAAACCGAGACAAACGACATGGGCTCGAAATGAGTAAGAAAGGGTAGACTATCCTACAGAAGGAACTAACTCAAGTCGAGCCCAACAAGCTTGACAACCTATAACAAACTATATACCCTAAACGAAAATGAACAATACATAATACAACCGAATTAGACAACTAAAACCAAAGAAACATTACAAAAGTAGCCAGCTTTGGAAGGGTTCTTGCGATTCCGTTCATCCGGGCGTGAAAGTCACCCCGTCCACCTTGTCAATATGCACTCATTTTCCTAATTGAGACATAAACGAATACATAAGAACATTTACTGATTCGCTACTAATAAGTGTACCCAAAGACGGAGGTATCAAACCACGGTCCGCCAAGTCTTGAAAAAAACCTTTATGATAATCCTCCAGACAAACAACTTCATCTTCATCCCGTAGCACAAAATTACCATTCACCTCCTTCGCCTTATCTTTATCATATCCTGCTTAAGCGAGAATATTTTGAACCTAAACGATCCTTAGCCACACAAATTTTAGCAACAGGGGGTCCGACATCTAAGGGATTACTGATGTGTGCGAGGTGTACTAGGAAATAGTATTAATTTTTACAAGGAAATACTATTAAATACGATACAATTTTACACAAGTTATTTATTTATTTATAGAGTGGATATACCTAAACCTTGCTACAACACTTATAGGCAGTGTACCTAATCGTACAGTAGTGTAGTTTTTAGTAAGTCCGGTTCGTTCCACAGGGATCTCTTAAACAAGCTTAATGCTATATATTTAAAAACTATATTTGTAAAAATACAACAATATATATAAGTAATATTATTATTATAAAGGAGGGTTTTTTTACCGTTTAATGACCGGTTTGTCGATTTTTAAAACTTTAGTCGCAGTTAAAACCTAATGTAAAATATTAAAAATAAATATAACTTAATTTAAAGCGTAAAGTAAATAACGATAATGAAATTGCGATAAATAAAAGTGCGATAAAATAAAATTGCGATAATTAAAGAGTGCGATAATTAAAAGTGCAATTAAATATGAAATAAAAGAATTATGCTTATTTAAACTTCCATAATCATGATGTTTGACGTGTTGATTTTTAGTTTATTCCCATGGGTTAATTGTTCTTTGTCCTGAATTATTCAATATGTCCATACGAATTTGTCCATAATAGTCCATCAGTCATAATCATAAAGTGCGAAAGCCTTCGTCAAATTATTCTTATTCCCGAAGTCAAATATTCCAACTAATTTGGGATTCGAATTGTAACAAGGTCTTAATACTTTGTTTAATGAATACACCAGGTTATCGACTGCGTGTAAACCAAGGTTTTACTACTTTGTTAACAATTACACCAATTACCCTTGAATGTAATCCACCCCTGTTTCAATAAGTCTACTAACTATTAATCCAGTTCCGTGTCCGGTAAAATGAACAATTATTGGTATTTATAGATATCCCGCCCACCGTGCCCAGTCAAGCGTATGTGGTTATATATAAATACGTCAAATTATAAGTCTATATATTAAATTAATGAGGTATCATTTAGTTAATATAAAGACAATTAATAGCCCATAGTCTAATTTCCACAAGTGTCGTTCTTTTGTCCAAACTCCAATTATGGTACAAAGCCCAATTACCCAATCTTAATATTTTTAGTCCAACATCATGATTACTTCGGTATTAAATAAGCATAATAATAACTTAGCTACCAGACATTAATTTAAAAATAACATTAACCATAACTTACAGTGATTAAAATAGCGTAGCGTTACACGGACAGAATTTCGACTTACACCCTTACAACATTCGCTAACATACCCTTATTATTAGAATTTAAAATTAAAATTATAATATATATATATATATATATATATATATATATATATATATATATATATATATATATATATATATATTACGTATGATAGAAAGGAAAGAAAAAGATGGTGTTAAATTTCGATCAAATGCGTTGCCTTTTATAGGCCCCATTTCAGTTTTGGTGTGCTCCACGATCTCAAAGGGTTTTTCCTTCATAGCTCCGCGATCGCGGAGTAGTGGATTACAGCTCATCCAAGTTTGGCTCCTAGCTTGCCGACGAATTTTTTTAATAAATAAATATAATATATATATATATAATTTTAAGAATTATTTATATATTATATTATATTTATATGCATAGTTGACTTGTAATTTTTGCTCCGTTGCGTCGTGCGTTGAAAGTTGACTTTAGTCCCTGTTCCGGATTTTTGAACGTCCTTGCGTATAATTTAATATCTTGTAGTTTGCATTTTGTAACTTGTACTTTTGTCATTTCTAGACGTTTCTTATCAATAATTGGAACCACTTTGATTGTACTTTTTACTTTTGAGCTTTTTGGTCGTTTAGGTCTTCAATTCGTTGAATCTGTCTTTTGTCTTCACCTTTTATTATTTAAACGAATATCACTTGTAAATAGAACAATTGCAACTAAAAGATTGTCTTTCTTGAGGAATAATGCTATGAATTATGTGTTCGTTTTTAGCATTATCAAATATTCCCACACTTGAGCGTTGCTTGTCCTCAAGCAATATAGTCTTGAAATAAAAATACTAGAATCACTTCTTTATTCTTCATACTTTGTACATCAGTGATTTATATATGACGGTATGAACAATGGTAGTAACGATGTGGTTTACAGTCCCACATGACTATGAAAATTTAGATCCTTATGTAAATTGGATCTTTATGAAAACATTTGATCTTTTTGAAAATTCAATCTAGCTTTTACCCTAGATAAGTTTTCCGGAATAACCCTTCACCGGTGTTTACAAATTGTTTTTGTGGGTTTGGTGGGTTTCAGATTTGAAAATTTTAGCTCAAAATTTGCGGTTTTGTGTCACCCACTTGCTAACCTTGTATTGGGAAAGCAACACATCCAGTATACTTGCTCTGTATATTACCTTTCGATAAACTACCGTTCGGTTGTAAAGGAAAGCGTTGAACAAGCAACTGTTAAGGCAATGTCCCCTGACATGCTTTTAATTATGGTCTATAACGTGTCGGATGCAATTACTATCCTTGGTAGGAGCAATAGTAAAGCTCACCCTTATAATTTTTCAGTCTGGCATAAGGTCATGTCTTCGACCATGCTATGCAACCACCGTTCTTACGGTTGACACCCGATTTGGTTCAGGTGACTTAATGAATTCCAGGTGAATTCCTAGGATTTTACGTTCAATGGTAATGAACGCAATGAAAAAATGGGTTTTCAGAAAACAAATCGGTTTGTATTTTGATCAAAATATTTTCTCGTTCAAGCTCGAGTTTAGATATCATCGAATTCCATGAGTTTGTAATTCTCAATCTTTAAGGTTAATCTCAAGGATTGAGTAATATCAGTCTTAAAAGCTGATTTTTGATCTTTAAGGAGATTATCCTTTCTGGAGATCTGATTCATTAGTCTTATCCAGCTAATTTGCACGGCGTCCTCCCCATTTTACAAGACAGATCCTCTCATGGTTAGGATAAGTCTGACCACTTGGCGACCCTGTTTGATGCTGAGGTCCGTGGATTTCCTGCTGATTTTAGTGATGACTTTTCTAGATTTTTCGTCAACCTACAGCTGGTCTGGACGACAACTTCATGACCTAAATCAAGAAGCGCGTGTCTTTTTCGGAAGACTTTACTTCCTTTTAATGATGGAATTGATTCATCGTGTAGATCCATCTTTCTTTCAAATGTATTACAGTAAATTGGGTAAAACTGTTTACATTAGTCTAAAGCAAAAGTATCTTTAGTTATTTGTTACAAAATTATGTGACTTATGTTTTAAATAACTTGGTAAAGTTTTCCCACACTTGGCTTTTATTTTCCTTTCTTTGCCTTTTTATTGTCCTCTATTCCATTTTAAATGAATTCTAACATTTTGGTTTGTTTCTCAATTTATGTTCTTTCCGAGGTAACAATAATTTCGGTGTTAACACCTAGTTTTATCGTTCATAAATATGTATAAACATAATTTTGAATTCATTTATTTGAAAATTTTGAAAAATTTTACTAGAATTGGGTAGTCAGTATATAAGACTAGGGTTGTTCTTTATTATCAGAGAGCACTAGATTCTAATACAACTACTGCGTTACTAGTATTTTTAATGGTAACCAAGTGTAAAAAAAAAAAAAAAAATTTTTAAATCCGAAAGAATTTAACCCCTTCCCACACTTAAGATCTTGCATTGCCCTCATTTGCAAAAAATCAGTAACAATTTAAATTATTGAGGGTGATTAGCGTAGAAAAATGATTAAATTTTACCAAAGTTTCCAAACATATTGGCGTTTGTTTGTTGAATGATAAATGGTGCACATCATTTGTTCATTCCGTTTGTTGTTTCATCACATTTATTTTGCATCTTGTCGTCAAAATTAGTAGCTTTTTCTGAACTTAATGCCAGTCTTTGAAAATGCATTGTTTTACCCTGTTGTGTACATAAGATAAACTGCAAACATATATACATATTTTTGAAGTTTGGTATATTACCCCACATTCAAAAATTATTAAAATATAATAATAAAAGTTAGAAAATTATAAAAACTAATACAATACCAACATAAGTATTAAATATAGCAACATTACAAATAAATAAGATAAATAAGACTAAGTAAACTAGGGTTGATTCTGAAACCAGTAGGGGTTCCATGGTTCATTTTATCTATCTTGATATGCTTGAAATGGGTCATAGGTAGGAAAAGGTGGTCTCGTATCCTCGGTCCACGGAGGAAAATGGACTGGTTTAGTAGGAATGTAGGTCCTACCTTGGGAGGCTAAATAGGCTTTGATATATTCTTGATGATATTGCCAAGCCTGATACTCTTGTTGCATAGCCCGTTCGTATTCAATTTGGGACATTATTCTTTGTATATCGGTCATTTGGTTTCCTCCTCCCACATTACCTTGTTGTTGACCTCTTTCTACCTGTGGATGACTCCCTTGATATGAAAGTGCAACATTATTTCTTTTCAACAAAACCTTTGCACCAGCATATACCCGCATATCAATCCGATCACGAGGAATGGGTACTTGTACTAACTCCCTTCCCCGAGTAATATCCACACCGAGGTACTCGGCAATTAAAGTCACAAAAATACCACCTCCTATAATACTATTGTTTCGCATTCCCTTTATCATATCCGAAAAATAATAGCCCACACAATAAGGTATATTTACAAAGCTCTGTGGGTCTCTAATACACATCAGATAAAATAAATCATCTTCAGTCACTTTATCTTTATTTCTACCCCTTTGTGTAATAGAGTTGGAAATGAATCTATGGATTACCCTAAGCTCAGCTCTATGTATATCAGTATAAGAATAATGACCTCCACGAAAACGATTATGGCTAGTCATTATACTCCACAACTCATTCTTATCAAAATCATAATCAACCCTTCTACCATTACTTATCAACTGTCTACAATCATTAGTTAATAATTCTTCAGCCGTATAAATACACAAAGCTTCAGCCATATCTAATAAAGACATACGGTGCATCACACCTCCTAATAGAAATCTAATAAAACTTCTATCCGTTAAACTAGTTACTTCATCATTTAGTTCAATAGTACTTACTAACTCAACGCACAATTCCTTATACACATGTCTACGTATAGTGAATAGATTAATCCAATCATTGAAAGTAGAATTGTCATACCTTTGTGTAAGTAACCCTCTTATTGGCTCGGCCAATCTTACTGTCTCTAATGGTGCCCAATCTATTACCCTGGACACTTCAACATCTTTGGGATAAAGAATGCTCAAGTGCCTCTGATATTTTGGATAATCTATCCAAAATCTGTCAAAACGTAAGTTAGGGTGTAGATTTGCTTCAACTGATCGCGACAATGAAATTAAAGGATGCGGTTGATTCTGTTTGTATTGTTCACTGAGATCTTGATCCTCGTCACTTTCATTATAAGTATTCAAATTTTGTGGCGCGGATGAAGATTCACCTCGTTCATTCTGCTAAACACATTAAACAAAAAGGAATTGTGCATCCAAAAATGCATTGGTATTAGCAAAATAACAATTAAAAATAACTAACATGACATGTTTAATTAGAATCAAATTTATACACATTTTCATATTTTTATCAATTCTATACTTTTTCAAATAAATAAATATGAGAATGTATATAATGTTCATTAGTATGTAACATCTAAAACATGTCAAAAAGAGTCATTATAACAATTAAACGAGTCTCAAATGGCAATTATATCAAATTAATCAAGTTCATGAATTTTTCACCTAAAAAGTCCACTTTAATCTTCAAAAATCATGTTTAGTGTGATGACCCGGGAATTTCTGACCAAATTTAAACTTTAATCTTTATATGTTTCCGACACGATAAGCAAAGTCTGTAATGTTGAGTCTCGAAAATTTTGAACTGTTTCATATATTCAATTGACCTTGACCATTCCCGACGATTCACGAACAATTGATTGTAAATATATATATATATATATATATATATATATATATATATATATATATATATATATATATATATATATATATATATATATATATATATATATATATATATATATGTATTATAGTTGAAATAATAATATACGATTTGATTGTTTAAACTAAATAAGTAAAATACCAGATATAAAAATATAGTTGTTATAATAATATTATTATTACCTTTATTATTATTATTATTATTATTATTATTATTATTATTATTATTGATATAATTGTAATTAATAAAATTCTAATAATTTTAGAGTTATCAAAATGAAGATCTTAAATACAAATCATTTCATAAGAATGATTGGAATTATAAAATTTTTGTGAGTAAAATAAATTATTAATTGTTATTATCATTTTAAGACTATAATTTGTATTATAATATAACATTATTAATAAAATTATCATTTTTATTATTATTAGAATTGATATTATTATTGTTACTAAAATTATTAATAATATTACTAACCTTATTATATACTTGTTATTACTATTATTGCTATTAGTTTTATGATTATTAATATGAACAATATTATGAATATTAATATATATTATAATTATTAATTAAATAAGAATTACAATATCAGATCTATTACAGAATCAAAAATCTAATTCATATCACCATCAAGCTTTACAATCTTTTGTTTTCTATCTTTAATACTGTTGCATTCACGAATTTAATGACAGAAGAATACAAATTCAGTTGAAGGTCACCTTCAACTTTTATTTATCTTTTTACACATTTCTGTCCTGATTGATTATGCATTCAATCTATACAACAAACAACCAAACTTTGTTATAGCATAACTCAAACACTTCCATATAATGATTTTTTTTCTTTTTTCTCTCTTCTGTGGAACAACTAAACACCACCTTTAAATAGTTTTTTTTTCTGCTACGCTACATCTGTCTTCGAAATTTTCTGTTACAATCATCCTCTTACTTATCTTTTCATCTTCCAAC
Organism: Rutidosis leptorrhynchoides; assembly: GCF_046630445.1. Classification (NCBI taxonomy): domain Eukaryota; kingdom Viridiplantae; phylum Streptophyta; class Magnoliopsida; order Asterales; family Asteraceae; genus Rutidosis; species Rutidosis leptorrhynchoides. The sequence goes on from NC_092343.1 coordinate 167,864,944, forward strand.
TAAACCCCAGAAACCCGTTTAGAGCTCACCACCTTCACCATGAACCATCCATATTTGAAATTGAATCACCTTAGCTCATTCACATACTCTCTCTCTTTTATTCTTCTTATTTGTAAACCACCAACCGCCACTATTTGTGTATTTTCTTCGTTACCACTACTGCAGTTCCACTTTGAATCCATGTAACTATTTTGTTTCTATTTTCTGCTTCCATAAACGGTAACAACCAAACCAAAGCCAACCCCATCTTAATTGCTACTGCTATATTTTTTTTTATCATCACCATCATCGTTTTAATCCACAAAACCACGAGAATGCTTCTTGAAACTGTTGTTTACTATCTGATGGTTCGATCAAGATCAAGAACCAAACCCTTTCGGTTTGGTTTGTTATGGATGCAGTTGTTAACAAGTATTCCAACCACCTGCTACTACCTTTCCGTTTCCCTTTTAAACTGCCACTGTAATCACCCAATAAGCTTTTCCTATCGCTACTGCTACTTGAAGTTATGATTAAGAATTTAAAACGCGAAGAAAGAAGGGACGATGATAGTATATCTCGGTTTTAAATGGCTAGCGTGTTCTCCCTTTTCTTTTTTTCTAATGGCCGACAATGCCATAAACAATAAACCCCACTTCACATGTTAATACATCAAAAGATACTTTTGCTGTTGATATATTTTTTTTTATAGTATTAAGGCTAACATCCACCATATCCACTAACATATAAAAAAATAAAAAATAAAAAAATATATATAATAAATAAAATAATAATAATATTTGTATGGGTGACAGCTTGGGGACATCATATTTCAATTCGGTATATATATCTGGATTCTGTATATATCACGAAACCCTTTTTATCCCGTTAAAAATTCGATCAAATCCATAAATTAAATCTTGGGCCGTATCATCCTTTTATATATTGGGCTTGCATGTTGGGCCGTGGAAGTGTTGTTGGGTCGTTACTTTGATTGAGCCATTGTGTATTTGATAAGAAAACAGGAAAATGATAGTTGACGATGGAAATAAAAGAAGGCAAAACGAATAGTATAGTTTAAATAAGTATAACAGATAAATTAATCAGATAAAAAGAAATGGAGGAAGGGTTAAGGTGCTGGTGGGTGAAGAGGGGTCGCAGGTTCGAGCCTAGGCATAGACATTTGTTTTTTGGAAGCTTTTCATTTAAGGTATTATTATTATTATAATTATTATTATTGTTATTATTATTATTAGTATTATTATTAGTAGTATTATTATCATTATAGTTATTAATATTAATAATAGTATCATTATTATTATTAGTAAAATCATTACTTGTAGAATTATTATTATTAGTATACATTATTATTAAGATTAACATTTTTATTAAAAGTATTATTTTTATTAATGTTATCATTTTATCATTAATATCAAAAGTATCATTTTTAACTCTATTATCATTATTATTATCTTATCATTTCTAATATGGTTCTAGTATTAATACAATTTTAACAAACAAAAGAGATATATATATATATATATATATATATATATATATATATATATATATATATATATATATATATATATAACATAACAAAATTAATATTTTTATTTATTTTACATAAATAAAATAAATATATGAAACATATAGGTTATTAATATAAAAATGATATAACTAATAAATTATTATTTTTTTAATTTTGTTTGATTACAATTATGTGTGTTAATATATATATACATGATAAGGCCAACCCTATACTTGTTCAATGTCGTCATATGTATTTTTACTACAAAATACAGTATGGTGAGTTTCATCTGCCCTTTTACTCTTTACATTTTTGGGCTGAGAATACGTGCAAATGCTTTATTAACTGTTTTACAATATTTATATGTGTGAGTTTCATCTGCCCTTTTACTCTTTACATTTTTGGGCTGAGAATACATGTAAATGCTTTATTAACTGTTTTACAATATTTATATGTGTCAGTTTCATCTGCCCTTTTACTCTTTACATTTTTGGACTGAGAATACATGCAAATGCTTTATTAACTGTTTTACAATATTTATATGTGTGAGTTTCATCTGCCCTTTTACTCTTTACATTTTTGGGCTGAGAATACATGCAAATGCTTTATTAACTATTTTACAATATTTATATGTGTGAGTTTTATTTGCCCTTTTTTTTACTCTTTATGTTTTTGGGCTGAGAATACATGCAAATGCTTTATTAACTATTTTACAATATTTATATGCGTGAATTTCATTATTCCCTTTTTAAATGCTTTCGCAATATATATTTTTGGGACTGAGAATACATGCGCTGTTTTTATAACTGTTTTACGAAATAGACACAAGTAATTGAAACTACATTATATGGTTGAATGATCGAAATCGAATATGCCCCTTTTTATTAAGTCTGGTAATCTAAGAATTAGGGAACAGACACCCTAATTGATGCGAATCCTAAAGATAGATCTATCGGGCCCAACAAGCCCCATCCAAAGTACCGGATGCTTTAGTACTTTGAAATTATATCATGTCCGAAGGAGGATCCCGGAATGATGGGGATATTCTTAATTGCATATTGTTAAGGTTGGTTACCAGGTGTTCAATCCATATGAATGATATTTTTGTCTCTATGCATGGGACGTATGTTTACGAGAAATGGAAGTATGAAATCTTGTGGTCTATTAAAATTATGAAATGATTATTTATGTTAAATTAATGAACTCACCAACCTTTTGGTTGACACTTGAAAGCATGTTTATTCTCAGGTACGAAAGAAATCTTCCGCTGTGTAATTGCTCATTTTAAAGATATTACTTGGAGTCATTCATGACATAATTCTAAAGACGTTGCATTCGAGTCGTTGAGTTCATCAAGATTATTATTAAGTCAATTATATTTGGATATATTATGAAATGGTATACATGTCTGTCAATTGTCTATGTAAATGAAAGTTTGTCTTTTAAAAACGAATGCAATGTTTGTAAAATGTATCATATAGAGGTCAAGTACCTCGCGATGTAATCAACTGTTGTGAATCGTGTATAATCGATATGGACTTCGTCCGGATGGATTAGGACGGGTCCTTTCAGTTGGTATCAGAGCGGTGGTCTTAGTGAATCATGTATGCATTACTGTGTCTAACTGATAAGTCGTTAGGATGCATTAGTGAGTCTGGACTTCGACCGTGTCTGCATGTCAAAAGTTTTGCTTATCATTTCGTGTCAAAAATTACCTGCTTATCATTCTTAGAGAATCACTTGCTTATCATTCTTAGTCTAGACACGTTTTACTGCATTGACTGCATAAATAGTGTATAGACAAAAATTCATATCTTAGCGTATCTGTTACTGTAGATCTTGCCTGATATCTTCTGTAAATTTCTCCGTAATTTAAGGGAACCTGGTACTATATATCTATGCATATTATGCATTGAGAATACCATCCAACTATCAATTGCTGTCACTAAACTTTTCATACCAAAATTTTTTCTGAGATCGCGTAAGATGGCCTCTACGAACCAACCAAGTTCATCTGACTCCGAAGATAGCGTGACAGGAGCTCACCAACCAATCAACTACCGTGATTACTGGAGAAAATGGGGGTGGGTTCGCGACATACTCACCCTAGGGAGAAGGGAAGAAGGTACTCCATATCATGAACCGAATCTACCACCTAACCTTGGAGTACTTGACCCGCTCACCGGCGAACCCGTTCGCAACACCGTTTATACCCTTTTTGCAAGAATTTTTCGTCTTGAGGCTACCATTAACGGAAATAGAGGAGATATCCGACCTCTACCTCACACTGATAACCAACCAGGGTTAGTAGAAGAAGTTAAAGAACTCCGAGCTCGAGTGTTAACTTTAGAGAGCACGGTACACAATTTGCAATCACCAGCAGTATCACCAACACCAGTAACATCACCAACCTTAGCACCAATAGCACTAGTACCACCAACAACAACATCCGCATCACCAGCTTCGACGTCTCATTCTGTACCTCGAGTATAATCATCGTTCTACATGACGTTCTACATCGTTTATCTTCGTTCGATATGATGATTATGTAAACTCTAATGTTTTAGAGATTATATATTCTTGTTCAAACGGTAAATCAAATGAGTTTAATATCATATCGACTCATTAAATCTATAATTACATCTGAAGAAAATATATATTTAAGTATGTTTTCATAAAGATTGTAATTAAAAATTCTTTTGTACAAACTGTTAATGGTGAAAATATTTTAACGGGTAGGTAATATCCGAAGAATATTTAGATTTCACATTAATAGGTTACGCTATACATTCTTTGAATCTGATTCAACAGTCATTTACTATCTTACTTACAACCACCGATATACGTATCCGTTCACCGCAGAATAACCATTTTTATTCAATTTCATATTTGGATTTTGACCTATCAGAATCCAACAAGTGGCATAATGAAGAAATAATGGACACAATAAAAATTGATTAGAAACAGACTAATTAATAATATTAAATTTTATTAAGAAACCACGCTAACAAAATCCTAGCTAACTGTTAATTCCGTATTACATTTTATCTATCGCAATTTAATTATCGCAATTTATTTTTTCGCAATTTATATTCTCGTAATTTTATTTATCGTCATTTAATTTCTAATATTTACTTTACGCACTTTATTTATCGTCATTTAATTTTTGTTATTTATTTTACGCACTTTAAATATCGGTACATGTATACAAGGTTTTGACATATCATATCGACGCATCTATATATATTATTTGGAATCACCATAGACACTCTATATGCAGTAATGATCGAGTTCTCTATACAGGGTTGAGGTTGATTCTATAATAATATATATACTTTGAGTTGTGATCGAGTCTGAGACGTATACGGGTCACGACACGTATTAATTAATTCAAATATGATATATTAAACTATATATGAATTATTGAACTGTCAACTGTGGACTATCGACTGTGGACTAATAAGATTGGACAATTAAAAATGAATTAAAATATTGATTATAACATATGAAACTAAACAATTCTTCAAGTTTGCCACTTGATTTCATATTAAACCTCATTGTATCTTGACAATTACAATCTGCGTTCAAACTTCTCATGATTCTTGAAAACACCTCAAACGATATGATGAATCAACCACACTTCATGTACGAAAGAAAAGATTTATGCATCTAGTTATGCACCTGAGAAACTCACAACAACTGAGTAAAAGTTTAACATGTAGCCGCGTCAGATCCTTTGGCATATATTAACAAAAAATAACTTTGCGATTCCTTTCCAAAGTAGCAAATTTTGTCACAGCTCCAGCAAGCCAACTTCGACTTTTCGTTCAAAACAACCTTATTATAACCTTGATATATATGTGTACTCTTTTATTGTTACCGGGGAACCTTTCATATTCCATCATATTACCACCAGCGTTTAATCATCTAAAAACACAATTCTCCTGAAACCACCTCGGATTAATAACCGATGATTCAGATATCATAGCATTAAATGCAGAGGAAACAGAAAAATGGTAGGTGGTCTAAACGGACAAAGGTTTGATGATAAAGAAAGGAGTGTTAGGAACGCTCGATAGAAAATTGGGTATTGAAAAACAGATTGAGTTACCCATGAAGGAGACCAAGGACAAATACAAGGACCAAATCCTATATTCAAAGGATTCAGGTAATTCTAGATCCGTTGAAATCTTTAGAGAATATCTTGCTCCGAAGTCATGTTAAAATCTTGCAGAAAATCTTTCTCCATCAACCGTCGAACTTAGAAATTCCAAAATATCATCATCAATATCTTTGATATTTCTGAGGATATTTTCATAAATATTCTCGTCCGAAATTATATACCTCTTCGTGCTTCCTGTGTATCAATATATTGGAAACATTCAATAGAAAATATAGTACCGAAAAGCAGATTATGCGAAACTATGAAGAAAGCCGTGGATAAATCACAAAGAATAAGTTTGACTTCAAAGAATTCAAATAATTCAATGTCTGCTAAAGTCTATAGTGAATAACTTGCTCCTTACTCTAAACCCTTGCAGACAATAGTTTCTATCATCCTCTGATCTTAGATATTCTGAGATATTATAGTACCTTTCATTATAATTATCCTCCATATTTCTGGAGATATTTTTATAACTATTCTTATCTGAAATCATTAATCTTTTCGTGCTATCAGTATTACATCATATAGAAACTGTTAGTTTCTATATTCTGTAAAATTTCGAGCTTAAAATATGAATGTTATTGAAGTAATGTTGGGAACTGATGCATGAGTTAGTATAATATAATAACACTTGATCAACGTGATTATATTACAGTAAGTCATGCTGAGTTTCTAAATGGAACGTGATGATCCACAGATCATAACGTCATCATGTCCCATGTTACAAAACTCTTTCATTCTGCTTAACTTCTGAACATATCAAGAAAATATATTCTTGGTAATTCTATTCTCAGTGATTCAGGTAATCTGACAAAATAAATCATGCTACTATCTTTCCTTTCTACCTTGTATATTATGATAATTCGAAACTCCATACCTATGAATTTTGGACCGTTACTTACGAAAAGTAAACAAAAGCATGAAGCTCCGAAATAGAAAGGGGGTATAAATCGCAGCAAATAAGAGAGCGCATTAACTGTGGATGACAATAATTATAGGAGATAGAAGCAGTGACATTGAAATATAAGGGAAAATATAAAGCCCAATGATAACACTGAAATTACAAATCGTGGAGATCAGTGCGTATAGCAATAAAAAGACACGAAAGGATTATACATACAATAATCCCTAGAGCATAATAGAAATAAACAGATTCTTCTGGTGGAAGTTGGAAAAGAAGAACGATCATTATGATAGTCAGAATAAGAACAAGAATTAGAACCGGATTAAGCATTATTATAATCTTTTGGATATATGAACTAAGAAAGAAAGTATAGGAATGGTGAAAACTGATGGAACGGAAAAAGTAGAATTTATAGTGGAGATACCAGACAGAGTAATCGAGGCAGATCACCGTATTTAATTATAGAGATCTTAATTCGCTGAAGAATCAAATCTTTTAGATTTCGAAGATTTTCTTTAAATTCCTTGAATTCCGGAATTCAATCGCGACTACGTCAAAAGTTATGGAAAAATCTCCATTTCTTCATCTCAATCTCTTGTGATAGCTTCACTCGTACGCTTCACATAATCGAATCGTTTTATTTATATCCATAATGATAAAACTCTATTTATCAACTCATATTTGTCATGAAAACATTCTTATCGTTAGCCATGACGACCTCACTCAAATTTCGGGACGAAATTTCTTTAACGGGTAGGTACTGTGATGACCCGGGAATTTCCGACCAAATTTAAACTTTAATCTTTATATGTTTCCGACACGATAAGCAAAGTCTGTAATGTTGAGTCTCGAAAATTTTGAACTGTTTCATATATTCAATTGACCTTGACCATTCCCGACGATTCACGAACAATTGATTGTATATATATATATATATATATATATATATATATATATATATATATATATATATATATATATATATATATATATATATATATATATATATATTATATATATATATATATATATATATATATATATATATATATATATATATATATATATATATATGTATTATAGTTGAAATAATAATATACGATTTGATTGTTTAAACTAAATAAGTAAAATACCAGATATAAAAATATAGTTGTTATAATAATATTATTATTACCTTTATTATTATTATTATTATTATTATTATTATTATTGATATAATTGTAATTAATAAAATTCTAATAATTTTAGAGTTATCAAAATGAAGATCTTAAATACAAATCATTTCATAAGAATGATTGGAATTATAAAATTTTTGTGAGTAAAATAAATTATTAATTGTTATTATCATTTTAAGACTATAATTTGTATTATAATATAACATTATTAATAAAATTATCATTTTTATTATTATTAGAATTGATATTATTATTGTTACTAAAATTATTAATAATATTACTAACCATATTATATACTTGTTATTACTATTATTGTTATTAGTTTTATGATTATTAATATGAACAATATTATGAATATTAATATATATTATAATTATTAATTATTAATTAAATAAGAATTACAATATCAGATCTATTACAGAATCAAAAATCTGATTCATATCACCATCAAGCTTTACAATCTTTTGTTTTCTATCTTTAATACTGTTGCATTCACGAATTTAATGACAGAAGAATACAAATTCAGTTGAAGGTCACCTTCAACTTTTATTTATCTTTTTACACATTTCTGTCCTGATTGATTATGCATTCAATCTATACAACAAACAACCAAACTTTGTTACAGCATAACTCAAACACTTCCATATTATGATTTTTTTCTTTTTTCTCTCTTCTGTGGAACAACTGAACACCACCTTTAAATAGTTTTTTTTTCTGCTACGCTACATCTGTCTTCGAAATTTTCTGTTACAATCATCCTCTTACTTATCTTTTCATCTTCCAACTAAACCCCGGAAACCCGTTTAGAGCTCACCACCTTCACCATGAACCATCCCTATTTGAAATTGAATCACCTTAGCTCTTTCACATACTCTCTCTCTACTCTCTCTCTTTTATTCTTCTTATTTGTAAACCACCAACCGCCACTATTTGTGTATTTTCTTTGTTACCACTACTACAGTTCCACTTTGAATCCATGTAACTATTTTGTTTCTATTTTCTGCTTCCATAAACGGTAACAACCAAACCAAAGCCAACCCCATCTTAATTGCTACTGCTATATTTTTTTTATCATCACCATCATCGTTTTAATCCACAAAACCACGAGAATGCTTCTTGAAACTGTTGTTTACTATCTGATGGTTCGATCAAGATCAAGAACCAAACCCTTTCGGTTTGGTTTGTTACGGATGCAGTTGTTAACAAGTATTCCAACCACCTGCTACTACCTTTCCGTTTCCCTTTTAAACTGCCACTGTAATCACCCAATAAGCTTTTCCTATCGCTACTGCTACTTGAAGTTATGATTAAGAATTTAAAACGTGAAGAAAGAAGGGACGATGATAGTATATCTCGGTTTTAAATGGCTAGCGTGTTCTCCCTTTTCTTTTTTTTCTAATGGCCGACAATGCCATAAACAATAAACCCCACTTCACATGTTAATACATCAAAAGATACTTTTGCTGTTGATATATTTTTTTTATAGTATTAAGGCTGACATCCACCATATCCACTAACATATAAAAAATAAAAAATAAAAAAATATATATAATAAATAAAATAATAATAATATTTGTATGGGTGACAGCTTGGGGACATCATATTTCGATTCGGTATATATATCTGGATTCTGTATATATCACGAAACCCTTTTTATCCCGTTAAAAATTCGATCAAATCCATAAATTAAATCTTGGGCCGTATCATCCTTTTATATATTGGACTTGCATGTTGGGCCGTGGAAGTGTTGTTGGGTCGTTACTTTGATTGAGCCATTGTGGATTTGATAAGAAAACAGGAAAATGATAGTTGACGATGGAAATAAAAGAAGGCAAAACGAATAGTATAGTTTAAATAAGTATAACAGATAAATTAATCAGATAAAAAGAAATGGAGGAAGGGTTAAGGTGCTGGTGGGTGAACGAGGGGTCGCAGGTTCGAGCCTAGGCATAGACATTTGTTTTTTGGAAGCTTTTCATTTAAGGTATTATTATTATTATAATTATTATTATTGTTATTATTATTATTAGTATTATTATTAGTAGTATTATTATCATTGTAGTTATTAATATTAATAATAGTATCATTATTATTATTAGTAAAATCATTACTTGTAGAATTATTATTATTAGTATACATTATTATTAAGATTAACATTTTTATTAAAAGTATTATTTTTATTAATGTTATCATTTTATCATTAATATTAAAAGTATCATTTTTAACTCTATTATCATTATTATTATCTTATCATTTCTAATATGGTTCTAGTATTAATACAATTTTAACAAACAAAAGAGATATATATATATATATAACATAACAAAATTAATATTTTTATTTATTTTACATAAATAAAATAAATATATGAAACATATAGGTTATTAATATAAAAATGATATAACTAATAAATTATTTTTTTTTTAATTTTGTTTGATTACAATTATGTGTGTTAATATATATATACATGATATAGGTTCGTGAATCCTAGGCCAACCCTATACTTGTTCAATGTCGTCATATGTATTTTTACTACAAAATACAGTATGGTGAGTTTCATCTGCCCTTTTACTCTTTACATTTTTGGGCTGAGAATACATGCAAATGCTTTATTAACTGTTTTACAATATTTATATGTGTGAGTTTCATCTGCCCTTTTACTCTTTACATTTTTGGGCTGAGAATACATGCAAATGCTTTATTAACTGTTTTACAATATTTATATGTGTGAGTTTCATCTGCCCTTTTACTCTTTACATTTTTGGGCTGAGAATACATGCAAATGCTTTATTAACTGTTTTACAATATTTATATGTGTGAGTTTCATCTGCCCTTTTACTCTTTACATTTTTGGGCTGAGAATACATGCAAATGCTTTATTAACTGTTTTACAATATTTATATGTGTGAGTTTTATTTGCCCTTTTTTTTACTCTTTATGTTTTTGGGCTGAGAATACATGCAAATGCTTTATTAACTGTTTTACAATATTTATATGCGTGAATTTCATTATTCCCTTTTTAAATGCTTTCGCAATATATATTTTTGGGACTGAGAATACATGCGCTGTTTTTATAACTGTTTTACGAAATAGACACAAGTAATTGAAACTACAATATATGGTTGAATGATCGAAATCGAATATGCCCCTTTTTATTAAGTCTGGTAATCTAAGAATTAGGGAACAGACACCCTAATTGACGTGAATCCTAAAGATAGATCTATCGGGCCCAACAAACCCCATCCAAAGTACCGGATGCTTTAGTACTTCGAAATTATATCATGTCCGAAGGAGGATCCCGGAATGATGGGGATATTCTTAATTGCATATTGTTAAGGTCGGTTACCAGGTGTTCAATCCATATGAATGATATTTTTGTCTCTATGCATGGGACGTATGTTTACGAGAAATGGAAGTATGAAATCTTGTGGTCTATTAAAATTATGAAATGATTATTTATGTTAAATTAATGAACTCACCAACCTTTTGGTTGACACTTGAAAGCATGTTTATTCTCAGGTACGAAAGAAATCTTCCGCTGTGTAATTGCTCATTTTAAAGGTATTACTTGGAGTCATTCATGACATAATTCTAAAGACGTTGCATTCGAGTCGTTGAGTTCATCAAGATTATTATTAAGTCAATTATATTTGGATATATTATGAAATGGTATGCATGTCTGTTAACTGTCTATGTAAATGAAAGTTTGTCTTTTAAAAATGAATGCAATGTTTGTAAAATGTATCATATAGAGGTCAAGTACCTCGCGATGTAATCAACTGTTGTGAATCGTGTATAATCGATATGGACTTCGTCCGGATGGATTAGGACGGGTCCTTTCATTTAGGATCAATGTTTGGATCATTTAGCTACCTAAACATGTTACACTACTTAATTTAGCAATAATTCATGACAAAAATCGGCCATAAATATCAAAAAGCCCCAAATTGCTCAAGAACACAAACCCTAGATTCCTAAAATTTTTGAAGTTTTTGGCTTCAAATCATGTTAAATAGCATCAATCTAGGTTATACATGCATAATATATCAACAATTTAACACTAATTACACTAAAAATTAATCAAAAATCAAATTAAAAAATAGCTCAAGAACACAAAAAAATTCGAATTTAAGAGTGTTAGAGGTGTAGAAATTACCATTCTTCTTGAAAGGGATCTAGATAGGAATCTCCACATCAATTTTTAGCAACAAATTTGATAAAAAAAAAAAAGTGCAAAATGGCGATTTGTGTGTGTTTTTTCGTGGGATTTTCGCAGAAATATGTGTGGTGTGTGTGTATGAAACTGGTCTGTCGACCAGTTTATCCTTTCTGGGTTTTTGTTGCTCCGCGATCTCGAAGGTGTATACCTTTAGAGCTTCGCGATCTCGAAGCTCCCTTTTTTTTTTTTTGAAGAATCTTATACTAATAAAACATATAATTAATTAAAAATTAAATTTTTGTTTCTTTTTAGGATGAGGGTGTTTCGGATCATTGTCCTAGTCCGTCCCTCGACAAAATTTTAAAATTTGTCAATTCAAAGCTCAGTTTTAAAAGCAAAGATTTTTGGGTTTTTTTTTAAATATTTTTGGCATACTTTAATTCAATAAGATTAAAAATAATGATAATAAATTTCTCATCCCTCCTTTGGGTAAAGCAATTTCGGTTCAACGACCTAGTCTTCAACTCACGACGAATTTTAAAAATCATATTTTTAATTTAACGAAATAAAGTAAATTTTTGTTTTTAAATTCACACCAAACTTAAATTATATTTTTGTTTTTATACATACAAACTTATATTAAAAATATTAATTTTTCAAATATTTACAAATTGAAATATATTGATTTTTAAAAAGGTTCACAATATTAATTTAATTTTTAAATATTAATTTTAAAAACATGGTAAAAATTAAAATTAAAAATCTTTTTGGCCTTTTATCCCACTTTAATCAATTAAATATTATCAAAAATATACGCCCCTCTTTTCGGTAAAGTAATTTCGGTTTCATAACCTCGTTTAACTCATGACGAATTTTTGAAATATTTTGGGTTGATTAATTAAAGATATTTATACCTTAAGAATAAACGGTAAATTTCGCAGTGATGTAATAGATTTTTGTATGATATCAATAATTTCGGTCACAAAATCTAATTTTATTGAGTACCAATTTAATACTTTATAGCGAACGATTTAGCGTTTATTATCAAAAGGTTCAAAGTAATAAAAATAAAAATAAAAACTGTACAAACTTACCTGTGAAATAGAATTCTTAGTGACCTGCTTTAGCCCACACATAAGATAGTCGGACTAATTAGTTTTCCATAGCTACATAGGCGTAACCTCGAGCATTCAACGTTTTTTCTTCGAAACATATGAACGGTCCATCTCTGCATAAAGTAACGAATTCGGTATTGGAATATGTCTGATTCATTGAGCATTTTCCTTCGTGTGACCATTTTCCGCATTTGTGACATCTTTCAAGGTGTCGTGCTCTTCTTTTCGCTGCGGATTTTGATTTTCCTTTACCAAACTGTAACGTATTATTTTCGTTTCTGGATTCTTTTCTTACTCCGTCCAATTTACCTCTGATTAATGATACTATTTCACTTGGAAGGGTGTCATTATTACGTTTAGTGATCAAAGCGTGTAGCATTAGACCATGGTTTAGTTCACAGGAAGTCTTCATCTCGTAAAACCTAAAAAAAATAAAAATTCAGAATGGGGGGAGAAGACTAGTTCTTTAGGGTCTGCTAGGGAAAGACCATTCGGGTTCCATTTTCGAGAACTACACGAAAACAGAAAATCTAACTCTAACAGAAATACATATTATCCTTTAAAGACTCAAACCTCCCCACACTTAGTTGAAATTGTGATTAACGTTATTTTCAATTGGATCATCAACAACTTGTATATCTTTGACTTTTACTTCAATCCATTTGTTGATTTCCTCTGTAGCTTTCACAAATTCAACTAACATCGCCTTTTCTTTTGGCGATAAATTGGATACTAATCAGTTACATAACTTAAAGTTTCCCTTAATCTTAGCATCGTGAATCCGTTTATAAAGTTTCTTCGTTGAACTGTTAAAAACGGGTTCATCTAATTTCTTATCATCAACGGGGTTCTTTGTGATCGGATTATCATTAAGTGTTTCTTCATCTTCCCTATACTTATGCGTTTTTATTGGCTTAACAGTTTTGGTTGGTGGAGATCTAAACTTTCGGTTCACAAAGGTGATCGATTTATCACCATCCCTAAGTGTCATTCTACCTTCTCTTACATCAATGAATGCCTCGGTGGTTGCTAAAAATGGGCGACCTAAAATTAGAGGAATATCAAGGTTTTCCTCCATATTAATCACTATGAAGTTTGCAACAAAGGTCAAACTTCCCACGTTAACAAGTAAATTATTTGCTATTCCAACCGGGTGTTTAATGGTTAGGTCAAATGATTGAACACCTATTTTGGTTGGTTTTAATTTACCCATACCTAATCTTTTGTATAAGGAAAGAGGCATAATATTTGCACTTGCTCCTAAATCTGCGAGTCCATTATATACAGCACCATCATTAAGCAAGCAAGAAATGATAAATTCACCCGGGTCTCCTGCTTTAGTAAGTTGAGTTGGTTTGTAAACCTTTTTCGGGTGTTCTTTTCTTGGTTCTTTCACTTCTATTTGAACTTCTTGTTCACATTTTTCTTCATTTCTTGGAATAGGAGGTTTGTATAAGAATTCTTCTTCATCACTCCAATTTGAATCCTCCCTATTTTCCAATTTTGATTTTTCATATGTTGTTGATAACATATTTATGTTTTCATTTTGAAGGTTTTATTGGGTGGTGAAATTATGATTGACTTCATTGTCAACTTCCATCGGACCATGTATGTAATGTTTAACTCTGTGACCATTAACTTTAAATGCAATTTTATTTGAATTTATTAACTCTATCGTCCCGTACGGGAAAACTCTTTTGACTATGAATGGTCCAGACCATCTTGATTTCAATTTTCCATGAAATAGCATGAATCGTGAATTGAAAAGAAGAACTATGTCTCCTTCTTTAAATTATTTTGAACTTCTGATTCTTTTATCATGCCATTTCTTCATTCTTTCCTTATAGATTAAGGAATTTTCATATGCTTCATGTCTTAATTCTTCTAATTTGTTTATTTGACTTAATCGTAGACGTCCGGCTTCATGTAAATCAAAATTACATGTCTTCAAAGCCAAAATACTTTGTGTTCAATTTCTACTGGAAGATGACATGCTTTTCCGTAAACGAGTCTAAAAGGTGTGGTTCCAATTGGAGTTTTGTAGGCTGTTCTAAAAGTCCAGAGTGCATCCTCCAATTTCATGGACCATTCCTTCGGATTTGATCCTACAGTTTTTTCTAGAATACGTTTTAATGCTCGGTTGGTATTTTCAACTTGTCCACTTGTTTATGGATGATATGCAGTGGAGATTTTATGAGTTACTCCATATCTTTTGAGAACTTTCTCAAGTTGATTATTACATAAATGAGTACCCCGATCACTTATTAAAGCTTTCGGTGTTCCGAACCTTTCAAAAAGATGTTTTAAAAAGGTGACTACAACTCGTGCATCGTTAGTTGGGAGAGCTTGTGCTTCCGCCCATTTAGATACATAATCAATCGCAACGAGAATGTAGAGATTATTATGAGATTTTGGAAATGGACCCATAAAGTCAATACCCCAAATGTCAAATACTTCACATACTTGAATGACATTTTGTGGCATTTCATCACGTTGACTTATCTTTCCGGCCCTTTGACAAGCATCACAGGATTTGCAAAGAAGGTGTGCGTCTTTCAAAATTGTAGGCCAATAGAATCCAGCATCATAAACTTTTCTTGCTGTAAGTTGAGGCCCATAATGCCCTCCTGTTGGTCATTTATGACAATGGTTTAAGATTTGACTAGCTTCATCCCCGAATACACATCGGCGTATTATTCCATCGGGACAACTTTTAAACAAATGTGGATCTTCCCAGAAATAGTGTTTTATATCACTAAAGAATTTCTTTCATTTTTGGTACGACAACCCTTTTTCAAGGATTCCACATACTAAGTAGTTTGCATTCAATAGATATTCATCAGGAAAGTTGTCTTGTATGGCCGATTCATTTAGAACTTCTAATTCGGGATTTTCAAGACGAGAAAGATGATCAGCGGCGAGATTTTCTGCTCCTCTTTTATCTCGGATTTCAATATCGAACTCTTGTAAGAGTAAGATCCAACGGATTAATCTTGGTTTGGCATCTTATTTCGAAAATAGGTATCTAAGAGCAGAATGGTCGGTATAGACCACCGTTTTTGCTAGAACGAGATATGAACGAAATTTGTCAAAAGCAAAGACAATAGCAAGGAGTTCTTTTTCAGTAGTTGTGTAATTTGCTTGTGCTCCTTGTAACGTCTTACTAGCATAATATATATGTTGAAATCGTTTTTCAATCCTTTGTCCTAAAACGGCTCCCATTGCAAAATCACTTGCATCGCACATAAGTTCAAACGGTAGATTCCAATTTGGTGTTATCATGATCGGCGCATTAGTAAGTTTCTCTTTAAGAATATTAAAAGATTTGATGCATTCATTTGAAAAGATGAATGGAGCATCCTTTTCTAGGAGTTTATTCATAGGAGTGGCAATTTTAAAAAAATCTTTTATGAAACGTCGGTAAAAACCGGCATGCCCTAGAAAACTCCTAACTCCTCTAACATTGGTGGGATGTGGAAGTTTAGCAATTACATCTACGTTAGCTCTATCCACTTCAATTCCTTCCTTTGAGATTTTATGTCCAAGAACGATGTCTTCTGTAACCATGAAATGACATTTCTCCCAATTAAGTACTAGATTTGATTTTTCGCATCTAATAAGCATTCGTTCAAGATTAACTAGACATGATTCAAATGTATCACCGAAGGCTGAAAAGTCATCCATGAAAACTTCCATGCATTCTTCTATCATGTCGTGAAAAATCGTCATCATGCACCTTTGAAAGGTTGCAGGGGCGTTGCAAAGTCCAAATGGCATGAGTTTGTAAGCAAAAGTACCATAAGGGCACGTGAATGTGATTTTCTCTTGATCCTCGGGTGCTATTGGAATTTGAAAATATCCAGAAAAATCATCAAGAAAACAATAGTAACTATTTCTGGCTAATCTTTCCAACATTTGATCAATGAAAGGTAAGGGAAAGTGATCTTTTCTGGTGGCGTCATTTAATTTTCTATAATCAATACAAACACGCCATCCTGTTACGGTCCTCGTAGGAATAAGCTCATTTTTTTCATTTGTGATGACAGTCATGCCACCCTTCTTAGGCACGCATTGAACTGGGCTTACCCATGGACTATCAGAGATTGGATATATTAAACCTGCATCCAGCAGTTTAATAATTTCTTTCTTAACAACATCTTTCATATTAGGATTTAGTCTTCATTGGCGTTGCACATACGTTTTATGACCTTCTTCTATAAGGATTTTATGTGTGCAATACGAAGGACTTATTCCTTTAATGTCATGAATCTTCCATGCAATGGCTGGTTTATGAGCTTTTAGCACAAAAATGAGTTTAGATTTTTCATTTTCAGTAAGAGAAGACGATATTATTACAGGTAATTCAGATTCACCATGTAAATAAGCATATTCCAAATGGTTTGGAAGTGGCTTTAACTCTAATGTCGGTGGTTCTTCTATCGATGATTTATATCGATATCTGTCTTCTTCTTTTAGCATTTGAATTTCTTCTGTTGTTGGTTCATATCCATTAGCCATAAGTGTAGCTAACATTTCAGTTTCATCAATTGGTTCAGTACTTTCTTCTAAAGAACATTCTCCTGTTCCTTGTAGTTCTGGAAATTCTTCTAACAATTCTGCATGTGATTCTTAACATGTATCATCTGCAGATTGCGGTTGTTGCATGGCTCTATCAACTGAAAAGGTAACACTCTCGTCCTCTATACTTAGGGTCAGTTTCTTACCGAACACGTCTATTATTGCTTTAGTTGTGTTTAAGAATGGTCTTCCTAGTATGAGAGGAACTCGAGAATCTTCTTCCATGTCTAAAATAACAAAATCTACTGGAAATACTAAAGTACCAACTTTAACTAGCATGTTCTCCATTATCCTTCTAGGATATTTTACTGATCGATCGGCTAGTTGTATACTTATTCTTGTTGGTTTCAATTCTCCAAGGTCTAGTTTAGTGTATAATGAATACGGCATTAAATTTATACTAGCACCTAAGTCTGCCAATGCTTCTATTGAACTAAGACTACCCAGAAAACATGGAATTTTGAAACTTCCTGGATCTGAAAGTTTTTCTGGTATCTTATTCAACAGCACTGCAGAACAATTAGCATTCATAGTAACAGCAGAGAGTTCTTCCATTTTCTTTCTATTTGTGATCAGATCTTTCAAGAATTTAGCATATCTAGGCATTCCTGAGATCACATCAATGAAAGGAAGATTTACATTTATTTGTTTAAACATATCCAAGAATTTAGATTGCTCGACTTCAAGTCTCTCTTTTCTCATTTTACTCGGGTAAGGAAGCGGTGGTTGGTATGGTTTAACATAAGGTTTAGCCTTAACTGTGTTATCTTCATTAACCTTCTCAACTAACGGTTATGTTTCCTTATCTTGCTTAGATTGTGGTTCTTGTAGGGTAGGAATAGCTTCATCAGAAATTACAGGTATTTCAGGTGGTTTAAGTATAATACCACTTCTTGTGGTAATGGCTTTAGCTGTTTCATTCCGGGGGTTAGCATTAGTATCACTAGGTAGACTTCCCGATTTTCTTTCACCTATCAATCTTGCTAGGTTACTTACTTCTTGTTCCAAATTTTGAATAGAAGCTTGTTGATTTCTAAATGCTTGAGCATTTTGTTCATTGGTTTGTTTCTGAGATGTGAAAAACTGTGTTTGAGAATCAACTAGCTTTGACATCATGTCTTCTAAATTTGGCTTTTTATCATCGGTTTGTGGTGGTTTGTTTTGAAAAATAGGTCTTTGTTGATTGTAAGTATTATTGGATACTTGTTGATTGCTAGGACCTTGTTGGTTGTTGTATGGAACATTTCGGTTATAATTCTGGTTTTGATTGTAGATCGGTCTTGGCGGTTGATAATTATTCTGATAATTATTTCCAGGCCTTTGGTTTATGTATGAAACATTCTCCCTTTGTTCCATTGTTAGTTCAATACTGAGAGAATCTTTTGTCAAATGTGGTCCTCCACACTGCTCACAACTAATTCGTATTGAGTGAATATCTTTAGTCATCTTTTCCATTCGTCTCTCGACAGCATCTATCTTTGCAGAAATGGAATCTAAGTCATGGCTAGAATCGGCTCTAGCTGATTTAGATGATCTAACGATATCTTTTTCTTGGTGCCACTCATGTGAGTGGGAAGCAGTGTTATCAATAATTTTGTAAGCATCAGTTGCTGTTTTCTTCATAATGGAACCACCAGCTGCTATATCGATGTCTTTCCTTGTAGTGATGTCACATCCTTGGTAGAATATTTGTACTATTTGACAAGTGTCTAAACCATGTTGCGGACATCCTCTTAATAACTTTCCAAATCTTGTCCACGCCTCATATAGAGTTTCATTTGGCTTTTGTGTGAACGTAACAATTTCTCCTTGAAGTCTCACGGCTTTAGATGCCGGAAAGAATTGTTTAAGAAATTTTTCAACTAAAACGTCCCATGTATCAATCGCCCCTTCAGGTAATGATTTCAACCAATCTTTGGCTTCTCCCTTTAAAGTCCAGGGAAATAACATGAGATATATCTGTTCATCCTCTACTTCTCGAATTTTAAATAAAGTACAGATCCTATTAAAAGTACGAAGATGTTCATTTGGATCTTCCTTCGGTGCACCACTAAATTGGCATTGATTAGTCATCATGTGTAGAATTTGTCCTTTGATTTCATAATCTGGCGCATTAATGTCTGGTTGAGTAATTGCGTGACCTTGGCCAGTGCGTTTAGCTCGCATTCGGTCTTCCATACTTAGAGGTTACAGATTCTCCATAATTGAATTTGTTGAATCTGAATCACTAGAGGATTCTGATTTAATGGTTCATTCCTCAACAATCTCTGTTTGAATGATTGGTGGTTCCGAAGGAAAGATTAATGGTTCAGGATCTCGGAATCGTCCCTGAATATTCTCCGAATTCTCAATTGTGAGGTCGGGTTCAAAAAATGGATTATCGGAAATTTGAATTGGAGTACTTGGTTGACTGGATGACGATTCTAAAGAAAAATCAACGGCGACAATATTTGCTAGATGTCTTGATCTGGTTACAGGTGGTGAACGTATAAAAGGTGGTGAACGTTTTGCTCGGTGCATTCACTGAATATCCTATTAGTTTTTTTTTTTTTAAAGAAAGAAAAATTATATAAGTTATTCAATTAATAGACTTTTCTGATTTTGCCCACGTTTCGAATAGCCAAAAGATGTAGCAGAGGGGCATGATTCGTTTGGTCACAATATAATTGAGTACTGTTTGGCTCCAATAACCCGGTCCACGTACAAATCCAACTATTACTACGAACCAGAAAATTTTGATGTCTATCAATTTAACTACTTAAAATAATTTTTCGTAATTTAAAGAAATTTTAGAGAAGAAATAGAAAAAAAATCTAAGTCCTAAAACTAGAATGTCGAGAAATAAGAAAGAAAAAGAGCGCGTCGAAAAATGTCGAAAAATAATAGGCGTCGAAAAATAAAAATAAGAAAGTAACGCGTCGAAACTTAGAAAGGAACTAAAAACTAAGAATTAAAAGTTGCGTCTAAAAATATTAAAGCTTAAAATGAATTCTATATCCCAAATGGCAATAACTTAAAAAGGTACTAAAATATATAAAACGGCGTCGCAAAATTCTAAAGCACCTAAATCTTAGTCTAAAGAAAAAGCACTTAAGAGATTTTACGGCAAAGCCTAAAAAAATCTAGAAATAAAAATAACTATGGCAAATACTATGAATTAAAACTAAATACGAACGAAAAGTACAAATATTACGCTAAAATAAATTAAAAGTTACAAAATATAAAAATAATCTAAAAGTTGTAAAAAGTACAATTTTTATAAAAATATTATTTTTATATTATTTATTTTATAAAAGTATTAATTTTATATATTATTAAAACTAATTAAACTAAAAATACAAATTAATAATAAAAACTAAAACTAATTAATTTAAAATTAAACCCTAATTAGGGTTTTAATAATAATAATAAATAATACTCCGTAATTAATGCATAATTAGGGTTTGACCAGGCGTGTCAGGGTGTGCTACGCGATCGCTTAGCTTTTTGCCTTGTCTCCTCCGAGATCGCGGAGTGCAATTTTACCAGATTAAAAACTGGGCTAAAACAGTTCGGCCCAATTTAATATTTTATTAAAAACAATGTTGGGCTTCGACGGGTTTCGGCCCAATTATCAGTTACAAATATTTTTTTTCTTCTGTTTTTGATATTTATATAAAATATTTATATAAATTAAATAAAAACTTAATTTTAAAAACTAAAATAGAAATAAAATTACTTTATAATTTTATATATTATAAATTTTGAACAAACTTTTAGAAATAAATATAAATTTTTTTTTTATGTTTTTAAATTTTAATATTTAAAAACGTATTTTTACAAAACTAATTAAAACTTAATAAAAATCTTTTTTTTATAGCGTTGCGCTTCCGGCGTTTAAGCAAGAATGTTCCCCGGCAGCGGCGCCAAAAATACTTGATGTGTGCGAGGTGTACTAGGAAATAGTATTAATTTTTACAAGAAAATACTATTAAATACGATACAATTTTACACAAGTTATTTATTTATTTATAGAGTGGATATACCTAAACCTTGCTACAACACTTATAGGCAGTGTACCTAATCGTACAGTAGTGTAGTTTTTAGTAAGTCCGGTTCGTTCCACATGGATCTCTTAAATAAGCTTAACGCTATATATTTTAAAACTATATTTGTAAAAATACAACAATATATATAAGTAATATTATTATTATAAAGGAGGGTTTTTTACCGTTTAATGACCGGTTTGTCGATTTTTAAAACTTTAGTCGCAGTTAAAACCTAATGTAAAATATTAAAAATAAATATAACTTAATTTAAAGCGTAAAGTAAATAACGATAATGAAATTGCGATAAATAAAAGTGCGATAAAATAAAATTGCGATAATTAAAGAGTGCGATAATTAAAAGTGCAATTAAATATGAAATAAAAGAATTATGCTTATTTAAACTTCCATAATCATGATGTTTGACGTGTTGATTTTTAGTTTATTCCCATGGGTTAATTGTTCTTTTTCCTGGATTATTCAATATGTCCATACGGATTTGTCCATAATAGTCCATCAGTCATAATCATAAAGTGTGAAAGCCTTCGTCAAATTATTCTTATTCCCGAAGTCAAATATTCCAACTAATTGGGGATTCGAATTGTAACAAGGTCTTAATACTTTGTTTAATGAATACACCAGGTTATCGACTGCGTGTAAACCAAGGTTTTACTACTTTGTTAACAATTACACCAATTACCCTTTGTAACGACCCGCACTTTTTCGATCATTCTATACTTATAAGATTAATATTTACATAAATTAAACCTTGCCAACATGATAAGCAATCCAAATTGTCGAGACTTATATTTCCGAAAAGAGTTTTACACAACGTTTGACCGTCTAGTTTGACCGATGATATCACGAACTATACAATATATGATAATTATACGTTTGTGTATATATATGTATATATACATATTTAACATGATTAAAGAATGTTTTAATACCTCATTTTATATTAATAACAACAAGTTATATGTGTATTTTGAAACTACTAACTTATGTTTTCAAAACGATAACTATACGTAACGTTATTTGACATAAATACTTAAGACATATAATGTTTATACATATATTGTATAAGTAATGTATTTAATCACTTTTAAAGACTTAAATACATAAAACCATATAAGTGTATTCACAAAAGATAGCTATATTTGAATCCTCATTCCATTTTTCACAAAATTTCTATACGTATACCTAGAGTATTTATACTCGTATCATACCTAGCTTTTATACGTATTTACTAATAGTAAATACACATCAAATCACCACCTAATCAGCTCCTATACTTGCCCTCATCAAGAGGGAACTTCTTTTTGACATCTAGCTTCAATAATTATACAAAAATACAAGTAGAAATTTTGTTTTTGTCCCCCCCATGATCACGCCACCACCACCTTAAATACATGCATGCATTTCAAGATTTTGATCCATTTTTACTTCAAGTCTTTAGCTAAAAACACCTACACTCTCAAGAACATTAAACACCATAAACATTCAGTAACTTACCAAGAAGATCTAGCTTCAAAAACCTTACTTAAATCACCATAAGAAAACCATACAAAAACACTTCAAGAAAACCCTCCAAGAACACCAACTTACTTCCAATCTTTCGTCCACCTCTAGTACCCTTTTGATTCTAGCTTCTTACTTCTCTCTTACAGCAACTTCATCCAAGGAACTTGAGGTAGAATCTATGTTCATAACCTTATTCGATTCATATATATATAGCTATCATATTTTGTGGTATACAAGTTTAACAACAAGAACATAGTTTGAATGTTTTCAAACTTGTTTGCAAACTAAATAGATCCTTCTAACTTAACTTTTAAAATACTTCAAGACATGTAACATAACTTATTTATATGTTAATTTAACAAGGTAAAACTTGGTTTTTCAAAGTATAAGTATTTTTGGAAAAATGGTCATTAAATGATTTTGTTGTAACAAAAATGTTTAACTTCATATGTTTCACTAAACTTTCACCTATGCCGTATGATTTTGAATACAAACCAAGGTATTTACAGTTCATAGTCTTAAAGAAGAACTCGATCCAAGAAGATGGCAATTTGAATCAACGAAAACGGACTTGTAACGAAGAAACTATGACCGAAACAAAATTGGCTATCCTAGACATTTTCAACTTCGGGATTCATTGGAAAAATTTACATAAAATCACATACTTCTAAGATAACATGATATTTTATATATATGTACTCATAATTCAATTTCATATGGTTCAGGATCACCCGCAAACAACACGAGAAGATTAATCATAAGATCCCATGATTGTACGCAACACGTCATTTAACAACACCGGTACTTTATGTACGCAACACGTCATTTGACAACACCGGTACCATGGGTCAAGATTAATCTCGACCAACACATATACGATGGGGTTTTATTGATTTCGTTGGGGGTTTTATTTATTTCATTGCGGGTATATTAAACATCTAAAAATGAACCATTAAAATTGAATTACTAACATCGGACTGCTAACTACGGACTAAGGAATTATTCAAAGTATTAAAAGTATAACAAGTATATATTTATAACGTTTGTTTAAAAATGAAAACATATTGATATATTATATATGGATAGGTTCGTGATATCAACCGGAAGACCGAGTCAAAATATATATATCATCAAGACAAGAGTGAGTATATAGTCCCACTTTTAAACTCTAAATATTTCGGGATGAGAATACATGTATTTTATGTTTTACATTATGGACACAAGTAACTGAAAAATATATTCTACGTTGAGTTGTACCACTGGCATACTTCCCTGTAGCTTGGTAACTAATATTTACAGCGGTATTGTAAACGCGAATCCTGTTGATAGATCTATCGGGCCTGACAACCCCAACCGGACTGGACGACCAGTATTCAACGGTTGCACAGTACTTCGTTTTGTGACTACACTTGGTACGGTGTAGTAAGATTTCATATTAAAGGGAATATGCGACGTGAAAATGTTAAGTATGGTTACCAAGTGCTCAACCACTTAGAATATTTTTATTGAAATGTTTATATACGAAATCTTGTGGTCTATATATATATATTGCTGCGCACTAAACCTATATCTCACCAACTTTATGTTGACGTTTTTAAACATGTTTATTCTCAGGT
Organism: Rutidosis leptorrhynchoides; assembly: GCF_046630445.1. Classification (NCBI taxonomy): domain Eukaryota; kingdom Viridiplantae; phylum Streptophyta; class Magnoliopsida; order Asterales; family Asteraceae; genus Rutidosis; species Rutidosis leptorrhynchoides. Next base: position 167,889,715 of record NC_092343.1, read on the forward strand.
GATAATTAAAGCTTCCGCTGCATTATGTTGAATCTAAGCAGGATCATGCGTACTCATATTTGTGTCAAAAATAAAACTGCATATCCGAGGACGTGTGTTGTAAAATATGCTAGAAATCGTGTTGTTATTATCATTTGTAAAGTTTGTAAGTCGAAGATTATCGTTAAACGATAATCATCTTTTTATTGTCTAAAGCTTGTACAAAAATAATGGTTTGGTTTGTAATGTATAATATATGCAGTTTTCCTTTTTAAAAATGTCGCATATAGAGGTCAATACCTCGCAATGAAATCATACGTTATCTAACACGTTCTTATGGTTAAGGACGGGTTATGACATGTGGTATCAGAGCGGTGGTCTTAGCGAACCAGGTCTGCATTAGTGTGTCTAACCGAGAAGCCGTTAGGATACATTAGTAAGTCTGGACTTTGACCGGGTCTGAAAAAAAAAAAAAAAACCATTGCTTATCACTGTTGGTTAAAATTTATATGTAAATATTATATAAGTACTAATGGGTTAGTTGTTGTGTGATAGATGTCGAGCTCAAAAATTGTTATCACAATCAACGACTCCGAATCAGAATCTTCAGATGGCGTTCCAGTCATTAACCTGTCCGATGACGAAAATGATATCTTTGGGGAAGACTCACAAATTCCGGATGAACCAACTATAAAGAACCCGGAAAGTGAACCCGAGGAGGAAAGTGAACCCGAGGAGGAAAGTGAACCCGAGGAGGAAAGTGAACCCGAGGAGGAAAGTGAACCCGAGGAAGAAATACAGGAAATTACAAAAGACGAGTTCGAACTAGGAAAGAAACGAAAGGCTAATGAATTAGAAAATCCAAATCCCGAGTTTAATGAGAATGATGTGGCACCAATTCCACTCAACACTACCACCCCTATCCCCGCTATTCCTATTCGTTCTGTCCCGGCATCCAGTTCTTCAGTCCCACAGCCAAAATATAGGCAGACAGTTAGGATAAGCGTTAAGCAAATCTTTGTGTCTAAACGTCCTAGAAAATAGATCAAACGATGCGCTGCTGTGTCAAACCATGGAACCGAATAATGTTTTGTATAATATTAATAGTGTGGTTTGCTTAATGTTCGATGTAAGATAAGCATATGTAAAATATTGAAGTATGAAATGCAATAATTTTCCATGGTTAAGTATTATTTAGATTGTAGTAATTGATTCTGTACTAAGCTATTAAGTATGAACATTAACGGGTAGGTACTACCCAAGATATAATTATAAAACGCTAATAAGAAGAAAAGGCTTTTATAATAATACCTAGTTCATATTATTAATAAGCTATAATGTACTATAAATACACACTACATCTATAATAATCCATGTGAATAATTATTTTCTTTCATTAGGAAATGGCGCGATTGAATCGAATGACGGAACAAGAACTCGAGGAACTCATCAACCAGCGAGTGAACGACAGAATGTTATGGGTTGAGGCTGCAAGAGCTGCTGCAGTTAATCCAAATCCTCGTGTAGGATGTACTTACAAGACTTTCCAAGCTTGCAAGCCATCATCATTCAGTGGAACGGAAGGACCTATCGGTTTAACCCGATGGATAGAAAAGATGGAGACGGTGTTTAAAATCAGTGGTTGTGATGAAAAAGACATGACCAAGTTTGCATCGTGCACTTTACAAGATAGTGCACTCACATGGTGGAAGAATTATGTGAAGGCGGTAGGAGGAGATGTAGCTTATGATACTCCATGGGAAGAATTCAAAGCAATGATAATCACCGAGTATTGTCCAAGAAATGAGGTTATTAAGTTAGAAGATGAGTTACGAAGTTTGAAGGTGGTTGGTACTGAAATCACCAACTACAACCAGCGATTCATGGAATTAGTTTTGCTATGTCCTGAATTGGTTCCAACCGAAGAACGGAAGATTGAAATGTACAAAGCTGGTTTGCCCAAAAAGGTCAAGGCAAATGTTACAGCATCGAAACCTAAGACAATTCATGAAGCTATAACCATGGCAAACGAGCTAATGGATCAGGTCATCATGGATAAGAAAGTATCCAATACTGATGTGAAGGTATCAGGTAACAAAAGAAAGTGGAATGGAAATTATGATCGAGGTAACCAACAACAATCTTTTAAGAAACAAGAAAACACGCAAGGTGCGGGTAGTGGTTTAAGCTTTGGTTATAAAGGACAAAATCCTTTATGCAACCGTTGCCACAAACATCACTTTGGTTACTGTAGTGTGTTATGCACCAAGTGTAATCGACAAGGTCATCTTGCGGAAGATTGTAAGGCTCTCGTTACAAATGGCAACAAGACTCCTGCCACCAACGCAAATAGAACTGCTTTGGCTAACATTACTTGTTTTGGGTGTGGAAAACAAGGTCATTATAAGAGCCAGTGCCCGAATCAGAATGGCGGACCTGCACGTGGAAGAGCGTTTGTTATTAATGCTAGAGAGGCACGAGAAGACCCGGAACTTGTTACGGGTACGTTTACCATTAATAACTTATCAGCATCTATTTTATTTGATACTGGCGCCGATAGAAGTTACGTGTGTATAAATTTTTACACTAAATTGAATTGTTCATCATTACCTCTAGATGCTAAGTACTTGATTGAGTTAGCTAATGGTAAACTAATTAAAGCCGATAAAATTTGTCGTGATTGTGAAATAAATCTAGCCGGAGAAACGTTTAAAATCGACTTAATACCCGTAGAATTAGGAGGTTTTGATGTAATAGTCGGCATGGACTGGATGTCCAAAATAGGAGCGGAAGTTGTTTGTGCCAAGAAGGCAATTCGTATTCCTGGTAAGGATAAAATGCCAGTGATGATTTATGGAGAGAAGGGTAATTCAAAGCTAAAACTCATTAGCTGTTTGAAAGCCAAGAAGTGTTTAGAAAAGGGATGTTACGCTATTTTAGCACATGTTAATAAAGTCGAAAAGAAAGAAAAGTGCATCAACGACGTGCCTGTGGCAAGAGATTTTCCTGAAGTTTTTCCGGAAGAATTGCCGGGATTACCTCCATTTAGATCGGTAGAATTTCAAATAGATTTAGTACCAGGAGCTGCACCAGTGGCTCGTGCTCCATATAGACTTGCACCGTCCGAATTAAAAGAACTTCAAAGTCAGTTAAAAGAATTACTAGACCGTGGATTCATACGACCGAGTACTTCACCGTGGGGAGCTCCAATTTTGTTTGTTAAGAAGAAAGATGGATCTTTTAGGATGTGCATAGATTATCGTGAATTAAATAAGTTAACTATCAAGAATCGGTATCCACTACCGAGAATTGATGACTTATTTGATCAATTGCAAGGATCATGTGTTTATTCGAAAATCGACTTAAGATCGGGCTATCATCAACTACGCGTCAAAGAAGAGGACATTCCGAAAACTGCTTTTCGGACACGTTATGGTCATTACGAATTTTTGGTTATGCCGTTTGGATTGACGAATGCGCCAGCTGTATTCATGGACCTCATGAATCGAGTTTGTAGTCTGTATTTAGATAAGTTTGTTATCGTTTTCATTGATGATATTCTTATCTATTCCAAGAGTGAGCAAGAGCATGAAGAGCATTTAAGGTTGATACTGGAGTTGTTGAGAAAAGAACAACTTTATGCTAAATTTTCTAAGTGTGCTTTCTGGTTGAAAGAAGTACAATTTCTTGGCCACATTGTTAGTAGCAAAGGAATTCAGGTTGATCCAGCAAAAATTGAAGCCATTGAAAAATGGGAGACTCCTAAGACACCAATGCAGATACGCCAATTTTTGGGTTTAGCCGGTTATTATAGAAGGTTTATTCAAGATTTTTCTCGAATAGCTAAGCCGTTGACAGCATTAACGCAAAAAGGGAAGAAATACGAATGGACCTCGGAGCAGGAGAACGCATTTCAATTACTGAAGAAGAAGTTAACTACGGCGCCTATTTTATCGTTACCTGAAGGGAACGATGATTTTGAAATATATTGTGACGCTTCGCGACAAGGTTTTGGTTGTGTTCTTATGCAACGAAAGAAAGTAATTGCATTTGCATCCCGACAATTGAAGATTCACGAGCGGAATTATACGACGCATGATCTAGAACTGGGAGCAGTCGTGTTTGCATTGAAGATGTGGAGACATTACTTGTATGGGGTTAAATTCACTGTGTTTACTGATCATAAAAGCCTTCAACATATTTTCGATCAAAAACAGCTGAACATGAGGCAACGTAGGTGGGTTGAGTTAATAAATGACTATGATTGTGAAATTCGTTATCATCCCGGGAAAGCGAACGTGGTGGCCGACGCTCTAAGCAGAAAGGAACGAGAACCAATTCGAGTACGAGCGATGAACATAAAAATTCGCATGAATCTCAACTCACAAATCAAAGAAGTTCAACGAGAAGCACTTACTAAAGAAAATATAGGAAATGAAATAATGAAGAAGTATGAGAAGCAACTCGTTATGCGGGAAGATGGAATTCGATATTTTGCAAATCGTATTTGGGTACCGAAGTTGGGTGGATTAAGGAAGTTGATATTGAACGAGGCACATAAGACAAGATATTCGATACATCCTGGAGTTGGAAAGATGTACCAAGATCTTAAGACGCATTATTGGTGGCCTAATTTGAAGACAGACGTTGCAACATATGTTGGGGAATGTTTGACTTGTTCCAAAGTCAAAGCAGAACACCAGAAGCCGTCAGGGTTACTTCAACAACCAGAAATTCCAGAATGGAAATGGGACGGTATTACCATAGATTTCATCACGAAGTTACCAAAGACTGTCTGGGGATACGACACCATTTGGGTAATCGTTGATCGTCTCACCAAGTCTGCACATTTCTTTCCTATAAAGGAAACAGATAGAATGGAGAAACTATTACGATTGTATATAAAGGAAGTTGTTTCAAGGCATGGAATACCTATTTCCATTATATCCGATCGTGATAGTAGATTTACCTCAAAGTTTTGGCAATCACTACAGGAGGCACTAGGAACTCGTTTGGATATGAGTACCGCATATCATCCGCAGACCGACGGGCAGAGTGAAAGAACAATTCAGACTCTTGAAGACATGCTCAGGGCATGTGTGATCGATTTTGGAAACGGATGGGATAAATATCTACCGTTAGCAGAATTCTCGTATAATAATAGTTATCATGCGAGCATTGGAGCTGCGCCATTCGAAGCATTGTATGGAAGGAAGTGTAGATCTCCTATCTGTTGGAATGAAGTAGGAGATCGACATTTAACTGGTCCCGAGATCATACATGAAACGACTGAGAAGATAGTGCAAATCAAGGAGAGATTGAAAACAGCCCGTAGTCGCCAAAAGAGCTACGCCGATGTTCGAAGGAAACCATTAGAGTTTCAGGTCGGGGACATGGTTATGCTAAAGGTGTCACCTTGGAAAGGTGTGATACGTTTTGGAAAAAGGGGTAAACTGAACCCAAGGTACGTAGGCCCGTTTAAGATCATCGAACGTATTGGACCGGTAGCTTATCGGCTCGAGTTACCGCAACAACTCGCCGGAATACATAATACCTTTCATGTCTCGAACCTTAAGAAGTGTCTTGCAAAGGAAGACCTCACCATTCCTCTTGAAGAAATCCATGTCGACAAGAAACTACAATTCGTCGAAGAACCAATCGAAATCATGGACCGTGAAGTTAAACAGCTCAAACAGAGCAATATACCGATTGTTAAGGTTCGTTGGAATGCTAGAAGAGGTCCCGAGTTTACTTGGGAACGAGAGGATCAGATGAAGCAAAAGTATCCACACTTGTTTCTCGATGACGCAAAATAGGTACAATTTTAAAATTTCGGGACGAAATTTATTTAACGGGGAGGTAATGTAACGACCCGCACTTTTTCGATCATTCTATACTTATAAGATTAATATTTACATAAATTAAACCTTGCCAACATGATAAGCAATCCAAATTGTCGAGACTTATATTTCCGAAAAGAGTTTTACACAACGTTTGACCGTCTAGTTTGACCGATGATATCACGAACTATACAATATATGATAATTATACGTTTGTGTATATATATGTATATATACATATTTAACATGATTAAAGAATGTTTTAATACCTCATTTTATATTAATAACAACAAGTTATATGTGTATTTTGAAACTACTAACTTATGTTTTCAAAACGATAACTATACGTAACGTTATTTGACATAAATACTTAAGACATATAATGTTTATACATATATTGTATAAGTAATGTATTTAATCACTTTTAAAGACTTAAATACATAAAACCATATAAGTGTATTCACAAAAGATAGCTATATTTGAATCCTCATTCCATTTTTCACAAAATTTCTATACGTATACCTAGAGTATTTATACTCGTATCATACCTAGCTTTTATACGTATTTACTAATAGTAAATACACATCAAATCACCACCTAATCAGCTCCTATACTTGCCCTCATCAAGAGGGAACTTCTTTTTGACATCTAGCTTCAATAATTATACAAAAATACAAGTAGAAATTTTGTTTTTGTCCCCCCCATGATCACGCCACCACCACCTTAAATACATGCATGCATTTCAAGATTTTGATCCATTTTTACTTCAAGTCTTTAGCTAAAAACACCTACACTCTCAAGAACATTAAACACCATAAACATTCAGTAACTTACCAAGAAGATCTAGCTTCAAAAACCTTACTTAAATCACCATAAGAAAACCATACAAAAACACTTCAAGAAAACCCTCCAAGAACACCAACTTACTTCCAATCTTTCGTCCACCTCTAGTACCCTTTTGATTCTAGCTTCTTACTTCTCTCTTACAGCAACTTCATCCAAGGAACTTGAGGTAGAATCTATGTTCATAACCTTATTCGATTCATATATATATAGCTATCATATTTTGTGGTATACAAGTTTAACAACAAGAACATAGTTTGAATGTTTTCAAACTTGTTTGCAAACTAAATAGATCCTTCTAACTTAACTTTTAAAATACTTCAAGACATGTAACATAACTTATTTATATGTTAATTTAACAAGGTAAAACTTGGTTTTTCAAAGTATAAGTATTTTTGGAAAAATGGTCATTAAATGATTTTGTTGTAACAAAAATGTTTAACTTCATATGTTTCACTAAACTTTCACCTATGCCGTATGATTTTGAATACAAACCAAGGTATTTACAGTTCATAGTCTTAAAGAAGAACTCGATCCAAGAAGATGGCAATTTGAATCAACGAAAACGGACTTGTAACGAAGAAACTATGACCGAAACAAAATTGGCTATCCTAGACATTTTCAACTTCGGGATTCATTGGAAAAATTTACATAAAATCACATACTTCTAAGATAACATGATATTTTATATATATGTACTCATAATTCAATTTCATATGGTTCAGGATCACCCGCAAACAACACGAGAAGATTAATCATAAGATCCCATGATTGTACGCAACACGTCATTTGACAACACCGGTACTTTATGTACGCAACACGTCATTTGACAACACCGGTACCATGGGTCAAGATTAATCTCGACCAACACATATACGATGGGGTTTTATTGATTTCGTTGGGGGTTTTATTTATTTCATTGCGGGTATATTAAACATCTAAAAATGAACCATTAAAATTGAATTACTAACATCGGACTGCTAACTACGGACTAAGGAATTATTCAAAGTATTAAAAGTATAACAAGTATATATTTATAACGTTTGTTTAAAAATGAAAACATATTGATATATTATATATGGATAGGTTCGTGATATCAACCGGAAGACCGAGTCAAAATATATATATCATCAAGACAAGAGTGAGTATATAGTCCCACTTTTAAACTCTAAATATTTCGGGATGAGAATACATGTATTTTATGTTTTACATTATGGACACAAGTAACTGAAAAATATATTTTACGTTGAGTTGTACCACTGGCATACTTCCCTGTAGCTTGGTAACTAATATTTACAGCGGTATTGTAAACGCGAATCCTGTTGATAGATCTATCGGGCCTGACAACCCCAACCGGACTGGACGACCAGTATTCAACGGTTGCACAGTACTTCGTTTTGTGACTACACTTGGTACGGTGTAGTAAGATTTCATATTAAAGGGAATATGCGACGTGAAAATGTTAAGTATGGTTACCAAGTGCTCAACCACTTAGAATATTTTTATTGAAATGTTTATATACGAAATCTTGTGGTCTATATATATATATTGCTGCGCACTAAACCTATATCTCACCAACTTTATGTTGACGTTTTTAAACATGTTTATTCTCAGGTGATAATTAAAGCTTCCGCTGCATTATGTTGAATCTAAGCAGGATCATGCGTACTCATATTTGTGTCAAAAATAAAACTGCATATCCGAGGACGTGTGTTGTAAAATATGCTAGAAATCGTGTTGTTATTATCATTTGTAAAGTTTGTAAGTCGAAGATTATCGTTAAACGATAATCATCTTTTTATTGTCTAAAGCTTGTACAAAAATAATGGTTTGGTTTGTAATGTATAATATATGCAGTTTTCCTTTTTAAAAATGTCGCATATAGAGGTCAATACCTCGCAATGAAATCATACGTTATCTAACACGTTCTTATGGTTAAGGACGGGTTATGACACCCTTGAATGTAATCCACCCCTGTTTCAATAAGTCTACTAACTATTAATCCAGTTCCGTGTCCGGTAAAATGAAAAATTATTGGTATTTATAGATATCCCGCCCACCGTGCCCAGTCAAGCGTATGTGGTTATATATAAATACGTCAAATTGTAAGTCTATATATTAAATTAACGAGGTATCATTTAGTTAATATAAAGTCCATTAATAGCCCATAGTCTAATTTCCACAAGTGTCGTTCTTTTGTCCAAACCCCAATTATGGTACAAAGCCCAATTACCCAATCTTAATATATTTAGTCCAACATCATGATTACTTCGGTATTAAATAAGCATAATAATAACTTAGCTACGAGACATTAATTTAAAAATAACATTAACCATAACTTACAGTGATTAAAAATAGCGTAGCGTTACACGGACAGAATTTCGACTTACACCCTTACAACATTCGCTAACATACCCTTATTATTAGAATTTAAAATTAAAATTAAAATTAAAATTATAATATATATATATATATATATATATATATATATATATATATATATATATATATATATATATATATATATATATATATATATATATATATATATATATATTTTACGTATGATAGAAAGGAAAGAAAAAGATGGTGTTAAATTTCGATCGAATGCGATGCCTTTTTATAGGCCCCATTTCAGTTTTGGTGTGCTCCGCGATCTCGAAGGGTTTTTCCTTCACAGCTCCGCGATCGCGGAGTAGTGGATTACAGCTCATCCAAGTTTGGCTCCTAGCTTGCCGACGGATTTTTTTAATAAATAAATATAATATATATATAATTTTAAGAATTATTTATATATTATATTATATTTATATGCATAGTTGACTTGTAATTTTTGCTCCGTTGCGTCGTGCGTTGAAAGTTGACTTTAGTCCCGGTTCCGGATTTTTGAACGTCCTTGCGTACAATTTAATATCTTGTAGTTTGCGTTTTGTAACTTGTACTTTTGTCATTTCTAGACGTTTCTTATCAATAATTGGAAGCACTTTGATTGTACTTTGTACTTTTGAGCTTTTTGGTCGTTTGCGTCTTCAATTCGTCGAATCTGTCTTTTGTCTTCACCTTTTATTATTTAAACGAATATCACTTATAAATAGAACAATTGCAACTAAAAGCTTGTCTTTCTTGAGGAATAATGCTATGAATTATGTGTTCGTTTTTAGCATTATCAATTACCATCACCAGAACTAACAACAGCAGGGGGTTCAATATGTTTAGGATTCGAATCTTCCAATATGTCAACTCATACACTCACAAACAATAAGCTTGGCACAGTTGCATCTTCACCCACCAAAACCTCGTTCACTGTTTCAATCCCAATTTCAACAAGCAAATTCCTTTTGAATATATCTTACTTTTTGTTCATGATATTGAGATGGTAACCAAATTACTATCCTTTGAGATGAATATACATAAAAGGTAGTGTGCAGAATTTTGTTGCCAACATTATGATATAACAGTATGAATTTAGTTACATCAAGGTTAGAATAAACACATTGAGTTTTTACAATAATGTGAAAACTTTATTTCACCATTGATGTTTAAAATGATGAATGAATAAACTTGTGTAAGTTTATAGTTGCACATGATTTCATCACCAATGTTCACAATTTCAACATTTAAGGCTACAAAGATGCAAACTTTAATTCTCAACTATTGCCCCGATGCCTTCTTACTAGACTTGAACTTTAGACACTTTGACCATGGATTGCCCTGATGCCCTATCTTGTGTATTTTACCATGGATGGTTTTTTTTTTTTTTCTTAAGGTATGATTTGGACGTTAGATTCTAATGTTTAACCTTTGTACTCTATCATATCAATTTTGCACAAAGAAAATACCTTTCTAGTCCACTTTATAGCAGTTTTTTAGATTTTCTTTTTAGATTTTCTTTTGTTGCAGAAAATATATTTAAGTGGCTTCCAAACATGGCTAATGGCTTAAAGATTCTTAAGGATACTAAACATCAAATTTGGTGATCTTTTTTTTTGAACCGCAATATTATTATAAACCCAAAAGATGCAATGAGTTCTCACAAGATGATACACATACTGATACCGAGCTAGCATCCTATGTGAACATCAAAACAAAACCGCACCAAACACTAAATACAAGAACTCAAGATAGCAAAAGTAATTACAAAACAAGAACACGAGGATTGTGCAACCAATCAAGCCAATCAATATTTTTCCTCTTGCATCTCTTCCCGATCCAATCAAAACTCACCACTTGAATATCACACAAGGCAACCGGAGGGGACCAACACGACTTTTTGAATATCATGTTGTTCCTATTTTTCCAAATTAGATAAACGCTTGTCCAAATCATTGCTTGCCAAATCTCCGCCTATCCGAACATTGCAAATGAGAAGACCCACCCAATATGTCGTCGAGATTTTGTATATTAAAACCGACGCCCCACCACATTAATATTTTTTCCCAAATTACACGAACTTTTTTACATGAAGATAATGCATGATTCACAGTTTCGACCTCATCATCGCATAGGGGGCAAAGAACGGAATGAAGATCAATACCCCGTTTGTCAAGTTCCAACAAAACGGGTAATCTATCCCGCCTAGCCCTCCATACGAAGATCCCCACTTTTTTTGGAACAAGAAGATTCTTTTGAGTTGAAATACACGAAACATTATCCGGGTAACACGATCTCATAATATGTTTTGTAAGAGAATTAGTTGAAAAAATACCGAACCCGCAAATCTTCCAAGACCAACCATCATCCTCGTCAACATTCATTTTGAGCCTCGAAATCAGCCCCTCTAGATCGTCCAATTCAGCCACTGTTCGGCCTGTGATTGCGCGCACCCATGCCCAGTTCGTAATACACGTATTGCCATCCCAAGAGACCCGTTCCGACACCGAAACATTTATGTTGGATTCTAGCCGCACCAATCTTTTAAAAAACATCCTTTAAAGGTTTATCTTTGAGCCACACATCTTCTGAAAATTTTGTTGAGTTCCCATTGCCGAGCACCTTAGAAAACGACTTGGAAAAATTGACTCCAAGTTCATCAATCTCGAAACCTGTTTTCACAATTTTGCTCCAAGTAGTATTAGAGTAAGAAAGTGAATAAACCCCACCCGTAGAAATTAAACCCGACCCCCCAAAAATACTTTTGATAACACTAACCCACAATGAAGTGGGCTCGGTATGGAACCTCCACCACCACTTGCCGATTAATGCTAAGTTTTTGCAATTCAAAGAACCAAAATTTAGTCCGCCATCCTTGTAAGAACGAATGACATCATCCCACTTTACCCACGAGATTTTGGACTCGTCACCCGACCCACCCCAAAAAAAAATTCTTCTCACACTCTAATTTTTTAAGCACACAAGGCGGGGCACGGAAGAGCGAAAAGTAGTACAAAGGCAAACTATTTAGAACCGAAGCCACGAGGGTTGCACGTCCACCGAAAGACATCGTACGTGCTTTCCAATCCGATAATCTTTTCTCGAACTTTTCTATAACCGGTTTCCAACTTTCATACTTGTTCATTTTCGCACCGATAGGCAAACCAAGATAAATAAACGGAAAAGTACCAACTTTACAACCAAATAAACAAGCCATAGATTCAACTTCATTTGGTGATCTGGATCAACTTCAAGGTGCTCTATGTATGCTTCGAAACTTACCTAAGCTTGAACAACTTCATTTGATCAATTCACAGAGAGTAAAAAAAAAGTCAAAAGTCAAACTTTCTTTAATATGCTTAAATAGTGAATAAGTTCGGTGCCAATGCCTTTCTAAATTTTAGTGTTTTACTAGTCTCGGCGCATGCATTTTAATGTGTCACCGGCATCACTTTATTTTAAAGCGTCAAAGTGTTTGGGCCAAACATTGAACGAGTTAAAAACTATAGAAATCACACTTGTAGATGGACCGAGACCCGTGCTATCTAATACTAGTTTGCTGTCATTGCAGATATTACAACGACTCGTTAACACTGGATCACTCAGTGATCCTGTTCCCGCTATTTAAGACTTTAAACAAGACATTACATAGTAATTGATTATTGTGCGGTTGCAACCAGTAGTTTTGGTTATTGTTGTATTTGATTCATACTTCATCTACATTACAGTTGTAGATCCAAGTTTTGATTCCATTGCTATTTGCTCATGTTTTTGATTACATGTTATACAAAACCAGTAGTTTTGATTGTTGGTGGTTGAAGCCATTTTATGTGTTTTAAAGTTACTCTCCATCCGCCCTAATATGTGAAACTAAGGTCCAGTATAACACTATAAATTTGGTGTGTATAGCTTATAAAAAAATTAATGTATGGACTACATTTTTTCAAACTGCTTGTTGTTGAACTATCATGCAAAGAGCATTGGATCTCAATTTGTATTAAACCAAACCAAACCAACTAGCTAGCCGTTCTAACACTACAAGTATAGTGCAACAAGTTAATGTGGCATATGAAACCTGTCAAAAGCAACAAAATAACTATAAGACAGGACTTGATCATTGTGAAGCTGCAAAATTTAGTTTATGAAGATTGTAAACCAAAATCTCATTTCTTGCAAATAATTGACTTCATCAAACATTATATAAAGAGAACTCGAAAATCAAAAATGTAAAATGATCATCCAATTTTATGTAATAATTGTCATGTCCCACAACATGCAAGACATTGGAAATGAGAAACAATAACTAAAATCATTAATGAATTGTGGTTACGGATCCAAGTAGACAAGTTCTGCTTTCGAGGAAGCTCGTGCGAACCGCATAACATCCTTAGCGAAGTTGAATTTTTCATGCGCATCACTAGTTTCACGGGGTCGGATTGATATCTTTTCAAGAGTGGGAGAATGTTCAAGTAAAAGCTTTATAAAGAGCAACAAAGGTCTTGATCTTTCTACATCCATTATATTTATAGTTTTTAATCCATTCAATGTCTGGTCCAAACAATCAGACGCTTCCAAATAAGCTAATGCTGGTTTCACATCCAAATCCAAATGCATGTTCTCAAGATCCTAGAAATACATTAGAAGTGAGACTGACTGTGTATTCAAAAAACCCTAGAAATACATCTAAATACGTTGAATTATTATAAAAGCACACACAACAGAAAAACACGAGAAAACGTTTAACACTCTTTACCTGATTATCCACGTCGAGTTGTTCTAAGTTCGGTGAGTTCCGAAGAATGCATATTACACCTTGAAGTTGAAACAGATCACCAAATTTGAATTCGTATAAGGTGAGTAACTCTAAACTATTAGCAGGGTGTGGAAGCCACTTGGGAATATTTTCTGCAATAGAAAACTGTGAGGATGAAAGTGAGATTTTAAGCTACCAAAGAAGATATGAACGACGATATGAAAGAATATATGAGAACAAAAATGAAATATTAGAATTTAAGTTGAAAATAATACCTGGAGAAAATACCCGTCGATGAGTAAACTACCAAGACATGGCTTATCACTTAACAAGCTGGACATATTAATTCTTTCAACCCCTTGAATTGGTTTTTTGAAAGCTATACCAACCGCACCAAGACATTTACTATGCAATAACTGAAGCAAAGTTGCATCAGGGTAATCTATGACCACTAAGATGAACAACTTTGTAGACTTAATCTTGAAATTGTAAACATTGGTGCATGCAGACAGTTTCAACTTCTTTAGTTGTGGTAAGTTGATGATAGTTCCATTCAAGTTAGCCCCAAATTCAATATTCTTGAACGAGAGATTTTCGAGATAAATAAATCCTTGAAACTCGAGCGGTGGCTTAATGATACAGTTTCCAAGTTTTAGCTTTCTTAATTCTAGACAACAAAAAATACAACATGGAAGTTGATAACGTTGATTTGAATTTGTAAGGACGAGTTCTCTAATAACACCGTCTCTTGAAAAGGATAAAATCCACTGATCGACTTCTTGAAAGCTGTCAAGAGCCATGTTTGGTATGTGAAGATGTAACTTTAAGATAGGACCCTTGAGATAGTTAAAGATTTGGTTTAAGATCGTAATAAACCCATTATGACCAAATGCTCCATTTTTGGCAAACTTTTCAGAGAAATGTTTATCAAGAACCAACGACCTCATTGAGGTCCATTTGTATTCCCAATTTTTTGATAAAACGTTTGTCCTCACAGCATCTTGAATTGGGAGCTTCTCTAAAATCGAGTCAATCAAATTCTCGGGAAAGTTACTGACTCTATCCACTTCAGGAGAAGTTACAAACATCCTCTTAGTATTATTATTATTATTATCACCTGTCATTAAAATCAATAAAGAAAAACAAATCCATCGTAATAATCTTGATTTGTGTTTTTATTGTAATTGGACTTGAAAGTAACATGACAAGTAACAAAATAAACACTTGTCTACAGTAACATTTTCATCAACTATCAGGAAATGAACATTCTCCTTACAAAAGAAGGCCGGGTTGTATCATGATTCAACATACATGGAAATGATGTCGGATGACATAACTAAGTGGTGGAACAAAGTACTCAGTGGTTAATAATACAAGTGTACTACTGAAGAGATAAGTAGAGACAGTAACAAACATCTCAAAGAGAGAAACGGGGCAATTCAATAAAATAAACAAAGTTGAGTAGTCGAGCAAGACGGTTCAAAAGGTTATTAAGGGTAAGAATGGGGGCTATGAAATCTTAAGGTCGTAATAATGTCCATCCTAAAGTAATGTTACTATTCAAAAGCAAGCTGCAGGCCAAACAAACTTGAAACTAAGTACAGAGTGAAAATGGGGAATTACAAATGACCAAAAACATGAATATTTGACATATACCTACAGAGTTATAAATAGGTTATCAAGGTATTATCAGTTCTTGTTAAAAAAAGGTGGTTCTACCTCTCTTTATCTTTTATCAGATTTCAACACATTAGGGTTTCGCTTTCACTATGTAGCATCTTATAATCAATAAAACCTAAAGCAATACATTCATACTTGCTGCTTTATTTTTAGGGCTTCTAACAAATATCTAGGTTAAATTTCGGTCACTTAAATATGTTTCGAATAAACCGCAAACTAAGTTATAACAATGATAATGACTCAAATTATAAAATCAGAACCTACGAGTTCAGCTGAAATGAAGAATGTATGTATTACAAATTAAATTAAAGGTAAAAAGTCTAAATAAAATTACAACAGAATTTTTTTTTCAAACACAAGTAGGTTTATACGAAAGAATCAAACCAAATTATGGTCTAAGAATCAAGTTACCGGTATTCAGAACTACAGATGAATCCATCGGAGTACCGATTAGAGTTTAGCGCCCAAATTGCAGTGCGTTTTCATTTTAGGTTTTTCAGACTTTACCTCGGCTTTTGTTTTGTGGGTATGCTCCAGGACCAAAACTCTTATTTACATAATAGGTCCCTTGTTCAATTAAAATTACAACAACAATACTCCGATATAGGGAGGTGAGATGAGATGTAGAGATAAAATCCAAATATAAAAAGTATCAAAATTTGAGTCAACTTTGACCAACTTTGACTTTGAACAACTATGACTTTGATCGGCCAGACTCACCCCTGAATTAGCCCTATTCAACCCAACTTTGACCAGACTTTTTAAGGTTGACTGACTTTTTAGGCACTTTTAGGCAAAATAGGACGGGCTAGTACTCAAATTAACGTGTCGGCCGATGAATCAACTTTTACAACAATGCGTACAGTTGTGACTTCATACCAGTAGGTGCAACCTAAAATTTGTGGCAAGTGGCGACAGCAAAACCTTTTGGAAAGTGAAAGAGAGAAAGAGAGGTGACTGACGCACATAGGAATTCCAGCACGAAAGTGAAACCATCATTGGTTCCACCTTCATATGTAAAACTATTGTCTTTTCTTTATAACATTATAGTTACAATAACAACAACATCAATATGTAACATTACACTATAGATGTAACTAGAAAGAGTTCAGACCGCGCGTTGCGGCGGTTATATTTGAATATACGTTGTTTGGTACCTGTTTGTAGTATCAAACGATATTTTATGTAAAAAATGCTCACGCATGTTTACTATTTGTTACATATATACATAATGTTGAGCGAGAACTGAGATAAAAAAGTTGCAAACAAAAAGGAAGAAAAAGGGACATGAGGACTTGAACTCAAGTCTTTTCTTTTAAAAATTCATGATCTTACCACTTGCTCTAGACATCCAGTTAATACAATTAGTTGAGTTTGATTATTATATACTATTTATAATGTTTTTTCTTTCATAGAAAAAGAACTCCGTTTCAAATATAGATAGTTGCTTTTTATTCGTAAAATTATTTCAAGTTTAATGGTGATGATGATGAAACCTAAATCGCAGCGGAAAATAAATCTCGTCATTAAATTGGGTGGGTTTTATGTAAGAGTTATTATGTTGAATTAAGATATTACACTTTAGCCCTCGAAATTATTGTATACGATAATTTTAACCCTATATATTTACATCTTGCACCCCTTATGTGTAACCCAGTTAACATAAATTTCCCTTGGCAAAAACTACATGAACTAAAGAATAAAACGACCAAAAATTTGTTTGATATTAGTTTATATGTTTAAGAGTTATTATGTTGAATTAAGATATTACACTTTTGCCCTCGAAATTATTGTATACGGTAATTTTAACCCTATATATTTACATCTTGCACCCCTTATGTGTAACCCAGTTAACATAAATTTCCCTTGGCAAAAACTACATGGAGTCTTCTCAAATGCAGCAGCTCTTGAGCATCATGAATCATATTCAGCTTGTAAATGACCGGGATCAATGGTGCTGGGAAGGTTTCAGATACGGGTTGTATTCGGTCTCAAAAGCAAGGCAAATGATAGACAAATTTAATCAACATGAAACATCCCATCCCACTTTTTGGTATAAGTTCGTTCCGATTAAGATAAATGTTTTTATTTGGCGTTTAAGGTTACGACGTCTGCCAACCAAGTCCAACTTGTTGACGAAAGGAATGGAGTTTGAAAATGATAATTGTTGTGTATGTGACAATGGGCTAGAAGATGATCTGCATGCTTTTGCAAACTGTGTTAATAGTAAGTTAATTTGGCTTAAAGTTGCAAGCTGGATAAATTTGGATATCCCTTCATGGAATTCGTTAGATGGTTTATGGTCATGGGTGGACGGTGTTCCCATTATTGGCAATCATAAAACGATTGTTACTGCGATTATATACTCTACTCTTTGGAACATTTGGCGGCTTCGAAATAGTACTACTTTTAAGGATTCAAAATTTCGCAAGTGTCATGTCTTAGATAGCATTGTTGTTGACAGTTTTAATTGGTTGTATGCTAGGTTTAAAAAGAGTAGAGTGAACTGGACGGTGTGGTTACAAAACCCACTGAATGCTTTGTAATTCTTTTTTTGCTTCTAGCTTCTCGCTAGTTGCTTTTTAATATTATTTGCTGCCGTTCCAAAAAAAAACATGGACTAAAGAATAAAACGACCAAAAATTTGTTTGATATTAGTTTATATGGTATTGGTAATATCTATATTTCATCCAAACAAATCAATCTAAAATATATATATTCAAAGATGCTTGTTACAGAACTATCTTGTAAGGAACGTTTGATGTAACCGGACCAACTGCTAGCCGCTCAAACACTATAATTAAATACCACCCAACAAGTTAAAGAACCAGATTGAACCAGACAAAAGCAAATAAAGAACTTGAAGTTACGGCGTTTGTGACCACGGTGAAGCTGGAAAATTCAGATTTAATCACTGTAAACCAAGAACTTATCTCTGGCCAATAATTGGTTTTATCAAACAGTATAAACAACAAATTAGAATTTTGCAATAACCAAGTTTCCAAATTTATAAATTACAAACGTCAAGTCCCGCGGCATACAAAACATGAAAACCCATAAAAAAAATGCAGATTGTGTTTACGGATCCAAGAAAAGAAGCTCTGCTTTTGTGGAAGCTCGTGGAAACCGCATAACATCCTCCTTAGCAAAGTTGTACTTTTCATTAGCATCAATAGTTGCATTGGGTCGGATTGATATGTTTTCAAGATTGGGAGAATGAGCAAGTAAAACCTTTACAAAGAGCATCAAAGGTCTTGATCTTTCTACATGCATCATATTTATAGTTCTCAATCGGTTCAACGTCTGGTCCAAACAGTCAGAAGCTTCCAAATAACTTAATGCTGGTTGCACATCCAAATGCATGTTCCGAAGACGCTAGAAAATAGAAATACATTAAATTACTATGTATGTACAAACAACAAAAGAACACAAGAGAAAATTGTTAGTACTCTTTACCTGATTATTCACATTGAGTTCTCCTAAGTTAGGTGAGTTCCGAAGCATACATAGAACACATTCAAGTTGAAACAAATCACCAAATTTGAAGTCTCGTAAGTTGAGAGAGAATAAATTATTAGCTGGGTGTGGAAGCCATTTGGGAATATTTTCGGCAATAGAAAACTGTGAAGACCGTATGAAAGAATATATGAGAACTAACTATACACCGGGAGTCGAATGGTATATTTCACTTGTTCAAACGCAAAATGATGAAGAACAAAAACTAAATATTCTAATTCAAATTCAAATCATACCTGGAGAAAATACCCGTCGATAACTAAACCCACAAGACATGGCATGTTACTTAACAAGCTAGCCAAATCAACTCTTTCAACTCCTTGAATGGGGTTTTTGAAAACTATAGCAACCACACTAAGACATTTACTATGCAATAACTGAAGCAAAGTTGCATCAGGGCAATTTATGACCACTAGCCGAAACAACTTAGTAGACTTGATCTTAAAATTGTAAACATTGGTGCATGCATCCATTTTCAACTTCTTAAGCTGTGGTAAGTTGATGATATTTCCATGCAAATTAGCCCCAAATTCAATATTCTTGAGACAGAGATCTTTGAGATAGAGAAATCCTTCAAACTCGAGTGGTGGTTTAATGATACAGTTTTCGAGTTCTAGTATTCTCAATTCTAGACAACGAAAAAAATAACATGGAAGTTGATAACGTTGGTTTAAATTTGTAAGGACAAGTTCCTTAATAACATCATCTCTTGACAAGGATAAAATCCACTGATCGACATCTTGGAAGCTATCAAGAACCATGTTTGGTATGTGGAGATGTAACTTTAACAGAGGACCCTTGAGAAAGTTAAAGATTTGGTTTGAGATCGTAATAAACCCATTATGACCAAAAGCTCCATTTATGGAAAAATTTTCTGAGAACTGTTTATCAAGGACCAACGAACTCATTGAGGTCCATCTGTACCTCCATCTTTTTGATAGAATGTTTGTCCTTACAACATCTTGAATAGGGAGCCGCTCTAAAATCAAGTCTATCAAATTCTCTGGCAGTTTACTGAATCTATCCACTTCGAATGAAGTTACAAACCTCCTCTTAGGATTATTATTATCTGCCATTAAATTCATGAAAAACCAACACTAGTAGGTTATTTAAAAGAAAAACAAATTAATCATAAAATTGAACAGGTTAGCATTGCTAATACTCTTGATTTGTGTTTCTATTATAAATGGACTTGAAAGTAACATGGCACGTAACAAAATAGGTATTTTCTGCAATACTCTTGAATTGTGTTTCTATTATAAATGGTAACAAACTAGATATTTTCTGCAATACTCATTATTGCTGGTTGGAAGCATTTTTCTTAACTTTCTCAATAATATGGCACTAACTATATATAGTAACATTTTCCATCAATCATCATATAATAAACATTCTCCTTGCAACAGAAGGAGGCTGAATCCGATTTTTCCATTATTTTCATATCCGTAATAGTGCGAAAAGAAGGCCCGGCTCCAAGTGGTTCAGAAGGAGGCAGGTAATACAAGTGTACTTAAGAATATGATAATCAACAACAAAATTTTGATTAGTAGAGATAGCAATAAACATCTCAAAGATAGAAAACGAGGTGACTGCAGAAATAAACAAGGTGAGCATCAAAACTAAAAAAGCTTAGTAGTCGAGCAAGAAGGTTCAAAAGGTTATTAAGGGTAAGAATGAGGGCTACAAAACTTTAAATGGATGTAATAGTGTCCATCTAAAAGCAAGCTGCAGATCAAGCATACTTGAAACTAGGTACAGAGTGAAAATAGGGAATTAAAAAATAACAAGAACATATTATCAAGAGCTATAATAGTGAAAACGGATGTAATGTTAACCAATAACATGAACATATTACTTATACCTAAAGAGCTACAACTAGAGCCAACGTTTAATCTTTTTTATGTTTTTATGTTTTTTTCTTTTGTTAAAAAAGCTGGTTCTGCTTCTCTTTGTCTTCTATCAATTTTCAAGTTTCGCTTTCACTTTGTCACATCTTTTAATCCTTGACCAGCTTCATTGATGCAAATAATCAGTAAAAAACTTATAAACATTGTATAATTATGCGAACACCTAAAGCAATCTATTAAGATTTGCTGCCTAATTTTTAGGGCTTCTAATAAGTATCTAGGTTAAATTTCGTTATCTTGAATATGTTTCAAAATAATCGCTAACTAGGTTATAATAATCACAATTGCTACACCAGAAACTACGATTTCAACTGGAATAAAGAATGTATGAATTATATAACGAAATTGAAGAAGATAATACGTCGAATGGAAATTACAACAGGAATCAAGTTTTTTTTTTTCAAACAGAAGTACGTTTTTATGAAATAATCAAACAAAATTAACAGGTAGACATTAACTTACCAATAATCAGAATTAAAGAAAAATCCATCGGAATACCGATTAGAATTTAGAGCCCAAATTGCAGTGCCTTTTCGGTTTATGTTTTTTTCAGGGTTTAGGTCACTGACTCACTGAAGTTTTATCAGTAATAAGTTTAAGTAAACATGCTTTTATCTGCACAATAGGTCCCTCTTTTTATTTTTTATTTATTTTATTATTATTATTATTATTATTATTATTATTATTATTATTATTAGTTTTGAAGCCCTCGCTTCGCGCCGGGTGCTCCGTTTTGAATGCGAGTAAAAAAAAAAGTCTTTATTTTTTTTGTAAAAAAGATTTTTTTTCAACATCTAACATTGAAGGTGTAACACCCCAGCTTAACATGACCACAATATTGTCCGCTTTGCCCGCAGGCGCACGGCTTTTTCTTGGCGACCACGCACGAGAAGCACTTTCCCAGGAGGTCACCCATCCTGGTAGTGCTCTCGCCCGAGCACGCTTAACCACAACGTACTCGCACTTCTACTCAACCTGTGATCCCAAAACGCGTTGTGTCATTTAAGCGTGAGTATTACCTTATAATCCCATGATCACTCATGTTCGTGGGCGATGTGGGATTTGCCTAGGGTGTTACATTCACCCCCCCTTAGGGACTCATCTGAAAGGACCCGTCCTAATCCATCCGGACAAAGTCCACATCGATTACAAACGATTCACAATAGTTGATTACATCGCGAGGTACTTGACCTCTATATGATACATTTTTCAAACATTGCATTCGTTTTGAAAACACAAACTTCCTTACATCGAAAATTGACGATATGCATACCATTTCATAATATATCTAATTATAATTATTTTAATAATAATCTTGATGAACTCGACGACTCGAATGCAACGTCTTTTGAAATATGTCATGAATGATTCCAAGTAATATCTTTAAAGTGAGCAAATGCACAGCGGAAGATTTCTTTCATACCTGAGAATAAACATGCTTTAAAGTGTCAACCAAAAGGTTGGTGAGTTCATTAGTTTAACATAAATAATCAGTTCCATCATTTTAATAGACCACAAGATTTTCACATCTCATAAATAAACGTCCCATGCATAGAGACAAAATATTATTCATATGGATTGAACACCTGGTAACCGACATTCACAATATGCATATAAGAATATCCCCATCATTTCGGGATCCTCCTTCGGACATGATATAAATTTCGAAGTACTAAAGCATCCGGTACTTTGAATGGGGCTTGTTGGGCCCGATAGATCTATCTTTAGAGTTCGCGTCAATTAGGGTGTCTGTTCCCTAATTCTTAGATTACCAGACTTAATAAAAAGGGGTATATTCGATTTCGATAATTCAACCATAGAATGTAGTTTCAATTACTTGTGTCTATTTCGTAAAACATTTATAAAAAAAATTGGGCATGTATTCTCAGCCCAAAAATATAAAGGGTAAAAAGGGAAATGAAACTCACCTAATGTATTTTGTAGTAAAAATACATATGACGTCATTTAACAAGTATAGGGTTGGCCTCGGATTCACGAACGTATCAATATTGTGATTCAATATTGGAGGAAAATACGTATACGCGACGGAGATGATAAACACTAGATTGACCTCACGAGCATACCCCCGAACAATACCCATCACCTCCTTAGCTATAATCCATAATTTCCTTTACTTTAAAACCAATTTGAAAACAGTATTGAAAATCACTCGCTAATGTCTTATTACAATATATTAACACAATCATCTTGAAAGAGAAAAAAAAAATGCGGAGCACATGTAAGTGTGTGAGTGTACGAGGTGATCACAAAACAAAAAGAGAATTGAAATGAAATATTTATAATCATATTTGTCCGAACTTCACATTATGATAAAAAAAGAATTAATTAATTTTATATTAATTTTCATCATGCGTCCTTAAGTAAAATAATTGAATGTAGGTCACCAATTAGATAGGATAATGATGTGGTTTTTGGAAATATGCAATCAATAAATTCGATGGGTCGAATTCTTTAATAACATGGCATTTACCATGTAGTAAAGTGACAATTGAGACCCAATTTAGGAACAAATTTATGACTTCTTTCCCAAAGATATTGTCGTTAAAAAAATTTAAAGTGATACTAACAATTGAAAAAAAATCACTTGAGTTAATAACAACAACAAAAGTATTTGTCCCGTGATTCATGTTTGAAATTTTAATCCTTGTATATGATATGATAGTATGAGATTGATTCAATAATGTAATTAGTTTATGTCTTAATTAGATCATGAGTAGTACTATGTTTTATCCTCTAGGTGTCACGGACTTCTATTTGATGTCCCGTTAGCAATAATAATATCAAAAAAAAGTTTTTAGAAAAATTTCCAAAATTTAGGACAACGTCAAAATCTTTATCCTTTTCATGATGGCGAAGACAAAAGTTGTTACAAGCGGTCCTAGATATTTATAAAGATTTTACACGTTTTAAAAGAGACGTATCACTCCAAATGTTATAAAAATATTTTCTAACCATATATTTTGAAACGTGGTAAAATATATTACTGTTTTGTAATATAAGTTTGTACGTTTTGTATTTGAAATCTCTTTGCAAACTTATCATTTATACTATTAGTTTTTGATTTGTTTTTCTAACTTTATATATTCAAATTACGTTATAAAATAACAAGCGTTTTAATAACAAAGTTTCTTTTAGATTGAAAAAAAACGTTTTCGTACCTTTGACACTTTGTTCTCACTAGAAGATCACTTCACCATTCCTCTCGAATATTTTTAAAAAGGAAAGACTTCTCACATCAACGTGGACCTTACATCAAAGACTTATAATAATATCACAATCCTTAAGGGACTTGATAAATATCTTTTAATTCAAACGTTTAACATTATCCTTTAACTTTGATATCTCAATATATCAAATAGATATGGAAACCAATAATTTTAATGTACGATATCATACACGTAATACTTTGTTAATGTTTTTGATATATATATATATATATATATATATATATATATATATATATATATATATATATATATATATATATATATGCACATCAAGTTACATGTATCTGTTCATGAATCGTTGGGAATAGTCGAAGTCAAATGAATGTACGAAAATAGTTCAAAAATTTTGAGACTCAACTTTACAGACTTTGCTTATCGTGTCGGAATCATATAAAGATTAAGTTTAAATTTGGTCGAAAATTTCCGGGTCGTCACAGTACCTACCCGTTAAAGAAATTTCGTCCCGAAATTTGAGTGAGGTCGTCATGACTAACAAAAAGAATGCTTTCGTGACGAATATGAGTTGATAAATAGAGTTTTATTACTGTTGAGTAATATGAATAAGATAATTCGATTACTCGAAGAGTACGAGTGAAGCTATCACAAAAGATTGAGATAGAGATTTAACTTTTGATGTAATCGGGGTTGAATTTAGAAAAATAAGGTGCGTCTTAGCTTTTGACGTTGACTTGGTTGAATTCCGGAATTCAAGGGATTTAAAGAAAATCTTCAAAATCTAAAAGATTTGATTCTTCGGCGAGTAAGGAAATTAAGATTTTCTATAATTAATTACGGTGATCTGCCTCGATTACTCTGACTGATATTTCCATTATAAATTAAACTCTTCCCGTTCCATAATTTTTACCATTCCTATACTTTCTTTCATGGCTCTTACATCTACAAGATTGTGAAAATGCTTAATCCAGTTCTGATTCTTGTTCTTATCCTGACTATTGCAACAATCATTCTCCTTTTCCATCTTCCACCGGAGGAATATGTTTTCTTTTACTTCGCCCTTGGGGTTATAGTGTTTTTAATTCTCCCGTGTCTTTATGTTGCGATAAACATTGATATACACGGTCTGTAATTTCCGTGTTGTTATTGGGCTTTATATCTCCTCTTATATTTCAATGTCCCTATTTCTGTTTCCTATAATCATTGTTATCCACAGTTAATACTCCCTCCTATTTGATGCGATTTATACTCCACTTTCTATTTCGGAGCTTTGTCCCTTCGTTTCTTCTTCTTGCGATTGGGCATCTCTTGTAATAGTCCAGAATCCACATATATAAATTTCGGAATGAACATAGTTAATGTTCTAGGAAAGAAATGGTAATAGTACAATCTGACTTGTCAAATTACCAGAATTCAAGGAAAGATAGGACTATCAAGAAAAATATTTTCTTGATATGTTTATAGATTAGACAGAACGTAAGAGTCATGTAACATGGCACATGATGACGTTATAATCTGTGAATCATCACGTTCCATTAGAAACTCAGCATAAATTACTGTAATATAATCACATTGATCAAGTGTCATTATATTATACTAACTCATGCATCAGTTCCCAACATTACTTCAATAACATTCATATTTCAACTCGAAGGTTTCAGAATTTAGAAACTAAACAGTTTCCTTTACAATGTAATACTGATAGCACGAAGAGATAACTAATTTCGGACAAGAAGAGTTATGAAATATCCTCAGAAATATCGAAGATATTTATGATGATATTTTGGGATTTCTAAGTTCGATGGTTGATGAAGAAAGATTTTTCGCAAGATTTTAACATGAGTACGGAGCAAGATAATCGTTGAAGGTTTCATCGGATCCAGAATTACCTAGATTCTTTGAATATATGGTATGGTCCTGGTATTTGACCTTGGTCTCCTTCATGGTTTGCTCAATCTGTTTTTCAGTACCAAATTTTCTATCGAGCGTTCCTAACACTCTCTTCTTTATCATCAAACTTTTGACCGTTTAGACCATCTAAATTTTTTTTTTGTTTCCTCTGCATTTAATGCTACGATATCTGAATCATCGGTTATTATTCCGAAGTGGTTTTAAGAGAATTGTGTTTTTTAGATGATTAAACGCTGATGGTAACATGGTGGAATATGAAAGGTTCCCCAGTAATAATAAAAGAGCACGCATATATATCAAAGTTATAATAAGGTTGTTTCAAACGAAGAGTCAAAGTTGATTTACTGGAGCTGTGTCAAAATTTGCTAATTTGGAGAGGGATTGTAAAATTATTTTTGGTAATAACAACGCCAAAGGAGCTATCACAGATACGTGTTAAACGTTTACTCAGGTTCCGAGAGTTTTCAAGTGCATAACTATATGCATCAATCTCTTCTTATGTAGATGAAGTGCGATTGGTTCATCCTCTCGATTGAGGTGTTTTCAAGAATCACGAAAGATTTGAATGCAGATTGTAATCGCTGAGATACAATGAGGTTTAAGATGAGATCAAGTGGCAAACTTGAAGAATTATTTAGTTTCATATGTTATAATCAATATTTTAATTTATTTTAATTGTCCAATATCATTAGTCTACAGTCGATGGTCCACAGTTAACAGTCCAATAATTCATATATAATTTAATATATAATATTCAAATTAATTAATACGTATCGTGACCCGTGTACATGTCTCAGACTCGATCACAACTCAAACTATATATATTATTGTAGAATCAACCTCAACCCTGTATAGAGAACTCGATCATTACTGCGTATAGAGTGTCTATGGTTATTCCAAATAATATATATAAATGCGTCGATATGATATGTCAAAACCTTGTATACATGTCCCGATATTTAAAGTGCGTAAAATTAAATAACAGAAATTGAAATGACGATAAATAAAGTGCGTAAAGTAAATAACAGAAATTAAATGACGATAAATAAAATTGCGAGAATGTAAATTGCGATAAATAAAATGTAATCAGTTAGCTAGGAACAATTAGCTAGGAACAGTTAGCGTGGATTCTTAACAAAATTTCTCATAGTTAATTTGTTTGTTTCTAACAAATTTTATTTTGTCAAATATTTTCTTCATTATGCCACATGTTGGATTCTGATAAATCAAAATCCCAATATGAAATTGGATGAATATGGTTATTCTGTGGTGAACGGATTCGTATCTTTGTAGATGTAAGTAGGATAGTAAATGAATGTTGAATCAGATTTGAAAGAATGTACAGTGTACTTATTAATGTGAAATCAAAATATTCCTCGGGTATTACCTACCCGTTAAAATATTTTCACCATTATTAGTTTGTACGAAAATTTTTTTAATTACAATCTTTATGAAAACACATATACATATATATTTTCTTCAGATGTAATCATGAATTTAATGAGTCAATATGATATTAAACTCATTTATTTTACCGTTAGAATAAGAATATATAATCTCTAAATATTAGAGATTACATAATCGCCATGTCGAACGAAGATAAATGATGTAGAATGATATGTAGAATGCTAATTATACTCGAGGTACAGAATGAAATGTTGAGGCATGGATTGTTGATGGTACTGGTGCTGTTATTGATGGTACTGTAGATACAGATACTGGTGATGTTGCTGAAGCTGGTACATTTTGCACCATACTCTCCAAATTGATTACTCGAGCGCGAAGTTCGTTTACTTCTTCCATTATTCCAGAGTGATTGTCGGTCGGAACGAGCGAATGAATAAGATCTAGAATTGTGGATAGAATATAATCGTTGTGGGATATCCTGGCAATGAGAGTGAATATGGTGTTTCGAATAGAATCACCGGTAAGTGCTTCAGATTCTTCACTAAGAGGTGAATTCGGTTGATGAAAAGGATCACCTTCTTCTTGTCTCCAATGATTAAGTAGACTACGAACCCATCAGATGAATTGATGATGGCCGATTGATTGATCCATTCCGGTTATACTGCTTTCGGAGCTCAAGTGTGTTTCCACATTGGAATAACTGTCGGAATAACTATCGGAATAGTTATCGGAATCTGAAGGACTCGAACTGGTTGAGGGATTCATCTCGTACGATCAAATGAAGGATTTTTGATAAGAAATAGATTATAGGATGTAGATTAGTACCCGACAATACATAGTTTACATATGCATATATAATACTAAAATTCCATAAGTTACGAAAGAATCTACGGAAGCTATCTGGCAAAGGTAACAATAACAGAAATGCTAAGATATGAATTTATCTATACACTGTCTATGCAATAGAGGCAGTAAGACGTGTCTAGACTAAGAATGATAAGCAGGTAATTTCCTAAGGATGATAAGCGGATGATTTTCGACACGAAATGATAAGCAAAACTTTTGACATGCAGACACGGTCGAAGTCCAGACTCACTAATGCATCCTAACGACTTATCAGTTAGACACACTAATGCAGACATGGTTCGCTAAGACCACCGCTCTGATACCAACTGAAAGGACCCGTCCTAATCCATCCGGACAAAGTCCACATCGATTACAAACGATTCACAATAGTTGATTACATCGCGAGGTACTTGACCTCTATATGATACATTTTTCAAACATTGCATTCGTTTTGAAAACACAAACTTCCTTACATCGAAAATTGACGATATGCATACCATTTCATAATATATCTAATTATAATTATTTTAATAATAATCTTGATGAACTCGACGACTCGAATGCAACGTCTTTTGAAATATGTCATGAATGATTCCAAGTAATATCTTTAAAGTGAGCAAATGCACAGCGGAAGATTTCTTTCATACCTGAGAATAAACATGCTTTAAAGTGTCAACCAAAAGGTTGGTGAGTTCATTAGTTTAACATAAATAATCAGTTCCATCATTTTAATAGACCACAAGATTTTCACATCTCATAAATAAACGTCCCATGCATAGAGACAAAATATTATTCATATGGATTGAACACCTGGTAACCGACATTCACAATATGCATATAAGAATATCCCCATCATTTCGGGATCCTCCTTCGGACATGATATAAATTTCGAAGTACTAAAGCATCCGGTACTTTGAATGGGGCTTGTTGGGCCCGATAGATCTATCTTTAGAGTTCGCGTCAATTAGGGTGTCTGTTCCCTAATTCTTAGATTACCAGACTTAATAAAAAGGGGTATATTCGATTTCGGTAATTCAACCATAGAATGTAGTTTCAATTACTTGTGTCTATTTCGTAAAACATTTATAAAAAAAATTGGGCATGTATTCTCAGCCTAAAAATATAAAGGGTAAAAAGGGAAATGAAACTCACCTAATGTATTTTGTAGTAAAAATACATATGACGTCATTTAACAAGTATAGGGTTGGCCTCGGATTCACGAACGTATCAATATTGTGATTCAATATTGGAGGAAAATACGTATACGCGACGGAGATGATAAACACTAGATTGACCTCACGAGCATACCCCCGAACAATACCCATCACCTCCTTAGCTATAATCCATAATTTCCTTTACTTTAAAACCAATTTGAAAACAGTATTGAAAATCACTCGCTAATGTCTTATTACAATATATTAACACAATCATCTTGAAAGAGAAAAAAAAAATGCGGAGCACATGTAAGTGTGTGAGTGTACGAGGTGATCACAAAACAAAAAGAGAATTGAAATGAAATATTTATAATCATATTTGTCCGAACTTCACATTATGATAAAAAAAGAATTAATTAATTTTATATTAATTTTCATCATGCGTCCTTAAGTAAAATAATTGGATGTAGGTCACCAATTAGATAGGATAATGATGTGGTTTTTGGAAATATGCAATCAATAAATTCGGTGGGTCGAATTCTTTAATAACATGGCATTTACCATGTAGTAAAGTGACAATTGAGACCCAATTTAGGAACAAATTTATGACTTCTTTCCCAAAGATATTGTCGTTAAAAAAATTTAAAGTGATACTAACAATTGAAAAAAAATCACGTGAGTTAATAACAACAACAAAAGTATTTGTCCCGTGATTCATGTTTGAAATTTTAATCCTTGTATATGATATGATAGTATGAGATTGATTCAATAATGTAATTAGTTTATGTCATAATTAGATCATGAGTAGTACTATGTTTTATCCTCTAGGTGTCACGGACTTCTATTTGATGTCCCATTAGCAATAATAATATCAAAAAAAGTTTTTAGAAAAATTTCCAAAATTTAGGACAACGTCAAAATCTTTATCCTTTTCATGATGGCGAAGACAAAATTTGTTACAAGCGGTCCTAGATATTTATAAAGATTTTACACGTTTTAAAAGAGACGTATCACTCCAAATGTTATAAAAATATTTTCTAACCATATATTTTGAAACGTGGTAAAATATATTACTGTTTTGTAATATAAGTTTGTACGTTTTGTATTTGAAATCTCTTTGCAAACTTATCATTTATACTATTAGTTTTTGATTTGTTTTTCTAACTTTATATATTCAAATTACGTTATAAAATAACAAGCGTTTTAATAACAAAGTTTCTTTTAGATTGAAAAAAAACGTTTTCGTACCTTTGACACTTTGTTCTCACTAGAAGATCACTTCACCATTCCTCTCGAATATTTTTAAAAAGGAAAGACTTCTCACATCAACGTGGACCTTACATCAAAGACTTATAATAATATCACAATCCTTAAGGGACTTGATAAATATCTTTTAATTCAAACGTTTAACATTATCCTTTAACTTTGATATCTCAATATATCAAATAGATATGGAAACCAATAATTTTAATGTACGATATCATACACGTAATACTTTGTTAATGTTTTTGATATATATATATATATATATATATATATATATATATATATATATATATATATATATATATGCACATCAAGTTACATGTATCTGTTCGTGAATCGTTGGGAATAGTCGAAGTCAAATGAATGTACGAAAATAGTTCAAAAATTTTGAGACTCAACTTTACAGACTTTGCTTATCGTGTCGGAATCATATAAAGATTAAGTTTAAATTTGGTCGAAAATTTCCGGGTCGTCACATCATCGTCCTCGATGAGGTTTGCCCCACCACCCCCAATGGCACATGAGTGGCTCTGATACCATTCTGTAACACCCCAGCTTAACATGACCACAATATTGTCCGTTTTGCCCGCAGGCGCACGGCTTTTTCTTGGCGACCACACACGAGAAGCACTTTCCCAGGAGGTCACCCATCCTGGTAGTGCTCTCGCCCGAGCACGCTTAACCACAACGTACTCGCACTTCTACTCAACCTGTGATCCCAAAACGCGTTGTGTCATTTAAGCGTGAGTATTACCTTATAATCCCATGATCACTCATGTTCGTGGGCGATGTGGGATTTGCCTAGGGTGTTACAGAAGGGTTGTTCCTTTTGCCAAAGTTGCTTATTTTAGCGTTCCTTTTTTTTAAAGTTAGTTGATCTATTTTGTAAAAAGGAATATTTTTCGACATCTTTTGGTAGCATTGAAGGGTTGTTCCTTTTATGAAAGTTGCCTCTTTTATCGTTGAGGGGAAAAAAAGGTAGTTGATTTTTTTATATAAAAAAAATTCGACATCTTTTGGTAACATTGAAGGGTTGGTTCTTTTACGAAAGTTGCTTCTTTTATCGTTGGAGACAAAAAAAAAACAAAAAAAAGGTGAAATGACGGAAATACACCCGGTTACTATTGATGAATAGTGAAATAATGTTTTGTTTTTAGATAATATGTAAATTATTATTATTATTATTATTATTATTATTAACAAATAGAAGAAAGATTGTTTCTTTTATGAAAGTTGCTTCTTTTATCGTTGAGAGGAAAAAAGGTAGTTGATTTTTTTATAAAAAAAAAAATTTCGACATCTTTTGGTAACATTGAAGGGTTGGTTCTTTTACGAAAGTTGCTTCTTTTATCGTTGGAGACGAAAAAAAACAAAAAAAAAGGTGAAATGACGGAAATACACCCGGTTACTATTGATGAATAGTGAAATAGTGTTTTGTTTTTAGATAATATGTAAATTATTATTATTATTATTATTATTATTATTATTATAAACAAATAGAAGAAAGATTGTTCCTTTTATGAAAGTTGCTTCTTTTATCGTTGAGGGGAAAAAAAAGGTAGTTGATTTTTTTAAAAAAAAAAAAAAAAAATTCGACATCTTTTGGTAACATTGAAGTGTTGGTTCTTTTACGAAAGTTGCTTCTTGTATCGGTGGAGACAAAAAAAAGTGAAATGAAGAAAATACCCCTGGTTACTATTCAATAGTGAAATAGTGTTTTGTCTTTTAGATAATATGTAAATTATTATTATTATTCTTATTATTATTATTATTATATACAAATAGAAGAAAGATTATTCCTTTTATGAAAGTTGCCTCTTTTATCGTTGAGGGAAAAAAAAGGTAGTTGATTTTTTTATAAATTTTTTTTTTTGACACTTTGGTAACATTGAAGGGTTGGTTCTTTTACGAAAGTTGCTTCTTTTATCATTGGAGACAAAAAAAAACAAAAACAAAAAAAGGTGAAATGACGGAAATACCCCTGGTTACTATTGATGAATAGTGAAATAGTGTTTTTCTTTTAGATAATACTAGTTGTGGAGCCCTCGCTTCGCGTCGGGGGCTCCGTTTTGAATGCGAGTTAAAAAAAAAAAGTCTTGATCTATTTTATAAAAAAGAATTTTTTTCGACATCTAACATTGAAGAGTTGTTGTGATGCCCTGTACTAAATCATCATGTGCGGACCATCAACAACATGATCATTACAAGGTTAAGTACTATATGCGATTTCAAAAAGAATTTGCATTCATAATAAAAGTGACGTCATAACCAACGTCGAATGTTTTACATCAAAAGTATGATTCACTAAGTAGAAGCAATTAATAAGTGTATGTGACCCCAATGGTCGTTAAAAATTATCGTTTCAAAAGTACTAAAGTTTGAATGCAAAAGTAAGCATTCATGCAGTGACATCTCTAAAGCAGCGGGTGTCTACAGCAAGACTAGTATAACAGCGGAAGCAACCTTAAGTACCTGAGAAAAACATGCTTAAAAACGTCAACACAAAGGTTGGTGAGCTATAGTTTAAGTATAACAGTATGTAAGGTAGGCCACGAGATTTCAGTGCTACAAAGAGCGTTTCAAAACAGTAATTCAAATCAGTATGTTTAAGTATATGCTCAACCGTGGGCACTCGGTAACTAACTTAACGTTTAATAATATATCACCCCCTGAAAGTACACTTGGAAAGTGCGTATGTTTACGAAGTATTAAACACTCGTTGACTGCTAGCGCGACTAGCCCGAGTGGGGATGTCAAACCCTATGGATCCATATCTAAGATTCGCGTTCACGGTTCAAAAACCAATGATTAAACGTTACCGAGCTAAAGGGAATGTTTATGCCGTTGTATAACCCACACATATATAAGTTTAAGTACTCGTGCCTAGTATGTAAAACATAAAATCCGCATGTATTCTCAGCTCCTAAAATAAGTTAAAGTAAAAAGGGAATGCTATAACTCACAATGATAAAGTAGCGGTAAAGTATGACTCGGGAAATAAGCAAGTGTGTAGGTCCGGGAAGTCCTCAAACTAGGTCAAATAGTACTAAGTCAGTAAATCGTCCGAATAGGTTTAAAAGTATGTAAATAAGGTCTTAAAGGTCATCATCATTCATCATCAAACAAAAGGTGTAAAGTAAGTTTCGTTCATGAAAAGAGTTTAAAACAAAAGCTGAGTTCGGTCAGTCACCACGGCCTCTATACCTACTGAAATAAGGTAAGACTAGTGGCCATGGCTCCGTCTATGAGTCCTTTAGTTGTGGTAAAAATCCCAGAAGCAAACTCGCATTCGTTTGACCGTGGCGACGGTCTAAGTGCGAGTAGGTCAGAATTTTCAGCACAACGTTAAAAGACATAGTGACGATCGGAGGGCCATAAATCCTAAACCGTAACTCTGATTAAGACGAGTCCTAAATGAAAAGTTATCTACTCGAACAGAGCTATCTGAAAATCATCTTTACAGTAGCCCATGTTTATATATATTAATTTAGATTGATATTTACATGATTAAATGTTTCCAACATGTTAAGCAATCAAACTTGTTAAGACTTGATTAATTGAAATATGTTTCATATAGACAATTGACCACCCAAGTTGACTGGTGATTCACGAACGTTAAAACTTGTAAAAACTATATGATGACATATATATGGATATATATATAGTTAACATGATACTATGATAAGTAAACATATCATTAAGTATATTAACAATGAACTACATATGTAAAAACAAGACTACTAACTTAATGATTTTTAAACGAGACATATATGTAACGATTATCGTTGTAAAGACATTTAATGTATATATATCATATTAAGAGATATTCATACATGATAATATCATGATAATATAATAATTTAAAATCTCATTTGATATTATAAATATTGGGTTAACAACATTTAACAAGATCGTTAACCTAAAGGTTTCAAAACAACACTTACATGTAACGACTAACGATGACTTAACGACTCAGTTAAAATGTATATACATGTAGTGTTTTAATATGTATTTATACACTTTTGAAAGACTTCAATACACTTATCAAAATACTTCTACTTAACAAAAATGCTTACAATTACATCCTCGTTCAGTTTCATCAACAATTCTACTCGTATGCACCCGTATTCGTACTCGTACAATACACAGCTTTTATATGTATGTACTATTGGTATATACACTCCAATGATCAGCTCTTAGCAGCCCATGTGAGTCAC
The DNA here is from genome assembly GCF_046630445.1 of Rutidosis leptorrhynchoides. Taxonomy (NCBI): domain Eukaryota; kingdom Viridiplantae; phylum Streptophyta; class Magnoliopsida; order Asterales; family Asteraceae; genus Rutidosis; species Rutidosis leptorrhynchoides. Next base: position 167,924,607 of record NC_092343.1, read on the forward strand.
CTAACACATGTGGGAACCATCATTTGGCAACTAGCATGAAATATCTCATAAAATTACAAAAATATGAGTAATCATTCATGACTTATTTACATGAAAACAAAATTACATATCCTTTATATCTAATCCATACACCAACGATCAAAAACACCTACAAACACTTTCATTCTTCAATTTTCTTCATCTAATTGATCTCTCTCAAGTTCTATCTTCAAGTTCTAAGTGTTCTTCATAAATTCTACAAGTTCTAGTTACATAAAATCAAGAATACTTTCAAGTTTGCTAGCTCACTTCCAATCTTGTAAGGTGATCATCCAACCTCAAGAAATCTTTTTTTCTTACAGTAGGTTATCATTCTAATACAAGGTAATAATCATATTCAAACTTTGGTTCAATTTCTATAACTATAACAATCTTATTTCAAGTGATGATCTTACTTGAACTTGTTTTCGTGTCATGATTCTGCTTCAAGAACTTCGAGCCATCCAAGGATCCGTTGAAGCTAGATCCATTTTTCTCTTTTCCAGTAGGTTTATCCAAGGAACTTAAGGTAGTAATGATGTTCATAACATCATTCGATTCATACATATAAAGCTATCTTATTCGAAGGTTTAAACTTGTAATCACTAGAACATAGTTTAGTTAATTCTAAACTTGTTCGCAAACAAAAGTTAATCCTTCTAACTTGACTTTTAAAATCAACTAAACACATGTTCTATATCTATATGATATGCTAACTTAATGATTTAAAACCTGGAAACACGAAAAACACCGTAAAACCGGATTTACGCCGTCGTAGTAACACCGCTGGCTGTTTTGGGTTAGTTAATTAAAAACTATGATAAACTTTGATTTAAAAGTTGTTATTCTGAGAAAATGATTTTTATTATGAACATGAAACTATATCCCAAAATTATGGTTAAACTCAAAGTGGAAGTATGTTTTCCAAAAATGGTCATCTAGACGTCGTTCTTTCGACTGAAATGACTACCTTTACAAAAACTACTTGTAACTTATTTTTCTGACTATAAACCTATACTTTTTCTGTTTAGATTCATAAAATATAGTTCAATATGAAACCATAGCAATTTGATTCACTCAAAACGGATTAAAAATGAAGAAGTTATGGGTAAAACAAGATTGGATAATTTTTCTCATTTTAGCTACGTGAAAATTGGTAACAAATCTATTCCAACCATAACTTAATCAACTTGTATTGTATATTATGTAATCTTGAGATACCATAGACACGTATACACTGTTTAGACCTATCATGTCGACACATCTATATATATTTCGGAACAACCATAGACACTCTATATGTGAATGTTGGAGTTAGCTATACAGGGTTGAGGTTGATTCCAAAATATATATAGTTTGAGTTGTGATCAATACTGAGATACGTATACACTGGGTCGTGGATTGATTCAAGATAATATTTATCGATTTATTTCTGTACATCTAACTGTGGACAACTAGTTGTAGGTTACTAACGAGGACAGCTGACTTAATAAACTTAAAACATCAAAATATATTAAAAGTGTTGTAAATATATTTTGAACATACTTTGATATATATGTATATATTGTTATAGGTTCGTGAATCAACCAGTAGCCAAGTCTTACTTCCCGACGAAGTAAAAATCTGTGAAAGTGAGTTATAGTCCCACTTTTAAAATCTAATATTTTTGGGATGAGAATACATGCAGGTTTTATAAATGATTTACAAAATAGACACAAGTACGTGAAACTACATTCTATGGTTGAATTATCGAAATCGAATATGCCCCTTTTTATTAAGTCTGGTAATCTAAGAATTAGGGAACAGACACCCTAATTGACGCGAATCCTAAAGATAGATCTATTGGGCCTAACAAACCCCATCCAAAGTACCGGATGCTTTAGTACTTCGAAATTTATATCATATCCGAAGGGTGTCCCGGAATGATGGGGATATTTTTATATATGCATCTTGTTAATGTCGGTTACCAGGTGTTCACCATATGAATGATTTTTATCTCTATGTATGGGATATGTATTGAAATATGAAATCTTGTGGTCTATTGTTACGATTTGATATATATAGGTTAAACCTATAACTCACCAACATTTTTGTTGACGTTTAAAGCATGTTTATTCTCAGGTGAATACTAAGAGCTTCCGCTGTTGCATACTAAAATAAGGACAAGATTTGGAGTCCATGTTTGTATGATATTGTGTAAAAACTGCATTCAAGAAACTAATTTCGATGTAAAATATTTGTATTGTAAACCATTATGTAATGGTCGTGTGTAAACAGGATATTTTAGATTATCATTATTTGATAATCTACGTAAAGCTTTTTAAACCTTTATTTATGAAATAAAGGTTATGGTTTGTTTTAAAAATGAATGCAGTCTTTGAAAAACGTCTCATATAGAGGTCAAAACCTCGCAACGAAATCAATTAATATGGAACGTTTTTAATCAATAAGAACGGGACATTTCAGTTGGTATCAGAGCGTTGGTCTTAGAGAACCAGAAAATTTGCATTAGTGTGTCTTATCGAGTTTGTTAGGATGCATTAGTGAGTCTGGACTTCGACCGTGTTTTCTTTAAAAATGATTGCTTAACATTTTTGTTGGAAACTATATATTATTAACATGTATATATTATGTGATATATTAATCTCTTAACATGTTTGATATTGTGTGATAGATGTCTACCTCTAGCACAAATCCCATTGACTCACCTAATAATAACGAAGAGTCGAATATATATTGGACTGATTCACAAGTTCCCGAAGAAGAACCGGAAGAAGAATCTAAACCGAAAGAAGAATCAGAACCGGAAGAGGAGGAACTGGAGGAGGAAATATAACCGGTGGGGGAAATAATAAAACGGTTAAGTAAAATAAAATCCTCAACCAACCGACCAAGGTTAATTATGATCAATGGTGTTTCCGCCAAGGAAGCAAAATATTGGGAGGATTACCAATTCTCCGATGAATCGGATTCCGACGAGAATTCCGATGATGTTATAGAAATTACCCCAACTGAATTTAAAAAGGCAAAAGAAAATAATAAGGGAAAGGGCATAAAAATAGAGAAATCTAATTCCAACCCCGATGAACTTTATATGTATCGTCAACCCCCGAAGCCCTTAAGTTGTAACAATGACCCGGGAACCTCTAAACCACCAGGTTTTTCTAAACCGTTGTGGAAAACGACAGCTCGTATTAGGGGAACATCATATATCCCTAGAAATTTGGCAAAACGAACCAAAACCGAAGAAGAAGAAGAAACGAGCGAGTCGGAATAAGATAGTTGTATTCGTGTGGTGTAATATATGTAATATAGTGTGCTTATGCTTTATGATATATGTAAAAATTGCTTGTATTAATAAGTATTTTTTTTATGAATCTAACTCTTGTCTATTTTACAGTATAAAAACAAAAAATGGATAGACAACCCAATATTTTAAGAGACCTACCCGGAGACATGATTGATGAAATCTTGTCTAAAGTCGGTCAGAATTCTTCAGCACAACTATTTACGGCGAAATCAGTTTGTAAGACATTCGAAGAACGTTCCAAGAATGTCTTGGTTTATAAGAGACTTTCGTTTGAAAGATGGGGGATATCACATTGGGAAACCTATAAGTTACGATGTGTTTACTTTGACGCATATATTGCGGGGAACCCAAATGCTATTTTACGCAACGGGTTAAGAAATTATTTTGACTCAATGTATCCGAATATAGGAATTCATGATTTAGAAAAAGCGGCTAACATGCAACATAAAGAAGCATGCTATGCTTACGGGTTAGTAATGTTCGCTTCTCACCAAAGTGAGAAAAAGAACATCGGGCTACAACTATTAAACAAAACGTTCTCACAAGTGACGGAGTCGGTAATTGGGGTAAGAAATGAGGTTTTTAGGTTATTACGAGACTGTTGGTCATTACGTAACCCTCGTCCCTTTGACGACGTTACAACACGCTGTCTTATCAACGGCCATAACAGTTATGTTCCACAAGACCAAGGATGGGAAGTAGTCCTAGTAAAACCAGAATGCATGACTTGTTTCTGGACGTATGAATTACGTGTCTTTATTGCCTTTGCTGAACGACTTGTGTACTAGCTAGAATTATCTTCACAACTATCTTGTATCAAAGTTATTGTGTGCTATATTTCATGCTTTATGTAAAATAAGCGGTATTGTAAGTTTGTAAAATATTGTATAAAAGTTTGAACACGAAATATTATTATAATCAGTTTTTCATATAGAATTGTAGTAGTTGAATTGTATATTAGCTACTAAGTATGAACTTAACTGGTAGGTACTACCCGAATTTAAACTTATAAAACGCTAATATGAAGAAAAAGCTTTTATAAATGAGTTCATATTATGCTACGAAATACTATTAACTACTCTTAATATTCTGTATGATTAACTTGTTCCATTTGACTATTTTGAAGGAAATGGCACCGACTACTCGACACAACGTGAATATGAATGAAGAGGAATTCCGTACTTTTCTAGCTTCAAACATAGCCGCAGTATACGCTGCGCTACATACCAACAATAACCTTAGATCTAGCAGTACAGGAAATCGTGTAGGATGCACCTACAAAGAATTCACTGCCTGCAAACCTTTGGAATTTGATGGAACCGAAGGACCGATCGGATTGAAACGGTGGACCGTGAAGGTCGAATCGGTGTTTGCCATAAGTAAGTGTACTGAAGAGGACAAAGTGAAGTACACTACGCATACCTTCACAGGTTCTGCGTTAACATGGTGGAATACCTATCTAGAGCAAGTGGGACAAGATGATGCGTACGCACTACCGTGGTCAGCATTCAAGCACTTGATGAACGAGAAGTACCGTCCCAGAACCGAGGTCAATAAGCTCAAGACAGAACTTAGAGGGTTATGAACCCAAGGATTTGATATTACCACGTACGAAAGACGATTCACAGAATTGTGCCTATTGTGTCCGGGAGCGTTCGAAGATGAGGAAGAGAAGATCGACACGTTTGTGAAAGGATTACCGGAAAGAATCCAAGAAGATATAAGTTCACACGAGCCCGCCTCCATACAACAGGCATGTAGAATGGCTCACAAACTAGTGAACCAGATTGAGAAAAGAATTAAAGAACAGACGGCTGAAGAGGCCGATGTGAAGCAAGTCAAAAGAAAGTGGGAGGAAAACGGTGATAAGAATCACCAATACAACAACAACAGCAATTACAACAATAATCGCAACAATTATCCCAACAATCGCAACATCAATCGCAACTACAACAAACGGCCCAACAACAACAACAACAATAACAACAACAACAACAACAGCAACTACAACAATCATCCCAACAACAATAATAACCGCAACAACAACAACAATCAGAAGCAGCTATGCCAAAGGTGTGAAAAGTATCACTTGGGGTTCTGCACCAAATTTTGCAACAAGTGTAAAAGAAATGGTCATAGCGCGGCGAAGTGTGAGGTCTACTGACCAGGGGTTAATAGAACGAAAGGAAAAAATGGTGTCGGAACGAGTAATGGCGGAGCAAGTAGTGTCGGAGCAAGTTATGCCAATGTAGTTTGTTATAAATGTGGAAAACCGGGCCACATTATTAGAAATTGCCAGAACCAGGAGAACACGAATGGACAAGGCCGCGGAAGAGTTTTCAATATTAATGCGGCAGAGGCACAGGAAGACCCGGAGCTTGTTACGGGTACGTTTCTTATTGACAATAAATCTGCTTACGTTTTATTTGATTCGGGTGCGGATAGAAGCTATATGAGTAGAGATTTTTGTGCTAAATTAAGTTGTCCATTGACGCCGTTGGATAGTAAATTTTTACTTGAATTAGCAAACGGTAAATTAGTTTCAGCAGATAATATATGCCGGAATCGAGAAATTAAATTGGGTAGCGAAATATTTAAGATTGATTTGATACCAGTAGAGTTAGGGAGTTTTGATGTAATAGTTGGCATGGACTGGCTGAAGAAGGTGAAAGCAGAGATCGTATGTTATAAAAATGCAATTCGCATTGTACGGGAAGAAGGAGAACCCTTAATGGTGTACGTAGAAAAGGGCAACATGAAGCTACATCTTATTAGTAATTTGAAGGCACAAAAACTAATAAGAAAAGGTTGCTATGCTGTTCTAGCACACGTCGAGAAAGTACAAACTGAAGAAAAGAGCATCAATGATGTTTCCGTCGCAAAAGAATTTCCCGATGTATTTCTGAAAGAATTACCGGGACTACCTCCACATCGATCTGTTGAATTTCAAATAGATCTTGTACCAGGAGCTGCACCAATAGCTCGTGCTCCTTATAGACTCGCACCCAGTGAGATGAAAGAACTGCAAAGCCAACTGTAAGAACTATTAGAACGTGGTTTCATTCGACCAAGCACATCACCGTGGGGAGCTCCTGTTTTGTTTGTCAAGAAGAAAGATGGTACATTCAGGTTGTGTATCGACTACCGAGAGTTGAACAAACTTACCATCAAGAACCGCTACCCACTACCGAGAATCGACGACTTATTTGATCAACTACAAGGCTCGTCTGTTTATTCAAAGATTGACTTACGTTGCGGGTGAAAGAAGATGATATTCCAAAGACTGCTTTCAGAACACGTTACGGTCATTACGAGTTTATGGTCATGCCATTTGGTTTAACTAATGCACCAGCTGTGTTCATGGACCTTATGAACCGAGTGTGTGGACCATACCTTGACAAGTTTGTCATTGTTTTCATTGATGACATACTTATTTACTCAAAGAATGACCAAGAACACGGTGAACATTTGAGAAAGGTGTTAGAAGTATTGAAGAAGGAAGAATTGTACGCTAAGTTTTCAAAGTGTGCATTTTGGTTGGAAGAAGTTCAATTCCTCGGTCACATAGTGAACAAAGAAGGTATTAAGGTGGATCCGGCAAAGATAGAAACTGTTGAAAAGTGGGAAACCCCGAAAACTCCGAAACACATACGCCAGTTTTTAGGACTAGCTGGTTACTACAGAAGGTTCATCCAAGAGTTTTCCAGAATAGCAAAACCCTTGACTGCATTAACGCATAAAGGGAATAAATTTGAATGGAATGATGAACAAGAGAAAGCGTTTCAGTTATTGAAGAAAAAGCTAACTACGGCACATATATTGTCATTGCCTGAAGGGAATGATGATTTTGTGATTTATTGTGACGCATCAAAGCAAGGTCTCGGTTGTGTATTAATGCAACGAACGAAGGTGATTGCTTATGCGTCTAGACAATTGAAGATTCACGAACAAAATTATACGACGCATGATTTGGAATTAGGCGCGGTTGTTTTTGCATTAAAGACTTGGAGGCACTACTTATATGGGGTCAAAAGTATTATATATACCGACCACAAAAGTCTTCAACACATATTTAATCAGAAACAACTGAATATGAGGCAGCGTAGGTGGATTGAATTGTTGAATGATTACGACTTTGAGATTTGTTACCACCCGGGGAAGGCAAATGTGGTAGCCGATGCCTTGAGCAGGAAGGACAGAGAACCCATTCGAGTAAAATCTATGAATATAATGATTCATAATAACCTTACTACTCAAATAAAGGAGGCGCAACAAGGAGTTTTAAAAGAGGGAAATTTAAAGGATGAAATACCCAAAGGATCGGAGAAGCATCTTAATATTCGGGAAGACGGAACCTGGTATAGGGCTGAAAGGATTTGGGTACCAAAATTTGGAGATATGAGAGAAATGGTACTTAGAGAAGCTCATAAAACCAGATACTCAATACATCCTGGAACGGGGAAGATGTACAAGGATCTCAAGAAACATTTTTGGTGGCCGGGTATGAAAGCCAATGTTGCTAAATATGTAGGAGAATGTTTGACGTGTTCTAAGGTCAAAGCTGAGCATCAGAAACCATCAGGTCTACTTCAACAACCCAAAATCCCGGAATGGAAATGGAAAAACATTACCATGGATTTCATCACTAAATTGCCAAGGACTGCAAGTGGTTTTGATACTATTTGGGTAATAGTTGATCGTCTCACCAAATCAGCACACTTCCTGCCAATAAGAGAAGATGAAAAGATGGAGAAGTTAGCACGACTGTATTTGAAGGAAGTCGTCTCCAGACATGGAATACCAATCTCTATTATCTCTTATAGGGATGGCAGATTTATTTCAAGATTCTGGCAGACATTACAGCAAGCATTAGGAACTCGTCTAGACATGAGTACTGCCTATCATCCACAAACTGATGGGCAGAGCGAAAGGACGATACAAACGCTTGAAGACATGCTACGAGCATGTGTTATTGATTTCGGAAACAGTTGGGATCGACATCTACCGTTAGCAGAATTTTCCTACAACAACAGCTACCATTCAAGCATTGAGATGGCGTCGTTTGAAGCACTTTATGGTAGAAAGTGCAGGTCTCCGATTTGTTGGAGTGAAGTGGGGGATAGACAGATTACGGGTCCGGAGATTATACAAGAAACTACCGAGAAGATCATCCAAATTCAACAACGGTTGAAAACCGCCCAAAGTCGACAAAAGAGCTACGCTGACATTAAAAGAAAAGATATAGAATTTGAAATTGGAGAGATGGTCATGCTTAAAGTTGCACCTTGGAAAGGCGTTGTTCGATTTGGTAAACGAGGGAAATTAAATCCAAGGTATATTGGACCATTCAAGATTATTGATCGTGTTGGACCAGTAGCTTACCGACTTGAGTTACCTCAACAACTCGCGGCTGTACATAACACTTTCCACGTCTCGAATTTGAAGAAATGTTTTGCTAAAGAAGATCTCACTATTCCGTTAGATGAAATCCAAATCAACGAAAAACTTCAATTCATCGAAGAACCCGTCGAAATAATGGATCGTGAAATTTATATCATATCCGAAGGGTGTCCCGGAATGATGGGGATATTCTTATATATGCATCTTGTTAATGTCGGTTACCAGGTGTTCACCATATGAATGATTTTTATCTCTATGTATGGGATGTGTATTGAAATATGAAATCTTGTGGTCTATTGTTACGATTTGATATATATAAGTTAAACCTATAACTCACCAACATTATTGTTGACGTTTAAAGCATGTTTATTCTCATGTGAATACTAAGAGCTTCCGCTGTTGCATACTAAAATAAGGACAAGATTTGGAGTCCATGTTTGTATGATATTGTGTAAAAACTGCATTCAAGAAACTAATTTCGATGTAAAATATCTGTATTGTAAACCATTATGTAATGGTCGTGTGTAAACAGGATATTTTAGATTATCATTATTTGATAATCTACGTAAAGCTTTTTAAACCTTTATTTATGAAATAAAGGTTATGGTTTGTTTTAAAAATGAATGCAGTCTTTGAAAAACGTCTCATATAGAGGTCAAAACCTCGCAACGAAATCAATTAATATGGAACGTTTTTAATCAATAAGAATGAGACATTTCACAGGCCATACGGGTCAGACACAAAAACAGTAAAACAGTAGGGTCAGTAGGTTCTGGTGGTTCTTGGTGCTCGATGCTTATCATGGTTCTCATCCTTGATGCATATAGCTTCAAGTGTACAACTCGTTGATGTGTTTGCATCATTTTCACCAAGGTTTGACCATCATAACCCAAGTGTAAGTCTAAGACATGAAGCACAACTCACTTAAGTGTTGCAAGTGTTTTGATGAACCAAAGTTACATCAAAGTCTTAGATTCAACACATACATGAAATGTAAAAGTAATATTGAACTACAAACTTGAAAGTAAACTAACTAATCAAGATCTTAAGATGTAGAACATAGTTCTTAGTTAGATCTTGAAGATCCAAGACTCAAAAGTCTAGATCTAACATAATTGTACAAAGTTATAATTAAAGAAAGCTTACTTACATGTTCTTGAACTTTTAAAGTTAATTTTTAGTTCAAGATTAATGAGAAAGTTAACTAGTAACACTTGGCCAATCTTAACCAACAAACATGAATTTAAAGTGCATAATATAAAGAAACAAGCTAAGTAAACAAGTAACTAGTTCATGGGTTGTTCATACTTTAAAGATTCAAACCAAAGTTTGATCTTTAAGAATGTAAACTTTAAGTTTACAAACATGACTTACAAGTAATGATTCTACAACCATGAACTTAAAATCTTTTAACATATTAAGTGTAGAACATAAACTAGAAAGTTTATGTTCTTGTGTTCTTGTAAATACAAGATAGAATGAAGAATTAAACTAAAAAGTTTGATTCTTGATAACTAGTAAGTATGTAACAACAAATAAGTAAACAACTACAACAAGTAACAACAATCAAAGACAAGTGATGATGATGATTATGTATGTATATGTAAATCGGTTTTTGTAAGAAAAAGAAGAGAAGATAGTTGTTTCAAGTTACTTACAAGATGAGAGGAACAAAAAATGAATTGCAAGTAGAAGTGTGAGTTTGAAATGAGAGAGTTACAAGTGAGAAGTGATAAGCAAAATGAAACAAAAAGACCTTCTAAAGGCCTCTTGGCCGTTGGTCACCAAAAGGGGGAGGGAGGAGAGAGTTGCCCACTAGTTTGTTGCATGTTAAAGCTTAAAAGTTGGTTAAATGGGGTGGTTTCATGGGGATAAGGTGGTAACTAGATTCCTTGTGCACAAAACTAACTTAAGTCATCTAGTTAAACTTGTAAGTAATACTTACATGAAGTATTGGGCTAATAAGTCCACTAAAGAAGTAGGGTGGGCTTCATAAGTCCATTAACACTAATAAAGGCCCAAGTTCAAGTAATTAACAAGTTAATCCAATAAAAGCCCAAGTAACTAACTAATAACCTTAGTTAATTAAAATGATTAATAAAAATTAATCATGAATGTAAATCATATTCAAAAATATTATTCGTGAAAAGTTCGTGTGTCACAAAGACGAATCGGGCATTTAAATCAAGTACGGGCAATCATGGTAACATGTAAATGTAATAACATACATTTGTTTAATCACAAGTATTAATAATAATTATTATTAATAGATAACGTTGGAAAATCCAGGGTCGTTACATTACCCACCTGTTAAAGAAAATTTCATCCCGAAATTTAAGGAGTGACCAATCAATGGTAACGTATTCGAATAAAAAGGGCGTATCAAAGTTCTGTGAGACCCGTGGGCTCAGAAGTAAGTTATTTACCTTGAAAGGTACTTCGGCGTCTGAAAGTAAGAATGGGCATCTGCCGTTAATTAAGTCTCTTGTCCTAAGAGATCAACAAATTGATTATGTTTCCGATTAACCTGAATATGTCATCTGAATGTATATCCACAAAAGGAAAGGTGGTGTGTTTAGCCCTACAGGCATCTTCGGTAAGTTGGATGCGTGAAATGCACCTTGAATGATTCTAGACTCATTTAAAACATCGAGCGTTTATGTCGTAATACAAAGCTGACAGTTAGGATGGAAAACATGGTGATCACAACCATGTGATTTGATGTCTGGATAGTGTTAGCCACGGATTTTACTAACCCCCTTGGTTTCGGAAGGTGACCATAGGCATAAGGAACTCGATATTTAAGAACGTTTCATTTGAATAAGTGAATTGAAATTTTAGCTAAAAGTGACCAATCGGACTTGCAAGCCATAATTATTTATAGTGTCTTCAGGACTGTCTGAACGAACAATGAGGAATATCACCTAGTTTACCATACTGCAGGTGAACCTATCCTTGGATGAAATGAAAACACAGTTCCGTAATGTAACTTCATCCTTTCAGTTACATGTTGAAGTTAGGGTTAACGTTAACTAGAGCAACATACAGTTGCAACCAATGAAGGAAAAAAAAAATATATAGAGTATCCACATCAGTGTCGTAAATGTTTTAAGCAGTCCCCTCCCAAGGGGTAACAAGATTCATAGGTTCTCAAAGTTTCTTATGTTACATTTCCGAAAGAAAGTCGCACGTAAGGTGTGGTCATTGAACGAGAGTGAACTCTTCGAGCGGTTCGTTCTGAATCTATCCGTGTACTTAAGGGGATGTGCGGATGAGATGATACGTGAACCCTTGGTCCTAACGAATGGTTTACTCCGAGTGAAAAGAATCTCCAAAACGTAATTTCTTGTACCACAATATACTGATTCGTAGAGATGATGTTTACGAGGGTGTTGCGTTTAGTCGTGAAGTTTGGAGAGTAGAAACTCACCTAGCGCTTTTCCTACAATGAGGTGACCACTGAGTGTACTCTGGAAAACTGATTTATCGGCCCGCGTTTTTGTCATGTCTAGCTTTAAAATAACATTTTTGGGTGCAAGGATTTTCTAACAAATTTTATAAAACCGCCATCCAAAGTGGCTCAAGAGTTTTTAACAAAGATCTTAATGGTAAGTTTCATCTCTAACAGAGGGCGAGAAAAGTGTGATCCATACATGGTGTAGTCTAATATGAAAACCTTTAATAAAATCAACTAAGAGAGTTTTGAAAAACAATACCTTTAAATGTTTGTTGTGACAACGTAAACGGAACGAAGTTCCTAGTAAAGTTAGAAGTAGGTACATCGTGTACCATTTTGCACAAAACTATTTGACTTAAGTTGAATAATTCGGTAAAGGAGCGAATTTTTTTTTTAAATAATTTGAAGATATAACTTAGTATCAAAATAAGTAAGTATAAATTTATGTATGTATGATTTTATAAATCGTATAAGTGATAGAAAAGTTTTTAAATCTCGTGAGGACCGCACAAATAAACAACGGGTAAAAATTTTGATAAACATAGTTTTTCGTATTTCAAAGGTTACGAGTTGAAAAAGGTTGAGTGGAAAATCTTTGAATCATCGGGTGACCGGTTACTAGGTAATGAAAACAAATGACATAAATGTTGTTTTGGTAATTATCAGGACACAAGTCTTTGGGCCAAAATATTCACGTGCGAGGCCGTTGCTAAAAAGTGAGGTACGAAGGATAGAGCACGAGGATGAGAAGTTAATCGCTTCTTGAATTTGTAAAATGCCAAACAGGTTGTGACTAATAATGAAGTCAGAATACCGATGGTGTTAATGTTACTAAATGAGAGTTTCTTGGAATGAGTTAGGATTTAGAGTTATGTAAGAAAGAGCATTGTTCTAACTGGTGTGGTGAAATAAATCCATGGGATAACGCAATAGTTTTGAATGGTTTATATGGATGTCCGAAGGCCTTGCATGACGTGGTAGTCAGTGACTTTATCACATATACATGAATCTCTCGATTTCGAAGGTTATAAAGCCTTTATGATGTCTTGGATACGGATAAGCAACACAAATTTTATATAATAAGCAACGAAGGTTTTATAAAAATCGTTTATGGTGACAATGTAAGAGAAAGAACGAAGTTCTTAGTAAATTAGGGTTATGTATAACACGTACCGTTCAAAGTATGATATCTTTTGAATAAAAGATTTGATTTGTAAAAGTGAAGGTGAAGTTTCATATGTACTTGTCGAAAATAAGTACTCATTTACTTTATTTTATATAACGGGTACGATTTCAAAAAAAAAAAAAAAATTGCAAGAATGGCAAACAAAATAAATTTATTTTTATAAAGCTTTGAGAGGATAGCACAGTAAAAAAATAATGTGTGTAAAGTTTTGGCAAACAAAATTTCATATTCCGGAGGTTACAAGTTGGAAAAGATTGATGAGAATCGAGTAAGAGACTTTTGAAAATTTCGAGTGATATTTGAGGTAATAAAAACCATTGAATTTATATGTGTTTGACGACTATTAGTAGGACATAAGTCCTTTGACTAAAAATGCTTAAGTGTGAAGTTGTTGCTTATAAGTGAGATACGAATGGGAGAGTATGAGGATGAGAATTAACCACTTAATGATTTTAGGAAAATTTTGAACTGGTATGACTAATATCGAAGTAAGAAGGATGATGTTGTGGTTATCATCGAATAAGAAGTTTCTCGTAATAAGTTAGGATTTAGAGTTGCATAAGAATTAGTATCAAATGAGGTTCTTGGGTAATCTTTAATATAGAGTTTGAATTACTGAAGTGACGGAATGCAATTTCCTTTAAGTATCGTTGTGCAAGTCTGTCCATTGTATTGATTTCTTTCATGGCTAGAAAGTGAGCAGTTTTAGTGAGATGGTCAATAATAATCCGGATGATGTCCTAACCGCCTACCGTCTCTGGTAGTTTAGTGATGAATTTCTTCCCATTTCCATTGTGGGATTTCGGGTTATTGTCATGTAACTAATAAGGTTCAGTTTTCAGGCTACATCTCTTCCCATAATAGTTTCACCATTCTTGCGAGGTATACGAATAAATTTTTCCTTATTATAAATAATTTCCGCTTTCATCCTTGAAAGTCAGTTTGTTCCAACTATTTCATTAAAGCTTCCTAACCTGATGAACATTAGGTTAATCCCAAAGTTCATCCCAAACTATTGCATCCAATTTCCCAAATTGATGGGTGGTAGGTTAATCTTAGGGTTCATTCCAACCAATCTTATTATACTGCTGTGAAAATTTTATCAATCTTCTCAAATAACATATGCATGTATGTAGGTAACTAATCCTTCTCAACTACTACATTAAAACTCCCAAGTTTGGTTAACATGAGGTCATCTCCAAATGACCCACCTGTTAATCTTAAAGTACCACTTTAAATTATTCCTCTATCTACGCCAGCTTACCATTTGCTGGTCCTATAGAATACTTAACTCTCATGGTTGTTGATGGCTTATGGGTTTCTATCGTTCTAGTATTAAACAACTCCGAAACAATAAAACGTTGTGATGAAACGTACCCTAACCAAAATCAGGATCCATGCGAGTTTCTATAACTGAGATAACGATTGCTCTACCACAAGTTAGTACAAAGTTTTTCCTATTTGAGAACTTTTTCCTTAAATGTCCAGGGTGTCGATCTCTAATACAAATTTTTGGGTTATCAATTCTGCAATCAAGGCCCTTCTTGTACAGTATCTGGGCTACGTGGTTATTCCTTCCCTACCTTTAACAGACTATAATGCGTATGCTCAAGTGGTCCCTGCCAAAGTTTCCCTGGATCACCTCATATTCCTCATGTAGTAACATTGGAACTTCTGCATGATTAACTTCAATATAATCACGCTGGCCTGGCGTCATTATATTGTACTAAATCGTACGTTCATTCCAATATCATTTCATATGGTCAATGTAACGTGATCACTTCCAATTATACTTATTTTCATCTAACGGTGCTTTATCTATGCCATTTCAAAATAGAATCTACATAACTAATCTCACAGTTTCTCGATGTGGGTGCGTAGGTTCCGTAGATCATGCATTAATGCTTAAATGTCCCGAAGTTTCTTCAAGGGTTCGGATTCAGGTAACGTTGTTAGGTTCCTTCTAGATATTCAATCTGGGTCTTGCGTCGGGTTGTACGTGTAGTAAGTAGTAATACGATGTGTTTGAACATCAGTAGAAGATACTATGACCTTGTGAAATGAGATGTCCTCCCGACTTATTCAATGTCTAGGAGTGGTAGGGACCTAAGTGCAGAAGTGTCGTTAGATCGTCGAGCAGTGGTGAAGAATGAAAGAGTTAAGTGACGGTCATGAAAGCGTACAGAGTATGTGTCAACTGAATAATCTTCTAGATTGCGTGAAGTAATGTTTCGATCTCTGGAACGGTGGAATAGTAGTAACAGGTGGATTACACTACTAGTTCTTAGGGTTAGACGAGTGGGAAAGTAGTTCAGGAAAACATCTGAACTGGGAAGGATAAGTTCTCCAAGTCGGTATAGCGAATAGTAGGCATGTAGCAAGGGTGTAATCAGACATATCAACTACAGCTACCCAGATCGTTTACAGCAGCACGTGGAATGGCAATAGTAACAATATCATACCGAATTAACATACTAGAAGCAGATAGTAGCACGCAGTAGCGAGAATAGGCAAATGCATACAGCGAGTTTACATAGCAGTAAAAGGAAACGGTAGCATGCAGTAAGTTCATACAGCGGTAGAAGTAAGCAGTGGCATGCAGTAGTAGTAAACGATAACATGCAGTAATATAACACAGTAGCATGCAATCGAAAGGAGATAATAGCATGCAGTAGTGAAAACAAGTAGTAGCATACAGCATATAGCAGTAAAAGTAAGCAGCAGCATGCAGTAAGTTCAGTGGAAACAAGTAAACTAGCAAGTTGTAGATTAGTCCTATTAGTGAATCCTACTCGGGTCGGTCTTAGACTCACTAATGCAACCTAATTCCCTACAACCAATGCTCTGATACCAAATGTGATGCCCCGTACTAAATCATCATGTACGGACCATCAACAACAGGATCATTACAAGGTTAAGTACTATATGCGATTTTAAAAAGAGTTTGCATTCATAATAAAAGTGACGTCATAACCAACGTCGAATGTTTTACATCAAAAGTATGCTTCACTAAATAGAAGCAATTAATAAGTGTATGTGACCCCAATGGTCGTTAAAAATTATCGTTTCAAAAGTACTGAAGTTTGAATGCAAAAGTAAGCATTCATGCGGTGACATCTCTAAAGCAGCGGGTGTCTACAGCAAGACTAGTATAACAGCGAAAGCAACCTTAATTACCTGAGAAAAACATGCTTAAAAACGTCAACACAAAGGTTGGTGAGCTATAGTTTAAGTATAACAGTATGTAAGGTAGGCCACGAGATTTCAGTGCTACAAAGAGCGTTTCAAAACAGTAATCCAAATCAGTATGTTTAAGTATATGCTCAACCGTGGGCACTCGGTAACTAACTTAACGTTTAATAATATATCACCCCCTGAAAGTACACATGGAAAGTGCGTATGTTTATGAAGTATTAAACACTCGTTGACTGCTAGCGCGACTAGCCCGAGTGGGGATGTCAAACCCTATGGATCCATATCTAAGATTCGCGTTCACGGTTCAAAAACCAATGATTAAACGTTACCGAGCTAAAGGGAATGTTTATGCCGTTGTATAACCCACACATATATAAGTTTAAGTACTCGTGCCTAGTATGTAAAACATAAAATCCGCATGTATTCTCAGTTCACAAAATAAGTTAAAGTAAAAAGGGAATGCTATAACTCACAATGATAAAGTAGCGGTAAAGTATGACTCGGGAAATAAGCAAGTGTGTAGGTCCGGGAAGTCCTCAAACTAGGTCAAATAGTACTAAGTCAGTAAATCTTCCGAATAGGTTTAAAAGTATGTAAATAAGGTCTTAAAGTTCATCATCATTCATCATCAAACAAAAGGTGTAAATTAAGTTTCGTTCATGAAAAGAGTTTAAAATAAAAGCCGAGTTCGGTCAGTCACCACGGCCTCTATATCTACTGAAATAAGGTGAGACTAGTGGCCATGGCTCCATCTATGAGTCCTTTAGTTGTGGTAAAAATCCCAGAAGCAAACTCGCATTCGTTTGACCGTGGCGACGGTCTAAGTGCGAGTAGGTCAGAATTTTCAGCACAACGTTAAAAGACATAGTGACGATCGGAGGGCCATAAATCCTAAACCGTAACTCGGATTAAGACGAGTCCTAAATGAAAAGTTATCTACTCGAACAGAGATATCTGAAAATAATCTTTACAGTAGTCCAGGTCATACGGGTCAGACAAAAAAACAGTAAAACAGTAGGGTCAGTAGGTTCCGGTGGTTCTTGGTGCTCGATGCTTATCATGGTTCTCATCCTTGATGCATATAGCTTCAAGTGTACAACTCGTTGATGTGTTTGCATCATTTTCACCAAGGTTTGACCATCATAACCCAAGTGTAAATCTAAGACATGAAGCACAACTCACTTAAGTGTTGCAAGTGTTTTGATGAACCAAAGTTACATCAAAGTCTTAGATTCAACACATACATGAAATGTAAAAGTAATATTGAACTACAAACTTGAAAGTAAACTAACTAATCAAGATCTTAAGATGTAGAACATAGTTCTTAGTTAGATCTTGAAGATCCAAGACTCAAAAGTCTAGATCTAACATAATTGTACAAAGTTATAATTAAAGAAAGCTTACTTACATGTTCTTGAACTTTTAAAGTTAATTTTTAGTTCAAGATTAATGAGAAAGTTAACTAGTAACACTTGACCAATCTTAACCAACAAACATGAATTTAAAGTGCATAATATAAAGAAACAAGCTAAGTAAACAAGTAACTAGTTCATGGGTTGTTCATACTTTAAAGATTCAAACCAAAGTTTGATCTTTAAGAATGTAAACTTTAAGTTTACAAACATGACTTACAAGTAATGATTCTACAACCATGAACTTAAAATCTTTTAACATATTAAGTGTAGAACATAAACTAGAAAGTTTATGTTCTTGTGTTCTTGTAAATACAAGATAGAATGAAGAATTAAACTAAAAAGTTTGATTCTTGATAACTAGTAAGTATGTAACAACAAATAAGTAAACAACTACAACAAGTAACAACAATCAAAGACAAGTGATGATGATGTTATGTATGTATATGTAAATCGGTTTTTGTAAGAAAAAGAAGAGAAGATATTTGTTTCAAGTTACTTACAAGATGAGAGGAAAAAAAATGAATTGCAAGTAGAAGTGTGAGTTTGAAATGAGAGAGTTACAAGTGAGAAGTGATAAGCAAAATGAAACAAAAAGACCTTCTAAAGGCCTCTTGGCCGTTGGTCACCAAAAGGGGGAGGGAGGAGAGAGTTGCCCACTAGTTTGTTGCATGTTAAAGCTTAAAAGTTGGTTAAATGGGGTGGTTTCATGGGGATAAGGTGGTAACTAGATTTCTTGTGCACAAAACTAACTTAAGTCATCTAGTTAAACTTGTAAGTAATACTTACATGAAGTATTGGGCTAATAAGTCCACTAAAGAAGTAGGGTGGGCTTCATAAGTCCATTAACACTAATAAAGGCTCAAGTTCAAGTAATTAACAAGTTAATCCAATAAAAGCCCAAGTAACTAACTAATAACCTTAGTTAATTAAAATGATTAATAAAAATTAATCATGAATGTAAATCATATTCAAAAATATTATTCGTGAAAAGTTCGTGTGTCACAAAGACGAATCGGGCATTTAAATCAAGTACGAGCAATCATGGTAACATGTAAATGTAATAACATACATTTGTTTAATCACAAGTATTAATAATAATTATTATTAATAGATAACGTGGGAAAATCCAGGGTCGTTACAGTTGTTCCTTTTGTGAAAGTTGCTTCTTTTAGCGTTGATTTTTTTTCTTAAAGTTAGTTGATCTATTTTATAAAAAGAATGTTTTTCGACATCTTTTGGTAGCATTGAAGGGTTGTTCCTTTTATGAAAGTTGCCTCCTTTATCGTTGAGGAAGAAAAAAATAAAAATAAAAAAGGTTAGTTGTTTTTTTGGTAAAAAAGAATTTTTTTCGACAACTTTTGGTAACATTGAAGGGTTGGTTTATTTATGAGAGTTGCTTCTTTTATCGTTGGAGACCAAAAAGAAAAAAAAAAGAAAAAAAGAAGTGAAATGACGAAAATACCCCTAATTACTATTGATGAATAGTGCTACCGGGTTTTGTCTATTAGATATATAGATAATAATGTAAATTATTATTATTATTATTATTATTATTATTATTATTATTATTATTATTATTATTATTATTACTAGTTTATAACCCGCGAATTCGCGGGATTATACAACATAAATTATTTAAAAGAATGTTGATCGTACAATTAGTTATTTAAGTGGTCAATAAGACGTACTTTAACTGGTCATAATAAGATCAAACACATGTTATCACCTTAATCTTACAACTCATGTAAAATGGAAATTCACAATGTTGCTACACTTATTATTATACTATATACTAAATATGGACAACACCCTCCAACCACAACTCGCCACATACCCAAAAACACTGTAGCTACTGTAGCGCACTGTAGCTACAGTATTTTTTTTTTTTTGGAAATACTCCAACCACAACCTGCCACATACCCAAAAACACTGTAGCTACATTAATTTTTTTTTTATTTTTTTATTTTTGGAAATAAATGGAAAATTTTAAGAAACTTGATTGGCTCAAATTGGAAGGTGACCACTTTAACTTTCATTCTTTTATTATTTTTTTTAAAAAGGGACTAAAAGTGTTAGACAAGAAAAATGCAAGGATCAAAAATGTAAATATGTCTTTACATATGACATGCTATGCAATTCCATAACGACTACTCGATATTGGATAGTCTAAATTTAAAATTGCATATTGACAGTGTATAGCCATAATTTTAAAATTGAAAATATGGACAACACGCTCCAACCACAACCCGCCACATACCCCAAAAAACCTACTGTAGCGCACTGTAGCTACAGTAGTTTTTTTTTTTTTTTTTAATTTTAAAATTGAATTATTAATACTTGAAATCATATATATCTAATTACCATAAAAATACTCCCATTTGATTGACTCTTAAAGGCTGTGTGTTAAATAAGACTAAAACCATGTAACCATATCATAATTAATTTAGGTACACCTTATTTGTATTGTCGATATTGTTATACAAATTATAGGTGCATCTTACTTGTATTTTAAATATAGTTATATACAAAAGATCATTAGATGCGTTATACAATAGTTGATTAGTCTATGCCTTTATAATTAGAACACATTTTACCTAAAAGCTTTTTAACCGTAACGTGAAAAACGATTAACATAACGCAACGTAGTGCGTTGACCTCTACACTAGTTAAAAACAATAAATGTTCATTGATGTAATTACCTGTTTATGTTTTTACATCTATTACAAAAGACTTCACACATACAAAAAGCACTCATAGAATTAACTATCTTAAATGCAGCAGTAGAAGTGTTTTTCAATATACAAACACAATAAATGTTCCTAATTGAGGTAATTATCCGTTTACGCATATACATATACATCTATTACAAATTTTAAACAAATACTTTGATTATTGATCAGAAAATGATTGAAGTCCTATTTTGAGATGTTGCTGGTCGTATAGCAGATACATCCATTCAATTTGAGTTTTCCTTGTTACCCTTCGCCAAGAATTAACCCTTGATAGAAATAAGCGACTGCCTACACAATGTATAACCATATTTATCACTGAATGAGTTACGCGGAGTTCAAATATCTGTCTAAGCAAATAATGATACGTTAGAGAGCAAATGGAATGAATCATTTCTCTATGTGACCAACATGCTGATAATCGAACTCAATCGAATAAATGAGCTTTATTTATAGAATATGAACATTTAATAGAACTGCGATGCAGCCTTTCCTAAATTCAGTAAGTATGTACAAATATAAGAAGTTAATACCTTGGCTTGGACATATATCGTGACTTGACATAAAAATGGTGTTTCTCACCCCAACCATTAGCTAGTGGTAGGTTCGTAATTTTATCAAGGGCCTGCAAAAAGACTCAACAATAATGAATGCATATCAATCATATATATATGCATTTACCAGGTTTGTTAGACTCCAAGTTTAGTGTAATCTCATGTATTAAGCACTATTAATAAGAATTACTCTTTCAGATCTCTTATTTCCATTAGATAAGTCAACAATCTGTATCAGCTATGGATGAAGAATATTTATAACATAAATTTAAGTATAATGCACTTGCAATGTTGCTAATATATCATTAATCACCAAATAAAATTAACATATAAATAAAAGCTTAGAGTACATTCAAATAAAATTTGTGATAGTCTAAATAGGAGGGGAGGACTTTAACTCAGTTGCGTTAAAATGGGAAGTTTGGGTTATATATTAAGTTGATAACAGAGCAAATGGATAAATTTAGAACATTTATCTAAGAAGCAAATGGGTCGAACAGTTAAAAGTCCAGCAAACGATACTATAAGTGTTTACAACCTCCTAATTGTTTAAAAAAGTAGATCATTAGTTTAGAATAGATTCTGTAATCATGATAATTGAAGTGGATTACCCAAGTTTTGTACTTCGGCAGGCGTAGCACGGTGATTTCGTAGCTTGTAAGGAACCACAAGGATTGTAGAAATAGCCATTTAGCATGTAGGAAAATTGCCCATTTAATCGAGATTTGAGTCTGCAACATAAAATCAAAGAGAAAAATACATGTGAGATAAATTGAAGATTAAATAGAGACCCATTTGGTAATACTTGTGATTAAATCTAAACTGGGCAGACCCATTTCAACTTTTTTAGTATGTTACAAAATTGTTATATGTTGCTACCTATGGAAGATAAATGCATTATAAATGAACATACTAACCTCCATGTGGTCCGCGCGGTCAGCCACCTACTCACATAGCCATAACTTTTCGTATACTTGGTGTATCCGTTCCAAGTGAACTGTTACCTCTAAGCTTCATAAATAAAACCAACTATGTCCTATATTATGTTTGCAAAAGAAAACAAATAGCATCAATATTAGCTGGATGTGGCAATTTTGACCCACTGATTTATAGAAAGGGACGTTTTGATCATTGTATTATCCAAAATGGGTCAAATCAGAGAACCTGTAGATAATGTTTTGAACATTCCAACTTCTATCCCTTTAGCATTAATGCCCATTATCTGCTTTGCACACTCTAATATCACCTCTTTAACCGAGCTAACTTCATATTGTTGAATGAGAATAAAATTACCTATTTGATCCTCTAATTTTACACATATAGAGACAACATATAGAGACAGCATCTCTTGCAAATTGTGTTTTCATTTCTTTGTTTTCCAAACTTGCAAGCTAAAATAGGTACACGTAGTATTACCTTTGAATGAAACATTCCAAGTTCTGTTTTTTCAAACTTGCAAGCTAAAATAGGTACATGTAGTATTACCTTATAATGAAACCTTCCTAATTCAGTAAAACTTGACAATATCAATATTGTCAAACTGAGATAATTGGAGAAAGAAGTCGTTATATAGGCATTTGCCTTGTTTTTGCATAAGCTGAACCAAAAACATCTAAATGATTACTACGCAACCTTGCTGGCATATAACTAAAAGTCACAGCTAACTAAAACTCGCAAATAAGTCCGACTTACGAACGATATCCAGAAATATTGTTTTACAAAATAATCATAAAATATTAACTAAAACAGCAACTAAAAATTCAATAGGTTAACGTACCTTGTCAGCAGTTTGATGCCAATTCTGGTTTTTTTTCATTAACACCCAGCTTCATGCTCATTTCCGAGTACCTACGGATAATAATTGTCTTTTAAACTGAACCCTTAAATGATTTCTGAAACATAAGTCATGGATCATTAATCAGGTATTTGTTAAGAATGAAACAAAATTAATTGAATGAAATGATCGTAGTTACTGAAGGTACTTTAGACGTGATTAATAGCTAAACATCTTCATTGAATTCCCTAACCTGTCCAAAACATAAGCCAAACCTTGAATTAGAACCTGTGAGACCAAACGTTGAATTAGAATCTGTGAAAGTAATTATGAACTTGGAAAAGCTCCAAAAATCACAATTGAATCCCCTTGACACCTGAAAATAACTTTGAACATGAATCGGCAAATAAAACCTCATATTGAAAAATTTCTGCCTTCATCAGGTTATGTGTTAACAAAGAATCATGAACAATTACATTCAAAAAAGAAAAAACTGAGTGATGAAACCCAAATGGGAAAAAAAAAAAAAAAAACACGACATTTAACTGGATGAAGTGAAATTCCACGTATGCATCTTGAGTAATTAACTGGACCAGAAAAACTCAATTTAAGAAACCTGAATGACCAAAAAAACAACAACAATCTTTATAAACACAAATAATCATCAAATCAATAAAAGAAAGGGGAAGGCATTTCAATGTGATTTATCCAAAACCCTAAAACACTAAAGGATCTTACAATTTGGGCTTGTGATATTGTGGGGGAAGGCATTTCAATGTGATTTATCCAAAACCCTAAAACACTAAAGGATCTTACAATTTGGGCTTGTGATATTGTGGATATCAATGAAATCCGTTAGGGCACCACATCAACTTTATGAAACGTTTTATCTGTGAATGACTTTAATCGAGCTTCCAAATAGAAAAAATGTTATAATTGCGGTTAGGTTAAAATGAGCAAAGGAAAAGGAAGTGCCTTCATTACAATTAATATTCAAAAATTGCAGTACGTACTTGTTTGAGATGGAAGAGGTGAATAAGAACCCTAATTGCATCTGATATCATCTCGATACTTAAAATTCTTTTGCGAACCCTAATTCTTTTTGGTGGGATGCTTTGATAGAATAACTTTGGCCGCGTTATTGGGATAATGGTTTCATGTTGAAGCCATGAAGACGATTCATGTGGAAGCTTTTTGAATGGGTATCATCGTGAATCCCTAATGTTTAATCGGTTATTGAAATTGAATTGATTTGTGGTAGACATCTTCATCGTCGATACAATATGTTCGTTAATTAGAAGGTATAATTGAAATCTAGGGTTTGGTAGATCAATGTTTATGTAAATTTTAGTATTACGGAGTATCTATTTTTTAATTATTAGAAGGGTAATTTAGTCATCAAAAACTAATTAATGTGATTATGAGGTCATAATGTTGATTAGAAAATTTAGATGGTCAAGATTATAGTTGTTAATGACAATGAAAAGCTAAGATTAGTGATTTGAATTTAAGATGATCTATTTTTAGCTTTATTATTATAATATAAAGAGATTATTATTATTATTACTATTATTATTACTATTATTATTACTATTATTTTGTGATTTAGATAACGCCTATAACAAAGTAAATAAAAAAGGAACAAATATACAGACGAACGTGTAGTAAGGCTCAGTACCAGTAAATAACTCAGGCTAACCGAGCGAAATATAACTAAAGTGGAACCGTACGCAACAGGAGAAAAAACAACCCCACAACAATACAATCAAGGCAACAAGAAATACTAGTCTAGATCAACAAACAAGATCAAAGCAACAACACAACACTATATCGCTAAACAACAACGAAACTGATATTCACAAAAAGAAAAGACAAACTACCTAGAGACCGTTATTCCCTTCTTACATTTAGAGATCGGTTTCACAACGTTACCATCGACCTTCATACCAACAAACGGCTTGCCCGAGCGATTTTCCTATGCATTACCAATGAGGGAACCCGACGACTATGAAAAATGTATGCGTATCATTATTAGCGCTAGGAGTCTTTCGATAGCACGTGCCACGTGTTATGTATATTATTTACAAACAAATTAATGTAAGGAATTATGTGATTAATAGTCAATACAACATCGAGCAGTTTTCTAACATTTAGTCTCCAACTAAGTCATTGCCTCGACAAGTTTGCTGATATTGATATCGTATTTCAATTGAGTTTATAGGAACATAAGGAGTGTGTTAGTTCACCATAGAGCGCATTGTGATTGCGTCGACCACTCACGGAAAACGTTTGGGGCGGCATTCCTACTGCGTTCTAACTTCTTTTTTTTTTTTCCAACAAAATCACATAAAAGGGTAAAACTATATTTTTATCCCATTCATATTGTCAATTGAAAATGTGGATCAAACATATGTTTAGTGGCCCCCTTGAAAGTTCGATTTGTTATGGTCTTTTGACTCAAAAACACATGAACAATCGAAACAATTACCTTACCTTATAGGCTTATACTATAAATTAAGCCAACAGTAAGATAATATTTAAACTAAGTCAATATCCATACTGACTAATTTTAGTATCCGGATATGCACCAATCTATTTGCATATATCGTCCTGATCATAGTCTTGAGTAGCAGGAACAAATTGTGACGTCTCGAGCAGCCGTAATATCTGCATTGAAAGTGAACTACAATCAGAATTCAGGTAAACACAAAAAAATAAAAAAATAAAATAAAAAAGATGATTTGACTTATGGTAGAACAGACGTTCCCTACTTGTGCCTCAATTTTCAAATCAACAAAACGATCAGCTTCCGTTTTGCCTATATTTATAATCTCTGTAGCAGCACCAGCATCACGAGCTTCACTTTGGTATACTATCACCAAAAAATACAACCTTCAAAACAGGACAGAGTATAACATCCAGTAATATTTACACATCATTAGATTAAAATGGAGATACTCTTGGATACTGGAAATCGCTTAGTTTGGGTTTTAAGGTTCCATTACATCGAGAGCATGTTGGTATGTGGAGTTTTGATTCCCAGAATTTTTTTATCAATTTCGATATCAGCATTAGGCCTCTTCTTCATCCCTAAACTCTCATCTGATTTTGTAGAAGTAAGACTTTATATAGCTTTGGGCCACTGCACACTAAAGAATCATATCACAATACATAAAGAAGAACGTTTTCCCTGAGATTAGTGAATTCACAATAGATAGAATGCATCAAGTTTAAACGTTCAGACCTTTAAATTTAGAGAATTCA
Organism: Rutidosis leptorrhynchoides; assembly: GCF_046630445.1. Taxonomy (NCBI): domain Eukaryota; kingdom Viridiplantae; phylum Streptophyta; class Magnoliopsida; order Asterales; family Asteraceae; genus Rutidosis; species Rutidosis leptorrhynchoides. The sequence goes on from NC_092343.1 coordinate 167,950,909, forward strand.
GTTGGCCTTGAAACTTTTCTCGTGAAAAAAGAAAAGCCACATTGTACACAAGTAACTGTAGGATTAATGTGCAAGGTACAACATATAACTATATGGCCAACCTCATTTGAGCCTTCGGGGTCACACACATATACACCGAGAAGTCAAATAAAATATATATATGATGTATATATATTACTCAAGTAACAAAATAGTAAATCGAAATTAATTCATTTACTATTCATATGAATAGTAAATGAAACGAAATTAATTAATTTACTATTCACATGAAAGCGGGCATGATAGAAATTATTAATTATAAGTTACATAATATACCCCTAAAGTATTTGAGAAATACGACTTTGAAAAAGAAAATTACAAAAGAAGTTAAAACGTGTAAATCATAAATACCACTTTCAAAAAGAAAAATATATCCGTGATCCAAATTGATTGATACTCTTTACTTTACTTCATATTATATATATGGACGATAGAATTGAAAAGAGAGGTAGTAAGAAAAAATAACATTGTTTCATACAGAGTTACATTTTGGATTCATAATATTAATCAAAGGTTGATTAATTATTACTTGAGTTTGGACTAGCATCCATTGACGTTGTTTGAAGTGTAGTGTGGACTATCCTAAGAGACGGTCATACTTTTGATCGTAAGTTCCTCTCCGTCTCATCAATTTCTCCAAAAAAGGTATATCGTTAACTCCTCTTTTGTTTTATATTCATGACAATTATTATGGTGTAATTGGATCATTGGGATAAATTAATCGTGTGCATGTTTCATTAAATATATGAATATATATAATCTTGTAAATGTTTTTATAAAATAATAAAATATTATTATTTTAACTATCCGCTGCGTTAATCTGAAATTGGTAAAAGTACACACGGTTTTCCAACAGTGGTATCCGAGCCGCTTTTACACCATCTTAATTGTCGCGTGATTTTCTTTAGATTTAGCTTTGTGGTGAATTGGTAACAGTCAAAACCTTTATGGTTTTGAAAGTCAACTTTGTTGATTACCTCATGACGCACGAATAAGATCTGAAAAAAAATCACTGTTATAAATTTTGAATTTATTTGTTATGGCTTGAATATTTATTATAATTGTTGATTGTTTTATCCCATGGTTATACACATGCACTGTAACCATGGACAAGCCATATTTATGTTTTAATAATGTAGTTATTAAAATTGTGATTGCACACATAGCTCATAATGCCCCGACCTATGTATGATTGTTTTGATTGTTGATTACAGCAATATTATGTCATGTTGATTATTTGTATTATTAGAAAGGCCATTATGAAGCCAAAGTTCTATTATATTTATTTTTCATTTTCATAGTATTGTATTTAAGTTTATTTCAATTTGTAAAAGTACTAGTTTAGTTGTATTTTCAAATTTAAATAAATGTAACAAGATGAAGATTGAAAATAAAATACAACATGCTTTTGGCTTAGAAGATGGCGAACAGGTCAAGTTGACAACGATGGCGTTTGTCAAGTTTTCACTTGATTCTTGAATCAAGTGGGAGCTACGATATTACCCTTAGTTTGACCTCTTAATCCCATGTCGGCTCATGGGATCAAGCATAGGCTTTTTGGGCTAGGCTATGTGTGTGTGATGCATGGTATGGTTGTGTTTTTATTTTTACGCATTTATATTTAATTGTTGATTATAATATATGCTAAATGTTTTTGATGAAAACATCAAATAAAACTAGTAACGAGTTTCAAAGGTTAAAATTGATGATTTTAAAAAGTTAAACTCTAATGAGTTTAAAGTTAAATATTTTTTTTTGAAACTCAAATAATATATATATATATATATATATATATATATATATATATATATATATATATATATATATATATATATATATATATGGGCGACATCTTTTAAAACTGTTTTAAAACGATACACGTTTGTGTATTTGTTACTTTTATATATAAAATAAATAACAAACTAGACGCATAAACACGATCGACATATATAAAACTGGTTAAAATGATTTTTAACAAATAGTGTAGCGAATCTTGTGTGCATGCATTATTCGTTAACACAAACTTTTTTTTTAAAAAAAATACCCGCCAAATTTAAGTCATGCCATCCAATGAGCTTGCAAACACTCCTCGTTATTTTTTTGATTACGGTGAGACCTAATCGAATTATAGCCACGAGGTGGATTTTCAGTTACGAGTGAGACTAGGCTGAATTTCCACTGTTTCCAAATTGGACGACTTAATCGTATTCACGATGAGACCTGAGTTCGAGGCAAGGATGGGACAAACATGCCAATAGATAATAGTGGTTTGTTAGACTACACATATCTCAAGGTCCCATAAAGATCTAAGAGTTGCACCTGTGATGCAATTGGTACTCGCTACCTACTAGTAGACTCTATAACTGCTAGCTGATCAACAGATGTAGTTATGGAACCTCTATGTGGATCTTAGGCTTTCGTAAATTAATTGTTTTTAAATATATTAAAACTTGGGTAACTAATTTATTAAAGTATTATATTCAAAATACTAAAATTGAACCTTGTTCTTTTGTAGATGTCAAACAATCAAAACGTAAACTAAAACACCCTCTGTTCTTTGTTGGAGAAGGAGAAACTCAATGGTTCAAACTTCCTCGATTGGTACCGCAACCTGAGAATTGTTCTCAAATATGAAGGAAAGTTGAACAAAATTGAAGAACCCTTACCCGAAGCTCCTCCTGAGACAGCTACTGCTGCTCAAAAGAATGCTTATCAAAAGTTGTTTGATGAGCAAGAGAAGATAGCTTTAATCATGCTTGCTAGTACGACTTCTGACCTCCAAAAGGAAATGGAAGTTCGTACAGCATATGATATGATGACTGAGCTGAAAAATATGTTTCAGAAACAGGCTAGTCAAAAGTTATATGAAACTTATAAGCTTCTTCAAACATGTAAAATGGAGGAGGGTCAATCAGTGAGCTCTCATGTCTTGAAAATGAAAAGCTACATTGACCGATTGGAAAAACTTGGAACTACCTTGCCGCCTAACTTGGCTGTGAACACGGTTTTGGTTTCACTACCAAAATTGTATCACCAATTTGTAATGAATTACAATATGTAAGGTTGGGAGAAACCTCTGGCAGAGGTGCACTCGATGCTCAAAACTGCTGAACAGGATATTCCATATAAAGTTTCCAATCCAGGTGTCCTGATGATTAGGGATGGTAAGGTGAAAAAGAATAAGCCGGAAACTTGGGGAAAAGGAAAAGGCAAGTTAATTTCTAAGAAGAAAATTCCACCACCTCCCAAGAAAGAAAACCCAGCGAAAGACGCCGAATGTTTTCACTGTGGAAAAGTTGGCCATTGGTGGAGGAATTGTCCTTCCTACCTATCTGAGTTGAGAAAAGGCAAAGCTGACCAGACCAGCAAATCAGGTATATTTCATAAAAAATTATATACTTTTTCTAGTGATTCCTGGATTTTTGATACTAGTTGTGGTACTCACATCTGTAACAATATGCAGAGAATGAGAAGAAGTAAGAGACTGAAGAAAGACACACTAGACTTAAGAGTGGACAATGGGGCTCGAGCTGCTGTTGAAGCTATTGGCACCTATGAGCTTACTCTACCTAGTGGTCTTATTGTTTTGTTGGAACAATGTCATTATGCTCCTAGTATTACGAGCAATGTAATTTCAGTTTCTCTTTTGAAAGATGTTGGTTTTGAACTTACATTTACGCACTTTGGTATTTCAGTTTCTAAGAATAATGTATTTTATTTTAATGCTATTCCACGTGATGGTATGTTTGAAATTGATATGCATGGTGTGATTTCAAATAATAATTCTGTATATACCTGTACTGCCAAACGATTCAAGCAAGACTTGAACAAGACCTATCTATGGCATTGTCGTCTTGGTCATATAAATCAACAACGCATTTCGAAACTCCAATCTGATGGGATTTTGGAATCAAATGGCTCTGAGTCATTTGATGTATGCGAGTCATGTTTATGTGGAAAGATGACAAAGGTTCCTTTCTCTGGTTTAGGTGAAAGAGCTAAAGATCTTTTAGGACTAATACATACTGATGTATGTGACCCTTTTAGAACTATGTCTAGAAATGGTGAATCATACTTCGTTAGATTTACTGATGATTATAGTAGATATGGTTGTGTTTACTTGCTGAAACATAAACATGAAGTTTTTGAAACATTCAAAATCTTCCAAAATGAAGTAGAGAATCAACTTGGAAAGACCATTAAAGCCCTTCGTGTGACGACCCGGAAATTTCTGACTAAATTTAAACTTAATCTTTATATGATTTCGATACGATAAGCAAATTATGTAATGTTGAGTCTAGAAAAAATTTTGGAACGATGTTCATATATTCAATTGACCTTCGACTGCTCTCGACGATTCACGAACAATTAATTGTAAATAGATATGTGTGTATGTATATATAAATAATAATTCGAAATATAATTTGAAGTATTATATGTTGTTGTTATTAAAAATTAATAAAATAAAAAAATAAGATATTATAATAATTATTATTTAAAATATATCTCTATATATAAATAAAGTATATTAAAAATAAATATTAAATGATTGTAATACTCGTTTGATGTTTTGATTGGTATTAAGCAAGTTAAATTCAAACTTATGTAATTTTAAAATAAACAGTGTTACGAAAATGAGTTTTATAAATTTTAGGCTTTTTAATAAAAGTTGTTTGTCAAATTTTAAAACTTTTTATATTTTACTTGGGGGTTGGGAATGAATATTTAATGTAATTTTTATTTAATAATTTATGATTGAATTTTATACCATAATGAACAAAATAAATAAATATAGTTAATTTAAAAATTTGGGATTTTTTCGAAGACTTTTATCCGTCACTGATTTCAAATAGTGAACGATACACAGTCCGTAAAAACTGTTGGTAGGATTAATCTAAACATCTGGTGACTAACTGTGAAAATTATTAATAAGCGTACTTTTTTGTTTTGTCATCTCCTTCCCACCATCTTAATATCATTGAGTATATATTATATTATATGCCAACATAGACAAATATTGATTCCATGAATTATTCAATATATAAGACTGATCTACTTTCATTAGTATATTTAAGATCACTATTTAATCTACTATTTGTGTTTTGTTTTTCTCTAAAGTAATCCTACGGATCTATATATCTATATATATATAAACATATATATATTAGATATTAACACATATTACACCTCAACCATCCACCACAACCGGCCACCACCGACCACCTTGATCTCCGGCTACCATCACTCTAACACCACCACCGAAGCAACAACCATTAACACCTTACACCATCACTGTTGCACCGTTTTTCTGTTTCCATTCAAACCGCTCCAAGAAAAAAACTGCTAACCATTGTTATTACATAAACAACAACCTATACTGCAGATCCTTCACGTATTTCTGGGTTAAAAAGACCATCAAACATCATCAATATAATCGCTACTGCAGCCATCACTCGTCACCAAACAACAAGGGTTAACCACTGTTACTACTTCTTTTAGATTACAACAAACAACACACACACACACACACACTCATTGTTTTTCTCTTCTGTTGCTCGAACTTTTCTTTGTTGCCGCTACTATAGTGTTGTTCCTACGCTATACAATACACGTTCATGTTTTTAAATTCATTTCGGCTATAAACAACGATGTTAAAGATAAAGATAATTTATTGAAGAAGATGAATAGTGAATATGGATATTAAAGGTTGAATTATTTATCTATACGTTTTCTTCTCCTCGCATTATTATCTAGTTCACTTCAACTCTTTTCATATCATTTTTTTTCTTTTCCAGATCAATCTCCAATACCACCCTAATTGTTTTTATGTTGCAAACTAAACCGAAACCGAAACCACCTGCTACACAACTCGTTTTCTATCCCAAGCTACCGCTACTGCTACTGCTATTCGATGCTATGGCTATTCCCTGCTGCTACTACACTTTGATTATAATCCTTCTGCTATTATACAGCCGGATCAACACACACAACAATTCTATTATTTTTCTGTTTAAAACAGTAACGATGATGATGAACCGGTCTGTTCTCTTACTGTTCGAAGCAACCCAAACTAAACCCTACTTGATATCTTTGACTGTTAATGCAGGCCAATCACTTTTATCTATTTTTTTTACGGGGTCAACAAATGAAAACTGTAACCAGACTATTCAACAACTGGGCTCCCTTTTTTAATATTAGTAGACTTGATGATTTTGAGCTTGATTAATTTAGTTGTAGGCTTTATACCTTTTTGTGTTGATTGGGCCGAGATTTACATATTTTATGTTGGGTCGATATCTGTCTTTTGCAAGTGGGCCGAGACTTATTTACTGTTGGGCCGTAAATTGTTGAAGATGGAGAAAATAATACGGGCTAAATAAATATTATGTTAGTATTATTCCAGAAAAACACGAAACAGATGGGTGGTAAGGGGTGTTTGTGCTTAAGCGAGAGGTCGTGTGTTCGAGTCCGGGCAATGGCATTTTTTTTAAAGCTTGCTTCTTCAAAGGTTGTACACTTTATTATTATTATTATTATTATTATTATTATTATTATTATTATTATTATTATTATTATTATTATTATTATTATTATTATTAATTATTATTATTATTATTATTATTATTATTATTATTATTATTATTATCATTATCATTACTGATTATTGTTATTATTATGATAATTGTTATTATTATTATTATTATTATTTATGATTGTTGTTATTTAGTAAAATAAGCATTAAGATTACTAGTAAAATTAATATTATTATCATTTTTGTTATTACTAATATTATTATTATCATTAAAAATGTAATTTTATCACTAATATAAGTATTAATTATCATTTATTATTATTATTATAGTACAATTATGATTATTATTATTAATAAGTATTATACATTTATGGACTAAACTTGTAAATTATGGAAACTCTTATGATCTTGAATAAGATAAGTATTTAGATAAATATAAGGTTTATATTGATTAGGATATAACTATGATCCTGCATATTGTAAACAAAGTATCTATACATATGTAAGTATAGATATAAAACCGTTAAGTTCTTAAGATATTAATAAGTATTATTATTAATAATAATATTATTATGATCATTACTAATATTATATTATTATTATTATCATTATTATCATTACTATTATCATTATTATTATTACTGTCACTGTTATTATTATTATTCCAAATAAATATATTAAATATATCAATATAAAGTTTTAATACCTAATATGATATTTTTCTAAACATCAATATAGGATAATTATAATACATAACATAAGTATTACTTTAAATCTGTTTTATATATATATATATATAGGTATACAAGTTTTAAGTATTTAAAATATATAAATAAAAAGTCAATAAATTACTAATATAAGAAATATATTAATATACAAATTTGTTCGATTTCGAGTATATGTTTTAATATATATACAAATGATATAGGTTCGTGAATCCGAGGCCAACCCTGCATTGTTCAATGTCGTCATATGTATTTTTACTACAAAATACAATATTGTGAGTTTCATTTGCTCCCTTTTTAAATGCTTTTGCAATATATATTTTTGGGACTGAGAATATATGCGCTGCTTTTATAAATGTTTTATGAAATAGACACAAGTAATCGAAACTACATTCTATGGTTGGATTATCGAATCGAATATCACCCATTTTAGTCTGGTAATCTAAGAATTAGGGAACAGACACCCTAATTGACGCGAATCCTAAAGATAGATCTATTGGGCCTAACAAACCCCATTCGGGTTACGGATGCTTTAGTACTTCGATTTTATCATGTTCGATGAGAGTCTCGGAATGATGGGGATATTCTAGACGCATTTTGTTAATGTCGATTACCAGGTGTTCACCATATGAATGATTTTTATCTCTATGTAGTTTTTGCGAAATGCCTGATATGAGATGATGTTTATGAAAAATGGAAATGAAAATCTTGTGGTCTATTAAAATTATGGAAATAATTGATTACGATAAACTAATGAACTCACCAACCTTTTGGTTGACACTTTAAAGCATGTTTATTCTCAGGTATTAAGAAAATCCTCCGCTGTGCATTTGCTCATTTTAGAGATATTACTTGGAGTCATTCATGACATATTTCAAAAGACGTTGCATTCAAGTCGTTGAGTTTAATAAAGATTATTATGACAGATTAGGTCAATTATTGTTGGATATATTATGAAATGGTATGCATGCCGTCAACTTTCGATGTAATGAAAGTTTGTTTTTTAAAAACAAATGCAATGTTTGAAAAATGTATCATATAGAGGTCAAGTACCTCGCGATGTAACCAAATGTAATGTATTCGTCCAGATAGATTAGGACGGGTCTTTACAGGTGGTATCAGAGCGGTGGTCTTAGCGAACCAGGTCTTGCATTAGTGTGTCTAATTGATAGTTGTTTAGATGCATTAGTGAGTCTGGACTTCGACCGTGTCTGCATGTCAAAAGTTTTGCTTATCATTTCTAGTCAGAAATCATCTACTTACCATCCTTAGAAAATTACCTGCTGATCATTCTTAGTCTAGACACATCTTACTGCATTAATTGCATGAATAGTGTATAGACAAAATTCATATCTTAGCGTATCTGTTATTGTAAACTTTGCCTGACATATTTCGTAAATTCCTCCGTAATCTACGAAATCTCTTGCTCTATATATATAGATATTCTATTTAATTAGAATACCATCCGATAGCTGAAAAATCATTTCATATCGAAAAATCCTTTATTCAATCATACGAAATGGAACTCGTCATTAGTTCAAGTTCCTCGGATTCCGACAGCTATTCCGATATGGAAACACACTCAAGCTCCGAAAGCAGTGTGACTGGAATGGATCAACCAATCAGCCATCATCTATTTTGGATGAATTGGGGATGGGTTTGTAGTCGACTTAATCAATGGAGACGAGAAGAAGGCGATCTTTTCCATCAACCGAATTCACCTCTTGGCGTTGAACCTGAACCACTTACCAGCGATCATGTTCGTAATACTATTTCCTCTCTCATTTCCAGAGTATCTCATCATGATTATATACTATCTCAGATTCTAGATCTTCTTCATCCGCTCGTCCGAACCAAAAATCATCCCGGTGTAATAGAAGAAGTCAACGAGCTTCGCGCTCGGGTAGTGGCTTTGGAGAATATGGTGCAAAGGTTACAAGCACCAGCAGTATCACCGGCACCAACAGTACCACCAACATCAGTACTGACAACACCAGTACCACCAACAACAACATCTGCATCACACACTTCAACATCACAATCTGTATCTCGGACATTAACATCATACGCACCATAGATACCAATGAGTACCAACAGCAATGAACGATGAAGTATTGATCCATAACTTAATTGAAGAAATATTCTGCGAAGAATATGTGGTTTCTAAAAGTTTTAGAGATTACTTATTTTAGCAAACCGAAAAGCCAATGAGATTAATATCATATTAACTCTTTAAATCCATGATTACATCTGAAGAAAATATATATGTATATATGTTTTCATAAAGATTGTAATTAAAAATTCTTTTATACAAAGTGTTAATGGTGAAAATATTTTAACGGGTAGGTAATACCCGAGGAATATTTAGATTTCACATTAATAAGTTACACTGTACATTCTTCCAATCTGATTCAACAGTCATTTACTATCCTACTTACATCCACGGATATACGAATCCATTCACCACAGAATAACTATTTTTCATTCAATTTCATATTTGGATTTTGACTTATCAGAATCCAACAAGTGGCATAAAGAAGAAAAAATTGGACAAAATAAAATTTGTTAGAAACAAACAAATTAACTATGAGAAATTCTTTTAAGAATCCACGCTAACAAAATCCTAGCTAACTGTTCCTAGCTAACTGCTAATTCCCTGTTACATTTTAATTATCGCAATTTTAATTCTTGTAATTTTATTTATCGTCATTTAATTTCTGTTATTTATTTTACGCACTTTATCGGGACACGTATACATTGTTTTGACATATCATATCGACATCATCTATATATATTATTTGGAATAACCATAGACACTCTATATGCTGTAATGCTCGAGTTCGCTATACAGGGTTGAGGTTAATTCTAAAATAATATATATACCTTGAGTTGTGATCGAGTCTGAGACATGTATATAACGGGTCACGACACGTATTAATTAATCCAAATATAATATATTAAACTATATATGAATTATTGAACTGCTAACTGTGAACTACTAACATTGGACAATTAAAATGAATTAAAATATTGATTATAACATATGAAACTAAACATTTCTTCAAGTTTGCCACTTGATTTCATCTTAAACCTCATTTGTATCTTGATGATTACAATCTGCGTTCAAACTGTTCAAACATTTCTTGATTCTTGAAAACACCTCAATCGAGAGGATGAACCAACCGCACTTCATCTATGGAAGAAAAGATTGATGCATATAGTTATGCACCTGAAAACACTCAGAACCTGAGCAAACGTTTAACACATATCTGTGATAATTCCTTTGGCGTTGTTATTACCGAAAATAACTATGCAATCCCTTTCCAAATTAGCCAATTTTGTCACAGTTTCAGCAAATCAACTTCGACTTTTCATTCGAATGAACTCTACTATAATTTTGATATATAAGTTCACCCTCCGTCATCGTTATCGGGAAAACCTTTTATATTCCGCCATATTAGCAGTAAACTTACCAGCAACTTCATTACTCATTGGCTTACGTCTCTCTGGAGAACCATTATAGTTGTTCATTAAAACCCTATCGTATACTCATCCACACCTTATAACGAGAATGACCATACCAATTACCCGGAATTAGCAATCAGTATTTTGAATCTCTCAACGTTTCTACATCAACAATTATATGTTTACATATACATTTATCTCTTTGAATTATGATCTTCCATCCTGAAATTCTGAAAGGTATCCAGTCTACGAATCAATACTCCAAATTTTGAAAAACTTAATGAAGCAACAAAAACTGTAATCGACCTTAATGGCCAAAAGTTTAATGATAAAGAATAATATGTTGGCAAAGCTCAGAAAAAGAAAAGGTTTGGAATAGGAAAGCGAATTGAGCAAAACATGAAGGAGGCCGTGGAGATAATCACAAAGACTAAACCTGCCTTCAAAGAATTTAAATGATTCAGTATCTGCTGAAGTCATTAACGAATACCTTGCTCCTGACTCTACACTTTTACGAACAAATCTTCATCATCATCTATCGATATTAGAAATTCTAAGATATCATCGTATCTTTCGTTATAAATATCTTCGATATTTATAAAGATACCTTCATAAATATCCTTGTCCGAAATTATCTATCTCCTCGTGCTATCTATGTTACATCATAAAAGAAACTATTTTAGTTTCTATCCTTCTATAAAAATTTGAGTTTAAATTATGAATGATTTCTGAAGTAGTGTTGGGAACTAAAGCATGAGTTAGTATAATATAATGACACTTGATCAACGTGATTATATTACAGTAAGTCATGCTGAGTTTCTAATGAAACGTGATGATTCACAGATCATAACGTCATCAGGTGCCATGTTACACGACTCTTACATTCTACCTAATATCCAAACATATCAAGAATATATCTTCCTGATAGTTCTATCTTTTCTTTTGAATTCTGGTAATTTAACCAATCAAGATCGTGCCATTACAATTCCTCTCTTAGAACATTAGTCATGATCATTTGAAACTCTATACTTACGAATTCTGAACTATTATTCGCTCGACTTAAAGTCGGGAAGAGAAAACAAAAGGATGGAACTCCAAAATATAAAGGAAACAAAGGGAGTGGATTTATAGTGAAATATCAGACAGAGAAATCAAGACAGATCATCGCATTTGACTAAAGAGGAAACCAAATTCCTTAATTACCGAAGAACCAAATCTTATTACGAAGATTTCCTTTAAATCTCTTGAATTTAGGAAATCCACCGTGACTACGTCACCGGTTAAGATGAACTTGCATTTACTCATTTCACTCTTTTGTGATAGCTTCACTCGTACTCTTCTCAAAATCAAATTGTTTTATCTATATTACTCAATGATGATAAAACTCTAATTTTCAGCACGTATGCGTCATGAAAACATACTTATTGTCTGTCATGACCATCCCAATCAAATTTCGGGACGAAATTTCTTTAACTGGTAGGTACTGTGACGACCCGGAAATTTTCGACTAATTTTAAACTTAATCTTTATATGATTTCGATACGATAAGCAAATTATGTAATGTTGAGTCTAGAAATAAATTTGGAACGATGTTCATATATTCAATTGACCTTCGACTGCTCTCGACGATTCACGAACAATTAATTGTAAATAGATATGTGTGTATGTATATATAAATAATAATTTGAAATATAATTTGAAAGTATTATATGTTGTTGTTATTAAAAATTAATAAAATAAAAAAATAGGATATTATAATAATTATTATTTAAAATATATCTCTATATATAAATAAAGTATATTAAAAATAAATATTAAATGATTGTAATACTCGTTTGATGTTTCGATTGGTATTAAGCAAGTTAAATTCAAACTTATGTAATTTTAAAATAAACGGTGTTACGAAAATGAATTTTATAAATTTTAGGCTTTTTAATAATATATTTAGAAGTTGTTTATCAAATTTTAAAACTTTTTATATTTTACTTGGGGGTTGGGAATGAATATTTAATGTAATTTTTATTTAATAATTTATGATCGAATTGTATACCATAATGACCAAAATAAATAAATATAGTTAATTTAAAAATTTGGGATTTTTCCGAAGACTTTTATCCGCCACTGATTTCAAGTAGTGAACGATACACAGTCCGTAAAAACTGTCGGTAGGATTAATCTAAACATCTGGTGACTAACTGTGCAAATTATTAATAAGCGTACTATTTTGTTTTGTCATCTCCTTCCCACCATCTTAATATCATTGAGTATATATTATATTATATGCCAGCATAGACAAATATTGATTCCATGAATTATTCAATATATAACACTGATCTACTTTCATTAGTATATTTAAGATCACTATTTAATCTACTATTTGCGTTTTGTTTTTCTCTAAATTAATCCTACGGATGTATATATATATATATATATATATATATATATATATATATATATATATATATATATATATATATATATATATATATATAAACATATACATATTAGATATTAACACATATTACACCTCAACCATCCACCACAACCGGCCACCACCAGCCACCTTGATCTCCGGCTACCATCACTCTAACACCACCACCGAAGCAACAACCATTGACACCTTACACCATCACTGTTGCACTGTTTTTCTGTTTCCATTCAAACCGCTCCAAGAAAAAAACTGCTAACCATTGTTATACCTAAACAACAACCTATACTGCAGATCCTTCACGTGTTTTTGGGTTAAAAAGACCATCAAACATCATCAATATAATCGTTACTGCATCCATCACTCATCACCAAACAACCAGGGTTAACCGCTGTTACTACTTCTTTTAGATTACAACAAACAACACACACACACACACACTCGTTGTTTTTCTCTTCTGTAGCTCGAACTTTTCTTTGTTGCCGCTACTATAGTGTTGTTCCTACACTATACAATACACGTTCCTATTTTTAAATTCATTTCGGCTATAAACAACGATGTTGAAGATAAAGATAATTTATAGAAGAAGATGCAGTGGCGGATCTAGGATTTATTGTCACTGGTAGGACAAAAAAAATTTATGACCAACTTTGTATCTTGTCGATAAAATTTTTAATCGAAAATCAAAAGAATAACCTTAATAAATCCAATCATTTTATATATAACACACAAATATTTAAGTAAGACAAAAAACAAAACTCAATATCTTTTAAATAATTAATGTAAGTTGAAGAGCAAGTAATTTTATTAAATTAGAATGGTTAAATAAGTATACATCAAATATAGCTATATCAAATTAAAATGAATAAATTAAATTATCTAAGTGTTAAATGTATCTTCAAATAAATATAAATAAATATAAATTAAATATAAGAGTTTAAAGTAGAAGTTTAATAATAAGTTAAAAAGAGATAGACCCCATTCTTCTCTATCCCAATCTCACCTCCCTGTAACCTTGAACAAAACCCATTAAAATGAAAAACACGATCTGCAACTTATTTCAACACAAAAATTGAAAGAAAACTCCAAAAAATTACAATTCCTCTCCTAGATTGAGTGGTGCTACCACTGAATACAAGGTAGATCCGCAGTCAGGGACATCCTTGTTAAATTCACTGGTTGCACTTTCATATTATTAACAAATACTCCTAAAAATTAACACTTTGTCGGCTAGATTGAGTGGTAGCACGTGCAACCACTCGATACACAATAGATCCGCCCCTGAGAAGATGAATAGTGAATATGGATATTAAAGGTTGAATTATTTATCTGTACGTTTTCTTTTCCTACATTATTATCTAGTTCACTTCAAATCTTTTCATATCATTTTTTTCTTTCTTTTCTGGATCAGTCTCCAATACCACCCTAATTGTTTTTATGTTGCAAACTAAACCGAAACCAAAACCACCTGCTACACAACTCGTTTTCTGTCCCAAGCTACCGCTACTATTTTCATATCAGTTTATGTCTAAGAACCACCATCAACTACCACTATTTGAGCTATATATTAGCTGTTACCACTATGATTAAATTTTTGTTTCTGTTCAACCCCCACTCTCACGCCACCACTACCTTTGTTCATTTTCTTTTTGTCCCTCATTGAAAACCTCCACAAACCATTAAACCTTCGAACCATTGAACTGCTACTGCTATTCGATGCTACGAGTATTCCCTGCTGCTACTACACTTTGATTATAATCCTTCTGCTATTATACAGCCGGATCAACACACACAACAATTCTATTATTTTTCTGTTTAAAACAGTAACGATGATGATGAACCGGTCTGTTCTCTTACTGTTCGAAGCAACCCAAACTAAACCCTACTTAATATCTTCGACTGTTAATGCAGGCCAATCACTTTTATCTATTTTTTTACGGGGTCAACGAATGAAAATTGTAACCAGACTATTCAACAACTGGGCTCCCTTTTTTAATATTAGTGGACTTTATGATTTTGAGCTTGATTAATTTAGTTGTGGGCTTTATACCTTTTTGTGTTGATTGGGCCGAGATTTACATATTTTATGTTGGGCCGATATCTGTCTTTTGTAAGTGGGCCGAGACTTATTTACTGTTGGGCCGTAAATTGTTGAAGATGGAGAAAATAATACGGGCTAAATAAATATTATGTTAGTATTATTCCAGAAAAACACGAAACAGATGGGTGGTAAGGGGTGTTTGTGAAACAACCCAACACGTATTCCATACGATAATTTTTTTTTTTAATAATACACATTTATGCGCCAATTAAATATGTAAACCATTCCACGAGTTCCATTTAAACGTACAACGATTTAAATGTTTACAAAAGGCACGAAGGCCATTAATTAAGTTCAATACAAGTTTGACCCCCTACAATGATAGTTTATAATCCAAACGACACTCTAGCATGGTTTGGGGCTAAACTACCCAAAACGTCCGGCCAACTTCAAAAGCTATCCCAAAAGCACCCCTTGTCAACATAAATGGGAGACAACTAATCCAACCGTATGCCCTTACCCTTGTCCAAGCCGGAACCTATAAAATGGTAAGCAATGAGAGGGTAAGCAATGCTTAGTGAGTGCAATAATTATACATACATATATATAACCTATCCATTCACAATCACATTACCAAATACCTCATACGAACTTGTAACTCAAAAAGCATGTCAACATAAACGTAACACCAACAAGTCGTACATTATCACGCCACTTCATTAGCATATACTCACCTCAACATATATATATATATATATATATATATATATATATATATATATATATATATATATATATATATATATATATATATATATATATATATATATATATATATATATATATATATATATATATATATATATATAAAATATGCTAAACAAATCAACAATCTCAATATGGTTAACCAATAACGCTATGGTGCTACCGGCTCGTGGTTCACACCATACGCTCGAGTCATACTCTTTTATAGTGCTACCGGATCGTGGTTCACACTCGATGCTACCGGCTCGTGGTTCACGTCTTATTTTATAGTGCTACCGGCTCGTGGTTCACACTCGATGCTACCGGCTCATGGTTCACATCTTATCACACACATGTTATGGCACTACCGGCTCGATGGTTCATACCATAACACCCACAAATAAATACGTCATATACACATACGTATAATTACTCCACTCACCTTATCACAAGGATGATGATTTAGCACTTCCGAGCTTCAACGCAATTTACCTAAATCATTTAGTGCACATTCAATTTCACAGCTAGTGGGATTAACCACAATACTCCCACTTGAGCATTTAATGACCCAATTTGCATTAAATGACTCAACTACTCACAACCGCCCATAAATGGCCAAGACTCGACTTTAATCACTAAGACTAGTGAATTAAAGTCTATTAACTTCAATTAACACAACGCTTAGGGTAATCCATACCCATTTCATCTAAATTGGGTCAACTAGTACATTTTGACCCATTTTATCTCACTTAGACTCACAATCAAGTCAAACTTACCCATTTACATTTCTTTCATAAATCTTAAAGTGCATTAGTGACTAACAACACCAATTGACACTTACAATCTCAAATCACAAGGCCAAAACCCTAAATAGTGGCTATTAGGGTTTCATTACAATAACATAACCCAAACTCGCCCATTTTACCACCAAATGAGTCTTACAAATCCCTAGTACTCAAAACCATAGTCATTAATCAATTAAAACTCAAAACTTAGAGTTAGAACTTACCGAGACTATCAACGCGTAGCTAGAGACTCAAGGAACAACTTTAATTCTTGCTCCTAGGTTTGATTCACAAATCTCCAACTCCAAATCTCAAGATCAAACTAAGTGAGTTTTGTGTTTTGGGAGAGAAAATGGAGAGAAAAGAGAAAAAGAAATGAAATAAATGGATATGTGGTGGAGAGTTAATGCTCCCATCAGATCCACATGTCAAGTTACCATTTTACCCCTCAAAATCCCTTAAATTGAGCTAAGTCCAACACCAGTTCAGCAGAACTATCGAGGCGCGACCTTAATCGTCGCGGCGCGACACATAAAGGGAAAATAGACCCTTCTTAACCCAACTTCTGATCCAAATTTGCTTGTTATGCCGCGGCGCGGACCCAATTGTCGCGGCGCGGCCTAAGGCTAGAACTGGACAGCTCGACCAACTTAAACACTTTTTCGATTTTATTTAATTTGTACAATCCAAACCCGCTTCCTATATTCACCTAGCCTTCCACAATAGTCTCACAAGACTTAATGCTAACAAAACCCATGTTTAAACTTATATATATATGCACACATTATCAAGTATACACACACACACACACACACACACACACATATATATATATATATATATATATATATATATATATATATATATATATATATATATATATATATATATATATATATATATATATATATATGTATATATATATATATTCGTACATTTACGCATAAGCTAACGAGTTATAGACTTACAAATGATTAAGTAGGTACCTTTCGATACGTACAGGAAAACGGGATGTTACAACTCTCCCCCACTTGAATCGGAGCGCGTCCTCATGATCTAAGCCGCATGACAAGAAGGAAGATAAACCAACACAAACTCTTCGGGCTCCCATGTAAACTCGGAACCCTTACTACGACGCCATTGAACTTTAAAAGTCATAACCTCTTTATGTCTCAACCTTTTGACCTTCTCATCGAGTATTGCAATCGGTTCCTCGATATACTCTAACTTATTATTTAACTCAATCTCGTCTAATGGCACCCAAGATGAATCATCCGCAAGACACTTACGGAGATGGGAAACATGAAATGTGTTATGGATCCCCGCAAGCTCTTCGGGTAATTCCAAACGATACGCGACCTCACCAACACGAGCTAAAACCTTAAACGGCCCAATAATACCCTTCCATGGTGAAACTTTGAGCATCACCATGTCACCTTCTTGAAATTCGATCATTCGTCTACGTTTATCGGCATAAGATTTTTGCCTATCTTGAGCCTTTTTCAAATGCACTCGAATAACATCAATCTTGCTATTCGTTTCTAAAACCAAATCGGTACTCCCGATTTCCTTTTGTCCCACTTCACCCCAACAAATCGGGGTTCGACACCTACGCCCATAAAGCATCTCATAAGGTGGCATCCCGATACTAGTATGATAACTATTATTGTACGAGAATTCCACCAAAGGTAAGTGCTCGTCCCAACTACCACCAAAATTGATAATGCACGCGCGTAACATATCTTCCAAAGTTTGATTCGTACGTTCAGTTTGACCGTCCATTTGAGGATGATACGCCGTGCTCAATTTCAATTGTGTACCCATATCCTCATGAAACTTTTCCCAAAATCGAGATGTAAAATGAGTATCTTGATCCGAAACAATCGTTATAGGAACGCCGTGTCGAGAGATGACTTCCTTGATAAACAACTTAGCCAAAGTCTCCGACGATATCGCTTCCTTAATGGGAAGAAACAAAGCACTCTTTGTCAGTCGATCAACTATAACCCAAATCGAATCAAACTGGGTTCTCGCCGTTTTAGGTAACTTTGTGATGAAATCCATGGTAATGTGCTCCCATTTCCATTTCGGGATTTCTAACGGTTGTAACTTACCATACGTCTTTTGGTGTTCAGCCTTAACTTGCAAACACGTGACGCATTGCTCAACATACTTTCAACATCACGTTTTATGCTCGGCCACCAATAATCTTTCCTTAAATCAAGATACATTTTCGTCGCGCCCGGATGAATGGAATACTTTGACTTATGTGCTTCATCGAGTAGCACTTGTCGGTAATCACCCATCTTAGGCACCCACACTCTTTCTTGAAAAGACAATAAACCACGCGAGCCCATAGTAATGAACTCCGATTGTCCCACAATTCGCTCCGCATGCTTGTTGTGAACGTAAACCTCTATTTGAATCACACCGAGTTTTTCAAGAAAATCGTTAGTAATAATCATACGTAACAATCCCAATCGTAACGCCGGGTGATGACTCTTTCGACTTAACGCATCTGCGACCACATTCAC
This sequence comes from Rutidosis leptorrhynchoides, assembly GCF_046630445.1. NCBI lineage: Eukaryota > Viridiplantae > Streptophyta > Magnoliopsida > Asterales > Asteraceae > Rutidosis > Rutidosis leptorrhynchoides. Next base: position 167,970,202 of record NC_092343.1, read on the forward strand.
CTTGCCCGGATGATAAAGTATTTCACAATCATAATCTTTCACCACATCCATCCACCTACATTGACGATAATTCAAATCTCGTTGATTAAAGAGGTGTTTCAAACTCTTATGATCCGAATAAATCGTACACTTGACACCATACAAGTAATGGCGCCAAATTTTCAACGCATGCACAACCGCCGCCAACTCAAGATCATGAGTCGGATATCTCGTCTCATGTTCCTTTAATTGTCGAGAGGCATAAGCGATGGCTTTACCTCTTTGCATTAGAACACACCCGAATCCATTTAACGAAGCATCACAATAAACCGTCATGTCTTCCACTCCTTCCGGCAACACTAACACCGGAGCTTGACACAACTTCTCTTTTAAAAATTTAAAAGCAATTTCTTGCTCGTTCTCCCAATTAAACCTCGCGTTCTTCCTCGTCAATTTCGTCAACGAAGAAGCAATCTTAGAAAAGTCTTGGATAAACCGACAATAATAACCGGCCAATCCGAGAAAACTTCAGACCTCCGTAGGCGTAGTCGGTTGTCTCTAACTCTTCACCGTCTCTATCTTCCCCGGATCCACTTGAATACCCTCCTTGTTCACAATATGACCAAGGAATTGAACTTCTCTTAGCCAAAATTCACATTTGGAGAACTTAGCATACAACTTCTCCTTTCGTAATGTCTTCAATACTTCACGCAAATGACGTTCATGTTCGTTCATACTCTTTGAATAAACAAGTATGTCGTCAATGAACACAATTACCGACTTGTCCAACATAGGTTGGCAAACTCGGTTCATAAGATCCATGAATGCCGCCGGTGCATTCGTAAGACCAAAAGGTATTACTACGAACTCAAAATGCCCATAACGAGTTCGAAAAGCCGTTTTCTCAATATCTTCCTCACGGACCCGCATTTGGTGATAGCCGGACCGTAGGTCGATCTTAGAGAAATATGTCGCACCTTGGAGTTGATCAAACAAATCGTTGATCCTAGGCAGTGGATAACGATTCTTGATTGTCACTTTATTCAACTCCCTGTAGTCGATGCACATCCGCATACTACCATCCTTATTTTTCACGAATAAAACCGGAGCGCCGCACGGCGAAGCACTCGGTCGAATAAAACCCTTCTCCAGCAACTCTTGGGTTTGATTTAACAACTCTTGCATTTCCATTGGTGCTAAACGATAAGGAGTTTTAGCAATTGGAGTAGCTCCCGGAACCAACTCAATGCGAAATTCAACTTGTCTTTCCGCCGGAACACCCGGTAACTCGTCCGGAAAAACATCTTCGAATTCCCTAACCACCGGAATTTCATGAATAGGTGGTGGCTCATCACGAGTATCAACAACATGGGTAAGAAAAGCCAAGCCACCACTAACAAGAAAACGACGTGCCCGTACAAAAGAACATATCGGCACAAGTCTTCTTCGTCTATCGCCATGAATAATCAACTCTCCCCCACTTGGGGTCTTCACACGAATAAACTTTTCATGGCATGCAATATCGGCTCTATTTCGATCGAGCCAATCCATACCAACAACGATATCAAGATCACCCAAAGTCATAGGGATGAGATCAATTTTAAAGTTTTCGGCACCAAAAACGACATCACAGTTCTTACACACATCAACCACTAGCACTGTCTTGCCGTCCGCTATTTCGAATTCTATCGGACGACTTAACTTAGATAACGGTCTATCAAGTTTAGGCACAAATTTTGGAGACACAAACGACAAATTTGCACCGCTATCAAAAAGAATCCTTGCCGGATTAGAATTAACCAAGAAGGTACCTGAGACAACTTCGTTGGATTGCTTGGCTTCGTCATTAGTCATCAAATAGTTTCTACCTCGAGCCGTACCCGCCGCCTTCTCTAGCCTTTTAACATTATCGTTGTTCAAATTGGGACACTCTGACTTTCGGTGTCCTTCTTTATTGCAATTAAAACAAGTGATTTTGGTCGACGCCTTGGTGCAATCACGGGCCATGTGTCCTCTTTGATTACAATTATAACATGTGGGCCCAAAACTCCCATAAGCACCCTTCTTCACACTATTAATGCTTTCGGAGCCTTTCTTGTTCTTTTTATTGGAAAAGGTCGAATGACTCGAACCTTCAAACTTTCTTTTAGAAAAAGTGAAATCGCTTTTCCTTGGAACCTCTGGCTCAAAACCCCGAGCCAACTCAAACACCTCCTCAAAAGACTTAGCCATACCCCGACTAATCTTACCCTTCAACTCATCATTTAAAGTACGGTAGAAATCTTTCATTAATTTGTGATCGTCACCAACATACTCCGGGCAAAAGCGAGTCTTTGCCAAAAAGGTAGACTTGAGAGTAACCAAGTCCATCGAACCTTGTTGCAAATGATGCAACTCGTCCCGGATTCTATCAAGGTCGGAAGAAGTTCGGTATTCTTGGAAGAATTCCTTCTTAAACTTCTCCCATGTCAAGCTCATGCATTGCTCTTCACCATATAAATTGATTTTGTCGTCCCACCACAACTTGCCTTCTTCACGTAGCATGCTAGACCCATATCTCGTCTTCTTCTCGGGAGGACATTCCGCGGTACGGAACGCTCCCTCGATATCGGAAATCCAACAAGTGCTTTTCAATGGATCCCTCACCCCATTAAACATCGGAGGTTGAGTATCCTTGAAATTCTTGTAGTGGAAGTCCCGCCTTTCTTCACCTCCTTCACCACGAGGATAAATGTTTCTAGCTTAAAGAGCCTCTTCGATAGTAGCCTTCATTCGTTCATTTATCAAATCGGTCACTTGTCCATCGACCGAATCTTGAAAGACCTTTCGGACGTCCGTAAGGAAATCCGCTTTTAACTTTTTAAAGACGGCCTCAACCTTGGCCGAAAATTCAGGGTCCTCGCTTGTGCCACCGATATCATTATCGTGTTTGTTTCTCGTCTTCATTCTATAAAACGGAAAGGGCTAAACCATGAACGAAAAGCATAACACGTAAGTATATACATGCGTACCACACTACCCCATCTTGCTCAACAATCGTCGTACATTACTCGTTTGAGACGATTTGCACCCGTAACAATGGTAGCTAATCATTGTTATGCGAGCACGTCGCATTAACTTGTTAGTACAACGTCCATCTCGCTCGATGCTTGCTAAACACAACACAAATCAATTAGCACAAGGTTAGTTCACATAAACCAAAGCACTAACAATTCTCGATTAGACCCAAAGTCCTACAAGTCCCGCATAAAGCGCTCACACAATAAAGCCCAAGTCTAGGCACCTATCTCAAGTCGCCTAAATCCCTTAGACCATGCTCTGATACCACTTGAAACAACCCAACCCGTATTCCATACGATAAATATTTTTTTTATAATACACATTTATGCGCCAATTAAATATGTAAACCATTCCACGAGTTCCATTTAAACGTACAACGATTTAAATGTTTACAAAAGGCACGAAGGCCATTAATTAAGTTCAATACAAGTTTGACCCCCTACAATGATAGTTTATAATCCAAACGACACTCGAGCATGGTTTGGGACTAAACTACCCAAAACGTCAGGCCAACTTCAAAAGCTATCCCAAAAGCACCCCTTGTCAACATAAACGGGAGACAACTAATCCAACCGTATGCCCTTACCCTTGTCCAAGTCGGAACCTATAAAATGGTAAACAACGAGAGGGTAAGCAATGCTTAGTGAGTGCAAAAATTATACATACATATATATAACCTATCCATTTGCAATCACATTACCAAATACCTCATACGAACTTGTAACTCAAAAAGCATGTCAACATAAACGTAACACCAACAAGTCGTACATTATCACGCCACTTCATTAGCATATACTCTACTCAACATATATATATAATATGCTAAACAAATCAACAATCTCAATATGGTTAACCAATAACGTTATGGTGCTACCGGCTCGTGGTTCACACCATACGCTCGAGTCATACTCTTTTATAGTGCTACCGGCTCGTGGTTCACACTCGATGCTACCGGCTCGTAGTTCACATCTTATTCTATAGTGCTACCGGATCGTGGTTCACACTCGATGCTATCGGCTCGTGGTTCACATCTTATCACACACATGTTATGGCACTACCGGCTCGATGGTTCATACCATAACACCCACAAATAAATACGTCATATACACATACGTATAATTACTCCACTCACCTTATCACAAGGATGATGATTTAGCACTTTCGAGCTTCAACGCAATGTACCTAAATCATTAAGTGCACATTCAATTTCACAGCTAGTGGGATTAACCACAATACTCCCACTTGAGCATTTAATGACCCAATTTGCATTAAATGACTCAACTACTCACAACCGCCCATAAATGGCCAAGACTCAACTTTAATCACTAAGACTAGTGAATTAAAGTCTATTAACCTCAATTAACACAAAGCTTAGGGTAATCCATACCCATTTCATCTAATTGGGTCAACTAGTACATTTTGACCCATTTTATCTCACTTAGACTCACAATCAAGTCAAACTTACCCATTTACATTTCTTTCATAAATCTTAAAGTGCATTAGTGACTAACAACACCAATTGACACTTACAATCTCAAATCACAAGGCCAAAACCCTAAATAGTGGCTATTAGGGTTTCATTACAACAACATAACCCAAACTCACCCATTTTACCACCAAATGAGTCTTACAAATCCCTAGTACTCAAAACCATAGTCATTAATCAATTAAAACTCAAAACTTAGAGTTAGAACTTACCGAGACTATCAAAGCGTAGCTAGAGACTCAAGGAACAACTTTAATCCTTGCTCCTAGGTTTGATTCACAAATCTCCAACTCCAAATCTCAAGATCAAAATAAGTGGGTTTTGTGTTTTGGGAGAGAAAATGGAGAGAAAAGAGGAAAAGAAATGAAACAAATGGATATGTGGTGGAGAGTTAATGCTCCCATCAGATCCACATGTCAAGTTACCATTTTGCCACTCAAAATCCCTTAAATTGAGCTAAGTCCGACACCAGTTCACCAGAACTGTCGCTGCGCGACCTTAATCGTCGCGGCGCGACACATAAAGGGAAAATAGACCCTTCTTAACCCAACTTCTGATCCAAATTTGCTTGTTATGCCGCGGCGCGGACCCAATTATCGCGGCGCGACCTAAGGCTAGAACTGGACAGCTCGACCAACTTAAACACTTTTTCGATTTTATTTAATTTGTACAATCCAAACCCGCTTCCTATATTCACCTAGCCTTCCACAATAGTCTCACAAGACTTAATGCTAACAAAACCCATGTTTAAACTTATATATATATATATGCACACATTATCAAGTATACACATATATATATATATACACATATATTCGTACATTTACGCATAAGCTAACGAGTTATAGACGTACAAATGATTAAGTAGGTACCTTTCTATAGGTACGGGAAAACGGGATGTTACAGTTTGTGCTTAAGCGAGAGGTCGTGGGTTCGAGTCCGGGCAATGGTATTTTTTTTTTTAAAGCTTGCTTCTTCAAAGGTTGTGCACTTTATTATTATTATTATTATTATTATTATTATTATTATTATTATTATTATTATTATTATTATTATTATTATTATTATTATTATTATTATTATTATCATTATCATTATCATTACTGATTATTGTTATTATTATGATAATTGTTATTATTATTATTATTATTTATGATTGTTGTTATTTAGTAAAATAAGTACTAAGATTACTAGTAAATATAATATTATTATCATTTTTGTTATTACTAATATTATTATTATCATTAAAAATGTAATTTTATCCCTAATATAAGTATTAATTATCATTTATTATTATTATAGTACAATTATGATTATTATTATTAATAAGTATTATACATTTATGAACTAAACTTGGAAATTATGGAAACTCTTATGATCTTGAATAAGATAAGTAATTAGATAAATATAAGGTTTATATTGATTAGGATATAACTATGATCGTGCATATTGTAAACAAAGTATCTATACATATGTAAGTATAGATATAAAACCGTTAAGTACTTAAGATATTAATAAGTATTATTATTAATAATATTATAATTATGATAATTACTAATATTATATTATTATTATCATTATTATCATTACTATTATCATTATTATTATTACTATCACTGTTATTATTATTATTCCAAATAAATATATTAAATATATCAATATAAAGTTTTAATACCTAATATGATATTTTTCTAAACATCAATATAGGATAATTATAATACATAACATAACTATTACTTTAAATCTGTTATATATATACATATAGTTATACAAGTTTTAAGTATTTAAAATATATAAATAAAAAGTCAATAAATTACTAATATAAGAAATATATTAATATACAAATTTGTTCGATTTCGAGTATATGTTTTAATATATATACAAATGATATAGGTTCATGAATCCGAGGCCAACCCTGCATTGTTCAATGTCATCATATGTATTTTTACTACAAAATACAGTATTGTGAGTTTCATTTTCTCCCTTTTTAAATGCTTTTGCAATATATATTTTTGGGACTGAGAATACATGCGCTGCTTTTATAAATGTTTTACGAAATAGACACAAGTAATCGAAACTACATTCTATGGTTGGATTATCGAATTGAATATCACCCTTTTTAGTCTGGTAATCTAAGAATTAGGGAACAGACACCCTAATTGACGCGAATCCTAAAGATAGATCTATTGGGCCTAACAAACCCCATCCAGGTTACGAATGCTTTAGTACTTAGATTTTATCATGTTCGATGAGAGTCCCGGAATGATGGGGATATTCTAGACGCGTTTTGTTAATGTCGATTACCAGGTGTTCACCATATGAATGATTTTTATCTCTATGTAGTTTTTGCGAAATGCCTGATATGAGATGATGTTTATGAAAAATAGAAATGAAAATCTTGTGGTCTATTAAAATTATGGAAATGATTGATTACGATAAACTAATGAACTCACCAACCTTTTGGTTGACACTTTAAAGCATGTTTATTCTTAGGTATTAAGGAAATCCTCCGCTGTGCATTTGCTCATTTTAGAGATATTACTTAGAGTCATTCATGACATATTTTAAAAGACGTTGCATTCAAGTCGTTGAGTTCAATAAAGATTATTATGACAGATTAGGTCAATTATTGTTGGATATATTATGAAATGGTATGCATGCCGTCAACTTTTGATGTAAAGAAAGTTTGTCTTTTAAAAACGAATGCAATGTTTGAAAAATGTATCATATTGAGTTCAAGTACCTCGCGATGTAACCAAATGTAATGTATTCGTCCAGATGGATTCGGACGGGTCTTTACACTTCGCTCTGATCGGGGTGGGAATATATGAGTCAAGAGTTTTTGGACCACCTGAAGAATCGTGGGATTGTCTCACAGTTCACTCCACCTTACACACCACAACACAATGGTGTGTCGGAGCGGAGGAATCGAACTTTACTTGATATGGTTCGATCTATGATGAGTCTAACTACTCTGCTGATGTCTTTTTGGGGTTATGCATTAGAGTATGTGATAATGCTAAAAACGAACATATATTTCATAGCATTATCCTTCAAGAAAGACAAGCTTTTAGTTGCAATTGTTTTATTTACAAGTGATATTCATTTAAATAATAAAAGGTGAAGACAAAAGACAGATTCGACGAATTGAAGACGCAAACGACCAAAAAGCTCAAAAGTACAAAGTACAATCAAAGTGGTTCAAATTATTGATGAGAAACATCTAAAGTTACAAGAGTACGAGCCGCGAAACGCAAATTACAATATATTAAAAAGTACGAAAGGACGTTCGAAAATCCAGAACCGGGACCAGAGTCAACTCTCAATGCGCGACGCAATGGAGCTAAAATTACAAGTCAACGGAGTACAAGAATATAATATAATATATATAATTATATAAAATTATATATATTATATTATATATTAAATATATACGAGCGGCCCACGTTTAAAAATCAATGTGACCAGGAAATGACGGCCATGCGATCGCATGGCCTGGAGGAAGAAAATCCATGCGATCGCATAGAGCAAAAAGTTTGGCCAGGTCTATAAATTTCGCTAGTTTTGGCCGAATTTTGGGCATCCTAATTCAATCTCTCTCTCACAGATATATATATATATATATATATATATATATATATATATATATATATATATATATATATATATATATATATATATGTATATATATATATGTATATATATATATAATTTTAATTTTAATTTAAGATTAATAATAATAAGGGTATGTTAGCGAATGTTGTAAGTGTGTAAGTCGAAATTCTGTCCGTGTAAAGCTACGCTATTATTAATCATTGTAAGTTATGTTCAACCTTTTTAAATTAATGTCTCGTAGCTAAGTTATTATTATGCTTATTTAATGCCGAAGTAATCGTGATGTTGGGCTAAATATTAAGATTAGGTAATTGGGCTTTGGACCATAATTGGAGTTTGGATAAAAGAACGACACTTGTGGAAATTAGACTATGGGCTATTAATGGGCTTTATATTAACTAAATGATAGTTCGTTAATTTAATATAAAGATTTACAATTGGACGTACCTATAAATAACCACATACACTCGATCGGACACGATGGGCGGGATATTTATAAGTACTAATAATCGTTCATTTAACCGGACACGGGGATGGATTAATAATCAATAGACTTGTTGAAACAGGGGTGGATTACATTCAAGGGTAATTGGTGTAATTGTTAACAAAGTAGTAAAACCTTGGACTACACGCAGTCGATAACCTGGTGTATTCATTAAACAAAGTAATAAGACCTTGTTACAATTCGAATCCCCAATTAGTTGGAATATTTGACTTCGGATATAAGGATAATTTGACGAAGACTCTCGCACTTTATATTTATGACTGATGGACTATTATGGACAAAACCGTATGGACATATCGAATAATTCAGGACAAAGGACAATTAACCCCTGGTACTAAACTAAAATCAACACGTCAAACATCATGATTACGGAAGTTTAAATAAGCATAATTCCTTTATTTCATATTTTATCGCACTTTTATTTACTGTCATTTTATTTATTGCACTTTTAATTATCATACTTTTTAATTATCGTAATTTTATTTATCGTCATTTTATTTATCGCACTTTAATTTATCGTTATTTACTTTATGCTTTAAATTAAGTTATATTTATTTTTAATATTTTACATTAGGTTTTAACTGCGACTTAAGACATAAAATCGACAAACTGGTCATTAAACGGTAAAACCCCCTTTTATAATAATAATAATATTACATATATATATATATATATATATATATATATATATATATACACATATTTATACAAATATAGTTTAAAATAAATATAGCGTTAAACTTGGCTAGCTCCCTGTGGAACGAACCGTACTTACTAAAAACTACACTGCTGTACGATTAGGTACACTGCCTATGTGATGACCCGAAAAATTTCGACTAATTTAAACCAATTCTCTATACGATTTATTATTTTGGCATGTTAAACAAAGTCTGTTAGATTGAGTCTCAAAATTTTAGAACTGTTTCATATATACAATTACCTTTGACTACTCTCAACGATTCATGAACAATTATATGTATGTATATATATATATATATGTACAAGTAAAAACGAATTTCCTACAGTAAAACCCTAGTTGCTACAGTAAAAATTACTTTGCTACAGTAAAACACTATTTGCTACAGTAAACACTATTTGCTACAGTGAAACCGTATTTTGCTACAGTAACACACTATTTGATGTCGACGAACTAGAAAACAAAAACGGAAAAGGTGGCCATGCGATCGCATGGCAAAAACACTGAAAACTCATGCGATCGCATGAGCTACAGTAAATCGAAAAGTAATATAAATACGCAGTTTGTTCGACGAAGTTTTTCACATTTATCTCTTAATATTTATATTTATATTATAATTATAATTTTAAATATTAAGTTTAATAATAATAAGGTATATACGAGGGTGTTTTTAATTCGGGTTTCAAACCGCTTTAAGCTAAGGAAATATTAGGTATTATTCGGGGTATTGTTCTTGAATCCAAGGCCAACCATACAGTCATCTACCATCATTACGTCTACGCAATTTGCCTACAATATTGAATCGCAATATTGAACTGTGAGTTTATAGTCTCCCTTTTTAAATACTTTAAATATTTTTGGGCTGAGAATACATGCAATTTATTTTAAACGCGATAAGACACAAGTACATACTAAATTCTACACTGAGTTAAACCGAAAATCCCTTAGCTTTGGTAACTAGTAGCTGCCAGTACATAGGATATGGACTGGTGGGCGCGAATAATTGTATATGGATCCATAGGGCTTGACATCCCCGTCCGAGCTAGAGCGCTAGCCTTTTAACGGACGTATGTTATTTGAGTTTAAGACACGTTGGTTTGCGTGTATTAAAACGAATGGGGTAATTATCACTATAGCGTTAAGTTTAGTTACCAGGGTGCTCTGTTATGTAGAATCTATTGATAAACTTTTGATGAAATCTTGTGGTCTATCTTTATATATGTTTATGACTCGAGCAATTAAAACTATAACTCACCAAAATTCGTGTTGACTTTTTAGCATGTTTTATTCTCAGGTCCTTAGAATGCTTCCGCTGTGATGTGCTTGTTGCCTGCATGGAGTCTCTCATGCTTTGTACAAAGTTTATTGCATTCAAAATAAAACTGCGTTGTGTAATAAATAATTGGACTGTGATGTCAACCTGTAAATTAAAGACTTATGTATTTCGGGGTTTTGCTTATACCTAAGCACTTGCCCACATGTTTATAACTTTCTATATTTAGAAAGTCACTTATTTTAATGAATGCAATATTTTATCAAAACGTATCATATAGAGGTCAAAACCTCACTGTGGAATCAATGATTAACGTGCCGCGTCAATAGCGATTTTGACGGGTCGTTACAGTTGGTATCCGAGATTGAGGTTATAGGGAACCAGAAATTACATTAGTGTGTTTAACTGGTAATTGTTAGGATGCATTAGTGAGTCTGGACTATGACCATATTTTTTTTTTACTGATTTTGCTTATCATTTGGTCAAAAACATTATATGTAATATATTTATATGCTAACGTAATTGTTGTTTCAATTATGTGATAGATGACTTCTTCTAATCCTATCATTTTGTACGACTCGGAATCGGACACTGAATCTATTCTATCCACAACTGAAAAGGGCGTTCCAATACCTATTAAAGAAGAAATTGTGTTAGCCGGGGAATCTCAACTCCCGGTAAACCCAGAGGAGGTTCCAGCTCCACCCAACTCTAGTTTTCCGGAGCCACAGTATCGTTGGCATGGACCCATGATCCATGGAGTAAACGAGGATCGTCCATTTCTAAACAAATATGGACATTGGTCCAGATATACCGCCGATGGGCGGGTTGTGCCGATTACGCCTGGCAGATTTCGGTTCATGACCACCGGTACATATTCTCGCAGTTCGTCATCATATTCTCCTACACATGACTCAGACAGTTCGTCATCAGATGAAATCAGTAAGGAGGAGGATTTCGCTAATGAAATAAAAGAGATCACTAAGGAGAAATTCCAACTTGCTATAGATAATAAAAACAACCACAATAATAAAAAGTCCTTAATTATTAAAAAGGAACATGACCATTCGATCCGTAACCACCCTTATTGTATTAAACCCACTGAGGCAACGGGTACCTCAAAACCCCAACCAAAAATAAAATACACTGCCAGAATGTCTGTCGGACCATGTGCACACAAACAATTGGCAGAGAGAACCAAATGGGAAGAAGTTTCTGATAGTTCTGAATAAACGACCTCGCAACCATAAATCTTCCATGCGCTATTCTATTGTTTATGTGTGCTACTCTATCTTGTTATGTAAAATAAGCATATGTAAAATATCAGTATTGTATGGTATTGTATTATTTTGGTTTATTAATAATAAATGCATGGAATGATTATTTGTATTATTACTACTTATTATTATTATTATTATTACATAATAATGTAGTAACTCGCTATAATTTTTCATAGTGGAATATTATTAGGATTTTAGTAGTTAATTCCTTGTACTAGCTATTATGTATGAACTTAACGGGTAGGTAATACCCTAGAAATAATTATAAAATGCTAATAAGAAGAAAAGGCTTTTATAATAATCGGTTCATATTATTAATATGCTACAATTAACTATTGACAACTCATTTTACCTATAATATTCTATATGATTAAATTATATCTGTTGTGTTTATTGAAGAAACATGTCTCAAATGTCGGATGCTGAGTTTGAGCAACTAGTCGAGAAACGTGTGAATGAAAGAATTGCTGCAGCCGAGGCAGCAAAAGCAACAGCCGAAGCAGCAGCCAAAGCAGCAGCCGTAAACACAAACTCACGAAACGGATGCTCATACAAAACTTTTCAAGGATGCAAACCACAGACGTTTAGTGGAACCGAGGGACCAGTCTGTCTAACCCGATGGTTTGAAAAGATGGAGTCCGTTTTCAAAATCAGTAATTATGCGAACGTAGACAAGTCAAAGTATGCTTCGTGTACGTTGCAAGACGGTGCACTTACTTGGTGGAACAATTATGCTAAAGCAGAAGGAATAGATACGGCATATGATATCTCTTGGGAAGAACTGAAAAAGATGCTAATCGAGGAGTACTGTCCTCGAAACGAGATCAGAAAAATGGAATCTGAGTTACGTAATCTGAAGGTTATCGGCGCGAATCTCAATAACTATGAAAAGCGTTTCATGGAACTAGCCTTGTTGTGTCCCGAATTGGTGCCAAATGAGAAACGAAAGATAGAAATGTATATTGACGGTTTATCGATCAATATCAAAGGAAATGTTACATCGTCCAAACTAAATACGATGCAGGAAGCCATGACAATGGCACACCAACTCATGGACCAGATCACAGAGAGTTCGATTAAGGCACCAATTACCGAAGTCAAGACAACTGAAGGAAAGAGAAAATGGGAAGACTATAAGGGCAAAAGTACTCACCTGAAGAAACAAGAAACTTTTAAAGGTAAACAAGATGGGGCAACTGCAAGTCCAAACTATAAGGGACCTCATCCGTTCTGCAAAAGGTGTTACACACATCATGCAGGCTATTGCCAAGTGGTCTGTGATAAGTGCAACAAGAAAGGACATGTGGCGAAAGATTGTTATGCCACCGTTTCTGAAGTAAAGACAAAATTGACCGATGTCAAGAAATGTTATGGATGCGGGAAGTCTGGTCACTTTATAAATCAATGCCCTGATAAGGAGAAGAACAAAGAACCCGCACGTAGGAGGGCATTTAATGTTAGTGCCAGTAAAGCACGTGAGGATCCTAATCTTGTCACGGGTACGTTTACCGTTAATAATCAACTAGCTTCTATTATGTTTGATACGGGTGCTGATAGAAGTTATATGTGTAAAGACTTTAGTTTTAAACTAAAATGTGCATCTGATGATGTAGCGTGAGGGTACGAAATAGTATTATTTTTAATACAAAATACTACAAAATATGACACAAGTTTTATTAATTTACGGATGGGATATACCTAAACCTTGCTACAACACTATAGGCAGTGTACCTAATCGTAGAGTAGTGTAGTTTTTAGTAAGTCCGGTTCGTTCCACAGGGAGCTGGTGAAGTTAACGCTATATTATTAAGTTTATTTGTAAAAATATATATATAAATAAGTAGTAGTATTATTATAAAATGGGGGTTTTACCGTTTAATGACCGGTTTGTCGATTTTAAGCGTAAAAATAAATGACAAAAATTAAAGTGCGTAAAATAAATTGCGATAAATAAAATGACAGAAAATAAAATTGCGAGTAATAAAATGACAGTAAATAAAGATACGATGAGAAATATAATAAAAGAATTATGCTTATTTAAACTTCCGTAATCATGATGTTTGACGTGTTGATTTTAATTTATTACCATGGGTTAATTGTCCTTTGTCCTGGTTTATTTGATACGTCTATCTGGTTTTTGTCCATAATAGTCCATCGGTCATAAATATAAAGTGCGAGTATCCTCGTCAAATTACCCTTATACCCGAAGTCAAATATTCCAACTGATTAAGGATTTAAACTGTGACGCAGTTATCACTTCTGTCAACAATTACATCAGTTATCACTGTATGTAATCCACCCCTGTTTTAATTAGTTTATGAATATTAATTCATCCACTTGATCAGAATGAATAATCAATTACCCAACCCAATTGATTAATTAAATGATTATAACAGATTCCATATGAACATCACTAAATAGGACAACCATAATCATTATTAATTATTAGGTTAATTAATTTGAAGATAGGTTCGACAGACTCCAATGAGTTGTCACTCAATTAGACAATACCCCCCATCTATTAATAGCCCATAGTTCAATTTCCACAAGTGTCGTTCTTTTGTTCAAACCCCAATTATGGTACAAAGCCCAATTACCCAATTTTAGTAATTAGCCCAACATCATGATTACTTCATTTTAAATAAGCATAATAACGACTTAGCTACGAGACATTAATGTAAAAAGGTTGAACATAACTTACAATGATTAAAAATAGCGTAGCGTTACACGGACAGAATTTCGACTTACACACTCAAACGATCTCTATCATAAATCTTATTATTATCATAATTTAAAATTAAAATTAAGATTATTGTTATATCTGATTACATTAACATTATGATAGAGAATTATAAATATAGATATTGATATTTGATATAGAAAAATAAGAAAAAAGATAGAAAGAAAAAAAGATCGAAAAAATATCTTCCTCCTCAATTCATCGTAAATCATCGTTTTATAGCGAATTTAGAATTTGAAATTTTCATTTACGACCCCTGAACTATGCTCAATTAACAACTTTTTATTATTTAATATTATTCTTATTATGATTTATTTAAATATTATATTTTATTCTTGTGCATAGTTGACTCGTAATTTTTACACCGTTGCGTCGAGCGTTGAGAGTTGGTTCATGTCCTGGTTCCGGATTTTCGAACGTCCTTTCGTACAATTTTATATCGTGTACTTTGCGTTTTGTAACTTGTACTCTTGTCATTTTTAGACGTTCTTCATCAATAAATTGAACCTTTTGAATTGTATCTTGTACATTTGAGCTTTTTGGACGTTTTGGTCTTTCAAATCTTCGTTTTTGTCTTTAAATCTTCATTTTCGAGCGATTTGCGTCTTTCGTCTTCGCACTTATTTATTTAACTATTACAACTAAAAATAAGGAAATTACATTTAAAAACTTTACATATTGGAACGATATTGCTACTAAATATATGTTCATTTGGAACACTATCAAATATCCCCACACTTGAGCGTTGCTTGTCCTCAAGCAATACAGAACTTGAAATAAAAACATACATGAATCACTTTTTTATTCATCACATTTTGTACATCAGTGATTTTGATATAGCGGTATAAACAATGACAGTAATGATGGTTAAATGTGGGTGTGTCATCCACAGTTGCCTTGGGTTTAGGTCAACGACACTTGCAATCAAATAGCCGATTTACTTTCGGTTTCCAAAGAAAAGTGCACATTTGAAAGGCGGTTTACAGTCCCACATGACTATAAAAATTTAGATCCTTTAGGAAATAGGATCTTTATGAAAACATTTGATCTTTTGAAAATTCAATCTAGCTTTTACCCTAGATAAGTTTTCTGATTTGATCCACCATTGGTGTTGCAAAATATATTTGTGGATCAATATTTTGGCTAAAAACATTTAGGTTCGTGTAATCCACTGCTATCCCGGTATCGGAAAGCACACATCCAGTTTACGTGTTCCGTATATTACCTTTCGGCAAACTACCGTCCGGTTGTAAAGGAAAGCGATGAACAAGAAACTGTTAAGGCAATGTCCCGTGACATGCAGATGATTATGGTCTTTTAACGTGTCGGATGCTAGAACTATCCTTGGTAGGAGCGATAGTAAAGATCATCCTATGATTTTTCGGTCTGGCACAAGGTCCTGTCTCCGACCATGCTATGCAACCACCGTTCTTACGGTTGACACCCGATTTAGTTCAGGTGACCTAATGAATTCCAGGTGAATTCCTAGGATTTTACGTTCAATTGTAATGAACGCATTGAAAATGGATTTTCAGAAAACAAATCGGTTTGCATTTTTGATCAAAATATTTTCTCGTTCAAGCTCGAGTTTAGATATCATTGAATTCCATGAGTTTGTAATTCTCAATCTTTAAAGTCAATCTCAAGGATTGAGTAATATCAGGCTTAAAAGCTGATTTTTGATCTTTTAAGGAGATTATCCTTTCTGGGGATCTGATTCATTAGTCTTATCCAGCTAATTTGCACGGTGCCTCCCCATTGTACGAGATAAATCCTTCTCATGGTTAGGATAAATCTGACCACTTGGCGACCCTGTTTGATGCTGAGGTCCGTGGATTTCCTGCTGATTTTAGAGATGACTTTTCTAGATTTTTCGTCAACCTACAGCTGGTCTGGACGACAACTTCATGACCTAAATCAAGAAGCGCGTGTCTTTTTCGGAAGACTTTACTTCCTTCAAATGATGGAATTGATTCATCGTGTAGATCCATCTCTTCTTTTCTTTCATCGAATAAAACAGTTGATTATCGTTCAAAACAAAAGTATTTTCAATTGTTTGTACAAAAATATGTGATAGATAGTTTTTAATTGAATAACTTGGTACATTCTCCCCACACTTAGTTTCTTTCTTTGCCTTTTTATTCTCCTTTATTCCATTTTAAATGAATTCAAGCGTTTTAAGTTGTTTCTCAATTTATGTCCTTTTCGAGGTAACGATAATTTCGGTATTAACACCTAGTTTTCATCGTTCATAAATATGTATAAACATGATTTTGAGTTCATTTAGTTGAAAATTTTTCAAATTTTTACAAAATTTGGCAAATAAACCAAGTGTAAACCCGAGAGAATTTATAACCCTTCCCCACACTTGAGATCATGCAATGCCCTCATTTGCATGAAATCAGACTACAATTATAAATTCATGAGGGTGATTAGCGTAGAAAAGTTATTAAAAATACCGAGTTTGCAAACATATTGTTGTTATCTCACATTTGATATTGTCGTCAAAGTTATTAGCTTTTGCTGAACTTAATGCTAGTCTTTGAAAGTGCGCTGTTTTACCCTGTTTTGTACATAACATAAAATACAAACATATATATATATATATATTTTTTGAAGTTTGGTTTATAACCCCACTTTTCAAAAATTTATAAAGTATAATATTTTTTTTTTTTGGCATACTTTAAATCAATAAAATTAAAAATAATGATAACAAAATTTTTCGTCCCGCCCTCGGGTAAAGCAATTTCGGCTTAATGACCTAGTCTTCAACTCACGACGAATTTTAGAAATCATTTTTTCAACTTAATGAATTAAAGTAAATTTTGTTTTTAAATATCACACAAAACTTAAAAGCATATTAATTTCATATAAAACCTAAAAAAAAAACAAAAATTCAGAATGGGGGGAGAAAACTAGTTCTTTAGTGTCTGCTAGCGGAAAAGACCAATCGGATTCCATTCTCGGAACTACACGAGAACAGAACAACTAACTCCAAACAGCATTATCTTTTTAGAACATTCGAATCTCCCCACACTTAGGTAGCTGTGGTGTTGAAATTGTGATTAACTTTATCGTCAATTTCTCTTGGTCCATAATCAACTTGCGTATCTGTGACTTTTTCTTTAAGCCAGTGCCCGGCTTCTTCCGTAATATCCCAAAATTCAACTAGTTTCGCCTTTTCTTTAGGCGACAGATTGGATACTAACCGGTTACATAACTTAAAGTTCCCCTTACTTCTAGCATCGATAGCCCGTTTAAAAAGTTTCTTCATTGAACTGTTAATAACGGGGTCATTTAATTTCGTATCAACAACGGGGTTCTTTATTATCAAGTCATCATTAGGTGTTACTTCATTTTCCCCACACTTAGGCGTTTTATTATTATTAAGCACTGCCGTTGGAGTTGGTAAAACAACATGGTTATTACCAATCGTTTTTGTTGGTTCAACGGTTTTGGTTGGTGGAGATTTAGACTTTCGAATCATAAAGGTGATCAATTTGTCACCACTCTTAAGTGTCATTCTACCGTTTCCTACATCAAAGAACGCTCTGGTGGACGCTAAGAATGGTCGACCTAAAATTAGAGGAATGTTTGGGTCTTCTTCTATGTCTATGACAATGAATTCGACTAGAAACGTTAAATTGCCTACTTGAATGGGTAGGTTGTCAGCAATTCCAACTGGGTGCTTAATGGTTTGATCAAAGAGTCGAACACTCATATCCGTTGGAGTTAACTCACCTACACCTAATCTCTTATATAAGGAAAGAGGCATAACACTCACACTTGCACCTAAATCTGCTAGTGCATCATACATGACACAATCACTAAGTAGACAAGGAACAATAAATTCACCCGGATCACCTATCCTAGGAGGAGGTTTTGGTGGAACTGTCTTCACCGGGTTTATATTTACGGCTTTTGTTTCTTGCACTTTCTTATTCTTTTTCTTCTTCTTCTTTCCAGAGGTATCACAATCTTTATTACCTATCACTTGCTCATACTCAACTCCTTTTCTTGGAAACGGGATGGGTGGTTTGTATGGTGCCACCACTGGCTTTACATACTCGGTTGGTGGTGGTGTAACTTCTTCATTGTTACTCTCATCTAAAACCTTCCCATCTTCTGATGCTGGTTTTTCAGAATTCGTTGACACCATATTAACATTCTCATTCCGAGGATTCACTTCAGTATTACTCGGTAGCTTTCCTTGTTCCCTCTCACTCATCATGCTAGCAAGAGTACCTACGTGTTTTTCTAGATTCAAAATGGAAGCTTGTTGAGTTCTTAATGACTGATCAAACCTCTCGTTCGTTTGGGTTTGAGATGTAATGAATTGTGTTTGAGATTCAATCAGCTTTGCCATCATTTCTTCTAGATTTGGCTTTTTCTCTTCGGGTTGTTGTGGTGGTTTATACAAGCTAGGTCTTTGTTGATTGAAAGTGTTGTTTTGAGTTGGTTGGTTATTCGGACCTTGTTGGTTATACCAGTTGTTGTTGGGTCCGTTTGGATTGTAAAGAATGTTTTGATTTCGATTGAAGTTTAACTTTGGCGGTTGATAATTATTTTGATAATTATTTCCAGGCCTTTGGTTCATATAGGAAACATTCTCTCGTTGTTCCATCGTTGGTTCAATGTGACAATCTTTCAATAAGTGTGGTCCACCGCATTGCTCACAACTGATTCGTATTGCGTGAATATCTTTATTCATCTTTTCCATTCGTCTTTCGAAAGCATCTATTTTTGCGGAAACGGAATCAAAGTCATGGCTAGAATCGGCTCTAGCCGCTTTAGATGATCTAACGATATCTTTTTCTTGGTGCCACTCATGAGAGTGGGAGGCTGTGTTATCAATAATTTTGTAAGCTTCAGTTGCGGTTTTCTTCATAATGGAACCACCAGCGGTTATGTCGATGTCTTTTCGTGTGGCGATGTCTACGCCTTTATAGAAGATTTGTACTATTTGAAAAGTATCTAATCCGTGTTGAGGACATCCTCTCAACATCCTTCCGAATCTTGTCCACGCCTCATATAATGTTTCATTTGGATTTTGCGCGAACGTAACAATTTCTCCTTGAAGTCTCACGGCTTTGGATGCCGGAAAGAATCGTTTAAGAAATTTTTCAACTAAAACATCCCATGTGTCAATCGCCCCTTCAGGTAACGATTCTAACCAATCTTTGGCTTCTCCCTTTAAAGTCCAGGGAAACAACATGAGATAGATCTGTTCATCCTCCACTTCTCGGATTTTGAATAGTGTACAAATTCTTTTAAACGTACGAAGGTGTTCGTTAGGATCTTCATTCGGTGCACCACTGAATTGGCATTGGTTAGTTACCATGTGTAGAATTTGTCCTTTGATTTCATAATCTGGAGCATTAACTTCTGGTTTAATAATGGCATGACCTTGGCCCGTGCGTGTAGCTCTCATTCGGTCTTCCATACTTAGAGGTTCTAGATTTTCCATGATTGGAAGTGTTGTATCTGAATCACTAGAGGTTTCTGATTTAATGGTTTCTTCCTCAACAATCTCTGTTTGAATGATTGGTGGTTCCGGAGGAATAATTAATGGATCAGGGTCTCGGAATTGTCCCTGAGTATTCTCCGGATTCTCAATTGTGATATTGGTTTCAAAAACTGGATTATCGGAAATTTGAGTTGAAGTACTCGGTCGACTTGATGACGAGTCTAAAGAAAAATCAACGGCAACTATATTTGTTAAACGATGTCTTGATCGAATTACAGGTGGTGAACGTACAAAAGGTGGTGAACGTCTTGCTCGGTGCATTCACTGAATATCCTATTAGTTTTAAAAAGGAAAGAAAAATTATAATAAGTTATCCAACCAATAGACTTTTCTGATTTTGCCCACGTTTCGAATAGCCAAAAGATGCAGCAGAGGGGCAGGATTCGTTTGGTCTCAATATAATTGAGGACTGTTTGGCTCCAATAACCCGGTCCACGTACAAATCCAACTATTACTACGAACCAGAAAATTTTGATGTCTATCAATTTAACCACTTAAAATAAATTTTCGTAATTTTAAGAAATTTAGAGAAGAAGTAGAAAAAAATCTAAGTCCTAAAAACTAGAATGGCGAGAAATAAGAGAGAAAAAGATTGCGCGTCGAAAAATGTCGAAAAATAAAAGGTCGAAAAATAGGCGTCGAAAAATAAAAATAAGAAAGTAGTGCGAAATACGGCGTCGTAAAATTTTAAAGCACCTAAAACTTAGTCTAAGGAATAAGCACTTAAGGGATTTTACGGCAAAGCCTAAAAATTCTAGAAGTAAAATAACTATGGCAAAACTAAACTTAATACTAAAAGTTGCGACTATAGTCTAAAAATTTAAAGGTAATAAAACTAAAAAAATAATTTTTTTTTATAGACAAAATCTTAAAAATATATAATTTTTTTAAATTTTTTTTTTTTTTTTTTTTTTTTTTTAAAAAAAACGAATTTTTTTTTTCTTAAATAAAAAACGTTTATTTAATTTTTTTTTTTTTTACGTTTTTTTTTTTTTTTTTTTTTTTTTTTTTTTTTTTAAAAAAACGATTTTTTTTTTTTTTTTTTAAAATTTTTTTTTTTTAAAACGAAATTTTTTTTTTTTTTTTTTTTTTTTTTTTTTTTTTTAAAAAAACGATTTATTTTTTTTTAAAAAACGATTTTTTTTACAAATTAATAATTTTTTTATAATTATAATTTTTTTTTTCAAAACTTTTTTTTTTTTTTTTTTTAATTCATTTACTATTCATGAATAGTAAATGAAAATAAATTAATTAATTTACTATTCACATGAAAGCGACATGATAGCAATTATTAATTATAAGTTACATAATATACCCCTGAAGTATTTAATAAATACGACTTTTTTTTTAAAATTTACGTAAACTTTGATTCTTAAATATTTTTATATTATTATATTCTATTTCAATATTATTATATTATTATATTCTATTTCAATATTATTATATTATTATATTTTATTTCAATATTATTATAATTAAAAATATAGCGTTTTAGCGTCCCCGGCAGCGGCGCCAAAAACTTGATGATGTAGCGTGAGGGTACGAAATAGTATTATTTTTAATACAAAATACTACAAAATATGACACAAGTTTTATTAATTTACGGATGGGATATACCTAAACCTTGCTACAACACTATAGGCAGTGTACCTAATCGTAGAGTAGTGTAGTTTTTAGTAAGTCCGGTTCGTTCCACAGGGAGCTGGTGAAGTTAACGCTATATTATTAAGTTTATTTGTAAAAATATATATATAAATAAGTAGTAGTATTATTATAAAATGGGGGTTTTACCGTTTAATGACCGGTTTGTCGATTTTAAGCGTAAAAATAAATGACAAAAATTAAAGTGCGTAAAATAAATTGCGATAAATAAAATGACAGAAAATAAAATTGCGAGTAATAAAATGACAGTAAATAAAGATACGATGAGAAATATAATAAAAGAATTATGCTTATTTAAACTTCCGTAATCATGATGTTTGACGTGTTGATTTTAATTTATTACCATGGGTTAATTGTCCTTTGTCCTGGTTTATTTGATACGTCTATCTGGTTTTTGTCCATAATAGTCCATCGGTCATAAATATAAAGTGCGAGTATCCTCGTCAAATTACCCTTATACCCGAAGTCAAATATTCCAACTGATTAAGGATTTAAACTGTGACGCAGTTATCACTTCTGTCAACAATTACATCAGTTATCACTGTATGTAATCCACCCCTGTTTTAATTAGTTTATGAATATTAATTCATCCACTTGATCAGAATGAATAATCAATTACCCAACCCAATTGATTAATTAAATGATTATAACAGATTCCATATGAACATCACTAAATAGGACAACCATAATCATTATTAATTATTAGGTTAATTAATTTGAAGATAGGTTCGACAGACTCCAATGAGTTGTCACTCAATTAGACAATACCCCCCATCTATTAATAGCCCATAGTTCAATTTCCACAAGTGTCGTTCTTTTGTTCAAACCCCAATTATGGTACAAAGCCCAATTACCCAATTTTAGTAATTAGCCCAACATCATGATTACTTCATTTTAAATAAGCATAATAACGACTTAGCTACGAGACATTAATGTAAAAAGGTTGAACATAACTTACAATGATTAAAAATAGCGTAGCGTTACACGGACAGAATTTCGACTTACACACTCAAACGATCTCTATCATAAATCTTATTATTATCATAATTTAAAATTAAAATTAAGATTATTGTTATATCTGATTACATTAACATTATGATAGAGAATTATAAATATAGATATTGATATTTGATATAGAAAAATAAGAAAAAAGATAGAAAGAAAAAAAGATCGAAAAAATATCTTCCTCCTCAATTCATCGTAAATCATCGTTTTATAGCGAATTTAGAATTTGAAATTTTCATTTACGACCCCTGAACTATGCTCAATTAACAACTTTTTATTATTTAATATTATTCTTATTATGATTTATTTAAATATTATATTTTATTCTTGTGCATAGTTGACTCGTAATTTTTACACCGTTGCGTCGAGCGTTGAGAGTTGGTTCATGTCCTGGTTCCGGATTTTCGAACGTCCTTTCGTACAATTTTATATCGTGTACTTTGCGTTTTGTAACTTGTACTCTTGTCATTTTTAGACGTTCTTCATCAATAAATTGAACCTTTTGAATTGTATCTTGTACATTTGAGCTTTTTGGACGTTTTGGTCTTTCAAATCTTCGTTTTTGTCTTTAAATCTTCATTTTCGAGCGATTTGCGTCTTTCGTCTTCGCACTTATTTATTTAACTATTACAACTAAAAATAAGGAAATTACATTTAAAAACTTTACATATTGGAACGATATTGCTACTAAATATATGTTCATTTGGAACACTATCAGCATCATTACCTCTAGACGATAAATATACTATTGAATTAGCTAATGGTAAACTGATAAAAGCCGATAAAATTTGCCATGGTTGCGAAATGAATCTCGATGGTGAAACCTTCAAAATTGATTTGATACCCGTAGAATTAGGAAGTTTTGATGTAATCGTTGGCATGGACTGGATGTCCAAAACAAGAGCGGAAGTTGTTTGCGCTGAGAAAGCAATCCGCATCCCTCGTAAGGATGAAACGTCATTAATGATTTATGGGGAGAAGAACAACTCAAAACTGAACTTTATCAGCTGTATGAAGGCCCAGAAACTTATAAGAAAAGGTTGTTATGCTATTCTGGCACACGTAAAGAAGATCGATACTGAAGAAAGAAGCATTGATGACATGCCGGTTGTAAGAGAATATCCCGGAGTATTTCCAGAAGAATTACCGGGGCTACCTCCACACAGATGTGTAGAATTCCAGATTGATCTCATACCAGGAGCTGCACCTGTAGCCCGATCTCCATATAGACTTGCACCTTCAGAAATGCAAGAATTACAAGACCAGTTACAAGAATTATCGGACCGTGGATTTATTCGTCCTAGTTTTTTACCTTGGGGTGCTCCTATTCTGTTCGTCAAGAAGAAGGATGGATCTATGAGAATGTGCATAGATTACCGAGAATTAAATAAATTAAC
Source organism: Rutidosis leptorrhynchoides (assembly GCF_046630445.1). Lineage (NCBI taxonomy): Eukaryota > Viridiplantae > Streptophyta > Magnoliopsida > Asterales > Asteraceae > Rutidosis > Rutidosis leptorrhynchoides. Next base: position 167,994,428 of record NC_092343.1, read on the forward strand.
GATCAAGAATCGGTACCCATTACCGAGGATTGATGATTTGTTTGATCAATTGCAAGGATCAAGTGTTTATTCTAAGATTGATCTACGCTCCGGATATCATCAGCTGAGAGTGAAGGAAGAAGATGTTCCTAAAACAGCGTTCAGAACCCATTACGGTCACTATGAATTTTTAGTCATGCCTTTTGGATTGACTAATGCTCCAGCAGTATTCATGGATCTAATGAATCGCATCTGTAGACCGTATTTAGACAAATTTGTCATTGTTTTTATCGACGACATATTGATTTACTCGAAGAACAAGGAAGAACATGAGCAACACTTAAGACTGGTACTAGAGATACTCAAGAAAGAAGAATTGTACGCAAAATTTTCGAAGTGTGATTTCTGGTTACAAGAAGTACAATTTTTGGGCCATGTTGTCAGTAAACATGGAATTAAAGTTGACCCCGCCAAGATCGAAGCCATTAGTAAATGGGAAACACCGAAGACTCCAACACAAATCCGCCAATTCTTAGGTCTTGCTGGTTACTACCGAAGATTCATTCAAGATTTCTCTAGAATCGCCAAACCCTTAACTGCATTGACTCAAAAGGGAAAGAAGTATGATTGGTCCACAGAACAGGAATCCTCATTCCAGTTATTAAAGAAGAAGTTAACGTCTGCACCCATTTTGTCATTACCGGAAGGAAATGATGATTTCGTGATCTATTGTGACGCTTCGCGCCAAGGTTTAGGATGTGCATTAATGCAACGCACAAAAGTTATCGCATATGCCTCACGACAACTAAAAATTCATGAAAAGAACTATACGACGCACGATTTGGAACTTGGAGCAGTAGTTTTTGCACTCAAAATATGGAGACACTATCTATATGGCACCAAGTGTACAGTGTACACCGACCATAAGAGTCTTCAGCATATTTTTGATCAAAAACAACTCAATATGAGGCAACGTCGCTGGGTAGAGTTGTTAAACGATTACGATTGTAAAATCCGTTACCACCCCGGAAAAGCTAATGTTGTAGCTGATGCCCTAAGTCGAAAAGAAAGAGTAAAACCTCTTAGGGTCCGAGCTTTGAATATTACAATTCATACTGATCTCACAAAGAAAATTCAAGCAGCACAGTTAGAAGCTTTAAAAGAAGAAAATGAAAAAGGTGAAATGAGCAAAGGGTTAGAAAAACAACTTGAAGTAAAAGCCGATGGAACCCTGTATTTTGCTGGTAGAATATGGGTACCAAGACATGGTAACCTAAGGCAACTAGTACTAGATGAAGCACACAAAACGAGGTACTCAATTCACCCAAGAAATGGGAAAATGTACCACGATCTCAAGAAGTTCTATTGGTGGCCTAATATGAAGACAGAAATTACTACTTATGTAAGCAAATGTTTGACGTGTGCAAAGGTTAAAGCTGAGCACCAAAAGCCGTCAGGATTACTGCAACAACTAGAAATTCCGCAGTGGAAATGGGAAAGAATAACCATGGATTTCATTACGAAATTGCCAAGGACTGCAAGTAGTCATGATACTATTTGGGTGATAGTTGATCGTCTAACTAAATCAGCTTACTTCCTACCAATAAAGGAGACAGACAGTATGGAGAAATTAGCACGCCTATATTTGAAGGAAGTAGTTTCCAGGCATGGTGTACCCATCTCCATCATATCTGATCGCGACACCCGATTCACATCACGTTTTTGGCAATCATTACAAAAAGCATTGGGAACTCGATTAGATATGAGCACCGCTTATCACCCACAGACAGATGGTCAAAGTGAAAGAACAATACAAACATTGGAAGACATGTTACGGGCATGCGTGATTGACTTTGGAACCAGTTGGGATCGACACTTACCGTTGGCAGAATTTTCATACAATAACAGCTATCATACGAGCATCAACGCAGCACCATTTGAAGCACTTTACGGTAGAAAGTGCAGATCTCCTATCTGTTGGAGTGAAGTAGGAGAAAGACAACTTACTGGACCAGAAATTATTCACAAAACCACCGAAAAGATCATTCAAATACAACAGCGATTGAAAACGGCCATGAGTCGCCAAAAGAGTTATGCTGATGTAAGAAGAAAACCGCTAGAATTTCAAGTGGGCGACAAAGTCATGTTGAAAGTGTCACCCTGGAAAGGCGTTGTACGATTCGGTAAACGAGGAAAGCTAAGTCCTAGGTACGTAGGACCCTTTGAAATCACCGAAAGAATTGGAGCAGTTGCTTATCGATTAAAGCTACCGCAAGAACTTAGTAGTGTTCACGACACATTTCACGTGTCAAATTTGAAGAAATGTTTAGCTGAAGAGGATGTCGTAATTCCTCTTGACGAAATACGAATTAATGATAAACTCCATTTTGTCGAAGAACCTGTTGAAATCATGGACCGTGAGGTCAAACAATTAAAACAAAGCAAAATACCGATAGTTAGAGTTCGTTGGAACGCAAGACGAAGACCTGAGTTTACTTGGGAACGTGAAGATCAAATGAAGCAAAAGTATCCACATTTGTTCACTGATATCGCTCATGAAACAGGTACTACTCAAAATTTCGGGACGAAATTTTCTTTAACGGGGAGGTACTGTGATGACCCGAAAAATTTCGACTAATTTAAACCAATTCTCTATACGATTTATTATTTTGGCACGTTAAACAAAGTCTGTTAGATTGAGTCTCAAAATTTTAGAACTGTTTCATATATACAATTACCTTTGACTACTCTCAACGATTCATGAACAATTATATGTATGTATATATATATATATGTGTACAAGTAAAAACGACTTTCCTACAGTAAAACCCTAGTTGCTACAGTAAAAATTACTTGCTACAGTAAAACACTATTTGCTACAGTAAAACACTATTTGCTACAGTGAAATCGTATTTTGCTACAGTGCTACAGTGAAAACGTATTTTGCTACAGTGATTTGCTACAGTACACTATTTGCTACAGTAACACACTATTTGCTACAGTAACACACTATTTGCTACAATACACTCTATTTGCTACAGTAAACACTATTTGATGTCGACGAACTAGCAAACAAAAACGGAAAAGGCGGCCATGCGATCGCATGGCAAAAACACTGAAAACTCATGCGATCGCATGAGCTACAGTAAATCGAAAAGTAATATAAATACGCAGTTTGTTCGACGAAGTTTTTCACATTTATCTCTTAATATTTATATTTATATTATAATTATAATTTTAAATATTAAGTTTAATAATAATAAGGTATATACGAGGGTGTTTTTAATTCGGGTTTCAAACCGCTTTAAGCTAAGGAAATATTAGGTATTATTCGGGGTATTGTTCTTGAATCCAAGGCCAACCATACAGTCATCTACCATCATTACGTCTACGCAATTTGCCTACAATATTGAATCGCAATATTGAACTGTGAGTTTATAGTCTCCCTTTTTAAATACTTTAAATATTTTTGGGCTGAGAATACATGCAATTTATTGTAAACGCGATAAGACACAAGTACATACTAAATTCTACACTGAGTTAAACCGAAAATCCCTTAGCTTTGGTAACTAGTAGCTGCCAGTACATAGGATATGGACTGGTGGGCGCGAATAATTGTATATGGATCCATAGGGCTTGACATCCCCGTCCGAGCTAGAGCGCTAGCCTTTTAACGGACGTATGTTATTTGAGTTTAAGACACGTTGGTTTGCGTGTATTAAAACGAATGGGGTAATTATCACTATATCGTTAAGTTTAGTTACCAGGGTGCTCTGTTACGTAGAATCTATTGATAAACTTTTGATGAAATCTTGTGGTCTATCTTTATATATGTTTATGACTCGAGCAATTAAACCTATAACTCACCAACATTCGTGTTGACTTTTTAGCATGTTTTATTCTCAGGTCCTTAGAATGCTTCCGCTGTGATGTGCTTGTTGCCTGCATGGAGTCTCTCATGCTTTGTACAAAGTTTATTGCATTCAAAATAAAACTGCGTTGTGTAATAAATAATTGGACTGTGATGTCAACCTGTAAATTAAAGACTTATGTATTTCGGGGTTTTGCTTATACCTCAGCACTTGCCCACATGTTTATAACTTTCTATATTTAGAAAGTCACTTATTTTAATGAATGCAATATTTTATCAAAACGTATCATATAGAGGTCAAAACCTCACTGTGGAATCAATGATTAACGTGCCGCGTCAATAGCGATTTTGACGGGTCGTTACAGCCTATAAGTGTTGTAGCAAGGTTTAGGTATATCCACTCTATAAATAAATAAATAACTTGTGTAAAATTGTATCGTATTTAATAGTATTTCGCAATAAAAATATAACTATTTTTGTATACACCTCTGCGCACATCAAGTATTTTTGGCACCGCTGCCGGGGACTGCTTAAACGCCAGAAGTGAAATGCTATATAAAAAAAAAGATTTTTTTTAAGTTTTAATTTCTTTTTGTAAAAATACGTTTTAAATATTAAAAATACAAAAATATAAAAATAAAAACAAAATATATATATTTTTAAGAGTTGTTCAAAATATAAAAAATTAAAAAGTTTGTATTTTCTTTTAGTTACAAAAACTAATAGGTAGTTTTTTTAAATTAAGTTTTTATTTATTTTATATAAATATAAATATTCTAATTAAATTAAAAACAAAAAAATAAAAAAATAAAAATAAAAAATATATATATAAAAAGTATTCGGGCTACACTGTAGCAGCCCAATTTGTGATCTGAATATTTGGGCCATGTGATCGCATAAACCCGTAGGCTAAAACTCAAGCGACCGCATGACACAGTCTGACACGCTGGTCTGAACCTGGTACTACATTAATTACGGAGTATAATTTAAATATTATTATTATAAACCCTAATTAGGGTTAGTTATTAAATCACCAGAATTGTCGCTGCGCGACCTTAATCGTCGCGGCGCGACACATAAAGGGAAAATAGACCCTTCTTAACCCAACTTCTGATCCAAATTTGCTTGTTATGCCGCGGCGCGGACCCAATTGTCGCGGCGCGACCTAAGGCTAGAACTGGACAGATCGACCAACTTAAACACTTTTTCGATTTTATTTAATTTGTACAATCCAAACCCGCTTCCTATATTCACCTAGCCTTCCACAATAGTCTCACAAGACTTAATGCTAACAAAACCCATGTTTAAACTTATATATATATGCACACATTATCAAGTATACACATATATATATATATACACATATATTCGTACATTTACGCATAAGCTAACGAGTTATAGACGTACAAATGATTAAGTAGGTACCTTTCGATACGTACGGGAAAACGGGATGTTACAGTTTGTGCTTAAGCGAGAGGTCGTGGGTTCGAGTCCGGGCAATGGTATTTTTTTTTAAAGCTTGCTTCTTCAAAGGTTGTGCACTTTATTATTATTATTATTATTATTATTATTATTATTATTATTATTATTATTATTATTATTATTATTATTATTATTATTATTATTATTATTATTATTATTATTATTATTATTATTATTATTATTATTATTATTATTATCATTATCATTATCATTACTGATTATTGTTATTATTATGATAATTGTTATTATTATTATTATTTATGATTGTTGTTATTTAGTAAAATAAGTACTAAGATTACTAGTAAATATAATATTATTATCATTTTTGTTATTACTAATATTATTATTATCATTAAAAATGTAATTTTATCCCTAATATAATTATTAATTATCATTTATTATTATTATAGTACAATTATGATTATTATTATTAATAAGTATTATACATTTATGAACTAAACTTGGAAATTATGGAAACTCTTATGATCTTGAATAAGATAAGTAATTAGATAAATATAAGGTTTATATTGATTAGGATATAACTATGATCGTGCATATTGTAAACAAAGTATCTATACATATGTAAGTATAGATATAAAACCGTTAAGTTCTTAAGATATTAATAAGTATTATTATTAATAATATTATAATTATGATAATTACTAATATTATATTATTATTATCATTACTATTATCATTATTATTATTACTATCACTATTATTATTATTATTCCAAATAAATATATTAAATATATCAATATAAAGTTTTAATACCTAATATGATATTTTTCTAAACATCAATATAGGATAATTATAATACATAACATAACTATTACTTTAAATCTGTTATATATATACATATAGTTATACAAGTTTTAAGTATTTAAAATATATAAATAAAAAGTCAATAAATTACTAATATAAGAAATATATTAATATACAAATTTGTTCGATTTCGAGTATATGTTTTAATATATATACAAATGATATAGGTTCATGAATCCGAGGCCAACCCTGCATTGTTCAATGTCATTATATGTATTTTTACTACAAAATACAGTATTGTGAGTTTCATTTTATCCCTTTTTAAATGCTTTTGCAATATATATTTTTGGGACTGAGAATACATGCGCTGCTTTTATAAATGTTTTACCAAATAGACACAAGTAATCGAAACTACATTCTATGGTTGGATTATCGAATTGAATATCACCCTTTTTAGTCTGGTAATCTAAGAATTAGGGAACAGACACCCTAATTGACGCGAATCCTAAAGATAGATCTATTGGGCCTAACAAACCCCATCCAGGTTACGAATGCTTTAGTACTTAGATTTTATCATGTTCGATGAGAGTCCCGGAATGATGGGGATATTCTAGACGCGTTTTGTTAATGTCGATTACCAGGTGTTCACCATATGAATGATTTTTATCTCTATGTAGTTTTTGCGAAATGCCTGATATGAGATGATGTTTATGAAAAATAGAAATGAAAATCTTGTGGTCTATTAAAATTATGGAAATGATTGATTACGATAAACTAATGAACTCACCAACCTTTTGGTTGACACTTTAAAGCATGTTTATTCTTAGGTATTAAGGAAATTCTCCGCTGTGAATTTGCTCATTTTAGAGATATTACTTAGAGTCATTCATGACATATTTCAAAAGACGTTGCATTCAAGTCGTTGAGTTCAATAAAGATTATTATGACAGATTAGGTCAATTATTGTTGGATATATTATGAAATGGTATGCATGCCGTCAACTTTCGATGTAAAGAAAGTTTGTCTTTTAAAAACGAATGCAATGTTTGAAAAATGTATCATATTGAGTTCAAGTACCTCGCGATGTAACCAAATGTAATGTATTCGTCCAGATGGATTCGGACGGGTCTTTACACTTCGCTCTGATCGGGGTGGGAATATATGAGTCAAGAGTTTTTGGACCACCTGAAGAATCGTGGGATTGTCTCACAGTTCACTCCACCTTACACACCACAACACAATGGTGTGTCGGAGCGGAGGAATCGAACTTTACTTGATATGGTTCGATCTATGATGAGTCTAACTACTCTGCCGATGTCTTTTTGGGGTTATGCATTAGAGTCTGTGATAATGCTAAAAAGGAACATATATTTCATAGCATTATCCTTCAAGAAAGACAAGCTTTTAGTTGCAATTGTTCTATTTACAAGTGATATTCGTTTAAATAATAAAAGGTGAAGACAAAATACAGATTCGACGAATTGAAGACGCAAACGACCAAAAAGCTCAAAAGTACAAAGTACAATCAAAGTGGTTTAAATCATTGATGAGAAACGTCTAAAAGTTACAAGAGTACGAGCCGCAAAACGCAAATTACAATATATTAAAAAGTACGAAAGGACGTTCGAAAATCCAGAACCGGGACCAGAGTCAACTCTCAATGCGCGACGCAATGGAGCTAAAATTACAAGTCAACGGAGTACAAGAATATAATATAATATATATAATTATATAAAATTATATATATTATATTATATATTAAATATATACGAGCGACCCACGTTTAAAAATCAATGTGACCAGGAAATGACGGCCATGCGATCGCATGGCCTGGAGGAAGAAAATCCATGCAATCGCATGGAGCAAAAAGTTTGGCCAGGTCTATAAATTTCGCTAGTTTTGGCCGAATTTTGGGCATCCTAATTCAATCTCTCTCTCACAGATATATATATATATGTGTATATATATATATATATATGTATATATATATATATGTGTATATATATATATATGTATATATATATATATATATATATATATATAATTTTAATTTTAATTTAAGATTAATAATAATAAGGGTATGTTAGCGAATGTTGTAAGTGTGTAAGTCGAAATTCTGTCCGTGTAAAGCTACGCTATTATTAATCATTGTAAGTTATGTTCAACCTTTTTAAATTAATGTCTCGTAGCTAAGTTATTATTATGCTTATTTAATGCCGAAGTAATCGTGATGTTGGGCTAAATATTAAGATTAGGTAATTGGGCTTTGGACCATAATTGGAGTTTGGATAAAAGAACGACACTTGTGGAAATTAGACTATGGGCTATTAATGGGCTTTATATTAACTAAATGATAGTTCGTTAATTTAATATAAAGATTTACAATTGGACGTACCTATAAATAACCACATACACTCGATCGGACACGATGGGCGGGATATTTATAAGTACTAATAATCGTTCATTTAACCGGACACGGGGATGGATTAATAATCAATAGACTTGTTGAAACAGGGGTGGATTACATTCAAGGGTAATTGGTGTAATTGTTAACAAAGTAGTAAAACCTTGGACTACACGCAGTCGATAACCTGGTGTATTCATTAAACAAAGTAATAAGACCTTGTTACAATTCGAATCCCCAATTAGTTGGAATATTTGACTTCGGATATAAGGATAATTTGACGAAGACTCTCGCACTTTATATTTATGACTGATGGACTATTATGGACAAAACCGTATGGACATATCGAATAATTCAGGACAAAGGACAATTAACCCATGGTACTAAACTAAAATCAACACGTCAAACATCATGATTACGGAAGTTTAAATAAGCATAATTCCTTTATTTCATATTTTATCGCACTTTTATTTACTGTCATTTTATTTATTACACTTTTAATTATCATACTTTTTAATTATCGTAATTTTATTTATCGTCATTTTATTTATCGCACTTTAATTTATCGTTATTTACTTTATGCTTTAAATTAAGTTATATTTATTTTTAATATTTTACATTAGGTTTTAACTGCGACTTAAGACATAAAATCGACAAACTGGTCATTAAACGGTAAAACCCCCTTTTATAATAATAATAATATTACATATATATATATATATATATATATATATATATATATATATATATATATATATATATATATATATATATATATAAATATATAGTTTAAAATAAATATAGCGTTAAACTTGGCTAGCTCCCTGTGGAACGAACCGAACTTACTAAAAACTACACTGCTGTACGATTAGGTACACTGCCTATGTGATGACCCGAAAAATTTCGACTAATTTAAACCAATTCTCTATACGATTTATTATTTTGGCACGTTAAACAAAGTCTGTTAGATTGAGTCTCAAAATTTTAGAACTGTTTCATATATACAATTACCTTTGACTACTCTCAACAATTCATGAACAATTATATGTATGTATATATATATATATATATATGTACAAGTAAAAACGACTTTCCTACAGTAAAACCCTAGTTGCTACAGTAAAAATTACTTTGCTACAGTAAAACACTATTTGCTACAGTAAAACACTATTTGCTACAGTAAACCGTATTTTGCTACAGTGCTACAGTGAAACGTATTTTGCTACAGTGATTTGCTACAGTACACACTATTTGCTACTGTAAAACACTATTTGCTATAGTAAATACTATTTGCTACAATAACACTATTTGCTACAGTAAACACTATTTGATGTCGACGAACTAGCAAACAAAAACGGAAAAGGCGGCCATGCGATCGCATGGCAAAAACACTGAAAACTCATGCGATCGCATGAGCTACAGTAAATCGAAAAGTAATATAAATACGCAGTTTGTTCGACGAAGTTTTTCACATTTATCTCTTAATATTTATATTTATATTATAATTATAATTTTAAATATTAAGTTTAATAATAATAAGGTATATACGAGGGTGTTTTTAATTCGGGTTTCAAACCGCTTTAAGCTAAAGAAATATTAGGTATTATTCGGGGTATTGTTCTTGAATCCAAGGCCAACCATACAGTCATCTACCATCATTACGTCTACGCAATTTGCCTACAATATTGAATCGCAATATTGAACTGTGAGTTTATAGTCTCCCTTTTTAAATACTTTAAATATTTTTGGGCTGAGAATACATGCAATTTATTTTAAACGCGATAAGACACAAGTACATACTAAATTCTACACTGAGTTAAACCGAAAATCCCTTAGCTTTGGTAACTAGTAGCTGCCAGTACATAGGATATGGACTGGTGGGCGCGAATAATTGTATATGGATCCATAGGGCTTGACATCCCCGTCCGAGCTAGAGCGCTAGCCTTTTAACGGACGTATGTTATTTGAGTTTAAGACACATTGGTTTGCGTGTATTAAAACGAATGGGGTAATTATCACTATATCGTTAAGTTTAGTTACCAGGGTGCTCTGTTACGTAGAATCTATTGATAAACTTTTGATGAAATCTTGTGGTCTATCTTTATATATGTTTATGACTCGAGCAATTAAACCTATAACTCACCAACATTCGTGTTGACTTTTTAGCATGTTTTATTCTCAGGTCCTTAGAATGCTTCCGCTGTGATGTGCTTGTTGCCTGCATGGAGTCTCTCATGCTTTGTACAAAGTTTATTGCATTCAAAATAAAACTGCGTTGTGTAATAAATAATTGGACTGTGATGTCAACCTGTAAATTAAAGACTTATGTATTTCGGGGTTTTGCTTATACCTAAGCACTTGCCCACATGTTTATAACTTTCTATATTTAGAAAGTCACTTATTTTAATGAATGCAATATTTTATCAAAACGTATCATATAGAGGTCAAAACCTCACTGTGGAATCAATGATTAACGTGCCGCGTCAATAGCGATTTTGACGGGTCGTTACAGCCTATAAGTGTTGTAGCAAGGTTTAGGTATATCCACTCTATAAATAAATAAATAACTTGTGTAAAATTGTATCGTATTTAATAGTATTTCGCAATAAAAATATAACTATTTTTGTATACACCTCTGCGCACATCAAGTATTTTTGGCACCGCTGCCGGGGACTGCTTAAACGCCGGAAGTGAAACGCTATATAAAAAAAAAGATTTTTTTTAAGTTTTAATTTCTTTTTGTAAAAATACGTTTTAAATATTAAAAATACAAAAATATAAAAATAAAAACAAAATATATATATTTTTAAGAGTTGTTCAAAATATAAAAAATTAAAAAGTTTGTATTTTCTTTTAGTTACAAAAACTAATAGGTAGTTTTTTTAAATTAAGTTTTTATTTATTTTATATAAATATAAATATTCTAATTAAATTAAAAACAAAAAAAAAAAATTAAAAAAAAATATATATATATAAAAAGTATTCGGGCTACACTGTAGCAGCTCAATTTGTGATCTGAATATTTGGGCCATGCGATCGCATAAACCCGTAGGCTAAAACTCAAGCGACCGCATGACACAGTCTGACACGCTGGTCTGAACCTGGTACTACATTAATTACGGAGTATAATTTAAATATTATTATTATAAACCCTAATTAGGGTTAGTTATTAAATTAATTTGTTTTAGTTTTATTTAATTTGTAATTTTAGTTTTAATTAGTTTTATTAAATTATAAAATTAATACTTTTATAAAATACTTTATATAAAAATAATATTTTTATAAAAAATTGTATTTTTATAACTTAAGTTTTATTTCTATATTTCGTATCTTTTTAATCGTTTATACGTAATTTGTATTTTTATCGTTCGTAACTAGTTTTAAGACTTAGTATTTTGCTCTAGTTATTTTTATTTCTAGATTTTTAGGCTTTGCCGTAAAATCTCTTAAGTGCTTTTTCTTTAGATTAAGATTTAGGTGCTTTAGAATTTTGCGACGCCGTTTTAAGATTTTAGTACCTTTTAAGTTATTGCTGTTTTGGATATAGAATTCCTTTTAAGCTTTAATATCTTTAGACGCAAGTTTTAGACTTAAGTTTTTAGAATTCTAAGTTTCGACGCTTTATTTTCTTATTTTTATTTTTTGATTGTTTGTTTTTCGACGCTTATTATTTTTCGACCTTTTATTTTTTGACGTTTTTCGACGCGTTCTTTTTCTTTCTTATTTCTCGACGCTCTAGTTTTTAGGACATAGATTTTCTATTTCTTCTCTAAAATTTCTTTAAACTTCGACGAAAAATTATTTTAAGCGGTTAAATTGATAGACATCCAAAATTTTCTGGTTCGTAGTAATAGTTGGATTTGTTAGTGGCGAGTTGTGGGCTTCCGATTTAAAGGGTCCTGGCTACCTGCTGCATCTATTGGCTATTCAAAACGTCAGCAAAAATCAGAAAAGTCTATTAATTTGATAACTTATATAATTTTTATTTTTATAACTAATAGGATATTCAGTGAATTCACCGAGCAAAACGTTCACCGCCTTTTATACGTTCACACCTGTAACTAGATCAAGACATCTAGCCAATATTGTCGCCGTTGATTTTTCTTTAGAATCGTCATCCAGTCGACCAAGTACTCCAATTCAAATTTTCGATAATCCATTTTTTGAACCCGACCTCACAATTGAGAATCCGGAGGATATTCAGGGACAATTCAGAGATCCTGAACCACTAATCATTCCTCCTGAACCACAAATCACTCATCCAGAGATTGTCGAGGAAGGAACCATTAAATCAGAATCCTCTAGTGATTCAGATTCAACAAATTCAATCATGGAAAATCTGGAACCTCTAAGTATGGAAGACCGAATGAGAGCTAAACGCACTGGCCAAGGTTATGCAATTACTCAACCAGACATTAATGCGCCAGATTATGAAATCAAAAGACAAATCCTACACATGGTGACTAATCAATGCCAATTTAGTGGTGCGCCGAAGGAAGATCCAAATGAACATCTTCGTACCTTTAATAGGATCTGTACTCTATTTAAAATTAGAGAAGTGGAGGATGAACAGATATATCTCATGTTATTTCCCTGGACTCTAAAGGGAGAAGCCAAAGATTGGTTGGAATCGTTACCTGAAGGGGCGATTGATACATGGGATGTTTTAGTTGAAAAATTTCTTAAACAATTCTTTCCGGCATCTAAAGCCGTGAGACTTCAAGGAGAAATTGTTACGTTCACACAGAAGCCAAATGAAACTCTATATGAAGCGTGGACAAGATTTGGAAAGTTATTGAGAGGATGTCCGCAACCTGGTTTAGACACTTATCAAATATTACAAATATTCTACCAAGGATGCGACATCACTACACGAAAAGACATCGATATAGCAGCTGATGGTTCCATTATGAAGAAAACCGCAACTGAAGCTTACAAAATTATTGATAACACTGCTTCCCACTCACATGAGTGGCATCAAGAAAAAGATATCGTTAGATCATCTAAAGCGGCTAGAGCCGATTCTAGCCATGACTTTGATTCCATTTCTACAAAGATAGATGCTGTCGAGAGACGAATGGAAAAGATAACTAAGGATATTCACTCAATACGAATTAGTTATGAGCAGTGTGGAGGACCACATTTGACAAAAGATTGTCTCAGTATTGAACAAACAATGGAACAAAGAGAGAATGTTTCATATATAAACCAAAGGCCTGAAAATAATTATCAGAATAATTATCAACCGCCAAGACCAATCTACAATCAAAACCAGAAACATAACCGAAATATTCCATACAACAACCAACAAGGTCCTAGCAATCAACAAGTATCCAATAATACTTATAATCAGCAAAGACCTATTTTTCCAAATAAACCACCACAAACCGATGATAAAAAGCCAAATTTAGAAGATATGATGTCGAAGCTAGTTGAATCTCAAACACAGTTTTTCACATCTCAGAAACAAACCAATGAACAAAATGCTCAAGCATTTATAAATCAACAAGATTCTATTCAAAATTTGGAACAAGAAGTGAGCAACCTAGCAAGGTTGATAGGTGAAAGAAAACCGGGAAGTCTACCTAGCGATACAAATGCTAACCCTCGGAATGAAACAGCTAAAGCTATTACCACAAGAAGTGGTATTACACTTAAACCACCTGAAATACCTGTAATTTCTGATGACGCTATTCCTACTCCACAAGAACCACAATCTGAACAAGAAAAGGAAACAAAACCGGTAGTTGAAAAGGTTAATGAAAATAACACAGTTAAGGCTAAACCTTATGTTAAACCATACCAACCACCACTTCCTTACCCGAGTAAAATGAGAAAAGAAAGACTTGAAGCCGAGCAATCCAAATTCTTGGATATGTTTAAACAAATAAATGTAAATCTTCCTTTTATTGATGTGATTTCAGGAATGCCAAGATATGCTAAATTCTTGAAAGATCTAATCACAAATAGAAAGAAAATGGAAGAACTCTCGGATGTTACTATGAATGCTAATTGTTCTGCAGTGCTGTTGAATAAGATACCAGAAAAATTATCAGATCCAGAAAGTTTCACAATTCCCTGTTTTCTGGGTAGTCTTAGTTCAATAGAAGCATTGGCAGACTTAGGTGCTAGTATAAATCTAATGCCGTATTCACTATACGCTAAACTAGACCTTGGAGAATTAAAACTAACACGAATAAGCATACAACTAGCCAATCGATCAGTAAAATATCCTAGAGGGATAATGGAAAACATGTTAGTTAAAGTTGGTACTTTAGTATTTACAGTAGATTTTGTTATTCTGGACATGGAAGAAGATTCTCGAGTTCCTCTCATATTAGGAAGACCATTCTTAAATATGGTTAAAGCAATAATAGACGTGTTCGGTAAGAAACTGACCCTAAGTATAGAGGACGAGAGTGTTACCTTTTCTGTTGATAGAGCCATGTAACAACCACAATCTGCAGATGATACATGTTATTATATTCAAACTATAGATTCGCATGCAAAATTGTTAGAAGAATTTCCAGAATTACAAGGAACAGGAGAATGTTCTTTAGGAGAAGGAACTGAACCAATTGATGAGGTTGAAATGTTAGCCGTACTCATGGCTAATGAATATGAACCAACAACAGAAGAAATTCAAATGCTAAAAGAGGAAGACAAATATCGATATAAATCATCGATAGAAGAACCACCGAAATTAGAGTTAAAGCCACTTCCAAACCATTTGGAATACGCTTATTTACATGGTGAATCTGAATTACCTGTAATAATATCGTCTTCTCTTACTGAAAATGAAAAATCTCAACTCATTTCTATGCTAAAAGCTCATAAACCAGCTATTGCATAGAAGATTCATGATATTAAAGGAATAAGTTCTTCGTATTGCACACATAAAATCCTTATGGAAGAAGGTCATAAAATGTATGTGCAACGCCAACGAAGACTAAATCCTAATATGCAAGATGTTGTTAAGAAAGAAATTATTAAACTGCTAGATACAGGTTTAATTTATTCAATCTCTGATAGTCCATGGGTAAGCCCAGTTCAATGCGTACCTAAGAAGGGTGGCATGACTGTCATCACAAATGAAAAAAATGACCTTATTCCTACTAGGACTGTAACAGGATGGCGTGTTTGTATTGATTATAGAAAATTAAATGACGCCACCAGAAAAGATCACTTTCCCTTACCTTTCATTGATCAAATGTTGGAAAGATTAGCTGAAAATAGTTACTATTGTTTTCTTGACGGTTTTACCGGATATTTTCAAATTCCAATAGCACCCGAGGACCAAGAGAAAACCACGTTCACGTGCCCTTATGGTACTTTTGCTTATAAACGCATGCCATTTGGACTTTGCAATGCCCCTGCAACCTTTTAAAGGTGTATGATAGCGATTTTTCACGACATGATAGAAGAATGCATGGAAGTTTTCATGGATGACTTTTCAGTCTTCGGTGATACTTTTGAAACATGTCTAGTTAATCTTGAACAAATGCTTATTAGATGCGAACAATCAAATCTAGTACTTAATTGGGAGAAATGTCATTTCATGGTTAGAGAAGGCATCGTTCTTTTTCATAAAATTTCAAAGGAAGGAATTGAAGTGGATAGAGCTAAAGTAGATGTAATTGCTAAACTTCCACATCCCACCAATGTTAGAGGAGTTAGGAGTTTTCTAGGGTATGCCGGTTTTTACCGACGTTTCATAAAAGATTTTTCTAAAATTGCCACTCCTATGAATAAACTCCTAGAAAAGGATGCTCCATTCATCTTTTCAGATGAATGCATCAAATCTTTTAATATTATTAAAGAAAAACTCACTAATGCGCCGATCATGATAACGCCAAATTGGAATCTACCATTTGAACTCATGTGCGATGCAAGTGATTTTGCAATGGGAGCCGTTTTAGGACAAAGGATTGAAAAATGATTTCAACCTATTTATAATGCTAGTAAGACGTTACAAAGAGCACAAACAAATTACACAACTACTGAAAAAGAACTCCTTGCTATTGTCTTTGCTTTTGACAAATTTTGTTCATATCTCGTTCTAGCAAAAACGGTGGTTTATACCGACCATTCTGCTCTTAGATACCTATTTTCGAAACAAGATGCTAAACCACGATTAATTCGTTGGATCTTAATCTTACGAGAGTTCGATATTGAAATCCGAGACAAAAAGGGAGCAGAAAATCTCGCCGCTGATCATCTTTCTCGTCTTGAAAATCCCGAATTAGAAGTTCTAAATGAATCGGCCATACAAGATAACTTTCCTGATGAATATCTATTGAAGATAGATTATAATGAAATTCCATAGTTTGCAGACTATGCAAACTACTTAGTATGTGGATTCCTTGAAAAAGGGTTGTCGTACCAAAAACGAAAGAAATTCTTTAGTGATATAAAACACTATTTTTGGGAAGATCCACATTTGTTTAAAAGTTGTCCCGATGGAATAATACGCTGATGTGTATTCGGGGATGAAGCTAGTCAAATCTTAAACCATTGTCACACAGGACCAACAGGAGGGCATTATGGGCCTCAACTCACAGCAAGAAAAGTTTACGACGCTGGATTCTATTGGCCTACAATTTTCAAAGATACACACCTTCTTTGTAAATCATGTGATGCTTGTCAAAGGGCCAGAAAAATAAGTCAACGTGATGAAATGCCACAAAATGTCATTCAAGTATGTATCTACATTCTCGTTACCAAAATCTCATGATAATCTCTACATTCTCGTTACCATTGATTATGTATCTAAATGGGCGGAAGCATAAGCTCTCCCAACTAACGATGCACGAGTTGTAGTCAACTTCTTAAAACGTCTTTTTGCTAGGTTCGGAATACCGAAAGCTTTAATAAGTGATCGAGGTACTCATTTTTGTAATAATCAACTTGAGAAAGGTCTCAAAAGATATGGAGTAACTCATAAAATATCAACTGCTTATCATCCACAAACAAGTGGACAAGTTAAAAATACCAACCGAGCTTTAAAACGTATTCTAGAGAAAACCGTAGGATCAAATCCAAAGGAATGGTCCATAAAATTGGAGGATGCACTCTGGGCTTTTTGAACAGCCTACAAAACTCCAATTGGAACCACACCTTTTAGACTCGTTTACGAAAAAGCATGTCATCTTCCAGTAGAAATTAAACACAAAGCATTTTGGGATTTGAAGACATGTAATCTTGAGTTGCATGAAGCCGGACGTTTACGATTAAGTCAACTAAACGAATTAGAAGAATTAAGATATGAAGCATACGAAAATTCATTAATCTATAAAGAAAGAACGAAGAAATGGCATGATAAAAGAATCAGAAGTTCAAAAGAATTTAAAGAAGGAGACAGAGTTATTTTCAATTCACGATTCAAGCTATTTCCTGAAAAATTGAAATCAAGATGGTCTGGACCTTTCATAGTCAAAAGAGTTTTCCCATATGGAACAATAGAGTTAATAAATTCAAATGGGATTGAATTTAAAGTTAATGGTCACAGAGTTAAACATTACATACATGGTCCGATGGAAGTTGACAACGAAGTTAATCACAATTTCAACACCACAGCTAACTATGTGTGGGGAGAATCAAGTTTTTTTAAGGGTAATATATGTTTCTGTTAGAGTTAGATATTCCGTTTTCGTGTAGTTCTCGAGAATGAAATCCGAATGGTCTTTCCCTAGCAGACCCTAAGGACTAGTCTTCTCCCTCCATTCTGAATTTTTAATTTTTTTAGGTTTTCCGAGATGAAGAATTCCTTTGATTTGAACCATGGTCTAATGCTACACTCTTTGATTACTAAATGTAATAATGACACACTCCTGAGTGACCTGGTGTCAGTAATAAGAGGCAGATGTAACGAAGTAAGAAAAGAACTCAGGAAAAATCATCATAAGATACATTTTGGAAAAGGAAAATCAAAATCTGCAACAAAAAGAAGAGCACGACACCTTGAAAGATGTCATAAATGCGGAAAATGGTCACATAAAGGTAAATGTTCAAACACTCAAACATATTCAAATACCGAATTTGTTACTCTATGCAGAGAAGGACCGTTTATATGTTTAGAAGAAAAGATATTGAAGAATCGAGGTTACGCTTATGTAGCTATGGAAAACCAAATCACACGACTCTCCTATGAGTCAGCTAAAGCAGGTCTCTAAGAATTCTATCTCATAGGTAAGTATGTACAGTTTTTATTTTTTTATTTATTGCTTTTAACCTTTTGATAATAAATGCTGAATCATTTGCTATAAAGTATTAAATTGGTATTCAATAAAATTAGGTATGCGTAACCGAAATTATTGATATCATACAAAAATTTATTACATCACTGCGAAATTTACCGTTTATTCTTAAGGTATAAATATCTTTAATCAATCAATTCAAAATATTTCAAAAATTCGTCAGGAGTAAAACTAGGTTATGGAACCGAAATTACTTTATCGAAAAGAGGGGCGTATATTTTTGATAATATTTGATTAATTAAAGTGGGATAAAAGACCAAAAAGATTTTTAATTTTAATTTTTACCTTGTTTCTTAAAATTAATATATAAATATTAAATTATTAATGTAACTTTTTAAAATCAATATAATTAAGTTTTTAAATATTTTAAAAATTAATATTTTTAATATAAGTTTGTAAAATTAATGTATAAAAATATTAATTATATTTATATGAATTTTTAATTTTATGCATTTTAAATTTAAGTCTGGTGTGAATTTAAAAACAAAAATGTACTTTATTTCATTAAGTTAAAAATGTGATTTTTGAAAATTCGTCGTGAGTTGAAGACTAGGTCGTTGAACCGAAATTGCTTTACCCAAGGGAGGGACAAGAAATTTTATTATCATTATTTTTAATCTTATTGAATTAAAGTATGCCAAAAACATAAAAAAACCCAAAAATCCTTGCTTTTAAAACAACGCTTAAAAAGTAATAAATTTTAAAACTTTGTTGAGAGACGGACTTGGACAACGATTCGAAACGCCCTCATTCTTAAAAAGAAACAAATTTCTAAAAATTATTAATTTATGTTTTCTTAGTTAAAGGTTTTTATATTTAAAAAAAAAAATTGCTACTGATTTCTTGCAAATGAGGGCATTGCAAGATCTTAAGTGTGGGAAGGGGTTAAATTCTTTCGGATTTTTAAAATTTTTGACTTATACACTTGGTTACCATTAAAAATACTAGTAACGCAGTAGTTGTATTAGAATCTAGTGCTCTCTGATAATAAAGAACAGCCCTAGTCTTATATACTGACTACCCAATTCTAGTAAAATTTTTCAAAATTTTCAAATAAATGAATTCAAAATCATGTTTATACATATTTATGAACGATAAAACTAGGTGTTAACACCGAAATTATTGTTACCTTGGAAAGGACATAAATTGAGAAACAACCCAAAATGTTAGAATTCATTTAAAATGGAATAGAGGAAAATAAAAAGGCAAAGAAAGGAATATAAAAGCCAAGTGTGGGAAAAATTTACCAAGTTATTTAGAACATCTGACACATATTTTTGTACAAATAATTGAAGATACTTTTATTTTGAACGATATTTATCAGTTTTACCCAGTTTATTGTAATATAAAAGGAAGTAAAGTCTTCCGAGAGAAAAATACACGCGCTTCTTGATTTAGGTCAGGAAGTTGTCATCCAGACTAGTTGTAGAGTCTACGAAAAACCTTGAAAAGTATTCTCGAAAATCAGCTGAAAATCCACGGACCTCAGCATCAAACAGGGTCGCCAAGTGGTCAGACTTATCCTAACCATGAGAGGATCTGTCTCGTACAATGGGGGGCACCGTGCAAATTAGCTTATAAGACTAATGAATCAGATCCCCAGAAAGGATAACCTCCTTAAAGATCAAAAATTAGCTTTTAAGCCTGATATTACTCAATCCTTGAGATTGACTTTTAAAGATTGAGAATTACAAACTCATGGAATTCGATGATATCTGTTGGGGTGTGTTATGATGAATATCGTGTATATTGATATGAATATTGAGAGAATTAGTCAAATATACAATATTGACTAATTCCACAACTCTCTTGAACTCACTTAGGTACTTTGGCTATGTGTGATGGCTTACTTCTAAGGTTGCCTTGTGGGATATATATAGCCCTCATCTATATCCCACTTTTACAAGGCTTAGCACACAATATATGCAATTCCCGGGGACCTAACAATCTCACCCTTTGCATTGATTGTGTGCAAAAAGTTAGCAACCTTACTAATTACATACAAAAAATCTAAAACTACAAGTCTAGTCTTTGATTCATGTATGTTGCCGTTGTTGACGATCTTGAATTTCTTGAATTCTTGGAACTTCAACGGACTTCTTGCGAATTTTCTTTGAATTTGCAATTTTACTGAAGATCTCGTACTTTCCCTTATATCTCCCCCTCAAAATGTGATTAACCCTTAAGCATATTTTGATCTGAGAGGGAAAGGGTATCAGAGCCTACGCAAAGATAATCGACGTTGAATCTTCATGCATAGCTCCCCCTTGACTAATGCGTAAACTTAATCAAGGTATCAGAGTCAGGAATCGTGGTAAGTATGTGTTCACTCCCCCTGGAAAGAATAACCGGTACTCTCCCTGGAAGTAAGAACACTTTCTCCCCCTTGACAAGTTACGTCGGTCAAGGTATGATGTTTAACATCTATTTGAAGACCGGGTCCCATACTGAAGTATATGGAAACCGTAGTGAAGTCAAATCATCTTCGGTTGAAATACCATTTGTAGGTATCATCAATTGCATCTATGGATTCTTCACTCCACTTTATCGGGACATTTGGTTTAGCTTTTGAGAATAGTTCCGGTGGAATTGAAGGAAATGAAGTTTTAGCCATATTCAAGGATCTTGGCTTAAACTTGAGTAACTCTTGAAAAGAGTATTTGGTTTTTGTTGATGCGGAAACGGGTGTGGTGCCAGCTTTGATTGACACTTGTTTTAGAAACTGAATCTTTGAAGTTTTAGAAACTAGGTCAACTTTGGTAGGTGGGGTTTTTCTCGGACCTATGGATGACTTCTTGGTTTTGTGTGGAAACCAAACATATTGATCGCGATAACCCGTAATCTCTCCATTCTCCCCGTATGTGGTTTTCAGAAACGGACGATTCACCTTGGTTTTGTAACCGGAATAAATCTTTTTGCTTGAGGAAAATGATTTCTTGGGTCTAGGAATTGTAGGAGGAGTGGATTTCATCTTGATGACCTTCTTCTCAACCGTTTGAGGAGAATCTGGAATCGTAGTCGTTGATTTATCCACTACTGATATCGGATCAGTATTAACTCCTTGTGACACCATTTTGGGTTTCGGAATTGGTGTTGATTTAACATCTACCTCCTTTTGTAACTCGAAAATGCGTTTCTCAAAGTCACACATTAATGTTCGATTTTGATTGCGCAGTTGAGTGATGATCTTTGAATCAAGCTCATGTTCCTTGGAAAGTATTAGTTTTTCAACAACCTGTGAACTTTGAAGAGTAGTCACTTTCTTTTGAAGCTTTTCAGATTCTGATTTACTGTATGCAACGAGAGATTCCAGTTCTTTGATTTGAGCTTACAACTTGGAAATATCTGAAGATGTCATTTGAACTTCTTGTTCTTTCATCTGTTGAAGTTCTGTTTGAAGTTGTTGATGAAGTTTGTGTTGTATAAAGATACAATTGGAAGGTTCACTTCTGTTGTGGCATGAACAACTATATTCATAATGTGCAGTCTTTTCAACAGAGGATGGTTCTCGTGGAGTCATTAACAAAGCAATCGACTCAAGTTGTGTAGCTTTTGTATCTTCCACAAATCTGATAAAAGCACATTTTTCGGGAGTGTTGTAGTAACAAGAACATCTCTTGTCTCGATGATTGAATCTTACAATGAAATCGGGTGTCATCATCACGAAACGTTGAATAATATCAAGTATTATCGACTTTTCTCTCCCTCAAAATATGATTCCGGTGAATCAAATTTTGTTTTTGAACGTTTCGTTAGCTTTCGTTAAGTCCTCGTTAGTCTAGATTCGGTAAGGGACCACCCTTGTAAATTTTGAATCCTTTCAGGGACTGTTAGAGAAAATTGTCCCCCTGAATTACACTTGGGCTCAGTTACTGTTGGGCCTTTATAGATTCGGTAAGCCCACTTAGTAAACAAATGAGATTCGGTAGTCCAACTAGTAGCTTTGTGAAGCCCAATACCAAATTAACTCTTTAAAGAACAATACCGAGCGCAATACCGAGTCCAGGTACCGAATGTATACCGAATAAGGAATCAAAACATAAACCGAGTGAAAATCAATCTAGTATACCGAATCAGATTCAATTCACAATACTGAATGTGATTCAAATTGCCATCTTCATCATCAAGTTCCTGATGAACATAAAAATCAATTTGAGCAAATCATTCGAATTATTGCTGCCAAGTGTCTATAAACCAGTCCAAATATATCGATTAGCTGACTTTCGTGAAGATTCAAGACCAAAAACATCAACAAGTTCAAAAAATCAGGGATGAACAGTCGATAATGATGAAGATGAACTTGAAATCATATTTTTCGATTCAATCACTCTTAGGATATAGTTCCTTCTTCAAAGTTGTTTAGAAACTTCCTATGAATGTTCGAAAGCAGCTAATTACATCTAAAATGCACTGAATCGTTCCAATTGAAATTTTGACCGAACGAGTTCATAAAGTTGACTTTGAGATCTGGAAGCAATCAACGAATTTCAACCTATTTTGAAGCTTCAGATAGCTTGAGTTATTGATAAGAAATCTAAATCTCTGCTCAATTTGATCTAATAATTTCTAAATTGCTCAAGGATCAAATAGACCTTCGAAGATGAAAACAATCAGAAACCGGTGATGATAACCAATGATGAAGATAGATCGATGGATTGTATATGTATTTATTGAGCTCGTACAGTATATGAGAGAGACTCGGTATTCTTTTTTTTTTAATTGTATCTGATGTACTATAATAGTGATAGGAGAGAGATAGATCTGATGATGTATCTGTATCCGGTACTGTAGATGTCAGTTTTTTTTAGATTCGGTATTTGTTTTTATTCAAGTGATGAGATAGAAAATAAGATTCGGTAATTTTTGACTTTGAATATTTGAAGATTCGGTAAAAAATTTGATGAAGATATGAAGATGTATATGAAGATTGGATGAAGATTCAAAGATGAGTATGAAGATTCACATGATATTCGGATCGATGCTAAAAAGCTTTTGCTCAGATACCAAATGTTGGGGTGTGTTATGATGAATATCGTGTATATTGATATGAATATTGAGAGAATTAGTCAAATATACAATATTGACTAATTCTACAACTCTCTTGAACTCACTTAGGTACTTTGGCTATGTGTGATGGCTTACTTCTAAGGTTGCCT
The DNA here is from genome assembly GCF_046630445.1 of Rutidosis leptorrhynchoides. Classification (NCBI taxonomy): domain Eukaryota; kingdom Viridiplantae; phylum Streptophyta; class Magnoliopsida; order Asterales; family Asteraceae; genus Rutidosis; species Rutidosis leptorrhynchoides. Next base: position 168,018,341 of record NC_092343.1, read on the forward strand.
TGTGGGATATATATAGCCCTCGTCTATATCCCACCTTTACAAGGGTTAACACACAATCTATGCAATTCCCGGGGACCTAACAATATCTAAACTCGAGCTTGAACGAGAAAATATTTTGATCAAATTACAAACCGATTTGTTTTCTGAAAACCCTATTTTCAATGCGTTCATTACCATTAAACGTAAAATTCTAGGAATTCACCTGGAATTCATTAGGTCACCTGAACCAAATTGGGTGTCAACCGTAAGAACGGTGGGTGCATAGCATGGTCAAAGATAGGACCTTGTGCCAGACCGAAAAACTATAGGGTGATCTTTACTATTGCTCCTACAAAGGATAGTAATTGCATCCGACACGTTATAGACCATAATCAAAAGCATGTCACGGGACATTGCCTTAACAGTTGCTTGTTCAACACTTTCCTTTACAACCGGACGGTAGTTTACCGAAAGGTAATATACGGAGCAAGTATACTGGACGTGTTGCTTTCCCAATACAAGGTTAGCAAGTGGGTGACACAAAACCATAAGTTTTGAGCTAAAATTTTCAAATCTGAAACCCACAAAACCCACAAAAACATTTTGCAAACACCGGTGAAGGATTATTCCGGAAAACTTATCTAGGGTAAAAGCTAGATTTAATTTTCAAAAGATCAAATGTTTTCATAAAGATCCAATTTCCTTAAGGATCTAAAATTTTATAGTCATGTGGGACTGTAAACCACAACGTTACTATCATTGTTAATACCACCGTATATAAATCACTGATGTACAAAGTGTGAAGAATAAAGAAGTGATTCTAGTATTTTTATTTCAAGACTATATTGCTTGAGGACAAGCAACGCTCAAGTGTGGGAATATTTGATAATGCTAAAAACGAACATATATTTCATAGCATTATCCTTCAAGAAAGACAAGCTTTTAGTTGCAATTGTTCTATTTACAAGTGATATTTGTTTAAATAATAAAAGGTGAAGATAAAAGACAGATTCGACGAATTGAAGACGCAAATGACTAAAAAGCTCAAAAGTACAAAGTACAATCAAAGTAGTTCAAATTATTGATGAGAAACGTCTAAAAGTTACAAGAGTACGAGCCGCGAAACGCAAAGTACAAGATATTAAATAGTACGAAAGGACGTTCGAAAATCCGGAACCGGGACCAGAGTCAAGTCTCAACGCGCGACGCAACGGAGCTAAAATTACAAGTCAATGGAGTACAAGAATATAATATAATATATATAATTATATAAAATTATATATATTATATTATATATTTAATATATACGAGCAGCCCACGTTTAAAAATTAATATGACCAGGAAATGACAGCCATTCGATCGCATGGCCTGGAGGAAGAAAATCCATGCGATCGCATGGAGCAAAAAGTTTGGCCAGGTCTATAAATTTCGCTAGTTTTGGCCGAATTTTGGGCATCCTAATTTAATATCTCTCTCACAGATATATATATATATATATATATATATATATATATATATATATATATATATATATATATATATATATATATATATATATATATAAAATTTATAATTTTAATTTAAGATTAATAATAATAAGGGTATGTTAGCGAATGTTGTAAGTGTGTAAGTCGAAATTCTGTCCGTGTAAAGCTACGCTATTATTAATTACTGTAAGTTATGTTCAACCTTTTTAAATTAATGTCTCGTAGCTAAGTTATTATTATGCTTATTTAATGGCGAAGTAATCGTGATGTTGGGCTAAATATTAAGATTGGGTAATTGGGCTTTGGACCATAATTGGGGTTTGGATAAAAAAACGACACTTGTGGAAATTAGACTATGGCTATTAATGGGCTTTATATTAACTAAATGATAGTTCGTTAATTTAATATAAAGATTTACAATTGGACGTACCTATAAATAACCACATACACTCGATCGGACACGATGGGCGGGATATTTATAAGTACTAATAATCGTTCATTTAACCGGGCACGGGGATGGATTAATAATCAATAGACTTGTTGAAACAGGGGTGGATTACATTCAAGGGTAATTGGTGTAATTGTTAACAAAGTAGTAAAACCTTGGACTACACGCAGTCGATAACCTGGTGTATTCATTAAACAAAGTATTAAGACCTTGTTACAATTCGAATTCCCAATTAGTTGGAATATTTGACTTCGGGTATAAGGATAATTTGACGAAGACTCTCGCACTTTATATTTATGATTGATGGACTATTATGGACAAAATCGTATGGACATATCGAATAATCCAGGACAAAGGACAATTAACCCATGGTACTAAACTAAAATCAACACGTCAAACATCATGATTACGGAAGTTTAAATAAGCATCGCACTTTTATTTACTGTCATTTTATTTATTGCACTTTTAATATAGTACTCTTTAATTATCGCAATTTTAATTATTGTCATTTTATTTATCACACTTTAATTTATCATTATTTACTTTATGCTTTAAATTAAATTATATTTATTTTTAATATTTTACATTAAGTTTTAACTGAGACTTAAGACATAAAATCGACAAACCGGTCATTAAACGGTAAAAACCCCCTTATATATATATATATATATATATATATATATATATATATATATATATATATATACAAATATAGTTTAAAATAAATATAGCGTTAAACTTTAAACTTGGCTAGCTCCCTGTGGAACGAACCGGACTTACTAAAAACTACACTACTGTACGATTAGGTACACTACCTATAAGTGTTGTAGCAAGGTTTAGGTATATTCACTTTATAAATAATTAAATAACTTGTGTAAAATTGTATCGTATTTAATAGTATTTCGCAATAAAAATATAACTATTTTTGTATACACCTCTGCGCACATCAGTCTGCTGCACGCATACTCAATATGGTTCCAACCAAGAAGGTAGAAAAGACACCATATGAATTATGGCATGGAAAGAGTCCTAAGTTGTCTTATTTGAAAATCTTTGGTTGTGAAGCGTATGTCAAACGTGACACTTCAAACAATTTAGAACCCAGAGGTATCAAATATCACTTTGTGGGATACCCAAAGGAAACAATGGGTTACTGCTTTTACTACCAAGCTGAAAACAAAGTGTTTACTACTCGATTTGCTGAATTCTTTGAAAGAGATCTTCTCTTACAAGAAGTCAGTGGGAGTAAAGTAGATCTTGAAGAAATTCAAGAATCACAAAGTAACATACCTTCTGAAGGCACTAGCCAACCACACGTTGAAGCTGAACATACTGTTGGTGAGCTAGAACGTGTTGCACCTATACTTCGTAGATCTAGTAGAACTCTTCATCAACCTGAGAGGTTAAATCTTCTGATTAATTCAAATGAACCTCATCTAGGGGATTATGATGAACCCTCTAGCTATGGTGAAGCCATGTCAGATCCACAATCTGACAAATGGGGAGATGCTATGAAGGCAGAGATGCAGTCCATGAAAGATAATCAAGTATGGGACTTGATTGATCTTCCACCCAATTGCAAGATAGTGGGGTGTAAATGGGTCTTTAAGAAGAAGGCTGACATGGACGGTAATGTAAATACTTTTAAGGCTCGGTTGGTGGCAAGAGGTTATACTCAAACTCAAGGAATTGATTATGAGGAAAAATTTTCACCAGTCGCTAGTATTAAATCATTTAGGATACTTATTGCCATAGCTGCTTTTCATGATTATGAAATATGGCAAATGGATTTCCGCTTTCCTAAATGGTGACCTAAGCGAGGACGTATATATGGTTCAGCTGGAAGGGTTTGTGAATCCTAAGCATCCTACTAAAGTATGTAAGCTTCTAAAATCCATTTATGGATTAAAGCAAGCATCCAGGAGCTGGAATCTTAAGTTTGATCAGAAAATCAAAGAATTTGGTTTTTCTCAAAACCAAGATGAGCTCTGTGTTTACATTAGAGCTAGTGGGAGCAAAGTTGTCTTCTTGATCTTGTATGTTGATGACATACTACTTATTGGAAATGACATTCCAACTTTGCAAGATGTCAAATCTTGGCTTGGAAAATGTTTTGCCATGAAAGATCTTGGAGAAGCTAAGTATATTTTAGGAATCAGGATCTATAGAAATAGATCCAAAAGGCTTATTGGTTTGAGTCAAAGTACATACATTGACAAAATCTTACGAAGATATAACATGCAAAACTCCAAGCGCGGAGCATTGCCCATGCAAAAGGGCATAACCTTGAGCAAGTCTCAAAGTCCTATCACACCTGATGAGATAAGACGAATGAAATGTGTTCCGTATGCTTCGGCTATAGGATCCATTATGTATGCCATGTTATGTACTAGACCTGATGTCTCGTTAGCTTTGAGTTTGACGAGTCGTTATCAACAGAATCCAGGTGAAGAACATTGGATTGGTGTTAAGAGCATTCTTAAATATTTGCGGAGAACTAAAGATATGTTCTTAGTTTACGGTGGTTTGGAAGAAGAGTTGAGTATTAGATGTTATACAGATGCTAGTTTCCAAACTGATCGAGATGATTCTCAATCCCAGTCAGGGTATGTCTTTGTCATGAATGGCGGGGCAGTTGATTAGAGAAGCTCAAAGCAGAGCACGGTTGCACAGTCTACAACGGAAGCAGAATACATTGTTGCCTCAGAAGCTGCTCAAGAAGCTATCTGGATTAGGAAGTTTATTGCTGAACTCGGAGTAGTTCCCAGCATTGAATCCCCTATGGAAATGTACTGTGATAATTCAAGTGCTATTATACTTGCGAAAGAATCATGTGTACGTAAAGGTAGCAGACACATTCTTCGAAAGTTTGACTACATTCAAGAAGTCGTTGAGAGGAATGATATTAGTATTCTTAAGGTTCTTACAGATGATAATGTGGCTAACCCGTTCACGAAGCCCATGACACATAACAAGCATGATGATCATGCTAGTAGTATTGGACTTCGTTATGCTGCCGATCTTTTTAATTTGTAATTTTGTATTTGGATATTTTTGGAACATTAAGCAGTTTTATCTTAATGAATTGATATATAGTTGGTATGATCAGTTTCATTTATATCACTGTGTTCTATATTAGCATGTTTAATCCATGAATAATTGTTGATTATTCAAAATCTCCATAATCGGTTATGTTATGGGAATAACATGAATTAAGATTAATATGAATTTTTGGTTATATTCATTGAAGATGAATAGTTAACTTATTGAGACCAAAATTCATATGTATTCATTGATGATGAATATTAGAATGACCCAACCATGAGATGTCACTACATGGATCGTAGTCAGTAGTGAATCTTTTAGTAATTATGTTTTTATGTCCTTAGACTTGAGATGCACGCCAGTTTTGATGTGTGGAACATTGTACTTTGATATGGTTAAATGTTGTCCTGAATAAGGCTGTTATAAAGGTCATTATTGAGTATAATGTAAAGCTCGTGATAGACACGTGTATGCAATATAGGATTTGTTCCTCTAAAATGTTTGGGGTTATATACTTTTTGAGCTCCTCGATGAATGAATAAGATATTTGTATGGCAGCACCCAGATGTAATTAAGATGATACTTAATTAGTTTGGTGATCTAATTCAGTTCTAAGATCGAGAAACAAAATTGTTAAACAAATGAGAATGACCGATGATTCATATCTCAAGTTTAACTAAAATATCTGAAACAAAAGGACGAATGACATTTAAAACTTACCATAAAAAGTTTCGAGAAACTACCCTCACATGAATTTGGGGACAATGACGTGTTGCTAGACGCTTACCATTGTTTGTATAGTTACTTGGTGTTGTGCCATGCACAAGTGGTAGTCTGTAGGATTAATGTGCAAGGTACAACATATAACTATATGGCCAACCTCATTTGAGCCTTCGGGGTCACACACATATACACCGAGAAGTCAAATAAAATATATATATGATGTATATATATTACTCAAGTAATAAAATAGTAAATCGAAATTAATTCATTTACTATTCATATGAATAGTAAATAAAACGAAATTAATTAATTTACTATTCACATGAAAGCGATATGATGGAAATTATTAATTATAAGTTACATAATATACCCCTAAAGTATTTGAGAAATACGACTTTGAAAAAGAAAATTACAAAAGAAGTTAAAATGCGTAAATCATAAATATGACTTTCAAAAAGGAAAATATATCCATGATCCAAATTGTAACAACCCACTCCGTTTTATCAAAAACACGCCTAAAAAAAAATTTCTGGGACAGTACATCTGGACGGCGTCCAGCTCTGAAGGACTGGACGGCGTCCAAGCCCTTGGGACGGCATCCAAATGAACTAAAAGTTCCTGATCAGTTTTTCAAATTCACACGAGCGAAAAACCCGCTTCCCGACACTTTTAGACGAAACAACTTTCACAACACAAATATTAAGTAAAACTAAGAGATTTCCACAATGTAAATAAGTTTTACAACACCGGGCCCACAATGACTCGTTTTACAAATAATGTAGCGACTTTGACCCATTTATCTCTTTAGACGGATTAGGACTCTACAACCCAACCCGATACCAAGAGCACAATCCCGGGGACTACCAAATCCCCAATCCACGTTCAATATCCAAAAGCTACCCCATCGAGCCCAAACGCTACTATGCATCTAGTTTAACAAACTAGCTAGCTTCAAACCACAATACCTGTAAAAAGGTAAACAACGAGAGGGGTAAGCTAACGCTTAGTGAGTGCGATAGTTATACATATACAAATATAATCTACTTACCTGCAATCACTTACACAATACCGCATACAAGCTAGCAATTCGACAACCATGCAAACATTATGCATATACCAATATCCGCAATTCACAATGAGCTAGCAATACCAATAGCATATAGTTCACAATTAAATATGCTAATACAAAATTCATACAACCATGGTTAACCAATCGTACAAGGGAACGGTTCTCGCGAAAGACCGTCGGAGTTGATAACATCCATTAGTGTTACTTAAACACCGCGTAATCACTAATCCCCCGAGTGATGTCTTGAACAACGCAACTAACTCACCCCCATGACAATGTGGCGTCTTGAACACCGCGACGATTCCACATGTCAATCCAAACAATGAGTGGTGTCTTAAACACCGCGACATCCAATCCCATGATAATGTGGTGTCTTAAACACCGCGACAATACCACATGTCAATCAAACCAATGAGTGGTGCCTTGAACACCGCGTCATCCACTCCCATGACAATGTGGTGTCTTAAACACCGCGACAATACCACATGTCAATCAACCAATGAGTAGTGTCTTGAACACCGCGACAATACTACTCGTTACTTAGAATGTGGTGTCTTAAACACCGCGACAATACCACATTCATACTACACAAATAAATACATTATATACGTACACGCATAATTATTCCACTCACCTTGGAATGCCCGCACAAGTCATGTACAACATGATCTTCATCCTCAAATCCGAGCAAGTAACCACCTATACCACACATAGGTACAATATACACATAAATCGCCATTCTCTAAAAGAGAACCCGACACAAACATCCCTTAACCAAGGGATTACACCTTGCTCGCCAAAACCCGCCCATTTAACACCTAATGGACACAAACCAACTACCACTTCGGGTGGTAATTTAAACCCACCCATCAAAGTACAATTTAGCCTAAATCATACTTGACACCGATTAGACCAATCTAGGTCTTAACACTAAATTACTACTTAGGTAGTAGTCATTTCAAACGCCATGTACACCAAAAACATAACACGTGCAATATCGACCCATATTACTTTTGACCACATTTGACTTTTGTTAAAATATCATTTTAACCCAAAATCACTTCCCACGATTACTTTCATTCAAACACGTCATTTAACACTTAACAAAAGTGTTTAAAATCCATTTAATCCAAAATTATTGTCATTACCAAATTCGACCCAATTCAAGTCAACCCATTTTGACATAAGTCCTAAAAAAATGCCAAAACTAACCAATAATCACTAACACAAGTGAAAATGGCCCTAATACACCAATTAAACCAAATCACAAGTGTTGAACACTTATCTTACCCAATTTGACACATAAACCCTAATTTTGACCCATTTTAAACTAGTATTTCAAACATACCCAAATGGGTTCCAATACTTCCATAATCACTAAACTAAGTGATTACATTCAAAATCAAAGTCTAATCATTGCCAAAACGTCAACCAACCCAAAACCCGCCAAGTATCAAAAATAACAAGTCACAATATGTAACATCCCGTTTTCCCGTACGTGTCTTAAGGTACTTATTTTATTGATTTAGAACATTATATATTGCTCGTATATGTGTTTAAACGCTTCAAAGTGTTAATTGTTATATTACGCATGAGAATGTATAGGTGTACGAGTGTACACATGGTTTAGGTGAGGTATTAAGTCTTGTGGGGCTTAAAGTTGGAGTTTAGTGTATAAGAGAAGTGTGAACGAAGCTTAAAAGTCGTATAAATCGATATTTGGTTTTTCATAGTCGAAGTGGTCAGGTGACGGCTAATGCCGCGCCGCGGAGGCCTTTGTCGCGCCGCGATAAACAACGCTAACCAATTTCAGAAAAAGTATTAAGACAGCTCGAAAACTTAGTTAAATGCCGCGCCGCGGCATAGAAGGTCGCGCCGCGACACATAAATCAAATCAAGATCAGAAGTTGGGTTATGAAGGGTTCATTTTCCTTCGATATGTCGCGCCGCGACATTTGGGGTTGCGCCGCGACCTGTCTGGGTTCAGACCCGATTTCCAGCTTGTAAAGGGGTTTGTTCAAGGGCAAAATGGTCATTTCGCATATGGATCAGATTGTGGGATTTATTCTCAGCCACTTATCACTTCTATTTCATTTTCTTTTTCAATTTCTTCCATTTATTCTCTCAAAAACACAAAACTCTCTTGGATTAAAGTGGAAATTTGGAGTTCAAGACTTGTGATTCGATCTTTGGAGCAAGTATTAAAGTTGTTCCTTGTGACTCTAGCTACGTGGTGATAGTCTCGGTAAGTTCTAACTCTAAGTTTCGAGTTTTAATTGATTATGGCTAGGGTTTTGGTTAATAGAAGCTTGTATGACCCATTTGGGAGTAAAATGGGTGAATTTGGGTTAGGTTGTTGTAATGAAACCCTAATAGCCATAATCTAGGGTTTTGGCCTTGTGATTTGAAGTTGTAAGTGCCAATTGGTGTGTTAGTCACTAATGCACTTTAAGATTTATGAAAGAAGTGTAAATGGGTAAGTTTGACTTGATTATGAGTCTAAGTAATGTAAAATGGGTCAAAATGTACTAGTTGACCTAATTAGATGAAATGGGTATGGATTACCCTAAGTTTTGTGTTAATTGAAGTTAATAGACCTTGATTCACTAGTCTTAGTGATTTAAGTCGAGACTTGGCCATTTATGGGTGGTTGTGAGTAGTTGAGTCACTTAATGCAATTTGGGTCATTAAATGCTCAAGTGGGAGTATTGTGGTTAATCCCACTAGTTGTGAAATTGAATGTGCACTTAATGATTTAGGTACATTGCGTTGAAGCTCGGAAGTACTAGATCATCATCCTTGTGACAAGGTGAGTGGAATAATTATATATGTATATATATGATTTATTTATTTGTGGAGTAGGGGTTTAAAGTTCGTTGTTGACGATACCGTACCCTAGAGTATATATGTGGGTTTAAAGTTCGTTGTTGATGATACCACATTAATATAAACGTATGGAATTTAAGTTCGATGTTGACTATGCCATACGACTATAGTAGTGACGTTGGATGAGGGTTTAAAGTTCGATGTTGATGATACCTCATATGTGGGTTTAAAGTTCGGTGTTGACGATACCACATTATTATAGGCGAATGGGTTTTAAGTTCGATGTTGACGATACCATTCGTTAGGCTAGCCTTGAGATTTTGAGTACTATAGATGTTGTGAACATCATCGTTATACTTGTATTTTAGCATATTGTATCGTTGTGTTATATGCTATTGTTATACTAGCCTTGTTGTCGTGGTACTTAGCGTTATACATGTGAAAGGTATGCTAATTATGTAACTAGTATGTATGCGGATTTGGTAAGTGTTTGCAAGTAAGTAGGTTATATATATGTATGTATAATTGTTGCACTCACTAAGCCTTGCTTACCCTCTCGTTGTTTACCATTTTTAGGTTCCGGCTTGGACAAGGGTAAGGGCATACGTTTGGACTAGTGGTCTCCCGCTTATGTTGTCGGGGAGTACTTGTGGTGTTGGCTTTTGATGTTGGCCTAACGTTTTGGGTAGTTTAGTCCCAAACCATGCTCATGTGTCGTTTGGATTATAAACTATCAATTGTAGTAGGTCAAACTTGTATCACATTTATTAATGGCCTTCGTGCCTTTTGTAAACACTAAACTTGATGTATGTTTTAACGAACGTGTGAAATGGTTTACACATTTAATTGGCGCGTAAATGTGTATTATTTTTATAAAAAAAAAATTTATCGTATGGAATACGGGTTGGGTTGTTTCAAGTGGTATCAGAGCATGGTCTAAGGGATTTAGGCAACTTGAGATAGGTGCCTAGACTTAGACTTTATTGTGTATGCGCTTCATGCGGGACTTGTAGGAGGCGGGTCGGACCGGGGATCGGTTAGTGCTTAGGTTTATGTGAACTAACCTTGCACTAATTGTTTTATGTTGTGTTTAGCAAATCATCAAGCGAGATAGACGTTGCACTAGCAAGTTAATGCGACGTGCTCGCGTAACAATGATTAGCTACCATTGTTACGGGTTCAAATCATGTCAAACAAGCGATGTACGACGATTGTTGAGCAAGATGGGGTAGTGTGGTGTATATGTATATACTTATGTGTTAAGTCCTATCGATTCGTTGTTTAATCTTTTCCATCTTATAGAATGAAGATGAGAAAAGGACATGATATTAACGGCGGAGGTACTAGTGAAGACGCCGGGTTCACGGCCAAGGTTGAGGCCATTATTAAAAGGCAAAGAGCGGAATTCCTTGAGGATGTCCGAAAGGTTTTTCAAGAATCGGTTGATGGGCAAGTAACCGAAATGATAAATGAGCGAATGAATGCCGCAATCGAGGAGGCATTAGAAGCTAGAAACATTCATCCTCGTGGTGAAGGGGGTGATGGTAATGGTGGTCATGGAAGGCGAGATTTCCACTACAAAAACTTCAAGGATGCTCAACCTCCGATGTTTAATGGAGTACGAGATCCGTTGAAAAGCACATGTTGGATTTCCGATATCGAGGGAGCTTTCCGTACCGCGGAATGTCCTCCCGAGAAGAAGGCAAGGTATGGTTCTAGCATGTTACGAGAAGAGGCGAAGTTGTGGTGGGATGATAAAATCCAATTATATGGTGAGGAACAATGCATGAGCTTGACATGGGAGGAGTTTAAGAAGGAATTCTTCAAAGAATACCGAACTTCTTCCGACCTCGATAGAATCCGGGATGAGTTGCACAATTTGCAACAAGGTTCAATGGACTTGGTTACTCTCAAGTCTACCTTCTTGGCAAAGACTCGCTTTTGCCTGGAATATGTTGGTGATGATCACAAGCTAATGAAGGATTTTTATCGTACTTTGAATGACGAGTTCAAGGGTAAGATTAGTCGGGGGATGGCTAAGACTTTTGAAGAGCTATACGAGTTGGCTCGGGGTTTTGAGCCAGAGGTTCCAAGAAAAAGCGATTTCACTTTTTCAAAAAGAAAGTTTGAAGGTTCGAGTCATTCGAATTTTTCAAATAAAAAGAACAAGAACAAAAAGGGTTCTGAAAGTGTCAATAGTGTGAAGAAGGGCGCTACCGGTGGTTTTGGGAACTTTGTCCCTACTTGCTACAATTGTGGGGTACGTGGACATATGGCTCGAGATTGTCCGAAGCCAAATTCAACAAACAAGCTCACTTGTTTTAATTGCAACAAAGAAGGACACCGAAAGTCAGAGTGTCCCGATTTGAACAACGATAATGTTAAAAGGTTAGAGAAGTCGGCGGGTACGGCTCGAGGGCGAAACTATTTGATGACGAATGACGAAGCCAAGCAATCCCACGATGTTGTCTCAGGTACTTTTATGGTTAACTCTAATCCGGCAAGGATTTTATTTGATAGCGGTGCAAATTTGTCGTTTGTGTCTCCAAAATTTGTGCCTAAACTTGATAGACCGTTAGCTAAGTTAAGTCGTCCGGTAGAAGTCGAAATAGCAGACGGCAAGACGGTGCTAGTGGTTGATGTGTGCAAGAACTGTGACGTTGTTTTTGGTGCCGAAAACTTTAAAATTGATCTTATCCCTATGACGTTGGGCGATTTTGATATCGTTGTTGGCATGGATTGGCTCGATCGAAATAGAGCCGATATTGCATGCCATGATAAATTTATCAGCGTGAAGACCCCAAGTGGGGGAGAGTTAGTTATTCACGGCGATAAACGAAGAAGACTTGTGCCGATATGTTCTTTTGCACGGGCACGTCGTTTTCTTGTTAGTGGTGGCATGGCTTTTATTGCCCATGTTGTTGATACTCGTGATGAGCCACCACCTATTTGTGAAATTCCGGTTGTTAGTGAATTCGAAGACGTTTTTCCGGACGAATTACCGGGTGTTCCGGCGGAAAGACAGGTTGAGTTTCGTATTGAGTTGGTTCCGGGAGCTACTCCCATTGCTAAAACTCCTTATCGTTTAGCACCAACGGAAATGCAAGAGTTGTTAAATCAAACCCAAGAGTTGCTCGAGAAGGGTTTTATTCGACCGAGTGCTTCGCCATGGGGCGCTCCGGTGTTATTTGTGAAGAAGAAAGATGGTAGTATGCGTATGTGCATTGATTACCGTGAGTTGAATAAAGTGTCGATCAAGAATCGTTATCCATTACCTAGGATTGACGATTTATTTGATCAACTTCAAGGTGCAACGTATTTCTCTAAGATCGACCTACGGTCCGGCTATCACCAAATGCGGGTCCGTGAGGAAGACATAGAGAAGACGGCTTTTCGAACGCGTTACGGGCATTACGAGTTTGTAGTTATGCCCTTTGGTCTTACGAATGCACCGGCGGCATTCATGGATCTTATGAACCGAGTGTGCCAACCTATGTTGGACAAGTCGGTAATAGTGTTCATTGACGACATACTAGTCTACTCGAAAAGTATGAACGAACATGAACATCATTTGCGTGAAGTATTGAAGACGCTACGAAAGGAGAAGTTGTATGCAAAGTTCTCTAAATGTGAATTTTGGCTAAGGGAAGTTCAATTCCTTGGTCATATTGTGAATGAGAATGGTATTCAAGTAGATCCGGAGAAGATCGAGACGGTGAAGAGTTGGGGACGACCGACTACGCCTACGAAAATCCGAAGTTTTCTCGGATTGGCCGGTTATTATCGTCGGTTTATCCAAGACTTTTCTAAGATTGCTTCTCCATTGACGAAGTTGACGAGAAAGAACACGAGATTTAATTGGGAGAACGAGCAAGAAATTGCTTTTCGATTGTTAAAAGAGAAGTTGTGTCAAGCTCCGGTGTTAGTGTTGCCGGAAGGTGTAGAAGACATGACGGTCTATTGTGATGCGTCTTTAAATGGACTCGGGTGTGTTCTAATGCAAAGAGGTAAAGTCATCGCTTATGCCTCTATACAATTAAAAGAACACGAAATGAGATATCCGACTCATGATCTTGAGTTGGCGGCGGTAGTGCATGCGTTGAAAATTTGGCGCCATTACTTGTATGGTGTCAAGTGTACGATTTATTCGGATCATAAGAGTTTGAAACATCTCTTTAATCAACGAGATTTGAATTATCGCCAACGTAGGTGGATGGATGTGGTGAAAGACTACGATTGTGAGATACTTTATCACCCGGGTAAGGCGAATGTGGTTGCGGATGCGTTGAGTCGAAAGAGTCAACATCCGGCGATAAAAGTGGGGTCGTTACGTTTGATTATTACCAACGATTTTCTTGAAAAGCTTGGTGAGATTCAAATAGAGGCTTATGTTCACAACAAGCATACGGAGCGAATCGTGGGCCAAACGGAGTTTATTACTATGGGTCCGCGTGGTTTGTTGTCCTTCCAAGGAAGGGTGTGGGTGCCTAAGATGGGTGATTACCGACGAGTGCTACATGATGAAGCACATAAGTCAAAATACTCCATTCATCCGAGCGCGACGAAAATGTATCTTGACTTGAAGAAAGATTATTGGTGGCCGGGCATGAAGCGTGATGTTGTGAAGTATGTTGAGCAATGCGTCACGTGTTTGCAAGTAAAAGCCGAACACCAAAAGCCGTATGGTAAATTACAACCGTTAGAAATCCCGAAATGGAAATGGGAGCACATTACCATGGATTTCATTACAAAGTTACCTAAAACGGCGAGAACCCAATTCGATTCGATTTGGGTTATAGTTGACCGATTGACAAAAAGCGCTTTGTTTCTTCCCATTAAAGAAGCGATATCGTCGGAGACCTTGGCTAAGTTGTTTATCAAGGAAGTGGTCTCTCGACATGGGGTTCCTATATCTATTATTTCGGATCGAGATACCCGTTTTACGTCTCGGTTTTGGGAAAAGTTTCATGAAGATATGGGTACGCAATTGAAGTTGAGCACGGCATATCATCCTCAAACGGACGGTCAAACCGAACGTACGAATCAAACTTTGGAAGATATGCTACGAGCGTGCATCATTGACTTCGGTGGTAGTTGGGATGAGCATTTGCCTTTGGTGGAATTCTCGTACAATAATAGTTATCATACTAGTATCGGGATGCCACCTTACGAAATGCTTTATGGGCGTAGGTGTCGAACTCCCGTTTGTTGGGGAGAAGTGGGTCAAAGAGAGATCGGGAGTACCGATTTGGTTTTAGAGACCAATAGCAAGATCGATTTGATTCGGGAACATTTGAAGAAGGCTCAAGATAGGCAAAAGTCGTATGCCGACAAACGTAGACGAACGATCGAATTTCAAGAAGGTGACATGCTGATGCTTAAGGTTTCGCCATGGAAAGGTATTATTCGATTCCGGAAACGAGGAAAGTTAGCTCCTCGGTTTATTGGACCGTTTAAGGTTTTAGCTCGTGTTGGTGAAGTCGCGTATCGTTTGGAATTACCCGAAGAGCTTGTGGGGATCCATAATACATTTCATGTTTCCCACCTCCGTAAGTGTCTTGCAGATGATTCATCTTGGGTGCCTTTAGACGAGATCGATCTAAACAATAAGTTGGAATATATTGAGGAACCGATTGCCATACTTGATGAGAAGGTCAAAAGGTTGAGACATAAAGAGGTAAGGACTTTTAAAGTTCAATGGCGTCGTAGTAAGGGTTCCGAGTTCACTTGGGAGCCCGAAGAGTTTATGTTGGTTTATCTTCCTTCTTGTCACGCGGCTTGGATCGTGAGGACGCGCTCCGATTCAAGTGGGGGAGAGTTGTAACATCCCGTTTTCCCGTACGTGTCTTAAGGTACTTATTTTATTGATTTAGAACATTATATATTGCTCGTATATGTGTTTAAACGCTTCAAAGTGTTAATTGTTATATTACGCATGAGAATGTATAGGTGTACGAGTGTACACATGGTTTAGGTGAGGTATTAAGTCTTGTGGGGCTTAAAGTTGGAGTTTAGTGTATAAGAGAAGCGCGAACGAAGCTTAAAAGTCGTATAAATCGATATTTGGTTTTTCATAGTCGAAGTGGTCAGGTGACGGCTAATGCCGCGCCGCGGAGGCCTTTGTCGCGCCGCGATAAACAACGCTAACCAATTTCAGAAAAAGTATTAAGACAGCTCGAAAACTTAGTTAAATGCCGCGCCGCGGCATAGAAGGTCGCGCCGCGACACATAAAGCAAATCAAGATCAGAAGTTGGGTTATGAAGGGTTCATTTTCCTTCAATATGTCGCGCCGCGACATTTGGGGTCGCGCCGCGACCTATCTGGGTTCAGACCCGATTTCCAGCTTGTAAAGGGGTTTGTTCAAGGGCAAAATGGTCATTTCGCATATGGATCAGATTGTGGGATTTATTCTCAGCCACTTATCACTTCTATTTCATTTTCTTTTTCAATTTCTTCCATTTATTCTCTCAAAAACACAAAACTCTCTTGGATTAAAGTGGAAATTTGAAGTTCAAGACTTGTGATTCGATCTTTGGAGCAAGTATTAAAGTTGTTCCTTGTGACTCTAGCTACGTGGTGATAGTCTCGGTAAGTTCTAACTCTAAGTTTCGAGTTTTAATTGATTATGGCTAGGGTTTTGGTTAATAGAAGCTTGTATGACCCATTTGGGAGTAAAATGGGTGAATTTGGGTTAGGTTGTTGTAATGAAACCCTAATAGCCATAATCTAGGGTTTTGGCCTTGTGATTTGAAGTTGTAAGTGCCAATTGGTGTGTTAGTCACTAATGCACTTTAAGATTTATGAAAGAAGTGTAAATGGGTAAGTTTGACTTGATTATGAGTCTAAGTAATGTAAAATGGGTCAAAATGTACTAGTTGACCTAATTAGATGAAATGGGTATGGATTACCCTAAGTTTTGTGTTAATTGAAGTTAATAGACCTTGATTCACTAGTCTTAGTGATTTAAGTCGAGACTTGGCCATTTATGGGCGGTTGTGAGTAGTTGAGTCATTTAATGCAATTTAGGTCATTAAATGCTCAAGTGGGAGTATTGTGGTTAATCCCACTAGTTGTGAAATTGAATGTGCACTTAATGATTTAGGTACATTGCGTTGAAGCTCGGAAGTACTAGATCATCATCCTTGTGACAAGGTGAGTGGAATAATTATATATGTATATATATGATTTATTTATTTGTGGGGTAGGGGTTTAAAGTTCATTGTTGACGATACCGTACCCTAGAGTATATATGTGGGTTTAAAGTTTGTTGTTGACAATACCACATTAATATAAATGTATGGAATTTAAGTTCGATGTTGACGATGCCATACGACTATAGTAGTGACGTTGGATGAGGGTTTAAAGTTCGATGTTGACGATACCTCATATGTGGGTTTAAAGTTCGGTGTTGACGATACCACATTATTATAGGCGAATGGGTTTTAAGTTCGATGTTGACGATACCATTCGTTAGGCTAGCCTTGAGATTTTGAGTACTATAGATGTTGTGAACATCATCGTTATACTTGTATTTTAGCATACTGTATCGTTGTGTTATATGCTATTGTTATACTAGCCTTGTTGTCGTGGTACTTAGCGTTATACATGTGAAAGGTATGCTAATTATGTAACTAGTATGTATGCGAATTTGGTAAGTGTTTGCAAGTAAGTAGGTTATATATATGTATGTATAATTGTTGCACTTACTAAGCCTTGCTTACCCTCTCGTTGTTTACCATTTTTAGGTTCCGGCTTGAACAAGGGTAAGGGCATACGTTTGGACTAGTGGTCTCCCGTTTATGTTGTCGGGGAGTACTTGTGGTGTTGGCTTTTGATGTTGGCCTAACGTTTTGGGTAGTTTAGTCCCAAACCATGCTCATGTGTCGTTTGGATTATAAACTATCAATTGTAGTAGGTCAAACTTGTATCACATTTATTAATGGCCTTCGTGCCTTTTGTAAACACTAAACTTGATGTATGTTTTAACGAACGTGTGAAATGGTTTACACATTTAATTGGCGCGTAAATGTGTATTATTTTTATAAATAAAAAATTTATCGTATGGAATACGGGTTGGGTTGTTTCACAATAAACCCACTTCGTCATCTAAACGGGTTTCACAACTAAACAAGCTCAAACCCTAAATGTACACAAGAACCTTAACAATTAGACTCGGAGTTAGAGCTTACCAACACTACCAAAACGTAGCCGTGAACGAGGTGAACAACATTAACTCTCGAGATTTGGCGAGAACCGGGCTTCTTCCTCCTAGATCAGAGCTTTCTCACACTAAAATCACCCTCTCTCACTAGAATAAGTTGGGAGTGTTTTGTGTGGGTGAGAATGAGCTCCAAATGAGTTCTAGATCAGTTTTGATGATCCCAAACCGACCCTAAGTGAAAAGACCAAAGTACCCCTTTTAATTTGAGTAAAATATAGCTGCTGGCCCGTCAGGCCTTTTGGACGGCGTCCAAAATTGTTGGACGGCGTCCCAATGAACTGAGTCTGAAACTGAAACTTGTTTTGGTCGTAACTTTCAAACCGTAACTCCGTTTTCGATGAATCAAATATCGTTGGAAACGTAATGAGATTTCCTTTCTAATGGCAAGGTTTTGAAACATCAACTCAAACTTTATTTGGGATCCAAATATACGCTTACATGCCTCGTAATTCGAATGACGTCCAAAATGACGTGTAAGAGAAAACAGGGTGTTACAACTCTCCCCCACTTAGCCTGCGTGATCCTCATCATCTACCAAGAGGTAAGTGCTCCAAAGCCTTCTCACTTACTTACAACTAGAAACCACGCCTCACGATCCTACG
The DNA here is from genome assembly GCF_046630445.1 of Rutidosis leptorrhynchoides. Taxonomy (NCBI): domain Eukaryota; kingdom Viridiplantae; phylum Streptophyta; class Magnoliopsida; order Asterales; family Asteraceae; genus Rutidosis; species Rutidosis leptorrhynchoides. Next base: position 168,036,742 of record NC_092343.1, read on the forward strand.
AAACACAGCCAAACTCGATGTCCATAACAATTTTCATCAACCCGAATATCTCACCACACGCTAATAATCACTAGCGTGCATTACCGCAACAAGCGATATCTCATACGCTCAAAGTTTAAACGCCCATTTAGGAAGATACGAAAAACACCGTTATCCCTTCAAGTTCTCCCGGCTACAACTCGCAACAATCTACATCCATAACTATATCACTGAACGCTATCTACTAAATCCACTACGTTGTGAACCATGTCTTGCATTAATCCAAATCGAGAAAGATTCATGCTTCCTTAAAACTCCGTACTCCATCAGTTCATAAACGTACTACTCAACCGGTCATTCATGAACATTCCCTCGGTAATCAGAAGAAATCAAATTTAGGATCGGCCCTGTAATTTGAAAAGGCTGAGTGATGTTCGGTTGATTAATCGAGTTGCCTTGTCCCCCTCGTGTGGCCTTCAACTTTTGTGCCATAGTCTGAGGACGAGGTGGTTGTTCTTGATCAGCCATATCTTCAGTCTCGAAAAGATCTAAGGAAATGTAAGATTCTTCTTCTTCTCTGATTTCAGGTGGTGTATCGGGCACCACAGTTTCTGAACTACTTCCCAAATTAATTATATTAGCACTTGAAGAAGAAGATGAATCCACTGTAGACTGTTGTTCGTGACTTAACGCTCTGAATAACTCTCTTTCGGGTTCTGCAAATGGTTGAAGAATCGGAGAATTAGAAGAACGCGTATGTGGCATGCACTACCTGTTACCTGTGAAATCACAACTAACAACTGATTAAACGCACCGATTCAACTGAAAATAACGAAAAGAAATAATAAACTATAACTAAACTAAACTAAGAACAATTAGGTAACAATCTTAATTTTCGACACAACTATCCCCGGCAGCGGCGCCAAAAAACTTGATGTGTAAAATCTGGTATATAATTTATCTCTGGAAAATGCCGGTTTACATTGAAATACGTTGAAATGCATTGAAATGCATTGAAATACATTGGCGCCAAAAAACTTGATGTGTAAAACTTGGTAAAAGACTTGATGTGTAAAAATACATTGAAATGCACTATTCAATGTATCCCCGGCAGCGGCGCCAAAAAACTTGATGTGTAAAATCTGGTATATAATTTATCTCTGGAAAATGCCGGTTTAAAGATTACTACACACTAACGGGAAGTGTACCCGATCGTGTAATAGTATAAAATTGGTAAATCTGAAATCGTTCCAAGGACAGTTTAAACGTGAGAATTAAGATCGTAACTAATAAAATAAAATAAGTTAATCTACGAAAATCGAAAGTACGAGATAGTTTGTTTTGGTGGCTATTTAATGATTAGCCAAATCAAAGATTGATTAACAGTAAAAGACGATATTTTTGTATTTTTTAAGTTTATAAAAATAAATGCTGACTCAACAAAAAGTAAAGATATTTGAATTCAATAGATAGAAGAATGTTCGCCTAGATCTCCTATTCGCAGTGTTGGATGATTTGTTATTAAGCACTAGTTCTATTTATCAATGCATGCAATTACAGAGTCGGTTTACCCAGAGTTCTCTTTTAGCAAACACGTCAAACTAGGATTTATTGGCTTAGGGTTCCCTTTCACCAAAGACCTCTTTCGTTTGTGACTTAGTAACTAGCTAATTATAAGATTAAGATTTAATTGGTTACGCGTTCGCTCCACACAATTCACCCCTGTTTTGTTCAATCAATGTTACCCGGTTTACCCCATTGGTCCAGTAAGCACCCAATCGGTTAAGACAAATCAATTGGAAATTAGATCACTAAATTGAAACAGGGTTCCCTTTGTTCAAACAAGATTCACTAATCAACCTAGTAACAATAATCAACACCCACAAGAATGGTTCTTAATCAAAACTCATAATTATCATGTATTAATTAATAAAACTACAAAGTATCATCCAAACACATGCAAATATTCAATCTAGACAAACATTAAAAGTTTAGCCAAAAATCATGGCTAGAACAAAAATCACAATCAAAGTAATAGAAGAATTCGTTGTTTTAAACAAAGAGATTAACCTAATTAATGATTGAATCTTGAACGATAAACGAATCGAGACTTGTTTCCGGAATGATTGATGCCTTAGAATGACCTTGGAATTCTCCAAAGATCACCAAAAATCGTCCAAAAGCTGCCACAATTCGTCTGGATGGAAGAATGAATAATTAGATTATTTTTCGGGCCTTTTATAACTTGCCAAAATCGCCTGAACCGACACACGGTCGCGCCGCGACCTAAATTGTCGCGCCGCGACATAGAACGTGAAATTTTACCCTCTTTAAACCAACTTCTGATCTGGAAACACGTGAAACGTCGCGCCGCGGAAGCATTTGTCGCGCCGCGACAGAACACTGAAACTGATTCCTTCATCTATTTTGCACTCTTTCAATACTAATAATAACTTAAAAACCAAGCTACCCCATATTTACTTAACATTTCCAACCCAGGAGCACCAATAATAATAATCAGTCAACAAAATGCCTCAAAAGCTTCAAAAACCGCATCTCTTCTACAAACAGCTCTTTAAACTCGAACATTCTCAATATTATCAAAATAAACACCAAATCGTATCCGAATGGACTAAATTATGATCGATATCGCTAAGGAAAATGTGTATAAAATATGCGATATCAATCACATTTCCCGACAGGGAAAATACAGCATTCGCCACGATATCGAACTCGTTCCCATCCAATAATCCTATCCGGGTTTCATGACAACCCAGATTTTTCACTATGAGAGCACCCGCAATGACAGCTTCATTCTCTCACCCCGAGATCTCAAGATTCACATTTGGTCTCGTACCTCACATTGGTACTATACGACCACCTTACAAAGGAAGTCTAACACTTCCTTCGATCCCATCATCACAATCTTCACACATAACATTCCTGAAACAATAACTCACAATCGTAATGCATGATCTCGAGTCGACATCAAAAACCCGTCACTCTTCCTCATTAGGAACTCCGAATACCTATTAAGGCTTAGCACAGTACACTCAGACACTTCGCTATATATAACACCACCGGAACTTCCTTGGGCGGCAGTAAAAACTCCCCCACTTAGAAATGTGGCTCCACATTCTCACCGCCAAGATGATAACATCCTGGGGAATTAGCATTCCACGAAACACATGGCCATTCTCATCACTGGTCATCCACTCCAAATCACCACGAATTCACTTCGGGCTCTCAGAGCCGACATACACATTCGCTTGAAGTGACGTACACGCGATAACATCGCACCTTCATACCATAATTACTATTAACAGTCCTTAATCATTCGCAAAGCGAAATCCACTAAGGTCTCACATACGCCTCTACGACTAGGCATATGCCACTCCGCTTAATCAGTCGTGCATCTCAGTCGAGATCACCCGACCTTCCACTCAACGAACCTTTATCAACAATGGCTCACTCTCATGGTGAAGAGTGACCAATCCGACACGATATTTGCGTCGAACGCAATATCAAAAATTCATCATAATCTTCGGCCTAACTAAAGATTAAGTACATCACCGGCTCACCGGTCATCTTTACCCATCCATCACTTAAGAGCAACAAGATTCGCTCATCCGTCACTTCATAAGAAGTATTCATCACAATGCTCTTAAACTTTGACTTTCGCAACCGTCGAATTACTATCACCCGTCGATCACTATTATAATCTCCGATGCTCCCAAGGGTATCTCACGGTCACCCTAAGCACAAGGTGATCACACCACTACTGGAGTTGAGCATTACACTAGCAGGTATAAAGAGGCACCTGACGCAGTGTCATGCAAACTCCCACCACTATCAACCAAATTTTAGAATCTAAATCTTTAGGTTCCATACATCCGATGTCACCCATCTCTCTATAATAATGACCCGAAGTCATACCTACCCGACAACCTTACGGTTTATTGTCTTATCGAAAGTTCCTAGCGATCACACGCTACCCGCAATTTCCACAAGGCCAAACGATATAGCCTCGCGAAACCTTTCATCTAACACTAAAGAGATGCTTGAAAACACCAAGTCTTACACCCTTTCACACATCGACACATCCACGACTACAAGGGTTATTCCGTTAGGAATGTTACTATATAATCCACAACACGCTAACACACTAATGCAATTAGCGTCGTACGGGTCCCACTCCAATGAGTTTAATGACCCTAAGACTACTCGATTCACCAATTCCAAGGTGACTCACAATTAGAATCCTAACACGATTCTCTAACCACACACTCTACCGAGTGTAACCCCGTTCTACAATCATTAGACTTGCTACATCCCATTACGGGATTCAAGTCCTTGTCGCACACACATACACACTAATCGGTCATCCTAGTTACGATGCGTAACTACAACCAATGACGATCTCAAAATGCGCCCACTACGTAGGGTGACTAAATATGCGCCGAACTCGTGAGTTGGCTCACTCACTTAACTAACCGAATTCACCGTAACAATTCCCGACTCACAACGAATTCGATGTGACAACAAGCACATCACCTGAGACCACTATAACCTAGGAACCAATAAAAGATTCCTAACTCGTCCCAATTCTACCCCAACCATGCCACGTTTCCTCCGCTCGAAACTCGTCATGTCATGCTTGGTGCCAAGATACACGGTTGTAATAATGGTGATCGGTCACTATTACAATTGCATACCTTGCCATTTCCACATGGTCACGCAAAGTACTTTACCTGGACTGACGCAACATTCACACAAAATAACACGCGATAACTCCTAGTACCCGAATGACCCAAGTCCTTATCGTGAACTTGATCACTCAAAACCGCCAAATATCCGAATCTCTCCAATAGATTCATCTCTAGGACACCACACCAATAGATACCTGTATATACACCTATATACAATATAATAATAAATATACACAAGTACACCACAACAACAAGTCAACCTACAACCTAGGCGACTATCACTAAAATAACGTCCCAGTTTGCCTACTAATCATTAGGCACTATCTGTCTAAGGCACTAATTTACACACGAAATAAGGCCCCACATAATCACACTTTGGACAAACGCAAGCCCTAGTTAGTCACCTACTCTAAGGCACTAACAAATCTCAATCCGACCCGTATTCCTACAAGTCCCGCAAATAATACATAACTGTCAATAAGTCTAAGACTAGGCACCTATTCCAAGGTCACCTAATTCCCTTAGACTATGCTCTGATACCACTTGTAACAACCCGACTCCGTTTTACCAAAAACACGCCTAAAAAAAAAAAATTCTGGGACAGTACATCTGGACAGCGTCCAACTCTGAAGGACTGGACGGCGTCTAAGCCCTTGGGACAGTGTCCAAATGAACTAAAAGTTCCTGAGCAGTTTTTCAAATTCACACCAGCGGAAAACCCGCTTCCCGACACTTTTAGACGAAACAACTTTCACAACACAAATATTAAGTAAAACTAAGAGATTTCCACAATGTAAATAAGTTTTACAACACCGGGCCCACAATGACCCGTTTTACAAATAATGTAGCGACTTCGACCTATTTATCTCTTTAGACGGATTAGGACTCTACAACCCAACCCGATACCAAGAGCACAATCCCGGGGACTACCAAATCCCCAATCCACGTTCAATATCCAAAAGCTACCCCATCGAGCCCAAACGCTACTATGCATCTAGTTTAACACACTAGCTAGCTTCAAACCACAATACCTGTAAAAAGGTAAACAACGAGAGGGGTAAGCTAAGGCTTAGTGAGTGCAATAGTTATACATATACATATATAATCTACTTACCTGCAATCACTTACATAATACCGCATACAAGCTAGCAATTCGACAACAATGCAAACATTATGCATATACCAATATCCGCAATTCACAATGAGCTAGCAATACCAATAGCATATAGTTCACAATTAAATATGCTAATACAAAATTCATACAACCATGGTTAACCAATCGTACAAGGGAACGGTTCTCGCGAAAGACTGGAGTTCATAACATCTATTAGTGTTACTTAAACACCGCGTAATCACTAATCCCCCGGGTGATGTCTTGAACAACGTGACTAACTCACCCCCATGATAATGTGGCGTCTTGAATACCGCGACGATTCCACATGTCAATCCAAACAATGAGTGGTGTCTTAAACACCGCGACATCCACTCCCATGACAATGTGGTGTCTTAAACACCGCGACAATACCACATGTCAATCAAACCAATGAGTGGTGCCTTGAACACCGCGGCATCCACTCCCATGACAATGTGGTGTCTTAAACACCGCGACAATACCACATGTCAATCAACCAATGAGTAGTGTCTTGAATGAAATGTCCCGTTCTTATTGATTAAAAACGTTCCATATTAATTGATTTCGTTGCGAGGTTTTGACCTCTATATGAGACGTTTTTCAAAGACTGCATTCATTTTAAAACAAACCATAACCTTTATTTCATCAATAAAGGTTTAAAAAGCTTTACGTAGATTATCAAATAATGATAATCTAAAATATCCTGTTTACACACGACCATTACATAATGGTTTACAATACAAATATGTTACAACAAAATAAGTTTCTTGAATGCAGTTTTTACACAATATCATACAAGCATGGACTCCAAATCTCGTCCTTATTTAAGTATGCGACAGCGGAAGCTCTTAATAATCACCTGAGAATAAACATGCTTAAAACGTCAACAAAAATGTTGGTGAGTTATAGGTTTAACCTATATGTATCAGATCGTAACAATAGACCACAAGATTTCATATTTCAATACACATCCCATACATAGAGATAAAAATCATTCATATGGTGAACACCTGGTAACCGACATTAACAAGATGCATATATATAAGAATATCCCCATCATTCCGGGACACCCTTCGGATATGATATAAATTTCGAAGTACTAAAGCATCCGGTACTTTGGATGGGGTTTGTTAGGCCCAATAGATCTATCTTTAGGATTCGCGTCAATTAGGGTGTCTGTTCCCTAATTCTTAGATTACCAGACTTAATAAAAAAGGGGCATATTCGATTTCGATAATTCAACCATAGAATGTAGTTTCACGTACTTGTGTCTATTTTGTAAATCATTTATAAAACCTGCATGTATTCTCATCCCAAAAATATTAGATTTTAAAAGTGGGACTATAACTCACTTTCACAGATTTTTACTTCGTCGGGAAGTAAGACTTGGCCACTGGTTGATTCACGAACCTATAACAATATATACATATATATCAAAGTATGTTCAAAATATATTTACAACACTTTTAATATATTTTGATGTTTTAAGTTTATTAAGTCAGCTGTCCTCGTTAGTAACCTACAACTAGTTGTCCACAGTTAGATGTACAGAAATAAATCGATAAATATTATCTCGAATCAATCCACGACCCAGTGTATACGTATCTCAGTATTGATCACAACTCAAACTATATATATTTTGGAATCAACCTCAACCCTGTATAGCTAACTCCAACATTCACATATAGAGTGTCTATGGTTGTTCCGAAATATATATAGATGTGTCGACATGATAGGTCGAAACATTGTATACGTGTCTATGGTATCTCAAGATTACATAATATACAATACAAGTTGATTAAGTTTTGGTTGGAATAGATTTGTTACCAATTTTCACGTAGCTAAAATGAGAAAAATTATCCAATCTTGTTTTACCCATAACTCCTTCATTTTAAATCCGTTTTGAGTGAATCAAATTGCTATGGTTTCATATTGAACTCTATTTTATGAATCTAAACAGAAAAAGTATAGGTTTATAGTCGGAAAAATAAGTTACAAGTCGTTTTTGTAAAGGTAGTCATTTCAGTCGAAAGAACGACGTCTAGATGACCATTTTAGAAAACATACTTCCACTTTGAGTTTAACCATAATTTTTGGATATAGTTTCATGTTCATAATAAAAATCATTTTCTCAGAATAGCAACTTTTAAATCAAAGTTTATCATAGTTTTTAATTAACTAACCCAAAACAGCCCGCGGTGTTACTACGATGGCGTAAATCCGGTTTTACGGTGTTTTTCGTGTTTCCAGGTTTTAAATCATTAAGTTAGCATATCATATAGATATAGAACATGTGTTTAGTTGATTTTAAAAGTCAAGTTAGAAGGATTAACTTTTGTTTGCGAACAAGTTTAGAATTAACTAAACTATGTTCTAGTGATTACAAGTTTAAACCTTCGAATAAGATAGCTTTATATGTATGAATCGAATGATGTTATGAACATAATTACTACCTTAATTTCCTTGGATAAACCTACTGGAAAAGAGAAAAATGGATCTAGCTTCAACGGATCCTTGGATGGCTCGAAGTTCTTGAAGCAGAATCATGACACGAAAACAAGTTCAAGTAAGATCATCACTTGAAATAAGATTGTTATAGTTATAGAAATTGAACCAAAGTTTGAATATGATTATTACCTTGTATTAGAATGATAACCTACTGTAAGAAACAAAGATTTCTTGAGGTTGGATGATCACCTTACAAGATTGGAAGTGAGCTAGCAAACTTGAAAGTATTCTTGATTTTATGAAACTAGAACTTTTGAAATTTATGAAGAACACTTAGAACTTGAAGATAGAACTTGAGAGAGATCAATTAGATGAAGAAAATTGAAGAATGAAAGTGTTTGTAGGTGTTTTTGGTCGTTGGTGTATGGATTAGATATAAAGGATATGTAATTTTGTTTTCATGTAAATAAGTCATGTATGATTACTCATATTTTTGTAATTTTATGAGATATTTCATGCTAGTTGCCAAATGATGGTTCCCACATGTGTTAGGTGACTCACATGGGCTGCTAAGAGCTGATCATTGGAGTGTATATACCAATAGTACATACATCTAAAAGCTGTGTATTGTACGAGTACGAATACGGGTGCATACGAGTAGAATTGTTGATGAAACTGAACGAGGATGTAATTGTAAGCATTTTTGTTAAGTAGAAGTATTTTGATAAGTGTCTTGAAGTCTTTCAAAAGTGTATGAATACATATTAAAACACTACATGTATATACATTTTAACTGAGTCGTTAAGTCATCGTTAGTCGTTACATGTAAATGTTGTTTTGAAACCTTTAGGTTAACGATCTTGTTGAATGTTGTTAACCCATTGTTTATTATAACAAATGAGATGTTAAATTATTATATTATCATGATATTTTGATATATAATATATCTTAGTATGATGTATATACAGTTAAATGTCGTTACAACGATAATCGTTACATATATGTCTCGTTTCGAAATCATTAAGTTAGTAGCCTTATTTTTACATATGTATTTCATTGTTAATACACTTAATAATATATTTACTTATCATTTAACATAATTAACCAAGTGTATCAATATCTTAATATGATTCATATGTACCTAGTAAGACGTTGTTATAACGATAATCGTTATATATATCGTTTTCGAGTTTCTTAAATTAATAGTCTCATTTTTATGTATATAACTCATTGTTAAAATACCTAATGAGATACATACTTATAATAAAAACATGTTAACTATATATATAACCATATATATGTCATCGTATAGTTTTTATAAGTTTTAACGTTCGTGAATCACCGGTCAACTTGGGTGGTCAATTGTCTATATGAAACATATTTCAATTAATCAAGTCTTAACAAGTTTGATTGCTTAACATGTTGGAAACATTTAATCATGTAAATATCAATCTTAATTAATTTATATAAACATGGAAAAGTTCGGGTCACTACAGTACCTACCCGTTAAATAAATTTCGTCCCGAAATTTTAAGCTGTTGAAGGTGTTGACGAATCTTCTGGAAATAGATGCGGGTATTTCTTCTTCATCTGATCTTCACGCTCCTAGGTGAACTCGGGTCCTCTACAAGCATTCTATCGAACCTTAACAATTGGTATCTTGTTTTGCTTAAGTCTTTTAACCTCACGATCCATTATTTCGACGGGTTCTTCGATGAATTGAAGTTTTTCGTTGATTTGGATTTCATCTAACGGAATAGTGAGATCTTCTTTAGCAAAACATTTCTTCAAATTCGAGACGTGGAAAGTGTTATGTACAGCCGCGAGTTGTTGAGGTAACTCAAGTCGGTAAGCTACTGGTCCGACACGATCAATAATCTTGAATGGTCCAATATACCTTGGATTTAATTTCCCTCGTTTACCAAATCGAACAACGCCTTTCCAAGGTGTAACTTTAAGCATGACCATCTCTCTAATTTCAAATTCTATATCTTTTCTTTTAATGTCAGCGTAGCTCTTTTGTCGACTTTGGGCGGTTTTCAACCGTTGTTGAATTTGGATGATCTTCTCGGTAGTTTCTTGTATAATCTCCGGACCCGTAATCTGTCTATCCCCCACTTCACTCCAACAAATCGGAGACCTGCACTTTCTACCATAAAGTGCTTCAAACGGCGCCATCTCAATGCTTGAATGGTAGCTGTTGTTGTAGGAAAATTCTACTAATGGTAGATGTCGATCCCAACTGTTTCCGAAATCAATAACACATGCTCGTAGCATGTCTTCAAGCGTTTGTATCGTCCTTTCACTCTGCCCATCAGTTTGTGGATGATAGGCAGTACTCATGTCTAGACGAGTTCCTAATGCTTGCTGTAATGTCTGCCAGAATCTTGAAATAAATCTGCCATCCCTATCAGAGATAATAGAGATTGGTATTCCATGTCTGGAGACGACTTCCTTCAAATACAGTCGTGCTAACTTCTCCATCTTGTCATCTTCTCTTATTGGTAGGAAGTGTGCTGATTTGGTGAGACGATCAACTATTACCCAAATAGTATCAAAACCACTTGCAGTCCTTGGCAATTTAGTGATGAAATCCATTGTAATGTTTTCCCATTTCCATTCCGGGATTTCGGGTTGTTGAAGTAGACCTGATGGTTTCTGATGCTCAGCTTTGACCTTAGAACACGTCAAACATTCTCCTACGTATTTAGCAACATCGGCTTTCATACCCGGCCACCAAAAATGTTTCTTGAGATCCTTGTACATCTTCCCCGTTCCAGGATGTATTGAGTATCTGATTTTATGAGCTTCTCTAAGTACCATTTCTCTCATATCTCCAAATTTTGGTACCCAAATCCTTTCAGCCCTATACCGGGTTCCGTCTTCCCGAATATTAAGATGCTGCTCCGATCCTTTGGGTATTTCATTCTTTAAATTTCCCTCTTTTAAAACTCCTTGTTGCGCCTCCTTTATTTGAGTAGTAAGGTTATTGTGAATCATTATATTCATAGATTTTACTCGAATGGGTTCTCTGTCCTTCCTGCTCAAGGCATCGGCTACCACGTTTGCCTTCCCCGGGTGGTAACGAATCTCAAAGTCGTAATCATTCAATAATTCAATCCACCTACGCTGCCTCATATTCAGTTGTTTCTGATTAAATATGTGTTGAAGACTTTTGTGGTCGGTATATATAATACTTTTGACCCCATATAAGTAGTGCCTCCAAGTCTTTAATGCAAAAACAACCGCGCCTAATTCCAAATCATGCGTCGTATAATTTTGCTCGTGAATCTTCAATTGTCTAGACGCATAAGCAATCACCTTCGTTCGTTGCATTAATACACAACCGAGACCTTACTTTGATGCGTCACAATAAATCACAAAATCATCATTCCCTTCAGGCAATGACAATATAGGTGCCGTAGTTAGCTTTTTCTTCAATAACTGAAACGCTTTCTCTTGTTCATCCTTCCATTCAAATTTCTTCCCTTTATGCGTTAATGCAGTCAAGGGTTTTGCTATTCTGGAAAAGTCTTGGATGAACCTTCTGTAGTAACCAGCTAGTCCTAAAAACTGGCGTATGTGTTTCGGAGTTTTCGGGGTTTCCCACTTTTCAACAGTTTCTATCTTTGCCGGATCCACCTTAATACCTTCTTTGTTCACTATGTGACCGAGGAATTGAACTTCTTCCAACCAAAATGCACACTTTGAAAACTTAGCGTACAATTCTTCCTTCCTCAATACTTCTAACACCTTTCTCAAATGTTCACCGTGTTCTTGGTCATTCTTTAAGTAAATAAGTATGTCATCAATGAAAACAATGACAAACTTGTCAAGGTATGGTCCACACACTCGGTTCATAAGGTCCATGAACACAGCTGGTGCATTAGTTAAACCAAACGGCATGACCATAAACTCGTAATGACCGTAACGTGTTCTGAAAGCAGTCTTTGGAATATCATCTTCTTTCACCCGCATTTGATGATACCCGGAACGTAAGTCAATCTTTGAATAAACAGACGAGCCTTGTAGTTGATCAAATAAGTCATCGATTCTCGGTAGTGGGTAGCGGTTCTTGATGGTAAGTTTGTTCAACTCTCGGTAGTCGATACACAACCTGAATGTACCATCTTTCTTCTTGACAAACAAAACAGGAGCTCCCCACGGTGATGTGCTTGGTCGAATGAAACCATGCTCTAAAAGTTCTTGTAATTGGCTTTGTAGTTCTTTCATCTCGCTGGGTGCGAGTCTGTAAGGAGCACGAGCTATTGGTGCAGCTCCTGGTACAAGATCTATTTGAAATTCAACGGATCGATGTGGGGGTAATCCCGGTAATTCTTTCGAAAATACATCGGGAAATTCTTTTGCAATGGGAACATCATTGATGCTCTTTTCTTCAGTTTGTACTTTCTCGACGTGTGCTAGAACAGCATAGCAACCTTTTCTTATTAGTTTTTGTGCCTTCAAATTACTAATAAGATGTAGCTTCGTGTTGCCCTTTTCTCCGTACACCATTAAGGGTTTTCCTTTTTCTCGTATAATGCGAATTGCATTTTTGTAACAAACGATCTCTGCTTTCACTTCTTTCAACCAGTCCATACCGATTATCACATCAAAACTCCCTAACTCTACTGGTATCAAATCAATCTTAAATGTTTCGCTAACCAGTTTAATTTCTCGATTCCGACATATATTATCTGCTGAAATTAATTTACCATTTGCTAATTCGAGTAAAAATTTACTATCCAAAGGCGTCAATGGACAACTTAATTTAGCACAAAAATCTCTACTCATATAGCTTCTATCCGCACCCGAATCAAATAAAACGTAAGCAGATTTATTATCAATAAGAAACGTACCCGTAACAAGCTCCGAGTCTTCCTGTGCCTCTGCCGCATTAATATTGAAAACTCTTCCGCGGCCTTGTCCATTCGTGTTCTCCTGGTTCGGGCAATTTCTAATAATGTGGCCCGGTTTTCCACATTTATAACAAACTACATTGGCATAACTTGCTCCGACACTACTTGCTCCGCCATTACTCGTTCCGACACCATTTGTTCCTTTCGTTCTATTAACCCCTGGTCCGTAGACATCACACTTCGCCGCGCTATGACCATTTCTTTTACACTTGTTGCAAAATTTGGTGCAGAACCCCGAGTGATACTTTTCACACCTTTGGCATAGCGGCTTCTGATTGTTGTTGTTGTTGCGGTTATTATTGTTGTTAAGATGATTGTTGTGGTTGCTGTTGTTGTTGTTGTTGTTGTTGGGCCGTTTGTTGTAGTTGCGATTGATGTTGCGATTGTTAGGATAGTTGTTGCGATTATTGTTATAATTGCTGTTGTTGTTGTATTGGTGATTCTTATCACCGTTTTCCTCCCACTTTCTTTTGACTTGCTTCACATTGGCCTCTTCAGCAGTCTGTTCTTTAATTCTTTCTTCAATCTGGTTCACTAGTTTGTGAGCCATTCTACATGCCTGTTGTATGGAGGCGGGCTCGTGTGAACTTATATCTTCTTGGATTCTTTCCGGTAATCCTTTCACAAACGCGTCGATCTTCTCTTCCTCATCTTCGAATGCTCCCGGACACAATAGGCACAATTCTGTGAATCGTCTTTCGTACGTGGTAATATCAAATCCTTGGGTTCGTAACCCTCTAAGTTCTGTCTTGAGCTTATTGACCTCGGTTCTGGGACGGTACTTCTCGTTCATCAAGTGCTTGAATGCTGACCACGGTAGTGCGTACGCATCGTCTTGTCCCACTTGCTCTAGATAGGTATTCCACCATGTTAACGCAGAACCTGTGAAGGTATGCGTAGCGTACTTCACTTTGTCCTCTTCAGTACACTTACTTATGGCAAACACCGATTCAACCTTCTCGGTCCACCGTTTCAATCCGATCGGTCCTTCGGTTCCATCAAATTCCAAAGGTTTGCAGGCAGTGAATTCTTTGTAGGTGCATCCTACACGATTTCCTGTACTGCAAGATCCAAGGTTATTGTTGGTATGTAGCGCAGCCTGTACTGCGGCTATGTTTGAAGCTAGAAAAGTACGGAATTCCTCTTCATTCATATTCACGGTGTGTCGAGTAGTCGGTGCCATTTCCTTCAAAATAGTCAAATGGAACAAGTTAATCATACAGAATATTAAGAGTAGTTAATAGTATTTCGTAGCATAATATGAACTCATTTATAAAAGCTTTTTCTTCATATTAGCGTTTTATAAGTTTAAATTCGGGTAGTACCTACCCGTTAAGTTCATACTTAGTAGCTAATATACAATTCAACTACTACAATTCTATATGAAAAACTGATTATAATAATATTTCGCGTTCAAACTTTTATACAATATTTTACAAACTTACAATACCGCTTATTTTACATAAAGCATGAAATATAGCACACAATAACTTTGATACAAGATAGTTGTGAAGATAATTCTAGCTAGTACACAAGTCGTTCAGCAAAGGCAATAAAGACACGTAATTCATACGTCCAGAAACAAGTCATGCATTCTGGTTTTACTAGGACTACTTCCCATCCTTGGTCTTGTGCAACATAACCGTTATGGCCGTTGATAAGACAGCGTGTTGTAACGTCGTCAAAGGGACGAGGGTTACGTAATGTTCAACAGTCCCGTAACAATCTAAAAACCTCATTTCTTACCCCAATTACCGACTCCGTCACTTGTGGAAACGTTTTGTTTAATAGTTGTAGCCCGATGTTCTTGTTCTCACTTTGGTGAGAAGCGAACATTACTAATCCGTAAGCATAACATGCTTCTTTATGTTGCATGTTAGCCGCTTTTTCTAAATCACGAAGTCCAATATTCGGATATATTGAGTCAAAATAATTTCTTAACCCGTTGCGTAAAATAGCATTTGGGTTCCCCGCAATATATGCGTCAAAGTAAACACATCGTAACTTATGGGTTTCCCAATGTGATATCCCCCATCTTTCAAATGAAAGTCTCTTATAAACCAAGACATTCTTGGAACGTTCTTCGAATGTCTTACAAACTGATCTCGCCTTAAATAGTTGTGCCGAAGAATTCTGACCGACTTTAGACAAGATTTCATCAATCATGTCTCCGGGTAGGTCTCTTAAAATATTGGGTTTTCTATCCATTTTGTGTTTTTATACTGTAAAATAGACAAGAGTTAGATTCATAAAAAAAATACTTATTAATACAAGCAATTTTTACATATATCATAAAGCATAAGCACACTATATTACATATATTACACCACACGAATACAACTATCTTATTCCGACTTGCTTGTTTCTTGTTCTTCGGTTTTGGTTCGTTTTGCCAAGTTTCTAGGGATATATGATGTTCCCCTAATACGAGCCGTCGTTATCCACATTGGTTTAGAAAAACCTGGTGGTTTAGAGGTTCCCGGGTCATTGTTACAACTTAAGGACTTCGGGGGTTGACGATACATATAAAGTTCATCGGGGTTGGAACTAGATTTCTCTATTTTTATGCCCTTTCCCTTATTATTTTCTTTTGCCTTTTTAAATTCAGTTGGGGTAATTTCTATAACATCATCGGAATTCTCGTCAGAATCCGATTCATCGGAGAATTGGTAATCCTCCCAATATTTTGCTTCCTTGGCGGAAACACCATTGACGATAATTAACCTTGGTCGGTTGGTTGAGTATTTTCTTTTACTTAACCGTTTTATTATTTCCCCCACCGGTTCTACTTCTTCATCCGGTTCCGATTCTTCTTCCGGTTCCGATTCTTCTTCCGGTTCCGACTCTTCTTCCGGTTCCTCTTCGGGAACTTGTGAATCAGTCCACGAATCATTCCAATTTACATTTGACTCTTCATTATTATTAGGTGAGTCAATGGGACTTGTTCTAGAGGTAGACATCTATCACATAATATCAAACGCGTTAAGAGATTAATATATCACATAATATTCACATGTTAAAAATATATAGTTTCCAACAAAATTTGTTAAGCAATCATTTTTCAAGTAAACACGGTCGAAGTCCAGACTCACTAATGCATCCTAACAAACTCGATAAGATACACTAATGCAAAATTCTGGTTCTCTAAGACCAACGCTCGGATACCAACTGAAATGTCCCGTTCTTATTGATTAAAAACGTTCCATATTAATTGATTTCGTTGCGAGGTTTTGACCTCTATATGAGACGTTTTTCAAAGACTGCATTCATTTTAAAACAAACCATAACCTTTATTTCATCAATAAAGGTTTAAAAAGCTTTACGTAGATTATCAAATAATGATAATCTAAAATATCCTGTTTACACACGACCATTACATAATGGTTTACAATACAAATATGTTACAACAAAATAAGTTTCTTGAATGCAGTTTTTACACAATTTCATACAAGCATGGACTCCAAATCTCGTCCTTATTTAAGTATGCGACAGCAGAAGCTCTTAATAATCACCTGAGAATAAACATGCTTAAAACGTCAACAAAAATGTTGGTGAGTTATAGGTTTAACCTATATGTATCAAATCGTAACAATAGACCACAAGATTTCATATTTCAATACACATCCCATACATAGAGATAAAAATCATTCATATGGTGAACACCTGGTAACCGACATTAACAAGATGCATATATATAAGAATATCCCCATCATTCCGGGACACCCTTCGGATATGATATAAATTTCGAAGTACTAAAGCATCTGGTACATTGGATGGGGTTTGTTAGGCCCAATAGATCTATCTTTAGGATTCGCGTCAATTAGGGTGTCTGTTCCCTAATTCTTAGATTACCAGACTTAATAAAAAAGGGTCATATTCGATTTCGATAATTCAACCATAGAATGTAGTTTCACGTACTTGTGTCTATTTTGTAAATCATTTATAAAACCTGCATGTATTCTCATCCCAAAAATATTAGATTTTAAAAGTGGGACTATAACTCACTTTCACAGATTTTTACTTCGTCGGGAAGTAAGACTTGGCCACTGGTTGATTCACGAACCTATAACAATATATACATATATATCAAAGTATGTTCAAAATATATTTACAACACTTTTAATATATTTTGAGGTTTTAAGTTTATTAAGTCAGCTGTCCTCGTTAGTAACCTACAACTAGTTGTCCACAGTTAGATGTACAGAAATAAATCGATAAATATTATCTTGAATCAATCCACGACCCAGTGTATACGTATCTCAGTATTGATCACAACTCAAACTATATATATTTTGGAATCAACCTCAACCCTGTATAGCTAACTCCAACATTCACATATAGAGTGTCTATGGTTGTTCCGAAATATATATAGATGTGTCGACATGATAGGTCGAAACATTGTATACGTGTCTATGGTATCTCAAGATTACATAATATACAATACAAGTTGATTAAGTTTTGGTTGGAATAGATTTGTTACCAATTTTCACGTAGCTAAAATGAGAAAAATTATCCAATCTTGTTTTACCCATAACTCCTTCATTTTAAATCCGTTTTGAGTGAATCAAATTGCTATGGTTTCATATTGAACTCTATTTTATGAATCTAAACAGAAAAAGTATAGGTTTATAGTCGGAAAAATAAGTTACAAGTCGTTTTTGTAAAGGTAGTCATTTCAGTCGAAAGAACGACGTCTAGATGACCATTTTAGAAAACATACTTCCACTTTGAGTTTAACCATAATTTTTGGATATAGTTTCATGTTCATAATAAAAATCATTTTCTCAGAATAGCAACTTTTAAATCAAAGTTTATCATAGTTTTTAATTAACTAACCCAAAACAGCCCGCGGTGTTACTACGACGGCGTAAATTCGGTTTTACGGTGTTTTTCGTGTTTCCAGGTTTTAAATCATTAAGTTAGCATATCATATAGATATAGAACATGTGTTTAGTTGATTTTAAAAGTCAAGTTAGAAGGATTAACTTTTGTTTGCGAACAAGTTTAGAATTAACTAAACTATGTTCTAGTGATTACAAGTTTAAACCTTCGAATAAGATAGCTTTATATGTATGAATCGAATGATGTTATGAACATCATTACTACCTTAATTTCCTTGGATAAACCTACTGGAAAAGAGAAAAATGGATCTAGCTTCAACGGATCCTTGGATGGCTCGAAGTTCTTGAAGCAGAATCATGACACGAAAACAAGTTCAAGTAAGATCATCACTTGAAATAAGATTGTTATAGTTATAGAAATTGAACCAAAGTTTGAATATGATTATTACCTTGTATTAGAATGATAACCTACTGTAAGAAACAAAGATTTCTTGAGGTTGGATGATCACCTTACAAGATTGGAAGTGAGCTAGCAAACTTGAAAGTATTCTTGATTTTATGAAACTAGAACTTTTGAAATTTATGAAGAACACTTAGAACTTGAAGATAGAACTTGAGAGAGATCAATTAGATGAAGAAAATTGAAGAATGAAAGTGTTTGTAGGTGTTTTTGGTCGTTGGTGTATGGATTAGATATAAAGGATATGTAATTTTGTTTTCATGTAAATAAGTCATGTATGATTACTCATATTTTTGTAATTTTATGAGATATTTCATGCTAGTTGCCAAATGATGGTTCCCACATGTGTTAGGTGACTCACATGGGCTGCTAAGAGCTGATCATTGGAGTGTATATACCAATAGTACATACATCTAAAAGCTGTGTATTGTACGAGTACGAATACGGGTGCATACGAGTAGAATTGTTGATGAAACTGAACGAGGATGTAATTGTAAGCATTTTTGTTAAGTAGAAGTATTTTGATAAGTGTCTTGAAGTCTTTCAAAAGTGTATGAATACATATTAAAACACTACATGTATATACATTTTAACTGAGTCGTTAAGTCATCGTTAGTCGTTACATGTAAATGTTGTTTTGAAACCTTTAGGTTAACGATCTTGTTGAATGTTGTTAACCCATTGTTTATTATAACAAATGAGATGTTAAATTATTATATTATCATGATATTTTGATATATAATATATCTTAGTATGATGTATATACAGTTAAATGTCGTTACAACGATAATCGTTACATATATGTCTCGTTTCGAAATCATTAAGTTAGTAGCCTTATTTTTACATATGTATTTCATTGTTAATACACTTAATAATATATTTACTTATCATTTAACATAATTAACCAAGTGTATCAATATCTTAATATGATTCATATGTACCTAGTAAGACGTTGTTATAACGATAATCGTTATATATATCGTTTTCGAGTTTCTTAAATTAATAGTCTCATTTTTATGTATATAACTCATTGTTAAAATACCTAATGAGATACATACTTATAATAAAAACATGTTAACTATATATATAACCATATATATGTCATCGTATAGTTTTTATAAGTTTTAACGTTCGTGAATCACCGGTCAACTTGGGTGGTCAATTGTCTATATGAAACATATTTCAATTAATCAAGTCTTAACAAGTTTGATTGCTTAACATGTTGGAAACATTTAATCATGTAAATATCAATCTTAATTAATTTATATAAACATGGAAAATTTCGGGTCACTACATTGAACACCGCGACAATACTACTCGTTACTTAGAATGTGGTGTCTTAAACACCGCGACAATACCACATTCATACTACACAAATAAATACATTATATACGTACACGCATAATTATTCCACTCACCTTGGAATGCCCGCACAAGTCATGTACAACATGATCTTCGTCCTCAAATCCGAGCAAGTAACCACCTATACCACACATAGGTACAATATACACATAAATAGCCATTCTCTAAAAGAGAACCCGATACAAACATCCCTTAACCAAGGGATTACACCTTGCTCGCCAAAACTCGCCCATTTAACACCTAATGGACACAAACCAACTACCACTTCGGGTGGTAATTTAAACCCACCCATCAAAGTACAATTTAGCCTAAATCATACTTGACACCGATTAGACCAATCTAGGTCTTAACACTAAATTACTACTTAGGTAGTAATCATTTCAAACGCCATGTACACCAAAAACATAACACGTGCAATATCGACCCATATTGCTTTTTGAAATGTCCCGTTCATATTGATTATAAACGTTCCATATTAATTGATTTCGTTGCGAGGCTTTGACCTCTATATGAGACGTTTTTCAAAGACTGCATTCATTTTTAAAACAACCATAACCTTTATTTTATCAATAAAGGTTTCAAAAGCATTACGTAGATTATCAAATAATGATAATCTAAAATATACTGTTTACACACGACCATTACATAATGTTTTACAATAGAAATATATTACATTGACATATGTTTCTTGAATGCAATTTTTACACAATATCATACAAACATAGACTCCAAATCTTGTCCTTATTTTAGTATGCAACAGCGAAAGCTCTTAGTATTCACCTGAGAATAAACATGCTTTAAACGTCAACAAAAAATGTTGGTGAGTTATAGGTTTAACCTATATATATCAAATCGTAACAATAGACCACAAGATTTCATATTTCAATACACATTCCATACATAGAGATAAAAATCATTCATATGGTGAACACCTTGTAACCGACATTAACAAGATGCATATATAAGAATATCCCCATCATTCCGGGACACCCTTCGGATATGATATAAATTTTGAAGTACTAAAGCATCCGGTACTTTGGATGGGGTTTGTTAGGCCCAATAGATCTATCTTTAGGATTCACGTCAATTAGGGTGTCTGTTCCCTAATTCTTAGATTACCAGACTTAATAAAAAGGGGCATATTCGATTTCGATAATTCAACCATAGAATGTAGTTTCACGTACTTGTGTTTATTTTGTAAATCATTTATAAAACCTGCATGTATTCTCATCCCAAAAATATTAGATTTTAAAAGTGGGACTATAACTCACTTTCACAGATTTTTACTTCGTCGGGAAGTAAGACTTGGCCACTGGTCGATTCACGAACCTATAACAAATATGTACATATATATCAAAGTATATTCAAAATATATTTATAACACTTTTAATACATTTTGATGTTTTAAGTTTATTAAGTCAGCTGTCCTCGTTAGTAACCTACAACTAGTTGTCCACAGTTAGATGTACAGAAATAAATCGATATATATATTATCTTGAATCAATCCATGACCCAGTGTATACACATCTCAGGCTAGATCACAACTCAAAGTATATATATTTTTGGAATCAAACTCAACCATGTATAGCTAACTCCAACATTACTGCATATAGAGTGTCTATGGTTGTTCCAAATAATATATATACATGGGTCGATATGATATGTCAAAACATTTGCATACGTATCTATGGTATCCCAAGATTACATAATATATTAGAATACATGTATAATACAATATAAGTTAGCTAGGATATGATTTGTATAGAATTGTTAATATTTCCCGTAGCTACAAAAATCAAAAAATATCCAATCTTGTTTTACCCATAACTTCTTAATTTTAAATCCGTTTTGAGTGAATCAAAATGCTATAGTTTCATATTGAACTATATTTTATGAATATAAACAGAAAAAGTATAGGTTTATAGTCGGAAGTATAAGTTACAAGTCATTTTTGTAAGAGGTAGTCATTTCAGTCGAAAGAACGACGTCTTGATGACCATTTTGAAAAACATACTTCCACTTTGAGTTTAACCATGATTTTTGGATATAGTTTCATGTTCATAAGAAAAATCATTTTCCCAGAAGAACAAGTTTTAAATCAAAGTTTATCATAGTTTTAATTATCAAACCCAAAACAGCCCGCGGTGTTACTACGACGGCGTATGTCCAGTTTTACAGTGTTTTTCGTGTTTCCAGGTTTTAAATCATTAAGTTAGCATATCATATAGATATAGAACATGTGTTTAGTTAATTTTAAAAGTCAAGTTAGAAGGATTAACTTTTGTTTGCGAACAAGTTTAGAATTAACTAAACTATGTTCTAGTGATTTCAAGTTTAAACCTTCGAATAAGATAGCTTTATATGTATGAATCAAATGATGTTATGAACATCATTACTACATCAAGTTTTGTGGATAAACCTACTGGAAAAGAGACAAATGGATCTAGCTTTAAAGGATCTTGGATGGCTTGAAAGTTCTTGAAGTAGAATCATGACACGAAAACAAGTTCAAGTAAGATTTCCACTCGAAATAAGATTGTTTTAGTTATAGAAATTGAATTAAAGTTTGAATATGAGTATTACCTTGTATTAGAAAGATATCTTACTGTAAATAAGAAAGATTTCTTGAGGTTTGATGATCACTCTACAAGATTGGAAGTAAGCTAGCAAACTTGGAAGTATTCTTGATTTTATGAAACTAGAACTTGTAGAATTTATGAAGAACACTTAGAACTTGAAGATAAAACTTGAGAGAGATCAATTAGATGAAGAAAATTGAAGAATTAAAGTGTTTGTAGGTGTTTTTGGTCGTTGGTGTATGGATTAGATATAAAGGATATGTAATTTTGTTTTCATGTAAATAAGTCATGAATGATTACTCATATTTTTGTAATTTTATGAGATATTTCATGCTAGTTGCCAAATGATGGTTCCCACATGTGATAGGTGACTCACATGGGCTGCTAATAGCTGATCATTGGAGTGTATATACCAATAGTACATACATCTGAAAGCTATGTATTGTACGAGTACGAATACGGGTGCATACGAGTAGAATTGTTGATGAAACTGAACGAGGATGTAATTGTAAGCATTTTTGTTAAGTAAAAGTATTTTGATAAGTGTCTTGAAGTCTTTCAAAAGTGTATGAACACATATTAAAACACTACATGTATATACATTTTAACTGAGTCGTTAAGTCATCGTTAGTCGTTACATGTAAGTGTTGTTTTGAAAACTTTAGGTTAACGATCTTGTTAAATGTTGTTAACCCAATGTTTATAATATAAAATAAGATTTTAAATTATTATATTATCATGATATTATGATGTACGAATATCTCTTAATATGATATATATATATACATTAAATGTCGTTACAACGATAATCGTTACATATATGTCTCGTTTCAAAATCATTAAGTTAGTAGTCTTGTTTTTACATATGTAGTTCATTGTTAATATACTTAATGATATGTTTACTTATCATAATATCATGTTAACTATATATATAACCATATATATGTCATCATATAGTTTTTACAAGTTTTAACGTTCGTGAATCACCGGTCAACTTGGGTGGTCAATTGTCTATATGAAACCTATTTCAGTTAATCAAGTCTTAACAAGTTTGATTGCTTAACATGTTGGAAACACTTAATCATGTAAATAAAAATTTCATTTAATATATATATAAACATGGAAAAGTTCTGGTCACTACAGTACCTACCCGTTAAATAAATTTCGTCCCGAAATTTTAAGCAGTTGGAGGTGTTGACGTATCTTCTGGAAATAAATGTTGGTATTTCTTCTTCATCTGATCTTCTCATTCCCAGGTGAACTCGGGTCCTCTACGAGCAATCCATCGAACCTTAACAATTGGTATCTTGTTTTGCTTAAGTCTTTTAACCTCACGATCCATTATTTCGACGGGTTCTTCGATGAATTGAAGTTTTTCGTTGATTTAGATTTCATCTAACAGAATAGTGAGATCTTCTTTAGCAAAATATTTCTTCAAATTTGAGACGTGGAAAGTGTTATGTACAGCCGCGAGTTGTTGAAGTAACTCAAGTCGGTAAGCTACTGGTCCGACACAATCAATAATCTTGAATGGTCCAATATACCTTGGATTTAATTTCCCTCGTTTACCAAATCGAACAACGCCTTTCCAAGGTGCAACTTTAAGCATGACCATCTCTCCAATTTCAAATTCTATATCTTTTCTTTTAATGTCAGCGTAGCTCTTTTGTCGACTTTGGGCGGTTTTCAACCGTTGTTGAATTTGGATGATCTTCTCGGTAGTTTCTTGTATTATCTCCGGACCCGTAATCTGTCTATCCCCCACTTCACTCCAACAAATCGGAGACCTGCACTTTCTACCATAAAGTACTTCAAACGGCGCCATCTCAATGCTTGAATGGTAGCTGTTGTTGTAGGAAAATTCTGCTAACGGTAGATGTCGATCCCAACTGTTTCCGAAATCAATAACACATGCTCGTAGCATGTATTCAAGCGTTTGTATCGTCCTTTCGCTCTGCCCATCAGTTTGTGGATGATAGGAAGTACTCATGTCTAGACGAGTTCCTAATGCTTGCTGTAATGTCTGCCAGAATCTTGAAATAAATCTGCCATCCCTATCAGAGATAATAGAGATTGGTATTCCATGTCTGGAGACGACTTCCTTCAAATACAGTCGTGCTAACTTCTCCATCTTGTCATCTTCTCTTATTGGCAGGAAGTGTGCTGATTTGGTGAGACGATCAACTATTACCCAAATAGTATCAAAACCACTTGCAGTCCTTGGCAATTTAGTGATGAAATCCATGGTAATGTTATCCCATTTCCATTCCAGGATTTCGGGTTATTGAAGTAGACCTGATGGTTTCTGATGCTCTGCTTTGACCTTAGAACACGTCAAACATTATCCTACGTATTTAGCAACATCGGCTTTCATACCCGGCCACCAAAAATGTTTCTTGAGATCCTTGTACATCTTCCCCGTTCCAGGATGTATTGAGTATCTGGTTTTATGAGCTTCTCTAAGTACCATTTCTCTCATATCTCCAAATTTTGGTACCCAAATCCTTTCAGCCCTATACCGGGTTCCGTCTTCCCGAATAATAAGATGCTTCTCCGATCCTTTGGGTATTTCATCCTTTAAATTTCTCTCTTTTAAAACTCCTTGTTGCGCCTCCTTTATGTAACGACCCTAGATTTTCCAACGTTATTTATTAATAATTATTATTATTAATACGTGTGATTAAACGAATGTACGTTATTACATTTACATGTTGCCTTGATTACCCGTACTTGACTTTTAAGGGCCCGAAACGTCTTTGTGACACCCGGAACTCTCACGAATAATATTTTTAGATATTATTTACATTCATGATTAAATTTATTAATCATTTTATTTAACTAAAGCTATTAGTTAGTTACTTGGGCTTAAGTTGGACTTTTATTGGATTACTTGCAAACTTGGGCCTTTTAGTGTTAATGGACTTGTGTAAGCCCACCCTACTTATATTTATGAATTAGTTAGCCCATGATGACTTGTAAGTAGCAAATTTAAATGGAACTAGCTAGTTAAAGGCTTTAGGAATCTTGTTGGCTCATTATCCCCATGAAACCCCATGCATTAACCACCTTTTATGATCTTTACTTGCAAGAGACCACAAAACAAACCCATTCCCCTTGATTTTGCTGCAGGCCGTGGGGTTTTGTGGCTTCAAAGGAGTCCACACTTCTTATTTTGCATTACTTGTTCACTTGAAATCTCTCACTCAAACACACACACAAAACTTGCTTCATTTTCTCTCAAACTTTCTCTAGTTCTTGTAAGTGTATGAACTTTATTTCTCTTCTTTTTCTTCAACCAAAACCGATTTCCAATCCATCTTCATCATCATTCTTTGTTGTTAAATTGTTACTTGTTCTTGTTTAAGGTTGATTACTTGTAAGTTACTAGTTATTATTTACTTACTTACTTGTCTTTATTTACTAAGTTACAAGATCAAACTTTCTAGTTTTGATTCTTCATCTTTATCTTGTTATAACAAGAACATCAAGAACATAATCTATCTAGTTATGTTCTACATATTTTGTTTCAAAAGATTAAAGTTCATAGTTGTATAAACTCATTACTTGTAGTTCTTGAAGTAACTTTAAAGTTACTTCACTTAAAGATCAACTTGGGTTGAATCTTTAAAAGTATGAGCAACTATGAACCATTTTCTTATTTAGTTAGTTTTCTACTTTATTTTGTTTCAAAAGATTTAAAGTTTATAATCTTTATAATTGTTACTTGTGTTCTTGTTTGTTGTATGTTACTAGAATACCACCTTCATGGTTGGTTTAGGCTTATCATTCATTTTCTTTATTTCTTATTGTTAGTTGCTTACTACACATTTGAACAAGGACATGAAACCAACAAGAGCTTACACTTTGGTGCAAGTATCATGGATCCAACACTTGGTTGTGATCTTTCTTAGTGTTCATGAACTTGTTCATAAACTTACATGTAACCTTGGTTCATCAAACACTTACAACACTTGCACTTGAGTTATGATGGACAAACCTTGGTCAAAATGATGTTAACACATCAACGAGTTGTACACTTGAAGCTATACGCATCAAGGATGAGAACCGTGATGAACATCAAGCACCGAGACAACCGGAACTCTCCAAAACCCACTGCATTCTGTCCAAAAGTTTCTGCCCTACTGCTTCTGGAACAGACCAGTAGACCTGGGCTGTTCTAACCTTGATTTTTAGATAGAACTTTTCGAGTAGATAACTTTTCATATAGGACTCGTCTTAATCCGAGTTACGGTTTAGGATTTATGGCCCTCCGATCGTTACCATGTCCTTTAACGTTGTGCAGAAATTTCTGACCTACTCGCACTTAGACCGTCGCCACGGTCAAACCAAGACGAGTTTGCTTCTGTAAATTTTACCACACTTAAGGGACTCGTAGACGGAGCCATGACCACTGGTCTCACCTTAATTCAGTAAGGGTAGAGGCTGTGGTGACTGACCGAAGTCAGCCTTTGTTTTAAACGACTTTCATAAACGAGTCTTACTTGTTACCTTTTGTTTAATGATGATTGATGATGACCCTTATGACCTTAATTACGTACTTGTAAACCTTTTGAGACGAATTATTGACTTAGTGCTATTTGACTTAGGTTGAGGACGTTTGGACCGTTACTTGCACACCACTTTCCGACTACTACCTTACCATTACTACTAATCATTGTGAGTTATAGCATTCCCTTTTTACTTTAACTTATTTTGGGAACTGAGAATACATGCGGATTTTATGTTTTACATACTAGGCACGAGTACTTAAACTTTATATATGTGTGGGTTATATAACGGCAGAAACATTCCCTTTAGCTCGGTAACGTTTAATCATTGGTTTTTGAACCGTGAACGCGAATCTTAGATATGGATCCATAGGGTTTGACATCCCCACTCGGGCTAGTAGCGCTAGCATTTAACGAGTGTTTAATACTTCGAGGTTATACGCACTTGCCAAGTGCACTTTAAGGGGGTATATTAAACGTTAAGTTAGTTACCGGGTGCCCACGGTTAAGCATATACTTTTACATACTTTTGAAACGCTCGTTGTAGCACTGAAATCTCGTGGCCTACTTACATTACTGTTATACTTAAACTATAGCTCACCAACCTTTGTGTTGACCTTTTTAAGCATGTATTTTCTCAGGTGCTTGAAGTCGCTTCCGCTATCTTACTAGTCGTGCTGTAGAACCCGCTGCCTAGAGTTGTTATCGCATGACTACTTATGTTGCATTCAAACTTTTTGCTTACGAATTTATGTTATGTAACGACCATTATGGTCACGTACACTTATTTAATGCTTCTACTTAGTGAAGCATACTTTGATTTGTAAAACAATTGACGTATGTTTTGACGTCACTTTTATTAATGAATACAAACTCTGTTTTGAAAACGCATATAGTACTTAACCTTGTAATGATCCTGTTGTTGATGGTCCGTACATGATGATTTAGTACGGGGCGTCACATTTGGTATCAGAGCATTGGTTGTAGGGAATTAGGATGCATTAGTGAGTCTAAGACCGACCCGAGTAGGATTCACTAATAGGGCTAATCTACAACTTGTTAGTTTACTTGTTTCCGCTGAACTTACTGCATGCTGCTGCTTACTGTTACTGCTATATGCCGTATGCTACTACGTGATTTCACTACTGCATGCTATTACTTGCTTTCGATTGCATGCTAGTTTCGTACGATTACTGATATTGCCATGCTACTTATTGTTATACATGAATTAAACTGTTGGCCTATTATTTGCTTGCTTATTGACATACTGACATGGAAAATTTATTTTTCCTTGTTCAGATGTCGGACGTTCCACCTACTGACATCCCGAGCGGCTCAGGCCCCATTGTTCCACCCACTGCTGCACCTGTTGCTGCTGCTGCTGCTGCCGACATTCCGGCCCCGACACCCACTGGCGACCCCGGCGCCTCTAGTTCTGGAGCTAGCTCTAGTGTGCCTATCCCGGCGTCTTCTTCCAGACCCCTGAGGCAACTGGCTCGCATTGGTGGCATGGAGATCCCCGCGGAGTTCGGGGAAGGACCCTTCCGTAATCACTGGCGCACACCTTGCCGACGCACTGCCGACGGCCGCTTAGCCGTGATTACGCCAGGCCGACACCGACAGATGTTGGCCGCTTTCGGATATGTTGAGCCACCCGCGCCACCACCGCATGATTCAGACGACGGTTCTTCCACCGATGCTTCTTCAGACGACACCTCATCTGACGACTCCAGTGATGAGGAGGATCCCGCTGACCGACCGATTCAGGCACCTTCTACCCCGCCGAAGAAGCGGTATCGCTTCGCTGGCATAATTCCTGGTCGTACTGTCACTGACGCTTATGGTCGGCGTCGTAGGATCACTGCACGTAAACGGCTGGTGCCGTACCCCGCCGATCCACAGATATTACCGTCTCCACCCAGAGCCGGACCATCCACTTCAGCACCACCGGCTCCACCTGCACCGCCAGCACCACCTGCCCCACCATCTTCCTCTAATGAGGAAATGAGGCGGGAGATTGAGATTCTCCAGACTCGAGTTACTGAGCTCGAGGAGCAGTTGGCTCATGTTTTGGACATCTTGTACCCACCATCGCCGTAGGACTTTGTACTAGATTCTGTATTGTAATCTCTTTTGTAATTTCATATTTCACTTATGTAATGTACGAACTTATTGTAATGTATGAACTTATTATCATTAATGAATGGAATTTGTGTTACTTACTTCTTGCGCAAGTGTTCTATTTACGTTATCATCTCATGGTTTTGTGGTACCTATATCTGCTTGCGTTATTTAATCAACATGTGTTGTGCTGTTTTCATGTTGGTTGTTATATAATGTACTATTATTATTTGCATAATGGATTTTGACTTGAGTCAAAATGTTTGTATAGAACATCATGGCCAACGGGAGATCTATCCCCACCGCGGCACAAATTGAGGAAATGATTAACGAGCGAGTCGCTGCTGCACTAGCTGAAAGACAACCCCAAGTTCCACCACCACCGCCTGTCAATCCACCTGTCGTCCGAGATGGGTGTACTTACAAGGAATTCCAAAACTGCAAGCCACACTACTTCAGTGGCACTGAGGGACCCGTCGGTCTCACCAGATGGTTCGAAAAGTTGGAATCGGTATTCAGGGTTAGCAATTGTTCTGAGGCTAACAAAACGAAATTTGCATCTTGCACACTTTCTGATGGCACGCTCACATGGTGGAATACCATGGCCCAAGCGAAAGGAATTGATGAGGCGTATGCTACGCCTTAGGAAGAATTTAAATGTGCTATGATCGAGGAATACTGTCCGAGAACCGAGATTCAAAAGATGGAAATCGAATTTATGCAATTGAAAACCGTAGGGAACGACCTTAACAGCTACAACCGTAGGTTTTTGGAATTGGCTCTTATGTGTCCAACCATGGTCACCCCCGAATTTAAGCGTTTGGAGAAATACTTCTCGGGACTTCCTAAGTCCATCAAGGGTAATGTTACCTCATCCAAGCCACCAAGTGTTCCCGAAGCAATGCGCATGGCGCATACTCTCTTGAATCAAATCATCCTTGACGAGCCGGAGAAGGCTAAGTTTGAAACTGTTAGTGGTGAAAAGAGGAAATGGGACAACAACCACAACAACAACAGGGGTAGGAACTATGATCAAAACCCGGCAAAACGACATGAAGGGTTCAGGCAAAACAACAACATACACAACAACAACACCAACCCCAACAACAACAACCGCACCAATCCGAACTACAAAGGAACCTTACCACAATGCAATAGGTGCTACAAGCACCACACTGGGTATTGCAATGTTATCTGTGAGAAGTGCCAACGATCTGGACATGTTGGCAAAGATTGCAAGGTTACCACTTTGAATGTGAAGCCAAACCACAACAACAATGGGCCTAAGAAGTGTTATGAATGTGGAAAGACGGGCCATTTCAGAAACGAGTGTCCTAACAAGCGTAAGGATGGCGGACCACCACGTGCTAGAGCCTTCAATGTTAATGCAAGGGACGCTCGCGACAACCCCGACTTGGTGACAGGTATATTCAAGATCAACAATCTTTTAGCTTTTGTCCTATTTGATACTGGTGCCGATAGGAGCTATGTGTGTAGACATTTTTGTGATAAGTTAGATTGGTCGTTAGTTCTTTTGAAGGAAAGTATGCTTGTCGAGGTCGCCAATGGAAAACTTGAAAAGGTTGACCATATTAGTCGTGGAGCTATTATCAACATAGCTGGTGCAGATTTCGAAATTGATTTGATACCTATCAAACTGGGAAGTTTTGACGTGATCGTCGGTATGGATTGGTTGAGCAAGATAAAGGCCGATGTTATCTGTGGAGATAAAGCACTTCGCATACCACAAGGAGATGGCGAACCACTGGTTATCTATGGAGAGAGATGTACCTCGAAGTTGAACCTCATTAGTTGCGTGAAAGCGCAAAAGATTATGAAGAAGGGACGCTTTGCTGTCCTAGCACATGTGAAAGCGGTAGAGACTGAGATGAAGAACGTGAACGACGTTCGAATTGTGAACGAATTTTCTGATGTCTTCCCAGAGGAATTGCCTGGATTACCGCCGCAGAGAGCAGTAGAGTTTCAGATTGACTTAGTGCCAGGAGCTGCACCTGTAGCTCGCGCACCTTATAGACTCGCACCTTCCGAGATGCAAGAATTACAGAGTCAACTACAAGAGCTATTAGATCGAGGGTTTATCCAACCAAGCTTCTCACCTTGGGGCGCACCTGTGTTGTTTGTAAAGAAGAAGGATGGATCCTTCCGTATGTGTATCGACTACCGTGAACTCAACAAATTGACTATCAAGAATCGATATCCTCTTCCACGAATTGATGACCTTTTTGATCAACTACAAGGATCGAGCGTTTATTCAAAGATCGATTTGCGATCCGGATATCACCAGCTGAGGGTGAAGGAAAGTGACGTGATGAAAACTGCATTCAGGACCCGTTATGGTCATTATGAGTTCCTCGTGATGCCATTCGGTTTGACAAATGCACCTGCCGTGTTCATGGATCTCATGAATCGTGTCTGCAAGCCTTACTTGGATAAGTTTGTTATCGTCTTCATAGATGATATCCTCATATACTCTAAGAGTGAAGAAGAACATGAGCAACACCTTCGGCTAGTGCTTGAACTCTTAAGACATGAGCAACTCTACGCCAAATTCTCCAAGTGCGAATTTTGGTTGAAGGAAGTACAGTTTTTGGGTCATGTTGTGAGCGACCAGGGTATCAAAGTTGATCCCGCCAAGATTGAAGCCATCAGCAAGTGGGAGACCCCCACTACTCCAACGCATATTCGCCAATTTCTAGGTCTCGCCGGTTATTATCGAAGGTTTATCGAAGGATTTTCTCTGATTGCGCGTCCTTTGACCGCACTGACTCACAAGGGCAAGAAGTTCATTTGGGAACCCACACACGAATCAGCATTCCAAACTTTGAAGAAGAAGTTAACCTCCGCACCTATCCTATCACTTCCTGAAGGCAGTGACGACTTTGTTGTTTATTGCGATGCATCGAAGAGTGGTTTTGGTTGTGTACTGATGCAACGATCAAAGGTTATTGCCTATGCCTCCCGCCAATTGAAGATTCACGAGCGGAACTACACTACACATGATCTTGAACTTGGAGCCGTTGTCTTTGCACTCAAATTGTGGAGACATTATTTGTATGGAACTAAGAGCACTATCTTCACCGATCACAAGAGTCTCCAGCACATCTTCGATCAGAAGCAATTGAATATGAGACAGCGTCGATGGATCGAGACGCTCAACGACTACGACTGTGAACTCCGTTATCACCCTGGCAAGGCCAATGTTGTAGCTGACGCTTTAAGCCGAAAGGAGAGGACGGCACCTCTCCGTGTTAGGGCTCTGAACATCACCATCCATTCGAACCTCAACAACCAGATCAGAGTAGCCCAAGTTGAGGCTCTCAAGGAGGAGAACATATCTCACGAGCATTTGAACATACTTGTCTCTCGATTCGAGGTTAGAGAGTCTGGACTCCGATGTTATGCCGGAAGAATTTGGGTACCTTACTATGGAGATCTACGAAGCCTGATACTTGATGAAGCACACAAATCGAGATATTCGATTCACCCCGGTGCAGGTAAGATGTACCACGACCTTAAAGAACAGTATTGGTGGCCGAATCTTAAGAAGGACGTTGCGACTTATGTTGGTAAGTGTTTGACTTGCTCGAAGGTTAAAGCCGAGCATCAGAGACCTTCTGGGTTACTTCAACAGCCGGAAATCCCACAATGGAAGTGGGAAAGGATCACAATGGATTTCATTACTAAGCTGCCGAAGACGGTGGGCGGATGCGATACTATTTGGGTTATTGTTGACCGCCTCACCAAATCTGCACACTTCCTAGCGATGAAGGAAACTGATACAATGGAAAGACTTGCTCAGCTGTACATCAAAGAGGTTGTATCTCGTCATGGTGTACCTTTATCAATCATCTCCGATCGCGATCCCCGTTTTGCTTCCAGATTTTGGCGTTCTTTGCAAGAAGCCATGGGAACTCGTCTTGACATGAGTACTGCTTATCATCCTCAGACTGACGGGCAAAGTGAATGAACGATTCAGACCTTGGAGGACATGCTGCGTGCATGTGTCATTGATTTTGGAAAGGCCTGGGAAAGGCATTTGCCACTCGCCGAATTCTCGTACAACAACAGTTATCACTCAAGCATTAATGCTGCACCTTTTGAAGCATTGTATGGTCGTAAGTGCCGATCTCCTATTTGTTGGGCCGAAGTAGGCGAAAAGCAAATCACCGGACCCGAGGTAGTTCACGAAACCACGGAGAAGATTGCTCGGATCCAAGCTAGACTTAAGACTGCCCGTGATCGCCAAAAGAGCTATGCCGATCTTAAACGGAAAGACTTTGAATTTAATGTTGGTGATCGTGTAATGTTGAAGGTTGCACCTTGGAAAGGTGTGATCCGTTTTGGAAAACGTGGAAAGTTGAACCCACGATACATTGGTCCATTCGAGATCTTGGAATGTGTTGGACCAGTTGCATACCGTTTGGATCTACCAGCGCAATTGAGCTCAGTTCATCCTACCTTCCATGTGTCAAACTTGAAGAAGTGTCTTGCTGCACCCGAACTCATCATACCATTGGAAGAACTTACTATTGATGAAAAACTCCACTTTGTGGAGGAACCTGTTGAGATTATGGATCGTGAGATCAAAACTTTGAAACGCAACAAGATTCCGATTGTACGAGTACGATGGAATGCCAAACGAGGACCTGAGTTTACTTGGGAACGAGAGGATCAAATGATGCGGAAATATCCTCATCTTTTCCCGACTCCTCCATCTACCTCAGCTTAAATTTCGGGACGAAATTTTCTTTAACAGGTGGGTAATGTAACGACCCTAGATTTTCCAACGTTATTTATTAATAATTATTATTATTAATACGTGTGATTAAACGAATGTACGTTATTACATTTACATGTTGCCTTGATTACCCGTACTTGACTTTTAAGGGCCCGAAACGTCTTTGTGACACCCGGAACTCTCACGAATAATATTTTTAGATATTATTTACATTCATGATTAAATTTATTAATCATTTTATTTAACTAAAGCTATTAGTTAGTTACTTGGGCTTAAGTTGGACTTTTATTGGATTACTTGCAAACTTGGGCCTTTTAGTGTTAATGGACTTGTGTAAGCCCACCCTACTTATATTTATGAATTAGTTAGCCCATGATGACTTGTAAGTAGCAAATTTAAATGGAACTAGCTAGTTAAAGGCTTTAGGAATCTTGTTGGCTCATTATCCCCATGAAACCCCATGCATTAACCACCTTTTATGATCTTTACTTGCAAGAGACCACAAAACAAACCCATTCCCCTTGATTTTGCTGCAGGCCGTGGGGTTTTGTGGCTTCAAAGGAGTCCACACTTCTTATTTTGCATTACTTGTTCACTTGAAATCTCTCACTCAAACACACACACAAAACTTGCTTCATTTTCTCTCAAACTTTCTCTAGTTCTTGTAAGTGTATGAACTTTATTTCTCTTCTTTTTCTTCAACCAAAACCGATTTCCAATCCATCTTCATCATCATTCTTTGTTGTTAAATTGTTACTTGTTCTTGTTTAAGGTTGATTACTTGTAAGTTACTAGTTATTATTTACTTACTTACTTGTCTTTATTTACTAAGTTACAAGATCAAACTTTCTAGTTTTGATTCTTCATCTTTATCTTGTTATAACAAGAACATCAAGAACATAATCTATCTAGTTATGTTCTACATATTTTGTTTCAAAAGATTAAAGTTCATAGTTGTATAAACTCATTACTTGTAGTTCTTGAAGTAACTTTAAAGTTACTTCACTTAAAGATCAACTTGGGTTGAATCTTTAAAAGTATGAGCAACTATGAACCATTTTCTTATTTAGTTAGTTTTCTACTTTATTTTGTTTCAAAAGATTTAAAGTTTATAATCTTTATAATTGTTACTTGTGTTCTTGTTTGTTGTATGTTACTAGAATACCACCTTCATGGTTGGTTTAGGCTTATCATTCATTTTCTTTATTTCTTATTGTTAGTTGCTTACTACACATTTGAACAAGGACATGAAACCAACAAGAGCTTACACTTTGGTGCAAGTATCATGGATCCAACACTTGGTTGTGATCTTTCTTAGTGTTCATGAACTTGTTCATAAACTTACATGTAACCTTGGTTCATCAAACACTTACAACACTTGCACTTGAGTTATGATGGACAAACCTTGGTCAAAATGATGTTAACACATCAACGAGTTGTACACTTGAAGCTATACGCATCAAGGATGAGAACCGTGATGAACATCAAGCACCGAGACAACCGGAACTCTCCAAAACCCACTGCATTCTGTCCAAAAGTTTCTGACCTACTGCTTCTGGAACAGACCAGTAGAACTGGGCTGTTCTAACCTTGATTTTTAGATAGAACTTTTCGAGTAGATAACTTTTCATATAGGACTCGTCTTAATCCGAGTTACGGTTTAGGATTTATGGCCCTCCGATCGTTACCATGTCCTTTAACGTTGTGCAGAAATTTCTGACCTACTCGCACTTAGACCGTCGCCACGGTCAAACCAAGACGAGTTTGCTTCTGTAAATTTTACCACACTTAAGGGACTCGTAGACGGAGCCATGACCACTGGTCTCACCTTAATTCAGTAAGGGTAGAGGCTGTGGTGACTGACCGAAGTCAGCCTTTGTTTTAAACGACTTTCATAAACGAGTCTTACTTGTTACCTTTTGTTTAATGATGATTGATGATGACCCTTATGACCTTAATTACGTACTTGTAAACCTTTTGAGACGACTTATTGACTTAGTGCTATTTGACTTAGGTTGAGGACGTTTGGACCGTTACTTGCACACCACTTTCCGACTACTACCTTACCATTACTACTAATCATTGTGAGTTATAGCATTCCCTTTTTACTTTAACTTATTTTGGGAACTGAGAATACATGCGGATTTTATGTTTTACATACTAGGCACGAGTACTTAAACTTTATATATGTGTGGGTTATATAACGGCAGAAACATTCCCTTTAGCTCGGTAACGTTTAATCATTGGTTTTTGAACCGTGAACGCGAATCTTAGATATGGATCCATAGGGTTTGACATCCCCACTCGGGCTAGTAGCGCTAGCATTTAACGAGTGTTTAATACTTCGAGGTTATACGCACTTGCCAAGTGCACTTTAAGGGGGTATATTAAACGTTAAGTTAGTTACCGGGTGCCCACGGTTAAGCATATACTTTTACATACTTTTGAAACGCTCGTTGTAGCACTGAAATCTCGTGGCCTACTTACATTACTGTTATACTTAAACTATAGCTCACCAACCTTTGTGTTGACCTTTTTAAGCATGTATTTTCTCAGGTGCTTGAAGTCGCTTCCGCTATCTTACTAGTCGTGCTGTAGAACCCGCTGCCTAGAGTTGTTATCGCATGACTACTTATGTTGCATTCAAACTTTTTGCTTACGAATTTATGTTATGTAACGACCATTATGGTCACGTACACTTATTTAATGCTTCTACTTAGTGAAGCATACTTTGATTTGTAAAACAATTGACGTATGTTTTGACGTCACTTTTATTAATGAATACAAACTCTGTTTTGAAAACGCATATAGTACTTAACCTTGTAATGATCCTGTTGTTGATGGTCCGTACATGATGATTTAGTACGGGGCGTCACACTTTATTTGAGTAGTAAGGTTATTGTGAATCATTATATTCATAGATTTTACTCGAATGGGTTCTCTGTCATTCCTGCTCAAAGCGTCGGCTACCACATTTGCCTTCCTCGGGTGGTAACGAATCCCAAAGTCGTAATCATTCAACAATTCAATCCACCTACGCTGCCTCATATTCAGTTGTTTCTGATTAAATATGTGTTGAAGACTTTTGTGGTCGGTATATATAATACTTTTGACCCCATATAAGTAGTGCCTCCAAGTCTTTAATGCAAAAACAACCGCGCCTAATTCCAAATCATGCGTCGTATAATTTTGTTCGTGAATCTTCAATTGTCTAGAAGCATAAGCAATCACCTTCGTTCGTTGCATTAATACACAACCGAGACCTTGCTTTGATGCGTCACAATAAATCACAAAATCATCATTCCCTTCAGGCAATGACAATATAGGTGCCGTAGTTAGCTTTTTCTTCAATAACTGAAACGCCTTCTCTTGTTCATCCTTCCATTCAAATTTCTTCCCTTTATGCGTTAATGCAGTCAAGGGTTTTGCTATTTTGGAGAAATCTTGGAGGAATCTTCTGTAGTAACCAGCCAATCCTAAAAATTGACGTATATACTTCGGAGTTTTTGGGGTTTCCCACTTTTCAACGGTTTCAATCTTTGCCAGGTCCACCTGGATACCTTCTTTGTTCACTATATGACCGAGGAATTGAACTTCTTCCAACCAAAATGCACACTTTGAAAACTTAGCGTACAGTTTTTCATCCCTCAATACTTCTAGCACTTTTCTCAAATGTTCTTCGTGCTCTTGATCATTCTTTGAGTAAATAACTATGTCATCGATGAAAACAATGACAAACTTGTCAAGATATGGCCCACACACTCGGTTCATAAGGTCCATGAACACAGCTCTTGCGTTAGTCAATCCAAACGGCATAACCATAAACTCGTAATGACCATAACGCGTCCTAAAA
Source organism: Rutidosis leptorrhynchoides (assembly GCF_046630445.1). Taxonomy (NCBI): domain Eukaryota; kingdom Viridiplantae; phylum Streptophyta; class Magnoliopsida; order Asterales; family Asteraceae; genus Rutidosis; species Rutidosis leptorrhynchoides. The sequence continues at coordinate 168,074,412 of NC_092343.1, forward strand.
GCAGTTTTTGGAATATCATCCTCCTTTACTCGCATTTGATGATATCCAGAACGTAAATCGATTTTCGAATAAACCGACGAGCCTTGTAGTTGATCAAATAAGTCGTCAATTCTCTGTAGTGGATAACGGTTTTTGATGGTAAGTTTATTCAACTCTCTGTAGTCAATACACAACCTAAATGTACCATCCTTCTTCTTGACAAACAAAACAGGAGCTCCCCATGGTGATGTGCTTGGTCTAATGAAACCACGTTCTAATAGTTCTTGCAATTGGCTTTGCTGTTCTTTCATCTCACTGGGTGTGAGTCTGTAAGGATCACGAGCTATTGGTGCAGCTCCTGGTACAAGATCTATTTGAAATTCAACGGATCGATGTGGGGGTAATCCCGGTAATTCTTTCAAAAATACATCGGGAAATTCTTTTGCGACGGGAATATCATTGATGCTCTTTTCTTCAGTTTGTACTTTCTCGACGTGTGCTAGAACAGCATAGCAACCTTTTCTTATTAGTTTTTGTGCCTTCAAATTACTAATAAGATGTAGCTTCGTGTTGCCCTTTTCTCCGTACACCATTAAGGGTTTTCCTTTTTCTCGTATAATGTGAATTGCATTTTTGTAACAAACGATCTCTGCTTTCACTTCTTTCAACCAGTCCATACCGATTATCACATCAAAACTCCCTAACTCTACTGGTATCAAGTCAATCTTAAATGTTTCGCTAACCTGTTTAATTTCTCGATTCCGACATATATTATCTGCTGAAATTAATTTACCATTTGCTAATTCGAGTAAAAATTTACTATTCAAAGGCGTCAATGGACAACTTAATTTAGCACAAAAATCTCTACTCATATAGCTTCTATCCGCACCCGAATCAAATAAAACGTAAGCAGATATATTGTCAATAAGAAACTTACCCGTAATAAGCTCCGGGTCTTCCTGTGCCTCTGCCGCATTAATATTGAAAACTCTTCCGCGGCCTTATCCATTCGTGTTCTCCTGGTTCGGGCAATTTCTAATAATGTGGCCCGGTTTTCCACATTTATAACAAACTACATTGGCATAACTTGCTCCGACACTACTTGCTCCGCCATTACTCGTTCCGACACCATTTGTTCCTTTTGTTCTGACAATCTGTTAACCCCTGGTCCGTAGACCTCACACTTCGCCGAGCTATGACCATTTCTTTTACACTTGTTGCAAAATTTGGTGCAGAACCCCGAGTGACACTTTTCACACCTTTGGCATAGCTGCTTCTGATTATTGTTGTTGTTGCGGTTGTTATTGTTGTTGGAATGATTGTTGTAGTTGTTGTTGTTGTTGTTGTTGTTGTTGTTGTTGTTGTTGTTTTGCCGTTTGTTGTAGTTACGATTGATGTTGCGATTGTTGGGATAGTTGTTGTTATTTTGGTGACTCTTATCACCGTTTTCCTCCCACTTTCTTTTGAGTAGCTTCACGTTGGCCTCTTCGGCCGCCTGTTCTTTAATTCTTCCCTCAATCTGGTTCACTAGTTTGTGAGCCATTCTACATGCCTTTTGTATGGAGGCAGGCTCGTGTGAACTTATATCTTCTTTAATTCTCTCCGGTAACCCTTTCACAAACGCGTCGATCTTCTCTTCCTCATCTTCGAACGTTCTCGGACACAATAGGCACAATTATGTAAATCGTCTTTCGTACGAAGTAATATCGAATCCCTGTGTTCTTAACCCTTTAAGTTCTGACTTGAGCTTATTGACCTCGGTTCTAGGATGGTACTTCTCGTTCATCAAGTGTTTGAATGCTGACCACGGTAGCGCGTAAGCAGCATCTTGTCCCACTTGCTCTAGATAGGTATTCCACCATGTTAACGCAATACTTGTGAAGGTATGCGTAGCGTACTTCACTTTGTCTCCTTCAGCACACTTACTTATGGCAAAGACCGATTCAACTTTCTCAGTCCACCGTTTCAATCCGATTGGTCCTTCGGTCCCATCAAATTCTGAAGGTTTGCAGGCAGTGAATTCCTTGTAGGAGCATCCTACATGATTTCTTGTGCGGTTAGCTGTATTGCTAGATTCGGAGTTATTGTTGGTATGTAGCGCTGCCTGTACTGCGGCTATGTTTGAAGCATGAAAGGCACGAAATTCCTCTTCGCTCATATTCAAGGTGTGTCGAGTAGTCGGTGCCATTTCCTTCAAAATAGTCAAATGAAACGAGTTAATCATATAGAATATCAAGAGTAGTCAATAGTATTTCGTAGCGTAATATGAACTTATTTATAAAAGCTCTTTCTTCATATTAGCGTTTTATACTCTTTAATTCGGGTAGTACCTACCCGTTAAGTTCATACATAGTAGCTAACATACCATTTCAACTACTACAATTCTATATGAAAAACTAATCACAAAATATATATATATATATATATATATATATATATATATATATATATATATATATATATATATATATATATATATATATATATATATCATATTCAAACCTTTATACAATAACTTGCAAACTTACAATACCGCTATTTTACATATAGCATGAAATATAGCACATAAAACTTTGATACAAAGTAGTTGCGAAGATAATTCTAGTTAATAAATAAGGCGTTCAGCAAAGGCAATAAAGACACGTAATTCATACGTCCAGCAACAAGTCATGCATTCTGGTTTTACTAATACCACTTCCCATCCTTGGTTTTGTGGAACATAACCGTTGTGACCGATAGTAAGACAATGTGTTGTAACGTCGTCAAAAAGATGAAGGTTACGTAATGACCAACAGTATCGTAATAACCTAAAAACCTCATTTCTTACCCCAATTACCGACTCCGTCACTTGTGGGAACGTTTTGTTTAATAGCTGTAGCCCGATGTTCTTGTTCTCACTTTGGTGAGAAGCGAACATTACTAACCCGTAAGCATAACATGCTTCTTTATGTTGCATTTTAGCCGCTTTTTCTAAATCATGAAGTCCTATATTCGGATATATTGAGTCAAAATAATTTCTTAACCCGTTGCGTAAAATAGCATTTGGGTTCCCCGCAATATATGCGTCAAAGTAACACATCATAACTTATGGATTTCCCAATGTGATATCCCCCATCTTTCGAACGAAAGCCTTTTATAAACCAAGGCATTCTTGGAACATTCTTCGAATGTCTTACAAACTGATCTCGCCTTAAATAGTTGTGCCGAGGAATTTTGACCGACTCTAGACAAGATTTCATCAATCATGTCTCTGGGTAGGTCTCTTAAAATATTGGGTTGTCTATCCATTTTGTGTTTTTATACTGTAAAATAGACAAGAGTTAGATTCATAAAAAAATACTTATTAATACAAGCAATTTTTACATATATCATAAAGCATAAACACACTATATTACATATATTACACCACACGAATATAACTATCTTATTCCAACTCGCTGGTTTCTTCTTCTTCGGTTTTGGTTCATTTTGCCAATTTTCTAGGGATATATGATGTTCCCCTAATACGAGCCGTCGTTTTCCACATTGGTTTAGAAAAACCTGGTGGTTTAGAGGTTCCCGGGTTATTGTCACAACTTAAGAAATACGGGTGTTGACGATACATATAAAGTTCATCAGGTTTGGAATCAAATTTCTCTATTTTTATGCCCTTTCCCTTATTGTTCTCTTTTGTCTTATTAAATTGTGTTGGGGTAATTTCTATAACATCATCGGAATCCTTGTCGGGATCCGATTCATCGGAGAATTGGTAATCCTCCCAATACTTTGCTTCCTTGGCGGAAACACCATTGACCATAATTAACTTTGGTCGGTTGGTTGAGGATTTTCTTCTACTTAACCGTTTTATTATTTCCCCCACTGGTTCTATTTCTTCTTCCGGTTCTTATTCTTCTTCCGGTTCCGACTCTTCTTCCGGTTCCTCTTCGGGAACTTGTGAATCAGTCCACGAATCATTCCAATTTACATTTGACTCTTCATTATTATTAGGTGAGTCAATGGGACTTGTTCTAGAGGTAGACATCTATCACATAATATCAAACACGTTAAGAGATTAATATATCACATAATATTCACATGTTAAAAATATATAGTTTCCAACAAAATTTGTTAAGCAATCATTTTTCAAGTAAACACGGTTGAAGTCCAGACTCACTAATGCATCCTAACAAACTCGATAAGATACACTAATGCAAAATTCTGGTTCTCTAAGACCAACGCTCGGATACCAACTGAAATGTCCCCTTCATATTGATTATAAACGTTCCATATTAATTGATTTCGTTGCGAGGCTTTGACCTCTATATGAGACGTTTTTCAAAGACTGCATTCATTTTTAAAACAACCATAACCTTTATTTTATCAATAAAGGTTTCAAAAGCATTACGTAGATTATCAAATAATGATAATCTAAAATATACTGTTTACACACGACCATTACATAATGGTTTACAATAGAAATATATTACATCGACATATGTTTCTTGAATGCAGTTTTTACACAATATCATACAAACATGGACTCCAAATCTTGTCCTTATTTTAGTATGCAATAGCGGAAGCTCTTAGTATTCACCTGAGAATAAACATGCTTTAAACGTCAACAAAAAATGTTGGTGAGTTATAGGTTTAACCTATATATATCAAATCGTAACAATAGACCACAAGATTTCATATTTCAATACACATCCCATACATAGAGATAAAAATCATTCATATGGTGAACACCTGGTAACCGACATTAACAAGATGCATATATAAGAATATCCCCATCATTTCGGGACACCCTTCGGATATGATATAAATTTCGAAGTACTAAAGCATCCGGTACTTTGGATGGGGTTTGTTAGGCCCAATAGATCTATCTTTAGGATTCGCGTCAATTAGGGTGTTTGTTCCCTAATTCTTAGATTACCAGACTTAATAAAAAGGGGCATATTCGATTTCGATAATTCAACCATAGAATGTAGTTTCACGTACTTGTGTCTATTTTGTAAATCATTTATAAAACCTGCATGTATTCTCATCCCAAAAATATTAGATTTTAAAAGTGGGACTATAACTCACTTTCACAGATTTTTACTTCGTCGGGAAGTAAGACTTGGCCACTGGTCGATTCACGAACCTATAACAATTATGTACATATATATCAAAGTATATTCAAAATATATTTACAACACTTTTAATACATTTTGATGTTTTAAGTTTATTAAGTCAGTTGTCCTCGTTAGTAACCTACAACTAGTTGTCCACAGTTAGATGTACAGAAATAAATCGATATATATTTTTGGAATCAACTCAAAGTTTATATATTTTTGGAATCAACCTCAACCCTGTATAGCTAACTCCAACATTACTGCATATAGAGTGTCTATGGTTGTTCCAAATAATATATATACATGGGTCGATATGATATGTCAAAACATTTGCATATGTGTCTATGGTATCTCAAGATTAAATAATATATTAGAATACATGTATAATACAATATAAGTTAGCTAGGATATGATTTGTATAGAATTGTTAATATTTCCCGTAGCTACAAAAATCAAAAAATATCCAATCTTGTTTTACCCATAACTTCTTCATTTTAAATCCGTTTTGAGTGAATCAAAATGCTATGGTTTCATATTGAACTCTATTTTATGAATCTAAACACAAAAAGTATAGGTTTATAGTCGGAAATATAAGTTACAAGTCGTTTTTGTAAGAGGTAGTCATTTCAGTCGAAAGAACGACGTCTTGATGACCATTTTGAAAAACATACTTCCACTTTGAGTTTAACCATGATTTTTGGATATAGTTTCATGTTCATAAGAAAAAACATTTTCCCAGAAGAACAACTTTTAAATCAAAGTTTATCATAGTTTTTAATTATCAAACCCAAAACAGCCCGCGGTGTTAGTACGACGGCGTATGTCCAGTTTTACGGTGTTTTTCGTGTTTCCAGGTTTTAAATCATTAAGTAAGCATATCATATAGATATAGAACATGTGTTTATTTGATTTTAAAAGTCGAGTTAGAAGGATTAACTTTTATTTGCGAACAAGTTTAGAATTAACTAAACTATGTTCTAGTGATTTCAAGTTTAAACCTTCGAATAAGATAGCTTTATATGTATGAATCGAATGATGTTATGAACATCATTACTACCTCAAGTTTTGTAGATAAACCTACTGGAAAAGAGATAAATGGATCTAGCTTCAAAGGATCTTGGATGGCTTGAAAGTTCTTGAAGTAGAATCATGACACGAAAACAAGTTCAAATAAGATTTCCACTCGAAATAAGATTGTTATAGTTATAGAAATTGAATTAAAGTTTGAATATGAGTATTACCTTGTATTATAAAGATATCTTACTATAAATAAGAAAGATTTCTTGAGGTTTGATGATCACTCTACAAGATTGGAAGTAAGCTAGCAAACTTGGAAGTATTCTTGATTTAATGAAACTAGAACTTGTAGAATTTATGAAGAACACTTAGAACTTGAAGATAGAACTTGAGAGAGATCAATTAGATGAAGAAAATTGAAGAATGAAAGTGTTTGTAGGTGTTTTTGTTCGTTGTTGTATGGATTAGATATAAAGGATATGTAATTTTGTTTTCATGTAAATAAGTCATGAATGATTACTCATATTTTTGTAATTTTATGAGATATTTCATGCTAGTTGGCAAATGATGGTTCCCACATGTGTTAGGTAACTCACATGGGCTGCTAAGAGCTGATCATTTGAGTGTATATACCAATAGTACATACATCTAAAAGCTGTGTATTGTACGAGTACGAATACGGGTGCATACGAGTAGAATTGTTGATGAAACTGAACGAGGATGTAATTGTAAGCATTTTTGTTAAGTAGAAGTATTTTGATAAGTGTCTTGAAGTCTTTCAAAAGTGTATGAATACATATTAAAACACTACATGTATATACATTTTAACTGAGTCGTTAAGTCATCGTTAGTCGTTACATGTAAGTGTTGTTTTGAAACCTTTAGGTTAACGATCTTGTTAAATGTTGTTAACCCAATGTTTATAATATCAAATGAGATTTTAAATTATTATATTATCATGATATTATGATGTACGAATATCTCTTAATATGATATATATACATTAAATGTCGTTACAACGATAATCGTTACATATATGTCTCGTTTCAAAATCATTAAGTTAGTAGTCTTGTTTTTACATATGTAGTTCATTGTTAATATACTTAATGATATGTTTACTTATCATAATATCATGTTAACTATATATATAACCATATATATGTCATCATATAGTTTTTACAAGTTTTAACGTTCGTGAATCACCGGTCAACTTGGGTAGTCAATTGTCTATATGAAATCTATTTCAATTAATCAAGTCTTAACAAGTTTGATTGCTTAACATGTTGGAAACACTTAATCATGTAAATAACAATTTCATTTAATATATATATAAACATGAAAAAGTTCGGGTCACTACACTTTTGAACACATTTGACTTTTGTTAAAATATCATTTTAATCCAAAATCACTTCCCACGATTACTTTCATTCAAACACATCATTTAACACTTAACAAAAGTGTTTAAAATCCATTTAATCCAAAATTATTGCCATTACCAAATACGACCCAATTCAAGTCAACCCATTTTGACATAAGTCCTAAAAAATGCCAAAACTAACCAATAATCACTAACACAAGTGAAAATGGCCCTAATACACCAATTAAACCAAATCACAAGTGTTGAACACTTATCTTACCCAATTTGACACATAAACCCTAATTTTGACCCATTTTAAACTAGTATTTTAAACATACCCAAATGGGTTCCAATACTTCCATAATCACTAAACTAAGTGATTACATTCAAAATCAAAGTCTAATCATGGCCAAAACGTCAACCCACTCAAAACCCGCCAAGTATCAAAAATAACAAGTCACAATAAACCCACTTCGTCATCTAAACGGGTTTCACAACTAAACAAGCTCAAACCCTAAATGTACACAAGAACCTTAACAATTAGACTCGGAGTTAGAGCTTACCAACACTACCAAAACGTATCCGTGAATGAGGTGAACAACATTAAATCTCGAGCTTTGGTGAGAACCGGGCTTCTTCCTCCTAGATCGGAGCTTTCTCACACTAAAATCACCCTCTCTCACTAGAATATGTTGGGAGTGTTTTGTGTGGGTGAGAATGAGCTCCAAATGAGTTCTAGATCAGTTTTGATGATCCCAAACCGACCCCAAGTGAAAAGACCAAAGTACCCCTTTTAATTTGAGTAAAATATAGCTGCTGGCCCGTCAGGCCTTTTGGACGGCGTCCAGAATTGTTGGACGGCGTCCCAATGAACTGAGTCTGAAACTTGTTTTGGTCGTAACTTTCAAACCGTAACTCTGTTTTCATTGAATCAATTATCGTTGGAAACGTAATGAGATTTCCTTTCTAATGGTAAGGTTTTGAAACATCGACTCAAACTTTATTTGGGATCCAAATATACGCTTACATGCCTCGTAATTCGAATGACGTCCAAAATGACGTGTAACAGAAAACAGGGTGTTACACAAATTGATTGATACTCTTTACTTTACTTCATATTATATATATGGACGAGAGAATTGAAAAGAGAGGTAGTAAGAAAAAATAACATTGTTTCATACAGAGTATCATTTTGGATTCATAATATTAATCAAAGGTTGATTAATTATTACTTGGGTTTAGAATAGCATCCATTGACGTTGTTTGAAGTGTAGTGTGGACTATCCTAAGAGATGGTCATACTTTTGATCGTAAGTTTCTCTCCGTCTCATCAATTTCTCCAAGAAAGGTATATCGTTAACTCCTCTTTTGTTTTATATTCATGACAATTATTATGGTGTAATTGGATCATTGGGATAAATTAATCGTGTGCATGTTTCATTAAATATATGAATATATATAATCTTGTAAATGTTTTTATAAAATAGTAAAAGATTATTATTTTAACTATCCGCTGCGTTAATCTGAAATTGGTAAAAGTACACACGGTTTTCCAACAGTAACAACATGGACAGTCCCATGTAACTCAAGTGGGTTACTACCAGCACGTGAAATAATGTTTAGATCTCAATGATACGGCTTGAAACCATGTAATTAGAAACATTGGTATTGAATAGCTGACCCGTTTTATTTACAGTTTTTTTTTTTTCAGTTAACAATTTGACCTGTTAATAAAAAAAACATAACCCGGATCAACCCATTCACAGGAAAATGAGTTATAATTGCCACCTCTATAGCAATCAGATAGGAGAAGCCACAAAAGTGTAACAACCAATGAATGATTTACCTTCTGAAATCAGGAATCCTACACTCTGTACTTATCCCAACTCCAATCATAACAACAAGATTAGGTAAAAAAAAAATAAAACCTTCTACCTTTTACCTTCAAAACAAGATTGTTACTGCAAAAAAGATGGGAACTTTATGTGACTAAAGTGGGTTAAAATCTCATACATACAAGACATTACAGCTTCAATAGCAATATTATATCTGATGGCATCGAAACTTACCTTTTATCAAAAATATCAGACAAAAGACATACATATACCTCTGTTCTTGATACGAACAAATCGATTTCTACAAGATTCAGTTTATGATCATTGTAAACCAGAATCTGATTTCTTGCCAAAAATTCAGTTTATCAAACTTTATATAGACAACTAGAATTCTGCATTAACCAACTTTCCAACTTTATATATTAATTGGCATGTGTCCCACAGCATACAAAACATGGAAAATTGAAAACGATACATAATATGCATATAAATATAATCAGAATACAACTAATATTTCAATGTAATTTGAAGTTGTTAATGGATTATGGTTAAGGATCAAAGTAGAGAACTTCTGCTTTCGAGGAAGCAGTGGCGGATCTTGAACTATACAACTGAGAGGGCGAAAATGTTCCAACGTAAATCAAAACGCATAAAATATGCATTTAAAGAGTTCATACATGTACCATAAAATGAGACAAAGACATACTCACATAGGTATTAAAGCAAAAAGAAATTACAACTCGGCTCGATGACCTTTCAGGTCTCTAAAGTCACTTATGATAGACTCTGAATCAAATCTTTCAGCAATATCCTTTTCAATGTAAACCACCAAGCTAGATGCAAGAAAATCATCAGACATCTTGTTACGAAGTCGATTTTTGATTATTTTCATTGCTGAAAATCCCCTCTCAGTCGTAGCAGTTGAAACTGAAAGTGTCAATATGAGTCTGATCAGTCTGTCAATTAAATAATACGGCTCACAATTGTGAGTTTTTGCAAGACTGGTGCATAGTTGAGCGATAGTAGATACATCTTTAAACTGTGGATTTTCAAGAAATTCGATTCTAAAGAGCTCCAACTGATATCTCAACGTGTGAAGCTCCTGTTCTTTGAAATATGTTGGATAATATTTTTCAACAAGAAAACAAATATTATCAATATCAAACAATTCCATATCTTTTGTAGGCAATATTGAAGATCCAAGAGTTAATAATTCCATGGTTTGCTCAATGAATCTATTGTCGAGCTCCTGCAATTGCTTGTCCACGGTGCAAATAAATAAATCTACACGATAATAATGCTCAAAAGTAATCTGATTATCTTGTCGACGAGGACGATAACGAGTGGACTTATACAGAGCATTCATATCAGGTATATCTATTTAATGTTTCTCTGAGAATAACATTACCTTTTCAAATAGTGAATCCTAACCATCATTTCTGAACTCATTAAGACTTCTCTTTGTTGTTGACACTAAACGGATGGCAGTAACAATATCTTGAGTTTTCTTTTGAAGAGCTTGAGAAAGAATATCAGTCCTTCCCATTATTTCCTTTACCAAGTGCAAAATAAATACAAACTCAAACGATGTGAGATACATGTAAGCCGAATCAGCTTCACTACGTTGAGAAGAGTACGATCCATCTTCAATAATACTCTGAAGAACTTCACGGGTAGCATTAAACATCTTAAGCATGTTACAAACAGAATGAAAATGAGAACTCCAACGTGTATCACCAGCCCGTTTTAAAGTCCCAACTTGATTACCTCCCTTGCTAATTTCGATTTCACCTAATTCCAATAACTGTTTAACCTCAATTGACTTAGCTTTTTGCAACTCATCGTGACGCTTGCTAGAAGCACAAATGACAATAGTAATGAAAGTCAAATTTGAGAAAAATTGATGAACGGGTATAACTTCCCTTGAAGCGGCAACTAAGGCAAGTTGCAATTTATGTGCAAAACAGTGAATATAGTATGCAAAAGGACATTCTTTACGAACAAGTGCCTGTAACCCATTCCACTCTCCTCTCATGTTACTAGAACCATCATAACCTTGACCACGAATTTTACTAGTATCGAACTCATAATGCAAAAGTTGTTTCCATAAACATGTTTTAAGAGTTACTGATGTAGTATCACTAACATGTACAAGATCTAAAAATCATTCTCTAATCACACCATCATTATCAACAAACCTTAAAACTATGGCCATTTGCTCTTTTTTTGACTCATCTCGTGATTCATCAACCATGACACAAAAGTACGAATCACCCATTTCACTACGAATATGTTTTCGAACCTTATTTGCAATAATTCCTAAGAATTCTTTTTGGATCGGCCTTGCTATATATTGTGAGTTATACGGAGCGTTCTCTAACACAACATTGGCAAGTTCATCATTATACGAAGCTAAAAGTTTTAACAATTCAAGGAAATTACCTCTATCTTTCGAGTTTTTAGTTTCATCATGTCCTCGAAAAGCAGAAGCCTGAAAAGTCAACCAACGAACTATGTCAACAGTAGATTTCACCCGTAAACGATTCTGTAAAACTTTCTCTTTGTTTCTTTTGTCTATGATATTGTCAATGTGTGCTTCTTGCTTTAGTAGATTCACACTATCTACAACAGCGTCTTTATGGTGTAAACAACGAATATGCTTAAGGAACGAACATCTTTTCCCATCATTCACCTTTTTCCAATTATTAAATCCTTTAACGGTAAACGCATCTCCCCCATTATGCACATTCCGCTTGTCTTCAAATAAGTAACATAGAAAGCAATAAACAGCATCTTTTGTAGGTGAATACTCTAACCAGTTAGGAAACATTTTAAACCATGAATATTGAAACCTACGAGCTTGTTTCTTTGAACCTTTACTACTAGGGTATTGTTGCAAATGAATTTGATATGGGCCCATATTTAAATAATCTCTTCTAATTTTTTCCCTCTCATTAACAGGATACTCCCACATACGTTTTCTCTTTCCGGGATCTCTTTTCAAAGAATTAAGATCCATTGTCTCAACATTCGGCTCGTGTGTTTCAGTAACTCTGACCTCTGGTTGGTTTTGATCTTGTTCGGGATCACTTGTTGAAGCTTTGGCACGTTTACTCTCTTCATTCTTGTTGTCTACTGCGTCACTGTCAGGTTTCCTCTTGTAAAAAGAAAGAATTTTTTGTTGCATTGTAATAAGCCAATAACACTCCTGTTGATGAAAAAACAATCAAGAAATTAACTACGAAAGAATTTGATGCATAACTATATACCCATTAAATTGATTCATTGGTTTAATGGTTACTAAATTATAAGTCACAACTTACAAACCTAAATGCCTAATCGACTAATTTTTTAACAAAAACATTGATTGATTGAGACTAATAGTATAGAACCTAACAAATATGACAATATCCATCGGAGTACGGGTTAGAGTTTAGCGCCCAAATTGCAGTGGATTTTTGTTGCAAGTTCTTTCAGAGTTTAAGGTCTTAAGGGTTTACTTTAGGTCACTGTAGTTTAATAAGTTACAGAAATAATCCCTCAACTTTTGTTTTATGTGTATGTTCCAAAACCAACTTTTACTTGCAGAATAGGTCTCTTGTTCAATTAAAATTACTTAAATACTCTTAACTTAAATTTTATTTAATCAATTTGTTTTTCCTTTAATTGAAAAAAGAATATCAAGATAGATGTTCAAATGTGATGGAGTTCTTAAAACAATGTAACGTGTTATATAGGACTTTAAACACCACATTGAAAAGTAATTAATCGGTGACGGTTGGAACTGACATTGACGTCAACAACTTTATTTCATAGTTGACGCAAATAGTGAAATCCTCCTGTCTTCTTATTTTGTTTGTTGAAGTTGATATTTGTGTTCTACAGTTCACTTTCTTTACATTTTAGTATGAATAACTACTGTATATTACTTACAAACAAATCAATGGAAGAAATTATGGGATATATAATCTTTTACTTAATGATCCAGGAGTATCACAACCACTCTCCGAGAATTATGGATGTGGAGAGAGTCAAGAGAAGATAGAATTGGTCTTCCATATTTGCCTCCATATTTCCAGACTTTGCCCACGATGTTGTTGGTTGAAAGGTCGTGGAGATCATGGCCTCAGTTATTAACTTATATATATGTTATGTAATTGAGAGAGTGAGGGATATAGCCTTTAATTACTTTATTCGATACATCTGTAATTGAAGAGAGAAGAATAAATATAAAAAACTTCTATTCCCTAACTTTGTGTTTGTGTGTCATTTACATACTGCAAATACAAGTTGAGTAGATTAAAACTCAATTTTAAAGAGCATCCTTATAAGATCTTTGTGTCATTAAATCTTATAACGGATCACTTAATAGTCAATTCATCATCCACCAGTTATTTGAAGACTTGTCTCCCATCAAGTCATCGCCTCAGCAGAATTTGTTAATGTTGAATTGTTTGTTAAGTGACTTGTCTCCCATCAAATCACCGCCTCAGCGGGATTTGTTAATGTTGAATTGTTGTTCGCTTGTTTACGTAAGAGCATAATGAGAGGGTCGGTTTGCTACACATGTTTAGCCACTGAACACGATCAGATGGCGTCCGCCACTCTCGGAACGATACGGGTGGCATTCTCATTACGTTCTAACTTTCTTCTGTCTTCTATTTAGTTCTGTCTCATCTCAGAACTATCGAGTAAGGAACATTTGATCTAGTTTTTATTAAACCAAACCGATTGCTAGCCGCTCGAACAGTATAAATAAATACCAGGTTACTGGCTTTACTAGTACCGCCCAACAACTTATTTCATGCCAATAATTTGTTTTTTTTTTTTTTAACGGCGAATTTGCATTAGTGGATCATTTATTTCAACGACCCTCATCATTTGCACCCACACACGCTAGAAGGAAACTCCTACTCGGGTTGTTTGGCAACTAATCGCAGGAAATTGGAGAGAAAACCTTCCGCCCCCAGGAATTGAACATGAGTTGCTTGGCAACTAATCGCAGGCCCTTCCACACTGAGGCATGATACCATTGAAGCAAACATTCGTTGATCAATAATTGGTTTTATTGCCTTTATCAAACAGCATATACAACAAACTAGAATTTTGCAATAACCAGCTGCAATCCAAAACATGAAAAATTCAAACCCATAACAAATATGCATACAAACAAAATACAAACTAAATTCCAATGTAATTAAAAGTTATTAGTGGATTAGTGGATTAGTGGATAGTGGATTGTGTTTACGGATCCAAGTAGTGAAGCTCTGCTTTCGAAGAAGCTCGTGGGAACAGCATAAGATCCTTAGCGAAGTTGTACTTTTCAAGAACATCAGCAGTTGCACAGGGTCTGATTGAAATGTTTTCAAGAGTGGGAGAATGAGCAAGTAAAAGCTTTATAAAGAGCAACAAGGCTCTTGATCTTTCTACATTCATTATATTTATAGTTATCAATCGGTTCAATGTCTGGTCTAAACAGTCAGAAGCTTCCAAATAAGTTAATGTTGGTTGCACATCCAAATGCATGTTATCAAGAGCCTAGAAATACATCCAAACATGTTAAAATAACTATAAAACACACACAACACAAAAAACACAAGAGAAAACGTTTACCACTCTTTACCTTATTATCGAAGTCGAGTTGTTCTAAGTTAGGCGAGTTCCGAAGAACGCATAAAACACCTTGAAGTTGATACAAATCACCAAATTGGTAGTCATATAAGCAAAGATACTTTAAACTATTAGCCGGGTGTGGAAGCCACTTGGGAATCATTTCAGCAATAGAAAACTGTAAGGGCGAAAGTGAGATTTTAAGTTATCAAAGATGATATGGAAGACGATATGAAGAACAAAAATTATTAGAATTTAAATTATATATTAAAATTTAAATTCAAATCATACCTGGAGAAAATACCCGTCGACAAGTAAACCCCCTAGACTTGGCATATTACTTAACAAGCTGGCCAAATTAATTCTTTCAACCCCTTGAATAGGTATACCGAAAGCTATACCAACCACACTAAGACATTTACTATGCAATAACTGAAGCAAAGTTGCATCAGGGCAACTGAAGACCTCTAACCAAAACAACTTTGAAGACTCGATCTTTAAATTGTAAACATTGGTGCATGCAAACAGTTTCAACATCTTAAGTTGTGGTAAGTTCATGATAGTTCCATGCAAGTTAGCCCCAAATTCAATATTCTTGAGCGAGAGATATTCAAGATAGAGAAATCCTTGAAAATCGAGTGGTGGCTCAATGATACAGTTTTCAACTTCTAGCATTCTCAATTCTAGACAACGGAAAAAATAACATGGAAGTTGATAATGTTGGTTTAAATTAGTAAGGACGAGTTCCCTAATAACACCACCTTTTGACAAGGATAAAATCCACTGATCGACTTCTTGGAAGCTATCAAGAGCCATGTTTGGTATGTGGAGATGTAACTTAAAGATAGGACCCTTGAGAAAGTTGAAGATTTGGTTAGCGATACTAATAAACCCATTATGACCAAAAGCTTCATTTTTGGCAAACTTTTCAGAGAAATGTTTATCAAGAACCACCGATGTCATTGAGGTCCATTTGTACCTCCAACGTTTTGATAAATTGTGTGTCCTCACAGCATATTGAACGGGGAGTTTCTCTAAAATCGAGTCAATCATATTATCTGGCAAGCAACTGATTCTATCCACTTCAGTACAAGTTACAAAACTCCTCTCAGTATTGTTATCTGTCATTACATTCAGAAAAAACCAAGACTAGTATTCAAAGGAAAAACAAATTCAACATAACAAATAGAACAAGTTGACATAGCTAAATACTCTTGATTACTGTTTTTATTTAGAAATGGACTTGAAAGTAACATGACACGTGAGAAAAAAGATATTTTCTGCAATACTTATTATTGCTGGTTGGAAGTAAATTGTAAACTTTCTTAATAATATGGCCCTGACTGTATAGTAACATTTTCATCAGGAAACAATCATTCTCCTTACAAAAGAAGACAGCAGGTCAATCATACGTTATTAAAGGTAAAAATGGGGGCTATGAAGTCTTTTTTGATCGTAATAGTGTCCATCCTACAGCAATATTACTATCCAGAAGTAAGCTGCAGGCCAATCATACGTGAAACTAGGTACAGAGTGAAATGTGGAATTAAAATTGACCAATAACAAGAACATCTTACTTATACCTACAGAATTATAACTAGAGGCAACAACTAATTTTCAAGGTAGTATCAGTTCTTCATGATAAAATAGTTGTTCTGCTTCTCTTTGTCTTTTTATCAATTTTCAGCACATTAAGGTTTCGCTTTCACTCGATCTCTCACATCTTTTAAACTTGTAAACATTGTATAATTATGTGAAACCTAAAGCAATCTATGCATACTTGCTGCTTTATTTTTAGGGCTTCCAATAAATATCTAGGTATAATTTCGGTTACTTGAATATGCTTCGAATAAATCACTAACTAGGTAACAATTATAGCTATCGAATTGCTAAACCATAATCTACGAATTCAGCTGGAATAAAGAATGTATGTGTTATAGAATGAAGTCGAATATAAATATAAATATAAATTACAATTATATGAAAGAATAAATCACTAACTAGGTAACAATTATAAAGTTTTTTCAAACATAAGTAGGTTTATATGAAAGAATCAAACCAAATTATTAGGTAGAAATTAACTTACCGATATTCAGAAGTACAGATGTATCCATCGCAGTACCGATTAGATTTTAGCGCCCAAATTGGAGTGCCTTCTTTTTGAGAGTTTATGGTTTTCACTTTTCAGGGTTTAGTTTCTATTAAGTTTAAGTAAACATCCCTCAACTATTGTTTATGTGTGTATACTCCAAAACCAAAACTTTTATTTGCAGAATAGATCCTAATTGTTTTAGTTTTTGTTGAAGTTGATAGGTATGTTTTAAAGTTAACTCTCTTTTTATTTTCTATGTTACAACTCAATTTATTTCATTACTAAAATAAATAAAACTCAATTTATTTATGTATGACTATCATCTAGAAATGTGTTATGTTATTTACAAACAAATCGATATAAGGAATTATGTGTAACATCCTATTTTTTTTAGGTATATTTATTTATTTATTTATTTAAGTGTTGACTCCACTTTGACTAGATGGGAACCCATTTTTGTAAATACCTTAAGAGGAGAAGGGTAGAAGGGTAATTTTACCCATTTTAAGTCTCTAGAGGAGTCTAAACACCCCTCATTTCCCCATATGTGCAGATTAGTGCATTTCGTGCTCAGCTAAAAAAAAAAAAATATTAGTCGGTTTTTAATTGAACGGTTTGAGGACGTTTCATTATGTGATATGTTAATAGCTCATGTTCGGTACCTGATAGGACGATTATACGATGTAAGGAATTATACGACGATTATCTTTAACTATGACGTACGCGGCCTATTCGAAACATTCAGTAACTGTATCTCATAATTCGATTGTTTGACTAGTTAATCGGCACAGACCGTTTAATTAAACGAATTTTGGAGAATCGAAACAGATTGTTCTTGACAATGAGTAAGTAATCGTTTTTTACAACAATGACTCTAACTACTCATTAGAATTTTTTTTTTTTTTTTTTTTTTACAAAAATAACCCAAAATGAAGATCATAACAGAAGCGTAAAATGAAAGGAAACCAGGCGGACTCGAAACTAGTTTACGTAACAAGTCGACGTTAACTCCAACCGAGCGAAGCCATAAAACCCAAACCAAATACATCCTTATCAAAATACGACAACTAACAAATGCATGGGAAACAAACCTATTAAAAGCACACATATAAGAGCACCGGGTGTGGTACCCGGTTTCCACCGTTTTGTTTGATCGACGTCGCGGACACAAAAACACACCACACCCTTTCGCCGTCGCCTGCCACCGTCCCAAATCCAATGTCGGAAAAGTGACGGTGAAGAATGGAAGGATTTTCAATTTTTTGGCCGTTTAACTTCTTTTCTTACTATAACGACCCTCATGTAACAACCCCGATCCGTTTAACCAAAAACAGAGTACATTTTTTTTTTATTAGTTAGGTCCCATTAATACAATACATTTTCAACTCTGTTTTAATCAAAACATAACATCGTAATGATACGTTTAACAACCTATCATGACCCTTGGTACACAAATTACACTTTACAAAATCATTTGCAATAATGACCCGATCACAAGAAATACGGGTTAATACACAATAACCCAACCCGATACCAAGAGCATAATTCCGGGGACTACCAAATCCCCAAATCCGCGTCCAAAACTCCAAAAGCTACCCCATCGAGCCCAAGCGCTCCTACACATCTAGTCTAACGACTAGCTAACTTTACATACACAATACCTGAAAAAGGTAAACAACGAGAGGGGTAAGCTTGAAGCTTAGTGAATGCAATAATTATACATATACATATATAACCTACTTACTTGCAATCACTTACACAATTACCGCATACACGCTAGCAATATAATTAGCATACCATCGTAAAGTATAACGCTAAATCTCCGATACGCAAGCTAGCACAAACAATAGCATATAACTTGAACAATATAATATGCTACATTACAACACAAATAACATTGATGTTCACAACATCCATTAGTATTCAAGACTAGCCCCGCGAATGGTATCGTCAACATCGAACTTAAACCCCATTCGCCCTATTTAATGTGGTATCGTCAACATCGAACTTAAAACCCACATATGAGGTATCGTCAACATCGAACTTTAACCCCTCATCAAAATCACTACAATAGTGGTATGGCATCGTCAACATCGAACTTTAACTCCATACATTAAATAGCAACTCGCACGAGGATATGGTATCGTCAACATCGAACTTTAAACCCATACCCCACAAGTAAATAAATCATATATATACATATATAATTATTCCACTCACCTTGTGAACTCGAGCATTACAAACCATGAGCTAAATCTCCACCACACACAACCGAGCAAGATTTTACCTATAATACGCATATAGGTATACACATAATCAACATATAATCTCATTTGGACTCTCGACCCGCCCAAATGAACAACAAGTGCAAAATATACCCTTTTGCACTTTTAACGCTACCCGAAGGTCCAAAACTAACGAGACTAGTTCTCGCGTTCTCGAAATACCCAAATATGTCAACTTTAACCTCTAAACGCATACTAGCTCGTATTTTAAACAAAACCCATTTCATGGTTGACCAAGTTTGACTTTATTGCTAAAACGCCAAATTTTAACCTAAAATCACTTCTCGCGAGTAATTACATCAAAAGCATCATTTAACACTTAACACATGCGTTTAACATCCAATTAATCCAAATTAGTGTCATCCTCAATTTTGACCCAATTCAAATTGCTCATTTTGACCAAAGTCATAAAACGCCCCAAAATCACTAACGACTAGTGATTATATTTCCAAGACAACCACTAACACTTAAATCAAGTATTTACCTACTTGATTTACCAAAACTTGATTTAAAACTTAATTTGACAACGAATCGAGCTTACTTGTCCCGAAATGCCCATTTGACCCGTTTTGACCTAAATTAGGGTTTACACCCAAAAACCAAGTCAACACAAATGTTCTAACGTTTAACCAACATACGCAAGACCCAAACTCATAATTTCATCACTCGAAACCCACTTTGACACATAAACCCTAATTTTGACCCATTTCAAAATTAGTCAACTCGAATACACCCAAAAGGGTTCCAACGCTTCCAAAATCACTAAACTAAGTGATTACACCCAAAACCAAATCCTAATCATGGTCAAAACGTCAATCAACCCAAAACCCGCCATGTATCAAAAATAACTAGTTTCCATAAACCCACTTCATCATCTAAATGGGTTTTACAACTAAAAAGCTAAAAACCCTAACTTGAATACCAAATCATAAAGATGAATTTCGGAGTTAGAACTTACCATCACTATCACAACGTAGCCGTGAACGAGGAGAACAACTTTAACTCTTGAGACCCTACCCGAATCACTCTTCTTCATCTCCGATTCGAGCTTTCTCTCTCTAAACCCTTTACTCTCTCTCTAGGGTTTGGGGTGTGAGTGGGAGGGAAGAAATGAGAAGGAAATGAGGTTTAGATAAGATTAGGATCAGTTTTATGGCCAAAGACCCGTCCATATGTGAAATACCAACTTTGCCCCTCATTTAACTCATTAAAAGGCTGAAAAGTACCAGAACGTGCCTATTGTCGCGCCGCGGAGCAGGTTTGTCGCGCCGTGGCCCAAAGGGTGGTTTTAGATCACTTTTTTTAAGCTTTCTGACCCTCAAAATAGGCATTTATCGCGCCGTGGCCATTCTGGTCGCGCCGCGGCATTTGCCTGTTTCATCTGAACTTCAGCAAACTTGTTTTGGCCATAACTTATTGACCGTAACTCCGTTTTCGATGAATCAAATATCGTTGGAAACGTAATAAGATTTTCTTTCCAATGGTAAGGCTTTTAAACATCAACACAAACTTTATTTGGGGTCGAAAAGGTACGTACACCTTGTGACTCCAAACAACGTCCAGTTTTCTTCGACGTTCGAGCAAGCAACACGTACATGTCTCGTACACTTCATACACGCATCGTACACCATAAATACATTATGTACAATAAATATTTGGGTCTTACAACTCTCCCCCACTTAAACTCGATCACGTCCTCGTGATCTTCGTCACTTAACCCATCCGGACCTACATCCTATGGTCCTTCGACGTACTTTCGAACTCGAAGTCTACGAAATTTCCCGCAACACGAAGATCTTACACCGCACTTAAGCGACCCTTCCGATGAATCACCCCCTTTCAACTTAATCTCCATCCGCGATTTACCAAATCCACGAATCCGAGCACTAGAAACTTGCTCAATCCCTCACATCGGGAAGAACTCAACCAATCTCGTACCGAGATATCACCCCTTTGGTATACCCTTAACAAGTACAATGCCAATAGTAGCCACGTCCTACAATAAGGTCAACATCCAAAACGACGAAGACCGAGTAAAAGTAAATCCTTACGAATAACACTTACCACTTAACATCCCTTCAAGTTCTCTCGGCTATAACTCGCAACAAGCTACATCCTTAACTATATCACCCAACGCGATCTACTAGGTCCACTACGCTGTGACCCAAATCTTGCATTAATCCAAATCGAGAAGGATTCATGCCGCGTTAAAACTCCGTGCTTCACCGGTTCATAAATTTACACTCAACCGTTCAATCATGAATGTTCTCCGATTCAAGAACCAACTCCCCTCGTCTCCACAACCGGGTCATTCCTTCAACGAAGAAATTTCGGTATCACCAACCAATCACACTAGGGATACAAACTTTCCCATGAATGGATCCGCACACGACCTTCCGTCTCTGAATTAATCCAGGACGACAATAATACACCACAAGTTAGACAAAACATCAACACTCGACACAGGGTTTCTCCCCTAAACCCAACAACACATCCATACAATATGGCTTCCTATCACTAGCATGGAAACTATTTGTGTACTAGAATCCTGTCAATAGCGAATTATCATCCCAACAATTCGCAATTCGTCACGCGACCTCCAAAAGTATTCACCAATGTCAGGTGAATCCTCCAACCTAGGCCGTCCGTTAAGGATGGTTTCGACATTTCAATGCGGCTAACGGGTCGCATCACTAGGGAATGCACCCTCGCAAACAAACAAAACCCGCGTGTCTCTATGTGAGACAATCGAAAATAGAACTCCCCGCCCCACAATCATCCATAAAGTGGAATAATCCACCGATAATATCCACAATCACATTTCCCGAAAGGGAAAATACAGTATCCATACCGAAATCGAACTCGTACCTACTCAACAGCACTATCCGGGTTTCGTACCAACCCAATTTTACATCACGAGAGCACCCGCAATGACAGTTACATTCTCTCACGTCCGTGATCTCTAACTTCACACTTGGTCCCATACCGCACTTGGTACTGCACGACCACCTTATACAAGAAGACTTACACTTCACTTGATCTAACACCACCGGAGATTCCTCGGCAGTAAAAACTCCCCCACTTAGGATTCATCTTCACATTCTCACCGCCAAGATGATAACACACCGCGGAATTACCATTTCGCAACACACGTGATCATTCTCATCATTGATCGTAAACACCGAATCACTGCAAATTCACTTTAGGCTCTCAGAGCCGTCATTCAAAATTACCAGAGATGTCGTACACGCGACGACTTCGCACCTTCATACCACAAATCATAATCGACTGCCTTAACCGTTCGCAAATCGAACTCTACCAAAGTCCCACATACGTCTCTATGCCTAAGCATACGTCACTCCGATAAATCATTCGTGCATCTCAGTCGAGATCACCCGACCTTCTACGCAACGAACCATTATCAACAATTACTCACTCTCATGGGGAAGAGTGACCAATCCGACACAATAATTGCATCGACTGCAATATCAACGCTTCATCATAACCTTCGACCTAATCAACCATTAAGCCCATCACCGGCTCACCGATCATCCTTGCTCGTCCATCACATAAGAGCAACCAGATTAGCTCATCTGCCACTTCATAAGAAGTATTTACTGCATTGCTCCTAAACTTGAACCTTCGCAACCGTCGATTTACTATCACCCGTCGATCACTATTTAAAATCTTCGATGCTTCCAAAGGGTATCTCACAGGCACCCTAAGCACAAAGTGATCACACCATCACCAGAGTTGAACATTACACTAGCAGGTATAAGAAGGCACCTGACGCCGTATCATGCAGACTCCCACCACAATCAACCGAATTTTTAGAAACCCGATCTTTAGGTTCCATACACCCGATGTCACCCATCTCTCAATAATAATGACCCGCAGTCATACCTACCCGGCAAACCTTACGGTTTATCGTCTTATCGAAAATTCCTAGCGATCACACGCTACCCGCAATAGTCCACAAGGCCAAATGATATAGCCTCACGAAGCCCTTCATCTAACACTAAAGAGATGCTCGGGAACACCAAGTCTTACACTCTTCTACATCTCGATAACACCACTACTACAAGGGATATTCCGTTAGGAATGTTACCCTACAATCCATAACGCACTAACGCAATCACCATCATATGGGTCCCACTCCCATGAGTTTAACGACCCAACGACTCCACGATTCGCCAATTCCAAGGCGACTCACAACAAGAATCCCAACACGATTCTCTAACCACACACTCTACCGAGTGTAACTCAAACTACAATCATTAGACTTATTGCATTCCATTACGGAATTCAAGTCTTCGCCGCACACACGCACACGTAAATCGGTCATCCTAGTTACGATAGGTAACTAAAACCAATAACATTCTCAACAGTACACCCACTACTTAGGGTGACTAAGCACGCGCCAAACTCGTGAGTTGCTCACTCACCTTAGCTAACCGAATCCAGCGTAACACTTCCCGACTCGTAAAGAACTCGACGTGTCAACAAGCACATCATTCGAGACCACTATATCCTAGGAACCAATAAAAGATTCCTAACACGTCCCGTTCTACCCCAACCATGCCACGTTTCCTCCGTTCGGTACTTGTCATGTCATGCTTGGTGTTAAAATACACTTTCGTAATAATGGTGATCGGTCACTATTACAAATGCGTACCTTACCATTTTTACATGGTCATGCAAGGTACTTTCCCGGACTGACGCAACATTCACATAAAATAACACGCGATAACTCCTAGTACCCGAATGACCTAAGTCCTTACCGTGAACTTGATCACTCAAACAGCCAAACATGCGAATCTCTCCAATAGATTCGTCCCTAGGACACGGCACCAAAAGATACCTGTATATATACACCAATATACAATAATAATAAACGTACACAAGTATACCACAACAACAAGTCAACCTACAACCTAGGTGACTATCACTAAAACAACGTCCAAGTTTGCCTACTTACATTAGGCACTAGCGATCTAAGGCACTAATTTACACATGAAATAGGGCCCCACATAATCCCACATTGGACAAGCACTAGTCCTAGTTAGTCACCTACTCTAAGGCACTAACAAATCTCAATCCGACCCGTACTCCTACAAGTCTCGCAAATAACGCACCACTGTCAATAAGTCTAAGACTAGGCACCTATTCCAAGGTCACCTAATTCCCTTAGACTATGCTCTGATACCACTTGTAACAACCCCGATCCGTTTAACCAAAAACAGAGTACATTTTTTTTTTATTAGTTAGGTCCCATTAATACAATACATTTTCAACTCTGTTTTAATCAAAACATAACATCGTAATGATACGTTTAACAACCTATCATGACCCTTGGTACACAAATTACACTTTACAAAATCATTTGCAATAATGACCCGATCACAAGAAATACGGGTTAATACACAATAACCCAACCCGATACCAAGAGCATAATTCCGGGGACTACCAAATCCCCAAATCCCCAAATCTGCGTCCAAAACTCCAAAAGCTACCCCATCGAGCCCAAGCGCTCCTACACATCTAGTCTAACGACTAGCTAACTTCACATACACAATACCTGAAAAAGGTAAACAACGAGAGGGGTAAGCTTGAAGCTTAGTGAATGCAATAATTATACATATACATATATAACCTACTTACTTGCAATCACTTACACAATTACCGCATACACGCTAGCAATATAATTAGCATACCATCGTAAAGTATAACGCTAAATCTCCGATACGTAAGCTAGCACAAACAATAGCATATAACTTGAACAATATAATATGCTACATTACAACACAAATAACATTGATGTTCACAACATCCATTAGTATTCAAGACTAGCCCCGCGAATGGTATCATCAACATCGAACTTAAACCCCATTCGCCCTATTTAATGTGGTATCGTCAACATCGAACTTAAAACCCACATATGAGGTATCGTCAACATCGAACTTTAACCCCTCATCAAAATCACTACAATAGTGGTATGGCATCGTCAACATCGAATCGAGCTAAATGCCCATTTGACCCGTTTTGACCTAAATTAGGGTTTACACCCAAAAACCAAGTTAACACAAATGTTCTAACGTTTAACCAACAAACGCAAGACCCAAACTCATAATTTCATCACTCGAAACCCACTTTGACACATAAACCCTAATTTTGACCCATTTCAAAATTAGTCAACTCGAATACACCCAAAAGGGTTCCAACGCTTTCAAAATCACTAAACTAAGTGATTACACCCAAAACCAAAGCCTAATCATGGTCAAAATGTCAATCAACCCAAAACCCGCCATGTATCAAAAATAACTAGTTTTCATAAACCCACTTCATCATCTAAATGGGTTTTACAACTAAAAAGCTAAAAACCCTAACTTGAATACCAAATCATAAAGATGAATTTCGGAGTTAGAACTTACCATCACTATCACAACGTAGCCGTGAACGAGGAGAACAACTTTAACTCTTGAGACCCGACCCGAATCACTCTTCTTCATCTTCGATTCGAGCTTTCTCTCTCTAAACCCTTTACTCTCTCTCTAGGGTTTGGGGTGTGAGTGGGAGGGAAGAAATGAGAAGGAAATGAGGTTTAGATAAGATTAGGATCAGTTTTATGGCCAAAGACCCGTCCATATGTGAAATACCAACTTTGTCCCTCATTTAACTCATTAAAAGGCTGAAAAGTACCAGAACGTGCCTATTGTCGCGCCGCGGAGCAGGTTTGTCGCGCCGTGGCCCAAAGGGTGGTTTTATATCACTTTTTTAAGCTTTCTGACCCTCAAAATAGGCATTTGTCGCGCCGTGGCCATTCTGGTCGCGCCGTGGCATTTGCCTATTTCATCTGAACTTCAGCAAACTTGTTTTGGCCATAACTTATTGACCGTAACTCCGTTTTCGATGAATCAAATATCGTTGGAAACGTAATAAGATTTTCTTTCCAATGGTAAGGCTTTGAAACATCAACACAAACTTTATTTGGGGTCGAAAAGGTACGTACACCTTGTGACTCCAAACAACGTCCAGTTTTCTTCGACGTTCGAGCAAGCAACACGTACATGTCTCGTACACTTCATACACGCATCGTACACCATAAATACATTATGTACAATAAATATTTGGGTCTTACACCTCATTTTTCCATACTAGATTTCTCATATTTCCATTCAATACTTTTCTTTATTAAATGGCCAATAAAATAGTTAAACTTAATAAGTAAACTTTAATCGATAAAGGTTAGGCGTTAAGAATTATAAAATACGATAATTAACTTTGTACATTAATTGACAAGTTAATAAAAATAATAAGTTAATAAACTTTTGTGAGTAAATAAATAACTAAAAAGACTTATGTAATTAAAATGAATAAACTTGAATAATTAAGGGTTATTAAGCTAAATAAAAGTACAAGGACTTAAGTGAACATATTAAAACCCTAGCTCATAAAACCCTAGCCAATTTGGAAGGGTAAAATTACCCATATACCCCTCAAATTTTCGGCCCAAATCACCAACTCTAACCCTTTTTCCAAGCTAACTTGTTCCCTAAGTAATTCCTTATAAAACCCTAATTCTAGAATGATCATATCCTCCCTTTAAATAGACCCCTAGGCTAAACCTTTCCATGTACCAAATCATAATTACATCCCTAACTCAAAAATCTCTCTCTCCCTCTCCAATTTTCGGCCAAAACCGAAAATCCCCCACCACCATCGAAATCCTTAGGGTTTCCAAGAAATCTTCAAGTGTTCTTCGCGTTCTTCGTGTTCTTCAAGAATCTTCAAGGTGTTCTTCAAGATATTCAAGGCTTTGATCTTCCATCTTCATCAAGTTCTTCTTTTCTTTGTTAATCTTCTTGAATCTTCAAAGGTATAAACATAAAACCCTAATCTATTTTCTTAATTCTTTGATCTTTGTTTTAATCTATATTCACATAAAATCATAAACACATTAACATAAGAACAAACCTAGATCTATACATGTAAAAAAAAATATAAATCTATACATATACATATACATGTCGACTAGGATAAAAAAAGAAGGAAAAAGCAACTTTGATCTTTAAAACCCTAGATATAATTAGGAGATTTGTTAGTGTTTAATAAAGGAAACAAAATAATTATATATACATATACATATATATCGATGCATATATATATATATATATATATATATATATATATATATATATATATATATATATATATATATATATATATATACTTGTAAAAATTAAATTTTTGTATACATATATATATATATATATATATATATATATATATATATATATATATATATATATACACACGATTACATATACATATACATACTAAAACATTAAACCCTAATTATACCTAAACTATATTACTTTAATCAAACCCTAGTTTCATTAAAAACCTAATTAATTATTAAACCCTAATTCATTAAACCTAACCCTAATTAATTAATACCACTTTAATTATTAAACCCTAATCATTACTTAATCATTACTACATTAAATAAAACCCTAATTTACTAAACCCTAATTTATGAAACCCTAGGACACTAATTACTAAACCTTAGTTAATTAAATACCACTTTAATTAACTAACTCTAATTAATGAAACCCTAATACTACTTATACTATTAACATATATACACTATTACTATTACTAGCACCTATAACCTACTACTTATATTATAACACTTAAGAACGTTTTGGGATATGTATTAGAGATGTATAGATATTCGAACTTTCTTAACGAATGGTTCTACGAGACTCTAGGCAGAGGGTTTGGACTTCCGATTTAAAGGGTCCTATGGCTCAAGCCCCTAGATCTCAAATGGCCATTCGAAGGGAAAGGGGTGATTGGAAGCTGATCTAATACGACAAGTATCCTAAAATGGAAAAATACTCTTTTAGAAACTTTCTAAGTATAGAAACATACTAGGAATAGAAATTTAGTAAAACAAACTATACATAAACACGTACTTAAACTCAAACATAACATGGGCAAAACACTTAACTACTCTTAAATGTCAATAGGTTGACTTTCGTGCTCACTTGTTCAACTCTCTATTCCGAGGAATAACTCTCTCTCTCTACTTACTAAGGTGAATTCATAGCCCCTCTTTATTGCTAGCAAATTTACTTACTTACTTTTGGGGTGAGACACATGCTGTTTTTACTTTTTACACTTTAGACACAAGTACCAAACTACTTAAACTATGCTATACCCGGCTATGTCCGACTAAGTTCCTACAGTGATATTTTTAAGTGTTGCGGCATGCTTAATTATTGGGGGTAGGCCTATCGGGAGTAACGTCCCCGATACATTTGACTAAGTCTTTGTGTTACTTGATAATGAAATTTAACCGACAAGGAGAACTAACTTGTCATGGGGCAAACTTGAACGTTTAGTCTAAATATCACGCATTGGCATAACTTTTGATCTTGCGAGATCAACTTTACAAACTAAGTCTTGTGGTCTAAAACAACGGTCAAACTTTTGTTAAACCTATGAACTTCACTCAACCTTTTTGGTTGACACTTTAGCATGTTTTGTCTCATGTGCTGTTTGATTCAAGCTTATCTATCTACTGCTTATGTGATGCTACTTGTGTAGTGACCCGAACTTTTCCATGTTTATATATATTAATTGAGATTGATATTTACATGATTAAATGTTTCCAACATGTTAAGCAATCAAACTTGTTAAGACTTGATTAATTGAAATATGTTTCATATAGACAATTGACCACCCAAGTTGACCGGCGATTCACGAACGTTAAAACTTGTAAAAACGACATGATGATATATATATGGATATACATATGGTTAACATGAGATTATGATAAGTAAGTATCTCCATAAGTATATTAACAATGAGTTATATACATATAAACAAGACTACTAACTTAAGGATTTCGAAACGAGACATATATGTAACGATTATCGTTGTAACGACATTTAAATGTATATATATCATATTAAGATATATTAATATATCATAATATCATGATAATATAATAATTTAACATCTCATTAGATATAATAAACAATGGGTTAACAACATTAATTGAGATCGTTAACTTAAAGGTTTTAAAACAACACTTACATTTAACGACTAACGATGACTTAACGACTCAGTTAAAATGTATATACATGTAGTGTATTTAGATGTATTAAAATACTTTTGGAAGACTTCAAGACATATATCAAAACACTCATACTTAACGAAAATGGTTACAGTTACTTTTCCATTCTTTTCTTTCATCAAGAATTCTAGTCGTATTCTTACCCGTATTATACACAGCTTCAAAACGTACTTACTATGAGTATATACTAATAGGAACTAGCATGGGATTCCACTCTTGATTATGTCATGTATGACTAATCAATTTTAACTTCTACCATGAGCTAGTCAACTAACTAGAACTCCTTTTAACCCCACTCACCACTCACCAATTACCACTCATCATTCACTCCATTTCACTTTCAATTCTCTTTCTAATTCTCTCTCAACACACACACACTATTATGAACGTATTTTTCCAGTAGTTAATCATCATCTTCATCAAAAATCACTTCAAGAATCAAGCTATAATCATCATAGGAAGAACACTTCAAGAACACTTCAAAAATCCCTTCAAGTTTACTAATTTACTTCCAAGCTTTCTAATCCATTCCAAGTAATCATCTAAGATCAAGAAACCTTTGTTATATATAGTAGGTTATCTTTCTTATTCAAGGTAATATTCATATTCAAACTTTGATTCAATTTCTATAACTATAAACTATCTTAATTCGAGTAAAAATCTTACTTGAACTTGTTTTTGTGTCATGATCCTACTTCAAGAACTTTCAAGCCATCCAAGATCCTTTGAAGCTAGATCATTTCTTGTCACTTCCAGTAGGTTTACCTACTAAACTTTAGGTAGTAATGATGTTCATAACATCATTCGATTCATATATATAAAACTATCTTATTCGAAGGTTTAAACTCGTAATCACTAGAACATAGTTTAGTTAATTCTAAACTTGTTCGCAAACAAAAGTTAATCCTTCTAACTTGACTTTTAAAATTAACTACACACATGTTCTATATCTATATGATATGCTAACTTAATGATTTAAAATCTGGAAACACGAAAAACACCGTAAAACTGGATTTACGCCGTCGTAGTAACACCGCGGGCTGTTTTGGGTTAGTTAATTAAAAACTATGATAAACTTTGATTTAAAAGTTGTTATTCTGAGAAAATGATTTTTATTATGAACATGAAACTATATCCAAAAATTATGGTTAAACTCAAAGTGGAAGTATGTTTTCTAAAATGGTCATCTAGACGTCGTTCTTTCGACTGAAATGACTACCTTTACAAAAATGACTTGTAACTTATTTTTCCGAATATAAACCTATACTTTTCTGTTTAGATTCATAAAATAGAGTTCAATATGAAACCATAGCAATTTTATTCACTCAAAACGGATTTAAAATGAAGAAGTTATGGGTAAAACAAGATTGGATAATTTTTCTCATTTTAGCTACGTGAAAATTGGTAACAAATCTATTCCAACCGTAACTTAATCAACTTGTATTGTATATTATGTAATCTTGAGATACCATAGACACGTATACAATGTTTCGACCTATCATGTTGACACATCTATATATATTTCGGAACAACCATAGACACTCTATATGTGAATGTTGGAGTTAGCTATACAGGGTTGAGGTTGATTCCAAAATATATATAGTTTGAGTTGTGATCAATACTGAGATACGTATACACTGGGTCGTGGATTGATTCAAGATAATATTTATCGATTTATTTCTGTACATCTAACTGTGGACAACTAGTTGTAGGTTACTAACGAGGACAGCTGACTTAATAAACTTAAAACATCAAAATATATTAAAAGTGTTGTAAATATATTTTAAACATACTTTGATAAATATGTATATATTGTTATAGGTTCGTGAATTAACCAGTGGCCAAGTCTTACTTCCCGACGAAGTAAAAATCTGTGAAAGTGAGTTATAGTCCCACTTTTAAAATCTAATATTTTTGGGATGAGAATACATGCAGGTTTTATAAATGATTTACAAAATAGACACAAGTACGTGAAACTACATTCTATGGTTGAATTATCGAAATCGAATATGCCCCTTTTTATTAAGTCTGGTAATCTAAGAATTAGGGAACAGACACCCTAATTGACGCGAATCCTAAAGATAGATCTATTGGGCCTAACAAACCCCATCCAAAGTACCGGATGCTTTAGTACTTCGAAATTTATATCATATCCGAAGGGTGTCCCGGAATGATGGAGATATTCTTATATATATGCATCTTGTTAATGTCGGTTACCAGGTATTCACCATATGAATGATTTTTATCTCTATGTATGGGATGTGTATTGAAATATGAAATCTTGTGGTCTATTATTATAATTTAATATATATAGGTTAAACCTATAACTCACCAACATTTTTGTTGACGTTTTAAGCATGTTTATTCTCAGGTGATTATTAAGAGCTTCCGCTATCGCATACTTAAATAAGGACGAGATTTGGAGTCCATGCTTGTATGATATTGTGTAAAAACTGAATTCAAGAAACTTATTTTGTTGTAACATATTTGTATTGTAAACCATTATGTAATGGTCGTGTGTAAACAGGATATCTTAGATTATCATTATTTTATAATCTACGTAAAGATTTTTAAACCTTTATTGATGAAATAAAGGTTATGGTTTGTTTTAAAATGAATGCAGTCTTTGAAAAACGTCTCATATAGAGGTCAAAACCTCGCAACGAAATCAATTAATATGGAACGTTTTTAATCAATAAGAACGGGACATTTCAGTTGGTATCAGAGCGTTGGTCTTAGAGAACCAGAAAATTTGCATTAGTGTGTCTTATCGAGTTTGTTAGGATGCATTAGTGAGTCTGGACTTTGACCGAGTTTTCTTTAAAAATGATTGCTTAACATTTTTGTTGGAAACTATATATTTTTAACATATGAATATTATGTGATATATTAATCTCTTAACGTGTTTGATATTATGTGATAGATGTCTACCTCTAGAACAAGTCCCATTGACTCACCTAATAATAATGAAGAGTCAAATGTAAATTGGAATGATTCGTGGACTGATTCACAAGTTTCCGAAGAGGAACCGGAAGAAGAGTCGGAACCGGAAGAAGAATCGGAACCGGAAGAAGAATCGGAACCGGAAGAAGAAATAGAACCGGTGGGGGAAATAATAAAACGGTTAAGTAAAAGAGAATCCTCAACCAACCGACCAAGGTTAATTATGGTCAATGGTGTTTCCGCCAAGGAAGCAAAATATTGGGAGGATTACCAATTCTCCAATGAATCGGATTCTGAAAGGACCCGTCCTAATCCATCCGGACGTAGTCCACATCGATTACAAACGAATCACAATAGTTGATTACATCGCGAGGTACTTGACCTCTATATGATACATTTTTACAAACATTGCATTCGTTTTTAAAAGACAAACTTTCATTTCATTGAAAGTTGACGACATGTATACCATTTCATAATACATCCAACTATAATTGACTTAATAATAATCTTGATGAACTCAACGACTCGAATGCAACGTCTTTTGAAATATGTCATGAATGATTCCAAGTAATATCTTTAAAACAAGCAATTGCACAGCGGAAGACTTCTTTCATACCTGAGAATAAACATGCTTTAAAGTGTCAACCAAAAGGTTGGTAAGTTTATTAGTTTAACATAAATAATCATTTAATAATTTTAATAGACCACAAGATTTCATATTTCTATTTCTCATAAACATACGTCCCATGCATAGAGATAAAAATATCATTCATATGGATTGAACACCTGGTAACCGACATTCACAATATACATATAAGAATATCCCCATCATTCCGGGATCCTCCTTCGAACATGATATAAATTTCGAAGTACTAAAGCATCCGGTACTTTGGATGGGGCTTGTTGGGCCCGATAGATCTATCTTTAGAGTTCGCGTCAATTAGGGTTTATGTTCCCTAATTCTTAGATTACCAGACTTAATAAAAAGGGGCATATTCAGTTTCGATCATTCAACCATATAATGTAGTTTCGATTACTTGTGTCTATTCCGTAAAACATTTATAAAAGCGCATGCATTCTCAGTCCCAAAAATATATATTGCAAAAGCATTTAAAAAAGGAATAATGAAACTCACGCATATAAATATTATAAAACAGTTAATAAAGCATTTGCATGTATTCTCAGCCCAAAAATATAAAGAGTAAAAAGGGCAAATAAAACTCACCTAATGTATTTTGTAGTAAAAATACATATGACGACATTGAACAAGTGTAAGGATGGCTTCGGATTCACGAACCTATATTATTCATATATATATTAACACATATACTTGTAATCGAATGAATTTATTTATTATTAATGATATATTTGTTATATTAATAATTTATAAGCTTCATTATTTATTTATATATATATATATATATATATATATATATATATATATATATTTTTTCATTTTATATATGTAAATATATTAATATAGTTACGTTATGTAATTTAAATATATAAAATCTTTAGTTTTATACCTATAACCTTAACAATGTTATTAAAACTTTTTATTTTAGTAATCATAATTATTTATAGATAATACTGCTAATAACAATAATGATCATTTTAATAATAGTAAAATAATACTTTGGATAAAAATTTCTAGTACTTAATAACAATAACCATCTTATTACTAATTATATTTTTAGTAATAGTAATACTACTTAATAATAATACCACTAATGGTAATAATATTAGTAATAATAATATTACTAATAATAACCATAATTGTAATTATAATTATGTTACTTATAATAAATGGTAACTAATATTTATATTAATAATAGTAATAATAATAATGATAATTATTAGTCATTAAGTGATATTAATAATAACGTATATTAATAACATTAATTGATAATAATAACAACAACAACATTCATAATAATAACAGTGATGATAATAACAATGAATAACATAAAAATGTAAAAGTGTATACCCCTCTTTCTTTAAAATCTCTTCTAAAAACGAAATGCCCATGACGGGACTTGAACCCGTGGCCTCCCGCTCCCCTAAAACACTCATCACCACTTCTCTGTTTCTGTTTTTCCTGAAGTGATCATATCCCAATTTAACTTAAACCCGTTCTATTAACTGCTTTGTTCTTCCTCCTCCATCCTCAAAATCCATTGACCAAAAATCAATTTAATATCCATATATCTGAGTTATCTGATTTATTTATAACTTGTATTAAAATTAAAACCGTTTAACTATGTTGAATGCGTTTAACCAGATAAGAAAAAAAAAAAAAAAAAAGACAGCAGCATATACTGCTGTTCGACGAGCAGCAAAAAAAAAAATGAATTCGAGTTTAGGGCATTTTGAGACCTTGATGTCTAAAAGAAATATATTTTAAATCATCAATATAATGTAGTGGAATCATCAATTCAACTCAAATCGAAACCGAAAAATCGAATTTGATTCAAGAATAAAAGTTGACTTTTAAATGTAAAAACTTTGACTTCAAAATTCGACTTCAATTTAAGGAATTAGAACAAGAGAATTTGCAGATACTTTGAGAAGATGATTCCAAGTACAATTGCATTTTTACATTTGGAAGTTTTATTTGAATTTGATAAATGATTGTTTCACTTTTTCAAGAACATGAACTCAAGATCCAATTTAAAAATCTAGATTGTTTTAGATATAAATTATAACATGAATTAGGTGGTATTTCATTCCTAGAAACTTTCTGGATCATTAATTGATCCTAAAACATCACAATAAGTTCGAATTTTTGGATGAGCAAAACAGTTGACTTTTTGGTTTTCAACTTTGACTTCGAAATTTGAAGCTAATCGAATGAGTTAGAATTTGAAAACTTACAGGTAGTTCAAATGGTTGATTCCTAACCCAGTGACATTTCTGGATTTTGACAAATCATTCAAATTCAAAATTTTGCTAAAAAGAATAAGAACAGGGAACGGGTTCAGCTTCTCTTCAAATTAAATTCCATTTTCGATTTTTAATTTCCTAATTACTCAGCAAGGAATCAATAAGTGGATGATGTAGTTGTTTGAATGATTGCAGTAGAAATTTAGGGATTGATGGAATCGAATATATCACAGGTTGTATAGGAGAGAAGAAAAAAAAATATAAAGTTGAAAGTGATATGTTTTGATCCGTAATATATGTATATATATCCATATATATCCATGTTATAATCTGTATATATCTATCTAGATAATATATCTATATATCTCCATAACTGTACTTATATATAATAATCAATCTCATTAATAATTAAATCTATAATAATAATACTCTTAGTTTATAAATAATAATAAATAATAATAAAATGTTATAATAATATACTAGTAATAATAATATTATTATTATTATTAATGATAATAATAATAACATATAAAATTTACAACAATAATATTAATAATAATATTACTAATTATAATAATACATTAATATTATATAACCAATATCACATCTATATAATATCGATAATACTAATTTTGATATTAATATTGAAAATAATAATAATATTACTATAACAACTTATAATTTAAGTTTAATATATAATAATCTTACCTATTATTAATTATGTGATATTTAAGTATTACTTATATATATATAATAACATATATTGATTTAGTTATTACAAAACACACACACACACACACACACACATATATATATATAAATATATATATATATATATATATATATATATATATATATATATATATATATATATATATATATATATATATATATAAAATAATAGTTACACATAAGAATTATATATAATTTTATATGGCTTCATTTTAAGATACATTTAATTATTTTGTATCTTAATGTAAAATATTAGTTTACTTAACTTGTCGGTACCTGACATCTAAGTTACACCACATTCTCGCATTCATATTAAGTAAATTGAAAGCTAAAATAGTTATCTTAACAAAGTCACGAAAAAAAGAAAAAAAATATTGTAAAGTATGATTTGGAAATCAAACAGTAATTTCCACTAACTTTTGTCTAACTCTCGTTAAGTGACACTTTGTTCTCACATGTACATTACATTACCAATTATTTCGCATATTGTTAAAATGGAAATATTTCCCAAATTAGCGTGGACCTCACAACAGAGACCCGTAATCATATCATAATGTATCTGATAATTTAATTATTAGATGTTATCTTTTTAATTTCTGTTGATAAACATATATTGAAACTAATACATTTATGTAAAGTATTATCTATCAAATACTTTGTTAACGTTTTTAAGTCATATAATAATTTCATAACTTATTTTCATATCAATCAAAACGTTCAAAGTTTTGTTTACATTTCACAATTTATTAGACACACATATATATACATATTTACATATCTAATTACAAATAATTGTTCGTGAATCGTCGGGAATATTCAAAGGGTAAATGAATACATGAAACAGTTCAAAAGTTTTAAGATTCAATGTTATAGACTTTGCTTATCGTGGTCGAAATCAAACATGATTTAAGTTTAAATTTGGTTGGAAATTCCCGGGTCATCACAGTACCTACCCGTTAAAGAAATTTCGTCCCGAAATTTGAGTGAGGTGGTCATGGTTAACAATAAAAATGTTTTCATGACGAATATGAGTTGATAAATAGAGTTTTATTATTATTGAATAATATGGATAAAATGATTCAACTAATCGAAGCGTTTGAATAAAGTCATCACAAAAGATCGAGGTGAAGAAATGGAGATTTTCCATAACTTTTGACGTAGTCGTGATTGAATTCCGGAATTCAAGGGATTTAAAGAAAATCTTCGAAATCTAAAAGATTTGATTCTTCGGCGAGTAAGGAAATTAAGATCTCTATAATTAAATATGGTGTTCTACCTCATTACTCTGTCTGATATTTCCATTATCAATTAAACTCTTCCGTTCCATTAACCTCACCATTCCTATACTTTCTTCCTTAGTTCATACATCCAAAAGATTGTGAAAATGCTTAATCTCATTCTAATCTTTGATATTTTCCTAATTCTCATTTCTGTCATCCTTCTTTTCAATCTTCCTCTAGAAGAACCTGGTTACTTCTACTATTACCTTGGGGTGATACTATTCTTAATTATATCGTGTCTCTATATTGCTATTCGTATTAATATTCACGGTCTGTAATCTTCAGGTTGTTATTGGGCTTTATATTTTTCTCTTATATTTTGGATCTCTTTGCCTCTTTATTGTCTTCTCGATCTCTAGTAAGGCGAGTAACGGTCCCGAATTCGTAAGTATGGAGTTTCAAATGAACTTAATATTCTAAACAAGAAAGAACGTGATAGCACAATTTGATTTTTAAATTCATCATAATCACTGAGAATAGAACTATCAAGAATATGTTTTCTTGATTTGTTCAGAAGTTAAACAGAATGACAGAGTTATGTATCATGGCATATGATGACGTTATAATCTGTGAACCATCATGTCCCATTTAGAAACTCAGCATGACTTACTATAATATAATCACGTTGATCAAGTGTCATTATATTATACTAACTTATGCATCAGTTCCCAACATTACTTCAATAACATTCATATTTTAAGCTCGAAAGTTTACAGAATATAGAAACTAACAGTTTCTATATGATGTAACACTGATAGTACGAAGAGATTAATGATTTCAAATAAGATTAGTTATGAAAATATATTCAGAAATATCGAGGATATTTAAAACGGCAGATACGATAATATCTTTGAATATCTAAGATTAGAGGATGATGGAAACTATTGTCCGCGAGGGTTTAGAGTAAGGAGTAAGATATTCGCTAAAGACTTCAGCAGATATTGAATCATTTGAATTCTTTGAAGTCAAACTTATTCTTTGTGATTTGTCCACGGCTTTCTTCCTAGTTTCGCATAATCTGCTTTTCGGTACTAAATTTTCTATTGAATGTTTCCAATATAATGATACACAGGAAGCACGAGGAGGTATATAAGTTCGGACGAGAATATTTATAAAAATATCCTCAGAAATATCGAAGATATTGATAATGATATTTTGGAATTTCTAAGTTCGATGGTTGATGGAGAATGATTTTTCGCAAGATTTTATCATGACTTCGGAGCAAGATATTCTCTAAAGATTTCAACGGATCCAGAATTACCTGAATCCTTTGAATATAGGGTTTTGTCCTTGTATTTATCCTTGGTCTCCTTCATGGGTAGCTCAATCTGTTTTTCAATACCCAATTTTCTATCGAGAGTTCCTAACACTCCTTTCTTTATCATCAAACTTTTGGTCGTTTAGACCATCTACCATTTTTTTCTGTATTTAATGCTATGATATCTGAATCATCGGTTATTAATCCGAGGTGGTTTCAGGAAAATTGTGTTTTTAGATGATTAAACACTGATGGTAATATGGTGGAATATGAAAGGTTCCCTGGTAATAATAAAAGAGCACGCGTATATATCAACGTTATAATAAGGTTGTATCGTACTGAAAGTCGAAGTTGTCTTGTTGGAGCTGTGACAAAACTGGCTATCTCGAACAGCAGATGCAAAGTTATTTTCGGTAATAATAACGCTAAAGGAATTAGCACAGCTACGTGTTAAACGTTTACTCAGGTTCCGAGTGTTTTCAGGTGCATAATATGCATCAATCTTTTCTCCCATAAATGAAGTGCGGTTGGTTCATCCTCTCGATTGAGGTGTTTTCAAGAATCATGAAAGGTTTGAACGCAGAATGTAATCGTGAAGATACAAATCATGTTTAAGACGAAATCAAGTGGCAAACTTGAAGAAATGTTTAGTTTCATATGTTATAATCAATATTTTAATTCATTTTTAATTGTCCAATGTTATTAGTCCACAGTCGATAGTCCACAGTTGACAGTCCAATAATTCATATTCATATATAATTTAACATATAATATTCGAATTAATTAATACGTGTCGTGACCCGTATACGTCTCAGACTCGATCACAACTCAAAGTATATATATTATTATAGAATCAACCTCAACCCTGTATAGCTAACCCCCGCATTACTGCATATAGAGTGTCTATGGTTATTCCAAATAATATATATAGATGGGTCGATATGATATGTCAAAACCTTGTATACGTGTCCCGATATTTAAAGTGCGTAAAAATAAATAACAGAAATTAAATGACGATAAATAAAGTGCGTAAAGTAAATAACAGAAATTAAATGACGATAAATAAAATTGCGAGAATGCAAATTGTGATAATTAAATTGCGATAAATAAAGTTTAATCAGTTAGCTGGGAACAATTAGTTAGGAACAGTTAGCGTGGATTCTTAACAAAATTTCTCATAGTTAATTTATTTGTTTCTAACAAATTTTATTTTTGTCAAATGTTTTCTTCATTATGCCACTTGTTGGATTCTGATAAATCAAAATCCAACTATAAAATTGGATGAATATGGTTATTCTGTGGTGAACGGATTTGTATATCGGTGGATGTAAGTAGGATAGTATATGACTGTTGAAACAGATTCAAGAACGTACAATG
This sequence comes from Rutidosis leptorrhynchoides, assembly GCF_046630445.1. Taxonomy (NCBI): domain Eukaryota; kingdom Viridiplantae; phylum Streptophyta; class Magnoliopsida; order Asterales; family Asteraceae; genus Rutidosis; species Rutidosis leptorrhynchoides. The sequence goes on from NC_092343.1 coordinate 168,114,297, forward strand.
TAACTTATTAATGTGAAATTCAAATATTCCTCGGGTATTACCTACCCGTTAAAATAATTTCACCATTAACAGTTTGTACAAGAGAATTTTTAATTACCATCTTTATGAAAACATATCTACATCTATATTTTCTTCAGATGTATTCATGGATTTAATGAGTTAATATGATATTAAACTCATTCGATTTTCGGTTGGAACTAGAATAAATAATCTCTAAAACTTTAGAGATTACATATTCGCCATGTCGAACGAAGATAAATGAGGTAGGACGATATGTAGAACGAAGATCATACTCGAAGTACAGATAGTGATATTGAAGCATGGATTGTTGATGGTACTGGTGCTGTTACTGATGGTACTGTTGGTGCCGGTGATGTTGCTGAAGCTGGTACATTTTGCACCATATTCTCCGAATTGATTATTCGAGTGCAAAGTTCGTTGACTTATTACTCCAGGATGATTGTCGGTTGGAACGAGCGGATGAATAAAGTTCAGAATTGTGGATATAATATGATCTTGTCGAGTTACCCTGGAAATGAGACTGAAAATGGTGTCTCGAATAGGTTCACCGGTAAACGCTTCAGGTTCATTGCCAAGAGGTGAATTCGGTTGGTGGAAGGGATTGCCTTCTGCGCGTTTCCATTAATTAAGTCGACTACGAACCCATCAGATGAATTGATAATGGTTGATTGGTTGATTCATGCCGATGACGCTGTTTTCGGAGCTTAGGTGAACATCTATGTCGGAATAACTATCATAATAACTATCGGAATAGCTATCGGAATCTGAGGGACTCGAACTGGTTGCAGGATTCATCTCGTATGATCAGATGAAGGATTTTCGATAAGAAATAGATTATAGGATGTAGATTAGTACCCTGCAATACATAATTTACATATGCATATATAATACTAAAATTCCATAAGTTACGGAGGAATCTACGGAAGTTTTCAGGCAAAGTTACAGTAACAGATACGCTAAGATATGAAGTAGCAGATACGCTAAGATATGAATTTTGTCTATACACTATTCATGTAGTCAATGCAGTAAAACGTGTCTAGACTAAGAATGATAAGCAAGTGATTCTCTAAGAATGATAAGCAGGTAATTTTTGACACAAAATGATAAGTAAAACTTTTGACATGCAGACACGGTCGAAGTCCAGACTCATTAATGCATCCTAACGACTTATCAGTTAGACACACTAATGCAGACATGGTTCGCTAAGACCACCGCTCTGATACCAACTGAAAGGACCCGTCCTAATCCATCCGGACGTAGTCCACATCGATTACAAATGAATCACAATAGTTGATTACATCGCGAGGTACTTGACCTCTATATGATACATTTGTACAAAAATTGCATTCGTTTTTAAAAGACAAACTTTCATTTCATTGAAAGTTGACGACATGTATACCATTTCATAATACATCCAACTATAATTGACTTAATAATAATCTTGATGAACTCAACGACTTGAATGCAACGTCTTTTGAAATATGTCATGAATGATTCCAAGTAATATCTTTAAAACAAGCAATTGCACAGCGGAAGACTTCTTTCATACCCGAGAATAAACATGCTTTAAAGTGTCAACCAAAAGGTTGGTGAGTTCATTAGTTTAACATAAATAATCATTTAATAATTTTAATAGACCACAAGATTTCATATTTCTATTTCTCATAAACATACGTCCCATGCATAGAGACAAAAATATCATTCATATGGATTGAACACCTGGTAACCGACATTCACAATATACATATAAGAATATCCCCATCATTCCGGGATCCTCCTTCAGACATGATATAAATTTTGAAGTACTAAAGCATCCGGTACTTTGGATGGGGCTTGTTGGGCCCGATAGATCTATCTTTAGAGTTCGCGTCAATTAGGGTTTCTGTTCCCTAATTCTTAGATTACCAGACTTAATAAAAAGGGGCATATTCAGTTTCGATCATTCAACCATATAATGTAGTTTCGATTACTTGTGTCTATTCCGTAAAACATTTATAAAAGCGCATGCATTCTCAGTCCCAAAAATATATATTGCAAAAGCATTTAAAAAAGGAATAATGAAACTCACGCATATAAATATTATAAAACAGTTAATAAAGCATTTGCATGTATTCTCAGCCCAAAAATATAAAGAGTAAAAAGGGCAAATGAAACTCACCTAATGTATTTTGTAGTAAAAATACATATGACGACATTGAACAAGTGTAAGGATGGCCTCGGATTCACGAACCTATATTATTCATATATATATTAACACATATACTTGTAATCGAATGAATTTATTTATTATTAATGATATATTTGTTATATTAATAATTTATAAGCTTCATTATTTATTTATATATATATATATATATATATATATATATATATATATATATATATATATATATATATATATATATATATTTTCATTTTATATATGTAAATATATTAATATAGTTACGTTATGTAATTTAAATATATAAAATCTTTAGTTTTATACCTATAACCTTAACAATGTTATTAAAACTTTTTATTTTAGTAATCATAATTATTTATAGATAATACTGCTAATAACAATAATGATCATTTTAATAATAGTAAAATAATACTTTGGATAAAAATTTCTAGTACTTAATAACAATAACCATCTTATTACTAATTATATTTTTAGTAATAGTAATACTACTTAATAATAATACCACTAATGGTAATAATATTAGTAATAATAATATTACTAATAATAACCATAATTGTAATTATAATTATGTTACTTATAATAAATGGTAACTAATATTTATATTAATAATAGTAATAATAATAATGATAATTATTAGTCATTAAGTGATATTAATAATAACGTATATTAATAACATTAATTGATAATAATAATAACAACAACAACATTCATAATAATAACAGTGATGATAATAACAATGAATAACATAAAAATGTAAAAGTGTATACCCCTCTTTCTTTAAAATCTCTTCTAAAAACGAAATGCCCACGACGGGACTAGAACCCGTGGCCTCCCGCTCCCCTAAAACACTCATCACCACTTCTCCGTTTCTGTTTTTCCTGAAGTGATCCTATCCCAATTTAACTTAAACCCGTTCCATTAACTGCTTTGTTCTTCCTCCTCCATCCTCAAAATCCATTGACCAAAAATCAATTTAATATCCATATATCTGAGTTATCTGATTTATTTTTAACTTGTATTAAAATTAAAACCGTTTAACTATGTTGAATGTGTTTAACCAGATAAGAAAAAAAAATAAAAAAAAAGACAGCAGCATATATTGCTGTTCGACGAGCAGCAAAAAAAAAAAATGAATTCGAGTTTAGGGCATTTTGAGACCTTGATGTCTAAAAGAAATATATTTTAAATCATCAATATAATGTAGTGGAATCATCAATTCAACTCAAATCGAAACCGAAAAATCGAATTTGATTCAAGAATAAAAGTTGACTTTTAAATGTAAAAACTTTGACTTCAAAATTCGACTTCAATTTAAGGAATTAGAACAAGAGAATTTGCAGATACTTTGAGAAGATGATTCCAAGTACAATTGCATTTTTACATTTGGAAGTTTTATTTGAATTTGATAAATGATTGTTTCACTTTTTCAAGAACATGAACTCAAGATCCAATTTAAAAATCTAGATTGTTTTAGATATAAATTATAACATGAATTAGGTGGTATTTCATTCCTAGAAACCTTCTGGATCATTAATTGATCCTAAAACATCACAATAAGTTCGAATTTTTGGATGAGCAAAACAGTTGACTTTTTGGTTTTCAACTTTGACTTCGAAATTTGAAGCTAATCGAATGAGTTAGAATTTGAAAACTTACAGGTAGTTCAAATGGTTGATTCCTAACCCAGTGACATTTCTGGATTTTGACAAATCGTTCAAATTCAAAATTTTGCTAAAAAGAATAAGAACAGGTGTAACGACCCGGATTTTTCCGATCGTTTTACACTTATAAGATTAATATTTACATAAATTAAAACTTACCAACATGATAAGCAATCTAAATTGTTGAGATTTATGATTTTGAAAAGAGTTTTACATAACGTTTAACCGTCTAGTTTGACCGATGATATCACGAACTATACAATATATATTAATTATACGTTTGTGTATATATATGTATATATACATATTTAACATGATTTAAGGATGTTTAAATATCTCATTTTATATTAATAACAATAAGTTATAAGTATATTTTGAAACTACTAACTTAAGCTTTCAAAACGATAACTATACGTAACGTTATTTGACATAAATACTTACGACCTATAATGTTTATACATATATCGTATATATAATGTATTTAATCACTTTTAAAGACTTAAATACATAAAACAATATAAGTATATTCACAAAAGATAGCTATATTTGAATCCTCATTCCATTTTTCACAAGATTTCTATACGTATATCTAGAGTATATGTACTCGTATCATACCTAGCTTCTATACGTATTTACTATTGGTATATACACATCAAATCACCACCAACCAGCCCTTGTTCATGCCTTATGTATAAGGTAACTACTTTTGTTATTTAGTATGACAATTTCACATGATTAAAAGATCTTTTCACAAAATTACAAATTTATACACCTTTTACACCACCATAAATACATGCATCCATTTTTAATTTTTGGAACATCATTTCTCTAGCTAAACACACACACTTACTAGCCTCATGTATCTCTAAGAACTCCAGTAAAAATCCTCTCAAGAATCACCTTAAACACCACCATAAAAAGATCAACAAAAACACTACAAAAATACAACTTTCAATTCAAGTTTATGTCTTAAGTTGCTTCCAATCTTTCATCCAATTTCATCACTCTTTTGGTTCTAGGTTTTTACTCCTCTTTTACAGTAATCTTGTCCAAGTAACTTGAGGTAGTAACTTTGTTCATAACCTTATTCGATTCATATATATATATAGCTATCTTATTGTATGGTATACAATTTTAACAACAAAAACATAGTTTGAATGATTTCAAACTTGTTTGCAAACTAAATAGATCCTTCTAACTTAACTTTAAAATACTTCAAGACCTGTAATATAACTTAAATATATGCTAATTTAACAAGGTATAACTTGGTTTTTCAAAGAATACCTTAAAAAACTGTTTTTATGACGTCGGAGTGCAACCGGGGGCTGTTTTGGGTTGGATAATTAAAAACCATTTTGAACTTTGAATTGGAGGTTTATATTCTGGAAAAAATGATATTTCTTATGAATATGTTAACACATAAAAATTTCATGATTTAATTCATAGTATAAGTATTTTTAGAAAAATGGTCATTAAATGATGTTTTTGTAACAAAAATGATTAACTTCATAAGTTTCACCAAAATTTGACCTATGACCTATGATTTCGAATACAAACTAAGGTATTTACAGTTCATATTCTTAAAGAGGGACTCGATCCAAGGAAGTGGAAAGTTGAATCAACGAAAACGGAGTTGTAACGAAGAAATTATGACCAAAACAAAATCGGATATCCAAGACTAGTTTAGCCACGAAAATAATTGGAGAAAATTAAATAAATCACATCTTCCTAAAGTAACATGATATTTTATACATATGTACTCATAATTTAATTTTATATGGTTCAGGATCACCCGTAAACAGTACGAGAAGATTAATCATAAGATCCCATGATTGTACGCAACACGTCATTTGACAACACCGGTACTTTATGTACGCAACACGTCATTTGACAACACCGGTACCATGGGTCAAGATTAATCTCGACCAATACATATACGATGGGGGTTTTATTTATTTCATTGGGGGTTTATTAAACAACTAAATATGAACCATTAAAATTGAATTACTAACATCGGACTGTTAACTACGGACTAAGGAATTATTAAAAGTATTAAAAGTATTATAAGTATATATATGTGACGATTGTTTAAAAAGAAAAGGTATTGATATATTATATATGGATAGGTTCATGATATTAATCGGAGACCAAGTCGAAATTACATATCTTCAAGACAAAAGTGAGTATATAGTCCCACTTTTAAACTCTAAATATTTCGGGATGAGAATGCATGTATTTTATGTTTTACGCTATGGACACAAGTAACTGAAAAATATATTCTACGTTGAGTTGTACCACTGGCATACTTCCCTGTAGCTTGGTAACTAATATTTACAGCGGTATTGTAAACGCGAATCCTGTTGATAGATCTATCGGGCCTGACAACCCCAACCGGACTGGACGACCAGTATTCAACGGTTGCACAGTACTTCGTTTCGTGACTACACCTTGGTACGGTGTAGTAAGATTTCATAATAAAGGGAATATGCGACGTGATTAAATGTTAAGTATGGTTACCAAGTGCTCAACCACTTAGAATATTTTTATTAAAATGTTTATATATGAAATCTTGTGTTCCATTGTTATAACGCTGCTAGCATCAAACCTATATATCTCACCAACTTTATGTTGACGTTTTAAAGCATGTTATTCTCAGGTATGAATTAAGTCTTCCGCTGTGCATTAGCTCATGTTAAGGATACTACTTGGGACCTTTTAAGCCATGATACAAAGACGTTGCATTCGAGTCATTGGAGTTCAATAGAGAATATAAATAAGTAAATGACAGATTAGGTCATTTGGATATTATGAAATGTTAGACGAAAATGTCAAATATTGATGTAATGATAGTTTGCCTTTTAAGAATAAATGCAACGTTTGTAAAATGTATCATATAGAGGTCAAGTACCTCGCAATGTTATCATATGTTATTGTATTCGTCCCTATGGATTGGGTCGGGTCGTCTCATGTGGTATCAGAGCGTTGGTCTTAGCGAACCAGGCCTTGCATTAGTGTGTCTAACTGGTAGTTGTTAGGATGCATTAGTGAGTCTGGACTTTGACCGTGTCTACATGTCAAAAGTTTTGCTTATCATATCTAGTCGAAAATCATCTGCTTATCATCCTTAAGAATTGCCTGCTTAGTATTCTTAAGTCTAGACACGTCTTACTGCATTTGGTGCATCGATAGTGTATAGACAAAATTCGTATCCTAGCGTATCTGTTGCTATAGACATTGCCTGACGAATTTCAAAGATTCTCCGTAATTCACGGGATTTTGAGTATTATAAATACATATGTAAATTATGTATTGAAGAATACCAAACCCAACTCCTATAATCTATTCCAAACCAAAAATTCATTTCCCCGACTGTACAAGATGAACTCCGCGTCCAGTTCGAATTCCTCCGACTCCGACAGCTACGCTGATATGGATTTCCATTCGGGCTCCGAAGTCACTGGAATGGATCAACCAATTTCTCATCATCTATTCTGGATGAATTGGGGATGGGTTCGTAGTATACTAAATTATTGGAGACAAGAAGAAGGTGATCCCTTTCACCCACCGAATTGCCCCATTGGCGACGAACCTGAAGCACTTACCGGCGAACCTGTTCGAGAAACCATTTTCTCTCTCATTTCTCGAGTATCTCGTCACGATTATATCCTATCCCATATTTCGGATCTTGTTCATTCGCTCACTCCAACCGCCAATCATCCTGGTGTACTAGCAGAAATTAACGAACTTCGCGCTCGTGTGACGGCTTTGGAGAACACGGTGCGAAGGTTACAAACACCAGCAGCAGCACCAGCAGCATAACCAGTACCGTTAACAACATCAACCTCGCAATCTTCAGTACCAGTAGCATCATCGACGTCAACGACATCATCAGCATCAACACCAACCGTATCATTACCACCACCAACAATCACATCCGCACCACGTACCTCAACATCATCATCTGAACTTCGAATATGATCTTTGTTCTACATATCATTCTACACCGATTACCTCTTCTTTACGTATCGTTCTTCATTCGACATGACGATTATGTAATCTCTAATGTTTTGGAGATTATGTAATCTAGTAATAACGATAAATCAAATGAGTTGAATATTTTATTGACTCATTAAATTCATAGTTACCTCCGAAGAAAATATATATGCAAATATATTTTCATAAAGATTGTAATTAAAAATTTCATTCGTACAAACTGTTAATGATGAAAATATTTTAACGGGTGGGTAGTACCCAAGGAATATTTAGAATTCACATTAACAAGTTACACTGTACATTCTTCGAATCTGATTCAACGATCATTTATTATCCTACTTACAATTACCGATATACGTATCCGTTCACCCCAGATTAACCATTTCCATTTAAATTTCATATTTGGATTTTTACCTATCCGAATCCAACAAGTGGCATAATGAAGAAACATTGGCAAAATAAAAATTGTTAGAAACAGATGAATTAATTAATTGAAATTGTGATAGGATTACACGCTAACTGTTCCGGCTAACTGTTCCCAGCTAACTGATTAATATTTAATTTATCGCAATTTACATTCTTGCAATTTTAATTTCTGTACTTTACATACCGTCGGGACACATGTACAACAACACGTCGGATTAATTCTGAGACAACACGTTGTATAATGGGTCATGATATATATTTATTTATTTTACGCATTTTAAATAACGGGACACGTATACAAGGTTTCGACTTATCATATTGATCCATCTATATATATATTTCGGAACAACCATAGACACTCTATATGTGAAGGTGGGAGTTGGCTATACAGGGTCGGAGTTGATTCCAAAATATATATATACTTTGAGTTGTGATCGACACCGAGACCAGTACACGGGTCACGATACGTATTAAGTAATTCGAATATTATATATTTAGTTCATATATGAATTTATTGAACCATTGGACAATCGGACTATTGGACTGCTAACTTTGGACAATTAAAAATGAGTTAAAATGATGATTATTACATATGAAACTAAACAATCCTTCAAGTTTGCCACTTGATTCTATTTTAAACCTCATTTGTATCTTGACGATTACAATTCGCATTCACAACTTTTCATGATTCTTGAAAACATCTCGATCGAGAAGTTCAACCAGCCGCACCTCGTCTACGGAATAAAGATTTATGCATACAGTTATGCACCTAAAAATTTTTGAACTCGAAGTTATAGTTAAAACGTATCCGCATCGAATTCCTTATCATCCATTAGCAAAAACAATCACGCGATTCCTTTTCAATTAACTAATTTTGTCACAGCTCCACTTCGATATCTCAGTAAGACTACTCTTATTACAATCTCGATATATATATATACGTTGTTCTTTCACCATCGTTACCGGAGAACCTTTTATATTCCATCATATTACCATCAGCGTTTAATCATCTAAAAATACAATTCTCCTTAAACCATCTTGGTTTGATAACCAATGACCCAGATCCGATAACTTTGAAAATACTGACGAAGCAGCATGTTGTAGAAGGTCTTAATGACCAAATGTTGATGATAAAAGAAGGAAGTGTTAGGAACGCTCGATAGAAAATTGGTACTGAAAACCGAATTGAACAAACCATGAAGGAGACTCTGAACAAGTTACAAGGACTAAACTTGTACATAAAGAATTATGACGATTCTGTAGCAAACACCTTGCTTCTGAATCTAAACCCTTACGGGTCAATCTTCATCATCATCCTTCGACATTAGAAATTCCAAGATATTATCATATCTTTCATTATAAATATCCTCAATATTTCTGAAGATATTTTCACCACTATCCTTATCTGAAATCATTTATCTCTCTGTAATATCTGCGTTACAATATAAAGGAAACTGTGTTAGTTTCTAAATCCTTCAAGTTTAAAATAGGAATGTTCTGAAGCAGTGTTGGGAACTGATGCATGAACTAGTATAATATAATGAAACTTGATCAACTTCATTATATTACAGTAAGTCATGTTAAGTTTCTAATGGAATATGATGATTCACAGTACCGTCATCATGTGCCATGTTACACGACTTTTACATTCTATCCAATTCCGAAACATATTAAGAACAAATCATCTTGATAGTTCTATTTTCCTGGATATTCTGGTAATTTGACAAATCAAAATCGTGCCATTACCATTCCTTTCTTAGAGCATTAGCTATGTTCATTCGGAATTTTATACCTACGAATTTCGAACTATTGATCGCTTGACTCAAGGACGGGAAGAAGAAACGAAGGGACAAAGTCCCAAAATAGAAATTGGGGTATAGATTACAGCAAATAGGAGAGAGTATTAACTATGGATGACAATGATTATGGAAAACAGAAGCAGGAGCATCGAAATATAAGGAAAGATATCAAACCCAATAACCACCCAGAAACTACAAACCGTGTGTATCAATACGTATGGCGACGTAAAGACACGGGAGAATTAGAAACATTATAATTCCAAGAAAATCATAAAAGTGAATAGATTCTTCTAGCGGTAGATGAAAGAGAAGAATGAAAGATATGAAAGTTAGAAGTATAACAAAAATCAGAACGGGATGAAGCATTTTAAAGGATACCTTAAGGTATGAATTAGAGGAGGAAGAGTAAGAGATGTGAGGTATGGAAGTAAGAAAGGGAAGGAGGTGGATTTATAGTGAAATATCTGACAAAGAAATCGAAACAGATTATCGCATTAAATCAAAGGAGATCCTGTTTTCTAAATCATCGAAGAACCAAATCTTATTACATAAGATTTTCTTTAAATCCCTTAAATTCTGGAAATCAATCCTAATCTCGACATCGGTTAAAACAATTCTATATTCACTCATTTCATTCTTTTGTGATAGCTTCACTCGTTTGCTTCACATGACCGAATCGTTTTATCCATATCTTCCAATGATGATAAAACTCTATTAATACCTCATATTCGTCATGAAAACATTCCTATTGTTATTTATGACAACCTCTACCAAATTTCGGGACGAAATTTCTTTAACGGGTGGGTACTGTAACGACCCGGATTTTTCCGATCGTTTTACACTTATAAGATTAATATTTACATAAATTAAAACTTTCCAACATGATAAGCAATCTAAATTGTTGAGATTTATGATTTTGAAAAGAGTTTTACATAACGTTTAACCGTCTAGTTTGACCGATGATATCACGAACTATACAATATATATTAATTATACGTTTGTGTATATATATGTATATATACATATTTAACATGATTTAAGGATGTTTAAATATCTCATTTTATATTAATAACAATAAGTTATAAGTATATTTTGAAACTACTAACTTAAGCTTTCAAAACGATAACTATACGTAACGTTATTTGACATAAATACTTACGACCTATAATGTTTATACATATATCGTATATATAATGTATTTAATCACTTTTAAAGACTTAAATACATAAAACAATATAAGTATATTCACAAAAGATAGCTATATTTGAATCCTCATTCCATTTTTCACAAGATTTCTATACGTATATCTAGAGTATATGTACTCGTATCATACCTAGCTTCTATACGTATTTACTATTGGTATATACACATCAAATCACCACCAACCAGCCCTTGTTCATGCCTTATGTATAAGGTAACTACTTTTGTTATTTAGTATGACAATTTCACATGATTAAAAGATCTTTTCACAAAATTACAAATTTATACACCTTTTACACCACCATAAATACATGCATCCATTTTCAATTTTTGGAACATCATTTCTCTAGCTAAACACACACACTTACTAGCCTCATGTATCTCTAAGAACTCCAGTAAAAATCCTCTCAAGAATCACCTTAAACACCACCATAAAAAGATCAACAAAAACACTACAAAAATACAACTTTCAATTCAAGTTTATGTCTTAAGTTGCTTCCAATCTTTCATCCAATTTCATCACTCTTTTGGTTCTAGGTTTTTACTCCTCTTTTACAGTAATCTTGTCCAAGTAACTTGAGGTAGTAACTTTGTTCATAACCTTATTCGATTCATATATATATAGCTATCTTATTGTATGGTATACAATTTTAACAACAAAAACATAGTTTGAATGATTTCAAACTTGTTTGCAAACTAAATAGATCCTTCTAACTTAACTTTAAAATACTTCAAGACCTGTAATATAACTTAAATATATGCTAATTTAACAAGGTATAACTTGGTTTTTCAAAGAATACCTTAAAAAACTGTTTTTATGACGTCGGAGTGCAACCGGGGGCTGTTTTGGGTTGGATAATTAAAAACCATTTTGAACTTTGAATTGGAGGTTTATATTCTGGAAAAATGATATTTCTTATGAATATGTTAACACATAAAAATTTCATGATTTAATTCATAGTATAAGTATTTTTAGAAAAATGGTCATTAAATGATGTTTTTGTAACAAAAATGATTAACTTCATAAGTTTCACCAAAATTTGACCTATGACCTATGATTTCGAATACAAACTAAGGTATTTACAGTTCATATTCTTAAAGAGGGACTCGATCCAAGGAAGTGGAAAGTTGAATCAACGAAAACGGAGTTGTAACGAAGAAATTATGACCAAAACAAAATCGGATATCCAAGACTAGTTTAGCCACGAAAATAATTGGAGAAAATTAAATAAATCACATCTTCCTAAAGTAACATGATATTTTATACATATGTACTCATAATTTAATTTTATATGGTTCAGGATCACCCGTAAACAGTACGAGAAGATTAATCATAAGATCCCATGATTGTACGCAACACGTCATTTGACAACACCGGTACTTTATGTACGCAACACGTCATTTGACAACACCGGTACCATGGGTCAAGATTAATCTCGACCAATACATATACGATGGGGGTTTTATTTATTTCATTGGGGGTTTATTAAACAACTAAATATGAACCATTAAAATTGAATTACTAACATCGGACTGTTAACTACGGACTAAGGAATTATTAAAAGTATTAAAAGTATTATAAGTATATATATGTGACGATTGTTTAAAAAGAAAAGGTATTGATATATTATATATGGATAGGTTCATGATATTAATCGGAGACCAAGTCGAAATTACATATCTTCAAGACAAAAGTGAGTATATAGTCCCACTTTTAAACTCTAAATATTTCGGGATGAGAATGCATGTATTTTATGTTTTACGCTATGGACACAAGTAACTGAAAAATATATTCTACGTTGAGTTGTACCACTGGCATACTTCCCTGTAGCTTGGTAACTAATATTTACAGCGGTATTGTAAACGCGAATCCTGTTGATAGATCTATCGGGCCTGACAACCCCAACCGGACTGGACGACCAGTATTCAACGGTTGCACAGTACTTCGTTTCGTGACTACACCTTGGTACGGTGTAGTAAGATTTCATAATAAAGGGAATATGCGACGTGATTAAATGTTAAGTATGGTTACCAAGTGCTCAACCACTTAGAATATTTTTATTAAAATGTTTATATATGAAATCTTGTGTTCCATTGTTATAACGCTGCTAGCATCAAACCTATATATCTCACCAACTTTATGTTGACGTTTTAAAGCATGTTATTCTCAGGTATGAATTAAGTCTTCCGCTGTGCATTAGCTCATGTTAAGGATACTACTTGGGACCTTTTAAGCCATGATACAAAGACGTTGCATTCGAGTCATTGGAGTTCAATAGAGAATATAAATAAGTAAATGACAGATTAGGTCATTTGGATATTATGAAATGTTAGACGAAAATGTCAAATATTGATGTAATGATAGTTTGCCTTTTAAGAATAAATGCAACGTTTGTAAAATGTATCATATAGAGGTCAAGTACCTCGCAATGTTATCATATGTTATTGTATTCGTCCCTATGGATTGGGTCGGGTCGTCTCAACAGGGAACGGGTTCAGCTTCTCTTCAAATTAAATTCCATTTTCGATTTTTAATTTCCTAATTACTCAGCAAGGAATCAATAAGTGGATGATGTAGGTGTTTGAATGATTGCAGTAGAAATTTAGGGATTGATGGAATCGAATATATCACAGGTTGTATAGGAGAGAAGAAAAAAAAATATAAAGTTGAAAGTGATATGTTTTGATCCGTAATATATGTATATATATCCATATATATCCATGTTATAATCTGTATATATCTATCTAGATAATATATCTATATATCTCCATAACTGTACTTATATATATAATAATCAATCTCATTAATAATTAAATCTATAATAATAATACTCTTAGTTTATAAATAATAATAAATAATAATAAAATGTTATAATAATATACTAGTAATAATAATATTATTATTATTAATGATAATAATAATAACATATAAAATTTACAACAATAATATTAATAATAATATTACTAATTATAATAATACATTAATATTATATAACCAATATCACATCTATATAATATCGATAATACTAATTTTGATATTAATATTGAAAATAATAATAATATTACTATAACAACTTATAATTTAAGTTTAATATATAATAATCTTACCTATTATTAATTATGTGATATTTAAGTATTACTTATATATATATAATAACATATATTGATTTAGTTATTACAAAACACACACACACACACACACATATATATATATATATATATATATATATATATATATATATATATATATATATATATATATATATATATATAAATAATAGTTACACATAAGAATTATATATAATTTTATATGGCTTCATTTTAAGATACATTTAATTATTTTGTATCTTAATGTAAAATATTAGTTTACTTAACTTGTCGGTACCTGACATCTAAGTTACACCACATTCTCGCATTCATATTAAGTAAATTGAAAGCTAAAATAGTTATCTTAACAAAGTCACGAAAAAAAGAAAAAAAATATCGTAAAGTATGATTTGGAAATCAAACAGTAATTTCCACTAACTTTTGTCTAACTCTCGTTAAGTGACACTTTGTTCTCACATGTACATTACATTACCAATTATTCCGCATATTGTTAAAATGGAAATATTTCCCAAATTAGCGTGGACCTCACAACAGAGACCCGTAATCATATCATAATGTATCTGATAATTTAATTATTAGATGTTATCTTTTTAATTTCTGTTGATAAACATATATTGAAACTAATACGTTTATGTAAAGTATTATCTATCAAATACTTTGTTAACGTTTTTAAGTCATATAATAATTTCATAACTTATTTTCATATCAATCAAAACGTTCAAAGTTTTGTTTACATTTCACAATTTATTAGACACACATATATATACATATTTACATATCTAATTACAAATAATTGTTCGTGAATCGTCGAGAATATTCAAAGGGTAAATGAATACATGAAACAGTTCAAAAGTTTTAAGATTCAATGTTATAGACTTTGCTTATCGTGGTCGAAATCAAACATGATTTAAGTTTAAATTTGGTTGGAAATTCCCGGGTCATCACAGATTCCGACGAGAATTCCGATGATGTTATAGAAATTACCCCAACTGAATTTAAAAAGGCAAAATAAAATAATAAGGGAAAGGGCATAAAAATAGAGAAATCTAATTCCAACCCCGATGAACTTTATATGTATCGTCAACCCCCGAAGTCCTTAAGTTGTAACAATGACCCGGGAACCTCTAAACCACCAGGTTTTTCTAAACCAATGTGGACAACGACGGCTCGTATTAGGGGAACATCATATATCCCTAGAAACTTGGCAAAACGAACCAAAACCGAACAAGAAGAAACAGGCGAGTCGGAATAAGATAGTTGTATTTGTGTGGTGTAATATATGTAATATAGTGTGCTTATGCTTTATGATATATGTAAAAATTGCTTGTATTAATAAGTATTTTTTTTATGAATCTAACTCTTGTCTATTTTATAGTATAAAAACACAAAATGGATAGACAACCCAATATTTTAAGAGACCTACCCGGAGACATGATTGATGAAATCTTGTCTAGAGTCGGTCAGAATTCCTCGGCACAACTATTTAAGGCGAGATCAGTTTGTAAGACATTCGAAGAACGTTCCAAGAATGCCTTGGTTTATAAAAGGCTTTCGTTCGAAAGATGGGGGATATCACATTGGGAAATCCATAAGTTACGATGTGTTTACTTTGACGCATATATTGCGGGGAACCCAAATGCTATTTTACGCAATGGGTTAAGAAATTATTTTGACTCAGTATATCCGAATATAGGACTTCGTGATTTAGAAAAAGCGGCTAACATGCAACATAAAGAAGCATGTTAAGCTTACGGGTTAGTAATGTTCGCTTCTCACCAAAGTGAGAACAAGAACATCGGGCTACAACTATTAAACAAAACGTTCCCACAAGTGACGGAGTCGGTAATTGGGGTAAGAAATGAGGTTTTTAGGTTATTACGAGACTGTTGGTCATTACGTAACCCTCGTCCCTTTGACGACGTTACAACACGCTGTCTTATCAACGGCCATAACGGTTATGTTCCACAAGACCAAGGATGGGAAGTAGTCCTAGTAAAACCAGAATGCATGACTTGTTTCTGGACGTATGAATTACGTATCTTTGTTGCCTTTGCTGAACGACTTGTGTACTAGCTAGAATTATCTTCACAACTATCTTGTATCAAAGTTATTGTGTGCTATATTTCATGCTTTATGTAAAATAAGCGGTATTGTAAGTTTGTAAAATATTGTATAAAAGTTTGAACGCGAAATATTATTACAATCAGTTTTTCATATAGAATTGCAGTAGTTGAATTGTATATTAGCTACTAAGTATGAACTTAACGGGTAGGTACTACCCGAATTTAAACTTATAAAACGCTAATATGAAGAAAAAGCTTTTATAAATGAGTTCATATTATGCTACAAAATACTATTAACTACCCTTAATATTCTGTATGATTAACTTGTTCCATTTGACTATTTTGAAGGAAATGGCACCGACTACTCGACCCACCGTGAATATGAATGAAGAGGAATTCCGTACTTTTCTAGCTTCAAACATAGCCGCAGTACAGGCTGCGCTACATACCAACAATAACCTTGGATCTGGCAGTACAGGAAATCGTGTAGGATGCACCTACAAAGAATTCACTGTCTGCAAACCTTTGGAATTTGATGGAACCGAAGGACCGATCGAATTGAAACGGTGGACCGAGAAGGTCGAATCGGTGTTTGCCATAAGTAAGTGTACTGAAGAGGACAAAGTGAAGTACGCTACACATACCTTCACAGGTTCTGCGTTAACATGGTGGAATACCTATCTAGAGCAAGTGGGACAAGATGATGCGTACGCACTACCGTAGTCAGCATTCAAGCACTTGATGAACGAGAAGTACCGTCCCAGAACTGAGGTCAATAAGCTCAATACAGAACTTAGAGGGTTACGAACCCAAGGATTTGATATTACCACGTACGAAAGACGATTCACAGAATTGTGCCTATTGTGTCCGGGAGCATTCGAAGATGAGGAAGAGAAGATCGACGCGTTTGTGAAAGGATTACCGGAAAGAATCCAAGAAGATATAAGTTCACACGAGCCCGCCTCCATACAACAGGCATGTAGAATGGCTCACAAACTAGTGAACCAGATTGAAGAAAGAATTAAAGAACAGACTGCTGAAGAGGCCAATGTGAAGCAAGTCAAAAGAAAGTGGGAGGAAAATGGTGATAAGAATCACCAATACAACAACAACAGCAATTACAACAATAATCGCAACAATTATCCCAACAATCGCAACATCAATCGCAACTACAACAAACGGCCCAACAACAACAACAACAACAACAGCAACTACAACAATCATCCCAACAACAAGAATAACCGCAACAACAACAACAATCAGAAGCAGCTATGCCAAAGGTGTGAAAAGTATCACTCGGGGTTCTGCACCAAATTTTGCAACAAGTGTAAAAGAAATGGTCATAGCGCGGCGAAGTGTGAGGTCTACGGACCAGGGGTTAATAGAACGAAAGGAACAAATGGTGTCGGAACGAGTAATGGCGGAGCAAGTAGTGTCGGAGCAAGTTATGCCAATGTAGTTTGTTATAAATGTGAAAAACCGGGCCACATTATTAGAAATTGCCCGAACCAGGAGAACATGAATGGACAAGGCCGCGGAAGAGTTTTCAATATTAATACGACAGAGGCACAGGAAGACCCGGAGCTTGTTACGGGTACGTTTCTTATTGACAATAAATCTGCTTACGTTTTATTTGATTCGGGTGCGGATAGAAGCTATATGAGTAGAGATTTTTGTGCTAAATTAAGTTGTCCATTGACGCCTTTGGATAGTAAATTTTTACTCGAATTAGCAAATGGTAAATTAATTTCAGCAGATAATATATGTCGGAATCGAGAAATTAAACTGGTTAGCGAAACATTTAAGATTGATTTGATACCAGTAGAGTTAGGGAGTTTTGATGTGATAATCGGTATGGACTGGTTGAAAGAAGTGAAAGCAGAGATCGTTTGTTACAAAAATGCAATTCGCATTATACGAGAAAAAGGAAAACCCTTAATGGTGTACGGAGAAAAGGGCAACACGAAGCTACATATTATTAGTAATTTGAAGGCACAAAAACTAATAAGAAAAGGTTGCTATGCTGTTCTAGCACACGTCGAGAAAGAACAAACTGAAGAAAAGAGCATCAATGATGTTCCCATTGCAAAAGAATTTCCCGATGTATTTTCGAAAGAATTACCGGGATTACCCCCACAGCGATCCGTTGAATTTCAAATAGATCTTGTACCAGGAGCTGCACCAATAGCTCGTGCTCCTTACAGACTCGCACCCAGCGAGATGAAAGAACTGCAAAGCCAATTACAAGAACTTTTAGAGCGTGGTTTCATTCGACCAAGCACATCACCGTGGGGAGCTCCTATTTTGTTTGTCAAGAAGAAAGATGGTACATTCAGGTTGTGTATCGACTACCGAGAGTTGAACAAACTTACCATCAAGAACCGCTACCCACTACTGAGAATCGACGACTTATTTGATCAACTACAAGGCTCGTCTGTTTATTTAAAGATTGACTTTCGTTCCGGGTATCATCAAATGCGGGTGAAAGAAGATGATATTCCAAAGACTGTTTTCAGAACACGTTACGGTCATTACGAGTTTATGGTCATGCCGTTTGGTTTAACTAATGCACCAGCTGTGTTCATGGACCTTATGAACCGAGTGTGTGAACCATACCTTGACAAGTTTGTCATTGTTTTCATTGATGACATACTTATTTACTCAAAGAATGACCAAGAACACAGTGAACATTTGAGAAAGGTGTTAGAAGTATTGAGGAAGGAAGAATTGTACGCTAAGTTTTCAAAGTGTGCATTTTAGTTGGAAGAAGTTCAATTCCTCGGTCACATAGTGAACAAAGAAGGTATTAAGGTGGATCCGGCAAAGATAGAAACTGTTGAAAAGTGGGAAACCCCGAAAACTCCGAAACACATACGCCAGTTTTTAGGACTAGCTGGTTACTACAGAAGGTTCATCCAAGACTTTTCCAGAATAGCAAAACCCTTGACTGCATTAACGCATAAAGGGAAGAAATTTGAATGGAATGATGAACAAGAGAAAGCGTTTCAGTTATTGAAGAAAAAGCTAACTACGGCACCTATATTGTCATTGCCTGAAGGGAATGATGATTTTGTGATTTATTGTGACGCATCAAAGCAAGGTCTCGGTTGTGTATTAATGCAACGAACGAAGGTGATTGCTTATGCGTCTAGACAATTGAAGATTCACGAACAAAATTATACGACGCATGATTTGGAATTAGGCGCGGTTGTTTTTGCATTAAAGACTTGGAGGCACTACTTATATGGGGTCAAAAGTATTATATATACCGACCACAAAAGTCTTCAACACATATTTAATCAGAAACAACTGAATATGAGGCAGCGTAGGTGGATTGAATTATTGAATGATTACGACTTTGAGATTCGTTACCACCCAGGGAAGGCAAATGTGGTAGCCGATGCCTTGAGCAGGAAGGACAGAGAACCCATTCGAGTAAAATCTATGAATATAATGATTCATAATAACCTTACTACTCAAATAAAGGAGGAGCAACAAGGAGTTTTAAAAGAGGGAAATTTAAAGGATGAAATACCCAAGGGATCGGAGAAGCATCTTAATATTCGGGAAGACGGAACCCGGTATAGGGCTGAAAGGATTTGGGTACCAAAATTTGGAGATATGAGAGAAATGGTACTTAGAGAAGCTCATAAAACCAGATACTCAATACATCCTGGAACGGGGAAGATGTACAAGGATCTCAAGAAACATTTTTGGTGGCCGGGTATGAAAGCCGATGTTGCTAAATACGTAGGAGAATGTTTGACGTGTTCTAAGGTCAAAGCTGAGCATCAGAAACCATCAGGTCTACTTCAACAACCCGAAATCCCGGAATGGAAATGGGAAAACATTACCATGGACTTCATCACTAAATTGCCAAGGACTGCAAGTGGTTTTGATACTATTTGGGTAATAGTTGATCGTCTCACCAAATCAGCACACTTCCTGCCAATAAGAGAAGATGACAAGATGGAGAAGTTAGCACGACTGTATTTGAAGGAAGTCGTCTCCAGACATGGAATACCAATCTCTATTATCTCTGATAGGGATGGCAGATTTATTTCAAGATTCTGGCAGACATTACAGCAAGCATTAGGAACTCGTCTAGACATGAGTACTGCCTATCATCCACAAACTGATGGGCAGAGCGAAAGGACGATACAAACGCTTGAAGACATGCTACGAGCATGTGTTATTGATTTCGGAAACAGTTGGGATCGACATCTACCATTAGCAGAATTTTCCTACAACAACAGCTACCATTCAAGCATTGAGATGGCGCCGTTTGAAGCACTTTATGGTAGAAAGTGCAGGTCTCCGATTTGTTGGAGTGAAGTGGGGGATAGACAGATTACGGGTCCGGAGATTATACAAGAAACTACCGAGAAGATCATCCAAATTCAACAACGGTTAAAAACCGCCCAAAGTCGACAAAAGAGCTACGCTGACATTAAAAGAAAAGATATAGAATTTGAAATTGGAGAGATGGTCATGCTTAAAGTTTCACCTTGGAAAGGCGTTGTTCGATTTGGTAAACGAGGGAAATTAAATCCAAGGTATATTGGACCATTCAAGATTATTGATCGTGTCGGACCAGTAGCTTACCGACTTGAGTTACCTCAACAACTCGCGGCTGTACATAACACTTTCCACGTCTTGAATTTGAAGAAATGTTTTGCTAAAGAAGATCTCACTATTCCGTTAGATGAAATCCAAATCAACGAAAAACTTCAATTCATCGAAGAACCCGTCGAAATAATGGATCGTGAGGTTAAAAGACTTAAGCAAAACAAGATACCGATTGTTAAGGTTCGATGGAATGCTCGTAGAGGACCCGAGTTCACCTGGGAGCGTGAAGATCAGATGAAGAAGAAATACCCACATTTATTTCCAGAAGATACGTCAACACCTCCAACTGCTTAAAATTTCGGGACGAAATTTATTTAACGGGTAGGTACTTTAGTGACCCGAACTTTTCCATATTTATATATATATTAAATGAAATTGTAATTTACATGATTAATTGTTTCCAACATGTTAAGCAATCAAACTTGTTAAGACTTGATTAATTGAAATATGTTTCATATAGACAATTGACCACCCAAGTTGACCGGCGATTCACGAACGTTAAAACTTGTAAAAACGACATGACGATATATATATGGATATACATATGGTTAACATGAGATTATGATAAGTAAGTATCTCCATAAGTATATTAACAATGAGTTATATACATATAAACAAGACTACTAACTTAAGGATTTCGAAACGAGACATATATGTAACGATTATCGTTGTAACGACATTTAAATGTATATATATCATATTAAGATATATTAATATATCATAATATCATGATAATATAATAATTTAACATCTCATTAGATATAATAAACAATGGGTTAACAACATTAATTGAGATCGTTAACTTAAAGGTTTCAAAACAACACTTACATGTAACGACTAACGATGACATAACGACTCAGTTAAAATGTATATACATGTAGTGTATTTAGATGTATTAAAATACTTTTGGAAGACTTCAAGACATATATCAAAACACTCATACTTAACGAAAATGGTTACAGTTACTTTTCCATTCTTTTCTTTCATCAAGAATTCTAGTCGTATTCTTACCCGTATTATACACAGCTTCAAAACGTACTTACTATGAGTATATACTAATAGGAACTAGCATGGAATTCCACTCTTGATTATGTAATGTATGACTAATCAATTTTAACTTCTACCATGAGCTAGTCAACTAACTAGAACTCCTTTTAACCCCACTCACCACTCACCAATTACCACTCATCATTCACTCCATTTCACTTCCAATTCTCTTTCTAATTCTCTCTCAACACACACACACTATTATGAACGTATTTTTCCAGTAGTTAATCATCATCTTCATCAAAAATCACTTCAAGAATCAAGCTATAATCATCATAGGAAGAACACTTCAAGAACACTTCAAAAATCCCTTCAAGTTTACTAATTTACTTCCAAGCTTTCTAATCCATTCCAAGTAATCATCTAAGATCAAGAAACCTTTGTTATATACAGTAGGTTATCTTTCTTATTCAAGGTAATATTCATATTCAAACTTTGATTCAATTTCTATAACTATAAACTATCTTAATTCGAGTAAAAATCTTACTTGAACTTGTTTTTGTGTCATGATCCTACTTCAAGAACTTTCAAGCCATCCAAGATCCTTTGAAGCTAGATCATTTCTTGTCACTTCCAGTAGGTTTACCTACTAAACTTGAGGTAGTAATGATGTTCATAACATCATTCGATTCATATATATAAAACTATCTTATTCGAAGGTTTAAACTCGTAATCACTAGAACATAGTTTAGTTAATTCTAAACTTGTTCGCAAACAAAAGTTAATCCTTCTAACTTGACTTTTAAAATTAACTACACACATGTTCTATATCTATATGATATGCTAACTTAATGATTTAAAACCTGAAAACACGAAAAACACCGTAAAACCGGATTTACGCCGTCGTAGTAACACCGCGGGCTGTTTTGGGTTAGTTAATAAAAAACTATGATAAACTTTGATTTAAAAGTTGTTATTCTGAGAAAATAATTTTTATTATGAACATGAAACTATATCCAAAAATTATGGTTAAACTCAAAGTGGAAGTATGTTTTCTAAAATGGTCATCTAGACGTCGTTCTTTCGACTGAAATGACTACCTTTACAAAAACGACTTGTAACTTATTTTTCTGACTATAAACCTATAATTTTCTGTTTAGATTCATAAAATATAGTTCAATATGAAACCATAGCAATTTGATTCACTCAAAACGGATTTAAAATGAAGAAGTTATGAGTAAAACAAGATTGGATAATTTTTCTCATTTTAGCTACGTGAAAATTGGTAACAAATCTATTCCAACCATAACTTAATCAACTTGTATTGTATATTATGTAATCTTGAGATACCATAGACACGTATACAATGTTTCAACCTATCATGTCGACACATCTATATATATTTCGGAACAACCATAGACACTCTATATGTGAATGTTGGAGTTAGCTATACAGGGTTGAGGTTGATTCCAAAATATATATAGTTTGAGTTGTGATCAATACTGAGATACGTATACACGGGGTCGTGGATTGATTCAAGATAATATTTATCGATTTATTTCTGTACATCTAACTGTGGACAACTAGTTGTAGGTTACTAACGAGGACAGCTGACTTAATAAACTTAAAACATCAAAATATATTAAAAGTGTTGTAAATATATTTTAAACATACTTTAATATATATGTATATATTGTTATAGGTTCGTGAATCAACCAGTGGTCAAGTCTTACTTCCCGACGAAGTGAAAATCTGTGAAAGTGAGTTATAGTCCCACTTTTAAAATCTAATATTTTTGGGATGAGAATACATGCAGGTTTTATAAATGATTTACAAAATAGACACAAGTACGTGAAACTACATTCTATGGTTGAATTATCGAAATCAAATATGCGCCTTTTTATTAAGTCTGGTAATCTAAGAATTAGGGAACAGACACCCTAATTGAAGCGAATCCTAAAGATAGATCTATTGGGCCTAACAAACCCCATCCAAAGTACCGGATGCTTTAGTACTTCAAAATTTATATCATATCCGAAGGGTGTCCCGGAATGATGGGGATATTCTTATATATATGCATCTTGTTAATGTCGGTTACCAGGTGTTCACCATATGAATGATTTTTATCTCTATGTATGGGATGTGTATTGAAATATCAAATCTTGTGGTCTATTATTATGATTTGATATATATAGGTTAAACCTATAACTCACCAACATTTTTGTTGACGTTTTAAGCATGTTTATTCTCAGGTGATTATTAAGAGCTTCCGCTGTCACATACTTAAATAAGGACGAGATTTGGAGTCCATGCTTGTATGATATTGTGTATAAACTGCATTCAAGAAACTTATTTTGTTGTAACATATTTGTATTGTAAACCATTATGTAATGGTCGTGTGTAAATAGGATATCTTAGATTATCATTATTTGATAATCTACGTAAAGCTTTTTAAACCTTTATTGATGAAATAAAGGTTATGGTTTGTTTTAAAATGAATGCAGTCTTTGAAAAACGTCTCATATAGAGGTCAAAACCTCGCAACGAAATCAATTAATATGGAATGTTTTTAATCAATAAGAACGGGACATTTCAAGTTAGCACGACTGTATTTGAAAGAAGTCGTCTCCAGACATGGAATACCAATCTCTATTATCTCTGATAGGGATGGCAGATTTATTTCAAGATTCTGACAGACATTACAGCAAGCATTAGGAACTCGTCTAGACATGAGTACTGCCTATCATCCACAAACTGATGGGCAGAGCGAAAGGACGATACAAACGCTTGAAGACATGCTACGAGCATGTGTTATTGATTTCGGAAACAGTTGGGATCGACATCTACCATTAGCAGAATTTTCCTACAACAACAGCTACCATTCAAGCATTGAGATAGCGCCGTTTGAAGCACTTTATGGTAGAAAGTGCAGGTCTCCGATTTGTTGGAGTGAAGTGGGGGATAGACAGATTACGGGTCCGGAGATTATACAAGAAACTACCGAGAAGATCATCCAAATTCAACAACGGTTGAAAACCGCCCAAAGTCGACAAAAGAGCTACGCTGACATTAAAAGAAAAGATATAGAATTTGAAATTGGAGAGATGGTCATGCTTAAAGTTGCACCTTGGAAAGGCGTTGTTCGATTTGGTAAACGAGGGAAATTAAATCCAAGGTATATTGGACCATTCAAGATTATTGATCGTGTCGGACCAGTAGCTTACCGACTTGAGTTACCTCAACAACTCGCGGCTGTACATAACACTTTCCACGTCTCGAATTTGAAGAAATGTTTTGCTAAAGAAGATCTCACTATTCCGTTAGATGAAATCCAAATCAACGAAAAACTCCAATTCATCGAAGAACCCGTCGAAATAATAGATCGTGAGGTTAAAAGACTTAAGCAAAACAAGATACCAATTGTTAAGGTTCGATGGAATGCTCGTAGAGGACCTGAGTTCACCTGGGAGCGTGAAGATCAGATGAAGAAGAAATACCCGCATCTATTTCCAGAAGATTCGTCAACACCTTCAACAGCTTAAAATTTCGGGACGAAATTTATTTAACGGGTAGGTACTGTAGTGACCCAAACTTTTCCATGTTTATATATATTAATTGAGATTGATATTTACATGATTAAATGTTTCCAACATGTTAAGCAATCAAACTTGTTAAGACTTGATTAATTGAAATATGTTTCATATAGACAATTGACCACCCAAGTTGACCGGCGATTCACGAACGTTAAAACTTGTAAAAACAACATGACGATATATATATGGATATACATATGGTTAACATGAGATTATGATAAGTAAGTATCTCCATAAGTATATTAACAATGAGTTATATACATATAAACAAGACTACTAACTTAAGGATTTCGAAACGAGACATATATGTAACGATTATCGTTGTAACGACATTTAAATGTATATATATCATATTAAGATATATTAATATATCATAATATCATGATAATATAATAATTTAACATCTCATTAGATATAATAAACAATGGGTTAACAACATTAATTGAGATCGTTAACTTAAAGGTTTCAAAACAACACTTACATGTAACGACTAACGATGACTTAACGACTCAGTTAAAATGTATATACATGTAGTGTATTTAGATGTATTAAAATACTTTTGGAAGACTTCAAGACATATATCAAAACACTCATACTTAATGAAAATGGTTACAGTTACTTTTCCATTCTTTTCTTTCATCAAGAATTCTAGTCGTATTCTTACCCGTATTATACACAGCTTCAAAACGTATTTACTATGAGTATATACCAATAGGAACTAGCATGGGATTCCACTCTTGATTATGTCATGTATGACTAATCAATTTTAACTTCTACCATGAGCTAGTCAACTAACTAGAACTCCTTTTAACCCCACTCACCACTCACCAATTACCACTCATCATTCACTCCATTTCACTTCCAATTCTCTTTCTAATTCTCTCTCAACACACACACACTATTATGAACATATTTTTCCAGTATTTAATCATCATCTTCATCAAAAATCACTTCAAGAATCAAGCTATAATCATCATAGGAAGAACACTTCAAGAACACTTCAAAAATTCCTTCAAGTTTACTAATTTACTTCCAAGCTTTCTAATCCATTCCAAGTAATCATCTAAGATCAAGAAACCTTTGTTATATACAGTAGGTTATCTTTCTTATTCAAGGTAATATTCATATTCAAACTTTGATTTAATTTCTATAACTATAAACTATCTTAATTCGAGTAAAAATCTTACTTGAACTTGTTTTTGTGTCATGATCCTACTTCAAGAACTTTCAAGCCATCCAAGATCCTTTGAAGCTAGATCATTTCTTATCACTTCCAGTAGGTTTACCTACTAAACTTGAGGTAGTAATGATGTTCATAACATCATTCGATTCATATATATAAAACTATCTTATTCGAAGGTTTAAACTCGTAATCACTAGAACATAGTTTAGTTAATTCTAAACTTGTTCGCAAACAAAAGTTAATCCTTCTAACTTGACTTTTAAAATTAACTATACACATGTTCTATATCTATATGATATGCTAACTTAATGATTTAAAACCTGGAAACACGAAAAACACCGTAAAACCGGATTTACGCCGTCGTAGTAACACCGCGGGCTGTTTTGGGTTAGTTAATTAAAAACTATGATAAACTTTGATTTAAAAGTTGTTATTCTTAGAAAATAATTTTTATTATGAACATGAAACTATATCCAAAAATTATGGTTAAACTCAAAGTGGAAGTATGTTTTCTAAAATGGTCATCTAGACGTCGTTCTTTCGACTGAAATGACTACCTTTAAAAAAACGACTTGTAACTTATTTTTCCGACTATAAACCTATACTTTTATGTTTAGATTCATAAAATAGAGTTCAATATGAAACCATAGCAATTTGATTCACTCAAAACGGATTTAAAATGAAGAAGTTATGGGTAAAACAAGATTGGATAATTTTTCTCATTTTAGCTACGTGAAAATTGGTAACAAATCTATTCCAACCATAACTTAATCAACTTGTATTGTATATTATGTAATCTTGAGATACCATAGACACGTATACAATGTTTCGACCTATCATGTCGACACATCTATATATTTTTCGGAACAACCATAGACACTCTATATGTGAATGTTGGAGTTAGCTATACAGGGTTGAGGTTGATTCCAAAATATATATAGTTTGAGTTGTGATCAATACTGAGATACGTATACACTGGGTCGTGGATTGATTCAAGATAATATTTATCGATTTATTTCTGTACATCTAACTGTGGACAACTAGTTGTAGGTTACTAACGAGGACATCTGACTTAATAAACTTAAAACATCAAAATATATTAAAAGTGTTGTAAATATATTTTAAACATACTTTGATATATATGTATATATTGTTATAGGTTCGTGAATCAACCAGTGGCCAAGTCTTACTTCCCGACGAAGTGAAAATCTGTGAAAGTGAGTTATAGTCCCACTTTTAAAATCTAATATTTTTGGGATGAGAATACATGCAGGTTTTATAAATGATTTACAAAATAGACACAAGTACGTGAAACTACATTCTATGGTTGAATTATCGAAATCGAATATGCCCCTTTTTATTAAGTCTGGTAATCTAAGAATTAGGGAACAGACACCCTAATTGACGCGAATCCTAAAGATAGATCTATTGGGCCTAACAAACCCCATCCAAAGTACCGGATGCTTTAGTACTTCGAAATTTATATCATATCCGAAGGGTGTCCCGGAATGATGGGGATATTCTTATATATATATGCATCTTGTTAATGTCGGTTACCAGGTGTTCACCATATGAATGATTTTTATCTCTATGTATGGGATGTGTATTGAAATATGAAATCTTGTGGTCTATTGTTACGATTTGATATATATAGGTTAAACCTATAACTCACCAACATTTTTGTTGACGTTTAAAGCATGTTTATTCTCAGGTGAATACTAAGAGCTTCCGCTGTTGCATACTAAAATAAGGACAAGATTTGGAGTCCATGTTTGTATGATATTGTGTAAAAACTGCATTCAAGAAACTGATTTCGATGTAACATATTTGTATTGTAAACCATTATGTAATGGTCGTGTGTAAACAGGATATTTTAGATTATCATTATTTGATAATCTACGTAAAGCTTTTTAAACCTTTATTTATGAAATAAAGGTTATGGTTTGTTTTAAAAATGAATGCAGTCTTTGAAAAACGTCTCATATAGAGGTCAAAACCTCGCAACGAAATCAATTAATATGGAACGTTTTTAATCAATAAGAACGGGACATTTCAACTTGGACATAGGATCAAGAGATTATCGCATATTTTACTTTTGCATTTGAACAATTATTTATTTCCGATTGTAACGACATTTCATTTTTCCGCTGCGTACTCATTCAAGTTAATTTAATCATTTAGTTTTGTTCTCGTTTATATAATATGTTGGTATATTTTGATATTAAGTCACATTTCACCCAGGCCCTAACTGGGGGTGTGATACTTACTTTTTTACAGGTATGTATAAACCACATTAACCATTTCTCATCACTCATATATTTCACTAACATCTTTCACTTCAAAATCATCATGTTAACTAACAATGTTACTTTCAACGTTCATGACGATGGGTATTTTTTCGACAATATGAAGGAACACTACGGTGGTACAAAACATATGTTGGATGTAGTTGTATTCAACGTTGATGTATCTACTTTGTTAGATTATTTAAGATGAACCATTAATTGCAAGGCAGCTTGGTTTGCATATTGGAATGAAGAATTGGAGAATTTCGAGTGACTTGACGACAATGATGAATGGGCCAAAATACTCGGAAAAGCAATAATACACTCGAAACATATCGAGCTGTATACTAAGACTATTTGGGACCACATTCCAACCGAGAGTGATGGTATTGCGGATGGATGTCATAATGATTGAATTTTAGTATAACTAATCGTAGTTTTAATTCAATGTAAGCCAAGTTTAATTTAATGTAATGGTCTTATTCAGTTATATATTTATATTGTATTATTAAAACTAATATAGAATTTTTATAATTAAAAATGAATAAAATTAAAAAATGGATACTGGAAATGAAAACTAAACAACACCACCTGTTTCTCTCCTCGGTCACTTTCAGTGTATTCAAAGGACACTGAAAATGGAACTCTAACGTTGTGTTCTCGATTTTTTTTTTCGGTGGAAAAGAATGGAGTGGATAGAGAAGGAGAGAATAATGACAGACAAGAAAAGAAAGTAATATAAAATATGTTAGATGTATTCTCAAGTTGAGTTGAATGTAATGGAAAGGAAAATAATTAGAATATACAACTTTATAATTGTACCTTTTTTTATGGAAGCAAATTAGTAATTCAGAATCTCAAATTAAAGAATCTCAAATTAAAGTTGAAGTCAATATATAAATAAAGATGCATAACAACTGAGAAATCTATTAGGGTGATTCGATCCATACACAAACTTTTTACTTATCTAGTCATGTATCAAAATATATGTAGACTTTTAGTCAAAAGACAAAGAATTAACAAGCAAATATAATACATTATTGTAATTGTATATACAAGTTCATGTGTGACTGTGATGATATTAAAGCATCGTAGATGCACAAAGAAAAAAGATTTTGAAAAAAAAAAAAAAAAGATTTATAAGCTTCTTAAATCATCTACAAGAGATATACCGCATATACCATTTTATATAATATTGTAAAATTATTTTGGCACATAGTAGTAAATATAGTAGTATTACTTGATCGAGCTCCGCTGCAGTTATATATTGTAGAAGAACCCCAAAGGGTGGCCTAGTGGTTAGGTGCTTGAAAATCTTCAAAGGAGACCAAAGTTCAATCCTCACTACCCACACTTTGGGGGGCTTGCCTTTAAAAAAAAAGTTATATATTGTAGAAGACCACGTATTTGAGAAATCACGAGTATTAGGGTTAACGGGTGTAATGGTTCTTATATTTGTTTTCCATTCCAGTCATCCCAAAATTGAGGTGATTGTAATCTATGTAAAAAGCTCATATATTCCCCTTCCAAACCCTTTCCTCTCCACTCCTTTCCTTGCTATGATTAATTAGTACTTTATCCATCATAATCCTTTCCTTTCCGCTTATTAAAAAACTCGAGAATGCTGCTTAAGAAACAAAACTGAGAAGTAAGTGAATTATTAATAATTTAAAGACAAAATTGCCAACTTGGTCCCTGTGTTATTCGATTTTCTTTTCTTACCCCTCTCACATTGTTCCTGCAATTTTAGTCCTTAGTGGCATTTTCTAGTCTCAAATTCGTCCCTCTGTTAATCAACCCCAATCTTATCATCATCATGTACCAAAAAGTTTACTTCTTTCATCAGATCGCAAGTATGTTGCTGTAGGTAGAATACGAAAATAAACATTTCACGAGGATGTTTTCATAGGTTAGGTAGAAAACGAACAGATTTCTCCAGCTAAAAAACTTCGTATAGTAATGACTGTTTCATCACAAAAAGAATAAAAGAATTAGTCTTGAAACACTATATTATATAAATTTATTTAAATACCAAATAAATGAAGAAATATCCAGATTCATGTATGCTAATGTAACAATCTACGATCTATAATCTGTAATCTATAATCTATCTATAATCTATCTATCTATCTATCTATCTATCTGTAATCTTCTATTCTATAACATATTATAAATCATGAAGATTAGTCTGATGTGTCAGACCCTACCCTTAATCATCTGATCTGACGTGTTAATCCATAAACTAATCCCTATTAACACTAATTAACGCTTTAAATATCCACGCTGGCACTTAACTCTACAGAAATCCCAAATAACTTAACCTATCCTGAAATCCAAATACTCTCTTCTTGTACGCCGGATCTACGACCCATCGCATACCAACCCTAAACTTGAAATTATTCCACCGGAAATCCATCGCCTACAAACACAATACCTCTATTGATTCCACCGGAAAACACACTGATTTATGATTCGGATTCAATATAATATCATGCGACTGATAAACCAAATAAAACGATCGCCATAACAACCTTTCATCATCTACCTCCGATCAGAACATTCCATCAACGCTTTTCTCTAATTAGGTATCTTAGTAAACGTTCGTATTAACTTTCTGTTTTTAACACACGCATAGATGAATCCAGTTACTGTTTACTTGAGGAATTCAAATATTAGGGTTTGTATTTCATATTAAAAAATCAGATTTCTTACATATTATTATTTTACGAAATTAT
Source organism: Rutidosis leptorrhynchoides (assembly GCF_046630445.1). Classification (NCBI taxonomy): domain Eukaryota; kingdom Viridiplantae; phylum Streptophyta; class Magnoliopsida; order Asterales; family Asteraceae; genus Rutidosis; species Rutidosis leptorrhynchoides. The sequence continues at coordinate 168,146,162 of NC_092343.1, forward strand.
AATCGATGAAATCTGTGAATTCATAATGTTATATAAAGTTTTTAACACACGTTTGTAGTCGAAACTATAATCGATGTAATCGTTTGCATATAACCATGTTTTCCTGAATGTTTTTATTCTGTTACTAACATATATTGTATGTAATCTGTAAATTCATTGTGTTGTTTTCACTATTGTTTTTTTGTACGTTCATTAGCACTATATATTTGTTGTGTGGTACTGATTAATAGTAATAAAAAAAAAACTCTGCAACTACTAATAATAACTGAACAAATTATATTCAATTGATATTAAAAATTTTAAAAATCCGCCAAATAAATTTTGAATTTTTTATATTAGGATAAGATCCCTAATCACAATTAATTTTAAACGTGTTTTACCATTCTGTTCTTTTTAACTTTTTGTGACATTCTGATTGATTTGTTGATGATCATAAAAACCTTTTTCTTGATATGGTGTGATCATGAACTGTTTGGTATTTGCGAGATTTTTAGATTGACCATTCAGTTTTTTAAGTCTGGATTAGAGTCCGATTAGATTGAGCTGTCTGTACAAGTATGCATCTCCACAATAAATGGTTAAGTTCCATCCTCATACAAAGTTCATGATACTTTCCATCTATTGCTAACTGAGCCTTACTTTCAGGTACAATAATAAGGTATGGGGATGTTTATTGCTGCGATAGTTGCTTTTGTGTTATTCAAATTTGGTATGGGGATGTTTATTGCTGTAGATGCTTTGTTTATTTATTTATTTCATTTTTTTTTTTTTTTGGGTTTAGGTATGAGAAGTGGTTCATAATGCGGCCTTAAACAGATTTAATAAGTCTCTGGGTGTCACTATGCCATCTGTTTTTGATGCTTTAAGTGGTCATGAACAACTTATATTGGTGAGAAATAGAAAAACTCAGTTAATAAGTCTTCAGTTGGAGAGAGTGGTCATACCATTCAAAATGAATGTGTTGGATCTTCTAATTCTGGTATGGTTGGCCTCTGCGATGATGATAGCTCATTTTTTGTTGCATCGTCGAAACACACATGTACGTTCTTACTATTCTATGATGATATTGAGAATTATTCTATGATAGCTCATTTTTGGTCATACATTAGACCCTTCATACTTTTTGACTTATGCAACTTAATTTATGACAAGCTTGGTTAGAAATTTCAGTTGTATTTATGTGAGTAATGTGTGAATCTCCTGAAGTTTGGTCTACTTTCAAGTTGTTGATTTGTCATAATTTCTATATTGCTTTCTTAATTCAATTATACATAACAATACTTGCAGAAAATAATGGGACAAATCGAAAGAGACATTCAATTTTAAGAGGCAGATATGGTTGTGAGTCCTTCCATATTTTTATTATATCTCAGATGCTTATGTTATGGAATTATTGACTTTCGTTATGTTTTGTTTCTATGTCGAATTCATTTTAATACTTTGACTTTTGTAATTTCATTCATATTAATCAAGTATGGTATTTGGGGCTGAAGCAAGTTAAATACTGGTGGCATATAAGAATTTTTTTACACTGTTGACATTTAAGACCCTTTTATACTTTAACATGTCCTATATTTAAAAGATCAATTGGGCCGCGTTTGTCAAACCGGTCAAAACTTGTCCTTAATGTACTTTCTATGCATACATCACAACTCTTTTATGATCACTTGCAACAAAAAATTGTTTATAACTCATACCAAAGAAGCAGTGCTTCAAAGGTACCCACACCCCAACATTCTTGGGGACCCACCATGTGGAAGTTTGCCCAATACAGACGCAGGTTCGATCCCTCCGGGGGTCAGTCTGTCACATGGTTGGGGGTCCAAGGATAGGGGAGTTGCCGGAGCTATTCCTTGTGGGGTGGACAATGGTTGGTGCCAAAGGCACACGGGATCAGGGTGTTCCCGCCGATTTACACCTTTTGCCCAATAACTGCCCTCATAAGTTACCCACTTTGACATGTTAACCATGTGTCTGACCCCCCCATTCAACCACCTCTTGACAAAAAAATTATATGTGTAAGATGTGCTTTGTTCACTTTTTTACATGCGTTTGTTGATTGTGACTTTTAGGTATGTAGATTTAACAAAATGCTGGATCTCAAACCCTTTCCAAAGCATCCCTCGTGAAGAAATTCACATTACAAAATTCATACTGTACGCATATTGCATAGAGAATTTGATGTGTTATTGTTGTAGTTCTTTATTTCATTCATGTAGTGAAATAATCATTACTTTTCCTCATAACCTTATATATGTAATTATTCTGGCCTATCAACCACATCGCTAATTTTTTTTTCAAGTTTTGGTTGCTAATTTATGACAGTGTGCTGATGGGCTAAATCAAGTATTGGTTGCTTTCTTGAGCCGTCCACAAAACGCTATGTTTTTTGCTTCATCCACATTTTTATATGTTTGAAATGGGTTACTTAGAACCAAATTGATAAATTAACTATATAATTATATTTCTGAGTTTATTTATATGATTTGCAGATCCAAATTGGTTTGTATAATCTAACTCATTTTTAAGTTAGTTTTTCTCTTAACCCAAATTTAATAACTTAGATGTGTATTGTATCTAAGGTTTATATTGAGTATATACATTACTAACCTGATGTTTAAGTACTAGAATACATTGCAGGTGATTTACGTCATGTCTATGTGGTCTAAAATGCAGCCAGTCTATATCGCCAATACGTGGAACGAATCCTAAGTACGCGTCTTGGTCTTGAGACCGGCTATTACGCCATTCTAACTGTGCCATTCTAACTGCGTTGTTCTTGAAGTTCATCTTATGCTCTGGAATGTTGCTTTTCTTCAAGAGATCGACTTATCAATGGGTTGCTTAATTTTGATGCTTTACTTGCATTGCTATTTTGCGAGTAGATCTTTTGTTATGTGTATTCGATAATGGTTTAATTTTGTCATTCATACTTTGCTTCGATCTAATTTTAAATTTAAATCTTCTGTATTAACTTAACTTTCAGCGTTTACTTGCACGTGAATACTCTAAATAATATAATTGAAGCTTAATCAATAGATTGTATAGTAGCTCTGAGTTTGTATGAATGTTTAACTAAAGAAGTGATGATGATGAATTTCTAAAGATATGCAGTAGTAGTAGGCTAGTAGCAGTACTTTTGGATTAGGATCAACAAAATAGAAATTTATCACATCAACATGGTTAGACTTACAATGCGTTGGGAGGGATCGGTTATATTGTTGGTGTATTCAAAGGTGCATGACTGTAAATATTAACCTTTTGCGATAATTGTTTGATAAACTCAATTAATTTTACACGGATTTTTATCCATCTGTGCAACGCACGGGCTCTAATTGTATCATACACCTAATGCGTATAAATATTAACCTTTTCGAATAATAATTTTTTGAGCACCGTGCAAAGCACGGGCTCACATATCAATTTAATTCTGTATTTATATCAAAACAAAATTGCTTTACTTACACAGTTTTTAAATAATAGGTATCATATATTAACAACATAATATTATTTCAGGTACTAATCTAAGGGATCGGACCATCTTGGACAGTTTGCCACAAGGAAAAGTAACATACTTAACTATGTATTTATCGAGTGAGATTATAATACCATATAACAATTTTTAGTTTATTAGATGTACAAAGATACTTGTCATATTTAGCTTAAAATAACGTCAAATGATATAGCGTTTTACATTTCAATTTAGTTTGCTTAGGAGTCTCCGTGCAAGGATCATTTTAACATTTACTTCATGTACAAGGGTTATTTTAGTAATAAATATTTGTATTAATTTCTCGATTTGGTTAAATGAATATGGATATTCATTTCATTATATGTGTTTCAATACTTACAATCAAGGTGATCACTTATATCTCTACACTGATGTTACAGTTTCACATTTTGTTCAATAGTAACAGAATGACATTATATATGAACAATTGAACGTTCAATAATAAATGCCTTCATTCATATTGGTTCCATTACTAATGATTTTAGTAATTTTGATTCCTAAAGATAGACTAACAGTAATGGATGATGAATGTACTGTATTTATGCAAATATTGCTATTATGCACTTTTAAATTTATATGCAGAAACAAACAATGAATATGTTGTATTTACTTTCTTTACTCTCTGTGTAATGACTAAAACAAAGTTCATGTTATCCAACTCTTGATTATGTGTTTTGTGTAAAAAACCATACTTAAGAAGTTCATCCACTAACTAAAATACTTGTGACACGCTATTTATAATATCGTTAATTGCTATACCATTTTAAGAATCAAGATTGTTTGCGGAAGAGTCCCCGTGCAACGCACGGGCTCTTAAATCTAGTATAACATAAAAAGCAGTAAACTTTTTTTAGCCATTTGCATAAAATTATTTCAAAAAACCCTTTCATTAAAGATAAAAAAAAGCAGATGATTTTTTATTAATTAAAAAAATGAAGATAAAAAGTAATTGCCTTTAATTTGAAGTCACGTAAGGCAACAATGATGGTGGCGTGCCACCGTGAAAGGCGGTCGGATTTTAAATCAGCAGTATTCTTGCTATCACAACCCATTAATTCATTCACAAAACAAATCAATTAAAAAAGTTTTCAACTTTGCTTCAATGATCTAGATAAATTAGAAGGGGGGATTATGTTTAGGGTTTGACTCTTGATTGATGATCGAAATAAATACGGATGAAAAAATAAGATGAATTTGTTTAGTTGTTACAGTATAATTTTTGTGTTGTTTTGTTTCTTTTCTCCCTTTTTTCTCTTTTTAAGTGAAAAAAGGAAACTTTTTAGTACATGAGTAACATGATGATGATGAGGAGGATAAGATTGGGGCTGCAACTAGAAAATGCCATTAGGGACTAAAATTTCAAGAACATTATGAGAGGGACGAAAAAGAAGAAAATCGAATAAAATAGGGACCAATTTGACAATTTTGTCTAATGTAAATTAAATTTTGTTTACAACAAGGTAGTTATTTAACCGACCATGTTACGAAATGCGTATATGTGTTTCGTTTCATAGATAGCTTACACTTTTTTAGCTTTACATATTAAACTCGGATGGCGTCAGTAAACTAACAGCGCACAACATACCAGCAAAACTATACAACAAATTCATTCTCGACTGCAGTTTGACACACTTTCGAAAACAATTGTGGCTAAGAATGGCTTCAGTCATGTCATCGATTCACCTTAAACTTCACATATACTCGGAAGATCCTACAAAAAATTCCAATATAAGCTAATAAGTTTACTTAAAGCATGACATAAGACAAAGCAATTAAGAACTTTCAACTTACCACCACAAACGGGTACGTCAATTAAGAACTTCCACTGATTGCACAGTAACTTTGTACGTCAATATATTCTTCTTACTCGTATATCATGCCTGCATAATAATTTTGAAAGAATGAAATACATAACCTGCCAATGTGACAGGAACATAAAATATGACCACAAAACTTCTTTGAATTGAACAGAGATGCATGGAAAAGTTAGAAGAACAAAATTAATACCATTAATATTTATGCTGCTGTTGTTAGCTGATAGCACAGAAACCATTGTGCATCAAGATGTTCTTCTTACACATATTTCATCCTGCATAATAATTTTGGGAAAAGAAAATGAAATACATAACCTGCCAATGTGATAGGAACATAAAACTAAAATATGACCACAAAACTCAACGGAAATGCAAAACCTAAGAACATAACGGTTTATATTATATACTCCATAATTTTTAACATATTTTTTAAAGCAACATGAAATTGGCTAAATAAATTACAATATGATATATGATACAGCCATGAACCAGGAATTCATGCAATCCCTTCATTATATCTAACAAAACACACCCAAAATGCCTAGCTACTGTAATATTTCTAAAGCACACAATTGGATGTATTTCTACATTACATAATTCTGAGTACTTTTATGATAACCAATTCCAACCCTGTTCTATGTGAATGCATCAAAACTTCTACATGAATTTAACAACCACTCATGCCAATCCAAGTTTGAAACATATATGGTATGAAGTTTTAAACCGTCTAAAAAGAACTGTAGTAAACATGATATCCACGAAAAAAATTCCAGCTATGTTAATCTTGACCATTTCTAAAACCGCCGCGCTTGTTAATACACAAAACATAAATTAAGAAAAACTAACAAACGTAGAAAGCTGAAACCTAAACAAAATAAAAAGGGAAATTACCTTAAAGCAAAAACAACAACGAAATCTGGTAGCGATGTAAACTTCACATTCAATTCGCAATCAAACCCAACAGCAAAACGAAAGCCTGGACATTAAACTGAGTAATCAAAAGAAGCAACAACAAACAAACTATTAAGATATGCGATGAAAACTCGTCAAGAAGTAAAAAAAGAGTAGGCAAAAATTACACTTGCAAAAATGTAAGATCCTGTTTTCTCTGCTGTTTTGGACGTCGTCCAAATAGGTGAGACGCCATCCCATTTTGTTGGGCTGGACGCCGTCCAGAATCTTGGACGCCGTCCAGATGGTCTGGCGAACCAGCCTTTATGTTTTGATATTTTAAAAAGGGGTATTTTGGTAATCTTACTTGGTGGACGACTTAAAGGCTCTAGATCAGTTTTGTTGAGCTTCATTACTCCATTTCCAACCACCAAACCTCATCCACTTCAATTCTAGAGTGAGAGTACATTTAAGTGTAAGAAAGCTTAAATAGGAGAGGAAGAAGCTTGTTTCGGGTTCTAGCTCGAGCATTAAAGTGGTTCATCTCCTCGTTAGCTTCGTTTTGATTGTGGTGGTAAGCCCTAAACTTGATTTCTCTAGTTTAATGTGTTTAAGGGTTAGGGTTTGGGTTAAGGTTGCACATAAAATCCATTTATGAGTGATTTGGGGGTTTTGGGTAAGTTTGGGTCATGAAGACCCAAATGGTGACTAACCTAGGGTTTTGAAAGGGTAAATGGTGTAAATGGGTCTTAAAGGCCTAGCAAAATCACTAGTACACTTATAGTTAATGTTAGTGGGTGTCATTTGGGTTGTGGGTGACCCAAATGGGTGTGTTGACCTTGAAATGAGTCAAATGGGTCTTTGATGACCTAGGTTGTCTTGCATGTATGAAAACTAGTCAACTTGGTGATTAAATGTGTGTTAAGACCTTAAATGGCTAGAATTAGGGTTTTTGGTGAAGTTAACCCATTATTAGGGTTAAGGGCGCAAAATGGGTCGGGATTGCACTTTGGGTCAAAAGACACTAGATTTTTGAAGTGAGTTGCTTGACCGACTTGAGTTGTGAATTGATTATGTGCTAAACTGTAATAGGTACGTTACATTGAAGTTGTAAGTTCGGTTATTTTACACGAAGACTCTAAGGTGAGTGGAATAATTATATGCGTAGATATATAATGTATTTATTTGTGTAGCGTGAGATGTGAAGTGTCGATGTGCTAAGACACCACGATCACGTGGCGAGTGAAGTGTCGATGTGTCAAGGCGCCACTCGGGAGTGAAGTATCGATGTGTTAAGATGCCACTCCAAGTAAAGTGAAGAGTGAAATGTCGAAGTGTTAAGACACCACTCGGGGTGAAGTGCCGAAGTGTTAAGGCACCACCCGAGGTGAAGCATCGAAGCGCTAAGATGCCACCCGTGGGGTTAGTGTGCGAAGTGTTAAGTGCACTAATGGTTGTTGTGAACACCGACGGTCTTTAAACACCGTTCCTTGTACGATTGGTTAACCATGGTTTGTGTTGTAGTGTAAGCATATTACTTTTGTCCATGTTATTTATGCTCGTATTATGCTAGCTTGATTATTGGAGGTTATAGCTTGTATTTGTGACGATAAGCTAATTGTGTTTGCTAGCATGTTTGCGGTATTTGTGTAAGTGTATGCAAGTAGGTAAATTATATATGTATTCGTATAATTATTGCATTCACTAAGCTTTGCTTACCCTCTCGTTGTTACCTTTTTATAGGCTCGGGCGTTGACAAGGGTAAGAGCGTTCAATTGGATTAGTGGTCTCCCGCTTGTTTTGATAGGGGATGCTTTTGGGTGTTAGCAGTTGGAGTCCGTCCGAGATTGGGTAGTTTAACCCCAAATACCATGCTCTAGTGTTGTTTGGAACTTAAACTTGTATTTGGTCGAAACTTGTATTTTTGAACGAAACTCGTAAAATGGGCGATGTGGGCCCGATGATGTAAAACTTGTTTTGATTATGCAAAACTCTTAGTTTCACTTATATTGACTTGTGGTAAAAATGTTTTCGTTCAAATGTGTCGGGAAGCGGGTTTTCTGCGTACGTGAAACGGGACACCAGGTCAGTCCCTGGCAGTTCATTGGGACGCCGTCCCGAATGCTTGGACGCCGTCCTAGTTTTAAAAGCTGGACGCCGTCCCAAACTCTGGACGCCGTCCAGATGGTCAGGCCCAGATTTTTTTTTTAAGGCGTATTTTTGGTAAAGCGTTGTCGGGTTGTTACAAGTGGTATCAGAGCATGGTCTAAGGGATTTAGGCGACTTGAGATAGGTGCCTAGACTTAGACTTTATTGTGTGTACGCTTATGCGGGACTTGTAGGACTTTGGGTCGGGAAGGGAATTGTTAGTGCATAGTTTTATGTGAACTAACCATGTATTAATTGCTTTGTGTTGTGTTTAGCAAATCATCAAGCCAGATAGACGTTGTACTAGCAAGTTAATGCGACGTGCTCGCGTAACAATGATTAGCTACCATTGTTACGGGCGCAAATCGTGTCGAACAAGCAATGTACGACGATTGTTAAGCAAGATGGAGTAGTGTGGTGTGTACGTATATACTTACGTGCTATGTCCTTTCGTTTCGTCGTTTAACCTATTTCGTTTTATAGAATGAAGACGAGAAATGGACCCGAAATTGATAACGGGGGTACGAGCGAGGACACCGAGTTGACGGCCAAGATTGAGGCCATTATTAAAAGTCAAAAGGCGGAGTACCTCGAGGAGATTAAGATGTTTCTTGATACAATCGACGAGCAATTAGTCGATGTGGTCAAAGAGCAAGTCAAGGCCGTTCTCCATGAAGATAATGTGGGAAGACGGGACTTTTTCTTTAAGAATTTCAAGGATGCTCAACCTCCTACCTTCGAGGGTGAACGGGACCCACTTAAGAGTGCCCGGTGGATCTCCGATATGGAGGGGGCTTTTTGTACTTGTGAATGCCCTCTCGATAAAAAGACGAGGTATGGTTGTAGCATGTTAAGGGGAGATGCTAAGTTGTGGAGGGATGCAAAAATCCAACTTTATGGTGAAGAGCAATGTATGGACTTCACTTGGGGTGAATTCAAGACGGAGTTTTTCGATGAATACCGAACTCCGGCCGATCTTACGAGGCTTAAGGACGAGTTACGTTCCTTGAGGCAAGGGTCGATGGATTTAAACACTCTCAAATCCGTTTTCTTGCGAGAATATAAATTGCGATAAATAACAGAAATTTAAATGACGATAAATAAAATTGCGAGAATATAAATTGTGATAAATAAACTGCGATAATTAAATGGTAATACGAAATTAACAGTCAGCTAACTAGGAACAGTTAGCTAGGATTTTGTTAGCGTGGATTCTTAATAGAATTTCATATTGTTAATTAATCTGTTTCTAATCAATTTTTATTGTGTCCATTATTTCTTCGTTATGCCACTTTATGGATTCTGATAGATCAAAATCCAAATATGTAATTGGATGAATATGGTTAGTTTGTGGTGAACGGATTTGTATATCGGTGGATGTAAGTAGGATAGTATATGACTTGTTGAAACAGATTCGAAGAACGTACAATGTAACTTATTAATGTGAAATTTAAATAGTCCTCGGGTATTACCTACCCGTTAAAATATTTTCACCATTAACAGTTTGTACAAGAGAATTTTTAATTACAATCTTTATGAAAACATATATACATATATATTTTCTTCAGATGTATTCATGGATTTAATGAGTTAAAATGATATTAAACTCATTTGCTTTTCGGTTGGAACTAGAATAAATAATCTCTAAAACTTTAGAGATTACATATTCGCCATGTCGAACGAAGATAAATGAGGTAGAACGATACGTAGAACGAAGATCATACTCAAAGTACATATGATGATATTGAAGCATGGATTGTCGATGGTACTGGTGCTGTTATTGATTGTACTGTTGGTGCCGGTGATGTTGCTGAAGCTGGTACATTTTGCACCATATTCTCCGAATTGATTATTCGAGCGCGAAGTTCGTTGACTTATTACTCCAGGATGATTGTCGGTCGGAACGAGCGGATGAATAAGGTTTAGAATTGTGGATAGAATATGATCTTGTCGAGTTACCCTGGAAATGGGACTGAAAATGATGTCTCGAACAAGTTCGCCGGTAAACGCTTCAGGTTCATTGTCAAGAGGTGAATTCAGTTGGTGGAAGGGATTGCCTTCTGTGCGTTTCCATTAATTAAGTCAACTACGAACCCATCAGATGAATTGATAATGGATGATTGGTTGATTCATGCCGATGACGCTGTTTTCGGAGCTTAGGTGAACATCTATGTCGGAATAGCTGTCGGAATAGCTGTCGGAATAGCTATCGGAATCTGAGGGACTCGAACTGGTTGCAGGATTCATCTCGTACGATCAGATGAAGGATTTTCAATAAGAAATAAATTATAGGATGTAGATTAGTACCCTGCAATACATAATTTACATATGCATATATAATACTAAAATCCCATAAGTTTCGGAGGAATCTACGGAAGTTGTCAGGCAAAATTACAGTAACAGATACACTAAGATATGAAGTAGCAGATACGCTAAGATATGAATTTTGTCTATATACTAATCATGCAGTCAATGCAGTAAAACGTGTCTAGACTAAGAATGATAAGTAGATGATTTCCAACTAGAAATGATAAGCAAAACTTTTGACATGCAGACACGGTCGAAGTCCAGACTCACTAATGCATTCTAACGACTTATCAGTTAGACACACTAACGCAGACCTGGTTCGCTAAGACCATCTCTCTGATACCAACTGAAAGGACCCGTCCTAATCCATCCGGACGAAGTCCATATCGATTATAAACGATTCACAACAGTTGATTACATCGCGAGGTACTTGACCTCTATATGATACATTTTACAAACATTGCATTCGTTTTGAAAAGACAATCTTTCATTACATCTAAAGTTGACAGACATGCATACCATTTCATAATATATCCTATAATTGACTTTATAATGATCTTGATAAACTCAACGACTCGAATGCAAAGTCTGTTGAAATATGTCATGAATGACTCCAAGTAATATCTTTAAAATGATCAAATGCACAGCGGAAGATTTCTTTCGTACCTGAGAATAAACATGCTTTCAAGTGTCAACCAAAAGGTTGGTGAGTTCATTAGTTTAGCATAAATAATCATTTCATAATTTTAATAGACCACAAGATTTCCTATTTCCAATTCTCGTAAATATACGTCCCATGCATAGAGACAAAAATATCATTCATATGGATTGAACACCTGGTATCCGACATTCACAATATACATATAAGAATATCCCCATCATTCCGGGATCCTCCATCGGACATGATATAAATTTCGAAGTACTAAAGCATCCTGTACTTTGGATGGGGCTTGTTGGGCCCAATAGATCTATCTTTAGAGTTCACGTCAATTAGGGTGTCTGTTCCCTAATTCTTAGATTACCAGACTTAATAAAAAGGGGCATATTCGATTTCGATAATTCAACCATAGAATATAGTTTCGATCACTTGTGTCTATTCCGTAAAGCATTTATAAAAGCAGCGCATGTATTCTCAGTCCCAAAAATATATATAAAAAGGGAGTAATGAAAACTCACTTATTGTATTTTGTAGTAAAAATACATATAACGACATCGAACAATTGTAGGGTTGGCCTCGGATTCACGAACCTATATCATTTGTATATATTCAAAATGATTAATATTTATATAGTTATGTTAATATCCATATTTATATACATAGTTGTTTAGTGTCATATTTAAGAATTCATAGTTTGTTATATGTAAGTATTTATATAAATAATAGTAATAGGTTTGATATATATAATTATATAAAGTATTAATATAATTATAGTATATGTAATAAGTATATTTTATGTACAAAATATTTATCTATTTAAAAAGATAGTTTTGTTAATAATAATGATTTACTAATAATAAAAATAATAATAATAACGTTAATAATAGTATTAATACTAATATATTTATGATAGTAATTATACTTTTAATAATAATTATAATAAAGTTTTCATAATAAAAGATGTGTTATACATACAACTATAATCTATAAACTTAATCAGCTTTCATATGTATTCATAATATTATTTATTAACGATACTTATGATTTTATCTATATTTGTATCATACATAACATACTCCTGGTAATATTATTATCCATAATCTTTAATTTTTACTTTTACTAACATTTTCATATATTTAACTTTAGTCATAATGTCTTTTATTTTTTATAAGTTTCTAATAATGATAATATTAATACTAATAATAACACTAATAACAGCAGCAGCAGCAGCAGCAGCAGAATTAAAAAGACTACCTTATAAGCTCAATTTAAAAAGAATGACACCCAGCAGGGATTGAACCCGAGTCCTCATGCATACCCGACTAACACAATAACCATCCAGACAGTTCTGTTTTTCTGTTGTATAGCCCAAATGTATTTACTTAACCCGTAACTTCGTATTCTATTTCCTTCTTCCTCAATCAGTCGACAATACCATGACCCAAATCAATTCAGTGATTTACCAACATATTTTGAGTCTTGTAATTGATTGTGTACGACTGGTGTGCTTATTATAAAAAAAAAAAATTAAAACCGGACCTGTACTGCAGGGTCTGCAGTCGGCTTGAACTCTCAAGAACACAAATCGTGATTTTAAAATTGAGACTGTTTTAGATAAAATTTACAACACAGATTATGTTGCAGATCATCCTTATAAACTTTCTAAATCTTCAATTTAATATAAAATACTAAAACGAACCTGAATTTCGAAGATAAACAATTTGTTGACTTTTGAAACTTAAATTTGACTTCAAAAATTCATAATCAAAAGGAGAAATTAAAGGCTGAAACTTTGTAGATATCTTCATTAGAGTATTCCAAACCTAACCTCATTTATAGATTTTGAGAATTTATATCAACTTCTGGATTTCGAAAAATTTTGTAGAAGCAGAGGTTTATGCTGAATAAAAGAATTATTTTGCCAGACTCTAACAGCTACGAATTTATACAATTTGATATTGAGGACAGACATCTGGTTAATAAATTATACAAAGAATTTCGATGGTTTTATGGTCGATGGAGTTGACAGAAAGAAACAGCAGGTACGAAAATATATATATAAAAGAAATAAAAAGTTCAATCAATCCACTCACTGATTTTGTTTGTAAGCACTTGTTATATTCAGTTTGGAATAAATCTGAAGACAGAAACAAGATTTAAAACAGTTGTGAAAGATACACAAAACTGAATTTGATTGTGAATTGGTACGTTCAACATTATATATTAATATTTAATCATTATAATTATTAATTATATTAATAATAATAAAAATTCTAATAATAATAATAATAATAGAATTAATATTAATAACAATAATATTATTATTATCAAATAATACTAAAAATGATATAAATGATAATTTATAATAATAACAATCATGATAATACTAATCATAATAATAATAATGATAATAAAATGATAATAATAATAATAATTTTATTAATAATATTAATAATAATACTAACATTAATAATATAGTTATTATTAATTAATAATAATATTAACAATAAAAACCTAATAATTTACACATGTTCATTTTCATATTTATATCATACTATTATTAATACTGATATTAACATTAATATATCTATTTTAATAATGAAAGTAATAACATTAACATTAATACCACAACTGTGTTTTATATTGTAGTTACACTTATTTATATGTTATTAATCATTTATTATATAAATATTTAATACGTATACAATCTATCAATATACCTATAGTACTAATTATGTATCGATGTCACATACCTATTCTCACTACTATAGGTGTAATTATGTTTTTAAATATCATATTTATTACGTAGATAAGTATGTTAATTATATATATCGGAATAATTAAACTCAATGTATAACATTATAAATTTTAATACCTTGTCGTTGTTGACAAATAATGTTAGAAATTATTTATCTTCAATACACTTTATATATTCAAATTAACAAGTTTTTCTTATTCGAAGTTATTTTCCATAATAACTAAATCATATAGTAGTTCATTATTATATTTAATTTATTGAATATAATTATTTACATGTATAGTTATTTATATATATACATTTAGATTTTCAATTATAGGTTCGTGAATCGTCGGATAATAGTCAAAGGTCAAATGTTTTTCCATATCAACAGTTTAAAGATTTTGAGACTCACATTACAGACTTTGCTTATCGTGTCGGAATTTTAGTAAGATTAAGTTTAAATTTGGTCGGAAATTCCCGGGTCATCACAGTCCGGCTATCACCAAATGCGGGTTCGTGAGGAAGATATTGAGAAAACGGCCTTTCGAACACGTTATGGGCATTTTGAGTTTGTAGTTATGCCTTTTGGTCTTACGAATGCACCGGCGGCATTCATGGATCTTATGAACCGAGTGTGCCAACCTATGTTGGACAAGTCGGTAATTGTGTTCATTGACGACATACTTGTTTATTCAAAGAGTATGAACGAACATTAACGTCATTTGCGTGAAGTATTGAAGAAGTTACGAAAGGAGAAGTTGTATGCTAAGTTCTCCAAATGTGAATTTTGGCTAAGGGAGGTTCAATTCCTTAGTCATATTGTGAACAAAGATGGTATTCAAGTAGATCCGGGAAAGATAGAAACGGTGAAGAGTTGGAGACAACCGACTACGCCTACGGAGGTCCGAAGTTTTCTCGGATTGACCGGTTATTATCGTCGGTTTATCCAAGACTTTTCTAAGATCGCTTCTTCGTTGACGAAATTGACGAGGAAGAATGCGAGGTTTGTTTGGGAGAACGAGTAAGAAATTGCTTTTCGATTGTTAAAGGAGAAGTTATGTCAAGCTCCGGTTCTAGTTTTGCCGAAAGGGGTGGAAGACATGACGGTCTATCGTGATGCTTCTTTAAATGGGCTCGGGTGTGTCCTAATGCAAAGGGGTAAAGTCATTGCATATGCCTCTCGACAATTAAAGGAACACGAGACGAGATATCCGACTCATGACCTTGAGTTGGCGGCGGTTGTGCATGCGTTGAAAATTTGGCGCCATTACTTGTATGGTGTTAAAAGTACGATCACGTGCCATTACTTGAAAATTTGGCGCCATTACTCCATTTCCAACCACCAAACCTCATCCACTTCAATTCTAGAGTGAGAGTACATTTAAGTGTAAGAAAGCTTAAATAGGAGAGGAAGAAACTTGTTTCGGGTTCTAGCTCGAGCATTAAAGTGGTTCATCTCCTCGTTAGCTTCGTTTTGA
The DNA here is from genome assembly GCF_046630445.1 of Rutidosis leptorrhynchoides. Classification (NCBI taxonomy): domain Eukaryota; kingdom Viridiplantae; phylum Streptophyta; class Magnoliopsida; order Asterales; family Asteraceae; genus Rutidosis; species Rutidosis leptorrhynchoides. The sequence continues at coordinate 168,161,709 of NC_092343.1, forward strand.
TTGTGGTGGTAAGCCCTAAACTTGATTTCTCTAGTTTAATGTGTTTAAGGGTTAGGGTTTGGGTTAAGGTTGCACATAAAATCCATTTATGAGTGATTTGGGGGTTTTGGGTAAGTTTGGGTCATGAAGACCCAAATGGTGACTAACCTAGGGTTTTGAAAGGGTAAATGGTGTAAATGGGTCTTAAAGGCCTAGCAAAATCACTAGTACACTTATAGTTAATGTTAGTGGGTGTCATTTGGGTTGTGGGTGACCCAAATGGGTGTGTTGACCTTGAAATGAGTCAAATGGGTCTTTGATGACCTAGGTTGTCTTGCATGTATGAAAACTAGTCAACTTAGTGATTAAATGTGTGTTAAGACCTTAAATGGCTAGAATTAGGGTTTTTGGTGAAGTTAACCCATTATTAGGGTTAAGGGTGCAAAATGGGTCGAGATTGCACTTTGGGTAAAAAGACTCTAGATTTTTGAAGTGAGTTGCTTGCCCAACTTGAGTTGTGAATTGATTATGTGCTAAACTGTAATAGGTACGTTACATTGAAGTTGCAAGTTCGGTTATTTTACACGAAGACTCTAAGGTGAGTGGAATAATTATATGCGTAGATATATAATGTATTTATTTGTGTAGCGTGAGATGTGAAGTGTCGATGTGCTAAGACACCACGATCACGTGGCGAGTGAAGTGTCGATGTGTTAAGGCGCCACTCGGGAGTGAAGTATCGATGTGTTAAGATGCCACTCCAAGTAAAGTGAAGAGTAAAATGTCGAAGTGTTAAGACACCACTCGGGGTGAAGTGCCGAAGTGTTAAGGCACCACCCGGGGTGAAGCATCGAAGTGCTAAGATGCCACCCGTGGGGTTAGTGTGCGAAGTGTTAAGTGCACTAATGGTTGTTGTAAAAACCGACGGTCTTTAAACACCGTTCCTTGTACGATTGGTTAACCATGGTTTGTGTTGTAGTGTAAGCATATTACTTTTGTTCATGTTATTTATGCTCGTGTTATGCTAGCTTGATTATTGGAGGTTATAGCTTGTATTTGTGACGATAAGCTAATTGTGTTTGCTAGCATGTTTGCGGTATTTGTGTAAGTGTATGCAAGTAGATAAATTATATATGTATTCGTATAATTATTGCATTCACTAAGCTTTGCTTACCCTCTCGTTGTTACCTTTTTATAGGCTCGGGCGTTGATAAGGGTAAGAGCGTTCAATTGGATTAGTGGTCTCCCGCTTGTTTTGATAGGAGATGCTTTTGGGTGTTAGCAGTTGGAGTCCGTCCGAGATTGGGTAGTTTAACCCCAAACACCATGCTCTAGTGTTGTTTGGAACTTAAACTTGTATTTGGTCGAAACTTGTATTTTTGAACGAAACTCGTAAAATGGGCGATGTGGGCCCGATGATGTAAAACTTGTTTTGATTATGCAAAACTCTTAGTTTCACTTATATTGACTTGTGGTAAAAAGGTTTTCGTTCAAATGTGTCGGGAAGCGGGTTTTCCGCGTACGTGAAACGGGACACCAGGTCAGTCCCTGGCAGTTCATTGGGACGCCGTCCCGAATGCTTGGACGCCGTCCCAGTTTTAAAAGCTGGACGCCGTCCCAAACTCTGGACGCCGTCCAGATGGTCAGGCCCAGAATTTTTTTTTTTTTAAGGCTTATTTTTGGTAAAGTGTTGTCGGGTTGTTACAAAAAACAATCGTTCGCAAGAGCCTGTATGCTCTTTTAAAATATTCCTACAATTGTAATGTCCATCATCAATGTAAATAAAAAAGTTCAATTTACTTCATAATGAAACATTTACATATAGTGTGAAAAATTATATGATGATCATAATGCAAGAAACTTAACAACATCAATAATACCATTATTATTATATTTAGTACCACAATGTACTCTAATAAGATAAACTAACTAAATACCTCTTTCGAGGCGTCTTGATTCCAAAATTCGCCATCTTATTCTATCTTGTTATTGACAAAGTTTGTCATCCTACAGAAATACTAATCAAATTAATACACATTATTATCTAGATAGGCCTCAACATATACAACATGATACTAATCAGCAGCATAGGTATATAATTGTAAATGTACATGTTAAAGAAAAGAGAAAATAAGCAATTAAGCAGATGAAATTAAGAAGCTAACTGTACCTTCTTTTCCTTCTTTCCTTCCCTGCGCTGATCTCTCAATTCAAACCCTAATTTTTTCCCCTAATTGTTGAATGCTTCTTCAAACTTCATAGATCTGTTAAAAAAACCCTAACATTAAACACACACAAAAACCATGTAAACAAAAATCAACAATAAAAAAGATACCTGGAATTAAGCCTGACGGACGGATTAGATAGGTAGGGTTTAAGCCTTCCGGTGACGACGACGCAGAAGCGGTGGTCACGACGGTGAAAGTCGCCAGAGATCGAATGGCGATGGATCAATTTTAGATATGACATGTGTGATGTTGCAAAAGAGAAGGAAAAGGGAAAAGATTGAAGTTCTTGTTGATCAGTCGTAAGTGTTTGAAAGGAGTATTCCAGAAAAGTAGAAGAATGTGGAACAAATGATAAGAGGGTAAAAAGGATGATGAAGGTGGAAGAAGGGAGGTGAAAAGGTAAAAAGGTTCAAAAAGTACCTCCCGTGGAAGAAGCATCTAGAGTGGTTAAGGTGATAAATATCTAAGTTCTAAAATGACAGAAATGCTCTTTCCTAATAGTTTAATGCAGTCTACAGTAAAGTGAATTCACAACTCGAATGTATAATAATAATAATAATAATAATAATAAAAATAATAATAATAATAATAATAATAATAATAATGTGCGATGTTTGTGTTGACTTGACAGGGTCTTCTCCTTCGACACAGTCTGGGCTTTCTGACTTTGTCCCTGGACGTGTTGTGGTTGATGCGGCTTGTCGGAAGCGGGTCAAGTACGAATCTAGCTGTCAGGCGATTGGTTATGGTTTCATTCCTTTCTCATTTTCTTCCCTTGGGGAATTAGAAATGGATGATGTTTCTTTGCTAAAGCGGGTTCAGAAGAGTTCGATGGCGCAAGATATTGGTGCCGGTGCTGCTGCTCATATTTTTACTAGGATAGGTTTTGCTATTGCTAGAGGTGTGGGGGCCCAGATTGTCTCTAGGCTTACCACTAATTTTTTGTAAGTTTTAATACTTTTAAGTTTATTATAATAATAATAATAATAATAATAATAATAATAATAATAATAATAATAATATTTCTTTCTAAATTATATTTCTTTCTAATTCTAATTCTAAATTGAAAGAAGTCCGCTCCGTTCTTTTTCGTTTGTTTAGGTAACTTAAACACAACGGTAAGACATTTCCAGAATGTGCCCTAAATTAAAAAAAAAGAGCGCAGATGCCCTAAAGAGGTCCTGAGGAATGAAGGGCGCAGAGATTCATCCCTAATTGTGAACATATATCTGTTGAAAACTAAACTTGATTTTGGGCTATGTGTTTTAGATTTGGGCTTGCAAGTATCCAAGTATTTTAAATCAAGATTATAGTCCATTATCTAGAACGTTCATGTAATATGTAGTAGTCAAAGTGTGTAGAGTATTCTTGTAAAATATCTAAGTCTAGAATTATCATGAGACTTAGGAAATATCTAGATACTTGTAGATAATGAAGAGTTCTAGACTACTCCATTGAGTAGTATAAATAGAGGGCTTCACCCCTCATTTGTAATCAAGCAAAGCAATTCAATAAGCAATAAAAGAAAAGCTTTCAATATCAATCAAACATCTAAATCATCAATCCTCTCTTCCATAAATAATATACATAACCTCATATTTCCAACAAATTGGTATCAGAGCTTGGTTAGACAAGATGATGGCCAACAATGTCATCACGTTTTCTCGCCTCACAAAGGATAATTATGATCGATGGAGCATCCAAATGAAGACCTTTCTAGGTGGACATGACTTATGGGAGATTGTGGAGGAAGGCTATGAGGAACCTGCAGAAAAAGGTCCTCTCAGCAAGGAGAAAAAATTAATGAAGACGAACGATCAAAAGGCTCTTTCCATCATACAACAAAGTGTAGATGATGGAGCTTTTGAGAAAATTGCAAGTGCAATCACCGCCAAGAAAGCATGGGAGATCTTGGAGAATTCTTATAAGGGAGTTGATAAGGTGAAAAAGGTTCGACTACAAACATTACGAGGTGAGTTCGAATCCTTAAATAAGAATGATTCGGAATCAATTTCTGATTATTTTACAAGAGTCTTGGCGGTTGTCAATCAATTAAAGAGGAATGGTGAAACTCTAAGTGATGTAAGAGTCATTGAGAAGATTCTTAGATCATTAGATTCAAAATTCGACTATATAGTCGTAGCCATCGAAGAATCTAAAGATCTAGAATCAATGACTATCGATGAACTCATGGGTTCACTACAAGCCCATGAAGAGAGGTTCAATAAGAAAAATAAGGAGCCTTTGGAGCAAGCTTTACAAGCAAAACTGTAACATCCCAACCCGTAATACAAACGATCACGCGGAAATATCAATAAAAAATTTTTTTTTTGCTGGAACAGCATATGGCGCGGCGCGCCATATGGCCGTGCGGCGCGCCAAACTGGCCTGTCCAAAAAGTCATGAAATGCGAAAATGTTTGACCACTTCCCGACGTATTTAGACAAAACGCTTTTAACCATATATTAACATATGTAGAACTAACACGTCCCATTAATAAAATTAGTTTTACGAAGACCGGGCCCACATCGGCCGTTTTACGACTTTCGTACGAAAATACAAGTTTTCAACCACATGATTTGTAATACAAAATAAAGGCCGAGCATGGCGATTGGGGATACGCTACCCAATCCTAATCAATCCAAAAGCAAGCCTTCTAAAGCAACTACGCAAGTCCACTAGTCCCCGCTTACCCGAGCCTCCGCATCCATGCAATCTATAAAAAAAGTCAACAACGAGAGGGTAAGCTAACGCTTAGTGAATGCAATACTTATACATATACATATGTAATTTACCTACACGCATCCACTTACAATACCATGCAAATAAAATGCATAAACGAGCTAGCAACACCAAACATACGACTAGCAACAACGTTAGTATATAAATCGCCACAATAATATACTAAATCACAATAATGCATAAATATAACAAACCGTTTCCTGCTATGGCACTACCGACTTGTAGACGACCAATAACGTCGAGTGTAATGGTCGTGTGTAAATAGGATATCTTAGATTATCATTATTTGATAATCTACGTAAAGCTTTTTAAACCTTTATTGATGAAATAAAGGTTATGGTTTGTTTTAAAATGAATGCAGTCTTTGAAAAACGTCTCATATAGAGGTCAAAACCTCGCAACGAAATCAATTAATATGGAATGTTTTTAATCAATAAGAACGGGACATTTCAAGTTAGCACGACTGTATTTGAAAGAAGTCGTCTCCAGACATGGAATACCAATCTCTATTATCTCTGATAGGGATGGCAGATTTATTTCAAGATTCTGACAGACATTACAGCAAGCATTAGGAACTCGTCTAGACATGAGTACTGCCTATCATCCACAAACTGATGGGCAGAGCGAAAGGACGATACAAACGCTTGAAGACATGCTACGAGCATGTGTTATTGATTTCGGAAACAGTTGGGATCGACATCTACCATTAGCAGAATTTTCCTACAACAACAGCTACCATTCAAGCATTGAGATAGCGCCGTTTGAAGCACTTTATGGTAGAAAGTGCAGGTCTCCGATTTGTTGGAGTGAAGTGGGGGATAGACAGATTACGGGTCCGGAGATTATACAAGAAACTACCGAGAAGATCATCCAAATTCAACAACGGTTGAAAACCGCCCAAAGTCGACAAAAGAGCTACGCTGACATTAAAAGAAAAGATATAGAATTTGAAATTGGAGAGATGGTCATGCTTAAAGTTGCACCTTGGAAAGGCGTTGTTCGATTTGGTAAACGAGGGAAATTAAATCCAAGGTATATTGGACCATTCAAGATTATTGATCGTGTCGGACCAGTAGCTTACCGACTTGAGTTACCTCAACAACTCGCGGCTGTACATAACACTTTCCACGTCTCGAATTTGAAGAAATGTTTTGCTAAAGAAGATCTCACTATTCCGTTAGATGAAATCCAAATCAACGAAAAACTCCAATTCATCGAAGAACCCGTCGAAATAATAGATCGTGAGGTTAAAAGACTTAAGCAAAACAAGATACCAATTGTTAAGGTTCGATGGAATGCTCGTAGAGGACCTGAGTTCACCTGGGAGCGTGAAGATCAGATGAAGAAGAAATACCCGCATCTATTTCCAGAAGATTCGTCAACACCTTCAACAGCTTAAAATTTCGGGACGAAATTTATTTAACGGGTAGGTACTGTAGTGACCCAAACTTTTCCATGTTTATATATATTAATTGAGATTGATATTTACATGATTAAATGTTTCCAACATGTTAAGCAATCAAACTTGTTAAGACTTGATTAATTGAAATATGTTTCATATAGACAATTGACCACCCAAGTTGACCGGCGATTCACGAACGTTAAAACTTGTAAAAACAACATGACGATATATATATGGATATACATATGGTTAACATGAGATTATGATAAGTAAGTATCTCCATAAGTATATTAACAATGAGTTATATACATATAAACAAGACTACTAACTTAAGGATTTCGAAACGAGACATATATGTAACGATTATCGTTGTAACGACATTTAAATGTATATATATCATATTAAGATATATTAATATATCATAATATCATGATAATATAATAATTTAACATCTCATTAGATATAATAAACAATGGGTTAACAACATTAATTGAGATCGTTAACTTAAAGGTTTCAAAACAACACTTACATGTAACGACTAACGATGACTTAACGACTCAGTTAAAATGTATATACATGTAGTGTATTTAGATGTATTAAAATACTTTTGGAAGACTTCAAGACATATATCAAAACACTCATACTTAATGAAAATGGTTACAGTTACTTTTCCATTCTTTTCTTTCATCAAGAATTCTAGTCGTATTCTTACCCGTATTATACACAGCTTCAAAACGTATTTACTATGAGTATATACCAATAGGAACTAGCATGGGATTCCACTCTTGATTATGTCATGTATGACTAATCAATTTTAACTTCTACCATGAGCTAGTCAACTAACTAGAACTCCTTTTAACCCCACTCACCACTCACCAATTACCACTCATCATTCACTCCATTTCACTTCCAATTCTCTTTCTAATTCTCTCTCAACACACACACACTATTATGAACATATTTTTCCAGTATTTAATCATCATCTTCATCAAAAATCACTTCAAGAATCAAGCTATAATCATCATAGGAAGAACACTTCAAGAACACTTCAAAAATTCCTTCAAGTTTACTAATTTACTTCCAAGCTTTCTAATCCATTCCAAGTAATCATCTAAGATCAAGAAACCTTTGTTATATACAGTAGGTTATCTTTCTTATTCAAGGTAATATTCATATTCAAACTTTGATTTAATTTCTATAACTATAAACTATCTTAATTCGAGTAAAAATCTTACTTGAACTTGTTTTTGTGTCATGATCCTACTTCAAGAACTTTCAAGCCATCCAAGATCCTTTGAAGCTAGATCATTTCTTATCACTTCCAGTAGGTTTACCTACTAAACTTGAGGTAGTAATGATGTTCATAACATCATTCGATTCATATATATAAAACTATCTTATTCGAAGGTTTAAACTCGTAATCACTAGAACATAGTTTAGTTAATTCTAAACTTGTTCGCAAACAAAAGTTAATCCTTCTAACTTGACTTTTAAAATTAACTATACACATGTTCTATATCTATATGATATGCTAACTTAATGATTTAAAACCTGGAAACACGAAAAACACCGTAAAACCGGATTTACGCCGTCGTAGTAACACCGCGGGCTGTTTTGGGTTAGTTAATTAAAAACTATGATAAACTTTGATTTAAAAGTTGTTATTCTTAGAAAATAATTTTTATTATGAACATGAAACTATATCCAAAAATTATGGTTAAACTCAAAGTGGAAGTATGTTTTCTAAAATGGTCATCTAGACGTCGTTCTTTCGACTGAAATGACTACCTTTAAAAAAACGACTTGTAACTTATTTTTCCGACTATAAACCTATACTTTTATGTTTAGATTCATAAAATAGAGTTCAATATGAAACCATAGCAATTTGATTCACTCAAAACGGATTTAAAATGAAGAAGTTATGGGTAAAACAAGATTGGATAATTTTTCTCATTTTAGCTACGTGAAAATTGGTAACAAATCTATTCCAACCATAACTTAATCAACTTGTATTGTATATTATGTAATCTTGAGATACCATAGACACGTATACAATGTTTCGACCTATCATGTCGACACATCTATATATTTTTCGGAACAACCATAGACACTCTATATGTGAATGTTGGAGTTAGCTATACAGGGTTGAGGTTGATTCCAAAATATATATAGTTTGAGTTGTGATCAATACTGAGATACGTATACACTGGGTCGTGGATTGATTCAAGATAATATTTATCGATTTATTTCTGTACATCTAACTGTGGACAACTAGTTGTAGGTTACTAACGAGGACATCTGACTTAATAAACTTAAAACATCAAAATATATTAAAAGTGTTGTAAATATATTTTAAACATACTTTGATATATATGTATATATTGTTATAGGTTCGTGAATCAACCAGTGGCCAAGTCTTACTTCCCGACGAAGTGAAAATCTGTGAAAGTGAGTTATAGTCCCACTTTTAAAATCTAATATTTTTGGGATGAGAATACATGCAGGTTTTATAAATGATTTACAAAATAGACACAAGTACGTGAAACTACATTCTATGGTTGAATTATCGAAATCGAATATGCCCCTTTTTATTAAGTCTGGTAATCTAAGAATTAGGGAACAGACACCCTAATTGACGCGAATCCTAAAGATAGATCTATTGGGCCTAACAAACCCCATCCAAAGTACCGGATGCTTTAGTACTTCGAAATTTATATCATATCCGAAGGGTGTCCCGGAATGATGGGGATATTCTTATATATATATGCATCTTGTTAATGTCGGTTACCAGGTGTTCACCATATGAATGATTTTTATCTCTATGTATGGGATGTGTATTGAAATATGAAATCTTGTGGTCTATTGTTACGATTTGATATATATAGGTTAAACCTATAACTCACCAACATTTTTGTTGACGTTTAAAGCATGTTTATTCTCAGGTGAATACTAAGAGCTTCCGCTGTTGCATACTAAAATAAGGACAAGATTTGGAGTCCATGTTTGTATGATATTGTGTAAAAACTGCATTCAAGAAACTGATTTCGATGTAACATATTTGTATTGTAAACCATTATGTAATGGTCGTGTGTAAACAGGATATTTTAGATTATCATTATTTGATAATCTACGTAAAGCTTTTTAAACCTTTATTTATGAAATAAAGGTTATGGTTTGTTTTAAAAATGAATGCAGTCTTTGAAAAACGTCTCATATAGAGGTCAAAACCTCGCAACGAAATCAATTAATATGGAACGTTTTTAATCAATAAGAACGGGACATTTCAACTTGGACATAGGATCAAGAGATTATCGCATATTTTACTTTTGCATTTGAACAATTATTTATTTCCGATTGTAACGACATTTCATTTTTCCGCTGCGTACTCATTCAAGTTAATTTAATCATTTAGTTTTGTTCTCGTTTATATAATATGTTGGTATATTTTGATATTAAGTCACATTTCACCCAGGCCCTAACTGGGGGTGTGATACTTACTTTTTTACAGGTATGTATAAACCACATTAACCATTTCTCATCACTCATATATTTCACTAACATCTTTCACTTCAAAATCATCATGTTAACTAACAATGTTACTTTCAACGTTCATGACGATGGGTATTTTTTCGACAATATGAAGGAACACTACGGTGGTACAAAACATATGTTGGATGTAGTTGTATTCAACGTTGATGTATCTACTTTGTTAGATTATTTAAGATGAACCATTAATTGCAAGGCAGCTTGGTTTGCATATTGGAATGAAGAATTGGAGAATTTCGAGTGACTTGACGACAATGATGAATGGGCCAAAATACTCGGAAAAGCAATAATACACTCGAAACATATCGAGCTGTATACTAAGACTATTTGGGACCACATTCCAACCGAGAGTGATGGTATTGCGGATGGATGTCATAATGATTGAATTTTAGTATAACTAATCGTAGTTTTAATTCAATGTAAGCCAAGTTTAATTTAATGTAATGGTCTTATTCAGTTATATATTTATATTGTATTATTAAAACTAATATAGAATTTTTATAATTAAAAATGAATAAAATTAAAAAATGGATACTGGAAATGAAAACTAAACAACACCACCTGTTTCTCTCCTCGGTCACTTTCAGTGTATTCAAAGGACACTGAAAATGGAACTCTAACGTTGTGTTCTCGATTTTTTTTTTCGGTGGAAAAGAATGGAGTGGATAGAGAAGGAGAGAATAATGACAGACAAGAAAAGAAAGTAATATAAAATATGTTAGATGTATTCTCAAGTTGAGTTGAATGTAATGGAAAGGAAAATAATTAGAATATACAACTTTATAATTGTACCTTTTTTTATGGAAGCAAATTAGTAATTCAGAATCTCAAATTAAAGAATCTCAAATTAAAGTTGAAGTCAATATATAAATAAAGATGCATAACAACTGAGAAATCTATTAGGGTGATTCGATCCATACACAAACTTTTTACTTATCTAGTCATGTATCAAAATATATGTAGACTTTTAGTCAAAAGACAAAGAATTAACAAGCAAATATAATACATTATTGTAATTGTATATACAAGTTCATGTGTGACTGTGATGATATTAAAGCATCGTAGATGCACAAAGAAAAAAGATTTTGAAAAAAAAAAAAAAAAGATTTATAAGCTTCTTAAATCATCTACAAGAGATATACCGCATATACCATTTTATATAATATTGTAAAATTATTTTGGCACATAGTAGTAAATATAGTAGTATTACTTGATCGAGCTCCGCTGCAGTTATATATTGTAGAAGAACCCCAAAGGGTGGCCTAGTGGTTAGGTGCTTGAAAATCTTCAAAGGAGACCAAAGTTCAATCCTCACTACCCACACTTTGGGGGGCTTGCCTTTAAAAAAAAAGTTATATATTGTAGAAGACCACGTATTTGAGAAATCACGAGTATTAGGGTTAACGGGTGTAATGGTTCTTATATTTGTTTTCCATTCCAGTCATCCCAAAATTGAGGTGATTGTAATCTATGTAAAAAGCTCATATATTCCCCTTCCAAACCCTTTCCTCTCCACTCCTTTCCTTGCTATGATTAATTAGTACTTTATCCATCATAATCCTTTCCTTTCCGCTTATTAAAAAACTCGAGAATGCTGCTTAAGAAACAAAACTGAGAAGTAAGTGAATTATTAATAATTTAAAGACAAAATTGCCAACTTGGTCCCTGTGTTATTCGATTTTCTTTTCTTACCCCTCTCACATTGTTCCTGCAATTTTAGTCCTTAGTGGCATTTTCTAGTCTCAAATTCGTCCCTCTGTTAATCAACCCCAATCTTATCATCATCATGTACCAAAAAGTTTACTTCTTTCATCAGATCGCAAGTATGTTGCTGTAGGTAGAATACGAAAATAAACATTTCACGAGGATGTTTTCATAGGTTAGGTAGAAAACGAACAGATTTCTCCAGCTAAAAAACTTCGTATAGTAATGACTGTTTCATCACAAAAAGAATAAAAGAATTAGTCTTGAAACACTATATTATATAAATTTATTTAAATACCAAATAAATGAAGAAATATCCAGATTCATGTATGCTAATGTAACAATCTACGATCTATAATCTGTAATCTATAATCTATCTATAATCTATCTATCTATCTATCTATCTATCTGTAATCTTCTATTCTATAACATATTATAAATCATGAAGATTAGTCTGATGTGTCAGACCCTACCCTTAATCATCTGATCTGACGTGTTAATCCATAAACTAATCCCTATTAACACTAATTAACGCTTTAAATATCCACGCTGGCACTTAACTCTACAGAAATCCCAAATAACTTAACCTATCCTGAAATCCAAATACTCTCTTCTTGTACGCCGGATCTACGACCCATCGCATACCAACCCTAAACTTGAAATTATTCCACCGGAAATCCATCGCCTACAAACACAATACCTCTATTGATTCCACCGGAAAACACACTGATTTATGATTCGGATTCAATATAATATCATGCGACTGATAAACCAAATAAAACGATCGCCATAACAACCTTTCATCATCTACCTCCGATCAGAACATTCCATCAACGCTTTTCTCTAATTAGGTATCTTAGTAAACGTTCGTATTAACTTTCTGTTTTTAACACACGCATAGATGAATCCAGTTACTGTTTACTTGAGGAATTCAAATATTAGGGTTTGTATTTCATATTAAAAAATCAGATTTCTTACATATTATTATTTTACGAAATTATAATCGATGAAATCTGTGAATTCATAATGTTATATAAAGTTTTTAACACACGTTTGTAGTCGAAACTATAATCGATGTAATCGTTTGCATATAACCATGTTTTCCTGAATGTTTTTATTCTGTTACTAACATATATTGTATGTAATCTGTAAATTCATTGTGTTGTTTTCACTATTGTTTTTTTGTACGTTCATTAGCACTATATATTTGTTGTGTGGTACTGATTAATAGTAATAAAAAAAAAACTCTGCAACTACTAATAATAACTGAACAAATTATATTCAATTGATATTAAAAATTTTAAAAATCCGCCAAATAAATTTTGAATTTTTTATATTAGGATAAGATCCCTAATCACAATTAATTTTAAACGTGTTTTACCATTCTGTTCTTTTTAACTTTTTGTGACATTCTGATTGATTTGTTGATGATCATAAAAACCTTTTTCTTGATATGGTGTGATCATGAACTGTTTGGTATTTGCGAGATTTTTAGATTGACCATTCAGTTTTTTAAGTCTGGATTAGAGTCCGATTAGATTGAGCTGTCTGTACAAGTATGCATCTCCACAATAAATGGTTAAGTTCCATCCTCATACAAAGTTCATGATACTTTCCATCTATTGCTAACTGAGCCTTACTTTCAGGTACAATAATAAGGTATGGGGATGTTTATTGCTGCGATAGTTGCTTTTGTGTTATTCAAATTTGGTATGGGGATGTTTATTGCTGTAGATGCTTTGTTTATTTATTTATTTCATTTTTTTTTTTTTTTGGGTTTAGGTATGAGAAGTGGTTCATAATGCGGCCTTAAACAGATTTAATAAGTCTCTGGGTGTCACTATGCCATCTGTTTTTGATGCTTTAAGTGGTCATGAACAACTTATATTGGTGAGAAATAGAAAAACTCAGTTAATAAGTCTTCAGTTGGAGAGAGTGGTCATACCATTCAAAATGAATGTGTTGGATCTTCTAATTCTGGTATGGTTGGCCTCTGCGATGATGATAGCTCATTTTTTGTTGCATCGTCGAAACACACATGTACGTTCTTACTATTCTATGATGATATTGAGAATTATTCTATGATAGCTCATTTTTGGTCATACATTAGACCCTTCATACTTTTTGACTTATGCAACTTAATTTATGACAAGCTTGGTTAGAAATTTCAGTTGTATTTATGTGAGTAATGTGTGAATCTCCTGAAGTTTGGTCTACTTTCAAGTTGTTGATTTGTCATAATTTCTATATTGCTTTCTTAATTCAATTATACATAACAATACTTGCAGAAAATAATGGGACAAATCGAAAGAGACATTCAATTTTAAGAGGCAGATATGGTTGTGAGTCCTTCCATATTTTTATTATATCTCAGATGCTTATGTTATGGAATTATTGACTTTCGTTATGTTTTGTTTCTATGTCGAATTCATTTTAATACTTTGACTTTTGTAATTTCATTCATATTAATCAAGTATGGTATTTGGGGCTGAAGCAAGTTAAATACTGGTGGCATATAAGAATTTTTTTACACTGTTGACATTTAAGACCCTTTTATACTTTAACATGTCCTATATTTAAAAGATCAATTGGGCCGCGTTTGTCAAACCGGTCAAAACTTGTCCTTAATGTACTTTCTATGCATACATCACAACTCTTTTATGATCACTTGCAACAAAAAATTGTTTATAACTCATACCAAAGAAGCAGTGCTTCAAAGGTACCCACACCCCAACATTCTTGGGGACCCACCATGTGGAAGTTTGCCCAATACAGACGCAGGTTCGATCCCTCCGGGGGTCAGTCTGTCACATGGTTGGGGGTCCAAGGATAGGGGAGTTGCCGGAGCTATTCCTTGTGGGGTGGACAATGGTTGGTGCCAAAGGCACACGGGATCAGGGTGTTCCCGCCGATTTACACCTTTTGCCCAATAACTGCCCTCATAAGTTACCCACTTTGACATGTTAACCATGTGTCTGACCCCCCCATTCAACCACCTCTTGACAAAAAAATTATATGTGTAAGATGTGCTTTGTTCACTTTTTTACATGCGTTTGTTGATTGTGACTTTTAGGTATGTAGATTTAACAAAATGCTGGATCTCAAACCCTTTCCAAAGCATCCCTCGTGAAGAAATTCACATTACAAAATTCATACTGTACGCATATTGCATAGAGAATTTGATGTGTTATTGTTGTAGTTCTTTATTTCATTCATGTAGTGAAATAATCATTACTTTTCCTCATAACCTTATATATGTAATTATTCTGGCCTATCAACCACATCGCTAATTTTTTTTTCAAGTTTTGGTTGCTAATTTATGACAGTGTGCTGATGGGCTAAATCAAGTATTGGTTGCTTTCTTGAGCCGTCCACAAAACGCTATGTTTTTTGCTTCATCCACATTTTTATATGTTTGAAATGGGTTACTTAGAACCAAATTGATAAATTAACTATATAATTATATTTCTGAGTTTATTTATATGATTTGCAGATCCAAATTGGTTTGTATAATCTAACTCATTTTTAAGTTAGTTTTTCTCTTAACCCAAATTTAATAACTTAGATGTGTATTGTATCTAAGGTTTATATTGAGTATATACATTACTAACCTGATGTTTAAGTACTAGAATACATTGCAGGTGATTTACGTCATGTCTATGTGGTCTAAAATGCAGCCAGTCTATATCGCCAATACGTGGAACGAATCCTAAGTACGCGTCTTGGTCTTGAGACCGGCTATTACGCCATTCTAACTGTGCCATTCTAACTGCGTTGTTCTTGAAGTTCATCTTATGCTCTGGAATGTTGCTTTTCTTCAAGAGATCGACTTATCAATGGGTTGCTTAATTTTGATGCTTTACTTGCATTGCTATTTTGCGAGTAGATCTTTTGTTATGTGTATTCGATAATGGTTTAATTTTGTCATTCATACTTTGCTTCGATCTAATTTTAAATTTAAATCTTCTGTATTAACTTAACTTTCAGCGTTTACTTGCACGTGAATACTCTAAATAATATAATTGAAGCTTAATCAATAGATTGTATAGTAGCTCTGAGTTTGTATGAATGTTTAACTAAAGAAGTGATGATGATGAATTTCTAAAGATATGCAGTAGTAGTAGGCTAGTAGCAGTACTTTTGGATTAGGATCAACAAAATAGAAATTTATCACATCAACATGGTTAGACTTACAATGCGTTGGGAGGGATCGGTTATATTGTTGGTGTATTCAAAGGTGCATGACTGTAAATATTAACCTTTTGCGATAATTGTTTGATAAACTCAATTAATTTTACACGGATTTTTATCCATCTGTGCAACGCACGGGCTCTAATTGTATCATACACCTAATGCGTATAAATATTAACCTTTTCGAATAATAATTTTTTGAGCACCGTGCAAAGCACGGGCTCACATATCAATTTAATTCTGTATTTATATCAAAACAAAATTGCTTTACTTACACAGTTTTTAAATAATAGGTATCATATATTAACAACATAATATTATTTCAGGTACTAATCTAAGGGATCGGACCATCTTGGACAGTTTGCCACAAGGAAAAGTAACATACTTAACTATGTATTTATCGAGTGAGATTATAATACCATATAACAATTTTTAGTTTATTAGATGTACAAAGATACTTGTCATATTTAGCTTAAAATAACGTCAAATGATATAGCGTTTTACATTTCAATTTAGTTTGCTTAGGAGTCTCCGTGCAAGGATCATTTTAACATTTACTTCATGTACAAGGGTTATTTTAGTAATAAATATTTGTATTAATTTCTCGATTTGGTTAAATGAATATGGATATTCATTTCATTATATGTGTTTCAATACTTACAATCAAGGTGATCACTTATATCTCTACACTGATGTTACAGTTTCACATTTTGTTCAATAGTAACAGAATGACATTATATATGAACAATTGAACGTTCAATAATAAATGCCTTCATTCATATTGGTTCCATTACTAATGATTTTAGTAATTTTGATTCCTAAAGATAGACTAACAGTAATGGATGATGAATGTATTGTATTTATGCAAATATTGCTATTATGCACTTTTAAATTTATATGCAGAAACAAACAATGAATATGTTGTATTTACTTTCTTTACTCTCTGTGTAATGACTAAAACAAAGTTCATGTTATCCAACTCTTGATTATGTGTTTTGTGTAAAAAACCATACTTAAGAAGTTCATCCACTAACTAAAATACTTGTGACACGCTATTTATAATATCGTTAATTGCTATACCATTTTAAGAATCAAGATTGTTTGCGGAAGAGTCCCCGTGCAACGCACGGGCTCTTAAATCTAGTATAACATAAAAAGCAGTAAACTTTTTTTAGCCATTTGCATAAAATTATTTCAAAAAACCCTTTCATTAAAGATAAAAAAAAGCAGATGATTTTTTATTAATTAAAAAAATGAAGATAAAAAGTAATTGCCTTTAATTTGAAGTCACGTAAGGCAACAATGATGGTGGCGTGCCACCGTGAAAGGCGGTCGGATTTTAAATCAGCAGTATTCTTGCTATCACAACCCATTAATTCATTCACAAAACAAATCAATTAAAAAAGTTTTCAACTTTGCTTCAATGATCTAGATAAATTAGAAGGGGGGATTATGTTTAGGGTTTGACTCTTGATTGATGATCGAAATAAATACGGATGAAAAAATAAGATGAATTTGTTTAGTTGTTACAGTATAATTTTTGTGTTGTTTTGTTTCTTTTCTCCCTTTTTTCTCTTTTTAAGTGAAAAAAGGAAACTTTTTAGTACATGAGTAACATGATGATGATGAGGAGGATAAGATTGGGGCTGCAACTAGAAAATGCCATTAGGGACTAAAATTTCAAGAACATTATGAGAGGGACGAAAAAGAAGAAAATCGAATAAAATAGGGACCAATTTGACAATTTTGTCTAATGTAAATTAAATTTTGTTTACAACAAGGTAGTTATTTAACCGACCATGTTACGAAATGCGTATATGTGTTTCGTTTCATAGATAGCTTACACTTTTTTAGCTTTACATATTAAACTCGGATGGCGTCAGTAAACTAACAGCGCACAACATACCAGCAAAACTATACAACAAATTCATTCTCGACTGCAGTTTGACACACTTTCGAAAACAATTGTGGCTAAGAATGGCTTCAGTCATGTCATCGATTCACCTTAAACTTCACATATACTCGGAAGATCCTACAAAAAATTCCAATATAAGCTAATAAGTTTACTTAAAGCATGACATAAGACAAAGCAATTAAGAACTTTCAACTTACCACCACAAACGGGTACGTCAATTAAGAACTTCCACTGATTGCACAGTAACTTTGTACGTCAATATATTCTTCTTACTCGTATATCATGCCTGCATAATAATTTTGAAAGAATGAAATACATAACCTGCCAATGTGACAGGAACATAAAATATGACCACAAAACTTCTTTGAATTGAACAGAGATGCATGGAAAAGTTAGAAGAACAAAATTAATACCATTAATATTTATGCTGCTGTTGTTAGCTGATAGCACAGAAACCATTGTGCATCAAGATGTTCTTCTTACACATATTTCATCCTGCATAATAATTTTGGGAAAAGAAAATGAAATACATAACCTGCCAATGTGATAGGAACATAAAACTAAAATATGACCACAAAACTCAACGGAAATGCAAAACCTAAGAACATAACGGTTTATATTATATACTCCATAATTTTTAACATATTTTTTAAAGCAACATGAAATTGGCTAAATAAATTACAATATGATATATGATACAGCCATGAACCAGGAATTCATGCAATCCCTTCATTATATCTAACAAAACACACCCAAAATGCCTAGCTACTGTAATATTTCTAAAGCACACAATTGGATGTATTTCTACATTACATAATTCTGAGTACTTTTATGATAACCAATTCCAACCCTGTTCTATGTGAATGCATCAAAACTTCTACATGAATTTAACAACCACTCATGCCAATCCAAGTTTGAAACATATATGGTATGAAGTTTTAAACCGTCTAAAAAGAACTGTAGTAAACATGATATCCACGAAAAAAATTCCAGCTATGTTAATCTTGACCATTTCTAAAACCGCCGCGCTTGTTAATACACAAAACATAAATTAAGAAAAACTAACAAACGTAGAAAGCTGAAACCTAAACAAAATAAAAAGGGAAATTACCTTAAAGCAAAAACAACAACGAAATCTGGTAGCGATGTAAACTTCACATTCAATTCGCAATCAAACCCAACAGCAAAACGAAAGCCTGGACATTAAACTGAGTAATCAAAAGAAGCAACAACAAACAAACTATTAAGATATGCGATGAAAACTCGTCAAGAAGTAAAAAAAGAGTAGGCAAAAATTACACTTGCAAAAATGTAAGATCCTGTTTTCTCTGCTGTTTTGGACGTCGTCCAAATAGGTGAGACGCCATCCCATTTTGTTGGGCTGGACGCCGTCCAGAATCTTGGACGCCGTCCAGATGGTCTGGCGAACCAGCCTTTATGTTTTGATATTTTAAAAAGGGGTATTTTGGTAATCTTACTTGGTGGACGACTTAAAGGCTCTAGATCAGTTTTGTTGAGCTTCATTACTCCATTTCCAACCACCAAACCTCATCCACTTCAATTCTAGAGTGAGAGTACATTTAAGTGTAAGAAAGCTTAAATAGGAGAGGAAGAAGCTTGTTTCGGGTTCTAGCTCGAGCATTAAAGTGGTTCATCTCCTCGTTAGCTTCGTTTTGATTGTGGTGGTAAGCCCTAAACTTGATTTCTCTAGTTTAATGTGTTTAAGGGTTAGGGTTTGGGTTAAGGTTGCACATAAAATCCATTTATGAGTGATTTGGGGGTTTTGGGTAAGTTTGGGTCATGAAGACCCAAATGGTGACTAACCTAGGGTTTTGAAAGGGTAAATGGTGTAAATGGGTCTTAAAGGCCTAGCAAAATCACTAGTACACTTATAGTTAATGTTAGTGGGTGTCATTTGGGTTGTGGGTGACCCAAATGGGTGTGTTGACCTTGAAATGAGTCAAATGGGTCTTTGATGACCTAGGTTGTCTTGCATGTATGAAAACTAGTCAACTTGGTGATTAAATGTGTGTTAAGACCTTAAATGGCTAGAATTAGGGTTTTTGGTGAAGTTAACCCATTATTAGGGTTAAGGGTGCAAAATGGGTCGGGATTGCACTTTGGGTCAAAAGACACTAGATTTTTGAAGTGAGTTGCTTGACCGACTTGAGTTGTGAATTGATTATGTGCTAAACTGTAATAGGTACGTTACATTGAAGTTGTAAGTTCGGTTATTTTACACGAAGACTCTAAGGTGAGTGGAATAATTATATGCGTAGATATATAATGTATTTATTTGTGTAGCGTGAGATGTGAAGTGTCGATGTGCTAAGACACCACGATCACGTGGCGAGTGAAGTGTCGATGTGTCAAGGCGCCACTCGGGAGTGAAGTATCGATGTGTTAAGATGCCACTCCAAGTAAAGTGAAGAGTGAAATGTCGAAGTGTTAAGACACCACTCGGGGTGAAGTGCCGAAGTGTTAAGGCACCACCCGAGGTGAAGCATCGAAGCGCTAAGATGCCACCCGTGGGGTTAGTGTGCGAAGTGTTAAGTGCACTAATGGTTGTTGTGAACACCGACGGTCTTTAAACACCGTTCCTTGTACGATTGGTTAACCATGGTTTGTGTTGTAGTGTAAGCATATTACTTTTGTCCATGTTATTTATGCTCGTATTATGCTAGCTTGATTATTGGAGGTTATAGCTTGTATTTGTGACGATAAGCTAATTGTGTTTGCTAGCATGTTTGCGGTATTTGTGTAAGTGTATGCAAGTAGGTAAATTATATATGTATTCGTATAATTATTGCATTCACTAAGCTTTGCTTACCCTCTCGTTGTTACCTTTTTATAGGCTCGGGCGTTGACAAGGGTAAGAGCGTTCAATTGGATTAGTGGTCTCCCGCTTGTTTTGATAGGGGATGCTTTTGGGTGTTAGCAGTTGGAGTCCGTCCGAGATTGGGTAGTTTAACCCCAAATACCATGCTCTAGTGTTGTTTGGAACTTAAACTTGTATTTGGTCGAAACTTGTATTTTTGAACGAAACTCGTAAAATGGGCGATGTGGGCCCGATGATGTAAAACTTGTTTTGATTATGCAAAACTCTTAGTTTCACTTATATTGACTTGTGGTAAAAATGTTTTCGTTCAAATGTGTCGGGAAGCGGGTTTTCTGCGTACGTGAAACGGGACACCAGGTCAGTCCCTGGCAGTTCATTGGGACGCCGTCCCGAATGCTTGGACGCCGTCCTAGTTTTAAAAGCTGGACGCCGTCCCAAACTCTGGACGCCGTCCAGATGGTCAGGCCCAGATTTTTTTTTTAAGGCGTATTTTTGGTAAAGCGTTGTCGGGTTGTTACAAGTGGTATCAGAGCATGGTCTAAGGGATTTAGGCGACTTGAGATAGGTGCCTAGACTTAGACTTTATTGTGTGTACGCTTATGCGGGACTTGTAGGACTTTGGGTCGGGAAGGGAATTGTTAGTGCATAGTTTTATGTGAACTAACCATGTATTAATTGCTTTGTGTTGTGTTTAGCAAATCATCAAGCCAGATAGACGTTGTACTAGCAAGTTAATGCGACGTGCTCGCGTAACAATGATTAGCTACCATTGTTACGGGCGCAAATCGTGTCGAACAAGCAATGTACGACGATTGTTAAGCAAGATGGAGTAGTGTGGTGTGTACGTATATACTTACGTGCTATGTCCTTTCGTTTCGTCGTTTAACCTATTTCGTTTTATAGAATGAAGACGAGAAATGGACCCGAAATTGATAACGGGGGTACGAGCGAGGACACCGAGTTGACGGCCAAGATTGAGGCCATTATTAAAAGTCAAAAGGCGGAGTACCTCGAGGAGATTAAGATGTTTCTTGATACAATCGACGAGCAATTAGTCGATGTGGTCAAAGAGCAAGTCAAGGCCGTTCTCCATGAAGATAATGTGGGAAGACGGGACTTTTTCTTTAAGAATTTCAAGGATGCTCAACCTCCTACCTTCGAGGGTGAACGGGACCCACTTAAGAGTGCCCGGTGGATCTCCGATATGGAGGGGGCTTTTTGTACTTGTGAATGCCCTCTCGATAAAAAGACGAGGTATGGTTGTAGCATGTTAAGGGGAGATGCTAAGTTGTGGAGGGATGCAAAAATCCAACTTTATGGTGAAGAGCAATGTATGGACTTCACTTGGGGTGAATTCAAGACGGAGTTTTTCGATGAATACCGAACTCCGGCCGATCTTACGAGGCTTAAGGACGAGTTACGTTCCTTGAGGCAAGGGTCGATGGATTTAAACACTCTCAAATCCGTTTTCTTGCGAGAATATAAATTGCGATAAATAACAGAAATTTAAATGACGATAAATAAAATTGCGAGAATATAAATTGTGATAAATAAACTGCGATAATTAAATGGTAATACGAAATTAACAGTCAGCTAACTAGGAACAGTTAGCTAGGATTTTGTTAGCGTGGATTCTTAATAGAATTTCATATTGTTAATTAATCTGTTTCTAATCAATTTTTATTGTGTCCATTATTTCTTCGTTATGCCACTTTATGGATTCTGATAGATCAAAATCCAAATATGTAATTGGATGAATATGGTTAGTTTGTGGTGAACGGATTTGTATATCGGTGGATGTAAGTAGGATAGTATATGACTTGTTGAAACAGATTCGAAGAACGTACAATGTAACTTATTAATGTGAAATTTAAATAGTCCTCGGGTATTACCTACCCGTTAAAATATTTTCACCATTAACAGTTTGTACAAGAGAATTTTTAATTACAATCTTTATGAAAACATATATACATATATATTTTCTTCAGATGTATTCATGGATTTAATGAGTTAAAATGATATTAAACTCATTTGCTTTTCGGTTGGAACTAGAATAAATAATCTCTAAAACTTTAGAGATTACATATTCGCCATGTCGAACGAAGATAAATGAGGTAGAACGATACGTAGAACGAAGATCATACTCAAAGTACATATGATGATATTGAAGCATGGATTGTCGATGGTACTGGTGCTGTTATTGATTGTACTGTTGGTGCCGGTGATGTTGCTGAAGCTGGTACATTTTGCACCATATTCTCCGAATTGATTATTCGAGCGCGAAGTTCGTTGACTTATTACTCCAGGATGATTGTCGGTCGGAACGAGCGGATGAATAAGGTTTAGAATTGTGGATAGAATATGATCTTGTCGAGTTACCCTGGAAATGGGACTGAAAATGATGTCTCGAACAAGTTCGCCGGTAAACGCTTCAGGTTCATTGTCAAGAGGTGAATTCAGTTGGTGGAAGGGATTGCCTTCTGTGCGTTTCCATTAATTAAGTCAACTACGAACCCATCAGATGAATTGATAATGGATGATTGGTTGATTCATGCCGATGACGCTGTTTTCGGAGCTTAGGTGAACATCTATGTCGGAATAGCTGTCGGAATAGCTGTCGGAATAGCTATCGGAATCTGAGGGACTCGAACTGGTTGCAGGATTCATCTCGTACGATCAGATGAAGGATTTTCAATAAGAAATAAATTATAGGATGTAGATTAGTACCCTGCAATACATAATTTACATATGCATATATAATACTAAAATCCCATAAGTTTCGGAGGAATCTACGGAAGTTGTCAGGCAAAATTACAGTAACAGATACACTAAGATATGAAGTAGCAGATACGCTAAGATATGAATTTTGTCTATATACTAATCATGCAGTCAATGCAGTAAAACGTGTCTAGACTAAGAATGATAAGTAGATGATTTCCAACTAGAAATGATAAGCAAAACTTTTGACATGCAGACACGGTCGAAGTCCAGACTCACTAATGCATTCTAACGACTTATCAGTTAGACACACTAACGCAGACCTGGTTCGCTAAGACCATCTCTCTGATACCAACTGAAAGGACCCGTCCTAATCCATCCGGACGAAGTCCATATCGATTATAAACGATTCACAACAGTTGATTACATCGCGAGGTACTTGACCTCTATATGATACATTTTACAAACATTGCATTCGTTTTGAAAAGACAATCTTTCATTACATCTAAAGTTGACAGACATGCATACCATTTCATAATATATCCTATAATTGACTTTATAATGATCTTGATAAACTCAACGACTCGAATGCAAAGTCTGTTGAAATATGTCATGAATGACTCCAAGTAATATCTTTAAAATGATCAAATGCACAGCGGAAGATTTCTTTCGTACCTGAGAATAAACATGCTTTCAAGTGTCAACCAAAAGGTTGGTGAGTTCATTAGTTTAGCATAAATAATCATTTCATAATTTTAATAGACCACAAGATTTCCTATTTCCAATTCTCGTAAATATACGTCCCATGCATAGAGACAAAAATATCATTCATATGGATTGAACACCTGGTATCCGACATTCACAATATACATATAAGAATATCCCCATCATTCCGGGATCCTCCATCGGACATGATATAAATTTCGAAGTACTAAAGCATCCTGTACTTTGGATGGGGCTTGTTGGGCCCAATAGATCTATCTTTAGAGTTCACGTCAATTAGGGTGTCTGTTCCCTAATTCTTAGATTACCAGACTTAATAAAAAGGGGCATATTCGATTTCGATAATTCAACCATAGAATATAGTTTCGATCACTTGTGTCTATTCCGTAAAGCATTTATAAAAGCAGCGCATGTATTCTCAGTCCCAAAAATATATATAAAAAGGGAGTAATGAAAACTCACTTATTGTATTTTGTAGTAAAAATACATATAACGACATCGAACAATTGTAGGGTTGGCCTCGGATTCACGAACCTATATCATTTGTATATATTCAAAATGATTAATATTTATATAGTTATGTTAATATCCATATTTATATACATAGTTGTTTAGTGTCATATTTAAGAATTCATAGTTTGTTATATGTAAGTATTTATATAAATAATAGTAATAGGTTTGATATATATAATTATATAAAGTATTAATATAATTATAGTATATGTAATAAGTATATTTTATGTACAAAATATTTATCTATTTAAAAAGATAGTTTTGTTAATAATAATGATTTACTAATAATAAAAATAATAATAATAACGTTAATAATAGTATTAATACTAATATATTTATGATAGTAATTATACTTTTAATAATAATTATAATAAAGTTTTCATAATAAAAGATGTGTTATACATACAACTATAATCTATAAACTTAATCAGCTTTCATATGTATTCATAATATTATTTATTAACGATACTTATGATTTTATCTATATTTGTATCATACATAACATACTCCTGGTAATATTATTATCCATAATCTTTAATTTTTACTTTTACTAACATTTTCATATATTTAACTTTAGTCATAATGTCTTTTATTTTTTATAAGTTTCTAATAATGATAATATTAATACTAATAATAACACTAATAACAGCAGCAGCAGCAGCAGCAGCAGAATTAAAAAGACTACCTTATAAGCTCAATTTAAAAAGAATGACACCCAGCAGGGATTGAACCCGAGTCCTCATGCATACCCGACTAACACAATAACCATCCAGACAGTTCTGTTTTTCTGTTGTATAGCCCAAATGTATTTACTTAACCCGTAACTTCGTATTCTATTTCCTTCTTCCTCAATCAGTCGACAATACCATGACCCAAATCAATTCAGTGATTTACCAACATATTTTGAGTCTTGTAATTGATTGTGTACGACTGGTGTGCTTATTATAAAAAAAAAAAATTAAAACCGGACCTGTACTGCAGGGTCTGCAGTCGGCTTGAACTCTCAAGAACACAAATCGTGATTTTAAAATTGAGACTGTTTTAGATAAAATTTACAACACAGATTATGTTGCAGATCATCCTTATAAACTTTCTAAATCTTCAATTTAATATAAAATACTAAAACGAACCTGAATTTCGAAGATAAACAATTTGTTGACTTTTGAAACTTAAATTTGACTTCAAAAATTCATAATCAAAAGGAGAAATTAAAGGCTGAAACTTTGTAGATATCTTCATTAGAGTATTCCAAACCTAACCTCATTTATAGATTTTGAGAATTTATATCAACTTCTGGATTTCGAAAAATTTTGTAGAAGCAGAGGTTTATGCTGAATAAAAGAATTATTTTGCCAGACTCTAACAGCTACGAATTTATACAATTTGATATTGAGGACAGACATCTGGTTAATAAATTATACAAAGAATTTCGATGGTTTTATGGTCGATGGAGTTGACAGAAAGAAACAGCAGGTACGAAAATATATATATAAAAGAAATAAAAAGTTCAATCAATCCACTCACTGATTTTGTTTGTAAGCACTTGTTATATTCAGTTTGGAATAAATCTGAAGACAGAAACAAGATTTAAAACAGTTGTGAAAGATACACAAAACTGAATTTGATTGTGAATTGGTACGTTCAACATTATATATTAATATTTAATCATTATAATTATTAATTATATTAATAATAATAAAAATTCTAATAATAATAATAATAATAGAATTAATATTAATAACAATAATATTATTATTATCAAATAATACTAAAAATGATATAAATGATAATTTATAATAATAACAATCATGATAATACTAATCATAATAATAATAATGATAATAAAATGATAATAATAATAATAATTTTATTAATAATATTAATAATAATACTAACATTAATAATATAGTTATTATTAATTAATAATAATATTAACAATAAAAACCTAATAATTTACACATGTTCATTTTCATATTTATATCATACTATTATTAATACTGATATTAACATTAATATATCTATTTTAATAATGAAAGTAATAACATTAACATTAATACCACAACTGTGTTTTATATTGTAGTTACACTTATTTATATGTTATTAATCATTTATTATATAAATATTTAATACGTATACAATCTATCAATATACCTATAGTACTAATTATGTATCGATGTCACATACCTATTCTCACTACTATAGGTGTAATTATGTTTTTAAATATCATATTTATTACGTAGATAAGTATGTTAATTATATATATCGGAATAATTAAACTCAATGTATAACATTATAAATTTTAATACCTTGTCGTTGTTGACAAATAATGTTAGAAATTATTTATCTTCAATACACTTTATATATTCAAATTAACAAGTTTTTCTTATTCGAAGTTATTTTCCATAATAACTAAATCATATAGTAGTTCATTATTATATTTAATTTATTGAATATAATTATTTACATGTATAGTTATTTATATATATACATTTAGATTTTCAATTATAGGTTCGTGAATCGTCGGATAATAGTCAAAGGTCAAATGTTTTTCCATATCAACAGTTTAAAGATTTTGAGACTCACATTACAGACTTTGCTTATCGTGTCGGAATTTTAGTAAGATTAAGTTTAAATTTGGTCGGAAATTCCCGGGTCATCACAGTCCGGCTATCACCAAATGCGGGTTCGTGAGGAAGATATTGAGAAAACGGCCTTTCGAACACGTTATGGGCATTTTGAGTTTGTAGTTATGCCTTTTGGTCTTACGAATGCACCGGCGGCATTCATGGATCTTATGAACCGAGTGTGCCAACCTATGTTGGACAAGTCGGTAATTGTGTTCATTGACGACATACTTGTTTATTCAAAGAGTATGAACGAACATTAACGTCATTTGCGTGAAGTATTGAAGAAGTTACGAAAGGAGAAGTTGTATGCTAAGTTCTCCAAATGTGAATTTTGGCTAAGGGAGGTTCAATTCCTTAGTCATATTGTGAACAAAGATGGTATTCAAGTAGATCCGGGAAAGATAGAAACGGTGAAGAGTTGGAGACAACCGACTACGCCTACGGAGGTCCGAAGTTTTCTCGGATTGACCGGTTATTATCGTCGGTTTATCCAAGACTTTTCTAAGATCGCTTCTTCGTTGACGAAATTGACGAGGAAGAATGCGAGGTTTGTTTGGGAGAACGAGTAAGAAATTGCTTTTCGATTGTTAAAGGAGAAGTTATGTCAAGCTCCGGTTCTAGTTTTGCCGAAAGGGGTGGAAGACATGACGGTCTATCGTGATGCTTCTTTAAATGGGCTCGGGTGTGTCCTAATGCAAAGGGGTAAAGTCATTGCATATGCCTCTCGACAATTAAAGGAACACGAGACGAGATATCCGACTCATGACCTTGAGTTGGCGGCGGTTGTGCATGCGTTGAAAATTTGGCGCCATTACTTGTATGGTGTTAAAAGTACGATCACGTGCCATTACTTGAAAATTTGGCGCCATTACTCCATTTCCAACCACCAAACCTCATCCACTTCAATTCTAGAGTGAGAGTACATTTAAGTGTAAGAAAGCTTAAATAGGAGAGGAAGAAACTTGTTTCGGGTTCTAGCTCGAGCATTAAAGTGGTTCATCTCCTCGTTAGCTTCGTTTTGATTGTGGTGGTAAGCCCTAAACTTGATTTCTCTAGTTTAATGTGTTTAAGGGTTAGGGTTTGGGTTAAGGTTGCACATAAAATCCATTTATGAGTGATTTGGGGGTTTTGGGTAAGTTTGGGTCATGAAGACCCAAATGGTGACTAACCTAGGGTTTTGAAAGGGTAAATGGTGTAAATGGGTCTTAAAGGCCTAGCAAAATCACTAGTACACTTATAGTTAATGTTAGTGGGTGTCATTTGGGTTGTGGGTGACCCAAATGGGTGTGTTGACCTTGAAATGAGTCAAATGGGTCTTTGATGACCTAGGTTGTCTTGCATGTATGAAAACTAGTCAACTTAGTGATTAAATGTGTGTTAAGACCTTAAATGGCTAGAATTAGGGTTTTTGGTGAAGTTAACCCATTATTAGGGTTAAGGGTGCAAAATGGGTCGAGATTGCACTTTGGGTAAAAAGACTCTAGATTTTTGAAGTGAGTTGCTTGCCCAACTTGAGTTGTGAATTGATTATGTGCTAAACTGTAATAGGTACGTTACATTGAAGTTGCAAGTTCGGTTATTTTACACGAAGACTCTAAGGTGAGTGGAATAATTATATGCGTAGATATATAATGTATTTATTTGTGTAGCGTGAGATGTGAAGTGTCGATGTGCTAAGACACCACGATCACGTGGCGAGTGAAGTGTCGATGTGTTAAGGCGCCACTCGGGAGTGAAGTATCGATGTGTTAAGATGCCACTCCAAGTAAAGTGAAGAGTAAAATGTCGAAGTGTTAAGACACCACTCGGGGTGAAGTGCCGAAGTGTTAAGGCACCACCCGGGGTGAAGCATCGAAGTGCTAAGATGCCACCCGTGGGGTTAGTGTGCGAAGTGTTAAGTGCACTAATGGTTGTTGTAAAAACCGACGGTCTTTAAACACCGTTCCTTGTACGATTGGTTAACCATGGTTTGTGTTGTAGTGTAAGCATATTACTTTTGTTCATGTTATTTATGCTCGTGTTATGCTAGCTTGATTATTGGAGGTTATAGCTTGTATTTGTGACGATAAGCTAATTGTGTTTGCTAGCATGTTTGCGGTATTTGTGTAAGTGTATGCAAGTAGATAAATTATATATGTATTCGTATAATTATTGCATTCACTAAGCTTTGCTTACCCTCTCGTTGTTACCTTTTTATAGGCTCGGGCGTTGATAAGGGTAAGAGCGTTCAATTGGATTAGTGGTCTCCCGCTTGTTTTGATAGGAGATGCTTTTGGGTGTTAGCAGTTGGAGTCCGTCCGAGATTGGGTAGTTTAACCCCAAACACCATGCTCTAGTGTTGTTTGGAACTTAAACTTGTATTTGGTCGAAACTTGTATTTTTGAACGAAACTCGTAAAATGGGCGATGTGGGCCCGATGATGTAAAACTTGTTTTGATTATGCAAAACTCTTAGTTTCACTTATATTGACTTGTGGTAAAAAGGTTTTCGTTCAAATGTGTCGGGAAGCGGGTTTTCCGCGTACGTGAAACGGGACACCAGGTCAGTCCCTGGCAGTTCATTGGGACGCCGTCCCGAATGCTTGGACGCCGTCCCAGTTTTAAAAGCTGGACGCCGTCCCAAACTCTGGACGCCGTCCAGATGGTCAGGCCCAGAATTTTTTTTTTTTTAAGGCTTATTTTTGGTAAAGTGTTGTCGGGTTGTTACAAAAAACAATCGTTCGCAAGAGCCTGTATGCTCTTTTAAAATATTCCTACAATTGTAATGTCCATCATCAATGTAAATAAAAAAGTTCAATTTACTTCATAATGAAACATTTACATATAGTGTGAAAAATTATATGATGATCATAATGCAAGAAACTTAACAACATCAATAATACCATTATTATTATATTTAGTACCACAATGTACTCTAATAAGATAAACTAACTAAATACCTCTTTCGAGGCGTCTTGATTCCAAAATTCGCCATCTTATTCTATCTTGTTATTGACAAAGTTTGTCATCCTACAGAAATACTAATCAAATTAATACACATTATTATCTAGATAGGCCTCAACATATACAACATGATACTAATCAGCAGCATAGGTATATAATTGTAAATGTACATGTTAAAGAAAAGAGAAAATAAGCAATTAAGCAGATGAAATTAAGAAGCTAACTGTACCTTCTTTTCCTTCTTTCCTTCCCTGCGCTGATCTCTCAATTCAAACCCTAATTTTTTCCCCTAATTGTTGAATGCTTCTTCAAACTTCATAGATCTGTTAAAAAAACCCTAACATTAAACACACACAAAAACCATGTAAACAAAAATCAACAATAAAAAAGATACCTGGAATTAAGCCTGACGGACGGATTAGATAGGTAGGGTTTAAGCCTTCCGGTGACGACGACGCAGAAGCGGTGGTCACGACGGTGAAAGTCGCCAGAGATCGAATGGCGATGGATCAATTTTAGATATGACATGTGTGATGTTGCAAAAGAGAAGGAAAAGGGAAAAGATTGAAGTTCTTGTTGATCAGTCGTAAGTGTTTGAAAGGAGTATTCCAGAAAAGTAGAAGAATGTGGAACAAATGATAAGAGGGTAAAAAGGATGATGAAGGTGGAAGAAGGGAGGTGAAAAGGTAAAAAGGTTCAAAAAGTACCTCCCGTGGAAGAAGCATCTAGAGTGGTTAAGGTGATAAATATCTAAGTTCTAAAATGACAGAAATGCTCTTTCCTAATAGTTTAATGCAGTCTACAGTAAAGTGAATTCACAACTCGAATGTATAATAATAATAATAATAATAATAAAATAATAATAATAATAATAATAATAATAATAAAAATAATAATAATAATAATAATAATGTGCGATGTTTGTGTTGACTTGACAGGGTCTTCTCCTTCGACACAGTCTGGGCTTTCTGACTTTGTCCCTGGACGTGCTGTGGTTGATGCGGCTTGTCGGAAGCGGGTCAAGTACGAATCTAGCTGTCAGGCGATTGGTTATGGTTTCATTCCTTTCTCATTTTCTTCCCTTGGGGAATTAGAAATGGATGATGTTTCTTTGCTAAAGCGGGTTCAGAAGAGTTCGATGGCGCAAGATATTGGTGCCGGTGCTGCTGCTCATATTTTTACTAGGATAGGTTTTGCTATTGCTAGAGGTGTGGGGGCCCAGATTGTCTCTAGGCTTACCACTAATTTTTTGTAAGTTTTAATACTTTTAAGTTTATTATAATAATAATAATAATAATAATAATAATAATAATAATAATAATAATAATATTTCTTTCTAAATTATATTTCTTTCTAATTCTAATTCTAAATTGAAAGAAGTCCGCTCCGTTCTTTTTCGTTTGTTTAGGTAACTTAAACACAACGGTAAGACATTTCCAGAATGTGCCCTAAATTAAAAAAAAAGAGCGCAGATGCCCTAAAGAGGTCCTGAGGAATGAAGGGCGCAGAGATTCATCCCTAATTGTGAACATATATCTGTTGGAAACTAAACTTGATTTTGGGCTATGTGTTTTAGATTTGGGCTTGCAAGTATCCAAGTATTTTAAATCAAGATTATAGTCCATTATCTAGAACGTTCATGTAATATGTAGTAGTCAAAGTGTGTAGAGTATTCTTGTAAAATATCTAAGTCTAGAATTATCATGAGACTTAGGAAATATCTAGATACTAGTAGATAATGAAGAGTTCTAGACTACTCCATTGAGTAGTATAAATAGAGGGCTTCACCCCTCATTTGTAATCAAGCAAAGCAATTCAATAAGCAATAAAAGAAAAGCTTTCAATATCAATCAAACATCTAAATCATCAATCCTCTCTTCCATAAATAATATACATAACCTCATATTTCCAACAAATTGGTATCAGAGCTTGGTTAGACAAGATGATGGCCAACAATGTCATCACGTTTTCTCGCCTCACAAAGGATAATTATGATCGATGGAGCATCCAAATGAAGACCTTTCTAGGTGGACATGACTTATGGGAGATTGTGGAGGAAGGCTATGAGGAACCTGCAGAAAAAGGTCCTCTCAGCAAGGAGAAAAAATTAATGAAGACGAACGATCAAAAGGCTCTTTCCATCATACAACAAAGTGTAGATGATGGAGCTTTTGAGAAAATTGCAAGTGCAATCACCGCCAAGAAAGCATGGGAGATCTTGGAGAATTCTTATAAGGGAGTTGATAAGGTGAAAAAGGTTCGACTACAAACATTACGAGGTGAGTTCGAATCCTTAAATAAGAATGATTCGGAATCAATTTCTGATTATTTTACAAGAGTCTTGGCGGTTGTCAATCAATTAAAGAGGAATGGTGAAACTCTAAGTGATGTAAGAGTCATTGAGAAGATTCTTAGATCATTAGATTCAAAATTCGACTATATAGTCGTAGCCATCGAAGAATCTAAAGATCTAGAATCAATGACTATCGATGAACTCATGGGTTCACTACAAGCCCATGAAGAGAGGTTCAATAAGAAAAATAAGGAGCCTTTGGAGCAAGCTTTACAAGCAAAACTGTAACATCCCAACCCGTAATACAAACGATCACGCGGAAATATCAATAAAAAATTTTTTTTTTGCTGGAACAGCATATGGCGCGGCGCGCCATATGGCCGTGCGGCGCGCCAAACTGGCCTGTCCAAAAAGTCATGAAATGCGAAAATGTTTGACCACTTCCCGACGTATTTAGACAAAACGCTTTTAACCATATATTAACATATGTAGAACTAACACGTCCCATTAATAAAATTAGTTTTACGAAGACCGGGCCCACATCGGCCGTTTTACGACTTTCGTACGAAAATACAAGTTTTCAACCACATGATTTGTAATACAAAATAAAGGCCGAGCATGGCGATTGGGGATACGCTACCCAATCCTAATCAATCCAAAAGCAAGCCTTCTAAAGCAACTACGCAAGTCCACTAGTCCCCGCTTACCCGAGCCTCCGCATCCATGCAATCTATAAAAAAAGTCAACAACGAGAGGGTAAGCTAACGCTTAGTGAATGCAATACTTATACATATACATATGTAATTTACCTACACGCATCCACTTACAATACCATGCAAATAAAATGCATAAACGAGCTAGCAACACCAAACATACGACTAGCAACAACGTTAGTATATAAATCGCCACAATAATATACTAAATCACAATAATGCATAAATATAACAAACCGTTTCCTGCTATGGCACTACCGACTTGTAGACGACCAATAACGTCGAGTCTCACTCGTATGTTGTCACCGACTTGTGACTCATCAAAGGGTGTCACCGACTTGTGAACTACCCACCAATATCTATGGGTCACCGACTTGTGAACGCCATGTGACATCACCGACTTGTGAAGCGCCACTAAGTGTCACCGACTTGTGAACACTATAGGGTGTCACCGACTTGTGCATCACCCAAGGGTATCACCGACTTGTGAACCCCCATCAATACATATGGGTCACCGACTTGTGAACGCCATGTGACATCACCGACTTGTGAAGCGCCACTAAGTGTCACCGACTTGTGAACACTATAGGGTGTCACCGACTTGTGCATCACCCAAGGGTATCACCGACTTGTGAAGCCCCATCAATACATATGGGTCACCGACTTGTGAATGCCATGTGACATCACCGACTTGTGAAGCGCCACTAAGTGTCACCGACTTGTGAACACTATGAAGTGTCACCGACTCATGAATCACTTCCCCGACTTATGGTGACACCGACTTGTGAAACACCAACTAACTACTAAGGGTCACCGCCCCGTGAACCACTATGAGGTATTACCGACTTGTGAATAACCTGTCGAGACACTACCGACTTGTAGTTCCCATCCCATCATACCAACAAATATGTCACCGTCTTGTGACATAACGCCCACTACTCACGATGTGGCACCAAAGGCCCACATCGCGTACGAGTAAATAAACCACATACATACATGTATAAATATTCCACTCACCTTTTCGCCTTGAAGAAATGCCACCGAATAATCCGCAACACACCGATGGAATGTACCTATTCCATTATCACAAACACCGCAACATAATTAGGGTGGATTTACAAATCAACCCAAATTGACAACTAGTGCAATTTCGACCCAAATGCACTTCCAAGCACAAACCGTGCCCAAACTAACCAATAATCACTAACACAAGTGAGAATGGTCCTAATACGCCAATTAGACCCAATCATAGGTGTTAAACACCTATCTTGCCCAAAATGGCACTTAAACACTAATTTGACCCATAAGAAGTCAATATCGCGCCATTATCAAGTTTTAACAACAAAACATATTTAACTCAGTTTTATACTTCAACTTAATCCATTTTAAGTTTATAAACCTTATTAAATCGACAATTGGGTTATAATCATCACCAAACCCTAATCTTTGACTCTAGTCAAAGTTAGTCAACCAAACATACCCAAAAGAGTTTCAACACTACTAGAATCACTAATACTAGAGATTACACACTACATACAAGCCTTAAACATGGTTAAATCATTAACCAACCCTAAACCCACCAACATCAACAATAACTAGTTACAATTACCCATTTCACCTCCTAAATGGGTTTTATAACTAACTAGTTCAAAACCCTAAACTTGAATATCAAATTACAAAGATGAAGTTCGGAGTTTGAACTTACCAATACCGCCAAAATGATGCCGTTGACGAGTAGAACAACTTTAATACCCGAGGTTTGACCCGAAACACCCTTCTTCTCCTCCAATTGGAGCTCTCTCTCTAAAACTCTCCTCTCACTCTAGGGTTTGAAGATGAGAGTGTTTGATGAGTGAAAATGAGCTCCAATGGAGTTCTAGGTCAGTCTTGATGACCCCAAACCGACCCTAATTGAAAAGACCAAAGTACCTCTCATTTAAACCTTTTAAAAAGGCTGAAAATTGCCTCTGCAGCAATCGGCGCGCCGCGCCAGAAGGTGGAGCGCCGCTCCAAATAACTGGAAATTGTGGTCGAGCCCAAAACAGGTTTCAGCAACTTGTTTTGGCCATAACTTTTCGACCGTAACTCCGTTTTCGATGAATCAAATATCGTTGGAAATGTAATAAGATATTCTATCCAATGGTAAGGCTTTGAAACATCAACTCAAACTTTATTTGGGGTTGAAAAGATACGTACACACCTTGTCACTTCGGACAACGTCCAGTTTCCTTCGACGTTCGAGCAAGCAACACGTACACTTCATACACGCATCGTACACCATAAATACATTATGTACAATAAATATTTGGGTCTTACAACTCTCCCCCACTTAAACTCGATCACGTCCTCGTGATCTTCTCCACTTAACCAATCCGGACCTACTCAACGATCCTCACTCAAGTCCCAATACGAACTTTCCTAGACAATTCTTCCCAATGGATCACTTTTAACAACTAAAATCGTCAACCGTGATTTATCAAAACCACAATCCGAGCACTAAAACCTGCTCAATTTCCCATATCGGGAAAAACTCAACCAACCTCGTACCGAGATATAAATTCCTTAGCGTACCTTTACCACGGACAACGCTAAAAGTGACCAAGTCTCAACCTAAAGTCAACAATCCGAACGTTGAAGATCGAACCACATGAATCCTCACGGATTACTCTTACCACTAAACATCCTTTGTAGTGTGCAATACAACCAATACGCCACTATCCTAACATCATAAGCAACGACTAAAACCAAAAGCGCCCAAAACGACTATGGCAGCGCTAATCCTAAGGTGTCCAAAATCGACTATTGTCACACCCGTAACAACATGTGAGCGAAACACGGCTATCGCAATAACTAATCACACAACATGGTCCTCACGATCCCACTCTCGGCGTATAAAACCACCAATAGATCACCCATCCAACAATCATGAAGACTGGCCGAAAACTACACACATCAAAGATAGTCAACATCCGTGACTCTTCTTGCACACATACATGGTCAACGTAAACGCCTCTCGAACGGCATACCATTTCTACGCTAACCATTATGGAGAACAATACAAGTAACCCTCTAATCACCTCATGGTTACACCCGACTTGGTTAAGCCTCCACACCAAAACAATTAACCCGAACTCGTTAGTCAAACACACTTGGTCAACCCGCCTCGATCAACACCTATCACCTAATTGATTAACCCAACTTGGTTAAGTCAAATTTACTTGGTCAACTCGAATCGGTCAACACCTAACATCTAATTGATTAACCCGACTCGGTTAGTCAAACTCGATTGGTTAACCCGCCTCGGTCAAACCTCTAACGACAAATGATTAACCCAACTTGGTTAGTCAAACGCATTCGGTCAATACCTAACATCAAATTGATTAACCCGACTCGGTTAGTCAAATACCCTAGGCCAACCCGACTCGGTCAATGCCTATCATCTAATTGATTAACCCGACCCGGTTAGTCAAACTCACTTGGTTAACCCGCCACGGTCAACACTTAACATCTAATTGATTAACCCGACTCGGTTAGTCAAACTCACTTGGTTAACCCGCCTCGGTCAACACCTAACATCTAATTGATTAACCCGACTCGGTTAGTCAAACTCGCTTGGTTAACCCGCCTCGGTCAAACCTCTAACGACAAATGATTAACCCAACTTGGTTAGTCAAACGCATTCGGTCAATACCTAACATCAAATTGATTAACCCGACTCGGTTAGTCAAATACCCTAGGTCAACCCGACTCGGTCAATGCCTATCATCTAATTGATTAACCCGACCCGGTTAGTCAAACTCACTTGGTTAACCCGCCTCGGTCAACACCTAACATCTAATTGATTAACCCGACTCGGTTAGTCAAACTGCAATGGACTAACTCGACCTAGCTAGTCACTACATCACACTAGAATACCCTCGTGCGAGAGTATAAACTCCCCCACCTAGAACTCCGTTCCGTAAACACATCGTCGAAATAATAGCATCCCATGGAATGTCCACTCATCAACATACACAACCAATATCCTCATTGGTCATAGTCCTCGAATTCTCACGAATTCGTCTCCAACAATAGCTCCCGACGATAAACACATGCTCACTCTCACGGAAAGAGTGACCATCCGACAACTAATGCGCCAATCGCATTATCATAACTCCTAAAAGAAAGACGAGGTTCACCCGTCTTGCATCTCTTAATACGCACGTCAACAAACCTTTCTCCAACCTTGAGCATACGAAGGATTTCGGATTATCCTTTGCTACTTCAACCGAAGCACTTACCGAACCATACGGGTATTACTCTAGCAATCATCGAGTTGCTATCGCTTGTAACTTTCACACCGCCACTCAAACACCTAAGGGTTTTCTTGCCGGTACCCTATGCTCAATGTAACCGTAACACCATCAGAGTCGAATACCACGCTAGTAGGTATGAAAGAGGCACCTAACGTTGCGTCCCGTAGACTCCATTACCAACATTCATCTAGATCAAACACTTGATCTCAGGGGTTTCATCCACCCGACGAACCTCATGGATCATCAACTTCAACACGAAAGCGAACACGCTCTAACATCCGAATACTACTACAATCGCCTAACATACGTGTAACTCTAGCATTAAACTCAGCGTCGTCCGTCTCGATCCTATTTCCCGTCGCCATTCTAAGGAATGCAAAGCGATTAGATCACGAACGTATAAAGCACACACACAATACCACCCCATCTTGCTAAACACTCGTCGTACATCACTTGCTAGACACGATTTGCACCCGTAATAAGGTTTGCAAGTCCTTATTACGCATACACGTCGTATCGACTCGTTAGTACAACGACCGCCTCTCTTGATGATATATGCAACCGCAAACACAAACAAAACATAACACAAGAATCATTATCACAGCACAATAGCATATTAATAATATCCGCATTACTAATATAAATGTTAGTCAACCTATAAACAAGGCACTAACTAAACCCATTCCGACCCGTAATCCTACAAGTCCCGCAACAAATTTAGCACACACAAAAATCTAAGTCTAGGCACCTATCTCAAGTCACCTAAATCCCTTAGACCATGCTCTGATACCACTTGTAACATCCCAACCCGTAATACAAACGATCACGCGGAAATATCAATAAAATTTTTTTTTTTGCTGGAACAGCAGCGCGGCGCGCCAAACTGGCCTGTCCAAAAAGTCATGAAATGCGAAAATGTTTGACCACTTCCCGACGTATTTAGACAAAACGCTTTTAACCATATATTAACATATGTAGAACTAACACGTCCCATTAATAAAATTAGTTTTACGAAGACCGGGCCCACATCGGCCGTTTTACGACTTTTGTACGAAAATACAAGTTTTCAACCACATGATTTGTAATACAAAATAAAGGCCGAGCATGGCGATTGGGGATACGCTACCCAATCCTAATCAATCCAAAAGCAAGCCTTCTAAAGCAACTACGCAAGTCCACTAGTCCCCGCTTACCCGAGCCTCTGCATCCATGCAATCTATAAAAAAAGTCAACAACGAGAGGGTAAGCTAACGCTTAGTGAATGCAATACTTATACATATACATATGTAATTTACCTACACGCATCCACTTACAATACCATGCAAATAAAATGCATAAACGAGCTAGCAACACCAAACATACGACTAGCAACAACGTTAGTATATAAATCGCCACAATAATATACTAAATCACAATAATGCATAAATATAACAAACCGTTTCCCGCTATGGCACTACCGACTTGTAGACGACCAATAACGTCGAGTCTCACTCGTATGTTGTCACCGACTTGTGACTCATCAAAGGGTGTCACCGACTTGTGAACTACCCACCAATATCTATGGGTCACCGACTTGTGAACGCCATGTGACATCACCGACTTGTGAAGCGCCACTAAGTGTCACCGACTTGTGAACACTATAGGGTGTCACCGACTTGTGCATCACCCAAGGGTATCACCGACTTGTGAACCCCCATCAATACATATGGGTCACCGACTTGTGAACGCCATGTGACATCACCGACTTGTGAAGCGCCACTAAGTGTCACCGACTTGTGAACACTATAGGGTGTCACCGACTTGTGCATCACCCAAGGGTATCACCGACTTGTGAACCCCCATCAATACATATGGGTCACCGACTTGTGAACGCCATGTGACATCACCGACTTATGAAGCGCCACTAAGTGTCACCGACTTGTGAACACTATGAAGTGTCACCGACTCGTGAATCACTTCCCCGACTTATGGTGACACTGACTTGTGAAACACCAACTAACTACTAAGGGTCACCGCCCCGTGAACCACTATGAGGTATTACCGACTTGTGAATAACCTGTCGAGACACTACCGACTTGTAGTTCCCATCCCATCATACCAACAAATATGTCACCGTCTTGTGACATAACGCCCACTACTCACGATGTGGCACCAAAGGCCCACATCGCGTACGAGTAAATAAACCACATACATACATGTATAAATATTCCACTCACCTTTTCGCCTTGAAGAAATGCCACCGAATAATCCGCAACACACCGATGGAATGTACCTATTCCATTATCACAAACACCACAACATAATTAGGGTAGATTTACAAATCAACCCAAATTGACAACTAGTGCAATTTCGACCCAAATGCACTTCCAAGCACAAACCGTGCCCAAACTAACCAATAATCACTAACACAAGTGAGAATGGTCCTAATACGCCAATTAGACCCAATCATAGGTGTTAAACACCTATCTTGCCCAAAATGGCACTTAAACACTAATTTGACCCATAAGAAGTCAATATCGCGCCATTATCAAGTTTTAACAACAAAACATATTTAACTCAGTTTTATACTTCAACTTAATCCATTTTAAGTTTATAAACCTTATTAAATCGACAATTGGGTTATAATCATCACCAAACCCTAATCTTTGACTCTAGTCAAAGTTAGTCAACCAAACATACCCAAAAGAGTTTCAACACTACTAGAATCACTAATACTAGAGATTACACACTACATACAAGCCTTAAACATGGTTAAATCATTAACCAACCCTAAACCCACCAACATCAACAATAACTAGTTACAATTACCCATTTCACCTCCTAAATGGGTTTTATAACTAACTAGTTCAAAACCCTAAACTTGAATATCAAATTACAAAGATGAAGTTCGGAGTTTGAACTTACCAATACCGCCAAAATGATGCCGTTGACGAGTAGAACAACTTTAATACCCGAGGTTTGACCCGAAACACCCTTCTTCTCCTCCAATTGGAGCTCTCTCTCTCTAAAACTCTCCTCTCACTCTAGGGTTTGAAGATGAGAGTGTTTGATGAGTGAAAATGAGCTCCAATGGAGTTCTAGGTCAGTCTTGATGACCCCAAACCGACCCTAATTGAAAAGACCAAAGTACCCCTCATTTAAACCTTTTAAAAAGGCTGAAAATTGCCTCTGCAGCAATCGGCGTGCCGCGCCAGAAGGTGGAGCGCCGCTCCAAATAACTGGAAATTGTGGTCGAGCCCAAAACAGGTTTCAGCAACTTGTTTTGGCCATAACTTTTCGACCGTAACTCCGTTTTCGATGAATCAAATATCGTTGGAAACGTAATAAGATATTCTATCCAATGGTAAGGCTTTGAAACATCAACTCAAACTTTTTTTGGGGTTGAAAAGATACGTACACACCTTGTCACTTCGGACAACGTCCAGTTTCCTTCGACGTTCGAGCAAGCAACACGTACACTTCATACACGCATCGTACACCATAAATACATTATGTACAATAAATATTTGGGTCTTACAAAAACTCTCTTTCAAGGAAGAGAGTAGTGAAAAGACTCATCAAACGAGTCAACGAGGTCGTGGTCAAGTACGTGGCCGAGGACGAGGACAAGGATATATCAAACGTGGAGGTTATAGTTCTTACAGAAATGAAGAAAGAAGTCAAAATTTTCACCCGACAAGAGGTCGCGGGAGAGGCTACACAAGTAGAAGGCCAAGGTATGACAATTCTCAAACCAAATACTATAATTGTCATAAATTTGGCCACTATGCTTCGGAATGCGAGAAGTCAAACAATTACGTGCAAGAAAGAGTAAATTTTGCAAAAGAAGATACTGAAGCCGTGGAAAACACTTTGTTACTAGCATGCAAAGGTGAAGATAACGGAGAATCAAATTTGTGGTATCTCGACACGGGTGCAAGCAACCATATGTGCGGTGACAAAAATATGTGTGTGGAGTTAGACGAGGTAATAAGTGGAAATATCACCTTCGGAGATTCCTATAAAGTCCCGGTTAAAGGCAAAGGTAAGATCCTCATCCGCTTGAAAAATGAAAGGCATCAATTTATCTCTAACGTGTATTATGTGCCCAATATGAAGACAAATATACTGAGTATTGGACAACTCTTAGAGAAAGGCTATGATATTCACATGATAAATCGTAGTCTTTATCTGAGAGATCAAAAAGGAGGTTTGATTGCTAAGGTGCCAATGTCAACGAATAGGATGTTCATGCTAAATATTCAACATGACATTCCAAGATGTTTAAAAGCATGTTTCAAAGATAATTCTTGGCTTTGGCACATGAGATACGGGCACTTAAATTTTGGAGGCTTAAAATTATTATCAAGTAAAGGAATGGTGAAGGGTTTGCCTCCAATTAATCATCCGGATCAAATATGCGAGGGATGCCTTCTAGGAAAGCACTTCCGAAACAGTTTTCCAACAGAAGCTTCTAGTAGAGCGAAGAAACCTCTAGAACTTATCCACACGGATGTATGTGGACCCATCACTCCACCGTCTTTTGGTAAAAATAGATATTTTCTTCTATTCATTGATGATTTTAGTCGAAAGACATGGGTCTATTTTCTAAAAGAGAAGTCGGAAGTTTTTGGAATGTTCAAGAAGTTTAAAGCATTTGTGGAGAATCAAAGTGGTCTCACCATAAAGGCGATGAGATCCGATCGTGGAGGATAGTTCACATCCAAGGAATTCAAGGAATTTTGCGACAACAATGGGTTACGACGTCCTCTAACTCTTCCGTATTCACCTCAACAAAATGGTATTGCGGAAAGAAAAAATAGGACCATTCTTGATATGGCCCGGAGTATGTTAAAGAGCAAAAGGATGCCTATGGATTTTTGGGCTGAGGCAGTGGACTGTGCGACCTATCTAGCAAATCACTCGCCCACTAGAAGCGTCAAGAACAAAACGCCCATTGAAGCTTGGAGTGGAAGGAAGCCCGGCATCTCACACCTTCGAGTGTTCGGAAGTGTGGCATATGCTCATATGCCAGATCAGAAGAGGACGAAGCTCGATGATAAAAGCGAGAAACTCATATTCGTGGGTTATGACTGAAGTTTGAAGGGTTACAAGTTATACAAT
This sequence comes from Rutidosis leptorrhynchoides, assembly GCF_046630445.1. Taxonomy (NCBI): domain Eukaryota; kingdom Viridiplantae; phylum Streptophyta; class Magnoliopsida; order Asterales; family Asteraceae; genus Rutidosis; species Rutidosis leptorrhynchoides. The sequence continues at coordinate 168,204,182 of NC_092343.1, forward strand.
CCCAAGACCGGTAAAGTAATCTCAAGTCGAGATGTGGTGTTCGATAAAGAAGCAACATGGGATTGGAATGTTCCCGAAGAGGAGAACGACTTTCTCCCTTATTTTTTCTAAAGTACTGCAAGGAACGAAGAATATCTAGAGGTTCAAGAACCTTCCAGTACACCATCTCCGCACTCTCCACGTACTCCAACCACTACACCTAATGAAGTGACACCAACATCAGGAGGAGAATCAAGTAGGCTACAACATCACACAAGGAGCATTGAGGAGTTATACGAGGTAACACAGCCTATAGAGGATCTAACATTGTTCTGCCTTCTTGCCGATTGTGAGCCAATAAGCTATGAAGACGCATCAAAAAGTCAAAAGTGGAAACATGCCATGGACGAGGAGATTCAAGCAATCCAGAGGAATGATACGTGGGATCTTGCTACTCTACCAAGAGGGCATAAGGCCATTGGTGTAAAGTGGGTGTACAAGGCCAAGAAGAATTCCAAAGGTGAAGTTGAAAGATACAAAGCAAGGTTGGTGGCAAAGGGATATAGTCAACGAGCTGGCATAGACTATGAAGAGGTATTTGCTTCCGTCGCTCGTCTAGAAACTATAAGATTAATAATCTCACTTACGGCTCAGCATAATTGGAAGATTTATCAAATGGATGTCAAATCCGCGTTCCTTAATGGCCACTTAGAAGAAGAAGTTTATATAGAACAACCTTTGGGATACATAGTGAAAGGCCAAGAGAATAAGATGCTGAAATTGAAAAGGGTCTTATATGGGTTGAAACAAGCGCCTCGAGCATGGAATAGCAGGATAGACAAGTATTTCCAATAGAATGGCTTTACAAAATGCCCACATGAACATGCTCTCTATACCAAAGTATGCAAGGAAGGAGATGTTATGATTGTGTGCCTATATGTGGATGACTTGATATTCACTGGCAGTAATCCCAAAATGTTTGAGGAGTTCAAGAAAGCAATGGTTCGGGAGTTCGAGATGACCGACATTGGACTTATGGCTTACTATCTTGGGATCAAGGTAAAACAAAAGAAAGAAGGAATATTCATATCCCAAGAAGGTTATGCGAATGAGGTGCTCAAGAAGTTTAAGATGAATGACTGCAAGTCAATGAACACACCGGTGGATTGCAATCTCAAATTGTCAAAAGATGATGAAGGATACTTGGTGGACCCAACACAATACAAGAGTTTGGTTGGAAGTCTGAGGTACCTAACCTACACGAGGCCAGATATTCTCTACGGAGTTGGACTAGTAAGTCGATACATGGAAGCACCTACAATAAATCACTTGAAGGCAGCCAAGAGGATACTTCGCTACATCAAAGGTACGATTGACTATGGCCTGTTTTATTCGCCTTCTGATCACTTCAAGCTAGTTGGATACAGTGATAGTGATTGGGCTGGAGACATAGATGATCGTAAGAGTACGAGTGGTTTCGTGTTCTGTATGGGAGATACGGCGTTCACATGGAGCTCGAAGAAGCAACCCATTGTGACTATGTCAATGTGTGAAGCCGAGTTTGTAGCAGCAACATCGTGCACCTGTCATGCAATATGGCTCAGGAAGTTACTAAATGAGCTTAAGTTTTTTCAAAAGGAACCTACAGAGATATATGTGGATAACAAGTCTGCGATTGCTCTAGCAAAGAATCCAGTCTTCCATGATCAAAGCAAACACATCGATACAAAATACCATTACATAAGGGAGTGTGTTACAAATAAAGAGATGCAGATAAAGTACGCGAAGTCACTTGACCAAATTGCTGATATTTTCACAAAGCCCCTAAAACACGAGACATTTCAGAGATTACGGAATATGCTCGGAGTGACGAAATCAAGTTTAAGGGGGGCTATTGGAAACTAAACTTGATTTTGGGCTATGTGTATTAGATTTGGGCTTGCAAGTATCCAAGTATTTTGAATCAAGATTATAGTCCATTATCTAGAACGTTCATGTAATATGTAGTAGTCAAAGTGTGTAGAGTATTCTTGTAGAATATCTAAGTCTAGAATTATCATGAGACTTAGGAAATATCTAGATACTAGTAGATAATGAAGAGTTCTAGACTACTCCATTGAGTAGTATAAATAGAGGGCTTCACCCCTCATTTGTAATCAAGCAAAGCAATTCAATAAGCAATAAAAGAAAAACTTTCAATATCAATCAAACATCTAAATCATCAATCCTCTCTTCCACAAATAATATACATAACCTCCTATTTCCAACAATATCTATCTATGGGTAACTTTCTACATCTTTATTCAACTTCTTTTTATTCTTTTATTAATTCTTATAATTTATTATATACTTTAGGTCATACATTTTTTGTTCCTGCTGAACTCTGATTTTGAATGTTCTATTTAGTTGTGATTATAACCTAGCTTGCAATTCATTCTAAAAATATTGATATAATCAATAAACTGCATATTTTATTTTACTAAAAATAAAGTAGCAAGTAGCAACTATGATAGGAGTACTTCAAGGTTTTCGCATGATTTTACATTTTTCAGATGTTTACTGTATACAGTAATTATATAATATGAGCGGGTTAGAGTACTAGTCAAAACGTAGTTGAAATATCAGTTTTTTTGAGTTTAGTCTGCAATGAACTTAGAAAGCTATATAGAGCAATAACTATAAATATAGATTTGTGTACGCATTTTTTTTTATCGAAACACAATAGTGTAGCCTGTAGGGGTCGTAAAGTGCTTACAAAGAGTTTTGCATCCTCTCTTCACACTGTTTGTTTGCCTAGTCTCAGTTTGCAATTGGGTGGCAACGTCATTTATAAGTTGGATGTGTTGTTTTGTTCAATGTTGTTTGTTGCAATTTTCTCATGTTACAGACAACTCTATTTACATTTAGAAGTGTATCAGAAAGTATCAAGTTGTTCCATGTATTTTGATGAGTTTGGTTTTCTTCTCACTGTTGGATTTCTTAAACTGTATTATAGATAATCATAAGAGGAGGTTTGTAACACCTGCCGAAGAGGATAGAATCAGTCAATTGCCAGACAACTTAACAAACTTGATTTTAGAGCGGCTCCCAATTCAAGATGCTGTAAGAACTAGCATTTTATCAACAAACTGGAGGTATAAATGGACCACTATTGGGTCATTGGTTCTTGATAAGAATTTCTCTGAAAAGTTTGCCAGAAATGGGGCTTTTGGTCTTAATGGGTTCATAAGGACTGTAAACCAACTCTTTAACTATCTCAAGGGTCCTATCTTGAAGGTGTATCTCTACATACCGAACATGTTTCTTGATAGCTTCCAAGAAGTCGATCAATGGATTTTTTCTGTGTCAAAAGGCCATGTTCGGGAACTCATCCTTTCTAATTTTAATAAATGTTATCGACTACCATCTTGTTTGTTTCGCTGTCTAGAATTGAGTAAATTACAACTTCAAAACTGCGTCTTTAAGCCGCCACTAGCGATTTCTTTATCTGGAAGATCTCCTCCTCATAAATATTGAATTTGGGGCCAACTTATGTACAACTGTCATAGAATTACCAGAGCTTAAGAAGTTGCACATGATAAAATGCATCAATGTTCACAATTTCAACATTAAGACTACAAAGATGCAAACTTTACTTCTCAACTGTTGCCCCGATGCCTTGTTTCTTGTGTTATGGCACAATCGATGTCTTACTAGACTTGGTTTAGCTTTCAACCAATCCATTTTAGGTGATGAAAAAATGAATTATGCAACGAATTTAATTAACTTGCCCAATCTTGTGTATTTTACCATGGATGGTTTTTTTTCTTAAGGTATGATTTGAACTTTAAATTGTAATGTTTAATACTGTTCTCTATCACCGCCGCGCTTCTAGCTGAGTGGAATCTCCATTCCTTGGGTTGAGGTCGTGAGTTCGAGCTTCGCTCAGCTGACACTCTTAATTAATCTGCATGAAATATGGATGACCATAACTCTAAGGTTTTTTTTTCCCGAAACCATTCAGGATTCAAACCCAGTCCACCTGCCGCTCGGGATGGTTTAAGGATCGGGTTCCCGCAATCCGATTCAGGTTCCTCCCGATAGTGCGTGCGTGCGTGGCAAATGATCGCGAATGTGGTTAATTCCCCTCTGGGTGATGCCGACAACTTGCCTTTCAAAAAAAAAAAAAATAATAAAAATAAAATAAAATACTGTTCTCTATCATATCAAGTTTGTACAAAGAGAATACCTTTCTAGTCCAATTTATAGCAGTTTTTAGATTTTCTTTTGTAACTGGAAATCTCACTTTCACTTTCCTAGCTTTTTGTTGCAGAAAACATATCCAACTTGCTTCCAAACAAGGCTAATAGTTTAAAGATTCTTAAGATCGTAAACATCAACTTTGGTGATATGGATCAACTTCAAGGTGCTCTTTGTATGCTTCGAAACTCACCTAACCTTGAACAACTTCATATGATGAACTCCCAGATGGTAAATAAAGTCAAACTTCTTTTATATGCTTATATAGCAAATAAGTTTGGTGTCAATGCAATTTCTACCTTTTAATGTTTATTTTTTTTTCTAGTCTCAGCACTTGCGTTTTGATGTCACACCAGCATTACGTTATTTGGAAGCGTCAAACTGTTTGGGTCAGACATTGATTCAGTTAAAAACTATAGAAATCACACGTGTAGATGGATCGAGACCCGTGTTGCTCTTTATAAAGCTTTTACTTGCTCATTCTCACACTCTTGAAAAATTGTCCATCCAACCTAATGTAACTGATGTTCATCAAAGACTCAACATTGCTAAACATGTTATGCAGTTTCCACGAGCTTCCTCGAAAGCAGAGCTTCTTTATTTAAATCCGTAGCCATTTCCTTAACAACTTCTAATTACATTGAGATTTGAATATCTCATGGTGATGTTTTTGTTTTCCATGCTTTGTATGCTGGGTACTAGAGAATTAATGCAAAAGTTGCAACTTGCAACACATGTTTCCTGGTAGCTTATAAAAAAAATGGTCCATGGTTGTTGTTAAGACCAATAATGTATGCCATAGCAGGAAGCATTTCTTGGTTCGTCAGTTATTGTATAGAACGATTGTAGGTATGGTAGCTTGTGCACACTGTAATCAATACTTTCCTTGTTCTTTCTTGATTAGTCATGACAATGTCTGCTTTCCAACTTGTCAGGTACAAACGTTACTACCTTTCGGTATTTTTTTGTGGTTTGCTTGCTTACTTGAGAAATCTACAAGAATTGTACACAGCAGCTCATGATACAGGGGCTACTACTGAAATTATAACTATAAATTATAAATATGTATAACACTATAGATTTGTGGTGTATATTTTACTGATGTGTAATTTCATACTCTAAATTATTAGCTAAATACCTATCGATTATCACACAATACAGGCAACTATAACCAGTTCGTGTAGTAACTAAACAAGTATTTGACCAATTCGTTCCACAGAGAGCAGGTAATTGAAAACTTGAACTATTAATTATTCTAAGATTTAAAAGGGTTTTGTTGTAAAACAGATTAAACGCGAAAGTAAATTAAACTTAATTCAATAAGAAGCAAGGGTATCCACTTAGCTACAATTCTCTAGGCTAGTATTGCTCGTTTAAACTCGTTAAGTAAACAATTACAAAGATGTGACACTGTATTTATCTGTCGATTCCTACAGTTTAAGACTAATAACCTAAGTATAACTGTCGTTAACCTAGAGTTACTAACCAATTCACAATGATATTACTCAAGATTATAATCTAACTTAGGTTGGTTTGGTGTCCCTTACAACCTCACAATTATTGCAACTAATTCCAAGTTCAACCACTATACGATTAATTTTATTATCGGTATCCCTCATAAAATCTCACGTATTCCTAAATTATTCACGTTCAATAATCTAGTAAAAGCTATTAATCAATTTAACTGTCGTTAGTTAATTAATAACTTCCGTGATTTAACAATCAATAAGCTTTAATAACAGTGGATCTTAGCTAGACATTAACCTTGTGTAATTTTAATTAATTGTTATTAACCAAAAGATCGCAATCCATCACCTAGGTTCATGCATCTAATTGAATACTAAATATTTAGCTACTCATGGTAAAGCAAAGAACAAGTAAATAAGAAGTAGAATTAAACATAATCATTGAATTGAATGAAGAACAAATTAATAAAAGTAATAGAAGTTAAAACAAAGATTAAACTAACCAAGAATGATATTGTAGCTTAAACCCTTGTAAAACAATGAAGAAAGACAAAAGAATTCGTAACTAATGTTGCTGTGGAAGAAAATTCGTAAAATAAAACTGGATACCCTAAATTGGGGTAAAATTCGTCTATTTATAGAATCTGGAAAACAGCTGAAACCGACTCAGGTCGCGTTCCGCGACAAACCATCGCGATCCGCGACCACCTCATCGCGTTCTGCGATGACCAGGACGCGACAAAGGTTGTTTAAACGCGATAGATTGGTCAGAACACCCTTTTTTTCCATGTCGTGTTCTGATGCACTTTGTCACGTATCACGATGACCAAAACGCGAAAAACATCATCCTGAAGTGATGGAAACTGACTTTTTCACCCGAGACGCGTTTATCTTCAACTCTAACTCCGTTTTGGCTATATCTTCAATAAAAATCATCGTTAATGAGCCAACGAACCATAACTTGACACTTTCTTCATATTAAGCTCAAATAACTCGATATCACCATCAAAGTCTTTAAAATATCAACAAATGGACCAAGATAACGCCCAAAATATATGTATGAAAATGGCGTTATCAAAATCCCCCACACTTGAACCTTGCTTGTCCTCAAGTAAGCTTATCTTCAAAATAATAAAATCCAATGTAAGAGCAAACATACCCGAAGCGTCTTCAACAATAATAGGAAGCAAGATACACCAATACTATCTTCATGAGCAAATAAAACCAATGTGTGGTGATCTTTAACAAGCAATCGCAAGGTTCAAGCCTTCAAAAAGTATGCTTCTTTCATCAACCCGCTATGGCTATCCCTCTTTCACCTCCATGCCCCCAAAACACCAATGATTCGTCAATTCCATATAAAATCGTCAATTCCAAAAATTAGGTTAAGGTGGGTGCGCCAAAGATTAGGGGACTGGTTACCCCTATCTTTATGGTCAATCCGGGCACAGGATGACCGGCACTCATCAAGCTTTCTATCACAACTCTATGGTTTCTCTCATAGTAGGGCGAAAGCATTGACGGAGGTTCGTGGAATTAGTGCCCCACGTGGCTAATTAAGAGGTCCATCAATTCTATGATTTAGCTCAAAAGCCGGTGTGCATACAAGCCTTCCCAATTATGGGACAACCGCACGGGTAGTTGCACTGAAGCGAACTACCTTGGGTGTAAATTTTTCGGAGGGTCTATTGCACGAAACCTGAAAGACTTTACTTTCAAGCAATGGTCTTTTGAAACAAACTTTACTTGTAAGACTTTACTTACAAGTTCGGAAGACTTTACTTCCTAAGAACAACATGGGAGGACTCGATTCTCCCGGAAGTGTTTAAACACTTGGTTAATTTTATTTAAGGTCCTTGGACCCCACTTCCCACGCATCTTAGCTTTTATGCTAATTTTAAGAAAATGTAGGAAGCAGATACTACATTCCCATATTTTAAAGGTTACCATGGCTTTTGGCCATGGTGTGCGTTGTCTAAGCAAACGTTAGCATGAAGCCATTGCTCTTACATAAAAAGACAGCACGGTTGAAGCTCAAGGCTCCTCTTCCCACAGTACGATACATCGGTGTAATACATCGTGAAATGAAGTATTAACCAATGTCAGTATGAAATGATGTAGATTAGGAAGTCTCCTACACCAAGTAAGACGGGAATTCGGAAGACTTAACTTCCTTCATGGATACACTTGAATCATCCTACAATTTTAACTTACAAAAGTGATAACATTTGCTTTCATAAAACAACTACACTTGGCTTTTTAAATGAGTCAAAAATTTTAACATTTCTCAAATTTTTCAATAATTTAATCAAAAATAAGACTCAAGCCAAGTGTATTACATCCGCGAGAATTTATATCTCCCCCCCCCACACTTAAGATCATGTAATGCCCTCATTTACATGAAATCAGAAAATCAAAAATAAATTCGAGAGGACAAAATAGTGAAAAAGGGAAAAGAAAAGAAAAGAGAAACCCGGATTTTTAGATCCGTAGATCGCGGAAAGACGGTGCACGATGGCGCTGAACTTACTGCCAGCATAAGAACATCGGCATCCACTCGATCACCAAAACATCATAATCAAGTAAGGTGCTGAACTTACTGCCAGACTTTGAAAAATAATAAAGCACAACCACCGTGAAACCTGAAACGAAAACATACATACTGTAGTGACCCGGAAAATTTCGACTAATTTTAAATCAAACTCTCGATACGATATTATATTTTTGAGACGACAAGCAAAGTCTGTTAGGTTGAGTCTCGAAAAATTTTGAACTGTTTCATATATGCAATTAACCTTTGACCAACTCCCGACGATTCACGAACAAGTGTTGCAAATAAATATAAATACATAAATATATATAAATAAATATAAATGTAGGTATTAAAAATAAAAAAAATAAATGAATCATTATAATTTAAAATGTAAAATAACAATTAGAATAATTAAATTACTATTATTATATATCTTATATATGATGTTATAATATATATATATTAACTACTCGGTAAAAAACTATCACATAATAATAATACATAAATAATAAATAATATTGTATTAAAATACAAGTTTGAATATAAGTGATATGTTAATATTATTATCATTAATTTCATCATTTTTATAATATTCATATTAATATTTGTATTAGCTATATTATTAGTTCCAATATATAATTTATAGATATATGAAAATTTATATATTTAATTTGTTATATCACTAATATTGTTGTTATCTATATATTTATAATTACAAACATGATCATTATGGCTATTAGAAAGAAAATAAAGTATTCATAAAATTAATGTTATTATCATTTGATTATTATTAATATCAATATTATTTATTATTATTATTATTATTATTATTATTATTATTATTAATATATATAATTATTATTATTTGTGTTAGAGATATTATTATTAGTACTTGAATTATTATTAATATTATTAATAATATAATTATTATTTTATAAAAATTAAATACGAATCAAACAAGAATGGAATCAAGATCAGTTACACTTAACTATCAAATTGTATCATATTTTGTTTTGTGTCTACTTCTTGGTACAAATCGATTCCATTCAATCAGTAACAAACAAAGGCAGTACAAATCAGAAACAAGCTTTATTTATTTTTCTTCTTCAGCATGTTCACCTGTCAAAATTAATGTTAGAAATTGTTACACGTCTCTATCATGTCTCAATACTAACAAATTGGATCAAAGATAAGTGTTACAAATCGTTCATGTACTTAGACACATTCAATCTTTACAACCGCAATCACCTTCTTGAATAACCAACCATGACTTTCACTTTTCTATATTTACAACAGTCGACAACCACCACAAACATCCAATTACTCACCATCGAAAACCATCATCGACCAACTCAACTGGTACTTCTGTTTCTATTTCAACGATCAACATAACCAAACACCAACGATGGCTACTTCAATTCTGTTCTGGTTCAGCTCATAAAAACGCCATCGATAACCCTTGTTTTTCTTATGATACTTCCATATATTCGGTTGCAACCCAACAACTATGACCCAATTGCTTCTGTTTGATTTTGTCTTCCTGTTTTCTACGCGTGATCACCTTTTTGCTACTCGTTTCTGATTGCAACAAACCACCATCGTCCTCCTTTTAAAACACCATCAATTACGTTGCACTTGCAAATTTATCGACCCAAACTCCATCGTTTGACTGCAGCTGTCCTTCTGTTTAATACATCGCCACCCTCAACCTCACTCACTCTCAATCTCTTTCCTTCTCTCTCTATACTCTCTTTCTTTTAATATATTGCTGTCCCTTCACAAACAACCCCTATTACATCTTATAGTTATTGCCACTCTATTCCTATAAAGGCCACACGAATATTTATAAAGTCTGAATAATTCTTAGTGGAATGATAAGGTTTATGGTGGGGATTCTAGTGAAAATGATTATACATTTACATGCTGGCCGAAAATGAGATTTAATAAAGAACTTTTGTTCTTAATTGCTTTTTGTGATTAAAGTGTGGGGCAGAGGAGATTAGTGGTCGACTAATGCTGTGGAAATTTCCTCATATTTAACTAATTACCGAAAGAAAGGATGTAGTGGGGACCGAAGACTTCTTGGCTTACTTGAATAATGATATCATGTAGTGATATATGATATCATGATGAATGCAGACAATGATATAATCCAAGATGTGTGAGATACATGAAGATGGAAAGGAAAAGTTAATGGTTACTGCATAAACATTTCGGTTTTAATCATAACATACCACCGAAAGTTTATTTTTTTTATTTATTCTTTCCTTTCCTAAATCTATCCTAGCAAACGAGTCCGGATTATGTTTCATGGATCGTGATATGTTGGGCTGCAAAGCTAAGGGCCTTTAAAGTTGGGTTCAGTTAGATGGATAGGGGTTTCAGCATTCGGTTTTAATTTTGGGTAATACCCTGGTCGATCTGTATTAACAAATAAGGAGAACAGAAGGGCACGACTTAGATACCTTTAAGTTATAGGTTAAAACAGAAAAACAAGGGACAGTAGACTGGTTAGAAGTGTTATGGGTAACCGAGAGGTCGCGGGTTCGATACTCGGCTCTGACAGTTTATTTTTTTGAGGCTCTTTTCATTAAGGTAGTCTTTCGAATATTTTTATTATTATTATTGTTATTATTATTATTATTATTATTATTAAGTATTATTATCACTACTATGATTATGATTATTAGTATTACCATTTTATAAATATTAGAACTTTTATTATTAATATAAGTATATTATTAGTATTAATATCATTATTTTTATCACTAATAAAATCATAACCATTATTATCTTAATTAATAGTATTAAGTATTATAATTATTATCATTTTGATTATTAATATTACTCTAGTATTACTATAACTATTATTCTGTAAACAAAAGATTTTTTATATAAAAATAAATATAAAAACCATAACTTAAATATATAAATACTTTATTTTAAGTATACTAAATGAATATATGATAAAATACATAAGTTAGTAATATAGAAATTATCACTAATAATAATATAATTATTTGCTCGATTGCGATTATATGTATTAATGAATATACAAATAATATAGGTTCGTGAATCCGAGGCAAACCCTGCATTGTTTAGTTGTTCAATGTTGTTATATGTATTTTTACTACAAAATACAATAAGGTGAGTTTCATTTGCCTTTTACCCTTTATGTTTTTGGGCTGAGAATACATGCGCAACTTTTTTTTAACTGTTTTACAAAATAGACACAAGTACCTTAACTGCATTCTATGATAGAATTATCTGGGTTTGGGGTTGATTATTATGACACGCATTAGTCCCCGGTTTCCGTAGAGCGTATGAGCTCCCGAGCCGGGTGGATGGTTTATTATTTATGACATTTTGGCACCGGTTGTCCTATATTTTATAAACATGTGTTCAGCCGTGGGGTGTAAAGACCGGCACAGAGGTTCTATATTTTGAAGGCACATGTATTCAGCCGTGGGGTGAAAGAACGGCACATATGGTTACTATTATATTTTGAATCCTCACCAGGTGTTCTTCATATGAAAGATATTTTTTGTGCAGTTGGAATGGGACTTCTGCACGTTTTATAATATTTAAAATCTTGTGGTCTATTAAAATGATGAAAATGAAATGATTACTATAAACTAATGAACTCACCAACCTTTTGGTTGACACTTGAAAGCATGTTTATTCTCAGGTATGAAAGAAATCTTCCGATGTGCATTTGCTCATCTTAGAGATATTACTTGGAGTCATTCATGACATATTTCAAAAGACGTTGCATTCGAGTCGTTGAGTTCAGCAAGATTATTATTAAGTCAATTATAGTTAGATATGTTATGAAATGGTATGCATGCCGTCAACTTTTGATGTAATGAAAGATTGTCTTTTCAAAAACGAATGCAATGTTTGTAAAATGTATCATATAGAGGTCAAGTACCTCGCGATGTAATCAACTATTGTGAATCATTTATAATCGATATAGACTTCGTCCGGATGGATTAGGACGGGTCTTGACAGTTGGTATCAGAGCGGGGGTCGTAGCGAACCAGGTCGACATTAGTGTGTGTAACTAGGAGTTGTTAGGATGCATTAGTGAAGTCTGGACTTCGACCTAGTAAGTTGTTAGGTTACCTTAATGAGTCTGGACTTGAACCTGGTCTGCATATCAAAAGTTTTGTTTATCATTTCTTGTCAAAAATCACCTGCTTACCATTCCTAGTCTAGACACATCTTACTGCATTGATTGCATGAATAGTGTATAGATAAAATTCATATCTTAGCGTATCTGCTAACTCATATCTTAGCGTATCTGTTACTGTAGACTTTATCTGACACGTTTCCTTAATTCCCTTCGTAATCTACGAGATCTTCTGTACTATGTATAGGTATTCTATGTAATTCGAATATTATCCGATATCCGAAAAAAAAACATTTCATATCGAAAAATCCTTTATTCAATCGTATGAAATGGAACTCACAACTAGTTCAAGTCCCTCGGATTCCGATATGGAGCCCCACTCCAGCTCTGAAAGCAGCGTCACCAGAATGAATCAATCAATCAACTATTCTCAATTCATCTGATGAGTTCGTAGTCGACTTAACCAATGGAAACGAGAAGAAGGCGATCCTTTCCACCAGTCAAATTTCCCTCTTGACGATGAACCTAAAGCACTCACCGGCGAACCAATCCGAAACACCATTTTCACCCTCATTACCCGAATATCTCGCCATGATCATATACTATCTCAAATTTAAAACCTTATGCATTCACTCGTTCCTACCGACAATCATCCCGGAGTAATAAGTCAACGAGCTTCGCACCCGAGTTGTAGCCTTGAAAAATATGGTGCAAAACGTACCAGCTTCAGCAACATCACCAACATCAACAGTACTAGTACCACCAACAACAACATCCACATCCCACACCTCAACATCACAATTTGACCTACGAACATCAACATCACACGCACCATAGATACCAAGGAGTATCAACAGCAATTAACAATGAAGTATTGAACCATAACTTCATTAATATTCTGCGAAGAATATGTGGATCCTAATAGTTTTAGAGATTACTTATTTTAGCTCAAATCGAAAAAAAACAAATGAGTCTAATATTATATTGACTCATTAAATCCATAATTACATCTGAAGAAAATATATATGTATATATATTTTCTTAAAGTTTGTGATTAAAAATTCTTTCATACAAACTGTTAATGATGAAAATATTTTAACGGGTAGGTAATACCCGAGGAATATTTAAGATTTCACATTAATAAGTTACATTGTACATTCTTCAAATCTGATTCAACAGTCATTTCCTATCCTATTTACATCCACAGATATATGAATCCGTTCACCACAGAATAACCATTTCCATTAAAATTTCATATTTGGATTTTGACCTATCAGAATCCAACAAGTGGCATAATGAAGAAAACATTTGACGGAATAAAATTTGTTAGAAACAAACAAATTAACTATGAGAAATTTTGTTAAGAATCCACGCTAACAAAATCCTAGCTAACTGTTCCTAGCTAACTGTGGACTAATCAACTAAGGACTACCAACAGTGGACAATTAAAATGAATTAAAATATTAATTATAACATATGAAACTGAACGATTCTTCAAGTTTGCCACTTGATTTCATCTTAAACATCATTTGTATCTTCACGATTACATTCTGCGTTCAAACCTTTCATGATTCTTGAAAACATCTCAATCGAGAGGATGAACCAACCGCACTTCATTTACGGGAGAAAAGATTGATGCATATAGTTATGCACCTGAAAACACTCGGAACCTGAGTAAACGTTTAACACGTAGCTGTGCTAATTCCTTTAGCGTTATTATTACCGAAAATAATTTTGCATCTGCTATTCGAGATAGCCAATTTTGTCACAGCTCCAGCAAGACAACTTCGACTTTTCGTACGAAACAACCTTATTATAACGTTGATATATACGCGTGCTCTTTTATTGTTACCAGGGAACCTTTCATATTCCACCATATTACCATCAGCGTTTAATCATAAAACACAATTTTCCTGAAACTACCTCGGATTAATAACCGATGATTCAGATATCATAGCATTAAATGCAGAGGAAACAGAAAAATGGTAGATGGTCTAAACGACCAAAAGTTTGATGATAAAGAAAGGAGTGTTAGGAACGCTCGATAGAAAATTGGGTATTGAAAAACGGATTGAGCTACCCATGAAGGAGACCAAGGACAAATACAAGGACCAAACCCTATATTCAAAGGATTCAGGTAATTCTGGATCCGTTGAAATCTTTAGAGAATATCTTGCTCCGAAGTCATGTTAAAATCTTGCGAAAAATCTTTCTCCATCAACCATCGAACTTAGAAATTCCAAAATATCATCATCAATATCTTCGATATTTCTGAGGATATTTTCATAAATATTCTCGTTCGAAATTATATACCTCTTCGTGCTTCCTGTGTATCATTATATTGGAAACATTCAATAGAAAATTTAGTACCGAAAAGCAGATTATACAAAACTAGGAAGAAAGCCGTGGACAAATCACAAAGAATAAGTTTGACTTCAAAGAATCCAAATAATTCAATGTCTGCTAAAGTCTTTAGTGAATATCTTGCTCCTTACTCTAAACCCTTGCAGATAATAGTTTCTATCATCCTCTGATCTTAGATATTCCGAGATATTATCGTATCTTTCATTATAAATATCCTCCATATTTCTGGAGATATTTTTATAACTATTCTTATCTGAAATCATTAATCTCTTCGTGTTATCAGTATTACATCATATAGAAACTGTTAGTTTCTATATTCTGTAAACTTTCGAGCTTAAAATATGAATGTTATTGAAGTAATGTTGGGAACTGATGCATGAGTTAGTATAATATAATGACACTTGATCAACGTGATTATATTACAGTAAGTCATGCTGAGTTTCTAATGGAATGTGATGATTCACAGTACCATCATTATGTGCCATGTTACACGATTCTTTCATTCTACTTAACCTCTAAACATATCAAGAAAATATTTTCTTGATGGTTCTGTCTTTTCCGTAACTTCTGGTAATTTAACAAATTAAATAGTGCTATTACCTTTTCTTTCCGCTTAGAACATTAAGTTATGTTCATTCGAAATTTTATACGTACGAATTCGAGACGTCTTAATCGCTTTACTTCAGGTCGGGGAGAAAAAAAAACAAAAACATGGAGCCTCAAAATACAAATTGGAGTATAAATCGCAGCAAACAAGAAAGATCATAAACCGTGTATGTCTATGCGAATAGCAAGATAAAGACACGGGAGGATCAGGAATACAATAATCCCTAGAGCATAATAGAAGTAAACAGATTCTTCTGTTGGCAAATGAAAAAGAAGAATTATTATTGCAATGACCAGAATAATATTCAGAATTAGAACTGGATTGAGCATTTTCACAATCCTTAAGAGAATAGATTGAGGAAGAAAGTATATGAGTGATGAAAATAAAAGGAACGAAAGAGGTTGATTTATAGCGAAGCAATCGAGGCAGATGACCGCATTAAATTAAAGAGAATCCTAATTTTATTATTTACCGAAGAATCAAATCTTATAGATTACAAAGATTTTCTTTAAATCCCTTGAATTCTGGAATTCAACCCTGACTACGTCACCAGTTAAGACAAACCTGCAATTACTCATTTCAATCTTTTATGATAGCTTCACTTGCACTCTTCACAAAATCAAATGGTTTTATCCATATTACTCAATGATGATAAAGCTCTATTTATTAACTCATATTTGTCATGAAAACATACTTATTGTTATCCATGATGACCTCTATCAAATTTCGGGACGAAATTTCTTTAACGGGTAGGTACTGTAGTGACCTGGAAAATTTCGACTAATTTTAAATCAAACTCTCGATACGATATTATATTTTTGAGACGATAAGCAAAGTCTGTTAGGTTGAGTCTCGAAAAATTTTGAACTGTTTCATATATGCAATTAACCTTTGACCAACTCCCGACGATTCACGAACAAGTGTTGCAAATAAATATAAATACATAAATATATATAAATAAATATAAATGTAGGTATTGAAAATAAAAAAAAATAAATGAATCATTATAATTTAAAATGTAAAATAACAATTAGAATAATTAAATTACTATTATTATATATCTTATATATGATGTTATAATATATATATATATATTAACTACTCGGTAAAAATTATCACATAATAATAATACATAAATAATAAATAATATTGTATTAAAATACAAGTTTGAATATAAGTGATATGTTAATATTATTATCATTAATTTCATCATTTTTATAATATTCATATTAATATTTGTATTAGCTATATTATTAGTTCCAATATATAATTTATAGATATATGAAAATTTATATATTTAATTTGTTATATCCCTAATATTGTTGTTTTCTATATATTTATAATTACAAACATGATCATTATGGCTATTAGAAAGAAAATAAAGTATTCATAAAATTAATGTTATTATCATTTGATTATTATTAATATTAATATTATTTATTATTATTATTATTAATATATATAATTATTATTATTTGTGTTAGAGATATTATTATTAGTACTTGAATTATTATTAATATTATTAATAATATAATTATTATTTTATAAAAATTAAATACGGATCAAACAAGAATGGAATCAAGATCAGTTACACTTAACTATCAAACTGTATCATATTTTGTTTTGTGTCTACTTCTTGGTACAAATCTATTCCATTCAATCAGTAACAAACAAAGGCAGTACAAATCAGAAACAAGCTTTATTTTTTTTTCTTCTTCAGCATGTTCACCTGTCAAAATTAATGTCAGAAATTGTTACACATCTCTATCATGTCTCAATACTAACAAATTGGATCAAAGATAAGTGTTACAAATCGTTCATGTACTTAGACATATTCAATCTTTACAACCGCAATCACCTTCTTAAATAACCAACCATGACCTTCACTTTTCTATATTTACAACAGTTGACAACCACCACGAACATCCAATTACTCACCATCGAAAACCATCATCGACCAACTCAACTGGTACTTCTGTTTCTATTTCAACGATCAACATAACCAAACACCAACGATGGCTACTTCAATTCTGTTCTGGTTCAGCTCATAAAAACGCCATCGATAACCCTTGTTTTTCTTATGATACTTCCATATATTCGGTTGCAACCCAACAAATATGACCCAATTGCTTCTGTTTGATTTTGTCTTCCTGTTTTCTACGCGTGATCACCTTTTTCCTACTCGTTTCTGATTGCAACAAACCACCATCGTCCTCCTTTTAAAACACCATCAATTACGTTGCACTTGCAAATTTATCGACCCAAACTCCATCGTTTGACTGCAGCTGTCCTTCTGTTTAATACATCGCCACCCTCAACCTCACTCACTCTCAATCTCTTTCCTTCTCTCTCTATACTCTCTTTCTTTTAATATATTGCTGTCCCTTCACAAACAACCCCTATTACATCTTATAGTTATTGTCACTCTATTCCTATAAAGGCCACACGAATATTTATAAAGTCTGAATAATTCTTAGTGGAATGATAAGGTTTATGGTGGGGATTCTAGTGAAAATGATTATACATTTACATGCTGGCCGAAAATGAGATTTAATAAAGAACTTTTGTTCTTAATTGCTTTTTGTGATTAAAGTGTGGGGCAGAGGAGATTAGTGGTCGACTAATGCTGTGGAAATTTCCTCATATTTAACTAATTACCGAAAGAAAGGATGTAGTGGGGACCGAAGACTTCTTGGCTTACTTGAATAATGATATCATGTAGTGATATATGATATCATGATGAATGCAGACAATGATATAATCCAAGATGTGTGAGATACATGAAGATGGAAAGGAAAAGTTAATGGTTACTGCATAAACATTTCGGTTTTAATCATAACATACCACCGAAAGTTTATTTTTTTTTATTTATTCTTTCCTTTCCTAAATCTATCCTAGCAAACGAGTCCGGATTATGTTTCATGGATCGTGATATGTTGGGCTGCAAAGCTAAGGGCCTTTAAAGTTGGGTTCAGTTAGATGGATAGGGGTTTCAGCATTCGGTTTTAATTTTGGGTAATACCCTGGTCGATCTGTATTAACAAATAAGGAGAACAGAAGGGCACAACTTAGATACCTTTAAGTTATAGGTTAAAACAGAAAAACAAGGGACAGTAGACTGGTTAGAAGTGTTATGGGTAACCGAGAGGTCGCGGGTTCGATACTCGGCTCTGACAGTTTATTTTTTTGAGGCTCTTTTCATTAAGGTAGTCTTTCGAATATTTTTATTATTATTATTGTTATTATTATTATTATTATTATTAAGTATTATTATCACTACTATGATTATGATTATTAGTATTACCATTTTATAAATATTAGAACTTTTATTATTAATATAAGTATATTATTAGTATTAATATCATTATTTTTATCACTAATAAAATCATAACCATTATTATCTTAATTAATAGTATTAAGTATTATAATTATTATCATTTTGATTATTAATATTACTCTAGTATTACTATAACTATTATTTTGTAAACAAAAGATTTTTTATATAAAAATAAATATAAAAACCATAACTTAAATATATAAATACTTTATTTTAAGTATACTAAATGAATATATGATAAAATACATAAGTTAGTAATATAGAAATTATCACTAATAATAATATAATTATTTGCTCGATTGCGATTATATGTATTAATGAATATACAAATAATATAGGTTCGTGAATCCGAGGCAAACCCTGCATTGTTTAGTTGTTCAATATTGTTATATGTATTTTTACTACAAAATACAATAAGGTGAGTTTCATTTGCCTTTTACCCTTTATGTTTTTGGGCTGAGAATACATGCGCAACTTTTTTTAACTGTTTTACAAAATAGACACAAGTACCTTAACTGCATTCTATGATAGAATTATTTGGGTTTGGGGTTGATTATTATGACACGCATTAGTCCCCGGTTTCCGTTAGAGCGTATGAGCTCCCGAGCCGGGTGGATGGTTTATTATTTATGACATTTTGGCACCGGTTGTCCTATATTTTATAAACATGTGTTCAGCCGTGGGGTGTAAAGACCGGCACAGAGGTTCTATATTTTGAAGGCACATGTATTCAGCCGTGGGGTGAAAGAACGGCACATATGGTTACTATTATATTTTGAATCCTCACCAGGTGTTCTTCATATGAAAGATATTTTTTGTGCAGTTGGAATGGGACTTCTGCACGTTTTATAATATTTAAAATCTTGTGGTCTATTAAAATGATAAAAATGAAATGATTACTATAAACTAATGAACTCACCAACCTTTTGGTTGACACTTGAAAGCATGTTTATTCTCAAGTATGAAAGAAATCTTTCGCTGTGCATTTGCTCATCTTAGAGATATTACTTGGAGTCATTCATGATATATTTCAAAAGACGTTGCATTCGAGTCGTTGAGTTCAGCAAGATTATTATTAAGTCAATTATAGTTAGATATGTTATGAAATGGTATGCATGCCGTCAACTTTTGATGTAATGAAAGATTGTCTTTTCAAAAACGAATGCAATGTTTGTAAAATGTATCATATAGAGGTCAAGTACCTCGCGATGTAATCAACTGTTGTGAATCGTTTATAATCGATATAGACTTTGTCCGGATGGATTAGGACGGGTCTTGACACATACCACAACTACAATTAACGGGGTGGTACCACCACGGTACCGAAACGCCCCATTAAAAAATCCAAAGTATTAAGTTTAAATACTAACAACTACCATCATCCTAATTAAGATTACAGTCATCCAAAATAAAAAAACAAATAAATGATATTAAAAAATGTTTGTTTTGCTTGCCACCACCGCATCCAATCACTAAGGGTTATACCCTCCATAAGAGCCATCATATTGCCCACCTTAAGGACCTCCACCACCTGACTGACCTCCCTGGTTTCCTTCATCATACTGAGAACTAGAACCTGCTCCTCTTCGTCTGACCATATCCTCCCAAACTTCCTGAGCTGTTGTGCGATCATAAACCCGATAAGGACCCGTCGACTCTGGAGTCCATGGAACACGAGTGCCATAAGGAGTAAAGATGGTATTAGGAGAAACAAGCTCCATGTTGTGTCGATGCCAATCGTGATGATACGTAACCTCACTAATGCCATATGCAATCTGACTTTCCGAGCGTGCTCGGGTTTCCTCATTATAGAGCTGCATAGTACGCATATGTTCCATTAAATCTTGGTTGGTAAACCGCTGACCCCCGACACCATGACCTTCATCTTGACCACCCTCGGCCATCTCTTCATCCTCCTCCTGTGCCCCTTGCGCATCTCGGGGACGGCGACGACGAACCCTATACGGAATAACCTGACCGTGCTTAATAGATATCACTATTGCTCCTCGAAAAACATTTTCTCCTAACACAACCGCCTCAGTAATAATTCGCTCCATATCCGATCTATCAATCTCAAAAACCGATGCAATCCTCGTAATAAAATGACCATCTCGAATCGGACTTCCCGCAGAACGAAGTCCACTACCCTGATGTTTAAGAAAATAAGCCACTCCATAAGCAACCGAAGTAGGTGTTTTGGTTCGGAATTGGTTCACATACCAAAGGTCCGATAAAGAGACCTTCTCGTTCCCACTTCTTCTATGTGTAATAGTATGCGCAACCATTCGTTGAGTTTCACGAAGAGCGAGATCCATGATATGAACACAAGGGCAGTTACTCGGGCTCCATTCAGAATCAGAAGCAATATCCCCCCAAACTCTAGCTGCATCAAATTCACGAGGATCAATCATATCAATAACTCTTTCAGCACTCCAAAGATAATCTCGAAAACTAACTCGTGTGCGTTCTTCATCGGTATAAATTCCCAAACAAATAGCCAATTGAAATAATGACATAGAGCGGTTAACCCCACCCAATCGAAAAGTCATAAATGTTGGATCATCAACATTTTCAGGGTGAAGATTCATCACATATGTAGCGTAAAACTCAATAACCAACTCCCGGTAAACTATTTCATGAATACCAAAGAAAGCAACCCAATCATTATACACATTACCGCGCCATTCCAACTGCAAATACTCCATAACCGTAGCATGTAAACCTCCCCTTTGCAAAACATTCCAATCAACCACCCGGTGTGGTTCAAATTCTTTCCGAATCAATTCTTGCACATCCGCCTTTCTCTGTTTAATTACCTCGGATCGACCATTAAACCTTAAGTTAACATGCAACTCTGATTGAGCAATTGGAGGTTATGGTTCAACCTCCTGAGCTGCACCGGCCGCAGTACCGGAACTTGAAGCACCCCTAGCACTAGCACGTCCTCCTGTCTGAAAAACAAACATAATAACAAACCAAAAAGATCTATCCCAAAGGACATGTTAGCGTTAGCTATAACCCGCATTCTTCCAAAAATACACTTAAGGCACACAATGTTAATGGTCACTTAAAAACATGTCAAAAGCATAGATCATATAAGACTCAAACAACTATCATGCATTTAGAACCAATCTCTCATCGTTCATACATACAAAACCATGTAAGCAATTTTAACACATGGACATCAAATCAAGTCAACATACATCAATGAAATAACGTCATCCTCTCAACAAGATATGCAACTTTAACTAAGTAAATCAATAATCAAAACACGTAATCAAAGCATACATATCATCAGCACATGTGAAACACAATTCAAAAGTCAAACAGAGTCAAACCCAGTCAACCAAGTCAAAATCCCCAATTACACATGAACCCTAGAACTCAAAATCAAAATCTAGATAATTTAAACATGCATTCATGGTATTTATACTCAACTAACAATCGTACAACATGCAAAACATATCAATTTAACTCATAAATTCAAAACCCCCAATTATTCATACCTAAGAACCCTAGAAATCAAAAAATGAAATTATGGAACAATAGGCATGAAAATCGAAGTAATAACATGTTAAGCATACATAATCTCCAATATAAATCGAACAATAACACATAAACACACCCCCACACTTGTTTTTCACTTAAACCCTAATGAAATTCGAATTTAATCATGAGAAATTAAGAAAAACAAGCAAGAAAATGTTAAATCATACCCTAGCCATGATGTGAATGTCGATTAGATGAAGATTCGTGAGTAAATCGAAGGTTTAATTGATGGGTTATGGCCAATTGAGAGCAGAAAATACGAGATAGATAAAAAATATAAGAGTGGTGGTGATGAATCAGGCTGTAACTCTTAAAATACCCCGTGTCTGCTGAACGTGTCGCGTTTCGCGATAAGGTGTCGCATTACGCGACAAACCCAATTCAAACGCGATAAGTTAGGTTGAAACAAGACAACCTATGGGGTCCGTTCTGATCATTCTGTCGCGTTCTGGTGGTTTTAGTCGCGTTTTGGTGACTTTTTTTTTTATAGCTTTTATATTGTTTTTGGATTTTTCAAGGTTTTCTAATTAAAACAAAAATACACACAATTTACCTAACAAAGATACAAAATTCTACACGATTTATTTTTTAACGAGTCGTTTTCTCCACTCATGGCCATGCTCATGTGTCTTTCGGGTAGAGGGTGAGGTCCTCCCTCTCGGAGTTATCGAATGCCTCGTGATACAATTTTAACCTATGACCATTCACCTTAAAGCTTCTACCGTCGTTATCTAACAATTCCACGTGCCCGGCCGGAAAAGCCCTTTTTACCACGAATGGACCGGACCATCGTGACCTAAGCTTTCCGGCGGAGAATTTGAACTTAGATTGAAATAACAAAACTTTATCACCCGGTTCAAATTCTTTTCTCATCTTCAAACGCGCAGCATGCCATAACTTCGTCTTCTCCTTATAAATGCGCGAATTCTCATAAGCATGGTTTCGCAATTCCTCAAGTTCATGAATTTGCAAAAACCGATGTTCTCCCGCTTCCTTAAGGTCCGTATTACACTGCTTAAGTGCCCAATACGCCTTATGCTCCACTTCAACCGACAAATGACACTCTTTTCCATAAATGAGACGGAATGGTGTAGTACCAATGGGCGTTTTATACGCAGTTCGAAATGCCCATAACGCGTCATTTAACTTCCGGTTCCAAATCTTAGGATTGTTTTTCACCGTTCTTTCAAGAATGCGTTTTAGTGCGCGGTTAGTATTCTCAACTTGGCCACTCATTTGAGGGTGGTAAGCCGTGGAGAAACGGTGGGTTACTCCATACTTCTTGAGCACCTTCTCGAGTAGTTGATTTGCAAAGTGCGTACCGCGATCACTAATCAAGGCTTTTGGAAGCCCGAAACGCGAAAACAGATTTTTAAGGAAGTCAACGACAACTCTTGCGTCATTAGTAGGCAAAGCTTTGGCCTCCGCCCACTTTGACACGTAGTCAACCGCCACAAGGATGTATTTGCATTTATTGGATGCGGGAAAGGGTCCCATGAAGTCTATCCCCCAAATGTCAAATATCTCACAAACTTGAATACTTGTTTGGGGCATCTCATCTCTTTTGGAGATGTTTCCCGCCCTTTGGCAAGCATCACAAGTTTTGATAAAGGCACTAGCATCTTTGAAAATGGTAGGCCAATAGAATCCCGAATCGAAGATTTTCTTAGCCGTATAATTAGCTCCAAGATGCCCACCTGTGGGTCCTTGGTGACAATGCTCTAGAATTTGTCGAGCTTCCTTCCCAAAAACACAACGACGAATCACTTGATCCGCCCCAATTTGGTAAATGCAAATACATATATTTTCATACATATATTTTGAATACGTATTTTTTGCTCTCAACGCCCCAATTTTTGAATTGATAACGCCATTTTCATACATATATTTTGGGCGTTATCTTGGTCCATTTGTTGATATTTTAAAGACTTTGATGGTGATATCGAGTTATTTGAGCTTAATATGAAGAAAGTGTCAAGTTATGGTTCGTTGGCTCATTAACGATGATTTTTATTGAAGATATAGCCAAAACGGAGTTAGAGTTGAAGATAAACGCATCTCGGGTGAAAAAGTCAGTTTCCATCGCTTCAGGATGATGTTTTTCGCGTTTTGGTCATCGTGATACGTGACAAAGTGCATCAGAACACGACATGAAAAAAAAGGGTGTTCTGAACAATCTATCGCGTTTAAACAACCTTTGTCGCGTCCTGGTCATCGTGGAACGCGATGAGGTGGTCGCGGATCGCGATGGTTTGTCGCGGAACGCGACCTGAGTCGGTTTCAGCTGTTTTCCAGATTCTATAAATAGACGAATTTTACCCCAATTTAGGGTATCCAGTTTTATTTTACGAATTTTCTTCCACAGCAACATTAGTTACGAATTCTTTTGTCTTTCTTCATTGTTTTACAAGGGTTTAAGCTACAATATCATTCTTGGTTAGTTTAATCTTTGTTTTAACTTCTATTACTTTTATTAATTTGTTCTTCATTCAATTCAATGATTATGTTTAATTCTACTTCTTATTTACTTGTTCTTTGCTTTACCATGAGTAGCTAAATATTTAGTATTCACTTAGATGCATGAACCTAGGTGATGGATTGCGATCTTTTGGTTAATAACAATTAATTAAAATTACACAAGGTTAATGTCTAGCTAAGATCCACTGTTATTAAAGCTTATTGATTGTTAAATCACGGAAGTTATTAATTAACTAACGACAGTTAAATTGATTAATAGCTTTTACTAGATTATTGAACGTGAATAATTTAGGAATACGTGAGATTTTATGAGGGATACCGATAATAAAATTAATCGTATAGTGGTTGAACTTGAAATTAGTTGCAATAATTGTGAGGTTGTAAGGGACACTAAACCAACCTAAGTTAGATTATAATCTTGAGTAATATCATTGTGAATTGGTTAGTAACTCTAGGTTAACGACAGTTATACTTAGGTTATTAGTCTTAAACTGTAGGAATCGACAGATAAATACAGTGTCGCATCTTTGTAATTGTTTACTTAACGAGTTTAAACGAGCAATCCTAGCCTAGGGAATTGTAGCTAAGTGGATACTCTTGCTTCTTATTGAATTAAGTTTAATTTACTTTCGCGTTTAATCAGTTTTACAACAAAACCCTTTTAAATCTTAGAATAATTAATAGTTCAAGTTTTCAATTACCTGCTCTCTGTGGAACGAATTGGTCAAATACTTGTTTAATTACTACACGAACTGGTTATAGTTGCCTGTATTGTGTGATAATCGATAGGTATTTAGCTAATAATTTAGAGTACGAAATTACACATCAACTTTTTTGGCGCCGCTGCCGGGGATCGAACCCGGGTCACCCGCGTGACAGGTGGGAATACTTACCACTATACTACAACGACGAATCACTTGATCCGCCCCAATTCGAAAAAGATGTGGGGCATCCCAAAAGTAGAACTTAATATCCGCAAAGAATTTCTTCTTTTGTTGGTAAGTTAAACCTTTGGAAAGAATGCCCGCGGCTAGATAATTAGCAATATCGGCGAACCAAGGAGTTTCGGATTCAATTTCGATACCCATAAGGGACTCATCGGGGAATGTATCATGAATGTCCGATTCATTGAGTTCCTCTAGGTTTGGGTTTTCAAGACGAGATAAATGATCCGCGGCTAAATTTTCGGCACCCTTTTTATCCTTGATCTCAATGTCAAATTCTTGGAGAAGAAGAATCCAACGAATGAGTCTAGGCTTAGCATCTTGTTTAGAGAACAAGTACTTAAGGGCCGAATGATCGGTGTAAACAATCGTTTTAGACAACACCAAATATGACCTAAATTTATCAAACGCAAAGACAACCGCAAGAAGCTCTTTTTCCGTGGTGGTATAATTTAATTGAGCCCCCGTAAGTGTCTTACTCGCGTAATAAATAGGTTTAAAGTGATTAACATGGCGTTGACCTAAAACCGCGCCTAGCGCGAAATCACTAGCATCACACATGAGTTCGAAAGGTTGAGACCAATCGGGAGATACCATGATAGGAGTGTGTGTGAGCTTCTCTTTTAAGAAGTTGAAAGCGTTCTCGCATTCAATATTAAAGTTGAAAGGAACGTCCTTCTCAAGGAGTTTAGTCATTGGTCGGGCAATCTTAGAGAAGTCCTTAATGAACCGTCTATAGAATCCCGCATGACCAAGAAAACTACGAATGGCTTTAACGTTTGTAGGTTTTGGAAGGCCCGAAATAACATCAATTTTGGCCTTATCAACCTCAATACCTGCACGAGAGATTTTGTGCCCTAAGACAATGCCTTCCTTCACCATGAAGTGGCATTTTTCCCAGTTAAGAACAAAGTTTGATTCCTCGCACCTTTTTAGCACTTTTTCAAGATTTACAAGACACGAATCGAAAGAGTCTCCAAAGATAGAAAAATCGTCCATGAAAACTTCCATGAAGTCCTCGATCATGTCATGAAAGATGGCGACCATACACCTTTGAAAGGTGCTCGGGGCATTGCATAGCCCGAATGGCATTCGCCGATAAGCAAAGGTACCGAAAGGACAAGTAAATGTGGTTTTATCTTGGTCCTTCGGATCAATGGGGATTTGGAAGTAGCCTGAAAATCCATCTAGGAAACAATAGAACTCCCTTCCCGCTAAACGCTCAAGCATTTGATCAATAAATGGAAGCGGGAAGTGGTCCTTCCTAGTGGCGTCGTTCAAACGATGATAATCGATACAAACTCTCCATCCCGTAACGGTACGAGTCGGAACAAGTTCGTCCTTATCGTTGAGAACAACAGTCGTGCCTCCCTTTTTGGGCACAACTTGAACAGGGCTTACCCACGGGCTGTCCGAAATAGGATAAATTAACCCAGCATCGAGCAATTTAACCACCGCTTTCTTAATGACCTCTTTCATATTCGGTTTTAGATGACGTTGCCTTTGTACCACTGGTTTAAAATCATCTTCCATTAGGATTCGATGAGTACAAAAGGCCGAATTGATGCCCGGTATGTCCGAGGTTTTCTAAGCTATTGCCCTTTTGTGGGATTTGAGAACGGAAACCAACCGACCCTTTTGGTCGCCGGTAAGTGTCGAAGAAATAATAACTGGCAATTGGGACTTACCTTGAAGATAAGCGTATTCCATGTGAGGTGGAAGCTCCTTAAGCTCCAAGGTGGGCGGTTCTTCGAGAGATGTTTTGATACGGAATTCATTTTTCAACCGGATTGTTTCAAATGATTCCGATTCTTTAAGCTCATCCTCTTTAAGCAATTCCTCCAACTCAACTTCCGGGTCGAAGTCACCGTTGACTTCACCCATCATGATTACATCCGACGTGTCTACACTTAATAATTCCTGCAAATCATGCTCAACACAATCGTCAATAACATCAATAGCAAAACATTCATCATCGGTTGAAATAGTGTGTCTCATAGCTTTATTAATGTGACAAATCACCCTCTCATTCCCAACACCTTAGCTAAGTTGTTCTTTTTGAACGTGGATAATAGCATCCGCGATGTTAAGGAATGGTCGACCTAGAATAATGGGCACCTTAGTGTCCTCTCTCATCTCTAAGATCACGAAATCAACTGGAAATACAAGTGACTCAACCTTTACCAATATGTCCTCGGCTATTCCAATGGGGGTATCAAAAGAGTGGTTCGCTAAGTGAATCCCCATCCTCGTAGGTTTCAAGTCACCTAGGACGAGTTTAAGATATAACGAATATGGCATAAGGTTAACACTAGCACCCAAGTCGGCAAGTGCATCGTACACTTCCGAATTACCCATAGCACAAGGAATAAGAAAACTACCCGGGTCGCCCAATTTTGGAGGCATCTTGCTCTTTTTCAAGATGGCTGAACATTCCTTATGGAGGAATGCAGCGGATACCTCATGGTACTTACCTTTCTTGGAGATAAGATCTTTGAGAAACTTCCCATAGTTAGGCATCCCTTGAAGCACTTCTGCGAGTGGCATGTTCACACTAATCTGCTCAATCATGTTTGCAAATTTCTGATATTGACTAGCGAGCTTATCCTTTTTCAACGCTTTCGGGTAACGAATTGGTGCTTTGTATTCTTTCAACGGCGGTGATTTAGTTATGATCTCCGGCGGATCATCTTCCTTTTTCTCTTCATCAAGCGACTTTTCTAACTCAGGCTCTTCCTCCTTTTTCTCCTCATTAATAGGTACCTGCAAAACATTAGAAGAAACAATAGGAGAAGATTTCGGAGTCTCCTTGTTAGTAACCAAACCACTTCGAGTGGTTATAGCATTCACGTGTTCATTTCTAGCCGGCATCTTGTTGTTGGTATTAGATTGCGTATTAGATGGGAGAGCACCCGGTGGTCTCTCCGATAACGATTGAGCAATACATCCTACATCCCGTTCCAAGTTCTGAATAGAAGCCTGCTGATTTCTAACTTGCTGTTTTGTCGATTCCCCATCTTGCCTCAAGGCAGTGATACTCTCATCTATTTTCATGATAAAACCCCTTAGCAATTCTTCCAACGGAGGCATCTTATTTTCTGGCCGCTGAACTTGTGGCATATGCTGCTGGAAATTCCTAGGTGGTGCTTGCGGATTTCTATTATTAAACCCAGGCGGCCTGTACGGATATACCTTCTAATTGCCCTGATAACCCTGATTACCTTGATAAACTTGATTACCACTCTGATAATTGTTACCACCCGTATTGCTCGCCTGATTGAAAAACTGTTTTCCACCTGGAAATTCATTAAGGGCAAAATCTCCCTTCTTAACATAACCCAGATAATTAGCCTGTTCCTCCATTGATGCTTGATCACAATCTTTGGTAAGATGCGGTCCTTGGCATAATTCACAACCCACCTTCATAGCATGCATCTCTTTAGTCATCGATTCCATTTGTCTTTTAACAGTTGCTAGTTGTGCTCTAACCGATGCGAGCTCATCACTAGTTTCAGTACTAGCGACATGAGAAGAGCGAGAAACATCTAATTCTTGATGCCAATCATACGAATACGTGGCAGTATCTGAGATGATTTCGTAAGCGTCATCCGGAGTCTTTTTCATCAAAGAACCACCTGCAGCAATATCAAGTTCTTTCCTCGTCGGCACATTAACACCTTTGTAGAAAATTTGGACCTTATTGAAGTTGTTCAACCCGTGTTGAGGACAATTACGTAACATTTTTTCGAATCGTGTCCAAGCATCATAAAGTGTCTCATGTGGCTTCTAAATAAAGTGATTAATTTCGCTCTGCAGTTGAGCGGCCTTTGCAGCTGGGAAGAAACGTTGCAAAAATTTATCTTCCATTGTAGCCCAACTATCAATTTCACCTTCAGGCAATGAGTCTAACCAATCCTTGGCGTCATCTTTCAAAGACCAAGGAAAAACCCTCAAATAGATACCTGTTTCCGCGATATTTGCAATCTTGAACAAGTTGCAAATGCTTTTAAAGTTCCGAAGATGCTCGAATGCATCCTCTTTAGGTGTACCCCTGAACTGACATTGATGAGTTATCATATTAAGAATCTGTCCCTTGACTTCAAAATCTGTAGTGACTGGTGGTTTCCTGATGGCGTGTCCATTACCAGCCCTTGTGGCTTTCATCAACGCTTCCATAGTCTGTCCTGCTGCCCCTTCAGCCATGTTAACTTCTTCCTTAATGTACTCAAAATTCGGAATATAAAAAGGTAACTCAGCGAAATCCTCAGCGATTTCTTGTTCTTCTTTAGCTTTGCTGTGTGTGTAGTAAACTCTAGACGGTTCTACAGTTATTGGTACCTAAGCTGCGATCACACCACAACAAAAACTGCGCATAAATCCAAACAAAAATAATAAAATAGAAAAATAACTTTTGCAAGAATTGCTTCTCACAAAAGGATCGAATAATCAAAAGCTTAACCAAATTTCCAATAATTACACCGCTCCCCGGCAGCGGCGCCAAAAAAGTTGATGTGTAATTTCGTACTCTAAATTATTAGCTAAATACCTATCGATTATCACACAATACAGGCAACTATAACCAGTTCGTGTAGTAATTAAACAAGTATTTGACCAATTCGTTCCACAGAGAGCAGGTAATTGAAAACTTGAACTATTAATTATTCTAAGATTTAAAAGGGTTTTGTTGTAAAACTGATTAAACGCGAAAGTAAATTAAACTTAATTCAATAAGAAGCAAGGGTATCCACTTAGCTACAATTCCCTAGGCTAGGATTGCTCATTTAAACTCGTTAAGTAAACAATTACAAAGATGTGACACTGTATTTATCTGTCGATTCCTACAGTTTAAGACTAATAACCAAAGTATAACTGTCGTTAACCTAGAGTTACTAACCAATTCACAATGATATTACTCAAGATTATAATCTAACTTAGGTTGGTTTGGTGTCCCTTACAACCTCACAATTATTGCAACTAATTTCAAGTTCAACCACTATACGATTAATTTTATTATCGGTATCCCTCATAAAATATCACGTATTCCTAAATTATTCACGTTCAATAATCTAGTAAAAGCTATTAATCAATTTAACTGTCGTTAGTTAATTAATAACTTCCGTGATTTAACAATAATAAGCTTTAATAACAGTGGATCTTAGCTAGACATTAACCTTGTGTAATTTTAATTAATTGTTATTAACCAAAAGATCGCAATCCATCACCTAGATTCATGCATCTAAGTGAATACTAAATATTTAGCTACTCATGGTAAAGCAAAGAACAAGTAAATAAGAAGTAGAATTAAACATAATCATTGAATTGAATGAAGAACAAATTAATAAAAGTAATAGAAGTTAAAACAAAGATTAAACTAACCAAGAATGATATTGTAGCTTAAACCCTTGTAAAACAATGAAGAAAGATAAAAGAATTCGTAACTAATGTTGCTGTGGAAGAAAATTCGTAAAATAAAACTGGATACCCTAAATTGGGGTAAAATTCGTCTATTTATAGAATCTGGAAAACAGCTGAAACCGACTCAGGTCGCGTTCCGCGACAAACCATCGCGATCCGCGACCACCTCATCGCGTTCCGCGATGACCAGGACGCGACAAAGGTTGTTTAAACGCGATAGATTGGTCAGAACACCCTTTTTTTCATGTCGTGTTCTGATGCACTTTGTCACGTATCACGATGACCAAAACGCGAAAAACATCATCCTGAAGCGATGGAAACTGACTTTTTCACCCGAGATGCGTTTATCTTCAACTCTAACTCCGTTTTGGCTATATCTTCAACGAACCATAACTTGACACTTTCTTCATATTAAGCTCAAATAACTCGATATCACAATCAAAGTCTTTAAAATATCAACAAATGGACCAAGATAACGCCTAAAATATATGTATGAAAATGGCATTATCATTTACCTAAACAAATCACCCTATGAACTATTAATTTAAAACGTGCTTGTTGCTGAACTATCAAGCAATGAGCATTTGATCTGAGTTTGTGTTAAATTTGTAGCAACCCGACAAAATCGTCATTGACGGCGCCGTCTACTTAGGTCCCGTTACGTGGTCATAAGTTTTTAAAACAACGTTTGACCAAAAGTATGTCGCATTCATTTCAAAAGTAAAGATGTTTCAAGGTTTACAAAGTAGTTCGACAACTAGTTACATAACAAAGTTTAAAGTACAATTGAAACATATGCCACACAATTTGAAAGTAGCCAAAAGACGCTCGACGTATGCATGTATACTCGACATCTAAGCAAGTATCAAAAGAAATGAGCGGAAGCATGTATCACAAAACGTTCAAGGACCTGAGAAAAACATAGAAATCTGTCAACGAAAACGTTGGTGAAATCATAGGTTCAAGTAGTATGTAAAGTGAACCACAAGATTTTGTAATAGTGATATAATAGTAATACATTCCAAAAGTAATATTCACGAGCACCCAATTATCAATGCTTAACATTCCTTCCATAGAACCCCATCACAATAGTGTTAGAACATACACTGTTTCTCGAAAATATATTCCATTCGTAAACGGTAGCGAACCGTCTGAATGAGGGTTTGTCAAACCCATATGGCCATATAACATAAGTTCTCGCTTACACCCGACAAGTGTAACTAATGATAATCGAATTGAGAATTTTTGGTCAAACTCGTATGTAGAATGTTTGTTTTCCTGTACTTGTGTTCACTTAGTAAAAAGAAACGTTTATGTTTTCTCATCCTAAATGTAAGTTCAAAAGAGTAAAAGTGGGACTATGATCTCACCTTGAGTGCATGTATGAAAAAGGTACTTCAACAAGTAAACGTGTGCAAGAACGAGTGCTAGTCTTGACCTAAACAAATAGGTTTGTATCAATATCCGTAAACACGGTCAGTCAAAGTGTTCAATTAGTCCTATAGCTCGTTAAGACTCGATTATAATAGCATGTGAATCAAATTGTCATGTTTCATGCAAGGTATAAGTATAAAATCATGTTAGAACGATTGCACAAACATTTGGTTAAGTTTGATTAAAAGTCAACTTTGGTCGGGTCAAAGTCAACGAAAAAGTCAACACGTTCGGGTCGGGTCCCGAACTTTTTTTCTGAGGTTTTTAATCATATATGAGTATGTTAGAACAAGTTACATGTGAATCGGAGGTCCATAGCATGTCAAACATTTTTCATAAAATGACCAAGTTGGACAGTCCCCTGATAGGCAAACTGGACGGCGTCCAAAATGGCTAGACGGCGTCCAGTATTGAAGGCCTGGACGACGTCCAATAATCTGGATGGCGTCCAGATTGGTATACAGGTCTGCTATGCTGAAAACACACAAGTGCACGAACCAAAACGCAACCAAACACAATTTATGATCCGCAAACACTTATAACATGTATTTTATATCATCGGAAAGGTATTTTGACAATGAAAAAAACCAAGCACATTTCATCAATCAATCTACCACTTACAACAACCAAAATCACATAGAATGCTCAACATTAATGACATTCAAGCTCATAAATGTAAATCAAATGATTCGGAAACTTACTACCTACATACAATACGCCATTTCGTAGGTAATCAAGGATACAATACAACCCAACACTTTCTAATAACATCTCATGTCATTCAAAGCATCAAAAGTCCATTTCAAGTTCATCAAACCCTAGCCCAAATTCACCAAAATCAATAATCAAGTTCATGAAGTTTTCTAAAGCAACCTACACATCAAATTGAAGCTAGCGATACTAGGAACACATTTAATACTTGCACTTTATCATAACAACAACATTTAAATCATCCAAAACTCGAAATCAAACACACACTTTTCATGTTCATGCTAGTTACACTAAAACAACGAGATTGAGCATATAAATCATATATTCATGTTAGACTTGAGCCATAGACACTAATTAACAACTTTATAAGTTAAAAACATTAAGAACACAAAATCTAGTGAATTTAGAAAGTTACCCAAATGTAATGAAATCGGTATAGAATCGAAGAGGAAGTTGCAAGGATTCCAAAAATGTAATTTGTTTTTGCAAAACACCCGCTAGCTCGGATTTGGATGATGATTCTTTGAAATTGGGTGTTGAGAGAAAATGGAGGAAGTAGTAAAGATGAAAGAGGAGTGATGAATGGATGAGGATGGTTTGACCACTTTGACCTAGTCAAATGTTTGGTCATTTGGCAAGTTTGGTCCTTCAAGTTTCATTCGGGTGCGTGAATTACCTAAACGAGATAATTTAAAACGCGTATCAACGGGAGATGTTATAAACATATAACGGACGTTAAAAAAGTAAACGGAAAAAGACGGAATGTTACATTACCTACTCCTTAAAAGAAATTTCGTCCCGAAATTTAGGTAGGCGTAGTAGTCGTTGTTTCCTCCTCGGGATTTTGCGTTTCTGAATTCGCGAATAAGTGAGGGTATTTCTTTTGCATTTGATCTTGTCTTTCCCAAGTAAACTCGGGTCCCCTTTTGGCGTTCCAACGGACCTTGACAATTGGAATTCGGCTTTGTTTTAATGTTTTAACGGAGGTGTCCACAATTTCAACCGGTTCCTCCACGAAATGAAGTTTGTCATCAATGGTAAGCTCCTCGAGAGGGATGATGATATCGGGTTCGGCAAGGCACTTTTTCAAGTTGGATACATGGAAAGTAGGATGAACGGAGCTCAATTGAGGCGGAAGATCTAAATGATAAGCAACGGTTCCAACACGCTCCAAGATTTCGAAAGGACCAATATACCGCGGATTTAGCTTCTCGCGTTTCCCAAAACGGATTACACCTTTCCAAGGTGCGACTTTTAACATTACTCGATCACCGACTTGAAATTCAAGGTCGTTGCGTCGTTTGTCGGTATAGCTCTTTTGACGACTTCGGGCCGTCCTAAGCCTATCTCGGATTTGAACGATCTTCTCGGTGGTTTCATGAATGAGTTCGGGTTCGGTGATTTGTGTGTCGCCTACTTCGGCCCAACAAAGAGGATAACGACATTTTCGGCCATATAAAGCTTCGAATGGTGTGGCGTTAATACTCGCGTGATAACTATTGTTGTAGGAGAATTCGGCGAGAGGCAAGTGCTTATCCCAAGCTTTTCCAAAGTCGACAACGCAAGCTCGTAGCATGTCTTCCAAAGTTTGAATTGTGCGTTCGCTTTGTCCGTCAGTTTATGGATGATATGCGGTGCTCATGTCTAAACGCGTTCCCAACGCTTCTTGTAAAGTACGCCAAAATCTAGAAACAAAACGGCCATCTCGATCAGAGATAATCGATAAGGGTAGACCGTGTCAGGCTACGATTTCTTTATTGTAAAGTTGTGCGAGTTTCTCCATGTTGTAGGTTTCCTTCATGGCTAGAAAATGTGCGGATTTGGTGAGACGGTCAACAATAACCCAAATAGTATCATAACCGCCAACCGTCTTTGGTAGTTTGGTGATAAAATCCATCGTTATCCTTTCCCACTTCCATTGCAGGATTTTGGGTTGCTGAAGTAGTTCGGACGGTCTTTGATGTTCGGCTTTGACTTTGGAGCAAGTTAGGCACTTTCCAATATAAGTAGCAACGTCCTTTTTAATGTTCGGCCACCAATATTGTTCTTTGAGGTCGTGGTACATCTTATTGGCACCGGGGTGAATCGAATATCTTGACTTATGGGCTTCATTTAAAATAAGGCTTCGCAAGTCCCCATAACTAGGTACCCAAATTCTTCCGGCGAAATATCGGAGTCCGGTTTCCTTAACTTCGAATCGAGAGGTGAGGACGTTCAAGTGTTCGAGAGAGATGTTTTCATCCTTGAGAGCCTCGTCTTGGGCTACACGAATTTAACTATTGAGGTTGGTGTGAATGGTGATGTTTAAAGCTCGGACACGAAGAGGCACCGCTCTTTATTTTCGACTCAAGACATCGGCTACTACGTTTGCCTTCCCGGGATGGTAACGAAGCTCATAATCATAATCGTTTAAAGTTTCAATCCACCGTCGTTGTCTCATGTTCAGTTGTTTTTGATCGAAGATGTGTTGAAGGCTTTTGTGATCGGTGAAGATGATACTTTTGGTTCCATAAAGATAATGTCTCCACATTTTAAGTGCGAAGACAACGGCTCCGAGTTCGAGATCATGTGTTGTGTAGTTTCGTTCTTGAATTTTGTGTTATCGAGAGGCATAAGCAATGACTTTCTTTCGTTGCATCAATACACACCCAAAACCATGTTTCGAGGCATCGCAATATACAACAAAATCATCATTGCCTTCGGGAAGTGACAAGATAGGAGCGGTGGTTAGCTTTGTTTTCAAGATTTGAAATGCGGATTCTTGTTCGGTCGCCCAAATGAATTTCTTTCCCTTGTGAGTTAACGCGGTTAGAGGACGAGCAACCAAAGAGAAATCCTTGATGAATCTACGGTAGTATCCGGCGAGACCTAAAAATTGACGAATGTGAGTAGGAGTAGTAGGAGTCTCCCATTTACTAATGGCTTCAATTTTCAATGGATCGACTTTAATATCTTGATCACTTACAACATGACCAAGAAATTGAACTTCCTTCAACCAAAATTCACACTTGGAGAATTTGGCATAGAGTCGTTCTTGTCTCAAGAGTTCAAGCACAAGTCGGAGATGTTGTTCGTGTTCTTCTTCGCTTTTAGAATAGACCAAGATGTCATCG
Organism: Rutidosis leptorrhynchoides; assembly: GCF_046630445.1. Taxonomy (NCBI): domain Eukaryota; kingdom Viridiplantae; phylum Streptophyta; class Magnoliopsida; order Asterales; family Asteraceae; genus Rutidosis; species Rutidosis leptorrhynchoides. The sequence goes on from NC_092343.1 coordinate 168,240,483, forward strand.
ATGAACACAATAACGAATTTATCGAGATACGGTTTGCACACGCGGTTCATAAGATCCATGAACACCTCCGGTGCGTTAGTGAGACCAAATGGCATGACAATAAATTCATAACTACCATAACGAGTCCGAAAAGCGGTTTTGGAGACATCTTCCCCCTTAACCCTTAATTGATGATAACTCAAGCGGAGATCGATTTTAGAATATAGACGAGATCCTTGTAGTTGATCAAAGAGGTCATCGATGCGAAGAAGAGGATATCGGTTCTTAACCGTCAATTTATTTAGTTCACAATAATCGATACACATTCGTAGGGATCCGTCTTTCTTTTTAACAAACAAAATCGGAGCACCCCATGGTGAATGGCTAGGTTGGATAAAACCACGGTCAAGTAGTTCTTGGATTTGACATTGCAATTCTTGCATTTTGGATGGAGCAAGTCTATATGGTGCACGTGCGACGGGTGCGGCTCCCGGAATAAGATCGATTTGGAATTCTACCGGTCGATGAGGTGGAAGACCCGGCAATTCGTCGAGAAATACATCGGAAAAGTCACTAACAATCGGCACATCATCGATATGATTCTCATCGGACTCGACTTTCTTAACGTGGGCAAGGATCGCAAAACAACCCTTACGGAGTAGTTTTCTAACTTTAAGGCATGAAACGAGGTTGAGTCCAGTGCAATTCTTATCGCCATAAACAATCAAGGGTTCACCATTCTCGATAGGAATTCGGATTGCGTTAAGATCACAAAGGAAGTGAGATTTCGTTTTGGCTAGCCAATTCATACCGATTATTACATCGAAGCTTCCTAGTTCCATGGGTATCAAGTCAATTTCAAACTCATTACCCAAAATGTTTAACGTACACCCCCGGTAATATGTGTCGGCACTCAATAGTTTTCCGTTGGCCACTTCAATGGTATAAGTGGTATCTAGTGGAAGTGGTGGAGTGCTAAAAGAATAAATCAAAGTCTTGGATACAAATCATTTATCGGCACCCGAATCGAATAAGCAAGTAACACAAGAGTTGTTGAGAAGAAACGTACCCGTGACTAATTCATTTTCATCTCGGGCTTCCTCGGTGTTGATGTTGAAAGCTCGGCCATGCGTATTGGGGTTATATTTCTTCTTCGGGCATGCATTTCTATAATGGCCCGTTTGGCCACATTCGTAACAAGTGCCCGTCTTTGGTGCATTGGGCTCCTTTCGAGCGATGGGGGCGACACTTTTACATTCGTTGGCCTTATAACCAACTCCTTGGCACCGATGGCAAATTAGCTTGCCACATTCACCAAAGTGATGCTTGTTGCATTTGTTGCAAAGAGGTAGGTTTCCGGCATAACCCTTCTTGCCGTCGGAGGTGTAAGGCTTTTTGGCAAAGTTGTTGTTGCTTGATTGAGGGGATTCCCATTTTCTTTTGTTGTTACCCAACTTATCCTCGGCTTTAGGTGCCGGCACTGTGATTTCGTCCACCGTTTCTATCAACTTGAGGGCCATGTTCAAGGCTTCTTGATGATTAGTGGGTTTGGATGACATTACCCCGTGTTTGATGCTCTTTGGAAGACCATCCATGTAAAGTTCAACCCTTAAAGCTTCGGGGTTCACAAGGTTTGGGCACATCAAGACTAGTTCGGAAAATCGTTGATTATAAGCCTTGAGATCGTTTCTGACCGCTTTCAAAGTTTTTAGCTCTTGTTTGAGCCTCCGGGTTTCTTCACGAGGGAAATATTCGACGATCATATTTTCCCTTAAGTCGGCCCAAGAGAGGGCGTGAGCTTCATCGGTACCCACCGATTGTACATAGGTGTTCTACCATGTGAGGGCGACACCAGCGAAAGTGTGAGTGGAGTATTTGACCTTATCTTGGTCCCGACAACCACTTATGCTAAAGGCGGCCTCCGTTTGTTCGAACCATCGAGTGAGAGTAACGGGTCCACTGGTCCCATCAAAAGTATGAGGTTTGCACCCCATTGAAGCTTTATAGGAGCACCCTTCGCTTGAGTTACTGGCCCCTTGATTGTTGTTGTTGTGGTTGTTGTTATTGTTGTTGTTGGAGGAGTGACCGGCCATGGCCGCATCCACGGCAGTGGCTATCATTCGTTGTAGAGCTTGTTCGGGAGTCTCATGGCATGGCATGCGACGAGGAGGCATTGTTCCTTCAAAATACAAGAATACCGTTGATTAGTATTTTTTTAATAATACTAATCATGATATGGAATAAGGATAGAGAAAAATTTTCCTTGACTCGCCTTAAATTCTTTATGCCATAATGTCGGAACGTTCATATGAGTCACCGTAATATAATCCCGAAAATTATATTACCCTAATTCATATGTGCATTCGACATTATTTCACTAAGTCAATGTGGCGTGTCAATCAAATTAAACAACGTGAGATTAAGATGAAATAAGAGTAGATATGAGTAGAAACGTTCGAGTATAAATGCACAAGTAGTCAAGTAATTCCTACTTCAAGTCTATATGCCGGTTGTAGTCTAGACTCACTAATGTACCCTATGACTCAGGGGTTGACACCAATGAACTCTAAATCCCTACAACCAACGCTCTGATACCATCTGTAGCAACAGATGGGGTAGAAACCCACCCAGTGCCTTTCCAGCTAACCGCTTGGTGACCACTGAGCGTACCTCGGACACTGATTTTACGTCCCGCATTTCTGCCAAACTGCCAACCCTCAAATTCCAAGGGATCGCAAGGGGTAAGAGCCAATGCTTCGTCACAGGTAACACTGTGAGAACCCCCTCTACGATTAACCCGCCAAAAAGCATAGTCCGTATGGGTGTCCGGCCTGACAGCCGGCGCGCGTGACTATCTTTACGGCTAAGGTTAAACCAGCTCTGATACCATCTGTAGCGACCCGACAAAATCATCATTGACGGCGCCGTCTACTTAGGTCCCGTTACGTGGTCATAAGTCTTTAAAACAACGTTTGACCAAAAGTATGTCGCATTCATTTCAAAAGTAAAGATGTTTCAAGGTTTACAAAGTAGTTCGACAACTAGTTACATAACAAAGTTTAAAGTACAATTGAAATATATGCGACACAATTTGAAAGTAGCCAAAAGACGCTCCACGTATGCATGTATACTCGACATCCAAGCAAGTATCAAAAGAAATGAGCGGAAGCATGTATCACAAAACATTCAAGGACTTGAGAAAAACATAGAAATCTGTCAACGAAAACGTTGGTGAAATAATAGGTTTAAGTAGTATGTACAAGTGAACCACAATATTTTGTAACAGTGATATAATAGTAATACATTCCAAAAGTAATATTCACGAGCACCCAATTATCAATGCTTAACATTCCTTCCATAGAACCCCATCACAATAGTGTTAGAACATACACTGTTTCTCGAAAATATATTTCATTCGTAAATGGTAGCGAACCGTCTGAATGAGGGTTTGTCAAACCCATATGGCCATATAACATAAGTTCTCGCTTACACCCGGCAAGTGTAACTAATGATAATCAAATTGAGGATTTTTGTTCAAACTCGTATGTAGAATGTTTGTTTTCCTGTACTTGTATTCACTTAGTAAAAAGAAACGTTTATGTTTTCTCATCCCAAATGTAAGTTCAAAAGAGTAAAAGTGGGACAATGATCTCACCTTGAGTGCACGTATGAAAAAGGTACTTCAACAAGTAAACGTGTGCAAGAACGAGTGCTAGTATTGACCTAAACAAATAGGTTTGTATCAATATCGGTAAACACGGTCGGTCAAAGTGTTTAATTAGTCCTATGGCTCGTTAAGACTCGATTATAATAGCATGTGAATCAAATTGTCATGTTTCATCCAAGGTATAAGTATAAAACCATGTTAGAACAATTGCACAAACATTTGGTTAAGTTTGATTAAAAGTCAACTTTGGTTGGGTCAAAGTCAACGAAAAAGTCAACACATTCGGGTCGGGTCCCGCACTATTTTTCTGAGGTTTTTAATCATATATGAGCATGTTAGAACAAGTTACATGTGAATCGGAGGTCCATAGCATGGCAAACATTTTTCATAAAATGACCAAGTTGGACAGTCCCCTGATAGGCAAACTGGACGGCGTCCAAAATGGCTGGACGGCGTCCAGTATTGAAGGCCTGGACGGCGTCCAGTATTGAAGGCCTGGACGGCGTCCAATAATCTGGACGGCGTCCAGATTGGTATACAGGTCTGCTATTCTGAAAACACACAAGTGCACGAACCAAAACGCAACCAAACACAATTTATGATCCGCAAACACTTATAACATGTATTTTATATCATCGGAAAGGTATTTTGACAATGAAAACAACCAAGCACATTTCATCAATCAATCTACCACTTACAACAACCAAAATCACATTGAATGCTCAACATTAATGACATTCAAGCTCATAAATGCAAATCAAATGATTTGGAAACTTACTACCTACATACAATACGCCATTTCGTAGGTAATCAAGGATACAATACAACCCAACACTTACTAATAACATCTCATGTCATTCAAAGCATCAAAAATCCATTTCAAGTTCATCAAACCCTAGCCCAAATTCACCAAAATTAATAATCAAGTTCATGAAGTTTTCTAAAGCAACCTACACATCAAATTGAAGCTAGTGATACTAGGAACACATTTAATACTTGTACTTTATCATAACAACAACATTTAAATCATCCAAAACTCGAAATCAAACACACACTTTTCATGTTCATGCTAGTTACACTAAAACAACGAGATCGAGCATATAAATCATATACTCATGTTAGACTTAAGCCATAGACACTAATTAACAACTTTATAAGTTAAAAACATTATGTGATGACCCGGGAATTTCCGACTAAATTTAAACTTCATCTTTATATGATTTCGAAATGATAAGCAAAGTATGTAATGTTGAGTCTAGAAAATTTTTGAAACGATGTTCATATATTCAATTGACTTTCGACCGCTCTCGACGATTCACGAACAATTAATTGTAAATAGATATGTGTGTAGGTATATATAAATAATAATTCGATATATAATTTGAAGTATTATATGTTGTTGTTATTAAAAATTAATAAAATAAAAATAGGATATTATAATATTTATTATTTAAAATATATCGCTATATATAAATAAAAGTATATTGAATATATATGGATATGGGTTCGAATATAATTAGTAAATAATAGTAATGCTCGTGTGTCGTTCATTCTGCAATTCGTTTTCATTAAACAAATACTTAGAGATATACAATACTATTTTCATATATATATATAATATATATACATAATTTCCATACCTAATTATTGAAATATATAATATACAAATATTACATATAGAAATTTAGAACATTTTATGCTATGTAAATAAATGTGTATTAATATTATTATTATTAATGCTATTATTATTAATTATTATCATTAATAGTTAATACTAACACTATTATTATTAATATTGTTGTTATTATGATAATTATTATTATTAATATTAATTGTATTATTATTAATATATTTATATTTATTTATTTATTTATTTATTTATTTATTTATTTATTAATATTAATATTAATATTAATAATAAATATAAAGCAAATGATTAATAATCGAATTCTGTTTTACATCATAATCAACTTTTATATTTCTTGTCTCTAATACTATTTCAAATTGGATTCAATCATTGACACAAACATATTCAGTTAGAGATTCCTTTCATCATTTTATTTGTATTCTTCTTATGTTCACCTGTAAACTATCAAATATCTATATCTCTATCCCTACATATTACTCCTTTATGATTGAGAATGGAACATAACTAAAATCAACCCAACAGAGCGCACAAAATAACTCTTTCGTTCCTTCCTGTTTGTGCAACAATCAACGACCAACCTCTAACACCATGGAAAACCACCAACTATTCTTCTATCTTGTTTCTATGAACCCATCACAACCATCATCACACATCCATTTTCATCTTGTTCCTGTTGAACTAGATTAGCAATAAAACCATCACCTGCAATTGCTCCTTCTCATGAACTGCTACAATTAATCCAAACATAAACTAATCAACTCAAATTTTGCTACTGCCATCTGTACCTGTTTCAAATATCATATACACAACTTTTCTCGATATTTATCTTATTTGTGTGCACCGGAGACCACCACTACAACCATCATGATCCACCTGCTGATTTTCTTTTTGGTTAAAACAACCTTTTCACAACCCACCTTCCTAGCAGCACCTTCTGCTCAATTGGACATCACCAACCATAACTACTGATGCTCGTTTGTGATTTCGTTCAAACAAGGCAGGAACCGAGACCCATGTGTGTATTATTGCTGTTTGATCAGACCCTCACCAAACATAAACGAAACCTACCATTTTTTTTTTTTTTGCTTTCTGTTTATGCTCAACTTCACCATCGACACCAATCCAAAACACTTGATGTTATCTGTCTTCTTTAATAATTGCAACTGCAACATTACTACTGCTATTGATTGTTGATACAACAAAACATTTCCACCACCACACCACCGATGCTTGTGTTTCTGTTATGAGTAAACACCACCAAGGCCGACTATTGCTGCTGCCATACTGTTCACCTTCTGTACGAATCAAACAACATCCACAAAACACAGGTCATCATTCACTACTACAAATCGAAGTATAATTACTACGAATATTGCTATGTCTGATTTTTCTGTCAAACCCTAAACCAAATCATTTATCAAAAAAAAAAAGACCAAGATTTCAGATATTTGAAACCGATCCACCTCGATTTAATCAACGCAACATATATCGGTTTTAATAATAAAATTAAGATTTTAATCTAAATCAAAGAGTAAGAGATCTTACTGAAATTAATCTCCATGTGATCGATTATTGATGAGAGCTTCGATTGCAGTTGTTAACCCTGTTTATTTTTTATCGATTGATTGTTGAGTCTTGGGCGACGCCTAAAATTAGATCGATGATGATGTTGGTGTTTGATGAGAGAAACGATGATGATGAAGATGTAGATGATTTGATGAAGAGAAATGATATTGTGATGATGATGATGCAACAGAGTTAATGACGCGTTTGATGTTCATACTTCTGATCGAATCTCAATATCCACACTACAGATCCATCGATTAGGTTATTTAAAACACACATGGGTTAATAAAATTGATCTTGGGCTTATTAAATCCATATGATGGGTTTCAATATAATTAAATGGTGGGCTCGTGAGCTGTTGGGCCGTGTTTAATGGATCGTTGGACTTGAAAAGTAAATACGAGTTAATTAAACAGAAAGTATGATTTAATACAGAATTGTAGTTGCAGTGCTTTGGTTAAGTGTGGTTGTCAGGAAGCGAGAGGTCTCGAGTTCGAGCCTTGCTCGCGGCATTTCTTTTTAGGGAGGCTTTCTAAAGGTAGTTTCCTTAACAAATTATTATTATTATTTTCATAATTATGATTATTATTATTGATATTATTATTATTATTATTTTATTAAGGTTGTTATTTTTTTGTAATATAGAAATTATTATTAACATCCTAATTGCAAGAATTAAAAGTATTACTAATGTTATTATTATTAATATTGATTGTTGTGAATATCATGATTATTATTATTGTTATTATCATTAAGGATTAAAGTTATAATTATTAGTATTATTATTATATATTACGAACTTTAATTATTAGTATTATCATTATTACTAATACAAGTATTAGTTACCCTTTATTATTATTATTAACATAACTCTAGTTACAACTATGATTATCAGTATTGTTATTATTATTATTATTATTATTATTGTTATTATTATTATTAATACCATTTTAAGTATTATTATTATTAAAGTTATTATTATTATTATTAGTAAATCATTATTATCATAAAACTATCTTTTTAAACAAATAACTATTTTGTACATAAAATATACTTATTACCTATACTATAATATATATATATATATATATATATATATATATATATATATATATATATATATATATATATATATATATATATATATATATATATATATATATATATATATATATATATATATATATATCAAACCTAATAATATTGCTTATATAAATACTTATACATAACAAACTATTGATTTTTAAATATGACACTAAACAATATAACTAAATAAATATTAATCATTTTGATTATATATACAAATTAAATATATAAAATATAAATTAAGATATAACAAATTGGATCGATTACGAGTATATGTTTTAATATATATATACGAATGATATAGGTTCGTGAATCCGAGGCCAACCCTGCATCGTTCAGTTGCTCAATATAGTCATATGTATTTTTACTACAAAATACATTAGGTGAGTTTTCATTTGCCTTTTTACCCTTTATATTTTTGGGCTGAGAATACATGCGCTGCTTTTATAACTGTTTTACGAAATAGACACGAGTAAATGAAACTACATTCTATGGTTGGATTATTAAACCGAATATGCCCCTTTTTAGTCTGGTAATCTAAGAATTAGGGAACAGACACCCTAATTGACGCGAACTCTAAAGATAGATCTATCGGGCCCAACAAGCCCCATCCAAAGTACCGGATGCTTTAGTACTTCGAAATTTATATCATGTCCGAAGGAGGATCCCGGAATGATGGGGATATTCTTATATGTATATTGTGAATGTCGGTTACCAGGTGTTCAATCCATATGAATGATATTTTTGTCTCTATGCATGGGACGTATGTTTATGAGAAATGGAAATATGAAATCTTGTGGTCTATTAAAATTATGAAATGATTATTTATGTTAAACTAATGAACTCACCAACCTTTTGGTTGACACTTTAAAGCATGTTTATTCTCAGGTACGAAAGAAATCTTCCGCTGTGAATTTGCTCATATTAGAGATATTACTTGGAGTCATTCATGATATATTTCAAAAGATGTTGCATTCGAGTCGTTGAGTTCATTAAGATTATTATTAAGTCAATTATATTTGAATATATTATGAAATGGTATGCATGTCTGTCAACTGCCGATGTAAATGAAAGTTTGTCTTTTAAAAACGAATGCAATGTTTGTAAAATGTATCATATAGAGGTCAAAAACCTCACGATGTAATCAACTGTTGGGAATCGTTTATAATCGATATGGACTTCGTCCAGATGGATTAGGACGGGTCCTTTCAGTTGGTATCAGAGCGGTGGTCTTAGCGAACCAGGTCTTGCATTAGTATGTCTAACTGATAGTTGTTAGGAGGCATTAGTGAGTCTGGACTTCGACCTGGTCTGCATGTCAAAAAGTATTGCTTATCATTTCTTGTCGAAAATCACTTGCTTATTATTCTTAGTCTAGACACGTTTTACTGCATTGACTGCATGAATAGTGTATAGACAAAATTCATATCTTAGCATATATGACAATTCATATCTTAGCGTATCTGTTACTGTAGACCTTACCTGATATCTCTCGTAAATTTCTCCTTAATTTAAGGGATCCTGGTACTATATATATCTATGCAAATTATGCATTGAGAATACCATCCAACTATCAATTGCTGTCACTAAACTCTTCATACCAAAAGTCTTTCATGAGATCGCGTAAGATGGCCTCTACGAATCGACCAAGTTCCTCTGACTCCGAAGACAGCGTGACAGGAGCACACCAACCAATCAACTACCGCGATTACTGGAGAAAATGGGGGTGGGTTCGCGACATACTCACCCTATGGAAAAGGGAAGAAGGTACTCCATATCATGAACCGAATCTACCACCTAACCTTGGAGTACTCGACCCGCTCACCGGCGAACCTGTTCGCAACACCGTTTATACCCTTTTTGCCAGAAATTTTCATCTTGAGACTACCATTAACGGAACTAGAGAAGATATCCGATCTCTACCTCACACTGATAACCAACCAGGGTTAGTAGAAGAAGTTAAAGAACTCCGAGCTCGAGTGTTAACTTTAGAGAGCACGGTATACAATTTGCAAGCACCAGCAGTATCACCAACATCAGTAACACCACCAACCTTAGAACCAACAGCATTAGTACCACCAACAACAACATCCGCATCACCAGCTTCGACATCTCATTCTGTACCTCGAGGATAATCATCTTTCTACGTATCATTCTATCTATTTTATTTTCGTTCGACATGGCGATTATGTAATCTCTAATGTTTTAGAGATTATATATTCTTGTTCTAATGGTAAATCAAATGAGATTAATAGCACATTAACTCATTAAATCCGTGATTATATCTGAAGAAAATATATGTATATATGTTTTCATAAAGATTGTAATTAAAAATTCTTTTGTACAAACTGTTAATGATGAAAATATTTTAACGGGTAGGTAATACCCGAGGAATATTTAGATTTCATATTAATAAGTTATATTGTACATTCTTCGAATCTGATTCAACAGTCATTTACTATCCTATTTACAACCACCGATATACGTATCCGTTCACCGTAGAATAATCATTTTCATTCAATTTCATATTTGGATTTTGATCTATCAAAATTCAACAAGTGGCACAATGAAGAAAACATTTGAAGGAATAAAATTTGTTAGAAACAAACAAATTTACTATGAGAAATTTTGTTAAGAATCCACGCTAACAAAATCCTAGCTAACTGTTCCTAGCTAACTATGGACTAACCAACTGAGGACTACCAACAATGGACAATTAAAATGAATTAAAATATTGATTATAACATATGAAACTAAATAATACTTCAAGTTTGCCACTTGATTTTCATCTTAAACCTCATTTGTATCTTGACGATTACAATCTGCGTTCAAACCTTTCATGATTCTTAAAAACACCTCAATCGGGAGGATAAACCAACCGCACTTCATCTACGGAAGAAAAGATTGATACATACAGTTATGCATCTGAAAATACTCGGAACCTGAGTAAACGTTTAACACGTATCTGTGCTACCTCCTTTGACATTGCTATTATCAAAAATAACATTTCAATTCTTTTTCAAATTAGCCAATTTTGTCACAGCTCCAGCAAGTCAACTTCAATTTTTCAGACGGATTAGCCTTATTATAACTTTGATTTATAAGTTTGCCTTTCGTCATCATTACCGGGGAACCGTTTACACCCCATCACATTAGTAGTAAACTTACCAGCAACTTCATTACTTATTGTCTTAAGTCTCTTCGAAGGACCATTATATTTTTTCATTAAAACCCTGTCATATACTCATTCGCATCTTGTAACGAGAATAGCCATACCAATTACTGAGAAGCGGCAATCAGTATTTTAAATTTCGCAGCATATCTACATCAACAGTTTTATGTATGACATTTATCTTAGAATTATGATCTTTTATTCTGAAATTCTGAAAAGCACCCAGTCTACGAATCAATACTCCAAATTTTGAGGAAGCTGAATGAAGCAGCAGAAACTATAGACAATCGTAAACGACTTTAATCGTCGGAAGTTTGATGATAAAGAATAGTATGTTGGAAAAGTTCAGAAAAGTGGAAACTGGAAAACGGATTGAGCTAACCAGGAAGGAAACCGTGGACAAATCACAAAGACTAAACTTGTACATTAAGAATCCTGATGATTCTGTTTCAGATGAAACCTTTAGCGAGTACCTTGCTTCTGACTCCAAACTCTTGCGGACAAATTTTCTTCACCATCCTTCGATAATAGAAATTCCAAGATATCATCGTATCTTTCATTATAAATATCCTCCATATTTATGAAGATATTTTCATAACTAGCCTTATCTGAAATCATTAACCTCTTAGTGCTATCAGTGTTACATCATATAGAAACTGTTAGTTTCTATATTCTGTAAACTTTCGAGCTTAATATATGAATGTTATTGAAGTAGTGTTGGGAACTGAAGCATGAGTTAGTATAATATAATGACACTTGATCAACGTGATTATATTATAGTCAGTTATGCTGAGTTTCTAATGGAACGTGATGATCCACAGTACTATCATCATGTGCCATTTACACGACTCTTACATTCTACCCAATCTTTAAACATATTAAGAACATATCTTATTGATAGTTCTATCTTTTCGGATATTATGGTAATTTACCAAATCAAGATCGTGCCATTACAATTTTCTTCTTAGAACATTAATTATGTTCATTCCGAAATTCATAACTACGAATTCTAGACCATTACTTGTTATACTTTGGGTCGAGAAGAAAATAAAAAGGCAAAGAGCTCCGAGGTATAAGGGAGAATATAAAGCCCGATAACAACACATAAATTACAAACCGTGTATATCAATGTTTATCGCAACATAAAGACACGGGAGAATTAAAAACATTATAATCCCAAGGGCGAAGTAAAAGAAAGCAGATTCCTCTGGTGGAAGTTGGAAAAGGAGAATGATTGTTGCGATAGTAAGGATGAGGACAAGGATCAGAACTGGATTAAGCATTTTCAAAAATCTTTTGGATGTATGAAACAAGAAGGAAAGTATAGGAATGGTGAGAATAATGGAACAGAAGAGTTTAATTTATAATGGAAATATCAGACAGAGTAATCGAGGGAGATCACCGTATTTAATTATAGTGATCTTAATTTCTTTATTCGCCGAAGAATCAAATCTTTTAGATTTCGAAGATTTTCTTTAAATCCCTTAAATTCCGGAATTCAACCAAGGCAACGTCAAAAGTTAAAACGAAACTTCATTTATTCATTTCACTCTTTTGTAATAGCTTCATTTGTGCTCTTCGAATAATCAAATTATTTTATCTGTATTATTCAATAATGATAAAACTCTATTTATCAGCTCATATTCGTCAGGAAAACATATTTATTGTTAGCCATGACGACCTCACTCAAATTTCGGGACGAAATTTCTTTAACGGGTAGGTACTGTGATGACCCGGGAATTTCCGACTAAATTTAAACTTCATCTTTATATGATTTCGAAATGATAAGCAAAGTATGTAATGTTGAGTCTAGAAATTTTTTGAAACGATGTTCATATATTCAATTGACTTTCGACCGCTCTCGACGATTCACGAACAATTAATTGTAAATAGATATGTGTGTAGGTATATATAAATAATAATTCGATATATAATTTGAAGTATTATATGTTGTTGTTATTAAAAATTAATAAAATAAAAATAGGATATTATACTATTTATTATTTAAAATATATCGCTATATATAAATAAAAGTATATTGAATATATATGGATATGGGTTCGAATATAATTAGTAAATAATAGTAATGCTCGTGTGTCTTTCATTCTGCAATTCGTTTTCATTAAACAAATACTTAGAGATATACAATACTATTTTCAAATATATATATAATATATATACATAATTTCCATACCTAATTATTGAAATATATAATCTACAAATATTACATATAGAAATTTAGAACATTTTATGCTATGTAAATAAATGTGTATTAATATTATTATTATTAATGCTATTATTATTAATTATTATCATTAATAGTTAATACTAACACTATTATTATTAATATTGTTGTTATTATGATAATTATTATTATTAATATTAATTGTATTATTATTAATATATTTATATTTATTTATTTATTTATTAATATTAATATTAATATTAATAATAAATATAAAGCAAATGATTAATAATTGAATTCTGTTTTACATCATAATCAACTTTTATATTTCTTGTCTCTAATACTATTTCAAATTGGATTCAATCATTGACACAAACATATTCAGTTAGAGATTCCTTTCATCATTTTATTTGTATTCTTCTTATGTTCACCTGTAAACTATCAAATATCTATATCTCTATCCCTACATATTACTCCTTTATGATTGAGAATGGAACATAACTAAAATCAACCCAACAGAGCACACAAAATAACTCTTTCGTTCCTTCCTGTTTGTGCAACAATCAACGACCAACCTCTAACACCATGGAAAACCACCAACTATTCTTCTATCTTGTTTCTATGAACCCATCACAACCATCATCACACATCCATTTTCATCTTGTTCCTGTTGAACTAGATTAGCAATAAAACCATCACCTGCAATTGCTCCTTCTCATGAACTGCTACAATTAATCCAAACATAAACTAATCAACTCAAATTTTGCTACTGCCATCTGTACCTGTTTTAAATATCATATACACAACTTTTCTCGATATTTATCTTATTTGTGTGAAACTCGAAAGAAGAATTACTGAGGGTCCATGGTTTAAAGGATAAAAAAATATGGGTTTTTCTAACTGCTGAAAGTGAAACTCGATTCACTCTTAATGAAGTACGATTACATTTTTACCCTTGTTCTCTTTTTGTTGCGATTACACGTGAATTCTCAGAGTAGTTTGGCATGTGCAAACGAAAGAAGAATTACTGAGGGTCCATGGTTTAAAGGAAGAACAAGGAAGCCAGCTTGAATTCCTTCGTATGGGATACAAGGTCTAATTCTATTTCAGCTCATATCTAATTTACTTCTTTCACCTCATAATAATAAAAAATATTACAATATTAAAGACATATATTGATAGCATTAAATAAAATTTGTTTGTTTTTTGTTGTGTTGAAGGGTATTTAGACAATCATATAGTCAAGCATACCTTTTTTCGTTGTATAAGAAAAAAAAATATATACTTTTATGCTATTGTAGTGTAGACATAGAACTTTTCGGTTGTATATGGGCCATTCAGGCAGATTGAGTAGAGGATCAAAGCACACCCAATTCGAATAGCACCTCTTATTGTGAGTTAAAACAGTCGGGTCAGGTTATCCAATTCACAAGCAAAAAGTTTTCTTAGGTTTTTTTGAAATTTATAGTTTTGAAATTTTTTAATTATGGTTGTAAACATTAATCAACTTTCTCATAATGTGAATTAAAATTAAAAGGTTTTGTGTATTTTGAAGACTTAAGAAATTAAGCAACTTTCTACCATGAATTCTGGTAGTTTTTCTTTTACAACTGTTTGACTTGGTGCATTTCTTCAGACTGCTACTTGGTGGGAAGAAGACGTTGAATTGGAGTTATCTTCAGCATGGCGTACCTAAGTTGAACCACTATAAAAATTACAATGAAAATTGGAAAATAACGTTTCAACTTTCAAGTGATGTGGTTGAAGACCTAGCCTATTCACAATCAGTCCATATGGTTTCATGAATATATCACTAAGTACACCATGTATATCAGTACACAACTATTGCCCTTTCTCACCCTAATGTCTGCTATTGTTTTTCACAATTAGGACAACACGGGTTTGACTTATTGTATGGTAATAATATTTTTCAAACCTACAGCAGCCTAGCTAAAGTTAGATTGAGGATGAGGTTTTAAAGGAATTATATTCCTCCCTGCTAATATAGTATTCTATTTTAGTCCAATTTTATTGAAAAAAGTTTGGTTAAGTATGTAGTTATTGACTACGTGTAAAACGCGTTGATTTTTTTTAATAGTAGATGAAATGAAGTAGGTCTGGTGGGTCAAATTTCCATTGTGTATCAAAATGACTATAACGTTAAGTCATTTTGTTTAGCTGGTTTGTGATATTTTTCACTAATTTTTTCCCAATTTTTAAAATGAAGTGCTAGGTTTTTTTTTCTTTTCTTCCTATTTGTGTTTTTATTGAATCAGCTATGTGTTATGGCCTCTTTACAGGTGTGTACCATATTTTCTTAACATAGATTAATGCGTACTTGTGAAATACTTGAATATGTGTGGATGCATACAATTTTTTTTTCACTCTTGGATGATAACGCGTATCTTTTTGACATCATATACTGTCTATCATCAAATTTTGCTGAGACAACAAAGAGGGCATCTTAGTTGTGATATTGGTGATGTTGCATTTGAGAAATATGACCGCATCTAAGTATGAGTAAGTTTCTTTTCATTTAGATGAATTAATTTGATTTATGCATCAAATTCTATTTCAGGCCATGAACCTAAATTAGACAAGTTATTTGCCCTTTAAACAACTTATTCAGATGATCAAAACCTAAAGCATAAAAACTGGTATTTGTAATTCATAAAACCTCCAATATCATATTATTTAGGGTTCAGGGTTTAGATTTAGAATGTAGGGTTTGGAGATTAGGTTTAAGATATAGATTTAGGGTGTATGATTTAGAGTTTAGGTTGGGTTTAGATTTAGGGTGTAGAGTTTAGAGTTTTTAGGGTTTAAGTTAGGGTTTAGGGTTTAGAATTAGGGTGTAGGGTTTAAAGTTTAGCTTTAGGGTTTAGATTTAGCGTTTAGGGTTTAGGTTAGGGTTTAGGGTTTAGGTTAGGGTTTAGGGTTTATATTTTAGGGTTTAAAGTTTGGGTTTATATTTAGGGGTCTAGGGTTTAGGTTAAGGTTTAGGGTTTAGATTCTAGGGTGTAGGATTTTGGGTTTAGATTTAGGGTTTAAGGTTTAGGTTTAGATTCTAGGGTTTATGCTTTATATTTTAGGGTTTAGGGTTTAGAGTTTTTAGGTTAGGGTTTAGGGTTTAGAGTTTAGGTTTAGGGTTTTGGGTTTAGATTTAGGGTTTAGACTGGGGTTTAGGGTTTGGATTTAAGGTTTAGAGTTTTGGGTTTATGTTAATGTTTAGGGTTTAGATTCTAGGGTTTAGATTTTATGACTTAGGGTTTAGGGCTTAGGGGTAGGATTTAGATTTAGATTTAGTTTTTAAATAAAATGATTTAGAAGAGTTTAGGGTTTGAGGTGTAGGGTTTAGATTTTAGGGTGTAAGGTTTAGATTTTATGCTTTAGATTATAGTGTTTAGAGTTTAGGTTAGGATTACCTAATATTATCACATGTGATCTGTACACTGGTTTTACTGATTAAATCTGTAATCTCTATATTTTGAATATTATGATGTATTTTTACTATAATTATTTATGAGTTGAGTTGGTTTGACTTGGTTACATTCTTTGTTGTAATTCGTTGATGTACGCTCATCATTGGTTATGTGTATCTGCAGGATCAGGAACATCATCTCAAGAAGCCAACAAGTCTCCATTACAGATTAAGGTGAAAAAGAGTCTGGAAATTAAATCAAAGAAAGTAATCAAGCGAATTACCCCATGGACATATTCGTATAAGAGCGGGGAAACATGTCAACTTATCACAAGTTGCACAAAGTGTATTTTGTAATGCCTTTTCATGAAATACTTAAATTATCATTGGAATGATAAAAAAAATTAATAGTCTTATTTGTCATATGAATTAGTTATAAACATGTTAAAGATATAGTGTTTTAAATCATCCTGATACTGTATAACATATTTACTTGACCAACTCATTTTGTCCTTTCTGTTAGCATTCTTCTAATTTTTATTGTTTTGTGTAATAGTCAGTAATTTTAGGTTGGAGATCTCAATTACAGATTATACATGGAAATAAATTTAGCTAGGGAACTGATCAAGGAGCAATATTGGACATCACTTCAAGAGTTTGATCGGCTACGAATAGAATTAGAAGACGGTGTAGTGTTTCAAGGGTGGAGATAAGAGAACATTGAATTCTCACCACTTATAAGTACTCCATATTTAATTGCAACTGCTACTCGGGTACCCCACCCTAGCATAACAGCAGAAAAGCAAAGGACACCATCATGGTATTGTTTGAATCTAAATATAAATACTGTATTGACATTAATGAGGTGTGTATATATATATATATATATATATATATATATACACACACCTCATTAATGTCAATACATTATTTATATTTAGATTCAAACAAATTATGTTACTTGATTCAAACAAATTATGTTTGGCCATCAGATCAACAAGTATGTGAGGAAACTCTTTTAAGAAAAGAAAATAAGTGTTTATTGAGAATGCTTATTAATTTGTGTTTATAGAGTTATTGAGTAAGTTTATTCATTTGAATAGTGTTATTCTTATAACTCAGCCAAACTCCCGTTACTAATGTCAGAGTTAGTTATCTCTATTGATATAATGTCTTTCATCATACCATCAGAAAAGTCATAAAAAAATTGGGAAAAAACATTGTTGATGATCTTTTAAGTCATTAAGTTACTCATAGTTTTGTTTTAAACATTTTCACACTAAGAAGAAAAAAAAGTATATAGCGGAGTGAATATCAGGGCACGTTTTCATTCTGATTCCTATTGAACGACAAGTCCTCCACTTATAGATATTAATCATGTTCAGTGGCGGGGTGCCTTACGCACTTGTGGGTCGGCAGGGTACGACACAAGTCGCTTACGAGCAGTAACCCTACGACGCCGACCAAATGCGTCAGTGAAAGCACGACCTCCATTCACCCCTGGAATGACGGTACCATCAAAACAGTACCGCTTCTTCGGCGGGGTGGAGGGTGCCTGTATAGGTACATCAGCAGGGTCCTCATCATCACTGGAGTCGTCTGAGGAGGTGTCTTCGGATGAAGCATCAGTGGATGACGGGTCGTCCGAATCATGTGGTGGCTGTACGGGTGGCTGAACTGGCTGTCCTTGAGCGACCATCATCTGTCTGTACCTAGCGGGTCCGATCGGAATGAGACGTCCATCAGGGGCGCGTCTGCACCAATGGCGATACCGGTTACGGAATGGACCTTCCCCGAACTCCGCGAGAATCACAATCTCACCGGAGCGGGGCTGTGATCCTGAGGGTCCGGGGGCAGATGGAGCTGGAATCTCCGAAGGGTCCTGGGCTCTGCTAGAAGTAACCACTGGGGCAGGCGCCTGGCTGCTAGTCCTGGAAGATGAAGCGCCGGGGTCACTCGTGGGTAGCGGGATCGATGTGTCGGCAGCAGCAGCAGGTGGGGTGGCTGACGAGTCTGAACTGCCCAAAATGATAGCAGGTGGAGTATCCGACATCTGAACAAGGAAAAATAAATTTTTCCATGTCAGTAAGTCATAAAGCAAGCACGCATTAGGCCAACAGTTTAAATCATGTATAACAATAAGTAATATGGCAATAATAACGAATCGTACAGAAGTAGCATGCAATCGGAAGCAAGTAATATCATACAGTAGTGAAATCATGTAGTAGCATACGGCATGTAGTAGTAAAAGTAAGCAGCAGCATGCAGTAAGTTCAGCAGAAACACGTAAACTAGCAAGTTGTAGATTAGTCCTATTAGTGAATCCTACTCGGTCGGTCTTAGACTCACTAATGCAGCCTAATTCCCTACAACCTGGCTCTGATACCAAATGTGATGCCCCGTACAAAACCATCGTGTACGAATCATCAACAACAGGATCATTACAAGGTTAAGTACTATATGCTGTAATAAAAGGAGTTGCATTCACGATAAAAAGGTGACGTCATAATCGACATCAAATGTTTTATACCAACAGTATGCTTCTACGAATAGCAAGCATGAATAAATGTATGTGACCCTTAGGTCGTTACAAAACATAGTTTCAAATGTGTTAAAGTTTGAATGCAAGATAAACAGTTCATGCGGTGATAACACTAGAGCAGCGGGTGTCTACGGCAAGACTAGCACGACAGCGGAAGCAAATAACCTTAAGCACCTGAGAAAAACATGCTTAAAAACGTCAACACAAAAGTTGGTGAGCTATAGTTTAAGTATAACAATATGTAAGGTAGGCCACGAGATTTCAGTACTACAAAGAGCGTTTCAAAACAGTATGATAAAGTATATGTTAACCGTGGGCACTTGGTAACTAACTTAACGTTTATACCCCCTGAAAGTACACTTGGCAAGTGCGTATGTTTACGAAGTATTAAACACTCGTTAAATGCAAGCGCGACTAGCCCGAGTGGGTATGTCAAACCCTATGGATCCATATCTAAGATTCGCGTTCACCGGTTCAAAAACCAATGACTAAACGTTACCGAGCTAAAGGGAATGTTTCTGCCGTTATATAACCCACACATATATAAAGTTTAAGTACTCGTGCCTAGTATGTAAAACATAAAATCCGCATGTATTCTCAGTTCCCAAAATAAGTTAAAGTAAAAAGGGAATGCTATAACTCACAATGATAAAGTAGCGGTAAAGTATGACTCGGAAAGTAAGCAAGTAATGAAGGTTGTCCAAACGGGTCCTCAACCTAAGTAAAATAGTACTAAGTCAGTAAATCGTCCGAATAGTTTTAAAATTATATAAATAAGGTCTTAAGGGTCATCATCATTCATCATCAAACAAAAGGTGTAAAGTAAGTTCCGTTCATGAAAGGAGTTTAAAACAAAGGTTGTGTTCAGTCAGTCATCACGGCCTCTACACCTACTGAAATAAGGTGAGACCAGTGGCCATGGCTCCGTATATGAGTCCTTTAGTTATGGTAAAAATTACAGAATCAAACTCGTCTTCGTTTGACCGTGGCGACAGTCTAAGTGCGAGTAGGTCAGAATTTTCAGCACAACGTTAAATGGACATAGTGACGATCGGAGGGCCATAAATCCTAAACCGTAACTCGGATTAAGACGAGTCCTATATGAAAAGTTATCTACTCGAACAGAGCTATCTGAAAATCATAGTTACAGTAGCCCAGGTCTTACGGGTCAGATACAGAAACAGTAGAACAGTAGGGTCAGTAGGTTCCGGTGGTTCTTGGTGCTCGATGCTTATCATGGTTCTCATCCTTGATGCATATAGCTTCAAGTGTACAACTCGTTGATGTGTTTGCATCATTTTCACCAAGGTTGGACCATCATAACCCAAGTGTAAGTCTAAGACATGAAGCACAACTCACTTAAGTGTTGCAAGTGTTTTGATGAACCAAAGTTACATCAAAGTCTTAGATCTAACACATACATGAACTTAAAAACTAATAATAAGTTACAACTTGAAAGTAAACTAACTAAACAAGATCTTAAGATGTAGAACATAGTTCTTAGTTTGATCTTGAAGATCCAAGACTCAAAAGTCTAGATCTAACATAAGTGTACAAAGTTATAGTTAAAGAAAGCTTACTTATGTGTTCTTGAACTTTTTAAAGTTAACTTTTAGTTCAAGATTAATGAGATCAAAGTTAACTAGTAACACTTGACCAAGCTTAACCAACAAACATGAATTTAAAGTGCATAATATAAAGAAACAAGTTAAGTAAACAAGTAACTAGTTCATGGGTTGTTCATACTTTAAAGATTCAAACCAAAGTTTGATCTTTAAGAAAGTAAACTTTAAAGTTTACTAACATGAATTACAAGTATGCTTTTCAACACATGAACTTACAATCTTTTAAGAAATTAAATGTAGAATCATAACTAGTAAGTTAGGTTCTTATGTGTTCTTGTTAATACAAGATAAATGGAGAATCAAACTAAAGAGTTTGATTCTTGTAACTAGTAAAGAACAACTACAAGTAAGTAAGTAATAATCAAAGACTAGTAACAATAAACAAAAGATGATGATGATAGATGTTCTTGGTTTCGGTTTTGCAAGAAGAAAAGAAGAAAGAAAAGAAGCCTTGTAACTTACAAAGTTTAGAGAGAAAGGAGAGAAAAAAATGTATGCAAGTAAGTGTGTGTTTGGAATGAATGAAGTGTGAGAGAACTAGTAGCTAAGTTAACAAAATTTGAAAGCCAAATACACCTCCCCATTGTAACATCCCGCCTTTTTCCGTTTACTTTTCTGTTTAACTATTTAAATTCCGTTATATGATTATGACATCCCTCGTTATTACGCGTTTTAAAAATATCTCGTTTAGGTAATTCACGCACCCGCAACTTAACTCGAAGGACTAGTTTCGTCAAAGTGCCAAAGAGGTGACTAGCTTTTGACTAGTCACCCCACCACCCATCTTTTTCTTTTTCATTTTCCTTTTCTTCTTCTACTTTCCATTTTTCTCTCAAATCTTCAAACAAAGAATCATCATCTAAATCCAAGCTAGCGGGTGTCTTGCAAAACAAATTACATATTTGGAATCCTTGCAACTTCCTCTTCGATTCCATACCGACTTCATTACATTTGGGTAACTTTCTAAAATCACGAGATTTTGTGTTCTTGATATTTTGAACTTATAAAGTTGTTAATTAGTGTCTATGGCTCAAGTCTAACATGAATATATGATTTATGTGCTCGATTTCGTTATTTGAAGTAACTAGCTTGAGTATGAACTTTGGTGTGTTTGATTTGGTAATTTGGTTGCTTGAATGTTGTTAAATGTTATAAATGCATGTATTAAATGTGTCCCTAGTATCACTAGCTTCAATTTGATGTGTAGGTTGCTTGAGAAAACTCCATAAACTTGATTAGTGATTTTGGTGAATTCGGGTTAGGGTTTGATAAGCTTGAAATGAATATTTGATGCATTGAATGCCATGAACTATTGTTAGTAAGTAGTTAGTTGTATTGTATGCTCGATTACCTACAAAACGGCATGTTGTATGTATGCATTAAATGCCCAAATCATAAATGTGCACTTATCAAATTTGAGTATTAAATGTGTGCATTAATTGATCATTTACTTTGGAAAGTCGATTGTTACAAATAACGTTTTTGGTTGGTGAAATGTATTTAGTTGTGTTCTTTGTCAAATTACCTTTCTAACGATATAAGATACGAGTTCTAAGTATTAGCGGTTTGCGAGTTATGCTTGAAAGTGTTTGGAATTGAGACTTGAACATTTGAGACTGACCAGGTACCAGTTTCCGTGTATTGTCGCGGCGCGGCAATCCTGGGTCGCGGCGCGGCATAAGCCGTGTTCAGGCTCTGACCTCCTTGGTCAAATTATGAAAAATGTTTGGCACGCTATGGACCTCCGATTCACATGTAACTTGTTCTAACATGCTTATATATGAATAAAAACCTCAGAAAAATAGTTCGGGACCCGACCCGAACGTGTTGACTTTTTCTTGACTTTGACCGACCAAAGTTTGACTTTTTGTCAAAATTAACCAAATGATTATGCAACCTTCCTAACTTGTTTCTAAACTTGTATCTTGCATGAAACTTGACAATTTGATTCACATGCTACATAATCGAGTCTTAACGAGCCATAGGACTAATTGAACATCTTTGACCTATCGTGTTTACCGTTATTGATACGACCTATTTTTTTAGGTCAAGACTAGCATTATCCATCGCACACGTTACTTTGTGAAGTACTTTTCATACGTGCACTCAAGGTGAGATCATAGTCCCATCTTTCAAACAACATTTATGCTTTAAACTATGGGATGAGAAACATATACGTATCATACTTTTACACATTGAACACAAGTACGAAGACGAACATTCCACGTACGGGTTTGAACGAAAATCCTCAATTCAATTATGTGATCACATGGGCTTGACGAGCCTCATGTCAAGACCCGTCCTAATCCATCCGGACGAAGTCCATGTCGATTATAAACGATTCACAACAGTTGATTACATCGCGAGGTACTTGACCTCTATATGATACATTTTACAAACATTGCATTCGTTTTTGAAAAGACAATCTTTCATTACATCGAAAGTTGACGGCGTGCATACCATTTTATAATATATCTAACTATAATTGACTTAATAATAATCTTGATGAACTCAACGACTCGAATGCAACGTCTTTTGAAATATGTCATGAATGACTCCAAGTAATATCTTTAAAATGAGCAATTGCACAGCGGAAGACTTCTTTCATACCTGAGAATAAACATGTTTTCAAGTGTCAACTAAAAGGTTGGTGAGTTCATTAGTTTAACATAAATAATCATTTCATAATTTTAATAGACCACAAGATTTCATATTTCCATTTCTCATAAACATACGTCCCATGCATAGAGACAAAAATATCATTCATATAGATTGAACACCTGGTAACCGACATTCACAATATGCATATAAGAATATCCCCATCATTCCAGGATCCTCCTTCGGACATGATAAAAATTTCGAAGTACTAAAGCATCTGGTACTTTGGATGGGGCTTGTTGGGCCCGATAGATCTATCTTTAGAGTTCGCGTCAATTAGGGTGTCTGTTCCCTAATTCTTAGATTACCAGACTTAATAAAAAGGGGCATATTCGGTTTAATAATCCAGCCATAGAATGTAGTTTTAAGTACTTGTGTCTATTTCGTAAAACAGTTATAAAAGCAGCGAATGTATTCTCAGTTCCAAAATATATATTGCGAAAGCATTTAAAAAGGGATTAATGAAACTCACGCATATAAATATTGTAAAACAGTTAATAAAGCATTTGCATGTATTCTCAGCCCAAAAATGTAATGAGTAAAAAGGGAGCAAATGAAACTCACGCATATAAATATTGTAAAATAGTTAATAAAGCATTTGCATGTATTCTCAGCCCAAAAATGTAATGAGTAAAAAGGGAGCAAATGAAAACTCACGCATATAAATATTGTAAAACATTTAATAAAGCATTTGCATGTATTCTCAGCCCAAAAGTGTAAAGAGTAAAAAGGTCAAATGAAACTCACGCATATAAATATTGTAAAACAGTTAATAAAGCATTTGCATGTATTCTCAGCCCAAAAATGTAATGAGTAAAAAGGGAGCAAATGAAACTCACCTAATGTATTTTGTAGTAAAAATACATATGACTATATTGAACAACTGAACAATGCAGGGTTGGCCTCGGATTCACGAACCTATATCAATTATATATATTAACACATTGAAATCGAACAAAATTATATATACTTTTATTAGTGATATAATTCTTATATTAATAATTTGTATGTTTCATTAATTAACTTAATAAAATATATTTATGTTATATACCTTAAAATAAATAATTTAGTATTTATTATGAAATTGTTAATTTACTTAGGTTATATATATTAGGTATAGTTATATATAACCTAATAGTTATTTGATAAGATAATATTAATAAAGATTTGTATTATTTTATAATAATAATAATAATAGGAAATATTCTTAACAATAATTGTAATTATAATCATATTAATAATAATAAAATTTAAAATGATAATAATTATAATGTTAGAATTAGTACTAGTAACGATATTATTAATAAAAATAATAAAATAACCATAATTTTAATAATAATAATAATAATACTAATAATACTTATAATAATAATAATGATAGTAATGGTTATAATACATGTAGGTATGATACTAATAATAATAATCAATAATGACAATACTATTAATAACAAATAATAATAATAATAATAATAATAATAATAATAATAATAATAATAATAATAATAATAATAATAATAATAATAACAAATATAATAATTATAATTAGAATAATATAATAATAATAATAATAATAATAATAATAATAATAATAATAATAATAATAATAATAATAATAATAATAATAATAATAATAATAATAATAATAATAATAATAATAATAATAATAAATAAAAGTGATTATAATTATACCTAAATAAAAAGCTACGCATTTTGTCGGCATCATCCAAATCTGATCTAGTCTTGGCAGGAGTCATACGCAGAGAAAAAATTCCTTCATCGTTAATTCAATCGACCACCATCCTCCTCATCAATAGATCATTCGATCAACTCCAATCATCGATGATTCATCATCCTCATCGTTCAATCGTTCTCAACAAATCTTAATCCTCCGCTATCGAAAATCACAGAGAAATCGAAGCAGTGGTTGGTGTCTTTTCAACTAGGGAGAATTACAGGTACTGCATCGACTTCTATTGCCATTGTTCGATCCTCGTCGATTTATTGTTAACACCGGGTATCAATTGTTCTTTTTCATTTATTTAATTAATTAATTATATAAATATATTTTTATTAACCATTAATGATTATTGTAAGTTATTAATTAATTTCATTCTTAATTATTGTGGTGTAATCTATCTGTTGGGGTTTGATTATAAAAGATTGGTGTATTTGATGTTCCTTTGTTAAATTGAAAACTGTTTGAATTTAATTCAAAAAAAAATATTTTGATGGTGCTTTGTGGGGAAGGTGGTTTGATGTCATTGAATGAGTAAGCAATAACAGTTTTAGTGAGGTTGTTGTTGTGTCTGCGACATTTGAACAGAAAATAGATTTGCGATAGCATAGTTTTCAAGTTATTGGTTTTATGTTTGAATTACTTGCAGAAGTTCACGTATACGAGAAAATTGTATGTGATGATTCCGATGGTTATTATGGGTTTTATAATCTAATACAAGTACCGATCTAATAATTTCTTGAGGCATATCTGGAAGGTAATATGATAAAAAAAACTTAGAATTTGAATAATACTTGAGGTCTTGTTGATTTTTACCTAATTGATATTCACCAAGGATTATAGTTAGCAGCCTATTCTGGCTGTAGGTAGAGAATAGGAGTAGCAGCAATTTTTAGTTTATTGATAGGTTGTGGTGGTGTTCTCACCCTGGACAGAAATAGGTATATGATGTATTCGTGGTGCTTATATGCAACGCAGGAAACGTAAGTAGCAGTAAAACAGATTGATCAAAACAGGGCCTGCAGTGTAGCAACTTATGTTGGTGTCGATCAACAGAAAGTGAACTGCAGTAGTGGTTGTGGCGTTCTTTGATAATTGATCCCAGTTGCAAAAACAAAACTACATATGGTGGTGGAAGGTGTTGAATGAGAAGGTGAGGGTTTACGGTTCATTTTCATCATCTTTGGTAATCATATTATTTTACCTTATGTGATTGCATAATAATGTATTTGTGAGTTTGGGAGTGATTGTGATTCTACAGGTTATATGGTGAAGAAGAGGACCAAACATGAACCAAGGAGATTCAAGGTGGGTTTGGTGATGAAAAGTGGTGTGTAGGGTGGTTCAAACGGATATGGTGGTTCGATGGGTGACTAAAGGTGGTGGTCTCAAGGATGCTCGTCTGAAGTAGTACAGAAGCCGCTGCGGTATAGCTAGAGTTGCCTGGTGGGTGTTTGGTTGATGTAGTTCTCGGCCAAAGTGAGTCGAATAAGAGTAAGGAAGGAGAAAGATTCGATAAGTAAGTGCGTGTTGTGTTGTGGAAACTCTTGCAACGTAAATGATATATAGAAAATTAGTGGATGTCTATTTCTTGTCTACCTCTTTGTATACAAATTGCAGAAGAATAGAAATAATTTGTAATTATTGATGGTGTGTGGGGTTTGAAGAAAATTAAAAAGCGGATAGTAAATTTGTATGCTTGTGGTTGTTTGAAGTTAATAATTCAAAGTTGCATGTATCATGAATATATAATATGATATAATCATTAATCATATTATATTAAAGAAATAAAAGAATGTGCACATTTATTTAGTAGCCATTATTATTATACCAATGGTTTTAATCTTTATTATATTATGAATTGCTTAACAATTTAAAGTTGAGTCTAAAGGATACAAACTATTAGGGTAATGTATATATATATATATATTATGGATTCACTGATTAAATTCCATAGAATAAACAAGTATATAGACTACTTGACTAATGGGTTTCTTAAAAGTTGAGTGAGTTGATGAGTGTTATGCATATTTGTGTGGTATATATATAATATAAGATATTTGTAGTATGATAAGATTAAACAAAACAAACACAATTATATAATAAATCATATCATTAATTTCAAACGTTTTTACAGTTTAACATATAGATATTTATCTATAACACCAAAAGCATATAATGGTTTGTTAATATATTTAAAATTATAATTATTTATATATATAATTTTATAATTATTTATATATATAATTATATAATTATATCTATATATATATATACATATCTATTTACAATTAATCGTTCGTGAATCGTCGAGAACAGTCGAAAGTCAAATGAATATATGAAATAGTTCAAAACTTTTGAGACTTGATTTAATAGACTTTGCTTATCGTGTCAGAATCTTATAAAGATCAAGTTTAAATTTGGTCGGAAATTCTCGGGTCATCACAGTACCTACCCGTTAAAGAAATTTCGTCCCGAAATTTGAGTGAGGTGGTCATGGCTAACAATAAAAATATTTTCATGACGAATATGAGTTAGAGTTTTATCACTATTGATTAATATAGATAAAACGATTCGCTCATGTGAAGCGTACGAGTGAAGCTATCACAAAAGAGTGAAAAGTTCCTTCTTAACTGGTGACGTAGTCGCGGTTGATTTCCGGAATTTAAGGGATTTAGAAGAAAATCTTCAAAATAAGGTTTGATTCTTCGATAATTAAGGAAATTTGGATCTTCTTTGGTTAAATACAATAATCTATTTTGATTGCTCTGTCGGATATTTCCACTATAAATTAAGCTCTTCCGTTCCATTATTCTCACCACTTCTATACTCAATTCCCAAATTCAAAAGATTTATGAAAATGCTTAACCCTGTTCTGATCCTTGTTCTTATTCTAATTATCGCAATGATCGTTCTTCTTTTCCAACTCCCACCTGAAGAATCTGTTTATTTCTATTATGCTCTAGGGATTATTGTATTTATAATTCTCCCGTGTCTTTATATTGCTAAACTCACTGATATCCATGGTTTGTAATTTCAGTGTTGTCATTGGGCTTTATATTTTCTCTTATATTTTGGATCTATTTGCCTTCTTATTATCCTCTCGACCTCTAGTAAAGCGAGCAACAGTCCAGAATTCATAGATATGAATTTTGAAATGAACATAGTAAATGTTTTAGAAAAGAAATGGTAATAGCACGATTTGATTAGTCAAATTACTAGAATCACTGAGAATAGAACTATCAAGAATATATTTTCTTGATATGTTCAGAAGTTTATCAAAATGAAAAAGTTATGTAACATGACACATGATGACGTTATAATATGTGAATCATCGTGTTCCATTTAGAAACTCAGCATGACTTACTGTAATATAATCACGTTAATCAAGTGTCATTATATTATACTAACTCATGCATCAGTTCCCGACATTACTTCAATAACATTCATATTTTAAGCTCGAAAGTTTACAGAATATAGAAACTAACAGTTTCTGTATGATGTAACACTGATAGTACGAAGAGATTAATGATTTCAGATAAGAATAGTTATAAAAATATCTTCAGAAATATGGAGGATATTTATAATGAAAGATACGATGATATCTTGGAATTTATAATATTGAGGGATGGTGAAGAAAATTTGTCCGCAAGAGTTCGGAGTCAGAAGCAAGGTATTCGCTAAAGATTTCAACAGACATTGAATCATTTGGATTCTTTGAAGTCAAACTTATTCTTTGTGATTTGTCCACGGCTTTCTTCCTGGTTTCGCATAATCTGCTTTTCGGTACTAAATTTTCTATTGAATGTTTCCAATATAATGATACACAGGAAGCACGAGGAGGTATATAATTTCGGACGAGAATATTTATGAAAATATCCTCAGAAATATCGAAGATATTGATGATGATATTTTGGAATTTCTAAGTTCGATGGTTGATGGAGAAAGATTTTCCGCAAGATTTTAACATGACTTCGGAGCAAGATATTCTCTAAAGATTTCAACGGATCCAGAATTACCTGAATCCTTTGAATATAGGGTTTGGTCCTTGTATTTGTCCTTGGTCTCCTTCATGAGTAGCTCAATCTATTTTTCAATACCCAATTTTCTATCGAGCGTTCCTAACACTCATTTCTTTATCATCAAACTTTTGGTCGTTTAGACCATCTACCATTTTTCTGTTTCCTCTGCATTTAATGCTATGATATCTGAATCATCGGTTATTAATCCGAGGTGGTTTCAGGAAAATTGTGTTTTTAGATGATTAAATGCTGATGGTAATATGGTGGAATATGAAAGGTTCCCTGGTAACAATAAAAGAGCATGCGTATAAATCAACGTTATAATAAGGTTATTTCGTACGAAAAGTCGAAGTTGTCTTGCTGGAGCTGTGACAAAACTGGCTATCTCGAATAGCAGATACAAAGTTATTTTCGGTAATAATAACGCTAAAGGAATTAGCATAGCTACGTGTTAAACGTTTACTCAGGTTCCGAGTGTTTTCAGGTGCATAACTATATGCATCAATCTTTTCTCCCGTAAATGAAGTGCAGTTGATTCATCCTCTCGATTGAGATGTTTTCAAGAATCATGAAAGGTTTGAACGCAGATTGTAATCGTCCAGATACAAATGAGGTCTAAGATGAAATCAAGTGGCAAACTTGAAGAATTGTTTAGTTTCATATGTTATAATTAATATTTTAATTCATTTTAATTGTCCAATGTTATTAGTCCACAGTTGACAGTCCAATAATTCTTATACAGTTTAATATACAATATTCGAATTAATTAATACGTATCGTGACCCATATACGTCTCAGACTCGATCACAACTCAAAGTATATATATTATTTGAGAATCAACCTCAACCCTGTATAGAGAACTCGATCATTACTGCATATAGAGTGTCTATGGTGATTCCAAATAATATATATAGATGTGTCGATATGATATGTCAAAACCTTGTATACATGTCCCGATATTTAAAGAGCGTAAAATAAATAACAGAAATTTAAATGACGATAAATAAAGTGCGTAAAATAAATAACAGAAATTAAATGACGATAAATAAAATTGCGAGAATGTAAATTGCGATAATTAAATTGCGATAAATAAAATGTAATCAGTTAGCTAGGAACAATTAGCTAGGAACAGTTAGCGTGGATTTTTAACAAAATTTCTCATAGTTAATTTGTTTGTTTCTAACAAATTTTATTTTGTCAAATGTTTTCTTCATTATGCCACTTGTTGGATTCTGATAAATCAAAATTTAAATATGAAATTGGATGAATATGGTTATTCTGTGGTGAACGGATTTGTATATCGGTGGATGTAAGTAGGATAGTATATGACTGTTGAAACAGATTCGAAGAACGTACAATGTAACTTATTAATGTGAAATTTAAATATTCCTCGGGTATTACCTATCCGTTAAAATATTTTCACCATTAACAGTTTGTACAAGAGAATTTTTAATTACAATCTTTATGAAAACATATATACATATATATTTTCTTCAGATGTATTCATGGATTTAATAAGTTAATATGATATTAAACTCATTTGCTTTTCGGTTGGAACTAGAATAAATAATCTCTAAAACTTTAGAGATTACATATTCGCCATGTCGAACGAAGATAAATGAGGTAGAATGATACGTAGAACGAAGATCATACTCAAAGTACATATGATGATATTGAAGCATGGATTGTTGATGGTACTGGTGCTGTTATTGATGGTACTGTTGGTGCCGGTGATGTTGCTGAAGCTGGTACATTTTGCACCATATTCTCCGAATTGATTATTCGAGCGCGAAGTTCGTTGACTTATTACTCAAGGATGATTGTCGGTCGGAACGAGCGGATGAATAAGGTTCAGAATTGTGGATAGAATATAATCTTGTCGAGTTACCCTGAAAATGAGACTGAAAATGGTGTTTCGAACAGGTTCGTCAGTAAACGCTTCTGGTTCATTGTCAAGAGGTGAATTCGGTTGGTGGAAGGGATTACGTTCTGCGCGTTTCCATTAATTAAGTTGACTACGAATCCATCAGATGAATTGATAATGGCTGATTGGTTGATTCATGCTGATGACGCTGTTTTCGGAGCTTAGGTGAACATCTATGTCGGAATAGCTGTCGGAATAACTATCGGAATAGCTATTGGAATCTGAGGGACTCGAACTGGTTGCAGTATTCATCTCGTACGATCAGATGAAGGATTTTCGATAAGAAATAGATTATAGGATGTAGATTAGTACCCTGCAATACATAATTTACATATGCATATATAATACTAAAATCCCATAAGTTACCGAGGAATCTACGGAAGTTGTCAGGCAAAATTACAGTAAGAGATACGCTAAGATATGAAGTAGCAGATACGCTAAGATATGAATTTTGTCTATACACTATTTATGCAATCAATGCAGTAAGATGTGTCTAGACTAAGAATGATAAGCAGGTAATTTCCTAAGGAGGATAAGCAGAGGATTTCCGACTAGAAATGATAAGCAAAACTTTTGACATGCAGTCACGGTCAAAGTCCAGACTCACTAATGCATCCTAACGACTATCAGTTAGACTCACTAATCCAAGACCTGGTTCGCTAAGACCTCAGCTCTGATACCAACTGTCAAGACCCGTCCTAATCCATCCGGACGAAGTCCATGTCAATTATAAACGATTCACAATACTAATCGCTAAGTCCATGCCATGAGACTCCCGAACAAGCTCTACAACGAATGATAGCCACCGCCGTGGAAGCGGCCATGGCCGATCACTCCTCCAACAATAACAACAACCACAACAACAACAACAATAATGGAGCCGGTAACTCAAACGAAGGGTGCTCCTACAAATCCTTCAAGGGGTGCAAACCTCACACTTTTGATGGAACCGGGGGACTGGTCGTGCTCACCCGATGGTTTGAGCAAACGAAAGCCGTCTTTAGCATAAGCAGTTGTCGGGACCAAGACAAGGTCAAATACTCCACTCACACCTTCGTTGGTGTCGCTCTTACATGGTGGAATACTTATGTACAATCGGTGGGTACCGATGAAGCTCACGCCCTCTCTTGGGCCGATTTAAGGGAAAAGATGGTCATCGAATATTTCCCTCGCGAAGAAACCCGAAAGCTCGAACAAGAGCTAAGAACCTTAGAGGCGGTCGGAAACGATCTCAAGGCCTATAATCAACGATTCGCCGAACTATCCTTGATGTGTCCAAACCTCGTGAACCCCGAATCTCAAAGGGTCGAACTTTATATGTATGGTCTTCCAAAGAGCATCAAATAAGGGGTGATGTCATCCAAACCCGCTAACCTACAACAAGCATTGAACATGGCCCGCCAATTGATTGAAACGGTTAACGAAATCGTAGTTTCGGCACCTAAGGCCGAGGATAAATTGGGCGGCAACAAAAGAAAGTGGGAACCTTTCCAATCAAGCAACAACAACTTTGCTAAGAAGCCTTACACCTCCGACGCCAAGAAAAGTTATGGCGGAAATAAACCCTTTTGCAACAAATGCCACAAACACCACTATGGTGAATGTAGCAATCTATTTTTCCACCGGTGTCAAAGGGGTGGTCATGTGGCCAATGATTGTAGAAGTGCCGCCCCCGTCGCTCAAAAGGTGCCCAATGCACCAAAACCGAGTACTTGTTACGAATGTGGCCAAACGGGTCATTTTAGAAATGCATGTCCGAAGAAGAAAGCCAACACCAACACCCGCGGACGAGCTTTCAACATCAACACCGAGGAAGCCCGAGATGACAATGAATTAGTCACGGGTACGTTTCTCCTCAACAACACTTATGTTAATTGTTTATTCGATTCGGGTGCCGATAAGAGTTTTGTATCCAAGACTTTGACTCATTCTTTTAACACTCCACCACTTCCACTAGATACCACCTATACCATTGAAGTGGCCAACGGAAAACTATTGAGTGCCGACACATATTACCGGGGGTGTACGTTAAATATTTTGGGTAATGAGTTTGAAATTGACTTGATACCCATGGAACTAGGGAGCTTCGATGTAATAATCGATATGAATTGGCTAGCCAAAATGAAATCTCACATCCTTTGTGATCTTAACGCAATCCGAATCCCTATCGAGAATGGTGAACCTTTGATCGTCTATGGCGATAAGAGTTGCACCGGACTCAACCTCGTTTCGTGTATTAAAGTTAGAAAACTACTCCGTAAGAGTTGTTTTGCGATCCTTGCTCACGTTAAGAAAGTCGAGTCCGATGAGAAGCACATCGATGATGTGCCAATTATTAGTGACTATTCCGATGTATTTCCCGACTAATTGCCGGGTCTTCCACCTCATCGACCGGTTGAATTCCAAATCGATCTTATTCCGGGAGCCGCACCCGTAGCACGTGCACCATATAGACTCACTCCATCCGAAATGCAAGAATTGCAAAGTCAAATCCAAGAACTACTTGATCGTGGTTTTATCCAACCTAGCCATTCACCTTGGGGCGCTCCGATTTTGTTTGTTAAAAAGAAAGACGGATCCCTACGAATGTGCATTGACTATCGTGAACTAAACAAATTGACGGTTAAGAACCGATATCCTCTTCCTCTTCCTCGCATCGATGACCTCTTTGATCAATTACAAGGGTCTTGTGTATATTCAAAAATCGATCTCCGCTCGGGTTATCATCAATTGAGGGTTAAGGGGGAAGATGTATCCAAAACCGCTTTCCGAACTCGTTATGGTAGTTATGAATTTCTTGTAATGCCATTTGGTCTCACTAACGCACTGGCGGTGTTCATGGATCTTATGAACCGCGTGTGCAAACCGTATCTTGACAAATTCGTTATCGTGTTCATCGATGATATTTTAGTTTATTCAAAAAGCGAAGAAGAACACGAGGAACACCTCCGACTTGTGCTTGAACTTTTAAGACAAGAACGACTCTATGCCAAATTCTCCAAGTGTGAATTTTGGTTGAAGGAAGTTCAATTTCTTGGTCATGTTGTAAGTGACCAAGGTATTAAAGTTGATCCATCGAAAATCGAAGCCATTAGTAAATGGGAGACTCCTACTACTCCTACTCACATTCGTCAATTCTTGGGCCTAGCCGGATACTATCGTAGATTCATCAAAGATTTCTCTTTGGTTGCTCATCCTCTAACCGCGTTAACTTATAAGGGAAGAAAATTCGTTTGGGCAACCGAACATGAATCCGCATTCCAAATCTTGAAAACGAAGCTAACCACCGCTCCTATCTTGTCACTTCCCGAAGGCAATGACGATTTTGTTGTGTATTGCGACGCCACGAAACATGGTTTTGGGTGTGTGTTGATGCAACGAACGAAAGTCATTTCTTATGCTTCTCGACAACTCAAAATTCATGAACGAAACTACACGACACATGATCTAGAACTCGGAGCGGTTGTCTTTGCACTTAAAATGTGGAGACACTATCTTTATGGAACCAAGAGTACTATATTTACCGATCACAAAAGTCTCCAACACATTTTCGATCAAAAGCAACTAAACATGAGACAACGAAGGTGGATTGAAACCTTAAACGATTACGATTGCGAGCTTTGTTACCATCCCGGAAAGGCAAATGTAGTAGCCGATGCCTTAAGTTGAAAAGAAAGAGCGGTGCCTCTTCGTGTCCGAGCCTTAAACATCACCATCCACACAAACCTTAATAGCCAAATTCGGGTAGCCCAAGATGAGGCTCTCAAGGATGAAAACCTTTCACACGAGCTCTTGAACATTCTCGTCTCTCGATTCGAAATTAGGGAGACCGGACTCCGATATTACGTCGAAAGGATTTAGGTGCCTAGCTATGGGGACCTACGAAGTATTATTTTAGATGAAGCCCATAAGTCACGATACTCGATTCACCCCGTTGCCAATAAGATGTACCATGACCTTAAACAACAATATTGGTGGCCGAACATCAAAAGGGACGTAGCTACTTATGTTTCCAAGTGTTTGACATGTTCCAAAGTCAAAGCCAAACACCACAGACCGTCCGGAATACTTCAACAACCCGAGATCCCGCAATGGAAGTG
This sequence comes from Rutidosis leptorrhynchoides, assembly GCF_046630445.1. Classification (NCBI taxonomy): domain Eukaryota; kingdom Viridiplantae; phylum Streptophyta; class Magnoliopsida; order Asterales; family Asteraceae; genus Rutidosis; species Rutidosis leptorrhynchoides. The sequence goes on from NC_092343.1 coordinate 168,275,813, forward strand.
GGAAAGGATAACGATGGATTTTATCACCAAACTACCAAAAACGACGGGCGGATATGATACCATTTGGGTTATTGTTGACCGTCTCACCAAATCCGCACACTTTCTAGCCATGAAGGAGACCGACAAAATGGAGAAACTTGCACAACTTTACATTAAGGAGATCGTAGCTCGACACGGTGTACCTTTATCGATTATCTCCGACCGAGATGGCCGTTTTGTTTCTAGATTTTGGCGTACCTTGCAAGAAGCGTTGGGAACGCGTTTAGATATGAGCACCACATATCATCCTCAAACCAATAGACAAAGCGAACGCACAGTTCAAACCTTGGAGGACATGTTACGAGCTTGCGTGGTTGATTTTGGAAAAGCTTGGGACAAGCACTTACCTCTCGCCGAATTATCCTACAACAATAGTTATCACGCGAGTATAAAAGCCGCCCCATTCGAAGCGTTATATGGCCAAAAATGCCGTTCTCCTCTTTGTTGGGCCGAAGTAGGCGACGTACAAATCACCGGACCCGAACTCATTCACGAAACCGCCGAGAAGATCGTTCAAATCCGAAATAGGCTTCGGATGGCCCGGAGTCGTCAAAAGTGTTATACCGACAAAAGACGCAACGACCTTGAATTTCAAGTCGGTGACCGCGTCATGTTAAAAGTCGCACCTTGGAAAGGTGTCATTCGTTTTGGAAAACGCGGGAAGCTAAATCCGCGGTATATTGGTCCTTTCGAAATTTTGGAGCGTATTGGAACCATTGCTTATCGTTTAGATCTTCTGCCTCAATTGAACTCCGTCCATCCTACTTTCCATGTATCTAACTTGAAAAAGTGTCTTGCCGAACCCGATATCGTCATCCCTCTCGAGGAACTTACTATTGATGACAAACTTCATTTTGTGGAGGAACCGGTTGAAATTATGGACACCTCCATCAAGACATTGAAACAAAGCCGAATTCCGATTGTTAAATTCCGTTGGAACGCCAAAAGGGGACCCGAGTTTACTTGGGAAAGGCAAGATCAAATGCAAAGGAAATACCCTAATTTATTCCCGATTCCGGAAACGCAAAATTTCGAGGAAGAAACAACGACTACTACGCCTACTTAAATTTCGGGACGAAATTTCTTTTAAGGAGTAGGTAATGTAACATCCCGCCTTTTTCCGTTTACTTTTCCGTTTAACTATTTAAATTCCGTTATATGATTATGACATCCCTCGTTAATACGCGTTTTAAAAATATCTCGTTTAGGTAATTCACGCACCCGCAACCGAACTCGAGGGACTAGTTTCGCCAAAGTGCCAAAGAGGTGACTAGCTTTTGACTAGTCACCCCACCACCCATCTTTTTCTTTTTCATTTTCCTTTTCTTCTTCTACTTTCCATTTTTCTCTCAAATCTTCAAACAAAGAATCATCATCTAAATCCAAGCTAGTGGGTGTCTTGCAAAACAAATTACATATTTGGAATCCTTGCAACTTCCTCTTCGATTCCATACCGACTTCATTACATTTGGGTAACTTTCTAAAATCACTAGATTTTGTGTTCTTGATATTTTAAAGTTATAAAGTTGTTAATTAGTGTCTATGGCTCAAGTCTAACATGAATATATGATTTATGTGCTCGATTTCGTTATTTGAAGTAACTAGCTTGAGTATGAACTTTGGTGTGTTTGATTTGGTAATTTGGTTGCTTGAATGTTGTTAAATGTTATAAATGCATGTATTAAATGTGTCCCTAGTATCACTAGCTTCAATTTGATGTGTAGGTTGCTTGAGAAAACTCCATAAACTTGATTAGTGATTTTGGTGAATTCGGGTTAGGGTTTGATAAGCTTGAAATGAATATTTGATGCATTGAATGCCATGAACTATTGTTAGTAAGTAGTTAGTTGTATTGTATGCTCGATTACCTACAAAACGGCATGTTGTATGTATGCATTAAATGCCCAAATCATAAATGTGCACTTATCAAATTTGAGTATTAAATGTGTGCATTAATTGATCATTTACTTTGGAAAGTCGATTGTTACAAATAACGTTTTTGGTTGGTGAAATGTATTTAGTTGTGTTCTTTGTCAAATTACCTTTCTAACGATATAAGATACGAGTTCTAAGTATTAGCGGTTTGCGAGTTATGCTTGAAAGTGTTTGGAATTGAGACTTGAACATTTGAGACTGACCAGGTACCAGTTTCTGTGTATTGTCGCGGCGCGGCAATCCTGGGTCGCGGCGCGGCATAAGCCGTGTTCAGGCTCTGACCTCCTTGGTCAAATTATGAAAAATGTTTGGCACGCTATGGACCTCCGATTCACATGTAACTTGTTCTAACATGCTTATATATGAATAAAAACCTCAGAAAAATAGTTCGGGACTCGACCCGAACGTGTTGACTTTTTCGTTGACTTTGACCGACCAAAGTTTGACTTTTTGTCAAAATTAACCAAATGATTATGCAACCTTCCTAACTTGTTTCTATACTTGTATCTTGCATGAAACTTGACAATTTGATTCACATGCTACATAATCGAGTCGTAACGAGCCATAGGACTAATTGAACATCTTTGACCTATCGTGTTTACCGTTATTGATACGACCTATTTGTTTAAGTCAAGACTAGCATTATCCATCGCACACGTTACTTTGTGAAGTATTTTTCATACGTGCACTCAAGGTGAGATCATAGTCCCATCTTTCAAACAACTTTTATGCTTTAAACTATGGGATGAGAAACATATACGTATCATACTTGTACACATTGAACACAAGTACGAAAACGAACATTCCACGTACGGGTTTGAACGAAAATCCTCAATTCAATTATCATTAGTTACACTTGCAGGGTATAAACGTGAACTTATATTATGTGATCACATGGGCTTGACGAGCCTCATTCGGACGGTTCGCTACCGTTAGCGGATGAAATATATTTTCGGGTCTAGTGTATGTTCTAACACTACGCAAAGGGTGCAAAACAGTTAAGTTTGATAATTGGGTGCCCGCGAAACAATTAATAACTTTGGAATGCAAATGATTTGATAATCATATTATATTAAATCTTGTGGTTCAAATGTAACGTTTACTAAAATACCTATGATTTCACCAACGTTTTCGTTGACAGTTTTCTATATGTTTTCTCAGGTCCTTGAACGCTACTTGATACATGCTTCCGCACTCTTTTTGATACTTGCTTGGATGTCGAGTATACATGCATAGTTGGAGCGTCTTTTGACTACTTTAAATTGTGTCGCAAGGGTTTCATTCGTACGTTAAACATTGTAATGTAACTAGTCTTTTGAACTACATTTGTAAACTTGAAACATCCTTTTACTTATGAAATGAATGTGACATATTTTGGTCAAACGTCATGTTAAAGACTTATGACCACGTAACGGGACCTAAGTAGTCGGCGCCGTCAAACATGATTTGGTCGGGTCGCTACAGATGGTATCAGAGCGTTGGTTGTAGGGATTTAGAGTTCATTGTTGTCGACCCCGAGTCATAGGGTACATTTGTGAGTCTAGACTACAACCGGCATATAGACTAGAAGTAGGAATTACTTGACTACTTGTGCATTATACTCGAACTCGTATATCATATCTAATTCTTATTCAATCTTAATCTCACGTTACTTGATTTAATTGACGTGCCACCTTGACTATATGAATTAGTGTCGAATGCACATATGAATTAGGGTAATATAATTTCCGGGATTATATTACGGTGACTCATACGAACACTCCGACATTGTGTTGTTAACCTATTACCAATTGTTAACAAAATACCGGTGCAATGCACGATCTATTAATATTATTGTATAAATTTCATTGTAGTACAGTATGTTGATAAAAATATTTGTTGTTGGTAAAAGTATTTGTTGCCACTTACTGTATGCAGGTACATGGTATGCAAGCTGTCACATTACACAAAAAAAGATATGTTTGAACTGTATCATATTCTTTTTCATGTCTATTGCATATCATATACTCCGAAATAGACTACATGAAACCTTATGTTTTACTTTATGACAACAATTTTTTTCAACCAATCTCGCGAATTCGTGGGTCTTTTCCTGGCTAAATGGATGTTAGCCTTTTTTTACAGTGTTAGACTTTCAATTTTATTTTATATGTATTGTTTTTAGGTTCAAAAAACTTGCATTGATTATAGTCAAGTAACACTAATATTGCAACTAAATCAATTTATTATAAACCTAACAAATACTATACAAGATATATTGATTTATACAAGTCAATGGTGATTCATCCCTCAAAAATCTTCACAAATTCGTGGGTCCATATAATGTGTCAATTCTTGTGACGCTCATGCTAATGAAATAGTTATATATGTATCTATTTAGTATTTCCATCCATGATAAAAAAATCATTTAATTTCAGTTTCGTATGTACTTTTACTCATAAACATTTCTTATTACAACCCTTTGATAGTTAGATATGTGCAACGTATTATGAGGTCTATTTATTTTATTAAATATATCACAACTCTTTGTGGTTCATCTAATATTGTTTACTTTTTAATCAACCTAATAAATACTTTATCAAATTCTATCATTTCATAAATTCCGCGAAATCGCGGGTCTTTAACTAGTATATATTATTTGGAACAATCATAGACACTCTATATGCAGTAATGTTGGAGTTAGCTATACAGGGTTGAGGTTGATTCCAAAAATATATATACTTTGAGTTGTGATCTAGCCTGAGACGTGTATACACTGGGTCGTGGATTGATTCAAGATAATATATATATCGATTTATTTCTGTAAATCTAACTATGGACAACTAGTTGTAGGTTACTAACGAGGACAACTGACTTAATAAACTTAAAACATTAAAACGTATTAAAAATGTTGTAAATATATTTTGAACATACTTTGATATATATGTACATATTTGTTATAGGTTCGTGAATCGACCAGTGGCCAAGTCTTACTTCCCGATGAAGTAAAAATCTGTGAAAGTGAGTTATAGTCCCACTTTTAAAATCTAATATTTTTGGGATGAGAATACATGCAGCTTTATAAATGTTTTACAAAATAGACACAAGTATATGAAACTACTTTCTATGGTTGAATGATCGAGGCCGAATATGCCCCTTTTTGCTTGGTAGCCTAAGAATTTGGGAACATCACTAATTTTGAGAATTAGTGCACGCCTAATTGACGCGAATCCTAAAGATAGATCTATTGGGCCTAAAAAACCCCATCCAAAGTACCAGATGCTTTAGTACTTCGAGTTTTATATCATGTCCGATGGATGTCCCGGAATGATGGGGATATTCTTATATGCATCTTGTTAATGTCGGTTACCAGGTGTTCACCATATGAATGATTTTTATCTCTATGTATGGGATGTATATTGAAATATGAAATCTTGTGGTCTATTATTATGATTTGATAATTATGTAGGTTAAACCTATAACTCACCAACATTTTTGTTGACGTTTAAAGCATGTTTATTCTCAAGTGATTATTAAGAGCTTCCGCTGTTGCATGCTAATATATGGACAAGATTTGGTGTCAGCATGCTTGTATAATATTGTTTAAAACTGCATTCGAGATTTATTTTGTTGTAACATATTAATATTTGTAAACTAATATGTATTGGTAGTGTGTAAGTGTGATATTTGTTAGATTATCATTTCTGGATAATCTAAGTGGTGTCTTGTTAACCTTGTCGATAAAATAAAGGTTATGGTTTGTTTTAAAAACGAATGCAGTCTTTGAAAAACGTCTCATATAGAGGTCAAAACCTCGCAACGAAATCAATTAATATGGAACGTTTATAATCAATATGAACGAGACATTTCACCTTGAAGTTGATATAAATCACCAAATTTGAAGTCTCGTAAGTAGAGACACTTTAAACTATTAGCTGGGTGTGGAAGCCACTTCGGAATATTTTCCGCAATAGAAAACTGTGAGGGTCAAAGTAAGAATTTAAGTTAACAAAGAAGATATGGCTGGAAGATGATACAAAATAATATATGAGAACTAGCTATACAGAAGAGTTGAATGGTAAAGTTCACTTACTCAAACGCAAAATGATGAAGAGCAAAATTCAAATATTAGAATTTAAAATTCAAATCGTACCTGGAGAAAATACCCGTCGATAACAAAAGCCCCAAGACATGGCATATTACTTAACAAGCTTGCCAAATTATCTTTTTCCACTCCTTGAATGGGTTTTTTGAAAGCTATACCAACCGCACCAAGACATTTACTATGCAATAACTGAAGCAAAGTTGCATCAGGGCAACTTATGACCACTAAGATGAACAACTTTGTAGACTTGATCTTGAAATTGTAAACATTGGTGCATTCAAGCAATTGCAACATCTCGAGTTGTGGTAAGTTGATGATAGTTCCATGTAAATTAGCCCCAAATTCAATATTCTTGAGCACAAGATCTTTGAGATAGAGAAAACCTTGAAACTCAAGTGGTGGCTTAATGATACTGTTGTCAAGTTCTAGCTTTCTCAATTCTAGATAATGAAATAAATAAAATGGAAGTTGATAATGTTGGTTTGAATTTGTAAGGACGAGTTTTCTAACACCATCTGTTGACAATGATGAAATCCATTGATTGACTTCTTGGAAACTATCAAGAAACATGTTTGGTATGTGAAGATGTAACTTTAAGCGAGGACCCTTGAGATAGTTAAAGATATAGTTTGTGATCCTAATAAATCCAATATGACCAAAACTTCCATTATTGGCAAACTTTTCTGAGAAATGTTTATCAAGAACCACTGACGTCATTGACGTCCATCTGTACCTCCATTTTTTTGACAGAACATGTGTCCTCACAGCATCTTCAACAGGTAGCTTCTCTAAAATCGAGTCTGTCAAATTCTCTGGCAAGTTACTGATTCTATCCACTTCAGTACAACTTACAAACCTCCTCTTAGTATTGTTATCTGTCATTACATTCAAGAAAACAAAGACCGGTTTATTTAATTACTATAATACTCTTTATTTATTTTTATTAATTTGTTTTCCTTCAATCAGAATCGATGAAGATTTCCACATACCAAGATGCGCAAAATGTGATGGAGTTCTTAGGCCGTTGTTATATCAATTTACTTATGAATGGAAGTTAGATCAATTTACATATAAATTGGTCGGTTTGGGCTATGATATATCTCTCAACGGGTCAAAAGGTAAAATAGAAAAATTGCTTAATAAACAACAGATCTAATGAACTGAAAGTTGCCCAATGTGTATCTTCAATCCATAAAACCTCTCGGATGATTTTTTTTCAAAGTTTTAGTTTTATTATCAAAGCATATATATTTGGTAATCATATTTGATACACTAGTAAAATACTCTTTATTTGCATTAAGTAAAATCGTGCGTTTTTATGCAATTTCGAGGTGCGATTTCGATGCACGATTTCGATGCGCATTAGAATAAAACATAGACTCTTCGCCTATCATTAGAATTTTCTGAAAGATAACTATCTCAGTTTCATATAGAATAGAAAAGAAATAGATAAATAAATATAGAATTTTTGAAGTAGGGCCCTTGATTTGACGGGGGAAAAAACGGGCTTAGACGTGCGTTTTCTACGCTGTTTTTTTCGACACTCAATTTCGACCTGATTTTTTCGAGGCACGTTTCCAGGGCTCGTTTTTAGACGCATGTTCAGAAGAGATACATCAAAATATACAAACAATAACAAACACTTTTTTTTTTTGGGATATTTTTGTTGACTGCAGTGGGCTGCGGCGATAGAAAGTTTGGCTTATAGCAGGAATTCAGACATGAGTTTTGGGATGAAGCAAAATCTACTGGAATTCTTATACCTGATGTAACCCAATTCCATTAGCTAGTAGTATAGTATCAATACATGGATTCCGTTATTAATATCACTTATTTAATGCGTTTCTGTTTGAAGGTTGTGTTTTTGGTGATAATGTACCAAAAGATAAGAGTGATTGTAGCTATGGAAGCTGCTGCAAGGTGTGATGCTTTCCTTGTTATTGGTTCATCAGTCATGACAATGTCTGCGTTTCCACTTGTCAGGTACAAATGTTCATGCAAACTTTATTTGACCCAAATGTTACAGTATAAATAAACACCAACACCACCAGTCAGGTTAGCTGTTTTACTAGTACCACACAAGAAGTTAAAGAACCAGATTAAAACAGTCAAAAGCAATTAAAGAAGTTAAAATTACGACACTTGTGACCATGGTGAAGGTGCAAGATTCAGTTTATGATCACTATAAACCAAAAACTTATTTCTTTCCAATAATTGGTTTTATCATACAGCAAACTAGAATTTTTCAATAACCAGCTTTCCAATTTTATGTATTACATTTGTCAAGTTCCACAACATACAAAACATGACAAATGAAAACCCACAACAAATATGCATACAATCAGAATATAAGTAGTGAAGCTCTGCTTTCGAGGAAGCTCGAGGGAACCGCGTAACATCCTTAGCAAAGTTGTACTTTTCAAAAGCATCAGCAGTTGCATTGGGCCGGATTGATATGTTTTCAAGAGTGGGAGAATGATCAAGTAAAAGCTTTATAAACAGCAACAAGGCTCTTGATCTTTCTACATGCATCATATTTATAGTTTTTAATCGGTTCAATGTCTGGTCCAAACAGTCAGACGCTTCCAAATAAGTTATTGCTGGTTTCACATCCAAATACACGTTCCGAAGACCCTAGGAAATTCATTAAAAGTGAGACTGTATTAATAATACCTACCTTAAATTACTATAAAAGCACACACAAGACAAAAACACAAGAGAAAACGTTTAGCACTCTTTACCTCATTATCCACATCGAGTCGTTCTAAGTTAGGCGAGTTCCGAAGAATGCATAAAATACCTTGAAGTTGAAACAAATCACCAAATTTGAAGTTTTGTAAGCTGAGATGCTTTAAACTATTAGCCGGGTGCGGAAGCCACTTGGGAATCTTTTCTTCAATAGAAAACTATGAGGGTGAAAGTGAGATTTTAAGTTATCAACCATGATATGAAAGATGATATGAAAGAAATGTTCTCTTGCTCAAACACAAATACGATAAAGAACAATGATTAAATATTAGAATTTAAAATTCAAATCATACCCCGAGAAAATACCCGTCGATAACGAAACCCCAAAGACATGGCATATTACTTAACAAGCTGGCCAAATTGATTCTTTCAACTCCTTGAATGGGTTTTTGGAAAACAATACCAACCGCACTAAGACATTTACAATGCAATAACTGAAGCAAAGTTGCATCAGGGCAATTCCTGACCACTAACATGACCAAATTTGTAGAATTTATCTTAAAATTGTAAACATTGGTGCATGCACACAGTTTCAGCACGTTAAGTTGTGGTAAGTTGATGATAGTTCCATGCAAGTTAGCCCCAAACTCAATATCCTTAAGCACGAGATCTTTGAGATAGAGAAATCCTTGAAAATCATGTGGTGGCTTAAAGGTACAATTTTCAAGTTCTAGCATTCTCAATTCTAGACAATGAAAAAAATAACGTGGAAGTTGATAACGTTGGTTTGAATTCGTAAGGACGAGTTCCCTAATAACACCGTCTCTTGACAAGGATAAAATCCACTGATCGACTTCTTGAAAGCTATCAAGAGCCATGTTTGGTATGTGAAGATGTAACTTTAAGATAGGACCCTTGAAAAAGTTAAAAACTTGGTTTGTGATTCTAATAAACCCATTACGCCCAAAAACTCCATTTTTGGCAAACTTTTCTGAGAAATATTTATCAAAAACTAGCGAACTCATTGTGGTCCATTTGTACTCCCATTTTTTTGATAAAACGTTTGTCCTCACAGCATCTTGAATTGGGAGCTTCTCTAAAATCGAGTCAATCAAATTCTCTGGCAAGTAACTGATTCTATCCAGTTCAGTAGAAGTTATAAACCTCCTCTTAGTATTATTATCTGTCATCACATTAAGAAAACAAAGACTGGTTTATTCGAAAAGAAAACAAGTTTATCATATTACATACAACCAGTTGACATAGCTAATGCCCTTAATTTATGTTTTATTGTAAATGAGATTGTGAGTAAGATGACACCTGACAAAAACAAATATTTTTTCTGCAATACTAGTATGTTATTGATGATTGGAAGCCTTTTTCTTACTTTCTTAATAATATTACCCTGACTATATATAGCAACAGAAGGGGGCAAGGTGAGGTCTAATGCATATATTGCAAAATAAATGTATAGGGTTATATAGTGATGCAACATACAATGGAATGATGCCAGAGGACATAACTAAGTGGTGGAACCAAGCAGTTACTACTACAAGTGTACCTAGGAATATGATGGTCAAACTATAAATAATGAAACATTTAAGTAAAAAAAACGAGGTATCATCAGACATCTCAAAGATAGAAACCAAGGCGACTGAGAAAATAAAGCTAAAAAAGCTGAGTAGTTGAGCAAGAAGGTTCACAAGGTTAATAAGGGTAAGCATGAGGGGTATGAATTTTTGAATGCTTCTAATAGTGTTCATCCTAAATCATAGTATGTACTATCTAAAAGCATATGAGAAACTAGGTACAGAATGAACATGGAGAATAAATGCAAACAATACGAGAAACATTTTCCTTATACATACAGAGTTATAGCTAAGATCAACATTTGGTTTTGCTTTGAAAAAGAAAGGACTCACAAAGAAATGAAAGATGAAAAGATAGATGGCGACACATTCTTCACAAACTCATTTTTGCATAATGCCAAAATAAGACAACATAGCCTTAGAGGCACTCGAAAGAACAGTATACTAACTAAAGTGTACGCCAAATGAAGGTCTAATAGACAGGATCGAATAAATATAAATGCCATAAGAATTACATTTATTTTGTTGTTTCAGCTCTAAAGGGCCCCTTCCAATATTTGAATGAAAAGGTTTTTCTTAAACCCAAATGTTACACCCTGATTCCAAGATGACACTCAGAAAATAAGGATATATTGACACTACGTCGATCCATTCATAGTCGCTACTGTATTTTTTAGGGCTTCCAATAAATATCTATGTATAATTTCGGTTACTTGAACATAATAAATCACCAACTAGGTTATAACAATAACAATGATAGTTACATCAAATTGCTAAACCAGGACCTACAAATTCAACTGGAATAAAGAATGTATGTATTATGGAATTGAGAAACAGAAGATAAAAAGTCGAATAGATAGAAATTACAACAGGAATCAAATTTTTTTTAAACATATGTAGGTTAATATGGATGAATTAAACCAAATTATGAGGTAGAAATTAACTTACCGATATTCAGAAGAACAGATGAATCCATCGGAGTACTGACTAGAGTTTACTTTAGAGCCCAAATTGTAGCGTTTCTAAGATTTTCATAGCTAAAGGTTTTTAGGGTTTAGGTGACTGCTTTAGGTGACTGTAGTTTATACATTACTAAAAGTTAAAGTAAGCATCCCTCAACTTTTGTTTTGTGTGTATGCTCCAAAACCCAAAATATTCATTTGCATAGTTGGTCCCTTTTTCAATTTTACTAAAATACTCAAATTATTTTAACAAGGATGAGGTCAACCGCGCGTTGCTGCAAGGACTTCAACCGTATTTTTTAGTGTGTCGTATATGCGACTAATACATGTTATACTGATTAATACATTCTTTACACAAATTCATGGTTTAATTACATAAAGTTACATGTTGAATCTTTAGTTTATAGAGTCTTCAGTCCTTCCTTTTGATTCCTTTGATGGGGGTTTCTGCATCATTTCAGAATGCGCGCCGAAAACGCGCATCATAAAAGCAATTCGAAAACGCGGGTCGAAACCAGGCGTCGATAACGCGCCTCTAAAACGGGCGTCGAAAACGCGCACCGAAACCGGACGCCAAAAAGGGCCGACAAAAACGCGCACGGAAAACATGCGCCGAACCAGGCGCCGAAAACGCGCGACAAAAACGCGTGCCGAAAACGCGGGTCGAAATCGGGCGCCGAAAACGCGCGTCGAAAAAACGGGTCGAAACCAGGCGTCGAAAACGCGCGTCAAAAAAGCGCCTCGAAAACGCGCCTCAAAACCGGGCGTCGAAGATGGTTGCCGAATATGACCGCCGAAAACTGTAACGACCCGTCAAAATCGCTATTGACGCGGCACGTTATTAATTGATTCCATAGTGAGGTTTTGACCTCTACATGATACGTTTTAATAAAAATATTGCATTCATTAAAATAAGTGACTTTCTAAACATAGAAAGTTATAAACATGTGGGCGAGTGCTTAAGTATAAGCAAATTCCCAAAATACGTAAGTCTTTATTTTACAGGTTGACATCACAGTCAAATTATTTATTACACAACGTAGTTTTGTTTCGAATGCAATAAACTTTATACAAAGCATGAGAGACTCCATGCAGGCAACAAGCACATCACTGCGGAAGCAGTCTAAGAACCTGAGAATAAAACATGCTAAAAATGTCAACACGAATGTTGGTGAGTTATAGGTTTAATTGCTCGAGTCACAAGTATATAAAGATAGACCACAAGATTTCAACAAAAGTTTATCAATAGATTCTACGTAACAGAGCACCCTGGTAACTAAACTTAACGCTATAATAATAATTACCCTATTCGTTTTAATACACGCAAACCAATGTGTCGTAAACTCAAATAACATACGTCCGTTAAAAGGCTAGCGCTACTAGCTCGGACGGGGATGTCAAGCCCTATGGATCCATATACAATTATTCGCGCCCACCAGTCCACATCCTATGTACTGGCAGCTACTAGTTACCAAAGCTAAGGGATTTTCGGTTTAACTCAGTGTAGAATTAAATGAGTAAATACTTGTGTCCATTGCGTATAAAATAAAGTGCATGTATTCTCAGCCCAAAAATATTTAAAGCGTTTAAAAAGGGAGACTATAAACTCACGGTTCAATATTGAGATTCAATATTGTAGATAAACTGCGTAGACGTAATGATGGTAGACGACTGTACGGTTGGCCTTAGATTCAAGAACAATAACCCGAACAATACCCAATATTTTCTTAGTTTAAAACGGTTTGAAAACCCGTTTTGAAAAATAAAAATAAAATTGATGCGGAGTAAATTATAGATAAAATGATACGGAGTAATATAACATGTACTCCGTATTATTTATTTATTATTTTTTTTTTTGTGTGTGTGGTCTCCTTAACTGAACGGAGTACTAACTTATATAGATCAATAATAATAGATTAAATAATATAATAATATAATATAATAATATAATAATAATCAAAACGTGTTAAACAGTGAAGAACAGTGAAGCCGCCTCAATTTTGTTAGTTTATGCCGACGAAATAGTGTTACTGTAGCAAACAGATTTTACCGCAGCAAATAGTGTTTTACTGTAGAAAAATGATTTTTACCGTAGCAAATAGTGTTTTACTGTAGAATCTTTGATTTAATTGTGTTTCTTCTTATAAATTAAAAAAAACTTGCATCATAAAAATAAAACGATTATATAATTATCACAGGTTATGACGTTCGTGAATCGTCAAAAAAATCGAAAGGCACATGAATGTGTAAACTAGTTCAAAAAGTTTTAAAATTCAGCATAATAGGTTCGTTTATCGTGTCGGAAACATTTTATCTTGTAATTAATTTATTAATATGAAATTTTCTGGGTCTTTACAAAAACGGGGGCAGAAAACGCGCGTCAAAACCGGAAGTCGAAAATGCGCGTCGAAAACGCATGTCGAAAACGGGTGTCGAAAACGCGCGTCGAAAAACATGCCTCGAAATCGCAGGTCGAAATCAAATCTTTTGAAGTAAACCCATTTGGGTCTTCAGGTAATTTTTAATTATGTAATTCTGGATCCATTTGGGTCTTGAAGTAATTTTTGATATTTTGTGTTTGGACTTTGAACCCATTTGAGTCTTCAAGTAAACCCAATGGACCCATTTTTGAAGCTTTGAGTCCTTTTTTCCAGGTCTAGTTTAAATCGAAGTTTTGATAGTCGGTATGAGTTTTTTTTTAGGATGCTATGTTATTATGATGTTTATGTTTATTGTAACTGGTTCAAAGACTTGTCTATCTTTAATACTCTCCAAGCTGATTTACTCATATTACTACATCCAATCATATAGAAGTTCTGTACAAAGCAAGAATTGAATGAATAACGATGAGTTAGTTAGTGAAATTAGTCATAACTGTATACAAAATAACGTTTTTAAAGGAAAATGAGCGGACTAGAAAGTGATCCGGCTGATAAGGCAATGAAGGCTACGACATTAGAAAAATGATATTCGCCAACCTGATTAACACATCATATAAGCATGACTACCACGTTCCATGCCCAATCACACGCAAATGCATCAGCAGTAAATAACTGTGTGCCAGGAGTATACATTTATAGATGTATGAACCATAGTGAGTAATCAATAAATAGCTTCCCTAAATCAGCATAAAATAGCAAATCCACCAAGAGGTTTAAGCTAAACATATGATCACTATAAAAAATTATGCATTAGCTACAAATACACGGATCAAAAATTAATCACTAACTCAGCTGATACGCATATCCTTATAACGGCAGATATATGATGTATTATTATGTTGACTAAAATTTTTACATACTGATAACAAATGCAGATGATCACATAATAGAAAGTTTACAGAAACAAAATCATACAGAGCGAGTCTCGTATCAAAATGGATTTGAAATCCGTCAATTCCAGTCTATTATTATCTTACGGGGACTGCAAGAGATACGAAATCATATCTCAATTTAATATCGTAAAAGGTACAAAGTATATATTTAAAAACGTTGAACTGATATTACTCGGAAAAAGGAACATATGAGAAGTAATGACAGCGCAAATACCAAAATGATCATTTGCACAATCGGAACAATCAACTGCAAGCATACCCAGATAGCGAAACAAATAAGTTGAGGAAGAAAACCTAACTGGAACAGCAGCAACAAATAGCAAAGCAAATAAGGTAGAGTTTGGTGACAACCGCCGCATACATAATACTTAAGCTGCAATTACGTAAAAACTATGAAACATGTTTATAGATAAGCATACATTGGGATCACCCGAGAGGGACTAAACCACCCGTTGCGATCATCTCCTGTTTTGACTATGCCGATGCAGCGATAATAACCCCGCCCCCATCGCTGCCCGGGAGGAAACCTTGAAACCGATCCAAGGGCACGGTCAAGTAAAACCCCCCTCCCCTTTACCCCCAAACGATATGGGAAAGGTGCCATGGGTGGATACTTCTTATAGGCAGAGATGAAAACAATAAGCAGACAATAGTAACAATACAATTCAGTTATATATATATATATATATATATATATATATATATAGGGGCAGGATCAATGGGGAAGTAACCAATCGGGGGAAGTGGGGGGAAGCAATATTTTTTTTTTTTTTCGTTTTTTTGAATTTTTTTTTTTTCCCGGCATCAAGATCACACGAAAATATGAACATTTAGAAGAGACACTTCGTGATGAATGTTATTATTTAGGCGGAAAAACGATCGACAAAAATAACATTCAAGATAATATTGTTCTTGAAGAATATGAACGTTTTTTCTTCATGTTTTGTGAAGTAAAATTTAGCCCGATTTAGAGTTTAGGGTTTGGTGTTTTGAGTTTATTCCATAAACCCAAAACACCAAACCCTAAACCCTAAACCGTTCGTGTTAAAAACTCAATCTAAATCCTAAATCTAAACCCTAAATCTAAACCCTAAACCCTAAATTTCTAAACCCTAATATCTAAACCCTATAAACCCTAATATCTAAACCCCAATAGCTAAAACCTCAAAATACGCTCGAAAAACACGATAATTGTTATAGATTACTTCTTCGAGCGTTTTCCCGCCAAAATAAAAACATTTATCACAAAGTGTCTCTACTAAATGTTCATATTTTCATCTCATCTATAATGTTCGTGAACAAAGTTTTTTCAAAAAACGAAAAAAAAAAAAAAAAAGTTTTTTCTTCCCCCCGCTTCCCCCCGAATGGTTACTTATATATACATACATACATACATACATATATGAAAACTGAAATACAATACAAGTATTTCCTACCTTCCTTGTTAATTGTAATACATTAATCAGAAGATATATATATATATATATATATATATATATATATATATATATATATATATATATATATATATATATATATATATATGGGTAGGATCAAGAGGGAAGTAACCAATCGGGGGAAGCGGGGGAAGCAAAAACTTTTTTTTTTTTTTGTTTTTTGAAAAAACTTTGTTCACGAACATTATAGATGAGATGAAAATATGAACATTTAGTAGAGACACTTTGTGATAAATGTTTTTATTTTGGCGGGAAAACGCTCGAAGAAGTAATATATAACAATTATCGTGTTTTTCGAGCGTATGTTGAGGTTTTAGCTATTAGGGTTTAGATATTAGGGTTTATAGGGTTTAGAAATTTAGGGTTTAGGGTTTAGATTTAGGGTTTAGATTTAGAATTTAGATTGAGTTTTTAACACGAACGGTTTAGAGTTTAGGGTTTAGGGTTTTGAGTTTATGGAATAAACCCAAAACACCAAACCCTAAACCCTAAACTCTAAATCGGGCTAAATTTTATTTCACAAAACATGAAAAAAAAACGTTCATATTCTTCACGAACAATATTATCTTGAATGTTATTTTTGTCGATCGTTTTCCGCCTAAATAATGACATTCATCACGAAGTGTCTCTTCTAAATGTTCATATTTTCGTGTGATCTTGATGCCGGAAAAAAAAAATTCCAAAAAAACGAATTTTTTTTTTTTTGCTTCCCCCTGATTGATTACTTCCCCATTGATCCTGCACCCACCCACCCACCCACACACACACACTCACTCTGAAATACAATACAAGTATTTCCTACCTTCCTTGTTAATTGTAATACATTAATCAGAAGATTTACTTCTGGATTCGGACCAAGCCAAAAACTTTCTACAGGGGCGTCTATACGAAACCGGACAAACAAACACATTAGAAAAATATATAATTTCAAATTAACATAAGGGAAACAGAATTTTTGACTCATTGCCATAAATGTATTGGAAGATGATGAACCTTGCTGGTTAGTAATTCCCATAATACAGGTCCAAAACTGAAAAGATTGATCTCGTGATTGTAGAGCCTGTTTTCATTAACGTCGATACAAAAGAAGTGTAACAACAAAGGCCACACAAATTATTGAAAGAAAACATAAAGTGAAACATGAAAAAGGCTCATATGTATGTACGACATCAAGCAACGAAACATCATTCGCCATGGCTGCAACCCGTGGGTATCCACGCCAAGATACGAATTCGTTTTTTCTCATTGATCAACCCAACCCCCACTTATTCATCATCACTGCCTCTTTTCTATTAAATTTTTATATAGACCTGATACCGGAGTTGTAAGAAGCATCGAACATTTACTTCATTCGTCTACATAAAGAGATGCTACCATGTTAGAGGACTACATCCACATTCCGCAGAGAGACTGCGATGTCCAAAGACGGCAACAAAGCTCCGGTAGACGATCAAAAGCAAGTAATCAGAACCAAATACCAGCAGCCCAAAGAACCTAAGAATCAGCATGGATCTGCATTTGGTACAACAGATGAATATGAATCAACTTTTTCAATATTAACTTGTGCATGAAATTTATTTAACAACATCAAAAAATAGAACATGCATTTCCTTTAAGCTATCAATCAAAATGAAATAAAATCCCTTTAAATATTAACGACAGGCACGGATATAGCTTAGGATTGAGCAGTAGAAATTAAGCTAATTAATCTAATCCGAAGCAACCAACACATCACGAACCTATTCTCACGCCAGTTCCAATTGATTGTAATAATAATAATAATAACAATAATATAATATAGCAATAACAAATGAATTATTGAAAGAAAACATAAATAGAAACACGAAAAAGGCTCAGATGTATGTATGAAATCAAGCAACGGAACATTAGTTTGCCATGGCTGCATCCTACAGGTTACCCCGCCAAGATAAAAAATCATTTTCTCGTTGCTCGACCCAAATCCCACATATTCATCATCACGGCCTCTTTTTAAACCTTCTTTATATAGACCTCATACCGGAGCTGTGAAAAGCATCATACATCTACTTCACTCATCTACAAAAGGAGACGCTACCCTGTCTGAGGACTGCCCCCACATTCTCGGAGAGGCTGCAATGTTCAAAGAAGGCAACGAAACTCCTCGAGAGGTTACACATGTGTTTGGTACAATATCACGACATCAGAAATAACAGCTGAACAAAAATTATTTCAACTACAAACTCAGTTTTAAAATTATATCATTCAAGTAACTACTTCAATGAATTAATACCTCAATATTTCAACCCATAAACTACTGAAAGTGAAACACTACGCTTGATATATAGAAAAACTTACTTTTGAGCAGGAGCAAAAGATTAACCATTGGACTTAACAGAAAATTGAGGCTTCTTTTCAAGTAACGCAGGTTATGGTGAAACCAAATATCAGTTTGGTTTACAAAAGCACCATTTTTAAGTAAAACAACCTTAAGAACACCATTGACTGCAATAACCCATTTCCCACAACGAACATGAATTGTATCAGAGAAACCCCATTCAGTTTGAAAAATTCTGCTATATAAAAAAAGAAACTATCAATCAAAGACAACTACACAATAGCAACAACAGGTATTCACAAAAACAAACAATGGAAATTAAAAAAAAAAAAAAAAAAAAAAAAAAAAAAAAAAAAAGAGGGTACCGTTAAGGACGTCGACGCCACCTGAAAAAGTAAATCCAGAAGCAAAAACCCTAAATATTTTCGTAGACACATGTAAAGTTTACGCGTTGTGAATAATCTGTGTAACAAATCGCCTTCGTAGAAGCAGCGGCGTCGGTTATAATGTGTGGATTTTGATAGAGATGTGAAGAAGGAGGTGGAGAAGCATCTCTGGCGTTGGAGGTGGATAGAAGAAGTAGGTGGAGAAGCATCTGGAGTGAAAAGGAAGGGATTAAATAAAAGGGAAATGACAGAAATACTCTTTTAATAAAGAAGGTTGTGAACAGCTAAAACATGCTTTCAAATGATATATAGTTAATTAATTAATTAATTAATTAATTTATTAATTAATAATTTGTTTATCTTGAAAGGCTTTATGTATTTACACGAATCTTTGACTTCTTTGATCAAAACCTATAATTTTATAGGTTATAATTAGATAATAACTAGTTTGCGAACCCTCGCTTCGCGCCGGGGGTTCAGTTTTCAATGTATTTTATTGCGTTTAGTTTGTAAAATTATTTCGTGGTTAACGATGATGTCGTTGAAGCGCAACTCGAGTTGAACTAAAAGGTATAACCCACGAAAGATTTAAATGTTATTTTAAATTAACAATATATGTGCATCTCCGCGTTTCGCTATGGAATTTTCGACTTTTAAAAATTTAACGCAAAATCAACATGTATGAAAATTACCTCAAATATTTAACGTTTTTTAAAAAGCGTTCGTTTTGCGTATAGTTAGTAACATTGTGTTCCTAAAATTATTTCGAGTTTAACGATGACGTCGGAAAAATTTTAAATCGTTACGAGCGAGAAGATATGACCCGTTAAATATTTGGGTGGAGTTTATTTAAGATTTTTATGAAAATGTTTATTTGACAGTTTACCCCCTATTTGGGGGGTCGTTTTGAATTTATGAAAAAAGTGTAGGGGGTTTTATTGGTATAATGAAAGTTAGTTAAAATTAAAAAAAAAGTGAAATAATAAAAATACACCTGGTTACTATTCACCATTTTTGTCTATTAGATGATGATGATGATGATAATAATAATAATAATAATAATAATAATAATAATAATAATAATAATAATAATAATGAATAGTTATTATATGTGTGGACGATTTATAATGAACGAGAAGTTTTATGGGTAAATTATAAAGTGTGAAAAGTTTGTGTTAAGTTTATAAAAACTATGAAATTAACTATTATAAAGGGGTGTGGTTAAATTATAAAAAATAAAAAGTTTGGGCTAAGTTTGTGGGCGATTTATAATGAAAAAAGAAGTTTTATGGGTGAATTATAAGATGTGAAAAGTTTGGGGTAAATTTATAAAAACTATGAAATTAATTATTGTAAAGGGGTGTGGTTAAATTATAAAAGATAAGAAGTTTGGAGCAAGTTTGTGAAGCATATAAACCTCCCTATTCACTTGGCCCATCTCTTTTAGATATGTAGATATAATTATCTAATTCAACCAACTTTATCCTTATAATATTTTTTTTTAAAATTAAATTTTAAAAACTCTCCCACCTCACACATCACGTGATGAAGGTAAAAAAAGCTCCCAACCTCATTTTTTATTCTTTCATCTTCCAAACCCTAAATCTAAAAAAACCTCCCAACCTCCCGCCCCTTAAATTAAAATGGCCGCCACTTTTTCACCATCCCTCAAAATCGGCGCACCCTTCTACACCACGCCCAGCCGACGCCATATTTCATCTCCTTCACAGATCTAAACTCCGATCACCACGAAACCACCACCATCTCCGTCTCTGGAGCTTCGTTCATAAATAGATCTGACCGGAACGACTACGATGATGATGATTACGACGAGCAAGGCGGTGTGGAAAATGATTTCCCATTGTTCAATCACCGATTTCCAAAGTTAGAGTTTCAGGTAACTTCAAAACGAATCCTCAGTCGATTGAATGCCTCTGGAAATTTGCAGACATGAGTGCAACAACATATGTTAATGTCTCTGGAAATTTGTTTGAACTAGAGAGGTATCTGACCGCGCATTGCGGCGGTAGAGTTTTGACTGTTTAGTGGCTGATTCAGTAAATATGCTGCACGAACAGTTAGTTTAATTTAACAAACCTAAAGGATAGTTAAACCTTATAAATTAGGAAAAAAGAGGACAAAAGTTTACAAACTTAACAGACCTAAGGGATTTAACAAACCTGACAGAGGACAGAAGTTTACAAACACAGCTATCACACGCATAATATAGTTCTAAGACAACAGAAGTTTGCAGACTTAACATAACACAAAACTTACCAAACCTAAGGGATGGTTATACACAGCTATTACACACATAACATAGTTCTAAGGCAACAGAAGTTTACAAAGTTAATATCCATAGTTACATACGGCTAACAAACTTAACATCGGGGATCTTCGTGGCTGAGGTTTAGTCTTTTTTTTTGTGGTGTTTTGTTCAGCTTCCTGGAATAGTGACCTTTTGGTTGAGGTGTTTGGTTGGTGTTCGTTTTGTTTGTTTGGAGTTGGTGGAATAGGTGTTTGAATTGGGCTGTGTTGTGTTTTTTCTTGGCTACTGATTGGTGATGTGATTTGGTTGTATTTTTGGGTGGTTGTTGGGTTTGTTGTTTCGGGTGGTATTTTTCGGGGTAGGATGAATTCTGGTACTCCGTAATCGTTGTCACTAAATTTGAATTGTAGGGTGTGTTTAGTTCCTTGTAATTGACTGATCGGGGGTGGGATTTCTCGTTTGTCGTCATGTCCCATTGTTGTTACCAGGGTTTTGCAATATGTTCCTACCAAGTCGTTTGCAGCATCTGAGAAAAAGGTAAATATCGTTGTTCCTGTTTCGTCAGAGAATGTTGCCTTGAAACAGTAGCTGGTTGGTTAAAAGTTAATTAGTTAGGGTTTCTAATTGGGTATATATATATATATATATAATATCTATTAGATATGTTAATTGTTTACCTGGTGATGTATTCTCCTTTCGTATCATGTTTTCTGCATTATAGGTCAGGTAGGTTTCCTCTAAGTACTTTTCGACATAATGGGCAGCCATAGTAAAACCAATCTTTGTTTGTCAAGATGTATCCAATCGTTCCTTCACGGGTGTACAGTCTTCGATTAAATTATTATATATATGAAGATACCTGAAGGATTTAAGGTATCAGAAGCATCAAATGCAAAACCTAAAGAAATGTATTCGATTAAATTACAAAGATCTTTATATGGGTTAAAACAATCGGGACGTATGTGGTATAACCGATTAAGTGATTACTTGATAAGCAAAGGGTATACAAATAACCTTACTTGCCCTTGTGTTTTCATTAAGAAAACGACATCCGGATATGTGATCATAGCTGTTTATGTTGACGATCTTAACATCATAGGTACAAATAAAGAGATCCATGAAGTCATTCAACTTCTAAAGAAAGCATTTGAAATGAAAGATCTCGAAAAAACCAAGTATTGCCTTGGTTTACAAATTGATCATATGCCTAATGGTTTACTTGTACATCAAACAAAATATACTTAAAAGTTTTTGAAACGTTTCAATATGGACAAGGCAAAACCATTAAGTACTCCTATGGTTGTTAGATCACTCAATGTTGAAGCTGATCCATTTTGTCCCCGTGAAGATCATGAAGATATTCTTGGACCAGAAGTACCATGTCTTAGTTCAATTGGGGCTCTTATGTATCTTACAAATTGTACAAGACATGACATTTCTTTTGCAGTTAATTTGTTGGCAAGGTTCAGCTCTGCTCCTACCAAAAGACACTGGAATGAGATCAAATACATATTTCGATACCTCCGAGGAACTACTGATTTAGGATTATCAAACACATATATTGATCAAACACATACACACATACACACACACACACACACACACACACACACACACACACACACATATATATATATATATATATATATATATATATATATATATATATATATATATATATATATATATATATATATATATATATTGTAGTGACCCGAACTTTTCCATGTTTATATATATTAATTGAGATTGATATTTACATGATTAAATGTTTCCAACATGTTAAGCAATCAAACTTGTTAAGACTTGATTAATTGAAATATGTTTCATATAGACAATTGACCACCCAAGTTGACCGGTGATTCACGAACGTTAAAACTTGTAAAAACTATATGATGACATATATATGGATATATATATATATATAGTTAACATGATACTATGATAAGTAAACATATCATTAAGTATATTAACAATGAACTACATATGTAAAAACAAGACTACTAACTTAATGATTTTTAAACGAGACATATATGTAACGATTATCGTTGTAAAGACATTTAATGTATATATATCATATTAAGAGATATTCATACATGATAATATCATGATAATATAATAATTTAAAATCTCATTTGATATTATAAACATTGGGTTAACAACATTTAACAAGATCGTTAACCTAAATGTTTCAAAACAACACTTACATGTAACGACTAACGATGACTTAACGACTCAGTTAAAATGTATATACATGTAGTGTTTTAATATGTATTTATATACTTTTGAAAGACTTCAATATACTTATCAAAATACTTCTACTTAACAAAAATGCTTACAATTACATCCTCGTTCAGTTTCATCAACAATTCTACTCGTATGCACCCGTATTCGTACTCGTACAATACACAGCTTTTAGATGTATGTACTATTGGTATATACACTCCAATGATAAGCTCTTAGCAGCCCATGTGAGTCACCTAACACATGTGGGAACCATCATTTGGCAACTAGCATGAAATATCTCATAAAATTACAAAAATATGAGTAATCATTCATGACTTATTTACATGAAAACAAAATTACATATCCTTTATATCTAATCCATACACCAATGACCAAAAACACCTACAAACACTTTCATTCTTCAATTTTCTTCATCTAATTGATCTCTCTCAAGTTCTATCTTCAAGTTCTAAGTGTTTTTCATATATTCTACAAGTTCTAGTTACATAAAATCAAGAATACTTTCAAGTTTGCTAGCTCACTTCCAATCTTGTAAGGTGATCATCCAACCTCAAGAAATCTTTGTTTCTTACAGTAGGTTATCATTCTAATACAAGGTAATAATCATATTCAAACTTTGGTTCAATTTCTATAACTATAACAATCTTATTTCAAGTGATGATCTTACTTGAACTTGTTTTCGTGTCATGATTCTGCTTCAAGAACTTCGAGCCATCCAAGGATCCGTTAAAGCTAGATCCATTTTTCTCTTTTCCAGTAGGTTTATCCAAGGAACTTAAGGTAGTAATGATGTTCATAACATCATTCGATTCATATATATAAAGCTATCTTATTCGAAGGTTTAAACTTGTAATCACTAGAACATAGTTTAGTTAATTCTAAACTTGTTCGCAAACAAAAGTTAATCCTTCTAACTTGACTTTTAAAATCAACTAAACACATGTTCTATATCTATATGATATGCTAACTTAATGATTTAAAACCTGGAAACACGAAAAACACCGTAAAACCGGATTTACGCCGTCGTAGTAACACCGCGGGCTGTTTTGGGTTAGTTAATTAAAAACTATGATAAACTTTGATTTAAAAGTTGTTATTCTGAGAAAATGATTTTTATTATGAACATGAAACTATATCCAAAAATTATGGTTAAACTCAAAGTGGAAGTATGTTTTCTAAAATGGTCATCTAGACGTCGTTCTTTCGACTGAAATGACTACCTTTACAAAAATGACTTGTAACTTATTTTTACGACTATAAACCTATACTTTTTCTGTTTAGATTCATAAAATAGAGTTCAATATGAAACCATAGCAATTTGATTAACTCAAAACGGATTTAAAATGAAGAAGTTATGGGTAAAACAAGATTGGATAATTTTTCTCATTTTAGCTACATGAAAATTGGTAACAAATCTATTCCAACCATAACTTAATCAACTTGTATTGTATATTATGTAATCTTGAGATACCATAGACACGTATACAATGTTTCGACCTATCATGTCGACACATCTATATATATTTCGGAACAACCATAGACACTCTATATGTGAATGTTGGAGTTAGCTATACAGGGTTGAGGTTGATTCCAAAATATATATAGTTTGAGTTGTGATCAATACTGAGATACATATACACTGGGTCGTGGATTGATTCAAGATAATAGTTATCGATTTATTTCTGTACATCTAACTGTGGACAACTAGTTGTAGGTTACTAACGAGGACAGCTGACTTAATAAACTTAAAACATCAAAATATATTAAAAGTGTTGTAAATATATTTTGAACATACTTTGATATATATGTATATATTGTTATAGGTTCGTGAATCAACCAGTGGCCAAGTCTTACTTCCCGACGAAGTAAAAATCTGTGAAAGTGAGTTATAGTCCCACTTTTAAAATCTAATATTTTTGGGATGAGAATACATGCAGGTTTTATAAATGATTTACAAAATAGACACAAGTACATGAAACTACATTCTATGGTTGAATTATCGAAATCGAATATGCCCCTTTTTATTAATTCTGGTAATCTAAGAATTAGGGAACAGACACCCTAATTGACGCGAATCCTAAAGATAGATCTATTGGACCTAACAAACCCCATCCAAAGTACCGGATGCTTTAGTACTTCAAAATTTATATCATATCCGAAGGGTGTCCCGGAATGATGGGGATATTCTTATATATGCATCTTGTTAATGTCGGTTACCAGGTGTTTACCATATGAATGATTTTTATCTCTATGTATGGGATGTGTATTGAAATATGAAATCTTGTGGTCTATTATTATGATTTGATAATATATAGGTTAAACCTATAACTCACCAACATTTTTGTTGACGTTTTAAGCATGTTTATTCTCAGGTGATTATTAAGAGCTTCCGCTATCGCATACTTAAATAAGGACGAGATTTGGAGTCCATGCTTGTATGATATTGTGTAAAAACTGCATTCAAGAAACTTATTTCGTTGTAACATATTTGTATTGTAAACCATTATGTAATGGTCGCGTGTAAACAGGATATTTTAGATTATCATTATTTGATAATCTACGTAAAGCTTTTTAAACCTTTATTGATGAAATAAAGGTTATGGTTTGTTTTAAAATGAATGCAGTCTTTGAAAAACGTCTCATATAGAGGTCAAAACCTCGTAACGAAATCAATTAATATGGAACGTTTTTAATCAATAAGAACGGGACATTTCAGTTGGTATCCGAGCGTTGGTCTTAGAGAACCAGAATTTTGCATTAGTGTGTCTTATCGAGTTTGTTAGGATGCATTGGTGAGTCTGGACTTCGACCGTGTTTACTTGAAAAATGATTGCTTAACAAATTTTGTTGGAAACTATATATTTTTAACATGTGAATATTATGTGATATATTAATCTCTTAACGTGTTTGATATTATGTGATAGATGTCTACCTCTAGAACAAGTCCCATTGACTCACCTAATAATAATGAAGAGTCAAATGTAAATTGGAATGATTCGTGGACTGATTCACAAGTTCCCGAACCGGAAGAAGAGTCGGAACCGGAAGAAGAATCGAAACCGGAAGAAGAATCAGAACCGGAAGAAGAAATAGAACCAGTGGGGGAAATAATAAAACGGTTAAGTAGAAGAAAATCCTCAACCAACCGACCAAAGTTAATTATGGTCAATGGTGTTTCCGCCAAGGAAGCAAAGTATTCGGAGGTTTACCAATTCTCCGATGAATCGGATCCCGACAAGGATTCCGATGATGTTATAGAAATTACCCCAACACAATTTAATAAGGCAAAAGAGAACAATAAGGGAAAGGGCATAAAAATAGAGAAATTTGATTCCAACCCCGATGAACTTTATATGTATCGTCAACCCCCGAAGTCCTTAAGTTGTAACAATGACCCGGGAACCTCTAAACCACCAGGTTTTTCTAAACCAATGTGGAAAACGACGGCTCGTATTAGGGGAACATCATATATCCCTAGAAACTTGGCAAAACGAACCAAAACCGAAGAAGAAGAAACAAGCGAGTCGGAATAAGATAGTTGTATTCGTGTGGTGTAATATATGCAATATAGTGTGCTTATGCTTTATGATATATGTAAAAATTGCTTGTATTAATAAGTATTTTTTTATGAATCTAACTCTTGTCTATTTTACAGTATAAAAAC
Organism: Rutidosis leptorrhynchoides; assembly: GCF_046630445.1. NCBI lineage: Eukaryota > Viridiplantae > Streptophyta > Magnoliopsida > Asterales > Asteraceae > Rutidosis > Rutidosis leptorrhynchoides. The sequence continues at coordinate 168,302,781 of NC_092343.1, forward strand.
ACAAAATGGATAGACAACCCAATATTTTAAGAGACCTACCCGGAGACATGATTGATGAAATCTTGTCTAGAGTCGGTCAGAATTCCTCGGCACAACTATTTAAGGCGAGATCAGTTTGTAAGACATTCGAAGAACGTTCCAAGAATGCCTTGGTTTATAAAAGGCTTTCGTTCGAAAGATGGGGGATATCACATTGGGAAATCCATAAGTTACGATGTGTTTACTTTGACGCATATATTGCGGGGAACCCAAATGCTATTTTACGCAACGGGTTAAGAAATTATTTTGACTCAATATATCCGAATATTGGACTTCGTGATTTAGAAAAAGCGGCTAACATGCAACATAAAGAAGCATGCTATGCTTATGGGTTAGTAATGTTCGCTTCTCACCAAAGTGAGAAAAAGAACATCGGACTACAACTATTAAACAAAACGTTCCCACAAGTGACGGAGTCGGTAATTGGGGTAAGAAATGAGGTTTTTAGGTTATTACGAGACTGTTGGTCATTACGCAACCCTCGTCCCTTTGACGACGTTACAACACGCTGTCTTATCAACGACCATAACGGTTATGTTCCACAAGACCAAGGATGGGAAGTAGTCCTAGTAAAACCAGAATGCATGACTTGTTTCTGGACGTATGAATTACGTGTCTTTATTGCCTTTGTGAACGACTTGTGTACTAGCTAGAATTATCTTCACAACTATCTTGTATCAAAGTTATTGTGTGCTATATTTCATGCTTTATGTAAAATAAGCGGTATTGTAAGTTTGTAAAATATTGTATAAAAGTTTGAACGCGAAATATTATTATAATCAGTTTTTCATATAGAATTGTAGTAGTTGAATTGTATATTAGCTACTAAGTATGAACTTAACGGGTAGGTACTACCCGAATTTAAACTTATAAAACGCTAATATGAAGAAAAAGCTTTTATAAATGAGTTCATATTATGCTACGAAATACTATTAACTACTCTTAATATTCTGTATGATTAACTTGTTCTATTTGACTATTTTGAAGGAAATGGCACCGACTACTCGACACACCGTGAATATGAATGAAGAGGAATTCCGTACTTTTCTAGCTTCAAACATAGCCGCAGTACAGGCTGCGCTACATACCAACAATAACCTTGGATCTAGCAGTACAGAAAATCGTGTAGGATGCACCTACAAAGAATTCACTGCCTGCAAACCTTTGGAATTTGACGGAACTGAAGGACCGATCGGATTGAAACGGTGGACCGAGAAGGTCGAATCGGTGTTTGCCATAAGTAAGTGTACTGAAGAGGACAAAGTGAAGTATGCTACGCATACCTTCACAGGTTCTGCGTTAACATGGTGGAATACCTATCTAGAGCAAGTGGGACAAGATGATGCGTACGCACTACCGTGGTCAGCATTCAAGCACTTGATGAACGAGAAGTACCGTCCCAGAACCGAGGTCAATAAGCTCAAGATAGAACTTAGAGGGTTACGAACCCAAGGATTTGATATTACCACGTACGAAAGACGATTCACAGAATTGTGCCTATTGTGTCCGGGAGCGTTCGAAGATGAGGAAGAGAAGATCGACGCGTTTGTGAAAGGATTACCGGAAAGAATCCAAGAAGATATAAGTTCACACGAGCCCGCCTCCATACAACAGGCATGTAGAATGGCTCATAAACTAGTGAACCAGATTGAGGAAAGAATTAAAGAACAGACGGCTGAAGAGGCCAATGTGAAGCAAGTCAAAAGAAAGTGGGAGGAAAACGGTGATAAGAATCACCAATACAACAACAACAGCAATTACAATAATAATCGCAACAATTATCCCAATAATCGCAACATCATTCTCAACTACAACAAACGGCCCAACAACAACAACAACAACAACAACAACAACAACAACAACAACAACAACAACAACAACAACAACAACAACAGCAACTACAACAATCATCCCAACAACAATAACAACCGCAACAACAACAACAATCAGAAGCAGCTATGCCAAAGGTGTGAAAAGTATCACTCGGGGTTCTGCACCAAATTTTGAAACAAGTGTAAAAGAAATGGTCATAGCGCGGCGAAGTGTGAGGTCTACGGACCAGGGGTTAACAGAACGAAAGGAACAAATGGTGTCGGAATGAGTAATGGCGGAGCAAGTAGTGTCGGAGCAAGTTATGCCAATGTAGTTTGTTATAAATGTGGAAAAATGGGCCACATTATTAGAAATTGCCCGAACCAGGAGAACACGAATGGACAAGGCCGCGGAAGAGTTTTCAATATTAATGCGGCAGAGGCACAGGAAGACCCGGAGCTTGTTACGGGTACGTTTCTTATTGACAATAAATCTGCTTACATTTTATTTGATTCGGGTGCGGATAGAAGCTATATGAGTAGAGATTTTTGTGCTAAATTAAGTTGTCCATTGACGCCGTTGGATAGTAAATTTTTACTCGAATTAGCAAACGGTAAATTAATTTCAGCAGATAATATATGCCGGAATCGAGAAATTAAACTGGGTAGCGAAATATTTAAGATTGATTTGATACCAGTAGAGTTAGGGAGTTTTGATGTAATAGTTGGCATGGACTGGCTGAAGAAGGTGAAAGCAGAGATCGTATGTTATAAAAATGCAATTCGCATTGTACGAGAAGAAGGAGAACCCTTAATGGTGTACGGAGAAAAGGGCAACATGAAGGTACATCTTATTAGTAATTTGAAGGCACAAAAACCAATAAGAAAAGGTTGCTATGCTGTTCTAGCACACGTCGAGAAAGTACAAACTGAAGAAAAGAGCATCAATGATGTTCCCGTCGCAAAAGAATTTTCCGATGTATTTCCGAAAGAATTACCGGGATTACCCCCATATCGATCCGTTGAATTTCAAATAGATCTTGTACCAGGAGCTGCACCAATAGCTCGTGCTCCTTACAGACTCTCACCCAGCGAGATGAAAGAACTGCAAAGCCAACTGCAAGAACTATTAGAACGTGGTTTCATTCGACCAAGCACATCACCATGGGGAGCTCCTGTTTTGTTTGTCAAGAAGAAGGATGGTACATTTAGGTTGTGTATTGACTACAGAGAGTTGAACAAACTTACCATCAAAAACCGTTATCCACTGCCGAGAATTGACGACTTATGTGACGACCCGAAGATTTTCGACCAAATTTAAACTTAATCTTTATATAGTTTCGACACGATAAGCAAAGTCTATAATATTGAGTCTCAAAATTTTGAACTATTTCATAAATTCAATTGACCTTCGACCATTCCCGACGATTCACGAACAACTATTTGTAAATAGATATGTGTGTATATATATAAAAAAATAATGACTGGAAGTATAATTTGAAATATTGAATGTTATTGTTATGAAATATGATATTATGATAATCACTATTTAAAACATATCTATATATACATAAAAGTATATAAAAAATAATAATAATAAATATTAAATGATTGTAATACTCGTTTGATGTTTCGATTGATATTAAGCAAGTTAAATTCAAACTTATATGATTTTAGAAATAAACGGTGACCCGAAAATGAGTGAAATAAATTATTGGCTTATTAAAAATATATTTAGAATCTATTTGATTAATTTTAAAAATATTTATTTTTGAGTTGGGATCGAGCTCGAATGACAGGTCAATTTTTATGATCGATATTAAACAAGTTTAAACTCGAATTTATGAAAAGATTAAAAATTAAACGTTGGTCCATAATTACGTTTTATCAATTCTAAGTTTGCTAAAAGCAAAATATATTTAAATACCTCGAGCTAAGTTTTAATACTCCGTACCTATCACTTGGAATTAAAAAATAAAATAAAATAAAATATGGACGAACCTTTTTAATCAGGTTTCAAACAATAAATGAGCGAAATAATTAAATGTACTTAATCTAAAAACATGAAATTTTTCGAAATTTTTTTATGTTAAACTGTTTAGCACAAGAGCACGGAATAATATCCTATTATATATGTCGACACATAGATATCCAAACTTAAGACTGGTGATTGTTAATACACGTTTTTTTTATTTAAATTATTATTATTATTATTATTAAATATTAAAAGTATTATTATTATTTATATATTTATTAATTATTAATATTAATTAAATATATATTATAAAGTTAGATAAAGTATACAAAAATTGGTTTTGCATCACTATCTGCATTTTTGTTTGATTCCTCCTGTCTAGAGTTTGTTACACTTACCCATCGAACTTTTAAATTTCTATTTCTTGTAGTATGTAACTAATAGAGATAGATATTTATATATGCAGAGAGATATAGATATAAATGCACAACCATCTTCACCTTCTCCACACTTTCATCCCGAAACCACCTCTCTCTCCCTCAATGCCTTTTGTGTTCTTCTTCTTCTCCTAAGACAATCGATCACCATTGACCTCCACACCACAACCGCCATGTTCGATCACCCTTGAACGACAAGTGTTATCACTAAGATCTTCAATTATCATCCAACTATTTCCTTTGCTTCCTTTCTATTTTCCTTTTATGAGATTTAAACAACTGCATCCTCATCAAACAACATAACAAACACCATGACAACTATCACCATCTTTCATCATTTTTCTCTCCCTTCATCTTTGTTGACTCACCATAAACTGCCAACCTCATGTCTTATCTCGAAGATCAAATAACCTAAAACCACCATCCTCATTACTTAATCGATATAAAACCCAACTCAACATCCTTATTTTTCATCATTTACAACCACCCTAAAACCCATTTAGTTACCATAATAATACACCACCTCTCAAACCCACTTCATCTTTTTGAAACCGCCACCCAAAACAACTACCACCCTACAAACTTTCAAAATACCCTTTACAATTGTTGTTGCTATTCAGTCCGAGTACCACCGTAGGTACCCATCAAACAGCCATCGTAACCTCACCATCACCAGTGTTAAACACCTATAACTTATTGTTGTTTACGGATCATACTTCTGATTTCCGTTCAAAAAAAAAAACGCCAATTAAAACCCACCTGCAACTTGCAACAACTACTGTTACACGCATGTAAATTCTACCTTCTATTTTTTTGTTTGAATCCCTCAACAAACAACCTGTTATACCATTATGTTTTCCTGTTTTCGGGTTCTGTTAAAAATGACGAAAGAAATGAAGTAGGTTGATGGCAAAGATGATAATGGTATTAGCTATTATGATGATGATGATGGGTTGTAAAGTAAAAAAAAAAAAAGCAAGGTGTTTGAAGTGTCTGCTGAACCCCACCACTACATTCCATCGAGATTATTTAACAAATAAATGGGTAATGAAATCAGGTAGTCTAATAGGTTAAATATAATTAAGATCCATGTAATTCAGAAAAGTAGAAATGGCAGAGTGGTTAAAGGTGTTGTCTGGGGAGCCAAAGGTCCTGAGTTCGAATCCAGGCTGCGATGTTTTAGTATTTATTTTTCCTAATAACTATACAAGTTGGGCCGAGATCCAATACTAAATTTCAGATGGGCCGTGTGATAAATTCCAGTTGGGCCGAGTACTAAATTATTGTTGGGCCGAAATATATGGGCCGAGAGAAGTTGGGGCCATATGAGTTATAAAAAAATATAGATGGGGTTATAATTCAGAAAAAGAGTGACAGTGAAATGGTTAGGCGTCTTAGGTATAAGCGAGAGGTCTTGAGTTCGAGCCTTGTCTGAGGCATTTTTTTTTGGGAAAAGCTTCAAAGGTAGTTATTATTATTATTATTATTATAATCATTATTATTATTATTATTATTATTATTATTATTATTATTATTATTATTATTATTATTATTATTATTATTATTATTATTATTATTATTATTATTATTATTATTATTATTATTATTATTATTATTATTATTATTATTATTATTATGCTAAGTATTGTTAACATTAATATTATGATTATTATTAACATAAATACAATTTTTATTATTATTGTTATTATTAACATAAGTACCATTTTTTTTAACAATATCTATATTATTATTAGTATTATCAATATCAAGAAAGTTATTATTATTAGTAAATTATTATTCTCAATACTATCATATTTTCTTAACAAATAAATATTTTGTATCTAAAATATACTTATTACATATACTATAATAATAGTAACAGTTTATATACCTATATATCAAACATATTAACATTATGTATATAAATACTTATATGTAACAAACTAATGATTTTTAAATATAATATTAATCATATATGTATGTATAGATATATCAATATAACTAAATATATAGATATTAATCATTTAGGTATATATACAACATAAAAATATATAACATATAATTTAAAATATAATATAAGTATTTATTTTAATAGAATTTAGTATAAATTATATATAACTAAAAATATAAACAAAAAATTAATACATTATAATAAAGGAATTTATGTGAATCCAATATGTGTATTAATATATATACAAATGATATAGGTTCGTGAATCCGAGGCCAACCCTGCGTCGTTCAATATAGTTATATGTATTTTTACTACAAAATACAGTATGTTGAGTTTCATTTGCTCCCTTTTACTCATTACATTTATGGGCTGAGAATACATGCAATGCTTTAATAACTGTTTTACAATATTTATATGCGTGAGTTTCATTTGCTCCCTTTTACTCAATACATTTTTGGGCTGAGAATACATGCAATGCTTTAATAACTGTTTTACAATATTTATATGCGTGAGTTTCATTTGCTCCCTTTTACTCATTACATTTTTTGGGCTGAGAATACATGCAATGCTTTAATAACTGTTTTACAATATTTATATGCGTGAGTTTCATTTGCTCCCTTTTACTCTTTACATTTTTGGGACTGAGAATACATGCGCTTTTTTTACAACTACTTTATTAAATGCTTTAGAAATATATTTTGAACTGCGAATACATGAAATGTTTTTATAAATGTTTGACGAGATAGACACAAGCAAAACATTCCTCGAATGAATTATTATGTAGACAGAAGTTCTGCGGATTATTATTGAGACATGATAATTGCCACCATTGAATTATGTGGACATGATAATTGCCACCATTGAATTATGTGGACATGATAATTGCCACCAATTGAAGTGAAAGTTATGTATCGAGAGAATAATTTTTACACACAGGTTATGTGTATTAGTTTTTGTGCACGAGATATGTGTATGGTTACTAAGATTTATGAAAAAAGAATTTTGTACACGAGAGAGGTGTACTTTATTTAAAAGATATCGCATGTACATTACATGTGGGTATAGGATTCGGGCCCATTTGTACCATGCAGCATTTAAATCTTGTGGTCTATCAAAATGATGAATTTTATTATTTTATGATAAACCTATGAACTCACCAACCTTTTGGTTGACACTTGAAAGCATGTTTATTCTCAGGTATAAAAGAAACATTCCGCTGTGCATTTGCTCATTTTAAAGAAAGTATTTGGAGTCGATCATCGCAATGGAACCAGTTGTTGGTGACTTCGTCCAGATGGATTAGACGGGTCCTTTCAGTTGGTATCAGAGCGGTGGTCTTAGCGAACCAGGTCTTACTTTAGTGTGTCCAACTGATAAGTCGTTAGGATGCATTAGTGAGTCTGGACTTCGACCGTGTCTGCATGTCAAAAGTTTTGCTTATTATTTAGTGTCAAAAAAATTAATTGCTCATCATCCTTAAAGTCTAGACACGTCTTACTGCCCCTATTACATAGACAGTGTATAGATAAATTCATATCTTAGCGTATCTGTTATTGTTACCTTTGCCTGACAGCTTCCGTAGATTCCTCCGTAACTTATGGGATTTTAGTATTATATATGCATATGTAAATTATGTATTGCAGGGTACTAATATACATCCTATAATCTATTTCTTATCGAAAAATCCTTCGTCTGATCGTACGAGGTGAATCCCTCAACTAGTTCGAGTTCCTCAGATTTCGATAACTATTCCGATAGTTATTCCGACAGCTATTCCGACATGAATAATTACCTAAGCTCTGAAAGCGGTGTCACCAGAATGAATCAATCGATCAGTCATCCCCAATTCATCTGATGGGTTCATAGTCGACTTAATCAATGGAGACTCAAAGAAGGCGATTCCTTCCACCAACCAAATTCACCTCTTGACAATAAACCTGAAGCGTTTACCGGCGAACCTGTTCGAGACATCATTTTCTCTCATTTCCAGAGTATCTCATCACGATCATTTACTATCTCAAATTCAAAACCTCTTTCATCCACTCGTTCCGACTGACAGTCATCCAGGAGTAATAGCAAAAGTCAACGAGCTTCGCGCCCGAGTTGTAGCCTTGGAAAATATGGTGCAAAACGTACCAGCTTCAGCAACATCACCAGCACCAACAGTACCACCAACATCAACATCAGTACCACCAACATCAACATTAAGTACCACCAACAACCCAAGTTTCAACATCACATGCCTCAACATCTCAATCTATACCTCGAGCATAATCATCGTTCTACATGACGTTCTACATCATCTATCTTCGTTCGACATGACGATTATGTAATCTCTAATGTTTTAGAAATTATATATTCTTGTTCTAACGGTAAATCAAATGAGTTTAATATCATATTAACTCATTAAATCGATGATTACGTCTGAAGAAAATATATATGTATATATATTTTCATAAAGATTGTAATTAAAAAGTCTTTCGTACAAACAGTTAATGGTGAAAATATTTTAACGGGTACGTAATACCCGAGGAATATCTAGATTTCACGTTAATAGTTAATGGTGAAAATATTTTAACGGGTAGGTAATACCCGAAGAATATTTAGATTTCACGTTAATAAGTTACACTGTACATTCTTCTAATCTGATTCAACAGTCATTTACTATCCTACTTACATCCACAAGATATACGTATCCGTTCACCAAAGAATAACTATTTTCATTCAAATTCAATTTCATATTTGGATTTCGATTTACCAGAATCCAACAAGTGTCATAATGAAGAAATAATGGACACAATAAAAATTGATTAGAAACAGACTAATTAACAATATGAAATTTTGTTAAAAAAACCACGCTAACAAGATCCTAGCTAACTGTTCCTAGTTAACTGTTAATTCTGTATTACATTTTATTTTATCGCAATTTACTTATTGCAATTTAATTATCGCAATTTATTTATCGCAGTTTATTTATCGCAATTTATATTCTCGCAATTTTATTTATCGTCATTTAATTTCTGTTATTTACTTTACGCATTTTATTTATCATTATTTAATTTCTGTATTTATTTTACGCACTTTAAATATCGAGACACGTATACAAGGTTTTGACATATCATATCGACGCATATATATATATATATTATTTGGAATAACCATAGACACTCTATATGCAGTAATGATTAAGTTCTCTATACAGGGTTGAGGTTGATTCTACAATAATGTATATACTTTGAGTTGTGATCGAGTCTGAGACATGTACACGGGTCATGATACGTATTAATTCGAATATTATATATATAATTATATATGAATTATTGAATTGCTAACTGTGGACTATCAACTGAGGACTATCAACATTGGACAATTAAAATGAATTAAAATATTAATTATAACATATGAAACTAAACAATTTTTCAAGTTTGCCACTTGATTTCATCTTAAACCTCATTTGTATCTTGACGATTACAATCTGCATTCAAACCTTTCGTAATTCTTGAAAACACCTCAATCGAGAGGATGAACCAACCGCACTTCATCTACGTAAGAAGAGATTGATGTATATAGTTATGCACTTGAAAACTCTTGGAACCTGAGTAAACGTTTAACACGTATCTGTGCTAATTTCTTTAATATTATTATTACCCAAAATAACTTGGTAATTCCTTTTAAAGTAGCAAATTTTGTCACAGCTCCAGCAAGTCAACTTCGACTTTTCATTCGAAACAACCTTATTAACACCTTAATTTATATGCATGCTCTTTTATTGTTATCAGAGAATCTTTTATATTCCACCATATTACCAACAGATGTACCAGCAACCTCGTCACTCCTTGATTTAAATCTCTCCGACAAATCACTATATTTATCTATTGAAGTCTCATCATGTACTCATTCGCATCTTGTAACAAGAATTACCATACCAAATACCGGAAATCAGCAAATCTGCATTGTGAGCCTCGCAACGTTTCTACATCAACAGTTGTATGTATCCATATAACATTTATCTCTTAGAACTATGATCTTCCATTCTGAAATTCTGAAAAGCACCCAGTCTGCGAATTAATGCTCTGAATTTTGAAAAGTTGAATGAAGCAACAAAAACTGTAAACGACCTCAACAGCCAAAAGTTAATGATAAAGAATTGTATGTTGGCAAAGCTCAGAAAAAGTTTGAAACTGAAAAACTGATTGAGCAAACTACAAAGGAGTCTCTGAACAAATCACAAGGACTAAACTTGTACATTAAGAATTCTGATGATTCTGTTTCTAATGAAATCTTTAGCGAATACGTTGCTTCTGACTCCAAACTCTTGCGGACAAATTTTCTTCACCATCCTTCGATATTAGAAATTCCAAGATATCATCGTGCCTTTCATTATAAATATCCTCCATATTTCTGAAGATATTTTTATAACTATTCTTATCTGAAATCATTAATATCTTCATGCTATCAGTGTTACATCATATAGAAACTGTTAGTTTCTATATTCTGTAAACTTTTAAGATTAAAATATGAATGTTATTGAAGAAATGTTGGGAACTGATGCATGAGTTAGTATAATATATTGACACTTGATCAACGTGATTATATTACAGTAAGTCATGCTGAGTTTCTAATGGAACGTGATGATTCACAGATCATAACGTCATCATGTGCCATGTTACACAACTCCTTCATTCTGCTTAATCTCTAAACGTATCAAGAAATTATATTCTTGATAGTTCCATTCTCAGTGATTCTGGTAATTTAATCAATCAAGATCGTGCTATCACAATCTCACTTAGAACCTTAAGTATGTTCAGTCGAAAATCCATACCTATGAATTCTGGACAATTATTCGCTTGACTGAAAGTCGAGAAGTGAAAACAAAAGCATGGAGCCCCGAAATATAAAGGAGTATACAAAGCCCAATAACAGCACAGGAATTACAACCCGTGTATGTTAATGTTTATCGTAACATAAAGACACGGGAGAATTAAAAACACTATAACCCCAAGAGCGAAGTAGAAGAAAACAGATTCCTCCGGTGGGAGTTGGAAGAGGAGAATGAATGTTGCGATAGTCAGAATAAGAACAATGATTAGAAATGGATTAAGCATTTTCACAATCCTTGGAAATGTAAATCAAGGAAAGAAAATATAGAAGTGGTGAAAATAATGGAACGGTAGAGGTAAATTTATAATAAGAGTATCCGACATAGCAATCGAGGCAGATATCCGCATTTAATTTAAGAGATCTTAATTACCTTATTCAACGAAGAATCAGATCTTTTAGATTTCGAAGATTTTCTTTAAATCCCTGAAATTCCGGAAATCCACCGTGACTATGTCAAAAAGTTAAAGCTCTATCTCAATCTTTGTAACAGCTTCACTCGTACGCTTTACATAATCAAATCGTTTTATCTATATTACTCAATAATGATAAAACTCTATTTATCAACTCATATTCTTCACGAAAACATTCTTATTGTTAACCATGACGGCCTCACTCAAATTTCGGGACGAAATTTCTTTAACGGGTAGGTACTGTGACGACCCGAAGATTTTGGACCAAATTTAAACTTAATCTTTATATAGTTTCGACACGATAAGCAAAGTCTATAATATTGAGTCTCAAAATTTTGAACTATTTCATAAATTCAATTGACCTTCGACCATTCCCGACGATTCACGAACAACTATTTGTAAATAGATATGTGTGTATATATATAAAAAAATAATGACTGGAAGTATAATTTGAAATATTGAATGTTGTTGTTATGAAATATGATATTATGATAATCACTATTTAAAACATATCTATATATACATAAAAGTATATAAAAAATAATAATAATAAATATTAAATGATTGTAATACTCGTTTGATGTTTCGATTGATATTAAGCAAGTTAAATTCAAACTTATATGATTTTAGAAATAAACGGTGACCCGAAAATGAGTGAAATAAATTATTGGCTTATTAAAAATATATTTAGAATCTATTTGATTAATTTTAAAAATATTTATTTTTGAGTTGGGATCGAGCTCGAATGACAGGTCAATTTTTATGATCGATATTAAACAAGTTTAAACTCGAATTTATGAAAAGATTAAAAATTAAACGTTGGTCCATAATTACATTTTATCAATTCTAAGTTTGCTAAAAGCAAAATATATTTAAATACCTCGAGCTAAGTTTTAATACTCCGTACCTATCACTTGGAATTAAAAAATAAAATAAAATAAAATATGGACGAACCTTTTTAATCAGGTTTTAAACAATAAATGAGCGAAATAATTAAATGTACTTAATCTAAAAACATGAAATTTTTCGGAAAATTTTTATGTTAAACTGTTTAGCACAAGAGCACGGAATAATATCCTATTATATATGTCGACACATAGATATCCAAACTTAAGACTGGTGATTGTTAATACACGTTTTTTTTATTTAAATTATTATTATTATTATTAAATATTAAAAGTATTATTATTATTTATATATTTATTAATTATTAATATTAATTAAATATATATTATAAAGTTAGATAAAGTATACGAAAATTGGTTTTGCATCACTATCTGCATTTTTGTTTGATTCCTCCTGTCTAGAGTTTGTTACACTTACCCATCGAACTTTTAAATTTCTGTTTCTTGTAGTATGTAACTAATAGAGATAGATATTTATATATGCAGAGAGATATAGATATAAATGCACAACCATCTTCACCTTCTCCACACTTTCATCCCGAAACCACCTCTCTCTCCCTCAATGCCTTTTGTGTTCTTCTTCTTCTCCTAAGACAATCGATCACCATTGACCTCCACACCACAACCGCCATGTTCGATCACCCTTGAATGACAAGTGTTATCACCAAGATCTTCAATTATCATCCAACTATTTCCTTTGCTTCCTTTCTATTTTCCTTTTATGAGATTTAAACAACTGCATCCTCATGAAACAACATAACAAACACCATGACAACTATCACCATCTTTCATCATTTTTCTCTCCCTTCATCTTCGTTGACTCACCATAAACTGCCAACCTCATGTCTTATCTCGAAGATCAAATAACCTAAAACCACCATCCTCATTACTTAATCGATATAAAACCCAACTCAACATCCTTATTTTTCATCATTTACAACCACCCTAAAACCCATTTAGTTACCATAATAATACACCACCTCTCAAACCCACTTCATCTTTTTGAAACCGCCACCCAAAACGACTACCACCCTACAAACTTTCAAAATACCCTTTACAATTGTTGTTGCTATTCAGTCCGAGTACCACCGTAGGTACCCATCAAACAGCCATCGTAACCTCACCATCACCAGTGTTAAACACCTATAACTTATTGTTGTTTACGGATCATACTTCTGATTTCCGTTCAAAAAAAAAATGCCAATTAAAACCCACCTGCAACTTGCAACAACTACTGTTACGCGCATGTAAATTCTACCTTCTGTTTTTTTGTTTGAATCCCTCAACAAACAACCTGTTATACCATTATGTTTTCCTGTTTTCGGGTTCTGTTAAAAATGACGAAAGAAATGAAGTAGGTTGATGGCAAAGATGATAATGGTATTAGCTATTATGATGATGATGATGGGTTGTAAAGTAAAAAAAAAAAAAAAAAAAAAAGCAAGGTGTTTGAAGTGTCTGCTGAACCCCACCACTACATTCCATCGAGATTATTTAACAAATAAATGGGTAATGAAATCAGGTAGTCTAATAGGTTAAATATAATTAAGATCCATGTAATTCAGAAAAGTAGAAATGGCAGAGTGGTTAAAGGTGTTGTCTGGGGAGCCAAAGGTCCTAAGTTCGAATCCAGGCTGCGATGTTTTAGTATTTATTTTTCCTAATAACTATACAAGTTGGGCCGAGATCCAATACTAAATTTCAGATGGGCCGTGTGATAAATTCCAGTTGGGCCGAGTACTAAATTATTGTTGGGCCGAAATATATGGGCCGAGAGAAGTTGGGGCCATATGAGTTATAAAAAAATATAGATGGGGTTATAATTCAGAAAAAGAGTGACAGTGAAATGGTTAGGCGTCTTAGGTATAAGCGAGAGGTCTTGAGTTCGAGCCTTGTCTGAGGCATTTTTTTTGGGAAAAGCTTCAAAGGTAGTTATTATTATTATTATTATTATTATTATTATTATTATTATTATTATTATTATTATTATTATTATTATTATTATTATTATTATTATTATTATTATTATGCTAAGTATTGTTAACATTAATATTATGATTATTATTAACATAAATACAATTTTTATTATTATTGTTATTATTAACATAAGTACCATTTTTTTTTAACAATATCTATATTATTATTAGTATTATCAATATCAAGAAAGTTATTATTATTAGTAAATTATTATTCTCAATACTATCATATTTTCTTAACAAATAAATATTTTGTATCTAAAATATACTTATTACATATACTATAATAATAGTAACAGTTTATATACCTATATATCAAACATATTAACATTATGTATATAAATACTTATATGTAACAAACTAATGATTTTTAAATATAATATTAATCATATATGTATAGATATATCAATATAACTAAATATATAGATATTAATCATTTAGGTATATATACAACATAAAAATATATAACATATAATTTAAAATATAATATAAGTATTTATTTTAATAGAATTTAGTATAAATTATATATAACTAAAAATATAAACAAAAAATTAATACATTATAATAAAGGAATTTATGTGAATCCAATATGTGTATTAATATATATACAAATGATATAGGTTCGTGAATCCGAGGCCAACCCTGCGTCGTTCAATATAGTTATATGTATTTTTACTACAAAATAGAGTATGGTGAGTTTCATTTGCTCCCTTTTACTCATTACATTTTTGGGCTGAGAATACATGCAATTCTTTAATAACTGTTTTACAATATTTATATGCGTGAGTTTCATTTGCACCCTTTTACTCATTACATTTTTGGGCTGAGAATACATGCAATGCTTTAATAAATGTTTTACAATATTTATATGCGTGAGTTTCATTTGCTCCCTTTTACTCATTACATTTTTGGGCTGAGAATACATGCAATGCTTTAATAACTGTTTTACAATATTTATATGCGTGAGTTTCATTTGCTCCCTTTTACTCTTTACATTTTTGGGACTGAGAATACATGCGCTGTTTTTACAACTACTTTATTAAATGCTTTAGAAATATATTTTGAACTGCGAATACATGAAATGTTTTTATAAATGTTTGACGAGATAGACACAAGCAAAACATTCCTCGAATGAATTATTATGCAGACAGAAGTTCTGCGGATTATTATTGAGACATGATAATTGCCACCATTGAATTATGTGGACATGATAATTGCCACCATTGAATTATGTGGACATGATAATTGCCACCAATTGAAGTGAAAGTTATGTATCCAGAGAATGATTTTTACACACAGGTTATGTGTATTAGTTTTTGTGCACGAGATATGTGTATGGTTACTAAGATTTATGAAAAAAGGATTTTGTACACGAGAGAGGTGTACTTTATTTAAAAGATATCGCATGTACATTACATGTGGGTATAGGATTCGGGCCCATTTATACCATGCAACATTTAAATCTTGTGGTCTATCAAAATGATGAATTTTATTATTTTATGATAAACCTATGAACTCACCAACCTTTTGGTTGACACTTGAAAGCATGTTTATTCTCAGGTATAAAAGAAACATTCCGCTGTGCATTTGCTCATTTTAAAGACAGTATTTGGAGTCGATCATCGCAATGGAACCAGTTGTTGGTGACTTCGTCCAGATGGATTAGACGGGTCCTTTCAACTTATTTGATCAACTACAAGGCTCGTCGGTTTATTCGAAGATTGATTTACGTTCTGGATATCATCAAATGCGAGTAAAGGAGGATGATATTTCAAAACCTGCTTTTAGGACGCGTTATGGTCATTACGAGTTTATGGTTATGCCGTTTGGATTGACTAACGCACCAGCTGTGTTCATGGACCTTATGAACCGAGTGTGTGGGTCATATCTTGACAAGTTTGTCATTGTTTTCATCGATGACATACTTATTTATTCAAAGAATGATCAAGAGCACGAAGAACATTTGAGAAAAGTGCTAGATGTATTGAGGAAAGAAAAACTGTACGCTAAGTTTTCAAAGTGTGCATTTTAGTTGGAAGAAGTTCAATTCCTCGGTCACATAGTGAACAAAGAAGGTATCCAGGTGGACCCGGCAAAGATCGAAACCGTTGAAAAGTGGGAAACCCCGAAAACTCCGAAACACATACGCCAGTTTTTAGGACTAGCTGGTTACTACAGAAGGTTCATCCAAGACTTTTCCAGAATAGCAAAACCCTTGACTACATTAACGCATAAAGGGAAGAAATTTGAATGGAAGGATGAACAAGAGAAAGCGTTTCAGTTTTTGAAGAAAAAGCTAACTACGGCACCTATATTGTCATTCCCTTCATCAAAGCAAGGTCTTGGTTGTGTATTAATGCAACGAACGAAGGTGATTGCTTATGCGTCTAGACAATTGAAGATTCACGAACAAAATTATACGACGCATGATTTGGAATTAGGCGCGGTTGTTTTTGCATTAAAGACTTGGAGGCACTACTTATATGGGGTCAAAAGTATTATATATACCGACCACAAAAGTCTTCAACACATATTTAATCAGAAACAACTGAATATGAGGCAGCGTAGGTGGATTGAATTGTTGAATGATTACGACTTTGTGATTCGTTATCACCCGGGGAAGGCAAATGTGGTAGCCAACGCCTTGAGCAGGAAGGACAGAGAACCCATTCGAGTAAAATCTATGAATATAATGATTCACAATAACCTTACTACTCAAATAAAGGAGGCGCAACAAGGAGTTTTAAAAGAGGGAAATTTAAAGGATGAAATACCCAAAGGATCGGAGAAGCATCTTAATATTCGGGAAGACGGAACCCGGTATAGGGCTGAAAGGATTTGGGTACCAAAATTTGGAGATATGAGAGAAATGGTACTTAGAGAAGCTCATAAAACCAGATACTCAATACATCCTGGAAAGGGGAAGATGTACAAGGATTTCAAGAAACATTTTTGGTGGCCAGGTATGAAAGCCGATGTTGCTAAATACGTAGGAGAATGTTTGACGTGTTCTAAGGTCAAAGCTGAGCATCAGAAACCATCAGGTCTACTTCAACAACCCGAAATCCCAGAATGGAAATGGGAAAACATTACCATGGATTTCATCACTAAATTGCCAAGGACTGCAAGTGGTTTTGATACTATTTGGGTAATAGTTGATCGTCTCACCAAGTCAGCACACTTCCTGCCAATAAGAGAAGATGACAAGATGGAGAAGTTAGCATGACTGTATTTGAAGGAAGTCGTCTCCAGACATGGAATACCAATCTCTATTATCTCTGATAGGGATGGTAGATTTATTTCAAGATTCTGGCAGACATTACAGCAAGCATTGGGAACTCGTCTAGACATGAGTACTGCCTATCATCCACAAACTGATGGGCAGAGCGAAAGGATGATACAAACGCTTGAAGACATGCTACGAGCTTGTGTTATTGATTTCGGAAACAGTTGGGATCGACATCTACCATTAGCAGAATTTTCCTACAACAACAGCTACCATTCAAGCATTGAGATGGCGCCGTTTGAAGCACTTTATGGTAGAAAGTGCAGGTCTCCAATTTTTTGGAGTGAAGTGGGGGATAGACAGATTACGGGTCCGGAGATAATACAAGAAACTACCGAGAAAATCATCCAAATTCAACAAAGATTGAAAACCGCCCAGAGTCGACAAAAGAGCTACGCGGACAGTAAAAGAAAAGATATAGAGTTTGAAATTGGAGAAATGGTCATGCTTAAGGTTTCACCTTGGAAAGGCGTTGTTCGATTTGGTAAACGGGGGAAACTAAATCCAAGGTACATTGGACCATTCAAGATTATAGATCGTGTCGGACCAGTAGCTTACCAACTGGAGCTACCTCAACAACTCGCAGCTGTACATAACACTTTCCACGTCTCGAATTTGAAGAAATATTTTGCTAAAGAAGATCTCACTATTCCATTAGACGAAATCCAAATCAACGAAAAACTTCAATTCATCGAAAAACCCGTCGAAATAATGGATCGTGAGGTTAAAAGACTTAAGCAAAACAAGATACCAATTGTTAAGGTTCGATAGAATGCTTAGAGGACCCGAGTTCACATGGGAATGAGAAGATCAGATGAAGAAGAAATACCCGCACTTATTTCCAGAAGATACGTCAACACCTCCAACTGCTTAAAATTTTGGGACGAAATTTATTTAACGGGTAGGTACTGTAGTGACCCGAACTTTTCCATGTTTATATATATATTAAATGAAATTGTTATTTACATGATTAAGTGTTTCCAACATGTTAAGCAATCAAACTTGTTAAGACTTGATTAATTGAAATAGGTTTCATATAGACAACTGACCACCCAAGTTGACCGGTGATTCACGAATGTTAAAACTTGTAAAAACTATACGATGACATATATATGGTTATATATATAGTTAACATGATTTTATTATAAGTATGTATCTCATTAGGTATTTTAACAATGAGTTATATACATAAAAATGAGACTATTAATTTAAGAAACTCGAAAACGATATATATAACGATTATCGTTATAACAACGTCTTACTAGGTACATATGAATCATATTAAGATATTGATACACTTGGTTAATTATGTTAAATGATAATTAAATATATTATTAAGTGTATTAATAATGAAATACATATGTAAAAATAAGACTACTAACTTAATGATTTCGAAACGAGACATATATGTAACGATTATCGTTGTAACAACATTTAACTGTATATATATCATACTAAGATATATTATATATCATAATATCATGATAATATAACAATTTAACATCTCATTTGTTATAATAAATAATGGGTTAACAACATTCAACAAGATCGTTAACCTAAAGGTTTCAAAACAACATTTACATGTAACGACTAACGATGACTTAACGACTCAGTTAAAATGTATATACATGTAGTGTTTTAATATGTATTCATACACTTTTGAAAGACTTCAAGACACTTATCAAAATACTTCTACTTAACAAAAATGCTTACAATTACATCCTCGTTCAGTTTCATCATCAATTCTACTCGTATGCACCCGTATTCGTACTCGTACAATACACAGCTTTTAGATGTATGTACTATTGGTATATACACTCCAATGATCAGCTCTAAGTAGCCCATGTGAGTCACCTAATACATGTGGGAACCATCATTTGGAAACTAGCATGAAATATCTCATAAAATTACAAAAATATGAGTAATCATTCATGACTTATTTACATGAAAACAAAATTACATATCCTTTATATCTAATCCATACACCAACGACCAAAAACACCTACAAACACTTTCATTCTTCAATTTTCTTCATCTAATTGATCTCTCTCAAGTTCTATCTTCAAGTTCTAAGTGTTCTTCATAAATTCCAAAAGTTCTAGTTTCATAAAATCAAGAATACTTTCAAGTTTGCTAGCTCACTTCCAATCTTGTAAGGTGATCATCCAACCTCAAGAAATCTTTGTTTCTTACAGTAGGTTATCATTCTAATACAAGGTAATAATCATATTCAAACTTTGGTTCAATTTCTATAACTATAACAATCTTATTTCAAGTGATGATCTTACTTGAACTTGTTTTCGTGTCATGATTCTGCTTCAAGAACTTTCAAGCCATCCAAGGATCCTTTGAAGCTAGATCTATTTTTCTCATTTCCAGTAGGTTTATCCAAGGAACTTGAGGTAGTAATGATGTTCATAACATCATTCTATTCATACATATAAAGCTATCTTATTCGAAGGTTTAAACTTGTAATCACTAGAACATAGTTTAGTTAATTCTAAACTTGTTCGCTAATAAAAGTTAATCCTTCTAACTTGACTTTTAAAATCAACTAAACACATGTTCTATATCTATATGATATGCTAACTTAATGAATTAAAACCTGGAAACACGAAAAACACCGTAAAACCGGATTTACGCCGTCGTAGTAACACCGCCGGCTGTTTTGGGTTAGTTAATTAAAAAATATGATAAACTTTGATTTAAAAGTTGTTATTCTGGGAAAATAATTTTTATTATGAACATGAAACTATATCCAAAAATTATGATTAAACTCAAAGTGGAAGTATGTTTTCTAAAATGGTCATCTAGACGTCGTTCTTTCGACTGAAATGACTACCTTTACAAAAACGACTTGTAACTTATTTTTCCGACTATAAACCTATACTTTTTCTGTTTAGATTCATAAAATAGAGTTCAATATGAAACCATAGCAATTTGATTCACTCAAAACGGATTTAAAATGAAGAAGTTATGGGTAAAACAAGATTGGATAATTTTTCTCATTTTAGCTACGTGAAAATTGGTAACAAATCTATTCCAACCATAACTTAATCAACTTGTATTGTATATTATGTAATCTTGAGATACCATAGACACGTATACAATGTTTTGACCTATCATGTCGACACATCTATATATATTTCGGAACAACCATAGACACTCTATATGTGAATGTTGGAGTTAGCTATACAGGGTTGAGGTTGATTCCAAAATATATATAGTTTGAGTTGTGATCAATACTGAGATACGTATACACTGGGTCGTGGATTGATTCAAGATAATATTTATCGATTTATTTCTGTACATCTAACTGTGGACAACTAGTTGTAGGTTACTAACGAGGACAGCTGACTTAATAAACTTAAAACATCAAAATATATTAAAAGTGTTGTAAATATATTTTGAACATACTTTGATATATATGTATATATTGTTATAGGTTCGTGAATCAACCATTGGCCAAGTCTTACTTCCCGACGAAGTAAAAATCTGTGAAAGTGAGTTATAGTCCCACTTTTAAAATCTGATATTTTTGGGATGAGAATACATGCAGGTTTTATAAATGATTTACAAAATAGACACAAGTACGTGAAACTACATTCTATGGTTGAATTATCGAAATCGAATATGCCCCTTTTTATTAAGTCTGGTAATCTAAGAATTAGGGAACAGACACCCTAATTGACGTGAATCCTAAAGATAGATCTATTGGGCCTAACAAACCCCATCCAAAGTACCGGATGCTTTAGTACTTCGAAATTTATATCATATCCGAAGGGTGTCCCGGAAGGATGGGGATATTCTTAAATATGCATCTTGTTAATGTCAGTTACCAGGTGTTCACCATATGAATGATTTTTATCTCTATGTATGGGATGTGTATTGAAATATGAAATCTTGTGGTCTATTATTATGATTTGATAATATATAGGTTAAACCTATAACTCATCAACATTTTTGTTGACGTTTTAAGCATGTTTATTCTCAGGTGATTATTAAGAGCTTCCGCTGTCGCATACTTAAATAAGGACGAGATTTGGAGTCCATGCTTGTATGATATTGTGTAAAAACTGCATTCAAGACACTTATTTCGTTGTAACATATTTGTATTGTAAACCATTATGTAATAGTCGCGTGTAAACAGGATATTTTAGATTATCATTATTTGATATTCTACGTAAAGCTTTTTAAACCTTTATTGATGAAATAAAGGTTATGGTTTGTTTTAAAATGAATGCAGTTTTTGAAAAACGTCTCATATAGAGGTCAAAACCTCGCAACGAAATCAATTAATATGGAACGTTTTTAATCAATAAGAACGGGACATTTCAACACCCATCCCGACTAGCAGTACCTAAACCTGCAAGGGGAAAAATATGTGGGGAATTAGCGTACCGCTAAGTGAATGGAATCAATCTAACAGATATAGCTTAAGCCACACACAAGATATATACTAACAACAACACATGCTAACTACCAACTAATATACAATAAGACAATATAAGGATCGGTGGCTTGTACGAGCACACGACTCTCAGCTGATTGAAATGTCCCGTTCATATTGATTATAAACGTTCCATATTAATTGATTTCGTTGCGAGGTTTTGACCTCTATATGAGACGTTTTTCAAAGACTGCATTCGTTTTTAAAACAAACCATAACCATTATTGTATCGACAAGATTAAAAGGACACCACCTAGATCATCCAGAAATGATAATCTAAAAATATCACACTTACACACTACCAATACATATTGGTTTACAATATTAATATGTTACAACAAAGTAAATCTCGAATGCAGTTTTAAACAATATTATACAAGCATGCTGACACCAAATCTTGTCCATATTTTAGTATGCAACAGCGAAAGCTCTTAATAATCACCTGAGAATAAACATGCTTTAAACGTCAACAAAAATGTTGGTGAGTTATAGGTTTAACCTATATATTTATCAAATCGTAATAATAGACCACAAGATTTCATATTTCAATAAACATCCCATACATAGAGATAAAAATCATTCATATGGATTGAACACCTGGTAACCGACATTAACAAGATGCATATAAGAATATCCCCTATCATTTCGGGATATCCATCGGACATGATAAAAAAACATCAAAGTACTAAAGCATCCGCTACAACGGATGGGGTTTTTTGGGCCCAATAGATCTATCTTTAGGATTCGCGTCAATTAGTAGACTGGTTTACTAATTCATAGGTTACAAAGTAAAAGGGGCATATTCGGCTTCGATCATTCAACCATAGAAAGTAGTTTCATGTACTTGTGTCTATTTTGCAAAACATTTATAAAGCTGCATGTATTCTCATCCCAAAAATATTAGATTTTAAAAGTGGGACTACTGATTTAGGATTATCAAACACATATATTGATCAAACGAGTGCATACGAGTAGAATTGTTGATGAAAATGAATGAGGATGTAATTGTAAGCATTTTTGTTAAGTAGAAGTACTTTGATAAGTGTCTTGAAGTCTTTCAAAAGTGTATGAATACATATTAAAATACTACATGTATATACATTTTAACTGAGTCTTTAAGTCATCGTAAGTCGTTACATGTAAGTGTTGTTTTGAAACCTTTAAGTTAACGATCTTGTTAAATGTTGTTAACACATTGTTTATTATGTCTAATGAGATGTTAAATTATTACATTATCATGATATTATGATGTATTAATATATCTTAATATGATATATATACATTTAAATGTCGTTACAACGATAATCGTTACATATATGTCTCGTTTCGAAATCCTTGAGTTAGTAGTCTTGTTTTTTTACATATGTAGTTCATTGTTAATACAATTAATGATATGTTTACTTATCATTTATCATGTTTATCATAGTGTATCAATATATTAATATGATTCATAGGTAATTAGTAAGACGTTGTTATAACGATAATCGTTATATATATAGTTTTCGAGTTTCTTAATTCAATAGTCTCATTTTTATGTATATAACTCATTGTTAAAATACCTAATGAGATACTTACTTATCATAATATCATGTTAACTATATATATATATATCCATATATATGTCATCATATAGTTTTTACAAGTTTTAACGTTCGTGAATCACCGGTCAACTTGGGTGGTCAATTGTCTATACGAAACCTATTTCAATTAATCAAGTCTTAAAAAGTTTGATTGCTTAACATGTTGGAAACACATAATCATGTAAATAACAATTTCATTTAATATATATATAAACATGGAAAAGTTCGGGTCACTACAGTACCTACCCGTTAAATAAATTTCGTCCCAAAATTTTAAGCAGTTGGAGGTGTTGACGTATCTTCTGGAAATAAGTGCGGGTATTTCTTCTTCATCTGATCTTCTCATTCCCATGTGAACTCGGGTCCTCTAAGCATTCTATCGAACCTTAACAATTGGTATCTTGTTTTGCTTAAGTCTTTTAACCTCACGATCCATTATTTCGACGGGTTTTTCGATGAATTGAAGTTTTTCGTTGATTTGGATTTCGTCTAATGGAATAGTGAGATCTTCTTTAGCAAAATATTTCTTCAAATTCGAGACGTGGAAAGTGTTATGTACAGCTGCGAGTTGTTGAGGTAACTCAAGTCGGTAAGCTACTGGTCCGACCCGATCAATAATCTTTAATGGTCCAATATACCTTGGATTTAATTTCCCTTGTTTACCAAATCGAACAATGCCTTTTCAAGGTGCAACTTTAAGCATGACCATCTCTCCAATTTCAAATTCTATATCTTTTCTTTTAATGTCAGCGTATCTCTTTTGTCGACTTTGGGCGGTTTTCAACCGTTGTTGAATTTGGATGATCTTCTTGGTAGTTTCTTGTATTATCTCCGGACCCGTAATCTGTCTATCCCCCATTTCACTCTAACAAATCGGAGACTTGCACTATCTACCATAAAGTGCTTCAAACGCGCCATATCAATGCTTGAATGGTAGCTGTTGTTGTAGGAAAATTCTGCTAACGGAAGGTGTCGATCCCAACCGTCTTCGAAATCAATAACACATGCTCGTAGCATGTCTTCAAGCATTTGTATCATCCTTTCGCTCTGCCCATCAGTTTGTAGATGATAGGCAGTACTCATGTCTAGACGAGTTCCTAATACTTGCTGTAATGTCTGCCAGAATCTTGAAATAAATCTGCCATCCCTATCAGAGATAATAGAGATTGGTATTCCATGTCTGGAGACGACCTCCTTCAAATACAGTCGTGCTAACTTCTCCATCTTGTCATCTTCTCTGATTGGCAGGAAGTGTGCTGATTTGGTGAGACGATCAACTATTACCCAAATAGTATCAAAACCACTTGCAGTCCTTGGAAATTTAGTGATGAAATCCATGGTAATGTTTTCCTATTTCCATTCCGGGATTTCGGGTTGTTGAAGTAGACCTGATGGTTTCTGATGCTCCACTTTGACCTTAGAGCACGTAAAACATTCTCCTACGTATTTAGCAACATCGGCTTTCATACCAGCCACCAAAAATATTTCTTGAGATCCTTGTACATCTTTCCCATTCCAAGATGTATTGAGTATCTGGTTTTATGAGCTTCTCTAAGTACCATTTCTCTCATATCTCCAAATTTTGGTACCCAAATTCTTTCAGCCCTATACCGAGTTCCGTCTTTCCGAATATTAAGATGCTTCTCCGATCCCTTGGGAATTTCATCCTTTAAATTTCCCTCTTTTAAAACTCCCTGTTGCGCCTCCTTTATTTGAGTAGTAAGGTTAGTGTGAATCATAATATTCATAGCTTTTACTCGAATGGGTTCTCTGTCCTTTCTGCTCAAGGCGTCGGCTACCACATTTGCCTTCCCCGGGTGGTAACGAATCTCAAAGTTGTAATCATTCAACAATTCAATCCACCTGCGCTGCCTCATGTTCAGTTGTTTCTGATTAAATATGTGTTGAAGACTTTTGTGGTCGGTATATATAATACTTTTGACCTCATATAAGTAGTGCCTCCAAGTCTTTAATGCAAAAATAACCGCGCCTAATTCCAAATCATGCGTCGTATAATTCTGCTCGTGAATCTTCAATTGTCTAGACGCATAAGCAATTACTTTCGTTCGTTGCATTAATACACAACCGAGACCTTGCTTTGAGGCGTCACAATATATCACAAAATCATCATTCCCTTTAGGTAATGACAATATAGGTACCGTAGTTAACTTTTTCTTCAACAATTGAAACGCTTTCTCTTGTTCATCTTTCCATTCAAATTTCTTCCCTTTATGCGTTAATGCAGTCAAGGGTTTTGCTATTTTGGAAAAATCTTGGATGAATCTCCTGTAATAACCAGCCAGCCCTAAAAATTGACGTATGTGTTTCGGAGTTTTTGGGGTTTCCTACTTTTCAACGGTTTCAATCTTTGCTGGATCTACCTGAATAACTTCTTTGTTCACTATATGACAGAGGAATTGAACTTCTTCCAACCAAAATGCACACTTTGAAAATTTAGCATACAGTTTTTCTTTCCTTAACAACTCTAGCACTTTTCTCAAATGTTCTTCGTGCTCTTGGTCATTATTTGAGTAAATAAGTATGTCATCGATGAAAACAATGACAAACTTGTCAAGGTATGGTCCACACACTCGGTTCATGGGGTCCATGAACACAGCTGGTGCGTTAGTCAACCCAAACGGCATAACCATAAACTCGTAATGACCGTAACGCGTCCTAAAAGCAGTCTTTGGAATATCATCCTCCTTCACCCGCATTTGATAATACCCAGAACGTAAATCAATCTTCGAATAAACCAACGAGCCTTGTAGTTGATGAAATAAGTCGTCGATTCTCGGTAGTGGGTAGCGGTTCTTGATGGTAAGTTTGTTCAACTCTCGGTAGTCGATACACAACCTAAATGTACCATCCTTCTTCTTAACAAACAAAACAGGAGCTCCCCACGGTGATGTGCTTGGTTGAATGAAACCACGCTATAAAAGTTCTTGTAATTGGTTCTGAAGTTCCTTCATTTCGCTGGGTGCGAGTCTGTATGGGGCACGAGCTATTGGTGCAGCTCCTGGTACAAGGTCTATTTGAAATTCAACGGATCGATGTGGGGTAATCCCGGTAATTCTTTCGGAAATACATCGGGAAATTCTTTTGCGACAGGAACATCACTGATGTTCTTTTCTTCAGGTTTAACCTCCTCGATGTGTGCTAGAATGACGTAACAACCTTTTCTTATTAGTTTTTGCGTCTTTAAACTACTAATAAGATTTAATTTCGCGTTGTTCTTTTCTCCGTACACCATTAAAAGTTTTCCTTTTTCACGCATAATGCGAATCGCATTTTTGTAACAAACGACCTCTGCTATCACCTTTTTCAACCAGTCCATGCCAATTATTACATCAAAACTCCCTAACTCGACTGGTATTAAATCAATTTTAAACGTTTCATCCCCCAGTTTAATTTCTCTATCCCGACATATATTATCTGCTGAAATTAATTTACCGTTTGCTAATTCGAGTAAAAATTTACTATCCAAAGGCGTCAATGGGCAACTTAATTTAGCACAAAAATCTCTACTCATATAGCTTCTATCCGCACCCGAATCAAATAAAACATAAGCAGATTTATCGTCAATAAGAAACGTACCCGTAACAAGCTCCGGGTCTTCATGTGCTTCTGCCGTATTAATATTGAAAACTCTTCCTCGGCCCTGCCCATTAGTATTCCCCTGATTCGGGCAATTTCTACTAAAGTGGCCCAGTTTTCCACATCCAAAACAAACTATGGTGGTGTTATTTGTTCCGACATTATTTGTTCTTTTAGTTCTGTTATGCATTGGTCCGTAGATCTCGCACTTCTTCGCGATATGACCATTTCTTTTACACCTATTACAAAATGTCTTGCAGAACCCCGGGTGATGCTCTTCACATCTTTGGCATGGCTGTTTTTGATTTTTGTTGCCATTGTTGTTATTGAGATTGTTATTGGGATTGTTATTGTTGCTGTTGTTGTTGTTGTTGTTATTGTTGTTGGGACAGTTATTGCAGTTGTTGTTGGGACATTTGTTGAAGTTGTTGTTGTGATTGATGTTGCGGTTGTTGGGATAGTTATTGTGATTGTGGTTGTGATTGTTGTTGTTATATTGGTGACTCTTATCATTGGTTTCTTCCAACTTTCTCTTGACTTGTTTCATGTTAGCCTCTTCGGTCGCCTGTTCTTTAATCATTCCTTCGATCTGGTTCACTAATGTAACGACCCGCACTTTTCCGATCGTTCTATACTTATGAGATTAATATTTACATAAATTAAACCTTACCAACATGATAAGCAATCCAAATTGTTGAGACTTATGTTTTTGAAAAGAGTTTTACACAACGTTTGACCGTCTAGTTTGACCGATGATATCACGAACTATACAATATATGATAATTATACATACATATTTAACATGATCTAAGGATGTTTTAATATCTCATTTTGTATTAATAACAAAAAGTCATAAGTATATTTTGAAACTACTAACTTAAGTTTTCAAAACAATAACCTACGTAACGTTATTTGACATAAATACTGATGATTTATAATGTTTATACATATATCGTATAAGTAATGTATTTAATCATTTTTAAAGGGCTTTTATACATAAAACAATATAAGTATATTTACAAAAGATAGTTATATTTGAATTCTCGTTCCGTTTCCTCAATAATCCTATACGTATATCTAGGGTACTATACACAGCTTCTAGAAGTATTTACTATTGGTATATACCAATAGAAATCTTCAATTATTGGAATAATATGTCATTCATGACATAATAAATTTTAACTTATCTTAGATATTTTCACTAAAAACCAAATTTTCAAGCCTATAAATAAGCACCATTTCTAACTCATTTTTACACATTCATTTTCCAAATTTTACTTCCAATTTTCACACACACTTGCAAGAACTCTCTCAACTTTTATTTTACTACTTCTTTCCAGCAACTTTACATTTTAAACTTGAGGTAAAAACTCTACTTCAACTCTTTTTCAATTCATATATTTAAAGCTATATATATAAGAGTTTATAAACTAGAACATAGTTTGAATGATTTCAAACTTGTTCGCAAACTAAATAGATCCTTCTAACTTAACTTTTAAAATACTTCAAGACCTGTAACATATCTTAATTATA
Source organism: Rutidosis leptorrhynchoides (assembly GCF_046630445.1). NCBI lineage: Eukaryota > Viridiplantae > Streptophyta > Magnoliopsida > Asterales > Asteraceae > Rutidosis > Rutidosis leptorrhynchoides. Next base: position 168,331,612 of record NC_092343.1, read on the forward strand.
TGCTAACTTAACAAGGTATAACTTGGTTTTTCAAAGAACACCTTAAAAACTGAATTTACGACGTCGGAGTGCAACCGGGGGCTGTTTTGGGTTGGATAATTAAAAACCATCTTAAACTTTGAATTGGAGGTTTATTTTCTGGAAAAATGATTTTTACTATGAATATGATAACACATAAAAATTTCATGATTTAACTCAAAGTATAAGTATTTTTAGAAAAATAATCATTTGAGGTTGTTTACATGATGGAAAATGATTAACTTCATAAGTTTCACTAAAGTTTGACCTATGCCGTGTGATTTTGAATACAAACTAAGGTATTTACAGTTCATAGTCTTAAAGAGGGACTCGATCCAAGGAGATGGCAAGTTGAATCAACGAAAACGGAGTTGTAACGAAGAAACTATGACCGAAACAAAATCGGATATCCAAGACTAGTTTAGCCACGAAAATAATTGGGAAAAAATTAAATAAATCACATCTTTTTAAGTTAACATGATATTTTATATATATGTACTTATAATTCAATTTTATATGGTTCAGGATCACCCGTAAACAACACGAGAAGATTAATCATAAGATCCCATGATTGTACGCAACACGTCATTTGACAACACCGGTACTTTATGTACGCAACACGTCATTTGACAACACCGGTACCATGGGTCAAGATTAATCTCGACCAATACATATACGATGGGGTTTTATTTATTTCGTTGGGGGTTTTATTTATTTCATTGCGGGTATATTAAACATCTAAAAATGAACCATTAAAATTGAATTACTAACAACGAACTGCTAACTACGGACTAAGGAATCATTCAAAGTATTAAAAGTATAACAAGTATATATATGTGACGTTTGTTTAAAAAGAAAAAGTATTGATATATTATATATGGATAGGTTCGTGATATCAACCGGAGACCAAGTCAAATTATATATATATCTTCAAGACGAAAGTGAGTATATAGTCCCACTTTTAAACTCTAAATATTTCGGGATGAGAATACATGTATTTTATGTTTTACGTTATGGACACAAGTAACTGAAAAATATATTCTACGTTGAGTTGTACCACTGGCATACTTCCCTGTAGCTTGGTAACTGTTATTTACAGCGGTATTGTAAACGCGAATCCTGTTGATAGATCTATCGGGCCTGACAACCCCAACCGGACTGGACGACCAGTATTCAACGGTTGCACAGTACTTCGTTTCGTGACTACACTTGGTACGGTGTAGTAAGATTTCATAATAAAGGGAATATGCGACGTGATTAAATGTTAAGTATGGTTACCAAGTGCTCAACCACTTAGAATATTTTTATTAAACTGTTTATATACGAAATCTTGTGGTCTATATATATATATATTGCTGCCGGCATTAAACCTATATCTCACCAACTTTATGTTGACCTTTTAAAACATGTCTATTCTCAGGTGATTACTAAAGCTTCCGCTGCATTATGTTGAATTTGAGCAGGATCTTGCGTACGCATATTTGTGTCAAAAATAAAACTGCATACCCAAGGATTTGTGTTGTAAAATATGCTCGAAATCGTGTTGTTATCATTATATGTAAAGTTTGTAAGTCGAAGATTATCGCTAAACGATAATCATCTTTTTATTGTCTAAAGTTTGTAACAAAAATAATGGTTATGGTTTGTAATGTATAATATATGCAGTTTCTCTTTTAAAAATGTCGCATATAGAGGTCAATACCTCGCAATGAAATCATACGTTATCTAACACGTTCTTATGGTTAAGGACGGGTTATGACAACTAATTTGTGAGCCATTCGACTTGCCTTTTGTATGGAGGCGGGCTCGTGTGAACTCACATCTTCTTGAATCCTTTCCGGTAACCCTTTTACAAATGCGTCAATCTTCTCTTCTTCATCTTCGAACGTTCTGGGACACAATAGGCACAATTATGTGAATCGTCGTTTGTACGTGGTGATATCGAAACCTTGTGTTCGTAATACTCTAAGCTCTATCTTGAGTTTATTGACCTCGTTTCTGGGACGATATTGCTCGTTCATCAATTGCTTGAATGCTGACCACGGTAGTGCGTAAGCAGCATCTTGTCCTACTTGCTCGAGATAGGTATTCCACCATGTTAACGCCGTACCTGTGAAGGTATGTGTAGCGTACTTTACTTTGTCTTCTTCAGTACACTTACTTATGGCAAACACCTATTCGACCTTCTCGGTCCACAGTTTCAATCCAATTAGTCCTTCGGTTCCATCAAATTCCAAAGGTTTGCAGGCAGTGAATTCTTTGTAGGTGCATCCTACACGATTTCTTGTGAAATTTGTTCCACTGCTAGATCCAGAGTTATTGTTATTATTTTGCATTACGACCTGCACTGCGGCTATGTTCGCAGCAAGGAAAACACGGAAGTCTTCCTCACTCATGTTCAAGTTCTGACGAGTCGTCGGTGCCATTTCCTTCAAAAATAGTCAAAAGAATTGAGTTAATCATATAGAATTTTAAGAGTAGTCAATAGTATTTCGTAGCATAGTATGAACTCATTTATAAAAGCTTTTTCTTCATATTAGCATTTTATAGTTTTAATTCGGGTAGTACCTACCCCTTAAGTTCATACTTAGTAGCTATTATACAATTCTACTACTACGATTCTATATGAAAAACTTATCACAATAATATTTCGCGTTCAAACTTTATACAATAATTTACAAACTTACAATATCACTATTATACATAAGATGAAATATAGCACATAATAACTATGATACAAAATAGTTGTGACAACAATCCTAGTTAATACGCAAGTTGTTCAGCAAAGGCAATAAAAACACGTAATTCATAAGTCCAGAAACAAGTCATGCATTCTGGTTTTACTAAGACGACCTCCCATCCTTGGTCTTATGGAAAGTAACCATTATGACCATTGGCTAGGCAGCATTTTGTAATGTCGTCAAAAGGACAAGGGTTTCGTAATGTCCAACAGCCCCGTAATAATCTAAAAACCTTGTTTCTCACCCCAACTACTGAATCCGTCACTTGTGGGAAGGTTTTATTTAAAAGTTGTAATCCGATGTTCTTTTTCTCACTTTGGTAAGAAGCGAACATCACTAACCCGTAAGCATAACATGCTTCTTTATGTTGCATGTTAGAAGCTCTTTCTAACTCACGAAATCCTATGTTGGGATATGTTGAGTCAAAATAGATTCTTAACCCGTAGCGTAAAATTGCATTTGCGTTCCCCGCATTTAACACTTTAAAGAAAACAGGGCGTAACTTACGGTCTCCCCAATGTGATATACCCCACCTATCAAAGGAAAGCCTTTTATAAACTAAGGCATTTCTGGAAAGTCTTTCAAAAGTTTGACAAGTTAATTTCGCCATAAATAATTGTGCTGATGAATTCTGACCGACTCTAGACAAGATTTCCTCAATCATATCCTCTGGTAGGTCTTCTAAAATATTCGGTTGTCTACCCTTAACGTCCATTTTTTTATACTGTAAAATAGACAAGGATTTGATTAGTAAAAGATAATTAACAATCAATACAAGCAATTTTTACATAGAACATAAAAGTACAAGCACACTACAATACATATAATACACAACATGATTACAACCCTCTAATCTGAATCACTGGTTTCTTCTTCTTCGGACCTGGTTCGTTTTCCTAATTTTCTAGGGATATATGGTGTTCCTATAATACGAGCCGTCATTTTCCACAATGGTTTAGAAAAACCTGGTGGTTTAGAGGTTCCCGGGTTATTGTTACATTTTAAGAAATACGGATGTTGCCGATACATATAAAGTTCATCGGGGTTGGAATCGGGTTTCTCTATTTTTATACCTTTTCCCTTATTATTTTCTTTTGCTTTATTAAATTGGGTCAAGGTAATTTCTATAACATCATCGAAATCCTCATCGGGATCCGATTCATTGGAAAATTGGTAATCTTCCCAATATTTTACTTCCTCGGCGGAAACACCATTGACCATTATTAACTTTGGCCCGTTGGTTGAGGATTTTCTTTTATTTAATCGATTTACTGTAGTTATCAATATTTCTTCCTCCAAAACCTCTTCATCTTCTTTCGGTTTTTCCTCTTCCGGTTCCTCCTCTCCCGGTTCCTTTTCTTCCTGTTCCTCCTCTTCTGGTTCTTCTTCTTCCGGTTCTTCTTCGGGAATTTGTGAATCTTCCCAAAATATATTCGACTCTTCATTATTACTAGGTGAGTTGATGGGATTTGTACTAGTGGTAGACATCTATCACACAATATCAAACACATTAAGAGGTTAATATATCACATAATATTTATATGCTAATAATATATAGTTTCCAACAAAAGTGTTAAGCAATCGTTTTTAAAGAAACACGGTCGAAGTCCAGACTCACTAATGTATCCAAACAAACTCGATAAGACACACTAATTCAAATTTCTGGTTCTCTAAGACAAACGCTCAGATACCAACTGAAATGTCCCGTTCATATTGATTATAAACGTTCCATATTAATTGATTTCGTTGCGAGGTTTTGACCTCTATATGAGACGTTTTTCAAAGACTTTATTCGTTTTTAAAACAAACCATAACCATTATTTTATCGACAAGATTAAAAGGACACCACCTAGATCATCCAGAAATGATAATCTAAAAATATCACACTTACACACTACCAATACATATTGGTTTACAATATTAATATGTTACAACAAAGTAAATCTCGAACGCAGTTTTAAACAATATTATACAAGCATGTTGACACCAAATCTTGTCCATATTTTAGCATGCAATAGCAGAAGCTCTTAATAATCACTTAAGAATAAACATGCTTTAAACGTCAACAAAAATGTTGGTGAGTTATAGGTTTAACCTATATATTTATCAAATCGTAATAATAGACCACAAGATTTCATATTTCAATAAACATCCCATACATAGAGATAAAAATCATTCATATGGTTTGAACACCTGGTAACCGACATTAACAAGATGCATATAAGAATATCCCCTATCATTCCGGGACATCCATCAGACATGATAAAACAACATCGAAGTACTAAAGCATCCGCTACAACGGATGGGATTTGTTGGGCCCAATAGATCTATCTTTAGAATTCGCGTCAATTAGTAGATTGGTTTACTAATTCATAGGTTACCAAGTAAAAGGGGAATATTTGGCTTCGATTATTCAACCATAGAAAGTAGTTTCATGTACTTGTGTCTATTTTGTAAAACATTTATAAAGCTGCATGTATTCTCATCCCAAAAATATTAGATTTTAAAAGTGGGACTATAACTCACTTTCACAGATTTTTACTTCGTCGGGAAGTAAGACTTGGCCACTGGTCGATTCGTGAACCTATAACAAATATGTACATATATATCAAAGTATGTTCAAAATATATTTACAACATTTTAATACGTTTTAATGTTTTAAGTTTTTAAGTCAGCTGTCCTCGTTAGTAACCTACAACTAGTTGTCCACAGTTAGATGTACAGAAATAAATTGATATATATTATCTTGAATCAATCCATGACCCAGTGTATACACGTCTCAGGCTAGATCACAACTCAAAGTATATATATTTTTGGAATCAACCTCAACCCTGTATAGCTAACTCAAACATTACTGCATATAGAGTGTCTATGGTTGTTCCGAATAATATATATACATGGGTCGATATGATATGTCAAAACATTTGCATACGTGTCTATGGTATCCCATGATTACATAATATATTAGAATACATGTATAATACAATATAAGTTAGCTAGGATATAATTAATTTAGATTTGTTACCAATTTTCACGTAGCTACAACAATCAAAATTATCCAATCTTGTTTTACCCATAACTTCTTCGTTTTAAATCCGTTTTGAGTGATTCAAGTTGCTATGGTTTCATATTGAACTTAAGTTTATGAATCTAAACAGAAAAAGTATAAGTTTAAAGTCGGAAATACAGATTACAAGTCATTTTTGTAAAGGTAGTCATTTCAGTCGAAAGAACGACGTCTTGATGACCATTTTGAAAAACATACTTCCACTTTGAGTTTAACCATGATTTTTGGATATAGTTTCATGTTCATAAGAAAAAATTTCCCCAGAAGAACAACTTTTAAATCAAAGTTTATCATAGTTTTTAATTAACTAACCCAAAACAGCCCGCGGTGTTACTACGACGGCGTATATCCGGTTTTACGGTGTTTTTCGTGTTTTCAGGTTTTAAATCATTAAGTTAGCATATCATATAGATATAGAACATGTGTTTAGTTGATTTTAAAGGTCAAGTTAGAAGGATTAACTTTTGTTTGCGAACAAGTTTAGAATTAACTAAACTATGTTCTAGTGATTACAAGTTTAAACCTTTGAATAAGGTAGTTTTATATATATGAATTGAATGATGTTATGAACATCATTACTACCTCAGGTTTTGTGGATAAACCTACTGGAAATGATAAAAATAGATCTAGCTACAAAGGATCCTTGGATGGCTTGAAAGTTCTTGAAGTAGAATCATGACACAAAAACAAGTTCAAGTAAGATTTTCACTTGAAATAAGATTATTATAGTTATAGAAATTGAATCAAAGTTTGAATATGAGTATTACCTTGTATTAGAAAGATATCTTATTGTAAATAAGAAAGATTTCTTGAGGTTGGATGATCACTCAAAGTGGATTTGCAAGATTGGAAGTAAGCTAGCAAACTTGGAAGTGTTGTTGGTGTGTTTTTGAGTAGTTGTTTTATAACTTGGTTTATGTATGGATTTATGAACTAGATTGAGCTAGATTTTGATGAAGATGATGAAGAACACTTAGAACTATGGAATAAAACTTGAGAGAGAGTAGTTTGATGCATGTAAGTTGTAAAATGAAAGTGTTTGTGTACACCATCATTCACGTGAACTTTCATCCATCATATAGGCTCCATTAGTTTGTTATTTTGTGAGATATTTCATGCTAGATGTTAAATGATAATTCCCACATGGTTAGGTGACTCACATGATCTTCTAAGAACTGATCATTGGAGTGTATATACTAATAGTAAATACATTTAGAAGCTGTGTATTGTACGAGTACAAATACGAGTGCATACGAGTAGAATTGTTGATGAAAATGAATGAGGATGTAATTGTAAGCATTTTTGTTAAGTAGAAGTACTTTGATAAGTGTCTTGAAGTCTTTCAAAAGTGTATGAATACGTATTAAAATACTACATATTTATGTTAAAACACAACGTCAGACATACTATATTATTCTAACATGGCAATCCCTACACTAAGCAGGGTAAAAGAATCAACCACAGTAGCATGGTATGCTACTTAAAACTAATCCAGAGATAGAACCACTCACCAATTACTAGCAACTGCTTAATTATTATTTCTGAGCTTCCTCGTTGTTCTTATCTCCCGAGAACAACAAAAACTAAGTTAGAATAGTGTTCCAATCAAAATTAGACACACTGACAGCACATTTCAGCAAATTAGTAAAAAAAAAAGCGTTCGCTAAAAATTCATGCTTAACACTTATGCACTTTCAAAATTTACATCCTGAAAATCATAAAAATATGCGGGTAACATAACGGCTATAAATCAACACTTAGTAAAATTTTCACTGCCTAAGACCATCGGTCGATGGTCTCATCCATCGACCGATCGTCAACACACCATCGGTCGATGGTCTCCCCCAATCGGTCGATCGTCAAGATTACATCCGCTGGTCAAAAGTCATACACTATCAGTCGATGGTCTTGTCCACCAGCCGATCGTCCCTCTCCATCAGTCGATAGTCAATGACCATCAGCCGAAGGTAGTTCATCAGCTGCAACAGCAGCAAAGTGACGGGTTTCACACCCAAATCACCAAATCTCGATTTTGGACTCGTTTTTGACCCTGAAACTGGTTACATCTTTGACACTAAATGTTTTGAGACATAAACCCACAACATTTAAGTCCAAATAACATCGATTTATACCAATTTACCACAAAAACCCATTTTAACAAAAACTAATTTTAAAACCCATTTAATCACAAATTTGATCATGAAATCTTACAAACCTTACCTTGTTAGGATCACAATGACACAAGGAACGTTTTGACACAGAAATTATGCTTCAATTCGAGATCAATGAATTTAGGGTTGAGATGAAGATGGTGAAGTTAGGTATAGTGAGAGTGAGTGAAAGGAAAAATCAGGAAACTTCAAGAAAGGAGCTCGTCACCAGCTTATATTTGTGTTAAAACACAATACCCCATCACACACGGATATTTACCAGTTATCTGATATCTTTCGCACAAGATTGGATAACCCAAACGAGGTCCAATTAAAATAAACAAACCTGTTCTGGGACCCTTGTCACAAACTGGTCACAACACAAATATAATAAAACACTAATAAAATAATTAAAATAAAAGCACTTAAGACTAAGCACAAACCCTAAGGGCAAAATAGGCAACTTACAACTAGCCCGGGTTTCAGTCTGTTACAAATAACACCTACTTACAAGATCATGTAAAGGCCCGTCCAAATCCACCTGGACGAATACATAAACATCTGGTTTCATTGCGAGGTACTGACCTTTATATGATACGTTTTACAAACAATGCATTCTTTTAAAAGACAAACTTTCATTTTAACGAAAGGTTACAAATATGCATACCAATGATATTATCATGTTTCCCAAATATAAATGACTAATCTGTCATTTATCTAATAACAATCTTTTTGAACTCAAATGATTTGAATGCAATGTCTTTTGAAATATGCCATGAACGACTCCAAGTAATATCTTTAAAATGAGCAAATGCACAGCGGAAGATTTCTTTCATACCTGAGAATAAACATGCTTAAAAGTGTCAACCAAAAGGTTGGTGAGTTCATAGGTTTATCATAAACAATCGTTTCAATAATTTTAATAGACCACAAGATTTCATTTTCATAAACAACCTGCAGGAACACCCATCTACAAAATCCATTCATACGAATAAACACCTGGTAACCGACATTAACAAAATACATCTAGAATATCCCCATACAGGTATCTCATCTGTATATAAAAATCGAAGTACTAAAGCAGTTCAAATTCTCTGACTGGGGCATGTTAGTGCTCATAGATCTATCTTTAGGATTCGTGTCAATTAGTGGCCAGTTCACTAATTCTTAGGTTACCAAGCTAAAGGGGCGATATCCGGTATAATAATTCAGTCGTAGAATGTTTTTAAGTACTTGTGTCTATTTCGTCAAACATTTATAAAAGCAGCGCATGTATTCTCAGCCTAAAAATATATATTGCAAAATCATTTAAAAAAGGAGCAAATGAAATTCACGATACGATATTTTGTAGTAAAATATGCATACGACGAAACTGAACAAATGCAGGGTTGGCCTCGGATTCACGAACCTATATCAGTTATCAGTTATATATATTAAAACATATATTAAACATCTAAAAATAATAAAACAAGTATATATATATATATATATATATATATATATATATATATATATATATATATATATATATATATATATATTAGTAATATACTTATTACATTAATAAATTATATATTAAATATAATTATTTTTAATATTAGTAAATAATTAATATTCATCAGTAAATTTTTTTCTAATAAATTGTTATTATTAATAAAAAATTGATATTAATATGTTTAAATGTTCATAATTATTAGTATGTTAATATTTTAAATAAATTTCGGCTTATATCAAACATAATTAAATAAAAATTTATCATATTAAGTTATTAACAATTATTTATATACTTTTAATATTTTAATCATTGAAAAGTTAATTAAATATATATTAAACATTTATTAAAATATATTAATACATTATTAAGTTTACATAATTCTAATATATCCATACGTGTATAAATTTATATTTATAAATATGTTGTTTATAATACTCATGAGCATAATATCATATTTATATTATTTTCATTACAATATAATCTTAATCATATCTATGCTTTAATGTTCGTTATCTTTTACTCGTTCATTCCGTTATCAATAATGTATAATCTTTTTATAAGTTTTAGTTTATAATTTTAACCATAATTGTTTATATTCATTAAAATAAACTGTATCTTATATTATCGTTAAGTTCACGATCAAAATCGTTTTATTAACTTTATATTTATAGTAATCTTCATAAAATATAAACTATAATAATAATACCTTCATATTTATATTTAATAATCATAATCTTCTTATAATACTAATATCTTTATTAAAATCCTAATTACTTAACTCATCTTAATATGTTTATAGTGATAATATCGTATTCGGGTTCATATTATCATCATAATAATGTGCTTATTATAATCATACCATAGTCATATCTATATTCATATGTTACTCATAATAATAATAATAATAATAATAATAATAATAATAATAATAATAATAATAATAATAATAATAACAACAACAATAACCATAATTATAATACTAGTAATAATAATAATATCAATAATCAATAATAATAATAACAATATTAATATACCTACATCAGATATGAAAAAGTCCATCATCAAAGAAAGGCCCAAAAGATTATTAACTCAGCCCAAATGGATTTAAATCCATTAGTTGATACGTTAAATTGGGAAGCAGACAACCACAACCCTAGCTCACGATGAGCCGCAACATCCCATTCAAACGTTACGATGTAACAGTAACTGCAACAGTAGTATTCGTGTGATGTAGTGGGGAACAACAAACCAAAGAAAAAATCCATTGTTTTAGGTGGTTCTCGACTGCAAAACATCAACAACTAGTAGCGGTTCTGTGGTGGGGTTATGGTGGTGATTTGGACCAATACTAGCAGCGAACAAATATGGGTTTTGATGGTAACCAAAACTTTAACAGTTCAAGTTTGATCGAAACCAAAATCAGTAACAGTAGTCGGTATTGAAGGTGTTTAATTGGGTTGGTCTGAATAGAAGTCAAGCAGAACGAGAAGCAGTCGATTAGTTTCTATTTGGGTTGGGTTATATTTGATCAAGAACAGTAGCAGCCATCAATAGATTAGTAGCTGCAGGTTTGATGATGGTGGTGATCAATGGTGATCAAAGGTGGTTAACAAGGGTGGTGGTAATCTTCAATGGTTGTGGCAGTTGTCGATGGTGAACCTGGAATGATGACCAATCAGGAAACAGGAATAATAGTAACATTAATAAAGTAGTTCGATAAAGGTAGTCTATGTTGGGTGTTGGATGTTGCTCGACAGAAAAAACATAAAAAAACTAATTACAGCAGCAGTAGCGAAAAGGGACTAAGTGCTGATCTTGAGGGTAATGGTTTAGGTTCTAGGTGGCGGGGGTGGTGATTTTGGTGACGGAAAAAGGAAAAAGGAAAAAGGAGGTGAGATGATGATAGTCGATCAAGCATATTAAGAGTTTTTGGTTTTGGTTGATCCCGTTATAATTCTGTATGTATGTCATTATAATTATATAGAATATAGTTTAGTGGCAAACATAAAAACAAAAGTAGTAATATAATAAATAAATATAATAATAATATTTTATGTCATATGTTAAAAGAACACGTAGGTACAGTTAACTAAATAGTTTAGCAGCCGTGATTTAGTGTCGACATATTTATTAGGATAGTATTCCGTACCAATTGTTAATCAGAGGCGGATAAAAGTCTTTAGAAAAATCCCAAAATTTTAAATTAATTATCTTTATTTATTCTAATCAATATTGTATAAATTCGGTCATTAACTGTTTAAAATTATTAAATAAAAATTAAATTAATTATTAGCTCTCAATCCCAAGTAAAATATACGAAGTGTTAAAATTTAACAAATAGATCCTAAATATATTCTTAATACACCTATAATTGACATAATCTATTTATGGACTAACGTTTATTTTTAAATCTTCTTATTGTTATATTAAACTTGTTTAATGACGATCGAATGACAAAAGAGTGTTACTAACTTTGACAAATTAAGCTCGAAATCATTTATATTTAATACTCTCTATATATATAAACAGTTTTAAATAGCAAGTTTTTACTACGTAAATAAATATATATTATATATTTTTAAACAAATAAGTTTAATATAATATTATATATTTACAAGTAATATATATATATATATATATATATACACACACACACACACACACACACACACACATATATATATATATATATATATATATATATATATATATATATATATATATATATATATATATATATATATATATATATATAAAATAGTTTTTATTACAAAGTATATTATTTTACATATTTAGTGATAACAATCAAATCGTATATTATTTTAAATTATATTTTCAAATTATTATTTATATATTTAAATATATATACATATTTACAAGTAATTGTTCGTGAATCGTCGGGAATTGTCAAAGGTTAACTGAACAGTTCAAAAATTTTGAGACTCAGGATAACAGGCTTTGCTTATCGTGTCAGAAATAATAAATCATATAGAGATTTGATTTAAAATAAGTCGAAATTTTCTGGGTCGTTACAGTACCTACCCGTTAAAGAAATTTCGTTCCGAAATTTGACAGATGTTAGTTGGAATTGAAATCAAGAATGTTTTAGTACCAGATATGAACTCAGATTTTTAATAGAAAGATTTTTGTCGTCTAAGAATGTTTCATCACAGAATAATGATAAGATTAAAGATTTCTTCGAGGTTGATACGTAGATAGTTTTATGAATACTCTTCTCGGGTCGAGTTCGGTTTCATGATGAATATGAGTCAAGTAACATCGTTCGTGGTGACAGTAAGGTTGATCAAGCATTACCATCATCACATTCCATTATAACTTGCGCCTGACTTATCATAATATAACCACGTTGATCAGGCGTCATTATATTACATTAACTCATGCTTTCATTCCAATATTACTCTAAGATAACAAAGGATTTAAAACTTCCAGTATTTCACTAGAATTTAAAATCAAAGCAGTTTTCGACACGATGTACTAAAGATAGAATGACGACGAAGATAATTACGAATGTGAATGGTATAAGGATATCTTCAGGATGTTGAATATATTTGCAATTAAGGAAGGTATAACGATATCATAGAAATATCGAAGATATTTATAATGAGGAAAGAATATTTCCTTCTTTTTTCGAGCTTTTCCAACGTACCATTCTTTTATTATCACACTTCTGTCTTCTAAGACATTCAACCATTTTTACTGCTTCATCAGTATTCTCAAAGCTAACGAATTCAAAGCACTAGCTCACAAATCAGAGTATTTAAAATAGAATTATATTCATATAATAATTTCAATTACGTGTGATGATTTAAGTTGTCCAGTTAGTAGTCCAATGTTAGTAGTCCAATAGTCCAATAGTCCAACAGTTCAATAGTCCAATATATAATCTTAGAATTAATCAAGACGTATTGTATACGTATTGTGCAAGACTCAATCACGACCCATTGTACGCGTATTGTCTTAGAATTAACCCAGACGTATTATGTACATGTGACTTACGATTTATCCGACGTATTGCATAACTATTTTCTTAACTAATCAAGATTATATTATATTATCTCGGGTTTAACCAAGACTAGTATATTACAAGGAAATAGTCATGACGGATATAGGAACAGTTAGCTAGGATATGGTTAGCGTGGATTCTTAACAAAATTTAGCGTAGTTAATTAGTTTGTTTCTAACCAATTTTATTTTGGCCATAATTTCTTCATTACAAATCGGTTTTAGTTATTACCAGTTATATACTCCGAATAAGATAGTTAGTGTAGAACTGTCGTGAACTTCGAAAGGCACGAACAAAGTTTCCTGGTTTCCATGAATAGATGTATCTTCTAAAAAGTTTCGGGTACTTCAAAATGGAAGTGTAAAAATCAGGAAGTATTAGAATAGTAACCTTTGAAAGATTTATAACATGACGAAGGTAGAGATTATAGATAATGATTGTTAAATCGTTGATGAAAGATGTACATGATAGCATATGTGAATTTAATATGATAAAAGCCATTTAAAGCTTCTTTTATCTTTCTCAGGTATTACCTACCCATTAAAAATTCACACGTCATAATTAATATGAAAAGAATTTTATTACGATTGAATTACCACTTACTTCTATGTATTCGTTCTTCGAGACGGAATATTCTGGCAAGGAATGTGAAAACGTTGTTGCGAACAGGTTGACCGGTGAGTGCATCAAGTTCTCCGATGTCAGGAGGTAAATTTGTGACGACCCAAAATTTTTTGACCAAATCTAAACTTAATCTTTATATAATTTCGACACGATAAGCAAAGTCTGTAATGTTGAAGTCCCAAAAATTTAGAACTGTATTCATTTTACCTTTGAACTATTTATATGGATTCATTTAACCTTTGACAAATCCCGATGATTCACGAACAATTTTGTGTAAGTAAAAATGTATATATGTATATATATATATATATATATATAAATAAACATAACTATGTATATAATATTTTAAATTAATAAAGTACACTTTAATCATTTGAATTAAAAATGTAATATAATAAATAGAATTACTAAGTTATTATTAAAATGGATATATATATATATATATATATATATATATATATATATATATATATATATATATATATATATATATATATATATATATATATATATATATATATATATATATATATATATATATATAGTGGTAGGATCAAGAGGGAAGTAACCATTCGGGGGGAAGCGGGGGGAAGCAAAAACTTTTTTTTTCTTTCATTTTTTGGAAAAACTTTGTTCACGAACATTATAGATGAGATGAAAATATGAACATTTAGTAGAGACACTTTGTGATAAATATTTTTATTTTGGCGGGAAAACGCTCGAAGAAGTAATATATAACAATTATCGTGTTTTTCGAGCGTATTTTGAGGTTTTAGCTATTGGGGTTTAAATATTAGGGTTTAGATATTAGGGTTTATAGGGTTTAGATATTAGGGTTTAGAAATTTAGGGTTTAGGGTTTAGATTTAGGGTTTAGATTTAGGATTTAGATTGAGTTTTTAACACGAACGGTTTAGAGTTTAGGGTTTAGGGTTTAGGGTTTAGGGTTTGGTGTTTTGGGTTTATGGAATAAACCCAAAACACCAAACCCTAAACCCTAAACCCTAAACCCTAAACTCTAAATCGGGCTAAATTTTACTTCACAAAACATGAAAAAAACGTTCATATTCTTCACGAACAATATTATCTTGAATGTTATTTTTATCGATCGTTTTCCCGCCTAAATAATAACATTCATCACGAAGTGTCTCTTCTAAATGTTCATATTTTCGTGTGATCTTGATGCCGGAATTTTTTTTTCAAAAAAACGAAAAAAAAAAATTTGCTTCCCCCCGCTTCCCCCCGATTGGTTACTTCCCCATTGATCCTGCTATATAGTGGTAGGATCAAGAGGGAAGTAACCATTCGGGGGGAAGCGGGGGGAAGCAAAAACTTTTTTTTTTTTCGTTTTTTGGAAAAACTTTGTTCACGAACATTATAGATAAGATCAAAATATGAACATTTAGTAGAGACACTTTGTGATAAATATTTTTATTTTGGCGGGAAAATGCTCGAAGAAGTAATATATAACAATTATCGTGTTTTTCGAGCGTATTTTGAGGTTTTAGCTATTGGGGTTTAGATATTAGGGTTTAGATATTAGGGTTTATAGGGTTTAGATATTAGGGTTTAGAAATTTAGGGTTTAGGGTTTAGATTTAGGGTTTAGATTTAGGATTTAGATTGAGTTTTTAACACGAACGGTTTAGAGTTTAGGGTTTAGGGTTTAGGGTTTAGGGTTTGATGTTTTGGGTTTATGGAATAAACCCAAAACACCAATCCATAAACCCAAAACATCAAACCCTAAACCCTAAACCCTGAACCCTAAACTCTAAATCGGGCTAAATTTTACTTCACAAAACATGAAGAAAAAAAACGTTCATATTCTTCACGAACAATATTATCTTGAATGTTATTTTTGTCGATCGTTTTCCCGCCTAAATAATAACATTCATCACGAAGTGTCTCTTCTAAATGTTCATATTTTCGTGTGATCTTGATGCCGGAAAAAAAATTTCAAAAAAATGAAAAAAAAAAAATTTGCTTCCCCCGCTTCCCCCCGATTGGTTACTTCCCCATTGATCCTGCCCCTATATATATATATATATATATATATATATATATATATATATATATATATATATATATATATATATATATATATGTATATATATATATATATATGTATATATGTATATATATATGTATATATATATATATATGTATATATATATATATATATATATGTATATATATATATATATATATATATATATATATATATATATATATATATATGAATTCTATATAATGTTTGAATATTAAATATTCAATGTATGTTAGTGTATATTATATAATAATAAGATGTAATATTAATAAGTTTAATTGTATGTTAAATTATAATTGTTATAGTAATACCTTCAGTACTAATATCTAAATTAGTATTATTAATATGAAAATATATATATTTATATAAATTGTTATACTATCATTTACACTGATATTATTATAATTAATATTATTATTAATAGCATTACTAATATTAGTAATTAGTAATCATATTAAAATTTATCACATTCACAGATTTATTAATAAATTCATATTACTAATCAATATTACAAAATGTAATATAACAGATATATATAAACCAATATATAAATATAGTTATATACAAATACTGTTATATTAATAGATATATAAAATACAGTTATAGATATATATAGATAGATACTTAATACAGTACAGATACATAAATATATACACTGTTATATAAATACATACATATTTTATTATACATATACGTATACATAAATAATTATATAACTGTGTATTCTGTTTTCTTTCACAATCAGGCTTATTTGAATTATGGTCTTGTCTAGTCAAACATACATCAAATTCATTCAATTATGTAACCTGCTAATCACTTTATGTTATTTTATTTATATTTTCTGTACGACTTATGATCTTGTAGATTTCACCTTGCTACAAAACAATTGCAAACGAATCAAATACTGTGTCAATATCTAAATTACGTTCTATATTATACTTAATACAGTTTAAGAGGAGAGAAAACAGAAAATCAAACAACTTATAAGATAAACATGTCGATATCTCTGTTTCCTTCCATTTTTCTAAAATCTTCGAATTCGAAAATAAATTCAAAAATTAATAGTGTCATTGTGCTAGAAATCCTCCATTTAATCTTACTGCAAAGTCTCAGATTCTAATTTTTTATATCAAGTATAAATTTGGAAGTCAAACTTTATTGTCAAAAAGGTCAACCGAAGTGTTCATCACAAAATTCGTAAGCTTTTTGATGTTTTATGTTTAATTAATTATCCAGAAAGTTTTCAATCACGATTGTGAACCTTTTTCATGAAGCAATCGTAGCCTGTAACAGTCTCAATCTCAAAATCAGTGTTGGAGTTCTTAAACGTGTTCTACATCCTGATATTATCTATATTTTTTTTTATTTTTTTATTTTTTCTATTATATTCAAATGCTAAATTTATGAATCGATTATGCTTTGGTTATAAATCCTAAAACTGTTCCAAGGTGTAATATAATTATGATATTCGTTTAACTGGTTGACTGAATGAATTGGGAAGAAGAAGTAGAGGAAACAGCAGTCATAGGTTAAGATATATCGAGTGGGGTTTTAATCAGGAAAGGTGGAAACAGAAGAGTGGTCCTGGGTGTTAGCGAGTTATCGAGTGGCCTCGGGTTCGAACCCTGGCATGGGCTGTTTTCAATATTTTTTAGGACTTCATCCCTTTGAGGTAGTCTTCTTTTGTTATTTATTTTTATTATTATTATTTCTTACTTATTAATGTTAATTAATATTATTAGTAATATGATTATTATTGTTATGATTATTATTGTTATTGTTATTAATATTAGTACTAAAATTATTACCGTCATTAACATTATTAATATAAGACGTAATTATCAATTATTATTATTACTAAGTATTAGTAATATCATGATTTTTATTAGTATTATTATTATTATTATTATTATTATTATTATTATTATTATTATTATGAAGATTGTTGTTAGTATTAATATCATTATTATGATTTCGATTAGTATTATTATGAACCTAATAAAATTCATTATCATATTGATTAATATTAAAACTAGTATCATTATAAATATTAGAATTATTATTATAAACATAAGTATTATTAGTAAAATAATTAGTAGTAATAAAATGGTTAAAATTATTATTATTATTAAGTATTAAGTAATATTATCAAAATGATTATTTCTTTCATTACTAAATTTTTCATTTTATTAAAAACTACTATAATTATCATTATTATAAGATTTAGTATTAAAACTATCATTTACAGAAAAGATTAATATTTTATAGTTATTATTATACCGTACATTTATCACTAAGATTATTAACATTATTTTTTTTTTTTGTAATATTAAGTATGATCATTTTTACCATTACAAATATTAATTTAGTATTACTACAATTACTAGTTTCAACAAATAAATGATATATATATATATATATATATATATATATATATATATATATATATATATATATATATATATATATATATAGTGGTAGGATCAAGAGGGAAGTAACCAATCGGGGGGAAGAAAAAACTTTTTTTTTTTTCGTTTTTTGAAAAAAAATTTGTTCACGAACATTATAGATGGGATGAAAATATGAACATTTAGTATAGACACTTTGTGATAAAATGTTTTTATTTTGGCGGGAAAACGCTCGAAGAAGTAATATATAACAATTATTGTGTTTTTTGAGCGTATGTTGAGGTTTTAGCTATTGGGGTTTAGATATTAGGGTTTAGATATTAGGGTTTATAGGTTTTAGATATTAGGGTTTAGAAATTTAGGGTTTAGGGTTTAGATTTAGGGTTTAGATTTAGGATTTAGATTGAGTTTTTAACACGAACGGTTTAGAGTTTAGAGTGTAGGGTTTAGGGTTAGGTGCTTTGGGTTTATTCCATAAACCCAAAACACCAAACCCTAAACCCTAAACCCTAAACCCTAAACCCTAAACTCTAAATTGGGCTAAATTTTACTTCACAAAACATGGAAAAAAACGTTCATATTCTGCACGAACAATATTATCTTGAATGTTATTTTTGTCGATCGTTTTTCCGCCTAAATAATAACATTCATCACGAAGTGTCTCTTCTAAATGTTCATATTTTCGTGTGATCTTGATGCCGGAAAAAAAATTCCAAAAAAACGAATTTTTTTTTTTGCTTCCCCCCGCTTCCCCCCGATTGGTTACTTCCCCATTGATCCTGCCCCTATATATATATATATATATATATATATATATATATATATATATATATATATATATATATATATATATATATATATATATATATATATATATATATATAACTTAACTATATTAATGCTTTTTATATACAAAAAGAATACATTTAATGAAATAATGAAAAGTATATATAAGTTAATAATATAAAAGTTAAATCACTAATAATAATATATATTTGTTCGATTACAAGTATATGTTTTAATAAATATACAAATGATATAGGTTCGCGAATCC
The DNA here is from genome assembly GCF_046630445.1 of Rutidosis leptorrhynchoides. Lineage (NCBI taxonomy): Eukaryota > Viridiplantae > Streptophyta > Magnoliopsida > Asterales > Asteraceae > Rutidosis > Rutidosis leptorrhynchoides. The sequence goes on from NC_092343.1 coordinate 168,351,238, forward strand.
GAGGCCAACCCTGCATTGTTCAGTTGTCCAATATCGTCATACGTATTTTTACTACAAAATACAATACCGTGAGTTTCATTTGCTCCCTTTTTAAATGCTTTTGCAATATATATTTTTGGGACTGAGAATACATGGCTGCTTTTATAACTGTTTTACGAAATGAACACAAGTAATCAAAACTACATTATATGGTTGAATGATCGAAGCCGAATATGCCCCTTTTTGCTTGGTAACCTAAGAATTAGTAAACCGATCTACTAATTGACGCGAATCCTAAAGATAGATCTATTGGGCCTAACGAACCCCATCCAAAGTACCGGATGCTTTAGTACTTCGAAATCATTTTTATCATGTCCGAAGGATTTCTCGAAATGATAGGGGATATTCTTATATGCATCTTGTTATTGTCGGTTACCAGGTGTTCACCATATGAATGATTTTTGTCTCTATGCATGGGACGTATATTTATGAGAACTGGAAATGAAATTCTTGTGGTCTATTATAATGATGGAAATGATTTTTTTTGTTAAACTAATGAACTCACCAACTTTTTGATTGACACTTGAAAGCATGTTTATTCTCAGGTATTAAAGAAATCTTCCGCTGTGCATTTGCTCATATTAGAGATATTACTTGGAGTCATTCATGACATATTTCAAAAGTCGTTGCATTCGAGTCGTTGAGTTCATCAAGATTATTATTTAGTCAATTATAGTTAGATATATTATGTAATGGTATGCATGCCGTCAACTATCGATGTAATGAAAGATTGTCTTTTCAAAAACGAATGCAATGTTTATAAAATGTATCATATAGAGGTCAAGTACCTCGCGATGAAATCAACTGTTGTGAATCGTTTATAATCGATATGGACTTCGTCCGGATGGATTAGGACGGGTCTTCACAGTTGGTATCAGAGCGGTGGTCGTAGCGAACCAGGTCTTGCATTAGTGTGTCTAACTAGGAGTTGTTAGGATGCATTAATGAGTCTGGACTTCGGCTTAGTAGTTGTTAGGTTATATTAATAAGTCTGGACTTGAACCTGGTCTGCATATCAAAATTTTTTGCTTACCACCAATTGGCGAAAAATATCTACTTATCATTTTCGGTCTCGACACGTCTTATTGCAATTATTGCATAGATGGTGTACAGACAAATTCATATCTCATCGCATTAAATCTTGTCTGACATGATTCCTTAATTTCCTCCGTAATTCACGGGATCTTTGGAAATATGTATAGATATTCTATATATAATTAGAATATCATTCGATATCCGAAAATCATTTCATATCAAAACCCTTTAACTAATCTTGAGAGATGGATCCTACACCTGGATTGGATTCCATTAGTTCCGGAAGCAATTTCGAAATGTATATTGAAGTAGACTCCGAAGTCAATGAACCCGAAGTGTCTCCACCATTTAGTTATTTTTCTTTCTGGAGGAGATGGGGGTGGGTCCGAGACTTACTCACTCGATGGAGAAATGAAGAAGGCGAACCCTATCGTGAACCAAACTTACCACCTAACATCGGAGAAAATGATGTATTCACCAGTGAACCTATGCGCAACACCGTTTTCAACCTTTTTGCCAAAATATTCTGCCTCGAAGGTCGCATTACTACAATCTCAGAAAATATTCAACCTCTACTTCCGAATACCAATCGAAGGGGAATATTAGAAGAAGTTAGGAAACTTCGAATTGATAATCAAGATCTATCGAATCAGATGAGTGGGTGGATAGAAATGATAGAGGGTAGGATAGAAACCCTGACCAGAATGGTGCGTGATTTACAAGCATCACAAGTACCACAAGCACCATCAACATCAGCACCCTCTCCATCAGCAGTACCGACAGCATCAGCAGCACCGGCAGCATAAACAATAACATCACCACCACCAACATCAACATTCACATCCCACACCTCAACATCACCATCTATACCTCGAACATCAACATCATACGCACCCTAGATACCAAGGAGTACCAATAATAATTAACGATGAAGTATTGATCCATAACTTCATTAATATTCTGCGAAGAATATGTGGTTACTAATAGTTAAGGATGAAGTATTGATCCATAACTTCATTAATATTCTGCGAAGAATATGTGGTTCCTAATAGTTTTAGAGATTACTTATTCTAGCTCAAACCGAAAAGCAAATGAGATTAATATCATATTAACTCATTAAATCCATGATTTCATCTGAAGAAAATATATATGTATATATGTTTTCATAAAGATTGTAATTAAAAATTCTTTTGTGCAAACTATTAATGGTGAAAATATTTTAACGGGTAGGTAATACCCGAGGAATATTTAGATTTCACATTAATAAGTTACACCGTACATTCTTCGAATCTGATTCAACGGTAATTTACTATCCTATTTACATCCACAGATATACGTATCCATTCACCACCGAAGAACCATTTCATACAATTTCATATTTGGATTTTTACTTCTCAGAATCCAACAAGTGGCATAATGAAGAAAACATTGAACAAAATAAAAATTGTTAGAAACAAACGAATTAACTAATTGAAATATTGTTAATAATCCACGCTAACTGTTCCTAGCTAACTGTTCCTAGCTAACTGATTACATTTTTATTTATCGCAATTTAATTATCGCAATTTATATTCTCGCAATTTTATTTATCGTCATTTAATTTCTGTTATTTATTTTACGCACTTTAAATAATCGGGACACGTATACAAAAGTTTTGACATATCATATCGACGCATGAATATATATTATTTGGAATAATCATAGACACTCTATATGCTGTAAGGCTCGAGTTCGCTATATAGGGTTGAGGTTGATTCTGTAATAATATATATACTTTGAGTTGTGATCGAGTCTGAGACATGTACATGGATCACGATACGTATTAATTAATTCGAATATTATATATCTAACTATATATGAATTATTGAACTATCAACTAAGGACTGCCATTATTGGATAATTAAAATGAATTAAAATATTGATTATAACATATGAAACTAAACAATTCTTCAAGTTGCCACTTGATTTCATCTTAAACCTCATTTGTATCTTGGCGATTACAATCTGCATTCAAACCTTTCACGAATCTTAGAAACACCTCAATCGAGAGGATGATCCAACTACACGTATCTGTATCAGATCCTTTAGCATTGTTATTACCGAAAATAACTTTGCAATCCCTTTCCAAATTAGCCAATTTTGTCACAGTTCCAACAAGTCAACTTTAACTTTTCACTCGGATTAACTTATTATAACCCTGATACATAAGTTGTCTTTCGTCATCGATATCGGGAAACCGTTTATATCTCACCACATTAGCAGTAAATTTACCAACAACTCCGTTGATCTTTGACTTTCTGAAAAATCACTATATTCAGTGAAATCCTATCATTTACTCTTTTACATCTTATAACAAGAATTACTATACCAACTACCGGGAATTAGCAATCAGTATTTGGAAATCTTGCAGCATGTCTACATCAACAGTTATAAGTATACATATAATCCTTATCTCTTAGACTTATGATCTTCCACTCTGAAATTTTGAAAAGCACCCAGTCTACAAATCAATACTCTAAATTCTGAAAAAGCTGAATACAGTAGCAAAAACTGTACAAGCTGAATACAGCAGTAAAAACTGTACACGACCTTAACCGTCGAAGGTATAAAGATAAAGAATAGTATGTTGGCAAAGCTCAGAAAAGTTAGAACTGGAAACCGGATTGAACAAACCATGAAGGTGACTCTGAACAAATTACAAGGACTAAACTTGTACATAAAGAATCCAGATGATTCTGTTTCTGATGAAATCTTTAGCGAATACCTTACTCCTTAACCACTCTAAATCATAGTGAAAGAATTTCTTCATCACAATTTGATTCTGAAATCCTAAGATATCATCGTACCTTTCTTTATTAATATCCTCAATATTTTTGAAGATATCTTCATAAATATTCTCGTTCGATATTAATTATCTCTCTGCGCTATCCGTATTATATCATAAAATGAAACTGTTTTAGTTTCTATATTCTGCGAACCTTTGAATTTAAAATATGAATGTTTTTGAAGTAGTGTTGGGAACTGATGCATGAGTTAGTATAATATAATGACACTTGATCAACGTGATTATATTACAGTAAGTCATGCTGAGTTTCTAATGGAACGTGATGATTCACAGATCATAATGTCATCATGTGCCATGTTACATAACTCTGTCATTCTGCTTAACTTCTGAACATATCAAGAAAATATATTCTTGATAGTTCTATTCTCAGTGATTTTGATAAATTTGAAAATAAAATTGTGCTTTCACGTTCCTTCCTACTTAGAACATTATAATCATTCGAAACTCCAAACTTACGAATTCTGGACCATTACTCGCTTTACTAGGAGTTGAGAGGAGAATAAAAAGGCAAAGAGCTCCAAAGTATAAGAGAAAATATAAAGCCTAATAACAACACGGAGATTACAAACCGTGAATATTAATACGAATAGCAATATAAAGACACGGTATAATTAAGAATAGTATCACCCAAAGTAATAGTAGAAGTAAACAGATTTTTCTGGTGGAAGAGAAGGATGACAGAATTGATAATTAGAAAAATATCAAGGATTAGAACGGGATTAAGCATTTTTGCAATCTTTTGGATGTATGAACTAAGAAAGAAAGTATGGGAGTGGTGGGAAGTAATGGAATGGAAGAAGTCCATTTATAGTGAAAATACCAGACAAAGAAATCAAGGCAGATTTCCACATTTAATTACAGAGATCTTAATTTCCTTATTCGCCGAAAAATCAAATCTTCTAGATTTCGAAGATTTTCTTTAAATCCCTTAAATCCCAAAAATCAACCGTGACTACGTCACCGGTTAAGACAACCCTGCATTTACTCCTTTCACTCTTTTGTGATAGCTTCACTCGTACTCTTCGAATAATCAAATGATTTTATTCATATTACTCAATGAGGATAAAACTCTATTTATCAACTCATATTCGTCATGAAAACAATTTTTATTGATAGCCATGCCCACCTCACTCAAATTTCAGGACGAAATTTCTTTAACGGGTAGGTACTGTGATGACCCAGAAATTTTTGACCAAATTTAAACTTAATCTTTATATAATTTCGACATGATAAGCAAAGTCTGTAATGTTGAAGTCCTAAAAACTTAGAACTGTATTCATTTGACCTTTGAACTATTTATATGGATTCATTTAACCTTTGACAAATCCCGACGATTCACGAACAATTTTGTGTAATATATATATATATATATATATATATATATATATATATATATATATATATATATATATATATATATATATATATATATATATATATATATATAACTATGTATATAATATATTAAATTGATAAAGTACACTTTAATCATTTGAATTAAAAATGTAATATAATAAATAGAATTACTAAGTTATTATTAAAATGGATATATATATATATATATATATATATATATATATATATATATATATATATATATATATATGAATTCTATATAATGTTTGAATACGGAGTATTAAATATTCAATGTATGTTAGTGTATATTATATAATAATAAGATGTAATATTAATAAGTTTAATTGTATGTTAAATTATAATTATTATAGTAATACCTTCAGTACTAATATCTAAATTAGTATTATTAATATGAAAATATATATATTTATATAAATTGTTATACTATCATTAACACTGATATTATTATAATTAATAATATTATTAATAGCATTACTAATATTAGTAATTAGTAATCATATTAAAATTTATCACATTCACAAATTTATTAATAAATTCATATTACTAATCAATATTACAAAATGTAATATAACAGATATATATAAACCAATATATAAATATAGTTATATACAAATACTGTTATATTAATAGATATATAAAATACAGTTATAGATATATATAGATAGATACTTAATACAGTACAGATACATAAATATATACACTGTTATACAAATACATACATATTTTCTTATACAGATACGTATACATAAATAATTATATAACTGTGTATTCTGTTTTCTTTCACAATCAGGCTTATTTGAATTATGCTCCTGTCTAGTCGAACATACATCAGACTCATTCAATTATGTAGCCTGCTAATCACTTTATGTTATTTTATTTATATTTTCTGTACGACTTATGATCTTGTAGATTTCACCTTGCTACAAAACAATTGCAAACGAATCAAATACTGTGTCAATATCTAAATTACTTTCTATATTATACTTAATACAGTTCAAGAGGAGAGAAAATAGAAAATCAAACAACTTATAAGATAAACAGGTCGATATCTCTGTTTCCTTCCATTTTTCTAAAATCTTCGAATTCGAAAATAAATTCAAAAATTAATAGTGCCATTGTGCTAGAAATCCTCCATTTAATCTTACTGCAAAGTCTCAGATTCTAATTTTTTATATCAAGTATAAATTTAGAAGTCAAACTTTATTGTCAAAAAGGTCAACCGAAGTGTTCATCACAAAATTCGTAAGCTTTTTGATGTTTTATGTTTAATTAATTATTGATAATGCTAAAAACGAACATATATTTTATAGCATTATTCCTCAAGAAAGACAAGCTTTTAGTTGCAATTGTCCTATTTACAAGTGATATTCGTTTAAATAATAAAAGGTGAAGACAAAAGACAGATTCGACGAATTGAAGACGCAAACGACCAAAAAGCTCAAAAGTACAAAATACAATCAATGAGGTTCCAATTATTGATAAGAAACGTCTCAAAATTACAAGAGTACAAGATTCAAAATGAAATGTACAAGATATTAAATTGTACGCAAGGACGTTCAAAAATCCGGAACCGGGACCAGAGTCAACTCTCAACGCTCGACGCAACGGACTAAAAATTACAAGTCAACTATGCATATGAATATAATATAATATAAAATTAATTCTTAAAATTAATATATATATTATATTATATTTAAATAAACGTCGGCAGAAGAAAACAACCAAAAGTGGCTCTCCCCAGCTGGCCATGCGATCGCATGGCCTGGAAGGCATAAATCCATGCGATCGCATGAGACCCTTTTCCAGATCACAGGCCTATAAAAATTGAGCTTTGGTGCACCATTTTTCCATCCATAATATCAATCTCTCTATCTATATACGTAGTATATATTTATATTTTAATTTTAATTTTAATTTTAATTTTAATTCTAATAATAAGGGTATGTTAGCGAATGTTGTAAGGGTGTAAGTCGAAATTCTGTCCGTGTAACGCTACGCTATTTTTAATCATTGTAAGTTATGTTCAACCTTTTTAATTTAATGTCTCGTAGCTAAGTTATTATTATGCTTATTTAATCCGAAGTAATCATGATGTTGGGCTAATTATTAAAATTGGGTAATTGGGCTTTGTACCATAATTAGGGTTTGGACAAAAGAACGACACTTGTGAAAATTAGACTATGGGCTATTAATGGGCTTTATATTTGTTTAAATAAATGATAATTTGTTAATGTTAATATAAAGATTTACAATTGGACGTCCCTATAAATAACCATATACTCTCGATCGGACATGATGGGCGGGGTATTTATATGTACGAATAATCGTTCATTTAACCGGACACGGGAATGGATTAATAGCCACTAGAATTATTAAAACAGGGGTGAAATTATATACAAGGACACTTGGCATAATTGATAACAAAGTATTAAAACCTTGGGTTACACTTAGTAGACATCCTGGTGTAATTATTAAACAAAGTATTAAAATCTTGTTACAGTTTAAGTCCCCAATTAGTTGGAATATTTAAACTTCGGGTATAAGGATAATTTGATGAGGACACTCGCACTTTATATTTATGACTGATGGACTGTTATGGACAAAAACCTGATGGACATATTAAATAATCCAGGACAAAGGAAAATTAACCCGTGGGCATAAAACTAAAATCAACACGTCAAACATCATGATTACGAAAAGTTTAAATAAGCATAATTCTTTTATTTCTTATTTAATTTCCTTTATTTTATATTTAATTGCACTTCTAATTATCGCACTTTTATTTATTGTTATTATATTTAATTGCAATTTTAATTATCGTACTTTTTAATTATCGCAAGTTTATTTTATCGCACTTTTATTTATCGCAATTTCATTATCGTTATTTACTTTACGCTTTAAATTAAGTCTTTTATTTATTTAATATTTTACATTTTGTTTTAACTGCAACTAAAGTTTTAAAATCGACAAACCGGTCATTAAACGGTAAAAACCCCCCTTTATAATAATAATATTACTTATATATATATATTTGTATTTTTATAAAATAAAACTAATATAGCGTTAAGCTTTGATTAAAAGATTTTCCCTGTGGAACGAACCGGACTTACTAAAAACTACACTACTGTACGATTAGGTACACTGCCTATAAGTGTTGTAGCAACGTTTAAGTATATCCATTCAATAAATAAATAAATATCTTGAGTAAAATTGTATCGTATTTAATAGTATTTTCTTGTAAAATATAAGCTATTTTATATACACCTCGCAGAACATCAAGTATTTTTGGCGCCGCTGCCAGGGAACCATCTAGCTTAAAAGCCGGAAGCGCAATGCTAATATAAAAAAAAATAAAAATTTACGCTTTTGTAAAAATACGTTTTAATATATTCGAAAATATAAAAAGAAAATATAAATATAAATATTTTTAAGAGTTTGTTAAGTATTTAAGTTCTATAAAAGTTTATTTATCTTTATTTTATAAAAATATAAGTTTTATTTAATTTATATAAATATATTACATAAATATATAAAACAGAAAATTCAACACAGCAAAAAAAAAAAAAAACACTCGAGTCCGGTACTGTATCAGCCCACTCCGTGGCCCGAAACCCTAGCCCATGCGATCACATGGCTGGATAGCTTAGAGCTCATGCGATCGCATGAGCCCTGCAGACACGCCAGAATTGACTGAAAACTGCAATCATTACGGTTTTATTATTAATTATTTATATAAACCCTAATTAGGTTAGTTTATTTAATTATTAGTTTTAGTTTTATTTAATTAATTTGTATTTTTAGTTTAATTAGTTTTAATAAATTATAAAACTAATACTTTTATAAAATAAATAATATAAAAATAATATTTTTTATAAAAATTGTACTTTTTACAACTTTTAGTATATTTTTATATTTTATCCCTTTTTAATTGTTTTAGCGTAACTTTTGTAATTTTTGCTCGTATTTATTTTTAATTCATAGTTTTTGCCATAGTTATTTTTATTTCTAGATTTTTAGGCTTTGCCGTAAAATCCCTTAAGTGCTTTGTCTTTAGACTAAGATTTAAGTGCTTTAGAATTCTGCGACGTTTTTTTTAAGTTTTAGTACCTTTTAAAGATATTGCCATTTGGGATATAGTTTTTCCTGTAAGCTTTAATATTTTTAGACACCTTTTACCTATGTATCAATTATCATTCCAATTAGTAATCTCAATTTGCGATTATAATTTTAAGTTAGTGATAGTAATAAGGTTGGGTTAGTCGAGTTTTTTTTAAGTTTTATAGTCATTTTTTTTTCTTCTTTCTTATTTTTCGACGCCTTTTATTTTTCGATCTTTTATTTTTCGATCTTTTCTTTTTCGACCTTTTTCGACGCGCTCTTTTTCTTTCTTATTTCTCGCCATTCTAGTTTTAGGACATAGATTTTTTTTTCTTTTTCTTATCTATACTTCTTAAAATTACGAAAATTTATTTTAAGTGGTTAAATTGATAGACATCAAAATTTTCTGGTTCGTAGTAATAGTTGGATTTGTACGTGGACCGGGTTATTGGAGCCAAACAGTCCTCAATTATATTGAGACCAAACGAATCCTGCCCCTCTGCTGCATCTTTTGGCTATTCGAAACGTGGGCAAAATCAGAAAAGTCTATTAATTTGATAACTTATATAATTTTTTCTTTCCTTTTAAAAACTAATAGGATATTCAGTGAATGCACCGAGCAAGACGTTCACCACCTTTTGTACGTTCACCACCTGTAACTAGATCAAGACATCTAGCAAATATTATCGCCGTTGATTTTCCTTTAGAATCATCATCCAGTCGACCAAGTACTCCAATTCAAATTTCCGATAATCCATTTTTTGAACCCGACCTCACAATTGAGAATTCGGATAATATTCAGGGATAATTCATAGATCCTGAACCATTAAATTTTCCTCTGGAACCACCAATCATTCAAACAGAGATTGTTGAGAAACGAACCATTAAATCAGAATCCTCTAGTGATTCGGATTCAACAAATTCAATCATGGAAAATCTGGAACCTTTAAGTATGGAAGACCGAATGAGAGCTAAACGCACTGGCCAAGGTCACGTAATTACTCATCCAGACATTAATGCGCCAGATTATGAAATCAAAGGACAAATTCTACACATGGTGACTAATCAATGCCAATTTAGTGGTGCGCCGAAGGAAGATCCAAATGAACATCTTCATACCTTTAATAGGATCTGCACACTATTTAAAATAAGAGAAGTTGAGGATGAACAGATATATCTCATGTTATTTCCCTGAACTTTAAAGGGAGAAGCTAAAGATTGGTTGGAATCTTTACCTGAAGGGGCGATCGATACATGGGACGTTTTAGTTGAAAAATTTCTTAAACAATTCTTTCCGGCATCTAAAGCCGTAAGACTTCAAGGAGAAATTGTTACGTTCACACAGAAGCCAAATGAAACTCTATATGAGGCGTGGACAAGATTTGGAAAGTTATTAAGAGGATGTCCGCAACATGGTTTAGATACCTGTCAAATAGTACAAATATTCTACCAAGGATGCGACATCACTACAAGGAAAGACATAGATATTGCAGCTGGTGGTTCCATTATGAAGAAAACCGAAACTGATGCTTACAAAATTATTGATAACACTGCTTCCCACTCACATGAGTGGCACCAAGAAAAAGATATCGTTAGATCATCTAAAGCAGCTAGAGCCGATTCTAGCCATGACTTAGATTCCATTTCCGCAAAGATAGATGCTGTCGATAGACGAATGGAAAAGATGACTAAGGATATCCACTCAATACGAATTAGTTGTGAGCAGTGTGGAGTGAAAGGACCCATCCTAATCCATCCGGACGTAGTCCACATCGATTACAAACGAATCACAATAGTTGATTACATCGCGAGGTACTTGACCTCTATATGATACATTTTTACAAACATTGCATTCGTTTTTAAAAGACAAACTTTCATTTCATTGAAAGTTGACGACATGTATACCATTTCATAATACATCCAACTATAATTGACTTAATAATAATCTTGATGAACTCAACGACTCGAATGCAACGTCTTTTGAAATATGTCATGAATGATTCCAAGTAATATCTTTAAAACAAGAAATTGCACAGCGGAAGACTTCTTTCATACCTGAGAATAAACATGCTTTAAAGTGTCAACCAAAAGGTTGTTGAGTTCATTAGTTTAACATAAATAATCATTTAATAATTTTAATAGACCACAAGATTTCATATTTCTATTTCTCATAAACATACGTCCCATGCATAGAGACAAAAATATCATTCATATGGATTGAACACCTGGTAACTGACATTCACAATATACATATAAGAATATCCCCATCATTTCGGGATCCTCCTTCGGACATGATATAAATTTCGAAGTACTAAAGCATCCGGTACTTTGGATGGGGCTTGTTGTGTGATGACCCGGGAATTTCCGACCAAATTTAAACTTAATTTATATATTTCCAACACGATAAGCAAAGTCTGTAATGTTGAGTCACAAATATTTTGAACTGTTTTGTATATTAAATTGACCTTGACCATTCTCGACGATTCACGAACAGTTATATATAAATAGATACATATACATTAATTTGAAAATATTATATGAAATAATATATGATTTAATTGTTGAAAATAAATATGAAAAATAATATGCGATGTAATGAAAAATATTATTATAATTATATAGATATATGTTTATATATATAAATATGTATATAAATATTACTTGTAAATATATAAATTATATTAAATTCAATGGTTTAAAGATATATAATATATTTATTTAGTAGTTAAATTTGCTATTTAAAACTCTTTATATATATAGAAGGATAATATATTAAAAAATAACGATTTCGAGTCTAATTAAGTAATCGTCAGTAGCACTCGGTTGACAATTTGTTAGTTTTAAAATAGATATTGTACATGTCCATGAGGGATTGAAGTAAAAGTTGAACTGTAAATTGATTACGAAGATTTTAGATTTGTCAAAAATATTTGTACCCTTTTAAGATTAAATATTAGCACTCCGTACATATAAATTTGAACATAAAATAAATAATTATTTAACCTTTTTGATCAGGTTTCAAACAGGTAATGAGTGAAATAATTAAATATGTTTAATCTAAAAATATGGGATTTTTCTGAATTAAATTATACGTTAACTGTTTAGCAATGGACCACGATTTAATACTCCATTCAACTGTCAGTAGAAACAGAACCCGATGGCTCTTCTGTACAACTTACAATAATTTAATATATTATTTTATTATTAATTAATATTATTATTATAATTAATATATAACATATTTTATATATATCTGTAACTAGAGATTGAGAAAGAGATATTCAAAACCACCATTACTAAAGTTGGTCACCACCTCCATCATAACATACAACCATCCACCGTCTCCAACACCACCAAGACCACAACCGTCGGCCACCATCTTTACTCATGAACAACCACCTTTTGTGAACTCTCACCATCACTCCCTCACCATCACTCGATCAACGTCCACCATCTATAGTCACTACCTTAACACCAAAACCGCTATCCCACAATCATTACAAACAATCCCCACCGCCACTGTTTCGTTTCAACTTATGATCGTGATCCACCTTGAACCCATATGGTTTTCTTTGATCATCATGTACAACAATCTGTAACCACCACTAACCCACCATAGCCACTGTTATTCGTTCCTGTTTCTATCTTTTATTTTAAAAACAGTCCCAACCGTTAGCTTACGTAGACGTTTCTAATTTTCTACTCCATCGCCGCCCTTCTTCTTCATGAGAAACCACCACCACCCTTACTGTATTTTCGTTGTTACATATGCAACACCCATTTTGCTGTTTCCTTCGACTGTTTCGGCTGCACATGAGGATAGCGAGTCAGAGACGAATAAGAATGATGAAACATGATGAAGATGTTACAGCGAAGTGATGAAAGATGCATACATTATATTTTTTTTTCCTCTTGTTCGAACTCGGGAGAGTATCAAAACAGCCCAGAATATTACTTGGGTTTTTGTATTGGGCCGTGAATATCAATTTAGTATTTGGGCTTCTAGTGATTTATTTTGTTGGGCTGAATTTCCTATGCATTTGGTTGGGCCGAATTGTAGAGGAAGAAGAAAAGGGACTGCCGATTTCATAGATTATATATAATATCAATTCGGATTTAGTTCAGAAAAGCTAGGTGGAGCAGACGGTTAGGGAGAGTTTGTGTTATACAGGAGGTTGTGGGTTCGAACCTGGGTTAAGGCGTTTATTTTTAAAGGCTTGTCTTCAAAGGTTGTATTTTAAAATAATAATAATAATAATTATTATTATTATTAGTTATTGTTATTATTATGATAATTGTTATTAGTCATAATATTTAGAAGTAGCATTATTACTTTTATGAGGATAATAAAGTTTTGTATTAGATCATTAAAAATTAAGACTTGCATCGTTTTAAAATTATTGGTATAATTGTTATTATTATTAGTATTATCATTAGTAATTCATTAGTATTATCAAAAACTAACTTTTAAGTAGATAAATACTTTGTACATAAAATGTACCTATTATATATATATATATATATATATATATATATATATATATATATATATATATATATATATATATATATATATATATATATATATATATATATATATCAGACCTATTAATATTATCTATATATACACTTACAAATAACAAACTATTGATTTTTAAAATAACACTAAACAATTATGAATATGAATATGGATATATAATTACATAAATCTTAATCATTTTGAATATATACACAAGTTAAATATATAATATATAAATTAAAATATAATAAATAAATTTGTTCGATTACAATTATGTGTATTAATAAATATACAAATGATATAGGTTCGTGAATCCGAGGCCAACCCTACCTTTGTCCATTATCGTTATATGTATTTTTACTACAAAATACATTAGGTGAGTTCCTTTGATCCCCTTTTACTCTTTACATTTTTGGGACTGAGAATACATGCGCAACTTTTATAACTGTTTTACGAAATAGACACAAGTAATCAAAATGACATTATATGGTTGAATGATCGAAATCGAATATGCCCCTTTTTATTAAGTCTGGTAATCTAAGAATTAGGGAACAGACACCCTAATTGACACGAACTCTAAAGATAGATCTATCGGGCCCAACAAGCCCCATCCAAAGTAACGGATGCTTTAGTACTTCAAAATTTATATCATGTCCGAAGGAGGATCCCGGAATGATGGGGATATTCTTATATACATATTGTGAATGTCGGTTACCAGGTGTTCAGTCCATATGAATGATATTTTTGTCTCTATGCATGGGACGTATGTTTATGAGAAATGGAAATATGAAATCTTGTGGTCTATTAAAATTATAAAATGATTATTTATGTTAAACTAATGAACTCACCAACCTTTTGGTTGACACTTGAAAGCATGTTTATTCTCAGGTATGAATGAAACCTTCCGCTGTGCATTTTCTCATTTTAAGGACATTACTTGGAGTCGATCATCGCTCTAGAATCAAATGTTGATGACTTCGTCCAGATGGATTAGGACGGGGCATTTCAGTTGGTATCAGAGCGGTGGTCGTAGTGAACCAGGTCTGCATTAGTGTGTCTAACTGATAAGTCGTTAGGATGCTTTAGTGAGCCTGGACTTCGACCGTGTCTGCATGTCCAAAGTTTTGCTTATCATTTTGTGTTGAAAATCATCTGCTTATCATCCTTAGGAAATTACCTACTTATTATTCTTAGTCTAGACACGTTTTACTGCATTGACTGCATGAATAGTGTATAGACAAAATTCAGATCTTAGCGTATCTGACAATTCATATCTTAGCGTATCTGACAATTCATATCTTGGCGTATCTGTTACTGTAGACCTTGCCTGATATCTCTCGTAAATTTCTCCTCAATTTAAGGGATCTTGGTAATATATATATCTATGTAAATTATGCATTGAGAATACCATCCAACTATCCATTACTATCACTAAACTCTTCATATCAAAAAAAAAAAATCTTTCCTGAGATCGCGTAAGATGGCCTCTACGAATCGACCAAATTCCTCTGACTCCGAAGACAGCGTGACAGGAGCACATCAATCAATCAACTATCGTGATTACTGGAGAAAATGGGGGTGGGTTCGCGACATACTCACCCTATGGAGAAGGGAAGAAGGTACTCCATATCATGAATCGAATCTACCACCTAACCTTGGAGTACTCGACCCGCTCACTGGCGAACCTGTTCGCAACACCGTTTATACCCTTTTTGCCAGGATTTTTCGTCTTGAGACTACCATTAATGGAACTAGAAAAGATATCCAATCTCTACCTCACATTGATAACCAACCAGGGTTAGTAGAAGAAGTTAAAGAACTCCGAGCTCGAGTGTTAACTTTAGAGAGCACGGTACACAGTTTGCAAACACCAGCAGTATCACCAACACCAGTCACGTCACCAACCTTAGCACCAACAACACTAGTACCACCAACAACAACATCCGCATCACCAGCTTCGACATCTCATTCTATACCTCAAGTATAATCATCGTTCTACGTATCGTTCTATCTATTTTATTTTCGTTCGACATGGCGATTATGTAATCTCTAATGTTTTAGAAATTACATATCCTTGTTCTAATGATAAATAAAATGAGATCAATATCACATTAACTCATTAAATTCATGATTACATCTGAAGAAAATATATACGTATATATGTTTTCAAAAAGATTGTAATTAAAAATTCTCTTGTACAAACTGTTAATGGTGAAAATATTTTAACGGGTAGGTAATACCCGAGGACTATTTAAATTTCACATTAATAAGTTACATTGTACGTTCTTCGAATCTGTTTCAACAGTCATATACTATCCTACTTACATCCACCGATATACAAATCCGTTCACCACAGAATAACCATATTCATCCAATTACGTATTTGGATTTTGACCAATCAGAATCCAACAAGTGGCATAATGAAGAAATAATGGACACAATAAAAATTGATTAGAAACAGATTAATTAACAATATGAAATTCTATTAAGAATCCACGCTAACAAAATCCTAGCTAACTGTTCCTAGCTAACTGTTAACTCCGTATTACCATTTAATTATCGCAATTTATTTATCACAGTTCATTTATCGCAATTTTAATTCTCGCAATTTTATTTATCGTTATTTAATTTCTGTTATTTACCTTACGCATTTTATTTATCGTCATTTAATTTCTGTATTTATTTTACGCACTTTAAATATCGGGACACGTATACAAAGTTTTGACATATCATATCGACACATCTATATATATTATTTGGAATCACCATAGACACTCTATATGCAGTAATGATCGAGTTCTCTATACATGGTTGAGGTTGATTCTATAATAATATATATACTTTGAGTTGTGATCGAGTCTGAGACATGTACACGGGTCACGATACGTATTAATTAATTCGAATATTATATATTAAATTATATATGAATTATTGGACTGTCAACTATGGACTAATAACATTGGACAATTAAAATGAATTAAAATATTGATTATAATATATGAAACTAAATAAATCTTCAAGTTTGCCACTTGATTTCATCTTAAATTCCATTTGTATCTTAATGATTACAATCTGCGTTCAAACCTTTCGTGATTCTTGAAAACACCTCAATCAAGAGGATGAACCAACCGCACTTCATTTATGAGAGAAAAGATTGATGCATATAGTTATGCACCTGAAAACACTCGGAACCTGAGTAAACGTTTAACAAATAGCTGTGCTAATTCCTTTAGTGTTATTATTACCAAAAATAACTTTGCATCTGCTGTTCGAGATAGATAGTTTTGTCACAGCTCCAGCAAGACAACTTTGACTTTTCGTACGAAACAACCTTATTATAACGTTGATATATACGCGTGCTCTTTTATTGTTACCAGGGAACCTTCCATATTCCACCATATTACCATCAGCGTTTAATCATCTAAAAATACAATTCTTCTGAAACCACCTCGGATTGATAACCGATGATTCAAATATCGTAGCATTAAATGCAGAGGAAACAGAAATATGGTAGATGGTCTAAACGGCCAAAAGTTTGATGATAAATAAAGGAGTGTTAGGAACGCTCGATAGAAAATTTGGCATTGAAAAATAGATTGAGCTACCCATGAAGGAGGCCAAGGACAAATACTAGGACCATACCCTATATTCAAAGAATCCAGATAATTCTGGATCCGTTGAAATCTTTAGAAAATATCTTGCTCTGAAGTCATGTTAAAATCTTGCGGAAAGTCTTTCCCCATCAACCATCGAACATAGAAATTTCAAAATATCATCATCAATATCTTCGATATTTCTGAGGATATTTTCACAAATATTCTCGTCCGAAAATATATACCTCCTCGTGCTTCCTGTGTATCATTATATTGAAAACATTCAATATAAATTTAGTACTGAAAAACGGATTATGTGAAACTATGAAGGAAGCCGTGGACAAATCACAAAGAATAAGTTTGACTTCAAAGAATCCAAATGATTCTATTTCTGATGAAGTCTTTAGCAAATACCTTGCTTCCGAATCTAAACCCTTACGGATAAATCTTCTTCATCATCCATCGATATTAGAAATTCCAAGATATCATCGTATCTTTCATTATAAATATCCTCCATATTTCTGAAGATATTTTCATAAGTATTCTTATCTGAAATCAATAATCTCTTCATGATATCAGTGTTACATCATATAGAAACTGTTAGTTTCTATATTCTGTAAACTTTCGAGCCTAAAATATGAATGTTATTGAAGTAATGTTGGGAACTGATGCATGAATTAGTATAATATGATGACACTTGATCAACGTGATTATATTACAGTAAGTCATGCTGAGTTTCTAAATGGAACGTGATGATTCACAGATCATAACGTCATCATGTGCCACGTTACATAACTCTTTCATCCTACTTAACTCCGGAACAAATCAAGAAAATGTATTCTTGATGGTTCTATCTTCCGTGATGTTGATAAATTTGAAAATCAAATCGTGCTATCACGTTCCTTCCTGCTTCGAACATTATAATCATTCGAGACTCTATATCTACAAATTCTGGACCATTATTCGCTTGACTTGAAGTCGGGAAGAGAAAACAAAAGCATAAAGCTTTGAAATATAAGGGAGAATATAAAGCCCGATAACAACACATAAATTACAAACCGTGTATATCAATGTTTATCGCAACATAAAAACATGGGAGAATTAAAAACATTATAAACCCAAGGGCGAAGTAGAAGAAAGCAGATTCCTCTGGTGGAAGTTGGAAAAGGAGAATGATCATTGTGATAGTTAGAATAAGAACAAGGATCAGAACAGGGTTAAGCATTTTCATAAATCTTTTGAAACTGGGAATTGAGTATAGAAGTGGTGAAAACAAATGGAACGGAAAAGGTAAATTTATAATGGAAATATCAGACAGAGTAATCGAGGCAGATCACCGCATTTAATTCGAGAGATCTTAATTTCCTTATTCGCCGAAGAATCAAATCTTTTTGATTTCGAAGATTTTCTATAAATCCCATGAATTCCGGAATTCAACCCTGTCTCCGTCAAAAGTTAAGACGAACCCTTATTTTTCCTATTTCAATCTTTCGTGATAGCTTCATTCGTATTTTTCGAATAATCGAATTATTTTATCCATATTACTTAATGATGATAATAACTCAATTTATCAGCTCATATTCGTCATGAAAACATTTTTATTGTTAACCATGACCACCTCACTCAAATTTCAGGACGAAATTTCTTTAACGGGTAGGTACTGTGATGACCCGGGAATTTCCGACCAAATTTAAACTTAATTTTATATATTTCCAACACGATAAGCAAAGTCTGTAATGTTGAGTCACAAATATTTTGAACTGTTTTGTATATTAAATTGACCTTGACCATTCTCGACGATTCACGAACAGTTATATATAAATAGATACATATACATTAATTTGAAAATATTATATGAAATAATATATGATTTAATTGTTGAAAATAAATATGAAAAATAATATGCGATGTAATGAAAAATATTATTATAATTATATAGATATATATTTATATATATAAATATGTATATAAATATTACTTGTAAATATATAAATTATATTAAATTCAATGGTTTAAAGATATATAATATATTTATTTAGTAGTTAAATTTGCTATTTAAAACTCTTTATATATATAGAAGGATAATATATTAAAAAATAACGATTTCGAGTCTAATTAAGTAATCGTCAGTAGCACTCGGTTGACAATTTGTTAGTTTTAAAATAGATATTGTACATGTCCATGAGGGATTGAAGTAAAAGTTGAACTGTAAATTGATTACGAAGATTTTAGATTTGTCAAAAATATTTGTACCCTTTTAAGATTAAATATTAGCACTCCGTACATATAAATTGGAACATAAAATAAATAATTATTTAACCTTTTTGATCAGGTTTCAAACAGGTAATGAGTGAATAATTAAATATGTTTAATCTAAAAATATGGGATTTTTCTGAATTAAATTATACGTTAACTGTTTAGCAATGGACCACGATTTAATACTCAATTCAACTGTCGGTAGAAACAGAACCCGATGGCTCTTCTGTACAACTTACAATAATTTAATATATTATTTTATTATTAATTAATATTATTATTATAATTAATATATAACATATTTTATATATATCTGTAACTAGAGATTGAGAAAGAGATATTCAAAACCACCATTACTAAAGTTGGTCACCACCTCCATCATAACATACAACCATCCACCGTCTCCAACACCACCAAGACCACAACCGTCGGCCACCATCTTTACTCATGAACAACCACCTTTTGTGAACTCTCACCATCACTCCCTCACCATCACTCGATCAACGTCCACCATCTATAGTCACTACCTTAACACCAAAACCGCTATCCCACAATCATTACAAACAATCCCCACCGCCACTATTTCGTTTCAACTTATGATCGTGATCCACCTTGAACCCATATGGTTTTCTTTGATCATCATGTACAACAATCTGTAACCACCACTAACCCACCATAGCCACTGTTATTCGTTCCTGTTTCTATCTTTTATTTTAAAAACAGTCCCAACCGTTAGCTTACGTAGACGTTTCTAATTTTCTACTCCATCGCCGCCCTTCTTCTTCATGAGAAACCACCACAACCCTTACTGTATTTTCGTTGTTACATATGCAACACCCATTTTGCTGTTTCCTTCGACTGTTTCGGTTGCACATGAGGATAGCGAGTCAGAGACGAATAAGAATGATGATACATGATGAAGATGTTACAGCGAAGTGATGAAAGATGCATACATTATATTATTTTTTTTCCTCTTGTTCGAACTCGGGAGAGTATCAAAACAGCCCAGAATATTACTTGGGTTTTTGTATTGGGCCGTGAACATCAATTTAGTATTTGGGCTTCTAGTGATTTATTTTGTTGGGCTGAATTTCCTATGCATTTGGTTGGGCCGAATTGTAGAGGAAGAAGAAAAGGGACTGCCGATTTCATAGATTATATATAATATCAATTCGGATTTAGTTCAGAAAAGCTAGGTGGAGCAGACGGTTAGGGAGAGTTTGTGTTATACAGGAGGTTGTGGGTTCGAACCTGGGTTAAGGCGTTTATTTTTAAAGGCTTGTCTTCAAAGGTTGTATTTTAAAATAATAATAATAATAATTATTATTATTATTATTATTAGTTATTGTTATTATTATGATAATTGTTATTAGTCATAATATTTAGAAGTAGCATTATTACTTTTATGAGGATAATAAAGTTTTGTATTAGATCATTAAAAATTAAGACTTGCATCGTTTTAAAATTATTGGTATTATTGTTATTATTATTAGTATTATCATTAGTAATTCATTAGTATTATCAAAAACTAACTTTTAAGTAGATAAATACTTTGTACATAAAATGTACCTATTATATATATATATATATATATATATATATATATATATATATATATATATATATATATATATATATATATATATATATATATATATATATATATATATATATATATATATCAAACCTATTAATATTATCTATATAAACACTTACAAATAACAAACTATTGATTTTTAAAATAACACTAAACAATTATGAATATGAATATGAATATGGATATATAATTACATAAATCTTAATCATTTTGAATATATACACAAGTTAAATATATAATATATAAATTAAAATATAATAAATAAATTTGTTCGATTACAATTATGTGTATTAATAAATATACAAATGATATAGGTTCGTGAATCCGAGGCCAACCCTACCTTTGTCCATTGTCGTTATATGTATTTTTACTACAAAATACATTAGGTGAGTTCCTTTGATCCCCTTTTACTCTTTACATTTTTGGGACTGAGAATACATGCGCAACTTTTATAACTGTTTTACGAAATAGACACAAGTAATCAAAATGACATTATATGGTTGAATGATCGAAATCGAATATGCCCCTTTTTATTAAGTCTGGTAATCTAAGAATTAGGGAACAGACACCCTAATTGACGCGAACTCTAAAGATAGATCTATCGGGCCCAACAAGCCCCATCCAAAGTAACGGATGCTTTAGTACTTCGAAATTTATATCATGTCCGAAGGAGGATCCCGGAATGATGGGGATATTCTTATATACATATTGTGAATGTCGGTTACCAGGTGTTCAATCCATATGAATGATATTTTTGTCTCTATGCATGGGACGTATGTTTATGAGAAATGGAAATATGAAATCTTGTGGTCTATTAAAATTATGAAATGATTATTTATGTTAAACTAATGAACTCACCAACCTTTTGGTTGACACTTGAAAGCATGTTTATTCTCAGGTATGAAAGAAACCTTCCGCTGTGCATTTTCTCATTTTAAGGACATTACTTGGAGTCGATCATCGCTCTGGAATCAAATGTTGATGACTTCGTCCAGATGGATTAGGACGGGGCATTTCATGTTGGGCCCGATAGATCTATCTTTAGAGTTCGCGTCAATTAGGGTGTCTGTTCCCTAATTCTTATATTACCAGACTTAATAAAAAGGGGCATATTCGATTAGATAATCCAACCATAGAATGTAGTTTCGATCACTTGTGTCCATTTCGTAAAACATTTATAAAAGTAGCGCATGTATTCTCAGTCCCAAAAATATAAAGGGTAAAAAGGCAAATGAAACTCACCTAATGTATTTTGTAGTAAAAATACATATGACGACATTGAACAAGTGTAAGGATGGCCTCGGATTCACGAACCTATATTATTCATATATATTAACACATATACTTGTAATCGAATGAATTTATTTATTATTAAAGATATATTTGTTAAATTAATAATTTATAAGCTTCATTATTTATTTATATATATATATATGTATATATTTTTTCATTTTATATATGTAAATATATTAATATAGTTACGTTATGTAATTTAAATATATAAAATCTTTAGTTTTATACCTATAACCTTAACAATGTTATTAAAACTTTTTATTTTAGTAATCATAATTATTTATAGATAATACTGCTAATAACAATAATGATCATTTTAATAATAGTAAAATAATACTTTGGATAAAAATTTCTAGTACTTAATAACAATAACCATCTTATTACTAATTATATTTTTAGTAATAGTAATACTACTTAATAATAATGCCACTAATGGTAATAATATTAGTAATAATAATATTACTAATAATAACCATAATTGTAATTATAATTATGTTACTTATAATAAATGGTAACTAATATTTATATTAATAATAGTAATAATAATGATAATTATTAGTCATTAAGTGATATTAATAATAACGTATATTAATAACATTAATTGATAATAATAACAACAAAAACTTTCATAATAATAACAGTGATGATAATAACAATGAATAACATAAAAATGTAAAAGTGTATACCCCTCTTTCTTTAAAATCTCTTCTAAAAACGAAATGCCCATGACGGGACTTGAACCCGTGGCCTCCCGCTCCCCTAAAACACTCATCACCACTTCTCCGTTTCTGTTTTTCCTGAAGTGATCCTATCCCAATTTAACTTAAACCCGTTCCATTAACTGCTTTGTTCTTCCTCCTCCATCCTCAAAATCCATTGACCAAAAATCAATTTAATATCCATATATCTGAGTTATCTGATTTATTTATAACTTGTATTAAAATTAAAACCATTTAACTATGTTGAATGCGTTTAACCAGATAAGAAAAAAAAATAAAAATAAAAGACAGCAGCATATACTCCTGTTCGACGAGCAGAAAAAAAAAATGAATTCGAGTTTAGGGCATTTTGAGACCTTGATGTCTAAAAGAAATATATTTTAAATCATCAATATAATGTAGTGGAATCATCAATTCAACTCAAATCGAAACCGAAAAATCGAATTTGATTCAAGAATAAAAGTTGACTTTTAAATGTAAAAACTTTGACTTCAAAATTCGACTTCAATTTAAGAAATTAGAACAAGAGAATTTGCAGATACTTTGAGAAGATGATTCCAAGTACAATTGCATTTTTACATTTGGAAGTTTTATTTGAATTTGATAAATGATTGTTTCACTTTTTCAAGAACATGAACTCAAGATCCAATTTAAAAATCTAGATTGTTTTAGATATAAATTATAACATGAATTAGGTGGTATTTCATTCCTAGAAACTTTCTGGATCATTAATTGATCCTAAAACATCACAATAAGTTCGAATTTTTGGATGAGCAAAACAGTTGACTTTTTGGTTTTCAACTTTGACTTCGAAATTTGAAGCTAATCGAATGAGTTAGAATTTGAAAACTTACAGGTAGTTCAAATGGTTGATTCCTAACCCAGTGACATTTCTGGATTTTGACAAATCGTTCAAATTCAAAATTTTGCTAAAAAGAATAAGAACAGGGAACGGGTTCAGCTTCTCTTCAAATTAAATTCCATTTTCGATTTTTAATTTCCTAATTACTCAGCAAGGAATCAATAAGTGGATGATGTAGGTGTTTGAATGATTGCAGTAGAAATTTAGGGATTGATGGAATCGAATATATCACAGGTTGTATAGGAGAGAAGAAAAAAAAATATAAAGTTGAAAGTGATATGTTTTGATCCGTAATATATGTATATATATCCATATATATCCATGTTATAATCTGTATATATCTATCTAGATAATATATCTATATATCTCCATAACTCTACTTATATATATAATAATCAATCTCATTAATAATTAAATCTATAATAATAATACTCTTAGTTTATAAATAATAATAAATAATAATAAAATGTTATAATAATATACTAGTAATAATAATATTATTATTATTAATGATAATAATAATAACATATAAAATTTACAACAATAATATTAATAATAATATTACTAATTATAATAATACATTAATATTATATAACCAATATCACATCTATATAATATCGATAATACTAATTTTGATATTAATATTGAAAATAATAATAATATTACTATAACAACTTATAATTTAAGTTTAATATATAATAATCTTACCTATTATTAATTATGTGATATTTAAGTATTACTTATATATATAATAACATATATTGATTTAGTTATTACAAAACACACACACACACACACACACACACACACACACACATATATATATATATATATATATATATATATATAAAATAATAGTTACACATAAGAATTATATATAATTTTATATGGCTTCATTTTAAGATACATTTAATTATTTTGTATCTTAATGTAAAATATTAGTTTACTTAACTTGTCGGTACCTGACATCTAAGTTACACCACATTCTCGCATTCATATTAAGTAAATTGAAAGCTAAAATAGTTATCTTAACAAAGTCACGAAAAAAAGAAAAAAAATATCGTAAAGTATGATTTGGAAATCAAACAGTAATTTCCACTAAATTTTGTCTAACTCTCGTTAAGTGACACTTTGTTCTCACATGTACATTACATTACCAATTATTCCGCATATTGTTAAAATGGAAATATTTCCCAAATTAGCGTGGACCTCACAAGAGAGACCCGTAATCATATCATAATGTATCTGATAATTTAATTATTAGATGTTATCTTTTTAATTTCTGTTGATAAACATATATTGAAACTAATACGTTTATGTAAAGTATTATCTATCAAATACTTTGTTAATGTTTTTAAGTCATATAATAATTTCATAACTTATTTTCATATCAATCAAAACGTTCAAAGTTTTGTTTACATTTCACAATTTATTAGAAACACATATATATACATATTTACATATCTAATTACAAATAATTGTTCGTGAATCGTCGGGAATATTCAAAGGGTAAATGAATACATGAAACAGTTCAAAAGTTTTAAGATTCAATGTTATAGACTTTGCTTATCGTGGTCGAAATCAAACATGATTTAAGTTTAAATTTGGTTGGAAATTCCCGGGTCATCACAGTACCTACCCGTTAAAGAAATTTCGTCCCGAAATTTGAGTGAGGTGGTCATGGTTAACAATAAAAATGTTTTCATGACGAATATGAGTTGATAAATAGAGTTTTATTATTATTGAATAATATGGATAAAATGATTCAACTAATCGATGCGTTTGAATAAAGTCATCACAAAAGATCGAGGTGAAGAAATGGAGATTTTCCATAACTTTTGACGTAGTCGTGATTGAATTCCGGAATTCAAGGGATTTAAAGAAAATCTTCGAAATCTAAAAGATTTGATTCTTCGGCGAGTTAGGAAATTAAGATCTCTATAATTAAATATGGTGTTCTACCTCATTACTCTGTCTGATATTTCCATTATCAATTAAACTCTTCCGTTCCATTAACCTCACCATTCCTATACTTTCTTCCTTAGTTCATACATCCAAAAGATTGTGAAAATGCTTAATCTCATTCTAATCTTTGATATTTTCCTAATTCTCATTTCTGTCATCCTTCTTTTCAATCTTCCTCTAGAAGAACCTGGTTACTTCTACTATTACCTTGGGGTGATACTATTCTTAATTATACCGTGTCTCTATATTGCTATTCCTATTAATATTCACGGTCTGTAATCTTCAGGTTGTTATTGGGCTTTATATTTTTCTCTTATATTTTGGATCTCTTTGCCTCTTTATTGTCTTCTCGATCTCTAGTAAGGCGAGTAACGGTCCCGAATTCGTAAGTATGGAGTTTCAAATGAACTTAATATTCTAAACAAGAAAGAACGTGATAGCACAATTTGATTTTTAAATTCATCATAATCACTGAGAATAGAACTATCAAGAATATGTTTTCTTGATTTGTTCAGAAGTTAAACAGAATGACAGAGTTATGTATCATGGCACATGATGACGTTATAATCTGTGAACCATCATGTCCCATTTAGAAACTCAGCATGACTTACTGTAATATAATCACGTTGATCAAGTGTCATTATATTATACTAACTTATGCATCAGTTCCCAACATTACTTCAATAACATTCATATTTTAAACTCTGAAAGTTTACAGAATATAGAAACTAACAGTTTCTATATGATGTAACACTGATAGTACGAAGAGATTAATGATTTCAAATAAGATTAGTTATGAAAATATATTCAGAAATATCGAGGATATTTATAACGGCAGATACGATAATATCTTTGAATATCTAAGATTAGAGGATGATGGAAACTATTGTCCGCGAGGGTTTAGAGTAAGGAGTAAGATATTCACTAAAGACTTCAGCAGATATTGAATCATTTGAATTCTTTGAAGTCAAACTTATTCTTTGTGATTTGTCCACGGCTTTCTTCCTAGTTTCACATAATCTGCTTTTTGGTACAAAATTTTCTATTGAATGTTTCCAATATAATGATACACAGGAAGCACGAGGAGGTATATAAGTTCGGACGAGAATATTTATAAAAATATCCTCAGAAATATCGAAGATATTGATGATGATATTTTGGAATTTCTAAGTTCGATGGTTGATGGAGAATGATTTTTCGCAAGATTTTATCATGACTTCGGAGCAAGATATTCTCTAAAGATTTCAACGGATCCAGAATTACCTGAATCCTTTGAATATAGGGGTTGGTCCTTGTATTTATCCTTGGTCTTCTTCATGGGTAGCTCAATCTGTTTTTCAATACCCAATTTTCTATCGAGCGTTCCTAACACTCCTTTCTTTATCATCAAACTTTTGGTCGTTTAGACCATCTACCATTTTTTTTCTTCTGTATTTAATGCTATGATATCTGAATCATCGGTTATTAATCCGAGATGGTTTCAGGAAAATTGTGTTTTTAGATGATTAAACGCTGATGGTAATATGGTGGAATATGAAAGGTTCCCTGGTAATAATAAAAGAGCACGCGTATATATCAACATTATAATAAGGTTGTATCGTACGGAAAGTCGAAGTTGTCTTGTTGGAGCTGTGACAAAACTGGCTATCTCGAACAGCAGATGCAAAGTTATTTTCGGTAATAATAACGCTAAAGGAATTAGCACAGCTACGTGTTAAACGTTTACTCAGGTTCCGAGTGTTTTCAGGTGCATAATATGCATCAATCTTTTCTCTCATAAATGAAGTGCGGTTGGTTCATCCTCTCGATTGAGGTGTTTTCAAGAATCATGAAAGGTTTGAACGCAGAATGTAATCGTGAAGATACAAATCATGTTTAAGACGAAATCAAGTGGCAAACTTGAAGAAATGTTTAGTTTCATATGTTATAATCAATATTTTAATTCATTTTTAATTGTCCAATGTTATTAGTCCACAGTCGATAGTCCACAGTTGACAGTCCAATAATTCATATTCATATATAATTTAACATATAATATTCGAATTAATTAATACGTGTCGTGACCCGTATACGTCTCAAACTCGATCACAACTCAAAGTATATATATTATTATAGAATCAACCTCAACCCTGTATAGCTAACTCCCGCATTACTGCATATAGAGTGTCTATGGTTATTCCAAATAATATATATAGATGGGTCGATATGATATGTCAAAACCTTGTATACGTGTCCCTATATTTAAAGTGCGTAAAAATAAATAACAAAAATTAAATGATGATAAATAAAGTGCGTAAAGTAAATAACAGAAATTAAATGACGATAAATAAAATTGCGAGAATGCAAATTGTGATAATTAAATTGCGATAAATAAAGTGTAATCAGTTAGCTGGGAACAATTAGTTAGGAACAGTTAGCGTGGATTCTTAACAAAATTTCTCATAGTTAATTTGTTTGTTTCTAACAAATTTTATTTTTGTCAAATGTTTTCTTCATTATGCCACTTGTTGGATTCTGATAAATCAAAATCCAACTATGAAATTGGATGAATATGGTTATTCTGTGGTGAACGGATTTGTATATCGGTGGATGTAAGTAGGATAGTATATGACTGTTGAAACAGATTCGAAGAACGTACAATGTAACTTATTAATGTGAAATTCAAATATTCCTCGGGTATTACCTACCCGTTAAAATAATTTCACCATTAACAGTTTGTACAAGAGAATTTTTAATTACCATCTTTATGAAAACATATCTACATCTATATTTTCTTCAGATGTATTCATGGATTTAATGAGTTAATATGATATTAAACTCATTCGATTTTCGGTTGGAACTAGAATAAATAATCTCTAAAACTTTAGAGATTACATATTCGCCATGTCGAACGAAGATAAATGAGGTAGGACAATATGTAGAACGAAGATCATACTCGAAGTACAGATAGTGATATTGAAGCATGGATTGTTGATGGTACTGGTGCTGTTACTGATGGTACTGTTGGTACCGGTGATGTTGCTGAAGCTGGTACATTTTGCACCATATTCTCCGAATTGATTATTCGAGCGCGAAGTTCGTTGACTTATTACTCCAGGATGATTGTCGGTTGGAACGAGCGGATGAATAAAGTTCAGAATTGTGGATATAATATGATCTTGTCGAGTTACCCTGGAAATGAGACTGAAAATGGTGTCTCGAATAGGTTCGCCGGTAAACGCTTCAGGTTCATTGCCAAGAGGTGAATTCGGTTGGTGGAAGGGATTGCCTTCTGCGCGTTTCCATTAATTAAGTTGACTACGAACCCATCAGATGAATTGATAATGGTTGATTGGTTGATTCATGCCGATGACGCTGTTTTCGGAGCTTAGGTGAACATCTATGTCGGAATAGCTATCAGAATAACTATCGGAATAGCTATCGGAATCTGAGGGACTCGAACTGGTTGCAGGATTCATCTCGTATGATCAGATGAAGGATTTTCGATAAGAAATAGATTATAGGATGTAGATTAGTACCCTGCAATACATAATTTACATATGCATATAATACTAAAATCCCATAAGTTACGGAGGAATCTACGGAAGTTTTCAGGCAAAGTTACAGTAACAGATACGCTAAGATATGAAGTAGCAGATACGCTAAGATATGAATTTTGTCTATACACTATTCATGTAGTCAATGCAGTAAAACGTGTCTAGACTAAGAATGATAAGCAAGTGATTCACTAAGAATGATAAGCAGGTAATTTTTGACACAAAATGATAAGTAAAACTTTTGACATGCAGACACGGTCGAAGTCCAGACTCACTAATGCATCCTAACGACTTATCAGTTAGACACACTAATGCAGACATGGTTCGCTAAGACCACTGCTCTGATACCAACTGAAAGGACCCGTCCTAATCCATCCGGACGTAGTCCACATCGATTACAAACGAATCACAATAGTTGATTACATCGCGAGGTACTTGACCTCTATATGATACATTTTTACAAACATTGCATTCGTTTTTAAAAGACAAACTTTCATTTCATTGAAAGTTGACGACATGTATACCATTTCATAATACATCCAACTATAATTGACTTAATAATAATCTTGATGAACTCAACGACTCGAATGCAACGTCTTTTGAAATATGTCATGAATGATTCCAAGTAATATCTTTAAAACAAGCAATTGCACAGCGGAAGACTTCTTTCATACCTGAGAATAAACATGCTTTAAAGTGTCAACCAAAAGGTTGGTGAGTTTATTAGTTTAACATAAATAATCATTTAATAATTTTAATAGACCACAAGATTTCATATTTCTATTTCTCATAAACATACGTCCCATGCATAGAGACAAAAATATCATTCATATGGATTGAACACCTGGTAACCGACATTCACAATATACATATAAGAATATCCCCATCATTCCGGGATCCTCCTTCGGACATGATATAAATTTCGAAGTACTAAAGCATCCGGTACTTTAGATGGGGCTTGTTGGGCCCGATAGATCTATCTTTAGAGTTCGCGTCAATTAGGGTGTCTGTTCCCTAATTCTTAGATTACCAGACTTAATAAAAAGGGGCATATTCGATTAGATAATCCAACCATAGAATGTAGTTTCGATCACTTGTGTCCATTTCGTAAAACATTTATAAAAGTAGCGCATGTATTCTCAGTCCCAAAAATATAAAGGGTAAAAAGGCAAATGAAACTCACCTAATGTATTTTGTAGTAAAAATACATATGACAACATTGAACAAGTGTAAGGATGGCCTCGGATTCACGAACCTATATTATTCATATATATATTAACACATATACTTGTAATCGAATGAATTTATTTATTATTAATGATATATTTGTTATATTAATAATTTATAAGATTCATTATTATTTATATATATATATATATATATTTTTTTTTCATTTTATATATGTAAATATATTAATATAGTTACGTTATGTAATTTAAATATATAAAATCTTTAGTTTTATACCTATAACCTTAACAATGTTATTAAAACTTTTTATTTTAGTAATCATAATTATTTATAGATAATACTGCTAATAACAATAATGATCATTTTAATAATAGTAAAATAATACTTTGGATAAAAATTTCTAGTACTTAATAACAATAACCATCTTATTACTAATTATATTTTTAGTAATAGTAATACTACTTAATAATAATACCACTAATGGTAATAATATTAGTAATAATAATATTACTAATAATAACCATAATTGTAATTATAATTATGTTACTTATAATAAATGGTAACTAATATTTATATTAA
Organism: Rutidosis leptorrhynchoides; assembly: GCF_046630445.1. Lineage (NCBI taxonomy): Eukaryota > Viridiplantae > Streptophyta > Magnoliopsida > Asterales > Asteraceae > Rutidosis > Rutidosis leptorrhynchoides. Next base: position 168,382,739 of record NC_092343.1, read on the forward strand.
TAATAGTAATAATAATAATGATAATTATTAGTCATTAAGTGATATTAATAATAACGTATATTAATAACATTAATTGATAATAATAACAACAACAACATTCATAATAGTAACAGTGATGATAATAACAATGAATAACATAAAAATGTAAAAGTGTATACCCCTCTTTCTTTAAAATCTCTTCTAAAAACGAAATGCCCATGACGGGACTTGAACCTGTGGCCTCCCGCTCCCCTAAAACACTCATCACCACTTCTCCGTTTCTGTTTTTCCTGAAGTGATCCTATCCCAATTTAACTTAAACCCGTTCCATTAACTGCTTTGTTCTTCCTCCTCCATCCTCAAAATCCATTGACCAAAAATCAATTTAATATCCATATATCTGAGTTATCTGATTTATTTATTACTTGTATTAAAATTAAAACCGTTTAACTATGTTGAATGCGTTTAACCAGATAAGAAAAAAAAAATAAAAAAAAAGACAGCAGCATATACTGCTGTTCGACGAGCAGCAAAAAAAAAAAAAAATGAATTCGAGTTTAGGGCATTTTGAGACCTTGATGTCTAAAAGAAATATATTTTAAATCATCAATATAATGTAGTGGAATCATCAATTCAACTCAAATCGAAACCGAAAAATCGAATTTGATTCAAGAATAAAAGTTGACTTTTAAATGTAAAAACTTTGACTTCAAAATTCGACTTCAATTTAAGGAATTAGAACAAGAGAATTTGCAGATACTTTGAGAAGATGATTCCAAGTACAATTGCATTTTTACATTTGGAAGTTTTATTGGAATTTGATAAATGATTGTTTCACTTTTTCAAGAACATGAACTCAAGATCCAATTTAAAAATCTAGATTGTTTTAGATATAAATTATAACATGAATTAGGTGGTATTTCATTCCTAGAAACTTTCTGGATCATTAATTGATCCTAAAACATCACAATAAGTTCGAATTTTTGGATGAGCAAAACAGTTGACTTTTTGGTTTTCAACTTTGACTTCGAAATTTGAAGCTAATCGAATGAGTTAGAATTTGAAAACTTACAGGTAGTTCAAATGGTTGATTCCTAACCCAGTGACATTTCTGGATTTTGACAAATCGTTCAAATTCAAAATTTTGCTAAAAAGAATAAGAACAGGGAACGGGTTCAGCTTCTCTTCAAATTAAATTCCATTTTCGATTTTTAATTTCCTAATTACTCAGCAAGGAATCAATAAGTGGATGATGTAGGTGTTTGAATGATTGCAGTAGAAATTTAGGGATTGATGGAATCGAATATATCACAGGTTGTATAGGAGAGAAGAAAAAAAAATATAAAGTTGAAAGTGATATGTTTTGATCCGTAATATATGTATATATATCCATATATATCCATGTTATAATCTGTATATATCTATCTAGATAATATATCTATATATCTCCATAACTGTACTTATATATATAATAATCAATCTCATTAATAATTAAATCTATAATAATAATACTCTTAGTTTATAAATAATAATAAAATGTTATAATAATATACTAGTAATAATGATATTATTATTATTAATGATAATAATAATAACATATAAAATTTACAACAATAATATTAATAATAATATTACTAATTATAATAATACATTAATATTATATAACCAATATCACATCTATATAATATCGATAATACTAATTTTGATATTAATATTGAAAATAATAATAATATTACTATAACAACTTATAATTTAAGTTTAATATATAATAATCTTACCTATTATTAATTATGTGATATTTAAGTATTACTTATATATATATAATAACATATATTGATTTAGTTATTACAAAACACACACACACACACACACACACACACACACACACACACATATATATATATATATATATATATATATATATATATATATATATATATATATATATATATATATATATATATATATATATATATAATAGTTACACATAAGAATTATATATAATTTTATATGGCTTCATTTTAAGATACATTTAATTATTTTGTATCTTAATGTAAAATATTAGTTTACTTAACTTGTCGGTACCTGACATCTAAGTTACACCACATTCTCGCATTCATATTAAGTAAATTGAAAGCTAAAATAGTTATCTTAACAAAGTCACGAAAAAAAGAAAAAAAATATCGTAAAGTATGATTTGGAAATCAAACAGTAATTTCCACTAACTTTTGTCTAACTCTCGTTAAGTGACACTTTGTTCTCACATGTACATTACATTACCAATTATTCCGCATATTGTTAAAATGGAAATATTTCCCAAATTAGCGTGGACCTCACAACAGAGACCCGTAATCATATCATAATGTATCTGATAATTTAATTATTAGATGTTATCTTTTTAATTTCTGTTGATAAACATATATTGAAACTAATACGTTTATGTAAAGTATTATCTATCAAATACTTTGTTAACGTTTTTAAGTCATATAATAATTTCATAACTTATTTTCATATCAATCAAAACGTTCAAAGTTTTGTTTACATTTCACAATTTATTAGACACACATATATATACATATTTACATATCTAATTACAAATAATTGTTCGTGAATCGTCGGGAATATTCAAAGGGTAAATGAATACATGAAACAGTTCAAAAGTTTTAAGATTCAATGTTATAGACTTTTCTTATCGTGGTCGAAATCAAACATGATTTAAGTTTAAATTTGGTTGGAAATTCCCGGGTCATCACATGGAGGACCACATTTGACAAAAGATTGTCTTAGTATTGAATTAACAATGGAACAAAGAGAGAATATTTCATACATAAACCAAAGGCCTGGAAATAATTATCAGAATAATTATCAACCGCCAAGACCGATTTACAATCAAAATCAGAATTATAACCGAAATATTCCATACAATAACCAACAAGGTCCTAGCAATCAACAAGTATCCAACAATACTTACAATCAGCAAAGACCTAATTTTCAAAACAAACCACCACAAACCGATGATAAAAATCCGAATTTAGAAGATATGATGACAAAGCTAGTTGAAACTCAAACGCAGTTTTTCACATCTCAAAAACAAACTAATGAACAAAATGCTCAAGCATTTAGAAATCAACAAGCTTCTATTCAAAACTTGGAACAAGAAGTAAGTAACCTAGCAAGGTTAATAGGTGAAAGAAAACTGGGAAGTTTACCTAGTGATACAAATGCTAACCCCCAGAATGAAACAGCTAAAGCCATTACCATAAGAAGTGGTACAACACTTAAACCACCTGAAATACCTGTAACTTCTGATGAAGCTATTCCTACTCCACAAGAACCACAACCTGAACAAGATAAGGAAAAAGAACCGGTAGTTGAAAAGGTTAATGAAGATAACACAACTAAGGATAAACCTTATGTTAAACCATACCAACCACCACTTCCTTACCCAAGTAAAATGAAAAAAGAGAAACTTGAAGCCGAGCAATCCAAATTCTTGGATATGTTTAAACAGATAAATGTAAATCTTCCTTTCATTGATGTGATTTCAGGAATGCCTAGATATGCTAAATTTTTGAAAGATCTAATCTCAAATAGAAAGAAAATGGAAGAACTCTCGGCTGTTACTATAAATGCTAATTGTTTAGCAGTGCTGTTGAATAAGATACCAGAAAAACTATCTGATCCAGGAAGTTTCACAATTCAATGTTTTCTGGGTAGTCTTAGTTCAATAGAAGCATTGGCAGACTTAGGTGCTAGTATAAATTTAATGCCGTTTTCACTATACACTAAACTAGACCTTGTAGAATTGAAACCAATAAGAATAAGCATACAACTAGCCGATCGATCAATAAAATAACCTAGAGGGATAATGGAGAATATGCTAGTTAAAGTTGGTACTTTAGTATTTCCAGTAGATTTTGTTGTTCTGGACATGGAAGAAGATTCTCAAGTTCCTCTCATATTAGGAAGACCATTCTTAAACACGGCTAAAGCAATGATAGACGTGTTCGGTAAGAAATTGACCCTAAGTATAGAGGACGAGAGTGTTACCTTTTCAGTTGATAGAGCAATGCAACAACCGCAATCTGCAGATGATACATGTTATTATATTCAAACTATAGATTCGCATGCAGAATTGTTAGAAGAATTTCCAGAATTACAAGGAACAGGAGAATGTTCTTTAGGAGAAAGAACTGAACAAATTGATGAAGCTGAAATGTTAGCTACACTTATAGCTAATGGATATGAACCAACAATAGAAGAAATTCAAATGCTAAAAGAAGAAGACAGATATCGATATAAATCATCGATAGAAGAACCTCCAACATTAGAGTTAAAGCCACTTCCAAACCATTTGGAATACGCTTATTTACATGGTGAATCTAAATTACCTGTAATAATATCGTCTTCTCTTACTGAAAATGAAAAATCTCAACTCATTTATGTGTTGAAAGCTCATAAACCAGCCATTGCATGGAAGATTCATGATATTAAAGGAATAAGTCCTTCGTATTGCACACATAAAATCCTTATGGAAGAAGGTCATAAAACGTATGTGCAACGCCAATGAAGACTAAATCCGAATATGCAAGATGTAGTTAAAAAAGAAATTATTAAACTGCTAGACGCAGGTCTAATTTATCCAATTTCTGATAGTCCATGGGTAAGCCCAGTTCAATACGTGCCTAAGAAGGGTGGCATGATTGTCATTACAAATGAAAAAAATGAGCTTATTCCTACAAGGACTGTAACAGGATGGCGTGTATGTATTGATTATAGAAAATTAAATGACGCCACCAGAAAAGATCACTTTCCCTTACCTTTCATTGATCAAATGTTGGAAAGATTAGCCGGAAATAGTTATTATTGTTTTCTTGATGGATTTTCCGGATACTTTCAAATTCCAATAGCACCCGAAGATCAAGAGAAAACCACATTCACGTGCCCTTATGGTACTTTTGCTTACAAACGCATGCCATTTGGACTTTGCAACGCCCCTGCAACCTTTCAAAGGTGCATGATGGCGATTTTTCACGACATGATAGAAGAATGCATGGAAGTTTTCATGGATGACTTTTCAGTCTTCGATGATACATTTGAATCATGTCTAGTTAATCTGGAACGAATGCTTATTAGATGCGAACAATCAAATCTAGTACTTAATTGGGAGAAATGCCATTTCATGGTTAAAGAAGGCATCGTTCTTGGACATAAAATTTCAAAAGAAGGAATTGAAGTGGATAGAGCTAAAGTAGATGTAATTGCTAAACTTCCACATCCCACCAATGTTAGAGGAGTTAGGAGTTTTCTAGGGCATGCCGATTTTTACCGACGTTTCATAAAAGACTTTTCTAAAATTGCCACTCCTATGAATAAACTCCTAGAAAAGGATGCTCCATTCATCTTTTCAGATGAATGTATCAAATCTTTTAATATTCTTAAAGAGAAACTCACTAATGTGCCGATCATGATAACACCAAATTGGAATCTACCGTTTGAACTAATGTGCGATGCAAGTGATTTTACAATGGGAGCCGTTTTAGGACAAAGGATTGAAAAACGATTTCAACCTATATATTATGCTAGTAAGACGTTACAAGGAGCACAAACAAATTATACAACTACTGAAAAAGAACTCCTTGCTATTGTCTTTGCTTTTGACAAATTTCGTTCATATCTCGTTCTAGCAAAAACGGTGGTCTATACCGACCATTCTGCTCTTAGATACCTATTTTCGAAACAAGATGCCAAACCAAGATTAATCCGTTGGATCTTACTCTTACAAGAATTCGATATTGAAATCCGAGATAAAAGAGGAGCAGAAAATCTAGCCGCTGATCATCTTTCTCGTCTTGAAAATCCTGAATTAGAAGTTCTAAATGAATCGGCCATACAAGACAACTTTCCTGATGAATATCTATTGAAGATAGATTATAATGAAATACCATGGTTTGCAGACTATGCAAACTACTTAGTATGTGGATTCCTTGAAAAAAGATTATCGTACCAAAAATAAAAGAAATTCTTCAGTGATATAAAACACTATTTTTGGGAAGATCCACATCTGTTTAAAAGCTGTCCCGATGGAATAATACGCCGATGTGTATTCGGAGATGAAGCTAGTAAAATTTTAAACCATTATCACACAGGACCAACAGGAGGGCACTATGGGCCTCAACTAACAGCAAGAAAAGTTTATGATGCTGGATTCTATTGGCCTACAATTTACAAAGACGCACACATTCTTTGCAAATCCTGTGATGCTTGTCAAAGGGCCGGAAAAATAAGTCAACGTGATGAAATGCCACAAAATGTCATCCAAGTATGTGAAGTATTTGACATTTGGGGTATTTACTTTATGGGTCCATTTCCAAAATCTCATAATAATCTCTATATTCTCGTAGCCATTGATTATGTATCTAAATGGGCGGAAGCACAAGCTCTCCCAACTAACGATGCACGAGTTGTAGTCAACTTTTTAAAACATCTTTTTGCAAGGTTTGGAACACCGAAAGCTTTAATAAGTGATCGGGGAACTCATTTATGTAATAATCAACTTGAGAAAGTTCTTAAAAGATATGGAGTAACTCATAAAATCTCCACTGCTTATCATCCACAAACAAGTGGACAAGTTGAAAATACCAACCGAGCTTTAAAACGTATTCTAGAGAAAATCGTAGGATAAAATCTAAAGGAATGGTCCATTAAGTTGGAGGATGCACTTTGGGCTTTTAGAACAGCCTACAAAACTCCAATTGGAACCACACCTTTTAGACTCGTTTACAGAAAAGCATGTCATCTTCCAGTAGAAATTGAACACAAAGCATTTTGGGCTTTGAAGACATGTAATCTTGATTTACATGAAGCTGGACGTCTACGATTAAGTCAACTAAACGAATTAGAAGAATTAAGACATGAAGCATACGAAAATTCGTTAATCTATAAAGAAAGAACGAAGAAATGGCATGATAAAAGAATCAGAAGTTCAAAAGAATTTAAAGAAGGAGACAGAATTCTTCTTTTCAATTCACGATGCAAGCTATTTCCTGGAAAATTGAAATCAAGATGGTCTGGACCATTCATAGTCAAAAGAGTTTTCCCATACGGAACGATAGAATTAATAAATTCAAATGGAATTGAATTTAAAGTTAATGGTCACAGAGTTAAACATTACATAGATAGTCCGATGGAAGTCGACAACGAAGTTAATCACAATTTCGATACCACAGCTAACTAAGTGTGAGGAGAATCAAGTCTTTTAAGGATTTTATGTATTTCTGTTAGAGTTAGATTGTCTGTTTTCGTGTAGTTCTCGAAAATGGAACCCGAATGGTCTTTCCCTAGCAGACCCTAAAGAACTAGTCTTCTCCCCCAATTCTGAATTTTTATTTTTTTTAGGAAATGAAGACTGCCTGTGAACTAAACCATGGTCTAATGCTACACGCTTTGATCACTAAACGTAATAATGACACACTTCCGAGTGAAATAGTATCAGTAATCAGAGAAAGATTGGACGAAGTAAGAAAAGAATCCAAATGCGAAGATAATAAGTTACAATTTGGTAAAGGAAAATCAAAATCCGCAGCGAAAAGAAGAGCACGACACCTTGAAAGATGTCACAAATGCGGAAAATGGTCACATGGAGGTAAATGTTCAAATAATCAAACCTATTCAAATACCGAATTTGTTACTTTATGCAGAGACGGACCGTTCATATGTTTAGAAGAAAAAACACTGAATGCTCGAGGTTACGCCTATGTAGCTATGGAAAACCAATTAAACCGACTATCCTATGAATGGGATAGATCATATAACTAAGAATATTATCTCACAGGTAAGTCTGTACAGTTTTTATTTTTTTTATTTTTATTTTTAACCTTTTGATAATAAACGCTAATTTGTTCGCTATAAAGTATTAAATTGGTATTGAATAAAATTAGGTTTGGTGACCGAAATTATTGATATCATACAAAAATTTATTACATCACTGCGAAATTTAACGTTTATTCTTAAGGTATAAATATCTTTAATCAATCAACCCAAAATATTTCAAAAATTCGTCATGAGTTAAATTAGGTCATGGAACCGAAATTACTTTACCGAAAAGAGGGGCGCATATTTTTCATAATATTTGATTGATTAAAGTGGGATAAAAGCCAAAAAGATTTTTAATTTTATTTTTTTTACCATGTTTTTAAAATTAATATATAAATATTAAATTAATATTTTGAACTTTGTAAAATCAATATATTTAAAATTGTAAATATTTGAAAAATTAATCTTTTTAATATAATTTTGTATGTATAAAAACAAAAATATAATATAAGTTTGGTGTGAATTTATAATATGAATTTTTATTTAAGTTTGGTGTGAATTTTTAATTTTATGCATATTTTAAATTTAAGTTTGGTGTGAATTTAAAAACAAAAATTTACTTTATTTCGCTAAGTTAAAAATATGATTTTTAAAAATTCGTCGTGAGTTGAAGACTAGGTCGTTGAACCGAAATTGCTTTACCCGAGGGAGGGACGAGAACTTTTATTATCATTATTTTTAATCTTATTGAAATAAATTATGCCAAAAACATTAAAAAATTCAAAAATCTTTACTTTTAAAACCGCGCTTTGATTTGACAAATTTTAAAAATTTTGTCAAGGGACAGACTAGGACATCGATCCGAAACGCCCTCATCCTAAAAAGAAACAAATTTTTAAAATTTTATTAATTTTATGTTTTATTAAGAATAAGGTTTTATAAAAAAAAAAAAAAAACCTGAAAGTACTGTACCCGGAACCCCATGCGATCGCATGGGGTTTACTCTTCAACCTCATGCGATCGCATGAGGTTGGATTCCAGGCCAGTTTGATAAAAAGAACAGCTCGCTGTTCTGCACAAAAAACACACACACAAACACGAACCAACCCCAAAATCACCTCTAAAATTCGCAATTTTCCACCGTAATACGTCATTTTTCTTGCTCTAATCATGCCTAGATTCTCATTCTTCAGCAAAATGGTAAAAATTACACTCCTAAACTCATAAATTTGCTAGTTTTTGTGATAAATTCCAATTTTTTACCTAATGCAATTTTGTTAATTTCTAGTATAATTAGTGTTAAATTGTTAGTATTTTATGCATGTATAACCTAGATTGATGCTATTTAACATGATTTGAAGCCAAAAACTTCAAAATTTTTAGAAATCTAGGGTTTGTGTTCTTGAGCAATTTGGGGCTTTTTGATATAAACAGGTTATGGCCAATTTTTGTCATGAATTATTGCTAAATTGAGTAGTGTAACATGTTTAGATAGTTAAATGATCCAAACATTGATCCTAAACATGATTTTTGGAGATTAAAGTGGACTTTTTAAGTCCAAAATTCATGAACTTGATTAATTTGATATATTTGCCATTTGAGACTTGTTTAATTATTAGTAATGAATATTTTGACATGTTATTTGAGTTAAAAGCTTATGAACTTTGTATACATTCTCATATTTTCTTATTTGAAAAGTGTAGAATTGTGAAAAATTGTGAAAATGTGTATAAGTTTAATTTTGATTTAACATGTTATAGTGATTGTTTTAAATTGTTATTTTGCTAACACTAATGCATATTTGGATGCACAAATTTTGTGTTTAATGTGTTTTGCAGAAAGCCGATACTGGAGGTTCAGGAGCATCATCATCTAGACGACCAGCACCAGAACCAGAACCAGAAATGCAACACGAACAAGAACCACAACAGGAACAACAACAACAGCCTGATCAGCACGTACCTTATTATGATCCGGTACAGTTTTTTGATGAATTCATAGTATTCCCAATGAGGCCGCCAGTAGAATTCCCAACGATTCCTGAGCACACTCTGCATCCTAATCTGAGATTTGATAGGAGATGGAGAGATTACGAGACATATCAAAGGAACAAATTCAAATTGGTAACAAAAAATGTAGAGGTGCCAAGGGTAATAGATTGGGCCCCTTTGGAAACGGTCCATCTAGCTGACCGTGTTAGACAGCTTTTAGTTCAAAGGTATGACAGTTCTTCTTTTACAGATTGGGAACGTCTTTTCACCATTCGTAGACCTGTATATAAGGAATGGTGTGTTGAGTTGATGAGTACTGTATCACTTGATACAAATATAGTTTGAATAGATGATAGAAGATTTCTTAGGTTTATCCTTGGCGGTAGGATGTACAGAATGTCCATGCTGGACATGGCCAGGGCCTTACAGATATATACTCCTGGTGAGTTGCTATTACCCGATTGTACAAATTTGATTCATTATGGTGAAAGGGTAGATAGTAACTTTGACGCTGACGCCATTTGGAGGTGTATGTCACATTTTGATGTTTTTACACGAGCAGGAGGACACTCCTATACACATATTGACAGAGCTGAGCTTCGTATTATTCATAGATTTTTGGCTAACTCGATTACACAGAGAGGTCATAATAAAGAAAAAATTACCTTACATGATTTATTCTACCTAAAGTGTATTCGGGATCCTAGAAACTTTGTCAATATCCCTTACTGTGTTGCTTTTTATTTATCTATAATGGTAGAGGGAATGCAGGACGGGAGTATAATAGGAGGAGGTATTTTTGTTACTCTCATTGGAGAGTATTTAGGTGTTGATAGGAACCAAGGGGGTCCATTACAGCTTTGTAGAGAACAGGTTGAGCCCTTAGGATTGAAAGTTTATGTGGGTGCTAAGGTATTGAAAAGTAGACGTAACCAGGCAGTACCCTATGAGGGATCTCATCCTCAGGTAGAGAGAGGCTCAGACGAGGAAATGGAGGAGGCGAAAGACATTAGGGATGTCTTTCGAGATGCTATTCTTGACGTCCACGTTCGTATAGATGAGGAAGCAATGACGAACGCGGCCAGACATAGTATGTATGAGCAGTGGAACTCCGAGCGAGTATACGAGGATTATAGGCGACGCCAACACGATAGCTGGTTAGTTCATCAGCACCAAATCATGAGCCAGCTATCATATCAGGTACCAAATAATTACGTACCTACTCGACCTGCTCATTTTCCGCCACACAGCCCCGATATCCGACCACCCTTTAACCGGTATGACTATAATCAAGCCTATCAGAACACCTATAACCAACAATGGAACCCACCTGACGAGATGAACTGGAACCCATATCCAGACTGATTTAGTTCCATTTGGTTATTTATATGATTTTTATGTTTTTATCTTTTTACTTATTCATGTTTAAACTTATGTTATTGAATATACTTATGTAATCTTTATCATTTTTATTATTATTGTGTACTAATATTTCACATTTAGGATTTGAAAGTGGGATATTAAGTCCCATTTCAAATTGCCATGCATGTTTATATTTGTATGTATGTATATGGTAAATTGTACAAAACAGGGTAAAACAGCGCATTTTCAAAGACTGGCATTAAGTTCAGCAAAAGCTACTAATTTTGACGATAAGATAAATGTGATGTAACAACAGACGGAATGGACAAATGATATGTACCATTTATCATTCAGCAAACAAACGCCAATATGTTTGGAAACTTTGGTAAAATTTAATCATTTCTACGCTAATCACCCTCAATAATTTAAATTGTTACTGATTTCTTGCAAATGAGGGTATTGCAAGATCTTAAGTGTGGGAAGGTGTTAAATTCTTTCGGATTTTTTAAATTTTTTTACTTTAAACACTTGGTTACCATTAGAAATACTAGTAAAGTAGTAGTTGTATTAGAATCTAGTGCTCTCTGATAATAAAGAACAGCTCTAGTCTTATATACTGACTACCCAATTTTAGTAAAATTTTTCAAAATTTTCAATTAAATGAACTCAAAATCATGTTTATACATATTTATGAACGATAAAACTATGTGTTAACACCAAAATTATTGTTACCTCGGAAAGGGCATAAATTGAGAAACAAACCAAAATGTTAAAATTCATTTAAAATGGAATAGAGGACAATAAAAAGGAAAATAAAAGCCAAGTGTGGGAAATTTTCACCAAGTTATTCAAAATACATATCACATATTTTTGTACAAATAATTGAAAATACTTTTGTTTTGGACGATAATTAACTGTTTTACCCGATGAAAGAAAAGAAGAGATGGATCTACACGATGAATCAATTCCATCGTTAAAAGGAAGTAAAGTCTTTCGAAAAAGACACGCGCTTCTTGATTTAGGTCATGAAGTTGTCGTCCAGACCAGCTGTAGGTTGATGAAAAATCTCGAAAAGTCATCTCTAAAATCAGCAGGAAATCCACGGACCTCAGCATAAAACAGGGTCGCCAAGTGGTCAGATTTATCCTAACCATGAGAAGGATTTATCTCGTACAATGGGGGGCACCGTGCAAATTAGCTTGATAAGACTAATAAATCAGATCCCCAGAAAGGATAATCTCCTTAAAAGATCAAAAATCAGCTTTTAAGCCTGATATTACTCAATCCTAGAGATTGACCTTAAAGATTGAGAATTCAAACTCATGGAATTCAATGATATCTAAACTCGAGCTTGAACGAGAAAATATTTTGATCAAATTATAAACCAATTTGTTTTCTGAAAACCCATTTTCAATGCGTTCATTACCATTGAACGTAAAATCCTAGGAATTCACCTGGAATTCATTAGGTCATCTGAACCAAATCGGGTGTCAACCGTAAGAACGGTGGTTGCATAGCATGGTCGAAGACAGGACCTTGTGCCAGACCGAAAAATCATAAGGGTGAGCTTTACTATTGCTCCTACAAAGGATAGTAATTGCGTCCGACACGTTATAGACCATAATTAAAAGCATGTCAGGGGACATTGCCTTAACAGTTGCTTGTTCAACGCTTTCCTTTATAACCGGACGGTAGTTTACCGAAAGGTAATATACGGAGCAAGTATACTGGATGTGTTGCTTTCCTAATACAAGGTTAGCAAGTGGGTGACACAAAACCACAAGTTTTGAGCTAAAATTTTCAAATCTGAAACCCACCAAGCCCACAAAAATATTTTGCAAACACCGGTGAAGGGTTATTCCGGAAAACTTATCTAGGATAAAAACTAGATTTAATTTTCAAAAGATCAAATGTTTTCATAAAGATCCAATTTCCTTAATGGATCTAAATTTTATAGTCATGTGGGACTGTAAACCACATCGTTACTACCATTGTTTATACCGCCGTAAAGAAATCACTGATGTACAAAGTGTGAAGAATAAAGAAGTGATTCTAGTATTTCAAGACTATATTGCTTGAGGACAAGCAACGCTCAAGTGTGAGAATATTTGATAATGCTAAAAACAAACATATATTTCATAGCATTATTTCTCAAGAAAGACAAGCTTTTAGTTGCAATTGTCCTATTTACAAGTGATATTCGTTTAAATAATAAAAGGTGAAGACAAAAGACAGATTCGACGAATTGAAGACGCAAACGACCAAAAAGCTCAAAAGTACAAAATACAATCAATGAGGTTCCAATTATTGATAAGAAACGTCTCAAAATTACAAGAGTACAAGATTCAAAACAAAAAGTACAAGATATTAAATTGTACGCAAGGACGTTCGAAAATCCGGAACCGGGACCAGAGTCAACTCTCAACGCTCGATGCAACGGACTAAAAATTACAAGTCAACTATGCATATGAATATAATATAATATAAAATTAATTCTTAAAATTAATATATATATATTATATTATATTTAAATAAACGTCAGCAGAAGAAAACAACCAAAAGTGGCTCTCCCCAGCTGGCCATGCGATCGCATGGCCTGGAAGGCATAAATCCATGCGATCGCATGAGCCCCTTTTCCAGATCACAGGCCTATAAAAATCGAGCTTTGGTGCACCATTTTTCCATCCATAATATCAATCTCTCTATCTATATACGTAGTATATATTTATATTTATATTTTAATTTTAATTTTAATTCTAATAATAAGGGTATGTTAGCGAATGTTGTAAGGGTGTAAGTCGAAATTCTGTCCGTGTAACGCTACGCTATTTTTAATCATTATAAGTTATGTTCAACTTTTTTAATTTAATGTCTCGTAGCTAAGTTATTATTATGCTTATTTAATCCGAAGTAATCATGATGTTGGGCTAATTATTAAAATTGGGTAATTGGGCTTTGTACCATAATTAGGGTTTGGACAAAAGAACGACACTTGTGAAAATTAGACTATGGGCTATTAATGGGCTTTATATTTGTTTAACTAAATGATAATTTGTTAATGTTAATATAAAGATTTACAATTGGACGTCCCTATAAATAACCATATACACTCAATCGGACACGATGGGCGGGGTATTTATATGTACGAATAATCGTTCATTTAACTGGACACGGGAATGGATTAATAGCCACTAGAATTATTAAAACAGGGGTGAAATTATGTACAAGGACACTTGGCATAATTGATAACAAAGTATTAAAACCTTGGGTTACACTCAGTCGACATCCTGGTGTAATTATTAAACAAAGTATTAAAATCTTGTTACAGTTTAAGTGCCCAATTAGTTGGAATATTTAAACTTCGGGTATAAGGATAATTTGACGAGGACACTCGCACTTTATATTTATGACTGATGGACTGTTATGGACAAAACCAGACGGACATATTAAATAATCCAGGACAAAGGACAATTAATCCATGTGCATAAAACTAAAATCAACACGTCAAACATCATGATTACGGAAAGTTTAAATAAGCATAATTCTTTTATTTCATATTTAATTTCCTTTATTTTATATTTAATTGCACTTCTAATTATCGCACTTTTATTTATTGTTATTATATTTAATTGCAATTTTAATTATCGTACTTTTTAATTATCTCAAGTTTATTTTATCGCACTTTTATTTATCGCAATTTCATTATCGTTATTTACTTTACGCTTTAAATTAAGTCTTTTATTTATTTAATATTTTACATTTTGTTTTAACTGCGACTAAAGTTTTAAAATCGACAAACCGGTCATTAAACGGTAAAAACCCCCCTTTATAATAATAATATTACTTATATATATATATATATATTTGTATTTTTATAAAATAAAACTAATATAGCGTTAAGCTTTGATTAAAAGATTTTCCCTGTGGAACGAACAGGACTTACTAAAAACTACACTACTGTACGATTAGGTACACTGCGTATAAGTGTTGTAGCAAGGTTTAAGTATATCCATTCAATAAATAAATAAATATCTTGAGTAAAATTGTATCGTATTTAATAGTATTTCCTTGTAAAATATAAGCTATTTTATATACACCTCGCAGAACATCAATTATCCAGAAAGTTTTCAATCACAATTGTGAACCTTTTTCATGAAGCAATCTTAGCCTGTAACAGTCTCAATCTCAAAATCAGTGTTGGAGTTCTTAAACGTGTTCTACATCCTGATATTATCTAAATTTTTTTTATTTTTTTATTTTTTCTGTTATATTCAAATGCTAAATTTATGGATCGATTATGCTTTGGTTATAAATCCTAAAACTGTTCCAAGCTGTAATATAATTATGATATTCGTTTAACTGGTCGACTGAATGAATTGGGAAGAAGAAGTAGAGGAAACAACAGTCATAGGTTAAGATATATCGAGTGGGGTTTTAATCAGGAAAGGTGGAAATAGAAGAGTGGTCCTGGGTGTTAGCGGGTTAGCGAGTAGTCTCGGGTTCGAACCCCAGCATGGGCTGTTTTCAATATTTTTTAGGACTTCATCCCTTTGAGGTAGTCTTCTTTTGTTATTTATTTTTATTATTATTATTTCTTACTTATTAATGTTAATTAATATTATTAGTAATATGATTATTATTGTTATGATTATTATTGTTATTGTTATTAATATTAGTACTAAAATTATTACCGTCATTAACATTATTAATATAAGACGTAATTATCAATTATTATTATTACTAAGTATTAGTAATATCATGATTTTTATAATTATTATTATTATTATAATTATTATTATTATTATTATTATTATTATTATTATTATTATTATTATTATTATTATTATTATTATTATTATTATTATTATTATTATTATTATTATTATTATTATTATTATTATTATTATGAAGATTGTTGTTAGTATTAATATCATTATTATGATTTCGATTAGTATTATTATGAACCTACTAAAATTCATTATCATATTGATTAATATTAAAACTAGTATCATTATAAATATTAGAATTATTATTATAAACATAAGTATTATTAGTAAAATCATTAGTAGTAATAAAATGGTTAAAATTATTATTATTATTAAGTATTAAGTAATATTATCAAAATGATTATTTCTTTCATTACTAAATTTTTCATTTTATTAAAAACTACTATAATTATCATTATTATAAGATATAGTATTAAAACTATCATTTACAGAAAAGATTAATATTTTATAGTTATTATTATACCATACATTTATCACTAATATTATTAACATTTTTTTTTTTTTTTGTAATATTAAGTATTATCATTTTTACCATTACAAATATTAATTTAGTATTACTACAATTACTAGTTTCAACAAACAAATGATATATATATATATATATATATATATATATATATATATATATATATATATATATATATATATATATATATATATATATATATATATATATATAACAAACACAACTTAACTATATTAATGCTTTTTATATACAAAAAGAATACATTTAATGAAATAATGAAAAGTATATATAAGTTAATAATATAAAAGTTAAATCACTAATAATAATATATATTTGTTCGATTACAAGTATATGTTTTAATAAATATACAAATGATTTAGGTTCGTGAATCCGAGGCCAACCCTGCATTGTTCAGTTGTCCAATATCGTCATACGTATTTTTACTACAAAATATAATACCGTGAGTTTCATTTGCTCACTTTTTAAATGCTTTTGCAATATATATTTTTGGGACTGAGAATACATGCGCTGCTTTTATAACTGTTTTACGAAATAGACACAAGTAATCAAAACTACATTATATGGTTGAATGATCGAAGCCGAATATGCCCCTTTTTGCTTGGTAACCTAAGCGTTAGTAAACCAATCTACTAATTGACGCGAATCCTAAAGATAGATCTATTGGGCCTAACGAACCTCATCCAAAGTACAGGATGCTTTAGTACTTCGAAATTGTTTTTATCATGTCCGAAGGATTTCCAGGAATGATAGGGGATATTCTTATATGCATCTTGTTAATGTCGGTTACCAGGTGTTCACCATATGAATGATTTTTGTCTCTATGCATGGGACGTATATTTATGAGAACTGGAAATGAAATTCTTGTGGTCTATTATAATAATGGAAATGATTATTTTTGTTAAACTAATGAACTCATCAACCTTTTGGTTGATACTTGAAAGCATGTTTATTCTCAGGTATTAAAGAAATCTTTCGTTGTGCATTTGCTCATATTAGAGATATTACTTGGAGTCATTCATGACATATTTCAAAAGACGTTGCATTCGAGTCGTTGAGTTCATCAAGATTATTATTTAGTCAATTATAGTTAGATATATTATGTAATGGTATGCATGCCGTCAACTATCGATGTAATGAAAGATCGTGTTTTCAAAAACGAATGCAATGTTTGTAAAATGTATCATATAGAGGTCAAGTACCTCGCAATAAAATCAACTGTTGTGAATGTTTATAATCGATATGGACTTTGTCCGGATGGATTAGGACGGGTCTTCACAAAATTTGGTTCGCGGTAGGGTTTTCTCTCTTCTTTTCTCCAGCGAGTGAGATATCTCGAATCCATCCTCATTTCTTCTAGAAGGAAGTGTAGTTAACTAGTTGAGGTACTTATGTTATACTGCCTTCAGAGTCTTCAGCATCGCCCTCGGAATTATAAGAACTCGAACTTTGTGCAGGATCCATCTTATACGGTCTGATAAAGGGTTTTTGATATGAAATGATTTTCGAATATCGGATGATATTCTAATTACACAGAATACCTATTTATAGTACAAAAGATCTGTAGATTACGGAGGGAATTACGGAAAGCGCCAAATAAGATCTACTGTAATAGATATGATAGGATATGATTCGTCTATACACCGTGTATGTAATAAATGAAAAAACACGTGCCAAGACTTAAGATGACGAACATGAAATTTTCCGACAAAAATCATAAGCAAAACTTTTGACATGCAGACATGGCCGAAGTCCAGACTCACTAATGCATCCTAACAACTATCAGTTAGACACACTAATGAAAGACCTAGTTCGCTAGGACCAATGCTCTTATACCACATGTAAAGGCTCGTCCAAATCCACCTGGACGAATACATCAACGGCTGGTCCCATTGCGAGGTACTAGCCTCTATATGATACGTTTTACAAACAGTGCATTCTTTTAAAAGACATACTTTCATTTCAACGAAAGTTTACAAATATGCATACCAATGATATTATCATGTTTCCCAAATATAAATGACTAATCTGTCATTTATCTAATAACAATCTTTTTGAACTCAAATGAACCCGTTTGGCAACTACAGTATAAAACTAATATCACAAGGACCGTATATGTGAAGTCAAGTGTTGAAATATGTCATGAACGACTCCAAGTAATATCTTTAAAATGAGAAAATGCACAGCGAAAGATTTCTTTCATACCTGAGAATAAACATGCTTAAAAGTGTCAACCAAAAGATTGGTGAGTTCATAGGTTTATCATAAACAATCATTTCAATAATTTTAATAGACCACAAGATTTCATTTTCATAAACAACCTGCAGGAACACCCATCTGCAAAATCCATTCATACGAATAAACACCTGGTAGCTGACATTAACAAAATGCATCTAGAATATCCCCATATAGGTATCTCATCTGTATATAAAAATCGAAGTACTAAAGCAGTTCAAATTCTCTGAATGGAGTGTGTTAGTGCCCACAGATTCATCTTTAGGATTCACGTCAATTAGTGGCCAGTTCACTAATTCTTAGGTTACCAAGCTAAAGGGGCGATATTCGATGTAATAATTCAGTCGTAGAATGTTTTTAAGTACTTGTTTCTATTTTGTCAAACATTTATAATAGCAGCGCATGTATGGTCATACCCCGTCCTAATCCATCTGGACAAAGCCACCAACATCTGGTCCCATTGCGATGATCGACTCCAAGTAATGTCTCT
This sequence comes from Rutidosis leptorrhynchoides, assembly GCF_046630445.1. NCBI lineage: Eukaryota > Viridiplantae > Streptophyta > Magnoliopsida > Asterales > Asteraceae > Rutidosis > Rutidosis leptorrhynchoides. Next base: position 168,401,882 of record NC_092343.1, read on the forward strand.
AAAATGAGCAAATACACAGCGGAAGATTTCTTTCATACTTGAGAATAAACATGCTTTAAAGTGTCAACCAAAAGGTTGGTGAGTTCATAAGTTTATCGTAAACAATAAAATTCATCATTTTGATAGACCACAAGATTTAAATCCTGCATGGTACAAATAGACCCGAATCCTATACCCACCTGTAAATCCTAGTAACCGTACACATATCTCGTGTACAAAATATCATACACATAACCTGTGTATAAAATCATTCTCTCGATACATAATATTCACTTTTCATTCATTGCTTGGCTTGGTAACCGACCTTAACATATAATGCGCATAAATAATATCCCCAAAACAGAACATCTCATCTGTATAAATATAAAAACTTCGAAGTAATAAATACCACGCCCACTAGCCCTTCCTTCTAGTGAACATTCTAGGTGGGGGTGTTAAACTCGGTAGCTACCTTTAGGATTCGTGTGAATTAGGGCCATACCCGATTCTAATTCTTAGGTTACCAAGCAATAATAATCAGGGGAAAAATATTCACAACAATTAGTGGCAATTATCACGTCCAACTAATTCAATAATAATCCACAGAACTTCTGTCTGCATAATAATTCATTCGAGGAATGTTTTGCATGTGTCTATCTCGTCAAACATTTATAAAAGCATTTCATGTATTCGCATTTCAAAATATATTTCAAAAGCATTTAATATAGTAGTTATAAAGCAGTTATAAAGAAGCGCATGTATTCTCAGTCCCAAAAATGTAAAGAGTAAAAGGGAGCAAATGAACTCACAGTACGATATTTTGTAGTAAAAATATGCATACGACGATACTGAACAATGTAGGGTTGGTCTCGGATTCACGAACCTATATCATTTATATATATATTAACACATATAATTGTAATCGAATGAATTTATATATTATTGGTGATATACTTGTTATTTTAATAAATTATGTGTTTCATTAATAACTTAATTAAATGTATTTATTTTATATACCTTAAATAAATAATAATGTTAATATAGTTTAGTTAAGTATATTTTTATATGACTAATTTTTATTGTAGTAATGTTAATAATATTAGCAGTAATATTGATACTAATAATAATAATAATAATAGTATGGTTGTTATAATGATACTAGTAACACTAAAATTGATAATAATACTAATAATGTAAAAATACTAATATTAATGTTAAAAATAATAACAATTAGGATGATAATGATAAAAATAATGATAATTCTAACAATAATAATAATGATACTTAAGAACAATAATAATAGTTTTAATAATAATAATATTAATAATTTTCAAAAATAATAATAGGTATTTATCATAAACTTAAATTATACTTTTTCTTAATAATCATAATCATATCATTAACCTATTTTAAATCATAAACCTAATCCTAAATTTTATTTTTTTAACCTAACCTTATAATAATAATAATAATAATGATAATAATAATAATAATAATAATAATAATAATAATAATAATAATAATAATAATAATAATAATAATAATAATAATAATAATAATAATTTTAGAATACAACCTTTGAAGAAAACAAGCTCCTAAAAAATAAAACGCCATTGTCCAAGCTCGAACCCAAGACCTCTTGGTTAAATACACACGTCCTTAACCAATGATCCATCTGCTGTTTTTCTGATCTAATACCCAACCTATATCTATATATGTAATATCTCTCTCTTTTCATCTTATTCTACTAAAACCCATTTATTCTTCATCACATCACTACCTTAAACATAGTAATCATCATTATCATTTCGCTATAACCGTCATCATCATAATCTCGATCACCGTTTAAAATTTGAAAAAGGAACGAAGTAGCATTAACATGTCGACTAGCATCAATAGTTAGCCAGAATGAAACTTGGGCTGTTTTTATAACCAATTTAAATGGCCCAATTAATTTATTGAATCTCGGCCCAACCAATACAAAAAATGTATACAACCCAACAGCAGATTTGCCCAATCTCTACTACATGTATACGGCCCAAGCATAATACAGCTTGATCGATAAAATAAATGAAGATAGCGTAGCAGCCTTTAAATATTAGGTAAATAAAATAGACAAGTGGGTTATCTTTTGAGCAAGGTGTCGGCCATCATCATCAACGTCAATTACTAATTTATCATCTCCTTCATTTATGGTAATAGATACAGAAAAGGTACTGCATCAACAATTCACGATGACATAAAAAATACAGCTGTAAGTGGCGGTTTTGGTGTCGTGGTGGTGTAAATAGTGAACTAAACAGAATGAGGCAGCAGCAGGTTGTAACCAATGAGTGTGGTGATATTTAAATGGATTTATGATGGTGGTTTTCTTGATGGTGATGAGATGATCGATCTGGTGGGGGTGGTGGCTCCCTTCCTGTTGCCGACGTGTATAGTGGTCGATGGTGGTTGCAAGGTGACTTCGGTTACAAATATTAAGAGAGGGAGAGAGAGTGAAAGATAGAGAGAGATAGTGTTTGGGTTTGGTTTGATCATAAGCAGGAACTAGCAAGGGAGTTGAGCTTCGAAACATTATAGTAGTAGTACTAGGTACAAGTTAATGATGATGAGATGGGTTTGAGGTTCGAAACAGAAATAGTATGCAGCAGGCCTTCGTGGGTTTCTGTTGGAGATTCACAGCGACAACAGTAACAACTATAGATAGAAGTAGTAACAAGTGATTATTTGTGTGGTTTTGAGCAGATTTCTTGTGGTAGTCTTGGTGATCGATACAAGTAACAACCCGAAGATAACAACCAATAGTATAAACAAATGGTTCGATGGTTATGGTTATGAGATTGTAGGGTTGGTGTTGCAAGATGGTTCTAATGTGGTTTATCTAAAAGTATGGATATGTAAATAATATATATGTATGCAGTTATTGGGTTTGGTTTGAGACAATCAGTAAAATAGCAACAATATTATCAGCTTTGGTTATGGGTTTTGGGTTGTTCATCGTTCAAGAAAACAACAAGGTGAATGGTAGTATTATTCGATGATGATAGTTGATATGATTTGATTATTATGAGAAGAAAAGAACCGATTAGCAACAGTGGCAATAACGATGAGTGGGTGTGGTTTTGGGGTGATATTCAATTGGGTTTGGGGGTGGTGTTCGATCATGAAAACAGTAGTAGAAGACATGGGTGATGGGTTGTGGTGATTAATAGGAGAGAGCATTAATAATTAAGTAGGTTTTAGTTTTGAGTTGGTCAGGAAACATATAGTAGTAAAAAAAATGGTGATGGTTGTGTACGGTTAAAGATGGTGACCGAAAGTGATAAGGGTGATCAAGGTAGAAGGAGGTTGATGAAGGTTTGTAGTGATCGTTGATGATGGTTAAATGGAAGTGGTGTTGTGATGATAGTTTATATCTCCATATATTGTAATTATGTATGTAGGTGATAGTTACATATATATCAGACAACCCATATTATCATTTTAATATATAAAGTAATCTACATGTGTTAAATTATATGAAAACAGTATATCCATCATAATATTTGGAAGGATTCAGTCGACATTATTTTTTCCATTATATAAAGTTTTATGCATGTGAACCAATGATTGAAAGGATCTGGTCACTTACAGTCAATTTGTGGTGATTCAGTATTTTGTGAAATATTACATAATCCAAGTAGTACTTCAAATTATTGTGTGACGATTTAAAAATAAACTATACACTCAAATTGAATAAGGCATTATAATAATTCATATAACTCATTTTCGGATCAATCATATAAGTTCGAATTTAACTTGCTTAAATAACCGTCGAATGGTGAACTAGTGCTACTATCATTTATAAAATGAATTTGAAACCAAATATATATTTTCAATATACATTATATATATTTATTTTAATAATAAATTTTATTATTACTTATATCATTTTATTTTTCAAAATTAATTCTAATAACTACATAAAATAATATTTCAAATTATATTAAAATATACATATATATATTTTTAAATATATATGTATCTATTTACAAATAGTTATTCGTGAATCGTCAGAACTAGTCGAAGGTCCAATGAATATATTAAACACAATTCAAAGTTTTTAAGATTTCAAAATTACAGACTTTGCTTATTGTGTCGGAAACTTATAAAGATTAAGTTTAAATTTGGTCGGAAATTTTCGGGTCGTCACAGTACCTACCCGTTAAAGAAATTTCGTCCCGAAATTTGATTGGGATGGTCATGGATGATAATAAGTACGTTTTCATGACTCATATGAGTTGATAAATAGAGTTTCACCATTATTGATTAATATTGATAAAACAATTCGATTATGTGAAACGTACGATTGAAGCTGTCACAAAAGATTGAGATATGATTTAACTTTTGACGTAGTCACGGTAGATTTCCGGAATTCTAGGAATTTAGAGATAATGTTTGTAATAAGATTTGATTCTCCAGAATTTAAGGAAATTAGGATCCTATTTGATTAAATGCGATGATATGTCTTGATTGCTTTGTTTGATATTTCACTATAAATCCACCCTCTTCGTTTCCTTTATATTTTGGAGTTCCATTCTTTTGTTTTCTCTTCCCGACTTTAAGTCGAGCGAATAATGATCCAGAATTCATAGATATGAAGTTTCGAATGAACATGACTGATGTTCTAAGAGAGAGTTTGTAATAGTACGATCTTGATTGGTCAAATTACTAGAATTCAAGAGAAAAGATAGAACTATCAAGAAATTATGTTCTTGATATGTTTATATATTAGATAGGATGTAAGAGTCGTGTAACATGGCACCTGATGACGTTATGGTCTGTGAATCATCAAGTTCCATTAGAAACTCAGCATGACTTACTGTAATATAATCACGTTGATTAAGTGTCATTATATTATACTAACTCATGTTTCAGTTCCCAACACCACTTCAAAAACATTCATATTTTAAACTCAAAGGTTTTTAGAATTTAGAAACTAAAATAGTTTCTTTTATAATGTAATACAGATAGCACGAAGAGATAAATAATTTTGGACGAGAATATTTATGAAAATATCTTCAGAAATATCGAAGATATTTATGATGATATTTTGGAATTTCTAAGTTCGATGGTTGATGAAGAAAGATTTTTCGCAAGATTTTAACATGAGTACGGAGCAAGATATTCGTTGAAGGTTTCCTCGGATCCAGAATTACCCGGATTCTTTGAATATATGGTATGGTCCTTGTATTTAGCCTTGGTCTCCTTCATGGTTTGCTCAATCTATTTTTTGAGTACAAATTTCCCATTGAGTGTTTCCAACACTCCATTCTTTATCATTAAACTTTTGACTGTTAAGGCAGTCTTCAATTTTCACTGCTTCATCAGCTTTTTCAAAGTTCAATGTATTGATTCGTAGACTTGGTGCTTTTCAGAATTCCAGGATGGGAGATCATGATTCCAGGAGATAAATGTTATATGTATACATATAACTATTGATATAACATGCTGAGAGATTTCAAAATATTGATTTTAAATTCTGGGTAATTGGTATGGTCATTCTCGTTATAAGGTGTGGTTGAGTATATGATAAGGTTTTTAATGAACAATTGGTTTTTTGGAGAAACTTAAATCAATGAGCAATGAAACTGCTGGTAAGTTTACTACTAATGTGGTGGAATATAAATGATTCTTCGGTAACGGTGATGAAAGGAAAACTTATATATCAAAGTTATAATACAGTTTATTCGAATGAAAAGTCGAAATTGATTTGCTGAAGCTGTGATAAAATTGGCTAATTTAAAAAGGAATTGCAAAGTTATTTTCGATAATAGCAACGCTAAAATAGCTAGCACAGATACGTGTTAAGCGTTTACTCAGGTTCCGAGTGTTTTCAAGTGTATAACTATATGCATCAATCTTTTCTCCCGTGGATGAAGTGTAGTTGGTTCATTCTTTCGATTGAGGTGTTTTCAAGAATCATGAAAGGTTTGAACGCAGATTGTAATTGTCAAGATGCAAACGAGGTTTAAGATGAGATCAAGTGACAAACTTGAAGAAATGTTTAGTTTCATATGTAATAATCAATATTTTAATTCATTTTAATTGTCCAATGTTATTAGTCCACAGTCGATAGTCCACAGTTAACAGTCCAATAATTCATATATAGTTTAATATATAATATTCGAATTAATTAATACGTATCGTGACCCGTGTACATGTCTCAGACTTGATCACATCTCAAAGTATATATATTATTGTAGAATCAACCTCAACCCTGTATAGCTAACTCAATCATTACTGCATATAGAGTGTCTATGGTGATTCCAAATAATATATATAGATGCGTCGATATGATATGTCAAAACCTTGTATACGTGTCCCGGTATTTAAAGTGAGTAAAATAAATAACAGAAACTAAATGACGATAAATAAAATTGCGAGAATATAAATTGCGATAAATAAATTGCGATAAATAAATTGCGATAAATAAAATGTAATCAGTTAGCTAGGAACAGTTAGCTAGGAATAGTTAGCGTGGATTCTTAACAGAATTTCTCATAGTTAATTTGTTTGTTTCTAACAAATTTTATTTCTGTCCAATGTTTTCTTCATTATGCCACTTGTTGGATTCTGATAGGTCAAAATCCAAATATGAAATTGAATGAAAATGATTATTCTGCGGTGAACGGATTCGTATATCGGTGGATGTAAGTAGGATAATAAATGACTATTGAATCAGATTCGAAGAATGTACAGTATAACTAATTAAAGTGAAATCTAAATATTCCTCGGGTATTACCTACCCGTTAAAATATTTTCACCATTAACAGTTTATACACATGAATTTTTAATTACAATCTTTATGAAAATATATATACATATATATTTTCTTCAGATGTAATCATGGATTTAATGAGTTAATATGATATTAAATTCATCTGATTTACGGCTAGAACTAGAGTACATAATCTCTAAAACATTTAGAGATTACATATTCATCATGTCGTACGAAGATAAATGTTGTAGAACGTCATATAGAATGATGATTATACTCGAGGTACAGAATGAGATGTTGAGACATGGATTGTTGATGGTACTGGTGCTGTTACTGATGGTACTGTTGGTGCCGATGATGTTGTTGAAGCTGGTAAATTTTGCACCATATTCTCCAAAAATCATTACTCAAGCGCGAAGCTCGTTGACTTCTTCGATTACTCCGGGATGATTGTCGGTAAGAACGAGCGAACGAATAAGGTTTAGAATCTGAGATAGTATGTAGTCATAACGAGATATTTGGCAAATGAGGCTGAAAATGATATTTCAGACTGGTTCACCAGTAAGTGCTTCAGGTTCTTCACCGAGAGGGGAATGTGGTGGATGGAAAGGATCGCCTTCTTCTCGTCTCCATCGATTAAGTCGACTACGAATCCACCCCCAATTCATCCAGAATTAATGATGGCTAATTGGTTGATCCATTCCGGTTACACTACTTTCGGAGCTCAGGTGAATATTCATATAGGAATAGTTGTTGGAATAACTATCAGAATAGCTATCGGAATCCGAGGGACTCGAACTGGTTGAGGGATTCATCTCGTACGATCAGATGAAGGATTTTCGATAAGAAATAGATTATAGGATGTAGATTAGTACCCTGCAATATGTAACATCCCGCGTTTTTCCGTTAAATTTATTTTTAACACCGTCTTTTTTTAAATAATATCTTTCGTCATCTATATTCGTACACTTCGTTAACTAACATTCTTAATATTCCCGTTATTCAATTATAACATCTCACGTTACTCTAGCATTTTTAAAATATTCGTTGGTTAATTCACGCACCCGCTATCAAACTCGAGGGACCAACCTTGCCAATTGACCAAAGATATGACTAAGTCAAATAGTCAAAGTATCACCTCCTCCATTCATTTCACCTCTTTCATTCTTCATACTTCCATCTTTTTCTCTCAATCTTCAAAAAAGAAATTCATCATCCAAATCCGAATCAAGAAGCAAACATCAAAACAAATTACATATTCGTGATCCTCTCTTCATCCTCTTCGATTTGGTACCAATTTCATCTCATTTGAGTAACTTTTCTAAAACTCTAGATTTCATGTTCTTAGTGTTTTTGACTTGAAATAGTGTTAATTAGTGTCTATGGCTCATGTCTATCATGAATATATGATTTAATTGCTCGATCTTGTTGTTTTGCATAAACTAGCATGAAGTTGAAATGGGTTTGTTTAATCTTGAAATTTGGATGATTAAATGTTGTTTAAATGTTAAAGTTCATGTATTAAATGTGTTACTAGCATCATTAGCTTCATTTTGATGTGTAGGTTGATTTAGAAAAGCTTCATTTACAAAATTGATGAATTCTTGATTCTTGGTTAGGGTTTGATGAACTTTAAAATGGATTTTTGATACTTTGAATGTCATGAAATGTTATTAGTAAGTATTTAGTTGTATTGTATGTTTCATTACCTCCAAAGCGGCGTATCATATGTGTAAATTGGTTTCCCGAGTCAAGAAATGCGTTTTATGAACTTGAAACTTCGATTTTGAACATTTAACGATCATTTATTGATTTTTTTATTATTGTTAATGATGGAAATTATTGATGAAATGTGTTTAGTTATATTCCTCTTTAAATTACCTTTCCAACGATATAAGATACGTGTTTTGAATGTTTACGGTTCATAAGTTATGATCGTTTGAAGTTGAAATCGTCTAAGTGTTAAACTGCCCAAAACTGGCTGATACAGATGCAGATGCGGCGCATCTGCCTCAGATGCGACGCATCTGAGGCAGACTGCCCAAAAATGTCAATTTTCGCTTAATTCTAAGTATGCTACGCACCCCCGATCAACATGAAACTTGGCCAACATGCTTATATATGATTAAAAACCTCAGAAAAATTGTCGGATACCCGACTCGACCCCGTAGACTTTTTCGTTGACTTTGACCAAGTTTGACTTTTAGTCAAACTTAACCAAATGTATTTGCAATCATTCTAATCTTATTTTATACTTGATTCTTGCATGAAACTTGACAACGTGATTCACATGCTATATATTCGAGTCGTAACGAGCCATAGGACTAATTGAACACATTTCGCCCGACCTTGTGTCGTAACCGGTTAATTGATACAACTTACTTGTTTAGGTCAAGGCTAAGCAACTTTCATGCACACGTTTACTTTGTGAAGTACATTTATACTCTTGCACTCGAGGTGAGATCATAGTCCCATCTTTCAACAACTTTTATACTTTTAAATCATGGGATGAGAAACATATACAGTTTTATACTACATACTTTATACTTTGAACACAAGTACGAAAACAAACATTCCACAGTGAGTTAGAACAAAAAGCCTCAATTCGATTATCATTAGTTACACTTGCAGGGTGTAAGCGAGAACTTAATATTATGTGATCACATGGGATTGACGAGCCTCATTCGGACGGTTCGCTACCGTTAGCGGATGAAATATATTTTCGGGTTTAGTGTATGTTCTAACACTACGCAATAGGGTGCAAAACAGTTAAGTCTTGATAATTGGGTGCTCGCGAACAAACTTTTGGAATGCAAACGATTTAGATAATCAACGTTATGGAAATACAAAATCTTGTGGTTCAAAAACAACGTTTACAAACACCTATGATTTCACCAACGTTTTTTGTTGACAGTTTTCTATATGTTTCTCAGGTTCTTGAATGGCTATTTGATACATGCTTCTGCATACACTCATACTTGCTTGGGGTCAAGCATACATGCATACACTCTGATTTCTTGCTTGAAGTCAAGCATACATGCATACACTAGTGATAGCACCTTTGGATTCAAACAAATGTTTACATACTTACGCTATTTATAGCAACCGTGATTTTCAACTAATTATGTCACAAGTTATTTCATTTATACATTACTACTTTTGTAAACTTAAACTTGTTGTCGAACCATTTGGTAAACTAAACTTTGTAAATCTTGTACGTTTCAAATGAATGCGACATAATTTTGGTCAAACGCGTCTCATATAGGGACTACGACCATGTAACGGGACCTAAGTTAGCGGCGCCGTCAATGATGATTTTGTTGGGTCGCTACACAATACATAATTTACATATGCATATATAATACTAAAATCCCATAAGTTACGGAGAAATCTACGGAAGTTGTCAGGCAAAGGTAACAATAACAGATACGCTAAGATATGAATTTATCTATACACTATCTATGCAATAGAGGTAGTAAGACGTGTCTAGACTTTAAGGATGATAAGCAAATAATTTTTGACACTAAATGATAAGCAAAACTTTTGACATGCAGACACGGTCGAAGTCCAGACCCACTAATGCATCTAAACAACTATCAGTTAGACACACTAATGCAAGACCTGGTTCGCTAAGACCACCGCTCTGATACCACATGTCATACCCTGTCCTAATCTATCTGGATGAAGTCACCAACATCTGGTCCCATTGCGATGATCGACTTCAAGTAATGTCTCTAAAATGAGCAAATGCACAGCGGAAGATTTCTTTCATACCTGAGAATAAACATGCTTTAAAGTGTCAACTAAAAGGTTGGTGAGTTCATAAGTTTATCGTAAACAATAAAATTCATCATTTTGATAGACCACAAGATTTAAATCCTGCATGGTACAAATGGGCCTGAATCCTATACCCACCTATAATGTACATGCGATATCTTTTAAATACAGTACATCTTTCTCGTGTACGAAATCATCTTTCATAAATCCTAGTAACCGTACACATATCTTGTGTACAAAATATCATACACATAACCTGTGTATAAAATCATTCTCTCGATACATAACATTCACTTTTCATTCATTGCTTGGCTTGGTAACCGACCTTAACATATAATGCGCATAAATAATATCCCCAAAACAGAACATCTCGTCTGTATAAATATAAAAACTTCGAAGTACTAAACACCATACCCACTAGCCCTTCCGTCTAGTGAACATTCTGGGTGGGGGTGTTAAACCCGGTAGCTACCTTTAGGATTCGCGTAAATTAGGGCCATACCCGATTCTAATTCTTAGGTTACCAAGCAATAATAATCAGGGGAAAAATATTCACAACAATTAGTGGCAATTATCACGTCCAACTAATTCAATAATAATCCACAGAACTTCTGTCTGCATAATAATTCATTCGAGGAATGTTTTGCTTGTGTCTATCTCGTCAAACATTTATAAAAGCATTTCATGTATTCGCATTTCAAAATATATTTCAAAAGCATTTAATAAAGTAGTTATAAAGCAGTTATAAAGAAGCGCATGTATTCTCAGTCCCCAAAAATGTAAAGAGTAAAAGGGAGCAAATGAACTCACAGTACGATATTTTGTAGTAAAAATATGCATACGACGATACGGAACAATGTAGGGTTGGCCTCGAATTCACGAACCTATATCATTTATATATATATTAACACATATAATTGTAATCGAATGAATTTATATATTATTGGTGATATACTTGTTATTTTAATAAATTATGTGTTTCATTAATAACTTAATTAAATGTATTTATTTTATATACCTTAAATAAATAATAATGTTAATATAGTTTAGTTAAGTATATTTTTATATGACTAATTTTTATTGTAGTAATGTTAATAATATTAGCAGTAATATTGATACTAATAATAATAATAATAATAATAGTATGGTTGTTATAATGATACTAGTAACACTAAAATTGATAATAATGCTAATAATGTAAAAATACTAATATTAATGTTAAAAATAATAACAATTAGGATGATAATGATAAACATAATGATAATTCTAACAATAATAATAATGATACTTAATAACAATAATAATAGTTTTAATAATAATAATATTAATAATTTTCAAAAATAATAATAGGTATTTATCATAAACTTTAATTATACTTTTTCTTAATAATCATAATCATATCATTAACCTATTTTAAATCATAAACCTAATCCTAAATTTTATTTTTAAACCTAACCTTATAATAATAATGATGATGATGATGATAATAATAATAATAATAATAATAATAATAATAATAATAATAATAATAATAATAATAATAATAATAATAATAATAATAATAATAATAATAATAATAATAATAATAATAATAATAATAGTAATAATAATAATAATAATAATAATAATAATTTTAGAATACAACCTTTGAAGAAAACAAGCTCCTAAAAAATAAAACGCCATTGTCCAAGCTCGAACCCAAGACCTCTTGGTTAAATACACACGTCCTTAACCAATGATCCATCTGCTGTTTTTCTGATCTAATACCCAACCTATATCTATATATGTAATATCTATCTCTTTTCATCTTCTTCTACTAAAACCCATTTATTCTTCATCACATCACTACCTTAAACATAGTAATCATCATTATCATTTCGCTATAACCGTCATCATCATAATCTCGATCATCGTTTAAAATTTGAAAAAGGAACGAAGTAGCATTAACATGTCGACTAGCATCAATAGTTAGCCAGAGTGAAACTTGGGCTGTTTTTATAACCAATTTAAATGGCCCAATTAATTTATTGAATCTCGGCTCAACCAATACAAAAAATGTATACAACCTAATGGCAGATTTGCCTAATCTCTACTACATGCATACGGCCCAAGCATAATACAGCTTGATCGATAAAATAAATTAAGACAGCGTAGCAGCCTTTAAATATTAGGTAAATAAAATAGACAAGTGGGTTATCTTTTGAGCAAGGTGTCGGCCATCATCATCAACGTCAATTACTAATTTATCATCTCCTTCATTTAAGGTAATAGATACAGAAAAGGTACTGCAGCAACAATTCACGATGACATAAAAAAATACAGCTGTAAGTGGCGGTTTTGGTGTCGTGGTGGTGTAAATAGCGAACATAAACAGGAATGAGGCAGCAGCAGGTTGTAACCAATGAGTGTGGTGATATTTAAATGGATTTATGATGGTGGTTTTCTTGATGGTGATGAGGTGATCGATCTGGTGGTGGTGGTGGCTCCCTTCCTATTGCCAACGTGTATAGTGGTCGATGGTGGTTGCATGAAAGGACCCGTCCTAATTCTTCCGGACGAAGTCCATATCGATTATAAACGATTCACAACAGTTGATTACATCGCGAGGTACTTGACCTCTATATGATACATTTTACAAACATTGCATTCGTTTTTGAAAAGACAATCTTTCATTTCATCAAAAGTTGACGGCATGCATACCATTTCATAATATATCTAACTATAATTGACTTAATAATAATCTTGATGAACTCAACGACTCGAATGCAACGTCTTTTGAAATATGTCATGAATGACTCCAAGTAATATATCTAAGATGAGCAAATGCACAGCGAAAGATTTCTTTCGTACCTGAGAATAAACATGCTTTCAAGTGTCAACCAAAAGGTTGGTGAGTTCATTAGTTTAACATAAATAATCATTTCATAATTTTAATAGACCACAAGATTTCATACTTCCATTTCTCATAATCATACGTCCCATACATAGAGACAAAAATATCATTCATATGGATTGAACACCTGGTAACCGACATTAACAATATGCATATAGAATATCCCCATCATTCCGGGATCCTCCTTCGGACATGATATAAATTTCGAAGTACTAAAGCATCCGGTACTTTGGATGGGGCTTGTTGGGCCCGATAGATCTATCTTTAGAGTTCGCGTCAATTAGGGTGTCTGTTCCCTAATTCTTAGATTACCAGACTTAATAAAAAGGGGCATATTAGATTTCGATCATTCAACCATATAATGTAGTTTCGATTACTTGTATCTATTTCGTAAAACATTTATAAAAGCGCATGCATTCTCAGTCCCAAAAATATATATTGCAAAAGCATTTAAAAAGGGAATAATGAAACTCACCTAATGTATTTTGTAGTAAAAATACATATGACTATATTGAACAATGCAGGGTTGGCTTCGGATTCACGAACCTATATCATGTATATACATATTAACACATATATTTGTAATCGAATAAATTTATGTATAATTATTAGTGTTAATATAATATATTAGTATAAATTATAACTTAATGTTATATATACAATGTATTAATATTTATATTCATATGTGTTTATATTATTATCTATAATATATTAAAATATATTTATATACTATATGTAGCTTGGTGAATATTATAGATAATAACATTTTATATAAAAATACTGTATGTAGTATTGTTATGATATTTATAATAAATATATTTTTTAATAACTAACATTTGTCCGTTAAGCTAATAATCGTAATAATACTAAAATAGTGACAATAATGATAATTAGGTTTAACAATGAATATAATAATTTTAATGATAACACTAATAATTTTATTAATAATTCATTTAAGTTGTAACTAAATTGTAATTTTAACCATTTCCATAATAATATGTGTATCTATGATCTTTATATTCATAATCATAATAATAATAATGTTGTTAATGATAATAATAATTCTAAAAATAACACTTTTATTACTAATGTTATTAATGATAATAAACTTAATATTAACAATACTAATAATTATAAAATGCTACTAATTCTTAATATTATAGAAAAAGATAATATTAGCGATATTTTTATTAATACTAAGGATAATACTTATAATACTTATAAGTATAAATATGATAACCTTTACAATTATAATACTAATAATCATAATAATAACAATAATAATAATATTAATAATAAAAATTATAAGTTGGAACTACCTTATAAGTCCTTCTAAAAAAAATTATTGTCATTGCCCGGGCTCGAACTCCCGACCTCTTGTTATCCTAACATACCTCTAAACCATCCAACTACCCGTGATTTTCTGATTAGTATTCAACTTAAATTCATTTAACCCGTAAATCGTGAATCAGTTATCATCTCCTTCTTCAAACAACCCAATCATCAATATATAAACTTTTGGCCCAAGAATCCTTTCAGCCCAAGAATCAAGTCAGCCTAAAACTAAATGGCCCGACCGATTAAAATGATTTGGGTATCCAGGTAATCACGAAGCAGCCAGTAATTGACAAACAAACAACAAAATAAATAGATAAAAGGGTTTTGGTCCTTCACTGTATCATCACTCGATCAACATCTTCATCATTCTTCTCGATGTATCTCCTCCGGTATCATACTGTCACCAACATCATTATCAAAATACCATCATCAATATTCCTCACGTATAACATCACAGCTCATCTAAATAGCTGCAGCAGTCTGGTTTTGATGTCGAGCAAGAAACAGATAGCGTGGCAACAGCAGCAGTAGCGAATAATAACGAAGTAAACTCCATAAAGTGGCGGTTTGATCAGGTGGTCTATGGTGATTTTCGGCTGCAGCAGTAGCAGTCGTCTTCAATGGTGGTGATTTCTTGGACAAGAAAGAGATATACAGAGAGAGAGAGGAGAGGGAGAGAAAGATTGTTAACAGTGGTGGTTGTTTATGGTTGTCCCGGTGGTTGTAGGTGGTGGTCTGTGTTCAGACAGGGAAAAGAAACATAATGGTGATCGGAGATGGTTGCAAAAATGAAGGTTTAGTTGATTGTGATAGTTGATGGATAACATAAAATAAAGAATTTAATGATGGTCGTGTGGTGGTTTGGGGTGGCGATTGGTGGTGGAAGAAGGGTATTAGGTGGCGGTGATGATGTGGTGAGGGAGTGGCCGGAGTTTACAAGGAAGTTCAAGGAAGAAGGAGATGGTTTTTCTTTTCTCTTGCTCATCGACATATACATATAAAATATCTATACATTAAGTAACATATATAATATAATAATCTAAATATAATTAATAATAATAAAGATATTATATTGACTAACTATGTGGTGGTGAATGAAGACATCAAACAACAAAGCAGCCGTGTACCTAACTTATTTCTACCGACACTTCACGGGGTGTGTTCATTGCTAAACAGTTAACGTTTAAAAAAAAGTCCCTAAAAATCTCAAATTTTTAGATTAAACATATTTAATTATTTCACTCATTACCTGTGTGAAACCTGATCAAAAAGGTTCGAAAATTATTTATTTTCTGTTCCGATTTATATGTACGGAGTACTAATATTTAAATTTAAAAAGTAAAAAATATTTTTATCAAAAATCTCCGTAATTAATTTACAGTCCAACTTTTATCTTAATCATTCCTGAACGTGTATTATATCTATATTAAAACTATCGAAACGTCAACCGAGTTTTACTGATGTTTACCAATTAAGCTCGAAATCATTCATTTTCCATTCTCTCTCTCTCTAAATATAATCAGTTTTAAATAAACAATCTTTTCACATAAATATATATCATATAATTGTAAACAATTAAATTTAATATTATTTTAAATATTTACAAGTACTATTTATATACATAATTATATACATATATATTCTGTAGTAGTAGTTTTCATTATAACGCATATTATTTTACATATTTACTTAAATTGAATTTTTACTATTCCAAATTATTATATATACTTATTTTTTATATAATAATAATATATATTTATTTACAAACAAATGTTCGTGAATCGTCGAACATAGTCAGTGGTCAATTGAATACATGAAAACAGTTCAAAGTTTTTGAGACTCAAACTAACAGACTTTGCTTATCTTGTCGAAATCATATAAAGATTAAGTTTAAATTTAGTCAGAAATTCCCGGGTCATCACAGTACCTACCCGTTAAAGAAATTTCGTCCCGAAATTTGAGTGAGGTGGTCATGACTAACAATAAAAATATTTTCATGACAAATATGAGTTGCTAAATTGAGTTTTATCATTATTGACTAATATAGATAAAACTATTCGATTAATCGAAGAGTACGAATGAAGCTATCATAAAAGAGTGAAATGAGGAATTTCAGGTCCGTCTTAACTTTTGACGTTGTCTCGATCGAATTCCGAAATTCAAGGAATTTAAAAGAAAATCTTCAAAATCTATAAGATTTGATTCTTCGGCGAGTAAAGAAATTAAGGTCTCTATAATTAAATATGGTGATCTGCCTCGATTACTCTGTCTGATATTTCCACTATAAATTAAGCTCTTCCGTTCCATTATTCTCACCATTCCTATACTTTCTTTCTTAGTTCATACATCCGAAAGATTATGAAAATGCATAATCCAGTTCTAATCCTTGATATATTCTTAATTATCATTTCTATCATCCTTCTTTTTAATCTTCCACCAGAAGAATCTGGTTACTTCTACTTTTACCTTGGGTTGATACGATTCTTAATTCTATCGTGTCTTTATGTTACGATAAACATTGATATACACGGTCTGTAATTTTCGTGTTGTAATTGGGCTTTATATCTCCCCTTAGATTTCAATGTCCCTATTTCTGTTTCCTATAATCATTGTTATCCACAGTTAATACTCCCTCCTATTTGCTACGATTTATACTCCACTTTCTATTTCAGAGCTTTGTCCCTTCGTTTCTTCTTCTTGCGATTGGGCATCTCTTATAATGGTCCAGAATTCGCGGATATAAGTTTCAGAATGAACATTGTTAATGTTCTAAGAAGGGAATGGTAATGGCACGATCTTAATTTATTAAATTACCAGAATACCCTGGAAAAGACCGAATCATCAAGGAATATTTTCTGGATATTTTAGAGGTTTAAATAGAATACAAGAGTCGTGTAACATGGCACATGATGACGTTAGAGTCTGTGAATCATCACGTTTCATTAGAAACTCAGCATGACTTACTGTAATATAATCACGTTGATCAAGTGTCATTATATTATACTAACTCATGCATCAGTTCCCAACATCACTTCAGTAACATTCATAATTTAAGCTCGAAAGTTTACAGAATATAGAAACTAACAGTTTCTATATGATGTAATACTGATAGCACGAAGAGATTAATGAATTCGGATAAGAATATGTATGAAAATATCCTCAGAAATATGGAGGATATTTATAATGAAAGATACGATGATATCTTGGAATTTCTAATATTGAAGGGTGGTGATGAAATTTTGTCCGCAAGAGTTTGGAGTCAGAAGCAAGGTATTCGCTAAAGATTTCATCATAAACAGAATCATCAGGATTCTTTGAAGGAAGATTTTATTCTATATGATTTGTCCGCAGTCTCCTTCATGGTTAGCTCAATCTGTTTTCCAGTTCCAACTTTTCTGAGCTTTTCCAACATACTATTCTTTATCAACAACTTCCGATGATTAAGGTCATTTACGGTTGTCTACGGTTTCTGCTGCTTCATTCAGCTTTTTCAACATTCAGAGTATTGATTTGTAGACTGAGTGCTTTTCAGGATTTCAGATGAAAGATCATAATTCTAAGAGATAAATGTCATACATATAACTGTTGATGTAGATATGCTGTGAGTTTTCAAAGTACTGATTGCTGATTCCCGGTAATTGGTATGGCAGTTCTCGTTACAAGATGCGGATGAGTATATGACAGGGTTTCAGTGAATAAATATAATGATTTGTCAGAGAGATTTAAACCAAGAAGCAACGAGGTTGCTAGTATGTTTACTGCTAATGTAGTGAGATATAAACGGTTTTTCGGTGTCGATGACGAAAGGTAACTTATATATCAGAGTTATAATAAGCTAATCCGAGTGAAAAGTCGAAGTTTACTTGCTAGAGCTGTGACAAAACTGGCTAATTTGGGAAGGGATTGCAAGTTATTTTCAGTAATAATAACGCCAAAGGAGCTAGTACAGATACGTGTTAAACGTTTAATCAGGTTCCGAGTGTTTTCAGGTGCATAACTATATACATTAACCTTTTCTTCCGTAGATGAAGTGCGGTTGGTTCATCCTCTCGATTGAGGTATTTTCAAGAATCATGAAAGGTTTGAACACAGACTGGAATTGTCAAGATACAAATGAGGTTTGAAATCAAGTGGAAAATTGAAGAATTATTTAGTTTCATATGTTATAATTAGTATTTTAATTCATTTTAATTATCCAATATTATTCGTCCACAGTTAACAGTTCAATAATTTATATACAGTTTAATATATAATATTCGAAGTAATTAATACGTGTCGTGACCCGTATACGTCTCAGACTCGATCACAACTCAAAGTATAAATATTATTGTAGAATCAACCTCAACCCTGTATAGAGAACTCGATCATTACTGTATATAGAGTGTCTATGGTGATTCCAAATAATATATATAGATGCGTCGATATGATATGTCAAAACCTTGTATACGTGTCCCGATATTTAAAGTGCATAAAATAAATAACAGAAATTAAATAACGATAAATAAAGTGCGTAAAGTAAATAACAGAAATTAAATGACGATAAATAAAATTGCGAGAATGTAAATTGCGATAAAATAAATTGCGATAAATAAAATGTAATCAGTTAGCTAGGAACAGTTAGCTAGGAACGGTTAGCTAGGATTTTGTTAACGTGGATTCTTAATAGAATTTCATATTGTTAATTAATCTGTTTCTAATCAAGTTTTATTGTGTCCATTATTTCTTCGTTATGCCACCTGATGGATTCTGATAGATAAAAATCCAAATATGTAATTGGATGAATATGGTTATTCTATGGTGAACGGATTTGTATATCGGTAGATGTAAGTAGGATAGTATATGACTTGTTGAAACAGATTCAAAGAACGTACAATGTAACTTATTAATGTGAAATTTAAATAGTCCTCGGGTATTACCTACCCGTTAAAATATTTTCACCATTAACAGTTTGTACAAGAGAATTTTTAATTACAATCTTTATGAAAACATATATACATATATATTTTCTTCAGATTTATTCATGGATTTAATGAGTTAATATTATATTAAACTCATTTGCTTTTCAGTTGGAACTAGAATAAATAATCTCTAAAACTTTAGAGATTACATATTCGTCATGCCGAACGAAGATAAATGAGGTAGAACGATACGTAGAACGAAGATCATACTCAAAGTACATATGATGATATTGAAGCATGGATTGTTGATGGTACTGGTGCTGTTATTGATTGTACTGTTGGTGCCGGTGATGTTGATGAAGCTGGTACATTTTGCACCATATTCTCCGAATAGATTTTTCGAGCGCGAAGTTCGTTGACTTATTACTCCAGGATGATTGTCGGTCGGAAAGAGCGGATGAATAAGGTTCAGAATTGTGGATAGAATATAATCTTGTCGAGTTACTCTGGAAATGAGGGTGAAGATGGTGTCTCGAACAAGTTCGCCGGTAAACGCTTCAGGTTCTTTGTCAAGAGGTGAATTCTGTTGGTGGAAGAGATCGCCTTTTACGCTCTCCATTGTTTAAGTCGACTACGAACTCATCAAATGAATTGGGGATGACTGATTGGTTGATTCATCCCGGTGACGCTGATAGGTGAAACTCCATATCGGAATAGTTATCGGAATCCGAGGAATTCAAACTGGTTGAGGGATTCATCCCGTACAATCAGATGAAGAATTTTCGATAAGAAATAGATTATAGGATGTAGATTAGTATCCTGCAATACATAATTTACATATGCATATATAATACTAAAATCTCATAAGTTACGGAGGAATCTACGGAAGCTATCAGGCAAAGATAACAATAACAGATACGCTAAGATATGAATTTTTGTCTATACACTATTCATGCAGTCAATGCAATAAGATGTGTCTAGACTAAGAATAATAAGCAGGTAATTTACTAAGGATGATAAGCAAATGATTTCCGACAAAAATGATAAGCAAAACTTTTGACATGCAGAAACGGTCGAAGTCCAGACTCACTAATGCATCCTAACGACTTATCAGTTAGACACACTAATGCAGACCCGGTTCACTAAGACCACCGCTCTGATACCAACTGAAAGGACCCGTCCTAATCCATCCGGACGAAGTCCATATCAATTATAAACGATTCACAACAGTTGATTACATCGCGAGGTACTTGACCTCTATATGATACATTTTACAAACATTGCATTCGTTTTTGAAAAGACAATCTTTCATTTCATCAAAAGTTGACGGCATGCATACCATTTCATAATATATCTAACTATAATTGACTTAATAATAATCTTGATGAACTCAACGACTCGAATGCAATGTCTTTTGAAATATGTCATGAATGACTCCAAGTAATATATCTAAGATGAGCAAATGCACAGCGGAAGATTTCTTTCGTACCTGAGAATAAACATGCTTTCAAGTGTCAACCAAAAGGTTGGTGAGTTCATTAGTTTAACATAAATAATCATTTCATAATTTTAATAGACCACAAGATTTTATACTTCCATTTCTCATAATCATACGTCCCATATATAGAGACAAAAATATCATTCATATGGATTGAACACCTGGTAACCGGCATTAACAATATGCATATAGAATATCCCCATTATTCCGGGATCCTCCTTCGGACATGATATAAATTTCGAAGTACTAAAGCATCCGGTACTTTGGATGGGGCTTGTTGGGCCCGATAGATCTATCTTTAGAGTTCGCGTCAATTAGGGTGTCTGTTCCTTAATTCTTAGATTACCAGACTTAATAAAAAGGGGCATATTCGATTTCGATCATTCAACCATATAATGTAGTTTCGATTACTTGTGTCTATTTCGTAAAACATTTATAAAAGCGCATGCATTCTCAGTCCCAAAAATATATATTGCAAAAGCATTTAAAAAGGGAATAATGAAACTCACCTAATGTATTTTGTAGTAAAAATACATATGACTATATTGAACAATGCAGGGTTGGCCTCGGATTCACGAACCTATATCATGTATATACATATTAACACATATATTTGTAATCGAATAAATTTATGTATAATTATTAGTGTTAATATAATATATTAGTATAAATTATAACTTAATGTTATATATACAATGTATTAATATTTATATTCATATGTGTTTATATTATTATCTATAATATATTAAAATATATTTATATACTATATGTAGCTTGGTGAATATTATAGATAATAACATTTTATATAAAAATACTGTATGTAGTATTGTTATGATATTTATAATAAATATATTTTTTAATAACTAACATTTGTCCGTTAAGCTAATAATCGTAATAATACTAAAATAGTGACAATAATGATAATTAGGTTTAACAATGAATATAATAATTTTAATGATAACACTAATAATTTTATTAATAATTCATTTAAGTTGTAACTAAATTATAATTTTAACCATTTCCATAATAATATGTGTATCTATGATCTTTATATTCATAATAATAATAATAATAATAATGTTGTTAATGATAATAATAATTCTAAAAATAACACTTTTATTACTAATATTATTAATGATAATAAACTTAATATTAACAATACTAATAATTATAAAATGCTACTAATTCTTAATATTACATAAAAAGATAATATTAGCGATATTTTTATTAATACTAAGGATAATACTTATAATACTTATAAGTATAAATATGATAACCTTTACAATTATAATACTAATAATCATAATAATAACAATAATAATAATAATATTAATAATAAAAATTATAAGTTGGAACTACCTTATAAGTCCTTCTAAAAAAAATTATTGTCATTGCCCGGGCTCGAACTCCCGACCTCTCGTTATCCTAACATACCTCTAAACCATCCAACTACCCGTGATTTTCTGATTAGTATTCAACTTAAATTCATTTAACCCGTAAATCATGAATCAGTTATCATCTCCTTCTTCAAACAACCCAATCATCAATATATAAACTTTTGGCCCAAGAATCCTTTCAGCCCAAGAATCAAGTCAGCCTAAAACTAAATGGCCCGATCGATTAAAATGATTTGGGTATCCAGGTAATCACGAAGCAGCCAGTAATTGACAAACAAACAACAAAATAAATAGATAAAAGGGTTTTGGTCCTTCACTGTATCATCACTCGATCAACATCTTCATCATTCTTCTCGATGTATCTCCTCCGGTATCATACTGTCACCAACATCATTATCAAAATACCATCATCAATATTCCTCACGTATAACATCACAGCTCATCTAAATAGCTGCAGCAGTCTGGTTTTGATGTCGAGCAAGAAACAGATAGCGTGGCAACAGCAGCAGTAGCGAATAATAACGAAGTAAACTCCATAAAGTGGCGGTTTGATCAGGTGGTCTATGGTGATTTTCGGCTGCAGCAGTAGCAGTCGTCTTCAATGGTGGTGATTTCTTGGACAAGAAAGAGATATACAGAGAGAGAGAGGAGAGGGAGAGAAAGATTGTTAATAGTGGTGGTTGTTTATGGTTGTCCCGGTGGTTGTAGGTGGTGGTCTGTGTTCAGACAGGGAAAAGAAACATAATGGTGATCGGAGATGGTTGCAAAAATGAAGGTTTAGTTGATTGTGATAGTTGATGGATAACATAAAATAAAGAATTTAATGATGGTCGTGTGGTGGTTTGGGGTGGCGATTGGTGGTGGAAGAAGGGTATTAGGTGGCGGTGATGATGTGGTGAGGGAGTGGCCGGAGTTTACAAGGAAGTTCAAGGAAGAAGGAGATGGTTTTTCTTTTCTCTTGCTCATCGACATATACATATAAAATATCTATACATTAAGTAACATATATAATATAATAATCTAAATATAATTAATAATAATAAAGATATTATATTGACTAACTATGTGGTGGTGAATGAAGACATCAAAGAACAAAGCAGCCGTGTACCTAACTTATTTCTACCGACACTTCACGGGGTGTGTTCATTGCTAAACAGTTAACGTTTAAAAAAAAGTCCCTAAAAATCTCAAATTTTTAGATTAAACATATTTAATTATTTCACGCATTACCTGTGTGAAACCTGATCAAAAAGGTTCAAAAATTATTTATTTTCTGTTCCGATTTATATGTACGGAGTACTAATATTTAAATTTAAAAAGTAAAAAATATTTTTATCAAAAATCTCCGTAATTAATTTACAGTCCAACTTTTATCTTAATCATTCCTGAACGTGTATTATATCTATATTAAAACTATCGAAACGTCAACCGAGTTTTACTGACGTTTACCAATTAAGCTCGAAATCATTAATTTCCCATTCTCTCTCTCTCTAAATATAATCAGTTTTAAATAAACAATCTTTTCACATAAATATATATCATATAATTGTAAACAATTAAATTTAATATTATTTTAAATATTTACAAGTACTATTTATATACATAATTATATACATATATATTCTGTAGTAGTAGTTTTCATTATAACGCATATTATTTTACATATTTACTTAAATTGAATTTTTACTATTCCAAATTATTATATATACTTATTTTTTATATAATAATAATATATATTTATTTACAAACAAATGTTCGTGAATCGTCGGACATAGTCAGTGGTCAATTGAATACATGAAAACAGTTCAAAGTTTTTGAGACTCAAACTAACAGACTTTGCTTATCTTGTCGAAATCATATAAAGATTAAGTTTAAATTTAGTCAGAAATTCCCGGGTCATCACAGTACCTACCAGTTAAAGAAATTTCGTCCCAAAATTTGAGTGAGGTGGTCATGACTAACAATAAAAATATTTTCATGACAAATATGAGTTGATAAATTGAGTTTTATTATTATTGACTAATATAGATAAAACTATTCGATTAATCGAAGAGTACGAATGAAGCTATCATAAAAGAGTGAAATCTATAACTTTTGACGTTGTCTCGATTGAATTCTGAAATTCAAGGAATTTAAAAGAAAATCTTCAAAATCTATAAGATTTGATTCTTCGGCGAGTAAAGAAATTAAGGTCTCTATAATTAAATATGGTGATCTGCCTCGATTACTCTGTCTGATATTTCCACTATAAATTAAGCTCTTCCGTTCCATTATTCTCACCATTCCTATACTTTCTTTCTTAGTTCATACATCCGAAAGATTATGAAAATGCATAATCCAGTTCTAATCCTTGATATATTCTTAATTATCATTTCTATCATCCTTCTTTTTAATCTTCCACCAGAAGAATCTGGTTACTTCTACTTTTACCTTGGGTTGATACTATTCTTAATTCTACCGTGTCTTTATGTTGCGATAAATATTGATATACACGGTCTGTAATTTTCGTGTTGTAATTGGGCTTTATATCTCCCCTTATATTTCAATGTCCCTATTTCTTTTTCCTATAATCATTGTTATCCACAGTTAATACTCCCTCCTATTTGCTACGATTTATACTCCACTTTCTATTTCAGAGCTTTGTCCCTTCGTTTCTTCTTCTTGCGATTGGGCATCTCTTATAATGGTCCAGAATTCGCGGATATAAGTTTCAGAATGAACATTGTTAATGTTCTAAGAAGGGAATGGTAATGGCACGATCTTAATTTATTAAATTACCAGAATACCCTGGAAAAGACCGAATCATCAAGGAATATTTTCTTGATATTTTAGAGGTTTAAATAGAATACAAGAGTCGTGTAACATGGCACATGATGACGTTAGAGTCTGTGAATCATCACGTTTCATTAGAAACTCAGCATGACTTACTGTAATATAATCACGTTGATCAAGTGTCATTATATTATACTAACTCATGCATCAGTTCCCAACATTACTTCAGTAACATTCATAATTTAAGCTCGAAAGTTTACAGAATATAGAAACTAACAGTTTCTATATGATGTAATACTGATAGCACGAAGAGATTAATGAATTCGGATAAGAATATGTATGAAAATATCCTCAGAAATATGGAGGATATTTATAATGAAAGATACGATGATATCTTGGAATTTCTAATATTGAAGGGTGGTGATGAAATTTTGTCCGCAAGAGTTTGGAGTCAGAAGCAAGGTATTCGCTAAAGATTTCATCATAAACAGAATCATCAGGATTCTTTGAAGGAAGATTTTATTCTATATGATTTGTCCGCAGTCTCCTTCATGGTTAGCTCAATCTGTTTTCCAGTTCCAACTTTTCTGAGCTTTTCCAACATACTATTCTTTATCAACAACTTTCGATGATTAAGGTCATTTACGGTTGTCTACGGTTTCTGCTGCTTCATTCAGCTTTTTCAACATTCAGAGTATTGATTTGTAGACTGAGTGCTTTTCAGGATTTCAGATGAAAGATCATAATTCTAAGAGATAAATGTCATACATATAACTGTTGATGTAGATATGCTGTGAGTTTTCAAAGTACTGATTGCTGATTCCCGGTAATTGGTATGGCAGTTCTCGTTACAAGATACGGATGAGTATATGATAGGGTTTCAGTGAATAAATATAATGATTTGTCAGAGAGATTTAAGCCAAGAAGCAACGAGGTTGCTAGTATGTTTACTGCTAATGTAGTGAGATATAAACGGTTTTTCGGTGTCGATGACGAAAGGTAACTTATATATCAGAGTTATAATAAGCTAATCCGAGTGAAAAGTCGAAGTTTACTTGCTAGAGCTGTGACAAAACTGGCTAATTTGGGAAGGGATTGCAAGTTATTTTCAGTAATAATAACGCCAAAGGAGCTAGTACAGATACGTGTTAAACGTTTAATCAGGTTCCGAGTGTTTTCAGGTGCATAACTATATACATTAACCTTTTCTTCCGTAGATGAAGTGCGGTTGATTCATCCTCTCGATTGAGGTATTTTCAAGAATCATGAAAGGTTTGAACACAGACTGGAATTGTCAAGATACAAATGAGGTTTGAAATCAAGTGGAAAATTGAAGAATTATTTAGTTTCATATGTTATAATTAGTATTTTAATTCATTTTAATTATCCAATATTATTCGTCCACAGTTAACAGTTCAATAATTTATATACAGTTTAATATATAATATTCGAAGTAATTAATACGTGTCGTGACCCGTATACGTCTCAGACTCGATCACAACTCAAAGTATAAATATTATTGTAGAATCAACCTCAACCCTGTATAGAGAACTCGATCATTACTGTATATAGAGTGTCTATGGTGATTCCAAATAATATATATAGATGCGTCGATATGATATGTCAAAACCTTGTATACGTGTCCCGATATTTAAAGTGCATAAAATAAATAACAGAAATTAAATAACGATAAATAAAGTGCGTAAAGTAAATAACAGAAATTAAATGACGATAAATAAAATTGCGAGAATGTAAATTGCGATAAAATAAATTGCGATAAATAAAATGTAATCAGTTAGCTAGGAACAGTTAGCTAGGAACGGTTAGCTAGGATTTTGTTAACGTGGATTCTTAATAGAATTTCATATTGTTAATTAATCTGTTTCTAATCAAGTTTTATTGTGTCCATTATTTCTTCGTTATGCCACCTGATGGATTCTGATAGATAAAAATCCAAATATGTAATTGGATGAATATGGTTATTCTATGGTGAACGGATTTGTATATCGGTAGATGTAAGTAGGATAGTATATGACTTGTTGAAACAGATTCGAAGAACGTACAATGTAACTTATTAATGTGAAATTTAAATAGTCCTCGGGTATTACCTACCCGTTAAAATATTTTCACCATTAACAGTTTGTACAAGAGAATTTTTAATTACAATCTTTATGAAAACATATATACATATATATTTTCTTCAGATTTATTCATGGATTTAATGAGTTAATATTATATTAAACTCATTTGCTTTTCAGTTGGAACTAGAATAAATAATCTCTAAAACTTTAGAGATTACATATTCGTCATGCCGAACGAAGATAAATGAGGTAGAACGATACGTAGAACGAAGATCATACTCAAAGTACATATGATGATATTGAAGCATGGATTGTTGATGGTACTGGTGCTGTTATTGATTGTACTGTTGGTGCCGGTGATGTTGATGAAGCTGGTACATTTTGCACCATATTCTCCGAATAGATTTTTCGAGCGCGAAGTTCGTTGACTTATTACTCCAGAATGATTGTCGGTCGGAAAGAGCGGATGAATAAGGTTCAGAATTGTGGATAGAATATAATCTTGTCGAGTTACTCTGGAAATGAGGGTGAAGATGGTGTCTCGAACAAGTTCGCCGGTAAACGCTTCAGGTTCTTTGTCAAGAGGTGAATTCTGTTGGTGGAAGAGATCGCCTTTTACGCTCTCCATTGTTTAAGTCGACTACGAACTCATCAAATGAATTGGGGATGACTGATTGGTTGATTCATCCCGGTGACGCTGATAGGTGAAACTCCATATCGGAATAGTTATCGGAATCTGAGGAATTCAAACTGGTTGAGGGATTCATCCCGTACAATCAGATGAAGAATTTTCGATAAGAAATAGATTATAGGATGTAGATTAGTATCCTGCAATACATAATTTACATATGCATATATAATACTAAAATCTCATAAGTTACGGAGGAATCTACGGAAGCTATCAGGCAAAGATAACAATAACAGATACGCTAAGATATGAATTTTTGTCTATACACTATTCATGCAGTCAATGCAATAAGATGTGTCTAGACTAAGAATAATAAGCAGGTAATTTACTAAGGATGATAAGCAAATGATTTCCGACAAAAATGATAAGCAAAACTTTTGACATGCAGAAACGGTCGAAGTCCAGACTCACTAATGCATCCTAACGACTTATCAGTTAGACACACTAATGCAGACCCGGTTCACTAAGACCACCGCTCTGATACCAACTGAAAGGACCCGTCCTAATCCATCCGGACGAAGTCTATATCAATTATAAACGATTCACAACAGTTGATTACATCGCGAGGTACTTGACCTCTATATGATACATTTTACAAACATTGCATTCGTTTTTGAAAAGACAATCTTTCATTTCATCAAAAGTTGACGGCATGCATACCATTTCATAATATATCTAACTATAATTGACTTAATAATAATCTTGATGAACTCAACGACTCGAATGCAATGTCTTTTGAAATATGTCATGAATGACTCCAAGTAATATATCTAAGATGAGCAAATGCACAGCGGAAGATTTCTTTCGTACCTGAGAATAAACATGCTTTCAAGTGTCAACCAAAAGGTTGGTGAGTTCATTAGTTTAACATAAATAATCATTTCATAATTTTAATAGACCACAAGATTTTATACTTCCATTTCTCATAATCATACGTCCCATATATAGAGACAAAAATATCATTCATATGGATTGAACACCTGGTAACCGACATTAACAATATGCATATAGAATATCCCCATTATTCCGGGATCCTCCTTCGGACATGATATAAATTTCGAAGTACTAAAGCATCCGGTACTTTGGATGGGGCTTGTTGGGCCCGATAGATCTATCTTTAGAGTTCGCGTCAATTAGGGTGTCTGTTCCTTAATTCTTAGATTACCAGACTTAATAAAAAGGGGCATATTCGATTTCGATCATTCAACCATATAATGTAGTTTCGATTACTTGTGTCTATTTCGTAAAACATTTATAAAAGCGCATGCATTCTCAGTCCCAAAAATATATATTGCAAAAGCATTTAAAAAGGGAATAATGAAACTCACCTAATGTATTTTGTAGTAAAAATACATATGACTATATTGAACAATGCAGGGTTGGTCTCGGATTCACGAACCTATATCATGTATATACATATTAACACATATATTTGTAATCGAATAAATTTATGTATAATTATTAGTGTTAATATAATATATTAGTATAAATTATAACTTAATGTTATATATACAATGTATTAATATTTATATTCATATGTGTTTATATTATTATCTATAATATATTAAAATATATTTATATACTATATGTAGCTTGGTGAATTTTATAGATAATAACATTTTATATAAAAATACTGTATGTAGTATTGTTATGATATTTATAATAAATATATTTTTTAATAACTAACATTTGTCCGTTAAGCTAATAATCGTAATAATACTAAAATAGTGACAATAATGATAATTAGGTTTAACAATGAATATAATAATTTTAATGATAACACTAATAATTTTATTAATAATTCATTTAAGTTGTAACTAAATTATAATTTTAACCATTTCCATAATAATATGTGTATCTATGATCTTTATATTCATAATAATAATAATAATAATAATGTTGTTAATGATAATAATAATTCTAAAAATAACACTTTTGTTACTAATATTATTAATGATAATAAACTTAATATTAACAATACTAATAATTATAAAATGCTACTAATTCTTAATATTACAGAAAAAGATAATATTAGCGATATTTTTATTAATACTAAGGATAATACTTATAATACTTATAAGTATAAATATGATAACCTTTACAATTATAATACTAATAATCATAATAATAACAATAATAATAATAATATTAATAATAAAAATTATAAGTTGGAACTACCTTATAAGTCCTTCTAAAAAAAATTATTGTCATTGCCCGGGCTCGAACTCCCGACCTCTCGTTATCCTAACATACCTCTAAACCATCCAACTACCCGTGATTTTCTGATTAGTATTCAACTTAAATTCATTTAACCCGTAAATCGTGAATCAGTTATCATCTCCTTCTTCAAACAACCCAATCATCAATATATAAACTTTTGGCCCAAGAATCCTTTCAGCCCAAGAATCAAGTCAGCCTAAAACTAAATGGCCCGATCGATTAAAATGATTTGGGTATCCAGGTAATCACGAAGCAGCCAGTAATTGACAAACAAACAACAAAATAAATAGATAAAAGGGTTTTGGTCCTTCACTGTATCATCACTCGATCAACATCTTCATCATTCTTCTCGATGTATCTCCTCCGGTATCATACTGTCACCAACATCATTATCAAAATACCATCATCAATATTCCTCACGTATAACATCACAGCTCATCTAAATAGCTGCAGCAGTCTGGTTTTGATGTCGAGCAAGAAACAGATAGCGTGGCAACAGCAGCAGTAGCGAATAATAACGAAGTAAACTCCATAAAGTGGCGGTTTGATCAGGTGGTCTATGGTGATTTTCGGCTGCAGCAGTAGCAGTCGTCTTCAATGGTGGTGATTTCTTGGACAAGAAAGAGATATACAGAGAGAGAGAGGAGAGGGAGAGAAAGATTGTTAATAGTGGTGGTTGTTTATGGTTGTCCCGGTGGTTGTAGGTGGTGGTCTGTGTTCAGACAGGGAAAAGAAACATAATGGTGATCGGAGATGGTTGCAAAAATGAAGGTTTAGTTGATTGTGATAGTTGATGGATAACATAAAATAAAGAATTTAATGATGGTCGTGTGGTGGTTTGGGGTGGCGATTGGTGGTGGAAGAAGGGTATTAGGTGGCGGTGATGATGTGGTGAGGGAGTAGCCGGAGTTTACAAGGAAGTTCAAGGAAGAAGGAGATGGTTTTTCTTTTCTCTTTCTCATCGACATATACATATAAAATATCTATACATTAAGTAACATATATAATATAATAATCTAAATATAATTAATAATAATAAAGATATTATATTGACTAACTATGTGGTGGTGAATGAAGACATCAAACAACAAAGCAGCCGTGTACCTAACTTATTTCTACCGACACTTCACGGGGTGTGTTCATTGCTAAACAGTTAACGTTTAAAAAAAAGTCCCTAAAAATCTCAAATTTTTAGATTAGACATATTTAATTATTTCACTCATTACCTGTGTGAAACCTGATCAAAAAGGTTCAAAAATTATTTATTTTCTGTTCCGATTTATATGTACGGAGTACTAATATTTAAATTTAAAAAGTAAAAAATATTTTTATCAAAAATCTCCGTAATT
The DNA here is from genome assembly GCF_046630445.1 of Rutidosis leptorrhynchoides. NCBI lineage: Eukaryota > Viridiplantae > Streptophyta > Magnoliopsida > Asterales > Asteraceae > Rutidosis > Rutidosis leptorrhynchoides. Next base: position 168,433,532 of record NC_092343.1, read on the forward strand.
AATTTACAGTCCAACTTTTATCTTAATCATTCCTGAACGTGTATTATATCTATATTAAAACTATCGAAACGTCAACCGAGTTTTACTGACGTTTACCAATTAAGCTCGAAATCATTAATTTCCCATTCTCTCTCTCTCTAAATATAATCAGTTTTAAATAAACAATCTTTTCACATAAATATATATCATATAATTGTAAACAATTAAATTTAATATTATTTTAAATATTTACAAGTACTATTTATATACATAATTATATACATATATATTCTGTAGTAGTAGTTTTCATTATAACGCATATTATTTTACATATTTACTTAAATTGAATTTTTACTATTCCAAATTATTATATATACTTATTTTTTATATAATAATAATATATATTTATTTACAAACAAATGTTCGTGAATCGTCGGACATAGTCAGTGGTCAATTGAATACATGAAAACAGTTCAAAGTTTTTGAGACTCAAACTAACAGACTTTGCTTATCTTGTCGAAATCATATAAAGATTAAGTTTAAATTTAGTCAGAAATTCCCGGGTCATCACAGTACCTACCCGTTAAAGAAATTTCGTCCCAAAATTTGAGTGAGGTGGTCATGACTAACAATAAAAATATTTTCATGACAAATATGAGTTGATAAATTGAGTTTTATCATTATTGACTAATATAGATAAAACTATTCGATTAATCGAAGAGTACGAATGAAGCTATCATAAAAGAGTGAAATCTATAACTTTTGACGTTGTCTCGATTGAATTCTGAAATTCAAGGAATTTAAAAGAAAATCTTCAAAATCTATAAGATTTGATTCTTCGGTGAGTAAAGAAATTAAGGTCTCTATAATTAAATATGGTGATCTGCCTCGATTACTCTGTCTGATATTTCCACTATAAATTAAGCTCTTCCGTTCCATTATTCTCACCATTCCTATACTTTCTTTCTTAGTTCATACATCCGAAAGATTATGAAAATGCATAATCCAGTTCTAATCCTTGATATATTCTTAATTATCATTTCTATCATCCTTCTTTTTAATCTTCCACCAGAAGAATCTGGTTACTTCTACTTTTACCTTGGGTTGATACTATTCTTAATTCTACCGTGTCTTTATGTTGCGATAAATATTGATATACACGGTCTGTAATTTTCGTGTTGTAATTGGGCTTTATATCTCCCCTTATATTTCAATGTCCCTATTTCTTTTTCCTATAATCATTGTTATCCACAGTTAATACTCCCTCCTATTTGCTACGATTTATACTCCACTTTCTATTTCAGAGCTTTGTCCCTTCATTTCTTCTTCTTGCGATTGGGCATCTCTTATAATGGTCCAGAATTCGCGGATATAAGTTTCAGAATGAATATTGTTAATGTTCTAAGAAGGGAATGGTAATGGCACGATCTTAATTTATTAAATTACCAGAATACCCTGGAAAAGACCGAATCATCAAGTAATATTTTCTTGATATTTTAGAGGTTTAAATAGAATACAAGAGTCGTGTAACATGGCACATGATGACGTTAGAGTCTGTGAATCATCACGTTTCATTAGAAACTCAGCATGACTTACTGTAATATAATCACGTTGATCAAGTGTCATTATATTATACTAACTCATGCATCAGTTCCCAACATTACTTCAGTAACATTCATAATTTAAGCTCGAAAGTTTACAGAATATAGAAACTAACAGTTTCTATATGATGTAATACTGATAGCACGAAGAGATTAATGAATTCGGATAAGAATATGTATGAAAATATCCTCAGGAATATGGAGGATATTTATAATGAAAGATACGATGATATCTTGGAATTTCTAATATTGAAGGGTGGTGATGAAATTTTGTCCGCAAGAGTTTGGAGTCAGAAGCAAGGTATTCGCTAAAGATTTCATCATAAACAGAATCATCAGGATTCTTTGAAGGAAGATTTTATTCTATATGATTTGTCCGCAGTCTCCTTCATGGTTAGCTCAATCTGTTTTCCAGTTCCAACTTTTCTGAGCTTTTCCAACATACTATTCTTTATCAACAACTTCCGATGATTAAGGTCATTTACGGTTGTCTACGGTTTCTGCTGCTTCATTCAGCTTTTTCAACATTCAGATTATTGATTTGTAGACTGAGTGCTTTTCAGGATTTCAGATGAAAGATCATAATTCTAAGAGATAAATGTCATACATATAACTGTTGATGTAGATATGCTGTGAGTTTTCAAAGTACTGATTGCTGATTCCCGGTAATTGGTATGGCAGTTCTCGTTACAAGATGCGGATGAGTATATGATAGGGTTTCAGTGAATAAATATAATGATTTGTCAGAGAGATTTAAGCCAAGAAGCAACGAGGTTGCTAGTATGTTTACTGCTAATGTAGTGAGATATAAACGGTTTTTTGGTGTCGATGACGAAAGGTAACTTATATATCAGAGTTATAATAAGCTAATCCGAGTAAAAAGTCAAAGTTTACTTGCTAGAGCTGTGACAAAACTGGCTAATTTGGGAAGGGATTGCAAGTTATTTTCAGTAATAATAACGCCAAAGGAGCTAGTACAGATACGTGTTAAACGTTTAATCAGGTTCCGAGTGTTTTCAGGTGCATAACTATATACATTAACCTTTTCTTCCGTAGATGAAGTGCGGTTGGTTCATCCTCTCGATTGAGGTATTTTCAAGAATCATGAAAGGTTTGAACACAGACTGGAATTGTCAAGATACAAATGAGGTTTGAAATCAAGTGGCAAATTGAAGAATTATTTAGTTTCATATGTTATAATTAGTATTTTAATTCATTTTAATTGTCCAATATTATTCGTCCACAGTTAACAGTTCAATAATTTATATACAGTTTAATATATAATATTCGAAGTAATTAATACGTGTCGTGACCCGTATACGTCTCAGACTCGATCACAACTCAAAGTATATATATTATTGTAGAATCAACCTCAACCCTGTATAGAGAACTCGATCATTACTGTATATAGAGTGTCTATGGTGATTCCAAATAATATATATAGATGCGTCGATATGATATGTCAAAACCTTGTATACGTGTCCCGATATTTAAAGTGCGTAAAATAAATAACAGAAATTAAATAACGATAAATAAAGTGCGTAAAGTAAATAACAGAAATTAAATGACGATAAATAAAATTGCGAGAATGTAAATTGCGATAAAATAAATTGCGATAAATAAAATGTAATCAGTTAGCTAGGAACAGTTAGCTAGGAACGGTTTGCTAGGATTTTGTTAACGTGGATTCTTAATAGAATTTCATATTGTTAATTAATCTGTTTCTAATCAAGTTTTATTGTGTCCATTATTTCTTCGTTATGCCACCTGATGGATTCTGATAGATAAAAATCCAAATATGTAATTGGATGAATATGGTTATTCTGTGGTGAACGGATTTGTATATCGGTAGATGTAAGTAGGATAGTATATGACTTGTTGAAACAGATTCGAAGAACGTACAATGTAACTTATTAATGTGAAATTTAAATAGTCCTCGGGTATTACCTACCCGTTAAAATATTTTCACCATTAACAGTTTGTACAAGAGAATTTTTAATTACAATCTTTATGAAAACATATATACATATGTATTTTCTTCAGATTTATTCATGGATTTAATGAGTTAATATTATATTAAACTCATTTGCTTTTCAGTTGGAACTAGAATAAATAATCTCTAAAACTTTAGAGATTACATATTCGTCATGCCGAACAAAGATAAATGAGGTAGAACGATACGTAGAACGAAGATCATACTCAAAGTACATATGATGATATTGAAGCATGGATTGTTGATGGTACTGGTGCTGTTATTGATTGTACTGTTGGTGCCAGTGATGTTGCTGAAGCTGGTACATTTTGCACCATATTCTCCGAATAGATTTTTCGAGCGCGAAGTTCGTTGACTTATTACTCCAGGATGATTGTCGGTCGGAAAGAGCGGATGAATAAGGTTCAGAATTGTGGATAGAATATAATCTTGTCGAGTTACTCTAGAAATGAGGGTGAAGATGGTGTCTCGAACAAGTTCGCCGGTAAACGCTTCAGGTTCTTTGTCAAGAGGTGAATTCTGTTGGTGGAAGAGATCGCCTTTTTCGCTCTCCATTGTTTAAGTCGACTATGAACTCATCAAATGAATTGGGGATGACTGATTGGTTGATTCATCCCGGTGACGCTGATAGGTGAAACTCCATATCGGAATAGTTATCGGAATCCGAGGAATTCAAACTGTTTGAGGGATTCATCCCGTACAATCAGATGAAGAATTTTCGATAAGAAATAGATTATAGGATGTAGATTAGTATCCTGCAATACATAATTTACATATGCATATATAATACTAAAATCTCATAAGTTACGGAGGAATCTACGGAAGCTATCAGGCAAAGATAACAATAACAGATACGCTAAGATATGAATTTTTGTCTATACACTATTCATGCAGTCAATGCAATAAGATGTGTCTAGACTAAGAATAATAAGCAGGTAATTTACTAAGGATGATAAGCAAATGATTTCCGACAAAAATGATAAGCAAAACTTTTGACATGCAGAAACGGTCGAAGTCCAGACTCACTAATGCATCCTAACGACTTATCAGTTAGACACACTAATGCAGACCTGGTTCACTAAGACCACCGCTCTGATACCAACTGAAAGGACCCGTCCTAATCCATCCGGACGAAGTCCATATCAATTATAAACGATTCACAACAGTTGATTACATCGCGAGGTACTTGACCTTTATATGATACATTTTACAAACATTGCAATCGTTTTTGAAAAGACAATCTTTCATTTCATCAAAAGTTGACGGCATGCATACCATTTCATAATATATCTAACTATAATTGACTTAATAATAATCTTGATGAACTCAACGACTCGAATGCAATGTCTTTTGAAATATGTCATGAATGACTCCAAGTAATATATCTAAGATGAGCAAATGCACAGCGGAAGATTTCTTTCGTACCTGAGAATAAACATGCTTTCAAGTGTCAACCAAAAGGTTGGTGAGTTCATTAGTTTAACATAAATAATCATTTCATAATTTTAATAGACCACAAGATTTCATACTTCCATTTCTCATAATCATACGTCCCATACATAGAGACAAAAATATCATTCATATAGATTGAACACCTGGTAACCGACATTAACAATATGCATATAGAATATCCCCATCATTCCGGGATCCTCCTTCGGACATGATATAAATTTCGAAGTACTAAAGCATCCGGTACTTTGGATGGGGCTTGTTGGGCCCGATAGATCTATCTTTAGAGTTCGCGTCAATTAGGGTGTCTGTTCCCTAATTCTTAGATTACCAGACTTAATAAAAAGGGGCATATTCGATTTCGATCATTCAACCATATAATGTAGTTTCGATTACTTGTGTCTATTTCGTAAAACATTTATAAAAGCGCATGCATTCTCAGTCCCAAAAATATATATTGCAAAAGCATTTAAAAAGGGAATAATGAAACTCACCTAATGTATTTTGTAGTAAAAATACATATGACTATATTGAACAATGCAGGGTTGGCCTCGGATTCACGAACCTATATCATGTATATACATATTAACACATATATTTGTAATCGAATAAATTTATGTATAATTATTAGTGTTAATATAATATATTAGTATAAATTATAACTTAATGTTATATATACAATGTATTAATATTTATATTCATATGTGTTTATATTATTATCTATAATATATTAAAATATATTTATATACTATATGTAGCTTGGTGAATATTATAGATAATAACATTTTATATAAAAATATTGTATGTAGTATTGTTATGATATTTATAATAAATATATTTTTTAATAACTAACATTTGTCCGTTAAGCTAATAATCGTAATAATACTAAAATAGTGACAATAATGATAATTAGGTTTAACAATGAATATAATAATTTTAATGATAACACTAATAATTTTATTAATAATTCATTTAAGTTGTAACTAAATTGTAATTTTAACCATTTCCATAATAATTTGTGTATCTATGATCTTTATATTCATAATCATAATAATAATAATGTTGTTAATGATAATAATAATTCTAAAAATAACACTTTTATTACTAATGTTATTAATGATAATAAACTTAATATTAACAATACTAATAATTATAAAATGCTACTAATTCTTAATATTACAGAAAAAGATAATATTAGCGATATTTTTATTAATACTAAGGATAATACTTATAATACTTATAAGTATAAATATGATAACCTTTACAATTATAATACTAATACTAATAATCATAATAATAACAATAATAATAATAATATTAATAATAAAAATTATAAGTTGGAACTACCTTATAAGTCCTTCTAAAAAAAATTATTGTCATTGCCCGGGCTCGAACTCCCGACCTCTCGTTATCCTAACATACCTCTAAACCATCCAACTACCCGTGATTTTCTGATTAGTATTCAATTTAAATTCAGTTAACCCGTAAATCGTGAATCAGTTATCATCTCCTTCTTCAAACAACCCAATCATCAATATATAAACTTTTGGCCCAAGAATCCTTTCAGCCCAAGAATCAAGTCAGCCTAAAACTAAATGGCCCGACCGATTAAAATGATTTGGGTATCCAGGTAATCATGAAGCAGCCAGTAATTGACAAACAAACAACAAAATAAATAGATAAAAGGGTTTTGGTCCTTCACTGTATCATCACTCGATCAACATCTTCATCATTCTTCTCGATGTATCTCCTCCGGTATCATACTGTCACCAACATCATTATCAAAATACCATCATCAATATTCCTCACGTAAAACATCACAGCTCATCAAAATAGCTGCAGCAGTCTGGTTTTGATGTCGAGCAAGAAACAGATAGCGTGGCAACAGCAGCAGTAGCGAATAATAACGAAATAAACTCCATAAAGTGGCGGTTTGATCAGGTGGTCTATGGTGATTTTCGGCTGCAGCAGTAGCAGTCGTCTTCAATGGTGGTGATTTCTTGGACAAGAAAGAGATATATAGAGAGAGAGATGAGAGGGAGAGAAAGATTGTTAACAGTGGTGGTTGTTTATGGTTGTCCCGGTGGTTGTAGGTGGTGGTCTGTGTTCAAACAGGGAAAAGAAACATAATGGTGATCGGAGATGGTGGCAAAAATGAAGGTTTAGTTGATTGTGATAGTTGATGGATAACATAAAATAAAGAATTTAATGATGGTCGTGTGGTGGTTTGGGGTGGCGATTGGTGGTGGAAGAAGGGTATTAGGTGGCGGTGATAATGTGGTGAGGGAGTGGCCGGAGTTACAAGGAAGTTCAAGGAAGAAGGAGATGGTTTTTCTTTTCTCTTTCTCATCGACATATACATATAAAATATCTATACATTAAGTAACATATATAATATAATAATCTAAATATAATTAATAATAATAAAGATATTATATTGACTAACTATGTGGTGGTGAATGAAGACATCAAACAACAAAGCAGCCGTGTACCTAACTTATTTCTACCGACACTTCACGGGGTGTGTTCATTGCTAAACAGTTAACGTTTAAAAAAAAAACCCTAAAAATCTCAAATTTTTAGATTAAACATATTTAATTATTTCACTCATTACCTGTGTGAAACCTGATCAAAAAGGTTCGAAAATTATTTATTTTCTGTTCCGATTTATATGTACGGAGTACTAATATTTAAATTTAAAAAGTAAAAAATATTTTTATCAAAAATCTCCGTAATTAATTTACAGTCCAACTTTTATCTTAATCATTCCTGAACGTGTATTATATCTATATTAAAACTATCGAAATGTCAACCGAGTTTTACTGACGTTTACCAATTAAGCTCGAAATCATTCATTTTCCATTCTCTCTCTCTCTAAATATAATCAGTTTTAAATAAACAATCTTTTCACATAAATATATATCATATAATTGTAAACAATTAAATTTAATATTATTTTAAATATTTACAAGTACTATTTATATACATAATTATATACATATATATTCTGTAGTAGTAGTTTTCATTATAACGCATATTATTTTACATATTTACTTAAATTGAATTTTTACTATTCCAAATTATTATATATACTTATTTTTTATATAATAATAATATATATTTATTTACAAACAAATGTTCGTGAATCGTCGGACATAGTCAGTGGTCAATTGAATACATGAAAACAGTTCAAAGTTTTTGAGACTCAAACTAACAGACTTTGCTTATCTTGTCGAAATCATATAAAGATTAAGTTTAAATTTAGTCAGAAATTCCCGGGTCATCACATTGCAAGCTGACTTCGGTTACAAATATTAAAAGAGGGAGACAGAGTGAAAGATAGAGAGAGATGGTGTTTGGGTTTGGTTTGATCATAAGCAGGAACTAGCAAGGGAGTTGAGCTTCGAAACATTATAGTAGTAGTACTAGTTACAAGTTAATGATGATGAGGTGGGTTTGAGGTTTGAAACAGAAACAGTATGCAGCAGGCCTTCGTGGGTTTCTGTTGGAGATTCACAGCAACAATAGTAACAACTATAGATAGAAGTAGTAACAAGTGATTATTTGTGTGGTTTCGAGCAGATTTCTTGTGGTGGTTTTGGTGATCGATACAAGTAACAACCCGAAGATAACAACCAATAGTATAAACAAATGGTTCGATGGTAATGGTTATGAGATTGTAGAGTTGGTGTTGCAAGATGGTTCTAATGTGGTTTATGTAAAAGTATGGATATGTATATAATATATATGTATGCAGTTGTTGGGTTTGGTTTGAGACAATCAGTAAAATAGCAACAATATTATCAGCTTTGGTTATGGGTTTTAGGTTGTTCATCGTTCAAGAAAACAACAAGGTGAATGGTAGTATTATTCGATGATGATAGTTTATATGATTTGATTATTATGAGAAGAAAAGAACCGATTAGCAACAGTGGCAATAACGATGAGTGGGTGCGGTTTTGGGGTGATATTCAAGTGGGTTTGGGGGTGGTGTTCGATCGTGAAAACAGTAGTAGAAGACATGGGTGATGGGTTGTGGTGATTAATAGAAGAGAGCATTAATAATTAAGTAGGTTTTAGTTTTGAGTTGGTCAGGAAACATATAGTAGTAAAAAAAATGGTGATGGTTGTGTACGGTTGAAGATGGTGACCGGAAGTGATAAGGGTGATCAAGGTAGAAGGAGGTTGATGAAGGTTTGTAGTGATCGTTGATGATGGTTAAATGGAAGTGGTGTTGTGATGATAGTTTATATCTCCATATATTGTAATTATGTATGTAGGTCATAGTTACATATATATCAGACAACCCATATTATCATTTTAATATATAAAGTAATCTACATGTGTTAAATTATATGAAAACAGTATAGCCATCATAATATTTGGAAGGATTCAGTCGACATTATTTTTCCCATTATATAAAGTTGTATGCATGTGAACCAATGATTGAAAGGATCTGGTCACTTACAGCTAATTTGTGGTGATTCAGTATTTTGTGAAATATTACATAATCCAAATAGTACTTCAAATTATTGTGTGACGATTTAAAAATAAACAATACACTCAAATTTAATAAGGCACTATAATAATTCATATAACTCATTTTCGGATCAATCATATAAGTTCGAATTTAACTTGCTTAAATAACCGTCGAATGGTGAACTAGTGCTACTATCGTTTACAGAATGAATTTGAAACCAAATATATTTTCAATATACATTATATATATTTATTTTAATAATAAATTTTATTATTACTTATATCATTTTATTTTTCAAAATTAATTCTAATAACTACATAAAATAATATTTCAAATTATATTAAAATATACATATATACATTTTTAAATATATATATATATATATATATATATATATATATATATATATATATATATATATATATATTTATCTATTTACAAATAGTTATTCGTGAATCGTCCTAACTAGTCGAAGGTCCAATGAATATATTAAACACAGTTCAAAGTTTTTAATATTTCAACATTATAGACTTTGCTTATTGTGTCGGAAACATATAAAGATTAAGTTTAAATTTGGTCGGAAATTTTCGGGTCGTCACATGTATTCTCAGCTAAAAAATATATATTACAAAAGCATTTAAAAAGAGAGCAAATGAAACTCACGATACGATATTTCGTAGTAAAATATGCATACGATGGAACTGAACAAATGTAGGGTTGGCCTCAGATTCACGAACCTATATCAGTTATTAGTTATATATATTAAAACATATATTAAACATCTAAAAATAATAAAACAAGTTTATATTTATATATATATATATTTATATATATATATATATATATATATATATATATATATATATATATATATATATATATATATTAGTAATATACTTGTTACATTAATAAATTATATATTAAATATAATTATTTTTAATATTAGTAAATAATTAATATTCATTAGTAATTTTTTCCTAATAAATTGTTATTATTAATAAATAATTGATATTAATATTTTTAAATGTTCATAATTATTAGTATGTTAAGTTTTTAAATAAATTCGGCTTATAACAAACATAATTAAATAAAAACTTATCATATTAAGTTATTAACAATTATTTATATACTTTTAATATTTTAATTATTGAAAAGTTAATTAAATATATATTAAATACTTATTAAGATATATTAATACATTATTGAGTTTACATAATTCTAATATATCCATACGTGTATAAATTTATATATATAAATACGTTGTTTATAATATTCATGATCATAATATCATATTTATATTATTTTCATTACAATATAATCTTAATCATATCTATGCTTTAATGTTCGTTATCTTTTACTCGTTCATTCCGTTATCAATAATGTATAATATTTTTATAAGTTTTAGTTTATAATTTTAACCATAATTGTTTATATTCATTAAAATAAACTGCACCTTATATTATCATTAAGTTCATGATCAAAATCGTTATATTAACTTTATATTTATAGTAATCTTCATAAAATATAAACTATAATAATAATACCTTCATATTTATATTTAATAATCATAATCTTCTTATAATACTAATATCTTTATTAAAATCCTAATTACTTAAATCATCTTAATATGTTTATAGTGATAATATCGTATTCGGGTTCATATTATCATCATAATAATGTGCTTATTATAATCATACCGCAGTCATATCTATATTCATAAGTTACTCGTAATAATAATAATAATAATAATAATAATAATAATAATAATAATAATAATAATAATAATAATAATAATAATAATAATAATAATAATAATAACCATAAAAATAATACTAGTAATAATAATAATAATAATATCAATAATCAATAATAATAATAATAATAATAATAATAATAATAATAATAATAATAATAATAATAATAATAATAATAATAATAATAATAATAATAATAATAACAATATTAATATACCTACATCAGATATGAAAAAGTCCATCATCAAAGAAAGGCCCAAAAGATTATTAACTCAGCCCAAATGGATTTAAGTCCATTAGTTGATACGTTAAATTGGGAAGCAGACAACCACAACCCTAGTTCACGATGAGCCGCAACATCCCATTTAAATGTTACGATGTAATAGTAGCTGCAACAGTAGTATTCGTGTGATGTAGCGAGGAACAACAAACCAAAGAAAAACTCCATTGTTTTAGGTGGTTCTCGGCTGCAAAACATCAACAACTAGTAGCGGTTCGGTTGTGGGGTTATGGTGGTGATTTAGACCAATACTAGCAGCGAACAAATATGGGTTTCGATGGTAACCAAAACTTTAACAGTTCGAGTTTGATCGAAACCAAAATCAGTAACAGTAGTTGGTATTGAAGGTGTTCGATTGGGTTGGTCTGAATAGAAGTCAAGCAGAACGAGTAGCAGTTGATTAGTTTCTGTTTAGGTTGGGTTATATTTGATCAAGAACAGTAGCAGCCAGCAATAGATTAGCAGCTGCAGGTTTGATGATGATGGTGTTCAATGGTGATCAAAGGTGGTTAACAAGGGTGGTGGTGATCTTCAATGGTTGTGGTAGTTGTCGATGGTGTACCTGGAATGATGATCGATCAGGAAACAGGAATAATAGTAACATTAAAAAAGTGGTTCGATAAAGGTGGTCTATGTTGGGTGTTGGATGTGGCTCGACAGAAAGAACATAAAAAAAACTTATTACAGCAGTAGCGAAAAGGGACTAAGTGGTGATCATGAGGGTGATGGTTTGGGTTCTAGGTGGCGGAGGGTGGTGATTTTGGTGACGGTTGAGATGAGTGGTGGCCGGCGGTGAAGGAAAAAGGAGGTGAGATGATGATAGTCGATCAAGCATATTAAGAGTTTTTGGTTTTGGTTGATCCCGTTATAATTCTGTATGTATGTCATTATAATTATATAGAATATAGTTTAGTGGTAAACACAAAAACAAAAGTAGTAATATAATAAATAAATATAATAATAATATTTAATGTCATATGTTAAAAGAACATGTAGGTACAGTTAACTAAATAGTTTAGCAGCCGTGATTTAGTGTCGACATATTTATTAGGATATTATTTCGTGCCCCGTAGTTAAACAAAGACGGAAAAAAGTCTTCAGAAAAATCTCAAAATTTTAAATTAATTATCTTTATTTATTATATCAATATTGTATAAATTCGGTATTTAACTGTTTAAAATTATTAAATAAAAATTAAATTAATTATTAGCGCTCAATCCCAAGTAAAATATACGAATTGTTAAAATTTAACAAATAGATCCTAAATATATTTTTAATAAACCTATCATTGACATAATCTATTTATGGACTAACGTTTATTTTTAAATCTTCTTATTTTTATATTAAACTTGTTTAATGACGATCGAATGACAAAAGAGTATTAGTAACTTTGACAAATTAAGCTCAAAATCATTTATATTTAATATACTCTCTATATATATAAACATTTTTAAATAGAAAGTTTTTACAACGTAAATAAATATATATTATATATTTTCAAACAAATAGGTTTAATATAATATTATATATTTACAAGTAATGTTTATATATATATATATATATATATATATATATATATATATATATATATATATATATATATATATATATATATATATATATATATAATAATAATAATATTTTTTATTACAAAATATATTATTTTACATATTTAGTGATAACAATCAAATCGTATATTATTTTAAATTATATTTCCAAATTATTATTTATATATTTAAATATATTTGCATATTTATTTACAAGTAATTATTTGTGAATCATCGGAAATAGTCAAAGGTTAACTGAACAGTTCAAAAATTTTGAGACTCGGGATAACAGGCTTTGCTTATCGTGTCAGAACTAATAAATCATATAGAGATTTGATTTAAAATAAGTCAAAATTTTCTGGTTCGTTACAGATCAAACAACCTCTTTCATAACCTTCATCATCTTCATCAAAAACTACTTCAAGAATCAAGCTTAAATCACCATAAAAAGAATCATTCAAGAACACTTCAAGAATCCTTTCAAGTTTGCAACATTACTTTCAAGCTTTCTAATCCATTCCAAGAAATCATCCAAGATCAAGAACATCCATTTAATCTTAGCAACTTTTCATTCTTAATCAAGGTAATAATCATATTCAAGCTTTGGGTCAATTTCTATAAACATAACTATCTTAAATCAAGTACTAATATTACTTGAACGTTGTTTCATTCCATGATTCTACTTCAAAAGTTTCCAAGCTTTCAAGAACATCATCAAGCTCAAGATCAAATCTTTATTTTTCCAGAAACTTTGTTCTTTTGATTTGAGGTAAGAACCTTGTTTATAATCTTGTTCGATTCATATTCATATAGCTATCTTATTCGGAGTATATAACTTGTAATCACTAGAACATAGTTTAGTTAATTCTAAACTTGTTTGCAAACAAAGTTAATCCTTCTAAACTTACTTTTAAAAACACTTCAACACATGTAATATATCTGTATGATATGCTAACATAAGGGTATATAACTTGTAAAGATGAAGAACACCGTAAAACTGAACATACGCCGTCGTAGAGAAATCGGTGGCTGTTTTGGGTTGGATATTTAAAACATATCTTAAACTTTGAATTGAAAGTTTGTATTATGGGAAAATGTTATTTCATATGAACATGATAATATATCCAAAAATTATGGTTAAACTCAAAGTAGAAGTATGTTTTTCAAAATGGTCATCAAGATGTCGTTCTTTCGACGGATATGACTACCTTCTTCTAAATTGATTTGTAACCTATAACTCCGACTATAAGCCAACAATAGTTTAGTTTTGGAAAATTGATTTCATTACAAAAACCATAGCAATTTTATTCACTCAAAATCGATTTGTAACGAAGATATTATGGGCAAAATAATATTGGTTAGAAATAGCTAAATTAGCTACGTGAAAAATTTAACAAAATCTGTACTAACCATATCCTAACTAACTTTTCCTATATCCTACATGTATTTATACATGTCATGTGTGATGACCCTGTAGCGACCCGACAAAATCGTCATTGACAGCGCCGTCTACTTAGGTCCCGTTACGTGGTCATAAGTCTTTAAAACAACGTTTGACCAAAAGTATGTCGCATTCATTTCAAAAGTAAAGATGTTTCAAAGTTTACAAAGTAGTTCGACAACTAGTTACATTACAAAGTTTTAAAGTACGATTGAAACATATGCGACACAATTTAAAAGTAGCCAAAAGACGCTCCACGTATGCATGTATACTTGACATCCGAGCAAGTATCAAAAGTAATGAGCGGAAGCATGTATCACAAAATGTTCAAGGACCTGAGAAAAACATAGAAATCTGTCAACGAAAACGTTGGTGAAATCATAGGTTTAAGTAAGTAAGTACAAGTGAACCATAAGATTGGTAACATTGATATAATAGTAATACATTCCAAAAGTTAATATTCACGAGCACCCAATTATCAATGCTTAACATTCCTTCCATAGAACCCCATCACAATAGTGTTAGAACATACACTGTTTCTCGAAAATATATTCCATTCGTAAACGGTAGCGAACCGTTTGAATGAGGGTTTGTCAAACCCATATGGCCATATAACATAAGTTCTCGCTTACACCCGGCAAGTGTAACTAATGATAATCGAATTGAGGATTTTTGTTCAAACTCGTATGTAGAATGTTTGTTTTCCTGTACTTGTGTTCACTTAGTAAAAAGAACGTTTATGTTTTCTCATCCCAAATGTAAGTTCAAAAAGAGTAAAAGTGGGACTATGATCTCACCTTGAGTGTATGTATGTAAAAGTACTTCAACAAGTAAACGTGTGCAAGAACGAATGCTAGTCTTGATCTAAACAAATAGGTTTGTATCAATATCGGTAAACACGATAGGTCAAAGTGTTCAAGTAGTCCTATGGCTCGTTACGACTCGATTGTATAGCATGTGAATCACATTGTCAAGTTTCATGAAAGATACAAGAATAGAATCACGTTAGAAAGGTTGCATAATCATTTGGTTAAGTTTGACAAAAAGTCAAATTTTGGTCGGGTCAAAGTCAACGAAAAAGTCAACACGTTCGGGTCGAGTCCCGAACAAATTTTCTGAGGTTTTTAATCATATATAAGCATGTTAGAACAAGTTTCATGTGAATTAGAGGTCCCTAGCATAGCAAACATTTTTCTTAGAAGTGACAAGTTGGTCAGCCCACTTCGGCGCGCCGTGCTATTTCCTGTGCAGAGAATTCTGGCAGTTTTCAAGTTTAATGCAAGGACCTAACTTCAAACAATCACCATTTATGACCCGCAAACAACCAAAACATGTATCTTATATCATCGGAAAGGTATTTTGACAAGGAAAGCAACTAAACACATTTCATCAATCACATTTACTTTTACCACAACCAAAATCACATTCAAAGCTCCTCATTTAATGCATTCAAGTTCATAAATAAAATTCGATGATTCGGCAACCAATTTACATGAATGATATGCCGTTTCGAAGGTGATCAAGCATACAATACAACCTAACACTTACAAATAACATTTCATGTCATTCAAAGCATCAAAAGTCCATTTCAAGTTCATCAAACCCTAACCCAATTTCACCAAAATCACTAATCAAGTTCATGAAGTTTTCTAAAGCAATCTACACATCAAATTGAAGCTAGTGATACTAGGAACACATTTAATACTTGCACTTTATCATAACAACAACATTTAAGCAACCAATTCATCAATCAAACACACCAAACTTTCAAGTTCATTCTAGTTACCAAAAATAACAAGATCGAACATACAATTCATATATTCATGTTAGACTTGAGCCATAGACACTAATTAACAACTTTATAAGTTAAGAACATCAAGAACACAAAATCTAGTGATTTTAGAAAGTTACCCAAATTAGATGTAATCGTTATGGAATCGAAGAGGAAGTTGCAAGGATTCCAAATATGTAATTTGTTTGGATTGAAGCTTGCTAGATTTGAAATGGATGATGATTCTTTGTGATGAAGTTTGAGAGAAAACTTGAAAGTATTGAAAGAAAATGAAAATGAAAATGAAAATGGAAAAAGAATGGGGAGGTGGTTGTTGACTAGTCAAAAGCTAGTCACATCTTTGCTCCCTTGGCAAAATTAGTCCCCCGAGTTCGGTTGCGGGTGCGTGAATTACCTAAACAAGATATTTTGAATACGCGTAATAACGAAGGATGTTATAATCATATAACGGACTTTAAATAAATAAACGAAAAAGTAAACGGAAAAAGGCGGGATGTTACATTACCTACTCCTTAAAAGAAATTTCGTCCCGAAATTTAAGTAGGCGTAGTAGTCGTTGTTTCTTCCTCGGGATCTTGCGTTTCCGGAACCGGAAATAAGTGAGGGTATTTCTTTTGCATTTGATCTTGCCTTTCCCAAGTAAACTCGGGTCCTCTTTTGGCATTCTAACGAACCTTAACAATCGGAATTCGGCTTTGTTTCAACGTCTTGACGGAGGTGTCCACAATTTCAACCGGTTCTTCCACAAAATGAAGTTTGTCATCAATAGTAAGTTCTTCAAGTGGGATGACGATATCAGGTTTGGCAAGACACTTTTTCAAGTTAGATACATGGAAGGTAGGATGAACGGAGCTCAATTGAGGTAGAAGATCTAAACGATAGGCAATGGTTCCAATACGCTCCAAGATTTCGAAAGGACCAATATACCGCAGATTTAGCTTCCCGCATTTCCCGAAACGGATTACACCTTTCCAAGGTGCAACTTTTAACATCACACGTTCACCGACTTGAAATTCGAGGTCGTTACGTCTCTTATCGGTATAGCACTTTTGACGACTACGGGCCGTCCTAAGCCTATCTCGGATTTGAACGATTTTCTCGGTTGTTTCATGAATGAGTTCGGGTCCGGTGATTTGTGCATCGCCAACTTCGGCCCAACAAAGAGGAGAGTGACATTTTCGGCCATACAACGCTTCAAAAGGTGCGGCTTTAATACTCACGTGATAACTATTATTATAAGAGAATTCGGCGAGAGGTAAGTGCTTGTCCCAAGCTTTTCCAAAATCGACAACGCAAGCTCATAACATGTCTTCCAAAGTTTGGATTGTGCATTCGCTTTGTCCGTCGGTTTGAGGATGATATGCGGTGCTCATGTATAAACGCGTTCCCAACGCTTCTTGTAAAGTACGCCAAAATCTAGAAACAAAACGGCCATCTCGGTCGGAGATAATCGATAACGGTATACCGTGTCGGGCTACTATCTCCTTAATGTAAAGTTGTGCAAGTTTCTCCATTTTGTCGGTTTCTTTCATAGCGAGAAAGTGTGCGGATTTGGTGAGAAAGTCAACAATAACCCAAATAGTATCATAACCGCCCACCGTCTTTGGTAGCTTGGTGATAAAATCCATTGTTATTCTTTCTCACTTCCATTGCGGGATTTCGGGTTATTGAAGTAACCCTGACGATCTTTGGTGTTCGGCTTTGACCTTGAAACATATCAAACACTTGGCAACATAAGTAGCTACGTCCCTTTTGATGTTCGGCCACCAATATTGTTCTTTAAGGTCGTGGTACATCTTATTAGCACCGGGGTGAATCGTGTATAGTGACTTATGGGCTTCATCTAAAATAAGGCTTCGTAGGTCCCATATCTAGGCACCCAAATCCTTCGGTGAAATATCAAAATTCGGTCTCCCTAACTTCGAATCGAGAGACGAGAATGTTCAAGAGCTCGTGTGAAACATTTTCATCCTTGAGAGCCTCATCTTGGGCTACCCGAATTTGGCTATTAAGGTTTGTGTGGATGGTGATGTTTAAAGCTCGGACACGAAGAGGCACCGCTCTTTCTTTTCGACTTAAGGCATTGGCTACTACATTTGCCTTTCCGGGATGGTAATAAAGCTCGCAATCATAATCGTTTAAGGTTTCAATCCACCTTCGTTGTCTCATGTTTAGTTGCTTTTGATCGAAGATGTGTTGAAGACTTTTGTGATCGGTAAAGATAGTACTCTTGGTTCCATAAAGATAGTGCCTCCACATTTTAAGTGCAAAGACAACGGCTCCGAGTTCGAGATCATGTGTTGTGTAGTTTCGTTCATGAATTTTGAGTTGTCGAGAAGCATAAGCAATGACTTTCGTTCGTTGCATCAACACACACCCAAAACCATGTTTCGAGGCGTCGCAATACACAACAAAATCATCGTTGCCTTCGGGAAATGACAAGATAGGAGCGGTGGTTAGCTTTGTTTTCAAGATTTGAAATGCGGATTCTTGTTCAGTTGCCCAAACGAATTTTCTTCCCTTATGAGTTAACGCGGTTAGAGGACGAGCGACCAAAGAGAAATCTTTGATGAATCTACGATAGTATCCGGCGAGACCCAAGAATTGATGAATGTGAGTAGGAGTAGTAGGAGTCTCCCATTTACTAATGGCTTCGATTTTCGATGGATCAACTTTAATACCTTGATCACTTACAACATGACCAAGAAATTGAACTTTCTTCAACCAAAATTCACACTTGGAGAATTTGGCATAGAGTCGTTCTTGTCTTAAAAGTTCAAGCACAAGTCGGAGATGTTCCTCGTGTCCTTCTTCGTTTTTAGAATAGACCAAAATATCATCGATGAACACGATAACGAATTTGTCAAGGTACGGTTTGCACATGCGGTTCATAAGATCCATGAACACTGCCGGTGCATTAGTGAGACCAAATGGCATGACGAGGAATTCATAACTACCATAACGAGTCTGGAAAGCGGTTTTGGAGACGTCTTCCTCCTTAACCCTTAGTTGATGATAACCCGAACGGAGATCGATTTTCGAATATACACAAGACCCTTGTAATTGATCAAAGAAGTCATCGATGCGAGGAAGAGGATATCGGTTCTTAACCGTTAATTTGTTTAGTTCACGATAATCAATGCACATTCGTAGGGATCCATCTTTCTTCTTAACGAATAAAATCGGAGCTCCCCAAGGTGAATGGCTAGGTTGGATAAAACCACGATCAAGTAGTTCTTGGATTTGACTTTGCAATTCTTGCATTTCGGATGGAGCGAGTCTATATGGTGTACGTGCTACGGGTGTGGCTCCCGGTGTAAGATCGATTTGGAATTCAACCGGTCGATGAGGTGGAAGACCCGGCAATTCGTCGGGAAATACATCGGAAAAGTCACTAACAATTGGCACATCATCGACATGCTTCTCATCGGACTCGACTTTCTTAACATGGGCAAGGATCGCAAAACAACCCTTACGGAGTAGTTTTCTAACTTTAAGGCACGAAACGAGGTTGAGTCCGGTGCAACCCTTATCGCCATAAACAATCAAAGGTTCACCATTCTCGATAGGAATTCGGATTGCGTTAAGATCACAAAGGATATGAGATTTCATTTTGGCTTACCAATTCATACCGATTATTACATCAAAGCTTCCTAGTTCCATGGGTATCAAGTCAATTTCAAACTCATTACCCAAAATGTTTAACGTACACCCCCGATAATATGTGTCAGCGCTCAATAGTTTCCCGTTGGCCACTTCAATGGTATAAGTGGTATCTAATGGAAGTGGGGGAGTGCTAAAAGAATGAGTCAAAGTCTTGGATACAAAGCATTTATCGGCACCTGAATCGAATAAGCAAGTAACATAAGAGTTGTTGAGAAGAAACGTACCCGTGACTAAATCATTGTCATCTCGGGCTTCCTCGGTGTTGATATTGAAAGCTCGGCCGCGTGTGTTGGGGTTATCTTTCTTCTTCAGGCATGCATTTCTATAATGGCCCGTTTGGCCACATTCATAACAAGTGCCCGTCTTTGGTGCATTAGGCCCCTTTCGAGCGATGGGGGCGACACTTTTACATTCGTTGGCCTTATGACCAACTCCTTGGCACCGATGGCAAATTAGCTTACCACAATCACCAAAGTGATGTTTATTGCATTTGTTGCAAAGAGGTAGGTTTCCGGCATAACCCTTCTTGCCGTCGGAGGTGAAAGGCTTCTTGGTATAGTTGTTATTGCTTGATTGGGGGGCTTCCCATTTTCTTTTGTTGTTACCCGACTTATCCTCGGCTTTAGGTGTCGGCACTACAATTTCGTCCACCGTTTCTATCAACTTGCGGGCCATGTTCAAAGCTTCTTGATGATTAGTGGGTTTGGATGACATTACCCCGTGTTTGATGCTCTTTGGGAGACCATCCATGTAAAGTTCAACCCTTAAAGCTTCGGGGTTTACAAGGTTTGGGCACATCAAGGCTAGTTCGGAAAATCGTTGATTTTAAGCCTTGAGATCATTTCCGACCGCTTTCAAAGTTCTTAGCTCTTGTTCGAGCCTTCGGGTTTCTTCACGAGGAAAATATTCGACGATCATCTTTTCCCTTAGGTCGGCCCAAGAGAGGGCGTGAGCTTCATCGGTACCTACCGATTGTACATAGGTGTTCCACCATGTGAGAGCGACACCGGCGAAAGTATGAGTGGAGTATTTGACCTTATCTTGGTCCCTACAACCGCTTATTCTAAACACGGCCTCCGTTTGTTCGAACCATCGAGTGAGAGTAACCGGTCCCCCGGTCCCATCAAAAGTATGAGGTTTGCACCCCATGAAGGCTTTATAGGAGCATCCCTCGCTTGAGTTACCGGATCCCTGATTGTTGTTGTTGTGGTTGTTGTTATTGTTGTTGTTGGAGGAGTGACCGGCCATGGCCGCATCCACGGCGGTGGCTATCATTCGTTGTAGAGCTTGTTCAGGAGTCTCATGACGTGGCATACGACGAGGAGGCATTGTTCCTTCAAAACACAAGAATACCGTTGATTAGTATTTTCAATAATACTAATCATGATATAGAATAAGGATAGAGAGAAAAATTTTCCTTGACTCGCCTTAAATTCTTTATGCCACAATGTCGGGACGTTCATATGAGTCACCGTAATATAATCCCGGAAATTATATTACCCTGATTCATATGTGCATTCGACATCATTTCATATAGTCAAGGTGGCGTGTCAATCAAATTAAACAACGTGAGATTAAGATGAACAAAGAGTAAATATGAGTAGAAACGTTCGAGTATAATGCACAAGTAGTCAAGTAATTCCTACTTCAAGTCTATATGCCGGTTGTAGTCTAGACTCACTAATGTACCCTATGACCTGGTGTTGACACCAATGAACTCTAAATCCCTACAACCAACGCTCTGATACCATCTGTAGCGACCCGACAAAATTGTCACTGACGACGCCATCTACTTAGGTCCCGTTACGTGGTCATAAGTCTTTAAAACAATGTTTGACCAAAAGTATGTCGCATTCATTTCAAAAGTAAAGATGTTTCAAGGTTTACAAAGTAGTTCGACAACTAGTTACATTACAAAGTTTTAAAGTACGATTGAAACATATGCGACACAATTTAAAAGTAGCCAAAAGACGCTCCACGTATGCATGTATACTCGACATCCGAGCAAGTATCAAAAGTAATGAGCGGAAGCATGTATCACAAAACGTTCAAGGACCTGAGAAAAACATAGAAATCTGTCAACGAAAACGTTGGTGAAATCATAGGTTTAAGTAAGTAAGTACAAGTGAACCACAAGATTGGTAACATTGATATAATAGTAATACATTCCAAAAGTTAATATTCATGAGCACCCAATTATCAATGCTTAACATTCCTTCCATAGAACCCCATCACAATAGTGTTAGAACATACACTGTTTCTCGAAAATATATTCCATTCGTAAACGGTAGCGAACCATTTGAATGAGGGTTTGTCAAACCCATATGGCCATATAACATAAGTTCTCGCTTACACCCGGCAAGTGTAACTAATGATAATCGAATTGAGGATTTTTGTTCAAACTCGTATGTAGAATGTTTGTTTTCCTGTACTTGTGTTCACTTAGTAAAAAGAACGTTTATGTTTTCTCATCCCAAATGTAAGTTCAAAAAGAGTAAAAGTGGGACTATGATCTCACCTTGAGTGTACGTATGTAAAAGTACTTCAACAAGTAAACGTGTGCAAGAACGAATGCTAGTCTTGACCTAAACAAATAGGTTTGTATCAATATCGGTAAACACGATAGGTCAAAGTGTTCAAGTAGTCCTATGGCTCGTTACGACTCGATTGTATAGCATGTGAATCACATTGTCAAGTTTCATGCAAGATACAAGTATAGAATCACGTTAGAAAGGTTGTATAATCATTTGGTTAAGTTTGACAAAAAGTCAAACTTTGGTCGGGTCAAAGTCAACAAAAAAGTCAACACGTTCGGGTCGGGTCCCGAACAAATTTTCTGAGGTTTTTAATCATATATAAGCATGTTAGAACAAGTTTCATGTGAATCGGAGGTCCCTAGCATATCAAACATTTTTCTTAGAAGTGACAAGTTGGTCAGCCCACTTTGGCGCGCCGCGCCATTTCCTGTGCAGAGAATTCTGGCAGTTTTCAAGTTTAATGCACGGACCTAACTTCAAACAATCACCATTTATTACCCGCAAATAACCAAAACATGTATCTTATATCATCGGAAAGGTATTTTGACAAGGAAAGCAACTAAACACATTTCATCAATCACATTTACTTTTACAACAACCAAAATCACATTCAAAGCTCCTAATTTAATGCATTCAAGTTCATAAATGAAATTCGATGATTCGGCAACCAATTTACATGAATGATATGCCGTTTTGAAGGTGATCAAGCATACAATACAACATAACACTTACAAATAACATTTCATGTTATTCAAAGCATCAAAAGTCCATTTCAAGTTCATCATACCCTAACCCAATTTCACCAAAATCACTAATCAAGTTCATGAAGTTTTTTAAAGCAACCTACACATCAAATTGAAGCTAGTGATACTAGGAACACATTTAATACTTGCACTTTATCATAACAACAACATTTAAGCAACCAATTCATCAATCAAACACACCAAACTTTCAAGTTCATGCTAGTTACCAAAAATAACAAGATCGAACATACAATTCATATATTCATGTTAGACTTGAGCCATAGACACTAATTAACAACTTTATAAGTTAAGAACATCAAGAACACAAAATCTAGTAATTTTAGAAAGTTACCCAAATTAGATGTAATCGGTATGGAATCGAAGAGGAAGTTGCAAGGATTCCAAATATGTAATTTGTTTGGATTGAAGCTTGCTAGATTTGAAATGGATGATGATTCTTTGTGATGAAGTTTGAGAGAAAACTTTGAAAGAAAATGAAAATGGAAAAAGAATGGGGAGGTGGGTGTTGACTAGTCAAAAGCTAGTCACATCTTTGCTCCCTTGGCAAAATTAGTCCCTCGAGTTCGGTTGCGGGTGCGTGAATTATCTAAACAAGATATTTTGAATACGCGTAATAACGAAGGATGTTATAATCATATAACGGACTTTAAATAAATAAACGGAAAAGTAAACGGAAAAAGGAGGGATGTTACAGACCCGTCCAAATCCCTTTAGACGAATACATCAACATCTGGTCCCATTGTGAGGTATTGACCTCTTTATGATACGTTTTGTAAATATTGCATTCTTTTAAAAGACATACCGTCAATAAATATATAAATCTAAGGTTTTCGACATCTGATGATTTCTACCTATAGACAATCACCGTAAATAATAATTTACAATAATACACCCGTGACAATCCAAATATGATACATGATGATGATTTTGAATGCAAAGTCTTTTGAAAATATGCCATGAATGACTCTATGTAATGTCTTTTTCAATTAGCAAATACACAGCGGAAGACTTCTAGGACCTGAGAATAAACATGCAAAAATGTCAACACAAAGGTTGGTGAGTTCATAAGTTTATCATAAATAATGATTTAGTAATAGTAATAGACCACAAGATTTTAGTTTTCATAAATATCCTTACACCACAGTGTAATAAAAGCATTCTACAACCATGGGCACCCGGTAACAAGCCTTAACAATAATAATGATGAATACCGCTGATGTATAATAATATCTGCACCGAATCAAGTGCGTTCCATTAACCTCGAAGTACTAAACACCCGTTAAATGCTAGCGCGACTAGCTCGGATGGGGTTGTCAAACCCGATAGATCTATCAATAGGATTCGCGCCTACCAGTTCATAAACCAATAGATTAATGTTACCAAGCTAGGGGAATATTTGTGATTCTAACCCACATAGAATCAAGTTTACTACTTGTGTCTATTTTGTAAAACAGCTATAAAACATTGCATGTATTCTCAGCCCAAAAATATATATTGCAAAAGTAATTAAAAAGGGATCTATAAACTCACCTTAGATAGCACAGTAGATAACTCAAAATCAAAACTCTGTAAGAATGTTCCGAAGCATTTAACCTAGAGTAATAAGGTTGGTCAGTGATCATACAACACCTCCTTTATAAGTTATATTCATATTCTTTATATTTATATTATAAATCTTTAAGTCAAATTTTTAAATGAAGTTTTATTTTTTTTATTTTTTTATTAGTAAGTTTTTATCTAAGTAAAACTATAATAATAGTGAAGTTGTATCAGCTATATCTTTCTATATTATATTATAGACATGCCATACATATATAATTAGTACAAGATGGTTATTCATCCTATATTGTTTTATCCATTATCATATTTTAAAATTTTATATAATATCACTTAAAGAATTAGTAAAAATGTTAAAGTCCCAATTCGTTTATAAACCGTGTGTTTTAAAGCATCAACTGTTCCTACCATTCATTTACTCAATTTATTTATATATTAGTTCTATAGAAAAAATTGTATAATGATCAGGGAGTAAATAGTAGTTATGACAGTATATTTACTTAAATTGTAACCCTTATAATACTTTAAGGGCTATAAATGAAAACTATAATGACATGTAGCACTTTATATTCATATTTTGTCTTCTTCAATTCTTTACTAGTTACAAAGTTATTATTTATTTTATTTATTAGTTTCGTAAAACTTTACATAGAATCATAAAAATCATTCATCTCTTTGAATACAAAAGAACAGAGAGTTCAAAAATAGAATTGTTATTTTAATTCGTTCATTCCCAGCTAATTTATTTATATATATATTTTTTAGTTCTATCTTTAAAATTTGTATAAAGTTCGGAGATCTAATAAATACTTACAGTATTTTAATATTTTATTATGTAGAATAATAGGTACTTTGATAACTGAATTCTTAAGTTATAAAATACTCCTTCCCTATCGTTTTGCTTGTACCTCTAAACAAGTACATATATTTTAGTTCTTTTCCTTATTACTAACTTGTAAAAGTCTTCATAGTCTAGGGACTAACCATGTGAATTTAAAATATCAAATAATATGAATTTGAGAATTGAGAATTTGTACAGCTAAAGAAAATAGCGTACTTGAAATCTTTATTAATATTGTAAACTATTAAATAATTCAGGGATTAGAAACGTAAATTTTACAATATATCAAACTTCTTTCTTTTCTTTTTTTACGAAAGACAAAAAAAAAAACATAAATATAAATAAAATTAAATTTGTAACTGTTATTATAGTATGAGGACTAATTTCGTAACTTCAAATTAACATCACTATCTTCATGGTTCATATGAACTTGACGTACAGAATATACCATATGTATTTATTATTCAATTTTTTTTTATTACGAGTATTATTATTACTTGCACATAAGTTTAAACACCCTTATATCTTAACCATATAGATATAGATAAGTTAAAGTCTACATAAATTTTAAATCGTGGTCTCAATCGTTTATTGTTACGTACGCAACGGAGCAAAATCCATTTATCATAATATCAATTAAATACATCAAGTTTAACTTATAAACTCTATTACTGTAACTTCCTATATTCAATTGTGTTTGTTGATAAATAATGTATTTTAGAAATGAAACTTTGTTATATAGTCACCAATCACTTTGACACATGGTTCCGGTTATTTTCTTGTTCAAGTTATGAATGAAAGGACCCGTTCATATACATTATAAACGATTCACAATAGTTGATTACATTGCGAGGTGTTTGACCTCTATATGATACATTTTACAAATATTGCATTTGTTTTTAAAAGACAATCTTTCTTTACATCGAAAATTGACAGGCATGCATACCATTTCATAATATCCACTATCCAACTATAAATTGATTTAATAATAATCTTTGATGAACTCAATGACTCGAATGCAACGTTCTTCGAAATATGCTATGAAAGACTCCAAGTAATATCTTTAAAATGAGCAAATGCACAGCGGAAGATTTCTTTAACACCTGAGAATAAACATGCTTTAAAGTGTCAACCAAAAGGTTGGTGAGTTCATTAGTTTATCATAATCATTTATTTCCATCATTTTAATAGACCACAAGAATTTCATTTCCAGTTCTCATAAATATATGTCCCATGCATAGAGACAAAAATAATCATTCATATGGTGAACACCTGGTAACCGACATTAACAATATGCATATAAGAATATCCCCTATCATTCCGGGATCCTCCTTCGGACATGATATAAATTTCGAAGTACTAAAGCATCCGGTACTTTGGATGGGGTTTGTTAGGCCCGATAGATCTATCTTTAGGATTCGCGTCAATTAGGGTGTCTGTTCCCTAATTCTTAGATTACCAGACTTTAATAAAAAGGGGCATATTCGATTTCGATAATTCAACCATATAATGTAATTTCAATTACTTGTGTCTATTTCGTCAAACATTTATAAAAGCGCATGTATTCTCAGTCCCAAAAATATAAAGGGTAAAAAGGCAAATGAAACTCACCATACTGTATTTTGTAGTAAAAATACATATAACATCATTGAACAAGTGTAAGGTTGGCCTTTGATTCACGAACCTAAATATATTTATATACAATTATGTATTTGTTAATATTTGTCTAATACATTAAGTTAAGTCATAGTGTACCACAATCCTAATGCTCGAGTCTAATATGCAAAGGTCGATAAAAATCTAGTTTGACTCAAAATGAATTCCAAATTCAAATAATTATAATTTTTAAATATCGTTGTTTTATATTTTTAAAATATTTTTAAAAGATTTAATAGAGTAGAATATAATTTATTTATAAATACCATTTTATATCAAAGCATACTTGTATATATCTTAATTAATAAAGTTTGTAAAGTGCAATAATATTAAAAAAAATATTGTGATAGATTCTATTGAGGTATTTATATAATTTGTATTCCATTTTTATTTGATAAACTAGTATTGATAATAATAATAAGTAACAGTCGTGTTATTTTGTAATAATAAATATTATTATTTTATTAATAAAATTAATATTTATTTTTACTAAAAATGATATTATAAAATGGTAATTCTAATTATTGTATCTTTAATTTTCACAATACTTTTTAATATTAACATTAAAGTAATAATAATAATAAATATTATGATAATGAATATATTAATAACTATTTTATGTGATAATAAAAATAATACTAATTATAACTTTAACGATAATGACTATAAAAATAACAATTCTTAATGATAATACTTTTATTGATAATAATAATAATAATAATAATAATAATAATAATGATAATGATAATAATAATAATAATAATAATAATAATAATGATAATGATAATGATAATGATAATAATAATAATTATAATAATAATAATAATAATATTAACAATTAGATAAAAATTAGAACAACGATGTTAACGACGATAATAATAATCATTTTTACGAAATTTCAATTGGCTATAACTTCTAATCCGTCCATCGGATCCCTTTGGCATCTAAAGGTAAAGTTATTAATTTTTCACTAGCTTTCCAATGACATGCATATCTTATACCTTATTTCATCCCTAGTATAACAACTTTTAAGATTCAACATAACCTATCTAACGGCAATATTAAATATACAAGCATGCACAATCCTATATTCTCGAGCACTAGTCAGGGATACACTATTAGTAAATAAAAATTAAATTAGGAGTACTCACGTATCAATATTGAGATTCAATTTTGCAGGAAGGTACGTAGATGCAACGGAGATGACAAACACTAAATTGACCTCACGGGCATACCCATGAACCATACCCATCACCTCCATAGCCATAACTCATAATTTCCTTAGCCCTATCCTACTCATAAAACTTGTCTTGAAATGACCCGCTCATGACCTCGTCGTAATATTTTATGTATAATACTAATAATATCGCTCCTACTAATAATAATAATAAGTTTAATAATAATAATAATAATAAATAATAAATAAGTATGTATATGTATATTTAGAGAAAATGAGCTCGAGATAGATAAAAAAAAAAAGTTGGTACGCTTGATATATATAGCAATTTGTAAATCTCACCAACTACCTAATCTATCCGTAATTTGGGGCATTATTAAGTTTACATATCATGTGGAAAAAAAAACGTGGGAATGATTATATTATATAATATTTAATATAATATATTTAATTTATATAATTAATTATATATTATATTATATTTACGCTCATGGTACAAATATAATTTTTACAAAAATGACACGGACGTGGTCTCACGACTCATGTACCACTTTATGTTTTTCGGGCGCACTTTCGTACGTTTAGAAAACTAGCCTTTTACGTTACGCGACGTGTACCTTTTTCAAAAATTAGACTTACTCATCAATAAATTTCCTTTATAAAAATATAACTTATAAAATTGAGCGTTGTGGTCATTTACTTCTATAAATCAGTGACTCGTTGTTTGTCAAAATATTTTATTTTAAATTAAACGTTTTGTGACATGTACCTTTATTAATAATTAGACTTAATTTAATTAAAAACTAACCCACTTAAAGTGTAACTTTATCTTTTAAGTATTTTGATCATTTCCTTTTATAAATCCTAGTCTCATTGTTTATCAAAACATATATAATAATATTAATTTAAATCAAAACGTTTTATGACTAGTTTGATATTGTAATTCATCTTTTTGTAACATATAAATATATTTTTATTTAAAATATATAAACTTGTACATATTGTATATCATGGAAGTATTAATAAAATAGTATAATAATTAGTTTTTGAAAACTAATAATAGTTCATAGTTTATTTTAAATTCGTTTAGGAAATCTTATAACACGTAACATTTACACTCTAAACCTATAATTCCTTTATATGCTAACGTTTATTTTAGTTTCCTTAACCTTTCTAAATAAAATAACTTAGTACCGATCGAATCAAATAACAAGGGTTATGAAATTCAATCCTCCACCAACTTTTGTCTAATCCCCAATAATTAACACTTTTGTTCTTATATACAATCACTTTTCCAAATATTCCGAATACCGTTAAAAGTAAGGGTTTTCTAATTCAAAGTGGACCTCATAACAGAGACTCTTCATCCTAATTCAATGTATCTTATGAATCAATCATTTGATATTTTCATCTAAACATCGATAAGCATAATAAATTTATTTTGAAACAAAATACGTTCTTGTAAAATATTATATATCTAATACCTTGTTAACGCCTTCACTTATTAAGTATTTATTATATACACATAGATGTTCGTGAATCGTTAGGCATGGTCAAATGGTAACTTGATTACATGAATATAGTTTCAAAGCTTTCGAGACTCAACAATACATATTTTGCTTATCGCGTCGGATATATATAAAGATTAAAGTTTAAATTTGATCGGAAATTTCCGGGTCATCACAGTACCTACCCGTTAAAAGAAATTTCGTCCCGAAATTTGATAGAGGTCGTCATGGCTAACAGTAAGAATGTTATTATGACGAATGTAAACTGATACATAGAGTTTTATCATCATTGAGTAATATAGATAACCCAATTTGATTATGCGAAGAGTATAAATGAAGCTATCGCAAAAGAGTGAAAAATGAATAAATGTAGGTTTGACTTAACCGGCGGCGTGTTCAAGATTGCTTTCCGGAATTTAAGGAATTTAGAAGAAATCTTCATAATAAGATTTGATTCTTCGGTAATTAAGGAGATTTAGATCTTCTTTGGTTGAACGCGATAATCTGCTTCGATTGTTATGTCGGATATTTCCTTATAAATCCGCCTTCTCCATTTCCTTACGACTCACACCCTCTATTCTTTCTTCCTCAATTCATACTTTAAAACATTCGTTAATATGCTCCATCCCATCCTGATCCTTGATATCCTCTTAACGTTCATATCCGTCATTCTTCTTTTTAATCTGCCACCAGAAGAATCTATTTACTTTTACTATACCCTAGGGTTTATAGTATTTTTAGTTCTCCCGTGTCTTTACGTTGCTATATGCATCGATATATACGGTTTGTAATTTTTCGGGTTGTTGCTAGATTTTTATATCTTCCCTGTTATTTCGATGTCCCTGCTTCTGTCTTCTATAATCATCATCATCCATAGTTAATGCTCTCTTCTATTTGCTGCGGTTTATACCCCACATTTCCATTTCGAAGATTTGTCCTTTCGTTTCTTCTTCTTGCGATTAAATAGCTCTTGTAATGGTCCGGAATTCATATGTATGGATTTAAGAAGGAATATAGTAATTGTTCTAAGAAGGAAAGGGTAATGGTAAATCCTGATTTTTTTAAATTACCAGAATACCCTGAAAAAGACCGAATCATCAAGAAATAGTTCCTTGATATGTTTAGAGATTAAGTAGAATGTAAGAGTCGTGTAAATGGTACATGATGACGGTATGTCCTGTGAATCATCACATCCATTAGAAACTCAGCATGAATTACTTTAATATAATGACGTTGATCAAGTGTCATTATATTATACTAACTCATGCATCAGTTCCCAACACTACTTCAAAACATTCATATTTGAATTTTTCAGAATTTAGAAACTAACACAGTTTCTTTTATGTTGCAGATATTACCGAGAGATAAATGATCTCAGATAAGGATAGTGGTGAAGATATCTCCAGAAATATGAAGAATATGTATAATGGGAGATACGAAGATATCTTATAATATTTAAGATATGATGATGATGAAGAATATCTGTCCGTGAAGGTTTAGAATAAGAAGTAAGGTGTTTGCTAACGAGTTCATTAGGCACTGAATCATTTGGATCCTTTGAAGGCAGAATCAGTCTCTGTGATTTGTCCACGGCTTCCTTCATACTTTGCTCAATTCGTTTTTCAGTACCAAATCCTTTCTTTTTCTGAGCTTTACCAACTCACTATCTTTTATCATCAAACTTTTGACCGTTTAAACCATCTACCATTTTTATGTTTCCTCTGCATTTAATGCTATAATATCTGAATCTCTAGTTATCAATCCGAGGTGGGTTCAGAAGAATCGTGTTTTAGATGATTAAACGCTAGTGGTAATATGGTGGAATATGAAAGGTTCCCCAGTAACAATGACGAAAGGGCAACGTATCTATCGGGGTTATAATAAGACTGGTCCGACTGAAAAATCGAAGTTGACTTGCTGGAGCTGTGACAAAATTGGCTACTTTGAAAAGAAATCGAAATGTTGTTTTTGCTAATAAATGATAAAAAATTGGATGCGGGTACGTGTAAAACTACGACCTTGGTTTCGAGAGCTTTTCAGGTACAAGGCTTCGGGTAATGTGTGGTTGGATCATCATCTCGATTGTTCAATGTTTGAAGTGTCTTCCGGAATTTCGAAGGGTTTTAATTGCAGATTGTCATAGTCAATATCCAAATGATGGAATTGTCCTGACTCCCGAATGATTTTCATATTCCTCTGAGTGTTACGATTAAAAGTGACGTTCTATCACAGTTTTGAAGTCAAAGTATAGCTTTGAAAAATATAAGGATCTAAGAGCGATGATTTCGGTTGTATCTCGAGTTGAATTCTGAAATTTCCAAAATCAGAATATGTAATTAGATTCGAATGAGTATGGTTGTTTTGATTTCTATAGAGGAATGCATATTGGTATAGTTGATGATTGTTGAATCAGAATTGAAGAACGTAACATATTAATTGTGATTTTATATATCTCTCGGGTATTACCTACCCGTTAAAAAAATTTCACAAATAATATTTTGAACCAGAGTGTTCATTACAATCTTTATAAAAATATATGTGGGTATATTTTCTTCAGATGTAATACAGATTCAATGAGTTGATATCATACTAAGCTCATCTGATTTTCGGCTTGAATTAGAAATGAAAAATCTCTAAAACACTAGAGATTACATAATTCTTGCGGAGTATTTCACTAATGTAATCAATACTTCAATATTTATAAGTATTTCCTTAGTGAATCATGCTGATGTTTATAGAACTTTTGTTAACTTCGCAAGATACGAATGTTGTTTTCCAGTAATTTTCGAGTACATCGAAGATGAAAGTGTAAAATCAAACATGTTATTGAATAATACACTTGATTTATTATGAAACCGAATTCATTTAATTGAAATAGAGGTTGTAGTTAACGATGGTTACGTAGCTAATGAAGGATGTACATCATAGCATATTAGTAATATGAATTAACCAGATAGTTAAGTTTCATACATAATAGCTTAGTACAGAAGGATTTATTATGGTTTAAAATTTTTATATATATATATATATAGGATATACATATAAATTCTTCGGAGGAACTGAGTTAATACTTCATAACTCATTGATACAATATACTCGTTATTAATTCGTAATGGTTTCCACAGTGATTTGTTTTTTTTTTTTTTTTTTGAACTGGAAGAGCTTGTGAGGTTAGAGGTGCTGACGATTCTAACGATGTTGACAACACAGACTGTGTTGACGAGGCTATGGGTACTGCTGATGTTGTTTGGTAAAACAAGTCTAGCTTGTAAACGGCGCATCATTCTTGTCAGGGTTTCGATTCTTTTTTCTATCATCTCTGTCCACTCATCTGGTTTATGGTTAAAGCTGAGATAGATAATCTCTAAAACTTTAGAGATTACATAATCACCACAGAATGTTTCTCCGATGAAATTATGAATCAATACTTCATCGTTTGTTGTTGTTGGTACTCCTTAGTATCTTTGGTGCGTGTGACGTTGATATCCGATATACAAATTGGGATATTGAGGTGTGTGGTGCGGATGTGATTGTTAGTGGTGGTAATGATCCTGTTGATATTAAAAATGGTGGTTGCTGTTGATGCCGGTGATGCTGCTGGTGCTTATGATATTGAGGCTTGCGATGTTGATGTTACTGGCGGTACTTGTTATGCTGCTGGTGCTGCTGATGGTGTTTGTAACCATCGTACCGTATTCTCCAAAGCCACTACCCGAGCGCGAAGCTCGTTGACTTCTTCTATCACACCGGGGTGATTATCGGTTCGGACGAGCGGATAAATATAATCTAGAATTTGGTGTAGTATATAGTCGTGACGAGATGCTCTGGAGATGAGAGAGAAAATGGTTTCTCGAACAGGTTCGCCTGTAAGTGCTTCAGGTTCATTGCCAAGAGGGCAATTTGGTGGATGGAAGAGATCACCTTCTTCTTGTCGCCAATGATTGAGGAGGCTACGAACCCATCCCCATTTCATCCAGAACAGATGATGGCTGATTGGTTGATCCATTCCGGTCACACTGTTTTCAGAGCTCGAATGAAACTCCATATCGGAAAAGTTATCATACTCTGAGGAATTCGAACTGGTTGAGGGATCCATCTCGTATGATCAAAGGAATGAATTCTTGATATGAAATAGATTATAGGAGTTAGATTTGGTATTCTTCAATACATAATTTACATATGTATATATATTACCAAAATCCCATAAAGTACGGAAGGATCTTTGAAAAATGTCAGTCAAAGTTCACAGTAACAGATATGCCAGGATAAGATTTCGTCTATACACTATTATGCAATAAATGCAAGAAAACGCGTCTAGACTTAAGAATGATAAGCAGGTAATTTTTCTACAGATGATAAGTAGATGATTTTCGACACGAAATGATAAGCAAAAACTTTCGATATGCAGACACGGTCGAAGTCCAGACTCACTAATGTATCCTAACGACTTATCAGTTAGACACACTAATGCAAACCTGGTTCGCTAAGACCACCGCTCTGATACCAACTGAAAGGACCCGTTCATATACATTATAAACGATTCACAATAGTTGATTACATTGCGAGGTGTTTGACCTCTATATGATACATTTTACAAATATTGCATTTGTTTTTAAAAGACAATCTTTCTTTACATCGAAAATTGACAGGCATGCATACCATTTCATAATATCCACTATCCAACTATAAATTGATTTAATAATAATCTTTGATGAACTCAATGACTCGAATGCAACGTTCTTCGAAATATGCTATGAAAGACTCCAAGTAATATCTTTAAAATGAGCAAATGCACAGCGGAAGATTTCTTTAACACCTGAGAATAAACATGCTTTAAAGTGTCAACCAAAAGGTTGGTGAGTTCATTAGTTTATCATAATCATTTATTTCCATCATTTTAATAGACCACAAGAATTTCATTTCCAGTTCTCATAAATATATGTCCCATGCATAGAGACACAAATAATCATTCATATGGTGAACACCTGGTAACCGACATTAACAATATGCATATAAGAATATCCCCTATCATTCCGGGATCCTCCTTCGGACATGATATAAATTTCGAAGTACTAAAGCATCCGGTACTTTGGATGGGGTTTGTTAGGCCCGATAGATCTATCTTTAGGATTCGCGTCAATTAGGGTGTCTGTTCCCTAATTCTTAGATTACCAGACTTTAATAAAAAGGGGCATATTCGATTTCGATAATTCAACCATATAATGTAATTTCAATTACTTGTGTCTATTTCGTCAAACATTTATAAAAGCGCATGTATTCTCAGTCCCAAAAATATAAAGGGTAAAAAGGCAAATGAAACTCACCATACTGTATTTTGTAGTAAAAATACATATAACATCATTGAACAAGTGTAAGGTTGGCCTTTGATTCACGAACCTAAATATATTTATATACAATTATGTATTTGTTAATATTTGTCTAATACATTAAGTTAAGTCATAGTGTACCACAATCCTAATGCTCGAGTCTAATATACAAAGGTCGATAAAAATCTAGTTTGACTCAAAATGAATTCCAAATTCAAATAATTATAATTTTTAAATATCGTTGTTTTATATTTTTAAAATATTTTTAAAAGATTTAATAGAGTAGAATATAATTTATTTATAAATACCATTTTATATCAAAGCATACTTGTATATATCTTAATTAATAAAGTTTGTAAAGTGCAATAATATTAAAAAAAATATTGTGATAGATTCTATTAAGGTATTTATATAATTTGTATTCCATTTTTATTTGATAAACTAGTATTGATAATAATAATAAGTAACAGTCGTGTTATTTTGTAATAATAAATATTATTATTTTATTAATAAAATTAATATTTATTTTTACTAAAAATGATATTATAAAATGGTAATTCTAATTATTGTATCTTTAATTTTCACAATACTTTTTAATATTAACATTAAAGTAATAATAATAATAAATATTATGATAATGAATATATTAATAACTATTTTATGTGATAATAAAAATAATACTAATTATAACTTTAACGATAATGACTATAAAAATAACAATTCTTAATGATAATACTTTTATTGATAATAATAATAATAATAATAATAATAATAATAATGATAATGATAATAATAATAATAATAATAATGATAATGATAATGATAATGATAATAATAATAATTATAATAATAATAATAATAATATTAACAATTAGATAAAAATTAGAACAACGATGTTAACGACGATAATAATAATCATTTTTACGAAATTTCAATTGGCTATAACTTCTAATCCGTCCATCGGATCCCTTTGGCATCTAAAGGTAAAGTTATTAATTTTTCACTAGCTTTCCAATGACATGCATATCTTATACCTTATTTCATCCCTAGTATAACAACTTTTAAGATTCAACATAACCTATCTAACGGCAATATCAAATATACAAGCATGCACAATCCTATATTCTCGAGCACTAGTCAGGGATACACTATTAGTAAATAAAAATTAAATTAGGAGTACTCACGTATCAATATTGAGATTCAATTTTGCAGGAAGGTACGTAGACGCAACGGAGATGACAAACACTAAATTGACCTCACGGGCATACCCATGAACCATACCCATCACCTCCATAGCCATAACTCATAATTTCCTTAGCCCTATCCTACTCATAAAACTTGTCTTGAAATGACCCGCTCATGACCTCGTCGTAATATTTTATGTATAATACTAATAATATCACTCCTACTAATAATAATAATAAGTTTAATAATAATAATAATAATAAATAATAAATAAGTATGTATATGTATATTTAGAGAAAATGAGCTCGAGATAGATAAAAAAAAAAAAGTTGGTACGCTTGATATATATAGCAATTTGTAAATCTCACCAACTACCTAATCTATCCGTAATTTGGGGCATTATTAAGTTTACATATCATGTGGAAAAAAAAACGTGGGAATGATTATATTATATAATATTTAATATAATATATTTAATTTATATAATTAATTATATATTATATTATATTTACGCTCATGGTACAAATATAATTTTTACAAAAATGACACGGACGTGGTCTCACGACTCATGTACCACTTTATGTTTTTCGGGCGCACTTTCGTACGTTTAGAAAACTAGCCTTTTACGTTACGCGACGTGTACCTTTTTCAAAAATTAGACTTACTCATCAATAAATTTCCTTTATAAAAATATAACTTATAAAATTGAGCGTTGTGGTCATTTACTTCTATAAATCAGTGACTCGTTGTTTGTCAAAATATTTTATTTTAAATTAAACGTTTTGTGACATGTACCTTTATTAATAATTAGACTTAATTTAATTAAAAACTAACCCACTTAAAGTGTAACTTTATCTTTTAAGTATTTTGATCATTTCCTTTTATAAATCCTAGTCTCATTGTTTATCAAAACATATATAATAATATTAATTTAAATCAAAACGTTTTATGACTAGTTTGATATTGTAATTCATCTTTTTGTAACATATAAATATATTTTTATTTAAAATATATAAACTTGTACATATTGTATATCATGGAAGTATTAATAAAATAGTATAATAATTAGTTTTTGAAAACTAATAATAGTTCATAGTTTATTTTAAATTCGTTTAGGAAATCTTATAACACGTAACATTTACACTCTAAACCTATAATTCCTTTATATGCTAACGTTTATTTTAGTTTCCTTAACCTTTCTAAATAAAATAACTTAGTACCGATTGAATCAAATAACAAGGGTTATGAAATTCAATCCTCCACCAAATTTTGTCTAATCCCCAATAATTAACACTTTTGTTCTTATATACAATCACTTTTCCAAATATTCCGAATACCGTTAAAAGTAAGGGTTTTCTAATTCAAAGTGGACCTCATAACAGAGACTCTTCATCCTAATTCAATGTATCTTATGAATCAATCATTTGATATTTTCATCTAAACATCGATAAGCATAATAAATTTATTTTGAAACAAAATACGTTCTTGTAAAATATTATATATCTAATACCTTGTTAACGCCTTCACTTATTAAGTATTTATTATATACACATAGATGTTCGTGAATCGTTAGGCATGGTCAAATGGTAACTTGATTACATGAATATAGTTTCAAAGCTTTCGAGACTCAACAATACATATTTTGCTTATCGCGTCGGATATATATAAAGATTAAAGTTTAAATTTGATCGGAAATTTCCGGGTCATCACAGTACCTACCCGTTAAAAGAAATTTCGTCCCGAAATTTGATAGAGGTCGTCATGGCTAACAGTAAGAATGTTATTATGACGAATGTAAACTGATACATAGAGTTTTATCATCATTGAGTAATATAGATAACCCAATTTGATTATGCGAAGAGTATAAATGAAGCTATCGCAAAAGAGTGAAAAATGAATAAATGTAGGTTTGACTTAACCGGCGGCGTGTTCAAGATTGCTTTCCGGAATTTAAGGAATTTAGAAGAAATCTTCATAATAAGATTTGATTCTTCGGTAATTAAGGAGATTTAGATCTTCTTTGGTTGAACGCGATAATCTGCTTCGATTGTTATGTCGGATATTTCCTTATAAATCCTCCTTCTCCATTTCCTTACGACTCACACCCTCTATTCTTTCTTCCTCAATTCATACTTTAAAACATTCGTTAATATGCTCCATCCCATCCTGATCCTTGATATCCTCTTAACGTTCATATCCGTCATTCTTCTTTTTAATCTGCCACCAGAAGAATCTATTTACTTTTACTATACCCTAGGGTTTATAGTATTTTTAGTTCTCCCGTGTCTTTACGTTGCTATATGCATCGATATATACGGTTTGTAATTTTTCGGGTTGTTGCTAGATTTTTATATCTTCCCTGTTATTTCGATGTCCCTGCTTCTGTCTTCTATAATCATCATCATCCATAGTTAATGCTCTCTTCTATTTGCTGCGGTTTATACCCCACATTTCCATTTCGAAGATTTGTCCTTTCGTTTCTTCTTCTTGCGATTAAATAGCTCTTGTAATGGTCCGGAATTCATATGTATGGATTTAAGAAGGAATATAGTAATTGTTCTAAGAAGGAAAGGGTAATGGTAAATCCTGATTTTTTTAAATTACCAGAATACCCTGAAAAAGACCGAATCATCAAGAAATAGTTCCTTGATATGTTTAGAGATTAAGTAGAATGTAAGAGTCGTGTAAATGGTACATGATGACGGTATGTCCTGTGAATCATCACATCCATTAGAAACTCGGCATGAATTACTTTAATATAATGACGTTGATCAAGTGTCATTATATTATACTAACTCATGCATCAGTTCCCAACACTACTTCAAAACATTCATATTTGAATTTTTCAGAATTTAGAAACTAACACAGTTTCTTTTATGTTGCAGATATTATCGAGAGATAAATGATCTCAGATAAGGATAGTGGTGAAGATATCTCCAGAAATATGAAGAATATGTATAATGGGAGATACGAAGATATCTTATAATATTTAAGATATGATGATGATGAAGAATATCTGTCCGTGAAGGTTTAGAATAAGAAGTAAGGTGTTTGCTAACGATTTCATTAGGCACTGAATCATTTGGATCCTTTGAAGGCAGAATCAGTCTCTGTGATTTGTCCACGGCTTCCTTCATACTTTGCTCAATTCGTTTTTCAGTACCAAATCCTTTCTTTTTCTGAGCTTTACCAACTCACTATCTTTTATCATCAAACTTTTGACCGTTTAAACCATCTACCATTTTTATGTTTCCTCTGCATTTAATGCTATAATATCTGAATCTCTAGTTATCAATCCGAGGTGGGTTCAGAAGAATCGTGGTTTTAGATGATTAAACGCTGGTGGTAATATGGTGGAATATGAAAGGTTTCCCAGTAACAATGACGAAAGGGCAACGTATCTATCGGGGTTATAATAAGACTGGTCCGACTGAAAAATCGAAGTTGACTTGCTGGAGCTGTGACAAAATTGGCTACTTTGAAAAGAAATCGAAATGTTGTTTTTGCTAATAAATGATAAAAAAATTGGATGCGGGTACGTGTAAAACTACGACCTTGGTTTCGAGAGCTTTTCAGGTACAAGGCTTCGGGTAATGTGTGGTTGGATCATCATCTCGATTGTTCAATGTTTGAAGTGTCTTCCGGAATTTCGAAGGGTTTTAATTGCAGATTGTCATAGTCAATATCCAAATGATGGAATTGTCCTGACTCCCGAATGATTTTCATATTCCTCTGAGTGTTACGATTAAAAGTGACGTTCTATCACAGTTTTGAAGTCAAAGTATAGCTTTGAAAAATATAAGGATCTAAGAGCGATGATTTCGGTTGTATCTCGAGTTGAATTCTGAAATTTCCAAAATCAGAATATGTAATTAGATTCGAATGAGTATGGTTGTTTTGATTTCTATAGAGGAATGCATATTGGTATAGTTGATGATTGTTGAATCAGAATTGAAGAACGTAACATATTA
Source organism: Rutidosis leptorrhynchoides (assembly GCF_046630445.1). Lineage (NCBI taxonomy): Eukaryota > Viridiplantae > Streptophyta > Magnoliopsida > Asterales > Asteraceae > Rutidosis > Rutidosis leptorrhynchoides. Next base: position 168,474,037 of record NC_092343.1, read on the forward strand.
ATTGTGATTTTATATATCTCTCGGGTATTACCTACCCGTTAAAAAAATTTCACAAATAATATTTTGAACCAGAGTGTTCATTACAATCTTTATAAAAATATATGTGGGTATATTTTCTTCAGATGTAATACAGATTCAATGAGTTGATATCATACTAAGCTCATCTGATTTTCGGCTTGAATTAGAAATGAAAAATCTCTAAAACACTAGAGATTACATAATTCTTGCGGAGTATTTCACTAATGCAATCAATACTTCAATATTTATAAGTATTTCCTTAGTGAATCATGCTGATGTTTATAGAACTTTTGTTAACTTCGCAAGATACGAATGTTGTTTTCCAGTAATTTTCGAGTACATCGAAGATGAAAGTGTAAAATCAAACATGTTATTGAATAATACACTTGATTTATTATGAAACCGAATTCATTTAATTGAAATAGAGGTTGTAGTTAACGATGGTTACGTAGCTAATGAAGGATGTACATCATAGCATATTAGTAATATGAATTAACCAGATAGTTAAGTTTCATACATAATAGCTTAGTACAGAAGGATTTATTATGGTTTAAAATTTTTATATATATATATATAGGATATACATATAAATTCTTCGGAGGAACTGAGTTAATACTTCATAACTCATTGATACAATATACTCGTTATTAATTCGTAATGGTTTCCACAGTGATTTGTTTTTTTTTTTTTTTTTTTTTTTTTTTTTTTTTTTTTTTGAACTGGAAGAGCTTGTGAGGTTAGAGGTGCTGACGATTCTAACGATGTTGACAACACAGACTGTGTTGACGAGGCTATGGGTACCGCTGATGTTGTTTGGTAAAATAAGTCTAGCTTGTAAACGGCGCATCATTCTTGTCAGGGTTTCGATTCTTTTTTCTATCATCTCTGTCCACTCATCTGGTTTATGGTTAAAGCTGAGATAGATAATCTCTAAAACTTTAGAGATTACATAATCACCACAGAATGTTTCTCCGATGAAATTATGAATCAATACTTCATCGTTTGTTGTTGTTGGTACTCCTTAGTATCTTTGGTGCGTGTGACGTTGATATCCGATATACAAATTGGGATATTGAGGTGTGTGGTGCGGATGTGATTGTTGGTGGTGGTAATGATCCTGTTGATATTAAAAATGGTGGTTGCTGTTGATGCCGGTGATGCTGCTGGTGCTTATGATATTGAGGCTTGCGATGTTGATGTTACTGGCGGTACTTGTTATGCTGCTGGTGCTGCTGATGGTGTTTGTAACCATCGTACCGTATTCTCCAAAGCCACTACCCGAGCGCGAAGCTCGTTGACTTCTTCTATCACACCGGGGTGATTATCGGTTCGGACGAGCGGATAAATATAATCTAGAATTTGGTGTAGTATATAGTCGTGACGAGATGCTCTGGAGATGAGAGAGAAAATGGTTTCTCGAACAGGTTCGCCTGTAAGTGCTTCAGGTTCATTGCCAAGAGGGCAATTTGGTGGATGGAAGGGATCACCTTCTTCTTGTCGCCAATGATTGAGGAGGCTACGAACCCATCCCCATTTCATCCAGAACAGATGATGGCTGATTGGTTGATCCATTCCGGTCACACTGTTTTCAGAGCTCGAATGAAACTCCATATCGGAAAAGCTATCATACTCTGAGGAATTCGAACTGGTTGAGGGATCCATCTCGTATGATCAAAGGAATGAATTCTTGATATGAAATAGATTATAGGAGTTAGATTTGGTATTCTTCAATACATAATTTACATATGTATATATATTACCAAAATCCCATAAAGTACGGAAGGATCTTTGAAAAATGTCAGTCAAAGTTCACAGTAACAGATATGCCAGGATAAGATTTCGTCTATACACTATTATGCAATAAATGCAAGAAAACGCGTCTAGACTTAAGAATGATAAGCAGGTAATTTTTCTACAGATGATAAGTAGATGATTTTCGACACGAAATGATAAGCAAAAACTTTCGATATGCAGACACGGTCGAAGTCCAGACTCACTAATGTATCCTAACGACTTATCAGTTAGACACACTAATGCAAACCTGGTTCGCTAAGACCACCGCTCTGATACCAACTGAAAGGACCCGTTCATATACATTATAAACGATTGACAATAGTTGATTACATTGCGAGGTGTTTGACCTCTATATGATACATTTTACAAATATTGCATTTGTTTTTAAAAGACAATCTTTCTTTACATCGAAAATTGACAGGCATGCATACCATTTCATAATATCCACTATCCAACTATAAATTGATTTAATAATAATCTTTGATGAACTCAATGACTCGAATGCAACGTTCTTCGAAATATGCTATGAAAGACTCCAAGTAATATCTTTAAAATGAGCAAATGCACAGCGGAAGATTCTTTAACACCTGAGAATAAACATGCTTTAAAGTGTCAACCAAAAGGTTGGTGAGTTCATTAGTTTATCATAATCATTTATTTCCATCATTTTAATAGACCACAAGAATTTCATTTCCAGTTCTCATAAATATATGTCCCATGCATAGAGACAAAAATAATCATTCATATGGTGAACACCTGGTAACCGACATTAACAATATGCATATAAGAATATCCCCTATCATTCCGGGATCCTCCTTCGGACATGATATAAATTTCGAAGTACTAAAGCATCCGGTACTTTGGATGGGGTTTGTTAGGCCCGATAGATCTATCTTTAGGATTCGCGTCAATTAGGGTGTCTGTTCCCTAATTCTTAGATTACCAGACTTTAATAAAAAGGGGCATATTCGATTTCGATAATTCAACCATATAATGTAATTTCAATTACTTGTGTCTATTTCGTCAAACATTTATAAAAGCGCATGTATTCTCAGTCCCAAAAATATAAAGGGTAAAAAGGCAAATGAAACTCACCATACTGTATTTTGTAGTAAAAATACATATAACATCATTGAACAAGTGTAAGGTTGGCCTTTGATTCACGAACCTAAATATATTTATATACAATTATGTATTTGTTAATATTTGTCTAATACATTAAGTTAAGTCATAGTGTACCACAATCCTAATGCTCGAGTCTAATATGCAAAGGTCGATAAAAATCTAGTTTGACTCAAAATGAATTCCAAATTCAAATAATTATAATTTTTAAATATCGTTGTTTTATATTTTTAAAAGATTTAATAGAGTAGAATATAATTTATTTATAAATACCATTTTATATCAAAGCATACTTGTATATATCTTAATTAATAAAGTTTGTAAAGTGCAATAATATTAAAAAAAATATTGTGATAGATTCTATTGAGGTATTTATATAATTTGTATTCCATTTTTATTTGATAAACTAGTATTGATAATAATAATAAGTAACAGTCGTGTTATTTTGTAATAATAAATATTATTATTTTATTAATAAAATTAATATTTATTTTTACTAAAAATGATATTATAAAATGGTAATTCTAATTATTGTATCTTTAATTTTCACAATACTTTTTAATATTAACATTAAAGTAATAATAATAATAAATATTATGATAATGAATATATTAATAACTATTTTATGTGATAATAAAAATAATACTAATTATAACTTTAACGATAATGACTATAAAAATAACAATTCTTAATGATAATACTTTTATTGATAATAATAATAATAATAATAATAATAATAATAATGATAATGATAATAATAATAATAATAATAATAATAATGATAATGATAATGATAATGATAATAATAATAATTATAATAATAATAATAATAATATTAACAATTAGATAAAAATTAGAACAACGATGTTAACGACGATAATAATAATCATTTTTACGAAATTTCAATTGGCTATAACTTCTAATCCGTCCATCGGATCCCTTTGGCATCTAAAGGTAAAGTTATTAATTTTTCACTAGCTTTCCAATGACATGCATATCTTATACCTTATTTCATCCCTAGTATAACAACTTTTAAGATTCAACATAACCTATCTAACGGCAATATCAAATATACAAGCATGCACAATCCTATATTCTCGAGCACTAGTCAGGGATACACTATTAGTAAATAAAAATTAAATTAGGAGTACTCACGTATCAATATTGAGATTCAATTTTGCAGGAAGGTACGTAGACGCAACGGAGATGACAAACACTAAATTGACCTCACGGGCATACCCATGAACCATACCCATCACCTCCATAGCCATAACTCATAATTTCCTTAGCCCTATCCTACTCATAAAACTTGTCTTGAAATGACCCGCTCATGACCTCGTCGTAATATTTTATGTATAATACTAATAATATCGCTCCTACTAATAATAATAATAAGTTTAATAATAATAATAATAATAAATAATAAATAAGTATGTATATGTATATTTAGAGAAAATGAGCTCGAGATAGATAAAAAAAAAAAGTTGGTACGCTTGATATATATAGCAATTTGTAAATCTCACCAACTACCTAATCTATCCGTAATTTGGGGCATTATTAAGTTTACATATCATGTGGAAAAAAAAACGTGGGAATGATTATATTATATAATATTTAATATAATATATTTAATTTATATAATTAATTATATATTATATTATATTTACGCTCATGGTACAAATATAATTTTTACAAAAATGACACGGACGTGGTCTCACGACTCATGTACCACTTTATGTTTTTCGGGCGCACTTTCGTACGTTTAGAAAACTAGCCTTTTACGTTACGCGACGTGTACGTTTTTCAAAAATTAGACTTACTCATCAATAAATTTCCTTTATAAAAATATAACTTATAAAATTGAGCGTTGTGGTCATTTACTTCTATAAATCAGTGACTCGTTGTTTGTCAAAATATTTTATTTTAAATTAAACGTTTTGTGACATGTACCTTTATTAATAATTAGACTTAATTTAATTAAAAACTAACCCACTTAAAGTGTAACTTTATCTTTTAAGTATTTTGATCATTTCCTTTTATAAATCCTAGTCTCATTGTTTATCAAAACATATATAATAATATTAATTTAAATCAAAACGTTTTATGACTAGTTTGATATTGTAATTCATCTTTTTGTAACATATAAATATATTTTTATTTAAAATATATAAACTTGTACATATTGTATATCATGGAAGTATTAATAAAATAGTATAATAATTAGTTTTTGAAAACTAATAATAGTTCATAGTTTATTTTAAATTCATTTAGGAAATCTTATAACACGTAACATTTACACTATAAACCTATAATTCCTTTATATGCTAACGTTTATTTTAGTTTCCTTAACCTTTCTAAATAAAATAACTTAGTACCGATCGAATCAAATAACAAGGGTTATGAAATTCAATCCTCCACCAACTTTTGTCTAATCCCCAATAATTAACACTTTTGTTCTTATATACAATCACTTTTCCAAATATTCCGAATACCGTTAAAAGTAAGGGTTTTCTAATTCAAAGTGGACCTCATAACAGAGACTCTTCATCCTAATTCAATGTATCTTATGAATCAATCATTTGATATTTTCATCTAAACATCGATAAGCATAATAAATTTATTTTGAAACAAAATACGTTCTTGTAAAATATTATATATCTAATACCTTGTTAACGCCTTCACTTATTAAGTATTTATTATATACACATAGATGTTCGTGAATCGTTAGGCATGGTCAAATGGTAACTTGATTACATGAATATAGTTTCAAAGCTTTCGAGACTCAACAATACATATTTTGCTTATCGCGTCGGATATATATAAAGATTAAAGTTTAAATTTGATCGGAAATTTCCGGGTCATCACAATGAACACTTTGGAAATGTTTTACTTTTAATATGTTTCATCTTATGACAATGAAATTTCATAAACGAAGTCGGTGACGTTAGCGGTCAGTTTCAATAACATATAGGAACACGAACGATTATTATAAACATGTAAACATATAAGTTGGTTTAAGTGTTACCTACGGGAAGAAATCGAGAACACAACGGTACTTGTTGTTTGCGTCTTGATACTCCGATGTATGCTTTGCTTCCGGTTAAATTCTTATAATTGGAATGTAAAGTGTTTTGATGTTGAGTTTGTAGGGAATGTGTGACAACCCGTAAATTTCCGGCAAAATTTAAACAAAAATCTTTATATGATTTCATTTAACCTCGACTAATTCCGACGATTCACTAGCAATTATTTGTAAATAATTACGCATTAATTTGATATATTAATATTATTATTATTAATATCATTTTTAAACAAGATATCAATAATTAATATCTTTATTATCAGTATTGTTATTATGAATAAAAAAAATATTGACAAATATTCTTGGAAAAATAGTAAATCAATTTATTTATTTAAAAAAAATATATAAAAAAAATCCTTAAAATAAATGATTTTTTTTAATAAAATAAATAAATAAATAAATAAATTACTTTTTAATTAAAAATTATAATGAAAAACTACTTTTATTATTTTATTTTGTGTATTATCCCATGACCTAACATTTAATACTTTTGAATTTTAAAATCCCATTAAAAATTAAAATATTTCTTTTTCTTTTAATTATTTTATTCTTTTTACCTAATTTTTTCAAGTATAAATACCCCTCATTTTTCATTCAAACTCACACCAAAATTTCTCTTATTCTCTCTTTGAAGAATTACTACTAGTAAGTATTCTCTTTTTACTTTTTACTTTTTACTATTTACTTCGGTTTATTATTTTTTTTACCGAAACATGTAAATAATGTTATAAATTATATGCAATTAAAATTAAAATAAATAACATGTTATAATTAGTAATATATGTTACTAAAAATTATAAAAGTATTTTTATGAATTAATATATAGGAGTTATAATTAAAATCAAATTAATGAATATATATGTATATACGCACCTAACGTGAAGGTTATAATTAAAGATAGCGTACACAGACTACAAACATCACCGCTACTTGTGGCCTAGGGTGATCCTTGTTACCATTATGGGACGCTTGTGGATCTCGAATGCCAAGACTTAGATTCTGGTCAAGAGATCCTGGGCCGCTCGGTAACAATAGATCATTCGAGTGACTTGCATGTTAGCGACGAAGTTTGGGCGAGATTGTACAACATCTTTGTTAAGAATTATAACCTGAACATTCTTAAACTAGAAGCTTACTATAAGTGAAAGTTTTTCATAAATAGTAGGTTTTCAAAAATAGAAACTTTTGAGAAATAGGAACTTTTCTCGAAAACCGTCACTGTCAATATAGTTGCTATATTAATAAACATGCTTTATGTCAAGTTAGACATTAACTAATCAAACTTTATACCTCAAGGTTGATATCCAGATCACTTACTTGCTTTACTTTCCTTCTTGCGTGGAATACTTCAACTGCTATTTAATGTGAGTTCATCTGCTCCCTTTTTATATATTTTTGGGCTGAGAATACATGCGCAACTTTTACAACTATTTTACACGTATCAACTATTAAATTGTGATATGTTGGGCTATGACCAGCAAGTCCCCAACCGACAAGTATAAACGATAACTTGTACGGGGCAAACTTAAAAGTCTAGTCTAAATATCAGTACCAACTATTAAACTGTGATATGTTGGGCTATGACCAGCAAGTCCCCAACCGACAAGTATAAACGATAACTTGTACGGGGTAAACTTGAAAGTCTAGTCTAAATATCAGTACCAACTGTTAAACTATGATATACCCGGCTATGTCCAACTAAGTCCCTACAGTGATATTTTTAATTGCTGCGGCATTCTTAATTATTGGGGATAGGCCTATCGGGACGTCCCCGATACATTTGACTAAGTCTTTGTATTACTTGATAATGAAATTAAACGACAAGGACAAAACAACTTGTCACGGGGCAAACAACATTTAGTCTAAATATCACGCACTATCATAACTTTTTGATCATGTGGGAGATCAACTTGACTGGATCTGAGTGATCTACTTATGAAAACAAATCTTGTGGTCTAACACTATTACTAAAATCATTATTTATGACAAACCTATGAACTCACTCAACCTCGTGTTGACCTTTTTAAGCATGTTTATTCTCAGGTACTTAAATATTGCTTTCGCTGTATATCTGCTGCTTTGATGATGATTGCTTGCCATGCTTGGAGTCTTCATGCATTACTTACGAATTCATTTAAAAACATTTAATGTAATCTATTTATCTTCCGCTGCAAAACTCAATAAAACATCTCATATAGAGTCGTTCTCGTTTATACAACTATGATTTGATATATTAAGTCACGTTATTCTTCCAGGCCCTATCTGGAGAACGTGACAGATTGGTATCAGAGCTGGTTTAATTGCGTCCAAAGCAACGACCGGTTAACGTTCCCAACATTCAGGTTCGGTTAACGGCAATGACTTTGGGAGAGTTAGTCGTAGAGGGGATTCTCATAGTGTTAGCTATGATGAAGCATTGGCTCTTACTCCTTACGATCCTTTTATGGTTGGCCAAATAACAGCGGTGATGCGGGCTGTAAAATCAGAGTCTGAGGTACGCTCAGTGGTCACCCTATTCAGAGGAACGGCACTGTTTGGGAATAAATCCCCAATCTGTTGTGACAGATTGGTATCAGAGTAGGTTGTTGTAGAGAACCAGGATTGCATTTTATGTGTGCCTTATACAATTAGGTACCTTAGCAATGTAGGACTACAACTTTCCTTGACCGTAGTACCTTTACTTGTTGCCTTTAACTGTTAAATGCTACACTGTACTTTAGAAACTTTACTTATCTTAGAATGCCGAGCCAACCTAAGAACTCTGCTCACTTTCCTAAGTATTATCCAATTACACCACCGCATTTAAATGCGACACCATGATTTCTGAAATTCTTGACATTCCTATGTCATCTATCATGGTTTTGTGTATTATATATGTATTACATGAAATATTATCCATGATTTTTGAAACTCCTATAATTGTTACTATTCATACTCAAACGTATATAACTCCATGTTATATCACGTACCTATATGCCTTATACCTTTATGCATCGGTTTGCGAACCGGAAAATGTCATTGGGTTATCACAGTATACGAATTGAAAGTCTTTAATCGAAAGATTATTAGATTACATACTTATAATTTTATAATCTCGACACGTCATACTGCCATTATTGGAGTATAGACAAATCATATCTTATCATATCTATCCCAATAGACCTTGTCTACCACTTTTCCTAAATTTTCTCCGTAAATTACAGAAATCTTTTTGTTATAAATACGTATTCAAGGAGACGAATATATCATTCAGTATTCAATACCCATTTCATATCAAACCCTATTCCAAACACATAATATGAATTTCTCGAACTCCACGAGCTCCAACGGCAGCGTAACCAGAACAAATGAACCAATCAGCCATCATCTATTCTGGATGAATTGGGGATGGGTTCGTAGCCGACTCAATCAATGGAGGCAAGAAGAAGGTGATCCCTTCCACCAACCGAATTCACCTATTGGCAAAGAACCTGAAGCGCTTACCGGCAAACCAGTCCGAAACACCATTTTCTCTCTTCTTTCCAGGGTATCCCGTCATGAATATATAATATCGAAGATTTTAGATCTTATTCACCCCCTTGTTCCTACCGCTAATCATCCCGGAATAATAGAAGAAGTCAACGAGCTTCGCGCTCGAGTGGTGGCTCTAGAGAATATGGTGCGAATTCTACAAGCATCAGCAGCATAACCAGCATCACCACCAGTACCATCAGTATCATCAACATCACCACCAACAGCATCAGCTTCATCAACAACAACATCCGCATCCCACGCCTCAATATCACACTCAGTACCTCAAACATCAACATCATACGCCCATAGATACCAAGGAATATTAATAATAATGAGCTAAGATGTATTGACTCATTCTTCGTGAAGAATTATATATGTATACCTTATATATATATATATATATATATATATATATATATATATATATATATATATATATATATATATATATATATATATATATATATATATATATATATATATATATATATATATATATATATATATATATATATATATATATATGATTTGGAACAATAATAAATCTTGTCGTACTAAGTAATTACATGTGAATCTCAACTAGTATGTACTACTTGGTTAATTCATATCACTAATAGGCTATGATGTACACCCTTCGTTAATGACTTAACAATTGTTAATCAAAGCTTCAACACAATAAACTCAATTTCATAATAAATCAAGTGTAACGATGAATGTATTGATTCATAACTTCATTAGCGAAATATTTCGCGACAATTATGAAATCTCTAAAGGTTTTGGAGATTATTCATTGTAGTTTCAACCGTAAATCAGTTTAATATTATATTAAATCCATGATTACATCTGAAGGAAAATATATATGTATGTATATTTTCATAAAGACTGTAATTAAAACTCTTTTGTACAAACTGTTAATTGTGAAAATATTTTAACGGGTAGGTAATACCCTAGAAATATTTATATCTCACATTAATATGTTACATTGTACATTCTTCAATTCTGATTCTCATGAATTGTATTCATTCATATTCTATGATGAATTATCATATCAAACCACTGAAATTATCATTCATTACTTTTGAAATCAACAACGCCTATTCGTTAACCATTAGATCCATTGACGATTACAATCAGCGTTTAATCATCTAAAAATAAAATTTCTTGAAACCATCTCGGATTAATAACCAATGATTCAGATATGGTGGCATTAAATGCAGAGAAAACAGAAGAATTTTCCTCATCATTGGATCCTAGAAATTCTAAGATATCACCGTATCTTTCGTTATAAATATCCTCTATATTTCTGAAGATATCTTCATAACGATTCTTGACCGCAATTAACTGTCTCCTTACGATATCTTTATCACATCATAAAGGAAACTGTTTTAGTTTCTATGTTTTGTAAAATTCAAGTTTAAATTATGAATGATTTGAAGTAGTGTTGGGAATTGAAGCATGAGTTAGTATAATATAATGACGTCAGGCCAACGTTATTATATTACAGTAAGTCATGCTAAATTTTTAATGGAAGATGATGATTCATAGACTTTATAATCATCATTTACCATGTTATACGACTCTTACATTCTACTTAAACTCTGAACATATCAAGAACATATATTCTTGATAGTTCCATCCTCAGTAATTCTGGTAATGTAACAAATCAAATCATGATATTACATTCCTTTCTGCTTAGAACATTAGGTTCATTTGAAACTTAGTACCTACGAATTCTGGACCGTTACTTGCTTTACAAAAGCATGAAGCTTCGACATATAAGGGAAAATATAAAGCCCGATAACAACACTGAAATTACAAACCGTGTATATCAATGCGTATAGCAATATAAAGACACGGGAGAACTAAAAACACAATAAATCCTAGAGCATAATAGAAGTAAACAGACTCCTCTGGTGGGAGTTGGAAAAGAAGGAAGATTGTGGCGATAACCAACATAAGGTCAAGAACAAGAACTGGATTGAGCATATTAACAAATCTTTGGAAGTATGAATTGAGGAAGAAGGTATGAATTGAGAAGTGGTGAAGATAATGAAACGGAAGAAGCTAATTTATAGTAAAATTCCAGACACGTCAATCGAGACAATTTCACCGCATTTAATCAAAGAAAATCTCAATTTCCGTAATTACCGGAGAATCAAATCTTATACATATTATGAAGATTTTCTTTAATCCCTTGAATTCCGGAAATCAACTTTAACCATATCAAAAGTTAAGGTGAACATTTAATTTCCTCATTTCACTCTTTTGTGATAGTTTCATTTATACTCTTTTTATAATCGAATCGTTTTATCCATATTATTTAATGTCGATAAAACTCTATTTTTCAACTCATATTCATCATTCTTGTTGTAAAGAATGAAGATCTCTATCAAATTTCATGATTATGATTTTCATGAACTCCTCTCTATTTTTTCTACCCTAATATTGTGGCATAAACGCTCAAGGTTTAAATAAGCTCACTATTATTCATCACACATTTCATGTATATTGAAATGCTTGTATAACTTCATCATCTCTTTCTGAGGAAAACCTAATCAATGACACTCTTGTTAAATCCTTTAGATAACCTCCGCATTAATAATAAAATGTACTTCGTAGAATTTATGGATCGTAAGATATAAACGCTAGAAACAAAACAATATCCTATTAGTTGGAATTCACGAAAGGCCCCGAGCGTACCTGGGAATGTGAAGACCAAATAAAACGAAAATATCCTCACCTGTTTACAAACAACGCCGACTGATGGCAACAACTAAATTTCGGGACGAAATTTCTATTAACAGGGGGATACTGTGACAACCCGTAAATTTTCGGCAAAATTTAAACAAAAATCTTTATATGATTTCATTTAACCTCGACTAATTCTGACGATTCACGAACAATTATTTGTAAATAGTTACGCATTAATTTGATATATTAATATTATTATTATTAATATCATTTTTAAACAGGATATCAATAATTAATATCTTTATTATCAGTATTGTTATTATGAATAAAAAAAAATATTGACAAATATTCTTGGAAAAGTAGTAAATCAATTTGTTTATTTAAAAAAAATATATAAAAAAAAATCCTTAAAATAAATGATTTTTTTAATAAAATAAATAAATAAATAAATAAATTACTTTTTAATTAAAAATTATAATGGAAAACTACTTTTATTATTTTATTTTGTGCATTATCCCATGACCTAACATTTAATACTTTTGAATTTTAAAATCCAATTAAAAATTAAAATATTTCTTTTTCTTTTAATTATTTTATTCTTTTTACCTAATTTTTTCAAGTATAAATACCCCTCATTTTTCATTCAAACTCACACCAAAATTTCTCTTATTCTCTCTTTGAAGAATTACTACTAGTATGTATTCTCTTTTTACTTTTTACTATTTACTTCGGTTTATTATTTTTTTACCGAAACATGTAAATAATGTTATAAATTATATGCAATTAAAATTAAAATAAATAACATGTTATAATTAGTAATATATGTTACTAAAAATTATAAAAGTATTTTTATGAATTAATATATAGGAGTTATAATTAAAATCAAATTAATGAATATATATGTATATACGCACCTAACGTGAAGGTTATAATTAAAGATAGCGTACACAGACTACAAACATCACCGCTACTTGTGGCCTAGGGTGATCCTTGTTACCATTATGGGACGCTTGTGGATCTCGAATGCCAAGACTTAGATTCTGGTCAAGAGATCCTGGGCCGCTCGGTAACAATAGATCATTCGAGTGACTTGCATGTTAGCGACGAAGTTTGGGCAAGATTGTACAACATCTTTGTTAAGAATTATAACCTGAACATTCTTAAACTAGAAGCTTACTATAAGTGAAAGTTTTTCATAAATAGTAGGTTTCCAAAAATAGAAACTTTTGAGAAATAGGAACTTTTCTCGAAAACCGTCACTGTCAATATAGTTGTTATATTAATAAATATATTTATGTCAAGTTAGACATTAACTAATCAAACGTTATACCTCAAGGTTAATATCCAGATCACTTACTTGCTTTACTTTCCTTCTTGCGTGGAATACTTTAACTGCTATTTAATGTGAGTTCATCTGCTCCCTTTTTATATATTTTTGGGCTGAGAATACATGCGCAACTTTTACAACTGTTTTACACGTATCAACTATTAAATTGTGATATGTTGGGCTATGACCAGCAAGTCCCCAACCGACAAGTATAAACGATAACTTGTACGGGGCAAACTTAAAAGTCTAGTCTAAATATCAGTACCAACTATTAAACTGTGATATGTTGGGCTATGACCAGCAAGTCCCCAACCGACAAGTATAAACGATAACTTGTACGGGGTAAACTTGAAAGTCTAGTCTAAATATCAGTACCAACTGTTAAACTATGATATACCCAGCTATGTCCGACTAAGTCCCTACAGTGATATTTTTAATTGCTGCGGCATTCTTAATTATTGGGGATAGGCCTATCGGGAGTAACATCCCCGATACATTTGACTAAGTCTTTGTATTACTTGATAATGAAATTAAACGACAAGGACAGAACAACTTGTCACGGGGCAAACAACATTTAGACTAAATATTACGCACTATCATAACTTTTTGATCCTGCGGGAAATCAACTTGACTGGATCTGAGTGATCTACTTATGAAAACAAATCTTGTGGTCTAACACTATTACTAAAATCATTATTTATGACAAACCTATGAACTCACTCAACCTCGTGTTGACCTTTTTAAGCATGTTTATTCTCAGGTACTTAAATATTGCTTTCGCTGTGTATCTGCTGCTTTGATGATGATTGCTTGCCATGCTTGGAGTCTTCATGCATTACTTACGAATTCATTTAAAAACATTTAATGTAATCTATTTATCTTACGCTGCAAAACTCAATAAAACATCTCATATAGAGTCGTTCTCGTTTATACAACTATGATTTGATATATTAAGTCACGTTATTCTTCCAGGCCCTATCTGGAGAACGTGACAGAATGTGAATTGTATGATATTAGTTATATAAATAAAATTAATCGATGTGTTTGGAATGACATCATGTATTACGTAGCTTGTTTGACTCCTTCTAGATACCCATCTACTTATTTAACTTATTCTTCTTAGATTTATATTGAAACAATTGATAAGCTTATTTATTGATTTACTTTAGCCTACTATGTGAATACATATTACTATTATTATGTTTTTATGTTTAAAATAAAAGATAATTTCTAGAATATACATATATTTATCATTATATTTCGTCATCTTAAATTGGCTAATTCTAATTAGTTCAAGAGTACACACATAAGTTTCATATACTTACAAAGTTATTAGTCGTGAAGAATTAATAAATAATCGACTCACTAGTTACATATTTGAGTCATTAATTTACATGTACACATTAATATTCGTCTAAGGTTATTATAACGTATCCTACTTAATATAGTGTCATAATTTGAGGTGGTGACCAAAATTGTAATACGGAAGTTCGAAACTAGAAGTAACGTAGTCATATAATATGCAACAGTTGGCCCGAAAGATAAAACGATCTCGATCCGATAAATAGACCGTGGCGTGATTTAAATACGTGAGAAAATAATAATTCGAGAAATAAAATATAGGAATATTTTAATAATTTCGAATGACATAGGAATGTCATATAAAAGAATTCGGTTTTAGAAATCACGAATATATAATCGTTGGTTTGAAAACCGAGACGATTCTTCGAATAAAAACATTATACGTAGGAACGTATCAACACATAATCATACATTTTCACTTAAAAATCATATAGGAATATTATTTTATATATATATATATATATATATATATATATATATATATATATATATATATATATATATATATATATATATATATATATATATATATATAATCTAGTCACATAAAATGACATGGCAAAGAAACCAACTAACGATAGTTAAATATTCATTGAAAAGATAACGGAAAAAGTACGGTCATCACATCATGACTATTTGCTTGTAATATACTAGTGTTGGTTAATTCCGAGACAATATAATATAATCTTGATTAGTTAAGACAACAGTTATGCAATACGTTCGGATAAATCGTAAGACACCATGTACACAATACGTCTGGGTTAATTCTAAGACAATACGCGTACGATGGGTCATGATTGAGTCTTGAACAATACGTATACAATACGTCTTGATTAAATTCTAAGATTATATATTGGACTATTGAACTATATTTGGACTACTAACATTGAACTACTAACTTGACAACTTAAATCATCACACGTAATTAAAAATATTATATGAATATAATGGTATTATATTTTGATATATAGATATATATAATTGTTATAGGTTCGTGAATCATATCAAGGCCAAGTCTTAATTTTTCAAAGATTTGAAAAATCGTATCAAGTGAGTTATAGTTCCATTTTTACTATCTAATATTTTTGGGATGAGAATACATGCAGTTTTATAAATGTTTTACAAAATATGCACAAGTAATGAAACTACATTCGACGATGGAATTGTTATACCGGATATCCCTGTTTTTGCTTGATAACCTAAGAATTAGTATACACTCTAATTGACGCGAATCCTAAAGATAGATCTATGGGAACTAACGATCCCCATTATGAGAGTTTGAATGTTTTAGTACTTCGATTTTGTACAAATGTGTTAATCATGTATATTGGGGATATTCTATATGCATTTTGTTAATTTCGGTTACCAGGCAACTCATCATATGTGTTAATCCTGTATATTGAGGATATTCTATATGCATTTTGTTAATGTCGGTTACCAGGCAACTCATCATATGAATGATTTTTATACAGACGTGTTAATCCTGTATGTTTATGAAAGAAATCTTGTGGCCTATTATTACGATTTATTACATAGGTTAAACCTATAACTCACCAACATTTTTGTTGACGTTTTAAGCACTTTTATTCTCAGGTGATTATTAAAAAGCTTCCACTGTTGCATGTTATTTAAAGACAAGATTTGGAGTCAGCATGCTTGTATTATATTGTTTAAACTGCATTCGGAAACATCTTTTTGTAACATATTGTTAACCATCATGTAATGGTTGTGTGAAAAACTTTGTATTATTAGATTATCATTGATTGATAATCTATTTTATGTTAATTAAACCTTTATAGATGAAATAAAGGTTATTATGATTTGTTTTTATAACGAATGCAGGTTTTGAAAAACGTCTCATATAGAGGTCAAAACCTCGCAATGAAACCAATTAATATGAAACGTTTATAATCGATATGAACGGGGCATTTCAAAAGGGGGATGATTCTCACACACACTTTTTTGATCCTCACACACCAATTGAGGATTATTAGAAGAGTAAAAGGTTAAAATAGGTGTGTGAGGATCAAAAAAGTGTGTGTGAGAATCATCCCCCATTTCAAAAACCTTCTACCTTTTACCCTTTTTACCTAACTATACACATGAGTGGAATGGTAAAGTTCACTTACTCAAACACAATATGATGAAGAACAAAAATCAAATATTAGAATTTAACATTTTCAAAATCATACTGAAGAAAATACCCGTCAATAAATAAATCCCCAAGACATAGCATATTACTTAACAAATTGTCCAAATTAACTCTTTCAACTCCTTGAATGGGTTTTAGAAAAACTATACCAATCCCACCAAGACATTTACTATTCAATAACTGAAGCAAAGTTGAATCAGGGCAATCCATGACCAATAACTTATATAAACTTGGAGACTTGATCTTGAAATTGTAAACGTTGGTGCATGAAACCATGTGCAACTTCTTAAGCTGTGGTAAGTTGATGACATTTCCATGCAAGTTAGCCCCAAATTCAATATACCTGAGCGAGAGATTTTCGAGATATTGAAATCCTTGGAAATTGAGTGGTGGCTTAATGATACGGTTTTCAAGTTCTAGCTTTCTCAATTCTAGAAAACGAAAAAAATAACATGGAAGTTGATAAGGTTGGTTTGAATTTGTAAGGACGAGTTCCCTAATAACACCGTCTCTTGACAAGGATGAAATCCACTGATCAACTTCTTGAAAGCTATCATCAAGAACCATGTTTGGTATGTGAAGATGTAACTTTAAGAGAGGACCCTTGAGAAAGTAAAAGATTTGGTTTGTGATCCTAACAAACCCATTATGACCAAAAGCTCCATTTTTGGCAAACTTTTCTAAAATGGAGTCAATCAAATTCTCAGGCAAGTAACTGATTTTATCCACTTCAGTATTGTTATCTGTCATTAAATTCAAGAAATGAAAGATGTATAGCTAGTGACATATGCTTAACAAACTAATTTTTGCATCATGCCAAAATAAGAAAACGTAGCCTTATAGGCACTAGAAAGAACAATATACTAACTAAAGTGTGTGCCAAATAAAGGTCTTGTTTTTTATTAAACCCAAGTGTTAGACCCTGATTCCAAGCAGACACTCAGAAAATAAGGCTATATTTTACACTAAGTCAATCCTTTCATAGTTGCTGCTTCACTTTTTAGGGCTTCTAATAAATCTCTAAATATAATTTCGGTTACTTGGATATGATTCAAATATATCGCCAACTAGGTTATAACTATGATAATTACATCAAGCTGCTAAACCAGGACCTAAGAATCAACAGAAATCGCCAACTAGGTTATAACAATGATAATTACATCAAGCTACTAAACCAGGACCTACGAATCAACTGGAATGAAGTATTGTAGAATTAAAAAACATAAGATAAAAAGTCGACTAGATAGATATTACAACAGAAATCAAGTTTTTTCAAACATAAGTAAAATTATATGGGTGAATCAAACTAAATCATGAGGTAGAAATTAACTTACCGATATTCAGAATTACAGATGAATCCATCGGAATCGGAGTACTGATAACTGATTAGAGTTTAGCGTCCAAATTGCAGCGCCATTCGTTTTAAGATTTTCGTAGTTAAACGTTTTTAGGGTTTATAGGTGACCGTAGTTTATAATAAGTTAAAGTAAACATCCTTAACTTTTGTTTTGTGTATGCTCTCCAAAACCCAAAATACTCATTTACAGAATTGGTCCCTGTTCAATTTTACTAAAATACTCACAATTTAATTAATTAACTAAATTAAATTAATTGATTTGTTTTAATGGCGATATCGACATCGAATGCTCTCAATTATTATTCATATTGCGTTAGGAGGAAACCCAATTCGCGATGATGTTGACAGTCCTATCGAAGGTTGGGAAAACCCCCCAGAGACATTTTCAAATCGCATTGACGTTGGCATACCATCAAAGGTTGAAAACTCCCTGCTTGGAGTGAGAATCGAACCTGGATTGGTAGTACCTAAGTTGAATCTCGCCCTCATATCACTCAAGCTAACTGATTAATAATTTGTTTCTCTTGAAATCGAGGAAGATTCCACATACCAATATGCTTAACAACAACAACAAAACTTAATCACACAAAAGTGAAGTACGAGGGAGGTAAGATGTAGAAATCATTCTCCTATCCTAGAAAGAGAAGTCATTTCTCCACCCAGAATGAAAACACCCCAAGAGTAGAGAAAGTCTTCCTTCTCAATGTTCTATGGATAGAGAGATTGCTTTCAAAAGAACATCCGACCTATAAGTAGGTAAAAAATCATGAGTCGCCATGAAAATGGTAAAATCAATTTCCATGAGTTTTAAAATATGTCTGAAATTCAATTTAGACTCTAAGCGGCAGTCAAGTCATAAATAAATAGACGCTTGCTGTTGACTCGATTAATAGAGCCATGATACCAATATGCTTAAATGTGGTGAAATTCTTAAAATGATGTAAGCCTGTCATTTGGTGCTCGCACTATCTAAGACTGTTAATACAACAATTAAAAGTAACTAATTGGTGAGCGGTTGGAACCTAGATGACATTGACGTCAACAATTTCTCTCCACAGTTACTGTAAATATCGAGATCCTACTGTCGGTATGATGAGATTAATGGACGACAACGTGTGTGACCATATAAGGAGATACAATATCAATGTTTTCATATTTTGTTTGTTGAGGATGATCTATTTGTCTGAAACTTCAGTTTCTTTACACTTTACACTGTCTATATCCAAAAAAAAATCAAATTTGTTTATGCATAACCATAATCAAGATATGCATACATATATTATTCACTAAAAAATCAATGTAAGGACCAATGTGATATAATTTGTTACTTGAAAGTCAATTCATCTTCAAGCAATTTATGTGAATACTTGTCTCTAGTTAAGTGGCTGCCTTAGCGAATTTGGTAATGTTAATATTGTTGTTCTTTTGCTAAGTATTTCTTTTAGTTTGCAAGTGTATAAGGAGTCGATCGGTTCACCACTAGTGTTCAACCACAGTCGGGTGGCATTTGTCTCATGCCGACATTCTCTGTGACATTCATATTGTGTTCTTTTTTTTTCTTTTCTCTTTTGTTTTATTTTCATGACTGATTTTTTAATGTACATTTGAGATAATTTTTTGTTATGTATTTTTTTTTCCACCCATATAATACAATACATCCTAACAAATGAAAACTCGTTAAAATATTCATTCTTATTAATATATAAATAAACAATTAAAAAAAGTCGTTTTCTTTGATGGAGAAAGTTAAATAAAAACGTTGTGTACCATTGTCATGTTCATTTGTTTCAAGTTTTGATTTGGTATTCTATAAAAAGAATAACACCCCAACAAGAGCTTGCCGATTTGTTTTCATTTTCTGTGTAAAAACCCCTTAAGATTGTCGTAATCTACTGTTTCTGATTTTAGTGATGCCACGTGTTGTTAGGTTGTACACAAAGACAGAGAACTTCTCCTCACCACCCACAAAATGCAATTGTCTCTCTTTCTCTAAATGTAAACCCAGCAACAATCTCTCTCTCTTCAAAATAAGCACCACTAATATTTCTCAAGATCGGTTACGTCTTCATGCGTGCGTATAAGGCGACGCCACTACAACCATTGAATTCGTGACAATTTGTAGTACAATACGCTACAAATTTTATGTATTATCGGAAGATTCCTCGAACTCGCCGAAAACATCTCCGGCAACTACAATGGCAGTGAAGACGGCGGCTTGAATAGGTTTTATAACAGACCACACCTACCAGCACTTCATCACTCATCATTCTTTCATCTAGATTAATCACTATCA
This sequence comes from Rutidosis leptorrhynchoides, assembly GCF_046630445.1. Taxonomy (NCBI): domain Eukaryota; kingdom Viridiplantae; phylum Streptophyta; class Magnoliopsida; order Asterales; family Asteraceae; genus Rutidosis; species Rutidosis leptorrhynchoides. The sequence goes on from NC_092343.1 coordinate 168,494,748, forward strand.
TCACCAACCGTCAAATTTTAGGGTTTCATTACCTTTCTTTTTCCCACGGTTAATCATCTGATATGGGAATCTCTTCTTCTATGGTCTAATCATCCGTGACCACTTTTATCAACTCATCAAAATCTTCATCAACATTGAAGTTTTCACTTTCACCTAGTGGGGCAAACTCTGAGGTATCACTCTCAAGTAGCTCCTGCAATTCATCTTCAATACAAAGATCTATAACATCAATTTTAAAACAAGAGTCATCGGTAGAATTGGGTCGTTTCATGGACTTGTCAATGTGACAAATGACTCTATCGTTTCCCACACCTAGACTTGATTGTTCTTTTTAGACATTAATGATAACATCTGCGGTGTTAAGAAAAGGACGTCCTAAAATTATAGGAACTTTTGTGTCCTCTTGCATTTCCAGAATAACAAAGTCGACGGGAAAGACAAGTGAGTCAACTTTCACTAAGATATCCTCGGCTATACCTATGGGAGTATCAAATGATTGGTTTGCTAATCGAATACCCATCCGGGTTGGTTTCAAGTCTCCTAGGTCAAGTTTTAAATACAATGAGTAAGGCATTAGGTTAACACTTGCACCTAGATCGGCTAGTGCAACGTACACTACCGAATCACCCGTCATACATGGTATGATAAAACTACTCGGGTCTCCCAATTTTGGAGGTACATTTTGCTTTTTCAAGATAGCCGAACATTCCTCATGGAGGAATGTCACAGAAACTTCATGGTATTTACCCTTCGAGGATATAAGATCATTCAAAAACTTTCCATAATGGGGCATACCCCTAAGAACCTCCGCGAGTGGCATGTTAATGCTAATTTGCTTGATCATATCCGCAAATTTCTTATATTGGCTCACGAGCTTGTCCTTCTTCAATGCTTTCGAGTATGGAATAGGTGCCTTGTACACCTTCATTGGCGGTTCCTCACTTTTCTTTGATATGATCTCCGGTGGATCATCTTTCTCTTGTTCTTTTTCCACATGCTCATCTACATCAACGGGTACCTGCAAAACAGAAGGAGACAAAGGAACTTCCGGGGACTTACGAGTCTCTGGGTTAATAGTTAAACCACTTCTAGTAGTTATAGCATTTACATGTTCATTCCTTGTTTGACCGTTGTTAGGATTCACTTGAGTATTTGAGGGGAGAGCGCCTGGTGGCCTCTCTGCTAATAACTGTGAGATTCTCTCAACATCTCTTTCTAAATTCTGAATTGTCGCTTGTTGATTTCGAATTTGCTGATTTTAAAGTTCTGCAGTTTGCTCGTGTTTAACCATAAACCCTCTCAAAAGATCTTCTAAACCGGATTTCTTCTCGAGTTGTGGTTGTATAGGTGCTTGTGGTTGTGGTTGTAGTTGATTTTGTTGGAAGTTATTTTGGTAATTTCATTGAGGTTGATTTCGGTTGTTTGGGTGATAGTAGCCCGGTGGTGCATTTCTTTAATTTTGATTTGAGAAATTCCTGTTATTTTGGTAACCCGAATTTCCTCCTTGGTAATTATTATTATTGGACCTCGAAGCTCCTCCTCTTTGATAACTGTTGATAGGAGGATGTTCTCGATTCATTGCTTCAACCGCCAAAAAATCATCAAAATTCATTTCACCCTTTCGTAAATAACCTAAGAAATTAGCTTGTTCTTCCATTGTTGTTTGATCACAATCCTTAGTAAGGTGAAGTCCATGGCATAATTCACACCCCGCCCTGATAGCATGCATTTCCTTAGTCATTTTCTCCATTTGTCTCTTCACGGATTCTAATTGAACTTTCACCGATGCAAGTTCATCACTAGATTTGACACTAGCAATGGTTGATGATCTAGATAACTCCATATCTTGATGTCAATCATGAGAATATGCTGCTGTATCGGCAATGATGGTATGAGCTTCATCGGGTGTCTTCTTCATAATTGAACCTCATGCTGCAACATCAATATCTTTGCGAGTAGCTACATTAATACCTTTATAGAATATCTGGTCCTTTTGGAATGTGTTCAACCTGTGTTAAGGACACACTCTAAGCATCTTATTGAATCGGGTCCAAGCTTCATAAAGAGTTTTATTAGGCTTTTGCCTAAAGTAATTGATCTCGCTTTGTAACTTTGCTGCTTTTGAGGCAGAGAAGAAATTTGACAAAAACTTATCCATCATTTCATTCCAATCTGTGATTTCACCTTCAGGTAACGATTCTAACCAATCTCTTGCATCATATTTTAATGACCATGGAAAGATTATCAAACATGCTACATCATCGGTGACATCTTTGATCATGAATAACCTGCAAATACTTATAAATTTATGAAGATGCTCGTTAGCATCCTCATTCGAAGCCCCACCGAATTGACATGAATTGGTAACCATGTGGAGAAAATGTTCCTTGATTTCAAAACCGTCAGCCACATTGGGTTGAATAATTGCATGACCTTGACCTGTTCTTGTTGCCTTCATCAATACATCCATCGTTTGATTTGGAGTAGCCATCTCTTCCTCTTCTATAATTGGCTATATAATCGGTTGAATGACTGGTTCAGATTTAGAATCCAATAAAAGTGATTCTAAACCCTCAATAAGAGACTCCACTTCTTGTGTTCTCAAACGTTCTTGAATTTCTCTTTCAGGTTCAGGATATGGAGGAGTTAATTCAGATTTGGAAGAACGTAGATTCATGCATTAATACCTATTCTGCAATCACAACACCACAAACAAACCAATTGCAAAAACACAAGCTTACAATAAAAAGTAACTTTTCTAGGAATTGAATTGCTACAAAAGGATCGAAAAATTCAAAGTCTATAAGTTCTTTTTGAAATGTCCCGTTCATATTGATTATAAACGTTCCATATTAATTGATTTCGTCACGAGGTTTTGACCTCTATATGAGACGTTTTTCAAAGACTGCATTCATTTTTAAAATAACCATAACCTTTATTTTATCGATAAAGGTTTAAAAAGCATTACGTAGATTATCAAATAAAGATAATCTAAAATATACCGTTTACACACGACCATTACATAATGGTTTACAATAAGAATATATTACATCAAAAATAAGTTTCTTGAATGCAGTTTTTACACAATATCATACAAGCATGGACTCCAAATCTTGTCCTTATTTTAGTATGCAACAGCGGAAGCTCTTAATAATCACCTGAGAATAAACATGCTTAAAACGTCAACAAAAATGTTGGTGAGTTATAGGTTTAACCTATATATTATCAAATCATAATAATAGACCACAAGATTTCATATTTCAATATACATCCCATACATAGAGATAAAAATCATTCATATGGTGAACACCTGGTAACCGACATTAACAAGATGCATATAAGAATATCCCCTATCATTTCGGGAAATCCTTCGGACATGATAAAAACGAATTCGAAGTACTAAAGCATTCGGTACTTTGGATGGGGTTCGTTAGGCCCAATAGATCTATCTTTAGGATTCGCGTCAATTAGTAGATCGGTTTACTAATTCTTAGGCTACCAAGCAAAAGGGGCATATTCGGCTTCGATCATTCACCCATATAATGTAGTTTCATTTACTTGTGTCTATTTCATAAAACATTTATAAAACTGCATGTATTCTCATCCCAAAATATTAGATTTTAAAAGTGGGACTATAACTCACTTTCACAGATTTTTACTTCGTCGGGAGTAAGACTTGGCCACTGGTCAATTCACGAACCTATAATATATATATATATATATATATATATATATATATATATATATATATATATATATATATATATATCAAAGTATGTTCAAAATATATTTACAACATTTTTAATATATTTTGATGTTTTAAGTTTATTAAGTCAGCTGTCCTAATTAGTAACCTACAACTAGTTGTCCATAGTTAGATGTACAGAAATAAATTGATATATATTATCTTGAATCAATCCACAACCCAGTGTATACACGTCTCAGGCTAGATCACAACTCAAAGTATATATATATTTTAGAATCAACCTCAACCCTGTATAGCTAACTCCAACATTACTGCATATAGAGTGTCTATGGTTGTTCCAAATAATATATATACATGGGTCGATATGATATGTCAAAATATTTGCATACGTGTCTATGGTATCCCAAGATTACATAATATATTAGAATACATGTATAATACAATATAAGTTAGCTAGGATATGATTAATATAGATTTATTACCAATTTTCACGTAGCTACAACAAGAAAAATTATCCAATCTTGTTTTACCCATAACTTCTTCGTTTTAAATCCGTTTTGAGTGAATCAAATTGCTATGGTTTCATATTGAACTCTATTTTATGAATCTAAACATAAAAAGTATAGGTTTATAGACAGAAATATAAGTTACAAGTCATTTTTGTAAAGGTAGTCATTTCAGTCGAAAGAACGACGTCTAGATGACCATTTTGGAAAACATACTTCCACTTTGAGTTTAACCATGATTTTTGGATATAGTTTCATGTTCATAAGACAAATCATTTTCCCAGAAGAACAACTTTTAAATCAAAGTTTATCATAGTTTTTAATTAACTAACCCAAAACAGCCCGCGGTGTTACTACGACGGCGTATATCCAGTTTTACGGTGTTTTTGGTGTTTTCCGGTTTTAAATCATTAAGTTAGGATATCATATAGATATAGAACATGTGTTTAGTTGATTTTAAAAGTCAAGTTAGAATGATTAACTTTTGTTTGCGAACAAGTTTAGAATTAACTAAACTATGTTCTAGTGATTACATGTTCAAATCTTCGAATAAGATAGTTTTATATGTATGAATCGAATGATGTTATGAACATCATTACTACCTCAAGTTTAGTAGGTAAACCTACTGGAAGTGACAAGAAATGATCTAGCTTCAAAGGATCTTGGATGGCTTGAAAGTTCTTGAAGTAGAATCATGACACGAAAACAAGTTCAAGTAAGATTATCACTCGAATTAAGATAGTTATAGTTATAGGAATTGAATCAAAGTTTATATATGATTATTACCTTGATTTAGAATGATATCTTACTGTAAAGAACAAGGATTTCTTGAGGTTGGATGATCACTTTACAAGATTGGAAGTGAGCTAGTAAACTTGGAAGTATTCTTGATTTTTATGAAACTAGAACTTGTAGAATTTATGAAGAACACTTAGAACTTGAAGATGGAACTTGAGAGAGATCAATTAGATGAAGAAAATTGAAGAATGAAAGTGTTTGTAGGTGTTTTTGGTCGTTAGTATATGGATTAGATATAAAGGATATGTAATTTTCTTTTCATGTAAATAAGTCATGAATGATTACTAATATTTTTGTAATTTTATGAGATATTTCATGCTAGTTTCCAAATGATGGTTCCCACATGTGTTAGGTGACTCACATGGACTGCTAAGAGCTGATAATTGTAGTGTATATACCAATAGTACATACATTTAGAAGCGGTGTATTGTACGAGTACGAATACGGGTGCATACGAGTAGAATTGTTGATGAAACTGAACGAGGATGTAATTGTAAGCATTTTTGTTAAGTAGAAGTATTTTGATAAGTGTCTTGAAGTCTTTCAAAAGTGTATGAATACATATTAAAACACTACATGTATATACATTTTAACTGAGTCGTTAAGTCATCGTTAGTCGTTACATGTAAATGTTGTTTTGAAACCTTTAGGTTAACGATCTTGTTAAATTTTGTTAACCCATTGTTTATTATATATAAAGAGATGTTAAATTATTACATTATCATGATATTATGATATATTAATATATCTTATTATGATATATATACAGTTAAATGTTGTTACAACGATAATCCTTACATATATGTCGCGTTTCGAAATCATTAAGTTAGTAGTCTTGTTTTTACATATGTAGTTCATTGTTAATACACTTAATGACATGTTTACTTATCATTTAACATGATTAAACATAGTGTGTCAATATCTTAATATGATTCATATGTATTTAGTAAGATGTTGTTTTAACGATAATCGTTATATATATCGTTTCGAGTTTCTTAATTCAATAAACTCAATTTTATGTATATAACTCAATGTTAAAATACCTAATGAGATACTTACTTATCATAATATCATGTTAACTATATATATAATCATATATATGTCATCATATAGTTTTTATAAGTTTTAACATTCGTGAATCACTGGTCAAATTGGGTGGTCAATTGTCTATATGAAACCTATTTCAATTAATCAAGTCTTAACAAGTTTGATTGCTTAACATGTTGGAAACACTTAATCATGTAAATAACAATTTCATTTAATATATATAAACATGGAAAAGTTCGGGTCACTACAGTACCTACCCGTTAAATAAATTTCGTCCCGAAATTTTGAGCAGTTGGAGGTGTTGACGTATCTTCTAGAAATAGGTGCGGGTATTTCTTTTTCATCTGATCTTCTTGTTTCCAAGTGAACTCAGGTCCTCTACGATCATTCCATCGAACCTTAACAATTGGTATCTTGTTTTGCTTAAGTCTTTTAACCCCACGATCCATTATTTCGACGGGTTCTTCGATGAATTGAAGTTTTTCGTTGATTTGGATTTTGTCTAACGGAATAGTGAGTTCTTCTTTAGCAAAACATTTCTTCAAATTCAAGACGTGGAAAGTGTTATGTACAGCCGCGAGTTGTTGAGGTAACTCAAGTCAGTAAGCTACTGGTCCGACAAGATCAATAATCTTGAATGGTCCAATATACCTTGGATTTAATTTCCCTCGCTTACCAAATCGAACAACGCCTTTCCAAGGTGCAACCTTAAGCATGACCATCTCTCCAATTTCAAATTCTATATCTTTTCTTTTAATGTCGGCGTAGCTCTTTTGTCGACTTTGGGCGGTTTTCAACCGTAGTTGAATTTGGATTATCTTCTCGGTAGTTTCTTGTATTATCTCCGGACCCGTAATCTGTCTATCCCCCACTTCACTTCAACAAATCGGAGACCTGCACTTTCTACCATAAAGTGCTTCAAATGGCGCCATCTCAATGCTTGAATGGTAGTTGTTGTTGTAGGAAAATTCTGCTAACGATAGATGTCGATCCCAACTGTTTCTAAAATCAATAACACATGCTCGTAGCATGTCTTCAAGCGTTTGTATCGTCCTTTAGCTCTGCCCATCAGTTTGTGGATGATAGGCAGTACTCATGTCTAGACGAGTTCCTAATGCTTGCTGTAATGTCTGCCAGAATCTTGAAATAACTCTGCCATCCCTATCAGAGATAATAGAGATTGGTATTCCATGTCTGGAGATGACTTCCTTCAAATACAGTCGTGAAAACTTTTCCATCTTGTCATCTTCTCTTATTGACAGAAAGTGTGCTGATTTGGTGAGACGATCAACTATTACACAAATAGTATCAAAACCACTTGCAGTTCTTGGCAATTTAATGATGAAATCCATGGTAATGTTTTCCCATTTCCATTCCGGGATTTCGGGTTGTTGAAGTAGACCTGATGGTTTCTGATGCTTAGCTTTGACCTTAGAACACGTCAAACATTCTCCTACGTATTTAGCAACATCGGCTTTCATACCCGGCCACCAAAAATGTTTCTTGAGATCCTTGTACATCTTCCCTGTTCCAGGATGTATTGAATATCTGGTTTTATGAGCTTCTCTAAGTACCATTTCTCTCATATCTCCAAATTTTGGTACCCAAATTCTTTCAGCCCTATACCGGGTTCCGTCTTCCCGAATATTAAGATGTTTCTCCGATCCTTTAGGTATTTCATCCTTTAAATTTTCCACTTTTAAAACTCCTTGTTGGGCCTCCTTTATTTGAGTAGTAAGGTTAGTGTGAATCATTATATTCATAGCTTTTACTCGAATGGGTTCTCTGTCCTTTCTGCTCAAGGCGTCGACTACCACATTTGCTTTCCCCAGGTGATAACGAATCTCAAAGTCGTAATCATTTAACAATTCAATCCATCTGCGCTGCCTCATGTTCAGTTGTTTCTGATTAAATATGTGTTGAAGACTTTTGTGGTCGGTATATATAATACTTTTGACCCCATATAAGTAGTGCCTCCAAGTCTTTAATGCAAAAACAACCGTGCCTAATTCTAAATCATGCGTCGTATAATTCTGCTCGTGAATCTTCAATTGTCTAGACGCATAAGCAATTACTTTCATTCGTTGTATTAATACACAACCGAGACCTTGCTTTGAGGCGTCAAAATATATCACAAAATCATCATTCCCTTCAGGTAATGACAATATAGGTGCCATAGTTAACTTTTTCTTCAACAATTGAAATGCTTTCTCTTGTTCATCTTTCCATTCAAATTTCTTCTCTTTATGCGTTAATGCAGTCAAGGGTTTTGCTATTTTGGAAAAATCTTTGATGAATCTCCTGTAATAACCAGCTAGCCCTAAAAATTGGCGTATGTGTTTCGGAGTTTTCGGGGTTTCCCACTTTTCAACGGTTTCAATCTTTGCTGGATCCACCTGAATACCTTCTTTATTCACTATGTGACCGAGGAATTGAACTTCTTCCAACCAAAATGCACACTTTGAAAACTTAGCGTACAGTTTTTCTTTTCTCAGCAACTCTAGCACTTTTCTCAAATGTTCTTCGTGCTCTTGATCATTCTTCGAGTAAATAAGTATGTCATCGATGAAAACAATGACAAACTTGTCAAGATATGGCCCACACACTCGGTTCATGAGGTCCACGAACACAGCTGATGCGTTAGTCAATCCAAACGGCATAACCATAAACTTGTAATGACCGTAACACGTCCTAAAAGCAGTCTTCGGAATGTCATCCTCTTTCACCCACATTTGGTGATATCCAGAATGTAAATCGATCTTCGAATAAACTGACGAGCCTTGTAGTTGATCAAATAAGTCGTCGATTCTAGGTAATGGGTAACGGTTCTTGATGGTAAGTTTGTTCAACTCTCGGTAGTCGATACACAACCTGAATGTACCATCTTTCTTCTTGACAAACAGAACAGGAGCTCCCCATGGTGATGTACCTGGTCGAATGAAACCACGCTCTAAAAGTTCTTGTAACTGACTTTGTAATTCTTTCATTTCGCTGGGTGCGAGTCTGTATGGAGCACGAGCTATTGGTGCAGCTCCTGGTACAAGGTCTATTTGAAATTCAACGGATCGATGTGGGGGTAATCCCGGTAATTCTTTCGGAAATACATCGGGAAATTCTTTTGCGACGGGAACATCACTGATGTTCTTTTCTTCAGGTTTAACTTCCTCAATGTGTGCTAGAATGGCGTAACAACTTTTTCTTATTAGTTTTTGCCCTACAAACTACTAATAAGATTTAATTTCGCTTTGTTCTTTTTTTCGTACACCATTAAGGGTTTTCCTTTTTCTCGTATAATGCGAATTGCATTTTTGTAACAAACGATCTCTGCTTTCACTTCTTTCAACCAGTCCATACCGATTATCACATCAAAACTCCCTAACTCTACTGGTATCAAGTCAATCTTAAATGTTTCACTAACCAGTTTAATTTCTCGATTCCGACATATATTATCTGCTGTAATTAATTTACCGTTTACTAATTCGAGTAAAAATTTATTATCCAAGGGCGTCGGTGAACAACTTAGTTTAGCACAAAAATCTCTACTCATATAGCTTCTATCCGCACCCGAATCAAATAAAACATAAGCAGATTTATTGTCAATGAGAAATGTACCCGTAACAAGCTCCGGGTCTTCCTGCGCTTCTGCCGTATTAATATTGAAAACTCTTCCGCGGCCCTGCCCATTAGTATTCCTGTAAGACCCGTTTATTTGTAGTGTACATAAGTGTAGTTAATGTACTTGAAGTGGGGTTTTGGTTGTACATATTAAAAAGAATGCAGAAAACTGGTCTGGGCGTTTGGCGCGCCGCGCGGCCATTTGGCTCGCCGCGCCATTGTTCTGTGACAGATTCCTTTTTAATTAGATATTTTGAGGGCAAATTGGTAAAATCACAAGGAATCCGACTTTAAGGCTTGGGATCAGTTGTTGGAGTCTCATTTACTCCATTTCCACCCACTTAATCATCTTCCATTAAATCCTAGAGAGAGAGGAGGTTCTAGAGTGAGAAAGCTCCATTAAAGGAAGAAGGAGGTTGAATCGGGTCTTAGTGCGAGTTTCAAAGTTGTTCATCTTTCCTCTAGCTACGTTTTGGTGGTAGTGGTATGCTCTAATCTTGATTTCTTGATTTTAATTTGATTATGGGTTAGGGTTTGGGGTAAGTGATGAACCTAAAACCCATTTGTTAGTAAATTGGGTGTTTTGGGTGAATTTGGGTCATGTAGACCCAAAGATGACTAACTAGGGTTTTCAAAGTATTAAACTATGTTTATGAGCCTAAATTGGTTAGTTAAAGTACTAGCACACTTATATATATGTAAATGGGTGTTAAGTGGATTAGTGGGTGACCCGAAATGGGTGTATTGACTTTAAATGGTCAAATGGGTCATGATGGACCTAAGTGGGTAAATGTATGTGTTTGATGCATAAACTTTGTATTGGAAAGTGTCTTAGGACCTAACTTGGATAATGATTAGGGTTTTAGGGATGTTAACCCAAATATTAGGGTTAGGGTTGCAAATGGGTCAAAATTGCACCATGGGGCGAGATAACCCTAGAATGGAGTTTTAGTGGGTTGACCAACTTGAGTTTGTGATTGATATTATGTATAATGTAATAAGTACGTTACATTGAAGGTTCTCGGACTTGATTATCTTTCACAAGGGAATTTGAGGTGAGTGGAGTAATTATACGTATGTGTATATGACGCGTTTTTTGTGGGTGTTATGGTATGAACCATCGAGCCGGTAGTGCCATAACATGTGTGCGATAAGATGTGAACCACGAGCCGGTAGCATCGAGTGTGAACCACGAGCTAGTAGCACTATAAAAATAGATGTGAACCACGAGCCGGTAGCATCGAGTGTGAACCACGAGCCGGTAGCACTATAAAATGAGGCATGAACCACGAGCCGGTAGCGTCGAAGTGTGAACCACGAGCCGGTAGCACTATAAAAGAGTATGACTCAAATACGTATGGTGTGAACCACGAGCCGGTAGCACCATAGCGTTATGGTTAACCATATTGAGATTGTCGATTATTTAGCATATTGTTTATATATATATATATACACATTGTTTTGAGTATATGCTAATGCGGTTTTGTGTTAATGTACGACTTGTTAAGTGTTTTGGGTACGATGACATGCTAATTGAGTTACAAGTTCGTATGAGGTATCTGGTGAATGTGATTTCAAATAGATGAGTTATATATATGTATGTGTAATTATTGCATTCACTAAGCTTTACTTACCCTCTCGTTGTTTACCTTTTTATAGGCTCAGGTATGGACAAAGGTAAGGGCGTTTGTTTGGAGTAGAGATCCCGTCGTGTTAGGGGACGCTTTTGGAGATATTAGCTTTTGGAGTTTGACCATGACTTGGGTAGTTTAATCCCAAACACCATGCTCATCGTGTCGTTTGGTACTTAAACTTTTTGATGGTCGAAACTCATATTTTGTATTAAACTCGTAAAACGGCCGATGTGGGCCCCGCTTCGTAAAACTCATTTTTATTAATGGAATATGTTAGTTTTACATATTTGAATATGTTGTTAAAAGCGTTTTGTCTAATTATGTCGGGAAGTGGCCAATCTTTTTCGCATTTCAAGACTTTTGGGACAGACCAGAATGGCGCGCCGCGCCATTTGCTGATCAAACAAAAAAAAAAATTTGTGTGATATTTTCCGCGGGTTCGTTTGTGTTTTGGTTTGGGTTGTTACAAGTGGTATCAGAGCATGGTCTAAGGGATTTAGGTGACTTAAGATAGGTGCCTAGACTTAGACTTTTTGTGTGCGCATTATGCGGGACTTGTAGGACTTTGGGACAGATCGGGTTTTGGTTAGTGCATAGGTTTATGTGAACTAATCATGCGCTATTGTTTTGTGTGGTACTTGAAATCGTCAAGCGAGATAGACGTGGTACTAGTGAGTTAATGCGATGTACTCGCGTAACAATGATTAGCTACCATTGTTACGGGTTCAAATCTTGTCAAACAAGCGATGTACGACGATTGTTGAGCAAGATGGGGTAGTGTGGTGCATATGTATATATATAAGTGTTAAGTCCTTTTGTTTTGTTGCTTAATTTACTTCGCTTTATAGAATGAAGATGAGAAATGGACACGACACCAATGACGGAAGTACGAGTGAGGACGTTGAACTCACGGCCAAGGTTGAGGCCATCTTTAAAAGGCTAAAGAAGGATTTTCTTGACGATGTTCGAAAGGTCTTCCAAGAGTCGGTCGATGGACAAGTGACCAAAATGATCAATGAACAAATGAAAGCCGCAATAGAGGAGGCTTTAGAGGCTAGAAACATTTATCCTCGAGGCGAAGGGGGTGAAGGTAATGGTGGGGGTGGAAGGCTAGACTTCCACTACAAAAACTTCAAGGATACTCAACCTTCGATGTTTATTGGGGTGAGGGATCCATTGAAAAGTACTTGTTGGATTTCCGATATCGAGGGAGCGTTCCGTACCGCGGAGTATCCTCCCGAGAAGAAGACGAGGTATGGGTCTAACATGTTGCGCGAAGAAGGAAAGTTGTGGTGGGACGATAAAATCAAATTATATGGTGAAGAGCAATGCAAGTGCTTGACATGGGAGGAGTTTAAGAAGGAATTTTTCCAAGAATGCCGAACTTCTTCCGATCTTGATAAAATCCGGGACGAGTTGCACCATTTGCGACAAGGTTCAATGGACTTGGTTACTCTCAAGTCTATCTTCTTGGCAAAGACTCGTTTTTGTCCGGAGTACGTTGGTGATGATCACAAGTTGATGCTAGATTTCTACCGTACTTTAAGTGATGAGTTGGAGGGTAAGATTAGCCGGGGTATGGCTAAGTCTTTTGAAGATTTATACGAATTGGCTAGGGGTTTTGAGCCGGAGGTTCCAAGAAAAAGCGATTTCACTTTTTCGAAGAGAAAGTTTGAAGGTTCGAGTTATTCGAACTTTTCAAATAAAAAGAACAAGAAAGGCTCCGAGAGCGTTAATAGTGTGAAGAAGGGTGCTTCCGAAGGTTTCGGACCCACGTGTTATAATTGTAATCAAATAGGGCACATCGCCCGTGATTGTACCAAGGCGACGACCAAGCTTACTTGTTTTAATTGTGGTAAAGAGGGACACAAGAGGCCGGAATGTCCCGATTTGAATAATGATCATGTGAAGAAGTTGGAGAGAGCGGCGGGTACGGCTAGGGGTCGCAATTACTTGATGACCAATGATGAGGCCAAGCAATCCAACGAAGTTGTTTCAGGTACTTTTATGGTTAACTCTAATCCGGCAAGGATCCTATTTGATAGCGGTGCAAATTTGTCGTTTGTATCTCCAAAATTTGTGCCTAGACTTAATAGACCGTTAGCTAAGTTAAGTCGTCCGGTAGAAGTCGAAATAGCGGACGGCAAGACGGTGCTAGTGGTGGATGTGTGTAAAAATTGTGATGTCGTTTTTGGTACCGAAAACACTAAGATCGATCTTATCCCGATGACTTTGGGCGATTTCGATATCGTTGTTGGTATGGATTGGCTCGATCATAATAGAGCCGATATTGCATGCCATGAAAATTTTTTCGTGTGAAGGCCCCTAGTGGGGGAGAGTTAATTATTCACGGTGATAAGCGTAGAAGACTTGTGCCGATATGCACTTTTGCACGGGCACGTCGTTTCCTCGATAGTGGTCGCATGGCTTTTCTTGCCCATGTTGTTGATACTCGTGATGAGCCACCACCCATTCGTGAAATTCCGGTGGTTAGTGAATTCGAAGATGTTTTTCCGGACGAGTTACCGGGTGTTCCGGCGGAAAGACAAGTTGAATTTCGCATTGAGTTGGTTCCGGGGGCTACCCCCATTGCTAAAACTCCTTATCGTTTAGCGCCGACGAAAATGCAAGAGTTGTTAAATCAAACCCAAGAGTTGCTTGAGAAGGGTTTTATTTGACCGAGTGCTTCGCCATGGGGCGCTCATGTTTTATTCATAAAGAAGAAGGATGGTAGTATGCGGATGTGCATCGATTACCGGGAGTTAAATAAAGTGACGATCAAGAATCGTTATCCATTACCTCGGATTGACGATTTATTTGACCAACTCCAAGGTGCAACGTATTTCTCTAAAATCGACCTACGATCCGGCTATCACCAAATGCGGGTTCGTGAGGAAGATATCGAGAAAACGGCTTTTCGAACGCGTTATGGGCATTTTGAGTTTGTGGTAATGCCTTTTGGTCTTACGAATGCACCGGCAGCATTCATGGATCTTATGAACCGAGTGTGCTAACCTATGTTGGACAAGTCGGTGATTGTGTTCATTGACGACATACTAGTCTACTCGAAAAGTATGAAAGAACATGAACGTCATTTGCGCGAAGTATTGAAGATGTTACGAAAGGAGAAGTTGTATGCTAAGTTCTCCAAATGTGAATTTTGGCTAAGGGAGGTTCAATTCCTTGGCCATGTTGTGAACAAAGACGGTATTCAAGTAGATCCGGGGAAGATAGAGACGGTGAAGAGTTGGGAACGACCGACTACGCCTACGAAAATCCGAAGTTTTCTCGGATTGGCCGGTTATTATCGTCGGGTTATCCTGAAAGGACCCGTCCTAATCCATTCGGACGAAGTCCATATCGATTATAAACGATTCACAACAGTTGATTACATCGTGAGGTACTTGACCTCTATATGATACATTTTACAAACATTGCATTCGTTTTTGAAAAGACAATCTTTCATTACATCGAAAGTTTACGGCAGGCATACTATTTCATAATATATGTAACTATAATTGACTTTAGATAATCTTGATGAACTCAACGACTCGAATGCAACGTCTTTTGAAATATGTCATGAATGACTTCAAGTAATGTCTCTAATATGAGCAAATGCACAGCGGAAGATTTCTTTCATACCTGAGAATAAACATGCTTTAAAGTGTCAACCAAAAGGTTGGTGAGTTCATTAGTTTAACATAAATAATCATTTCCAACATTTTAATAGACCACAAGATTTCATATTTCAATATACATCCCATACATAGAGATAAAATTCATTCATATGGTGAACACCTGGTAACCGACATTAACAAGATGCATATTTAAGAATATCCCCATCATTCCGGGATCCTCCTTCGGACATGATATAAATTTCGAAGTACTAAAGCATCCGATACTTTGGATGGGGCTTGTTGGGCCCGATAGATCTATCTTTAGGATTCGCGTCAATTAGGGTGTCTGTTCCCTAATTCTTAGATTACCAGACTTAATAAAAAGGGGCATATTCGATTTTGATAATTCAACCATAGAATGTAGTTTCACATACTTGTGTCTATTTCGTAAAACATTTATAAAAGATGCGCATGTATTCTCAGCCCAAAAATATAAAGGGTAAAAAGGCAAATGAAACTCACGCATATAAATATTGTAAAACAGTTAATAAAGCATTTGCATGTATTCTCAGCCCAAAAATGTAATGAGTAAAGAGGGATCAAATGAAACTCACAATACTGTATTTTGTAGTAAAAATACATATGACGACATTGAACAATGCCGGGTTGGCCTTGGATTCACGAACCTATATCATTTGTAATTATATTAAAACAAATAATCGTAATCAAACAAGTGTATATCTATTATTTTATGTATTAAGATTAATGTTCTTATATATATAATTTTATTAATACTTACTTTACATTATGATACTTATTTGATATTTAATTAATGTTACTAGTTAAAACAAAATTTTATGTAGTATTAGTATACTTTATTTAGTAAATATATCTGTATTTATATATATATTTCGTTTGTTTTGTAAAATTTATCAATTGTAGTAATACTAGTTTAAGGATAATAATAATACTGATAATAGTATTTTTAGTAAAAATGGTAATTCTATTAGTAATGATAAAGTAAAAATAATAGTTTTAGCAAAAATAGCATTTTCAATAGTATTGGTAAGTTTAATAATAATTATCATTTTAAATAGAAATTTTTAGTGTTCATAATTAATAATACTAAAATTAATGTAAAAAGGGTATTCCTAATATACCAATATTAATGATAATGATACATAGATCAATAATAATAATAATCATAATAACTAATAATAATAAGGATAGAAATAAATTAAAAGTGTATACCCTTTTCCAAGCTTTTTATAAAAAGAATGCCTCAAGCGGAACTCGAACCCGAGACCTCTCACTCCCTCTTAATGTTCTAAACCATTGCACTGCCTATTCTTTTCTCTAATTATACCGAAACTAATAAATATATTCTGCCCTTAAATCTGTTTCTCATCTTCTCCTCCTTCTTTAACAAACTCAGTCGATCACCCTAAAGCCTGGCCCAATCCTTCGGCCCAACAGCTAAGCAAGTACTAGGCCTAAATTAAAACAAATCACGGCCCAACTCATATACTAGGATCTTGAGGCCCAACAGTAAATCAAGGTCCAAGTCAAATTTGTTTTAGTTTTTAATATATGCCACGTACATAAAAAAATAGCTGGAGGTTTAATTCATGTGGGGCTGTAGGGTTTCGACAAAAGGAGAAACCGAAACTGTATCACTTTTCATCATCGATTTTTAATCAACATCAATTATTATCGACCTCGTTACACTGTTCCAACTTAATCATCGTTATTAACATATTTATCATCTTACATCGCGTAATATTGATAACAGAAACATACGAGCAACATATATAAATCATCATCATCATTTTTGTCAACTATTCATCTCCTTCCCTGGAATCATGCACGTCCACCTCTGTAACCATCATTATTGCTACCATAGCTGAACCAGAAGGTGAAAATCAGAACACGAAAAGAAGAAGAAAATAAAGAGAAAAGAAAAAAAAACATGTTTGCAGCAGCAGTAGCTGCAGTTGTATCGAACTGTAGCATCTGGGTTTTGATTCTAGTATTGTTAATCTAAATTTTAAACAGAAAAATACGAGCAGTAGCACATTGGTGCTCAATAGAAAAATGGTGTTTGTTTGGTTGGGTTTTAAACCTTCGAATAATAACAAGAGAATATGGGCTTCATAGTTCGTTGAGTTGGTTCGAACAAGAGACAGAAGATGGTAGCCATAAACATAAACCGAGTGGTGTGGCTTCTTTGATCTTCAACAATAGTTGCACCCAGGAGTGAGTTGGGTTTGAGTAGGAAACATAATAGAAAACAAAGGTGTTCTCGAATAGTAGTAGTTTACAATGTACATGGTTGAATTTTGATAACCGCAAGTGGGTGTTGTTCACAAAAGGAAAACATAGATGATATTAACAAGTTGTTTGTTTAATGGTGTACTTTGGCCGAAGGTGGCGATGATTAGGGTGATGGTGGCATCGGTGATGATTGGTGTTTAATGATATTCGACTAATTAGAAAACAGAAGATAATAGGCGTAGCAACACTAGTGTTGGTGTGGTGTTCGAAAGAAAATAATGAAGAAGTGGTGATTGATGGTCATGGTAGTGATAGGGTGAAGGTGGGTTGTGGCTTCATTTGCCAAGAAGAAACAAAAAAAAAATGGATTTGTGTTATATGTATATGTATAATATATATAGAACAAGATGATGGTGTTTTGTGTTGGAGTTTAAGTTGAATTGGATGGTGATGGATATTATCACATATCATATATAGAGAGATGGATGGATATAGTACGTATGTATATGTTTTATATATATAATATAGGATAGTGGGTTTGTGGTTGATTGGTCTATGAGGGTAAACAAGAAAAGGAAATGAAACCAAAAAAGTAACTCAATAATCAAATATGGAATGTGTAGTGAGCTGTAGTTTGACAAAAAAGAGAAAGTAGAGATATAGCAATATCTCTAGTATGCATAAACAAGAAGAAACGGACAAAGTACCTCTGACACATTTGACATTTCAAAACACTTGTGAATGATACTTGTTTTTCTCTTGCCGACAGTTTCAATATGGATGTTATTTCGTACTCCGTTGTTGATCGATTACGGATAAAAGTATTCAGAAAAATTCCATATTTTTAAATTAACTATATTTATTTATTTTGGTCATTATGGTATAAAATTCAGTCATTAATTTAATAAATAAAAATTACATCAACTGTCCCTCTCATTCATGGGTAAAACATAAAAAGTGTTAAAATTTATTAATTGGCTTCTAAATAAATTTTTAATAAGCCTAGACTTTATCTAACTCACTTCCGGATTACCATTTATTTTAAAATCACATAAGTTACTTCTTAACTCATTTACTATTCATTTAATAACAATTTAGTGTTACCATCGTTTACGAAATAAATTCGAAATCACAAAACATATATTTAATATACTTTATTTATATACATAGATTTTAATTATCATAATATCATAATTTTATTTTATTTTATATATTTAGCTTTAGTAACAACAACATATAATATTTCAAATTATACTTCAAATTGTTATATATATATTCATATGTTTAAATATTTATGTATCTATTTACAAATAGTGGTTCGTGAATCGTCGAGAATGGTCGAAGGTCAATTGAATATACGAAACAGTTCAAACTTTTTGAGACTCGACATTACAGACTTTGCTTATCGTATCGAAATCATATAAAGATTAAGTTTAAATTTAGTCAGAAATTCCCGGGTCGTCACAGTACCTACCCTTTAAAGAAATTTCGTCCCGAAATTTGAGTGGGATCATCATGGCTGATAATAAAAATGTTTTCATGACGAATATGAGTTGATAAATAAAGTTTTATCATTATTGACTAATATAGATAAAATGATTCGATCATGTGAAGCGTATGAGTGAAGTTATCACTAAATAGTGAAATGAGAAAGACAAGTTTCATCATATCTTTTGACTAGTCATGGTTGAATTTAGAAAATAAGGTGTGTCTTAGCTTTTGACGTTGTCTTGGTTGAATTCCGAACTTCAAGGGATTTAGAGATAATCTTCGAAATCTAAAAGATTTGATTCTTCGGAATTTATGGAAATTAAGATTTCTATAATTAAATGCGATTATCTGTCTCGATTGCTCTGTCTGATATTCCCATTATAAATTAAACTTTTTCCTTTCCATTATTCTCACCATTCCTATACTTTCCTTCTTGTTTCATACATCCAAAAGATTCTGAAAATGCTTAATCCACTTCTGATCCTTGTCCTCATTCTTACTATCGCAATAATCATTCTCCTTTTCCAACTTCCACCAGAGGAATCTGCCTTCTTCTACTTCGCCCTTGGGATTATAATGTTTTTAATTCTCCCGTGTCTTTATGTTGCGATAAACATTGATATACACTGTTTGTAGTTTATGTGTTGTTATCGGGCTTTATATCTTCCCTTATACTTCAAAGTCCTTGCTCATGTTTTCTATAATCATTGTCATCCCCAGTTAATACTTCCCCCTATTTGATGCGATTTATACTCCAATTTCTATTTCGGAGTTTTGTCTCTTCATTTCTTCTTCTTACGATTGGGCATCTCTTGTAATGGTCCAGAATTCACATATATAAGTTTCAGAATGAACATTGTTAATGTCCTAAGAAAGAAATGGTAATAGCACAATTTGACTTATCAAATTACCAGAATTCAAGGAAAGATAGGACTATCAAGAAAAATATGTTCTTGATATATTTATAAATTAGACAGAACGTAAGAGTCGTGTAACATGGCACATGATGACGTTATGATCTATGAATCATGACGTTCCATTAGAAACTCAGCATGAATTATTGTAATATAATCACGTTGATCAAGTGTCATTATATTATACTAACTCATGCATCAGTTCCCAACACTACTTCAAAACATTCACAATTTAAACTCGAATTTTAAAGAAATTTAGAAACTAAAGTAGTTTCCTTTATAATGTAATATATATAGTACGAAGAGATAAATAATTTCGGACGAGAATATTTATGAAAATATCCTCAGAAATATCGAAGATATTTATGATGATATTTTGGAATTTCTAAGTTCGATGGTTGATGAAGAAAGATTTTCCGCAAGATTTTAACATTAGTACGGAGCTAGATATTCGTTGAAGGTTTCACCGGATCCAGAATTACCTGGTTTCTTTGTATATATGGTATGGTCCTTGTATTTGGCCTTGGCCCCCTTCATGGTTTGCTCAATCTATTTTTTTCAGTACCAAATTTTCTATCGAGCGTTCCTAACACTCCTTTCTTTATCATCAAACTTTTGGCCGTTTAGATCATCTACCATTTTTCTGCTTCCTCTGCATTTTATGCTACGATATCTGAATCATCGGTTATCAATCCGAGGTGGTTTCAGGAGAATTGTGTTTTTAGATGATTAACGCTGATGGTAATATGGTGAAATATAAAAGGTTCTCCAGTAACAATAAAAGAGCATACATATAAATCAAGGTGATAATAAGGTTGTTTCGAACGAAAAGTCGAAGTTGACTTGCTGGAGCTGTGACAAAATTTGCTACTTTGAAAGGAATTACCAAGTTATTTTGGGTAATAATAACACTAAAGGAATTAGTACAGATACGTGTTAAACGTTTACTCAGGTTCCGAGAGTTTTTAAGTGCATAACTATATGCATCAATCTCTTCTTTCGTAGATGAAGTGCGGTTAGTTCATCCTCTCGATTGAGGTGTTTTCAAGAATCATGAAAGGTTTGAACGCAAATTGTAATCGTCAAGATACAAATGAGGTTTAAGATGAAATCAAGTGGCAAACTTGAGGAGATATTTAACTGTAGTAGATGTAATTTATTAACGATATTCAAGTCAAAAGGTGTTTTAATTAATATTTCCTACTCTTTTATTAATTTTTAATTGTCCAAAGATAGTAGTCCAATAGTCCAATAGTTTAACCAAGGCTAGTATATTATAAGGAAATAGTCATAACGGATATAGGAACAGTTAGCTAGGATTTCTTTATTATAGGTTTAAAGTTTTACGTAGTTAATTAATTGGTTACTAATAAATTTTATTTTGTTCATTATTTTCTTCATTATGCCACTTGTCAAATGTTGACTTGAATTCTGATCGGTCAAAATCCGAATATGAAATTGAACTTGGATGAAAATAGTTGTTCTTTGGTGAACGGATACGTATATGTGTGAATTTGAGCAGTATTGTTAATGACTGATGAATCTGAATTGAAGCATGTACAGTGTAACTTATTAATGTGAAATCTAAATGTTCCTCGGGTATTACCTACCCGTTAAAATATTTTCATCATTAACAGTTTGTACGAAAGAATTTTTTAATCACCATCTTTATGAAAATATATATACATATATATTTTCTTCAGATGTAATTATAGATTTAATGAGTCAATATAATATTAGACTCATTTGATTTTCGATTTGAGCAAGAATAAGTAATCCCTAAAACTATTAGGAATCACATATTCTTCGCAGAATATTAATGAAGTTATGGTTCAATACTTCATTGTTAATTGCTGTTGGTACTCCTTGGTATCTATGGTGCGTATGACGTTGATGTTCGTGGGATAGATTGTGAAATCGAGATGTGTGATGCGGATGTTGTGGTTGGCAGTGGTGATGGTACTGTTGATGTTGCTGAAGCTGGTACGTTTTGCACCATATTCTCCACATTGATTACTCGAGCGCGAAGCTTGTTGATTTATTACTCCAGGATGATTTTCGGTCGGAACGAGCGGATGAATAAGGTTCAGAATTGTGGATAGAATATAATCTTGTCGAGTTACCCTGGAAATGAGACTGAAAATGGTGTCTCGAACAGGTTCGCCGGTAACCGCTTCAGGTTCATTGTCAAGAGGTGAATTCGGTTATGGAAAGGATCGCCTTCTTCGTGTCTCCATTGATTAAGTCGACTACGAACTCATCAGATGAATTGTGGATGGATGATTTGTTGGTTCATTCTGGTGAGACTGCTTTCAGAGCTTAGGTGAAATTCCATATCGGAATAGCTGTCGGAATCCGAGGAATTCGAACTGGTTGAGGGATTCATCTCGTACGGTTAAATGAAGTATTTTCGATAAGAAATAGTTTATAGGATATAGATTAGTACCCTACAATACATAATTTATATATGCATATATAATACTAAAATCCCATAAATTGTGGAGGAATCTACAGAAAATGTCAGGCAAAGTCTACAGTAACAGATATGGTAAGATATGAATTAGCAGATATGCTAAGATATGAATTTTTGTCTATACACTATTCATGCAGTCATTGCAGTAAGATGTGTCTAGACTAAGAATGATAAGCAGGTAATTTCCTAAGGATGATAAGCAGATGATTTCTGACACGAAATGATAAGCAAAACTTTTGACATGCAGACACGGTCGAAGTCCAGACTCACTAATGCATCCTAACAACTATCAGTTAGACATACTAATGCAAGACCTGGTTCACTAAGACCACCGCTCTGATACCAACTGAAAGGACCCGTCCTAATCCATTCGGACGAAGTCCATATCGATTATAAACGATTCACAACAGTTAATTACATCGCGAGGTACTTGACCTCTATATGATACATTTTACAAACATTGCATTCGTTTTTGAAAAGACAATCTTTCATTACATCGAAAGTTTACGGCAGGCATACTATTTCATAATATATGTAACTATAATTGACTTTAGATAATCTTGATGAACTCAACGACTCGAATGCAACGTCTTTTGAAATATGTCATGAATGACTTCAAGTAATGTCTCTAATATGAGCAAATGCACAGCGGAAGATTTCTTTCATACCTGAGAATAAACATGCTTTAAAGTGTCAACCAAAAGGTTGGTGAGTTCATTAGTTTAACATAAATAATCATTTCCAACATTTTAATAGACCACAAGATTTCATATTTCAATATACATCCCATACATAGAGATAAAATTCATTCATATGGTGAACACCTGGTAACCGACATTAACAAGATGCATATTTAAGAATATCCCCATCATTCCGGGATCCTCCTTCGGACATGATATAAATTTCGAAGTACTAAAGCATCCGATACTTTGGATGGGGCTTGTTGGGCCCGATAGATCTATCTTTAGGATTCGCGTCAATTAGGGTGTCTGTTCCCTAATTCTTAGATTACCAGACTTAATAAAAAGGGGCATATTCAATTTTGATAATTCAACCATAGAATGTAGTTTCACATACTTGTGTCTATTTCGTAAAACATTTATAAAAGACGCGCATGTATTCTCAGCCCAAAAATATAAAGGGTAAAAAGGCAAATGAAACTCACGCATATAAATATTGTAAAATAGTTAATAAAGCATTTGCATGTATTCTCAGCCCAAAAATGTAATGAGTAAAGTGGGATAAAATGAAACTCACAATACTATATTTTGTAGTAAAAATACATATGACGACATTGAACAATGCCGGGTTGGCCTTGGATTCACGAACCTATATCATTTGTAATTATATTAAAACAAATAATCGTAATCAAACAAGTGTATATCTATTATTTTATGTATTAAGATTAATGTTCTTATATATATAATTTTATTAATACTTACTTTACATTATGATACTTATTTGATATTTAATTAATGTTACTAGTTAAAACAAAATTTTATGTAGTATTAGTATACTTTATTTAGTAAATATATCTATATTTATATATATATTTCGTTTGTTTTGTAAAATTTATCAATTGTAGTAATACTAGTTTAAGGATAATAATAATACTGATAATAGTATTTTTAGTAAAAATGGTAATTCTATTAGTAATGATAAAGTAAAAATAATAGTTTTAGCAAAAATAGCATTTTCAATAGTATTGGTAAGTTTAATAATAATTATCGTTTTAAATAGAAATTTTTAGTGTTCATAATTAATAATACTAAAATTAATGTAAAAAGGGTATTCCTAATATACCAATATTAATGATAATGATACATAGATCAATAATAATAATAATCATAATAACTAATAATAATAAGGATAGAAATAAATTAAAAGTGTATACCCTTTTCCAAGCTTTTTATAAAAAGAATGCCTCAAGCGGAACTCGAACCCGAGACCTCTCACTCCCTCTTAATGTTCTAAACCATTGCACTGCCTATTCTTTTCTCTAATTATACAGAAACTAATAAATATATTCTGCCCTTAAATCTGTTTCTCATCTTCTCCTCCTTCTTTAACAAACTCAGTCGATCACCCTAAAGCCTGGCCCAATCCTTCGGCCCAACAGCTAAGCAAGTACTAGGCCTAAATTAAAACAAATCACGGCCCAACTCATATACTAGGATCTTGCGGCCCAACAGTAAATCAAGGCCCAAGTCAAATTTGTTTTAGTTTTTAATATATGCCACGTACATAAAAAAAATAGCTGGAGGTTTAATTCATGTGGGGCTGTAGGGTTTCGACAAAAGGAGAAACCGAAACTGTATCACTTTTCATCATCGATTTTTAATCAACATCAATTATTATCGACCTCGTTACACTGTTCCAACTTAATCATCGTTATTAACATATTTATCATCTTACATCGCGTAATATTGATAACAGAAACATACGAGCAACATATATAAATCATCATCATCATTTTTGTCAACTATTCATCTCCTTCCCTGGAATCATGCACGTCCACCTCTGTAACCATCATTATTGCTACCATAGCTGAACCAGAAGGTGAAAATCAGAACACGAAAAGAAGAAGAAAATAAAGAGAAAAGAAAAAAAAAACATGTTTGCAGCAGCAGTAGCTGCAGTTGTATCGAACTGTAGCATCTGGGTTTTGATTCTAGTATTGTTAATCTAAATTTTAAACAGAAAAATACGAGCAGTAGCACATTGGTGCTCAATAGAAAAATGGTGTTTGTTTGGTTGGGTTTAAAACCTTCGAATAATAACAAGAGAATATGGGCTTCATAGTTCGTTGAGTTGGTTCGAACAAGAGACAGAAGATGGTAGCCATAAACATAAACCGAGTGGTGTGGCTTCTTTGATCTTCAACAATAGTTGCACCCAGGAGTGAGTTGGGTTTGAGTAGGAAACATAATAGAAAACAAAGGTGTTCTCGAATAGTAGTAGTTTACAATGTACATGGTTGAATTTTGATAACCGCAAGTGGGTGTTGTTCACAAAAGGAAAACATAGATGATATTAACAAGTTGTTTGTTTGATGGTGTACTTTGGCCGAAGGTGGCGATGATTAGGGTGATGGTGGCATCGGTGATGATTGGTGTTTAATGATATTCGACTAATTAGAAAACATAATATAATAGGCGTAGCAACACTAGTGTTGGTGTGGTGTTCGAAAGAAAATAATGAAGAAGTGGTGATTGATGGTCATGGTAGTGATAGGGTGAAGGTGGGTTGTGGCTTCATTTGCCAAGAAGAAACAAAAAAAAATGGATTTGTGTTATATGTATATGTATAATATATATAGAACAAGATGATGGTGTTTTGTGTTGGAGTTTAAGTTGAATTGGATAGTGATGGATATTATCACATATCATATATAGAGAGATGGATGGATATAGTACGTATGTATATGTTTTATATATATAATATAGGATAGTGGGTTTGTGGTTGATTGGTCTATGAGGGTAAACAAGAAAAGGAAATGAAACCAAAAAAATAACTCAATAATCAAATATGGAATGTGTAGTGAGCTGTAGTTTGACAAAAAAGAGAAAGTAGAGATATAGCAATATCTCTAATATGCATAAACAAGAAGAAACGGACAAAGTACCTCTGACACATTTGACATTTCAAAACACTTGTGAATGATACTTGTTTTTCTCTTGCCGACAGTTTCAATATGGATGTTATTTCGTACTCCGTTGTTGATCGATTACGGATAAAAGTATTCAGAAAAATTCCATATTTTTAAATTAACTATATTTATTTATTTTGGTCATTATGGTATAAAATTCAGTCATTAATTTAATAAATAAAAATTACATCAACTGTCCCTCTCATTCATGGATAAAACATAAAAAGTGTTAAAATTTATTAATTGGCTTCTAAATAAATTTTTAATAAGCCTAGACTTTATCTAACTCACTTCCGGATTACCATTTATTTTAAAATCACATAAGTTCCTTCTTAACTCATTTACTATTCATTTAATAACAATTTAGTGTTACCATCGTTTACGAAATAAATTCGAAATCACAAAACATATATTTAATATACTTTATTTATATACATAGATTTTAATTATCATAATATCATAATTTTATTTTATTTTATATATTTAGCTTTAGTAACAACAACATATAATATTTCAAATTATACTTCAAATTGTTATATATATATTCATATGTTTAAATATTTATGTATCTATTTACAAATAGTGGTTCATGAATCGTCGAGAATGGTCGAAGGTCAATTGAATATACGAAACAGTTCAAACTTTTTGAGACTCGACATTACAGACTTTGCTTATCGTATCGAAATCATATAAAGATTAAGTTTAAATTTAGTCAGAAATTCCCGGGTCGTCACATATCCAATACTTTTCTAAGATTGCTTCTTCGTTGACGAAATTGACGAGGAAGAACGCAAGATTTACTTGGGAGGACGAGCAAGAAATTGCTTTTCAATTGCTAAAAGAGAAATTGTGTCAAGCTCCGGTGTTAGTGTTGCCGGAAGGAGTGGAAGACATGACGGTTTATTGTGATGCTTCGTTAAATGGGCTCGGGTGTGTTCTAATGCAAAGAGGTAAAGTCATCGCTTATGCCTCTCGAAAACTAAAGGAACACGAAACGAGATATCCGACTCATGATCTTGAGTTAGCGGCGGTTGTGCATGCGTTGAAAATTTGGCACCATTACTTGTATGGTGTCAAGAGTACCATTTATTCGGATCATAAGAGTTTGAAACACCTCTTCAATCAACGAGATTTGAATTATCGTCAACATAGATGGATGGATGTGGTAAAAGATTATGATTGTGAAATACTTTATCATCCGGGCAAGCCGAATGTGGTCGCGGATGCGTTAAGTCGAAAGAGTCACCACCCGGCGTTACGATTGGGATTGTTACGTATGATTATTACTAACGACTTTCTTGAAAAACCTGGTGTGATTCAAATAGAGGCTTACGTTCACAACAAATATGCGGAACGAATCGTGGGGCAATCGGAGTTCATTACTATGGGCTCGCGTGGTTTGTTGTCTTTTCAAAGAAAAGTGTGGGTGCCTAAGATGGGTGATTATCGACAAGTGCTACTTGATGAAGCACATAAGTCAAAGTATTCCATTCATCCGGGCGAGACAAAAATGTATCTTGATTTAAAGAAAGACTATTGGTGGTCGGGCATGAAACGTGATGTTGTGAAGTATGTTGAGCAATGCGTCACGTGTTTGCAAGTTAAGGCCGAGCACCAAAAGCCGTATGGTAAGTTACAACCGTTAGAAATCCCGAAATGGAAATGGGAACATATTACCATGGATTTCATCACAAAGTTACCTAAGATGGCGAGAACCCAATTTGATTCGATTTAGGTTATAGTTGATCGATTGACGAAAAGTGCCTTATTTCTTCCCATTCAGGAAGCGATATTGTCTGAGACCTTGGCTAAGTTGTTTATCAAGGAAGTTATCTCTCGACACGGAGTTCCTATATCTATTATTTCGGATCGAGATACCCATTTTACATCTCGGTTTAGGGAGAAATTTCATGAAGATATGGGTACGCAATTAAAATTAAGCACGACGTATCATCCTCAAACGGACGGTCAAACCGAACGTACGAATCAAACTTTGGAAGATATGTTACGAGCACGCATTATTGATTTCGGTGGTAGTTGGGATGAGCATTTGCCTTTGGTGGAATTCTCGTACAATAATAGTTATCATAATAGTATCGGGATGCCGCCATATGAGATGCTTTATGGGCGTAAATGTCGAACCCCGATTACTTGGGGTGAAGTGGGACAAAAGGAAATCGGGAGTACCGATTTGGTTTTAGAGACGAATAACAAGATTGATATTATTCGGGATCATTTGAAGAAGGCTCAAGATAGACAAAAGTTGTATGCCGATAAACGTAGACGAACGATCGAATTTCAAGAAGGTGACATGGTGATGCTCAAAGTTTCGCCATGGAAAGGTATCATTCAATTTCGAAAACGGGGAAAGTTAGCTCCTCGGTTTATTGGGCCATTTAAGGTTTTAGCTCGCGTTGGAGAAGTCGTGTATCGTTTGGAATTACCCGAAGAGTTTACGGGGATTCATAATACATTTCATGTTTTCCATCTCCATAAGTGTCTTGCGGATGATTCTTCATGGATGCCATTAGACGAAATTGAGCTAAACAATAAGTTAGAATATGTTGAAGAGCCGATTGTTATACTTGATGAGAAGGTGAAAATGTTGAGAAATAAAGAGGTGAGGACTTTTAAAGTTCAATGGCGTCGTAGTAAAGGTTCCGAGTTTACTTTGGAGCCCGAAGAGTTTGTGTTGGTTTATCTTCCTTCTTGTCATGCGGCGTGGATCGCAAAGACGCGCTCCGATTCAAGTGGAGGAGAGTTGTAAGACCCGTTTATTTGTAGTATACATAAGTGTAGTTAATGTACTTGAAGTGGAGGTTTGGTTGTACATATTAAAAAGAATGCAGAAAACTGGTCTGGGCGTTTGGCGCGCCGCGCGGCCATTTGGCGCGCCGCGCCATTGTTCTGTGACAGATTCCTTTTTAATTAGATATTTTGAGGGCAAATTGGTAAAATCACAAGGAATCCGACTTTAAGGCTTGGGATCAGTTGTTGGAGCCTCATTTACTCCATTTCCACCCACTTAATCATCTTCCATTAAATCCTAGAGAGAGGAGGTTCTAGAGTGAGAAAGCTCCATTAAAGGAAGAAGGAGGTTGAATCGGGTCTTAGTGCGAGTTTCAAAGTTGTTCATCTTTCCTCTAGCTACGTTTTGGTGGTAGTGGTATGCTCTAATCTTGATTTCTTGATTTTAATTTGATTATGGGTTAGAGTTTAGGGTAAGTGATGAACCTAAAACCCATTTGTTAGTAAATTGGGTGTTTTGGGTGAATTTGGGTCATGTAGACCCAAAGATGACTAACTAGGGTTTTCAAAGTATTAAACTATGTTTATGAGCCTAAATTGGTTAGTTAAAGTACTAGCACACTTATATATATGTAAATGGGTGTTAAATGGATTAGTGGGTGACCCGAAATGGGTGTATTGACTTTAAATGGTCAAACGGGTCATGATGGACCTAAGTGGGTAAATGTATGTGTTTGATGCATAAACTTTGTATTGGAAAGTGTCTTAGGACCTAACTTGGATAATGATTAGGGTTTTAGGGATGGTAACCCAAATATTAGGGTTAGGGTTGCAAATGGGTCAAAATTGCACCATGGGGAGAGATAACCCTAGAATGGAGTTTTAGTGGGTTGACCAACTTGAGTTTGTGATTGATATTATTTATAATGTAATAGGTACATTACATTGAAGGTTCTCGAACTTGATTATCTTTCACAAGGGAATTTGAGGTGAGTGGAGTAATACGTATGTGTATATGACGCGTTTATTTGTGGGTGTTATGGTATGAACCATCGAGCCGGTAGTGCCATAACATGTGTGCGATAAGATGTGAACCACGAGCCGGTAGCATCGAGTGTGAACCACGAGCCGGTAGCACTATAAAAATAGATGTGAACCACGAGCCGGTAGCATCGAGTGTGAACCACGAGCCGGTAGCACTATAAAACGAGGCGTGAACCACGAGCCGGTAGCGTCGAAGTGTGAACCACGAGCCGGTAGCACTATAAAAGAGTATGACTCAAATACGTATGGTGTGAACCACGAGCCGGTAGCACCATAGCATTATGGTTAACCATATTGAGATTGTCGATTATTTAGCATATTGTTTATATATATATATATATATATATATATATATATATATATATATATATATATATACATTATTTTGAGTATATGCTAATGCGATTTTGTGTTAATGTATGACTTGTTAAGTATTTTGGGTACGATGACATGCTAATTGAGTTACAAGTTCGTATGAGGTATCTGGTGAATGTGATTGCAAATAGATGAGTTATATATATATATATATATATATATATATATGTATGTGTAATTATTGCATTCACTAATCTTTGCTTACCCTCTCGTTGTTTACCTTTTTATAGGCTCAGGTATGGACAAAGGTAAGGGCGTTTGTTTGGAGTAGAGATCCCGTCGTGTTAGTGGACGCTTTTGGAGATATTAGCTTTTGGAGTTTGACCATGACTTGGGTAGTTTAATCCCAAACACTATGCTCATCGTGTCGTTTGGTACTTAAACTTTTTTATGGTCGAAACTCATATTTTGTATTAAACTCGTAAAACGGCCGATGTGGGCCCCGCTTCGTAAAACTCATTTTTATTAATGGAATGTGTTAGTTTTACATATTTGAATATGTTGTTAAAAGCATTTTGTCTAATTATTTCGAGAAGTGGCCAATCTTTTTCGCATTTCAAGACTTTTGGGACAGACCAGAATGGCGCGCTCAAACAAAAAAAAAAAAATTTGTGTGATATTTTCCGCGGGTTCGTTTGTGTTTTGGTTTGGGTTGTTACAATTCCTCTGATTCGGGCAATTTCTACTAAAGTGGCCCGGTTTTCCACATCCAAAACAAACTATGGCGGTGTTATTGGTTCCGACATTATTTGTCCCTTTAGTTCTGTTATGCATTGGTCCATAGATTTCGCACTTCTTCGCGCTATGATCATTTCTTTTACACCTGTTGCAAAATGTCGTGCAAAACCCCTGGTGATTTTCTTCACACCTATGACATGGTTGTTTTTGGTTTTTGTTGCCGTTGTTGTTATTGAGGTTGTTGTTGGAATTGTTATTATTGTTGAAACAGTTGTTATTGTTGTTGTTGTTGTTGTTGTTGTGGTTGAGATGTTTGTTGTAGTTATTGTTGCGATTGTTGTTGCGGTTGTTGGAATAGTTGTTGCGATTGTGGTTGTAATTGTCGTTGTTGTATTGGTGACTTGTAACACCCCGTTTTTCCCCGTACATGATTTATAGGTGTATTGTGTATGTACGACAGGCGTATGAAGGGTTCGATACATGTTTGGGTGTTAAAGTCTTGTATGCGAGAAAATGTGTCAGGCCACGTTGGGTGTCGCGGCGCGACAAAGGGAGCCGCGGCACGGCGTTTCAAATAAATCCAGATCAGAAAGCTTGTTAACAAAGTCACCAGTTCGAGGCAATCGTCGCGGCGCGACGAATTAGGCCGCGGCGCGGCGAATGGTGTGAACTGGCACCAGATTCTTGTAAATTTAAATGAAGTTCAAGGGCAATTTGGTCTTTTCGCGTTTGAGCCAGATTTGAGGATTTAACCTCATCCATTTATTTCATTTCTCATTTTAATTTCCCTTTTCTTTTCATTTTTCCTCTCAAACTCAAACACCCATTTGATTTCAAAAGGATTTTTGGAAAGGAAGGATCGGGAGTTGATCCTTGGCGTAGTTGACAAGTGTGTTCTCCTCGTTCTTAGCTACACGGTGATACTAGTGGTAAGCTCTAACTCCAAAATTCATTTTTGTGTTCATCATTCAAGTTTAGGGCTTTTGATTGTATGATTCATAGGTGAAACCCATTTAGTTGTTAATTGGAGGTTAACACCAAGATTCGGTTTTTTTGTTGTTAATGTCGGGTTTTGGGTTTGGTGTGCAAGTTCATGCTTGTAAGACTTGTAAATGGTGTATAATCACCAATATTAGTGATTATTGAGGTTTTGGGGACATTTAGGGTTCTTGGAGTTGACTAATTTTGACTAGGGCCAAAATTAGGGTTTGGTGATGATTTTGACCCGATTGTTGATTTATTAAGGTTTATAAACTTAAAATGGATTAAGTTGAAGTATTAAACCGAGTTAAATGTGTTTTGGTGTCAAGACTTGTAAAAGGTGAGATTTTGACTTAATGGGTCAAAATTAGGGTTTTGGTGTCAAAATGGGTGAGACATGTGTTTAACACTTGTGTTTGGGTTTACTTGGCATATTAGGACCATTTTCACCCGTGTTAGTAATTATTGGTTAGTTTGGGCGCGGTTTGTACTTGGAATTACATTTGGGTCGAATTTGCACTAAGTGTCAAATTGGGTTGGTTTGTAAATCCAATCTAAGTGTGTTGTTGAATTTGTGATAATGGAATAGGTACTTTCCATTGACGAGTTGCGGATTACTTGGTTGCATTCATCAAGGCTTAAGGTGAGTGTTAATATCCTATATGCATATGTATGTGTAGGATGGGTGCGGGTCGGGTGAAGTGGTTCTCGGTTATAGAGCTCACTTCACATATAGGTGGAATTGATGGACTTGTGTACATGTCCAATTGGAACGGATGTGCGTTTTGGTTGACCACCTTTGGCGAGGTGCACACTTCGTGTGTACATTATCACATGGGCTTGTGAGTGGAATAATTATATACGTATGTATATGAGTTATTTATTTGTGGGGGTATGGGTTGAAGTTCGATGTTGACGATACCATACCCTAGAGTATATTTGTGATGTTGATGAGGGTTTAAAGTTCGTTGTTGACGATACCTCATACGTATGGAATTAAAGTTCGATGTTGACGATGCCATACCATTATTGTAGTGACGTTGATGAGGGTTTAAAGTTCGTTGTTGACGATACCTCATACGTATGGAATTAAAGTTCGATGTTGACGATGCCATACGATTATTGTAGTGACGTTGATGAGGGTTTAAAGTTCGATGTTGACGATACCTCATATGTGGGTTTAAAGTTCGGTGTTGACGATACCACATTAATATAGGCGAATGGGATTTAAGTTCGATGTTGACGATACCATTCGTTGGGCTAGCCATGAGATCTTGAGTACTATGGATGTTGTGAACATCGATGTTTGTCGTATTCTTATTAAAGTATTGTCGTGGTGTAGCTAAACCTTCGGGTGTAGCTTATTGGCGTTGTTCATATCGTCGTTGGTGAACTTATATTTTGTTGATGTATCTTGAGCTCGTTGCTTAGTGATCGTACGGTATGCTTAGTATTAGCTTGCCTTTAGGCTTGGATGCTCCGGTATGCGGTATTTGATATTTTGTGGCGTGTCCATTTTATGCATATATATATGTATGTAGTATATTCTCACTCACTAAGCGTTAGCTTACCCTCTCGTTGTTGATATTTTTATAGGTTCGCATGCTTGGCGGCTCGGGTAAGCTTGGGAATTAGAGATCTCGGCTAGGTTGCTTTAGAAGATCTTGCTTTTGGACTCGATTAGGATTTGGGTAGCGTAGTCCCAAATCACCATGCTCGGTTTTGTGTAAACGTAACTAGTCGGGTCATAATGATTATAACCGGTTTACGATTTAATTAATGAACTATTGTATTAAGGAGTTTAAATCATTAATGTATGTTTTAAGTTCGATGAACTTACCTTGATAACAAATACGTTTTGGAATATGTGTAACGGGACCTAAACTATTATTTAACGTGTATTAAAAGGAAAAATTTTTATGGGCCGGTTTTAATACGGGTTGGGTTGTTTCATGACTCTTGTCATTGGTTTCTTCCCACTTTCTCTTGACTTGTTTCATGTTAGCCTCTTCGATCGCCTGCTCTTTAATCCTTCCTTCGATCTGGTTCACTAATTTGTGAGCCATTCGACTTGCCTTTTGTATGGAGGTGGGCTCGTGTGAACTCACATCTTCTTGAATTCTTTCCGGTAACCCTTTTACAAATGCGT
Organism: Rutidosis leptorrhynchoides; assembly: GCF_046630445.1. Classification (NCBI taxonomy): domain Eukaryota; kingdom Viridiplantae; phylum Streptophyta; class Magnoliopsida; order Asterales; family Asteraceae; genus Rutidosis; species Rutidosis leptorrhynchoides. Next base: position 168,528,447 of record NC_092343.1, read on the forward strand.
CGATCTTCTCTTCTTCGTCTTCGAACGTTCTGGGACACAATAGGCACAATTTTGTGAATCGTCGTTCGTACGTGGTGATATCGAAACCTTGCGTTCGTAATCCTCTAAGCTCTACCTTGAGCTTATTGACCTCGTTTCTGGGATGATATTGCTTGTTCATCAATTGCTTGAATGCTGACCATGGTAGTGCGTAAGCAGCATCTTGTCCTACCTGCTCGAGATAGGTATTCCACCATGTTAACGTCGTACCTGTGAAGGTATGCGTAGCGTACTTAACTTTGTCCTCTTCAGTACATTAACTTATGGCAAACACCGATTCGACCTTCTCGGTCCACCGTTTCAATCCAATTGGTCCTTCTGTTCCATCAAATTCCAAAGGTATGCAGGCAGTGAATTCTTTGTAGGAGCATCCTACACGATTTTTTGCTAAATTAGTTCCACTGCTAGACCCAGAGTTATTGTTATTTTGCATCGCAGCCTGCACTGCGGCTATGTTCGCAGCAAGGAAAACATGGAAGTCTTCCTCACTCATGTTCAAGTTCTGACGAGTCGCCGGTGCCATTTCCTTCAAAAAATAGCCAAAAGAATTGAGTTAATCATATAGAATTTAAGAGTAGTCAATAGTATTTCATAGCATAATATGAACTCATTTATAAAAGCTTTTTCTTCATATTAGCGTTTTATAAGTTTAAATTCAGGTACTACCTACCCGTTAAGTTCATACTTAGTAGCTAATATACAATTCAACTACTACAATTTCATATGAAAAACTAATTATAATAATATATCACATAATATTTACATGTTAATAATATATAGTTTCCAACAAAAGTGTTAAGCAATCGTTTTTTTTTTAAAAAAAACACGGTCGAAGTCCAGACTCACTAATGTATCCTAACAAACTCGATAAGACACACTAATGCAAATTTCTGGTTCTCTAAGACCAACACTCGGATACCAACTGAAATGTCCCGTTCATATTGATTATAAACGTTCCATATTAATTGATTTCGTCGCGAGGTTTTGACCTCTATATGAGACGTTTTTCAAAGACTGTATTCATTTTAAAAATAACCATAATCTTTATTTTATCGATAAAGGTTTAAAAAGCATTACGTAGATTATCAAATAATGATAATCTAAAATATACCGTTTACACACGACCATTACCTAATGGTTTACAATAAGAATATATTACATCAAAAATAAGTTTCTTGAATGCAGTTTTTACACAATATCATACAAGCATGGACTCCAAATCTTGTCCTTATTTTTGTATGCAATAGCGGAAGCTCTTAATAATCACCTGAGAATAAACATGCTTAAAACGTCAACAAAAATGTTGGTGAGTTATAGGTTTAACCTATATATTATCAAATCATACTAATAGACCACAAGATTTCATATTTCAATATACATTCCATACATAGAGATAAAAATCATTCATATGGTGAACACCTGGTAACCGACATTAACAAGATGCATATAAGAATATACCCTATCATTCCGGAAAATCCTTCGAACATGATAAAAACGAATTCGAAGTACTAAAGCATTCGGTACTTTGGATGGGGTTCGTTAGGCCCAATAGATCTATCTTTAGGATTCGCGTCAATTAGTAGATCGGTTTACTAATTCTTTGTAGTGACCCGAACTTTTCCATGTTTATATATATATTAAATGAAATTTTTATTTACATGATTAAGTGTTTCCAACATATTAAGCAATCAAACTTGTTAAGACTTGATTAATTGAAATAGGTTTCATATAGACAATTGACCACCCAAGTTGACCGGTGATTCACGAACGTTAAAACTTGTAAAAACTATATGATGACATATATATGGTTATATATATAGTTAACATGATATTATGATAAGTAAATATATCATTAAGTACATTAATAATGAACTACATATGTAAAAACAAGACTACTAACTTAATGATTTTGAAACGAGACATATATGTAACGATTATCGTTGTAACGACATTTAATGTATATATATCATATTAAGAGATATTCGTACATCAAAATATCATGATAATATAATAATTTAAAATCTCATTTGATATTATAAACATTGGATTAACAACATTTAACAAGATCGTTAACCTAAAGGTTTCAAAACAACACTTACATGTAACGGCTAACGATGACTTAACGACTCAGTTAAAATGTATATACATGTAGTGTTTTAATATGTATTCATACACTTTTTAAAGACTTCAAGATACTTATCAAAATACTTCTACTTAACAAAAATTCTTACAATTACATCCTCGTTCAGTTTCATCAACAATTCTACTCGTATGCATCCGTATTCGTACTCGTACAATACACAGCTTTTAGATGTATGTACTATTGGTATATACACTCCAATGATCAGCTCTTAGCAGCCCATGTGAGTCACCTAACACATGTGGGAACCATCATTTGGCAACTAGCATGAAATATCTCATAAAATTACAAAAATATGAGTAATCATTCATAACTTATTTACATGAAAACAAAATTACATATCCTTTATATCTAATCCATACACCAACGACCAAAAACACCTATAAACACTTTCATTCTTCAATTTTCTTCATCTAATTGATCTCTCTCAAGTTCTATCTTCAAGTTCTAAGTGTTCTTCATAAATTCCAAAAGTTCTAGTTTCATAAAATCAAGAATACTTTCAAGTTTGCTAGCTCACTTCCAATCTTGTAAGGTGATCATACAACCTCAAGAAATCTTTGTTTCTTACAGTAGGTTATCATTCTAATACAAGGTAATAATCATATTCAAATTTTGGTTCAATTTCTATAACTATAACAATCTTATTTCAAGTGATGATCTTACTTGAACTTGTTTTCGTGTCATGATTCTGCTTCAAGAACTTCGAGCCATCCAAGGATCCGTTGAAGCTAGATCCATTTTTCTCTTTTCCAGTAGGTTTATCCAAGGAACTTAAGGTAGTAATGATGTTCATAACATCATTCGATTCATACATAAAAAGCTATCATATTCGAAGTGGTAAACTAGTAATCACTAGAACATAGTTTAGTTAATTCTAAACTTGTTCGCAAATAAAGTTAATCCTTCTAACTACACTTTTAAAATCAACTATACACATGATCTATATCTATATGATATGCTAACTTAATGATTTAAAACCCGGAAACACGATAAACACCATAAAACCGAATTTACGCCGTCGTAGTTACAACCGGGGGCTGTTTTGGTTTGGATAATTAAAACCATGAAAAACTTTGATTTAAAAGCTATACTTCTGGGAAAATGATTTTTCTTATGAACATGAAACCATATCCAAAAATCATGGTTAAACTCAAAGTGAAAGTATGTTTTTCAAAACAGTCATCAAGATGTCGTTCTTTCGACGGAAATAACTACCTCTTTCAAAAACGACTTGTAACTTGTATTTCCAACTATAAACCTATACCTTTTATGTTTAGTTTCATAAATTCAAGTTCAATACGAAACCATGGCCGCTTAAATCACTCAAAACGGATTAGAAACGAATAAATGGCGAGCAAAACAAAATTGGTAAAAACTACTCATTTTAGCTACGTGAAAATTGGTAACAAATCTATTTCAACCATAACTTAATCAACTTGTATTGTATATTATGTAATCTTGAGATACCATAGACACGTATACAATGTTTCGACCTATCATGTCGACACATCTATATATATTTTGGAACAACCATAGGCACTCTATATGTGAATGTTGGAGTTAGCTATACAGGGTTGAGGTTGATTCCAAAATATATATAGTTTGAGTTGTGATCAATACTGAGATACATATACACTGGGTCGTGGATTGATTCAAGATAATATTTATCGATTTATTTCTGTACATCTAACTATGGACAACTAGTTGTAGGTTACTAACGAGGACAGCTGACTTAATAAACTTAAAACATCAAAATGTATTAAAAGTTTTGTAAATATATTTTGAACATACTTTGATATATATGTATATATTGTTATAGGTTTGTGAATCAACCAGTGGCCAAGTCTCACTTCCCGACGAAGTAAAAATCTGTGAAAGTGAGTTATAGTCCCATTTTTAAAATCTAATATTTTTGGGATGAGAATACGTGCAGGTTTTATAAATGATTTACAAAATAGACACAAGTACGTGAAACTACATTCTATGGTTGAATTATCGAAATCGAATATGCCCCTTTTTATTAAGTCTGGTAATCTAAGAATTAGGGAACAGACACCCTAATTGACGCGAATCCTAAAGATAGATCTATTGGGCCTAACAAACCCCATTCAAAGTACCGGATGCTTTAGTACTTCGAATTTTATATCATATCCGAAGGGTGTCCCGGAATGATGGGGATATTCTTATATATGCATCTTGTTAATGTCGGTTACCAGGTGTTCACCATATGAATGATTTTTATCTCTATGTATGGGATGTATATTGAAATATGAAATCTTGTGGTCTATTGTTACGATTTGATATATATAGGTTAAACCTATAACTCACCAACATTTTTGTTGACGTTTAAAGCATGTTTATTCTCAGATAAATACTAAGAGCTTCCGCTATTGCATATTAAAATAAGGACAAGATTTGGAGTCCATGTTTGTATGATACTGTGTAAAAACTGCATTCAAGAAATTGATTTCGATGTAACATATTTGTATTGTAAACCATTATGTAATGGTCGTGTGTTGAAATGTCCCGTTCTTATTGATTAAAAACGTTCCATATTAATTGATTTCGTTGCGAGGTTTTGACCTCTATATGAGACGTTTTTCAAAGACTGCATTCATTTTTAAACAAACCATAACCTTTATTTCATCAATAAAGGTTTAAAAAGCTTTACGTAGATTATCAAATAATGATAATCTAAAATATCCTGTTTACACACGACCATTACATAATGGTTTACAATACAAATATGTTACAACAAAATAAGTTTCTTGAATGCAGTTTTTACACAATATCATACAAGCATGGACTCCAAATCTTGTCCTTATTTTAGTATGCAACAGCGGAAGCTCTTAATATTCACCTGAGAATAAACATGCTTTAAACGTCAACAAAAATGTTGGTGAGTTATAGGTTTAACCTATATATATCAAATCGTAACAATAGACCACAAGATTTCATATTTCAATACACATCCCATACATAGAGATAAAAATCATTCATATGGTGAACACCTGGTAACCGACATTAACAAGATGCATATATAAGAATATCCCCATCATTCCGGGACACCCTTCGGATATGATATAAATTTCGAAGTACTAAAGCATCCGGTACTTTGGATGGGGTTTGTTAGGCCCAATAGATCTATCTTTAGGATTCGCGTCAATTAGGGTGTCTGTTCCCTAATTCTTAGATTACCAGACTTAATAAAAAGGGGCATATTCGATTTCGATAATTCAACCATAGAATGTAGTTTCACGTACTTGTGTCTATTTTGTAAATCATTTATAAAACCTGCATGTATTCTCATCCCAAAAATATTAGATTTTAAAAGTGGGACTATAACTCACTTTCACAGATTTTTACTTCGTCGGGAAGTAAGACTTGGCCACTGGTTGATTCACGAACCTATAACAATATATACATATATATCAAAGTATGTTCAAAAATATATTTACAACACTTTTAATATATTTTGATGTTTTAAGTTTATTAAGTCAGCTGTCCTCGTTAGTAACCTACAACTAGTTGTCCACAGTTAGATGTACAGAAATAAATCGATAAATATTATCTTGAATCAATCCACGACCCAGTGTATACGTATCTCAGTATTGATCACAACTCAAACTATATATATTTTGGAATCAACCTCAACCCTGTATAGCTAACTCCAACATTCACATATAGAGTGTCTATGGTTGTTCCGAAATATATATAGATGTGTCGACATGATAGGTCGAAACATTGTATACGTGTCTATGGTATCTCAAGATTACATAATATACAATACAAGTTGATTAAGTTATGGTTGGAATAGATTTGTTACCAATTTTCACGTAGCTAAAATGAGAAAAATTATCCAATCTTGTTTTACCCATAACTTCTTCATTTTAAATCCGTTTTGAGTGAATCAAATTGCTATGGTTTCATATTGAACTCTATTTTATGAATCTAAACAGAAAAGTATAGGTTTATAGTCGGAAAAATAAGTTACAAGTCGTTTTTGTAAAGGTAGTCATTTCAGTCGAAAGAACGACGTCTAGATGACCATTTTAGAAAACATACTTCCACTTTGAGTTTAATCATAATTTTTGGATATAGTTTCATGTTCATAATAAAAATCATTTTCTCAGAATAACAACTTTAAAATCAAAGTTTATCATAGTTTTTAATTAACTAACCCAAAACAGCCCGCGGTGTTACTACGACGGCGTAAATTCGGTTTTACGGTGTTTTTCGTGTTTCCAGGTTTTAAATCATTAAGTTAGCATATCATATAGATATAGAACATGTGTTTAGTTGATTTTAAAAGTCAAGTTAGAAGGATTAACTTTTGTTTGCGAACAAGTTTAGAATTAACTAAACTATGTTCTAGTGATTACAAGTTTAAACCTTCGAATAAGATAGCTTTATATGTATGAATCGAATGATGTTATGAACATCATTACTACCTTAAGTTCCTTGGATAAACCTACTGGAAAAGAGAAAAATGGATCTAGCTTCAATGGATCCTTGGATGGCTCGAAGTTCTTGAAGCAGAATCATGACACGAAAACAAGTTCAAGTAAGATCATCACTTGAAATAAGATTGTTATAGTTATAGAAATTGAACCAAAGTTTGAATATGATTATTACCTTGTATTAGAATGATAACCTACTGTAAGAAACAAAGATTTCTTGAGGTTGGATGATCACCTTACAAGATTGGAAGTGAGCTAGCAAACTTGAAAGTATTCTTGATTTTATGAAACTAGAACTTTTGGAATTTATGAAGAACACTTAGAACTTGAAGATAGAACTTGAGAGAGATCAATTAGATGAAGAAAATTAAAGAATGAAAGTGTTTGTAGGTGTTTTTGGTCGTTGGTGTATGGATTAGATATAAAGGATATGTAATTTTGTTTTCATGTAAATAAGTCATGAATGATTACTCATATTTTTGTAATTTTATGAGATATTTCATGCTAGTTGCCAAATGATGGTTCCCACATGTGTTAGGTGACTCACATGGGCTGCTAAGAGCTGATCATTGGAGTGTATATACCAATAGTACATACATCTAAAAGCTGTGTATTGTACGAGTACGAATACGGGTGCATACGAGTAGAATTGTTGATGAAACTGAACGAGGATGTAATTGTAAGCATTTTTGTTAAGTAGAAGTATTTTGATAAGTGTATTGAAGTCTTTCAAAAGTGTATAAATACATATTAAAACACTACATGTATATACATTTTAACTGAGTCGTTAAGTCATCGTTAGTCGTTACATGTAAGTGTTGTTTTGAAACCTTTAGGTTAACGATCTTGTTAAATGTTGTTAACCCAATGTTTATAATATCAAATGAGATTTTAAATTATTATATTATCATGATATTATCATGTATGAATATCTCTTAATATGATATATATACATTAAATGTCTTTACAACGATAATCGTTACATATATGTCTCGTTTAAAAATCATTAAGTTAGTAGTCTTGTTTTTACATATGTAGTTCATTGTTAATATACTTAATGATATGTTTACTTATCATAGTATCATGTTAACTATATATATATCCATATATATGTCATCATATAGTTTTTACAAGTTTTAACGTTCGTGAATCACCGGTCAACTTGGGTGGTCAATTGTCTATATGAAACATATTTCAATTAATCAAGTCTTAACAAGTTTGATTGCTTAACATGTTGGAAACATTTAATCATGTAAATATCAATCTCAATTAATATATATAAACATGGAAAAGTTCGGGTCACTACAGTACCTACCCGTTAAATAAATTTCGTCCCGAAATTTTAAGCTGTTGAAGGTGTTGACGAATCTTCTGGAAATAGATGCGGGTATTTCTTCTTAATCTGATCTTCACGCTCCCAGGTGAACTCGGGTCCTCTACGAGCATTCCATCGAACCTTAACAATTGGTATCTTGTTTTGCTTAAGTCTTTTAACCTCACGATCCATTATTTCGACGGGTTCTTCGATGAATTGAAGTTTTTCATTGATTTGGATTTCATCTAACGGAATAGTGAGATCTTCTTTAGCAAAACATTTCTTCAAATTCGAGACGTGGAAAGTGTTATGTACAGCTGCGAGTTGTTGAGGTAACTCAAGTCGGTAAGCTACTGGTCCGACACGATCAATAATCTTGAATGGTCCAATATACCTTGGATTTAATTTCCCTCGTTTACCAAATCGAACAACGCCTTTCCAAGGTGCAACTTTAAGCATGACCATCTCTCCAATTTCAAATTCTATATCTTTTCTTTTAATGTCAGCGTAGCTCTTTTGTCGACTTTGGGCGGTTTTCAACCGTTGTTGAATTTGGATGATCTTCTCGGTAGTTTCTTGTATAATCTCCGGACCCGTAATCTGTCTATCCCCCACCTCACTCCAACAAATTGGAGACCTGCACTTTCTACCATAAAGTGCTTCAAACGGCGCCATCTCAATGCTTGAATGGTAGCTGTTGTTGTAGGAAAATTCTGCTAACGGTAGATGTCGATCCCAACTGTTTCCGAAATCAATAACACATGCTCGTAGCATGTCTTCAAGCGTTTGTATCGTCCTTTCGCTCTGCCCATCAGTTTGTGGATGATAGGCAGTACTCATGTCTAGACGAGTTCCTAATGCTTGCTGTAATGTCTGCCAGAATCTTGAAATAAATCTGCCATCCCTATCAGAGATAATAGAGATTGGTATTCCATGTCTGGAGACGACTTCCTTCAAATACAGTCGTGCTAACTTCTCCATCTTGTCATCTTCTCTTATTGGTAGGAAGTGTGCTGATTTGGTAAGACGATCAACTATTACCCAAATAGTATCAAAACCACTTGCAGTCCTTGGCAATTTAGTGATGAAATCCATGGTAATGTTTTCCCATTTCCATTCCGGGATTTCGGGTTGTTGAAGTAGACCTGATGGTTTCTGATGCTCAGCTTTGACCTTAGAACACGTCAAACATTCTTCTACGTATTTAGCAACATCGGCTTTCATACCCGGCCACCAAAAATGTTTCTTGAGATCCTTGTACATCTTCCCCGTTCCAGGATGTATTGAGTATCTGGTTTTATGAACTTCTCTAAGTACCATTTCTCTCATATCTCCAAATTTTGGTACCCAAATCCTTTCAGCCCTATACCGGGTTCCGTCTTCCCGAATATTAAGATGCTTCTCCGATCCTTTGGGTATTTCATCCTTTAAATTTCCCTCTTTTAAAACTCCTTGTTGCGCCTCCTTTATTTGAGTAGTAATGTTATTATGAATCATTATATTCATAGATTTTACTCGAATGGGTTCTCTATCCTTCCTGCTCAAGGCATCGGCTACCACATTTGCCTTCCCCGGGTGGTAACGAATCTCAAAATCGTAATCATTCAATAATTCAATCCACCTACGCTGCCTCATATTCAGTTGTTTCTGATTAAATATGTGTTGAAGACTTTTGTGGTCGGTATATATAATACTTTTGACCCCATATAAGTAGTGCCTCCAAGTCTTTAATGCAAAAACAACTGCGCCTAATTCCAAATCATGCGTCGTATAATTTTGTTCGTGAATCTTCAATTGTCTAGACGTATAAGCAATCACCTTCGTTCGTTGCATTAATACACAACCGAGACCTTGCTTTGATGCGTCACAATAAATCACAAAATCATCATTCCCTTCAGGCAATGACAATATAGGTGCCGTAGTTAGCTTTTTCTTCAATAACTGAAACGCTTTCTCTTGTTCATCATTCCATTCAAATTTCTTCCCTTTATGCGTTAATGCAGTCAAGGGTTTTGCTATTCTGGAAAAGTCTTGGATGAACCTTCTGTAGTAACCAGCTAGTCCTAAAAACTGGCGTATGTGTTTCGGAGTTTTCGGGGTTTCCCACTTTTCAACAGTTTCTATCTTTGCCGGATCCACCTTAATACCTTCTTTGTTCACTATGTGACCGAGGAATTGAACTTCTTCCAACCAAAATGCACACTTTGAAAACTTAGCGTACAATTCTTCCTTCCTCAATACTTCTAACACCTTTCTCAAATGTTCACCGTGTTCTTGGTCATTCTTTGAGTAAATAAGTATGTCATCAATGAAAACAATTACAAACTTGTCAAGGTATGGTCCACACACTCGGTTCATAAGGTCCATGAACACAGCTGGTGCATTAGTTAAACCAAACGGCATGACCATAAACTCGTAATGACCGTAACGTGTTCTGAAAGCAGTCTTTGGAATATCATCTTCTTTCACCCGCATTTGATGATACCCGGAACGTAAGTCAATCTTTGAATAAACAGACGAGCCTTGTAGTTGATCAAATAAGTCGTCGATTCTCGGTAGTGGGTAGCGGTTCTTGATGGTAAGTTTGTTCAACTCTCGGTAGTCGATACACAACCTGAATGTACCATCTTTCTTCTTGACAAACAAAACAGGAGCTCCCCACGGTGATGTGCTTGGTCGAATGAAACCACGCTCTAAAAGTTCTTGTAATTGGCTTTGCAATTCTTTCATCTCGCTGGGTGCGAGTCTGTAAGGAGCACGAGCTATTGGTGCAGCTCCTGGTACAAGATCTATTTGAAATTCAACGGATCGATGTGGGGGTAATCCCGGTAATTCTTTCGGAAATACATCGGGAAATTCTTTTGCAATGGGAACATCATTGATGCTCTTTTCTTCAGTTTGTACTTTCTCGACGTGTGCTAGAACAGCATAGCAACCTTTTCTTATTAGTTTTTGTGCCTTCAAATTACTAATAAGATGTAGCTTCGTGTTGCCCTTTTCTCCGTACACCATTAAGGGTTTTCCTTTTTCTCGTATAATGCGAATTGCATTTTTGTAACAAACGATCTCCGCTTTCACTTCTTTCAACCAGTCCATACCGATTATCACATCAAAACTCCCTAACTCTACTGGTATCAAATCAATCTTAAATGTTTCGCTAACCAGTTTAATTTCTCGATTCCGACATATATTATCTGCTGAAATTAATTTACCATTTGCTAATTCGAGTAAAAATTTACTATCCAAAGGCGTCAATGGACAACTTAATTTAGCACAAAAATCTCTACTCATATAGCTTCTATCCGCACCCGAATCAAATAAAACGTAAGCAGATTTATTGTCAATAAGAAACGTACCCGTAACAAGCTCCGGGTCTTCTTGTGCCTCTGCCGCATTAATATTGAAAACTCTTCCGCGGCCTTGTCCATTCGTGTTCTCCTGGTTCGGGCAATTTCTAATAATGTGGCCCGGTTTTCCACATTTATAACAAACTACATTGGCATAACTTGCTCCGACACTACTTGCTCCGCCATTACTCGTTCCGACACCATTTGTTCCTTTCGTTCTATTAACCCCTGGTCCGTAGACCTCACACTTCGCCGCGCTATGACCATTTCTTTTACACTTGTTGCAAAATTTGGTGCAGAACCCCGAGTGATTCTTTTCACACCTTTGGCATAGCTGCTTCTGATTGTTGTTGTTGTTGCGGTTATTATTGTTGTTGGGATGATTGTTGTAGTTGCTGTTGTTGTTGTTGTTGTTGTTGTTGTTGTTGTTGGGCCGTTTGTTGTAGTTGCGATTGATGTTGCGATTGTTGGGATAATTGTTGCGATTATTGTTGTAATTGCTGTTGTTGTTGTATTGGTGATTCTTATCACCGTTTTCCTCCCACTTTCTTTTGACTTGCTTCACATTGGCCTCTTCAGTAGTCTGTTCTTTAATTCTTTCTTCAATCTGGTTCACTAGTTTGTGAGCCATTCTACATGCCTGTTGTATGGAGGCTGGCTCGTGTGAACTTATATCTTCTTGGATTCTTTCCGGTAATCCTTTCACAAACGCGTCGATCTTCTCTTCCTCATCTTCGAATGCTCCCGGACACAATAGGCACAATTCTGTGAATCGTCTTTCGTACGTGGTAATATCAAATCCTTGGGTTCGTAACCCTCTAAGTTCTGTCTTGAGCTTATTGACCTCGGTTCTGGGACGGTACTTCTCGTTCATCAAGTGCTTGAATGCTGACCACGGTAGTGCGTACGCATCGTCTTGTCCCACTTGCTCTAGATAGGTATTCCACCATGTTAACGCAGAACCTGTGAAGGTATGCGTAGCGTACTTCACTTTGTCCTCTTCAGTACACTTACTTATGGCAAACACCGATTCAACCTTCTCGGTCCACCGTTTCAATCCGATCGGTCCTTCGGTTCCATCAAATTCCAAAGGTTTGCAGGCAGTGAATTCTTTGTAGGTGCATCCTACACGATTTCCTGTACTGCTAGATCCAAGGTTATTGTTGGTATGTAGCGCAGCCTGTACTGCGGCTATGTTTGAAGCTAGAAAAGTACGGAATTCCTCTTCATTCATATTCACGGTGTGTCGAGTAGTCGGTGCCATTTCCTTCAAAATAGTTAAATGGAACAAGTTAATCATACAGAATATTAAGAGTAGTTAATAGTATTTCGTAGCATAATATGAACTCATTTATAAAAGCTTTTTCTTCATATTAGCGTTTTATAAGTTTAAATTCGGGTAGTACCTACCCGTTAAGTTCATACTTAGTAGCTAATATACAATTCAACTACTACAATTCTATATGAAAAACTGATTGTAATAATATTTCGCGTTCAAACTTTTATACAATATTTTACAAACTTACAATACCGCTTATTTTACATAAAGCATGAAATATAGCACACAATAACTTTGATACAAGATAGTTGTGAAGACAATTCTAGCTAGTACACAAGTCGTTCAGCAAAGGCAATAAAGACACGTAATTCATACGTCCAGAAACAAGTCATGCATTCTGGTTTTACTAGGACTACTTCCCATCCTTGGTCTTGTGCAACATAACCGTTATGGCCGTTGATAAGACAGCGTGTTGTAACGTCATCAAAGGGACGAGGGTTACGTAATGTCCAACAGTCCCGTAATAATCTAAAAACCTCATTTCTTACCCCAATTACCGACTCCGTCACTTGTGGAAACGTTTTGTTTAATAGTTGTAGCCCGATGTTCTTGTTCTCACTTTGGTGAGAAGCGAACATTACTAATCCGTAAGCATAACATGCTTCTTTATGTTGCATGTTAGCCGCTTTTTCTAAATCACGAAGTCCAATATTCGGATATATTGAGTCAAAATAATTTCTTAACCCGTTGCGTAAAATAGCATTTGGGTTCCCCGCAATATATGCGTCAAAGTAAACACATCGTAACTTATGGGTTTCCCAATGTGATATCCCCCATCTTTCAAACGAAAGTCTCTTATAAACCAAGACATTCTTGGAACGTTCTTCGAATGTCTTACAAACTGATCTCGCCTTAAATAGTTGTGCCGAAGAATTCTGGCCGACTCTAGACAAGATTTCATCAATCATGTCTCCGGGTAGGTCTCTTAAAATATTGGGTTGTCTATCCATTTTGTGTTTTTAAACTGTAAAATAGACAAGAGTTAGATTCATAAAAAAATACTTATTAATACAAGCAATTTTTACATATATCATAAAGCATAAGAACACTATATTACATATATTACACCACACGAATACAACTATCTTATTCCGACTCGCTCGTTTCTTCTTCTTCGGTTTTGGTTCGTTTTGCCAAGTTTCTAGGGATATATGGTGTTCCCCTAATACGAGCCGTCGTTGTCCACATTGGTTTAGAAAAACCTGGTGGTTTAGAGGTTCCCGGGTCATTGTTACAACTTAAGGACTTCGGGGGTTGACGATACATATAAAGTTCATCGGGGTTGGAATTAGATTTCTCTATTTTTATGCCCTTTCCCTTATTATTTTCTTTTGCCTTTTTAAATTCAGTTGGGGTAATTTCTATAACATCATCGGAATTCTCGTCGGAATCCGATTCATCGGAGAATTGGTAATCCTCCCAATATTTTGCTTCCTTGGCGGAAACACCATTGACCATAATTAACTTTGGTCGGTTGGTTGAGGATTTTCTTTTACTTAACCGTTTTATTATTTCCCCCACCGGTTCTATTTGTTCATCCGGTTCCGATTCTTCTTCCGGTTCCGATTCTTCTTCCGGTTCCGACTCTTCTTCCGGTTCTTCTTCGGGAACTTGTGAATCAGTCCACAAATCATTCCAAGTTACATTTGACTCTTCATTATTATTAGGTGAGTCAATGGAACTTGTTCTAGAGGTAGACATCTATCACATAATATCAAACACGTTAAGAGATTAATATATCACATAATATTCATATGTTAAAAATATATAGTTTCCAACAAAAATGTTAAGCAATCATTTTTAAAGAAAACACGGTCGAAGTCCAGACTCACTAATGCATCCTAACAAACTCGATAAGACACACTAATGCAAATTTTCTGGTTCTCTAAGACCAACGCTCGGATACCAACTGAAATGTCCCGTTCTTATTGATTAAAAACGTTCCATATTAATTGATTTCGTTGCGAGGTTTTGACCTCTATATGAGACGTTTTTCAAAGACTGCATTCATTTTTAAACAAACCATAACCTTTATTTCATCAATAAAGGTTTAAAAAGCTTTACGTAGATTATCAAATAATGATAATCTAAAATATCCTGTTTACACACGACCATTACATAATGGTTTACAATACAAATATGTTACAACAAAATAAGTTTCTTGAATGCAGTTTTTACACAATATCATACAAGCATGGACTCCAAATCTTGTCCTTATTTTAGTATGCAACAGCGGAAGCTCTTAATATTCACCTGAGAATAAACATGCTTTAAACGTCAACAAAAATGTTGGTGAGTTATAGGTTTAACCTATATATATCAAATCGTAACAATAGACCACAAGATTTCATATTTCAATACACATCCCATACATAGAGATAAAAATCATTCATATGGTGAACACCTGGTAACCGACATTAACAAGATGCATATATAAGAATATCCCCATCATTCCGGGACACCCTTCGGATATGATATAAATTTCGAAGTACTAAAGCATCCGGTACTTTGGATGGGGTTTGTTAGGCCCAATAGATCTATCTTTAGGATTCGCGTCAATTAGGGTGTCTGTTCCCTAATTCTTAGATTACCAGACTTAATAAAAAGGGGCATATTCGATTTCGATAATTCAACCATAGAATGTAGTTTCACGTACTTGTGTCTATTTTGTAAATCATTTATAAAACCTGCATGTATTCTCATCCCAAAAATATTAGATTTTAAAAGTGGGACTATAACTCACTTTCACAGATTTTTACTTCGTCGGGAAGTAAGACTTGGCCACTGGTTGATTCACGAACCTATAACAATATATACATATATATCAAAGTATGTTCAAAAATATATTTACAACACTTTTAATATATTTTGATGTTTTAAGTTTATTAAGTCAGCTGTCCTCGTTAGTAACCTACAACTAGTTGTCCACAGTTAGATGTACAGAAATAAATCGATAAATATTATCTTGAATCAATCCACGACCCAGTGTATACGTATCTCAGTATTGATCACAACTCAAACTATATATATTTTGGAATCAACCTCAACCCTGTATAGCTAACTCCAACATTCACATATAGAGTGTCTATGGTTGTTCCGAAATATATATAGATGTGTCGACATGATAGGTCGAAACATTGTATACGTGTCTATGGTATCTCAAGATTACATAATATACAATACAAGTTGATTAAGTTATGGTTGGAATAGATTTGTTACCAATTTTCACGTAGCTAAAATGAGAAAAATTATCCAATCTTGTTTTACCCATAACTTCTTCATTTTAAATCCGTTTTGAGTGAATCAAATTGCTATGGTTTCATATTGAACTCTATTTTATGAATCTAAACAGAAAAGTATAGGTTTATAGTCGGAAAAATAAGTTACAAGTCGTTTTTGTAAAGGTAGTCATTTCAGTCGAAAGAACGACGTCTAGATGACCATTTTAGAAAACATACTTCCACTTTGAGTTTAATCATAATTTTTGGATATAGTTTCATGTTCATAATAAAAATCATTTTCTCAGAATAACAACTTTAAAATCAAAGTTTATCATAGTTTTTAATTAACTAACCCAAAACAGCCCGCGGTGTTACTACGACGGCGTAAATTCGGTTTTACGGTGTTTTTCGTGTTTCCAGGTTTTAAATCATTAAGTTAGCATATCATATAGATATAGAACATGTGTTTAGTTGATTTTAAAAGTCAAGTTAGAAGGATTAACTTTTGTTTGCGAACAAGTTTAGAATTAACTAAACTATGTTCTAGTGATTACAAGTTTAAACCTTCGAATAAGATAGCTTTATATGTATGAATCGAATGATGTTATGAACATCATTACTACCTTAAGTTCCTTGGATAAACCTACTGGAAAAGAGAAAAATGGATCTAGCTTCAATGGATCCTTGGATGGCTCGAAGTTCTTGAAGCAGAATCATGACACGAAAACAAGTTCAAGTAAGATCATCACTTGAAATAAGATTGTTATAGTTATAGAAATTGAACCAAAGTTTGAATATGATTATTACCTTGTATTAGAATGATAACCTACTGTAAGAAACAAAGATTTCTTGAGGTTGGATGATCACCTTACAAGATTGGAAGTGAGCTAGCAAACTTGAAAGTATTCTTGATTTTATGAAACTAGAACTTTTGGAATTTATGAAGAACACTTAGAACTTGAAGATAGAACTTGAGAGAGATCAATTAGATGAAGAAAATTAAAGAATGAAAGTGTTTGTAGGTGTTTTTGGTCGTTGGTGTATGGATTAGATATAAAGGATATGTAATTTTGTTTTCATGTAAATAAGTCATGAATGATTACTCATATTTTTGTAATTTTATGAGATATTTCATGCTAGTTGCCAAATGATGGTTCCCACATGTGTTAGGTGACTCACATGGGCTGCTAAGAGCTGATCATTGGAGTGTATATACCAATAGTACATACATCTAAAAGCTGTGTATTGTACGAGTACGAATACGGGTGCATACGAGTAGAATTGTTGATGAAACTGAACGAGGATGTAATTGTAAGCATTTTTGTTAAGTAGAAGTATTTTGATAAGTGTATTGAAGTCTTTCAAAAGTGTATAAATACATATTAAAACACTACATGTATATACATTTTAACTGAGTCGTTAAGTCATCGTTAGTCGTTACATGTAAGTGTTGTTTTGAAACCTTTAGGTTAACGATCTTGTTAAATGTTGTTAACCCAATGTTTATAATATCAAATGAGATTTTAAATTATTATATTATCATGATATTATCATGTATGAATATCTCTTAATATGATATATATACATTAAATGTCTTTACAACGATAATCGTTACATATATGTCTCGTTTAAAAATCATTAAGTTAGTAGTCTTGTTTTTACATATGTAGTTCATTGTTAATATACTTAATGATATGTTTACTTATCATAGTATCATGTTAACTATATATATATCCATATATATGTCATCATATAGTTTTTACAAGTTTTAACGTTCGTGAATCACCGGTCAACTTGGGTGGTCAATTGTCTATATGAAACATATTTCAATTAATCAAGTCTTAACAAGTTTGATTGCTTAACATGTTGGAAACATTTAATCATGTAAATATCAATCTCAATTAATATATATAAACATGGAAAAGTTCGGGTCACTACATGTGTAAACAGGATATTTTAGATTATCATTATTTGATAATCTACGTAAAGCTTTTTAAACCTTTATTTATGAAATAAAGGTTATGGTTTGTTTTAAAAATGAATGCAGTCTTTGAAAAACGTCTCATATAGAGGTCAAAACCTCGCAACGAAATCAATTAATATGGAACGTTTTTAATCAATAAGAACGGGACATTTCATTCTTAGGCTACCAAGCAAAAGGGGCATATTCGGCTTCGATCATTCACCCATATAATGTAGTTTCATTTACTTGTGTCTATTTCGTAAAACATTTATAAAACTGCATGTATTCTCATCACAAAATATTAGATTTTAAAAGTGGGACTATAACTCACTTTCACAGATTTTTACTTCGTCGGGAGTAAGACTTGGCCACTGGTCGATTCACGAACCTATAACAACTATATACACATATATATATCAAAGTATGTTCAAAATATATTTACAACATTTTTAATACATTTTGATGTTTTAAGTTTATTAAGTCAGCTGTCCTAGTTAGTAACCTACAACTAGTTATCCATAGTTAGATGTACAGAAATAAATTGATATATATTATCTTGAATCAATCCATGACCCAGTGTATACACATCTCAGGCTAGATCACAACTCAAAGTATATATATTTTTGGAATCAACCTCAACTCTGTATAGCTAACTCCAACATTACTGCATATAGAGTGTCTACGGTTGTTCCAAATAATATATATACACGGGTCGATATGATATGTCAAAACATTTGCATACGTGTCTATGGTATCCCAAAATTATATTAGAATACATGTATAATACAATATAAGTTAGCTAGGATATGATTAATATAGATTTGTTACCAATTTTCACGTAGCTACAACAAGAAAAATTATCCAATCTTGTTTTACCCATAACATCTTCGTTTTAAATCCGTTTTGAGTGAATTAAATTGCTATGGTTTCATATTGAACTCTATTTTATGAATCTAAACATAAAAATTATAGGTTTATAGTGGGAAATATAAGTTACAAGTTATTTTTGTAAAGGTAGTCATTTCAGTCGAAAGAACGACGTCTAGATGACCATTTTGGAAAACATACTTCCACTTTGAGTTTAACCATGATTTTTGGATATAGTTTCATGTTCATAAGAAAAATCATTTTCCCATAAGAACAACTTTTAAATCAAAGTTTATCATAGTTTTTAATTAACTAACCCAAAACAGCCCGCGGTGTTACTACGACGGCGTATATCCGGTTTTACGGTGTTTTTCGTGTTTTCCGATTTTAAAACATTAAGTTAGCATATAATATAGATATAGAACATGTGTTTAGTTGATTTTAAAAGTCAAGTTAGAAGGATTTACTTTTGTTTGCGAACAAGTTTAGAATTAACTAAACTATGTTCTAGTGATTACATGTTCAAATCTTCGAATAAGATAGTTTTATATGTATGAATCGAATAATGTTATGAATATCATTACTACCTCAAGTCTAGTAGGTAAACCTACTGGAAGTGATAAGAAATGATCTAGCTACAAAGGATCTTGGATGGCTTGAAAGTTCTTGAAGTAGAATCATGACACGAAAACAAGTTCAAGTAAGATTATCACTCGAATTAAGATAGTTATAGTTATAGAAATTGAATCAAAGTTTGTATATGAGTATTACCTTGATTTAGAATAATATCTTACTGTAAAAAACAAGGATTTCTTGAGGTTGGATGATCACTTTACAAGATTGGAAGTGAGCTAGTAAACTTGGAAGTATTCTTGATTTTTATGAAACTAGAACTTGTAGAATTTATGAAAAACACTTAGAACTTGAAGATGGAACTTGAGAGAGATCAATTAGATGAAGAAAATTGAAGAATGAAAGTGTTTGTAGGTATTTTTTGTCGTTGGTATATGGATTAGATATAAAGGATATGTAATTTTGTTTTCATGTAAATAAGTCATGAATGATTACTAATATTTTTGTAATTTTATGAGTTATTTCATGCTAGTTGCCAAATGATGGTTCCCACATGTGTTAGGTGACTCACATGGGCTACTAAGAGCTGATCATTGGAGTGTATATACCAATAGTACATACATTTAGAAGCTGTGTATTGTACGAGTACGAATACTGGTGCATACGAGTAGAATTGTTGATGAAACTGAACGAGGATGTAATTGTAAGCATTTTTGTTAAGTAGAAGTATTTTGATAAGTGTCTTGAAGTCTTTCAAAAGTGTATGAATACATATTAAGACACTACATGTATATACATTTTAACTGAGTCGTTAAGTCATCGTTAGTCGTTACATGTAAATGTTGTTTTGAAACCTTTAGGCTAACGATCTTGTTAAATGTTGCTAACCCATTGTTTATTATATCTAAATAGATGTTAAATTATTACATTATCATGATATTATGATATATTAATATATCTTAGTATGATATATATACAGTTAAATGTTGTTACAACGATAATCCTTACATATATGTCGCGTTTTGAAATCATTAAGTTAGTAGTCTTGTTTTTACATATGTAGTTCATTGTTAACACACTTAATGACATGTTTACTTATCATTTAACATGATTAAACATAGTGTATCAATATCTTAATATGATTCATATGTATTTAGTAAGACGTTGTTTTAACGATAATCATTATATATATCGTTTCGAGTTTCTTAATTCAATAAACTCAATTTTATGTATATAACTCAATGTTAAAATACCTAATGAAATACTTACTTATCATAATATCATGTTAACTATATATATAATCATATATATGTCATCATATAGTTTTTACAAGTTTTAACGTTCGTGAATCACCGGTCAAATTGGGTGGTCAATTGTCAATATGAAACCTATTTCAATTAATCAAGTCTTAACAAGTTTGATTGCTTAACATGTTGGAAACACTTAATCATGTAAATAACAATTTAATTTAATATATATAAACATGGAAAAGTTCGGGTCACTACACTTTTAAACAAAACCGCTCCCTGGCAGCGGCGCTAAAAAGTTGATGTGTCAAGACGTAACCTTTAAAATGTAGACAATATGCTTAATAATTAACACATAATACATGCAACTAAACCCGATCATGCAGTAACTAGCAAGTAAATTGACTAGTTCGATCTACAGGGAGAAGTTTGTTTTAAGGACTTTATGAAAGGACCCGTCCTAATCCATCCGGACGAAGTCCTTATCGATTATAAACGATTCACAACAGTTGATTACATCGCGAGGTATTTGACCTCTATATGATACATTTTACAAACATTGCATTCAATTTTAAAAGACAATCTTTCTTTACAACGAAAATTGACGGCATGCATACCATTTCAGAATATATCCAACTATAATTGACTTAATAATAATCTTGATGAACTCGATGACTCGAATGCAACGTCTTTTGAAATATGCCATGAATGACTCCAAGTAATGTTTCTAAAATGAGCAAATGCACGGCGGAAGATTTCTTTCGTACCTGATAATAAACATGCTTTCAAGTGTCAACCAAAAGGTTGGTGAGTTCATTAGTTTAACATAAATAAATATTTCCATCATTTTAATAGACCACAAGATTTTCATTTCTCATAAATATACGTCCCATGCATAGAGACAAAAATAATCATTCATATGGATTGAGCACCTGGTAACCGACATTCACAATATGCATATAAGAATATCCCCATCATTCCGGGATCCTCCTTCGGACATGATATAAATTTCGAAGTACTAAAGCATCCGGTACTTTGGATGGGGCTTGTTGGGCCCGATAGATCTATCTTTAGAGTTCGCGTCAATTAGGGTGTCTGTTCCCTAATTCGTAGATTACCAGACTTAATAAAAAGGGGCATATTCGGTTTAATAATCCAACCATAGAATGTAGTTTCGATCACTTGTGTCTATTTCGTAAAGCATTTATAAAAGCAGCGCATGTATTCTCAGTCCCAAAAATATATATTGCAAAAGCATTTAAAAAGGGAGCAAATGAAACTCACGCATATAAATATTGTAAAACAGTTAATAAAGCATTTGCATGTATTCTCAGGCCAAAAATGTAAAGAGTAAAAAGGGCGAATGAAACTCACGCATATAAATATTGTAAAACAGTTAATAAAGCATTTGCATGTATTCTCAGCCCAAAAATATAAAGGGTAAAAAGGCAAATGAAACTCACGCATATAAATATTGTAAAACAGTTAAAAAAGCATTTGCATGTATTCTCAGCCCAAAAATATAAAGGGTAAAAAAAGGCAAATGAACTCACGCATATAAATATTGTAAAACAGTTAATAAAGCATTTGCATGTATTCTCAGCCCAAAAATATAAAGGGTAAAAAAAAGACAAATGAACTCACGCATATAAATATTGTAAAACAGTTAATAAAGCATTTGCATGTATTCTCAGCCCAAAAATATAAAGGGTAAAAAAGGCAAATGAACTCACCTAATGTATTTTGTAGTAAAAATACATATGACTATATTGAACAATGCAGGGTTGGCTTCGGATTCACGAACTTAGAAAATAAGGCTCCAAAAAGAATAAGTGCCGATGCAGGGGCTCGAACCCAAGACCTCACGCTTACCCATAACACTCTCCACCTTCCAACTATCCTTGCTTTTCTGATTATAATCAGATACCAATTATATTTAACCCGAAATTTTCTGTTAACTTTTTCAATTTCATTCATCATCATTATTATTATAATTCTATCGTTTATCTTTATCAAGATTATAAACTCGTCATCTAAATCATAATCATAATTATAATTATAAATCATAATCATAGGTCATAATTCATGATCATAATCATATATTATAATTTCACTCTCGTTACTAACATCATTCACCTATTCATCACCTCATCATCATCAATATCATGATTAACATTTTTGTTACCATTATTATCGTTAAACACCATCATCATAACACGATTCTCATCATGTCATCATCATACACTCCAATACAAATTGGATCCCAATACAAAGAAAAAATACGGCCCAATCAACAATTAGCCTAAACAAAAGTCCACTTATTTAAATGGGCCGTAATTAGTCCAAAACTACTTGGTTAGCCCGTATAACAAAAAAAAAGCCCAAATGTGAGTATGTGTTTGATTTAAAATGGTTACGATCAGCACAGCCCCACCACATTCTTTTATCCTCACCCTTTTCCTTCCACTCCTATAATCAAGTCGACAAAAAAAATATATAGTGGTGGGGATCTCATATTGACAAAAGAAACCGAGTGCTATCCATTATCATTGCCAATTTGATTTTTTTTATACTCATCAATTATTATCATGGTTAAACAATAGAAACAAATCGATTGGACAGCAGCAACACCAAATCGATGATGACGGTTAAGGTAGCTGTAGGTTCACGACAGAAAACTGAAAATAGAAGCTACAACAACGGTTTTCATCTTCTTTGCTATCCTCGTCTCATTATCACTCGATTCAAAACAAAAACCGAAATAAAACAGTTTCAGTAACCATGAAAGATGAAAGAAAGGTGGTGGCGTTTTTGTGGTGGTGGTCGAACAAGAAGAAACAAGAAGATAGCAGTGGTTTAGTCAGTGATGTTTCAAATTAATGATCGAAATGGGTGATGGGTTTGGTGTTTTAATGGTGTTTGAACAACGGAAGAGTTTCGATGGTTAATTTCCTGGTGAAAGTAATAATGATTGCATTTCAATAACAAGGAAGTTTGGTTTGGTATCGTGATCGAGTCAAGAAGGATATAAGCAGTTAGATGATAACAAGAAAAAGAAAGGAATAAAATAAATAAATAAAAATGGTGATATGGTTAGGTTCTTACCGTGGTTTAGTGTGTGTGTGTAAAGGAGGTGGGTTAGTGGTGACCGGCTAATGGAAGGGAGGAGGATGATGGCATCGTGGTCGATGGTTGTAGCTCGACCAAATAGAAAAAGAAAGCAAGGTGGTGGCTTCGGTTGACGATAGTGTGAAAGGTGGTGGAGACTGGCGGTTCCTGGTGTGGTTCCCGGTGGATGAGGGTTGTGAGGTTTGAAGCTAGTTGATGGTTTGTGTTGGTGTTAATATCCATCTAATATGTATATGTTTATTTATAGAGATTAGATAGATGGTAGGTTTATATTGAGCATGTGATGGCTGAACACAAAGTCATGCAGTAACACATATTCATAATATACAAGTGGGTGTTCGGTTTACATCTATCTATATCAATCAATATATATATGTATATAATAAATCTTAATCTAATATAATATTAAATTTATTAAACAATCACAGAAACAAATGAAATGAAAAAGTAATCCCACTTTCCAATTAAGCACAGTATTATAAATATTTAGCCGCATGCCTCTTGTCCTATTATCAATCTACGGAGTTTTATATCGTGTCCATTGCTAAACAGTTATAATATAAAATTGTTTCTAAAAATACCAAATTTTTAAATTAACTATATGTAGTGACCCGAACTTTTCCATGTTTATATATATTAATTGAGATTGATATTTACATGATTAAATGTTTCCAACATGTTAAGCAATCAAACTTGTTAAGACTTGATTAATTGAAATATGTTTCATATAGACAATTGACCACCCAAGTTGACCGGTGATTCACGAACGTTAAAACTTGTAAAAACTATATGATGACATATATACGGATATATATATAGTTAACATGATACTATGATAAGTAAACATATCATTAAGTATATTAACAATGAACTACATATGCAAAAACAAGACTACTAACTTAATGATTTTTAAACGAGACATATATGTAACGATTATCGTTGTAAAGACATTTAATGTATATATATCATATTAAGAGATATTCATACATGATAATATCATGATAATATAATAATTTAAAATCTCATTTGATATTATAAACATTGGGTTAACAACATTTAACAAGATCGTTAACCTAAAGGTTTCAAAACAACACTTACATGTAACGACTAACGATGACTTAACGACTCAGTTAAAATGTATATACATGTAGTGTTTTAATATGTATTTATACACTTTTGAAAGACTTCAATACACTTATCAAAATACTTCTACTTAACAAAAATGCTTACAATTACATCCTCGTTCAGTTTCATCAACAATTCTACTCGTATGCACCCGTATTCGTACTCGTACAATACACAGCTTTTAGATGTATGTACTATTGGTATATACACTCCAATGATCAGCTCTTAGCAGCCCATGTGAGTCACCTAACACATGTGGGAACCATCATTTGGCAACTAGCATGAAATATCTCATAAAATTACAAAAATATGAGTAATCATTCATGACTTATTTACATGAAAACAAAATTACATATCCTTTATATCTAATCCATACACCAACGACCAAAAACACCTACAAACACTTTCATTCTTCAATTTTATTCATCTAATTAATCTCTCTCAAGTTCTATCTTCAAGTTCTAAGTGTTCTTCATAAATTCCAAAAGTTCTAGTTTCATAAAATCAAGAATACTTTCAAGTTTGCTAGCTCACTTCCAATCTTGTAAGGTGATCATCCAACCTCAAGAAATCTTTGTTTCTTACAATAAGTTATCATTCTAATACAAGGTAATAATCATATTCAAACTTTGGTTCAATTTCTATAATATAACAATCTTATTTCAAGTGATGATCTTACTTGAACTTGTTTTCGTGTCATGATTCTGCTTCAAGAACTTCGAGCCATCCAAGGATCCATTGAAGCTAGATCCATTTTTCTCTTTTCCAGTAGGTTTATCCAAGGAACTTAAGGTAGTAATGATGTTCATAACATCATTCGATTCATACATATAAAGCTATCTTATTCGAAGGTTTAAACTTGTAATCACTAGAACATAGTTTAGTTAATTCTAAACTTGTTCGCAAACAAAAGTTAATCCTTCTAACTTGACTTTTAAAATCAACTAAAAACATGTTCTATATCTATATGATATGCTAACTTAATGATTTAAAACCTGGAAACACGAAAAACACCGTAAAACCGGATTTACGCCGTCGTAGTACCACCGCGGGCTGTTTTGGGTTAGTTAATTAAAAACTATGATAAACTTTGATTTAAAAGTTGTTATTCTGAGAAAATGATTTTTATTATGAACATGAAACTATATCCAAAAATTATGGTTAAACTCAAAGTGGAAGTATGTTTTCTAAAATGGTCATCTAGACGTCGTTCTTTCGACTGAAATGACTACCTTTACAAAAACGACTTGTAACTTATTTTTCCGACTATAAACCTATACTTTTCTATTTAGATTCATAAAATAGAGTTCAATATGAAACCATAGCAATTTGATTCACTCAAAACGGATTTAAAATGAAGAAGTTATGGGTAAAACAAGATTGGATAATTTTTCTCATTTTAGCTACGTGAAAATTGGTAACAAATCTATTCCAACCATAACTTAATCAACTTGTATTGTATATTATGTAATCTTGAGATACCATAGACACATATACAATGTTTCGACCTATCATGTCGACACATCTATATATATTTCGGAACAACCATAGACACTCTATATGTGAATGTTGGAGTTAGCTATACAGGGTTGAGGTTGATTCTAAAATATATATAGTTTGAGTTGTGATCAATACTGAGATACGTATACACTGGGTCGTGGATTGATTCAAGATAATATTTATCGATTTATTTCTGTACATCTAACTGTGGACAACTAGTTGTAGGTTACTAACGAGGACAGCTGACTTAATAAACTTAAAACATCAAAATATATTAAAAGTGTTGTAAATATATTTTGAACATACTTTGATATATATGTATATATTGTTATAGGTTCGTGAATCAACCAGTGGCCAAGTCTTACTTCCCGACGAAGTAAAAATCTGTGAAAGTGAGTTATAGTCCCACTTTTAAAATCTAATATTTTTGGGATGAGAATACATGCAGGTTTTATAAATGATTTACAAAATAGACACAAGTACGTGAAACTACATTCTATGGTTGAGTTATCGAAATCGAATATGCCCCTTTTTATTAAGTCTGGTAATCTAAGAATTAGGGAACAGACACCCTAATTGACGCGGATCCTAAAGATAGATCTATTGGGCCTAACAAACCCCATCCAAAGTACCGGATGCTTTAGTACTTCAAAATTTATATCATATCCGAAGGGTGTCCCGGAATGATGGGGATATTCTTATATATGCATCTTGTTAATGTCGGTTACCAGATGTTCACCATATGAATGATTTTTATCTCTATGTATGGGATGTGTATTGAAATATGAAATCTTGTGGTCTATTGTTACGATTTGATATATATAGGTTAAACCTATAACTCACCAACATTTTTGTTGACGTTTAAAGCATGTTTATTCTCAGGTGAATATTAAGAGCTTCCGCTGTTGCATACTAAAATAAGGACAAGATTTGGAGTCCATGTTTGTATGATATTGTGTAAAAACTGCATTCAAGAAACTGATTTCGATGTAACATATTTGTATTGTAAACCATTATGTAATGGTCGTGTGTAAACATGATATTTTAGATTATCATTATTTGATAATCTATGTAAAGCTTTTTAAACCTTTATTTATGAAATAAAGGTTATGGTTTGTTTTAAAAATGAATGCAGTCTTTGAAAAACGTCTCATATAGAGGTCAAAACCTCGCAACGAAATCAATTAATATGGAACGTTTTTAATCAATAAGAACGGGAAATTTCAGTTGGTATCCGAGCGTTGGTCTTAGAGAACCAGAATTTTGCATTAGTGTGTCTTATCGAGTTTGTTAGGATGCATTAGTGAGTCTGGACTTCGACCGTGTTTAGTTGAAAAATGATTGCTTAACAAATTTTGTTGGAAACTATATATTTTTAACATGTGAATATTATGTGATATATTAATCTCTTAACGCGTTTGATATTATGTGATAGATGTCTACCTCTAGAACAAGTCCCATTGACTCACCTAATAATAATGAAGAGTCAAATGTAAATTGGAATGATTCGTGGACTGATTCACAAGTTCCCGAAGAGGAACCGGAAGAAGAGTCGGAACCGGAAGAAGAATCGGAACCGGAAGAAGAATCGGAACCGGATGAAGAAATAGAACCGGTGGGGGAAATAATAAAACGGTTAAGTAAAAGAAAATTCTCAACCAACCGACCAAGGTTAATTATGGTCAATGGTGTTTCCGCCAAGGAAGCAAAATATTGGGAGGATTACCAATTCTCCGATGAATCGGATTCCGACGAGAATTCCGATGATGTTATAGAAATTACCCCAACTGAATTTAAAAAGGCAAAAGAAAATAATAAGGGAAAGGGCATAAAAATAGAGAAATCTAATTCCAACCCCGATGAACTTTATATGTATCGTCAACCCCCGAAGTCCTTAAGTTGTAACAATGACCCGGGAACCTCTAAACCACCAGGTTTTTCTAAACCAATGTGGAAAACGACGGTTCGTATTAGGGGAACATCATATATCCCTAGAAACTTGGCAAAACGAACCAAAATCGAAGAAGAAGAAACAAGCAAGTTGGAATAAGATAGTTGTATTTGTGTGGTGTAATATATGTAATATAGTGTGCTTATGCTTTATGATATATGTAAAAATTGCTTGTATTAATAAGTATTTTTTTTATGAATCTAACTCTTGTCTATTTTACAGTATAAAAACACAAAATGGATAGACAACCCAATATTTTAAGAGACCTACCCGGAGACATGATTGATGAAATCTTGTCTAGAGTCGGTCAGAATTCCTCGGCACAACTATTTAAGGCGAGATCAGTTTGTAAGACATTCGAAGAACGTTCCAAGAATGTCTTGGTTTATAAGAGACTTTCGTTTGAAAGATGGGGGATATCACATTGGGAAACCCATAAGTTACGATGTGTTTACTTTGACGCATATATTGCGGGGAACCCAAATGCTATTTTACGCAACGGGTTAAGAAATTATTTTGACTCAATATATCCGAATATTGGACTTCGTGATTTAGAAAAAGCGGCTAACATGCAACATAAAGAAGCATGTTATGCTTACGGATTAGTAATGTTCGCTTCTCACCAAAGTGAGAACAAGAACATCGGGCTACAACTATTAAACAAAACGTTTCCACAAGTGACGGAGTCGGTAATTGGGGTAAGAAATGAGGTTTTTAGATTGTTACGGGACTGTTGGACATTACGTAACCCTCGTCTCTTTGACGACGTTACAATACGCTGTCTTATCAACGGCCATAACGGTTATGTTCCACAAGACCAAGGATGGGAAGTAATCCTAGTAAAACCAGAATGCATGACTTGTTTCTGGACGTATGAATTACGTGTCTTTATTGCCTTTGCTGAACGACTTGTGTACTAGCTAGAATTATCTTCACAACCATCTTGTATCAAATTTATTGTGTGCTATATTTCATGCTATATGTAAAATTAGCGGTATTGTAAGTTTGTAAAATATTGTGAAAAAGTTTGAACGCGAAATATTATTATAATCAGTTTTTCATATAGAATTGTAGTAGTTGAATTGTATATTAGCTACTAAGTATGAACTTAACGGGTAGGTACTACCCGAATTTAAACTTATAGAACGCTAATATGAAGAAAAAGCTTTTATAAATGAGTTCATATTATGCTACGAAATACTATTAACTACTCTTAATATTCTGTATGATTAACTTGTTCCATTTAACTATTTTGAAGGAAATGGCACCGACTACTCGACACACCGTGAATATGAATGAAGAGGAATTCCGTACTTTTCTAGCTTCAAACATAGCCGCAGTACAGGCTGCGCTACATACCAACAATAACCTTGGATCTAGCAGTACAGGAAATCGTGTAGGATGCACCTACAAAGAATTCACTGCCTGCAAATCTTTGGAATTTGATGGAACCAAAGGACCGATCGGATTGAAACGGTGGACCGAGAAGGTCGAATCGGTGTTTGCCATAAGTAAGTATACTGAAGAGGACAAAGTGAAGTACGCTACGCATACCTTCACAGGTTCTGCGTTAACATGGTGGAATACCTATCTAGAGCAAGTGGGACAAGACGATGCGTACGCACTACCGTGGTCAGCATTCAAGCACTTGATGAACGAGAAGTACCATCCCAGAACCGAGGTCAATAAGCTCAAGACAAAACTTAGAGGGTTACGAACCCAAGGATTTGATATTACCACGTACGAAAGACGATTCACAGAATTGTGCCTATTGTGTCCGGGAGCATTCGAAGATGAGGAAGAGAAGATCGACGCGTTTGTGAAAGGATTACATGAAAGAGTCCAAGAAGATATAAGTTCACACGAGCCCGCCTCCATACAACAGGCATGTAGAATGGCTCACAAACTAGTGAACCAGATTGAAGAAAGAATTAAAGAACAGACTGCTGAAGAGGCCAATGTGAAGCAAGTCAAAAGAAAGTGGGAGGAAAACGGTGATAAGAATCACCAATACAACAACAACAGCAATCGCAACAATTATCCCAACAATCGCAACATCAATCGCAACTACAACAAACGGCCCAACAACAACAACAACAACAACAACAACAACAACAACAACAACAACAACAGCAACAGCAACAGCAACTACAACAATCATCTCAACAACAATAATGACCGCAACAACAACAACAATCAGAAGCAGCTATGCCAAAGGTGTGAAAAGTATCACTCGGGGTTCTGTACCAAATTTTGCAACAAGTGTAAAAGAAATGGTCATAGCGTGGCAAAGTGTGAGGTCTACGGACCAGGGGTTAATAGAACGAAAGGAACAAATGGTGTCGGAACGAGTAATGGTGGAGCAAGTAGTGTCGGAGCAAGTTATGCCAATGTATTTTGTTATAAATGTGGAAAACCGGGCCACATTATTAGAAATTGCCCGAACCAGGAGAATACGAATGGACAAGGCCGCGGAAGAGTTTTCAATATTAATGCGGCAGAGGCACAAGAAGACCCGGAGCTTGTTACGGGTACGTTTCTTATTGACAATAAATCTGCTTACGTTTTATTTGATTCGGGTGCGGATAGAAGCTGTATGAGTAGAGATTTTTGTGCTAAATTAAGTTGTCCATTGACGCCTTTGGATAGTAAATTTTTACTCGAATTAGCAAATGGTAAATTAATTTCAGCAGATAATATATGTCGGAATCGAGAAATTAAACTGGTTAGCGAAACATTTAAGATTGATTTGATACCAGTAGAGTTAGGGAGTTTTGATGTGATAATCGGTATGGACTGGTTGAAAGAAGTGAAAGCAGAGATCGTTTGTTACAAAAATGCAATTCGCA
The DNA here is from genome assembly GCF_046630445.1 of Rutidosis leptorrhynchoides. Lineage (NCBI taxonomy): Eukaryota > Viridiplantae > Streptophyta > Magnoliopsida > Asterales > Asteraceae > Rutidosis > Rutidosis leptorrhynchoides. The sequence continues at coordinate 168,559,515 of NC_092343.1, forward strand.
TTATACGAGAAAAAGGAAAACCCTTAATGGTGTACGGAGAAAAGGGCAACACGAAGCTACATCTTATTAGTAATTTGAAGGCACAAAAACTAATAAGAAAAGGTTGCTATGCTGTTCTAGCACACGTCGAGAAAGTACAAACTGAAGAAAAGAGCATCAATGATGTTCCCATTGCAAAAGAATTTCCCGATGTATTTCCGAAAGTATTACCGGGATTACCCCCACATCGATCCGTTGAATTTCAAATAGATCTTGTACCAGGAGCTGCACCAATAGCTCGTGCTCCTTACAGACTCGCACCCAGCGAGATGAAAGAACTGCAAAGCCAATTACAAGAACTTTTAGAGCGTGGTTTCATTCGACCAAGCACATCACCGTGGGGAGCTCCTGTTTTGTTTGTCAAGAAGAAAGATGGTACATTCAGGTTGTGTATCGACTACCGAGAGTTGAACAAACTTACCATCAAGAACCGCTACCCACTACCGAGAATCGACGACTTATTTGATCAACTACAAGGCTCGTCTATTTATTCAAAGATTGACTTACGTTCCGGGTATCATCAAATGCGGGTGAAAGAAGATGATATTCCAAAGACTGCTTTCAGAACACGTTACGGTCATTACGAGTTTATGGTCATGTCGTTTGGTTTAACTAATGCACTAGCTGTGTTCATGGATCTTATGAACCGAGTGTGTGGACCATACCTTGACAAGTTTGTCATTGTTTTCATTGATGACATACTTATTTACTCAAAGAATGACCAAGAACACGGTGAACATTTGAGAAAGGTGTTAGAAGTATTGAGGAAGGAAAAACTGTACGCTAAGTTTTCAAAGTGTGCATTTTGGTTAGAAGAAGTTCAATTCCTCGGTCACATAGTGAACAAAGAAGGTATTAAGGTGGATCCGGCAAAGATAGAAACTGTTGAAAAGTGGGAAACCCCGAAAACTCCGAAACACATACGCCAATTTTTAGGACTAGCTGGTTACTACAGAAGGTTCATCCAAGACTTTTCCAGAATAGCAAAACCCTTGACTGCATTAACGCATAAAGGGAAGAAATTTGAATGGAATGATGAACAAGAGAAAGCATTTCAGTTATTGAAGAAAAAGCTAACTACGACACCTATATTGTCATTGCCTGAAGGGAATGATGATTTTGTGATTTATTGTGATGCATCAAAGCAAGGTCTCGGTTGTGTATTAATGCAACGAACGAAGGTGATTGCTTATGCGTCTAGGCAATTGAAGATTCACGAACAAAATTATACGACGCATGATTTGGAATTAGGCGCGGTTGTGTTTGCATTAAAGACTTGGAGGCACTACTTATATGGGGTCAAAAGTATTATATATACCGACCACAAAAGTCTTCAACACATATTTAATCAGAAACAACTGAATATGAGGCAGCGTAGGTGGATTGAATTATTGAATGATTACGACTTTGAGATTCGTTACCACCCGGGGAAGGCAAATGTGGTAGCCGATGCCTTGAGCAGGAAGGACAGAGAACCCATTCGAGTAAAATCTATGAATATAATGATTCATAATAACCTTACTACTCAAATAAAGGAGGCGCAACAAGGAGTTTTAAAAGAGGGAAATTTAAAGGATGAAATACCCAAAGGATCGGAGAAGCATCTTAATATTCGGGAAGACGGAACCCGGTATAGGGCTGAAAGGATTTGGGTACCAAAATTTGGAGATATGAGAGAAATGGTACTTAGAGAAGCTCATAAAACCAGATACTCAATACATCTTGGAACGGGGAAGATGTACAAGGATCTCAAGAAACATTTTTGGTGGCCGGGTATGAAAGCCGATGTTGCTAAATACGTAGGAGAATGTTTGACGTGTTCTAAGGTCAAAGCTGAGCATCAGAAACCATCAGGTCTACTTCAACAACCCGAAATCCCGGAATGGAAATGGGAAAACATTACCATGGATTTCATCACTAAATTGCCAAGGACTGCAAGTGGTTTTGATACTATTTGGGTAATAGTTGATCGTCTCACCAAGTCAGCACACTTCCTGCCAATAAGAGAAGATGACAAGATGGAGAAGTTAGCACGACTGTATTTGAAGGAAGTCGTCTCCAGACATGGAATACCAATCTCTATTATCTCTGATAGGGATGGCAGATTTATTTCAAGATTCTGGCAGACATTACAGCAAGCATTAGGAACTCGTCTAGACATGAGTACTGCCTATCATCCACAAACTGATGGGCAGAGTGAAAGGATGATACAAACACTTGAAGACATGCTACGAGCATGTGTTATTGATTTCGGAAACAGTTGGGATCGACATCTACCGTTAGCAGAATTTTCCTACAACAACAGCTACCATTCAAGCATTGAGATGGCGCCGTTTGAAGCACTTTATGGTAGAAAGTGCAGGTCTCCAATTTGTTGGAGTGAAGTGGGGGATAGACAGATTACGGGTCCGGAGATTATACAAGAAACTACCGAGAAGATCATCCAAATTCAACAACGGTTGAAAACCGCCCAAAGTCGACAAAAGAGCTACGCTGACATTAAAAGAAAAGATATAGAATTTGAAATTGGAGATATGGTCATGCTTAAAGTTGCACCTTGGAAAGGCGTTGTTCGATTTGGTAAACGAGGGAAATTAAATCCAAGGTATATTGGACCATTCAAGATTATTGATCGTGTCGAACCAGCAGCTTACCGACTTGAGTTACCTCAACAACTCGCGGCTGTACATAACACTTTCCACGTCTCGAATTTGAAGAAATGTTTTGCTAAAGAAGATCTCACTATTCCGTTAGATGAAATCCAAATCAACGAAAAACTCCAATTCATCGAAGAACCCGTCGAAATAACGAATCGTGAGGTTAAAAGACTTAAGCAAAACAAGATACCAATTGTTAAGGTTCGATGGAATGCTCATAGAGGACCCGAGTTCACCTGGGAGCGTGAAGATCAGATGAAGAAGAAATACCCGCATCTATTTCCAGAAGATTCGTCAACACCTTCAACAGCTTAAAATTTCGGGACGAAATTTATTTAACGGGTAGGTACTGTAGTGACCCGAACTTTTCCATGTTTATATATATTAATTGAGATTGATATTTACATGATTAAATGTTTCCAACATGTTAAGCAATCAAACTTGTTAAGACTTGATTAATTGAAATATGTTTCATATAGACAATTGACCACCCAAGTTGACCGGTGATTCACGAACGTTAAAACTTGTAAAAACTATATGATGACATATATACGGATATATATATATAGTTAACATGATACTATGATAAGTAAACATATCATTAAGTATATTAACAATGAACTACATATGCAAAAACAAGACTACTAACTTAATGATTTTTAAACGAGACATATATGTAACGATTATCGTTGTAAAGACATTTAATGTATATATATCATATTAAGAGATATTCATACATGATAATATCATGATAATATAATAATTTAAAATCTCATTTGATATTATAAACATTGGGTTAACAACATTTAACAAGATCGTTAACCTAAAGGTTTCAAAACAACACTTACATGTAACGACTAACGATGACTTAACGACTCAGTTAAAATGTATATACATGTAGTGTTTTAATATGTATTTATACACTTTTGAAAGACTTCAATACACTTATCAAAATACTTCTACTTAACAAAAATGCTTACAATTACATCCTCGTTCAGTTTCATCAACAATTCTACTCGTATGCACCCGTATTCGTACTCGTACAATACACAGCCTTTAGATGTATGTACTATTGGTATATACACTCCAATGATCAGCTCTTAGCAGCCCATGTGAGTCACCTAACACATGTGGGAACCATCATTTGGCAACTAGCATGAAATATCTCATAAAATTACAAAAATATGAGTAATCATTCATGACTTATTTACATGAAAACAAAATTACATATCCTTTATATCTAATCCATACACCAACGACCAAAAACACCTACAAACACTTTCATTCTTCAATTTTCTTCATCTAATTAATCTCTCTCAAGTTCTATCTTCAAGTTCTAAGTGTTCTTCATAAATTCCAAAAGTTCTAGTTTCATAAAATCAAGAATACTTTCAAGTTTGCTAGCTCACTTCCAATCTTGTAAGGTGATCATCCAACCTCAAGAAATCTTTGTTTCTTACAGTAGGTTATCATTCTAATACAAGGTAATAATCATATTCAAACTTTGGTTCAATTTCTATAACTATAACAATCTTATTTCAAGTGATGATCTTACTTGAACTTGTTTTCGTGTCATGATTCTGCTTCAAGAACTTCGAGCCATCCAAGGATCCATTGAAGCTAGATCCATTTTTCTCTTTTCTAGTAGGTTTATCCAAGGAACTTAAGGTAGTAATGATGTTCATAACATCATTCGATTCATACATATAAAGGTATCTTATTCGAAGGTTTAAACTTGTAATCACTAGAACATAGTTTAGTTAATTCTAAACTTGTTCGCAAACAAAAGTTAATCCTTCTAACTTGACTTTTAAAATCAACTAAAAACATGTTCTATATCTATATGATATGCTAACTTAATGATTTAAAACCTGGAAACACGAAAAACACCGTAAAACCGGATTTACGCCGTCGTAGTAACACCGCGGGCTGTTTTGGGTTAGTTAATTAAAAACTATGATAAACTTTGATTTAAAAGTTGTTATTCTGAGAAAATGATTTTTATTATGAACATGAAACTATATCCAAAAATTATGGTTAAACTCAAAGTGGAAGTATGTTTTCTAAAATGGTCATCTAGACGTCGTTCTTTCGACTGAAATGACTACCTTTATAAAAATGACTTGTAACTTATTTTTCCGACTATAAACCTATACTTTTCTATTTAGATTCATAAAATAGAGTTCAATATGAAACCATAGCAATTTGATTCACTCAAAACGGATTTAAAATGAAGAAGTTATGGGTAAAACAAGATTGGATAATTTTTCTCATTTTAGCTACGTGAAAATTGGTAACAAATCTATTCCAACCATAACTTAATCAACTTGTATTGTATATTATGTAATCTTGAGATACCATAGACACGTATACAATGTTTCGACCTATCATGTCGACACATCTATATATATTTCGGAACAACCATAGACACTCTATATGTGAATGTTGGAGTTAGCTATACAGGGTTGAGGTTGATTCTAAAATATATATAGTTTGAGTTGTGATCAATACTGAGATACGTATACACTGGGTCGTGGATTGATTCAAGATAATATTTATCGATTTATTTCTGTACATCTAACTGTGGACAACTAGTTGTAGGTTACTAACGAGGACAGCTGACTTAATAAACTTAAAACATCAAAATATATTAAAAGTGTTGTAAATATATTTTGAACATACTTTGATATATATGTATATATTGTTATAGGTTCGTGAATCAACCAGTGGCCAAGTCTTACTTCCCGACGAAGTAAAAATCTGTGAAAGTGAGTTATAGTCCCACTTTTAAAATCTAATATTTTTGGGATGAGAATACATGCAGGTTTTATAAATGATTTACAAAATAGACACAAGTACGTGAAACTACATTCTATGGTTGAGTTATCGAAATCGAATATGCCCCTTTTTATTAAGTCTGGTAATCTAAGAATTAGGGAACAGACACCCTAATTGACGCGAATCCTAAAGATAGATCTATTGGGCCTAACAAACCCCATCCAAAGTACCGGATGCTTTAGTACTTCGAAATTTATATCATATCCGAAGGGTGTCCCGGAATGATGGGGATATTCTTATATATGCATCTTGTTAATGTCGGTTATCAGGTGTTCACCATATGAATGATTTTTATCTCTATGTATGGGATGTGTATTGAAATATGAAATCTTGTGGTCTATTGTTACGATTTGATATATATAGGTTAAACCTATAACTCACCAACATTTTTGTTGACGTTTAAAGCATGTTTATTCTCAGGTGAATATTAAGAGCTTCCGCTGTTGCATACTAAAATAAGGACAAGATTTGGAGTCCATGTTTGTATGATATTGTGTAAAAACTGCATTCAAGAAACTGATTTCGATGTAACATATTTGTATTGTAAACCATTATGTAATGGTCGTGTGTAAACAGGATATTTTAGATTATCATTATTTGATAATCTACGTAAAGCTTTTTAAACCTTTATTTATGAAATAAAGGTTATGGTTTGTTTTAAAAATGAATGCAGTCTTTGAAAAACGTCTCATATAGAGGTCAAAACCTCGCAACGAAATCAATTAATATGGAACGTTTTTAATCAATAAGAACGGGACATTTCACTATATTTATTTATTTTAGTCATTATGGTATAAAATTCGATCATTAATTTTTTTTTAAAAAAATACATCAACTGTCCCGCTCGATTCCAAGAAAAATAAAAAAAAAATTAAAGTTTAATAATTAGGTCCTAGATATACTTTTAATAAGCCTATAATTTATTTTACTCCTTTTCGGATCCCCGTTTATTTTAAAATCACATAATATCAATCGAGTATTACAATCATTTAATATTTATTTTTAATATATATTATTTATATATGGATATGTTTTTAAATAATAATTATTATAACATCATATTTTTATTTTATTTTACATAATTAATTTTAATAACAACAACATATAATATTTCAAATTATATTTCCAATTGTTATCTATATATATACACACATATCTATTTACAATTAATTGTTCGTGAATCGTCGGAAATGGTCGAAGGGTAATTGAAACAGTTCAAAAATTTTGAGACTCAACATTACAGACTTTGCTTATCGTGTCGAAATCATATAAGAATTAAGTTTAAATTTGGTCAGAAATTCTCGAGTCGTCACACTTTAAACGATTAATCATTCTAAAAAGGGGGATTTGTGTTTGAAGTTGGATTTCTTTTAACACTACAATAATTAAAGTATAGTAAATAACAAGAATGAGAAAACGGTGTTTATTTCTATGCTTGATAAACGACAGGGATTGTTCTTTTGTAATTAAACCAGTTATTTCTTAATTACAAGTGATTAGTTTATATCAATTTCACAATGTCTATAAACTAAGAACTATGTTTAATCAACAGGATTCTTTCTTAGTTAAATTCACATTAAACCTAGTTTACTAAGATCACTCTAAGTAAACTACACGATTGTAAATCCTAAATACCATTCAATTACCCTCCTATATACTCACATATAGGTGACTAAATCACTAGGTGTTGAAGTACAAGTTATAGCCTTTGATAAACTCACATAAACCAAATCATAACTTATATAATTGAACTAGGATATAAGGATAGTTACAACCAAGGTTGAAAAATTCGCTATTCGAGGATTAATCGGTCGGGACTTTGGAAGGATTAATCGGCAATTCGGGGATTAATCGGAGATTAATCTGATTGTACTGTATACATTTAAATACTAAATTTTAAAAATTATATGTGTAACGATAGAAAAAGACCATAAACATAAAGATAATTTTTAACATAATTGTCTAAAATTGTTCATTTTGCTTCAAAACTATAAAATTTTAATTTAAATTCATGTTAAAATGTTAACCATTTTTGACTTTGACTTACTTTGGTTACCAAATTCGATTTTGATCCATCAATTGACGTTGACCGTTTAATTAAACGGATTTTTGAAAATCGGAACGGATTGCTCCTAAAAATGATTAATCGGGGATTAATCGGCGAGTAATCGGGTTTTTTACAACACTGGTTACAACAATGGATTTCTTGAGAGAACATGGTGTAGATTGATTAACTAATTAGACACAACCGGGTTAAACTCACGTAAAACCTAAACTACAACAATCACTTGAGGTAATTTCATAACTATGTTGCTTTGGAACTTATTCAATTACCGGATTAAACACATAACAAAATCACTCAAGCTTATGTATTTAACCGTCTAGATTACTAGGTGTATTGAAGCATAAATTGTTTCCCTAGTTAACTCACATTGATTGGTTTACAATTTATGTAATTGAAGTAAAGAGCTAAGCAATCATAACTATGGTTCTTGTAGTTGGACTAGATTTCTAAATCAATCAAACAAATATGTAACTAGCATAACATCAAAAAATAGAATAATCCTAAGTCATAAATCTTACATTGAAGTAAACACACAAGGTTTTTAGCTAGACATAATCAAAGTAAGAACAATATCACAATTCATACAATTGGAATTCATTAAACTTAGCAACAAATGAATGAAAACAAAAGTACCAATTGATATGAATGATATAGCTTCAATCTTGGTGTTGAAAGAGTGAAGATTCCTTCTCTACAAGCCTTTGAACCCTTCTCTACAAGCCTTTGAACCCTTCTCTAAGCCTTCTTGTACGTACTATTTCTCTGGTATTAGTTGTCTGTTGAATGTGAAGGATAACAAGCATTTTATAAGCTTGAAAGTTAGGTAAAACATTGAAACTGGGAGGGATGCGCCGCATCTCTTTAATCTTTAGTGAGTTACAACTCGATTTCAACCCAGAACTGTAGGCAAGCCAAGGGATGCGCCGTATCCCTATACAATGCGTCGCATCACTACCTTTTGATGCGCAGCATTGTCTTGATACGTAGCATCTAAAAAAGCCTGGTCTGTTTTGTGTCAAGGGATGCGTCGCATCCCTCATAGATGCACCGCATCTATGTCTGAACTGGTATTTCTGGGCTGTTTTAGCTGCAATTCTTCGTTTTAGACGCTGTTTTCGACCTTTGTCTTCGTTTAGGCACTTGCGATGATCTTTACACTCATTTACATCAATAACAACAATAATAAACTACAATGTACATGGAATATATACAAAAACAAAGCAAGATGTCTATAATATGTATATATTTAGCGATATTAGGTATTATAGTCATTTCAAATAATTTGGTGTGCATGGACCCCTATTTAAAAGGAATAAAAATTTAATCTTTTTTTTCGTCAGATTTCAAGAATACCATTCTCAACTATCTATACAACGACTATAGAATAAAATAATATATTAATATAAAGTAAATAAAGTAAAACAATAAATTGAAAGGGGAGCATATACGGCTTCCACTTGAACGGCTTTATTATTATGCACCGACGTTCCTGATATTTGAATAAGGGCTACACCATCTAAACTATACGTTTCATCATTCAAGCCTTTGTCTACAATGAAGTTTTTGTAACCAGAGCTCAATCCACCGTAATAACAGAAATTATTGTAATTGTTATAAAATCCAAAGTTCGAATTCAACATCGTAGCAAAACACATATACAAAATAAATATAAATAATAACAAATAAAATAAAAATACCTGCTAATTTTCCTCTACCCTCCTCTGGAGCAGAAGGTGCTGAACCTAATTGTTGAACCAAATTCAGAACTAGAACAAAAGATCTCGAATTTAAAATTACCGTTAATTGTTGAACCTCGTAAATGAGATTGTCGATTGAATGTCGTGATGCTAACGCTACAATCGCACGTCTTCGTGATTCTACTACAATCGATGTTGTTAATCGAAGATTACCAGGACTCGATAATCGATGTTTGACTTATAATCACGAATATGAAGTTGTAAGAAATACACGAACATACCTGATCGAAATCGTTTAGACTGTTTCCAACCCTGACTACGATGTCAAAGGCAAGTAGTGTACTTTTTGATGATGTGTCAAGGTCAAGAGATGAAGTTAAATAAAGGGGAGTGTCAAATTTGAGGGTTAAATTTGTAAATGGGTGATGTGGTAAAATATTATTGGTAGTTAGATATATAATTTATAAATTAATAATATATAAAAATATGTCCTGAAATCTGATTCGCTGAAAATTATTTGACACATCCGTCAACTTATCGACTGACGCCCGGGGCGTCAAATTTTGACGCCGCGTTAGGGGCGGCAAGGGCGTCAAACTACTTGCCAACTGGGATGACGGGAGAAATCTGACGCCTGGTTAAAAACAGTCTTACAACTAAGAAACCTTAATCTATTCGAAAACATAATATATTTCAGTTGCAAGAAGATATCGATGCTGAAATCAAATCATCACAAAAATGAAGTTGTATGAAATACACTAACATACCTGATCGGATTCGTTGTTAGTGAGTCGAATTTAAGGTTGAGATCGCAGGGCTCATATGTTTTTGTTAGATGATGGTGGTATATGTTTTAGGGATTAGGGATCCAATAAATTACAACGTGTTTTCCCTGAAGGGTATTAGTGGAGGATTAGAGGTAACCCAATACTTATCGATCAATAATTAAAATCAATGGCCAGATCATGGGATTAGTGTAAGTCATTTGTCTAATCTAATGGCTAAGATTTAAAGTTGTTTTAATTGATATCTCAATATGCACTTTATTTTAATGAGTAGATAGAATAAAATAGAATAGAATAGATAGACAGATAGATTATGTTTTTCGGGGAAAAAAACCAACAACAATTGAATTGAATGTTTTATTATAATTATTACTTATTACTTATACTTACTAGAGTGAGTGCGATTTAATACAAATTTTGTCCTTCGAAAAAAAAAAAAAAAAAAAAAAAACCATATAGCAACCGATTATTAATACTAATGATTAAGGTATTAGAATATCTTAGTTCCAATACAATACTCTCTCCGTTACACTACAAGTGTTCACTTACTTTTTGCACATAGTTTTAGAAAATCTCACTAACTTCATTATCCACCAATAAGAAATCTTCTCTCTTCAGAATAATCTATTGTCATTGATTGAAATACAAAGTGGACAGTTGTGATGGGACGGAGAGAATATAATATATATAATTATTATAATTAATAATTAATAATATAAAACGTCAATTTTTATTTTGATATTAATTATACTTTCAGTTCCTTTAGTTATGCTCACATAAACTTTTGTTATGGTGCACAACAATTGATTGATTGATGTACATATGTCCTATGTGTATGTGAATAAATTAAACTTTTTATCCACCACTACAACCTTATCACATAACATTAAAGCCCACCACAACCTTTTCTACTATAATCCTTTCCCAACACCCTTTCTTACAATCTTGACATATTGCGTATAAAATTTCGTGGAAACTCCCAAAAAGCCTGCCATTACAAATGTGTGAAGTCTGCATAATTATTTGATCCAATTATGGCCGTTGGATTTTGAGGTAGGACATGAAAGGTGAATTGAGATATGAAAGAAAGACTTTACAAATGGAAGACCACATAATTATTTGATGTAATTGTGGCCGTTGGTTTTTTTAAGTGAGATATGAACGGTTGATTGAAAAAATGATATGAAACAAGACTTTTAAAAAGTAAACTTATTCCCTCGGATTTGCGTTCATAAATTTACCAGTGACTTCAATTCGATCATACCCCATTTTGTATCAAATCATCATCATTATGGTTGAGATCACTGAAATTTCACAACAATCTTCACCACAATCTACACCACAATCTTCACCCAGTTATCTTTATGACGTCTTTCTAAGTTTTCGAGGTGCAGATACTCGTTACAATTTCACTAATCACCTCCACAAGGCTTTGCTTGATTCCACTATCGAGACTTTTTTGGATGATGCTGAGATTCAAACTGGAGAAGAATTAAAACCAGAATTGGAGAATGCGATCAAAGCATCAAGAGCTTCTGTTATCGTGTTGTCCAAGAATTACGCTTCTTCCAGATGGTGCCTTGATGAACTTGTATTGATACTGGAGCAACGTAGGAAGTTTGACCAAATTGTTATACCTATCTTCTATCATGTGGAGCCCGCTGATGTCAGGAAGCAACAAAACAGCTTTGCAGTTGCGATGGCAACTTATAAACAGAGGATGGAGACAGAAGCAGATGCAGAGAAGAAAAGTCAATGGGCTCAAAAGATTAGGCAATGGAAGAAAGCACTTGCTGAAGTTGCTGATTTAAAAGGGAAGGATGCATATGGAAGGTAATTATAAAACCATTTTTTACTCATCAGATTCAACCATTTTTAAACTTGTTTAGGCTAGATCTCTGTAGGCTTAAGTTATGTTTAAATAAGTGCTTTTAGCTTTTGGTTTCATAGAAATGATGATGATGATGATACTCCGTAGTTATTAGAAAGAGTTGCAACTTTTTATAAATTATATTACTATTGTAATCTTACATAATTTGAAGTGTTTTCCATCTAATCCTTCATTTGTCCTTGTAATTACATTCAAGGAAAAGCTACAGTTAACAACTTTTATCTGTAGTTTCTAGCAACATCTAAGCTATTTTTTTTTTTTCAAACATACCAACAACAACAACAACATAACCCTTAACATTAACTGTTGCTTTAGGAGAAAAAATACTTTTTAAATATATATTCATAAATTTTGCCAGGTTGGAAACGATACTTATTGAAGAAATTGTTAAAGAGATCAGCAGCAAATTAGAGATACACAAACGGGGTAATATTCCACACATGATTGGGATGAAGTCTGACATAAATACCATTAAAGTTTTCTTGAAAGATGATTCATCAGATAACACCCAAGTTCTTACACTATGGGGAATGGCTGGGATTGGAAAGACTTACTTAGCTGACTATATCTTTAAGTTGCACCATATCAAATTCGAAAGAAGCTGCTTTCTTGAAGATATTGAAAGGAGGTGTACATCATCAGATGAATTGCTTGATTTACAAAAACGGATCCTTAAAGACTTTCAAGATGGAAGTTGGATGGACGTACAAGATACTAATGTGGGCACCTATAAGATTGAAAAAATACTTCTTAGGAAAAGAACTCTTCTTGTTCTTGATGGTATCAGTAAAGTTGAGCAGTTGGATGCGTTAATCGGGACGAAAGGTCTTCATCCTGGATGCAAATTAATAATAACATCCAAATCTGAATCAATAACAGAAAAATGTAGGTTGTTTGAAACAGAAGTTTCACCAAAGCGTATGAGGCACTTCCTTGAAGGGTTGGACAGGAAAGAGTCAATACAACTTTTACATTGGCATGCCTACGGACGTAATGAACCCAATGAAGACGACAAAGAAGACTCATTGAAGGTTGCAAAGTATTGCAATGGGCATCCCTTGGCTCTTAAAGTTTTGGGTAGTTCTATACGTTATGAAGACGCTACATGGGATGAAATCTTAGAATCGCTAAGTAAAAAGATTCATCATGATATTCAAGAAGTGCTGCAAATAAGTTTCGACTCATTGCCGCATGAAAAGGACAAGGAACTCTTCAAGTTCATTGCCTGTTTTTTCGTTGGAAAGGATAAGGAGTTCAGTGAAGAAATATTAAAAGCATCCGGTAAATGCAGATCTTTTGGGATCAAGAATCTCACTAACAGATGCCTTCTCACAGTATGTCCATATTCTAATAAGTTACTGATGCATCAGCTTCTTCAAGATTTAGGTAGATATGTAGTCCATCAAGAATCACCAGAAAAGCCATGGAAAAGAAGTCTGTTATGGCATCATGGGGATTTTGTAACAGTGTTGCAACAGAAAAAGGTACTGTAATATTCAATTTTTTTTTTTTTTTTTTTTTTTTTTTTTTTTTTTTTTTTTTTTTTTTTTTGTTAAGAGTACATTTGATAATAACAATAAAAAATATAACTTCTAATTTAATATCTTGCTATTCCTTTTATTTATTTGTAGGGAACAACAAAAATTCAAGGTCTTGTCCTTGACATGAAAGCATTTGAGGATGATACTTCACGTGGCTCAAGTAGCGTCGATGACTACAACAACTTCAAATCATTTCCATTCATCAATTGGGTTTTAAGTTTATGCTCCCCTAGTGATAATCAACAACCTGTGTTTGAGACCCTTGCATTTAGTGAGATGAGTAATTTAAGACTACTACAACTCAACTATGTAAAAATCAGAGGATCCTACAAGAATTTACCTAAAGGTTTAAGATGGTTGTGCATGCATGGATTTCCTTTGAGTTTTATACCTTCAGAGTTACAAATGGAGAATATGGTTGCTCTTGATATGTCTAATAGCAATCTACAACTTCTTTGGAAGAAGCCCAAGGTACCAACTAGATTGAACTTTCATTTTTTTTTTTTTGCAATTCGTTAACATACATGCATCTTTAATTTAAATTAAATTCAACAGGTGCTTAAGTCACTGAAGTTTCTTAATCTCAGTGGTTGTCCTAAGCTTCTTACTGTTGGTAGCTTCACTGCGTTCCCTGTACTTGAGAGGTTGACACTCGCAGGGTGTATAAATATGGTTGAGGTTAGTGAATCGATTGGGAATTGTCATAGACTTGTAGTCCTAAATATGAGTGAATGTCATCAGCTGAAAAAGCTTCCACAGACCATAGGAAATTTAAAAAACCTTAGAGAACTATTGATAAATGGTTGTATAAATCTTGGTGAGTTTCCTGTTGAGATGAAGGATATGGAGTCACTAGAAATTCTTGAGGCTAACAATATTAACATAGCACCCCAAGTGTCTTCCTCCGCCATTGTGAAGGCTATACCGAGAAGTGTGAACTCCTATTCGATTTCTTTACCAAAATCATTAGTAAGTTTATCCCTTGTAAATAATAATCTGTCTAACGAATCGTTTCCGGTAGATTTCATTGGCCTATCGGTATTGAGGATTTTGTATTTAGATCGTAATCCAATTACTTCCCTCCCCGATTGTGTGAGAAGCCTAACTGGACTAGAGACTCTCAGTTTATATAAATGCAAAATGCTGAAGACAATTTTATGTGCTCCAAACACAATAAAGATAATGCTTATCTCACACTGTGAAACATTGGAGAAAGTAACTTTTTATCCAGACACAGTAGCACGTAGGTATATTTTTTATAATGATATAGTTTCGTTGACTGAGATTCAAGGCCAGTTTAAAATGCAAGCTATCTCAGAAATTGACAAAGTGATACTTGTTAGTTTGGGATGGATTAATTTAGAATATGTGAATTATCATGGCTTGCATATAGCATGTCCTGTCGGAACCTACCGTTACCAAGAAAAAATGCAATCAGCACAGGTGAATGCATGTTTCTTTTATCTCTATCTTCCTTTCTCTCCCAATATATGTTAAGTAAATGCAAGTGATTGAAGCTAATTGATTAACAAAAGCTGGATGGATGTGACAGATTCTTTATGAACATGGAATCTTCAGCACTTATCTTAAAGGCCAAGAGGTTCCAAAGTCCTTCACTCATCGAAGCAATGGTTCATCGTCAGTTATCTTGC
The DNA here is from genome assembly GCF_046630445.1 of Rutidosis leptorrhynchoides. Classification (NCBI taxonomy): domain Eukaryota; kingdom Viridiplantae; phylum Streptophyta; class Magnoliopsida; order Asterales; family Asteraceae; genus Rutidosis; species Rutidosis leptorrhynchoides. The sequence goes on from NC_092343.1 coordinate 168,574,680, forward strand.
ACTCAAATACAAAGAATTGTCGGATTCGTGGGCTAAATGTGTGCATCAAAAGTTCGATCTCCTACTCCCCTATGGATGCTCCTATAAGAATTGCAATAAGGAATTTGACAAAGAACTTCTCGTGGATATACCAACCTATAATGTATGTTTCATCAGAACCTAATGAAGTTAGAGTATGGTTAAGCCATTGGATGTTTGAGAACAATGAGTTTGAAGATGGCGATGAAGTTAGTGTTCACCTGAATGCAAAAACTGATTACGGATCCTTTTATAATGTTAAGCATTTCGGTGATGGACAAGAATATGCACATTTAAAGGAGTATGGGATCAGCCTTGTGTATGGTGACAAAAACAAGAAAGAAGATCCTTTGGCTTATTACAAGTCATGGAATCATATCATCACTCGAGATGTCTCTGCTGCTAAAATATTTTCTTTAAATGATTACCTTCTGATGCCTCATTGGCCAATTATGTATAAAAGAGATTATCGTTCGGCGCCTTACTGGCCAAAATAATACTTTATGTAATAAAGCCATGAAAGATGATCAAAATTCAGTATGGTTGTTGGGACTCAAAATAATGATATGAGTTTGTTCATATGTATAAATTTATCAATCTTGTTTTAACTCTCACTGGTTAGACTCTTGTCTGGGTAGTAACCACATACAAAGTCCTGCTATTAATGTTTAGTTGTATAATATAATATATGCATGATTATTTACCGGTCAGTAATTGGAAAACAAACATGTGAGCAAAATACAAAGTCCTAAAGTATATTTCCTTTCACTTTATCATTTGAGTTCGAGGCATATTACTAAATACATTTGTTTTGATCGTGATATGCTTATTTTCATTAAGGAAGTGATGCAGATGCTGTGACTGGGCTGTGCACGACTGGGCTGAGTGTTGGGCCAATTACTTTGGCTCGATATTTTGAGGAATTGGAGTTTGGGCCGTAGCAAATTTGATCAGTGAATATTGCTTAGGGGCTAAGGAGTTTGAAGATTAGAATTTTAAATAACAAACTCAAGTCTTATCTTTTATTTTTGTTACATACTTATCTGAGTAGTTAGTTGTTATTCCGTATTTATTTAGCTAGTTACTAGCATGAAAGAGGCAGTGATCAATTGTTATCTTTATCGTGAAATAAAATAAACCGAGAAGGTTTTTTTCCAGTCATTGTTCAATTCCTGTTCGTATTTGTTTAGCCACGATCGTCTACACTATTTGGTATCAGATTTCAGGCCATGGCTGAACATAGAACACACGGAGAAGGCACTAGCAGATACGCCGATAGAGGCAGCTATGTTGATCCCCGTGATGAAGAAATTGATCGCCTCTATAGGCGAATTGCAGAGCTCGAGCTGAACCGTGACAGAGAGTATAGTGATTCTGAACGCACACCTGATCGTTATGATTTTGGTAATCCGTTTGGTCGCCTCAACAATCACAGGGATTATCGAGAGGATCCCTTGCGTCATATAGGGATGAAAGTCGAGATTCCCGAATTTACAGGCACATCGCACCCTGACGACTTTCTGGATTGGCTCAGTACAGTTGAGCGTGTTTTTGATGTCAAAGACATACCCGAGAACTTGAAAGTGAAGCTTGTCGCCCTCAAACTCCGGAAACACGCTTCACTATGGTGGGACCATGTTAAGAAACAACGGGCTCTTGCTCGCAAATCTAAAGTCACAACATGGGAAAAGATGAGAAGATTAATGCGGGACAAGTTTTTACCAGAAAACTATAGACAAGAAGCTTTTGTCGATTACCATAACCTACAGCAACGGTCCATGAGCATTGATGAACTTATTCAAGAGTTTGATAAGCTGCGTATGAGATGTGATGTCAATGAAGAGGAGGAGCAAATTATCGCGCGATTTTTGGGTACGCTCAAGCCTGAAAATTGCAGATATTGTGCATCTCCAACCCTTTTGGACGTACAATGATGTATGTCGTCTCGCACTAAAGGTAGAAAAACAACTAGCTCGTGGAAAGTCCAAGCAACCTTTTGTACGTACACTTGTCCCTAAACCTACTGTTACATCTACGGACAAAAGCAAAGCAGATGTGCGCCCTGCAATCTCACCACAAACTCAGAGTTCAAAACTTCCTAAATGTTTTAAATGTCAAGGAAACGGTCATTATGCGCGAGAGTGTCCCAATAAACGTGTTGTTACTGTATGGGACGAAACTGACGACCCATGTTACGATACAGATGATGCATCTAATCGTGATATAGAGACAACACTGTTACAACAGGAAGAAATTGTCTATGCTGATAAAGGTGAAGCTTTGGTAGTTCAACGCATCCTTAACAATTCAGTGCATACTCCTATAGATGACCACTCTTGGCTTCGCAACAATATTTTCCGTACCAACGTAACGTCAAAAGGCAAAGTGTGTACAATGGTTATTGATGGAGGAAGCTGTGAAAACGTGGTGTCCAAAGACATGGTCGACAAGTTGGAACTACCAACCGAAGATCACCCTGAACCGTATCAGTTAACGTGGCTCAAACGTGGCAACCATGTGAAAGTTAGTAAACGTTGCTTGGTGACCTTCTCCATTGGAAAGAAATATCGAGATGAAGTATGGTGTGAGGTAATTCCAATGGACGCCTGCCACTTGTTATTGGGCCGCCCATGGCAGTTTGATCGCAAAACAAAACATGACGGCTACAAGAATACGTATAGTTTCCACAAGGATGACGTTAATATTGTTCTTGCTCCTTTGGATACACGACAAGCTGTTAACCAGGGAACTAATTTTTTATTAATCAGGGAGCATTTGAATTGGCAGCTAAGTACAACCCTCTTGTTTTCACATTAGTAGTTGAAGAGTGTAATGTTGATGTCGATCACAGCCCAGCAGAAGTGCAACCGTTATTGACTGAGTTTCGGGATGTATTACCTGATGAAATCCCTCCAGGTTTGCCACCTATGCGGGATATTCAACATTGTATGGATTTTGTACCAGGCGCTTCTATTCCTAATAAAGCCGCATACCGAATGAATCCTAAAGAATTTGAAGAACTTCAACGGCAAGTATCAGACTTGTTAGCCAAAGGATTAATTCGGGAGAGTATGAGTCCATGTGCAGTCCCCGCCTTACTGGTACCGAAACACGGGGGTTCCTTTCGGATGTGTATTGATAGTTGAGCAGTTAACAAAATCACAGTTAAATATCGCTTTCCTATTCCCCGGTTTGACGACCTCATTGACCAATTATATGGTGCGACGGTTTTCTCAAAGATTGACTTGAGAAGTGGTTATCATCATATTCGCATGCGCCCTGGAGACGAGTGGAAAACCGCCTTCAAAACCCGCGATGGTCTCTACGAATGGATGGTTATGCCATTCGGTCTTTCAAACGCGCCAAATACTTTTATGCGTCTTATGAACCAGGTTTTCAAACCTTTTATTGGTCGTTTTGTTGTAGTTTATTTTGATGACATTTTGGTGTATAGTATGTCAACAGATGAACACCTTGCACACCTTCGTGAAGTATTCAGTGTGTTACGACAACAAAAGCTTTATGCGAATGAAAGGAAGTGTCACTTCTTCACCAACGAAGTGACCTTCTTGGGGTATGTGATTTCCAGTAGTGGTATTAAGATGGATGTTTCGAAAATTGATGCAATAACCACTTGGCCGACTCCTACAACAATTCATGAGGTTCGAAGTTTTCATGGGTTGGCGTCTTTTTATAGACGATTTATCAAGCATTTCAGTTCTATAATTGTACCTGTCACCGAATGCATGAAGCAAGGGCGATTTGTATGGACCGAAGCTGCAGAAATCGCTTTTAACAAGCTCAAGCTCATGGTAACACAAGCACCTATCCTAGCATTGCCAAACTTTAATGATGTGTTTCAGGTGGAATGTGATGCATCTGGTGTGGGAATAGGTGGGGTGTTGAGCCAAAACCAATGACCTATAGCCTATTTCAGTGAGAAGTTGAATGATACAAGGCGCAAGTACTCCACTTATGATCGAGAATTCTATGCGATTGTTCGTACTCTTGAGACGTGGCGGCATTATTTACTACCAAAAGAATTCGTTCTATATTCCGATCATGAGTCTTTAAAATACATCCATGGGCAACATAAGTTAAATGCTCGACATGCTAAGTGGGTTGAATCATTGCAAGCTTTTTCTTTCATCATCAAACATAAAGCGGGCGCACAAAATCAAGTTGCCGATGCGCTTAGCCAAAGACATGTTCTCGTATGTACCATGCAAACGAGGGTTAAAGGTTTTGCTGAATGGAAGGCACAATACAGTGGTGATCGAGATTTTCAAGCTATATGGGAACAATGTTCACATGGACCTGTCCGCTCTTATTTCATACATGATGGGTTTCTATTTAAAGGTAAGCGTATACGTATTCCTGTTGGGTCCTTGAGAGAGGCAATTATACTTGAATGTCATGGGGGTGGACTTGGTGGACATTTTGGGATGAATAAAACACTAGCCTTAATAAAAGATAAGTTCTATTGGCCACATATGGTGAAGGATGTAAATCGGGTTATTAATCGTTGTCGCATATGTCATTTGGCTAAGACACATGGCACTAATGCTGGTTTGTACACCCCTTTACCTGTTCCGAATGCTCCTTGGGAAGAAGTTTCACTCGACTTTGTTTTAGGCTTGCCAAAAACACAGCGTCATAAGGATTCTATCATGGTTGTTATTGATCGTTTCTCGAAAATGGCCTATTTTATTCCATGTGCAAAGACATTCGACGCAAGTCAAGTCGCTCGCCTCTATTTTACAGAGATAGTGAGGTTACATGGTGTGCCTAAATCCTTAACCTCGGACAGGGATGTGAAATTTGTGAGTCATTTTTGGCGTACATTATGGGCTCGGATTGGCTCGAAATTAAAGTTTAGTAGTTCCCATCACCCTCAAATTGACGGACAGACAGAAGTCGTAAACAGGAGTCTTGGTAATCTGTTAAGGGCTCTAGTTGGTGATCATCACAAGCAATGGGATTTGGTGCTCTCACAGGCTGAATTTTCATTTAATTCATCTATTAATCGAACAACTGGTAAGTCTCCATTTCAAATTGTGTATGGTAAGAACCCCTTGACGCCACTGGATTTACTACCGCAACCTCTCGGAACTGAGGGCCCCACTGATGGCAGCGATCGGGCTGAAAATATTAAAGCATTACATCAACAAGTACATGACAGGATCGTTCACCAAAATGAGGTGTATAAACAAAAAGCTGATACACGCAGAAAGAAAGTTGTGTATGATGTGGGTGATTTGGTCTGGATCCATTTGCGCAAGGAAAGATTTCCAGGGGGTTGTTTTGGTAAGCTTAACCCACGTGCTGACGGTCCGTTTCGGGTCTTAAGGAAGATTAATGATAATGCATACAAAATCGCTCTTCCCGGCCACTACAATGTATCAGCTACGTTTAATGTGGCAGATCTTTCCCCGTATGTTGGTGATGATATTGACGATCTTGACTCGAGGTCGAGTCTTTCCGAAGGGGGAGAGGATGATGCAGATGCTGTGACTGGGCTGTGCACGACTGGGCTGAGTGTTGGGCCAATTACTTTGGCTCGATATTTTGAGGAATTGGAGTTTGGGCCGTAGCAAATTTGATCAGTGAATATTGCTTAGGGGCTAAGGAGTTTGAAGATTAGAATTTTAAATAACAAACTCAAGTCTTATCTTTTATTTTTGTTATGTACTTATCTGAGTAGTTAGTTGTTATTCCGTATTTATTTAGCTAGTTACTAGCATGAAAGAGGCAGTGATCAATTGTTATCTTTATCGTGAAATAAAATAAACCTAGAAGGTTTTTTTCCAGTCATTGTTCAATTTCTGTTCGTATTTGTTTAGCCACGATCGTCTAAACTAGGAAGGCAATGTAGGACTTACATAAAAAGCAAACCAGCTGCTTTAAGCTATCTTGGGCTCCCATGGTCATAATATCTGTTAGGAAACCCGACTAGGTGAGCCCAAACAAAACTAGATAACCTCAAGTTATCAACCCACTTCCAATAACGAAAATATAGTGACAAGAACGTAAGACTAGCAAGAATGATAAAAACACGGGAATTTAACGTGGTTATATGCAATCGTTTATGATTGCTTTAGTCCACGGCCAACCAAAGAGTATTCTATATTGATTAATTTCGTGGTGGTAAGTTTACAATGAGGTCTATTTATAGGACACCAAGAACACTTGAAAACATAATCATGCTTCATGGAATCATCAAGCAACCATCAACTAGACAACTTGATCCTCTTTACATCCTTGTAATAGCATGATCACAGCTATAAAAAAAGGTGTAAAACAGCCCTCATGCACCTAAAGTGACAACTTGGACAATCAAATACGGATCCTATTTGCAAAAGTTGATCCACTTACTGACACCTAAGGTGCGCGCCGCGCACACCTAGTTAGTGCGCTCCGCGCACTTGTCATTTCTTGGACAGAATGTTCCCAGACTTCAAACCTTTATGCGCCATGTTGTGCGCGCCGCGCACCCTTGCCGCGCACAATTTAACTCACCTTTTGTATCGCTTTTTTTTCAACTTTGTTTAAATGTATCCACACCTCAACAATATCCTGCTCCAAGCTTACCTGAAAATTAAAATTAAATAAAATAAAATATTCTACAACTAGCATATAAGGTCAGGATCAGCTTAAACGTAAAATTAGCAAGAGATATAAATAGATAATACTCTTTACAGCCTTCCTTTTCTTCATGGGATTCTTCTTTTTATTTGTTCGCATGATTCTGCTTTGATTATCATCTTCAATTCTTAAAACACCTGGTGTGATGACCCGGATTTTTCCGACTACTTGATTATACTATTTACATGATTTAATATTTCTGACTTGATAAACAATGAATTTTAATAAGTCTTGAACCTCCGGAAAGAGTTTTATATAAGCATTTGACTACCCTTTTATTCCTACGATTCACGAACGTCATAACTTGTATTAAATGTATATATATATATATATATATATATATATAAATATAAATATATATATATATATATATATATATATATATATATATATATATATATATATATATATATATATATATATATATATATATATATATATATATATATATATATATATATATATATATATATATATATATATATATATATATATATATATATATATATATATATATATATATATATATATATATATATATATAACTTGAAAATATGATAATTAAATATCTCATTAAGTATATTAACAAGGTATTATATTGAAACGACCCGTCCATATTGCTATAAACGTAGTACGAAATTCATTGATCCCATAGCGAGGTATTTGACCTCTATATGATACGTTTTTAGAAAATATTGCATTCTTTTCATAAAAAGCACACCATTATTATACATAAAGAATGTTTTAAACAAGTGGGCAATTATTTAAGGAATAATCCCCATATTACATAAATACTACACACGTGACATAAAAGTCGAATATATTACATGACATAGGTTTTATAGAATGCAACACTTCATTTAAACAAAAGCATGCGACTCCATGCACAGCTTGCTCAGATAATGCAACAGCGGAAGACTTTCTTAAGGACCTGAGAATAAACATGCTTAAACAGTCAACACAAAGGTTGGTGAGATATATAGGTTTAAAGCTATCATCGATATAAATATAGACCACAAGATTTCATAGTTATTTCAATAAAGATATTCTATAAGTTGTTGAGCGCTTCGGTAACCATACTTACAAATAATGTGGCATATTCCCTTTATTATGAAATCTCCCTACACTGTACCAAGTGTAGTAAAAACGAAGTACTATGCAACCGTTTACGATACTAGAGCGACTAGCCCGGTTGGGGTTGTCAAACTCAATAGATCTATCAATAGGATTCGCGCTTACATATTCTTACAACAAGTAAATATTAGTTACCAAGCTATTAGGGAAGATATGCAAGGTGGTACAACTCAACGTAGAATATATTTTAAGTACTTGTGTCCATAGCGTAAAACATAAAATGCATGTATTCTCATCCCAAAATATTTTTAGAGTGTAAAAATGGGACTATATACTCACGGTAGTAAAAGTATATTAATAATAAGTTTTCAACTTATTAAAAATATTACCTACGTCCATGGATTCACGAACCTATAACAATAATAATGATTCAGATAATAATACGACATATGAATAAAATAAAGCAAGTTCATAGAATACTTATATATTAATTTTTAACATTTTCATGTTAGTAGTCCTTTGTTAGTAGTCTAAATATAGTCCAATAGTCCAATAGTCCAATAGTTCAATAGTTCAATAGTCCAATAGTCCAACAGTCCAATAGTCCAATAATCGGTATGTATATATAATCTTAGAATTACCCCACGGCGTATTGTATATGTATTGTTATAGACTCAATCATGACCCATGGTACGCGTATTATCTTAGAATTAACCCAGACGTATTGTGTACATGGTGTCTTTCAATTTATCCGAACGTATTGTATACGTATTGTCATGGAACGTACTAGGATTATTATATATATACAATCTCGGAATTAACCAAGATTATAATATTTTGTTATACTAATGATAACATGTACAAATATATATAGGATATAGGAAAAGTTAGCAAGGATATGGTTAATATAGTTTTTATAAGTTGAATTTCGTCCATACAATGTTAATTTTAGCAGATTTTGTTTTGCTCGCCAAATATTCATTACAACTCCGTTTACAGTGAATCAAATTGATATGGATTCCTTAAGAAGTTAATTTTTCAAAACCAATTCGAAAAGTTCAGCCCAAGTAGTAATTTTTAGAGTTTTACCCTCTTTTTTGTGCCGGTGGTCAGATTTGGAAGAATCCTGGCATCCACCCGATATATGATTTTTGATAAAATATTTCCACTTTGTCTAAAATCATGAAAAAATTACTGGAAGTCTTAATTACATATATTAACATATTTCCAAAGTCTTAGCCTCGAACTCAAAGTCTAAAATAATTTTTTAATTCCCAACCCAAAACAGCCCGCTTTTTACCGAATGGAGATTAAACGATATATGTTAAGTTTCAAGGTATTCTTCATATGTACAAGTTATAAGTTCTTATATTAACTTAATATAACATCATAATACATATAAATAAGTGTTATTAGAGTTAAGTTAGCAAGATTAGATTAGTTTTTCAAACAAGTTTAGAATCAACTAAACTATGTTCTAGTTTATAAACTCTTATATAGATAGCTATAAACATATGAATTGAACAAGCGTTGAAGTAGAGTTTTTACCTCAAGTTTAGAATGTAAAGTTGCTGGAATTAAGTAGTAGAACAAAGAATGAGAGAGTTCTTGCAAGTGTGTGTGAAAATTGTAAGTATAATTTGGAAAATGAATGTGTAAAAATGAGTTAGAAATGGTGCTTATTTATAGGCTCGTAAATTTGGTTTTTAGTGAAAAATATCTAAGATAAGTTAAAAAACATTAGGTCATGCATGACATAATACATCAATAATTGTAGATTTCTATTTGTATATACCAATAGTAAATATTTCTAGAAGTGCTTATAATACGCGTATAAATACTGTATAAATACGTAATTGTAGATTTCTATTGGTATATACCAATAGTAAAAACTTCTAGAAGCTACGTATAATATGCGTATAAATACCGTATAAATAATGTATAAATACCGTATAAATACGAGTAGAATTCTTGAGAAAAATGAACGAAAATACGAATATAGCTATCCCTTATTTGTATTTGTATATTATTAAGTGTATTCAATACTTTTAAGGATGTATTTATACTCATAATACATTGTATGTAAATGCATTTTAACATAAGTTAATTACGTCGTTTAAAAAGTAACATATATATTGTTCGAAAACTCTTTAAATTAGTAGTACGAAAATGTATATATAATACCTTGTTAATATACTTAATGAGATATTTAATTATCATATTTTCAAATTATATATATATATATATATATATATATATATATATATATATATATATATATATATATATATATATATATATATATACATACATATAATTATTACAAGTTATAACGTTCGTTAATCGTAGGAATAAAAGGGTGACCAAAAGCTTGTGTTAAACTCTTTTCGGAGGTTCAAGACTTATTAAAATTCATTGCTTATTAAGTCGGAATTATTAAATCTTGTAGATAGTATAATCAAGTAGTCGGAAAAATCCAGGTTGTCACAGTACCTACCCGTTAAAGAAATTTCGTCCCGAAATTTGGCTAAGAAAGGTTTGATTATGAAAACAAGAATATTCTTGTATCAAGAAATATGACGTAACTTGAATTCATATCATGAATTCGATTTGTTCATATAATCATTATCAAGGAAATAGATTAATGGAGTATTTTGAATACCTTGAATGAGTCGAGTTCCGTTTTATGATAAACATGAGTTCAATAATTATAGAGCTTCTCACCATTGAGAAATATGGATAAATCAATTCGATTACGTGAAGAGTATGAGTGAAGCTATCATAAAAGATGGAATTTAGGAAAATAAAGATTTGTCTTAACTTTTGACGTAGTCACAATTGATTTCCGAATTTCAAGGAATGTAAAGAAAATCTTCGTAATCTATCTCAGATTTGAGTTTTCGGTAATTAAGAAAATTCCGATCCTCTTTAATTAAATGCGGTGATCTGCCTCGATTGCTCTGTCTGATATATCCACTATAAATTGACCTCTTCCTTTCCATTATTTTCACCATCCCTATACTTTTTTCCTCAATTCATACATCCAAAAGATTGTGAAAATGCTCAATCCAGTTCTGGTTCTTGACCTAATATTGACGTTCGCCACCATTATCCTTCTTTTCCAGCTCCCACCGAAGGAATATGTTTACTTCTACTATGCTCTAGGGATTGTTGTATTTATCATCCTCCCGTGTCTTTATATTGCTATACGTATTGATATACACGGTTTGTAATTTCTGTGTTGTTATCGGGCTTTGTATTTTCCCTTATTTTTCTGAGCTCCATCCTTTTGTTTTCTCTTCTCGACTTTAAGTAAAGCGATCAAGACCTCTCGATTTTGTAGGTACGAAATTTCGAATGAACATAACTAATGTTTTAAGCAGAAAGGAATTATAATAGCACGATTTTAATTTGGTAAATTACCAGTATCACGGAAAAGATAAAACTATCAAGAAAATATATTCTTGATATGTTTAGAGGTTAAATAGAATGAAAGAATCGTGTAACATGGCACATGATGACGGTATAATCTGTGAATCATCACGTTCCATTAGAAACTCAGCATGACTTACTGTAATATAACCACGTTGATCAGGCGTCATTATATTATACTAACTCATACTTCAATTCCCAACACTACCTCAAAAACATTCATAATTTAAACTCGTAGCTTATAGAAATTTAGAAACTAAAACAGTTTCCTTTATGATGTAACACAGATAGCACGAAGAGATAAGTGATTTCGTACAAAAATAGTTATGAAGATATCTTCAGAAATATCGAAGATATTTATAATGAAGATATGATGATATTTTGAAATTTTCCGCAAGGATTTAAAATAAGTAAGGAGCAAGGTATTCGTGGAAGATTTCATCAGATACTGGAACATTTGGATTACATGTTTATTTCTTGTGATATGTCCACAGTCTCTTTCATGGTTTTCTCAATCCGTTTTTCAGTACAAAAGTTTTCTCTTTTTCTGAGTCTTTCCTGACACACTATTCTTTATCGTCAAACTTTTGATTGTTAAGGTCGTTTACAGTTTTTGCTGCTTCATCAGCTTTTCAAAACTCCTAGAATTGATTCACGGACTGGGGTGTTTTTCAGAAATTCAAGATTGAAGTATATAAGTTCAGGAGATAGACATTATATGTATATATATAACTATTGACGTAGAAACGTTGTGAATTTCGAAATAATGATTGATGCTTCCCGGTATATGGTATGACAATTATCGTTACAAGACGTTGATGAGTACATGATAGGATTTCAATAAATAATGATAGTGATTTTTCGGAGAGACTTACGCCAAAGAGTAATGAAGCTGCTGATACGTTTATTGTTAATATGGTGGAATATAAAAGGTTCCCCGGTAACAAAAGCAAAAAGGTAAACGTATATATCAAGATTATAATAGGGTTAATCCGAACGAGAAGTTAAAGTTGACTTGTTGGAAGTGTGATAAAACTGAATACTTTGAAAAAGGATTGTAAGGTTATTTTTGGTAATAACAATGTCAAAAGATCTAGCACAGATACGTGTTAGGCTGTTATTAAGTTACGAGAGTTTTCCAGGTGTATGAATATATGTGTAAATCTTTTTCGTAGATAACGTGTGGTTGGTTCATCCTCTTGATTTTTCATCAGTTGAAGTGTTTTCAAGACTCATGAAGGGTTTGAACGCAGGTTGTAATCGTCAATATACACATGATGTTCAAGATGAAATCATTTAGAATTTTGAATGAAATGAATATATTTCTGGGTTTTATGAATAAGAGTGACGTTCTATTACAGTTTTGAATTCAAAGTATGGTTTTGAAAGATGTAAGGATCTAAGAGTGATGTTATCTGTTATATCTTGACTTGAATTCTAATCTGTTAAAATTAGAATATGTAATTGAATTTGGGTGGGAATGATTGTTATGATTTCTATGGAAGAATATATATCATAGTGGAAGTAGTGAGTATAGATAATGATTATCGAATAATTGAAGAGTATACAGTGTAACATATTAATTGTGAACTTAAATATTTCTCGGGTATTACCTACCTGTTAAAAAAAATTCACAAATAATATTTTGTGCAAGATAATTTTTATTACAGTCTTTATGAAAATATATGTATGTATATTTTCTTCAGATGTAATACAGATTCAATGAGTTCATATTAAACTCATTTGATTATTGGCTGGAACTAAAAATGAATAATCTCTAAAACTTTAGATAATCTTCGTAGAGTATTTTGCTAAAGTAATCAATACTTCGTTATTTAATCTTATTGACATTCCTCGGTGAAAGATGTTGGTGCTCGTGGAATTTTTGTGAACTTCGCATGACACGAATGATATTTTCAAGAAGGTTTCAGGTACATCGGAAATGAAAGTGTAAAGGCAAACCTATATTTGAATATTACACTTGGTGTATTAGGGGATAGAATTCATTGAGTTGATGCAGAGATTCTAGTTAACGATTGTTAAGTTGTTAACGAAGGATGTACATCGTAGCATATTAGCAATATGAATTAACCGAGTAGTATCTACCCTTTAAAAATTCATACGTAATAGCTTAGTACACAAAGATAAATTATGGTTTCAAAATTAATATATATAAAATATATATATAAATTCCTTGAAAAGAATGAGTTAATATTTCGTAACTCGATAATACAATATACATATTGGTGATTGAGGTGTTGATATTATCAGTGGTTATGGAGCTTGCGGATATTGTGGTGCTGTAGGTGTTGCTGGTGTTGGTGATACTGCTGGTGATGTTGGTGGTTCTTCTAGTGGTGCTTGTATAACAAGTCTAGCTTGTAAGACACGCGTCATTCTTTGTCAGGGTTTCTACTCCACCCTCTATCATTATTATCCATCCATTAAACTGATATATGGCTAGAACTAGAATAAATAATCTCCGAGACTTTAGAGATTACATAATCATCGCAGAACATTACTCCAATAAAGATATGAATCAATACTTCATCGTTTATCACTATTGGTTTTCCTTGGTATCTACAAGGCGTATGATGTTGTTGTAGAACGATATATAGAACAAAAATGAGAGAGGTTTGGACGAAGATTATGCTCGAGGTACGGAATGTGATGTTGAGGCAGGTGATGCGAATGTTGTTGTTGGTGGTACAGGTGCTGTTGGTACTAATGCTGGTGATGCCTGTGATGCCTGCAAGTTGTGCATCATACTCTCCAAAGTCACTACTCGAGCGCGAAGCTCGTTGAATTCTTCTATTACTCTGGGATGATTGGCGGTTGGAATGAGTGGATGAATAAGGTTTAGAATAGTAGATATTACATAATCGTTGCGAGCTATTCTGGCCATGAGGGTGAAAATGGTGTTTCGAACTGGTTCGCCGGTAAGTGCTCCAGGTTCTTCGCCAAGAGGGCAATTTGGTTGATGGAAAGGATCGCCTTCTTCTTGTCTCCATTGATTGAGTCGGCTACGAACCCATCCCCAATTCATTCAGAATTGATGATGGCTAATTGGTTGATCCATTCCGGTTACACTGTTTTCGAAGTTCAGGTAGAAATCCATATCGGAATAGCTGTCAGAATCCAAGGAACTCGAACTAGTAGTGGAATTCATCTTACACGGTTAGATAAAGGATTTTCGATATGAAATGATTATCGGATATCAGATGATATTCTAATTACATAGAATACCTATATGTAGACAGAATATCCCGTAGATTACGGAGGAACTTTCGGAAGCTGTCAGGCAAAGTTTATAGTAATAGATACGCTAAGATATGAGTTTGTCTATACCCCATCTCTGCAATAATTGCACTAAGACGTGTCTAGACTAAAGAATGATAAGCAGGTAATTCCCGTCAAAAAATGATAAGCAAAACTTTTGACATGCAGACACGGTCGAAGTCCGGACTCATTAATGCATCTTAACAACTATCAGTTAGACACACTAATGCAAGACCTGGTTTGCTAAGACCAATGCTCTGATACAATGGAAATGACCCGTCCATATTACTATAAATGTAGTACGTTATTCATTGGTCCCATAGCGAGGTATTTGACCTCTATATGATACGTTTTTAGAAAATATTGCATTCTTTTCATAAAAAGCACACCATTATTATACATAAAGCATGTTTTAAACAAGTGGGCAATTATTTAAGGAATAATCCCCATATTACATAAATACTACATACGTGACATAAAAGTCGAATATATTACATGACATAGCTTTTATTGAATGCAACACTTCATTTAAACAAAAGCATGAGACTCCATGCACAGCTTGCTCAGATAATGCAACAGCGAAAGACTTTCTTAAGGACCTGAGAATAAACATGCTTAAACAGTTAACACAAAGGTTGGTGAGATATATAGGTTTAAAGCTATCATCGATATAAATACAGACCACAAGATTTCAAAGTTATTTCAATAAAGATATTCTATAAGTTATTGAGTGCTTCGGTAACTATACTTAACAAATAATGTGGCATATTCCCTTTATTATGAAATCTCCCTACACTGTACAAAGTGTAGTAAAAACGAAGTACTATGCAACTGTTTACGATATTAGAGCGACTAGCCCGGTTGGGGTTGTCAAACCCAATAGATTTATCAATAAGATTCGCGCTTACATGTTCTTACAACATGTAAATATTAGTTACCAAGCTATTAGGGAAGATATGCAAGGTGGTACAACTCAACATAGAATATATTTTAAGTACTTGTGTCCATAGCGTAAAACATAAAATGCAATAATAATGATTCATATTAAGATACATATGTATCATATTAAGATACTGTTACACTATATTTAACATGATAAAATGATAATTATATATATCATTAAGTATGTTAACAATGAACTACATATGTAAAATGAAAGGACCCGTTCATATACATTATAAACGATTCACAATAGTTGATTACATTGCGAGGTATTTGACCTCTATATGATACATTTTACAAACATTGCATTCGTTTTTAAAAGACAATCTTTCTTTACATCGAAAATTGACAGGCATGCATACCATTTCATAATATCCACTATCCAACTATAAATTGATTTAATAATAATCTTTGATGAACTCAATGACTCGAATGCAACGTTCTTCGAAATATGCTATGAAAGACTCCAAGTAATATCTTTAAAATGAGCAAATGCACAGCGGAAGATTTCTTTAACACCTGAGAATAAACATGCTTTAAAGTGTCAACCAAAAGGTTGGTGAGTTCATTAGTTTATCATAATCATTTATTTCCATCATTTTAATAGACCACAAGAATTGCATTTCCAGTTCTCATAAATATACGTCTCATGCATAGAGACAAAAATAATCATTCATATGGTGAACACCTGGTAACCGACATTAACTAGATACATATAAGAATATCCCCTATCATTCCGGGATCCTCCTTCGGACATGATATAAATTTCGAAGTACTAAAGCATCCGGTACTTTGGATGGGGTTTGTTAGGCCCAATAGATCTATCTTTAGGATTCGCGTCAATTAGGGTGTCTGTTCCCTAATTCTTAGATTACCAGACTTTAATAAAAAGGGGCATATTCGATTTCGATAATTCAACCATAGAATGTAGTTTCAATTACTTGTGTCTATTTCGTCAAACATTTATAAAAGCGCATGTATTCTCAGTCCCAAAAATATAAAGGGTAAAAAGGCAAATGAAACTCACCATACTGTATTTCGTAGTAAAAATACATATAACGTCATTGAACAAGTGCAAGGTTGGCCTCGGATTCATGAACCTAAATTAATTATATATATTTATGTGTTGGTCAATATTTGTCTAACAAATTAGGTCAAGTCATAGTGTACCACAATCCTAATGCTCGAGACTAATATGCAAAAGTCAACAAAAGTAAATTTGACTCAAAATAATTTCCAAAAATCTATACATGATTAATATATAGTTTAAATATCGTCGTTTTATATTTTTAAATATTTTTTAAAGATTTATTAGAGTAAATAATATAAATTATTTATTAATAAATAAAATTTTATATTAAATTTATATAATAAAATATACTTTTATATATATTTAAGTAATAAAATTTATAGGGTTCATTTAATATCATAAAGATAATATGATAGGTATTATTAAAGTAAGTTATTACACGTAGTAAAATATGTTTGTATCACATATTTATTTGATAAAATAATATCTATAATGATAGTAAGTAAAAGTTGTATTATTTTGTAATAATAATTATTATTATAAAAATATCAATATTTATAATTACTAAGATGATATTATGATAAAACGATAATTCTAATTATGATAACTTTAATATTTACGATAATTTTTAATATTATCTTTAAAATAATAATTCTATTTAAAATAATAATAATAATGATATTTTATAGTAACAATGACATTTCTATTAAAATGATAATTTTTGTTAAAATGATAGTTTTAATACTAACGATACTTTTAATAATAATAGTAATGATAAAAATAATAAGAACGATAATTTTATCTAAATCAATATCTTATAATATTTTAATTTCATCATGAAACTCTTACCCATTATTTCCTAATCGTTTCGTTTAATAGCTTTTAATCGTCTTTTATATCGTGTTCATAATAATGATAATAATAGTAATTAAAATAATTAGGTGTTACAAATATTTGTTTTAATTACACTAATATTAATAATGATAGTTACTATAACATTATTAACGATAATACTAATAATTATAATTATCTTAATGATAATATAGTAATAATAATAATAACAATAACAATAACTATTTTTAAATAATGATATATATATTAATAATGATAATAATAATAATAATACCAATAATAATAATAATAATAATAATTGGATAATAATAATAATACTAATTATAACTTTAACGATAATAAAGATAGTAATAAAAAAAATAACAATTTTTAATGATAAATCCCTTTTATTGATAAAGATAATAATAATGATAATAATAAGATAAAACTAGAACGACGATAAAAACGACGATAATAATAATCATTTTTAATAAAAATATCGAAAATTCAATTGATTATAACTTCTAATCAGTTCATCGAAACCATTCGATATCTAAAGGAAAAGTTCTTAATTTTTCGCTAGCTTTCTAAGGACATGCATATCTTATACCTTATCTCAACCGCAAGTGTAACTAATTCAAGATTCAACCTAACCTGTCTAAGGGCAATATCAAAAGTACAAGCATTCATAATCCTAAATACTCGAGCACTAGTCAGGGATACACTATTAGTATGTAAAAGTTAAATTATGAGTACTCACGTATCAATATTGAGATTCAATATTGCAGGAAAGGTACGTAGACGCAACGGAAATGATAAACACTATATTGACCTCACGAGCATACCCATGAACCATACTCAATCACCTCCATAGCTATAACCCATAATTTCCTTAATCCTATCCCACTCGAAAAACAATTTCGAAATCACTCGGACAGCACTCCGTCGTAATATTTTATGTATACTAATAATATCTTGAAATAATACGGAGTAAATATATATATATGTAAATCGATTGAGAGAGTTTAGAGAAAAATATTTTCAAGTTTCTATGAAATAATGAAACATATTGAATTCTATTTATAATAGATTTTTGAATTATTAAAGTGAATTATTAAAGTATGAATTATTAAAGTGGATTATTAAAGTATGAATTATTAAAGTGAATTATTAAAGTATGAATTATTAAAGTGAATTATTAAAGTATGAATTATTAAAGTTAAAGTAAAGTAAAAATAAAGTAAAGGTAAAGTTTAAGTATAGTAAAAGTATAAAACTACATAATACGTATAATACGCGTATAAATATATATAATATTAATTTAAATCATTATATATATTTAATAAAATAAAATATAAATATCGTTATCTTTATCATACTAGTTAAGTAATGAGTTGTCAAAAGTGGTTCTAGATATTTATAAAAGTTATATACGTTTTAATAATAAAGTTCTTTTTAAACTGAAAACGTTTTTGTACGTTTGAAACTAAATAGATCAATTGAGTCTTTATGAGATTCAATCTTCCACTATCCTTTGTCTAGTTCTCAATGATTAACAATTTGTTCTTATTTATAAATCACTTTATATTGTTAAAATAGAAAGATTTCTCAAATCAACGTGGGCCTTTCAACAGAGACTTGTAATCATAATTCAATATATCTGATAATTCAATCATTTGATCTTATCTTCTAATTCCATTGATAAACATTTTGAAACAGATACAATCATATAAAGTATTTAATCTAATATTTTGTTTACGTTTCAAGTTATAATATATATACACATATACATATATTCGTTTAATGGTTCGTGAATCGTTGGAACTTGGTCGAGGTTGAATGAATGTATGAACATAGTTTAAAATTATTGAAATTTAACTTAACAAATATTGTTTATCGTGTCGGAAACATATAAAGATTAAAGTTTAAATTTGGTTGGAAATTTCCGGGTTGTCACAGTACCTACCCGTTAAAGAAATTTCGTCCCGAAATTTGAGTGGAAAGGTCGTGAATGATAATAAGTATGTTTTCATGATGCATACGGGCTGAAAATTAGGGTTTTATTATCAGCGAATAATTTGGATAAACAATCCATTTATATGAAGAGTACGAATGAAGGTAACATAGAAGAGTGAAATGAGTAAGTGTAGATTCATCTTATCATTTGACATAGATATGATTGATTCCCAGATTTCAAGGGATTTGAAGAAAATCTTCTTAATAAGATTTGACTCTCCGGTAATCAAGGGAATTAGGATCCGCTTTAAATGCGATCGTCCATTTTAATTGTTCTGTCGGAGATTTTCTTATAAATTCACCTCCTTCGTTTCCTTACAACTCACAACTTCTGTTGATGCATTTTATGCAAGTCCCTAGACATCTACCCACGTCCATTGCAGGTACAACAGTTTACAGGCCACCAAGATTGTTCGTTATTATACTATCCGTGTTTGTATGTGGTTACAGGAACTGCAGGAACGAGATTTAGATGTTTGACTATGTTAGACTTAGTCAGACATACGAGTGAAGCCTCACTAGTACAGCTGACAGGCTCATACGCATGGTTGATGCTGAGCTAAGTCACAATTACGACCTAAATAAGAAGACACGAGTGAGTGATCACCCGTATGGCTGATGAAGCCAACTCGTACGTGTGATGAATGAATTGTATGGGTGAGTCAACAGCAGGGGTATATAAAGTCTTATGTTCTTCATTTTAGGTTAAGCCTCTCATTTGTTACACACACTCAGATCTAGTGAGCTCCTCCGATTCTCTCTCAGTCCAAATCACCCAGGTGGTGAATAATAGCTCTAGGTGTTGATCTAATCACACTTGATTTAGCTGTGATTTGACTAAATTAATCAAAAAAAAACTTAACCTATTCACTAGAGGATTTGATTCACTTATTCCGCCATTGTGTGAGTTAAATCTGTTGATTTCTAAGTTCCTAGTCATGTTTCATCACCTTCTATTCTTTCCCCCTCAACTCATATTTTAAAGTATTCATCAATATGCTCCATCCAGTTCTGATTCTCGATATACTTCTAACTTTCATATCGGTCATTCTTCTTTTTCATCTACCGCCGGAAGAATCTATTTACTTCTACTATACTCTTGGGTTTATAGTGTTTCTAGTTCTCCCGTGTCTTTATATTGCTATATGCATCGATATATATGGTTTATAATTTATGGTTTATCGTTGGGCTTTATATGTTCCCTTATATTTCAAAGTCACTGCTTCTGTCTTCTATAATCATTATCATTCACAATTAATGTTCTCTTTTATTTGCTGCAATTTATACCCCAATTTCTATTTCAGAGTTTTGTCCTTTCGTTTCTTCTTCTTGCGATTAAGCACCGCTTGTAATGGTCCAGAATTCACAGATATGAATTTTGAAATGAACATTGTTAATGTTCTAGGAAGGAAATTGTGATGGCACGATCTTGACTTGTCAAATTACTAGAATACCTTGGAAAAGGCCGAATCATCAAGAAATATTTTCTTGATATTTTAGAGGTTAAATAGAATACAAGAGTCGTATAACATGGCACATGATGATGTTATGATCTGTGAATCATCACATTCCATTTAGAAACTCAGCATGACTTACTGTAATATAATCACGTTGATCAAGTGTCATTATATTATACTAATTCATGCTTCAGTTCCCAACACTACTTCAAAATATTTCTATTTTAAACTTGAATGTTTCAGAATTTAGAAACTAAAATAGTTTCTTTTATGATGTAATACAGATAGCGCGAAGAGGTAAATGATTTCAAATAAGAAAAATTAAGAAAATATCTTCAGAAATATGGAGGATATTTATAATGAAAGATATGATGATATTTTAGAATATCTAAGATCAGAGGATGATGAAGAATATTATTCACAAGGGTTTAGAGTCAGGAGTAAGGTATTTGATAATAATTTCAGCAGACACTGAATCATTTGGATTCTTTGAAGGCAGGTTTAGTCTTTGTGATTTGTCCATAGCCTCCTTCATGGTTTGCTTAATCCGTTTTCCAGTTCCAAACCTTCTCTTTTTCTAAGCTTTTCCAACACACTATCCTTTATTATCAAACTTTTGACTGTTAAGGTCGTTTACAGTTTTTGCTGCTTCATCAGCATTTTCCAACCTTCGGAGAACTAGTTCGCAGTTTAGGGTGTTTTTCAGAAACTTCACATTCAAAGTATATAAGTCTAGGAGATAGACGTTATATATACACCTATAACTGTTGGCAGAGACATGCTGCAAGATTTCAAAATACTAATTGCTGATTCCCAGTAATTGGCATGACAATTCTTGTTACAAGATGCGGATGAGTAAATGATGGGGTTTCGATAAATATAATGACTTTTCGGAAAGTCAAAGATCAGTGAAGTTGTTGGTAAGTTTATTTTTAATGTGGTGAGACATAAAAGGTTCTCCGGTAATGATGACGAAAGGGCAACGTCTATATCAAGGTTATAATAAGACTGTTTCAACTGAAAAGTCGAAGTTGACTTGCTAAAGCTGTGACAAAACTGACTAATTTGAAAAGGAATCGCAAAGTTATTTTTGTTAATAAATGCCAAAGGGTCTGACACGGATACGTGTTAAATTATGACTCTGGTTTCGAGAGCTTTTCAGATGCAAGACTGTGGTTAATATGTGGTTGGATCATCATCTCGATTGTTTATTATTTGAAGTGTCTTCAGGAATTTTGAAGGGTTTTGAACACAGATTGTAATCGTTAATATACATATGATGTTCTAACACAGTTTTGAAGTCAAAGTATAGCTTGTGAAAGATGTAAGGATCTAAGAGTGATGATTTCGGTCATATCTCGAGTTGAATTCTGAGATTTCAAAATCAGAATATGCAATTAAATTTTGAATGAGTATGGTTGTTTTGATTTCTATAAAAGAATATATATTGTTTGAGAAAATAGTGAGTATAGTTGATGATTGCTGAATCAGATTCGAAGAATGTAACATATTAATTGTGAATTTATATATCTCTCGGGTATTACCTACCCGTTAAAAAAATATTTCACAATTAATATTTTGTACAAAAGAATTTTTATTACAGTCTTTTTGAAAATACATATATATATATATATATGTATATTTTCTTCAGATGTAATATCGATTTAATGAGTTAATATTAAATTAAACTCATTTAATTTACGGTTGAAACTAGAATTGAATAATCCCTTAAAGGGTTTAGAGATTACATAAGTATTACTTCAATAATATTGAAATTAAGAATCAATACTTCGTTATTTGTTGGGGCATGATGTTGGTTTTCATTAAATTCTTGTGAACTTCGCAAAGTACGAATGATGTTATCTGAAAAGTTTCGAGTACATTGATGACGAAAGTGTAAAATCAACATATATTTGAATAATACACTTGATTTATTATGAATTGGAATTTATTGAATTGAGACAGAGGTTGTAGTTAACGATAGTTAAGTTGCGGACGAAGGACGTGCATTATTGCATATTAGTAATATGAATTAACCGAGTAGTTAAGATTCACACATAATAGCTTAGTACGGAAAGATTTATTATGGTTTAAAGATTTATATATAAGATATACATATAAATCCTTCAGTGGAAATGAGTTAATTCTTCATAACTCGTTGATACAATATACTCGTTGTTGATTCATAATGATGTCCGCGGTGATTCTTGAACTGACGGAGCTTGTGAGGTTATAGGTGCTGCTAATGCTGATGCTGACAACACTGACGATGCTGGTGATGCTGGCGGTACTGTTGATGTTGTTGGTAAAACAAGTCTAGTTTGTAAATCGTGCACCATTCTGGTCAGGATTTCTTTTATCATTTCGGTCCACTCATCTGATTTATGGTTAGATCTAGAATAAGTAATCTCTAAAATTTTAGAGATTACATAATCACCGTAAAATATTTCTCCGATGAAGTCATGAATTAATACTTCATCGTTTGTTGTTGTTGGTCTTCCATGTTATTTATAGGACGTATGACCTTGATACTCGTGGGACAGATTGTGGAGTTGACGTTTACGACGCGGTTGTGGTTGGGGGTGGTAATGGTATTGTTGACGTTGATGTTGGTGGTACTGATTATGCTGCTGGTGCTGCTGCTGGTGTTTGTAACCTTTGCACCATATTCTCCAAAGCCACTACCCGAGCGCGAAGCTCGTTGACTTCTTCTATTACACCGGGATGATTGTCGGTTCGGACAAGCGGATAAATAAAATCTAGAATTTGATGTAGTATATAATCGTGACGAGATACTCTGGAAATGAGAGAGAAAATAGTGTTTCGGACAGGTTCGCCGGTAAGTGCTTCAGGTTCTTCGTCAAGAGGACAATGTGGTGGATGGAAGGGATCACCTTCTTCTTGTCTCCAATGATTGAGGAGGCTACGAACCCATCTCCAATTCATCCAGAATAGGTGATGACTGATTGGTTGATCCATTCCGGTCATACTGCTTTCGGAGCTTGAGTGGGATTCCATTTCATAATCTGAGGAACTTGAACTAATGACGAATTCCATTTCGTACGATTGAATAAAGGTTTTTCGATATGAAATGATTTTCCGGCTATCGAATGGTATTCTAATTACATAGAATATATATATATATATAGATCAAAAGATTTCGTAGATTACGGAGGACTTTGCGGGATATGTCAGGCAAAGTTTAAAGTAACAGATACGATAAGATATGATTTAGCAGATATGCTAAGATATGAATTTTTGTCTATACACTATTCATGCAATCAATGCAGCAAGACGTGTCTTAGACTAAAAATGATAAGCAGGTAATTTCCTGAGGATGATAAGTAGTTAATTTTCGACACAAAATGATAAGCAAAACATTTGACATGCAGACACGGTCGAAGTCCAGACTCACTAATGCATCCTATCGACTTATCAGTTAGACACACTAATGCAGACCTGGTTCGCTAAGACCACCGCTCTGATACCAACTGAAAGGACCCGTTCATATACATTATAAACGATTCACAATAGTTGATTACATTGCGAGGTATTTGACCTCTATATGATACATTTTACAAACATTGCATTCGTTTTTAAAAGACAATCTTTCTTTACATCGAAAATTGACAGGCATGCATACCATTTCATAATATCCACTATCCAACTATAAATTGATTTAATAATAATCTTTGATGAACTCAATGACTCGAATGCAACGTTCTTCGAAATATGCTATGAAAGACTCCAAGTAATATCTTTAAAATGAGCAAATGCACAGCGGAAGATTTCTTTAACACCTGAGAATAAACATGCTTTAAAGTGTCAACCAAAAGGTTGGTGAGTTCATTAGTTTATCATAATCATTTATTTCCATCATTTTAATAGACCACAAGAATTGCATTTCCAGTTCTCATAAATATACGTCTCATGCATAGAGACAAAAATAATCATTCATATGGTGAACACCTGGTAACCGACATTAACTAGATACATATAAGAATATCCCCTATCATTCCGGGATCCTCCTTCGGACATGATATAAATTTCGAAGTACTAAAGCATCCGGTACTTTGGATGGGGTTTGTTAGGCCCAATAGATCTATCTTTAGGATTCGCGTCAATTAGGGTGTCTGTTCCCTAATTCTTAGATTACCAGACTTTAATAAAAAGGGGCATATTCGATTTCGATAATTCAACCATAGAATGTAGTTTCAATTACTTGTGTCTATTTCGTCAAACATTTATAAAAGCGCATGTATTCTCAGTCCCAAAAATATAAAGGGTAAAAAGGCAAATGAAACTCACCATACTGTATTTCGTAGTAAAAATACATATAACGTCATTGAACAAGTGCAAGGTTGGCCTCGGATTCATGAACCTAAATTAATTATATATATTTATGTGTTGGTCAATATTTGTCTAACAAATTAGGTCAAGTCATAGTGTACCACAATCCTAATGCTCGAGACTAATATGCAAAAGTCAACAAAAGTAAATTTGACTCA
Source organism: Rutidosis leptorrhynchoides (assembly GCF_046630445.1). NCBI lineage: Eukaryota > Viridiplantae > Streptophyta > Magnoliopsida > Asterales > Asteraceae > Rutidosis > Rutidosis leptorrhynchoides. The sequence continues at coordinate 168,599,912 of NC_092343.1, forward strand.
AAATAATTTCCAAAAATCTATACATGATTAATATATAGTTTAAATATCGTCGTTTTATATTTTTAAATATTTTTTAAAGATTTATTAGAGTAAATAATATAAATTATTTATTAATAAATAAAATTTTATATTAAATTTATATAATAAAATATACTTTTATATATATTTAAGTAATAAAATTTATAGGGTTCATTTAATATCATAAAGATAATATGATAGGTATTATTAAAGTAAGTTATTACACGTAGTAAAATATGTTTGTATCACATATTTATTTGATAAAATAATATCTATAATGATAGTAAGTAAAAGTTGTATTATTTTGTAATAATAATTATTATTATAAAAATATCAATATTTATAATTACTAAGATGATATTATGATAAAACGATAATTCTAATTATGATAACTTTAATATTTACGATAATTTTTAATATTATCTTTAAAATAATAATTCTATTTAAAATAATAATAATAATGATATTTTATAGTAACAATGACATTTCTATTAAAATGATAATTTTTGTTAAAATGATAGTTTTAATACTAACGATACTTTTAATAATAATAGTAATGATAAAAATAATAAGAACGATAATTTTATCTAAATCAATATCTTATAATATTTTAATTTCATCATGAAACTCTTACCCATTATTTCCTAATCGTTTCGTTTAATAGCTTTTAATCGTCTTTTATATCGTGTTCATAATAATGATAATAATAGTAATTAAAATAATTAGGTGTTACAAATATTTGTTTTAATTACACTAATATTAATAATGATAGTTACTATAACATTATTAACGATAATACTAATAATTATAATTATCTTAATGATAATATAGTAATAATAATAATAACAATAACAATAACTATTTTTAAATAATGATATATATATTAATAATGATAATAATAATAATAATACCAATAATAATAATAATAATAATAATTGGATAATAATAATAATACTAATTATAACTTTAACGATAATAAAGATAGTAATAAAAAAAATAACAATTTTTAATGATAAATCCCTTTTATTGATAAAGATAATAATAATGATAATAATAAGATAAAACTAGAACGACGATAAAAACGACGATAATAATAATCATTTTTAATAAAAATATCGAAAATTCAATTGATTATAACTTCTAATCAGTTCATCGAAACCATTCGATATCTAAAGGAAAAGTTCTTAATTTTTCGCTAGCTTTCTAAGGACATGCATATCTTATACCTTATCTCAACCGCAAGTGTAACTAATTCAAGATTCAACCTAACCTGTCTAAGGGCAATATCAAAAGTACAAGCATTCATAATCCTAAATACTCGAGCACTAGTCAGGGATACACTATTAGTATGTAAAAGTTAAATTATGAGTACTCACGTATCAATATTGAGATTCAATATTGCAGGAAAGGTACGTAGACGCAACGGAAATGATAAACACTATATTGACCTCACGAGCATACCCATGAACCATACTCAATCACCTCCATAGCTATAACCCATAATTTCCTTAATCCTATCCCACTCGAAAAACAATTTCGAAATCACTCGGACAGCACTCCGTCGTAATATTTTATGTATACTAATAATATCTTGAAATAATACGGAGTAAATATATATATATGTAAATCGATTGAGAGAGTTTAGAGAAAAATATTTTCAAGTTTCTATGAAATAATGAAACATATTGAATTCTATTTATAATAGATTTTTGAATTATTAAAGTGAATTATTAAAGTATGAATTATTAAAGTGGATTATTAAAGTATGAATTATTAAAGTGAATTATTAAAGTATGAATTATTAAAGTGAATTATTAAAGTATGAATTATTAAAGTTAAAGTAAAGTAAAAATAAAGTAAAGGTAAAGTTTAAGTATAGTAAAAGTATAAAACTACATAATACGTATAATACGCGTATAAATATATATAATATTAATTTAAATCATTATATATATTTAATAAAATAAAATATAAATATCGTTATCTTTATCATACTAGTTAAGTAATGAGTTGTCAAAAGTGGTTCTAGATATTTATAAAAGTTATATACGTTTTAATAATAAAGTTCTTTTTAAACTGAAAACGTTTTTGTACGTTTGAAACTAAATAGATCAATCGAGTCTTTATGAGATTCAATCTTCCACTATCCTTTGTCTAGTTCTCAATGATTAACAATTTGTTCTTATTTATAAATCACTTTATATTGTTAAAATAGAAAGATTTCTCAAATCAACGTGGGCCTTTCAACAGAGACTTGTGATCATAATTCAATATATCTGATAATTCAATCATTTGATCTTATCTTCTAATTCCATTGATAAACATTTTGAAACAGATACAATCATATAAAGTATTTAATCTAATATTTTGTTTACGTTTCAAGTTATAATATATATACACATATACATATATTCGTTTAATGGTTCGTGAATCGTTGGAACTTGGTCGAGGTTGAATGAATGTATGAACATAGTTTAAAATTATTGAAATCTAACTTAACAAATATTGTTTATCGTGTCGGAAACATATAAAGATTAAAGTTTAAATTTGGTTGGAAATTTCCGGGTTGTCACATAAAACAAGACTACTAACTTAAGAATTTTGAATCGAGGCATATATGTAACGATTATCGTTGTAACGACATTTTAATGTATATATATCATATTAAGATATATTCATACATCATAATATCATGATAATGTAATAATTTAACATATCATTAGATATAATAAACAATGGGTTAACAACATTAAATGAGATCGTTAACTTAAAGGTTTCAAAACAACACTTGCATGTAACGACTAACGATGACTTAACGACTCAGTTAAAATGTATATACATGTAGTGTATTTAGATGTATTAGTACACTTTTGAAAGACTTCAAGACACATATCAAAATACTTCTACTTAACAAAAATGCTTACAGTTGCATTCTCATTCATTTTCATCAACAATTCTACTCGTATGCAACCGTATTCGTACTCGTACAATACCGAGCTCCTAGACGTATATATTATTGGTATATACACATAATAATTCAGCTCTTAGCAGCCCTAGATAGTCAACAAACATGTGGAATCAACAATTAGACAACTAGCATGACTTATGAGCAAGGAAACAAAATCAAGAACTCCTTTTAACCCCACTCACCTTCACCACTCACTACATACTCCATTTCACTTCCAATTTTCTTCCCAATTCTCTCTCAAAACACACACACTCTTCTATGAACGTCTAAGTTACTATTTTTCCAGTAAAAATCATCAAATACAAGCTTTGGTTATTACCTATAATCATCATAAAAACAATTACTCAAGAACACTTCCAAGTTTACAAGTTTACTTCCAAGTTTCCTAATCCTTTCTAAGCAATCATCTAATATCAAGAAACTTTTGTTATTTACAGTAGGTTATCTTTCTAAGACAAGGTAATATTCATATTCAAGCTTTGATTCAAATTCTATAACTATAACTATCTTAATTTGAGTAATAATCTTACTTGAACTTGTTTTCGTGTCATGATTCTACTTCAAGAACTTTCAAGCCATCCAAGGATATTTTGAAGCTAGATCTATTTTTCTCATTTCTAGTAGGTTTAAACAAAAAACCTGAGGTAGTAATTATGTTCATAACATCATTCGATTCATATATATAAAACTACCTTATTCGAAGGTTTAAACTTGTAATCACTAGAACATAGTTTAGTTAATTCTAAACTTGTTAACAAAAGTTAATCCTTCTAACTTGACTTCTAAAATCAACTAAAAACATGTTCTATATCTATATGATATGCTAACTTAATGATTTAAAACCTGAAAACACGAAAAACACCATAAAACCGGATATACGCCGTCGTAGTAACACCGCGGGCTGTTTTGGGTTAGTTAATTAAAAACTATGATAAAGTTTGATTTAAAAGTTGTTCTTGTGGGAAAATTATTTTTCTTATGAACATGAAACTATATCCAAAAATCATGGTTAAACTCAAATTGAAAGTATGTTTTTCAAAATGGTCATCAAGACGTCGTTCTTTCGACTGAAATGACTACCTTTACAAAAATGACTTGTAATCTGTATTTCTGACTATAAACTTATACTTTTTCTGTTTTGATTCATAAACTTAAGTTCAATATGAAACCATAGCAACTTGAAACACTCAAAACGGATTTAAAACGAAGAAGTTATGGGTAAAACAAGATTGGATAATTTTGCTTGATGTAGCTACGTGAAAATTGGTAACAAATCTATATTAATCATATCCTAGCTAACTCATATTGTATTATACATGTATTCTAATATATTATGTAATCTTGGGATACCATAGATACGTATGCAAATGTTTTTACATATCATATCGACCCATGTATATATATTAATTGGAACAACCATAGACACTCTATATGCAGTAATGTTGGAGTTAGCTATACAGGGTTGAGGTTGATTCCAAAAATATATATACTTTGAGTTGTGATCTAGCCTAAGACGTGTATACACTGGGTCGTGGATTGATTCAAGATAATATATATCGATTTATTTCTGTACATCTAACTGTGGACAACTAGTTGTAGGTTACTAACGAGGACAGCTGACTTAATAAACTTAAAATATTAAAACGTGTTAAAAATGTTGTAAATATATTTTGAGCATACTTTGATATATATGTACATATTTGTTATAGGTTCGTGAATCGACCAGTGGCCAAGTCTTACTTCTCGACGAAGTAAAAATCTGTGAAAGTGAGTTATAGTCCCACTTTTAAAATCTATTATTATTTTTTTTGGATGAGAATACATGCGATTTTATAAATATTTTACAAAATAGACACAAGTAATCGAAAATACTTCCTATGTTGGATTATCGAACCGAATATGCCCCTTTTTAGCTCGGTAGCCTAAGAATTAGGGAAATGGCCCCTAATTGTTTCGAATTCTAAAGATAGATCTATTTGGCCCAACAAGCCTCATCCGAGTTACGGATGCTTTAGTACTTCGATTTATCTTATCCGATGAGAGTCCCAGAATGATGGGGAAATTCTATATGCATCTTGTTAAGGTCGGTTATCAGGTGTTCAACATATGAATGATTTTTATCTCTATGCAGTTTGCGAAATGCCTGATATGAGATGTGTTATAGAAATGAAATCTTGTGGTCTATTATTATGATTTGATAATATGTAGGTTAAACCTATAACTCACCAACAATTTTTGTTGACGTTTTAAGCATGTTTATTCTCAGGTGATTATTAAGAGTTTCCGCTGTTGCATACTAAATTAAGGACAAGATTTAGAGTCCATGCTTGTATAATATTGTTTAAAAACTGCATTCGAAGACTTATGTTGATGTGTAATATTATTGTAAACCAATATGTAATAGTCGTGTGGAAAACGCTATATTTTAGATTATCATTATTTGATAATCGTCGTAATATTTTAAAGGTTATGGTTTATTTTAAAATCGAATACAGTCTTAGAAAAACATCTCATATAGAGGTCAAAACCTCGCAATGAAATCAATTAATATGGAACTTTTGTAATCAATATGAACGGGACATTTCAATATGAATAAAATAAAGCAAGTTCATAGAATACTTATATATTAATTTTTAACATTTTCATGTTAGTAGTCCTTTGTTAGTAGTCCTTTGTTAGTAGTCTAAATATAGTCCAATAGTCCAATAGTTCAATAGTCCAATAGTCCAATAGTCCAACAGTCCAACAGTCCAATAATCGGTATGTATATATAATATTAGAAAAGCTTTTTAAATCTTTATTTATGAAATAAAGGTTATGGTTTGTTTTAAAAATGAATGCAGTCTTTGAAAAACGTCTCATATAGAGGTCAAAACCTCGTAACGAAATCAATTAATATGGAACATTTATAATCAATATGAACGGGACATTTCAGTTGGTATCCGAGCGTTGGTCTTAGAGAACCAGAAAATTTGCATTAGTGTGTCTTATCGAGTTTGTTAGGATGCATTAATGAATCTGGACTTCGACCGTGTTTTCTTTAAAAATGATTGCTTAATTTTTTGTTTGTTAGAAACTACAAATTGTAACATGTAAATATTATGTGATATATTAATCTCTTAACGTGTTTGATATTGTATGATAGATGTCTACCTCTAGTACAAATCCCATCGACTCACCTAATAATAATGAAGAGTCGAATATATTTTGGGAAGATTCACAAATTCCCGAAGAGGAACCGGAAGAGGAGGAACCGGAAGAAGAGGAACCATAAGAAGAGGAACCGGAAGAAGAAGAGGTTCCGGAGGAAGAAATATTGATACCTACAGTGAATCGATTAAATAAAAGAAAATACTCAACCAACGGACCAAAGTTAATAATGGTCAATGGTGTTTCCACAGAGGAAGCAAAATATTGGGAAGATAAACCAATTTTCCGATGAATCGGATCCTGGTGAGGATTTCGATGATGCTATAGAAATTACCTCAACCCAATTTAAAAAAGCAAAAGAAAATAATAAGGGAAAAGGTATTAAAATAGAAAAACCTGATTCCAACCCCGATGAACTTTATATGTATCGGCAACATCCGTATTTCCTAAATTGTAACAATAACCCGGGAACCTCTAAACCACCAGGTTTTTCTAAACCATTGTGGAAAACGACGGCTCGTATTAGAGGAACACCATATATCCCTAGAAAATTAGGAAAACGAACCAAGTTCGAAGAAGAAGAAACCAGTGATTCAGATTAGAGGGTTGTAATCATGTTGTGTATTATATGTATTGTAGTGTGCTTGTACTTTTATGTTCTATGTAAAAATTGCTTGTATTTTTTGTTAATTATCTTTTACGAATCTAATCCTTGTCTATTTTACAGTATAAAAATACAAAATGGACGTTAAGGGTAGACAACCGAATATTTTAGAAGACCTACAAGAGGATATGATTGATGAAATCTTGTCTAGAGTCGGTCAGAATTCATCAGTACAATTAGTTATGGCTAAATTAACTTGTCAAACATTTGAAAGACTTTCCAGAAATGCCTTAGTTTATAAAAGGCTTTCCTTTGATAGGTGGGGTATATCACATTGGGGAGACCGTAAGTTACGCAGTGTTTTCTATAAAGCGTTAAGTGCGGGGATCCCAAATGCAATTTTACGCTATGGGTTAAGAACCTATTTTGACTCAACATATCCCAACATAGGATTTCGTGAGTTAGAAAGAGCTTCTAACATGCAACATAAGGAAGCATGTTATGCTTACGGGTTAGTGATGTTCGCTACTCACCAAAGTGAGAAAAAGAACATCGGATTACAACTTTTAAATAAAACCTTTCCACAAGTGACGGATTCAGTAGTTGGAGCGAGAAACAAGGTTTTTAGATTATTACGGGGCTGTTGGACATTACGAAACCCTCGTCCCTTTGACGACATTACAACATGCTGTCTTGTCAACGGTCACAACAGTTATGTTCCACAAGACCAAGGATGGGAAGTAGTCTTAGTAAAACTAGAATGCATGACTTGTTTCTGGACGTATGAATTACGTGTCTTTATTGCCTTTGTTGAACGACTTGCGTATTAACTAGAATTATCTTCGCAACTGTTTTGTATCAGAGTTTTTATGGGCTATATTTCATGCTATCTGTAAAATAGCGGTATTGTAAGTTTGCAAAATATTGTATAAAAGTTTGAATGTGAAATATTACTATAATCAGTTTTTCATATAGAATTGTAGTAGTTGAATTTTATGTTAGCTACTAAGTATGAACTTAACGGATAGGTATTACCCGAATTAAAACTTATAAAACGCTAATATGAAGAAAAAGCTTTTATAAATGAGTTCATATTATACTACGGAATACTATTGACTACTCTTAATATTCTATATGATTAATTTAATTCTTTTGGCTATTTTTGAAGGAAATGGCACCGACTACTCGTCAGAACTTGAACATGAGTGAGGAAGACTTTCGTGCTTTCCTTGCAGTAAATATAGCTGCAGTATAGGCTGTAGTGCAAAACAACAATAACTCAGGGTCTAGCATTGGAGTTAACTCCACAGGAAACCGTGTAGGATGCTCCTACAAGGCTTTCATTGCCTGTAAACCTCTAGAATTCGATGGAACTGAAGGACCAGTCGGACTGAAACGATGGACCAAAAAGGTCGAATCTGTGTTTGCTATAAGCAAATGTGCTGAGGAAGATTGAAATGTCCTGTTCTTATTGATTAAAAACGTTCCATATTAATTGATTTCGTTGCGAGGTTTTGACCTCTATATGAGACGTTTTTAAAAGACTGCATTCATTTTTAAAACAAACCATAACCTTTATTTCATAAATAAAGGTTTAAAAAGCTTTACGTAGATTATCAAATAATGATAATCTAAAATATCCTGTTTACACACGACCATTACATAATGGTTTACAATACAAATATGTTACATCGAAATCAGTTTCTTGAATGCAGTTTTTACACAATATCATACAAACATGGACTCCAAATCTTGTCCTTATTTTAGTATGTAACAGCGGAAGCTCTTAATATTCACCTGAGAATAAACATGCTTTAAACGTCAACAAAAATGTTGGTGAGTTATAGGTTTAACCTATATATATCAAATCGTAACAATAGACCACAAGATTTCATATTTCAATACACATCCCATACATAGAGATAAAAATCATTCATATGGTGAACACCTGGTAACCGACAATAACAAGATGCATATATAAGAATATCCCCATCATTCCGGGACACCCTTCGGATATGATATAAATTTCGAAGTACTAAAGCATCCGGTACTTTGGATGGGGTTTGTTAGGCCCAATAGATCTATCTTTAGGATTCGCGTCAATTAGGGTGTCTGTTCCCTAATTCTTAGATTACCAGACTTAATAAAAAGGGGCATATTCGATTTCGATAATTCAACCATAGAATGTAGTTTCACGTACTTGTGTCTATTTTGTAAATCATTTATAAAACCTGCATGTATTCTCATCCCAAAAATATTAGATCTTAAAAGTGGGACTATAACTCACTTTCACAGATTTTACTTCGTCGGGAAGTAAGACTTGGCCACTGGTTGATTCACGAACCTATAACAATATATACATATATATCAAAGTATGTTCAAAATATATTTACAACACTTTTAATATATTTTGATGTTTTAAGTTTATTAAGTCAGCTGTCCTCGTTAGTAACCTATAACTAGTTGTCCACAGTTAGATGTACAGAAATAAATCGATAAATATTATCTTGAATCAATCCACGACCCAGTGTATACGTATCTCAGTATTGATCACAACTCAAACTATATATATTTTGGAATCAACCTCAACCCTGTATAGCTAACTCCAACATTCACATATAGAGTGTCTATGGTTGTTCCGAAATATATATAGATGTGTCGACATGATAGGTCGAAACATTGTATACGTGTCTATGGTATCTCAAGATTACATAATATACAATACAAGTTGATTAAGTTATGGTTGGAATAGATTTGTTACCAATTTTCACGTAGCTAAAATGAGAAAAATTATCCAATCTTGTTTTACCCATAACTTCTTCATTTTAAATCCGTTTTGAGTGAATCAAATTGCTATGGTTTCATATTGAACTCTATTTTATGAATCTAAACAGAAAAAGTATAGGTTTATAGTCGGAAAAATAAGTTACAAGTCATTTTTGTAAAGGTAGTCATTTCAGTCGAAAGAACGACGTCTAGATGACCATTTTAGAAAACATACTTCCACTTTGAGTTTAACCATAATTTTTGGATATAGTTTCATGTTCATAATAAAAATCATTTTCTCAGAATAACAACTTTTAAATCAAAGTTTATCATAGTTTTTAATTAACTAACCCAAAACAGCCCGCGGTGTTACTACGACGGCGTAAATCCGGTTTTACGGTGTTTTTCGTGTTTCCAGGTTTTAAATCATTAAGTTAGCATATCATATAGATATAGAACATGTGTTTAGTTGATTTTAAAATTCAAGTTAGAAGGATTAACTTTTGTTTGCGAACAAGTTTAGAATTAACTAAACTATGTTCTAGTGATTACAAGTTTAAACCTTCGAATAAGATAGCTTTATATGTATGAATCGAATGATGTTATGAACATCATTACTACCTTAATTTCCTTGGATAAACCTACTGGAAAAGAGAAAAATGGATCTAGCTTCAATGGATCCTTGGATGGCTCGAAGTTCTTGAAGCAGAATCATGACACGAAAACAAGTTCAAGTAAGATCATCACTTGAAATAAGATTGTTATAGTTATATAAATTGAACCAAAGTTTGAATATGATTATTACTTTGTATTAGAATGATAACCTACTGTAAGAAACAAAGATTTCTTGAGGTTGGATGATCACCTTACAAGATTGGAAGTGAGCTAGCAAACTTGAAAGTATTCTTGATTTTATGAAACTAGAACTTTTAGAATTTATGAAGAACACTTAGAACTTGAAGATAGAACTTGAGAGAGATCAATTAGATGAAGAAAATTGAAGAATGAAAGTGTTTGTAGGTGTTTTTGGTCGTTGGTGTATGGATTAGATATAAAGGATATGTAATTTTGTTTTCATGTAAATAAGTCATGAATGATTACTCATATTTTTGTAATTTTATGAGATATTTCATGCTAGTTGCCAAATGATGGTTCCCACATGTGTTAGGTGACTCACATGGGCTGCTAAGAGCTGATCATTGGAGTGTATATACCAATAGTACATACATCTAAAAGCTGTGTATTGTACGAGTACGAATACGGGTGCATACGAGTAGAATTGTTGATGAAACTGAACGAGGATGTAATTGTAAGCATTTTTGTTAAGTAGAAGTATTTTGATAAGTGTATTGAAGTCTTTCAAAAGTGTATAAATACATATTAAAACACTACATGTATATACATTTTAACTGAGTCGTTAAGTCATCGTTAGTCGTTACATGTAAGTGTTGTTTTGAAACCTTTAGGTTAACGATCTTGTTAAATGTTGTTAACCCAATGTTTATAATATCAAATTAGATTTTAAATTATTATATTATCATGATATTATCATGTATGAATATCTCTTAATATGATATATATACATTAAATGTCTTTACAACGATAATCGTTACATATATGTCTCGTTTAAAAATCATTAAGTTAGTAGTCTTGTTTTTACATATGTAGTTCATTGTTAATATACTTTATGATATGTTTTCTTATCATAGTATCATGTTAACTATATATATATATATATACATATATATGTCATCATATAGTTTTTACAAGTTTTAACGTTCGTGAATCACCGATCAACTTGGATGGTCAATTGTCTATATGAAACATATTTCAATTAATCAAGTCTTAACAAGTTTGATTACTTAACATGTTGGAAACATTTAATCATGTAAATATCAATCTCAATTAATATATATAAACATGGAAAAGTTCGGGTCACTACAGTACCTACCCGTTAAATAAATTTCGTCCCGAAATTTTAAGCTGTTGAAGGTGTTGACGAATCTTCTGGAAATAGATGCGGGTATTTCTTTTTCATCTGATCTTCACGCTCCCAGGTGAACTCGGGTCCTCTACGAGCATTCCATCGAACCTTAACAATTGGTATCTTGTTTTGCTTAAGTCTTTTAACCTCACGATCCATTATTTCGACGGGTTCTTCGATGAATTGAAGTTTTTCGTTGATTTGGATTTCATCTAACGGAATAGTGAGATCTTCTTTAGCAAAACATTTCTTTAAATTCGAGACGTGGAAAGTGTTATGTACAGCCGCGAGTTGTTGAGGTAACTCTAGTCGGTAAGCTACTGGTCCGACACGATCAATAATCTTGAATGGTCCAATATACCTTGGATTTAATTTCCCTCGTTTACCAAATCGAACAACGCCTTTCCAAGGTGCAACTTTAAGCATGACCATCTCTCCAATTTCAAATTCTATATCTTTTCTTTTAATGTCAGCGTAGCTCTTTTGTCGACTTTGGGCAGTTTTCAACCGTTGTTGAATTTGGATGATCTTCTCCGTAGTTTCTTGTATAATCTCCGGACCCGTAATCTGTCTATCCCCCACTTCACTCCAACAAATCGGAGACCTGCACTTTCTACCATAAAGTGCTTCAAACGGCGCCATCTCAATGCTTGAATGGTAGCTGTTGTTGTAGGAAAATTCTGCTAATGGTAGATGTCGATCCCAACTGTTTCCGAAATCAATAACACATGCTCGTAGCATGTCTTCAAGCGTTTGTATCGTCCTTTCGCTCTGCCCATCAGTTTGTGGATGATAGGCAGTACTCATGTCTAGACGAGTTCCTAATGCTTGCTGTAATGTCTGCCAGAATCTTGAAATAAATCTGCCATCCCTATCAGAGATAATAGAGATTGGTATTCCATGTCTGGAGACGACTTCCTTCAAATACAGTCGTGCTAACTTCTCCATCTTGTCATCTTCTCTTATTGGTAGGAAGTGTGCTGATTTGGTGAGACGATCAACTATTACCCAAATAGTATCAAAACCACTTGCAGTCCTTGGCAATTTAGTGATGAAATCCATGGTAATGTTTTCCCATTTCCATTCCGGGATTTCGGGTTGTTGAAGTAGACCTGATGGTTTCTGATGCTCAGCTTTGACCTTAGAACACGTCAAACATTCTCCTACGTATTTAGCAACATCGGCTTTCATACCCGGCCACCAAAAATGTTTCTTGAGATCCTTGTACATCTTCCCCGTTCCAGGATGTATTGAGTATCCGGTTTTATGAGCTTCTCTAAGTACCATTTCTCTCATATCTCCAAATTTTGGTACCCAAATCCTTTCAGCCCTATACCGGGTTCCGTCTTCCCGAATATTAAGATGCTTCTCCGATCCTTTGGGTATTTCATCCTTTAAATTTCCCTCTTTTAAAACTCCTTGTTGCGCCTCCTTTATTTGAGTAGTAATGTTATTATGAATCATTATATTCATAGATTTTACTCGAATGGGTTCTCTGTCCTTCCTGCTCAAGGCATCGGCTACCACATTTGCCTTCCCCAGGTGGTAACGAATCTCAAAGTCGTAATCATTCAATAATTCAATCCACCTACGCTGCCTCATATTCAGTTGTTTCTGATTAAATATGTGTTGAAGACTTTTGTGGTCGGTATATATAATACTTTTGACCCCATATAAGTAGTGCCTCCAAGTCTTTAATGCAAAAACAACCGCGCCTAATTCCAAATCATGCGTCGTATAATTTTGTTCGTGAATCTTCAATTGTCTAGACGCATAAGCAATCACCTTCGTTCGTTGCATTAATACACAACCGAGACCTTGCTTTGATGCATCACAATAAATCACAAAATCATCATTCCCTTCAGGCAATGACAATATAGGTGCCGTAGTTAGCTTTTTCTTCAATAACTGAAACGCTTTCTCTTGTTCATCATTCCATTCAAATTTCTTCCCTTTATGCGTTAATGCAGTCAAGGGTTTTGCTATTCTGGAAAAGTCTTGGATGAACCTTCTGTAGTAACCAGCTAGTCCTAAAAACTGGCGTATGTGTTTCGGAGTTTTCGGGGTTTCCCACTTTTCAACAGTTTCTATCTTTGCCGGATCCACCTTAATACCTTCTTTGTTCACTATGTGACCGAGGAATTGAACTTCTTCCAACCAAAATGCACACTTTGAAAACTTAGCGTACAATTCTTCCTTCCTCAATACTTCTAACACCTTTCTCAAATGTTCACCGTGTTCTTGGTCATTCTTTGAGTAAATAAGTATGTCATCAATGAAAACAATGACAAACTTGTCAAGGTTTGGTCCACACACTCGGTTCATAAGGTCCATGAACACAGCTGGTGCATTAGTTAAACCAAACGGCATGGCCATAAACTCGTAATGACCGTAACGTGTTCTGAAAGCAGTCTTTGGAATATCATCTTCTTTCACCCGCATTTGATGATACCCGGAACGTAAGTCAATCTTTGAATAAACAGACGAGCCTTGTAGTTGATCAAATAAGTCGTCGATTCTCGGTAGTGGGTAGCGGTTCTTGATGGTAAGTTTGTTCAACTCTCGGTAGTCGATACACAACCTGAATGTACCATCTTTCTTCTTGACAAACAAAACAGGAGCTCCCCACGGTGATGTGCTTGGTCGAATGAAACCACGCTCTAAAAGTTCTTGTAATTGGCTTTGCAGTTCTTTCATCTCGCTGGGTGCGAGTCTGTAAGGAGCACGAGCTATTGGTGCAGCTCCTGGTACAAGATCTATTTGAAATTCAACGGATCGATGTGGGGGTAATCCGGGTAATTCTTTCGGAAATACATCGGGAAATTCTTTTGCAATGGGAACATCATTGATGCTCTTTTCTTCAGTTTGTACTTTCTCGACGTGTGCTAGAACAGCATAGCAACCTTTTCTTATTAGTTTTTGTGCCTTCAAATTACTAATAAGATGTAGCTTCGTGTTGCCCTTTTCTCCGTACACCATTAAGGGTTTTCCTTTTTCTCGTATAATGCGAATTGCATTTTTGTAACAAACGATCTCCGCTTTCACTTCTTTCAACCAGTCCATACCGATTATCACATCAAAACTCCCTAACTCTACTGGTATCAAATCAATCTTAAATGTTTTGCTAACCAGTTTAATTTCTCAATTCCGACATATATTATCTGCTGAAATTAATTTACCATTTGCTAATTCGAGTAAAAATTTACTATCCAAAGGCATCAATGGACAACTTAATTTAGCACAAAAATCTCTACTCATATAGCTTCTATCCGCACCCGAATCAAATAAAACGTAAGCAGATTTATTGTCAATAAGAAACGTACCCGTAACAAGCTCCGGGTCTTCCTGTGCCTCTACCGCATTAATATTGAAAACTCTTCCATGGCCTTGTCCATTCGTGTTCTCCTGGTTCGGGTAATTTCTAATAATGTGGCCTGGTTTTCCACATTTATAACAAACTACATTGGCATAACTTGCTCCGACACTACTTGCTCCGCCATTACTCGTTCCGACACCATTTGTTCCTTTCGTTCTTTTAACCCCTGGTCCGTAGACCTCACACTTCGCCGCGCTATGACCATTTCTTTTACACTTGTTTCAAAATTTGGTGCAGAACCCCGAGTGATTCTTTTCACACCTTTGGCATAGCTGCTTCTGATTGTTGTTGTTGTTGCGGTTATTATTGTTGTTGGGATGATTGTTGTAGTTGCTGTTGTTGTTGTTGTTGTTGTTGTTGTTGGGCCGTTTGTTGTAGTTGCGATTGATGTTGCGATTGTTGGGATAATTGTTGCGATTATTGTTGTAATTGCTGTTGTTGTTGTATTGGTGATTCTTATCACCGTTTTCCTCCCACTTTCTTTTGACTTGCTTCACATTGGCCTCTTCAGCAGTCTGTTCTTTAATTCTTTCTTCAATCTGGTTCACTAGTTTGTGAGCCATTCTACATGCCTGTTGTATGGAGGCGGGCTCGTGTGAACTTATATCTTCTTGGATTCTTTCCGGTAATCCTTTCACCAACGCGTCGATCTTCTCTTCCTCATCTTCGAATGCTCCCGGACACAATAGGCACAATTCTGTGAATCGTCTTTCGTACGTGGTAATATCAAATCCTTGGGTTCGTAACCCTCTAAGTTCTGTCTTGAGCTTATTGACCTCGGTTCTGGGATGGTACTTCTCGTTCATCAAGTGCTTGAATGCTGACCACGGTAGTGCGTACGCATCATCTTGTCCCACTTGCTCTAGATAGGTATTCCACCATGTTAACGCAGAACCTGTGAAGGTATGCGTAGCGTACTTCACTTTGTCCTCTTCAGTACACTTACTTATGGCAAACACCGATTCAACCTTCTCGGTCCACCGTTTCAATCCGATCGGTCCTTCGGTTCCATCAAATTCCAAAGGTTTGCAGGCAGTGAATTCTTTGTAGGTGCATCCTACACGATTTCCTGTACTGCTAGATCCAAGGTTATTGTTGGTATGTAGCGCAGCCTGTACTGCGGCTATGTTTGAAGCTAGAAAAGTACGGAATTCCTCTTCATTCATATTCACGGTGTGTCGAGTAGTCGGTGCCATTTCCTTCAAAATAGTTAAATGGAACAAGTTAATCATACAGAATATTAAGAGTAGTTAATAGTATTTCGTAGCATAATATGAACTCATTTATAAAAGCTTTTTCTTCATATTAGCGTTTTATAAGTTTAAATTCGGGTAGTACCTACCCGTTAAGTTCATACTTAGTAGCTAATATACAATTCAACTACTACAATTCTATATGAAAAACTGATTATAATAATATTTCACGTTCAAACTTTTATACAATATTTTACAAACTTACAATACCGCTTATTTTACATAAAGCATGAAATATAGCACACAATAACTTTGATACAAGATAGTTGTGAAGACAATTCTAGCTAGTACACAAGTCGTTCAGCAAAGGCAATAAAGACACGTAATTCATACGTCCAGAAACAAGTCATGCATTCTGGTTTTACTAGGACTACTTCCCATCCTTGGTCTTGTGCAACATAACCGTTACGGCCGTTGATAAGACAGCGTGTTGTAACGTCGTCAAAGGGACGAGGGTTACGTAATGTCCAACAGTCCCGTAATAATCTAAAAACCTCATTTCTTACCCCAATTACCGACTCCGTCACTTGTGGAAACGTTTTGTTTAATAGTTGTAGCCCGATGTTCTTGTTCTCACTTTGGTGAGAAGCGAACATTACTAATCCGTAAGCATAACATGCTTCTTTATGTTGCATGTTAGCCGCTTTTTCTAAATCACGAAGTCCAATATTCGGATATATTGAGTCAAAATAATTTCTTAACCCGTTGCGTAAAATAGCATTTGGGTTCCCCGCAATATATGCGTCAAAGTAAACACATCGTAACTTATGGGTTTCCCAATGTGATATCCCCCATCTTTCAAACGAAAGTCTCTTATAAACCAAGACATTCTTGGAACGTTCTTCGAATGTCTTACAAACTGATCTCGCCTTAAATAGTTGTGCCGAAGAATTCTGGCCGACTTTAGACAAGATTTCATCAATCATGTCTCCGGGTAGGTCTCTTAAAATATTGGGTTGTCTATCCATTTTGTGTTTTTAAACTGTAAAATAGACAAGAGTTAGATTCATAAAAAAATACTTATTAATACAAGCAATTTTTACATATATCATAAAGCATAAGAACACTATATTACATATATTACACCACACGAATACAACTATCTTATTTCGACTCTCTCGTTTCTTCTTCTTCGGTTTTGGTTCGTTTTGCCAAGTTTCTAGGGATATATGATGTTCCCCTCATACGAGCCGTCGTTGTCCACATTGGTTTAGAAAAACCTGGTGGTTTAGAGGTTCCCGGGTCATTGTTACAACTTAAGGACTTCGGGGGTTGACGATACATATAAAGTTCATCGGGGTTGGAATTAGATTTCTCTATTTTTATGCCCTTTCCCTTATTATTTTCTTTTGCCTTTTTAAATTCAGTTGGGGTAATTTCTATAACATCATCGGAATTCTCGTCGGAATCCGATTCATCGGAGAATTGGTAATCCTCCCAATATTTTGCTTCCTTGGCGGAAACACCATTGACCATAATTAACTTTGGTCGGTTGGTTGAGGATTTTCTTTTACTTAACCGTTTTATTATTTCCCCCACCGGTTCTATTTCTTCATCCGGTTCCGATTCTTCTCCCGGTTCCGATTCTTCTTCCGGTTCTGACTCTTCTTCCGGTTCCTCTTCGGGAACTTGTGAATCAGTCCACAAATCATTCCAATTTACATTTGACTCTTCATTATTATTAGGTGAGTCAATGGGACTTGTTCTAGAGGTAGACATCTATCACATAATATCAAACACTTTAAGAGATTAATATATCACATAATATTCATATGTTAAACATATATAGTTTCCACAAAAATGTTAAGCAATCATTTTTAAAGAAAACACGGTCGAAGTCCAGACTCACTAATGCATCCTAACAAACTCGATAAGACACACTAATGCAAATTTTCTGGTTCTCTAAGACCAACGCTCGGATACCAACTGAAATGTCCCGTTCTTATTGATTAAAAACGTTCCATATTAATTGATTTCGTTGCGAGGTTTTGACCTCTATATGAGACGTTTTTAAAAGACTGCATTCATTTTTAAAACAAACCATAACCTTTATTTCATAAATAAAGGTTTAAAAAGCTTTACGTAGATTATCAAATATTGATAATCTAAAATATCCTGTTTACACACGACCATTACATAATGGTTTACAATACAAATATGTTACATCGAAATCAGTTTCTTGAATGCAGTTTTTACACAATATCATACAAACATGGACTCCAAATCTTGTCCTTATTTTAGTATGTAACAGCGGAAGCTCTTAATATTCACCTGAGAATAAACATGCTTTAAACGTCAACAAAAATGTTGGTGAGTTATAGGTTTAACCTATATATATCAAATCGTAACAATAGACCACAAGATTTCATATTTCAATACACATCCCATACATAGAGATAAAAATCATTCATATGGTGAACACCTGGTAACCGACAATAACAAGATGCATATATAAGAATATCCCCATCATTCCGGGACACCCTTCGGATATGATATAAATTTCGAAGTACTAAAGCATCCGGTACTTTGGATGGGGTTTGTTAGGCCCAATAGATCTATCTTTAGGATTCGCGTCAATTAGGGTGTCTGTTCCCTAATTCTTAGATTACCAGACTTAATAAAAAGGGGCATATTCGATTTCGATAATTCAACCATAGAATGTAGTTTCACGTACTTGTGTCTATTTTGTAAATCATTTATAAAACCTGCATGTATTCTCATCCCAAAAATATTAGATTTTAAAAGTGGGACTATAACTCACTTTCACAGATTTTACTTCGTCGGGAAGTAAGACTTGGCCACTGGTTGATTCACGAACCTATAACAATATATACATATATATCAAAGTATGTTCAAAATATATTTACAACACTTTTAATATATTTTGATGTTTTAAGTTTATTAAGTCAGCTGTCCTCGTTAGTAACCTATAACTAGTTGTCCACAGTTAGATGTACATAAATAAATCGATAAATATTATCTTGAATCAATCCACGACCCAGTGTATACGTATCTCAGTATTGATCACAACTCAAACTATATATATTTTGGAATCAACCTCAACCCTGTATAGCTAACTCCAACATTCACATATAGAGTGTCTATGGTTGTTCCGAAATATATATAGATGTGTCGACATGATAGGTCGAAACATTGTATACGTGTCTATGGTATCTCAAGATTACATAATATACAATACAAGTTGATTAAGTTATGGTTGGAATAGATTTGTTACCAATTTTCACGTAGCTAAAATGAGAAAAATTATCCAATCTTGTTTTACCCATAACTTCTTCATTTTAAATCCGTTTTGAGTGAATCAAATTGCTATGGTTTCATATTGAACTCTATTTTATGAATCTAAACAGAAAAAGTATAGGTTTATAGTCGGAAAAATAAGTTACAAGTCGTTTTTGTAAAGGTAGTCATTTCAGTCGAAAGAACGACGTCTAGATGACCATTTTAGAAAACATACTTCCACTTTGAGTTTAACCATAATTTTTGGATATAGTTTCATGTTCATAATAAAAATCATTTTCTCAGAATAACAACTTTTAAATCAAAGTTTATCATAGTCTTTAATTAACTAACCCAAAACAGCCCGCGGTGTTACTACGACAGCGTAAATCCGGTTTTACGGTGTTTTTCGTGTTTCCAGGTTTTAAATCATTAAGTTAGCATATCATATAGATATAGAACATGTGTTTAGTTGATTTTAAAATTCAAGTTAGAAGGATTAACTTTTGTTTGCGAACAAGTTTAGAATTAACTAAACTATGTTCTAGTGATTACAAGTTTAAACCTTCGAATAAGATAGCTTTATATGTATGAATCGAATGATGTTATGAACATCATTACTACCTTAATTTCCTTGGATAAACCTACTGGAAAAGAGAAAAATGGATCTAGCTTCAATGGATCCTTGGATGGCTCGAAGTTCTTGAAGCAGAATCATGACACGAAAACAAGTTCAAGTAAGATCATCACTTGAAATAAGATTGTTATAGTTATAGAAATTGAACCAAAGTTTGAATATGATTATTACCTTGTATTAGAATGATAACCTACTGTAAGAAACAAAGATTTCTTGAGGTTGGATGATCACCTTACAAGATTGGAAGTGAGCTAGCAAACTTGAAAGTATTCTTGATTTTATGAAACTAGAACTTTTAGAATTTATGAAGAACACTTAGAACTTGAAGATAGAACTTGAGAGAGATCAATTAGATGAAGAAAATTGAAGAATGAAAGTGTTTGTAGGTGTTTTTGGTCGTTGGTGTATGGATTAGATATAAAGGATATGTAATTTTGTTTTCATGTAAATAAGTCATGAATGATTACTCATATTTTTGTAATTTTATGAGATATTTCATGCTAGTTGCCAAATGATGGTTCCCACATGTGTTAGGTGACTCACATGGGCTGCTAAGAGCTGATCATTGGAGTGTATATACCAATAGTACATACATCTAAAAGCTGTGTATTGTACGAGTACGAATACGGGTGCATACGAGTAGAATTGTTGATGAAACTGAACGAGGATATAATTGTAAGCATTTTTGTTAAGTAGAAGTATTTTGATAAGTGTATTGAAGTCTTTCAAAAGTGTATAAATACATATTAAAACACTACATGTATATACATTTTAACTGAGTCGTTAAGTCATCGTTAGTCGTTACATGTAAGTGTTGTTTTGAAACCTTTAGGTTAACGATCTTGTTAAATGTTGTTAACCCAATGTTTATAATATCAAATGAGATTTTAAATTATTATATTATCATGATATTATCATGTATGAATATCTCTTAATATGATATATATACATTAAATGTCTTTACAACGATAATCGTTACATATATGTCTCGTTTAAAAATCATTAAGTTAGTAGTCTTGTTTTTACATATGTAGTTCATTGTTAATATACTTTATGATATGTTTTCTTATCATAGTATCATGTTAACTATATATATATATATATACATATATATGTCATCATATAGTTTTTACAAGTTTTAACGTTCGTGAATCACCGATCAACTTGGGTGGTCAATTGTCTATATGAAACATATTTCAATTAATCAAGTCTTAACAAGTTTGATTACTTAACATGTAGGAAACATTTAATCATGTAAATATCAATCTCAATTAATATATATAAACATGGAAAAGTTCGGGTCACTACAAAGATAAGGTAAACTACGCCACGCATACCTTCACAGGTACTGCGTTAACATAGTGGAATACTTATCTCGAACAAGTGGGACAAGATGCTGCTTACGCACTACCCAGAAACGAAGTCAATAAGCTTAAGACAGAGCTTAGAGAATTACGAATGAAGGGATTCGATATCACCACATACGAACGACGATTCACCGAGTGTTGTTTATTGTGCCCAAGAGTGTTCAAAGATGAAGAAGTGCAGATCGATGCATTTGTAAAGGGGTTACCAGAGAGAATTCAGGAGGATGTGAGTGCAAGCGCGCCCACTTCAATGCAAAAGGCAAGCCGAATGGCTCACAAACTTATAAACCAGATCGAGGGATGGATTAAAGAGCAGGCGGCCGAGGAGGCCAAAATGAAACAAGTCAAGAGAAAGTGGGAAGAACCCAGTGACAAGAATCACAATTTCAACAATCAACACCACAATCACAACCACAATCGCACCATTTTTCGCAACAACAAACGCAACAAAAACCATTCCAACAACAACAACTACAACAATTATCCCAACAACAATACCAACCGCAACAACAAAAATCCCAACAACAATCTCAATAACAACATTGGTAATCAAAATCAGAAAATTCCGTGTCTAAGGTGTGAAGGGTACCATCCAACTACTTTTTGTCCAGCAACATGTACTAAATGTAATAGAAAGGGTAATGATACAACGAAATGTGAAATTTATGGACCATCAGGTAAACGAACAAGTAATGCCCACATTATTTGTTATGGATGCGGGAAGAAGGGCCACTACAAAATTGCGTGTCTAAACCAGGGAAATAATAATGGGCAAAGCCGTGGGAGAGTTTTTAACATTAATGCGAAAGAATCGCAGGAAGACCCGGAGCTTGTTACGGGTACGTTTTTTATCGATGAAAAACCTGCTTATGTTTTATTTGATTCGGGTGCGTATAGAAGTTATATGAGTAGAGATTTTTGTGCTAAATTAAGTGGTCCATTGACGCCTATGAATAATAAATTTTTACTCGAATTAGCAAACGGTAAATTAATTTCGGCAGATAAAATACGTCGGAATCGAGGAATTAAACTGGTTAGCGAAACGTATAAGATCGATTTGATAGCAGTAGAGTTAGGGAGTTTTGATGTGATAATCGGCATGGACTGGTTGAAAAAGGAGATAGCAGAAATCGTATGTTATAAAAATGCAATTTGCATTGTACGAGAAAAAGGAAAACCTATAATGGTGTACGGAGAAAAGAGCAACTCGAAGCTAAATCTTATTAGTAATTTGAAGGCGCAAAAACTAATAAGAAAAGGTTGCTATGCCGTTCTAGCACACATCGAAGAAGTCAAACCCGAAGAAAAGAACATCAATGATGTTCCCGTCGCAAAAGAATTTCCCGATGTATTTCTGAAAGAATTACCGAGACTACCTCCACATCAATCTATTGAATTTTAAATAGATCTCGTACTAGGAGCTGCACCAATAGCTCGTGCTCCATATGTGACGACCCGGAAATTTCTGACCAAATTTAAATTTGATCTTTATAAGATTCTTATACGATAAGCAAAGTTTATTAAACCAAGTCTCGAAATGTTTGAACTATTTTTTTTTATGTATACATTTGACCTTAACTAATCCCGACGATTCACGAACAATTGTTGTTAATAAATATATGTATATGTATATATATATATATATATATATATATATATATATATATATATATATAAATATATGTGTATAAATAATAATGTGAAATAATATGATGAATAGATATATAATTTATATATATAAAACATTATTAATGTATTCATATTTACATATATAATATATGATGAAACAACAATTTAAAAATATAATGGTAATGACAAATTATATTATTACTAGTGATACTAACAAATGTTAAATATTAAAAATTTTAACAAATTTAAGATTTTGATTATCAAAATAAATACTTAAATATAAATATTAATATAAGAATGATTAAAATTATCATTTAATTGTAATTTAAATATTATCTACTATCATGATTAATATTATTATTATCATTAATATTATTACTTTTATAATTATAATTACCATTGTTACTAAATTAATTATTAATTATTAATTATTAATAATAACATATAACTAATATAATTTGTCATTTATATTGTTAATGATGATTAATATTATTATCATAATTGCTAATGTTATTACTAATTATTATTATTATGATTTATAAAATTATTAGTAATAATATTAATCTATTTAATTATCTATTTATCAATCATAAAAATAAAGCCAGTCTATATATATAAATTGGTAATCAGAAATTGTTTAGGTTGTTATCCATCTATTTCAAACTATTTAAAATTCGTACAAAACAGAATCAAACACAAGATACACTCCAAAATCAGTTTGCCATCTCTTTCAACTTTTTATTTTTTTTCTATATCTCTGTACTAGTTGATTCAAACTTGTCTGACTTCTTGTATTTCTTTAAAGTTGATTAGTCATTGATCATAAACCACACAACATCATAAATCATTGCTATGCCTGCTTGTTAGTTATTAATCTTCGAACCATCTATCACCACCTTTATCAAAGACCATCTTCCTTAAACTCACTTCACTTTGCCATACTTCTGTCTTTAACCATCGACCACAACATAAACAATCACCCTTCCTGTTGCTGAATGCTCAACATCAACCTCCATTTGAACATAAACACCACCATCATCCGTCCCTACTAGTCGAGCCTAACCCATCTGCTATCTGTTTCAAACAAATTAAAGCCAAACAAATCAACACTCTTAAGAACATCAGTTAGAACTCATAATTATCCACTGTTACTTATGTACCTGCTTGACTCACCATTTTAAAACAAATTGTATTAGGAGCTGCACTTATGTTTCCTGTTCAGTCAACAAAATCACCACACAAATACACCACCTGCAGCTGCTATAGAAAATGATATTGCTGTTTGGCAGCCTAAGAACCCCCACATGCTGCTATCCATTTTCTATTGTGGTTTTAAATAAGTAAACACCAAAACACCACCTGCAATCCCACAAAATACTCGACAAATTATTACTTGTAAACTGCTGTAATGATTCGAGAACACTAACCTGAGAACAACAAATCAACTCCATCTTCGTTATCACCCCACACTACAATAACTTCATTCTTTAATCTTGTTTGACAATACAGCAGCCAAATGAAGTTCTTACTGGTCGATCACCAATATATATAACCTGCAACTCTGTTATTAAATAAGCTATTTCTAACTTCTATCCAAGAACCACCACAAACACCACTATAATTATCTATTTAACCAATCACACATTACTACTTCTGTATTATTATTCATATGTCACAAATCGTTCTATGTCAGCCGATATTGCTGCAATAAATAATCAAAACAGGTCATTAACTCTATTCAATTATCACTGAACCCTTCAAGAACACCATATAGCACTGCTCATGTTCAAATCAAAAAAAAAAAAAAAAAAAAAATACAGAACAAATATATAGAGAGATGAAGAAATTTAGAGAAGTCAATTAACCAATTACCTATTACACCGATTAAGAACCGATTAATCGATCGACGGATGATGGATGATGATCAGTGATGAAAACGAGGACTGATGAAGATGAACGAAGATGATAACAAATCGAGAACCTGCTATCCATCGATTATTGCTACTTGTTTGATCTGAGATGATGAAGGTGATTAATAATCGATTGAACGACGAAGATAATTCTCTTTCTCTACTTAGGGTTCTTGTTATTGATCGAGTTTATTTGAGATCTGCCAGACGAGTATCCCCTTTTATTAGGTATAACAATATTACTCCGTATATTTATTAACTTTATGTTATTTATTTTATTATTATTATTATTATTATTATTATTATTATTAATATTATTATTATTATTATTAATATTATTATTATTATTATTATTATTATTATTATTATTATTATTATTATTATTATTATTATTATTATTATTATTATTATTATTATTATTATTATTATTATTATTATTATTATTATTATTATTATTATAGTTATTATTATCATTACTTACTAAAATTATTGTATTAACAAATATTACCATTATAATTAATAACATGGTTACTAAAATTTTTATTATTAATATGATTTATATTATGATCATTATTAAAATTATTAGTATTAACATTATTGTTAGTATTACGATTATTATTGTTAGTCTTGTTAAGTGTTATAAATATTATGGTTATTAGTATTATGATTATCACCTAGTTGTATCATTATTATTATTATTATTATAATTCAGATTATTATTATTATTAGGAGATTAATACAAGTTATCTTTATTTTCATTAATATTAGTATTAATATCACTTTTGTGACTATCGATATTATTATTCTTATAATTAAATAAAAGTATCATTAGTAAATAACATTATTATTATGAAAAGTATCATTTTCAATAAAGTTATTATAAATATTATTATTTTTATTATTATTAGTAAATCATTAATATCAAAACTATCAATTTTTTTTAAAACAAATAAATAATTTGTACATAAAATCTACTTACTATATATACTATAGTTATATTAATATTATATATCACTAAAATTTTATTATTAAAAAGATAGTAAATATACTATACATAAAATATATCAAGTAATATATACATATATACTTTATCATATATAAACCCTAATATAAATTATTATTATTAATACGTTATAATGAAAGATAAACACTAGTTAAATAAAATATGTAAATTAAATATATCTACACCTATATAACAAATAATTTAACAAGTATATCATTAATAATAAAATATATATTTATTCAATTACGATTATGTGTGTTAATATATATACAAATGATATAGGTTCTTGAATCCGAGGCCAACCCTGCATTGTTCAGTTTGTCTAATATCGTCATATGTTTTTTTACTACAAAATACATTAGGTGAGTTTCATTTGTCTTTTTACCCTTTATATTTTTGGGCTGAGAATACATCGCAACTTTTATAAATGTTTTACGAAATAGACACAAGTAATTAAAACTACATTATATGGTTGAATGATCGAAGACGAATATGCCCCTTTTACTTGGTAACCTAAGAATTTGGAAACCGATCTCCAAATTGACGCGAATCCTAAAGATAGATCTATGGGCCCGACGAACCCCATCCAAAGTACCGGATGCTTTAGTACTTTGATGTCGTTTAATATCATGTCCGAAGGATTTCCCAGAATGATAGGGGATATTCTTATATGCATATAGTTAATGTCGGTTACCAGGGTTCAATCCATATGAATGATATTTTGTCTCTATGCATGGGACGCTTATTTTTGAGAACTGGAAATGAAAATCTCGTGGTGTATTAAAATGATGGAAATGAATATTTATGATAAACTAATGAACTCACCAACCCTTTTGGTTGACACTTGAAAGCATGTTTATTCTCAGGTATGAAAGAAATCTCCCGCTGTGCATTTGCTCATTTTATAGATATTACGTGGAGTCATTCATGGCATATTTCAAAAGACGTTGCATTAGAATCATCGAGTTCATCAAGATTATTATTAAGTCAATTTTAGTTGGATATATTATGGAATGGTATGCATGCCTGTCAATTTTTGATGTAATGAAAGATTGTCTTTTCAAAAATGAATGCAATGTTTATAAAATGTATCATATAGAGGTCAAGTACCTCGTGATGTAATCAACTGTTGTGAATCGTTTATATTCGATATGGACTTCGTCCGGATGGATTAGG
The DNA here is from genome assembly GCF_046630445.1 of Rutidosis leptorrhynchoides. NCBI lineage: Eukaryota > Viridiplantae > Streptophyta > Magnoliopsida > Asterales > Asteraceae > Rutidosis > Rutidosis leptorrhynchoides. The sequence continues at coordinate 168,626,990 of NC_092343.1, forward strand.
AAGGGTCACTACACCATACAGACTCGCACCCAGTGAAATGAAAGAACTCCAAAGCCAACTACAAGAACTTTTAGAGCGTGGTTTTATACGACCAAGTACATTATCATGGGGAGCTCCTGTTTTGTTTGTCAAAAAGAAGGATGGTACATTCAGGTTGTGTATCGACTACCGAGAGTTGAACAAACTTACCATCAAGAATCATTATCCACTACCAAGAATCGACGACTTATTTGATCAACTACAAGGCTCGTCAGTTTATTCAAAGATTGATTTACATTCTGGGTATCATCAAATACGGGTGAAGGAGGATGATATTCCGAAGACTGCTTTCAGGACGCGTTACGATCATTACGAGTTTATGGTTATGCCATTTGGGTTGACTAACGCACCAGCTGTGTTCATGGACCTCATGAACCGAGTGTGTGGACCATACCTTGACAATTTTGTCATTGTTTTTATTGATGACATACTTATTTACTCCAAGAATGATTAAGAGCACGAAGAACATTTGAGAAAAGTGCTAGAGTTGTTGAGGAAAGAAAATGAAAGGACCCGTCCTAATCCACCTGGACAAAGTCATCAACATTTGGTCCCATTGCGATGATCGGCTCCAAGTAATGTCCTTATATTGAGCAAATGCACAGCGGAAGACTTAATTCGTACCTGAGAATAAACATGCTTTAAAATGTCAACCAAAAGGTTGGTGAGTTCATAGGTTTATCATAACCATCATTTCAATATGTTAATAGACCACAAGATTTCATACTTATAAACATAATACACTCGCAAGTGTATGTAAAGCATTCTAAGTGGTTGAGCACTTGGTAACCATACTTAACATTTAATCAACATCGCATATTCCCTTTATTATGAAATCTCACTACACCGTACCAAGTGTAGTCACCAAAACGAAGTACTGTGCAACCGTTGAATACTGGTCGTCCAGTCCGGTTGGGGTTGTCAGGCCCGATAGATCTATCAACAGGATTCGCGTTTACAATACCCATGTAAATAGTAGTTACCAAGCTACAGGGAAATATGCCAGTGGTACAACTCAACGTAGAATATATTTTTAAGTACTTGTGTCTATTTTGTAAACATATATAAAAGCAGCGCATGTATTCTCAGCCCAAAAATATATATTGCAAAAGCAATTAAAAAGGGAGCAAATGAAACTCACTTTTGCCTTGAAGGTATTTAATTCGACTTGGTCTCTGATAGATATCACAAACCTAACCATATATATAATATATCAACATATTTTCTTTTTAAGTAATCGTTACATATATATATATATATATATATACTTTTAATACTTTTAATATTTTTCTTAGTCCGTAGCTAGCAGTCCGATGTTAGTGGTCCACAATTAGTTGCTTAAATAAAATAAATAAAGACCCCATCGTATTCGTATTGATCAGAATTAATCTCGACCCATGGTACCATGTTGTCAAATGACGTGTTGCGTACATAAAGTACCGTGTTGTCAAATGACGTGTTGCGTACAATCATGAGATCTTATGATTAATCTTCTCGTGTTGTTTACGGGTGGTCCTGAAATATATAAAATCAAATCATAAGTAATTATATATAAAATATCATATTAATTAGAAAAGATATGATTAATTTACTTTTTCTCCAAATATTTTCGTAGCTAAACTAGCTTCGGATACCCAATCTTGTTTTAGTCGTAGTTTCTTCATTACAACTCCGTTTTTGTTGGTTCAACTTGCCACTTCCTTGGATCGAGTCAAAATTTAAGAATATGAACTGAAAATACCTTAGTTTGTATTCGAAATTATAGGTTATAGGTCAAACTTTGGTGAAACTTATGAAAGTGATCATTTTCCATCATAAAAAGAACATTTAATGATCATTTTTCTAAAAATACTTACACTTTGAGTTAAACCATGAAATTTTTATGTGTTAACATATTCATAAGAAATATCATTTTTCCAGAACATGAACTTCTAATTCAAAGTTCAAGATGGTTTTTAATTATCCAACCCAAAACAGTCCCCGGTTGCACTCCGACGACGTAGATTCAGTTTTTAAGATGTTCTTTGTAAAACCAAGTTATATCTTATTAGGTTAGCATATCATTATGATATATTATAGGTCTTGAAGTGTTTTAAAAGTCAAGTTAGAAGGATCTATTTAGTTTGCGAACAAGTTTGAAATCATTCAAACTATGTTCTTGTTGTTAAAATTTTATACCACAAAATAAGATAGCTATATGAATATGAATTGAATAAGATTATGAACAAGGTTACTACCTCAAGTTACTTGGACAAAGTTACTGCAAAATATAAGAAATAATCTTGGAATCAAAGAGTGGTGGAGTTAGATCAAAAGGTTGGAAGTAAACTTCTTCAAATGGGTGCTTATTTTGATATGTTCTTGAAAGAGTTTTCTTATGGTGTTTAAGGCTTATGGTGTTTAAGGCTTGTAATTGAAGCTAAATGATGGGGAAAATGCTTGGAGATGATCAAGTATGAAGTTAGGAGTATTTTGAGAGAGAAATGAGGGTGTAGGTATGAGAAAATGGAGTGAAGAAATGGTGTTCATTTATAAAAACGTTTTTAGTTTATAAAGAAAGAAAAGAATTCCTAATTTTGTTTTCTTACTAATAATTCATACTACTTGAAAAATTCTAGTTACCTCATATCTAGGGCAGTAATAATGTTGATTAGGATGTTGATTTGATGTGTATATACCAATAGTAAATACGTATAGAAGCTGGGTATGATACGGGTACATATACCCTAGATATACGTATAGAAATCTTGAGAAAACGGAACGAGAATTCAAATATAGCTATCTTTTGTGAATATACTTATATTGTTTTATGTATTTAAGTCCTTAAAAAGTGATTAAATACATTATATATACGATACATGTATAAGCATTATAGATTATAAGTATATATATCAAAGAATGTTACGTATAGTTATCGTTTTAAAAACTTAAGTTAGTAGTTTCAAAATATACTTATAACTCATTGTCATTAGTACACAATGAGATATTAAACCATCCCTAGATCATGTTAAATATATATAAATACATATATATACACAAACGTTTAATTATCGTATGTTATATAGTTCGTGATATCATCGGTCATATTGGACGGTCAAACGTTGTGTAAAACTCTTTTCAAAAATACAAGTCTCAACAATTTGGATTGCTTATCATGCTGGTATGGTTTAATTTATGTAAATATTAATCTCATAAGTATAATTTGGTCGGAAAATTCCGGGTCATTACAGTACCTACCCGTTAAAGAAATTTCGTCCCCAAAATTTGATAGAGGTTGTTATGGATAACAATAAGAAGGTTTTCATGACAAATATAAGGTGGTAATGGAGTTTTATCATCATTGAGTAATGTAGATAAAATGATTCGATTATGCGAAGAATATAAATGAGACTATCGTAAAAGAGTGAGATGAGTAAAATATATTCGTCTTAACCGATGACGTAGTTATGATTGATTTCCGGGATTTAAGGGATTTAAAGAGAATCTTACGTAATAAGATTTGGTTCTTTGGTGATTAAGGAAATCAGGATCTTCTTTGATTATATGCAATAATCTGTTTCGATTGCTCTGTCGGATATTTCACTATAAATTCACCCCTTCGTTTCCTTATTTTCCACGACTCACACCTTCTATTCTTTCTCCCTTGATTCTTATTTTAAAGCATTCATCAATATGCTCCATCCAGTCCTGATTCTTGATATTCTCCTAACTTTTATATCTGTCATTCTTCTTTTTCATCTACCACCAGAAGAATCTATTTACTTCTACTATACTCTTGTGTTTATAGTGTTTCTAATTCTCCCGTGTCTCTATATTGCTATCTACATCGATATACATGGTTTGTAATTTCGGGGTTATTATCGAAGTTTATATTCTTCATTATTTTTCGGAGCTTCATGCTTTCGTTTTCTCTTCCCGACTTCGAGTCAAGCGAGTAATGGTCCGGAATTCGTAGATATGAAATTCAGAATGAACATAGCTAATGCTCTAAGAAGAAAATGGTAATAGAACAATTTTGATTTGTTAAATTACCAGAATACCCTGGAGAAGACCTAGTCATCCAGGAAAAATATTCTCTTGATATGTTTAGAGATTAGATAGAATGTAAGAGTCGTGTAAATGGCACATGATGACGGTACTGTGAATCATCATGCTTCATTAGAAACTCAGCATTACTTACTGTAATATAATGACGTTGATGAAGTGTCATTATATTATACTAATCCATGCTTCAGTTCCCAACACTACTTCAAAACATTCATATTTTAAACTCGAAGGTTTCAGAATTTAGAAACTAACACAGTTTCTTTTATGTTGCAGATATTACGGAGAGATAAATGATCTCAGATAAGAATAGTTGTGAAAATATCGCCAGAAATATGGAGGATATTTATAATAGAACATACGAGAATATCTTAGAATTTCTAATATCAATGGATGATGAATAAGATTTGTCTGTGAAGGTTTAGAATGAGAAATAAGATGTTTGCTAACGATTTCAGCAGGCATAGAATCATTTGGATTCTTTGAAGGCAAACTTATTCTTTGTGATTTGTCCACGGCTTTCTTCATAGTTTCACATAATCCGCTTTTCGGTACTAAATTTTCTATCGAGCGTTCCTAACACTCCTTTCTTTATCATCAAACTTTTGGCCATTAAGATCATCTACAACATGCTGCTTCGTCAGCATTTTCAAAGTTAACTGATCTGGGTCATCGGTTATCAAACCGAGGTAGTTTCAGGAGAATTGTGTTTTTTGAATGATTAATCGCTGATGGTAATATTGTGGAATATAAAAGGTTCCCCAGTAACAATAAAGAGTACGCATATATATCGCGGTTATAATAAAGTTGTTTCGGATGAAAAGTCGGAGTTGATTTGCTGGAGCTGTGACAAAATTAGCTACTTTGGAAAGGGATTGCAAAACGATCTTCGGTAATAACAATGTCAAAGGAACTAGAACAGATACGTGTCAAACATTTACTCAGTTTCCGAGGGTTTTTCAGGTGCATAACTATATGCATCAATCTTTTCTTCCGTAGATGAAGTGCGGTTGGGTTATCCTCTCGATTGAGGTGTTTTTAAGATTCATGATAGATTTGAACGCTGATTGTAATCGTTGAGATACAATGAGGTTTAAGATGAAATCAAGTGGCAATCTTGAAGAAATGTTTAGTTTCATATGTTATAATCAATATTTTAATTCATTTTAATTGTCCAATGTCATTTGTCCACAGTCGATAGTCCACAGTAACAGTCTAATAATTCATATATAGTTTAATATATAATATACGAATTAATTAATACGTGTCGTGACCCGTATACCTCTCAGGCTCGATCACAACTCAAACTATATATATTATTGTAGAATCAACCTCAACCCTGTATAGAGAACTCGATCATTACTACATATAGAGTGTCTATGGTGATTCCAAATAATATATATAGATGCGTCGATATGATATGTCAAAACATTGTATACGTGTCCCGATATTTAAAGTGCGTAAAATAATTACAGAAATAAAATGACGATAAATAAAAGTGCGATAATTAAATTGCGATAAATAAACTGCAATAAATAAAATGTAATCAGTTAGCTAGGAACAGTTAGCTGGAACAGTTAGCGTAGATTCTTAACAAAATTTTTCATAGTTAATTTGTTTGTTTCTAACAGATTTTATTTTGTCATATGTTTTCTTCATATGCCACTTGTTGGATTCTGGGAAGTCAAAATCCAAATATGAAATTGAATGAAAATGGTTATTCTGCGGTGAATGGATACGTATATCGGTGGTTGTAAGTAGGATAGTAAATGACTATTGAATCAGCTTCGACGAATGTACAATGTAACTTATTAAGATGAAATCTAATTATTCCTCGGGTATTACCTACCCGTTAAAAAAAAAAAATTTCACCATTAATATTTTGTACAAAAGAACTTTTAATTACAATCTTTATGAAAACATATATACATATATATTTTCTTCAGATGAAATTATGAATTTAATGAGTTAATATGATATTAATCTCATTTGCTTTTCGGTTTGAGCTAGAACAAGAAATCTCTAAAACTTTTTGAAACCACATATTCTTCGCAGAATATCAATGAAGTTATGGATCAATACTTCATCGTTCATTATTGTTGGTACTCCTTGGCATTTATGGTGCGTATGATGTTGATGTTTGTGGGACAGATTATGATGTCGAGACGTGTGATGCGGATGTTGTTTATTAGTGGTGATGATGGTATTGTTGATGTTATTGATGGTGGTGCTGATTATGCTGTTGGTTCTGCTGCTGGTGTTTGCAACCTTCGCTCCATGTTCTCCAAAGCCGTCACGCGAGCGCGAAGTTCGTTAACTTCTGCTAGTACACCGGGATGATTGGCGGTTGGAACGAGCGAATGAACAAGATTTGTAATATGGGATAGTATATAATCGTGACGAGATACTCTAGAAATGAGAGAGAAAATGGTGTTTCGAATAGGTTCGCCGGTAAGTGCTTCAGGTTCATCGCCAAGAGGGCAAATTGGTGGATGGAATTGATCACCTTCTTCTTGTCTCCAGTGATTTAGTATATTACGAATCCCATCCCCAATTCATCCAGAATAGATGATGGGAAATTGGTTGATCCATTCCGGTGACGCTGCTTTCGGAGCCCTAATGGAAATCCATATCGGCATAACTGTCGGAATCTGAAGAATTCGAACTAGATGCGGAATCCATCTTGTATAATGGGGAAAATGAATTTTTGGTATGGAATAGATTATAGGAGTTAGATTTGGTACTCTTCAATACATAATTTACATATGTATATATAATACCAAAATCCCGTAAATTACGGAGAATCTTTGAAAAGATATCAGTCAAAGTTCGCAATAACAGATATGCTAAGATAAGAATTCGTCTATACACTATCAATGCAGTAAATGCAGTAAAACGTGTCTAAACTTATGAATGATAAGCAGGTAATTTCCTAAGGATGATAAGAAGATGATTTCCGACTAGAAATGATAAGCAAAACTTTTAACATGTAGACACGGTCGAAGTCCAGACTCATTAATGCATCCTAACAACTACTAGTTAGACACACTAATGCAAGACCTGGTTTGCTACGACCACCGCTCTGATACCAACTGAAATGACCCGTCCTAATCCACCTGGACAAAGTCATCAACATTTGGTCCCATTGCGATGATCGGCTCCAAGTAATGTCCTTATATTGAGCAAATGCACAGCGGAAGACTTAATTCGTACCTGAGAATAAACATGCTTTAAAGTGTCAACCAAAAGGTTGGTGAGTTCATAGGTTTATCATAACAATCATTTCAATATGTTAATAGACCACAAGATTTCATAATCATAAACATAATACACTTGCAATTGTATGTAAAACATTCTAAGTGGTTGAGCACTTGGTAACCATACTTAACATTTAATCAACGTCGCATATTCCCTTTATTATGAAATCTCACTACACCGTACCAAGTGTAGTCACCAAAACGAAGTACTGTGCAACCGTTGAATACTGGTCGTCCAGTCCGGTTGGGGTTGTCAGGCCCGATAGATCTATCAACAGGATTCGCGTTTACAATACCCATGTAAATAGTAGTTACCAAGCTACAGGGAAATATGCCAGTGGTACAACTCAACGTAGAATATATTTTTAAGTACTTGTGTCTATTTTGTAAACATTTATAAAAGCAGCGCATGTATTCTCAGTCCAAAAATATATATTGCAAAAGCAATTAAAAAGGGAGCAAATGAAACTCACTTTTGCCTTGAAGGTATTTAATTCGACTTGGTCTTCGATAGATATCACGAACCTAACCATATATATAATATATCAACATATTTTCTTTTTAAGTAATCGTTACATATATATATACTTTTAATACTTTTAATATTTTTCTTAGTCCGTAGTTAGCAGTCCGATATTAGTGGTCCACAATTAGTTGCTTAAATAAAATAAATAAAGACCCCATCGTATTCGTATTGATCAGAATTAATATCGACCCATGGTACCATGTTGTCAAATGACGTGTTGCGTACATAAAGTACCGTGTTGTCAAATGACGTGTTGCGTACAATCATGAGGTCTTATGATTAATCTTCTCGTGTTGTTTACGGGTGGTCCTGAAATATAAAAAATCAAATCATAAGTAATTATATATAAAATATCATATTAATTAAAAAAGATATGATTAATTTACTTTTTCTCCAAATATTTTCGTAGCTAAACTAGCTTCGGATACCCAATCTTGTTTTAGTCGTAGTTTCTTCATTACAACTCCGTTTTTGTTGGTTCAACTTGCCACTTCCTTGGATCGAGTCAAATTTTAAGAATATGAACTGGAAATACCTTAGTTTGTATTCAAAATTATAGGTTATAGGTCAAACTTTGGTGAAACTTATGAAAGTGATCATTTTCCATCATAAAAACAACATTTAATGATCATTTTTCTAAAAATACTTACACTTTGAGTTAAACCATGAAATTTTTATGTGTTAACATATTCATAAGAAATATCATTTTTACAGAACATAAACTTCTAATTCAAAGTTCAAGATAGTTTTTAATTATCCAACCCAAAACAGCCCCCGGTTGCACTCCGACGACGTAGATTCAGTTTTTAAGATGTTCTTTGTAAAACCAAGTTATATCTTATTAGGTTAGCATATCATTATGATATATTACAGGTCTTGAAGTGTTTTAAAAGTCAAGTTAGAAGGATCTATTTAGTTTGCGAACAAGTTTGAAATCATTCAAACTATGTTCTTGTTGTTAAAATTTTATACCACAAAATAAGATAGCTATATGAATATGAATTGAATAAGATTATGAACAAGGTTACTACCTCAAGTTACTTGGAAAAAGTTACTGCAAAAGATAAGAAATAATCTTGGAATCAAAGAGTGGTGGAGTTAGATCAAAAGGTTGGAAGTAAACTTCTTCAAATGGGTGCTTATTTTGATATGTTCTTGAAAGAGTTTTCTTATGGTATTTAAGGCTTGTAATTGAAGCTAAATGATGGGGAAAATGCTTGGAGATGATCAAGTATGAAGTTAGGAGTATTTTGAGAGAGAAATGAGGGTGTAGGAATGAGAAAATGGAGTGAAGAAATGGTGTTCATTTATAAAAACGTTTTTAGTTTATAAAGAAAGAAAAGGATTCCTAATTTTGTTTTCTTACTAACAATTCATACTACTTGACAAATTCTAGTTACCTCATATCTAGGGCAGTAATAATGTTGATTAGGATGTTGATTTGATGTGTATATACCAATAGTAAATACGTATAGAAGCTGGGTATGATACGGGTACATATACCCTAGATATACGTATAGAAATCTTGAGGAAACGGAACGAGAATTCAAATATAGCTATCTTTTGTGAATATACTTATATTGTTTTATGTATTTAAGTCCTTAAAAAGTGATTAAATACATTATATATACTATACATGTATAAGCATTATAGATTATAAGTATATATATCAAAGAATGTTACGTATAGTTATCGTTTTAAAAACTTAAGTTAGTAGTTTCAAAATATACTTATAACTCATTGTCATTAGTACACAATGAGATGTTAAACCATCCTTAGATCATGTTAAATATATATAAATACATATATATACACAAACGTATAATTATCGTATGTTATATAGTTCGTGATATCATCGGTCATATTGGACGGTCAAACGTTGTGTAAAACTCTTTTCAAAAACACAAGTCTCAACAATTTGGATTGCTTATCATGTTGGTATGGTTTAATTTATGTAAATATTAATCTCATAAGTATAATTTGGTCGGAAAATTCCGGGTCATTACAGAAAAACTGTACGCTAAGTTTTCAAAGTGTGCATTTTGGTTGGAAGAAGTTCAATTCCTCGGTCACATAGTGAACAAAGAAGGTATTCAAGTGGATCCGGCAAAGATTGAAACCGTTGAAAAGTGGGAAACCCCAAAAACTCCGAAGCATATACGCCAATTTTTAGGACTGGCTGGTTACTACAGAAGGTTCATCCAAGATTTTTTCAAAATAGCAAAACCCTTGACTGCATTAACGCATAAAGGGAAGAAATTTGAATGGAAGGATGAGCAGGAGAAAGCGTTTCAATTGTTGAAGAAAAAGTTAACTACGACACCTATATTGTCATTGCCTGAAGGGAATGATGATTTTGTGATATATTGTGACGCCTCAAAGCAAGGCCTCGGTTGTGTATTAATGCAATGAACGAAGGTAATTGCTTATACGTCCAGACAATTGAAGATTCACGAGCAAAATTATACGACTCACGATTTGAAATTGGGTGCTGTTGTTTTTGCATTAAAGACTTGGAGGCACTACTTATATGGGGTCAAAAGTATCATATATACCGACCACAAAAGTCTCCAAGGCAGCGTAGGTGGATTGAGTTATTGAATGATTATGATTTCGAGATTCGTTACCACCCGGGGAAGGCAAATGTGGTAGCCGACGCTTTGAGTAGAAAGGACAGAGAAACAATGCGGGTAAAAGCTATGAATATAATTATTCGTACTAACCTTACTACTCAAATAAAGGAGGCGCAGCAGGGAGTTGTAAAAGAAGGAAAGTTGAAGAATGAAATACCCAAAGGATCGAAGAAACATCTTAATATTCGGGAAGACGGAACCCAGTATAGGGCTGAAAGAATTTAGGTACCAAAGTTTGGAGATGTGAGAGAAAAGGTACTTAAGGAAGCACATAAAATCAGATATTCAATACATCTCAGAGCGGGGAAGATGTACAAAGATCTCAAGAAATACTTTTGGTGGCTGGGTATGAAAGACGATATTGCTAGATACATATTTGAGAATGTTTGACGTGTTCTAAGGTCAAAGCTGAACATCAGAAACCACCAGGTCTACTTCAACAACCCGAAATCCTAGAATGGAAATGGGAAAACATTACCATGGATTTCATTACTAAATTGCCAAGGACTGCAAGTGGTGATGATACTATTTAGGTAATAGTCGATCGTCTCACCAAGTCAGTACACTTTCTGCCAATGAGAGAAGATGATAAAATGGAGAAGTTGGCGAGATTATACTTGAAGGAAGTTGTCTCTAGACATGGAATACCAATCTCTATTATCACTGATAGAGATGGCAGATTTGTTTCAAGGTTTTGGCAGACATTACAACAAGCATTGGGAACTCGTCTAGACATGAGTACTGCCTATCATTCACAAACCGATGGGCAGAGCAAAAGGACGATACAGACTCTTGAAGACATGCTACGAGCATGTGTTATTGATTTTGAAAACGGCTGGGATCGACATCTAGCATTAGCAGAATTTTCCTACAACAACAGTTACCACTCGAGTATCGAAATGGCACCGTTCGAAGCACTTTATGGTAGAAAGTGTAGATCTCCAATTTGTTGGAATGAATTGGGGGATAGACAGATTACGGGTCCGGAGATAATCCAAGAAACTACAGAGAAAATCATCCAAATTCAACAACGGTTGAAAACCGCTCAGAGTCGACAAAAGAGCTACGCGGACCTTAAAAGGAAAGATATAGAATTTGAAATTGGGGAGATGGTCATGCTTAAGGTTTCGCCTTGAAAAGGCGTTGTTCGATTTGGTAAACGGGGGAACTAAATCCAAGATACATTGGACCATTCAAGATTTTAGATCGTGTCGGACCAGTAGCCTACCGACTTGAATTACCTCAACAACTTGCCAATGTACATAATACCATTCACGTCTCGAATCTGAAGAAGTGCTTAGCTAAAAAATATCTCACTATTCCTTTAGACGTAATTAAAATCAATGAAAAACTACAATTCATTAAAGAACCCGTTGAGATAATGTATCGTGAGGTTAAAAGGCTCAAGAAAAATAAGATACCGATCATCAAGGTTCGATGGAATGCTCGTAGGGGACCCGAGTTCACCAGGGAGTGTGAAGATCAAATGAAGCTGAAATACCTGTACCTATTTCCAGAAGATTCGTCAACACCTTCAACAGCTTTAAATTTCGGGACGAAATTTATTTAACGGGTAGCTACGGTAGTGACCCGAACTTTTCCATGTTTATATATATTAAATGAAATTGGTATATTTACATGATTAAATGTTTCAACATGTTAAGCAATCAAACTTATTAAGACTTGATTATTTGAAATGAGTTTCATGTAGACAATTGACCACCCAAGTTGACCGGCGATTCACGAACGTTAAAACTTGTAAAAAACGACATGACAATATATATGGATATACATATAGTTAACATGAGATTATGATAAGTAAGTATCTCCATATGTATATTAACAATGAGTTATATACATAAAAATGAGACTCCTAAGTTAAGAAACTCGAAACGATATATATAACGATTATCGTTATTACAACGTCTTACTAAATACATATGTATCATATTAAGATATTGTTACACTATATTTAACATGATAAAATGATAATTATATATATCATTAAGTATGTTAACAATGAACTACATATGTAAAACAAGACTACTAACTTAAGAATTTTGAATCGAGGCATATATGTAACGATTATCATTGTACCGACATTTTAATGTATATATATCATATTAAGATATATTCATACATCATAATATCATGATAATGTAATAATTTAACATCTCATTAGATATAATTAACAATGGGTTAACAACAGTAAATGAGATCGTTAACTTAAAGGTTTCAAAACAACACTTGCATGTAACGACTAACGATGACTTAACGACTCAGTTAAAATGTATATACATGTAGTGTATTTAGATGTATTAGTACACTTTTGAAAGACTTCAAGACACATATCAAAATACTTCTACTTAACAAAAATGCTTACAGTTGCATTCTCATTCATTTTCATCAACAATTCTACTCGTAAGCAACCGTATTCATACTCGCACAATACCCAGCTCCTAGACGTATATACTATTGGTATATACACATAATAATTTAGCTCTTAGCAGCCCTAGATAGTCAACAAACATGTGGAACCAACAATTAGACAACTAGCATGACTTATGAGCAAGAAAACAAAAACAAGAACTCCTTTTAACCCCACCCACCTTCACCACTCACCACCTACTCCATTTCACTTCCAATTTTCTTCCCAATTCTATCTCAAAACACACACCCTCTTCCATGAACATCTAAGTTACTATTTTTCCAGCAAAAATCATCAAATACAAGCTTTGGTTATTACCTATAATCATCATAAAAACAATTACTCAAGAACACTTCCAAGTTTACAAGTTTACTTCCAAATTTCCTAATCCATTCCAAGCAATCATCTAAGATCAAGAAAATTTTGTTATTTATAGTAGGTTATCTTTCTAAGTCAAGGTAATATTCATATTCAAGCTTTGATTCAATTTCTATAACTATAACTATCTTAATTTGAGTAATAATCTTACTTGAACTTGTTTTCGTGTCATGATTCTACTTCAAGAACTTTCAAGCCATCCAAGGATACTTTGAAGCTAGATCTATTTTTCTCATTTTCAGTAGGTTTATCCATAAAACCTGAGGTAGTAATGATGTTCATAACATCATTCGATTCATATATATAAAACTACCTTATTCGAAGGTTTAAACTTGTAATCACTAGAACATAGTTTAGTTAATTCTAAACTTTTTCGCAAACAAAAGTTAATTCTTCTAAATTGACTTTTAAAATTAACTAAACACATGTTCTATATCTGTATGATATGCTAACTTAATGATTTAAAACCTGAAAACACTAAAAACACCGTAAAATCAGATATACGCCGTCGTAGTAACACCGCGGACTGCTTTGGGTTAGTTAATTAAAAACTATGATAAACTTTGATTTAAAAGTTGTTCTTGTGGGAAAATGATTTTTATTATGAACATGAAACTATATCCAAAAATCATGGTTAAACTCAAAGTGAAATTATGTTTTTCAAAATGGACATCAAGACGTCGTTCTTTCGACTGAAATGACTACCTTTACAAAAATGACTTGTAATCTGTATTTCCGACTATAAACTTATACTTTTTATGTTTTGATTTATAAACTTAAGTTCAATATGAAACCATAGCAACTTGAAACACTCAAAACGGATTTAAAACGAAGAAGTTATGGGTAAAACAAGATTGGATAATTTTGCTTGATGTAGCTACGTGAAAATTGGTAACAAATCTATATTAATCATATCCTAGCTAACTCATATTGTATTATATATGTATTCTAATATATTATGTAATCTTGGGATACCATAGATACGTATGCAAATGTTTTGACATATCATATCGACCCATGTATATATATTATTTGAAACAACCATAGACACTCTATATGCAGTAATGTTGGAGTTAGCTATACAGGGTTGAGGTTGATTCCAAAAATATATATACTTTGAGTTGTGATCTAGCCTGAGACGTGTATACACTGGGTCGTGGATTGATTCAAGATAATATATATCGATTTATTTCTGTACATCTAACTGTGGACAACTAGTTGTAGGTTACTAACGAGGACTGCTGACTTAATAAACTTAAAATATTAAAACGTATTAAAAATGTTGTAAATATATTTTGAACATACTTTGATATATTTGTACATATTTGTTATAGCTTCGTGAATCGACCAGTGGCGAAGTCTTACTTCCGGACGAAGTAAAAATCTGTGAAAGTGAGTTATAGTCCCACTTTTAAAATCTATTATTATTTTTTTTGGGATGAGAATACATGCGATTTTATAAATATTTTACAAAATAGACACAAGTAGTCAAAAATACTTCCTATGTTGGATTATCGAACCGAATATGCCCCTTTTTATCATATCCGATGAGAGTCTCGGAATGATGGGGATATTCTATATTCATCTTGTTAAGGTCGGTTACCAGGTGTTCAACATATGAATGATTTTTATCTCTATGCAGTTTGCGAAATGCCTGATATGAGATGTGTTATAGAAATGAAATCTTGTGGTCTATTATTATGATTTGATAATATGTAGGTTAAACCTATAACTCACCAACAATTTTTGTTGACGTTTTAAGCATGTTTATTCTCAGGTAATTATTAAGAGCTTCCGCTGTTGCATACTAAATTAAAGACAAGATTTGGGGTCCATGCTTGTATAATATTGTTTAAAAACTGCATTCGAAGACTTATGTGGATGTGTAATATTATTGTAAATCAATATGTAATAGTCGTGTGAAAAATGCTATATTTTAGATTATCATTATTTGATAATCGTCGTAATATTTTAAAGGTTATGGTTTATTTTAAAATAGAATGCAGTCTTTGAAAAACATCTCATATAGAGGTCAAAACCTCGCAACGAAATCAATTAATATGGAACGTTTATAATCAATATGAATGGGACATTTCAATATGAATAAAATAAATCAAGTTCATAGAATACTTATATATTAATTTTTAACATTTTCATGTTAGTAGTCCTTTGTTAGTAGTCTAAATATAGTCCAATAGTCCAATAGTCCAATAGTTCAATAGTCCAATAGTCCAATAGTCCGACAGTCCAATAATCGGTATGTATATATAATCTTAGAATTACCCCACAGTGTATTGTATACGTATTGTTTTAGACTTAATCATGACCCATGGTACGCGTATTATCTTTGAATTAACCAAGACGTATTGTGTACATGGTGTAGTGACCCGAACTTTTCCGAACCTTTCTATGATTATATGTTTAATGAAAACTATATTTACATGATTAAATGTTTCCAACATGTTAAGCAATCAAACTTGTTAAGACTTGGTTAATTGAAACAGAAATTTTGTAAACGTCTGATTACCCAGTTTGACCAATGATTCACGAACGCTATAAGTTGTATATGACAGGATGATACATAAATGAATAAATATATATGTTTAACATGATATAATGATCATCAAGTATCTCATTAAAAATAGTAACAATAAGCTATATACTTAAAAAGGAGACTATTGACGTATGAAACTCGAAACGATACATATAACGATTATCGTTATAATCACGTCTTACTAAATATATATGAAGCATATTAATACATTGTTATATTATATATAACATGATAATATGATAATTAAATATATCATTAAGTTTTTATTGTTAATCCTTCTAACTTGACTTTTAAAATCAACTAAACACATGTTCTATATCTATATGATATGCTAACTTAATGATTTAAAACCCGGAAACACGATAAACACCATAGAACTGGATATACGCCGTCGTAGTAAAACCGGGGGCTGAATTGGTTGGGATGATTAAAAGCTAAGAAGAACTTTGATTTACAAGCTATACTTCTGGAAAAATGATTTTTCTTATGAACATGAAACTATATCCAAAAATCATGGTTAAACTCAAAGTGAAAGTATGTTTTTCAAAATGGTCATCAAGATGTCGTTCTTTCGACGGAAATGACTACCTCTTTCAAAAACGACTTGTAACTTGTATTTTCGACTATAAATTTATACTTTTTCTGTTTAGATTCATAAAGTTAAGTTCAATACGAAACTGTGGCCACTGGAATCACTCAAAACGGATTAGAAACGAAAAAATGGCGAGTAAAACAAGATTGATAAAAACTACTCATTTTGCCTACGTGAAAGTTAGTAATAAATCTATTCCAACCATAACCTAATCAACTTATATTGTATATTATATATTATATAATATTGAGATACCATAGACACGTATACAATGTTTCGACCTATCATGTCGACCCATCTATATATATTGCGGAACAACCATAGACACTCTATATGTGAATGTTGGAGTTAGCTATACATGGTTGAGGTTGATTCCAAAATATATATATAGTTTGAGTTGTGATCAATACTGAGATACGTATACACTGGGTCGTGGATTGATTCAATATAATATTTATCGATTTATTTCTGTACATCTAACTGTGGACAACTAGTTGTAGGTTACTAACGAGGACAGCTGACTTAATAAACTTAAAACATCAAAATGTATTAAAAGTGTTGTAAATATATTTTGAACATACTTTGATATATATGTATATATTGTTATAGGTTCGTGAATCAACCAGTGGCCAAGTTGTAGCGACCCGACCAAATCATGTTTGACGGCGCCGACTACTTCGGTCCCGTTGCGTGGTCATAAGTCTTTATCATGACGTTTGACCAAAATATGTCGCATCTATTTCATAAGTAAAAGGATGTTTCAAGTTTACAAGTGTAGTTCAAAAGACTAGTTACATTACAATGTTTAACGTACGAATGAAACCTTTGAGACACAATTTAAAGTAGTCAAAAGACGCTCCAACTATGCATGCATACTCGACATCCAAGCAAGTATCAAAAAGTCAAGGACCTGAGAAAACATATAGAAAACTGTCAACGAAAACATTGGTGAAATCATAGGTGTTTTAGTAAATGTTGCATTTGAACCACAAGATTTAATATAATATGTGAAATGTCCCGTTCTTATTGATTAAAAACGTTCCATATTAATTGATTTCGTTGCGAGGTTTTGACCTCTATATGAGACGTTTTTCAAAGACTGCATTCATTTTAAAACAAACCATAACCTTTATTTCATCAATAAAGGTTTAAAAAGCTTTACATAGATTATCAAATAATGATAATCTAAAATATCCTGTTTACACACGACCATTACATAATGGTTTACAATACAAATATGTTACAACAAAATAAGTTTCTTGAATGCAGTTTTTACACAATATCATACAAGCATGGACTCCAAATCTCGTCCTTATTTAAGTATGCGATAGCGGAAGCTCTTAATAATCACCTGAGAATAAACATGCTTAAAACGTCAACAAAAATGTTGGTGAGTTATAGGTTTAACCTATATATATCAAATCATAATAATAGACCACAAGATTTCATATTTCAATACACATCCCATACATAGAGATAAAAATCATTCATATGGTGAACACCTGGTAACCGACATTAACAAGATGCATATATAAGAATATCCCCATCATTCCGGGACACCCTTCGGATATGATATAAATTTCGAAGTACTAAAGCATCCGGTACTTTGGATGGGGTTTGTTAGGCCCAATAGATCTATCTTTAGGATTCGCGTCAATTAGGGTGTTTGGTCCCTAATTCTTAGATTACCAGACTTAATAAAAAGGGGCATATTCGATTTCGATAATTCAACCATAGAATGTAGTTTCACGTACTTGTGTCTATTTTGTAAATCATTTATAAAACCTGCATGTATTCTCATCCCAAAAATATTAGATTTTAAAAGTGGGACTATAACTCACTTTCACAGATTTTTACTTCGTCGGGAAGTAAGACTTGGCCACTGGTCAATTCACGAACCTATAACAAATATGTACATATATATCAAAGTATATTCAAAATATATTTACAACACTTTTAATACATTTTGATGTTTTAAGTTTATTAAGTCAGCTGTCCTCGTTAGTAACCTACAACTAGTTGTCCACAGTTAGATGTACAGAAATAAATCGATAAATATTATCTTGAATCAATCCACGACCCAGTGTATACGTATCTCAGTATTGATCACAACTCAAACTATATATATTTTGGAATCAACCTCAACCCTGTATAGCTAACTCCAACATTCACATATAGAGTGTCTATGGTTGTTCCGAAATATATATAGATGTGTCGACATGATAGGTCGAAACATTGTATACGTGTCTATGGTATCTCAAGATTACATAATATACAATACAAGTTGATTAAGTTATGGTTGGAATAGATTTGTTACCAATTTTCACGTAGCTAAAATGAGAAAAATTATCCAATCTTGTTTTACCCATAACTTCTTCATTTTAAATCCGTTTTGAGTGAATCGAATTGCTATGGTTTCATATTGAACTCTATTTTATGAATCTAAACAGAAAAAGTATAGGTTTATAGTCGGAAAAATAAGTTACAAGTCGTTTTTGTAAAGGTAGTCATTTCAGTCGAAAGAACGACGTCTAGATGAACATTTTAGAAAACATACTTCCACTTTGAGTTTAACCATAATTTTTGGATATAGTTTCATGTTCATAATAACAATAATTTTCTCAGAATAACAACTTTTAAATCAAAGTTTATCATAGTTTTTAATTAACTAACCCAAAACAGCCCGCGGTGTTACTACGACGGCGTAAATCCGGTTTACGGTGTTTTTCGTGTTTCCAGGTTTTAAATCATTAAGTTAGCATATCATATAGATATAGAACATGTGTTTAGTTGATTTTAAAAGTCAAGTTAGAAGGATTAACTTTTGTTTGTGAACAAGTTTAGAATTAACTAGACTATGTTCTAGTGATTACAAGTTTAAACCTTCGAATAAGATAGCTTTATATGTATGAATCGAATGATGTTATGAACATCAATACTACCTTAAGTTCTTTGGATAAACCTACTGGAAAAGAGAAAAATGGATCTAGCTTCAACGGATCCTTGGATGGCTCGAAGTTCTTGAAGCAGAATCATGACACGAAAACAAGTTCAAGTAAGATCATCACTTGAAATAAGATTGTTATAGTTATAGAAATTGAACCAAAGTTTGAATATGATTATTACCTTGTATTAGAATGATAACCTACTGTAATAAACAAAGATTTCTTGAGGTTGGATGATCACCTTACAAGATTGGAAGTGAGCTAGCAAACTTGAAAGTATTCTTGATTTTATGTAACTAGAACTTGTAGAATTTATGAAGAACACTTAGAACTTGAAGATAGAACTTGAGAGAGATCAATTAGATGAAGAAAATTGAAGAATGAAAGTTTTTGTAGGTGTTTTTGGTCGTTGGTGTATGGATTAGATATAAAGGATATGTAATTTTGTTTTCATGTAAATAAGTCATGAATGATTACTCATATTTTTGTAATTTTATGAGATATTTCATGCTAGTTGCCAAATGATGGTTCCCACATGTGTTAGGTGACTCACATGGGCTGCTAAGAGTTGATCATTGGAGTGTATATACCAATAGTACATACATCTAAAAGCTGTGTATTGTACGAGTATGAATACGGGTGCATACGAGTAGAATTGTTGATGAAACTGAACAAGGATGTAATTGTAAGCATTTTTGTTAAGTAGAAGTATTTTGATAAGTGTATTGAAGTCTTTCAAAAGTGTATAAATACATATTAAAACACTACATGTATATACATTTTAACTGAGTCGTTAAGTCATCGTTAGTCGTTACATGTAAGTGTTGTTTTGAAACCTTTAGGTTAACGATCTTGTTAAATGTTGTTAACCCAATGTTTATAATATCAAATGAGATTTTAAATTATTATATTATCATGATATTATCATGTATGAATATCTCTTAATATGATATATATACATTAAATGTCTTTACAACGATAATCGTTACATATATGTCTCGTTTAAAAATCATTAAGTTAGTAGTCTTGTTTTTACATATGTAGTTCATTGTTAATATACTTAATGATATGTTTACTTATCATAGTATCATGTTAACTATATATATATATCCATATATATGTCATCATATAGTTTTTACAAGTTTTAACGTTCGTGAATCACCGGTCAACTTGGATGGTCAATTGTCTATATGAAACATATTTCAATTAATCAAGTCTTAACAAGTTTGATTGCTTAACATGTTAGAAACATTTAATCATGTAAATATCAATCTCAATTAATATATCTAAACATGGAAAAGTTCGGGTCACTACAGTACCTACCCGTTAAATAAATTTCGTCCCGAAATTTTAAGCTGTTGAAGGTGTTGACGAATCTTCTGGAAATAGATGCGGGTATTTCTTCTTCATCTAATCTTCATGCTCCCAGGTGAACTCGGGTCCTATACGAGCATTCCATCAAACCTTAACAATTGGTATCTTGTTTTGCTTAAGTCTTTTAACCTCACGATCCATTATTTTGACGGGTTCTTTGATGAATTGAAGTTTTTCGTTGATTTGGATTTCATCTAATGGAATAGTGAGATCTTCTTTAGCAAAACATTTCTTCAAATTTGAGACATGGAAAGTGTAATGTACAGCCGCGAGTTGTTGAGGTAACTCAAGTCGGTAAGCTACTGGTCCGACACGATCAATAATCTTGAATGGTCCAATATACCTTGGATTTAATTTCCCTCGTTTACCAAATCGAACAACGCCTTTCCAAGGTGCAACTTTAAGCATGACCATCTCTCCAATTTCAAATTCTATATCTTTTCTTTTAATGCCAGCGTAGCTCTTTTGTCGACTTTGGGCGGTTTTCAACCGTTGTTGAATTTGGATGATCTTCTCGGTAGTTTCTTGTATAATCTCCGGACCCGTAATCTATCTATCCCCCACTTCACTCCAACAAATCGGAGACGTGCACTTTCTACCATAAAGTGCTTCAAACGACGCCATCTCAATGCTTGAATGGTAGCTGTTGTTGTAGGAAAATTCTGCTAATGGTAGATGTCGATCCCAACTGTTTCCGAAATCAATAACACATGCTCGTAGCATGTCTTCAAGCGTTTGTATCGTCCTTTCGCTCTGCCCATCAGTTTGTGGATGATAGGCAGTACTCATGTCTAGACGAGTTCCTAATGCTTGCTGTAATGTCTGCCAGAATCTTGAAATAAATCTGCCATCCCTATCAGAGATAATAGAGATTGGTATTCCATGTCTGGAGACAACTTCCTTCAAATACAGTCGTGCTAACTTCTCCATCTTGTCATCTTCTCTTATTGGTAGGAAGTGTGCTGATTTGGTGAGACGATCAACTATTACCCAAATAGTATCAAAACCACTTGCAGTCCTTGGCAATTTAGTGATGAAATCCATGGTAATGTTTTCCCATTTCCATTCTGGGATTTCGGGTTGTTGAAGTAGACCTGATGGTTTCTGATGCTCAGCTTTGACCTTAGAACACATCAAACATTCTCCTACGTATTTAGCAACATCGGCTTTCATACCCGGCCACCAAAAATGTTTCTTGAGATCCTTGTACATCTTCCCCGTTCCAGGATGTATTGAGTATCTGGTTTTATGAGCATCTCTAAGTACCATTTCTCTCATATCTCCAAATTTTGGTACCCAAATCCTTTCAGCCCTATACCGGGTTCCGTCTTCCCGAATATTAAGATACTTCTCCGATCCTTTGGGTATTTCATCCTTTAAATTTCCCTCTTTTAAAACTCCTTGTTGCGCCTCCTTTATTTGAGTAGTAAGGTTATTATGAATCATTATATTCATAGATTTTACTCGAATGGGTTCTCTGTCCTTCCTGCTCAAGGCATCGGCTACCACATTTGCCTTCTCCGGGTGGTAACGAATCTCAAAGTCGTAATCATTCAATAATTCAATCCACCTACGCTGCCTCATATTCAGTTGTTTCTGATTAAATATGTGTTGAAGACTTTTGTGGTCGGTATATATAATACTTTTGACCCCATATAAGTAGTGCCTCCAAGTCTTTAATGCAAAAACAACCGCGCCTAATTCCAAATCATGCGTCGTATAATTTTATTCGTGAAAATTCAATTGTCTAGAGGCATAAGCAATCACCTTCGTTCGTTGCATTAATACACAACCGAGACCTTGCTTTGATGCGTCACAATAAATCACAAAATCATCATTCCCTTCAGGCAATGACAATATATGTGCCGTAGTTAGCTTTTTCTTCAATAACTGAAACGCTTTCTCTTGTTCATCATTCCATTCAAATTTCTTCCCTTTATGCGTTAATGCAGTCAAGGGTTTTGCTATTCTGGAAAAGTCTTGGATGAACCTTCTGTAGTAACCAGCTAGTCCTAAAAACTGGCGTATGTGTTTCGGAGTTTTCCGGGTTTCTCACTTTTCAACAGTTTCTATCTTTGCCGGATCCACCTTAATACCTTCTTTGTTCACTATGTGACCGAGGAATTGAACTTCTTCCAACCAAAATGCACACTTTGAAAACTTAGCATACAATTCTTCCTTCCTCAATACTTCTAACACCTTTCTCAAATGTTCACCGTGTTCTTGGTCATTCTTTGAGTAAATAAGTATGTCATCAATGAAAACAATGACAAACTTGTCAAGGTATGGTCCACACACTCGGTTCATAAGGTCCATGAACACAGCTGGTGCATTAGTTAAACCAAACGGCATGACCATAAACTCGTAATGACCGTAACGTGTTCTGAAAGCAGTCTTTGGAATATCATCTTCTTTCACCCGCATTTGATGATACCCGGAACGTAAGTCAATCTTTGAATAAACAGATGAGCCTTGTAGTTGATCAAATAAGTCATCGATTCTCGGTAGTGGGTAGCGGTTCTTGATGGTAAGTTTGTTCAACTCTCGGTAGTCGATACACAACCTGAATGTACCATCCTTCTTCTTGACAAACAAAACAGGAGCTCCCCATGGTGATGTTCTTGGTCGAATGAAACCACTGAAAGGACCCGTCCTAATCCATCCGGACGAAGTCCATATTGATTATAAACGATTCACAACAGTTGATTTCATCGCGAGGTATTTGACCTCTATATGATACATTTTACAAACATTGCATTCGTTTTTGAAAAGACCATCTTTCATTACAACGAAAATTGACGGCATTCATACCATTTTATAATATATCTATCTATAACGAATTTAATAATAATCTTGATGATCTCAACGAATCGAATGCAATGCCTTTTGAAATATGTCATGAATGACTCCAAGTAATATCTTTAAAATGAGCAATTACACAGCGGAAGATTTCTTTCGTACCTGAGAATAAATATGCTTTAAAGTGTCAACCAAAAGGTTGGTGAGTTCATTAGTTTAACATAAATAATCATTTCATAATTTTAATAGACCACAAGATTTCATATTTCCATTTTTCGTAAACATACGTCCCATGCATAGAGACAAAAATATCATTCATATGGATTGAACACCTGGTAACCGACATTCACAGTATGCATATAAGAATATCCCCATCATTCCGGGATCCTCCTTAGGACATGATATAAATTTCAAAGTACTAAAGCATCCGTTACTTTGGATGGGGCTTGTTGGGCCCGATAGATCTATCTTTAGAGTTCGCGTCAATTAGGGTGTCTGTTCCCTAATTCTTAGATTACCAGACTTAAAAAAAAAGGGCATATTCGATTAGATAATCCAACCAAAGAATGTAGTTTTGATTACTTGTGTCTATCCCGTAAAGCATTTATAAAAATAGCGCATGTATTCTCAGTCCCAAAATATATATTGCAAAAGCATTTAAAAAGGAAATAATGAAACTCACGCATATAAATATTGTAAAACATTTAATAAAGTATTTGCATGTATTCTCAGCCCAAAAATGTAAAGAGTAAAAAGGGGTAAATGAAACTCACTCTACAATATCTTGTAGTAAAAATATTCATACGACGAAACTGAACAATGCAAGGTTGGCCTCGGATTCACGAACCTATATCATTTATATATATATATTAACACATATAATATTAATCAAATAATTACATTCATTAATTATATAATATTTATATATTTAGTGTTGTAGTTTATATAGAATTTGTACTATATTTTGTCTATATATTATATCTTAAATTATATACTATATATATATATATGTGTATTTTGTATATATGTATATATAAAAATATGTTAATATGTTTAATATATAATTTTAGGTAATATAAATATATTTTATGTACAACCTCTTTATTTGTTATAATATAGTAATAATAATGAGAATGATAATTTTAATAAAGATGGAAATTTAAAAAAAAAAAAATAGAATTGTCATAATAATGATACTTTAAATACATATGATAGTAAAAATAAAATTACTAATAATAATAATAATAATATTAGAAATGATAGTTTTAATAAAGGTGTTAATTCTTAAAATAATGATACTACTAATAATATTACTAATATCAAGAATCTTAATCATAATACTAATAATAATAATACTTGATTAAATTTGATGATTATAACATATAACATTCCTTTTTACCATGTCTATATAAACATAACATCGTTCTTAATACTTAGTGTTTTAATTGTATCATTAAGCGTAATCATAACCATATCTACTTTCATCTTAACATTTCTAAATTTATATTTTCTTTTATATCATAATAATTAATATTCGTAATAATAATAAAAATATAATAATGTTAATAATAACAAATAGGATAATAATACTACCTCCAAGTAATGAGCTCTTAAAAAGAAAACAAACACCGCTGCCCGAGCTTGAACCCCTGACCTCTCGTTATACGCAAACACCCTTAACCATGACACCAATTTTGGTTTTCTAACTAAGTTGATAACGAATTTTTGTTTCTGTTTCCTTTTCTTCCTTCTTCTTAAAAAAAAAACATGCCCTTGCAGGACTCGAACCCAAGACCTCTTGTACACCCAACAACACCCTTAACCATCGAGTCATTTCCGTTTTTATGAATTATAATGAAACCTAATATATTTAATCCGTAATGATTTTGATTTCCTTTTCTTTTTAATTATCCGAACATATACAATTCACCATCACCTTTAGCTTCATAACTCGTCATCTGTTGTTGGGTTACAAAAAGGAACTAACAGCAGCAAGTGGTAACGGCCCAATAACTTAAACAATGCTCGGCCCAAAACATTATCCAAAACCCAACTGCAATTCATATTCGGTTCATGTAGATTTATCACAAGAAACAATACAAGCTGTCACATCCTATTATCATTATCATTATTTTATGCCATTAATCAAACAAGTGGAATTATCTTTTAAGTGGGTGTCGGTCCACAAAGTAACAACTAATCATCATCCTTATCTTGTATACGTAAATCATAACCATCATCTTCATGCTTTACGCGTTAATTCCCAACAGAAAACGGCAATAGATAACAAGTAATAGCAATCGAAATATTTCTCACCAAATTGTGCAAGTGGGATTTATTTATTCATGAAATTTTGTCGGCCAACAATAAAGAAAAGGAACGTGCCAAAACTTTTAAAATATCATTGTTCTTAATCACCTTTTTCACCATGCTCAATATCTATCACAGCTCACCAATACTATCTTTACTTCCTTCGATCACAATTAAAAACCTAATTGAAACGTGCGGTTGGTGGTTGTTTAAGTGGTTATTTGGTTATTGATTCAAAACAGAAAACCAAAGCATTTGGTGGGTGTTAGTGAGGCTTGTCGACTATCAAACAAAATAAGGAACAACATTTGTAGAAGTGGGTTCACATATGAAGTTGAAAGATAGATGGAGGTGGTGACGGTTCTACGGGTTTGAAGTGGTTGATCATGGTGACTCAGGGTGGCGAGTAAATGGTGGAGAATGGTGATTGTTTTGGGTCGTGCTTGAAATAGAAACAAATAACGGGAAATTGTTTAAGATGATGAAGGTGGTTTTTGTTTTAATAAAGTTGTAACAATCGGACTAGTAGTAGTTCAAGGTGTTGGGTTTTGTTCTTGGTTCACAATAAACGAAGTGGGTTTCTTGACAGTAAATCACGATGGTTAGTTGTGGTGTTTTGGGCTGCAACAAAAGAGGAGTAGTAGTGCCAAGTTGGTGATTAACAAGGAGAACAAGAAAAGAGAAAGAAGTTTGATAATGGTGACGAACAAGAAGATGGTTGTTTGGTTGGGTCTTTGAACAAGAAACAAAAAATAGAAGTAGAAGTAGTTGAATGGTTCTCCCAAGATAACATAGTGTAATCGCTTGTTTCATTCCCAATGATGTCGACATATACTTCAATCAGAAACAGAAACATGAATAAAAAAATTTAAAGTAGATATAGATGGGTAACGGAATTAGATCAAAACAAAATATAGAAAGTAGATGTGATTGAGTTTTGTAAGGTTGTGGTGAATGACAGAATATTTGGGAGTAGACAAAACATATGAAAATGATTTAGAATGGATGATATTTGTATGATCTTTATATATATATAATAAATATTAATGATTAATAAATATAAATATATTAATATTATTAATACTAATAATATTAAAAATATTAAGAATAATAATAATAGAATCAATAATAATAATAATAGTAATTATAATAACTATATTTCAACTTGTAATTTTTAATATATATATATATATATATATATATATATATATATATATATATATATATATCACAATATACAATTAATAAGTATTAATAGAGATCACATATACATGTATATATTTATATATAATTACCTAATTGTTTGTTATTTTATATGTTTAATTCTAATTGATTAAATTTTATATTATCATCTCAAAATATCATATATATATATATATATATATATATATATATACTTTTATATTTATTTTTATTTACATAATTACTTACACACAATGGTTCGTGAATCGTCGGGAATAGTCAAAGTCAAATGCATTCATGAAAAATAGTTCCAACATTTTGAGACTTGGTTAAATAGATTTTTGCTTATCATGTCGGAATCATTAAAAGATTAAGTTTAAATTTGATCGAAAATTTCCGGGTCACTACAACCACGTTTTAATAGTTCTTGCAGTTGGCTTTGCAGTTCTTTCATCTCGCTGGGTGCGAGTCTATAAGGAGCACGAGCTATTGGTGTAGCTCCTGGTACAAGATCTATTTGAAATTCAACAGATCGATGTGGAGGTAGTCCCGGTAATTCTTTCCGAAATACATCGGGAAATTCTTTTACGACGAGAACATCATTGATGCTCTTTTCTTCAGTTTGTAGTTTCTCGACGTGTGCTAGAACAGCATAGCAACCTTTTCTTATTAGTTTTTGTGCCTTCAAATTACTAATAAGATGTAGCTTCATGTTGCCCTTTTCTCCGTACACCATTAAGGGTTTTCCTTTTTCTCGTATAATGCGAATTGCATTTTTGTAACAAACGATCTTTGCTTTCACTTCTTTCAACCAGTCCATACCGATAATCACATCAAAACTCCCTAACTCTACTGGTATCAAATCAATCTTAAATGTTTCGCTAACCAGTTTAATTTCTCGATTCCGACATATATTATCTGCTGAAATTAATTTACCATTTGCTAATTCGAGTAAAAATTTACTATCCAAAGGCGTCAATGGACAACTTAATTTAGCACAAAAATCTCTACTCATATAGCTTCTATCCGCACCCGAATCAAATAAAACGTAAGCAGATTTATTGTCAATAAGAAACGTACCCGTAACAAGCTCCGGGTCTTCCTGTGCCTCTGCCGCATTAATATTGAAAACTCTTCCACGGCCTTGTCCATTCGTGTTCTCCTGGTTCGGGCAATTTCTAATAATGTGGCCCGGTTTTCCACATTTATAACAAACTACATTGGCATAACTTGCTCCGACACTACTTGCTCCACCATTACTCGTTCCGACACCATTTGTTCCTTTCGTTCTGTTAACCCCTGCTCCGTAGACCTCACACTTCGCCGCGCTATGACCATTTCTTTTACACTTGTTGCAAAATTTGGTGCAGAACCACGAGTGATACTTTTCACACCTTTGGCATAGCTGCTTCTGATTGTTGTTGTTGTTGCGGTTATTATTGTTGTTGGGATGATTGTTGTAGTTGCTGTTGTTGTTGTTGTTGTTGGGCCGTTTGTTGTAATTGTGATTGATGTTGCAATTGTTGGGATAGTTGTTGCGATTATTGTTGTAATTGCTGTTGTTGTTGTATTGGTGATTCTTATCACCGTTTTCCTCCCACTTTCTTTTGACTTGCTTCACATTGGCCTCTTCAGCAGTCTGTTCTTTAATTCTTTCTTCAATCTGGTTCACTAGTTTGTGAGCCATTCTACATGCCTGTTGTATGGAGGCGGGCTCGTGTGAACTTATATCTTCTTGGATTCTTTCCGGTAATCCTCTCATAAACGCGTCGATCTTCTCTTCCTCATCTTCGAATGCTCCCGGACACAATAGGCACAATTCTATGAATCGTCTTTCGTACGTGGTAATATCAAATCCTTGGGTTCGTAACCCTCTAAGTTCTGTCTTGAGCTTATTGACCTCGGTTCTGGGACGGTACTTCTCGTTCATCAAGTGCTTGAATGCTGACCACGGTAGTGCGTACGCATCGTCTTGTCCCACTTGCCCTAGATAGGTATTCCACCATGTTAACGCAGAACCTGTGAAGGTATGCGTAGCGTACTTCACTTTGTCCTCTTCAGTACACTTACTTATGGCAAACACCGATTCGACCTTCTTGGTCCACCGTTTTAATCCGATCGGTCCTTCGGTTCCATCAAATTCCAAAGGTTTGCAGGCAGTGAATTCTTTGTAGGTGCATCCTACACGATTTCCTGTACTGCTAGATCCAAGGTTATTGTTGGTATGTAGCACAGCCTGTACTGCGGCTATGTTTGAAGCTAGAAAAGTACGGAATTCCTCTTCATTCATATTCACGGTGTGTCGAGTAGTCGGTGCCATTTCCTTCAAAATAGTCAAATGGAACAAGTTAATCATACAGAATATTAAGAGTAGTTAATAGTATTTCGTAGCATAATATGAACTCATTTATAAAAGCTTTTTCTTCATATTAGCGTTTTATAAGTTTAAATTCGGGTAGTACCTACCCGTTAAGTTCATACTTAGTAGCTAATATACAATTCAACTACTACAATTCTATATGAAAAATTGATTATAATAATATTTCGCGTTCAAACTTTTACACAATATTTTACAAACTTACAATACCGCTTATTTTACATATAGCATGAAATATAGCACACAATAAATTTGATACAAGATGGTTGTGAAGATAATTCTAGCTAGTACACAAGTCGTTCAGCAAAGGCAATAAAGACACGTAATTCATACGTCCAGAAACAAGTCATGCATTCTGGTTTTACTAGGATTACTTCCCATCCTTGGTCTTGTGGAACATAACCGTTATGGCCGTTGATAAGACAGCGTGTTGTAACGTCGTCAAAGGGACGAGGGTTACGTAATGTCCAACAGTCCCGTAACAATCTAAAAACCTCATTTCTTACCCCAATTACTGACTCCGTCACTTGTGGGAACGTTTTGTTTAATAGTTGTAGCCCGATGTTCTTGTTCTCACTTTGGTGAGAAGCGAACATTACTAATCCGTAAGCATAACATGCTTCTTTATGTTGCATGTTAGCTGCTTTTTCTAAATCACGAAGTCCAATATTCGGATATATTGAGTCAAAATAATTTCTTAACCCATTGCGTAAAATAGCATTTGGGTTCCCCGCAATATATGCGTCAAAGTAAACACATCGTTACTTATGGATTTCCCAATGTGATATCCCCCATCTTTCGAACGAAAGCCTTTTATAAACCAAGGCATTCTTGGAAAGTTCTTCGAATGTCTTACAAACTGATCTCGCCTTAAATAGTTGTGCCGAAGAATTCTGACTGACTCTAGACAAGATTTCATCAATCATATCTCCGGGTAGGTCTCTTAAAATATTGGGTTGTCTATCCATTTTGTGTTTTTATGTTGCGACCCGACCAAATCATCATTGACGGCGCCGTCTACTTAGGTCCCGTTACGTGGTCATAAGTCTTTAAAACAACGTTTGACCAAAAGATATGTCGCATTCATTTCAAATGTAAAGGTTGTTCAAGTTTACAAGAATAGTTCCACCACAAGTTACGATACAAAGTTTTAAGTACAAGTGAAACTTATGCGACACAATTTAAAAGTATCCAAAAGACGCTCCATGTATGCATATATACTCGACATCCAATGCAAGTATCAAAATAATGAGCGGAAGCATGTATCATGTATCGTTCAAGGACCTGAGAAAAACATAGAAATCTGTCAACGAAAACGTTGGTGAAATCATAGGTTTAAGTAAGTAAGTACAAGTGAACCACAAGATTTGCATCAAAGAAATAATAGTAATACATTCCAAAAGTTTGTTTCACGAGCACCCAATTATCAAAGCTTAACATTCCATCCATTGTATACCCCATTCATAGTGCTAGAACAAACACTGATTCTCGAAAATATATTTCATCCGTAGACGGTAGCGAACCGTCAAAGATGAGGGTTGTCAACCCATATGGCCATATAACATAAGTTCTCGCTTACACCCGGCAAGTGTAACTAATGATAATCGAATTGAGGATTTTTGTTCTAAACTCGTATGTAGAATGTTTGTTTTCCCGTTCTTGTGTTCACTTAGTTCAAAAGAATCGTTTATGTTTTCTCATCCCAAATATAAGTTCAAAAAGAGTAAAAGTGGGACTATGATCTCACCTTGAGTGCAAGAGTTAATAAAGTACTTCAACAAGTAGGCGCGTGCAAAGACAAAGCTAGTCTTGACCTAATCATATAGGTGGTATCAATAACGGTAAACACAAACGGTCAAAGATGTTCAATTAGTCCTATGGCTCGTTACGACTCGATTAATATAGCATGTGAATCAATTAGTCAAGTTTCATGCAAGATACAAGTATAGAATCATGTTAGAAAGATTGCATAATTAATTGGTTAAGTTTGACAAAAAGTCAAACTTGGTCGGGTCAAAGTCAATGAAAAAGTCAACATGTTCGGGTCGGGTCCCGGACTATTTTTCTATGCTAATTATTCATATACAAGTATCTTAGAACAAGTTTCATGTGAATCGGAGGTCGGTAGCTAGTCAAACATTTCACGTGAAATGGGACAAAGAGGTCAGAATCTGACCAGGCCAATCCGCGCGCCGCGCGGGGATGGGGCGCGCCGCGCCACCATCTGGGCAGAGAATTCTGGTCAGTTTTCAAAGTATGCACGAACCAAAACCTTTTCCAACCCAACTCTTGACCCGCAAACACTTATAATACCTATCATATATCGTTGGAAAGGTATTTTGACGAGGAATACAACTAAGCACTTATGGTCCAACAATAACATCATTTACAATAGCCGAAATCTCATCAAGCGAACAATAAAAGTCCATTTCCTAAGTTTCAAGTTCATCAATTGCATTTTGAGTTTCGGGAAACCAATTCACACATATGATATGCCGTTTTGAAGGTAATGAAGCATACATTACTACTAAACACTAACAATTAACATTCCATGACATTCAAGCATCCAAAAATTCATGTCAAGAACTATCAAACCCTAGTCAAACATCTCAAAATCAATAATCATGTTTTTGAAGTTTTCTTAATCAACCTACACATCAATTTGAAGCTAATGATGCTAGTAACACATTTAATACATGAACTTTAACAATTTAACAACTTTTAATCATCCAAAATCAAAGATTAAGCAAGCAATTTTCATATTCAAGCTAGTTACACCAAAAACAACAAATCGAGCATACAAATTACATACACGACATCACAATGAGCCATAGACACTAATTAACACACTTTTAAGTCAAGAACACAAATTTAAAGAAATCTAGTGTTTTAGAAATGTTACCCAAAATCGAAGTAGTTAGCATCAAATCGAAGAGGATGATGAGAGGATCAAGAATATGTAATTTATTTGGTTGCTAGCTCCCTAATCCGGATTTAGATGATGAATGAATGAATTTGGAAATTGGGTGTGTTCTTGCTAGAGAGAAAGAGAGAGAGAGTGAGAGATGGTTGAATGGTGGTAATTGGGGTAGACTAGGTGACCTAGTCAACTAGTTTGCCCCGTGTCAATTTTAGTCCCTCGAGTTTGTAGTCGGGTGCGGAAAATACCTAAACGGAATATTTTAAAACGCGTATTAACGGGAGATGTTATAAACATATAACGGAGTTTAAATTAGTATAACGGAAAAGAAAACGGAAAAAGGTGGGATGTTACATTACCTACTCCTTAAAAGAAATTTCGTCCCGAAATTTAAGTAGGCGTAGTAGTCGTTGTTTCTTCCTCGAGATCTTGCGTTTCTGAATTCACAAATAGATGAGGATACTTCCTTTGCATTTGATCTTGTCTTTCCCAAGTAAACTGGGGTCCTTTTTGGCATCCCAACGAACCTTGACAATCGGGATTCGGCTTTGTTTCAATGTCTTGACGGAGGTGTCCACAATTTCAACCGGTTCCTCCACAAAATGAAGTTTGTCATCCATAGTAAGTTCTTCGAGAGGGATGACGATATCGGGTTCGGCAAGACACTTTTTCAAGTTAGATACATGGAAGGTAGGATGAACGGAGTTCAATTGAGGCGGAAGATCTAAACGATAAGCAACGGTTCCAATACGCTCCAAGATTTCGAAAGGACCAATATACCGCGGATTTAGCTTCCCGCGTTTCCCAAAACGGATTACACCCTTCCAAGGTGCGACTTTTAACATTACTCGGTCACCGACTTGAAATTCAAGATCGTTGCGTCGTTTGTCGGTATAGCTCTTTTGACGACTTCGGGCCGTCCTAAGCCTATCTCGGATTTGAACGATTTTCTCGGTGGTTTCGTGAATGAGTTCGGGTCCGGTGATTTGCACGTCGCCTACCTCGGCCCAACAAAGAGGTGAATGACATTTGCGGCCATATAGCGCTTCAAAAGGTGCGGCTTTAATACTCGCGTGATAACTATTGTTGTAAGAGAACTCGGCGAGAGGTAAGTGCTTGTCCCAAGCTTTTCCGAAATCAACCACGCAAGCTCGTAACATGTCCTCTAAGGTTTGAATTGTACGTTCGCTTTGTCCATCGGTTTGAGGATGATATGCGGTGCTCATGTCTAAACGCGTTCCCAACGCTTCTTGCAATGTACGCCAAAATCTAGAAACGAAACGGCCATCTCGGTCGGAGATAATCGATAAAGGTACACCGTGTCGGGCTACGATCTCCTTGATGTAAAGTTGTGCAAGTTTCTCCATTTTGTCCGTTTCTTTCATGGCAAGGAAGTGTGCGGATTTGGTGAGACGGTCAACAATAACCCAAATGGTATCATAACCGCCCGTCGTTTTTGGTAGCTTGGTGATAAAATCCATCGTTATCCTTTCCCACTTCCATTGCAGGATCTCGGGTTGTTGAAGTAGTCCGGACGGTCTTTGGTGTTCGGCTTTGACTTTGGAACATGTCAAACACTTGGAAACATAAGTAGCTACGTCCCTTTTGATGTTCGGCCACCAATATAGTTGTTTAAGGTCGTGGTACATCTTATTGGCACCGGGGTGAATCGAGTATCGTGACTTATGGGCTTCATCTAAAATAAGGCTTCGTAGGTCCCCATAACTAGGCACCCAAATCCTTCCGGCGTAATATCGGAGTCCGGTCTCCCTACTTTCGAATCGAGAGACGAGAATGTTCAAGAGTTCGTGTGAAAGGTTTTCATCCTTGAGAGCCTCATCTTGGGCTACCCGAATTTGGCTATTAAGGTTTGTGTGGATGGTGATGTTTAAGGCTCGGACATGAAGAGGCACCGCTCTTTCTTTTCGACTTAAGGCATCGGCTACTACATTTGCCTTCCCGGGATGGTAACGAAGCTCGCAATCGTAATCGTTTAAGGTTTCAATCCACCTTCGTTGTCTCATGTTTAGTTGCTTTTGATCGAAAATGTGTTGGAGGCTTTTGTGGTCGGTAAAGATAGTACTCTTGGTCCCGTAAAGATAGTGTCTCCACATTTTAAGTGCAAAGACAACGGCTCCGAGTTCGAGATCATGTGTCGTATAGTTTCGTTCATGAATTTTGAGTTGTCGAGAAGCATAAGCAATGACTTTCGTTCGTTGCATCAATACACACCCAAAACCATGTTTCGAGGCATCACAATATACAACAAAGTCATCATTGCCTTCGGGAAGTGACAAGATAGGAGCGGTGGTTAGCTTCGTTTTCAAGATTTGGAATGCGGATTCATGTTCGGTCGCCCAGATGAATTTCTTTCCCTTGTGAGTCAATGCGGTTAGAGGACGTGCAACCAAAGAGAAGTTTTCGATGAATCTACGATAGTACCCGGCGAGACCCAAAAATTGACGAATGTGAGTAGGAGTAGTAGGAGTCTCCCATTTGCTAATGGCTTCGATTTTCGTTGGATCGACTTTAATACCTTGGTCACTTACAACATGACCAAGAAATTGAACTTCCTTTAACCAAAATTCACACTTGGAGAATTTGGCATAGAGTTGTTCTTGTCTTAAAAGTTCAAGCACAAGTCGGAGATGTTGTTCGTGCTCTTCTTCATTTTTAGAATAGATCAATATGTCATCGATGAACATAATAACGAATTTATCGAGATACGGTTTGCACACGCGGTTCATAAGATCCATGAACACCGCCGGTGCGTTAGTGAGACCAAATGGCATGACAAGGAATTCATAACTACCATAACGAGTTCGGAAAGCGGTTTTGGAGACATCTTCCCCCTTAACCCTCAATTGATGATAACCCGAGCGGAGATCGATTTTCGAATATACACAAGACCCTTGTAGTTGATCAAAGAGGTCATCGATGCGAGGAAGAGGATATCGGTTCTTAACCGTCAATTTATTTAGTTCACGATAATCAATGCACATTCGTAGGGATCCGTCTTTCTTTTTAACAAACAAAATCGGAGCGCCCCAAGGTGAATGGCTAGGTTGGATAAAACCACGATCAAGTAGTTCTTGGATTTGACTTTGCAATTCTTGCATTTCAGATGGAGCGAGTCTATATGGTGCACGCGCTACGGGTGCGGCTCCCGGAATAAGATCGATTTGGAATTCAACCGGTCGATGAGGCGGAAGACCCGGCAATTCGTCGGGAAATACATCGGAATAGTCACTAACAATTGGCACATCATCGATGTGCTTCTCATCGGACTCGACTTTCTTAACGTGAGCAAGGATCGCAAAACAACCCTTACGGAGTAGTTTTCTAACTTTAATACACGAAACGAGGTTGAGTCCGGTGCAACTCTTATCGCCATAGACGATCAAAGGTTCACCATTCTCGATAGGAATTCGGATTGCGTTAAGATCACAAAGAATGTGAGATTTCGTTTTGACTAACCAATTCATACCGATTATTACATCAAAGCTTCCTAGTTCCATGGGTATCAAGTCAATTTCAAATTCCTTACCCAAAATGTTCAAAGTACACCCCCGGTAATATGTGTCGGCACTTAAGAGTTTTCCGTCGGCCACTTCGATGGAATAAGTAGTATCTAAAGGGTGTGGTGGAGTGCAAAGGGTAGGAGCTAAAGTCTTGGACACAAAACATTTATCGGCACCCGAATCGAATAAGCAAGTAACATAAGAGTTGTTGAGAAGAAACGTACCCGTGACTAGTTCATTGTCATCTCGGGCTTCCTCGGTGTTGATGTTAAAGGCTCGGCCTCGGTTGTTGGGGTTGGCTTTCTTCTTTGGGCATGCATTTCTATAATGACCCGTTTGACCACATTCGTAACAAGTGCCCGTCTTTGGTGCATTGGGCCACTTTCGAGCAACGGGAGTGGCACTTTTACAATCGTTGGCCTTATGACCAACTCCTTGGCACCGGTGGCAAATTAACTTGCCACATTCACCAAAGTGATGTTTGTTGCATTTGTTGCAAAGAGGTAGGTTCCCGGCATAACCCCTCTTGCCGTCATTGTTGAAGGGCTTTTTGGTGAAGGTGTTGTTGTTGTAGTTGGTTGATGGAGTGGCTTCCCATTTCCTTTTGTTGCCACCCGACTTGTCCTCGGCTTTAGGAGCCGGCACTACGATTTCGTCAACCGTTTCAATTAGTTGGCGAGCCATGTTCATAGCGGCTTGATGAGTAGTGGGTTTGGATGACATCACCCCTTGTTTGATGCTTTTTGGAAGACCGAGCATGTATAGCTCAATCTTTTGAGATTCGGGGTTAACAAGATTAGGACACATCAAGGATAGTTCGGCGAAGCGTTGATTATAAGCTTTAAGATCGTTTCCGACCGCTTTCAAAGCTCTTAGTTCTTCCTCAAGCTTTCGGGTTTCTTCGCGCGGAAAATATTCAACAATCATCTTTTCCTTTAGATCGGCCCAAGAGAGGGCATGAGCTTCATCGGTACCCACCGATTGAACATAGGTGTTCCACCATGTTAGAGCAATTCCGGAGAAAGTGTGAGTGGAGTATTTGACCTTGTCTTGATCCCGGCAACCGCTTATGCTAAAGACGGCCTCGGTTTGTTCAAACCAACGAGTAAGCACAACCGGTCCCCCGGTTCCATCATAAGTGTGGGGTTTGCACCCCATGAAAGCTTTGTAGGAGCACCCTTCGCTAGAGTTACCGGCTCCTTGGTTGTTGTTGTTGTTATTATTATTGTTGTTGGATGAGTGACCGGCCATGGCCGCATCTACGGTGGTGGCTATCATCCGTTCGAGAGCTTGTTCGGGAGTTTCATTGCGGCGTACACGACGAGGAGCCATTGTTCCTTCAAGACACAAGAATATCATTGATTAGTATTCTCAATAATACTAACCGTGATATAGAATAAAGATAAAGAGAAGTTTTTCCTCGACTCGCCTTAAATTCTTTATGTCATAATGTCGGAACGTTCATATGAGTCACCGTAATATAATCTCGGAAATTATATTACCCTGATTCATATGTGCATTCGACATCATTTCATATAGTCAAGGTGGCGCGTCAATCAAATTAAACAACGTGAGATTAAGATGAACTAAGAGTAGATATGAGTAGAAGCGTTCGAGTATAAATGCACAAGTAGTCAAGTAATTTCTACTTCAAGTCTATATGCCGGTTGTAGTCTAGACTCACCAATGTACCCTATGACTCGGGGTTGACACTAATGAACTCTAAATCCCTACAACCAACGCTCTGATACCATCTGTAGCGACCCGACCAAATCATCATTGACGGCGCCGTCTACTTAGGTCCCGTTACGTGGTCATAAGTCTTTAAAACAACGTTTGACCAAAAGATATGTCGCATTCATTTCAAATGTAAAGGTTGTTCAAGTTTACAAGAATAGTTCCACCACAAGTTACGATACAAAGTTTTAAGTACAAGTGAAACTTATGCGACACAATTTAAAAGTATCCAAAAGACGCTCCATGTATGCATATATACTCGACATCCAATGTAAGTATCAAAATAATGAGCGGAAGCATGTATCATGTATCGTTCAAGGACCTGAGAAAAACATAGAAATCTGTCAACGAAAACGTTGGTGAAATCATAGGTTTAAGTAAGTAAGTACAAGTGAACCACAAGATTTGCATCAAAGAAATAATAGTAATACATTCCAAAAGTTTGTTTCACGAGCACCCAATTATCAAAGCTTAACATTCCATCCATTGTATACCCCATCCATAGTGCTAGAACAAACACTGATTCTCGAAAATATATTTCATCCGTAGACGGTAGCGAACCGTCAAAGATGAGGGTTGTCAACCCATATGGCCATATAACATAAGTTCTCGCTTACACCCGTCAAGTGTAACTAATGATAATCGAATTGAGGATTTTTGTTCTAAACTCGTATGTAGAATGTTTGTTTTCCCGTTCTTGTGTTCACTTAGTTCAAAAGAATCGTTTATGTTTTCTCATCCCAAATATAAGTTCAAAAAGAGTAAAAGTGGGACTATGATCTCACCTTGAGTGCAAGAGTTAATAAAGTACTTCAACAAGTAGGCGCGTGCAAAGACAAAGCTAGTCTTGACCTAATCATATAGGTGGTATCAATAACGGTAAACACAAACGGTCAAAGATGTTCAATTAGTCCTATGGCTCGTTACGACTCGATTAATATAGCATGTGAATCAATTAGTCAAGTTTCATGCAAGATACAAGTATAGAATCATGTTAGAAAGATTGCATAATTAATTGGTTAAGTTTGACAAAAAGTCAAACTTGGTCGGGTCAAAGTCAACGAAAAAGTCAACATGTTCGGGTCGGGTCCCGGACTATTTTTCTATGCTAATTATTCATATACAAGTATATTAGAACAAGTTTCATGTGAATCGGAGGTCGGTAGCTAGTCAAACATTTCACGTGAAATGGGACAAAGAGGTCAGAATCTGACCAGGCCAATCCGCGCGCCGCGCGGGGATGGGGCGCGCCGCGCCACCATCTGGGCAGAGAATTCTGGTCAGTTTTCAAAGTATGCACGAACCAAAACCTTTTCCAACCCAACTCTTGACCCGCAAACACTTATAATACCTATCATATATCGTTGGAAAGGTATTTTGACGAGGAATACAACTAAGCACTTATGGTCCAACAATAACATTATTTACAATAGCCGAAATCTCATCAAGCGAACAATAAAAGTCCATTTCCTAAGTTTCAAGTTCATCAATTGCATTTTGAGTTTCGGGAAACCAATTCACACATATGATATGCCGTTTTGAAGGTAATGAAGCATACATTACTACTAAACACTAACAATTAACATTCCATGACATTCAAGCATCCAAAAATTCATGTCAAGAACTATCAAACCCTAGTCAAACATCTCAAAATCAATATCATGTTTTTGAAGTTTTCTTAATCAACCTACACATCAATTTGAAGCTAATGATGCTAGTAACACATTTAATACATGAACTTTAACAATTTAACAACTTTTAATCATCCAAAATCAAAGATTAAGCAAGCAATTTTCATATTCAAGCTAGTTACACCAAAAACAACAAATCGAGCATACAAATTACATACACGACATCACAATGAGCCATAGACACTAATTAACACACTTTTAAGTCAAGAACACAAATTTAAAGAAATCTAGTGTTTTAGAAATGTTACCCAAAATCGAAGTAGTTAGCATCAAATCGAAGAGGATGATGAGAGGATCAAGAATATGAAATTTATTTGGTTGCTAGCTCCCTAATCCGGATTTAGATGATGAATGAATGAATTTGGAAATTGGGTGTGTTCTTGCTAGAGAGAAAGAGAGAGAGAGTGAGAGATGGTTGAATGGTGGTAATTGGGGTAGACTAGGTGACCTAGTCAACTAGTTTGCCCCGTGTCAATTTTAGTCCCTCGAGTTTGTAGTCGGGTGCGGAAAATACCTAAATGGAATATTTTAAAACGCGTATTAACGGGAGATGTTATAAACATATAACAGAGTTTAAATTAGTATAACGGAAAAGAAAACGGAAAAAGGTGGGATGTTACATTTTATACTGTAAAATAGACAAGAGTTAGATTCATAAAAAAAATACTTATTAATACAAGCAATTTTTACATATATCATAAAGCATAAACATACTATATTACATATATTACACCACACGAATACAACTATCTTATTCCGACTCGCTTGTTTCTTCTTCTTTGGTTTTGGTTCGTTTTGCCAAGTTTCTAGGGATATATGATGTTCCCCTAACACGAGCCGTCGTTTTCCACATTGGTTTAGAAAAACCTGGTGGTTTAGAGGTTCCCGGGTCATTGTTACAACTTAAGGACTTCGGGGGTTGACGATACATATAAAGTTCATCGGGTTTGGAATTAGATTTCTCTATTTTTATGCCCTTTCCCTTATTATTTTCTTTTGCCTTTTTAAATTCAGTTGGGGTAATTTCTATAACATCATCGGAATTCTCGTCGGAATCCGATTCATCGGAGAATTGGTAATCCTCCCAATATTTTGCTTCCTTGGTGGAAACACCATTGACCATAATTAACCTTGGTCGGTTGGTTGAGGATTTTCTTTTACTTAAACGATTTATTATTTCCCCCACCGGTTCTATTTCTTCATCCGGTTCCGATTCTTCTTCCGGTTCCGATTCTTCTTCCGGTTCCGACTCTTCTTCCGGTTCCTCTTCGAGAACTTGTGAATCAGTCCACGAATCATTCCAATTTACATTTAACTCTTCATTATTATTAAGTGAGTCAATGGGACTTGTTCTAGAGGTAGACATCTATCACATAATATCAAACGTGTTAAGAGATTAATATATCACATAATATTCACATGTTAAAAATATATAGTTTCCAACAAAATTTGTTAAGCAATCATTTTTCAAGTAAACACGGTCGAAGTCCAGACTCACTAATGCATCCTAACAAACTCGATAAGACACACTAATGCAAA
Source organism: Rutidosis leptorrhynchoides (assembly GCF_046630445.1). NCBI lineage: Eukaryota > Viridiplantae > Streptophyta > Magnoliopsida > Asterales > Asteraceae > Rutidosis > Rutidosis leptorrhynchoides. The sequence continues at coordinate 168,667,836 of NC_092343.1, forward strand.
ATTCTGGTTCTCTAAGACCAATGCTCGGATACCAACTGAAATGCCCCGTTCTTATTGATTAAAAACGTTCCATATTAATTGATTTGGTTGCGAGGTTTTGACCTCTATATGAGACGTTTTTCGAAGACTACATTCATTTTAAAATAAACCATAACCTTTATTTCATCAATAAAGGTTTAAAAAGCTTTACGTAGATTATCAAATAATGATAATCTAAAATATCCTGTTTACACACGACCATTACATAATGGTTTACAATACAAATATGTTACAACAAAATAAGTTTCTTGAATGCAGTTTTTACACAATATCATACAAGCATGGACTCCAAATCTCGTCCTTATTTAAGTATGCGACAGCAGAAGCTCTTAATAATCACCTGAGAATAAACATGCTTAAAACGTCAACAAAAATGTTGGTGAGTTATAGGTTTAACCTATATATATCAAATCATAATAATAGACCACAAGATTTCATATTTCAATACACATCCCATACATAGAGATAAAAATCATTCATATGGTGAACACCTGGTAACCGACATTAACAAGATGCATATATAAGAATATCCCCATCATTCCAGGACACCCTTCGGATATGATATAAATTTCAAAGTACTAAAGCATCCGGTACTTTGGATGGGGTTTGTTAGGCCCAATAGATCTATCTTTAGGATTCGCGTCAATTAGGGTGTCTGTTCCCTAATTCTTAGATTACCAGACTTAATAAAAAGGGGCATATTCGATTTCGATAATTCAACCATAGAATATAGTTTCACGTACTTGTGTCTATTTTGTAAATCATTTATAAAACCTGCATGTATTCTCATCCCAAAAATATTAGATTTTAAAAGTGGGACTATAACTCACTTTCACAGATTTTTACTTCGTCGGGAAGTAAGACTTGGCCACTGGTTGATTCACGAACCTATAACAATATATACATATATATCAAAGTATGTTCAAAATATATTTACAACACTTTTAATATATTTTGATGTTTTAAGTTTATTAAGTCAGCTGTCCTCGTTAGTAACCTACAACTAGTTGTCCACAGTTAGATGTACAGAAATAAATCGATAAATATTATCTTGAATCAATCCACGACCCAGTGTATACGTATCTCAGTATTGATCACAACTCAAACTATATATATTTTGGAATCAACCTCAACCCTGTATAGCTAACTCCAACATTCACATATAGAGTGTCTATGGTTGTTCCGAAATATATATAGATGTGTCGACTTGTTAGGTCGAAACATTGTATACGTGTCTATGGTATCTTAAGATTACATAATATACAATACAAGTTGATTAAGTTATGGTTGGAATAGATTTGTTACCAATTTTCACGTAGCTAAAATGAGAAAAATTATCCAATCTTGTTTTACCCATAACTTCTTCATTTTAAATCCGTTTTGAGTGAATCAAATTGCTATGGTTTCATATTGAACTCTATTTTATGAATCTAAACAGAAAAAGTATAGGTTTATAGTCGGAAAAATAAGTTACATGTCGTTTTTGTAAAGGTAGTCATTTCAGTCGAAAGAACGACGTCTAGATGACCATTTTAGAAAACATACTTCCACTTTGAGTTTAACCATAATTTTTGGATATAGTTTCATGTTCATAATAACAATCATTTTCTCAGAATAACATCTTTTAAATAAAAGTTTATCATAATTTTTAATTAACTAACCCAAAACAGCCCGCAGTGTTACTACGACGGCGTAAATCCGGTTTTACGGTGTTTTTCGTGTTTCCAGGTTTTAAATCATTAAGTTAGCATATCATATAGATATAGAACATGTGTTTAGTTGATTTTAAAAGTCAAGTTAGAAGGATTAACTTTTGTTTGCGAACAAGTTTAGAATTAACTAGACTATGTTCAAGTGATTACAAGTTTAAACCTTCGAATAAGATAGCTTTATATATATGAATCGAATGATGTTATGAACATCATTACTACCTTAAGTTCCTTGGATAAACCTACTGGGAAAAGAGAAAAATAGATCTAGCTTCAACGGATCCTTGGATGGCTCGAAGTTCTGGAAGTAGAATCATGACACGAAAACAAGTTCAAGTAAGATCATCACTTGAAATAAGATTGTTATAGTTATAGAAATTGAACCAAAGTTTGAATATGATTTTTACCTTGTATTAGAATGATAACCTACTATAAGAAACAAAGATTTCTTGAGGTTGGATGATCACCTTACAAGATTGGAAGTGAGCTTGCAAACTTGAAAGTATTCTTGATTTTATGTAACTAGAACTTGTAGAATTTATGAAGAACACTTAGAACTTGAAGATAGAACTTGAGAGAGATCAATTAGATGAAGAAAATTGAAGAATGAAAGTGTTTGTAGGTGTTTTTGGTCGTTGGTGTATGGATTAGATATAAAGGATATGTAATTTTGTTTTCATGTAAATAAGTCATGAATGATTACTCATATTTTTGTAATTTTATGAGATATTTCATGCTAGTTGCCAAATGATGGTTCTCACATGTGTTAGGTGACTCACATGGGCTGCTAAGAGCTAATAATTGGAGTGTATATACCAATAGTACATACATCTAAAAGCTGTGTATTGTACGAGTATGAATACGGGTGCATACGGGTAGAATTGTTGATGAAACTGAACGAGGATGTAATTGTAAGCATTTTTGTTAAGTAGAAGTATTTTGATAAGTGTATTGAAGTCTTTCAAAAGTGTATAAATACATATTAAAACACTACATGTATATACATTTTAACTGAGTCGTTAAGTCATCGTTAGTCGTTACATGTAAGTGTTGTTTTGAAACCTTTAGGTTAACGATCTTGTTAAATATTGTTAACCCAATGTTTATAATATCAAATGAGATTTTAAATTATTATATTATCATGATATTATCATGTATGAATATCTCTTAATATGATATATATATACATTAAATGTCTTTACAACGATAATCGTTACATATATGTCTCGTTTAAAAATCATTAAGTTAGTAGTCTTGTTTTTACATATGTAGTTCATTGTTAATATACTTAATGATATGTTTACTTATCATAGTATCATGTTAACTATATATATATATATATATCCATATATATGTCATCATATAGTTTTTACAAGTTTTAACGTTCGTGAATCACCGGTCAACTTGGGTGGTCAATTGTCTATATGAAACATATTTCAATTAATCAAGTCTTAACAAGTTTGATTGCTTAACATGTTGGAAACATTTAATCATGTAAATATCAATCTCAATTAATATATATAAACATGGAAAAGTTCGGGTCACTACAATATGATTATCAAAATCATTTGCATTCCAAAGTTGTTATTTGTTTCGCGGACACCCAATTATCAAACTTAACTGTTTTTCACCCTTTGCGTAGTGTTAGAACATACACTAGACCCGAAAATATATTTCATCCGCTAACGGTAGCGAACCGTCCGAATGAGGCTCATCAAGCCCATGTGATCACATAATATAAGTTCACGTTTACACCCTGCAAGTGTAACTAATGATAATTGAATTGAGGATTTTTGTTCAAACCCGTACATGGAATGTTCGTTTTCGTACTTGTGTTCAATGGATAAAAGTATGATACGTATATGTTTCTCATCCCATAATTTAAAGCATAAAAGTTGTTTGAAAGATGGGACTATGATCTCACCTTGAGTGCACGTACGAAAAGTACTTCACAAAATAACGTGTGCGAAGGATAGTGCTAGTCTTGACCTAAACAAATAGGTCGTATCAATAACGGTAAACACGATAGGTCAAAGATGTTCAATTAGTCCTATGGCTCGTTACGGCTCGATTATGTAGCATGTGAAATCAAATTGTCAAGTTTCATGCAAGATACAAGTATAGAAACAAGTTAGGAAGGTTGCATAATCATTTGGTTAAGTTTGACAAAAAGTCAAACTTTGGTCGGTCAAAGTCAACAAAAAAGTCAACACGTTCGGGTCGGGTCCCGAACTATTTTTCTGAGGTTATTAATCATGTATGAGCATGTTAGAATAAGTTACATGTGAATCGGAGGTGCGTAGCATAGCAAACATTATTCAAAAATCGACAAATTTGGACAGACCACTTTGGCGCGCCGCGCGGGTATATGGCGCGCCGCGTCATTACCTGTGCAGAGAATTCTGGCAGTTTTTAAGTTTTATGCACGAACCTAACTTCAACCAATTACCATTTATGACTCGCAAACAACCAAAGTATGTATCTTATATCATCGGAAAGGTATTTTGACAAGGAAAACAACTAAACACATTTCATCCATCACATTTACTTTTACAACAACCAAAATCACATTCAAAGCTCCTCATTAAATGCACTCAAGTCTATAAATGAAATTTGATGATTCGGCAACCAATTTACATGAATGATATGCCGTTTCGAAGGTGATCAAGCATACAATACAACCTAACACTTACAAATAACATTTCATGTCATTCAAAGCATCAAAAGTTCATTTCAAGTTCATCAAACCCTAACCCAAATCCACCAAAACCAATAATCAAGTTTATGAAGTTTTCTAAAACAAATTACACATCAAATTGAAGCTAGTGCTACTAGTAACACATTTAATACTTGCACTTTACCATAACAACAACATTTAAGCAACCAAATTACCAAATCAAACACACCAAAGTTTATGTTCATGCTAGTTACTTCAAATAACAAAGTCGAACATATAAATCATATATTCATGTTAGAATTGAGCCATAGACACTAATTAACAACTTTATAAGTTAAAAACATCAAGAACACAAAATCTAGTGATTTTAGAAAGTTACCCAAACTTGATGAAATCGGTATGGAATCGAAGAGGAAGATGAGAGGATTCCGAATATGCAATTTGTTTAGATGGATGCTTGCTCGATTTGATTTGGATGATGAATCCTTGAAGTGGTGTTTGAGAGATTTGGTGAAAGTATTAGAGAAAATGGAAAAAGAAAAGGAAATAAATGAATGGATGAGAGTGAAGGGTTGACTAGTTGACCTAGTCACCTCTTTGCTCTCTTGGCAACAATGGTCCCTCTAGTTCGGTTGCGGGTGCGTGAATTACCTAAACGAGATATTTTAAAACGCGTATTAACGAGGGATGTCATAATCATATAACGGACTTTAAATAGTTAAACGGAAAAGTAAACGAAAAAAGGCGGGATGTTACATTACCTACTCCTTAAAAGAAATTTCATCCCGAAATTTAAGTAGGCGTAGTAGTCGTTGTTTCTTCCTCGGGATCTTGCGTTTCCGGAGCCGGGAATAAATGAGGGTATTTCTTTTGCATTTGATCTTGCCTTTCCCAAGTAAACTCGGGTCCCCTTTTGGCATTCCAACGGACTTTAACAATCGAGATTCGGCTTTGTTTCAATGTCTTGACGGAGGTGTCCACAATTCCAACCGGTTCCTCCACAAAATGAAGTTTGTCATCAATAGTAAGTTCCTCGAGAGGGATGACGATATCGGGTTCGGCAAGACACTTTTTCAAGTTAGATACATGGAAGGTAGGATGAACGGAGTTCAATTGAGGCGGAAGATCTAAACGATAAGCAACGGTTCCAATGCGCTCCAAGATTTCGAAAGGACCAATATACCGCGGATTTAGCTTCCCGCGTTTCCCAAAACGGATTACACCCTTCCAAGGTGCGACTTTTAACATGACGCGGTCACCGTCTTGAAATTCAAGGTCGTTGCGTCTTTTGTCGGTATAGCACTTTTGACGACTCCGGGCCGTCCGAAGCCTATCTCGGATTTGAACGATCTTCTCGGTGGTTTCGTGAATGAGTTCGGGTCCGGTGATTTGTACATCGCCTACTTCGGCCCAACAAAGAGGAGAACGGCATTTTCGGCCATATAATGCTTCGAATGGTGCGGCTTTTATACTCGCGTGATAACTATTGTTGTAAGAGAACTCGGCGAGAGGTAAGTGCTTGTCCCAAGCTTTTCCAAAATCAACCACGCAAGCTCGTAACATGTCCTCTAAGGTTTGAATTGTACGTATGCTTTGTCCATCGGTTTGAGGATGATATGCGGTGCTCATGTCTAAACGCATTCCTAACGCTTCTTGCAAGGTACGCCAAAATCTAGAAACAAAACGGCCATCTCGGTCGGAGATAATCGATAAAGGTACACCGTGTCGGGCTACGATCTCCTTGATATAAAGTCGTGCAAGTTTCTCCATTTTGTCGGTCTCCTTCATGGCGAGAAAGTGTGCGGATTTGGTGAGACGGTCAACAATAACACAAATGGTATCATAACCGCCCGTCATTTTTGGTAGTTTGGTGATAAAATCCAATGTTATTCTTTCCCACTTCCATTGCTGGATTTCGGGTTGTTAGAGTAACCCGGACAGTCTTTGGTGTTCGGATTTGACTTTGGAACATGTCAAACACTTGGAAACATAAGTAGCTACGTCCCTTTTGATGTTCGGCCACCAATATAGTTGTTTAAGGTCATGGTACATCTTATTGGCACCGGGGTGAATCGATTATCGTGACTTATGGGCTTCATCTAAAATAAGGCTTCGTAGGTCCCCATAACTAGGCACCCAAATCCTTCCGGCGTAATATCGGAGTTCGGTCTCCCTAATTTCGAATCGAGAGACGAGAATGTTCAAGAGCTCGTGTGAAAGGTTTTCATCCTTGAGAGCCTCATCTTGGGCTACCCGAATTTGGCTATTAAGGTTTGTGTGGATGGTGATGTTTAAGGCTCGGACACGAAGCGGCACCGCTCTTTCTTTTCGACTTAAGGCATCGGCTACTACATTTTCCTTTCCGGGATGGTAACGAAGCTCGCAATCGTAATCGTTTAAGGTTTCAATCCACCTTCGTTGTCTCATGTTTAGTTGCTTTTGATCGAAGATGTGTTGGAGACTTTTGTGATCGGTAAAGATAGTACTCTTAGTTCCATAAAGATAGTGTCTCCACATTTTAAGTGCAAAGACAACGGCTCCGAGTTCGAGATCATGTGTCGTGTAGTTTCGTTCATGAATTTTGAGTTGTCGAGAAGCATAAGAAATGACTTTCGTTCGTTGCATCAACACACACCCAAAACCATGTTTCGAGGCGTCGCAATACACAACAAAATCGTCACTGCCTTCGGGAAGTGACAAGATAGGAGCGGTGGTTAGCTTTGTTTTCAAGATTTGAAATGCGGATTCTTGTTCGGTCGCCCAATTGAATTTCTTTCCCTTGTGAGTTAAAGCAGTTAGAGGACGAGCAACCAAAGAGAAATCCTTGATGAATCTACGGTAGTATCCGGCGAGACCCAAGAATTGACAAATGTGAGTAAGAGTAGTGGGAGTCTCCCATTTACTAAAGGCTTCGATTTTCGTTGGATCGACTTTAATACCTTGGTCACTTACAACATGACCAAGAAATTGAACTTCCTTCAACCAAAATTCACACTTGGAGAATTTGGCATAGAGTCGTTCTTGTCTTAAAAGTTCAAGCACGAGCCGGAGGTGTTCCTCGTGTTCTTCTTCGCTTTTAGAATAAACCAAAATATCATCGATGAACACGATAACGAATTTGTCAAGATACGGTTTGCACACGCGGTTCATAAGATCCATGAACACCGCCGGTGCGTTAGTGAGACCAAATGGCATTACAAGAAATTCATAACTACCATAACGAGTTCGAAAAGCGGTTTTGGAGACATCTTCCCCCTTAACCCTTAATTGATGATAACCCGAGCGGAGATCGATTTTTGAATATACACAAGACCCTTGTAGTTGATCAAAGAGGTCATCGATGCGAGGAAGAGGATATCGGTTTTTAACCGTCAATTTGTTTAGTTCACGATAATCAATGCACATTCGTAGGGATCCGTCTTTCTTTTTAACAAACAAAATCGGAGCGCCCCAAGGTGAATGGCTAGGTTGGATAAAACCACGATCAAGTAGTTCTTGGATTTGACTTTGCAATTCTTGCATTTCGGATGGAGCGAGTCTATATGGTGCACGTGCTACGGGTGCGGCTCCCGAAATAAGATCGATTTGGAATTCAACCGGTCGATGAGGTGGAAGACCCGGCAATTCGTCGGGAAATACATCGAAATAGTCACTAACAATTGGCACATCATCAATGTGCTTCTCATCGGACTCGACTTTCTTAACGTGAGCAAGGATCGCAAAACAACCCTTACAGAGTAGTTTTCTAACTTTAATACACTAAACGAGGTTGAGTCCGGTGCAACTCTTATCGCCATAGACGATCAAAGGTTCACCATTCTCGATAGGAATTCGGATTGCGTTAAGATCACAAAGGATGTGAGATTTCATTTTGGCTAGCCAATTCATACCGATTAATACATCGAAGCTTCCTAGTTCCATGGGTATCAAGTCAATTTCAAACTCATTACCCAAAATGTTTAACGTACACCCCCGGTAATATGTGTCGGCACTCAATAGTTTCCCGTTGGCCACTTCAATGGTATAAGTGGTATCTAGTGGAAGTGGTGGAGTGTTTAAAGAATGAGTCAAAGTCTTAGATACAAAACTATTATCGGCACCCGAATCGAATAAACAAGTAACATAAGTGTTGTTGAGGAGAAACGTACCCGTGACTAATTCATTGTCATCTCGGGCTTCCTCGGTGTTGATGTTGAAAGCTCGGCCGCGTGTGTTGGGGTTGGCTTTCTTCCTCGGACATGCATTTCTAAAATGTCCCGTTTAGCCACATTCATAACAAGTACCCGGTTTTGGAGCATTGGGCACCTTTTGAGCGACGGGGGCGGCACTTCTACAATCGTTGGCCACATGACCACCCCTTTGGCACCGGTGGCAAAATAGATTGCTACATTCACCATAGTGGTGCTTGTGGCATTTGTTGCAAAAGGGTTTATTTCCGCCATAACTTTTCTTGGCGTCGGAGGTGTAAGGCTTCTTAGTAAAGTTGTTGTTGCTTGATTGGGAGGGTTCCCACTTTCTTTTGTTGCCGCCCGATTTATCCTCGGCCTTAGGTGCCGGAACTACGATTTCGTCAACCGTTTCGATCAATTGGCGGGCCATGTTCAATGCTTGTTGTAGGTTAGCGGGTTTGGATGACATCAACCCTTGTTTGATGCTCTTTGGAAGACCATACATATAAAGTTTGACCCTTTGAGATTCGGGGTTCACGAGGTTGGGACACATCAAGGATAGTTCGGCGAATCATTGATTATAGGCCTTGAGATCGTTTTCGACCGCCTCTAAGGTTCTTAGCTCTTGTTCGAGCTTTCGGGTTTCTTCGCGAGGGAAATATTCGATGACCATCTTTTCCCTTAAATCGGCCCAAGAGAGGGCGTGAGCTTCATCGGTACCCACCGATTGTACATAAGTATTCCACCATGTAAGAGCGACACCGGCGAAGGTGTGAGTGGAGTATTCAACCTTGTCTTGGTCTCGACAACCGCTTATGCTAAAGACGGCTTCTGTTTGCTCAAACCATCGGGTGAGCACGACCGGTCCCCCGGTTCCATCAAAAGTGTGAGGTTTGCACCCCATGAAGGATTTGTAGGAGCACCCTTCGTTTGAGTTACCGGCTCCATTGTTATTGTTGTTGTGGTTGTTGTTATTGTTGGAGGAGTGATCGGCCATGGCCGCTTCCACGGCGGTGGCTATCATTTGTTGTAGAGCTTGTTCGGGAGTCTCATGGCGTGGCACACGACGAGGAGGCATTGTTCCTTCAAAACACAAGAATACCGTTGATTAGTATTCTTAATAATACTAACCATGATATGGAATAAGGATAGAGAAAAATTTTCCTTGACTCGCCTTAAATTCTTTATGTCGTAATGTCGGAATGTTCATATGAGTCACCGTAATATAATCCCAGAAATTATATTACCCTAATTCATATGTGCATTCGACACTAATTCATATAGTCAAGGTGGCGCGTCAATTAAATTAAGTAACATGAGATTAAGATTGAATAAGAATTTGATGTGATAGACGAGTTCGAGTATAATGCATAAGTAGTCAAGTAATTCCTACTTCAAGTCTATATGCCGGTTGTAGTCTAGACTCACCAATGTACCCTATGACTCGGGGTTGACACCAATGAACTCTAAATCCCTACAACCAACGCTCTGATACCATCTGTAGCGACCCGACTAAATCATGTTTGACGGCGCCGACTACTTCGGTCCCATTGCGTGGTCATAATTCTTTATCATGACGTTTGACCAAATTATGTCGCATCTATTTCATAAGTAAAAGGATGTTTCAAGTTTACAAGTGTAGTTCAAAATACTAGTTACATTACAATGTTTAACGTACGAATGAAACCTATGGGACACAATTTAAAGTAGTCAAAAGACGCTCCAACTATGCATGCATACTCGACATCCAAGCAAGTATCAAAAAGAGTGCGGAAGCATGTATCAAGTAGCTTTCAAGGACCTGAGAAAACATATAGAAAACTGTCAACGAAAACGTTGGTGAAATCATAGGTGTTTTAGTAAACGTTGCATTTGAACCACAAGATTTAATATAATATGATTATCAAAATCATTTGCATTCCAAAGTTGTTATTTGTTTCGCGGGCACCCAATTATCAAACTTAACTGTTTTGCACCCTTTGCGTAGTGTTAGAACATACACTAGACCCGAAAATATATTTCATCGTCCGAATGAGGCTCGTCAAGCCCATGTGATCACATAATATAAGTTCACGTTTACACCTTCAAGTGTAACTAATGATAATTGAATTGAGGATTTTTGTTCAAACCCGTACGTGGAATGTTCGTTTTCGTACTTGTGTTCAATGGATAAAAGTATGATACGTATATGTTTCTCATCCCATAGTTTAAAGCATAAAAGTTGTTTGAAAGATGGGACTATGATCTCACCTTGAGTGCACGTACGAAAAGTACTTCACAAAATAACGTGTGCGAAGGATAGTGCTAGTCTTGACCTAAACAAATAGGTCGTATCAATAACGGTAAACACGATAGGTCAAAGATGTTCAATTAGTCCTATGGCTCATTACGACTAGATTATGTAGCATGTGAAATCAAATTGTCAAGTTTCATGCAAGATACAAGTATAGAAACAAGTTAGGAAGGTTGCATAATCATTTGGTTAAGTTTGACAAAAAGTCAAACTTTGGTCGGTCAAAGTCAACGAAAAAGTCAACACGTTCGGGTCGGGTCCCGAACTATTTTTCTGAGGTTATTAATCATGTATGAGCATGTTAGAACAAGTTACATGTGAATCGGAGGTGCGTAGCATAGCAAACATTATTCAAAAATCGACAAAGTTGGACAGACCACTTTGGCGAGCCGCGCAGGTATATGGCGCGCCGCGCCATTACCTGTGCAGAGAATTCTGGCAGTTTTTAAGTTTTATGTACGAACCTAACTTCAACCAATCACCATTTATGACTCGCAAACAACCAAAGTATGTATCTTATATCATCGGAAAGGTATTTTGACAAGGAAAACAACTAAACACATTTCATCCATCACATTTACTTTTACAACAACCAAAATCACATTCAAAGCTCCTCATTAAATGCACTCAAGTTCATAAATGAAATTCGATGATTCGGCAACCAATTTACATGAATGATATGCCGTTTCGAAGGTGATCAAGCATACAATACAACCTAACACTTACAAATAACATTTCATGTCATTCAAAGCATTAAAAGTTCATTTCAAGTTCATCAAACCCTAACCCAAATCCACCAAAACCAATAATCAAGTTTATGAAGTTTTCTAAAACAAATTACACATCAAATTGAAGCTAGTGCTACTAGTAACACATTTAATACTTGCACTTTACCATAACAACAACATTTAAGCAACCAAATTACCAAATCAAACATACCAAAGTTTATGTTCATGCTAGTTACTTCAAATAACAAAGTCGAACATATAAATCATATATTCATGTTAGAATTGAGCCATAGACACTAATTAACAACTTTATAAGTTAAAAACATCAAGAACACAAAATCTAGTGATTTTAGAAAGTTACCCAAACTTGATGAAATCGGTATGGAATCGAAGAGGAAGATGAGAGGATTCCGAATATGCAATTTGTTTAGATGGATGCTTGCTCGATTTGATTTGGATGATGAATCCTTGAAGTGGTGTTTGAGAGATTTGGTGAAAGTATGAGAGAAAATGGAAAAAGGAAAGGAAATAAATGAATGGATGAGAGTGAAGGGTTGACTAGTTGACCTAGTCACCTCTTTGCTCTCTTGGCAACAATGGTCCCTCTAGTTCGGTTGCGGGTGCGTGAATTACCTAAACGAGATATTTTAAAACGCGTATTAACGAGGGATGTCATAATCATATAACGGACTTTAAATAGTTAAACGGAAAAGTAAACGGAAAAAGGTGGGATGTTACACAAGTCTTACTTCCCGACGAAGTAAAAATCTGTGAAAGTGAGTTATAGTCCCACTTTTAAAATCTAATATTTTTGGGATGAGAATACATGCAGGTTTTATAAATGATTTACAAAATAGACACAAGTACGTGAAAATACATTCTATGGTTGAATTATCGAAATCGAATATGCCCCTTTTTATTAAGTCTGGTAATCTAAGAATTAGGGAACATACACCATAATTGACGTGAATCCTAAAGATAGATCTATTGGGCCTAACAAACCCCATCCAAAGTACCGGATACTTTAGTACTTAGAAATTTATATCATATCTGAAGGGTGTCCTGGAATGATGGGGATATTCATATATATGCATCTTGTTAATGTCGGTTACCAGGTGTTCACCATATGAATGATTTTTATCTCTATGTATGGGATGTATATTGAAATATGAAATCTTGTGGTCTATTGTTACGATTTGATATATATAGGTTAAACCTATAACTCAACAACATTTTTGTTGACGTTTAAAGCATATTTATTCTCAGGTGAATATTAAGAGCTTCCGCTGTTGCATACTAAAATAAGGACAAGATTTAGAGTCCATGTTTGTATGATATTATGTAAAAACTGCATTCAAGAAACATATGTCGATGTAATATATTTCTATTGTAAACCATTATGTAATGGTCGTGTGTAAACAGTATATTTTAGATTATCATTATTTGATAATCTACGTAATGCTTTTGAAACCTTTATTGATAAAATAAAGGTTATGGTTGTTTTAAAAATGAATGCAGTCTTTGAAAAATGTCTCATATAGAGGTCAAAACATCGCAACGAAATCAATTAATATGGAACGTTTATAATCAATATGAACGGGACATTTCAGTTGGTATCAGAGCGTTGGTCTTAGAGAACCAGGATTTTGCATTAGTGTGTCTTATCGAGTTTGTTAGGATGAATTAGTGAGTCTGGACTTCGACCGTGTTTACTTGAAAAATGATTGCTTAACAAATTTTGTTGGAAACTATATATTTTTAATATGTGAATATTATGTGATATATTAATCTCTTAAAGCGTTTGATATTATGTGATAGATGTCTACCTCTAGAACAAGTCCCATTGACTCACCTAATAATAATGAAGAGTCAAATGTAAATTGGAATGTGTAGTGACCCGAACTTTTCCGTGTTTATATATATATTAAATGAAATTGTTATTTACATGATTAAGTGTTTCCAACATATTAAGCAATCAAACTTGTTAAGACTTGATTAATTGAAATAGGTTTCATATAGACAATTGACCACCCAAGTTGACCGGTGATTCACGAACGTTAAAACTTGTAAAAACTATAAGATGACATATATATGGTTATATATATAGTTAACATGATATTATGATAAGTAAACATATCATTAAGTATATTAATAATGAACTACATATGTAAAAACAAGACTACTAACTTAATGATTTTGAAACGAGACATATATGTAACGATTATCGTTGTAACGACATTTAATGTATATATATCATATTAAGAGATATTCGTACATCATAATATCATGATAATATAATAATTTAAAATCTCATTTGATATTATAAACATTGGGTTAACAACATTTAACAATTACATCCTCGTTCAGTTTCATCAACAATTCTACTCGTATGCACCCGTATTCGTACTCGTACAATACACAGCTTTTAGATGTATGTACTATTGGTATATACACTCCAATGATCAGCTCTTAGCTGCCTATGTGAGTTATCTAACACATGTGGGAACCATCATTTGGCAACTAGTATGAAATATCTCATAAAATTACAAAAATATGAGTAATCATTTATGACTTATTTACATGAAAACAAAATTACATATCCTTTATATCTAATCCATACACGAACGACCAAAAACACCTACAAACACTTTCATTCTTTAATTTTCTTCATCTAATTGATCTCTCTCAAGTTCTATCTTCAAGATCTAAGTGTTCTTCATAAATTCTACAAGTTCTAGTTTCATAAAATTAAGAATACTTCCAAGTTTGCTAGCTTACTTCCAATCTTGTAGAGTGATCATCCAACCTCAAGAAATCTTTCTTATTTACAGTAAGATATCTTTCTAATACAAGGTAATACTCATATTCAAACTTTGATTCAATTTCTATAACTATAACAATCTTATTTCGAGTGAAAATCTTACTTGAACTGTTTTCGTGTCATGATTCTGCTTCAAGAACTTTCAAGCCATCCAAGGATCCTTTGAAGCTAGATCCATTTTTCTCATTTCCAATAGCTTTATCCAGAAAACTTGAGGTAGTAATGATGTTCATAACATCATTCAATTCATACATATAAAGCTATCTTATTCGAAGGTTTAAACTTGTAATCACTAGAACATAGTTTAGTTAATTCTAAACTTGTTCGCAAAAAAAAGTTAATCCTTCTAATTTTACTTTTAAAATCAACTAAACACATGTTATATATCTATATGATATGCTAACTTAATGATTTAAAACCTGGAAACACGAAAAACACCGTAAAACCGGATTTACGCCGTCGTAGTAACACCGCGGGCTGTTTTGGGTTAATTAATTAAAAACTATGATAAACTTTGATTTAAAAGTTGTTCTTCTGGGAAAATTATTTTTCTTATGAACATGAAACTATATCCAAAAATCATGGTTAAACTCAAAGTGGAAGTATGTTTTCTAAAATGGTCATCTAGATGTCGTTCTTTCGACTGAAATGATTACCTTTACAAAAACGACTTGTAACTTATATTTACGACTAAAAACCTATAATTTTTCTGTTTAGATTCATAAAATAGAGTTCAATATGAAACCATAGCAATTTGATTCACTCAAAACGGATTTAAAATGAAGAAGTTATGGGTAAAACAAGATTGGATAATTTTTCTTGTTGTAGCAACGTGAAAATTGGTAACAAATCTATATTAATCATATCCTAGCTAACTTATATTGTATTATACATGTATTCTAATATATTATGTAATCTTGGGATACCATAGACACGTATGCAAATGTTTTGACATATCATATCGACCCATGTGTATATATTATTTGGAACAACCATAGACACTCTATATGCAGTAATGTGAGAGTTAGCTATACATGGTTGAGGTTGATTCCAAAAATATATATACTTTGAGTTGTGATCTAGCCTGAGACGTGTATACACTGGGTCGTGGATTGATTCAAGATAATATATATCAATTTTTTTCTGTACATCTAACATTGGACAACTAGTTGTAGGTTACTAACGAGGACAGCTGACTTAATAAACTTAAAACTTCAAAATGTATTAAAAGTGTTGTAAATATATTTTGAATATACTTTGATATATATGTACATATTTATTATAGGTTCGTGAATCGACCAGTGGCCAAGTCTTACTTCCCGACGAAGTAAAAATCTGTGAAAGTGAGTTATAGTCCCACTTTTAAAATCTAATATTTTTGGGATGAGAATACATGCAGGTTTTATAAATGATTTACAAAATAGACACAAGTACGTGAAACTACATTCTATGGTTGAATTATCGAAATCGAATATGCCCCTTTTTATTAAGTCTGGTAATCTAAGAATTAGGGAACAGACACCCTAATTGAAGCGAATCCTAAAGATAGATCTATTGGGCCTAACAAACCCCATCCAAAGTACCGGATGCTTTAGTACTTCGAAATTTATATCATATCCGAAGGGTATCCCAGAATGATGGGGATATTCTTATATATGCATCTTGTTAATGTCGGTTACCAGGTGTTCACCATATGAATGATTTTTATCTCTATGTATGGGATGTATGTTGAAATATGAAATCTTGTGGTCTATTGTTACGATTTGATATATATAGGTTAAACCTATAACTCACCAACATTTTTGTTGACGTTTAAAGCATGTTTATTCTCAGGTGAATATTAAGAGCTTCCGCTATTGCATACTAAAATAAGGACAAGATTTGGAGTCCATGTTTGTATGATATTATGTAAAAACTGCATTCAAGAAACATATGTCGATGTAATATATTTCTATTGTAAACCATTATGTAATGGTCGTGTGTAAACAGTATATTTTAGATTATTATTATTTGATAATCTACGTAATGCTTTTGAAACCTTTATTGATAAATCAATAGGTTATGGTTGTTTTTAAAAATGAATGTAGTCTTTAAAAAACGTCTCATATAGAGGTCAAAACCTCGCAACGAAATCAATTAATATGGAACGTTTATAATCAATATGAACGGGACATTTCAGTTGGTATCCGAGCGTTGGTCTTAGAAAACCAGAATTTTGCATTAGTGTGTCTTATCGAGTTTGTTAAGATGCATTAGTGAGTCTGGACTTCGACTGTGTTTACTTGAAAAATGATTGCTTAACAAATTTTGTTGGAAACTATATATTTTTAACATGTGAATATTATGTGATATATTAATCTCTTAACATGTTTGATATTATGTGATAGATGTCTACTTCTAGAACAAGTCCCATTGACTCACCTAATAATAATGAAGAGTCAAATGTAAATTGTAATGATTCGTGGACTGATTCACAAGTTCCCGAAGAGGAACCGGAAGAAGAATCGGAAACGGAAGAAGAAATAGAACCAGTGGGGAAAATAATAAACGGTTAAGTAGAAGAAAATACTCAACCAACCGACCAAAGTTAATTATGGTCAATGGTGTTTCCGCCAAGGAAGCAAAGTATTGGGAGGATTACCAATTCTCTGATGAATCGGATCCCGACAAGGATTCCGATGATGTTATAGAAATTACCCCAACACAATTTAATAAGGCAAAAGAGAACAATAAGGGAAAGGGCATAAAAATAGAGAAATTTGATTCCAAACCCGATGAACTTTATATGTATCATCAACACCTGTATTTCTTAAGTTGTGACAATAACCCGGGAACCTCTAAACCACCAGGTTTTTCAAAACCAATGTGGAAAATGACGGCTCGTATTAGGGGAACATCATATATCCCTAGAAACTTGGCAAAACGAAACAAAACCGAAGAAGAAGAAACGAGCGAGTCGGAATAAGATAGTTGTATTCGTGTGGTGAAATATATGTAATATAGTGTGCTTATGCTTTATGATATATGTAAAAATTGCTTGTATTAATAAGTATTTTTTTTATGAATCTAACTCTTGTCTATTTTACAGTATAAAAACACAAAATGGATAGACAACCCAATATTTTAAGAGACCTACCCGGAGACATGATTGATGAAATCTTGTCTAGAGTCGGTCAGAATTCCTCGGCACAACTATTTAAGGTGAGATCAGTTTGTAAGACATTCGAAGAATGTTCCAAGAATGCCTTGATTTATAAAAGGCTTTCGTTAAAATGATGGGGGATATCACATTGGGAAATTCATAAGTTACGATGTGTTTACTTTGATGCATATATTGCGGGGAACCCAAATGCTATTTTACGCAATGGGTTAAGAAATTATTTTGACTCAATATATCCGAATATAGGACTTCGTGATTTAGAAAAAGCGGCTAACATGCAACATAAAGAAGCATGTTATGCTTACGGGTTAGTAATGTTCGCTTCTCACCAAAGTGAGAACAAGAACATCGGGCTACAACTATTAAACAAAACGTTCCCACAAGTGACGGAGTCGGTAATTGGGGTAAGAAATGAGGTTTTTAGGTTATTACGAGACTGTTGGTCATTACGTAACCTTCATCCTTTTGACGACGTTACAACACATTGTCTTACTATCGGTCACAACAGTTATGTTCCACAAAACCAAGGATGGGAAGTGGTATTAGTAAAACCAGAATGCATGACTTGTTTCTGGACGTATGAATTACGTGTCTTTATTGCCTTTGCTGAACGTCTTATTTATTAACTAGAATTATCTTCGCAACTACTTTGTATCAAAGTTTTATGTGCTATATTTCATGCTATATGTAAAAAAAAAAGCGGTATTGTAAGTTTGCAAGTTATTGTATAAAGGTTTGAATATGATTTTTTTTTTTTTTTTTTGTGATTAGTTTTTCATATAGAATTGTACTAGTTGAAATGGTATGTTAGCTACTAAGTATGAACTTAACGGGTAGGTACTACCCGAATTAAAGAGTATAAAACGCTAATATGAAGAAAGAGCTTTTATAAATAAGTTCATATTACGCTACGAAATACTATTGACTACTCTTGATATTCTATATAATTAACTCGTTTCATTTGACTATTTTGAAGGAAATGGCACCGACTACTCGACACACCTTGAATATGAGCGAAGAGGAATTTTGTGCCTTTCTTGCTTCAAACATAGCCGCAGTACAGGCTGCGCTACATACCAACAATAACCTTGGATCTAGCAGTACAGGAAATCGTGTAGGATGCACCTACAAAGAAATCGCTGCCTGCAAACCTTTGGAATTTGATGGAACCGAAGGACCGATCGGATTGAAACGGTGGACCGAGAAGGTCAAATCGGTGTTTGCCATAAGTAAGTGTACTGAAGAGGACAAAGTGAAGTACGCTACGCATACCTTCACAGGTTCTGCGTTAACATAGTGGAATACCTATCTAGAGCAAGTGGGACAAGATGATGCTTACGCACTACCGTGGTCAGCATTCAAGCACTTGATGAACGAGAAGTACCGTCCCAGAACCGAGGTCAATAAGCTCAAGACAGAACTTAGAGGGTTACGAACCCAAGGATTTGATATTACCACGTATGAAAGACGATTCACAGAATTATGCCTATTGTGTCCGGGAGCGTTCGAAGATGAGGAAGAGAAGATCGACGCATTTGTGAAAGGATTACCGGAAAGAATCCAAGAATATATAAGTTCAAACGAGCCCGCCTCCATACAACAGGCATGTAGAATGGCTCACAAACTAGTGAACCAGATTAAAGAAAGAATTAAAGAACAGACTGCTGAAGAGGCCAATGTGAAGCAAATCAAAAGAAAGTGGGAGGAAAACGGTGATAAGAATCACCAATACAACAACAACAGCAATTACAACAATAATCGCAACAACTATCCCAACAATCGCAACATCAATCGCAACTACAACAAACGGCCCAACAACAACAACAACAACAACAGCAACTACAACAATCATCCCAATAACAATAATAATCGCAACAACAACAACAATCAGAAGCAGCTATGCCAAAGGTGTGAAAAGTATTACTCGGGGTTCTGCACCAAATTTTATAACAAGTGTAAAAGAAATGGTCATAGCGCGGCGAAGTGTGAGGTCTACGGACCAGGGGTTAATAGAACGATAGGAACAAATGGTGTCGGAACGAGTAATGGCGGAGCAAGTAGTGTCGGAGCAAGTTATGCCAATGTAGTTTGTGAAAAACCGGGCCAGATTATTAGAAATTGCCCGAACCAGGAGAACACGAATGGACAAGGCTGCGGAAGAGTTTTCAATATTAATGCGGCAGAGGCACAGGAAGACCTAGAGCTTATTACGGGTACATTTCTTATTGACAATAAATCTGCTTACGTTTTATTTGATTCGGGTGCGGATAGAAGCTATATGAGTAGAGATTTTTGTGCTAAATTAAGTTGTCCATTGACGCCTTTGGATAGTAAATTTTTACTCGAATTAGCAAATAGTAAATTAATTTCGGCAGATAATATATGTCAGAATCGAGAAATTAAACTGGTTAGCGAAATATTTAAGATTGACTTGATACCAGTAGAGTTAGGGAGTTTTGATGTGATAATCGGTATGGACTGGGTAAAATAAATGAAAGCAGAGATCGTTTGTTACAAAAATGCAATTCGCATTATACGAGAAAAAGGAAAACCCTTAATGGTGTACAGAGAAAAGGACAACACGAAGCTACATCTTATTAGTAATTTGAAGGCACAAAAACTGATAAGAAAAGGTTGCTATGCTGTTCTAGCACACGTAGAGAAAGTACAAACTGAAGAAAAGAGCATCAATGATGTTCCCATCGGAAAAGAATTTCCCGATGTATTTTCGAAAGAATTACCAGGATTACCCCCACATCGATCCGTTGAATTTCAAATAGATCTTGTACCAGGAGTTGCACCAATAGCTCGTGCTCCTTACAGACTCACACCCAGCGAGATGAAAGAACTGCAAAGCCAATTACAAGAACTTTTAGAGCGTGGTTTCATTCGACCAAGCACATCACTGTGGGGAGCTCCTGTTTTGTTTGTCAAGAAGAAAGATGGTACATTCAGGTTGTGTATCGACTACCGAGAGTTGAACAAACTTACCATCAAGAACCGCTACCCACTACCGAGAATCGACGACTTATTTGATCAACTACAAGGCTCGTCTGTTTATTCAAAGATTGACTTACGTTCCGGGTATCATCAAATGCAGGTGAAAGAAGATGATATTCCAAAGACTGCCTTCAAAACACGTTACGGTCATTACGAGTTTATGGTCATGCCGTTTGGTTTAACTAATGCACCAGCTGTGTTCATGGACCTTATGAATCGAGTGTGTGGACCATACCTTGACAAGTTTGTCATTGTTTTCATTGATGACATACTTATTTACTCAAAGAATGATCAAGAATACGGTGAACATTTGAGAAAGGTGTTAGAAGTATTGAGGAAGGAAGAATTGTACGCTAAGTTTTCAAAGTGTGCATTTTGGTTGGAAGAAGTTCAATTCCTCGGTCACATAGTGAACAAAGAAGGTATTAAGGTGGATCCGACAAAGATAGAAACTGTTGAAAAGTGGGAAACCCCGAAAACTTCGAAACACATACGCTAGTTTTTAGGACTAGCTGGTTACTACAGAAGGTTCATCCAAGACTTTTCCAGAATAGCAAAACCCTTGACTGCATTAACGCATAAAGGGAAGAAATTTAAATGGAAGGATGAACAAGAGAAAGCGTTTCAGTTATTGAAGAAAAAGCTAACTACGGCACCTATATTGTCATTGCCTGAAGGGAATGATGATTTTGTGATTTATAGTGACGCATCAAAGCAAGGTCTCGGTTGTGTATTAATGCAACGAACGAAGGTGATTGCTTATGCGTCTAGACAATTGAAGATTCACGAACAAAATTATACGACGCATGATTTGGAATTAGGCGCGGTTGTTTTTGCATTAAAGACTTGGAGGCACTACTTATATGGGGTCACAAGTATTATATATACCGACCACAAAAGTCTTCAACACATATTTAATCAGAAACAACTGAATATGAGGCAGCGTAGGTGGATTGAATTGTTGAATGATTACGACTTTGAGATTCGTTACCACCCGGGGAAGGCAAATGTGGTAGCCGACGCCTTGAGCAGGAAGGACAGAGAACCCATTCGAGTAAAATCTATGAATATAATGATTCACAATAACCTTACTACTCAAATAAAGGAGGCGCAACAAGGCGTTTTAAAAGAGGGAAATTTAAAGGATGAAATACCCAAAGGATCAGAGAAGCATCTTAATATTCGGGAAGACGGAACCCGGTATAGGGCTGAAAGGATTTGGGTACCAAAATTTGGAGATATGAGAGAAATGGTACTTAGAGAAGCTCATAAAACCAGATACTCAATATATCTTGGAAGGGGGAAGATGTACAAGGATCTTAAGAAATATTTTTGGTGGCCGGGTATGAAAGACGATGTTGCTAAATACGTAGGAGAATGTTTGACGTGTTCTAAGGTCAAAGCTGAGCATCAAAAACCATCAGGTCTACTTCAACAACCCAAAATCCCGGAATGGAAATGGGAAAATATTACCATGGATTTCATCACTAAATTGCCAAGGACTGCAAGTGGTTTTGATACTATTTGGGTAATAGTTGATCGTCTCACCAAATCAGCACACTTCCTGCCAATAAGAGAAGATTACAAGATGGAGAAGTTAGCACGACTGTATTTGAAGGAAGTCGTCTTCAGACATGGAATACCAATCTCTATTATCTCTGATAGGGATGGCAGATTTATTTCAAGATTCTGGCAGACATTACAGCAAGCATTAGGAACTCGTCTAGACATGAGTACTGCCTATCATCCACAAACTGATGGGCAGAGCGAAAGGACGATACAAACGCTTGAAGACATGCTACGAGCATGTGTTATTGATTTCGGAAACAGTTGGGATCGACATCTACCATTAGCAGAATTTTCCTACAACAACAGCTACCATTCAAGCATTGAGATGGCGCCGTTTGAAGCACTTTATGGTTGAAAGTGCAGGTCTTCGATTTTTTGGAGTGAAGTGGGGGATAGACAGATTACGGGTCCGGAGATAATACAAGAAACTACCGAGAAGATCATCCAAATTCAACAACGGTTGAAAACCGCCCAAAGTCGACAAAAGAGCTACGCCGACATTAAAAGAAAAGTCATAGAATTTGAAATTGGAGAGATGGTCATGCTTAAGGATGCACCTTGGAAAGGTGTTGTTCGATTTGGTAAACGAGGGAAATTAAATCCAAGGTATATTGGACCATTCAAGATTATTGATCGTGTCGGACCAGTAGCTTACCGACTTGAGTTACCTCAACAACTCGTGGCTGTACATAACACTTTCCACATCTCGAATTTGAAGAAATGTTTTGCTAAAGAAGATCTCACTATTCCGTTAGACGAAATCCAAATCAATGAAAAACTTCAATTCATCGAAGAACCCGTCGAAATAATTGATTGTGAGGTTAAAAGACTTAAACAAAACAAGATACCAATTGTTAAGGTTCGATGGAATGCTCGTAGAGGACCTGAGTTCACCTGATAACGATAAAATCAGATGAAGAAGAAATACCCGCACTTATTTCTAGAAGATACGTCAACACCTCCAACTTCTTAAAATTTTGGGACGAAATATATTTAACGGGTAGGTACTGTAGTGACCCGAACTTTTCCATTTTTATATATATATTAAATGAAATTGTTATTTACATGATTAAGTGTTTCCAACATATTAAGCAATCAAACTTGTTAAGACTTGATTAATTGAAATAGGTTTCATATAGACAATTGACCACCCAAGTTGACCGGTGATTCACGAACGTTAAAACTTGTAAAAACTATATGATGACATATATATTGTTATATATATATAGTTAACATGATATTATGATAAGTAAACATATTATTAAGTATATTAATAATGAACTACATATGTAAAAACAAGACTACTAAATTAATGATTTTGAAACGAGACATATATGTAACGATTATCGTTGTAACGACATTTAATGTATATATATATCATATTAAGAGATATTCGTACATCATAATATCATGATAATATAATAATTTAAAATCTCATTTGATATTATAAACATTGGGTTAACAACATTTAACAAGATCGTTAACCTAAACGTTTCAAAACAACACTTACATGTAACGACTAACGATGACTTAACGACTCAGTTAAAATGTATATACATGTAGTGTTTTAATATGTATTCATACACTTTTGAAAGACTTCAAGACACTTATCAAAATACTTCTACTTAACAAAAATTCTTACAATTACATCCTCGTTCAGTTTCATCAACAATTCTACTCGTATGCACCCGTATTCGTACTCGTACAATACACAGCTTTTAGATGTATGTACTATTGGTATATACACTCCAATGATCCGCTCTTATCAGCCCATGTGAGTCACCTAACACATGTGAGAACCATCATTTGGCAACTAGCATGAAATATCTCATAAAATTACAAAAATATGACTAATCATTCATGACTTATTTTACATGAAAACAAAATTACATATCCTTTATATCTAATCCATACACCAACGACCAAAAACACCTAAAAATACTTTCATTATTCAATTTTCTTCATCTAATTGATCTCTCTCAAGTTCTATCTTCAAGATCTAAGTGTTCTTCATAAATTCTACAAGTTCTAGTTTCATAAAATCAAGAATACTTCCAAGTTTGCTAGCTTACTTCCAATCTTGTAGAGTGATCATCCAACCTCAAGAAATCTTTCTTATTTACAGTAAGATATCTTTCTAATACAAGGTAATACTCATATTCAAACTTTGATTCAATTTCTATAACTATAACAATCTTATTTCGAGTGAAAATCTTACTTGAACTGTTTTCGTGTCATGATTCTGCTTCAAGAACTTTCAAGCCATCCAAGGATCGTTTGAAGCTAGATCCATTTTTCTCATTTTCAATAGCTTTATCCAGAAAACTTGAGGTAGTAATGATGTTCATAACATCATTCGATTCATACATATAAAGTTATCTTATTCGAAGGTTTAAACTTGTAATCACTAGAACATAGTTTAGTTAATTCTAAACTTGTTCGCAAACAAAAGTTAATCCTTCTAACTTGACTTTTAAAATCAACTAAACACATGTTCTATATCTATATGATATGCTAACTTAATGATTTAAAACCTGGAAACACGAAAAACACCGTAAAACCGGATTTACGCCGTCGTAGTAACACCGCGGGCTGTTTTGGGTTAGTTAATTAAAAACTATGATAAACTTTGATTTAAAAGTTGTTCTTCTGGGAAAATGATTTTTCTTATGAACATGAAACTATATCCAAAAATCATGGTTAAACTCAAAGTGGAAGTATGTTTTCTAAAATGGTCATCTAGACGTCGTTCTTTCGACTTAAATGATTACCTTTATAAAAACGACTTGTAACTTATATTTACGACTAAAAACCTATACTTTTTCTGTTTAGATTCATAAAATAGAGTTCAATATGAAACCATAGCAATTTGATTCACTCAAACGGATTTAAAATGAAGAAGTTATGGGTAAAACAAGATTGGATAATTTTTCTTGTTGTAGCAACGTGAAAATTGGTAACAAATCTATATTAATAATATCGTAGCTAACTTATATTGTATTATACATGTATTCTAATATATTATGTAATCTTGGGATACCATAGACACGTATGCAAATGTTTTAACATATCATATCGACCCATGTGTATATATTATTTGGAACAACCATAGACACTCTATATGCAGTAATGTGGGAGTTAGCTATACATGGTTGAGGTTGATTCCAAAAATATATATACTTTGAGTTGTGATCTAGCCTGAGACGTGTATACACTGGGTCGTGGATTGATTCAAGATAATATATATCAATTTTTTTCTGTACATCTAACATTGGACAACTAGTTGTAGGTTACTAACGAGGACAGCTGACTTAATAAACTTAAAACATCAAAATGTATTAAAAGTGTTGTAAATATATTTTGAATATACTTTGATATATTGGTACATATTTGTTATAGGTTCGTGAATCGACCAGTGGCCAAGTCTTACTTCCCGACGAAGTAAAAATCTGTGAAAGTGAGTTATAGTCCCACTTTTAAAATCTAATATTTTTGGGATGAGAATACATGCAGGTTTTATAAATGATTTACAAAATAGACACAAGTACGTGAAACTACATTCTATGGTTGAATTATCGAAATCGAATATGCCCCTTTTTATTAAGTCTGGTAATCTAAGAATTAGGGAACAGACACCCTAATTGACGCGAATCCTAAAGATAGATCTATTGGGCCTAACAAACCCCATCCAAAGTACCGGATGCTTTAGTACTTCAAAATTTATATCATATCCGAAGGGTGTCCCGGAATGATGGGGATATTCTTATATATGCATATTGTTAATGTCGGTTACCAGGTGTTCACCATATGAATGATTTTTATCTCTATGTATGGGATGTATGTTGAAATATGAAATCTTGTGGTCTATTGTTACGATTTTATATATATAGGTTAAACCTATAACTCACCAACATTTTTGTTGACGTTTAAAGCATGTTTATTTTCAGGTGAATATTAAGAGCTTTCCGCTGTTGCATACTAAAATAAGGACAAGATTTGGAGTCCATGTTTATATGATATTATGTAAAAACTGCATTCAAGAAACATATGTCGATGTAATATATTTTTATTGTAGACCATTATGTAATGGTCGTGTGTAAACAGTATATTTTAGATTATCATTATTTGATAATCTACGTAATGCTTTTGAAACCTTTATTGATAAAATAAAGGTTATGGTTGTTTTTAAAAATGAATGTAGTCTTTGAAAAACGTCTCATATAGAGGTCAAAACCTCGCACAGAGATCAATTAATATGGAACGTTTATAATCAATATGAACGGCACATTTCTGAATAATTCGTGGACTGATTCACAAGTTCCCGAAGAGGAACCGGAAGAAGAGTCGGAACCGGAAGAAGAATCGGAACCAGAAGAAGAAATAGAACCAGTGGGGGAAATAATAAAACGGTTAAGTAGAAGAAAATCCTCAACCAACCGACCAAAGTTAATTATGGTCAATGGTGTTTCCGCCAAGGAAGCAAAGTATTGGGAGGATTACCAATTCTCCGATGAATCGGATCCCGAAAAGGATTCCGATGATGTTATAGAAATAACCCAACACAATTTAATAAGGCAAAAGAGAACAATAAGGGAAAGGGCATAAAAATATAGAAATTTGATTCCAAACCCGATGAACTTTATATGTATCGTCAACACCCGTATTTCTTAAGTTGTGACAATAACCCGGGAACCTCTAAACCACCAAGTTTTTCTAAACCAATGTGGAAAATGACGTCTCGTATTAGGGGAACATCATATATCCCTAGAAACTTGGCAAAACGAACCAAAACCTAAGAAGAAGAAACGAGCGAGTCGGAATAAGATAGTTGTATTCGTGTGGTGTAATATATGTAATATAGTGTGCTTATGCTTTATGATATATGTAAAAATTGCTTGTATTAATAAGTATTTTTTTTATGAATCTAACTCTCGTCTGTTTTACAGTATAAAAACACAAAATGGATAGACAACCCAATATTTTAAGAGACCTACCCGGAGACATGATTGATGAAATCTTGTCTAGAGTCGGTCAGAATTCCTCGGCACAACTATTTAAGGCGAGATCAGTTTGTAAGACATTCGAAGAATGTTCCAAGAATGCCTTGATTTATAAAAGGCTTTCATTCGAAAGATGGGGGATATCACATTGGGAAATTCATAAGTTACGATGTGTTTACTTTGACGCATATATTGCGGGGAACCCAAATGCTATTTTACGCAACGGGTTAAGAAATTATTTTGACTCAATATATCCGAATATAGGACTTCGTGATTTAGAAAAAGCGGCTAACATGCAACATAAAGAAGCATGTTATGCTTACGGGTTAGTAATGTTCGCTTCTCACCAAAGTGAGAACAAGAACATCGGGCTACAACTATTAAACAAAACGTTCCCACAAGTGACGGAGTCGGTAATTGGGGTAAGAAATGAGGTTTTTAGGTTATTACGAGACTGTTGGTCATTACGTAACCTTCATCCTTTTGACGACGTTACAACACATTGTCTTACTATCGGTCACAACGGTTATGTTCCACAAAACCAAGGATGGGAAGTGGTATTAGTAAAACCAGAATGCATGACTTGTTTCTGGACGTATGAATTACGTGTCTTTATTGCCTTTGCTGAACGCCTTATTTATTAACTAGAATTATCTTCGCAACTACTTTGTATCAAAGTTTTATGTGCTATATTTCATGCTATATGTAAAAAAAAAAGCGGTATTGTAAGTTTGCAAGTTATTGTATAAAGGTTTGAATATGATATATATTTTTTTTTTTGTGATTAGTTTTTCATATAGAATTGTAGTAGTTGAAATGGTATGTTAGCTACTAAGTATGAACTTAACGGGTAGGTACTACCCGAATTAAAGAGTATAAAACGCTAATATGAAGAAAGAGCTTTTATAAATAAGTTCATATTACGCTACGAAATACTATTGACTACTCTTGATATTCTATATAATTAACTCGTTTCATTTGACTATTTTGAAGGAAATGGCACCGACTACTCGACACACCTTGAATATGAGCGAAGAGGAATTTCGTGCCTTTCTTGCTTCAAACATAGCCGCAGTACAGGCTGCGCTACATACCAACAATAACCTTGGATCTAGCAGTACAGGAAATCGTGTAGGATGCACCTACAAAGAATTCACTGTCTGCAAACCTTTGGAATTTGATGGAACCGAAGGACCGATCAGATTGAAACGGTGGACCGAGAAGGTCGAATCGGTGTTTGCCATAAGTAAGTGTACTGAAGAGGACAAAGTGAAGTACGCTATGCATACCTTCACAGGTTCTGCATTAACATGGTGGAATACATATCTAGAGCAAGTGGGACAAGATGATGCTTACGCACTACCGTGGTCAGCATTCAAGCACTTGATGAACGAGAAGTACCATCCCAGAATCGAGGTCAATAAGCTCAAGACAGGATTTAGAGGGTTACGAACCCAAGGATTTGATATTACCACGTACTAAAGACGATTCACAGAATTATGCCTATTGTGTCCGGGAGCGTTCGAAGATGAGGAAGAGAAGATCGACGCGTTTGTGAAAGGATTACCGGAAAGAATCCAAGAAGATATAAGTTCACACGAGCCCGCCTCCATACAACAGGCATGTAGAATGGCTCACAAACTAATGAACCAGATTGAAGAAAGAATTAAAAACCAGACTGCTGAAGAGGCCAATGTGAAGCAAGTCAAAAGAAAGTGGGAGGAAAACGGTGATAAGAATCACTAATACAACAACAACAGCAATTACAACAATAATCGCAACAAACTATCCCAACAATCGCAACATCAATCGCAACTACAACAAACGGCCCAACAACAACAACGACAACAACAACAACAACAGTAACTACAACAACCATCCCAACAATAATAATAACTGCAACAACAACAACAATCAGAAGCAGCTATGCCAAAGGTGTGAAAAGTATCACTCGGGGTTCTGCACCAAATTTTGCAACAAGTGTAAAAGAAATGGTCATAGCGTGGAGAAGTGTGAGGTCTACGGACTAGGGGTTAACAGAACGAAAGGAACAAATGGTGTCGGAACGAGTAATGGCGGAGCAAGTAGTGTCGGAGCAAGTTATACCAATGTAGTTTGTTATAAATGTGGAAAACCGGGCCACATTATTAGAAATTGCCCGAACCAGGAGAACACGAATGGACAAGGCCGTGGAAGAGTTTTCAATATTAATGCGGCAGAGGCACAGGAAGACCCGGAGCTTGTTACGGGTACGTTTCTTATTGACAATAAATCTGCTTACGTTTTATTTGATTCGGGTGCGGATAGAAGCTACATGAGTAGAGATTTTTGTGCTAAATTAAGTTGTCCATTGACGCCGTTGGATAGTAAATTTTTACTCGAATTAGCAAACGGTAAATTAATTTCAGCAGATTATATATGCCGGAATCGAGAAATTAAACTGGGTAGCAAAATATTTAAGATTGATTTGATACCAGTAGAGTTAGGGAGTTTTGATGTAATAGTTGGCATGGACTGGCTGAAGAAGGTGAAAGCAGAGATCGTATGTTATAAAAATGCAATTCGCATTGTACGAGAAGAAGGAGAACCCTTAATGGTGTACGGAGAAAAGGGCAACACGAAGCTACATCTTATTAGTAATTTGAAGGCACAAAAACTAATAAGAAAAGGTTGCTATGCTGTTATAGCACATGTCGAGAAAGTACAAACTGAAGAAAAGAGCATCAATGATGTTTTTGTCGCAAAAGAATTTCCCGAAGTATTTCTGAAAGAATTACCGGGACTACCTCCACATCGATCTGTTGAATTTCAAATAGATCTTGTACCAGGAGCTGCACCAATAGCTCATGCTCCTTACAGACTCGCACCCAGCGAGATGAAAGAACTGCAAAGCCAACTGCAAGAACTATTAGAACGTGGTTTCATTCGACCAAGCACATCACAATGGGGAGCTCCTGTTTTGTTTGTCAAGAAGAAAGATGGTACATTTAGGTTGTGTATTGACTACAGAGAGTTGAACAAACTTACCATCAAAAACCGTTATCCACTGCTGAGAATTGACGACTTATTTGATCAACTACAAGGCTCGTCAGTTTATTCGAAGATCGATTTACGTTCTGGATATCATCCAATGCGAGTAAAGGAGGATGATATTCCAAAAACTGCTTTTAGGATGCGTTATGGTCATTACGAGTTTATGGTTATGCCGTTTGGATTGACTAACGCACCAGCTGTGTTCATGGACCTTATGAACCGAGTGTGTGGACCATATCTTGACAAGTTTGTCATTGTTTTCATCGATGACATACTTATTTACTCAAAGAATGATCAAGAGCACGAAGAACATTTGAGAAAAGTGCTAGAAGTATTGAGGAAAGAAAAACTGTACGCTAAGTTTTCAAAGTGTGCATTTTGGTTGGAAGAAGTTCAATTCCTCGGTCACATAGTGAACAAAGAAGGTATCCAGGTGGACCCGGCAAAGATCGAAACAGTTGAAAAGTGGGAAACCCCAAAAACTCCGAAGCATATACGTCAATTTTTAGGATTGGCTGGTTACTACAGAAGATTCATCCAAGATTTCTCCAAAATAGCAAAACCCTTGACTGCATTAACGCATAAAGGGAAGAAATTTGAATGGAAGGATGAACAAGAGAAGGCGTTTCAGTTATTGAAGAAAAAGCTAACTACGGCACCTATATTGTCATTTCCTGAAGGGAATGATGATTTTGTGATATATTGTGACGCCTCAAAGCAAAGTCTCGGTTGTGTATTAATGCAACGAACGAAGGTAATTGCTTATGCGTCTAGACAATTGAAGATTCATGAGCAAAATTATACTACGCATGATTTGGAATTAGGCGCGGTTGTTTTTGCATTAAAGACTTGGAGGCACTACTTATAAGGGGTCAAAAGTATTATATATACCGACCACAAAAGTCTTCAACACATATTTAATCAGAAACAACTGAACATGAGGCAGCGTAGGTGGATTGAATTTTTGAATGATTACGACTTTGAGATTCGTTACCACCCGGGGAAGGCAAATGTGGTAGCCGATGCCTTGAGTAGAAAGGACAGAGAACCCATTCGAGTAAAATCTATGAATATAATGATTCACAATAACCTTACTACTCAAATAAAGGAGACGCAACAAGGAGTTTTAAAAGAGGGAAATTTAAAGAATGAAATACCCAAAGGATCGGAGAAGCATCTTAATATTCGGGAAGATGGAACCAGGTATAGGGCTGAAAGGATTTGGGTACCAAAATTTGGAGATATGAGAGAAATGGTACTTAGAGAAGCTCATAAAACCAGATACTCAATACATCCTGGAACGGGGAAGATGTACAAGGATCTCAAGAAACATTTTTGGTGGCCAGGTATGAAAGCCGATGTTGCTAAATACGTAGGGGAATGTTTGACGTGTTTTAAGGTCAAAGCGGAGCATCAGAAACCATCATGTCTACTTCAACAACCCGAAATCCCGGAATGGAAATGGAAAAACATTACCATGGATTTCATCACTAAATTGCCAAGGACTGCAAGTGGTTTTGATACTATTTGGGTAATAGTTGATCGTCTCACCAAATCAGCACACTTCCTGCCAATAAGAGAAGACGACAAGATGGAGAAGTTAGCACGACTGTATTTGAAGGAAGTCGTCTCCAGACATGGAATACCAATCTCTATTATCTCTGATAGGGATGGCAGATTTATTTCAAGATTCTGGCAGACATTACAGCAAGCATTAGGAACTCGTCTAGACATGAGTACCACCTATCATCCACAAACTGATGGGCAGAGTGAAAGGACGATACAAACGCTTGAAGACATGCTACAAGCATGTGTTATTGATTTCGGAAACAGTTGGGATCGACATCTACCATTAGCAGAATTTTCCTACAACAATAGCTACCATTCAAGCATTGAGATGGCTCCGTTTGAAGCACTTTATGGTAGAAAGTGCAGGTCTCTGATTTGTTGGAGTGAAGTGGGGGATAGACAGATTACGGGTCCGGAAATAATACAAGAAACTACTGAGAAGATCATCCAAATTCAACAACGGTTGAAAACCGCCCAAAGTCGACAAAAGAGCTACTCCGACATTAAAAGAAAAGATATAGAATTTGAAATTGGAGAGATGGTCATGCTTAAGGTTGCACCTTGGAAAGGTGTTGTTCGATTTGGTAAACGAGGGAAATTAAATCCAAGGTATATTGGACCATTCAAGATTATTGATCGTGTCGGACCAGTAGCTTACCGACTTGAGTTACCTCAACAACTCGCGGCTATACATAACACTTTCCACGTCTCGAATTTGAAGAAATGTTTTGCTAAAGAAGATCTCACTATTCCGTAGTACGGAATCCAAATCAATGAAAAACTTCAATTCATTGAAGAACCCGTTGAAATAATGGATCGTGAGATTAAGAGACATAAACAAAACAAGATACCGATTGTTAAGGTTCGATGGAATGCTCGTAGAGGACCCGAATTCACCTGGGAACGAGAAGATCAGATGAAGAAGAAGTACCCGCACTTATTTCCAGAAGATGAGCCAACACCTCCAATCGCTTAAAATTTTGGGACGAAATTTATTTAACGGGTAGGTACTGTAGTGACCCGAACTTTTCCGAACCTTTCTATGATTATATGTTTAATGAAAACTATATTTACATGATTAAATGTTTCCAACATGTTAAGCAATCAAACTTGTTAAGACTTGGTTAATTGAAACAGAAATTTTGTAAACGTCTGATTACCCAGTTTGACCAATGATTCACGAACACTATAAGTTGTATATGACATGATGATACATAAATGAATAAATATATATGTTTAACATGATATAATGATCATCAAGTATCTCATTAAAAATAGTAACAATAAGTTATATACTTAAAAATGAGACTATTGACGTATGAAACTAGAAACGATACATATAACGATTATCGTTATAATCACGTCTTACTAATTATATATGAAGCATATTAATACATTGTTATATTATATATAACATGATAATATGATAATTAAATATATCATTAAGTTTTTATTGTTAATCCTTCTAACTAGACTTTTAAAATCAACTAAACACATGTTCTATATCTATATGATATGCTAACTTAAAGATTTAAAACCCGGAAACACGATAAACACCATAAAACTAGATATACGCCGTCGTAGTAAAACCGGGGGCTGTTTTGGTTGGGATAATTAAAAGCTAAGAAGAACTTTGATTTAAAAGCTATACTTCTGGAAAAATGATTTTTCTTATGAACATGAAACTATATCCAAAAATCATGGTTAAACTCAAAGTGAAAGTTTGTTTTTCAAAATGGTCATCAAGATGTCGTTCTTTCGACGGAAATGACTACCTCTTTCAAAAATGACTTGTACTTGTATTTTTGACTATAAACTTATACTTTTTCTGTTTAGATTCATAAAGTTAAGTTCAATACGAAACCGTGGCCACTGGAATCACTCAAAACGGATTAGAAACGAAAAAATGGCGAGTAAAACAAGATTGACAAAAACTACTCATTTTACCTACTTGAAAGTTAGTAATAAATCTATTCCAACCATAACCTAATCAACTTATATTGTATATTATATAATCTTGAGATACCATAGACACGTATACAATGTTTCGACCTATCATGTCGACCCATCTATATATATATTGCGGAACAACCATAGACACTCTATATGTGAATGTTGGAGTTAGCTATACAGGGTTGAGGTTGATTCCAAAATATATATATAGTTTGAGTTGTGATCAATACTGAGATACGTATACACTGGGTCGTGGATTGATTTAAGATAATATTTATCGATTTATTTTTGTACATCTAACTGTGGACAACTAGTTGTAGGTTACTAACGAGGACAGCTGACTTAATAAACTTAAAACATCAAAATGTATTAAAAGTGTTGTAAATATATTTTGAACATACTTTGATATATATGTATATATTGTTATAGGTTCGTGAATCAACCAGTGGCCAAGTCTTACTTCCCGACGAAGTAAAAATCTGTGAAAGTGAGTTATAGTCCCACTTTTAAAATCTAATATTTTTGGGATGAGAATACATGCAGGTTTTATAAATGATTTACAAAATAGACACAAGTACGTGAAACTACATTCTATGGTTGAATTATCGAAATCGAATATGCCCCTTTTTATTAAGTCTGGGCCTAACATGTAGTGACCTGAACTTTTCCATGTTTATTTATATTAATTGAGATTTATATTTACATGATTAAATGTTTCCAACATGTTAAGCAATCAAAATTGTTAAGACTTGATTAATTGAAATATGTTTCATATAGACAATTGACCACCCAAGTTGACCGGTGATTCACGAACGTTAAAACTTGTAAAAACTATATGATGACATATATATGGATATATATATAGTTAACATGATACTATGATAAGTAAACATATCATTAAGTATATTAACAATGAACTACATATGTAAAAACAAGACTACTAACTTAATGATTTTTAAACGAGACATATATGTAACGATTATCGTTGTAAAGACATTTAATGTATATATATCATATTAAGAGATATTCATACATGATAATATCATGATAATATAATAATTTAAAATCTCATTTGATATTATAAACATTGGGTTAACAACATTTAACAAGATCGTTAACCTAAAGGTTTCAAAACAACACTTACATGTAACGACTAACGATGACTTAACGACTCAGTTAAAATGTATATACATGTAGTGTTTTAATATGTATTTATACACTTTTGAAAGACTTCAATACACTTATCAAAATACTTCTACTTAACAAAAATTCTTACAATTACATCCTCGTTCAGTTTCATCAACAATTCTACTCGTATGCACCTGTATTCGTACTCGTACAATACACAGCTTTTAGATGTATGTACTATTGGTATAAACAATCCAATGATCAGCTTTTAGCAGCCCATGTGAGTCACCTAACACATGTGAGAACCATCATTTTTCAACTAGCATGAAATATCTAATAAAATTACAAAAATATGAGTAATCATTCATGACTTATTTCCATGAAAACAAAATTACATATCCTTTATATCTAATCCATACACCAACGACCAAAAACACCAACAAACACTTTCATTCTTCAATTTTCTTCATCTAATTGATCTCTCTCAAGTTCTATCTTCAAGTTCTAAGTGTTCTTCATATATTCTACAAGTTCTAGTTACATAAAATCAAGAATACTTTCAAGTTTGCTAGCTCACTTCCAATCTTGTAAGGTGATCATCCAACCTCAAGAAATCTTTGTTTCTTACATTAGGTTATCATTCTAATACAAGGTAATAATCATATTCAAACTTTGGTTCAATTTCTATAACTATAACAATCTTATTTCAAGTGATGATCTTACTTGAACTTGTTTTCGTGTCATGATTCTGCTTCAAGAACTTCGAGCCATCCAAGGATCCGTTGAAGCTAGATCCATTTTTCTTTTTTCTAGTAGGTTTATCCAAGGAACTTAAGGTAGTAATGATGTTCATAACATCATTCGATTCATACATATAAAGCTATCTTATTCGAAGGTTTAAACTTGTAATCACTAGAACATAGTTTAGTTAATTCTAAACTTGTTCGCAAACAAAAGTTAATCCTTCTAACTTGACTTTTAAAATCAACTAATCACATGTTATATATCTATATGATATGCTAACTTAATGATTTAAAACCTGGAAACACGAAAAACACCGTAAACCCGGATTTACGCCGTCGTAGTAACACCGCGGGCTGTTTTGGGTTAGTTAATTAAAAACTATGATAAACTTTGATTTAAAAGTTGTTATTCTGAGAAAATGATTTTTATTATGAACATGAAACTATACCCAAAAATTATGGTTAAACTCAAAGTGGAAGTATGTTTTCTAAAATGGTCATCTAGACGTCGTTCTTTCGACTGAAATGATTACCTTTACAAAAACGACTTGTAACTTATTTTTCCGACTATAAACCTATAATTTTTATGTTTAGATTCATAAAATAGAGTTCAATATGAAACCATAGCAATTTGATTCACTCAAAACGGATTTAAAATGAAGAAGTTATGGATAAAACAAGATTGGATAATTTTTCTCATTTCAGCTACGTGAAAATTGGTAACAAATCTATTCCAACCATAACTTAATCAACTTGTATTGTATATTATGTAATCTTGAGAAACCATAGACACGTATACAATGTTTTGACCTATCATGTCGACACATCTATATATATTTCGGAACAACCATAGACACTCTATATGTGAATGTTGGAGTTAGCTATACAGGGTTGAGGTTGATTCCAAAATATATATAGTTTGAGTTGTGATCAATACTGAGATACGTATACACTGGGTCGTGGATTGATTCAAGATAATATTTATCGATTTATTTCTGTACATCTAACTGTGGACAACTAGTTGTAGGTTACTAACGAGGACAGCTGAATTAATAAACTTAAAACATCAAAATATATTAAAAGTGTTATAAATATATTTTGAACATACTTTGATATATATGTATATATTGTTATAGGTTCGTGAATCAACCAGTTGCCAAGTCTTACTTCCCGATGAAGTAAAAATCTGTGAAAGTGAGTTATAGTCCTACTTTTAAAATCTAATATTTTTGGGATGAGAATACATGCAGGTTTTATAAATGATTTACAAAATAGACACAAGTACGTGAAACTACATTCTATGGTTGAATTATTGAAATCGAATATGCCCCTTTTTATTAAGTCTGGTAATCTAAGAATTAGGGAACAGACACCCTAATTGATGCGAATCCTAAAGATAGATCTATTGGGCCTAACAAACCCCATCCAAAGTACCGGATGCTTTAGTACTTCGAAATTTATATCATATCCGAAGGGTGTCCCGGAATGATGGGGATATTCTTATATATGCATCTTGTTAATGTCGGTTACCAGGTGTTCACCATATGAATGATTTTTATCTCTATGTATGGGATGTGTATTGAAATATGAAATCTTGTGGTCTATTATTATGATTTGATATATATAGGTTAAACCTATAACTCACCAACATTTTTGTTGATGTTTTAAGCATGTTTATTCTCAGGTGATTATTAAGAGCTTCCGCTATCGCATACTTAAATAAGGACGAGATTTGGAGTCCATGCTTGTATGATATTGTGTAAAAACTGCATTCAAGAAACTTATTTTGTTGTAACATATTTGTATTGTAAACCATTATGTAATGGTCGTGTGTAAACAGGATATTTTAGATTATCATTATTTGATAATCTACGTAAAGCTTTTTAAACCTTTATTGATGAAATAAAGGTTATGGTTTGTTTTAAAAATGAATGCAGTCTTTGAAAAACGTCTCATATAGAGGTCAAAACCTCGCAACGAAATCAATTAATATGGAACGTTTTTAATCAATAAGAACGGGACATTTCAGTTGGTATCCGAGCGTTGGTCTTAGAGAACCAGAATTTTGCATTAGTGCGTCTTATCGAGTTTGTTAGGATGCATTAGTGAGTCTGGACTTCGACCGTGTTTACTTGAAAAATGTTTGCTTAACAAATTTTGTTGGAAACTATATATTTTTAACATGTGAATATTATGTGATATATTAATCTCTTAACGCGTTTGATATTATGTGATAGATGTCTACCTCTAGAACAAGTCCCATTGACTCACCTAATAATAATGAAGAGTCAAATGTAAATTGGAATGATTCGTGGACTGATTCACAAGTTCCCGAAGAAGAACCGGAAAAAGAGTCGGAACCGGAAGAAGAATCGGAACCGGAAGAAGAATCAGAACCGGATGAAGAAATAGAACCGGTGGGGAAATAATAAAATGGTTAAGTAAAAGAAAATCCTCAACCAACCGACCAAGGTTAATTATGGTCAATGGTGTTTCCGCCAAGGAAGC
Source organism: Rutidosis leptorrhynchoides (assembly GCF_046630445.1). Lineage (NCBI taxonomy): Eukaryota > Viridiplantae > Streptophyta > Magnoliopsida > Asterales > Asteraceae > Rutidosis > Rutidosis leptorrhynchoides. Next base: position 168,705,935 of record NC_092343.1, read on the forward strand.
AAAATATTGGGAGGATTACCAATTCTCCGATGAATCGAATTCCGACGAGAATTCCGATGATGTTATAGAAATTACCCCAACTGAATTTAAAAATTCAAAAGAAAATAATAAGGGAAAGGGCATAAAAATAGAGAAATCTAATTCCAACCCCGATGAACTTTATATGTATCGTCAACCCCCGAAGTCCTTAAGTTGTAACAATAACCCGGGAACCTCTAAACCACCAGGTTTTTCTAAACCAATGTGGAAAACGAAGGCTCGTATTAGGGGAACATCATATATCCCTAGAAACTTGACAAAACGAACCAAAACCGAAGAAGAAGAAACAAGCGAGTCGGAATAAGATAGTTGTATTCGTGTGGTGTAATATATGTAATATAGTGTGCTTATGCTTTATGATATATGTAAAAATTACTTGTATTAATAAGTATTTTTTTTTATGAATCTAACTCTTGTCTATTTTACAGTATAAAAACACAAAATGGATAGACAACCCAATATTTTAAGAGACCTACCCGGAGACATGATTGATGAAATCTTGTCTAGAGTCGGTCAAAATTCTTTGGCACAACTATTTAAGGCGAGATCAGTTTGTAAGACATTCGAAGAACGTTCTAAGAATGCCTTGGTTTATAAAAGGCTTTCGTTCGAAAGATGGGGATATCACATTGGGAAATCCATAAGTTACGATGTGTTTACTTTGACGCATATATTGCGGGGAACCTAAATGCTATTTTACGCAATGGGTTAAGAAATTATTTTGACTCAATATATCCGAATATTGGACTTCGTGATTTAGAAAAAGCGGCTAACATGCAACATAAAGAAGCATGTTATGCTTACGGATTAGTAATGTTTGCTTCTCACCAAAGTGAGAACAAGAACATCGGGCTACAACTATTAAACAAAACGTTCCCACAAGTGACGGAGTCGGTAATTGGGGTAAGAAATGAGGTTTTTAGATTGTTACGGGACTATTGGACATTACGTAACCCTCGTCCCTTTGACGACGTTACAACACGCTGTCTTATCAACGGCCATAACGGTTATGTTCCACAAGACCAAGGATGGGAAGTAATCCTAGTAAAACCAGAATGCATGACTTGTTTCTGGACGTATGAATTACGTGTCTTTATTGCCTTTGCTGAACGACTTGTGTACTAGCTAGAATTATCTTCACAACCATCTTGTATCAAATTTATTGTGTGCTATATTTCATGCTATATGTAAAATAAGTGGTATTGTAAGTTTGTAAAATATTGTGTAAAAGTTTGAACGCGAAATATTATTATAATCAGTTTTTCATATAGAATTGTAGTAGTTGAATTGTATATTAGCTACTAAGTATGAACTTAACGGGTAGGTACTACCCGAATTTAAACTTATAAAACGCTAATATGAAGAAAAAGCTTTTATAAATGAGTTCATATTATGCTACGAAATACTATTAACTACTATTAATATTCTGTATGATTAACTTGTTCCATTTGACTATTTTGAAGGAAATGGCACCGACTACTCGACACACCGTGAATATGAATGAAGAGGAATTCCGTACTTTTCTAGCTTCAAACATAGCCGCAGTACAGGCTGCGCTACATACCAACAATAACTTTGGATCTAGCAGTACAGGAAATCGTGTAGGATGCACCTACAAAGAATTCACTGCCTGCAAACCTTTGGAATTTGATGGAACCGAAGGACCGATCAGATTGAAACGGTGGACCGAGAAGATCGAATCGGTGTTTGCCATAAGTAAGTGTACTGAAGAGGATAAAGTGAAGTACGCTACGCATAACTTCACAGGTTCTGCGTTAACATGGTGGAATACTTATCTAGAGCAAGTGGGACAAGACGATGCGTACGCACTACCGTGGTCAGTATTCAAGCACTTGATGAACGAGAAGTACCGTCCCAGAACCGAGGTCAATAAGCTCAAGACAGAACTTAGAGGGTTACGAACCCAAGGATTTGATATTACCACGTACGAAAGATGATTCACAAAATTGTGCCTATTGTGTCCGGGAGCATTCGAAGATGAGGAAGAGAAGATCGACGCGTTTGTGAAAGGATTACCGGAAAGAATCCAAGAAGATATAAGTTCACACGAGCCCGCCTCCATACAACAGGCATGTAGAATGGCTCACAAACTAGTGAACCAGATTGAAGAAAGAATTAAAGAACAGACTGCTGAAGAGGCCAATGTGAAGCAAGTCAAAAGAAAGTGGGAGGAAAACGGTTATAAGAATCACCAATACAACAACAACAGCAATTACAACAATAATCGCAACAATTATCCCAACAATCGCAACATCAATCGCAACTACAACAAACGGCCCAACAACAACAACAACAACAACAACAACAACAACAACTACAACAATCATCCCAACAATAATAATAACCGCAACAACAACAACAATCAGAAGCAGCTATGCCAAAGGTGTGAAAAGTATCACTCGGGGTTCTGCACCAAATTTTGCAACAAGTGTAAAAGAAATGGTCATAGCGCGGCGAAGTGTGAGGTCTACGGACCAGGGGTTAATAGAACGAAAGGAACAAATGGTGTCGGAACTAGTAATGGCGGAGCAAGTAGTGTCGGAGCAAGTTATGCCAATGTAGTTTGTTATAAATGTGGAAAACTGGGCCACATTATTAGAAATTGCCCGAACCAGGAGAACACGAATGGACAAGGCCGCAGAAGAGTTTTCAATATTAATGCGGCAGAGGCACAGGAAGTCCCGGAGCTTGTTACGGGTACGTTTCTTATTGACAATAAATCTGCTTACGTTTTATTTGATTCGGGTGCGGATAGAAGCTATATGAGTAGAGATTTTTGTGCTAAATTAAGTTGTCCATTGACGCCTTTGGATAGTAAATTTTTACTCGAATTAGCAAATGGTAAATTAATTTCAGCAGATAATATATGTCGGAATCGAGAAATTAAACTGGTTAGTGAAACATTTAAGATTGATTTGATACCAGTAGAGTTAGGGAGTTTTGATGTGATAATCGGTATGGACTGGTTGAAAGAAGTGAAAGCAGAGATCGTTTGTTACAAAAATGCAATTCGCATTATACGAGAAAAAGGAAAACCCTTAATGGTGTACGGAGAAAAGGGCAACACGAAGCTACATCTTATTAGTAATTTGAAGGCACAAAAACTAATAAGAAAAGGTTGCTATGCTATTCTAGCACACGTCGAGAAAGTACAAACTGAAGAAAAGAGCATCAATGATGTTCCCATTGCAAAAGAATTTCCCGATGTATTTCCGAAAGAATTACCGGGATTACCCCCACATCGATCCGTTGAATTTCAAATAGATCTTGTACCAGGAGCTGCACCAATAGCTCGTGCTCCTTACAGACTCGCACCCAGCGAGATGAAAGAACTGCAAAGCCAATTACAAGAACTTTTAGAGCGTGGTTTCATTCGACCAAGCACATCACCGTGGGGAGCTCCTGTTTTGTTTGTCAAGAAGAAAGATGGTACATTCAGGTTGTGTATCGACTACCGAGAGTTGAACAAACTTACCAACAAGAACCGCTACCCACTACCGAGAATCGACGACTTATTTGATCAACTACAAGGCTCGTCTGTTTATTCAAAGATTGACTTACGTTCCGGGTATCACCAAATGCGGGTGAAAGAAGATGATATTCCAAAGACTGCTTTCAGAACACGTTACGGTCATTACGAGTTTATGGTCATGCCGTTTGGTTTAACTAATGCACCAGCTGTGTTCATGGACCTTATGAACCAGGTGTGTGGACCATACCTTGACAAGTTTGTCATTGTTTTCATTGATGACATACTTATTTACTCAAAGAATGACCAAGAATACGGTGAACATTTGAGAAAGGTGTTAGAAGTATTGAGGAAGGAAGAATTGTACGCTAAGTTTTCAAAGTGTGCATTTTGGTTGGAAGAAGTTCAATTCCTCGGTCACATAGTGAACAAAGAAGGTATTAAGGTGGATCCGGCAAAGATAGAAACTGTTGAAAAGTGGAAAACCCCGAAACTCCGAAACACATACGCCAGTTTTTAGGACTAGCTGGTTACTACAGAAGGTTCATCCAAGAATTTTCCAGAATAGCAAAACCCTTGACTGCATTAACGCATAAAGGGAAGAAATTTGAATGGAAGGATGAACAAGAGAAGGCGTTTCAGTTATTGAAGAAAAAGCTAACTACGGCACCTATATTGTCATTGCCTGAAGGGAATGATGATTTTGTGATTTATTGTGACGCATCAAAGCAAGGTCTCGATTGTGTATTAATGCAACGAACGAAGGTGATTGCTTATGCGTCTAGACAATTGAAGATTCACGAACAAAATTATACGACGCATGATTTGGAATTAGGCGCGGTTGTTTTTGCATTAAAGACTTGGAGGCACTACTTATATTGTAGTGACCCAAACTTTTCCATGTTTATATATATTAATTAAGATTGATATTTACATGATTAAATGTTTCCAACATGTTAAGCAATCAAACTTGTTAAGACTTGATTAATAGAAATATGTTTCATATAGACAATTGACCACCCAAGTTGACCGGTGATTCACGAACGTTAAAACTTGTAAAAACTATATGATGACATATATATGGATATATATATATATATATATATATATGTATGTATATATATATATATGTGTGTATATATATATATATATATATATGTATGTATATATATATATATATATATATGGATATATATATATATATATATATATATATATATATATATATATATATATATATATATATATATATATATATATATATATATATATATATATATAGTTAACATGATACTATGATAAGTAAACATATCATTATGTATATTAACAATGAACTACATATGTAAAAACAAGACTACTAACTTAATGATTTTTAAACGAGACATATATGTAACGATTATCGTTGTAAAGACATTTAATGTATATATATCATATTAAGAGATATTCATACATGATAATATCATGATAATATAATAATTTAAAATCTCATTTGATATTATAAACATTGGGTTAACAACATTTAACAAGATCGTTAACCTAAAGGTTTCAAAACAACACTTACATGTAACGACTAACGATGACTTAACGACTCAGTTAAAATGTATATACATGTAGTGTTTTAATATGTATTTATACACTTTTGAAAGACTTCAATACACTTATAAAAATACTTCTACTTAACAAAAATGCTTACAATTACATCCTCGTTCAGTTTCAGCAACAATTCTACTCGTATGCACCCGTATTCGTACTCGTACAATACACAGCTTTTAGATGTATGTACTATTGGTATATACACTCCAATGATCAGCTCTTAGCAGCCCATGTGAGTCACCTAACACATGTGGGAACCATCATTTGGCAACTAGCATGAAATATCTCATAAAATTACAAAAATATGAGTAATCATTCATGACTTATTTACATGAAAACAAAATTACATATCCTTTATATCTAATCCATACACCAACGACCAAAAACACCTACAAACACTTTCATTCTTCAATTTTCTTCATCTAATTGATCTCTCTCAAGTTCTATCTTCAAGTTCTAAGTGTTCTTCATATATTCTACAAGTTCTAGTTACATAAAATCAAGAATACTTTCAAGTTTGCTAGCTCACTTCCAATCTTGTAAGGTGATCATCCAACCTCAAGAAATATTTGTTTCTTACAGTAGGTTATCATTCTAATACAAGGTAATAATCATATTCAAACTTTGGTTCAATTTCTATAACTATAACAATCTTATTTCAAGTGATGATCTTACTTGAACTTGTTTTCGTGTCATGATTCTGCTTCAAGAACTTCGAGCCATCCAAGGATCCGTTGAAGCTAGATCCATTTTTCTCTTTTCCAGTAGGTTTATCCAAGGAACTTAAGGTAGTAATGATATTCATAACATCATTCAATTCATATATATAAAGCTATCTTATTCGAAGGTTTAAACTTGTAATCACTAGAACATAGTTTAGTTAATTCTAAACTTGTTCGCAAACAAAAGTTAATCCTTCTAATTTGACTTTTAAAATCAACTAAACACATGTTATATATCTATATGATATGCTAACTTAATGATTTAAAACCTGGAAACACGAAAAACACCGTAAAACCGGATTTACGCCGTCGTAGTAACACCGCGGGCTGTTTTGGGCTAGTTAATTAAAAACTATGATAAACTTTGATTTAAAAGTTGTTATTCTGAGAAAATGATTTTTATTATGAACATGAAACTATATCCAAAAATTATGGTTAAACTCAAAGTGGAAGTATGTTTTCTAAAATGGTCATCTAGACGTCGTTCTTTCGACTGAAATGACTACCTTTACAAAAATGACTTGTAACTTATTTTTCCGACTATAAACCTATACTTTTTCTGTTTAGATTCATAAAATAGAGTTCAATATGAAACCATAGCAATTCGATTCACTCAAAACGGATTTAAAATGAAGAAGTTATGGGTAAAACAAGATTGGATAATTTTTCTCATTTTAGCTACGTGAAAATTGGTAACAAATCTATTCCAACCATAACTTAATCAACTTGTATTGTATATTATGTAATCTTGAGATACCATAGACACGTATACAATGTTTCGACCTATTATGTCGACACATCTATATATATTTCGGAACAACCATAGACACTCTATATGTGAATGTTGGAGTTAGCTATACAGGGTTGAGGTTGATTCCAAAATATATATAGTTTGAGTTGTGATCAATACTGAGATACGTATACACTGGGTCGTGGATTGATTCAAGATAATATTTATCGATTTATTTCTGTACATCTAACTGTGGACAACTAGTTGTAGGTTACTAACGAGGACAGCTGACTTAATAAACTTAAAACATCAAAATATATTAAAAGTGTTGTAAATATATTTTGAACATACTTTGATATATATGTATATATTGTTATAGGTTCGTGAATCAACCAGTGGCCAAGTCTTACTTCCCGACGAAGTAAAAATCTGTGAAAGTGAGTTATAGTCCCACTTTTAAAATCTAATATTTTTGGGATGAGAATACATGCAGGTTTTATAAATGATTTACAAAATAGACACAAGTACGTGAAACTACATTCTATGGTTGAATTATCGAAATCGAATATGCCCCTTTTTATTAAGTCTGGTAATCTAAGAATTAGGGAACAGACACCCTAATTGACGCGAATCGTAAAGATAGATCTATTGGGCCTAACAAACCCCATCCAAAGTACCGGATGCTTTAGTACTTCGAAATTTATATCATATCCGAAGGGTGTCCCGGAATGATGGGGATATTCTTATATATGCATCTTGTTAATGTCGGTTACCAGGTGTTCACCATATGAATGATTTTTATCTCTATGTATGGGATGAGTATTGAAATATGAAATCTTGTGGTCTATTATTATGATTTGATATATATAGCTTAAACCTATAACTCACCAACATTTTTGTTGACGTTTTAAGCATGTTTATTCTCAGGTGATTATTAAGAGCTTCCGCTGTCGCATACTTAAATAAGGACGAGATTTGGAGTCCATGCTTGTATGATATTGTGTAAAAACTGCATTCAAGAAACTTATTTTTTTGTAACATATTTGTATTGTAAACCATTATGTAATGGTCGTGTGTAAACAGGATATTTTAGATTATCATTATTTGATAATCTACGTAAAGCTTTTTAAACCTTTATTGATGAAATAAAGGTTATGGTTTGTTTTAAAATGAATGCAGTCTTTGAAAAACGTCTCATATAGAGGTCAAAACCTCGCAACGAAATCAATTAATATGGAACGTTTTTAATCAATAAGAACGGGACATTTTAGTTGGTATCCGAGCGTTGGTCTTAGAGAACCAGAATTTTGCATTAGTGTGTCTTATCGAGTTTGTTAGGATGCATTAGTGAGTCTGGACTTCGACCGTGTTTACTTGAAAAATGATTGCTTAACAAATTTTGTTGGAAACTATATATTTTTAACATGTGAATATTATGTGATATATTAATCTCTTAACGCGTTTGATATTATGTGATAGATGTCTACCTCTAGAACAAGTCCCATTGACTCACCTAATAATAATGAAGAGTCAAATGTAAATTGGAATGATTCGTGGACTGATTCACAAGTTCCCGAAGAGGAACCGGAAGAAGAGTCGGAACCGGAAGAAGAATCGGAACCGGAAGAAGAATCGGAACCGGATGAAGAAATAGAACCGGTGGGGGAAATAATAAAACGGTTAAGTAAAAGAAAATCCTCAACCAACCGACCAAGGTTAATTATGGTCAATGGTGTTTCCGCCAAGGAAGCAAAATATTGGGAGGATTACCAATTCTCCGATGAATCGGATTCCGACGAGAATTCCGATGATGTTATAGAAATTACCCCAACTGAATTTAAAAAGGCAAAAGAAAATAATAAGGGAAAGGGCATAAAAATAGAGAAACCTAATTCCAACCCCGATGAACTTTATATGTATTGTCAACCCCCGAAGTCCTTAAGTTGTAACAATGACCCGGGAACCTCTAAACCACCAGGATTTTCTAAACCAATGTGGATAACGACGGCTCGTATTAGGGGAACATCATATATCCCTAGAAACTTGGCAAAACGAACTAAAACCGAAGAAGAAGAAACAAGCGAGTCAGAATAAGATAGTTGTATTCGTGTGGTGTAATATAAGTAATATAGTGTGCTTATGCTTTATGATATATGTAAAAATTGCTTGTATTAATAAGTATTTTTTTTATGAATCTAACTCTTGTCTATTTTACAGTATAAAAACACAAAATGGATAGACAACCCAATATTTTAAGGGACCTACCCGGAGACATGATTGATGAAATCTTGTCTAGAGTCGGTCAGAATTCTTCGGCACAACTATTTAAGGCAAGATCAGTTTGTAAGACATTCGAAGAACGTTCCAAGAATGCCTTGGTTTATAAAGGGCTTTCGTTCGAAAGATGGGGGATATCACATTGGGAAATCCATAAGTTACGATGTGTTTACTTTGACGCATATATTGCGGGGAACCCAAATGCTATTTTACGCAATGGGTTAAGAAATTATTTTGACTCAATATATCCGAATATTGGACTTCGTGATTTAGAAAAAGTGGCTAACATGCAACATAAAGAAGCATGTTATGCTTACGGATTAGTAATGTTCGCTTCTCCCCAAAGTGAGAACAAGAACATCGGGCTACAACTATTAAACAAAACGTTCCCACAAGTGACGGAGTCGGTAATTGGGGTAAGAAATGAGATTTTTAGATTGTTACGGGACTGTTGGACATTACGTAACCCTCGTCCCTTTGACGACGTTACAACACGCTGTCTTATCAACGGCCATAACGGTTATGTTCCACAAGACCAAGGATGGGAAGTAATCCTAGTAAAACCAGAATGCATGACTTGTTTCTGGACGTATGAATTACGTGTCTTTATTGCTTTTGCTGAACGACTTGTGTACTAGCTAGAATTATCTTCACAACCATCTTGTATCAAATTTATTGTGTGCTATATTTCATGCTATATGTAAAATAAGCGGTATTGTAAGTTTGTAAAATATTGTGAAAAAGTTTGAACGCGAAATATTATTATAATCAGTTTTTCATATAGAATTGTAGTAGTTGAATTGTATATTAGCTACTAAGTATGAACTTAACGGGTAGGTACTACCCGAATTTAAACTTATAAAACGCTAATATGAAGAAAAAGCTTTTATAAATGAGTTCATATTATGCGACGAAATACTATTAACTACTCTTAAATATTCTGTATGATTAACTTATTCCATTTGACTATTTTGAAGGAAATGGCACCGACTACTCGACACACCGTGAATATGAATGAAGAGGAATTCCGTACTTTTGTAGCTTCAAACATAGCCGCAGTACAGGCTGCGCTACATACCAACAATAACCTTGGATCTAGCAGTACAGGAAATCGTGTAGGATGCACCTACAAAGAATTCACTGCCTGCAAACCTTTGGAATTTGATGGAACCGAAGGACCGATCGGATTGAAACGGTGGACCGAGAAGGTCGAATCGGTGTTTGCCATAAGTAAGTGTACTGAAGAGGACAAAGTGAAGTACGCTACGCATACCTTCACAGGTTCTGCGTTAACATGGTGGAATACCTATCTAGAGCAAGTGGGACAAGACGATGCGTACGCACTACCGTGGTCAGCATTCAAGCACTTGATGAACGAGAAGTACCGTCCCAGAACAGAGGTCAATAAGCTCAAGACAGAACTTAGAGGGTTACGAACCCAAGGATTTGATATTACCACGTACGAAAGACGATTCACATAATTGTGCCTATTGTGTCCGGGAGCATTCGAAGATGAGGAAGAGAAGATCGACGCGTTTGTGAAAGGATTACCGGAAAGAATCCAAGAAGATATAAGTTCACACGAGCCCGCCTCCATACAACAGGCATGTAGAATGGCTCACAAACTAGTGAACCAGATTGAAGAAAGAATTAAAGAACAGACTGCTGAAGAGGCCAATGTGAAGCAAGTCAAAAGAAACTGGGAGGAAAATGGTGATAAGAATCACCAATACAACAACAACAGCAATTACAACAATAATCGCAACAATTACCCCAACAATCGCAACATCAATCGCAACTACAACAAACGGCCCAACCACAACAACAACAACAACAACAACAGTAGCAACTACAACAATCATCCCAACAACAATAATAACCGCAACAACAACAACAATCAGAAGCAGCTATGCCAAAGGTGTGAAAAGTATCACTCGGGGTTCTGCACCAAATTTTGCAACAAGTGTAAAAGAAATGGTCATAGCGCGGCGAAGTGTGAGGTCTACGGACCAGGGGTTAATAGAACGAAAGGAACAAATGGTGTCGGAACGAGTAATGGCGGAGCAAGTAGTGTCGGAGCAAGTTATGCCAATGTAGTTTGTTATAAATGTGGAAAACCGGGCCACATTATTAGAAATTGCCCGAACCAGGAGAACACGAATGGACAAGGCCGCCGAAGAGTTTTCAATATTAATGCGGCAGAGGCACAGGAAGACCCGGAGCTTGTTACGGGTACGTTTCTTATTGACAATAAATCTGCTTACGTTTTATTTGATTCGGGTGCGGATAGAAGCTATATGAGTAGAGATTTTTGTGCTAAATTAAGTTGTCCATTGACGCCTTTGGATAGTAAATTTTTACTCGAATTAGCAAATGGTAAATTAATTTCAGCAGATAATATATGTCGGAATCGAGAAATTAAACTGGTTAGCGAAACATTTAAGATTGATTTGATACCAGTAGAGTTAGGGAGTTTTGATGTGATAATCGGTATGGACTGGTTGAAAGAAGTGAAAGCAGAGATCGTTTGTTACAAAAATGCAATTCGCATTATACGAGAAAAAGGAAAACCCTTAATGGTGTACGGAGAAAAGGGCAACACGAAGTTACATCTTATTAGTAATTTGAAGGCACAAAAACTAATAAGAAAAGGTTGCTATGCCGTTATAGCACACGTCGAGAAAGTACAAACTGAAGAAAAGAGCATCAATGATGTTCCCATTGCAAAAGAATTTCCCGATGTATTTCCGAAAGAATTACCGGGATTACCCCCACATCGATCCGTTGAATTTCAAATAGATCTTGTACCAGGAGCTGCACCAATAGCTCGTGCTCCTTACAGACTCGCACCCAGTGAGATGAAGGAACTGCAAAGCCAATTACAAGAACTTTTAGAGCGTGGTTTCATTCGACCAAGCACATCACCGTGGGGAGCTCCTGTTTTGTTTGTCAAGAAGAAAGATGGTACATTCAGGTTGTGTATCGACTACCGAGAGTTGAACAAACTTACCATCAAGAACCGCTACCCACTACCGAGAATCGACGACTTATTTGATCAACTACAAGGCTCGTCTGTTTATTCAAAGATTGACTTACGTTCCGGGTATCATCAAATGCGGGTGAAAGAAGATGATATTCCAAAGACTGCTTTCAGAACACGTTACGGTCATTACGAGTTTATGGTCATGCCGTTTGGTTTAACTAATGCACCAGCTGTGTTCATGGACCTTATGAACCGAGTGTGTGGACCATACCTTGACAAGTTTGTCATTGTTTTCATTGATGACATACTTATTTACTCAAAGAATGACCAAGAACACGGTGAACATTTGAGAAAGGTGTTAGAAGTATTGAGGAAGGAAGAATTGTACGCTAAGTTTTCAAAGTGTGCATTTTGGTTGGAAAAAGTTCAATTCCTCGGTCACATAGTGAACAAAGAAGGTATTAAGTTGGATCCGGCAAAGATAGAAACTGTTGAAAAGTGGGAAACCCCAAAAACTCCGAAACACATACGCCAGTTTTTAGGACTAGCTGGTTACTATAGAAGGTTCATCCAAGACTTTTCCAGAATAGCAAAACCCTTGACTGAATTAACGCATAAAGGGAAGAAATTTGAATGGAATGATGAACAAGAGAAAGCGTTTCAGTTATTGAAGAAAAAGCTAACTACGGCACCTATATTGTCATTACCTGAAGGGAATGATGATTTTGTAATTTATTGTGACGCATCAAAGCAAGGTCTCGGTTATGTATTAATGCAACGAACGAAGGTGATTGCTTATGCGTCTAGACAATTGAAAATTCACGAACAAAATTATACGACGCATGATTTGGAATTAGGCGCGGTTGTTTTTGCATTAAAGACTTGGAGGCACTACTTATATGGGGTCAAAAGTATTATATATACCGACCACAAAAGTCTTCAACACATATTTAATCAGAAACAACTGAATATGAGGCAGCATAGGTGGATTGAATTATTGAATGATTATGACTTTGAGATTCGTTACCACCCGGGGAAGGCAAATGTGGTAGCCGATGCCTTGAGCAGGAAGGACAGAGAACCCATTCGAGTAAAATCTATGAATATAATGATTCATAATAACCTTACTACTCAAATAAAGGAGGCGCAACAAGGAGTTTTAAAAGAGGGAAATTTAAAGGATGAAATACCCAAAGGATCGGAGAAGCATCTTAATATTCGGGAAGACGGAACCCGGTATAGGGCTGAAAGGATTTGGGTACCAAAATTTGGAGATATGAGAGAAATGGTACTTAGAGAAGCTCATAAAACCAGATACTCAATACATCCTGGAACGGGGAAGATGTACAAGGATCTCAAGAAACATTTTTGGTGGCCGGGTATGAAAGCCAATGTTGCTAAATACGTAGGAGAATGTTTGACATGTTCTAAGGTCAAAGCTGAGCATCAGAAACCATCAGGTCTACTTTAACAACCCGAAATCCCAGAATGGAAATGGGAAAACATTACCATGGATTTCATCACTAAATTGCCAAGGACTGCAAGTGGTTTTGATACTATTTGGGTAATAGTTGATCGTCTCACCAAATCAGCACACTTCCTGCCAATAAGAGTGAAATGTCCCGTTCTTATTGATTAAAAACGTTCCATATTAATTGATTTCGTTGCGAGGTTTTGACCTCTATATGAGACGTTTTTCAAAGACTGCATTCATTTTTAAAACAAACCATAACCTTTATTTCATAAATAAAGGTTTAAAAAGCTTTACGTAGATTATCAAATAATGATAATCTAAAATATCCTGTTTACACACGACCATTACATAATGGTTTACAATACAAATATGTTACATCGAAATCAGTTTCTTGAATGCAGTTTTTACACAATATCATACAAACATGGACTCCAAATCTTGTCCTTATTTTAGTATGCAACAGCGGAAGCTCTTAATATTCACCTGAGAATAAACATGCTTTAAACGTCAACAAAAATGTTGGTGAGTTATAGGTTTAACCTATATATATCAAATCATAATAATAGACCACAAGATTTCATATTTCAATACACATCCCATACATAGAGATAAAAATCATTCATATGGTGAACACCTGGTAACCGACATTAACAAATGCATATATAAGAATATCCCCATCATTCCGGGACACCCTTCGGATATGATATAAATTTCGAAGTACTAAAGCATCCGGTACTTTGGATGGGGTTTGTTAGGCCCAATAGATCTATCTTTAGGATTCGCGTCAATTAGGGTGTCTGTTCCCTAATTCTTAGATTACCAGACTTAATAAAAAGGGGCATATTCGATTTCGATAATTCAACCATAGAATGTAGTTTCACGTACTTGTGTCTATTTTGTAAATCATTTATAAAACCTGCATGTATTCTCATCCCAAAAATATTAGATTTTAAAAGTGGGACTATAACTCACTTTCACAGATTTTTACTTCGTCGGGAAGTAAGACTTGGCCACTGGTTGATTCACGAACCCATAACAATATATACATATATATCAAAGTATGTTCAAAATATATTTACAACACTTTTAATATATTTTGATGTTTTAAGTTTATTAAGTCAGCTGTCCTCGTTAGTAACCTACAACTAGTTGTCCACAGTTAGATGTACAGAAATAAATCGATAAATATTATCTTGAATCAATCCACGACCCAGTGTATACGTATCTCAGTATTGATCACAACTCAAACTATATATATTTTGGAATCAACCTCAACCCTGTATAGCTAACTCCAACATTCACATATAGAGTGTCTATGGTTGTTCCGAAATATATATAGATGTGTCGACATGATAGGTCGAAACATTGTATACGTGTCTATGGTATCTCAAGATTACATAATATATAATACAAGTTGATTAAGTTATGGTTGGAATAGATTTGTTACCAATTTTCACGTAGCTAAAATGAGAAAAATTATCCAATCTTGTTTTACCCATAACTTCTTCATTTTAAATCCGTTTTGAGTGAATCAAATTGCTATGGTTTCATATTGAACTCTATTTTATGAATCTAAACAAAAAAAGTATAGGTTTCTAGTCGGAAAAATAAGTTACAAGTCGTTTTTGTAAAGGTAGTCATTTCAGTCGAAAGAACGACGTCTAGATGACCATTTTAGAAAACATACTTCCACTTTGAGTTTAACCATAATTTTTGGATATAGTTTCATGTTCATAATAAAAATCATTTTCTCAGAATAACAACTTTTAAATCAAAGTTTATCATAGTTTTTAATTAACTAACCCAAAACAGCCCGCGGTGTTACTACGACGGCGTAAATCTGGTTTTACGGTGTTTTTCGTGTTTCCAGGTTTTAAATCATTAAGTTAGCATATCATATAGATATAGAACATGTGTTTAGTTGATTTTAAAAGTCAAGTTAGAAGGATTAACTTTTGTTTGCGAACAAGTTTAGAATTAACTAAACTATGTTCTAGTGATTACAAGTTTAAACCTTCGAATAAGATAGCTTTATATGTATGAATCGAATGATGTTATGAACATCATTACTACCTTAAGTTCCTTGGATGAACCTACTGGAAAAGAGAAAAATGGATCTAGCTTCAATGGATCCTTGGATGGCTCAAAGTTCTTGAAGCAAAATCATGACACGAAAACAAGTTCAAGTAAGATCATCACTTGAAATAAGATTGTTATAGTTATAGAAATTGAACCAAAGTTTGAATATGATTATTACCTTGTATTAGAATGATAACCTACTGTAAGAAACAAAGATTTCTTGAGGTTGGATGATCACCTTACAAGATTGGAAGTGAGCTAGCAAACTTGAAAGTATTCTTGATTTTATGAAACTAGAACTTTTGGAATTTATGAAGAACACTTAGAACTTGAAGATAGAACTTGAGAGAGTTCAATTAGATGAAGAAAATTGAAGAATGAAAGTGTTTGTAGGTGTTTTTGGTCGTTGGTGTATGGATTAGATATAAAGGATATGTAATTTTGTTTTCATGTAAATAAGTCATGAATGATTACTCATATTTTTGTAATCTTATGAGATATTTCATGCTAGTTGCCAAATGATGGTTCCCACATGTGTTAGGTGACTCACATGGGCTGCTAAGAGCTGATCATTGGAGTGTATATACCAATAGTACATACATCTAAAAGCTGTGTATTGTACGAGTACGAATACGGGTGCATACGAGTAGAATTGTTGATGAAACTGAACGAGAATGTAATTGTAAGCATTTTTGTTAAGTAGAAGTATTTTGATAAGTGTATTGAAGTCTTTCAAAAGTGTATAAATACATATTAAAACACTACATGTATATACATTTTAACTGAGTCGTTAAGTCATCGTTAGTCGTTACATGTAAGTGTTGTTTTGAAACCTTTAGGTTAACGATCTTGTTAAATGTTGTTAACCCAATGTTTATAATATCAAAAGAGATTTTAAATTATTATATTATCATGATATTATGATGTACGAATATCTCTTAATATGATATATATACATTAAATGTCGTTACAACGATAAACGTTACATATATGTCTCGTTTCAAAATCATTAAGTTAGTAGTCTTGTTTTTACATATGTAGTTCATTGTTAATATAATTAATGATATGTTTACTTATCATAATATCATGTTAACTATATATATAACCATATATATCTCATCATATAGTTTTTTTACAAGTTTTAACGTTCGTGAATCACCGGTCAACTTGGGTGGTCAATTGTCTATATGAAACCTATTTCAATTAATCAAGTCTTAACAAGTTTGATTGCTTAACATGTTGGAAACATTTAATCATGTAAATATCAATCTCAATTAATATATATAAACATGGAAAAGTTCGGGTCACTACAGTACCTACCCGTTAAATAAATTTCGTCCCGAAATTTTAAGCTGTTGAAGGTGTTGACGAATCTTCTGGAAATAGATGCGGGTATTTCTTCTTCATCTGATCTTCACACTCCCAGGTGAACTCGGGTCCTCTACGAGCATTCCATCGAACCTTAACAATTGGTATCTTGTTTTGCTTAAGTCTTTTAACCTCACGATCCATTATTTCGACGGGTTCTTCGATGAATTGAAGTTTTTCGTTGATTTGGATTTCATCTAACGGAATAGTGAGATCTTCTTTAGCAAAACATTTCTTCAAATTCGAGACGTGGAAAGTGTTATGTACAGCCGCGAGTTGTTGAGGTAACTCTAGTCGGTAAGCTACTGGTCCGACACGATCAATAATCTTGAATGGTCCAATATACCTTGGATTTAATTTCCCTCGTTTACCAAATCGAACAACGCCTTTCCAAGGTGCAACTTTAAGCATGACCATCTCTCCAATTTCAAATTCTATATCTTTTCTTTTAATGTCAGCGTAGCTCTTTTGTCGACTTTGGGCGGTTTTCAACCGTTGTTGAATTTGGATGATCTTCTTGGTAGTTTCTTGTAAAATCTCCGGACCCGTAATCTGTCTATCCCCCACCTCACTCCAACAAATCGGAGACCTGCACTTTCTACCATAAAGTGCTTCAAACGGAGCCATCTCAATGCTTGAATGGTAGCTGTTGTTGTAGGAAAATTCTGCTAACGGTAGATGTCGATCCCAACTGTTTTCGAAATCAATAACACATGCTCGTAGCATGTCTTCAAGCGTTTGTATCGTCCTTTCGCTCTGCCCATCAGTTTGTGGATGATAGGCAGTACTCATGTCTAGACGAGTTCCTAATGCTTGCTGTAATGTCTGCCAGAATCTTGAAATAAATCTACCATCCCTATCAGAGATAATAGAGATTGGTATTCCATGTCTGGAGACGACTTCCTTCAAATACAGTCGTGCTAACTTCTCCATCTTGTCATCTTCTCTTATTGGCAGGAAGTGTGCTGATTTGGTGAGACGATCAACTATTACCCAAATAGTATCAAAACCACTTGCAGTCCTTGGCAATTTAGTGATGAAATCCATGGTAATGTTTTCCCATTTCCATTCCGGGATTTCGGGTTGTTGAAGTAGACCTGATGGTTTCTGATGCTCAGCTTTGACCTTAGAACACGTCAAACATTCTCCTACGTATTTAGCAACATCGGCTTTCATACCCGGCCACCAAAAATGTTTCTTGAGATCCTTGTACATCTTCCCCGTTCCAGGATGTATTGAGTATCTGGTTTTATGAGCTTCTCTAAGTACCATTTCTCTCATATCTCCAAATTTTGGTACCCAAATCCTTTCAGCCCTATACCGGGTTCCGTCTTCCCGAATATTAAGATGCTTCTCCGATCCTTTGGGTATTTCATCCTTTAAATTTCCCTCTTTTAAAACTCCTTGTTGCGCCTCCTTTATTTGAGTAGTAATGTTATTATGAATCATTATATTCATAGATTTTACTCGAATGGGTTCTCTATCCTTCCTGCTCAAGGCATCGGCTACCACATTTGCCTTCCCCGGGTGGTAACGAATCTCAAAATCGTAATCATTCAATAATTCAATCCACCTACGCTGCCTCATATTCAGTTGTTTCTGATTAAATATGTGTTGAAGACTTTTGTGGTCGGTATATATAATACTTTTGACCCCATATAAGTAGTGCCTCCAAGTCTTTAATGCAAAAACAACCGCGCCTAATTCCAAATCATGCGTCGTATAATTTTGTTCGTGAATCTTCAATTGTCTAGACGCATAAGCAATCACCTTCGTTCGTTGCATTAATACACAACCGAGACCTTGCTTTGATGCGTCACAATAAATCACAAAATCATCATTCCCTTCAGGCAATGACAATATAGGTGCCGTAGTTAGCTTTTTCTTCAATAACTGAAACGCTTTCTCTTGTTCATCATTCCATTCAAATTTCTTCCCTTTATGCGTTAATGCAGTCAAGGGTTTTGCTATTCTGGAAAAGTCTTGGATGAACCTTCTGTAGTAACCAGCTAGTCCTAAAAACTGGCGTATGTGTTTCGGAGTTTTCGGGGTTTCCCACTTTTCAACAGTTTCTATCTTTGCCGGATCCACCTTAATACCTTCTTTGTTCACTATGTGACCGAGGAATTGAACTTCTTCCAACCAAAATGCACACTTTGAAAACTTAGCGTACAATTCTTCCTTCCTCAATACTTCTAACACCTTTCTCAAATGTTCACCGTGTTCTTGGTCATTCTTTGAGTAAATAAGTATGTCATCAATGAAAACAATGACAAACTTGTCAAGGTATGGTCCACACACTCGGTTCATAAGGTCCATGAACACATCTGGTGCATTAGTTAAACCAAACGGCATGACCATAAACTCGTAATGACCGTAACGTGTTCTGAAAGCAGTCTTTGGAATATCATCTTCTTTCACTCGCATTTGATGATACCCGAAACGTAAGTCAATCTTTGAATAAACAGACGAGCCTTGTAGTTGATCAAATAAGTCGTCGATTCTCGGTAGTGGGTAGCGGTTCTTGATGGTAAGTTTGTTCAACTCTCGGTAGTCGATACACAACCTGAATGTACCATCTTTCTTCTTGACAAACAAAATAGGAGCTCCCCACGGTGATGTGCTTGGTCGAATGAAACCACGCTCTAAAAGTTCTTGTAATTGGCTTTGCAGTTCTTTCATCTCGCTGGGTGCGAGTCTGTAAGGAGCACGAGCTATTGGTGCAGCTCCTGGTACAAGATCTATTTGAAATTCAACGGATCGATGTGGGGGTAATCCCGGTAATTCTTTCGGAAATACATCGGGAAATTCTTTTGCAATGGGAACATCATTGATGCTCTTTTCTTCAGTTTGTACTTTCTCGACGTGTGCTAGAACAGCATAGCAACCTTTTCTTATTAGTTTTTGTGCCTTCAAATTACTAATAAGATGTAGCTTCGTGTTGCCCTTTTCTCCGTACACCATTAAGGGTTTTCCTTTTTCTCGTATAATGCGAATTGCATTTTTGTAACAAACGATCTCCGCTTTCACTTCTTTCAACCAGTCCATACCGATTATCACATCAAAACTCCCTAACTCTACTGGTATCAAATCAATCTTAAATGTTTCGCTAACCAGTTTAATTTCTCGATTCCGACATATATTATCTGCTGAAATTAATTTACCATTTGCTAATTCGAGTAAAAATTTACTATCCAAAGGCGTCAATGGACAACTTAATTTAGCACAAAAATCTCTACTCATATAGCTTCTATCCGCACCCGAATCAAATAAAACGTAAGCAGATTTATTGTCAATAAGAAACGTACCCGTAACAAGCTCCGGGTCTTCCTGTGCCTCTACCGCATTAATATTGAAAACTCTTCCACGGCCTTGTCCATTCGTGTTCTCCTGGTTCGGGCAATTTCTAATAATGTGGCCTGGTTTTCCACATTTATAACAAACTACATTGGCATAACTTGCTCCGACACTACTTGCTCCGCCATTACTCGTTCCGACACCATTTGTTCCTTTCGTTCTATTAACCCCTGGTCCGTAGACCTCACACTTCGTCGCGCTATGACCATTTCTTTTACACTTGTTGCAAAATTTGGTGCAGAACCCCGAGTGATTCTTTTCACACCTTTGGCATAGCTGCTTCTGATTGTTGTTGTTGTTGCGGTTATTATTGTTGTTGGGATGATTGTTGTAGTTGCTGTTGTTATTATTGTTGTTGTTGTTGGGCCGTTTGTTGTAGTTGCGATTGATGTTGCGATTGTTGGGATAATTGTTGCGATTATTGTTGTAATTGCTGTTGTTGTTGTATTGGTGATTCTTATCACCGTTTTCCTCCCACTTTCTTTTGACTTGCTTCACATTGGCCTCTTCAGCAGTCTGTTCTTTAATTCTTTCTTCAATCTGGTTCACGAGTTTGTGAGCCATTCTACATGCCTGTTGTATGGAGGCGGGCTCGTGTGAACTTATATCTTCTTGGATTCTTTCCGGTAATCCTTTCACAAATGCGTCGATCTTCTCTTCCTCATCTTCGAATGCTCCCGGACACAATAGGCACAATTCTGTGAATCGTCTTTCGTACGTGGTAATATCAAATCCTTGGGTTCGTAACCCTCTAAGTTCTGTCTTGAGCTTATTGACCTCGGTTCTCGGACGGTACTTCTCGTTCATCAAGTGCTTGAATGCTGACCACGGTAGTGCGTACGCATCGTCTTGTCCCACTTGCTCTAGATAGGTATTCCACCATGTTAACGCAGAACCTGTGAAGGTATGCGTAGCGTACTTCACTTTGTCCTCTTCAGTACACTTACTTATGGCAAACACCGATTCGACCTTCTCGGTCCACCGTTTCAATCCGATCGGTCCTTCGGTTCCATCAAATTCCAAAGGTTTACAGGCAGTGAATTCTTTGTAGGTGCATCCTACACGATTTCCTGTACTGCTAGATCCAAGGTTATTGTTGGTATGTAGCGCAGCCTGTACTGCGGCTATGTTTGAAGCTAGAAAAGTACGGAATTCCTCTTCATTCATATTCACGGTATGTCGAGTAGTCGGTGCCATTTCCTTCAAAATAGTCAAATGGAACAAGTTAATCATACAGAATATTAAGAGTAGTTAATAGTATTTCGTAGCATAATATGAACTCATTTATAAAAGCTTTTTCTTCATATTAGCATTTTATAAGTTTAAATTCGGGTAGTACTTACCCGTTAAGTTCATACTTAATAGCTAATATACAATTCAACTACTTCAATTCTATATGAAAAACTGATTATAATAATATTTCGCGTTCAAACTTTTACACAATATTTTACAAACTTACAATACCGCTTATTTTACATAAAGCATGAAATATAGCACACAATAACTTTGATACAAGATAGTTGTGAAGATAATTCTAGCTAGTACACAAGTCGTTCAGCAAAGGCAATAAAGACACGTAATTCATACGTCCAGAAACAAGTCATGCATTCTGGCTTTACTAGGACCACTTCCCATCCTTGGTCTTGTGCAACATAACCGTTATGGCCGTTGATAAGACAGCGTGTTGTAACGTCGTCAAAGGGACGAGGGTTACGTAATGTCCAACAGTCCCGTAATAATCTAAAAACCTCATTTCTTACCCCAATTACCGACTCCGTCACTTGTGGAAACGTTTTGTTTAATAGTTGTAGCCCGATGTTCTTGTTCTCACTTTGGTGAGAAGCGAACATTACTAATCCGTAAGCATAACATGCTTCTTTATGTTGCATGTTAGCCGCTTTTTCTAAATCACGAAGTCCAATATTCGGATATATTGAGTCAAAATAATTTCTTAACCCGTTGCGTAAAATAGCATTTGGGTTCCCCGCAATATATGCGTCAAAGTAAACACATCGTAACTTATGGGTTTCCCAATGTGATATCCCCCATCTTTCAAACGAAAGTCTCTTATAAACCAAGACATTCTTGGAACGTTCTTCGAATATCTTATAAACTGATCTCGCCTTAAATAGTTGTGCCGAAGAATTCTGGCCGACTCTAGACAAGATTTCATCAATCATGTCTCCGGGTAGGTCTCTTAAAATATTGGGTTGTCTATCCATTTTGTGTTTTTAAACTGTAAAATAGACAAGAGTTAGATTCATAAAAAAAATACATATTAATACAAGCAATTTTTACATATATCATAAAGCATAAGAACACTATATTCCATATATTACACCACACGAATACAACTATCTTATTCCGACTCGCTCGTTTCTCCTTCTTCGGTTTTGGTTCGTTTTGCCAAGTTTCTAGGGATATATGATGTTCCCCTAATACGAGCCGTCGTTGTCCACATTGGTTTAGAAAAACCTGGTGGTTTAGAGGTTCCCGGGTCATTGTTACAACTTAAGGACTTCGGGGGTTGACGATACATATAAAGTTCATCGGGGTTGGAATTAGATTTCTCTATTTTTATGCCCTTTCCCTTATTATTTTCTTTTGCCTTTTTAAATTCAGTTGGGGTAATTTCTATAACATCATCGGAATTCTCGTCGGAATCCAATTCATCGGAGAATTGGTAATCCTCCCAATATTTTGCTTCCTTGGCGGAAACACCATTGACCATAATTAACTTTGGTCGGTTGGTTGAGGATTTTATTTTACTTAACCGTTTTATTATTTCCCCCACCGGTTCTATTTCTTCATCCGGTTCCGATTCTTCTTCCGGTTCCGATTCTTCTTCCGGTTCCGACTCTTCTTCCGGTTCCTCTTCGGGAACTTGTGAATCAGTCCACAAATCATTCCAATTTACATTTGACTCTTCATTATTATTAGGTGAGTCAATGGGACTTGTTCTAGAGGTAGACATCTATCACATAATATCAAACACGTTAAGAGATTAATATATCACATAATATTCATATGTTAAAAATATATAGTTTCCAACAAAAATGTTAAGCAATCATTTTTAAAGAAAACACGGTCGAAGTCCAGACTCACTAATGCATCCTAACAAACTCGATAAGACACACTAATGCAAATTTTCTGGTTCTCTAAGACCAACGCTCTGATACCAACTGAAATGTCCCGTTCTTATTGATTAAAAACGTTCCATATTAATTGATTTCGTTGCGAGGTTTTGACCTCTATATGAGACGTTTTTCAAAGACTGCATTCATTTTTAAAACAAACCATAACCTTTATTTCATAAATAAAGGTTTAAAAAGCTTTACGTAGATTATCAAATAATGATAATCTAAAATATCCTGTTTACACACGACCATTACATAATGGTTTACAATACAAATATGTTACATCGAAATCAGTTTCTTGAATGCAGTTTTTACACAATATCATACAAACATGGACTCCAAATCTTGTCCTTATTTTAGTATGCAACAGCGGAAGCTCTTAATATTCACCTGAGAATAAACATGCTTTAAACGTCAACAAAAATGTTGGTGAGTTATAGGTTTAACCTATATATATCAAATCATAATAATAGACCACAAGATTTCATATTTCAATACACATCCCATACATAGAGATAAAAATCATTCATATGGTGAACACCTGGTAACCGACATTAACAAATGCATATATAAGAATATCCCCATCATTCCGGGACACCCTTCGGATATGATATAAATTTCGAAGTACTAAAGCATCCGGTACTTTGGATGGGGTTTGTTAGGCCCAATAGATCTATCTTTAGGATTCGCGTCAATTAGGGTGTCTGTTCCCTAATTCTTAGATTACCAGACTTAATAAAAAGGGGCATATTCGATTTCGATAATTCAACCATAGAATGTAGTTTCACGTACTTGTGTCTATTTTGTAAATCATTTATAAAACCTGCATGTATTCTCATCCCAAAAATATTAGATTTTAAAAGTGGGACTATAACTCACTTTCACAGATTTTTACTTCGTCGGGAAGTAAGACTTGGCCACTGGTTGATTCACGAACCTATAACAATATATACATATATATCAAAGTATGTTCAAAATATATTTACAACACTTTTAATATATTTTGATGTTTTAAGTTTATTAAGTCAGCTGTCCTCGTTAGTAACCTACAACTAGTTGTCCACAGTTAGATGTACAGAAATAAATCGATAAATATTATCTTGAATCAATCCACGACCCAGTGTATACGTATCTCAGTATTGATCACAACTCAAACTATATATATTTTGGAATCAACCTCAACCCTGTATAGCTAACTCCAACATTCACATATAGAGTGTCTATGGTTGTTCCGAAATATATATAGATGTGTCGACATGATAGGTCGAAACATTGTATACGTGTCTATGGTATCTCAAGATTACATAATATATAATACAAGTTGATTAAGTTATGGTTGGAATAGATTTGTTACCAATTTTCACGTAGCTAAAATGAGAAAAATTATCCAATCTTGTTTTACCCATAACTTCTTCATTTTAAATCCGTTTTGAGTGAATCAAATTGCTATGGTTTCATATTGAACTCTATTTTATGAATCTAAACAAAAAAGTATAGGTTTCTAGTCGGAAAAATAAGTTACAAGTCGTTTTTGTAAAGGTAGTCATTTCAGTCGAAAGAACGACGTCTAGATGACCATTTTAGAAAACATACTTCCACTTTGAGTTTAACCATAATTTTTGGATATAGTTTCATGTTCATAATAAAAATCATTTTCTCAGAATAACAACTTTTAAATCAAAGTTTATCATAGTTTTTAATTAACTAACCCAAAACAGCCCGCGGTGTTACTACGACGGCGTAAATCTGGTTTTACGGTGTTTTTCGTGTTTCCAGGTTTTAAATCATTAAGTTTGCATATCATATAGATATAGAACATGTGTTTAGTTGATTTTAAAAGTCAAGTTAGAAGGATTAACTTTTGTTTGCGAACAAGTTTAGAATTAACTAAACTATGTTCTAGTGATTACAAGTTTAAACCTTCGAATAAGATAGCTTTATATGTATGAATCGAATGATGTTATGAACATCATTACTACCTTAAGTTCCTTGGATGAACCTACTGGAAAAGAGAAAAATGGATCTAGCTTCAATGGATCCTTGGATGGCTCAAAGTTCTTGAAGCAAAATCATGACACGAAAACAAGTTCAAGTAAGATCATCACTTGAAATAAGATTGTTATAGTTATAGAAATTGAACCAAAGTTTGAATATGATTATTACCTTGTATTAGAATGATAACCTACTGTAAGAAACAAAGATTTCTTGAGGTTGGATGATCACCTTACAAGATTGGAAGTGAGCTAGCAAACTTGAAAGTATTCTTGATTTTATGAAACTAGAACTTTTGGAATTTATGAAGAACACTTAGAACTTGAAGATAGAACTTGAGAGAGTTCAATTAGATGAAGAAAATTGAAGAATGAAAGTGTTTGTAGGTGTTTTTGGTCGTTGGTGTATGGATTAGATATAAAGGATATGTAATTTTGTTTTCATGTAAATAAGTCATGAATGATTACTCATATTTTTGTAATCTTATGAGATATTTCATGCTAGTTGCCAAATGATGGTTCCCACATGTGTTAGGTGACTCACATGGGCTACTAAGAGCTGATCATTGGAGTGTATATACCAATAGTACATACATCTAAAAGCTGTGTATTGTACGAGTACGAATACGGGTGCATACGAGTAGAATTGTTGATGAAACTGAACGAGAATGTAATTGTAAGCATTTTTGTTAAGTAGAAGTATTTTGATAAGTGTATTGAAGTCTTTCAAAAGTGTATAAATACATATTAAAACACTACATGTATATACATTTTAACTGAGTCGTTAAGTCATCGTTAGTCGTTACATGTAAGTGTTGTTTTGAAACCTTTAGGTTAACGATCTTGTTAAATGTTGTTAACCCAATGTTTATAATATCAAAAGAGATTTTAAATTATTATATTATCATGATATTATGATGTACGAATATCTCTTAATATGATATATATACATTAAATGTCGTTACAACGATAAACGTTACATATATGTCTCGTTTCAAAATCATTAAGTTAGTAGTCTTGTTTTTACATATGTAGTTCATTGTTAATATAATTAATGATATGTTTACTTATCATAATATCATGTTAACTATATATATAACCATATATATGTCATCATATAGTTTTTTTACAAGTTTTAACGTTCGTGAATCACCGGTCAACTTGGGTGGTCAATTGTCTATATGAAACCTATTTCAATTAATCAAGTCTTAACAAGTTTGATTGCTTAACATGTTGGAAACATTTAATCATGTAAATATCAATCTCAATTAATATATACAAACATGGAAAAGTTCGGGTCACTACAAAGAGAAGATGACAAGATGGAGAAGTTAGCACGACTGTATTTGAAGGAAGTCGTCTCCAGACATGGAATACCAATCTCTATTATCTCTGATAGGGATGGCAGATTTATTTCAAGATTCTGGTAGACATTACAGCAAGCATTAGGAACTCGTCTAGACATGAGTACTGCCTATCATCCACAAACTGATGGGCAGAGCGAAAGGACGATACAAACGCTTGAAGACATGCTACGAGCATGTGTTATTGATTTCGGAAACAGTTGAGATCGACATCTACCGTTAGCAGAATTTTCCTACAACAACAGCTACCATTCAAGCATTGAGATGGCGCCGTTTGAAGCACTTTATGGTAGAAAGTGCAGGTCTCCGATTTTTTGGAGTGAAGTGGGGGATAGAGAGATTACGGGTCCGGAGATTATACAAGAAACTACCGAGAAGATCATCCAAATTCAACAACAGTTGAAAACCGCCCAAAGTCGACAAAAGAGCTACGCTGACATTAAAAGAAAAGATATAGAATTTGAAATTGGAGAGATGGTCATGCTTAAAGTTGCACCTTGGAAAGGCGTTGTTCGATTTGGTAAACGAGGGAAATTAAATCCAAGGTATATTGGACCATTCAAGATTATTGATCGTGTCGGACCAGTAGCTTACCGACTTGAGTTACCTCAACAACTCGCGGCTGTACATAACACTTTCCACGTCTCGAATTTGAAGAAATGTTTTGCTAAAGAAGATCTCACTATTCCGTTAGATGAAATCCAAATCAACGAAAAACTCCAATTCATCGAAGAACCCGTCGAAATAATGGATCGTGAGGTTAAAAGACTTAAGCAAAACAAGATACCAATTGTTAAGGTTCGATGGAATGCTCGTAGAGGACCCGAGTTCACCTGGGAGCGTGAAGATCAGATGAAGGAGAAATACCCGCATCTATTTCCAGAAGATTCGTCAACACCTTCAACAGCTTAAAATTTCGGGACGAAATTTATTTAACGGGTAGGTACTGTAGTGACCCGAACTTTTCCATGTTTATATATATTAATTGAGATTGATATTTACATGATTAAATGTTTCCAACATGTTAAGCAATCAAACTTGTTAAGACTTGATTAATTGAAATATGTTTCATATAGACAATTGACCACCCAAGTTGACCGGTGATTCACGAACGTTAAAACTTGTAAAAACTATATGATGACATATATATGGATATATATATATATATATATATATATATATATATATATATATATATATATATATATATATATATATATATATATATATATATAGTTAACATGATACGATTATAAGTAAACATATCATTATTTATATTAACAATGAACTACATATGTAAAAACAAGACTACTAACTTAATGATTTTTAAACGAGACATATATGTAACGATTATCGTTGTAAAGACATTTAATGTATATATATCATATTAAGAGATATTCATACATGATAATATCATGATAATATAATAATTTAAAATCTCATTTGATATTATAAACATTGGGTTAACAACATTTAACAAGATCGTTAACCTAAAGGTTTCAAAACAACACTTACATGTAACGACTAACGATGACTTAACGACCCAGTTAAAATGTATATACATGTAGTGTTTTAATATGTATTTATACACTTTTGAAAGACTTCAATACACTTATCAAAATACTTCTACTTAACAAAAATGCTTACAATTACATCCTCGTTCAGTTTCATCAACAATTCTACTCGTATGCACCCGTATTCGTACTCGTACAATACACAGCTTTTAGATGTATGTACTATTGGTATATACACTCTAATGATCAGCTCTTAGCAGCCCATGTGAGTCACCTAACACATGTGGGAACCATCATTTGGCAACTAGCAAGAAATATCTAATAAAATTACAAAAATATGAGTAATCATTCATGACTTATTTACATGAAAACAAAATTACATATCCTTTATATCTAATCCATACACCAACGACCAAAAACACCTACAAACACTTTCATTCTTCAATTTTCTTCATCTAATTGATCTCTCTCAAGTTCTATCTTCAAGTTCTAAGTGTTCTTCATATATTCTACAAGTTCTAGTTACATAAAATCAAGAATACTTTCAAGTTTGCTAGCTCACTTCCAATCTTGTAAGGTGATCATCCAACCTCAAGAAATCTTTGTTTCTTACAGTAGGTTATCATTCTAATACAAGGTAATAATCATATTCAAACTTTGGTTCAATTTCTATAACTATAACAATCTTATTTCAAGTGATGATCTTACTTGAACTTGTTTTCGTGTCATGATTCTGCTTCAAGAACTTCGAGCCATCCAAGGATCCGTTGAAGCTAGATCCATTTTTCTCCTTTCCAGTAGGTTTATCCAAGGAACTTAAGGTAGTAATGATGTTCATAACATCATTCGATTTATACATATAAAGCTATCTTATTCGAAGGTTTAAACTTGTAATCACTAGAACATAGTTTAGTTAATTCTAAACTTGTTCGCAAACAAAAGTTAATTAAAATCAACTAAACACATGTTCTATATCTATATGATATGCTAACTTAATGATTTAAAACCTGGAAACACGAAAAACACCGTAAAACCGGATTTACGCCGTCGTAGTAACACCGCGGGCTGTTTTGGGTTAGTTAATTAAAAACTATGATAAAATTTGATTTAAAAGTTGTTATTCTGAGAAAATGATTTTTATTATGAACATGAAACTATATCCAAAAATTATGGTTAAACTCAAAGTGGAAGTATGTTTTCTAAAATGGTCATCTAGACGTCGTTCTTTCGACTGAAAATGACTACCTTTACAAAAACGACTTGTAACTTATTTTTCCGACTATAAACCTATACTTTTTCTGTTTAGATTCATAAAATAGAGTTCAATATGAAACCATAGCAATTCGATTCACTCAAAACGGATTTAAAATGAAGAAGTTATGGGTAAAACAAGATTGGATAATTTTTCTCATTTTAGCTACGTGAAAATTGGTAACAAATCTATTCCAACCATAACTTAATCAACTTGTATTGTATATTATGTAATCTTGAGATACCATAGACACGTATACAATGTTTCGACCTATCATGTCAACACATCTATATATATTTCGGAACAACCATAGACACTCTATATGTGAATGTTGGAGTTAGCTATACAGGGTTGAGGTTGATTCCAAAATATATATAGTTTGAGTTGTGATCAATACTGAGATACGTATACACTGGGTCGTGGATTGATTCAAGATAATATTTATCGATTTATTTCTGTACATCTAACTGTGGACAACTAGTTGTAGGTTACTAACGAGGACAGCTGACTTAATAAACATAAAACATCAAAATATATTAAAAGTGTTGTAAATATATTTTGATCATACTTTGATATATATGTATATATTGTTATAGGTTAGTGAATCAACCAGTGGCCAAGTCTTACTTCCCGACGAAGTAAAAATCTGTGAAAGTGAGTTATAGTCCCACTTTTAAAATCTAATATTTTTGGGATGAGAATACATGCAGGTTTTATAAATGATTTACAAAATAGACACAAGTACGTGAAACTACATTCTATGGTTGAATTATTGAAATCGAATATGCCCCTTTTTATTAAGTCTGGTAATCTAAGAATTAGGGAACAGACACCCTAATTGACGCGAATCCTAAAGATAGATCTATTGGGCCTAACAAACCCCATCCAAAGTACCGGATGCTTTAGTACTTCGAAATTTATATCATATCCGAAGGGTGTCCCGGAATGATGGGGATATTCTTATATATGCATCTTGTTAATGTCGGTTACCAGGTGTTCACCATATGAATGATTTTTATCTCTATGTATGGGATGAGTATTGAAATATGAAATCTTGTGGTCTATTATTATGATTTGATATATATAGCTTAAACCTATAACTCACCAACATTTTTGTTGACGTTTTAAGCATGTTTATTCTCAGGTGATTATTAAGAGCTTCCGCTGTCGCATACTTAAATAAGGACGAGATTTGGAGTCCATGCTTGTATGATATTGTGTAAAAACTGCATTCAAGAAACTTATTTTGTTGTAACATATTTGTATTGTAAACCATTATGTAATGGTCGTGTGTAAACAGGATATTTTAGATTATCATTATTTGATAATCTACGTAAAGCTTTGAAAAACGTCTCATATAGAGGTCAAAACCTCGCAACGAAATCAATTAATATGGAACATTTTTAATCAATAAGAACGGGACATTTCATATATGGGGTCAAAAGTATTATATATACCGACCACAAAAGTCTTCAACACATATTTAATCAGAAACAACTGAATATGAGGCAGCGTAGGTGGATTAAATTATTGAATGATTACGACTTTGAGATACGTTACCACCCGGGGAAGGCAAATGTGGTAGCCGATGCCTTGAGCAGGAAGGACAGAGAACCCATTTATGTAAAATCTATGAATATAATGATTCATAATAACCTTACTACTCAAATAAAGGAGGCGCAACAACGAGTTTTAAAAGAGGGAAATTTAAAGGATGAAATACCCAAAGGATCGGAGAAGCATCTTAATATTCGGGAAGACGGAACCCGGTATAGGGCTGAAAGGATTTGGGTACCAAAATTTGGAGATATGAGAGAAATGGTACTTAGAGAAGCTCATAAAACCAGATACTCAATACATCCTGGAACGGAGAAGATGTACAAGGATCTCAAGAAACATTTTTGGTGGCCGAATATGAAAGCCGATGTTGCTAAATACGTAGGAGAATGTTTGACGTGTTCTAAGGTCAAAGTTGAGCATCAGAAACCATCAGGTCTACTTCAACAACACGAAATCCCGGAATGGAAATGGGAAAACATTACCATGGATTTCATCACTAAATTGCCAAGGACTGCAAGTGGTTTTGATACTATTTGGGTAATAGTTGATCGTCTCACCAAATCAGCACACTTCCTGCCAATAAGAGAAGAGGACAAGATGGAGAAGTTAGCACGACTGTATTTGAAGGAAGTCGTCTCCAGAAATGGAATACCAATCTCTATTATCTCTGATAGGGATGGCAGATTTATTTCAAGATTCTGGCAGACATTACAGCAAGCATTAGGAACTCGTCTAGACATGAGTACTGCCTATCATCCACAAACTGATGGGCAGAGTGAAAGGACGATACAAACGCTTGAAGACATGCTACGAGCATGTGTTATTGATTTCGGAAACAGTTGGGATCGACATCTACCGTTAGCAGAATTTTCCAACAACAACAGCTACCATTCAAGCGTTGAGATGGCGCCGTTTGAAGCACTTTATGGTAGAAAGTGCAGGTCTCCGATTTGTTGGAGTGAAGTGGGGGATAGACAGATTACGGGTCCAGAGATTATACAAGAAACTACCGAGAAGATCATCCAAATTCAACAACGGTTGAAAACCGCCCAAAGTCGACAAAAGAGCTACGCTGACATTAAAAGAAAAGATATAGAATTTGAAATTGGAGAGATGGTCATGCTTAAAATTACACCTTGGAAAGGCGTTGTTCGATTTGGTAAACGAGGGAAATTAAATCCAAGGTATATTGGACCATTCAAGATTATTGATCGTGTCGGACCAGTAGCTTACCGACTTGAGTTACCTCAACAACTCGCGGCTGTACATAACACTTTTCACGTCTCGAATTTGAAGAAATTTTTTGCTAAAGAAGATCTCACTATTCCGTTAGATGAAATCCAAATCAACGAAAAACTCCAATTCATCGAAGAACCCGTCGAAATAATGGATCGTGAGGTTAAAATACTTAAGCAAAACAAGATACCAATTGTTAAGGTTCAATGGAATGCTCGTAGAGGACCCGAGTTCACCTGGGAGCGTGAAGATCAGATGAAGAAGAAATACCAGCATCTATTTCCAGAAGATTCGTCAACACCTTCAACAGCTTAAAATTTCGGGACGAAATTTATTTAACGGGTAGGTACTGTAGTGACCTGAACTTTTCCATGTTTATATATATTAATTGAGATTGATATTTACATGATTAAATGTTTCCAACATGTTAAGCAATCAAACTTGTTAAGACTTGATTAATTGAAATATGTTTCATATAGACAATTGACCACCTAAGTTGACCGGTGATTCACGAACGTTAAAACTTGTAAAAACTATATGATGATGTATATATGGATATATATAGTTAACATGATACTATGATATGTAAACATATCATTAAGTATATTAACATTGAACTACATATGTAAAAACAAGACTACTAACTTAATGATTTTTAAACGAGACATATATGTAACGATTATCGTTGTAAAGACATTTAATGTATATATATCATATTAAGAGATATTCATACATGATAATATCATGATAATATAATAATTTAAAATCTCATTTGATATTATAAACATTGGGTTAACAACATTTAACAAGATCGTTAACCTAAAGGTTTCAAAACAACACTTACATGTAACGACTAACGATGACTTAACGACTCAGTTAAAATGTATATACATGTAGTGTTTTAATATGTATTTATACACTTTTGAAAGACTTCAATACACTTATCAGAATACTTCTACTTAACAAAAATTCTTACAATTACATCCTCGTTCAGTTTCATCAACAATTCTACTCGTATGCACCCGTATTCGTACTCGTACAATACACAGCTTTTAGATGTATGTACTATTTGAAACGTCCGCGACTAATCCTCCCGGACGATGTCTTCATCAGTTGGTCCCATTGCGATGATCGACTCCAAATAATATCTTTAATATGAGCTAATGCACAGCGGAAGATTTCTTTCAAGACCTGAGAATAACATGCTTTAAAACGTCAACATAAAGTTGGTGAGATATATAGGTTTGATGCTAACAGCGTAATAACTATGGACCACAAGATTTAAAGTTTATAAACATAATACACTCGCAAGTGTATGAAAAGCATTCTAAGTAGTGGGCACCCGGTAACTAGCCTTAACAAGAGTGTGTACCCCTGAGTTATAATAATATGTGCACCGAAACAAGTGCGTTCCGTTAACCTCGAAGTACTAAACACCCGTTCTTCTAGTTTAGTAGTGACTAGAACAACATCTGGGTGGGGGTGTAAAACCCGATAGATCTATCTTTAGGATTCGCGCCTACCAGTTCATAAACCAATAGTTAAAGTTACCAAGCTAGGGGATTTTTGATTCAAACCCATGTAGAACGTAATTTTAGTCACTTGTGTCCATAACGTAAATCATTTATAAAAATAGCGCATGTATTCTCATCCCAAAAATATTTAAAGTTCAAAAAGGGACTATATACTCACCATACTGTATTTTGTAGTAAAAATACATATAACATCATTGAGCAAAAGTAGGGTTGGCCTTGGATTCACGAACCTATATTATTTATACATATATTAATACACATAATCATAACTCAAATAATTTTATAGTATGTATATATTTAGTGTTGTAGTTTATATATTATTTGTATTGAATTCTAATATATTTTATTTATATTTATATATCTTATGTTATATATTTATTTATTATAATAATATAATATTAATGATAATAAAATTTTTGTTTTAAAGAAAATAGTTTTGAATAAAGAAAATTTATAATAATAATGATACCTTTGATAATACTAATAATTTTAATTTAAATAGAAATGTACTTTTCAAAGAAAAAAAATAATTCTTTTAGTAATAGTAATGATATTTTTTTTTTACTATTAATAATGATAATAATAATGATAAAAATATAAATAATACTAATAATGATAATAATAATAATAAAAATGATAATTTTATTAATAATATTAATTTTAAGTAAAATGGTAAATTTTAACTAATAATGATATTAATAATATTTATATTCTTGATAATAATAATAATAATAATAATAATAATAATAATGATATTGTTATTAAAAATACTTTTGTTTAAGGAGTTCATAACTATAATTATTTTTATGTCATAAGCATATTCATGTTCTAAATCCTAAACATTTTATAATCTTATAATATCGTCCATAACATTACATTTATACTTAATCAATTCCTAATAGAGTTATTATTATCATAACAATAAATAACAATAATAATAATATTGATAATAATAATAATAATAGTTTTGATATAGAAAACTACCTTAAAAAAAAAAATTATGTCACGAACAAGACTCGAACACCCGATCCCTTGAATACCCATCAAGGCATTTAACCAGCTGGGCTGGTTTGATTTTCTGTAATTATACTCGCCCCATTAATTTATAACCCGTATTTTATGTCCTTCCCGTTTTCCTCTTCTTCAACAATTCACATTAGATGGGTTTTAAACCGTGGCCCAAATTTTCTAACCCAAATCATACGGCCCAATTGAAATAAACCCTTGACCCGCTTCATTAATAGATTTAAGGATCGATTTATAATTAAGAATCGTTGAACATAAACCAAAAGTAAAAGGGTTCTCGGTTTCTTTTCTTTTTTTTTTTTATATCGTACCCACAGGTTCGGTTCATCTTCCCCATATCCATATGCTGCCCCAACTTTTCAGATCAATTTCAAACAGAAATCGAATCACTAGATAAATTGAATTCATTCACTAGACCGTGTTCGAGAGATTCTGTGAAAGGAGTCAGGGCCAAGAAAAATCAACAACTCAGATTTTTGTTTTAACAGAGGCGATGGTGATGATGGCCGAAAGTGAAAGGGTTCAAGGTAATGATTCAAAGTTTTATCAATTTGATTTAACTGATTTGTTTGGTATGGTATGTTGTGGTTATCAGACGGTTCGATTGATTTTTATATCAAGAACCGGTGACTATTATTTGGAACAGGAATCATTGGAACCATTATCAATAGGCAACGATTAATAGTTGCTGGAGTGAAGCTGGTTGACACAACAGAAATAGCGTAGCAATTGGTGGTTGTTTGAGACGATTTAAAACAGAAACAGGTAACGGGAATTGGGTTGGTTCAGTTGTAAACAGGAGACAGAAAAAGTTATAGCAGCCATAGCCTACGGCAGTGGTGGTGGCGTGCAGTTGTTTTAATGGTGATGGGTGACGGGTTTCAGTTTAAATGAAACCGAAATAAGTGGGCTGTTGTTTGAAGTCTGACTCAAACAGGGTATCTTCTAGGAAAGAAAAGAAAAGAACATATTTTGATATATAACAGATAGATAGTGATTACTTGCAGATATATTCGATAGAGATGATGGAGAAATCGAAAGTTTTGTGATTCAGAACTAGATGATTGATGAGAGTGTGTCGGCAGCCTTGCACACAGTGAGGAGGAAACAGAAAAAAAATAAAATGGAAAAGATAGATAACAAACTTAAATTGATCCTTTATGTAATAAACTGATGTCGATAGAATAAATCAAATAGGCAATGACACAGAGAGGTAAGTTAAAACAGGTTTTGGATTATACAGACTTTATAATCTGTACCAACAAATATCTTATATGATTTCCTATATCAAAGTAATATATTTCCTAATTCTAAATAATAATATTAAGAATGATACAAAAATAATGATATAATAAATTAATTGTTTTTAATTTCATATCTATATTATTTATAATAAAATATCTAGTACATAACATCCATATTAACTTTATATTTTATTACTTATGTGTTATTTATTCTATATAATAATATATTTGGATAGTTAAAATTTATAGAGTTTATATATATTACAATATAATAATTATTAATAATAATCATATATATATATATATATATATATATATATATATATACATATGTATATAAATTCATTTTAACTTGTATTTATTTATTTTGTACCTTATTTTAAATCTAATACTTAAATTATATTTTAATATTTTAAATTAACATATATATATATATGCTTACATTTACATTTACATATTTAGTTACAAATAATTGTTCGTGAATCGTCGGGTACAGTCAAAGGGTAACTGATTATCCAAAAATAGATTTCAAACATTCTAGACTCAATATTACAGATTTTTGCTTATCGTGTCGGAAACGTATAGAGATTAAGGTTTAAATTTGGTCGGAAATTTCCGGGTCGTTACAGTACCCACCTGTTAAAGAAATTTCGTCCCCGAAATTTGGTAGAGGTTGTCATAAAAACAATAGGAATGTTTTCATGACATATATGAGGTATTAATGGAGTTTTATCAGTATTGAAAGATAAAATAATTCGATCATGTGAAGCGCACGAGTGAAGCTATCACAAAAGAGTGAAATGAGTAAATATGGAATTGTTTTTAATCGATGACGTGATTAGAATTGATTTTCCGGAATTTATGGAATTAAAGAAAATCTTACGTATTAAGATTTGGTTCTTCGGCGATTTAGAAAACAGGATCTCCTTTGATTTAATGCGGTAATCTGTTTCGATTTCTTTGTCAAATATTTCAGTATAAATCTACCCCTTATACTTCGATGTTCTTGTTTCTGTTTTCTATAATCATTGTCATCCATAGTTAATACTCTCTCCTTTTTGCTGCGATCTATATTCCAATTTCTATTTTGGGGATTTGTTCCTTCGTTTCTTTTTCTCGTTTTTAAGTCAAGCAATCAATGGTCCGGAGTTCATAGACATGAGATTTGAATTGAACATAATTAATGCTCTTAGAAAGAAAGGGTAATGACACGATTTTGATTTGTCAAATTACCAGAATATCTTGGAAAAGACCGAATCATCAAGAGAACATTTTCTTGTTAGACTTAAAGATTGGATAGAATGTAAGAGCCGTGTAACATGGCATATGATGATGGTACTGTGAATCATCACATTTCATTAGAAAATTAACATTACTTACTGTAATATAATGAAGTTGATCAAGTTTCATTATATTATACTAATTCATGCATCAGTTTTTAACACTACTTCAAAACATTCCTATTTTAAATTCGGAGATTTCAGAATTTAGAAACTAACACAGTTTCTTTTATGAGGTGATACAGATAGCGCGAGAAGATAGATGATTTCTGATAAGAATAGTTATAAAAATATCTTCAGAAACATTGAGGATATTTATAATGAGAGATATGATAATATCTTGGAACTTCTAATGCCGAAGGATGATGATGAAGAATAGTGTCAGCAAAGGTTTTAGAGTAAGGAGTAGGGTATGTACTAAAGATTTCGGCAGGCACTAAATCTTTTAAATTCTTTGAAGTCAAATTTATTCTTTGTGATTTGTCCACGGCTTACTTCATAGTTTCGCATAATCCGCTTTTTGATACTAAATTTTCTATTGAGTGTTTCCAATACTCCGTTCTTTATCATCAACTTTTGGCTATTAAGACCATCTACTACATGCTGCTTCGTCAACATTCTCAAAGTTAACGGATCTGGGTCATCGGTTATTAAACTGAGGTGGTTTCAGGAGAATTGTGTTTTTAGATGGTTAAACGCTGATGATGGAATATAAAAGATTCTCCGGTAACGACAGCGAAAGAATAACGTGTATATATATCGAAACTAACCTTTCTGAGAAGTCGGGGTTAACTTGCTGGAGCTGTGACAAAATTGGCTAATTTGAAAAGGGATTGCAAATTCATTTTGGGTAATAATAACACTAAAGAAATTAACACTGCTGCGTGTTAAACGTTGACTCAGTCTCCGAGAGTCTTACAGGAGCATAAGTCTTTTCTTCCGTAGATGAAACGCGGTTGGTTCATCCTCTTGATTGAGGGGTTTTCAAGAATCATGAAAGGTTTGAACACGCA
Source organism: Rutidosis leptorrhynchoides (assembly GCF_046630445.1). Lineage (NCBI taxonomy): Eukaryota > Viridiplantae > Streptophyta > Magnoliopsida > Asterales > Asteraceae > Rutidosis > Rutidosis leptorrhynchoides. Next base: position 168,744,199 of record NC_092343.1, read on the forward strand.
TTGTAATTGTCGAGATACAAATGAGGTTTAAGATGAAATCAAGTGGCAAGCTTGAAGAATTATTTAGTCTCATATGTTATAATCAAGATTTTAATTTAATTCATTTTAATTGTCCAAAGTTAGCAGTCTAATAGTCCGATGGTTCAATGATTCATATATAATTTAATATATAATATTCGAATTAAATAATACGTATCGTGACCCGTGTACCGGTCTCGGTGTCGATCACAACTCAAAGTATATATATATTTTGGAATCAACTCCGACCCTGTATAGCCAACTCCCACCTTCTCATATAGAGTGTCTACGGTTGTTCCGAAATATATATATAGATGGGTCGATATGATAAATCGAAACCTTGTATACGTGTCCCGTTAATTAAAGTGCGTAAAATAAATAAATATATATCATGACCCATGCACCGTGTTGTCTCAGAATTAATCCGACGTATTGCGTACATGTGTCCCGACTTAAAATGCATAAAAGTAAATAACAGAATTTAAATGACGATAAATAAAATTGCGAGAATGTAAATTGCGATAAATTAAATGTTAATCAGTTAGCTGGGAACAGTTAGCCGGAACAGTTAGCGTGGATTCCTATCACAATTTCAATTAATTAATTCGTTTGTTTCTAACACTTTTTATTTTCGTCCAATGTTTTCTTCATTATGCCACTTGTTGGATTCTGATAGGTCAAAATCCAAATATGAAATTCAGATGAAAATGGTTAATCTGGGGTGAACGGATACGTATATCGGTGATTGTAAGTAGGATAACAAATGACCGTGATTCAGATTCAGAGAATGTACAGTGTAACCTATTAATGTGAATTCTAAATATTCCTCGGGTACTACCCACCCGTTAAAATATTTTCATCATTAACAGTTTGTACAATAGAATTTTTAATTACAATCTTTATGAAAATATACTTGCATATATATTTTCATCGGATGAAATCATGGATTTAATGAGTCAATAAGATATTAAACTCATTTGTTTTATCGTTAATACTGGATTACATGGTCTCTAAAACTTTAGAGATTACATAATTGCCATGCCGGACGAAGGTAAATGAGATAGAACAATACGTAGAACAAAATTAATCGATGTAGAACGATAGGTAGAACGAAGATCATACTTGAGATATAGATGGTGATATTGAAACGTGTGATGTTGATATCCGAGGCACAGATTATGATGTTGATGGTTACGGCGCGGTTATGGTTTAGGGATGATAAGGGTATTGTCGACGTCGTTGATGGTGGTACTGATTATGCTGCTGGTGCTGCTGCTGGTATTCGTAACCTTCGCACCAGGTTCTCCAAAGTCGTCACACGAGCGCGTAGTTCGTTAACTTCTTCTAGTACTACGGAATTATTGACGGTTGAAGCGAGTGAATGAATTCGAACTATGGGATAGTATGTAATCGTGATGGGATACTCGGAAAAAGGGGAGAGAAAATGGTTTCTCGAACAAGTTCGCCAGTAAGCGCTTCAGGTTGAAAAGGGCAATTAGGTGGATGGAAGAGATCTTCGACGTGAAATGATTTTCGGATATCGGATGATATTCTAGCTATATAGAATATCTATATATATAATACTAAAGGTTTCGTAGACTACAAAGGTACCTACAGCATATGTCAGGCAAGTCTACAGATGCGCTAAGATATGAATTTTGTCTATACACTATCGATGCAGTAACTGCAGTAAGACGTGTCTAGACTTATGAATGATAAGCAGGCAATTCCCTAAAGATGATAAGCAGATCGTTTCCGACTAGGAATGATAAGCAAAACATTTTGACATGTAGGCACGGTCAAAGTCCAGACTCACTAATGTATCCTAACAACTACTAGTCAGACACACTATTGCAAGGCCTAGTTCACTAAGACCACCGCTCTGATACCAACTGAAACGTCCGCGACTAATCCTCCCAGACGATGTCTTCATCAGTTGGTCCCATTGCGATGATCGACTCCAAATAATATCTTTAATATGAGCTAATGCACAGCGGAAGATTTCTTTCAAGACCTGAGAATAACATGCTTTAAAACGTCAACATAAAGTTGGTGAGATATATAGGTTTGATGCTAACAGCGTAATAACTATGGACCACAAGATTTAAAGTTTATAAACATCATACACTCGCAAGTGTATGAAAAGCATTCTAAGTAGTGGGCACCCGGTAACTAGCCTTAACAAGAGTGTGTACCCCTGAGTTATAATAATATGTGCACCGAAACAAGTGCGTTCCGTTAACCTCGAAGTACTAAACACCCGTTCTTCTAGTTTAGTAGTGACTAGAACAACATCTGGGTGGGGGTGTAAAACCCGATAGATCTATCTTTAGGATTCGCGCCTACCAGTTCATAAACCAATAGTTAAAGTTACCAAGCTAGGGGATTTTTGATTCAAACCCATGTAGAACGTAATTTTAGTCACTTGTGTCCATAACGTAAATCATTTATAAAAATAGCGCATGTATTCTCATCCCAAAAATATTTAAAGTTCAAAAAGGGACTATATACTCACCATACTGTATTTTGTAGTAAAAATACATATAACATCATTGAGCAAAAGTAGGGTTGGCCTTGGATTCACGAACCTATATTATTTATACATATATTAATACACATAATCATAACTCAAATAATTTTATAGTATGTATATATTTAGTGTTGTAGTTTATATATTATTTGTATTGAATTCTAATATATTTTATTTATATTTATATATCTTATGTTATATATTTGTTTATTATAATAATATAATATTAATGATAATAAAATTTTTGTTTTAAAGAAAATAGTTTTGAATAAAGAAAATTTATAATAATAATGATACCTTTGATAATACTAATAATTTTAATTTAAATAGAAATGTACTTTTCAAAGAAAAAAAATAATTCTTTTAGTAATAGTAATGATATTTTTTTTTTACTATTAATAATGATAATAATAATGATAAAAATAATAATAATACTAATAATGATAATAATAATAATAAAAATGATAATTTTATTAATAATATTAATTTTAAGTAAAATGGTAAATTTTAACTAATAATGATATTAATAATATTTATATTCTTGATAATAATAATAATAATAATAATAATAATAATAATAATAATAATAATAATAATGATATTGTTATTAAAAATACTTTTGTTTAAGGAGTTCATAACTATAATTATTTTTATGTCATAAGCATATTCATGTTCTAAATCCTAAACATTTTATAATCTTATAATATCGTCCATAACATTACATTTATACTTAATCAATTCCTAATAGAGTTATTATTATCATAACAATAAATAACAATAATAATAATAATGATAATAATAATAATAATAGTTTTGATATAGAAAACTACCTTAAAAAAAAAAATTATGTCACGAACAAGACTCGAACACCCGATCCCTTGAATACCCATCAAGGCATTTAACCAGCTGGGCTGGTTTGATTTTCTGTAATTATACTCGCCCCATTAATTTATAACCCGTATTTTATGTCCTTCCCGTTTTCCTCTTCTTCAACAATTCACATTAGATGGGTTTTAAACCGTGGCCCAAATTTTCTAACCCAAATCATACGGCCCAATTGAAATAAACCCTTGACCTGCTTCATTAATAGATTTAAGGATCGATTTATAATTAAGAATCGTTGAACATAAACCAAAAGTAAAAGGGTTCTCGGTTTCTTTTTTTTTTTTTATATCGTACCCACAGGTTCGGTTCATCTTCCCCAGATCCATATGCTGCCCCAACTTTTCAGATCAATTTCAAACAGAAATCGAATCACTAGATAAATTGAATTCATTCACTAGACCGTGTTCGAGAGATTCTGTGAAGGGAGTCAGGGCCAAGAAAAATCAACAACTCAGATTTTTGTTTTAACAGAGGCGATGGTGATGATGGCCGAAAGTGAAAGGGTTCAAGGTAATGATTCAAAGTTTTATCAATTTGATTTAACTGATTTGTTTGGTATGGTATGTTGTGGTTATCAGACGGTTCGATTGATTTTTATATCAAGAACCGGTGACTATTATTTGGAACAGGAATCATTGGAACCATTATCAATAGGCAACGATTAACAGTTGCTGGAGTGAAGCTGGTTGACACAACAGAAATAGCGTAGCAATTGGTGGTTGTTTGAGACGATTTAAAACAGAAACAGGTAACGGGAATTGGGTTGGTTCAGTTGTAAACAGGAGACAGAAAAAGTTATAGCAGCCATAGCCTACGGCAGTGGTGGTGGCGTGCAGTTGTTTTAATGGTGATGGGTGACGGGTTTCAGTTTAAATGAAACCGAAATAAGTGGGCTGTTGTTTGAAGTCTGACTCAAACAGGGTATCTTCTAGGAAAGAAAAGAAAAGAACATATTTTGATATATAACAGATAGATAGTGATTACTTGCAGATATATTCGATAGAGATGATGGAGAAATCGAAAGTTTTGTGATTCAGAACTAGATGATTGATGAGAGTGTGTCGGCAGCCTTGCACACAGTGAGGAGGAAACAGAAAAAAAATAAAATGGAAAAGATAGATAACAAACTTAAATTGATCCTTTATGTAATAAACTGATGTCGATAGAATAAATCAAATAGGCAATGAGACAGAGAGATAAGTTAAAACAGGTTTTGGATTATACAGACTTTATAATCTGTACCAACAAATATCTTATACGATTTCCTATATCAAAGTAATATATTTCCTAATTCTAAATAATAATATTAAGAATGATACAAAAATAATGATATAATAAATTAATTGTTTTTAATTTCATATCTATATTATTTATAATAAAATATCTAGTACATAACATCCATATTAACTTTATATTTTATTACTTATGTGTTATTTATTCTATATAATAATATATTTGGATAGTTAAAATTTATAGAGTTTATATATATTACAATATAATAATTATTAATAATAATCATATATATATATATATATATATATATATATATATATATATATATATATATATATATATATATATATATATATATACATATGTATATAAATTCATTTTAACTTGTATTTATTTATTTTGTACCTTATTTTAAATCTAATACTTAAATTATATTTTAATATTTTAAATTAACATATATATATATGCTTACATTTACATTTACATATTTAGTTACAAATAATTGTTCGTGAATCGTCGGGTACAGTCAAAGGGTAACTGATTATCCAAAAATAGATTTCAAACATTCTAGACTCAATATTACAGATTTTTGCTTATCGTGTCGGAAACGTATAGAGATTAAGGTTTAAATTTGGTCGGAAATTTCCGGGTCGTTACACTATTGGTATATACAATCCAATGATCAGTTCTTAGCAGCCCATGTGAGTCACCTAACACATGTGGGAACCATCATTTGGCAACTAGCATGAAATATCTAATAAAATTACAAAAATATGAGTAATCATTCATGACTTATTTACATGAAAACAAAATTACATATCCTTTATATCTAATCCATACACCAACGACCAAAAACACCTACAAACACTTTCATTCTTCAATTTTCTTCATCTAATTGATCTCTCTCAAGTTCTATCTTCAAGTTCTAAGTGTTCTTCATAAATTCTATAAGTTCTAGTTACATAAAATCAAGAATACTTTCAAGTTTGCTAGCTCACTTCCAGTCTTGTAAAGTGATCATCCAACCTCAAGAAATCTTTGTTTCTTACAGTAGGTTATCATTCTAATACAAGGTAATAATCATATTCAAACTTTGGTTCAATTTCTATAACTATAACAATCTTATTTCAAGTGATGATCTTACTTGAACTTGTTTTCGTGTCATGATTCTACTTCAAGAACTTCGAGCCATCCAAGGATCCGTTGAAGCTAGATCCATTTTTCTCCTTTCCAGTAGGTTTATCCAAGGAACTTAAGGTAGTAATGATGTTCATAACATCATTCGATTTATACATATAAAGCTATCTTATTCGAAGGTTTAAACTTGTAATCACTAGAACATAGTTTAGTTAATTCTAAACTTGTTCGCAAACAAAAGTTAATCCTTCTAACTTGACTTTTAAAATCAACTAAACACATGTTCTATATCTATATGATATGCTAACTTAATGATTTAAAACCTGCAACAAGAAAAACACCGTAAAACCGGATTTACGCCGTCGTAGTAACACCGCGGGCTGTTTTGGGTTAGTTAATTAAAAACTATGATAAACTTTGATTTAAAAGTTTTTGTTCTGAGAAAATGATTTTTATTATGAACATGAAACTATATCCAAAAATTATGGTTAAACTCAAAGTGGAAGTATGTTTTCTAAAATGGTTATCTAGACGTCGTTCTTTCGACTGAAATGACTACCTTTACAAAAATGACTTGTAACTTATTTTTCCGACTATAAACCTATACTTTTTCTGTTTAGATTCATAAAATAGAGTTCAATATGAAACCATAGCAATTTGATTCACTCAAAACAGATTTAAAATGAAGAAGTTATGGGTAAAACAAGATTGGATAATTTTTCTCATTTTAGCTACGTGAAAATTGGTAACAAATCTATTCCAACCATAACTTTATCAACTTGTATTGTATATTATGTAATCTTGAGATACCATAGACACGTATACAATGTTTCGACCTATCATGTCGACACATCTATATATATTTCGAAACAACCATAGACACTCTATATGTGAATATTGGAGTTAGCTATACAGGGTTGAGGTTGATTCCAAAATATATATAGTTTGAGTTGTGATCAATACTGAGATACGTATACACTGGGTCGTGGATTGATTCAAGATAATATTTATCGATTTATTTCTGTACATCTAACTGTGGACAACTAGTTGTAGGTTACTAACGAGGACAGCTGACTTAATAAACTTAAAACATCAAAATATATTAAAAGTGTTGTAAATATATTTTGAACATACTTTGATATATATGTATATATTGTTATAGGTTCGTGAATCAACCAGTGGCCAAGTCTTACTTCCCGACGAAGTAAAAATCTGTGAAAGTGAGTTATAGTCCCACTTTTAAAATCTAATATTTTTGGGATGAGAATACATGCAGGTTTTAAAAATGATTTACAAAATAGACACAAGTACGTGAAACTACATTCTATGGTTGAATTATCGAAATCGAATATGCCCCTTTTTATTAAGTCTGGTAATCTAAGAATTAGGGAACATACACCCTAATTGATGCGAATCCTAATGATAGATCTATTGGGCCTAACAAACCCCATCCAAAGTACCGGATGCTTTAGTACTTCGAAATTTATATCATATCCGAAGGGTATCCCGGAGTGATGGGGATATTCTTATATATGCATCTTGTTAATGTCGGTTACCAGGTGTTCACCATATGAATGATTTTTATCTCTATGTATGGGATGTGTATTGAAATATGAAATCTTGTGGTCTATTATTATGATTTGATATATATAGGTTAAACCTATAACTCACCAACATTTTTATTGACGTTTTAAGCATGTTTATTCTCAGGTGATTATTAAGAGCTTCCGCTGTCGCATACTTAAATAAGGACGAGATTTGGAGTCCATGCTTGTATGATATTGTGTAAAAACTGCATTCAAGAAACTTATTTTGTTGTAACATATTTGTATTGTAAACCATTATGTAATGGTCGTGTGTAAACATGATATTTTAGATTATCATTATTTGATAATCTACGTAAAGCTTTTTAAACCTTTATTGATGAAATAAAGGTTATGGTTTGTTTTAAAAATGAATGCAGTCTTTGAAAAACGTCTCATATAGAGATCAAAACCTCGCAACGAAATCGATTAATATGGAACGTTTTTAATCAATAAGAACGGGACATTTCATAACAAACCCCATCCAAAGTACCGGATGCTTTAGTACTTCGAAATTTATATCATATCCGAAGGGTGTCCCGGAATGATGGGGATATTCTTATATATGCATCTTGTTAATGTCGGTTACCAGGTGTTCACCATATGAATGATTTTTATCTCTATGTATGGGATGTATATTGAAATATGAAATCTTGTGGTCTATTGTTACGATTTGATATATATAGGTTAAACCTATAACTCACCAACATTTTTGTTGACGTTTAAAGCATGTTTATTCTCAGGTGAATATTAAGAGCTTCCGCTGTTGCATACTAAAATAAGGACAAGATTTAGAGTCCATGTTTGTATGATATTATGTAAAAACTGCATTCAAGAAACATATGTCGATGTAATATATTTCTATTGTAAACCATTATGTAATGGTCGTGTGTAAACAGTATATTTTAGATTATCATTATTTGATAATCTACGTAATGCTTTTGAAACCTTTATTGATAAAATAAAGGTTATGGTTGTTTTAAAAATGAATGCAGTCTTTGTATACGTATTGTCATGGAACGTACCAAGATTATTATATATATACAATCTCGAAATTAACCAAGATTATAATATTTTGTTATACTAATGCTAACATGTCCAAATATATATAGGATATTGGAAAAGTTAGCAAGGATATGGTTAATATAGTTTTTATAAGTTGAATTTCGTCCATACAATGTTAAATTTAGCAAATATTGTTTTGCTCGGCAAATATTCATTACAACTCCGTTTACAGTGAATCAAATTGCTATGGATTCCTTAAGAAGTTAATTTTTCAAAAACAATTCGAAAAGTTCAGCCCAAGTAGTAGTTTTTAGAGTTTTACCCTCTTTTTGTGCCGGTGGTCAGATTTGGAGGAATCCCGGCATCCACCCGATATATGATTTTTGATAAAATACTTCCACTTTGTCTAAAATCATGAAAAAATTACTGGAAGTATTAATTACATATATTAACATATTTCCAAAGTCTTAGCCTTGAACTCAAAGTCTAAAATAGGTTTTTAATTCCCAACCCAAAACAGCCCACTTTTTACCGAATGGAGATTAAACGATATATGTTAAGTTTCAAGGTGTTCTTCATATGTACAAGTTATAAGTTCTTATACTAATTTAATATAACATCATAATACATATAAATAAGTGTTATTAGATTTAGGTTAGAAAGATTAGATTAGTTTTTCAAACAAGTTTAGAATCAACTAAACTATGTTCTAGTTTATAAACTCTTATATAGATAGCTATAAACATATGAATTGAACAAGCGTTGAAGTAGAGTTTTTATCTCAAGTTTAGAATGTAAAGTTACTGGAATTAAGTAGTAGAATAAAGAATGAGAAAGTTCTCGCAAGTGTGTGCGAAAATTTTAAGTAAAATTTGGAAAATGAATGTGTAAAAATGAGTTAGAAATGGTGCTTATTTATAGGCTCGTAAATTTGGTTTTTAGTGAAAAATATCTAAGATAAATTAAAAACCATTAGATCATGCATGAAATAATACATCAATAATTGTAGATTTCTATTCGAATATACCAATAGTAAATACTTCTAGAAGCTGCTTATAATACGCGTATAAATACCATATAAATACGTAATTGTAGATTTCCATTAGTATATACCAATAGTAAAAACTTCTAGAAGCTGCGTATAATACACGTATAAATACTAAATAAATAATGTATAAATACCATATAAATACCTTATAAATACCGTATAAATACGAGTAGAATTCTTGAGAAAAATGAACGAAAATACGAATATAGCTATCCCTTATCTGTATTTGTATATTATTAAGTGTATTCAATACTATTAAGGATGTATTTATACTCATAATACGTTGTATGTAAATACATTTTAACATAAGTTAATTACGTCGTTTAAAAAGTAACATATATATTGTTCGAAAACTCTTTAAATTAGTAGTATGAAAATGTATATATAATACCTTGTTAATATACTTAATGAGATATTTAATTAACATATTTTCAAGTTATATATATATATATATATATATATATATATATATATATATATATATATATATATATATATATATATATATATATATATATATATATATAGTGGTAGGATCAAGAGGGAAGTAACCATTTGGGCGGAAGCAAAAACTTTTTTTTTCATTTTTTGAAAAAACTTTGTTCACGAACATTATAGATGAGATGAAAATATGAACATTTAGTAGAGACACTTTGTGATAAATATTTTTATTTTGGCGGGAAAATGCTCGAAGAAGTAATATATAACAATTATCGTGTTTTTTGAGCATATTTTGAGGTTTTAGCTATTGGGGTTTAGATATTAGGGTTTAGATATTAGGGTTTATAGGGTTTAGATATTAGGGTTTAGAAATTTAAGGTTTAGGGTTTAGATTTAGGGTTTAGATTTAGGATTTAGATTGAGTTTTTAACACGAACGGTTTAGAGTTTAGGGTTTAGGGTTTAGGGTTTGGTGTTTTGGGTTTATGGAATAAACCTAAAACACCAAACCCTAAAACCTAAACCCTAAACCCTAAACTTTAAATCGGGCTAAATTTGACTTCACAAAACATGAAAAAAAAACCTTCATATTCTTCACGAACAATATTATCTTGAATGTTATTTTTGTAGATCGTTTTCCCGCCTAAATAATAACATTCATCACGAAGTGTCTCTTCTAAATGTTCATATTTTCGTTTGATCTTGATGCCGGGAAAAAAAAATTTCAAAAAAATGAATTTTTTTTTTTGCTTCCCCCCGCTTCCCCCCGATTGGTTACTTTCCCGTTGATCCTACCCCTTAAGAAGTTAATTTTTCAAAAACAATTCGAAAATTTCAGCCCAAGTAGTAGTTTTTAGAGTTTTACCCTCTTTTTGTGCCGGTGGTCAGATTTGGAAGAATCCCGGCATCCACCCGATATATGATTTTTGATAAAATATTTCCACTTTTTCTAAAATCATGAAAAAATTACTGGAAGTCTTAATTACATATATTAATATATTTCCAAAGTCTTAGCCTTGAACTCAAAGTCTAAAACAGGTTTTTAATTCCCAACCCAAAACAGCCCACTTTTTACCGAATGGAGATTAAACGATATATGTTAAGTTTCAAGGTGTTCTTCATATGTACAAGTTATAAGTTCTTATATTAACTTAATATAACATCATAACACATATAAATAAGTGTTATTAGATTTAGGTTAGAAAGATTAGATTAGTTTTTCAAACAAGTTTAGAATCAACTAAACTATGTTCTAGTTTATAAACTCTTATATAGATAGCTATAAACATATGAATTGAACAAGCATTGAAGTAGAGTTTTTATCTCAAGTTTAGAATGTAAAGTTGCTGGAATTAAGTAGTGGAATAAAGAATGAGAGAGTTTTCGCAAGTGTGTGCGAAAATTGTAAGTAAAATTTGGAAAATGAATGTGTAAAAATGAGTTAGAAATGGTGCTTATTTATAGGCTCGTAAATTTGGTTTTTAGTGAAAAATATCTAAGATAAATTAAAAACCATTAGGTCATGCATGACATAATACATCAATAATTGTAGATTTCTATTCGTATATACTAATAGTAAATAGTTCTAGAAGCTGCTTATAATACGCGTATAAATACCATATAAATACGTAATTGTAGATTTCTATTGGTATATACCAATAGTAAAAACTTCTAGAAGCTGCGTATAATACACGTATAAATACTGAATAAATAATGTATAAATACTGTATAAATACCGTATAAATACCGTATAAATATGAGTAGAATTCTTGAGAAAAATGAATGGAAATACGAATATAGCTATCCCTTATCTGTATTTGTATATTATTAAGTGTATTCAATACTATTAAGGATGTATTTATACTCATAATACATTTTAAGTAAATACATTTTAACATAAGTTAATTACGTCGTTTAAAAAGTAACATATATATTGTCCGAAAACTCTTTAAATTAGTAGTATGAAAATGTATATATAATACCTTGTTAATATACTTAATGAGATATTTAATTATCATATTTTCAAGTTATATATATATATATATATATATATATATATATATATATATATATATATATATAGTGGTAGGATCAAGAGGGAAGTAATCATTTGGGGGGAAGCAAAAACTTTTTTTTTCATTTTTTGAAAAAACTTTGTTCACGAACATTATAGATGAGATGAAAATATGAACATTTAGTATAGACACTTTGTGATAAATATTTTTATTTTGGCGGGAAAATGCTCAAAGAAGTAATATATAACAATTATCGTGTTTTTTGAGCGTATTTTGAGGTTTTAGCTATTGGGGTTTAGATATTAGGGTTTAGATATTAGGGTTTATAGGGTTTAGATATTAGGGTTTAGAAATTTAGGGTTTAGGGTTTAGATTTAGGGTTTAGATTTAGGATTTAGATTGAGTTTTTAACACGAACGGTTTAGAGTTTAGAGTTTAGGGTTTAGGGTTTGGTGTTTTGGGTTTATGAAATAAACCCAAAACACCAAAATAAACCCAAAATACCAAACCCTAAACCTAAACCCTAAACCCTAAAATCTAAATCGGGCTAAATTTTACTTCACAAAACATGAAAAAAAAACCTTCATATTCTTCACGAACAATATTATCTTGAATGTTATTTTTGTCGATCGTTTTCCCGCCTAAATAATAACATTCATCACGAAGTATCTCTTCTAAATGTTCATATTTTCGTGTGATCTTGATGCTCGGAAAAAAAAATTCAAAAAAATGAAATTTTTTTTTTGCTTCCCCCCGATTGGTTACTTCCCCATTGATCATGCCCCTATATGTATATATGTATATATATATATATATATATATATATATATATATATATATATATATATATATATATATATATATGTATACACACATACATACATACATACATATAATTAATACAAGTTATAACGTTCGTGAATCGTAGGAATAAAAGGGTGACCAAAAGCTTGTGTAAAACTCTTTCCGGAGGTTCAAGACTTATTAATATTCATTGCTTATCAAGTCGGAATTATTAAATCATGTAGATAGTATAATCAAGTAGTCGGAAAAATCCGGGTCGTCACATATATATACATTTTCATACTATTAATTTAAAGAGTTTCCGGACAATATATATGTTACTTTTTAAACAATGTAATTAACTTATGTTAAAATGTATTTACATACAATGTATTATGAGTATAAATACATCCTTAAAAGTATTGAATACACTTAATAATATACAAATACAGATAAGGGATAGCTATATTCATATTTTCGTTCATTTTTCTCAAGAATTCTACTAGTATTTATACGGTATTTATACGGTATTTATACAGTATTTATACGGTATTTATACGCATATTACACGCAGCTTCTATAAGTATTTACTATTGGTATATACTAATAGAAATCTACAATTATGTATTTATACGGTATTTATATGCGTATTATACGCAGCTTCTAGAAGTATTTACTATTGGTATATATGAATAGTAATCTACAATTATTGATGTATTATGTCATGCATGACCTAATGGTTTTTAACTTATCTTAGATATTTTTCACTAAAAACTAAATTTATGAGCCTATAAATAAGCACCATTTCTAACTCATTTTTACTCATTCATTTTCCAAATTTTACTTACAATTTTCACACACACTTGCAAGAACTCTCTCATTTTTTTATTCTACTACTTCTTTCCAGCAACTTTACATTCTAAACTTGAGGTAAAAACTCTACTTCAACTCTTGTTCAATACATATGTTTATAGCTATCTATATAAGAGTTTATAAACTAGAACATAGTTTAGTTGATTCTAAACTTGTTTGAAAAACTAATCTAATATTTCTATCTTTACTCTAATAACACTTATTTATATGTATTATGATGTTATATTAAGTTAATATAAGAACTTATAACTTGTACATATGAAGAACACCTTGAAACTTAACATATATCGTTTAATCTCCATTCGGTAAAAAGCGGGCTGTTTTTGGTTGGGAATTAAAAACCTGTTTTAGACTTTGAGTTCAAGGCTAAGACTTTGGAAATATGTTAATATATGTAATTAAGACTTCCAGTAATTGTTTCATGATTTTAGACAAAGTGGAAGTATTTTATCAAAAATCATATATCGGGTGGATGCCGGGATTCTTCCAAATCTGACCACCGGCACAAAAAGAGGGTAAAACTCTAAAAAATTACTACTTGGGCTGAACTTTTCGAATTGTTTTTGAAAAACTAACTTCTTAAGGAATCCATAGCAATTTGATTCACTTTAAACGGAGTTGTAATGAATATTTAGCGAGCAAAACAAAATCTGCTAAAATTAACTTTATACGGACGAAATTTATCTTATAAAAACTATATTAACCATATCCTTGCTAACTTTTCCTATATCCTATATATATTTGGACATGTTATCATTAGCATAACAAAATATTATAATCTTGGTTAATTCCGAGATTGTATATATATAATAATCTTGGTACGTTCTATGACAATACGTATACAATATGTTCGGATAAATCGAACGACACCATGTACACAATACGTCTGGGTTAATTCTAAGACAATACGCGTACCATGGGTCATGATTGAGTCTATAACAATACGTATACAATACTCCGTGGGGTAATTCTAAGATTATACATACATACGGATTATTGGACTGTTGGACTATTAGACTATTGGACTATTGGACTATTGGACTATATTTGGACTACTAACAAAGGACTACTAACAAATGACAACTAACAAAGGACTACTAACATGAAAATGTTAAAAATTAATATATAAGTATTCTATGAACTTGCTTTATTTTATTCATATGTCGTATGATTATCTGAATCATTATTATTGTTATAGGTTCGTGAATCCAAGGACGACGGCCATATTTTTAATAATTTGAAAACTTATTATTAATATACTTTTGCTACCGTGAGTATATAGTCCCATTTTTAAACTCTAAAAATATTTTGGGATGAGAATACATGCATTTTATGTTTTACACTATGGACACAAGTACTTAAAATATATTCTACGTTGAGTTGTACCACCTTGCATATCTTCCCTAATAGCTTGGTAACTAATATTTACATGTTGTAAGAATATGTAAGCGCGAGTCCTATTGATAGATTTATCGGGTTTGACAACCCCAACTGGGCTAGTCGCTCTAGTATCGTAAACGGTTGCATAGTACTTCATTTTTACTACACTTGGTACAGTAGGAAGATTTCATAATAAAGGGAATATGCCACATTATTTGTTAAGTATGGTTACCGAAGCGCTCAACAACTTATAGAACATCTTTATTGAAATGTTTATAATTATGAAATCTTGTGGTCTATATTTATATCGATGCTAGCTTTAAACCTATATATCTCACCAACCTTTGGGTTGAGTGTTTAAGTATGTTTATTCTCAGGTCCTTAAAAAAGTCTTCCGCTATTGCATTATATGAGCAAGCTGTGCATGAAGACTCATGCTTTTGTTTAAATGAAGTGTTGCATTCAATAAAACCTTTATCATGTAATATATTCGACTTTTATGTCACGTGTGTAGTATTTGTAAACCGATGTAATATGGGGATTATTCCTTAAATAATCGCCCACTTGTTTAAAACATGCATTATGTATAATAATGGTGTGTTTTTTTATGAAACAAATGCAATATTTTCTAAAAACGTATCATATAGAGGTTAAATACCTCACTATGGGACCAATGAATAACGTACTGCGTTTATAGTAATATGAACGGTCGTTTCAGTTGGTATCAGAGCAGAGGTCTTAGCGAACCAGGAATTGCATTAGTGTGTCTAACCAGTGTTTGTTAGGATGCATTAGTGCGTCTGGACTTTGACCACGTCTGTTTTGAAAACCATTGCTTATCATTTTTGGTCAGAAATTGAATATTTTAACATGTAAATGTTATGTGGTATATTACTAACGTACTAGTTATTATGTGATAGATGTATGCATCTAGCTTCGAATTAGTATTCACTTTCAGTGACTCCAAAATAGAGTCCAAATCTTCAGCAAAAATATTGATCATCAATTTGTTTGATGATGATGAGGACCCGAAAGAGGACACATTTTGGGAAGATTCACAATTTCTGGAAGAACCGGAAGTGAAAGAACCTGAAAATGATCCTGAGGAGGAGGAGGAAGTAAAAGAGATTACCTTGAAAGAATTTAAAAAGGGAAAGGAACCTGTAGTCACCAAACCAAAATTTCCAAATTCGGAAATTAATAAAGCATTTGTTGTACAAAGTACTCCTGACATTTCTACCCCTAATCATCTTTGTCTTACTAAATCTATTGAGGTATCAAGTACCTCAGAACCCCGACCAAGATATAAACGTACCGCTCAAATAAGCGTTATGCCAGTACCTGATTACAAGAGACCCCGTCATTTTTAAAACCATTTCCGCTACGACATCACTTCATGCATTGTATAATATTATCTAGTGTGCTTTACTTTATCCTACATATGTTTTATGTAAAATAAATTTATGTGAATAAGTGGTATTGTATCGTTGTACCATAATGCATTGAAGAATAAAGCGTGAAATGATAATGCATTAGTTTTTCATGATAGAATATTATTTGGATGGTAGTAGTTAATTGTTGTACTAAGCTATTAAGTATGAACTTTAACGGGTAGGTAATACCCTAGAAATAATTATAAAACGCTAATAAGAAGAAAAGGCTTTTATAATAATTGGTTCATATTATTAATATGCCACGATGTACCATTAATTACTCGCTACATCTATAATATTCTATGTGATTAATTATCTTATATGCTTATTGAAGAAACATGGCTCGATTGAACCGAATGACGGAACAAGAAATTGAGGAACTTATCAACCAACGCGTAAATGACCGAATGCTTTGGGTCGAAGCGGCAAGAGCATCAGCAAACAACACAAACCCTCGTGTTGGATGCACATATAAAGAGTTTCAAGGTTGCAAACCTTCATCATTCAGTGGAACAGAAGGACCGGTTTAACCCGATGGTTTAAAAAGCTGGAGTTCGTATTTAAAATTAGTGGTTGTGCGGAAGGGGATAGGACAAAGTATGCTTCATGCACATTACAAGATGGTCCACTTACATGGTGGAAAAACTTTGTAAAAGCTGTAGGGGGCGATGCAGCATATTATACTCCTTGGGAGGAGTTGAAAAATATACTAATCAACGAATACTGCCCAAGGAACGAAGTTAGGAAGATGGAAGCCGAGTTACGTAATCTGAAAGTTGTCGGCACAGAATTTACCAACTATAACAGGCGATTCATGGAATTAGCCATGTTATGTCCTGAATTGGTACCAACTGAAGAGCGAAAGATTGAATTGTACAAGGATGGCCTGCCAAAAAACATCAAGGCCAATGTTACATCATCCAAACCTAAGACAATTCATGAAGCTATCACCATGGAAAATGAGCTAATGGATCAGATTATTCTGGATAAGAACGCATCAAATACCGATGCCAAGGTATCGGATAATAAAAGAAAGTAGGATGGAAACCGTGATCGAGGTAACCAACAACAATCTCTCAAGAAACAGGAAACTACGCAAGGTGCGGGTAGTGGTTCAAGTTTGGGTTACAAAGAACGAAATCCCTTATGTAACAGATGCCACAAACATCACTCTGGTTTTTGTAATGTGGTGTGCAACAATTGTGATCAAAGGGGTTATCATGCTGAAGATTGTAGGGTTCCCATTACAAATACAAATGGCACCAAGACTCCTGCCACCAATGCAAATAGAACTACCCTGGCCACTGTTACTTATTTCGGGTGTGGGAAACAAGGTCATATTAAGAGCCAGTGCCCGAATCCAGAGAAGAATAATGGACCTGCACGTGGAAGAGCGTTTAATATTAATGCTAGAGAGGCGTATGAAGACCCGGAGCTTGTTACAGGTACGTTTACCATTAATAACTTATCAGCATCTATTCTATTTGATACTGGTGCCGATAGAAGTTACATGTGTAGAGACTTTTACGCTAAATTAAATTATTCATCATTACCTCCAGATGCTAAGTATATGATTGAGTTAGCTAATGGTAAACTAATTAAAGCCGATAAAATTTGCCGTGATTGTAAAATAAATTTAGCCGGAGAAACGTTTAAAATTGATTTGATACCGTAGAATTAGGAAGTTTTGATATAATAGTCGGCATAGACTGGATGTCCAAAATTGGAGCTGAAGTTGTGTGTGCCAAAAAGGCAATTCGCATTCCTCGTAAGAATAAAACGTCAGTAATGATTTATGGAGAGAAGGGTAACTCAAAGCTAAAACTCATTAGCTGTTTGAAAGCCCAAAAGTGCTTGAAGAAAGGGTGTTATGATATCTTATCACATGTTAATAAATTCGAAATGAAGGAGAAAGAGAAGAGCATCAACGATGTGCCTGTGACAAGAGATTTTCCTGGAGCCTTTTCGGAAGGGTTACCGGGATTACCTCCATTTAGATCTGTAGAATTTCAAATAGATCTAGTACCAGGAGCTGCACCAGTGGCTCGTGCTCCATACAGACTTGCACCATCTGAGATGAAAGAGTTACAAAGCCAGATACAAGAACTACTGGACCGTGGATACATTCGACCGAGCACTTCACCGTGGGGTGCTTCGATTTTATTCGTTAAGAAGAAAGATGGTGTGACGAACCAAAAATTTCTGACCAAATTTAAACTTAAACTTATATGATTTCGACACGATAAACAAAGTCTGTTATGTTGAGTCTCAAAATTTTTGAACTATTTTTATGAATTCAATTGACCGTTGACTATTCCCGACGACTCACGATACGATTACTTGTAAATAAATATGCATATATTTAAAATGAAATATTATATATTGTAAATGTTAGAATTAATTATGTAAACTAATAATAATATATAATAATTATTATTTAAAAGTATATATATATATATATATATATATATATATATATATATATATATATATATATATATATATATATATATATATATATATATATATATATATATATATATATATATATATATATATATATATATATATATATATATATATAGGGGCACGATCCATGGATAAGCTTAAAAGGAGTACAAACCGGATAAGCAAAATAAAATTTTTTTTTTTGAATTTTTTTTACATTCATAAATCTGCATTAAAATGCACCTCTAATCAATTTTTTTCATAAAAAAAAGTTCAAAATCTTTCAAAAATCGATGATGAATGGTAAAATTAACCATTCATCGGGTTAATTTATCATTCATCTTATTTACGATTAATGATAAAATTAATCAATGCTAAAAAAACCAGATGAATGGTTAAATTAACCATTCATCTGTTTTTTTATCATTCATCATAAACAGATGAATGGTTAAATTAACCATTCATCTGCTTTTTTTAGCATTGATTAATTTTATCATTCATCGCGAACAAAAATGAATGATAAATTAACCAGATGAATGGTTAATTTTACCATTCATCATCAATTTTTACCATTCATCATCGATGTTTACCATTCATCATCGATTTTCGAACGATTTTGTTCAAAAACTTTTTAAAATTTTTTCGTTTTCTTCTATTTGCATATTAAAGGATCGTTTTTTTTTTTTTTAAAATTTGAAATTTTACTTATCCAGTTTGTGCCCCATTTAGTGCTTATCCATGGATTGGTCCAATATATATATATATATATATATATATATATATATATATATATATATATATATATATATATATATATATATATATATATATATAAA
Organism: Rutidosis leptorrhynchoides; assembly: GCF_046630445.1. Classification (NCBI taxonomy): domain Eukaryota; kingdom Viridiplantae; phylum Streptophyta; class Magnoliopsida; order Asterales; family Asteraceae; genus Rutidosis; species Rutidosis leptorrhynchoides. The sequence continues at coordinate 168,763,846 of NC_092343.1, forward strand.
GTATATCGAATATATATATAGGGTTTCGAAATTATTTAGTAAACGACGGTAATACTCAATTGTCATTCGATTGATAGTAAACGAGTTAAAAAGGAACTTATGTGATTTTAAAATAAACCGGTGATCCGAAAATGAGTTATATAATTTATAGGCTTATTAAATACGGAGTATGTATTTGGGAACTATATGTTAAGTCTTAAATTTTTTTTTATTATTTACTTGGGATCGAGCGTGGACAGTGAGTTAATTTTTTTTAATAATTTAAATAGTTAATGATCGAATTCTATACCATAATGACTAAAATAAATAAAGACATTTAATTTAAAAATTTAGAATTTTTCTGTGTACTTTTATCCGCTACTGATTAACAACCGACTACGATGTAATATGCTATTTAAAAGTGTCGGTAGAAACAACCAAATAATTAGGCTGCTTTACTGTTGTTTCATTTCACACGTTTTATTAACTTATGAATATGAATCCTTTAACTTACTTTATGATTAATGAATGATATTATTATATACAAGTTACATATGTGAAACCCACCAACTTGCTACCATCATTGTTGGTGCAGTGTACGTAGCTGGCTATATATGTTGTATATTTAACACACTATTTAACACATATCAATCTATCAATATCTCTATCCATCTAAACTTTATCTATATATCTATATATATATATATATAAGTGTGGATATGGATTGATGTATCACCACCACTGCCACTTTTAATTTCTTCTTGATCTTATTTTTCTTCTTATTTCTTTTCTTTCAAGAACACCATAAACCCGCAAACATCTCCTCTCCACCACCACCTTCCACCATGATTCACCGGGAACCACCATGTTCGACAACTCCTTATATACTCCGTAATAAAAACTACGATGTAAACCCACTACCCATAAACTAGCTACTACACCAGCTGATAACGCCAAAATCATACATGTTTATTGTCTGTATTCCGATCCAATTTAATATCAATTTGTATGTAATTGTTGTACGTATATATTGTAATTCATGTATATTTGTAAAAGTCCATTGTGATTGAATAAATGAAGACCAACAGCGAAAACGATGCTTAAAATGAAGTCCGATAACGAAAACAGCCCATAAATACACTTCCAGACTCAGATGAAGCACATCCCAAAAGGGATGAGGCACATCTGTATGCGTGTTTTTGCCGAAGGTTTCAGATACAACGTTTTAAGGCGATAAGATGCATTTAGATGACCAGATGCGGCGCATCTGATAGGAGATGCGGCACATCTCCTTTCCTGCCGACAGTTCTGAGTGCCAAATCTAGCTGGAATCAACAAACTTAAAGGAATGCGGCGCATCCTTCGGAGATGCGGCGAATCTAGTTTTTTTTCTGGCCAGTTTACCTAACTTTTGAGCCTATTTAAGAGAGCTTTGATTCATTCTTTCAGAGACATTCACTTTTACATTCTCCCTCAGTTTCAATACGGTTTTCAAGGCTCAAGGAAGGCTACAAGTCAATCTCCATTCTTTCTAAAATGTCCCGTTCTTATTGATTAAAAACGTTCCATATTAATTGATTTCGTTGCGAGGTTTTGACCTCTATATGAGACATTTTTCAAAGACTGCATTCATTTTTAAAACAAACCATAACCTTTATTTCATAAATAAAGGTTTAAAAAGCTTTACGTAGATTATCAAATAATGATAATCTAAAATATCCTGTTTACACACGACCATTACATAATGGTTTACAATACAAATATGTTACATCGAAATCAGTTTCTTGAATGCAGTTTTTACACAATATCATACAAACATGGACTCCAAATCTTGTCCTTATTTTAGTATGCAACAGCGGAAGCTCTTAGTATTCACCTGAGAATAAACATGCTTTAAACGTCAACAAAAATGTTGGTGAGTTATAGGTTTAACCTATATATATCAAATCGTAACAATGGACCACAAGATTTCATATTTCAATACACATCCCATACATAGAGATAAAAATCATTCATATGGTGAACACCTGGTAACCGACATTAACAAGATGCATATATAAGAATATCCCCATCATTCCGGGACACCCTTCGGATATGATATAAATTTCGAAGTACTAAAGCATCCGGTACTTTGGGTGGGGTTTGTTAGGCCCAATAGATCTATCTTTAGGATTCGCGTCAATTAGGGTATCTGTTCCCTAATTCTTAGATTACCAGACTTAATAAAAAGGGGCATATTCGATTTCGACAATTCAACCATAGAATGTAGTTTCACGTACTTGTGTCTATTTTGTAAATCATTTATAAAACCTGCATGTATTCTCATCCCAAAAATATTAGATTTTAAAAGTGGGACTATAACCCACTTTCACAGATTTTTACTTCGTCGGGAAGTAAGACTTGGCCACTGGTTTATTCACGAACCTATAACAATATATACATATATATCAAAGTATGTTCAAAAGATATTTACAACGCTTTTAATATATTTTGATGTTTTAAGTTTATTAAGTCAGCTGTCCTCGTTAGTAACCTACAACTAGTTGTCCACAGTTAGATGTACAGAAATAAATCGATAAATATTATCTTGAATCAATCCACGACCCAGTGTATACGTATCTCAGTATTGATCACAACTCAAACTATATATATTTTGGAATCAACCTCAACCCTGTATAGCTAACTCCAACATTCACATATAGAGTGTCTATGGTTGTTCCGAAATATATATAGATGTGTCGACATGATAGGTCGAAACATTGTATACGTGTCTATGGTATCTCAAGATTACATAATATACAATACAAGTTGATTAAGTTATGGTTGGAATAGATTTGTTACCAATTTTCACGTAGCTAAAATGAGAAAAATTATCCAATCTTGTTTTACCCATAACTTCTTCATTTTAAATCCGTTTTGAGTGAATCAAATTGCTATGGTTTCATATTGAACTCTATTTTATGAATCTAAACAGAAAAAGTATAGGTTTATAGTCGGAAAAATAAGTTACAAGTCGTTTTTGTAAAGGTAGTCATTTCAGTCGAAAGAACGACGTCTAGATGACCATTTTAGAAAACATACTTCCACTTTGAGTTTAACCATATTTTTTGGATATAGTTTCATGTTCATAATAAAAATCATTTTTCCAGAATAACAACTTTTAAATCAAAGTTTATCATAGTTTTTAATTAACTAACCCAAAACAGCCCGCGGTGTTACTACGACGGCGTAAATTCGGTTTTACAGTGTTTTTCGTGTTTCCAGGTTTTAAATCATTAAGTTAGCATATCATATAGATATAGAACATGTTTTTAGTTGATTTTAAAAGTCAAGTTAGAAGGATTAACTTTTATTTGCGAACAAGTTTAGAATTAACTAAACTATGTTCTAGTGATTACAAGTTTAAACCTTCGAATAAGATAGCTTTATATGTATGAATCGAATGATGTTATGAACATCATTACTACCTCAAGTTCCTTGGATAAACCTACTGGAAATGAGAAAAATAGATCTAGCTTCAAAGGATCCTTGGATGGCTTGAAAGTTCCTGAAGCAGAATCATGACACGAAAACAATTTCAAGAAAGATTTCCACTCGAAATAAGATTGTTATAGTTATAGAAATTGAATTAAAGTTGAATATGATTATTACCTTGTTTTAGAAAGATAACCTACTGTAAGTAACAAAGGTTTCTTGATCTTGGATGATTACTTGGAATGGATTTAGAAAACTTGGAAGTAAACTTGCAATCTTGGAAGTATTCTTGATTTTATGAAACTATAACTTTTGGAATTTATGAAGAACACTTAGAACTTGAAGATAGAACTTGAGAGAGATCAATTAGCTGAAGAAAATTGAAGAATGAAAGTGTTTGTAGGTGTTTTTGGTCGTTGGTGTATGGATTAGATATAAAGGATATGTAATTTTGTTTTCATGTAAATAAGTCATGAATGATTACTCATATTTTTGTAATTTTATGAGATATTTCATGCTAGTTGCCAAATGATGGTTCCCGCATGTGTTAGGAGACTCACATGGGCGGCTAAGAGCTGATCATTGGAGTGTATATACCAATAGTACATACATCTAAAAGCTGTGTATTGTACGAGTACGAATACGGGTGCATACGAGTAGAATTGTTGATGAAACTGAACGAGGATGTAATTGTAAGCATTTTTGTTAAGTAGAAGTATTTTGATAAGTGTCTTGAAGTCTTTCAAAAGTGTATGAATACATATTAAAACACTACATGTATATACATTTTAACTGAGTCGTTAAGTCATCGTTAGTCGTTACATGTAAATGTTGTTTTGAAACCTTTAGGTTAACGATCTTGTTGAATGTTGTTAACCCATTGTTTATTATAAAAAATGAGATGTTAAATTGTTATATTATCATGATATTATGATATATAATATATCTTAGTATGATATATATACAGTTAAATGTCGTTACAACGATAATCGTTACATATATGTCTCGTTTCGAAATCATTAAATTAGTAGTCTTATTTTTACATATGTATTTCATTGTTAATACACTTAATAATATATTTACTTATCATTTAACATAATTAACCAAGTGTATCAATATCTTAATATGATTCATATGTACCTAGTAAGACGTTGTTATAACGATAATCGTTATATATATCGTTTTCGAGTTTCTTAAATTAATAGTCTCATTTTTATGTATATAACTCATTGTTAAAATATCTAATGAGATACATACTTATAATAAAATCATGTTAAATATATATATAACCATATATATGTCATCGTATAGTTTTTACAAGTTTTAACGTTCGTGAATCACCGGTCAACTTGGGTGGTCAATTGTCTATATGAAACCTATTTCAATTAATCAAGTCTTAACAAGTTTGATTTCTTAACATGTTGGAAACACTTAATCGTGTAAATAACAATTTCATTTAATATATATATAAATATGGAAAAGTTCGGGTCACTACAGTACCTACCCGTTAAATAAATTTCGTCCCGAAATTTTAAGCAGTTGGAGGTGTTGACGTATCTTCTGGAAATAAATGCGGGTATTTCTTCTTCATCTGATCTTCACGCTCCCAGTTGAACTCGGGTCCTCTACGAGCATTCCATCGAACCTTAACAATCGGTATCTTGTTTTGTTTAAGTCTCTTAACCTCACGATCCATTATTTCGACAGGTTCTTCAATGAATTGAAGTTTTTCATTGATTTGGATTTCGTCCAACGGAATAGTGAGATCTTCTTTAGCAAAACATTTCTTCAAATTTGAGATGTGGAAAGTGCTATGTACAGCCGCGAGTTGTTGAGGTAGCTCCAGTTGGTAAGCTACTGGTCCGACACGATCTATAATCTTGAATGGTTCAATGTACCTTGGATTTAGTTTCTCCCGTTTACCAAATCGAACAACGCCTTTCCAAGGTGAAACCTTAAGCATGACCATTTCTCCAATTTCAAACTCTATAACTTTTCTTTTACTGTCCACGTAGCTCTTTTGTCGACTCTGGGCGGTTTTCAATCTTTGTTGAATTTGGATGATTTTCTCGGTAGTTTCTTGTATTATCTCCGGACCCGTAATCTGTCTATACCCCACTTCACTCCAACAAATTGGAGACCTACACTTTCTACCATAAAGTGATTCAAACGGCACCATCTCAATGCTTGAATGGTAGCTGTTGTTGTAGAAAAATTCTGCTAACGGTAGATGTCGATCCCAACTGTTTCCGAAATCAATAACACAAGCTCGTAGCATGTCTTCAAGCGTTTGTATCATCCTTTCGCTCTGCCCATCAGTTTGTGGATGATAGGCAGTACTCATGTGTAGACGAGTTCCCAATGCTTGCTGTAATGTCTGCCAGAATCTTGAAATAAATCTGCCATCCCTATCAGAGATAATAGATATTGGTATTCCATGTCTGGAGATGACTTCCTTCAAATACAGTCGTGCTAATTTCTCCATCTTGTCATCTTCTCTTATTGGCAGGAAGTGTGCTAACTTGGTGAGACAATCAACTATTACCCAAATAGTATCATAACCACTTGCAGTCCTTGGCAATTTAGTAATGAAATCCATGGTAATGTTTTCCCATTTCCATTCCGGGATTTCAGGTTGTTGTAGTAGACCTGATGGTTTCTGATGTTCAGCTTTGACCTTAGAACACGTCAAACATTCTCCTACATATTTAGCAATATTGGCTTTCATACCTGGCCACCAAAAATGTTTCTTAAGATCCTTGTACATCTTCCCCGTTCCAGGATGTATTGAGTATCTGGTTTTATGAGCTTCTCTAAGTACCATTTCTCTCATATTTCCAAATTTTGGTACCTAAATTCTTTCAGCCCTATACCGGGTTCCGTCTTCCCGAATATTAAGATGCTTCTCCGATCCTTTGGGTATTTCATCCTTTAAATTTCCCTCTTTTAAAACTCCTTGTTGCGCCTCCTTTATTTGAGTAGTACGGTTAGTGTGAATCATTATATTCATAGATTTTACTCGAATGGGTTCTCTGTCCTTTCTGCTCAAGGCGTCGGCTACCACATTTGCCTTCCCCGGGTGGTAACGAATCTCAAAGTCGTAATCATTCAACAATTCAATCCACCTACGCTGCCTCATATTCAGTTGTTTCTGATTAAATATGTGTTGAAGACTTTTGTGGTCGGTATATATAATACTTTTGACCCCATATAAGTAGTGCCTCCAAGTCTTTAATGCAAAAATAACCGCGCCTAATTCCAAATCATGCGTCGTATAATTTTGCTCGTGAATCTTCAATTGTCTAGACGCATAAGCAATCACCTTCGTCTGTTGCATTAATACACAACCGAGACCTTGCTTTGACGCGTTACAATAAATCACAAAATCATCATTCCCTTCAGGCAATGACAATATAGGTGCCGTAGTTAGCTTTTTCTTCAATAATTTAAACGCCTTCTCTTGTTCATCCTTCCATTCAAATTTCTTCCCTTTATGCGTTAATGCAGTCAAGGGTTTTGCTATTTTGGAGAAATCTTGGATGAATCTTCTGTAGTAACCAGCCAATCCTAAAAATTGACGTATATGCTTCGGAGTTTTTGGGGTTTCCCACTTTTCAACGGTTTCAAGCTTTGCCGGGTCCACCTGGATACCTTCTTTGTTCACTATGTGATCGAGGAATTGAACTTCTTCCAACCAAAATGCACACTTTGAAAACTTAGCGTACAGTTTTTCTTTCCTCAATACTTCTAGCACTTTTCTCAAATGTTCTTCGTGCTCTTGATCATTCTTTGACTAAATAAGTATGTCATCGATGAAAACAATGATAAAATTGTCAAGATATGGCCCACACACTAGGTTCATAAGGTTCATGAACACAGCTGGTGCGTTAGTCAATCCAAACGGCATAACCATAAACTCGTAATGACCATAACGCGTCCTAAAAGCAGTTTTTGGAATATCATCCTCCTTTACTCGCATTTGATGATATCCAGAACGTAAATCGATCTTCGAATAAACTGACGAGCCTTGTAGTTGATCAAATAAGTCGTCAATTCTTGGCAGTGGATAACGGTTTTTGATGGTAAGTTTGTTCAACTCTCTGTAGTCAATACACAACCTAAATACCATCCTTCTTCTTGACAAACAAAACAGGAGCTCCCCATGGTGATGTGCTTGGTCGAATGAAACTACATTCTAATAGTTCTTGCAGTTGGCTTTGCAGTTCTTTCATCTCGCTGGGTGCGAGTCTATAAGGAGCACGAGCTATTGGTGCAGCTCCTGGTACAAGATCTATTTGAAATTCAACAGATCGATGTGGAGGTAGTCCCGGTAATTCTTTCAGAAATACATCGGGAAATTCTTTTGCGACGGGAACATCATTGATGCTCTTTTCTTCAGTTTGTACTTTCTCGACGTGTGCTAGAGAGCATAGCAACCTTTTCTTATTAGTTTTTGTGCCTTCAAATTACTAATAAGATGTAGCTTCATGTTGCCCTTTTCTCCGTACACCATTAAGGGTTCTCCTTCTTCTTGTACAATGCGAATTGCATTTTTATAACATACGATCTCTGCTTTCACCTTCTTCAGCCAGTCCATGCCAACTATTACATCAAAACTCCCTAATTCTACTGGTATCAAATCAATCTTAAATATTTCGCTACCCAGTTTAATTTCTCGATTCCGGCATATATTATCTGCTGAAATTAATTTACCGTTTGCTAATTCGAGTAAAAATTGACTATCCAATGGCGTCAATGGACAACTTAATTTAGCACAAAAATCTCTACTCATATAGCTTCTATCCGCACCCGAATCAAATAAAACGTAAGAAGAATTATTATCAATAAGAAACGTACCCGTAACAAGCTCCGGGTCTTCCTGTGCCTCTGCCGCATTAATATTGAAAACTCTTCCGCGGCCTTGTCCATTCGTGTTCTCCTGGTTCGGGCAATTTCTAATAATGTGGCCTGATTTTCCACATTTATAACAAACTACATTGGCATAACTTGCTCCGACACTACTTGCTCCGCCATTACTCGTTCCGACACCATTTGTTCCTTTCGTTCTGTTAACCCCTGGTCCGTAGACCTCACACTTCGCCGCGCTATGACCATTTCTTTTACACTTGTTGCAAAATTTGGTGCAGAACCCCGAGTGATACTTTTCACACCTTTAGCATAGCTGCTTCTGATTGTTGTTGTTGTTGCAGTTGTTATTGTTGTTGGGATGATTATTGTAGTTGCTGTTGTTGTTGTTGTTGTTGTTGTTGTTGTTGTTGTTGTTGTTGTTGTTGTTATTGTTGGGCCGTTTGTTGTAGTTGCGATTGATGTTGCGATTGTTGGGATAATTGTTGCGATTATTATTGTAATTGCTGTTGTTGTTGTATTAGTGATTCTTATCACCGTTTTCCTCCCACTTTCTTTTGACTTGCTTCACATTGGCCTCTTCAGCCGTCTGTTCTTTAATTCTTTCCTCAATCTGGTTCACTAGTTTGTGAGCCATTCTACATGCCTGTTGTATGGAGGCGGGCTCATGTGAACTTATATATTCTTGGATTCTTTCCGGTAATCCTTTCACAAACGCGTCGATCTTCTCTTCCTCATCTTCGAACGCTCTCGGACACAATAGGCACAATTCTGTGAATCGTCTTTTGTACGTGGTAATATCAAATCCTTGGGTTCGTAACCCTCTAAGTTCTGTCTTGAACTTATTGACCTCGGTTCTGGGACTGTACTTCTCTTTCATCAAGTGCTTGAATGCTGACCACGGTAGTGCGTACGCATCATCTTGTCTCACTTGCTCTAGATAGGTATTCCACCATGTTAACGCAGAACCTGTTAAGGTATGCGTAGCGTACTTCACTTTGTCCTCTTCAGTACACTTACTTGTGGCAAACACCTATTCGACCTTCTCGGTCCACCGTTTCAATCCGATCGGTCCTTCGGTTCCATCAAATTCCAAAGGTTTGCAGGCAGTGAATTCTTTGTAGGAGCATCCTACATGATTTCCTGTACTGCTAGATCCAAGGTTATTGTTGGTATGTAGCGCAGCCTGTACTGCGGCTATGTTTGAAGCTAGAAAAGTACGGAATTCCTCTTCATTCATATTCACGGTATGTTGAGTATTCGGTGCCATTTCCTTCAAAATAGTCAAATGGAACAAGTTAATCATACAGAATATTAAGAGTAGTTAATAGTATTTCGTAGCATAATATGAACTCATTTATAAAAGCTTTTTCTTCATATTAGCGTTTTATAAGTTTAAATTCGGGTAGTACCTACCCGTTAAGTTCATACTTAGTAGCTAATATACAATTCAACTACTACAATTCTATATGAAAAACTGATTATAATAATATTTCGCGTTCAAACTTTTATACAATATTTTACAAACTTACAATACCGCTTATTTTACATAAAGCATGAAATATAGCACACAATAACTTTGAAACAAGATAGTTGTGAAGATAATTCTAGCTAGTACACAAGTCGTTCAGCAAAGGCAATAAAGACACGTAATTCATACGTCCAGAAACAAGTCATGCATTCTGGTTTTACTAGGACTACTTCCCATCCTTGGTCTTGTGGAACATAACCGTTATGGCCGTTGATAAGACAGCGTGTTGTAACGTCGTCAAAGGGATGAGGGTTACATAATGACCAACAGTCTCGTAATAACCTAAAAACCTCATTTCTTACCCCAATTACCGACTCCGTCACTTATGGGAACGTTTTGTTTAATAGTTGTAGCCCGATGTTCTTTTTCTCACTTTGGTGAGAAGCGAATATTACTAACCCATAAGCATAGCATGCTTCTTTATGTTGCATGTTAGCCGCTTTTTCTAAATCATGAAGTCCTATATTCGGATACATTGAGTCAAAATAATTTCTTAACCCGTTGCGTAAAATAGCATTTGGGTTCCCCGCAATATATGCGTCAAAGTAAACACATCGTAACTTATGGATTTCCCAATGTGATATCCCCCATCTTTCAAACGAAAGTCTCTTATAAACCAAGACATTCTTGGAACGTTCTTCGAATGTCTTACAAACTGATTTCGCCATAAATAGTTGTGCCGAAGAATTCTGACCGACTCTAGACAAGATTTCATCAATCATGTCTCCGGGTAGGTCTCTTAAAATATTGGGTTGTCTATCCATTTTGTGTTTTTATACTGTAAAATAGACAAGAGTTAGATTCATAAAAAAAAATACTTATTAATACAAGCAATTTTTACATATATCATAAAGCATAAGCACAATATATTACACCACATGAATACAACTATCTTATTCCGACTCGCTCATTTCTTCTTCTTCGGTTTTGGTTAGTTTTGCCAAGTTTCAAGGGATATATGATGTTCCCCTAATACGAGCTGTCGTTTTCCACAACGGTTTAGAAAAACCTGGTGGTTTAGAGGTTCCCGGGTCATTGTTACAACTTAAGGGCTTCGGGGGTTGACGATACATATAAAGTTCATCGGGGTTGAAATTAGATTTCTCTATTTTTATACCCTTTCCCTTATTATTTTCTTTTGCCTTTTTAAATTCAGTTGGGGTAATTTGTATAACATCATCGGAATTCTCGTCGGAATCCGATTCATCGAAGAATTGGTAATCCTCCCAATATTTTGCTTCCTTGGCGTAAACACCATTGACCATAATTAACCTTGGTCGGTTGGTTGAGGATTTTCTTTTAGTTAACCGTTTTATTATTTCCCCCACCGGTTCTATTTCCTCCTCCGGTTCCTCCTCTTCCGGTTCTGATTCTTCTTCCGGTTCTGATTCTTCTTCCGGTTCTTCTTCGGGAACTTGTGAATCAGTCCAATATATATTCGACTCTTCGTTATTATTAGGTGAGTCAATGGGATTTGTGCTAGAGGTATACATCTATCACATAATATCAAACATGTTAAGAGATTAATATATCACATAATATATACATGTTAATAATATATAGTTTCCAACAAAAATGTTAAGCAATCATTTTTAAAGAAAACACGGTCGAAGTCCAGACTCACTAATGCATCCTAACAAACTCGATAAGACACACTAATGTAAATTTTCTGGTTCTCTAAGACCAACGCTCGAATACCAACTGAAATGTCCCGTTCTTATTGATTAAAACCGTTCCATATTAATTGATTTCGTTGCGAGGTTTGACCTCTATATGAGACATTTTTCAAAGACTGCATTTATTTTTAAAACAAACCATAACCTTTATTTCATAAATAAAGGTTTAAAAAGCTTTACGTAGATTATCAAATAATGATAATCTAAAATATCCTGTTTACACACGACCATTACATAATGGTTTACAATACAATATGTTACATCGAAATCAGTTTCTTGAATGCAGTTTTTACACAATATCATACAAACATGGACTCCAAATCTTGTCCTTATTTTAGTATTCAACAGCGGAAGCTCTTAGTATTCACCTGAGAATAAACATGCTTTAAACGTCAACAAAAATGTTGGTGAGTTATAGGTTTAACCTATATATATCAAATCGTAACAATAGACCACAAGATTTCATATTTTAATACACATCCCATACATAGAGATAAAAATCATTCATATGGTGAACACCTGGTAACCGACATTAACAAGATGCATATATAAGAAATCCCCATCATTCCGGGACACCCTTCGGATATGATATAAATTTCGAAGTACTAAAGCATCCGGTACTTTGGATGGGGTTTGTTAGGCCCAATAGATCTATCTTTAGGATTCGCGTCAATTAGGGTGTCTGTTCCCTAATTCTTAGATTACCAGACTTAATAAAAAGGGGCATATTCGATTTCGATAATTCAACCATAGAATGTAGTTTCACGTACTTGTGTCTATTTTGTAAATCATTTATAAAACCTGCATGTATTCTCATCCCAAAAATATTAGATTTTAAAAGTGGGACTATAACTCACTTTCACAGATTTTTACTTCGTCGGGAAGTAAGACTTGGCCACTGGTTGATTCACGAACCTATAACAATATATACATATATATCAAAGTATGTTCAAAATATATTTACAACACTTTTAATATATTTTGATGTTTTAAGTTTATTAAGTCAGATGTCCTCGTTAGTAACCTACAACTAGTTGTCCACAGTTAGATGTACAGAAATAAATCGATAAATATTATCTTGAATCAATCCACGACCCAGTGTATACATATCTCAGTATTGATCACAACTCAAACTATATATATTTTGGAATCAACCTCAACCCTGTATAGCTAACTCCAACATTCACATATAGAGTGTCTATGGTTGTTCCGAAATATATATAGATGTGTCTGTGACAACCCGGAAATTTCCAACCAAATTTAAACTTTATCTTTATATTATTCCAACACGATAAGCAAAGTTTGTTAAGTTAAATCTCAAGAATTTTAAATTGTGTTCATACATTCATTATAACCTCGACCAAATTCCAACGATTCACGAACCGTTATATATAAATAAATATGTATATATATTATAACTTGAGAATATTAATAAAGTATTAAACGTATAATACTTTACATGAACGTATTTGTTTCAATATGTTTATCGATGGAATTAGAAGATAATATCAAATGATTAATTTATCAGATACATTGTTATATGATTACGGGTCTATGTTATGAGGTCCACTGTGATTTAAGAAATCTATTTTTTTACAACATTCAGAAAATGGTAAAGTGATTTATAAGTAAGAACGTGAAGTGTAACTAACTTAGATGTTGGATATCGACAAGTAAGTAACTCGACATTTTTCATTAAGATGATTTCATACGTTTATTTAACCTTTGAACTTTATCCCATGCTTCACCAACAGACTGTAATTTAAAAACTTGAAACCTATTATGAATATATATGATTCTACTTTTCTAAAACGTTTTATGATATAACGATTTCTATTATTTTAACTTTTAAACAAAATGATTCTTAAAAATATATTTGGTTTTGGAAAACAAAATTATTATATTTATTTGATTTAGTTTCAAACGTACAAAAACGTTTTCAGTTTAAGAACTTTATTATTAAAACGTATATAACTTTTATAAATATCTAGAACCACTTTTGACAACTCATTACTTAACCAGTATGATAAAGATAACGATATTTATATTTTATTTTATTAAATATATATAATGATTTAAATTAATATTATATATATTTATACGCGTATTATACGTACATAGTTTTATACTTTTACTATACTTAAACTTTACCTTTACTTTATTTTTACTTTACTTTAACTTTAATAATTTACTTTAATAATTCATACTTTAATAATTCACTTTAATAATTCATACTTTAATAATTCACTTTAATAATTCATACTTTAATAATTCACTTTAATAATTCATACTTTAATAATTCACTTTAATAATTCATACTTTAATAATTCACTTTAATAATTCATACTTTAATAATTCACTTTAATAATTCAAAAATCTATTATAAATAGAATTCAATAGGTTTCATTATTTCATAGAAACTTGAAAATATTTTTCTCTAAACTCTCTCAATCGTTTTACATATATATATTTACTCCGTATTATTTCAAGATATTATTAGTATACATAAAATATTACGTCGGAGTGCGGTCCGAGTGATTTCGAAATTGTTTTTCGAGTGGGATTGGATTAAGGAAATTATGGGTTATAGCTATGGAGGTGATTGGGTATGGTTCATGGGTATGCTCATGAGGTCAATATAGTGTTTATCATCTCCGTTGCGTCTACGTACCTTTCCTGCAATATTGAATCTCAATATTGATACGTGAGTACTCATAATTTAACTTTTACCTACTAATAGTGTATCCCTGACTAGTGCTCGAGTATATAGGATTATGCATGTTTGTACTTTTGATATTGCCTTTAGTTAGGTTATGTTGAATCCTGAATTAGTTATATATGCGACTGAGATAAGGTATAAGATATGCATGTCGTTGGAAAGCTAGCGAAAAATTAAGAACTTTTTATTTAGATATCGAATGATTTAGATGAACGGATTTGAAGTTATAGTCCATCGAATTTTTGTATTATTATTAAAAATGATTATTATTATCGTCGTTATTATCGTCGTTATTATCGTCGTTCTAGTTTTATCTTATTATTATTATTATCTTTATCAATAAAAGGATTTATCATTAAAAATTGTTTTTTTTATTATTATTACTATCGTTATTATCATTAAAGTTATAATTAGTATAATTATTATTATTATCTAATTATTATTATTATTATCTAATTATTATTATTATTATTATTATTATTATTATTATTATTATTATTATTATTATTATTATTATTATTATTATTATTATTATTATCATTATTATCATTATCATTATTATCATTATTAATATATATATCATTATTTAAAAATGGTTATTTTTATTGTTATTATTATTATTATATTATCATTATCGTTAATAATGTCAAACTAATTATCATTATTAGTATTATTGTAATTAAAACTAATATTAGTAACACCTAATTATTTTGATTACTATTATTATCATTATTATGAATACGATATAAAAGATGATTAAAAGCTATTAAACGAAACGATTAGGAAATAATGAGTAAGAGTATCATGATGAAATTAAAATATTATAAGATATTGATTTAGATAAAATTATCGTTCTTATTATTTTTATCATTACTATTATTATTAAAAGTATCGTTAGTATCAAAACTATCATTTTAACAAAAATTATCATTTTAACAAAAATTATCATTTTAATAGAAATGTCATTGTTACTATAAAATATCATTTTTATTATCATTTTAAATAGAATTATTATTTTAAAGATAATATTAAAAATTATCGTAAATATTAAAGTTATCATAATTAGAATTATCGTTTTATCATAATATCATCTTAGTAATTATAAATATTGATATTTTTATAATAATAATTATTATTACAAAATAATACAACTTTTACTTACTAACATTATAGATATTATTTTATCAAATAAATATGTAATACAAACATATTTTACTACGTGTAATAAATTACTTTAATAATACCTATCATATTATCTTTATGATATTAAATGAATCCTATAAATTTTATTACTTAATATATATAAAAGTATATTTTATTATATAAATTTTAATATAAAATTTTATTTATTAATAAATGAATTATATTATTTACTCTAATAAATCTTTTAAAAATATTTAAAAATATAAAATGACGATATTTAAAATATATTATAATCATGTATAAATTTTGGAAATCATTTTGAGTCAAATTGACTTTTGTTGACTTTTGCATATTAGTCTCGAGCATTAGGATTGTGGTACACTATGACCTGACCTAATTGTTAGACAAATATTGACCAACGTATAATTATATATAATTAATTTAGGTTCGTGAATCTGAGGCCAACCTTGCACTAGTTCAATGACGTTATATGTATTTTCACTACGAAATACAGTATGGTGAGTTTCATTTGCCCTTTTACCCTTTATATTTTTGGGCTGAGAATACATGCGCAATTTTTATAAATGTTTTACGAAATAGACACAAGTAATCGAAACTACATTATATGGTTGAATTATCGAAATCGAATATGCCCCTTTTTATTAAGTCTGGTAATCTAAGAATTAGGGAACAGACACCCTAATTGACGCGAATCCTAAAGATAGATCTATTGGGCCCAACAAGCCCCATCCAAAGTACCGGATGCTTTAGTACTTTGAAATTTATATCAAGTCCGAAGGAGGATCCCGGAATGATGGGGATATTCTTATATGCATATTGTGAATGTCGGTTACCAGGTGTTCAATCCATATGAATGATTTTTGTCTCTATGCATGGGACGTATATTTATGAGAACTGGAAATGAAATTCTTGTGGTCTATTAAAATGATGAAAATGAATGATTATGATAAACTAATGAACTCACCAACCTTTTGGTTGACACTTTAAAGCATGTTATTCTCAGGTATTAAAGAAATCTTTCGCTGTGCATTTGCTCATTTTAAAGATATTAATTGGAGTCTTTCATGACATATTTCGAAGAACGTTGCATTCAAGTCATTGAGTTCATTAAAGATTATTATTATTAAGTCAATTTATAGTTGAATAGTGGATATTATGAAATGGTATACATGCCTGTCAATTTTCGATGTAAAGAAAGTTTGTCTTTTAAAAACAAATGCAATGTTTGTAAAATGTATCATATAGAGGTCAAATACCTCGCGATGTAATCAACTATTGTGAATCGTTTATAATGTATATGAACGGGTCCTTTCAGTTGGTATCATAGCGGTGGTCTTAGCGAACCAGGTCTGCATTTGTGTGTCTAACTGATAAGTCGTTAGGATGCATTAGTGAGTCTGGACTTCGACCGTGTCTGCATGTCAAAAGTTTTGCTTATCATTTCTAGTCGGAAATCATCTGCTTATCATCCATAGGAAATTCCCTGCTTATCATTATTAGTCTAGACACGTCTTGCTACATTAATTGCATGAGTAGTGTATAGACAAAATTCATATCTTAGCGTATCTGCTAAATCATATCTTATCGTATCTGTTACTTTAAACTTTGCCTGACATATCCCGCAAATTCCTCCGTAATCTATGAAATCTTTTGATCTCTATATATAGATATCCTATGTAAATAGAATACCACCCGATAGCCGAAAAATCATTTTATATCGAAAAATCCTTTATCCAATCGTACGAAATGGAATTTGTCATCAGTTCAAGTCACTCGGATTCCGAAATAGAATCTCACTCAAGCTCCGAAAGCAGTGTGACCGGAATGGATCAACCAATCAGTCATCACCTATTTTGGATGAATTAGGGATGGGTTCGTAGCCTCCTCAATCATTGGAAACAAGAAGAAGGCGATCCTTTCCATCCACCACATTGCCCTCTTGGCGAAGAACCTGAAGCACTTACCGGCGAACCTGTTCGAGACACCATTTTCTCTCTCATTTCCAGGGTATCTCGTCACGATTATATACTACATCAAATTCTAGATTTTATTTATCCGCTCGTTCCGACCGACAATCATCCTGGAATAATAGAAGAAGTCAACGAACTTCGCGCTCGGGTAGTGGCTTTGGAGAATATGGTGCAGAGATTACAAACACCAGCAGCAGCATCAGCAACATAACCAGTACCACCATCATCAACGCCAACAGTACCATTACCACCTCCAACCACAACCGCGTTGTAAACCTCAACTTCACAATCTGTCCCACGAGCATCAACGTCAAACGCACCATAGATACCAAGGAGTACCAACAACAATAACTGACGAAGTATTAATTCATAACTTCATTGGAGAAACATTCCGCGGCGATTATATAATCTCTAAAGTCTTAGAGATTATCTAATCTAGCCCTAACCATAAATCAGTTAAGCGAACCAAATTGATAGAAGGAAGAGTAGAAACCCTGACAAAAATGGCGTGTGATTAACAAGTTAAACTTGTTTTACCAATAGCATCAACAGTACCGTCAGCGTCACCAGCATCGTCAGTACAGTCAACATCAGAATCAACAACACCTATAACATCACAAACTCCGTCAGTTCAAGAATCACTGTTTACATCATTACGAATCAATAACGTGTATATTGTATCAACAAGTTATGAAGAATTAACTCATTCCCTCTGAAGAAATTATATATATATTTTATATATATATATATTTTGAAATAAAAAAATAAATCTTTCCGTGCTAAGCTATTGTGTGTGAATCTTAACTACTCAGTTAATTCATAATACAAATATGCAATAATGTACGTCCCTCACCCACGACTTAACCATCGTTAACTACAATCTCTGTCTCAATTCAACAAATTCCAATTCCTAATAAATCAAGTATATATTTGATTTTACACTTCATCATTGATGTAACCGAAACTTTTCAGATAACATCATTCGTACTTTGCGAAGTTCACAAGAATTTAACAAATACCAACATCACATCTCAACAAATAACGAAGTATTGATTCATAATTTCAATATTATTGAAGAAATACTTATGTAACCTCTAAAGCCTTCAAGGAATTATTCAATTCTAATTCCAACCGTAAATCGAATGAGTTTAATTTAGTATTAACTCATTAAAATCTATGTTACATCTGAGAAGAATATATACATATATATTTTCATAAAGACTGTAATAAAATTCTTATGTACAAAATATTAATTGTGAAAATTTTTTTAACGGGTAGGTAATACCCGAGAGATATATATAAATTCACAATTAATATGTTACATTCTTCGAATCAGATTAAGCAAATTATCAATTATACTTCCTACTTTCACAATAATATACATTCTTTCATAGAAATCAAAACAACCATACTCATTCAAACCCAATTACATATTCTGATTTTAAAATCTCAGAATTCAATTTGAGATATAACCGGTACCATCACTTTTAGATTCCTACATCTTTCAAAGCTATACTTTGACTTCAAAAGTGTGTTAGAACATCAATTGTATACAAACGATTACAATCTGTGTTCAAATCCTTCCCTGAAGACACATCAAATAATGAGCAATCGAGATGATGATCCAACCACATATTACCCAAAGTTATGTACTTAAAAACTCTCGAAACCAAAGTCATAATTCAACACACATCTGTGTCAGATCTTTTGGCATTTATTAGCAAAAATAACCTTGCAATTCCTTTGCAAAGTAGCAAATTATATCACAGCTCCAGCAAGACAACTTCGATTTTTTCATTCGGAGTAGCCTTATCATAATTTTGATATATGTGATTACCCTTTTGTTACCGAAGAACCTTTCATATTCCACCACATTAGCAATAAACTTACCAACAACTTCACTGATCTTGGGCATTCCGAAGAATCATTATATTTATCGAAACCTCATCATTTACTCATCTGCCTCTTGTAACGAGAATTACCATATGAATCATTGGGAATTAGAAATCAGTATTTTGAAATCTCACAGCATATTGACGCCAACAGTTATACATAACGTCTATTTCCAAGGCTTACATACTTCGAATGTGAAGTTTCTGAAAAACACTCTGAACCACGAACTAGTTCTCGAAATGCTGATGAAGTAACAAAAACTGTAAACGACCTTAGCAGTAAAAAGTTTGATGATAAAGATTAGTGTATTAGCAAAGCTCGGAAATAGAGAAGTTTTGGAACTGGAAAATGGATTGAGCAAAGTATGAAGGAGGCTGTGGACAAATCACAAAGACTGAACCTGCCTTCAAAGAATCCAAAGGATTCAGTGTCTGCTGAATTCATTAACGAATACCTTGCTCCTGATACTAAACCCTTACAGACAACATACTTCATCATCCTCTGATATTAGAAATTCTAAGATATCATCGTATCTTTCATTATAAGTATCCTCCATATTTCTGAAGATATTTCCATAACTATTCTTATCTGGAATCATTTATCTCTTTGCGCTATCTGTATTACATCAAAAAGGAAACTGTTTAGTTCCTATACTCTGTAAACCTTTGAGTTTAAAATATGAATATTTTTGAAGTAGTGTTGGAAACTGAAGCATGAGTTAGTATAATATAATGACACTTGATCAATGTGATTATATTACAGTAATTCATGCTGAGTTTCTAAATGGAACGTGATGATTCATAGATCATAACATCATCATGTGCCATGTTATACGACTCTTGTATTCTATTTAACCCCTAAAATATCAAGAAAATATTTATTGATGATTCGGCTTTTTCTGAGGTATTCTGGTAATTTGACAAGTCAAGATCGTGCCATTACAATTTTCTTCCTAGAACATTAACAATGTTCATTCCAAAATTCATATCTACAAATTCTAGACCATTACAAGCGGTGCTTAATCGCAAGAAGAAGAAACGAAAGGACAAAACTCCGAAATAGAAATTGAGGTATAAATTGCAGCAAATAAAAGAGAGCATTAACTGTGGATGACAATGATTATAGAAGATAGAAACAGAGACTTTGAAATATAAGGGAAGATATAAAGCCCAACGATAAATCAAAAGTTATAAACCATATATATCGATGCATATAGCAATATAAAGACACGGGAGAACTAGAAACACTATAAACCCAAGAGTATAGTAGAAGTAAATAGATTCTTCCGACGGTAGATGAAAAAGAAGAATGACCGATATGAAAGTTAGAAGTATATCGAGAATCAGAACTGGATGGAGCATATTGATGAATACTTTAAAATATGAGTTGAGGGGGAAAGAATAGAAGGTGATGAAACATGACTAGGAACTTAGAAATCAACAGATTTAACTCACACAATGACGGAATAAGTGAATCAAACCCTCTGGTGAATAGGTTAAGCTTTTTGGGATTAATTTAGTCATACCACAACTAAATCAATTGTGATTAGATCAACACTTAGAGCTATTATTCACCACCTGAGTGATTTGGGTTGAGAGAGAATCGGAGGAGCTCACCAGATCTGAGTGTGTGTAACAAATGAGAGGCTTAACCTAAAATGAAGAACATAAGACTTTATATATCCCTGCTATTGACTCACCCGTACGATTCATCCATCACACATATGAGTTGGCTTCATCAGCCGTACGGGTGATCACTCACTCGTGTCTTCTCATTTAGGTTGTAATTGTGACTTAGCTCAGCATCAACCGTGTGTATGAGCCTGTCAGCCATACGAGTGAGGATTCACTCAGATGTCTGACTAAATCTAACATAGTCAAAAATCAAAATCCCGTTCCTGCAGTTCCTGTAACCACATACAAACACGGATAGGATAATAACGAACGATCATGGTGGCCTGTAAACTGTTGTACATGCAATGGACGTGGGTAGATGTCTAGGGACTTGCATAAAATGCATCAACAGAAGGTGTGAGTTGTAAGAAAACGAAGGAGGTGAATTTATAAGAAAATCTCTGACAGAACAATTAAAATGGACGATCGCATTTAAAGCGGATCCTAATTCCCTTTGTTACCGGAGAATCAAATCTTATTACAAAGATTTTCTTCAAATCCCTTGAAATCTGGAAATCAATCATATCTACGTCAAATGATAAGATGAATCTACACTTACTCATTTCACTCTTCTATGTTAGCTTCATTCGTACTCTTCATATAAATGGATTGTTTATCCAAATTATTCGCTGATGATAAAACTCTAATTTTCAGCCTGTATGCATCATGAAAACATACTTATTATCATTAACGACCTTTTCACTCAAATTTCGAGACGAAATTTCTTTAACGGGTAGGTACTGTGACAACCCGGAAATTTCAAACCAAATTTAAACTTTATCTTTATATTATTCCAACACGATAAGCAAAGTTTGTTAAGTTAAATCTCAAGAATTTTAAATTGTGTTCATACATTCATTATAACCTCGACCAAATTCCAACGATTCACGAACCGTTATATATAAATAAATATGTATATATATGTATATATATTATAACTTGAGAATATTAATAAAGTATTAAACGTATAATACTTTACATGAACGTATTTGTTTCAATATGTTTATCGATGGAATTAGAAGATAATATCAAATGATTAATTTATCAGATACATTGTGATATGATTACGGGTCTATGTTATGAGGTCCACTGTGATTTAAGAAATCTATTTTTTTACAACATTCAGAAAATGGTAAAGTGATTTATAAGTAAGAACGTGAAGTGTAACTAACTTAGATGTTGGATATCGACAGGTAAGTAACTCGATATTTTTCATTAAGATGATTTCATACGTTTATTTAACCTTTGAACTTTATCCCATGCTTCACCAACAGACTGTAATTTAAAAACTTGAAACCTATTATGAATATATATGATTCTACTTTTCTAAAACGTTTTATGATATAACGATTTCTATTATTTTAACCTTTAAACAAAATGATTCTTAAAAATATATTTGGTTTTGGAAAACAAAATTATTATATTTATTTGATTTAGTTTCAAACGTACAAAAACGTTTTTAGTTTAAGAACTTTATTATTAAAACGTATATAACTTTTATAAATATCTAGAACCACTTTTGACAACTCATTACTTAACCAGTATGATAAAGATAACGATATTTATATTTTATTTTATTAAATATATATAACGATTTAAATTAATATTATATATATTTATACGCGTATTATACGTACATAGTTTTATACTTTTACTATACTTAAACTTTACCTTTACTTTATTTTTACTTTACTTTAACTTTAATAATTTACTTTAATAATTCATACTTTAATAATTCATACTTTAATAATTCACTTTAATAATTCATACTTTAATAATTCACTTTAATAATTCATACTTTAATAATTCACTTTAATAATTCATACTTTAATAATTCACTTTAATAATTCATACTTTAATAATTCACTTTAATAATTCAAAAATCTATTATAAATAGAATTCAATAGGTTTCATTATTTCATAGAAACTTGAAAATATTTTTCTCTAAACTCTCTCAATCGATTTACATATATATATTTACTCCGTATTATTTCAAGATATTATTAGTATACATAAAATATTACGTCGGAGTGCGGTCCGAGTGATTTCGAAATTGTTTTTCGAGTGGGATTGGATTAATGAAATTATGGGTTATAGCTATGGAGGTGATTGGGTATGGTTCATGGGTATGCTCATGAGGTCAATATAGTGTTTATCATCTCCGTTGCGTCTACGTACCTTTCCTGCAATATTGAATCTCAATATTGATACGTGAGTACTCATAATTTAACTTTTACCTACTAATAGTGTATCCCTGACTAGTGCTCGAGTATATAGGATTATGCATGTTTGTACTTTTGATATTGCCTTTAGTTAGGTTATGTTGAATCCTGAATTAGTTATATATGCGACTGAGATAAGGTATAAGATATGCATGTCGTTGGAAAGCTAGCGAAAAATTAAGAACTTTTTATTTAGATATCGAATGATTTAGATGAACGGATTTGAAGTTATAGTCCATCGAATTTTTGTATTATTATTAAAAATGATTATTATTATCGTCGTTATTATCGTCGTTCTAGTTTTATCTTATTATTATTATTATCTTTATCAATAAAAGGATTTATCATTAAAAATTGTTTTTTTTTATTATTATTACTATCGTTATTATCATTAAAGTTATAATTAGTATAATTATTATTATTATCTAATTATTATTATTATTATCTAATTATTATTATTATTATTATTATTATTATTATTATTATTATTATTATTATTATTATTATTATTATTATTATCATTATTATCATTATCATTATTATCATTATTAATATATATATCATTATTTAAAAATGGTTATTTTTATTGTTATTATTATTATTATTATATTATCATTATCGTTAATAATGTCATACTAATTATCATTATTAGTATTATTGTAATTAAAACTAATATTAGTAACACCTAATTATTTTGATTACTATTATTATCATTATTATGAATACGATATAAAAGATGATTAAAAGCTATTAAACGAAACGATTAGGAAATAATGAGTAAGAGTATCATGATGAAATTAAAATATTATAAGATATTGATTTAGATAAAATTATCGTTCTTATTATTTTTATCATTACTATTATTATTAAAAGTATCGTTAGTATCAAAACTATCATTTTAACAAAAATTATCATTTTAACAAAAATTATCATTTTAATAGAAATGTCATTGTTACTATAAAATATCATTTTTATTATCATTTTAAATAGAATTATTATTTTAAAGATAATATTAAAAATTATCGTAAATATTAAAGTTATCATAATTAGAATTATCGTTTTATCATAATATCATCTTAGTAATTATAAATATTGATATTTTTATAATAATAATTATTATTACAAAATAATACAACTTTTACTTACTAACATTATAGATATTATTTTATCAAATAAATATGTAATACAAACATATTTTACTACGTGTAATAAATTACTTTAATAATATCTATCATATTATCTTTATGATATTAAATGAATCCTATAAATTTTATTACTTAATATATATATAAAAGTATATTTTATTATATAAATTTTAATATAAAATTTTATTTATTAATAAATGAATTATATTATTTACTCTAATAAATCTTTTAAAAATATTTAAAAATATAAAATGACGATATTTAAAATATATTATAATCATGTATAAATTTTGGAAATCATTTTGAGTCAAATTGACTTTTGTTGACTTTTGCATATTAGTCTCGAGCATTAGGATTGTGGTACACTATGACCTGACCTAATTGTTAGACAAATATTGACCAACGTATAATTATATATAATTAATTTAGGTTCGTGAATCTGAGGCCAACCTTGCACTAGTTCAATGACGTTATATGTATTTTCACTACGAAATACAGTATGGTGAGTTTCATTTGCCCTTTTACCCTTTATATTTTTGGGCTGAGAATACATGCGCAATTTTTATAAATGTTTTACGAAATAGACACAAGTAATCGAAACTACATTATATGGTTGAATTATCGAAATCGAATATGCCCCTTTTTATTAAGTCTGGTAATCTAAGAATTAGGGAACAGACACCCTAATTGACGCGAATCCTAAAGATAGATCTATTGGGCCCAACAAGCCCCATCCAAAGTACCGGATGCTTTAGTACTTTGAAATTTATATCAAGTCCGAAGGAGGATCCCGAAATGATGGGGATATTCTTATATGCATATTGTGAATGTCGGTTACCAGGTGTTCAATCCATATGAATGATTTTTGTCTCTATGCATGGGACGTATATTTATGAGAACTGGAAATGAAATTCTTGTGGTCTATTAAAATGATGAAAATGAATGATTATGATAAACTAATGAACTCACCAACCTTTTGGTTGTTATTCTCAGGTATTAAAGAAATCTTCCGCTGTGCATTTGCTCATTTTAAAGATATTAATTGGAGTCTTTCATGGCATATTTCGAAGAACGTTGCATTCAAGTCATTGAGTTCATTAAAGATTATTATTATTAAGTCAATTTATAGTTGAATAGTGGATATTATGAAATGGTATACATGCCTGTCAATTTTCGATGTAAAGAAAGTTTGTCTTTTAAAAACAAATGCAATGTTTGTAAAATGTATCATATAGAGGTCAAATACCTCGCGATGTAATCAACTATTGTGAATAGTTTATATTGTATATGAACGTGTCCTTTCAGTGTCGACATGATAGGTCGAAACATTGTATACGTGTCTATGGTATCTCAAGATTACATAATATATAATACAAGTTGATTAAGTTATGGTTGGAATAGATTTGTTACCAATTTTCACGTAGCTAAAATGAGAAAAATTATCCAATCTTGTTTTACCCATAACTTCTTCATTTTAAATCCGTTTTGAGTGAATCAAATTGCTATGGTTTCATATTGAACTCTATTTTATGAATCTAAACAGGAAAAGTATAGGTTTATAGTCAGAAAAATAAGTTACAAGTCATTTTTGTAAAGGTAGTCATTTCAGTCGAAAGAACGACGTCTAGATGACCATTTTAGAAAACATACTTCCACTTTGAGTTTAACCATAATTTTTGGATATAGTTTCATGTTCATAATAAAAATCATTTTCTCAGAATAACAACTTTTAAATCAAAGTTTATCATAGTTTTTAATTAACTAACCCAAAACAGCCCGCGTTGTTACTACGACGGCGTAAATCCGGTTTTACGGTGTTTTTCGTGTTTCCAGGTTTTAAATCATTAAGTTAGCATATATATATATATATATATATATATATATATATATATATATATATATATATATATATATATATATATATATATAGAACATGTGTTTAGTTGATTTTAAAAGTCAAGTTAGAAGGATTAACTTTTATTTGCGAACAAGTTTAGAATTAACTAAACTATGTTCTAGTGATTACAAGTTTAAACCTTCGAATAAGATAGCTTTATATGTATGAATCGAATGATGTTATGAACATCATTACTACCTCAAGTTCCTTGGATAAACCTACTGGAAATGAGAAAAATAGATCTAGCTTCAAAGGATCCTTGGATGGCTTGAAAGTTCTTGAAGCAGAATCATGACACGAAAACAATTTCAAGTAAGATTTCCACTCGAAATAAGATTTTTATAGTTATAGAAATTGAATTAAAGTTTGAAAATGATTATTACCTTGTATTAGAAATATAACCTACTGTAAGTAACAAAGGTTTCTTGATCTTGGATGATTACTTGGAATGGATTTAGAAAACTTGGAAGTAAACTTGCAATCTTGGAAGTATTGTTGATTTTATGAAACTAGAACTTTTGGAATTTATGAAGAACACTTAGAACTTGAAGATAGAACTTGAGAGAGATCAATTAGATGAAGAAAATTGAAGAATGAAAGTGTTTTTAGGTGTTTTTGGTCGTTGGTGTATGGATTAGATATAAAGAATATGTAATTTTGTTTTCATGTAAATAAGTCATGAATGATTACTCATATTTTTGTAATTTTATGAGATATTTCATGCTAGTTGCCAAATGATGGTTCCCACATGTGTTAGGTGACTCACATGGGCTGCTAAGAGCTGATCATTGGAGTGTATATACCAATAGTACATACATCTAAAAGCTGTGTATTGTACGAGTACGAATACGGGTGCATACGAGTAGAATTGTTGATGAAACTGAACGAGGATGTAATTGTAAGCATTTTTGTTAAGTAGAAGTATTTTGATAAGTGTCTTTAAGCCTTTCAGAAGTGTATGAATACATATTAAAACACTACATGTATATACATTTTAACTGAGTCGTTAAGTCATCGTTAGTCGTTACATGTAAATGTTGTTTTGAAACCTTTAGGTTAACGATCTTGTTGAATGTTGTTAACCCATTGTTTATTATAAAAAATGAGATGTTAAATTGTTATATTATCATGATATTATGATATATAATATATCTTAGTATGATATATATACAGTTAAATGTCGTTACAACGATAATCGTTACATATATGTCTCGTTTCGAAATCATTAAGTTAGTAGTCTTATTTTTACATACGTATTTCATTGTTAATACACTTAATAATATATTTACTTATCATTTAACATAATTAACCAAGTGTATCAATATCTTAATATGATTCATATGTACCTAGTAAGACGTTGTTATAACGATAATCGTTATATATATCGTTTTCGAGTTTCTTAAATTAATAGTCTCATTTTTATGTATATAACTCATTGTTAAAATACCTAATGAGATACATACTTATAATAAAATCATGTTAACTATATATAACCATATATATGTCATCATATAGTTTTTACAAGTTTTAACGTTCTTGAATCACCGGTCAACTTGGGTGGTCAATTGTCTATATGAAACCTATTTCAATTAATCAAGTCTTAACAAGTTTGATTGCTTAACACGTTGGAAACACTTAATCATGTAAATAACAATTTCATTTAATATATATATAAATATGGAAAAGTTCGGGTCACTACACTTTCAACATCAAGATTAAGCTAGGATTATTCATCGCAATCGGTATTATCGTTCTATATCTTTTAAACATGAATTCAACTTGTATTAACTGTTCCATTAGTTCTATTATGATTATGTTTGGCTAAAAGCCTTGTGTGTTTGCTTCAATGTAAGATTTATTTCCTGGGATTGTTCTATACTTTGATGTTATGCTAGTTATATATATGTTTGATTGATTAAATCATCTAGTCCAACTACAAGAACCATAGTTATGATTGTTTAGTTCATCACTTCAATTACATAAATTGTAAACCAATTAATGTGAGTTAACTAGGTGAACAATTTATGCTTCAATACAACTAGTAATCTAGACGGTAAGATACATAAGCTTAAGTGATTTCGTTATGTGTTTAATCCGATAATTGAAGGAGTTCCAAAACAACATAGTCATGAAATTACCTCAAGTAACTGTTGTAGTTTAGGTTTTACGTGAGTTTAACCGGGTTGGGTCTAATTAGTTAAATCAATCTAAATCACCTTGTTCTTCGATAAATCCATTGTTGTAATCATCTTTATATCCTAGTTCAATTATACGAGTTGAGACTTGATTTATGTGAGTTTATCAAAGGCTATAACTCGTACTTCAACACCTAGTGATCTAGTCATCCATATGTGAGTATAGGATGGTAATTGGATGATATTTAGGTTTTACAATCGTGCAGTTTACTTAGTGTGATATTAGTAAACTAGGTTTTATGTGAATTTAACCAAGAAAGAATCATGTTGATTAAACATAGTTCTTAAGTTTATAGATATTGTGAAATTGATATAAACTGCTTTATTGTAACTATTACATAACAGTTTTAATTGTAAAATAACAATCCCTGTCATTTATCAAGCATAGAAGTAAACACCACATTCTCATTCTTGTTATTCATTATATTTATTTACTGTTCCATTTAACAAAAATACAACTTCAAACACAATTCCCCCTTTAGAATAATTAATCGTTATAAAGTCCTTAAAACAAACTTCTCCCTGTGGTTCGAACTGGTCAATTTACTTGCTAGTTACTGCATGATCGGGTTTAGTTGCCTGTATTATGTGTTAATTATTGAGCATATTGTCTACATTTTAAAGGTTACGTCTTGACACATCAACTATTTGGCGCCGCTGCCGGGGAGCGGTTTTGTTAAAAGATTTTGATAAACTTTGAATTATTCGATCCTTTTGTAGGAATTCAATTCCTAGAAAAGTTACTTTTTATTGTAAGCTTGTGTTTTTTTTTGCAATTGATTTGTTTGTGGTGTTGTGATTGCAGGATAGGTATTGATGCATGAATCTACGTTCTTCCAACTCTAATTTAATTCCTTCATATCCTGAACCTGAAAGAGAACGTCACGAACGCCTAAGAGCTCAAGAAGTAGAGTCTCTTGCTCAGGGTTTAGAATCACTTTTATTAAATTCTAACTCTGAACCAGTTATTCAACCAATCATAGAGCCAGTTATTAAAGAAGAGGAAGAGATGGCTGCTACAAATCAAACAATGGATGCATTAATGAAGGCAACAAGAACAGGTCAAGACCACGCAATTATTCAACCTACTATGACTGACGGCTTTGAAATAAATGGTCAATTTCTCCACATGGTGACTAATACATGCCATTCGGTGGAGCTCCAAATGAGGATGCTAACGAGCATCTTCGTAAGTTTGTAAGCATTTGCAAGCTATTCAAGATCAAGGATGTCACCGATGATATCGCATGTTTAAAAATCTTTCCATGGTCATTAAAGGATGATGCAAGAGATTGGCTAGACTCATTACCAGAAGGTTATATCGAAGATTGGAATGATATGATGGACAAGTTTTTGTCAGACTTCTTCCCTGCTTCAAAAGGAGCAAAGTTGCAAAGTGATATAAATCACTTCAAGCAAATGTCTAATGAGACTCTTTATGAAGCTTGGACCTGATTCAATAAAATGCTTAGGGTATGTCCTCAACACGGGTTGAATACATTCCAAAAGGTCCAAATATTCTATAAAGGAGTCAATGTGGCTACTCGAAAGGATACTGATGTTGCAGCAGGAGGATCAATCATGAAAAAAACGCCCGAAGAAGCTCACACAATCATTGCCGATATAGCAGCTACATTCTCATAATTAGCATCAAGAGATGGAGTTCTCTAGATCAACCACGGTTGCTAGTATTGAAAGCAATGACGAAATCGCTGTTTTAAAAGTTCAATTGGCAAATCAAGGAAGGCAAATTGAGAAGATGACAAAAGAAATGCATGCTATCAAAGTAGTATGTGAATTATGCCAAGGTCCCCATCTTACTAGAGATTGTGACCAAACGACAATGGAAGAGCAAGCAAATTTTTTAGGTTACTTGCGTAAAGGTGAAATGAATTTTGACGACTTTCCAGCGGTTGAAGCAATGAACCGGAAATATCCTCCTATCAACAGTTATCAAATAGGAGGACCTTCATGTTTAAACAATAATTACCACGGAGGAAATTCAGGTTACCAAAATAACCGGAATTTCCCAAATCAAAATTAAAGAAATGCACCACCGGGTTACAATCACCTAAACAACCGTAATCAACCTCCACGAAATTACCAAAATAATTTCCAACACAATCAACCACAACCACAACCACAAGCACATGTACAACTATAACCCGAGAAGAAATTCGGTTTAGAAGATCTTTTGAGAGATTTTATGGTTAAACACGAGCAAAATGCGGAACCTCAAACTCAGCAAATTTGAAATCAACAAGCTACGATTCAGAATTTAGAAAGAGATGTTGGAAGAATGTCAAAGTTATTAGCAGAGAGGCCGTCGGGTGCTCTCCCCTCAAATACTCAAGTGAATCCCAACAACAATCAAACAAGGAATGAGCATGTAAATGCTATAACTACTAGAAGTGGATTAACTATTAACCCAGAGACCCCTAAGTCCCTGAAAGTTCCTTTGTCTCCTTCTGTTTTGTAGGTACCCGTTGATGTAGATGAGCATGTTGAAAAAGAATAAGAGAAAGATGATCCACCAGAGATCATATCGAAGAAAAGTGAAGAACCACCAGTAAAAGTGTACAAGGCACCTATTCCAAACCCAAAAGCATTGAAGAAGGAAAGACTCGCGAGCCAATATCAGAAATTTATGGATATGATCACGCAAATTAGCATTAACATGCCACTCGCTGAGGTTCTTAAGGGTATGCCCCATTACGAGAAGTTTTTGAAAGATCTCATATCCTCGAAGGGTAAATACCATGAAGTTTCTGCCATATTCCTCCATAAGGAGTGTTCGGCCATCTTGAAAAAGCAAAATGTACCTCCAAAATTGGGAGATCCGGGTAGTTTTATCATACCATGTAATATGGGTGATTCGGTAGTGTACGATGCACTAGCCGACCTAGGTGCAAGTGTTAACCTAATGCCTTACTCGTTATATTTAAAACTTGACTTAGGAGACTTGAAACCAACCCAGATGGGTATTCGATTAGCAAACCAATCAATTGATACTCCCATAGGTATATCCGAGGATATTCTTGTAAAAGTTGGCTCACTTATATTTCCCGTCGACTTTGTTATTCTAGAAATGCAAGAGGACACAAAATTTTCTATCATTTTAGGACGTCCTTTCCTTAACACCGCAGATGCTATCATTAATGTCCAAAAAGAACAATTAAGTCTAGGTGTGGGAAACGATAGAATAATTTGTCACATTAACAAAGCCATGAAACGACCCACTTACACCGATGACTCTTGTTTTCAAATTAATGTTATAAATCTTTGTGTTGAGGATGAATTGTAGGAGCTAATTGAAATTGACACCTCG
Source organism: Rutidosis leptorrhynchoides (assembly GCF_046630445.1). Taxonomy (NCBI): domain Eukaryota; kingdom Viridiplantae; phylum Streptophyta; class Magnoliopsida; order Asterales; family Asteraceae; genus Rutidosis; species Rutidosis leptorrhynchoides. The sequence continues at coordinate 168,795,578 of NC_092343.1, forward strand.
GGTTTTGCCCCGGTAAGTGAAAGTGAATACTTCAATATTGATGAAGATTTTGATGAGTTGATGAAGGTGGTCAAGGATGATGAGACCATAGAAGAAGGAATTCCCAAGGAAGAGGAATCATTTGAAGATATCGGAAATAAAGATAGATTCCGTATAAAGAATTCCTTGGAAGAACCACCCGTACTAGAGCTTAAGGAGCTACCCAAACACTTGGAGTATGCTTATCTTGAAGGTACATCTCAATTACCGGTAATTATTGCTTCACATCTTTCCGGTAACGAGAAGGATAGGTTAATCTCTATTTTGAAAACCCATAAAAAGGCTATAGCCTGGAAAACGACCGACATTTCAGGGATAAACCCGTCTTATTGTACACATAAAATTCTCCTTGAGAATGACTTCAAACTAGTAGTACAAAGACAACGTAGGCTAAATCCCAACATGAAAGAGGTTGTTAAAAAGGAGGTAGTCAAGTTTCTTGACGCCGGGTTAATCTACCCCATCTATGATAGTCCTTGGGTTAGTCCAGTACAAGTAGTACCCTAAAAAGGGGGTATAACCGTTATTGTAAATGAAAAGAACGAACTCATTCCAACTAGAACGTTTACCGGCTGGAGAGTCTGTATTGATTAAAGACATCTCAATGATGCCACTAGAAAGGATCATTTCCCGTTGCCTTTTATTGATCAAATGATTGAACGATTAGCGGGGAAAGAATATTATTGCTTTCTAGATGGTTTCTCCGGTTACTTCCAAATTCCAATTGATCCCAACGACCAAGAAAAGACCACATTCACTTGTCCTTTCGATACCTTTGCCTATCGCCGCATGCCATTTGGTTTATGCAATGCACCCGAAACCTTTCAAAGGTGCATGATGGCAATTTTTGATGATATAGTAGAGGATTGTATGGAAGTCTTCATGGATGTCTTTTCCGTGTTTGGAGACTTCTTTGAATCGTGTCTTTTTAACCTTGAATGTATGCTTATCCGATGAGAGAAAGCAAACTTAGTCCTAAATTGGGAAAAATGCCACTTCATGGTGAAGGAGGGCATTGTACTTGGCCACAAGATATCTCGTGCAGGAATAGAGGTAGATAAAGCTAAAATTGAAGTTATTTATAAGCTACCTATACCGTCGAATGTTAAGGCCATTAGAAGCTTTCTTGGTCACGCGGGATTCTATGGACGATTTATCAAAGATTTTTCTAAAATCACCCGCCCAATGACCAAACTTCTTGAAAAGGATGCTCCATTTGACTTTGATTCTAATTGCGAGAATGCATTCTCCATTCTAAAGTCAAAACTCACACAAGCTCCCATTATCGTATCTCCGGATCGGAGTATGCCATTTGAGCTAATGTGTGACGCGAGCGACTATGCCTTAGGTGCTGTTTTAGGACAACGCCCCGATAATCATTTTCATCCAATTTATTATGCGAGCAAAACTCTAACGGGAGCTCAAATTAATTATACCACCACGGAAAAGGAGCTCCTAGCGGTTGTTTATGCGTTTGATAAATTTCAGTCATATTTGGTGTTGCCCAAAACCATTTTTTACACGGACCATTCGACCCTTAGGTACTTATTCTCGAAACTAGATGCAAAGAAACATCTCATACGTTGGGTTCTTTTACTTCAAGAATTTGACATTGAGATACGTGATAAGAAAGGAGCCGAGAATCTAGCTGCCAATCATCTATCCCGACTTGAAAACCCTGAATTAGATAAACTCGATGATACAATCATCAAGGACACATTTCCCGACGAATCTCTAATGAGGGTTGACAAGGAATATGAAATCCCATGGTTTGCCCATTTTTCAAACTATCTTGCTTCCTGCATTCTTCAAAAAGGACTTTCTTATCAACAAAAGAAGAAATTCTTTGCGGATTTGAAGTCCTATTTCTGGGAACACCCCGACCTATTTCGTGTTGGTGCGGATCAAGTGATTCGCCGTTGTGTGTGCGGAAAAGAGGCTCAACAAATTCTTGATCATTGCCATAAAGGGCCAACCGGCGGTCATTTCGGACCAAACCACACCGCAAGAAAAATCCTTTACTTGGGCTTTTATTGGCCCACGATCTTCAAAGATGCCCATAGTTTTGTTCAGAATTGTGATGCATGCCAACGAACGGTAACATATCAGAAAGGGATGAGATGCCTCAAAACGGCATCCAAGTTTGTGAAGTCTTTGATATTTGGGGAATCGATTTCATGGGACCATTTCCAAGTTCCCATAAGTGCAAGTACATCTTAGTAGCCGTTGACTATGTGTCCAAGTGGGCTGAAGCAAAAGCTTTGCCTACAAATGATGCTAGGGTGGTGGTGAACTTCTTGAAAAATCTCTTCTCGCGCTTTGGAATCCCAAAGGCGCTCATATCCGATTGTGGAACACATTTTCCCAACAACCTTCTTGAAAAGGTGTTGAAGAAGTATGGCGTAACTCATCGTTTCTCTACTCCGTACCACCCGCAAACGAGTGGTCAAGTGGAGAACACAAATCATGCCTTGAAACGCATACTTAGGAAGACGGTTGATAACAACCCTAAAATTTGGCAACGCAAGTTACATGACGCGTTGTGGGCTTTTCAAACAGCGTTTAAAACACCCATCGGTACCACACCATTTAAACTTGTATATGTTAAAGCGTGCCATCTACCGGTTGAAGTAGAACATCGAGCATACTAGGCATTGAAGCTTTGTAATTTGGATATGGAAAAGGCCGGAGAAAACCGATTCATGTAAATGCATGAATTGGAGGAGTTAAGGTTAGAAGCGTACGAGAATTCGAGCTCGTATAAGGAGAAAACGAAAAGGTGGCATGATGCCCGATTGAAGGAAGTGAAAGAGTTTAAAACCGGTGATAAGGTTTTGGTTTTTAACTCACGGTTTAAATTTTCTCCCAGAAAGTTGATGTCCCGATGGACGGGACCTTATTTAGTGAAACAAGCATTCCCGTCGGGGTATATTGAGTTGTTTGGAAATGGAAATACCTTTAAGGTGAATGGTCATCGCTTGAAACTCTATTTCGATGGAGTTGACACCACGGTTCAAGATGACATCACCCTATTCCCCAAGGCTAATTAGCTTGGGACGGAGTCGCGTGAAAGACTCACTAATAAACTTCACACTTTGTATATAGTTCCACTCGTATGTCTCGTTGATAGATTTTAGTGTTTTAATTTAATTTTTCTAGTTTTAATGCGAGCCAAGTGATTTAGACACATTACGAACTGAAATAAAGGTGAAAAACATCCAAAACTGGTGAACCAGGGCCAGATGCGCTGCATCTGTGATGGATGCGCCGCATCTGAAGGCATGAAGTTTTGGAACCGCCTCATAGAGGCCATGCACCTCATTTTTATAGGCAGATGTGCCGCATCTAACCCCAGATGCGCCGCATCTGGGGTGTTTTTTTTCCTGGTGCCCCTTTAAAAATGACAGATACGCCGCATCGGATCCCAGATGCGCCGCATCTGGGGTGATTTTCTCCTGGTCTGCACAATTTTATACCCATATACGGATGTAACTCCATTTTTTCATTATTTCACACACAAAACCGAACCCCATTCCATTTTCTCTCAAAACATTCATCTCTAAACACAAAATCAACCGCTTAATCCCATCTTTAAACAACAAATCTGACTATTAACATGGGAAAGGTAAGATTACTCTTCATTTCTTCATGATTTTTATGTTCTTCATTCTTCAATTCGGATTTTGCTTGTTTTAAGTGTGGGGGTGTTTGAATCTTCATGTTTTGGTCATATTATGCTTGTAATGTTTCTATTAAATCCTTGTTCATACTCTAATTTGATGATTACATGCTTAAATCTTCAATTTGTAAATTAAGGTTCTTGATGAAATTTGGGGGTTTCGAATTTTTGACCTTTACTTGTTTAGATTGAGATATTTGATGTTTAACTACTTGTTTACACTAGCAAAATGCCATGGATCTTTGCTGAATCACATACTTTTGCATAAATTGAAATCTAGGGTTCTTAATTTGGGGATTTTGACTTGTGTTGACTTGTTGTTGTCCTAAGTGGAATTGTTGCAATACATTACTAATGCTAAACTCATTTATGCCTTAACTTAGTGTTTATTCGATTTGAAATATTACATTTGAGAGTTAAAGCATTGTGTGCATTAGGTTTTTTGATGAAATGTTGGCTTGGCTTGACTTTAATGTTTAAATGTATGAAAACCATAGATTGCATATTGTTAGACATGATTATTGGCGAATGCTTATGGTTTAATATGTTATGGCATTGAAAGTTTTGGTGAAATTAAACATGTTTTGTATGGTTACGCTTGTAAAAGTGTCTCTAATCATATGACATACTAGTACATGTTTGTTGAAGACGGAATGAGTCCGTACCATGATAGGATTATGTTTCACACGTAGTTCGAGAGATTATTAGATATGTATAATATAACATGTTTAAACTTATTCTAAATTGTTTTGGTGTATAAATTGTGGCTAATGTTCGGTTTTGGATTTGGATTTCTAATGCTAATCAATTTGGTTTGTTTTGTTTGGTTTTGTTTTGTCTATTTTGATTGTTTGTAGGATAAAAGGAAGGAACAAGTTTATGAAGATCCATCAACTAGGAAGAGAAAAGGAAAGGAACCCGCTCAACAAACTCAACAAGAAAGTGAAGAGGAGCAAGAGAGTAAAGAAGAGTTCATGGAATCATGACAATACACCGGTCAAGCTATGCAAATTCCTTATCATCGAATCGAAGATAAATGGATCAATGATATCTTGGAAGATCCTCATTATCGTAAGAACGCAATGAAAGTTAAAGCAAAATCGATCCATCCAGGGAGATATATTGATTGGTCACCATTAGTGGATGCAAATGAATTAATGAACATTCGAGCAGTTCTTCGAATCCCATACGAAGGAAGAATTGTTAGAGCTTGGGAACAATTATTTAGTTTAAAAGAAGATGTTTATCCATTGATCACTATTGAGTTTCTAGCCACCTTGAGGTGTTGTTTTGGTTCTCCGGGTAATAATTCTTATATGAGGTTCAGATTAGGTGGCCAAGACCGGACAATGACACTCTTACAATTTGTTCGTGCTCTTGGTATCTATGAGGGAATGCCTGTCAACATACTCTCAAATTACTTCGCCAATTGTGAATATTATGTTTCCAATTTTGACCATGCAACTGCATGGAGTAACATGAGCAATGTAGCCTATAGCGCAAGCAAGAATCCATGCACCAAAATAAATGACTGCAGAAAGAGGTGCATTCAAAGGTTTATCTCAAGCACCATTAATTTAAAAAAAGATAGTAGCGAAAAAGTCACAAATCTGGATATTTGGTATGTGGATCGAATTTGGAACAAAGCCCATGTTCATATTCCTAGAATGATTCTTACTTTCTTGTTGGGTGAAAAAGGTGAAAAGAAGATTAGCCCAAACCGCGGGGGGCATTTTGTTACCTTAATTGCAAAATTTTACAACATTGACTTGCATGGTTTTGAGAAGAGAGCAATGGTAGCATTTGACACCCAGTTTTATATTGGGGCAAATATCTTGCAAAGGGGTTCATATAAGTTGTTAAGAAGATATGTGGATAGATAGCCTGCTGCTCAGCCGGAGGAAGGAGGTGACGTTCCTATGGAGGAACAAGTGCACCATGAAGTTGGTACATGTGCAAGTGGTTCGGGTCTACCGGGTAACTGGGAATCATACATGAACACCCAATTTTCAGAATTACGAATTCATCAAACTCGGGAAACTCAGAGAACAATCGACCATTATGATACAGTTTATCAAGATTTGAGGGGGCACATTGACGAGGGGAATGATAGGACTTGGTACACTCAAGCCGGGCATCAAGCTCAGCTTAACTGGATACATGCTCAGACCCTGTCATACGCTGCAGATCCCGCTAACTACTCTCCCTCTCCTTGGCCTGCATACGACCCATGAGTTCGAATGGGTGATCTATATCCGCCTCCTTATCCTCCTGCATACCCCCTAAACCTCCTAATGAAAATACTGTTATCACCTCTGCTCAAGCGACCTATCAAGGGTACAACCCTTTAGTATTTCAGGACGACGACTCAGCAAACCAAAACGAAGGTGGAGCTGGACCAAGCAGCTCATTTTGGGGATTTTTCTAACCCTTGATTTGTGTTCGCATGTTTATATTGATGACTTCCGTGGACGATGGTTTGCTTCTTTGATGATTTGAACAATGTTGGTTAAGTTTGAAAACAATTTATTTCATTTAGTTTGTTTAGGATTATGGTAATTTGAATTGTGATGTAATTTGCTTAATTTAACTTCCTTAGGTTTTTATAAGTGGGGTGTTTTCGGTACACGGAATACAACCCCATGGTTTTTATGAAATGTTTGCTTGGTTTGGATTGATACAGGTGAGCATTGTGCTATATGCTGCATTTTTACAAAGACTGGCAATAAGTTCAGCACATGCTTGATTGATGATTGATTTGTGGTCGCAAGAAGTGGATGATGTTCTTATGCTGGCATTCAGTTCAGCGCCATCATCCCGTACACTTCGGTTTTAAACCTAGAAAGTAATGACTCTCTTATACACTATTTAACCCTCTTGAATTTAATTTTTCTGATTTCATGTAACGAGGGCGATACATGAACTCAAGTGTGGGGAGGAAGTTATAAATTCTTTCGGGTTTTAATTTTGGTTAAAAAGGCTTAAAATGGTGAAAATTTTTGAACTTTTATCTTCATAAATTCAAATTTTGTCTAAAATTTGTAGATTTTAAAACTAGGTGTATACACCAAAATTATTATCACAAAACAAATTAAGAAACAACCAAATGATTGAGTTTATTTTGTTAAAAATCATAAAACTAGTAGTCATATAAAAGAGATAATCATCATGCTATACCACATTCTTAATGAAAAGAATCATCAAGTACTTTGTTGTTCTAACAATCTAATCCAATGCTCATCTATGTAATGATTGTGAAGGAAGTAAAGTTTTCCAATGACACACTTGCTAACCTATGTTAGAAGATGTAGTCCAGAACAGTTGTACGTTGATGAAAAATCTTGAAAAGTCATCCCTATAATCGGCTGGAAATCCACCTCACCTCAGCATCAAACAGGGTTTTTGGTGGTCAGACTTATCCTAACCATGAGATGGATCTGTCTGGCACAATGGGGGGGGGGGCACAGTGCAAATTAGCTTTTAAGACTAATGAATCTAATCCCCAGATGGATGATCTCCGTAAAGATCAACCGCATCTATGTTGACTGCGGTCAACATACATATGCCATAACAAATTGTGGTGTGGAAACTCATGGTTCACCGATGATATTTGGACATGATATAGTTTCTTCTAAAACTTATGCTATTTTATGAACTATATTGTGTAAAACCATTTTTAGGACATTTGGTTTCAAGTTCCATGATACTTCAATCAAGGGGGCGAGTAGCTTTCTAAGCGCCGACTGAGGCTTCTGTTTTCAGTTACCCTCAACTTGACTTTGAGGTTAAAACTGAAAAACTTGATTAGTGTAAAAATTAACATGACTAATTTTCAAAATATCAAAGGTTTTTCGCAAAGGTCCTAATTTCCCTAAGGATCCAAATTTTCAAAGAAATGTGGACTTTAAAACCCACCTTTCGACTTTGGGATTTCAATTTGCGTGAGTACTCAAAAGGCGTGTGTATACTCAAACACGTGAGTGTGTTTGTCACGACCCGGAAAATTTCGACTAATTTTGAACCCAACTCTTGATACGATTTAATATTTTTGACACGATAAGTAAAGTCTACTAGGTTGTGTCCCAAAAACTTTGAACTATGTTTATATATTCATTTAACTTCGACTATTCCTTACGATTCACGAACCTTTAATTGTGGATACATATGTGTGTATGTGTGTGTGTGTATATATATATATATATATATATTTATATATAATTGAAATATTATATATTGTTCTTATTAAATGTAATTATGATACTATGATAATTATTATTTAAAACATATCTATATATTTAAATAAAGTATACTACCTCCGTCTCATTCCAATAGTCCACAGACAAAAACACGCAGTTTTAGGAAATCCCACTAACTTCATTTCTCCACCAATGAAATATCTTCTCTCTCCAAATCCACCAATGAAATATCTTCTTTTCTTTCTATTTTTGTAAATGTGGACTATCAAAATGGGACAACCCAAAATAGAATAATGGCCTATTGGAATAAGACGGAGGTAGTATTAATTATATATTTTGTGATTTCGGACCTAAATAGTAATCGTCAGTAACACTCGGTTGGCATCTCATTAGTATTCATATAGATCTAATACGAGTTTAAGAAAAGTTAGAATAAAAGTTAGTCTATAAATTGATTACGAATATTTTAAATTTATTAAAAATATTTTTACCTTTTAAGTTTAAATATTAGTACTCCGTATATATTAATTGATACAGAAAATAAATAATTACCGAACCTTTTTTATCAGGTTTTAAGCAGTAAATGAGTGAAATAATTAAATATGTTTAATCTAAAAAATTTAGATTTTTAGGGACACTTTTAAACGTTAACTGTTTAGCAATGGACAGGATACCCTCTCCATTAGAAACTGTCGGCAGAATTGTAACTTATATATGCACGTTTCATTTTGATTCTTCAATTGAATATAAAATATTATTATTATATTATTTTAATTATTTGTACCTGCACTACTATATCAATTTACATCAATTCATATTAGTGAACATTGGTATATATTACCACATATACATCATACATATAGATACAAACATCACTCTCCTCCTCCTTGTTTGCTGTCAACGAAAGCCACCCAACCTCAATGAACCACCGCTGCCACCACGGCAATTTCAACCACCATCACACGTCCCCATCATCGACAATCATCCCCATCGTTGATTACCACTACCACCCTACCATGAACATCGAACAACCCATCACCGAAAACCCTCTATATATCTTTCTGTTTTATGATTAACAACACCATCACCGTCGGTTATTACTAACCGATCACCACAACCTATCACCACTCACACCGCCGGACACAACCACACGCCACCATCATCACCGGGATTAACACCACAGCCGTCATCATATCACCTCACTCACTTTCTCTCTCTCCTCTCCCATCATCTTCACCACGAAACTAACATCTCTGCCGCTACTATTTCGGTTCTTCTCCAATATCCCTGTCGTGTTTTGTACTCATCACACGACCGAACCACACTTTTATAAACCACCATGAATGACCTCCGATTCCATTCTAACATCTAAAACTACTGCTTGTTCTTTGTTGCAAATAAATACATGGCTACTGCTACTATTGCTTTCTGGTTCAAACTACACTCTAAAACCCATCGAAATCTACTAGAGCTGTTGTTGTTTCCGTTTTCTCAATTTCAGGTTCCGCTATGATCAAAGGAAGGTCATGAAAGAAAGGGATATTCAATATCTTAAATTTGATATCGGATGTGGATTTAATCTATTATTGAGTTGGGCCTTAAACTCGTTTTAGTTATTTGGCCGTAGTATTAGTTGTTGGGCTCATTTTATAAGTGGGTTTTGATTTAAGTAAAGAAGATGAATATAGGGAGACAGAATAAATGATATATATATATATATATATATATATATATATATATATATATATATATATATATATATGTCGAATTTAACAGAAATGTAAGCATGGATGAATTAAGGGAGTGTTGGGTTAGCATGAGGTCAAGGGTTCAATCCCTGCTAGGTGCAATTTTAAAAAAAAAAAGGGATTCTAAGGTAGTTCCATAACTTTAAAAATTATTATTATTATTATTATTATTATTGTTATTATTATTATTATTATTATTATTATTATTATTATTAAAAACTATCATTTTTTTAGAATCATTATTATTTTTTTCATTATTATTATTAACATTAGTATTATCATTACTATTATCATTATTACTACTTTTAAACATTTTTTTTTATTATTACCATTATTATTATCTTTAATCATTATTATTGTTTTTATCAAAATTATTATTACTTTATTATTCTTTTAACAAGCGAATGATATCTATATATAAAAATATATACAAGTAAACTAATAATACAAAATAATATGTTTTAATATACTAACTAATATATTAGTATTCATATTAATATAACATAAATTATATATCATATATATATTATGACAAATTATAAGCAATAATGTAAGTAAATATAAATAAAAGATAGTAATCTTAACACATTATAAAATATAAATAAATTTAGTTGATTAAATATGATCTGTGTTAATATATTATATATAACTGATATAGGTTCGTGAATCCGAGGTTAACCCTACACTTGTTAAATGACGTTATATGTATTTTTACTACAAAATACAGTATGGTGAGTTTCATTTGCTCCCTTTTTAATTGCTTTTTCAATATCTATTTTTGGGCTGAGAATACATGCGCTGCTTTTATAAATGTTTACGAAATAGACACAAGTACTTAAAAATACATTCTACGTTGAGTTGTACCACGGGCATACTTCCCTGTAGCTTGGTAACTGCTATTTACATGGGTATTGTAAACGCCAATCCTGTTGATAGATCTATCGGGCCTGACAACCCCAACCGGACTGGACGACCAGTATTCAACGGTTGCACAGTACTTCATTTTATAGGCTACACTTGGTACAGTGTAGTGAGATTTCATAATAAAGGGAATATGCGACGTTGATTAATAGTTAAGTATGGTTACCAAGTGCTCAACCACTTAGAATGCTTTACATACACTTGCGAGTGTATTATGTTTATGATTATGAAATCTTGTGGTCTATTAATATATTGAAATGATTGTTATGATAAACCTATGAACTCACTAATCTTTTGGTTGACACTTTTAAGCATGTTTATTCTCAAGTACGAATTAAGTCTTCCGCTGTGTGTTTGCTCAATTGAAAGATAATACTTGGAGTCATTCATGGCATATTTAGGTCAGTACCTCGCAATGGGACCAGATATTGATGACTTCATCCAGGGGGTAAGGACGGGTCGTTTCAGGTGGTATCAGAGCGGTGGTCGTAGCGAACCAGATCTTGCATTAGTGTGTCTAACTAGTAGTTGTTAGGATGCATTAATGAGTCTGGACTTCGACCTAGTACTTGTTAGGTTATGTTAATGAGTCTAGACTTGAACCTGGTCTGCATGTTAAAAGTGTTTGCTTACCACCATTTGTTGAAAAATATCTACTTGTCATTTTCAGTCTCGACGCGTCTTATTACATAGACGGTGTACAGACAAATTCACATCCTATCACATTAAGTCTTGCCTGACACGTTTCCTTAATTCCCTCTGTAATCTACGGGATCTCCTGTACTATGTATAGGTATTATATGTAATTAGAATATCATCCGATATCCTAAAATTATTTCATATCGAAAACCCTTTATCTAATCGTATGAAATGGAACTCACCACTAGTTCAAGTCCCTCGGATTCCGATATGGAGTTTCACCTAAGCTCCGAAAGCAGCGTCACCAGAATGAATCACCCAATCATCCCGGAATAATAGAAGAAGTCAACGAATTTCGCGCTCGAGTTGTAGCTTTGGAAAACATGGTGCAGAACCTACAAGCACCAGCAGCAGTACCGGCAGCACCAGTACCACCAACAACAACATCCGCATCTCACACCTCAACATCACAATCTGTACCTCGAATTTCAATATCATACACACCATAGATACCAAGGAGTACCAACAACAATAACCGATGAAGTATTGATCCATAACTTCATTGATATTCTGAGAAGAGTATGTGGTTCCTAATAGTTTTAGAGATTACTTATTCTAGCTCAAACCGAAAATTATATGAGTTTAATATCATATTAACTCATTAAATATATGATTACATCTGAAGAAAATATATATGTAGATATGTTTTCATAAAGATTGTAATTAAAAATTCTCTCGTACAAACTGTTAATGGTGAAAATATTTTAACGGGTAGGTAATACCCGAGGAATATTTAGATTTCACATTAATAAGTTACATTGTACATTATTTGAATATGATTCAATAGTCATTTACTATCCTACCTGCAAACACCGATATACGTATCTGTTCACCGCAGAGTAACCATTTTCATTCAATTTCATATTTGGATTTTGACCTATCAGAATCCAACAAGTGGCATAATGAAGAAAACATTGGACAAAATAGAACTTGTTAGAAACAAACAAATTAATTATAAAGAATTTTGTTAAGAATCCACGCTAACTGTTCCTAGCTAACTGGTTATATTTTATTTATCGCAATTTAATTATCGCAATTTATATTCTCGCAATTTTATTTATCGTCATTTAATTTCTGTTATTTATTTTACGCACTTTAAAATCGGGACACATGTACACAATACGTCGGATTAATTCTGAGACAATAAGTTGTACACGGGTCATGATACGTATATATTAATTTGAATATTTGGTACATCCTAACACAATAAGTATACAATACGTTTTGATAAATCCTAAGACAATACGTACACAATACGTCTTAGTTAACTCTAAGACAATACGTCTATAATACGTCTCTGGGTTGATGCAAAGACAATACGTATACAATACGTCGTGGGATAATTCTATGATTATATATATACATATATATATAAATCGATTATTGGACTATCAACATTGGACAATTAAAAATGAATTTAAAATATTGATTATAACATATGAAACTAAACAATTCTTCAAAGTTTGCCACTTGCTTTCATCTTAAACCACAATTACATTCTGCGTTCAAATCCTTCGAAATTCTTGAAACACCTCGAATTGATAACCAACGATTCAGTTATGATAACTTTGAATGCTAATGAAGTAGCAAAAACTGTAGATGGTCTTAATGGTCAAAAGTTTGATAATAAAGAATGGAGTGTTGGAAATGTTCAATAGGAAATTTAGTACCGAAAAGCGGATTATGCGGAACTATGAAGGAAGTCGTGGACAAATCACAAAGAATAAGTTTGACTTCAAAGAATCCAAATGATTCAATGCCTGCTGAAGTCTTTAGCGAATATCTTGCTCCTTACTCCAAACCCTTGCGAACAATAGTCTTCATCATCCTCTGATCTTAGATATTCAAAGATATTATCGTATCTTTCATTATAAATATCCTCGATATTTCTGAATATATATTTTCATAACTAATCTTATTTGAAATCATTTATCTCTTGAGCTATCAGTGTTACATCATATGAGAAACTACTAGTTTCTATATTCTGCGAACCTTCGAATTTAAAATATGAATGATTTTGAAGTAGTGTTGGAAACTGATGCATGGGTTAGTATAATATAATGACACTTGGCCAACGTGATTATATTACAGTAAGTCGTGCTGAGTTTCTAATGGAACATGATGATTCACAGTACCTTCATCATGTGCCATGTTACACGACTCTTGTATTTTATTTAACCTCTAAACATTTCAAGAAAATATTTTCTTGATGATTCGGTCTTTTCCCGGATATTCTGGTAATTTGACAAGTCAAATTGTGCTATTACCGTTTCTTTCTTAGAACATTAACAATGTTCATTCTGAAACTTATATCTACGAGTTTTGGACCATTACAAGAGATGCCAATTGCAAGAAGAAGAAACGAAGGGACAAAGCTCTAAAATAGAAATTGGAGTATAAATCACAGCAAATAGGGGGGAGTATTAACTGGGGATGACAATGATTATAGAAAACAGAAGCAAGGACTTCGAAGTATAAGAGAAGATATAAAGCCCGATAACGACACATAAATTACAACCCGTGTATGTCAATGTTTATAGCAACATAAAGACACGGGAGGATTAAAAGCACTATAACCCCAAGGGCAAAATAGAAATAAGCAGACTCCTCTGGTGGAAGTTGGAAAAGGAGAATGATGGTTGTGATAGTAAGGATAAGGGCAAGGATCAGAACTGGATTTAGCATTTTCATAAACTTTTGAATTTGGGAATTGGATATAGGAAAGGTAAAAGTAACGGAATGGAAGAAGTAAATTTATAGTGAAATATCTAATAGAAAAATAGAGACAGATCACCGTATTTAATTATAGAGATCTTAATCTCTTTATTCGCCGAAGAATCAAATCTCTTAGATTTCGAAGATTTTCTTTAAATCCCTTGAATTCCGGAATTCAATCGAGACAACGTCAAAAGTTAAGACGAACCTTAATTTCCAAAAATTCAACCATGACTAGTCAAAAGTTATGATGAGATTTGTCTTTCTCGTTTCACTATTTAGTGATAACTTCACTCGTATTCTTCGAGTAATCGAATTTTCTTATTCATATTACTCTATGGTGATAAAACTCTATTTATCAATTCATATTCGTCATAAAAACATTTTTATTGTTAGCCATGACGACCTCGATCAAATTTCGGGACGAAATTTCTTTAACGGGTAGGTATTGTCACGACCCGGAAAATTTCGACTAATTTTGAACCCAACTCTTGATACGATTTAATATTTTTGACACGATAAGTAAAGTCTACTAGGTTGTGTCCCAAAAAATTTGAACTATGGTTATATATTCATTTAACTTTGACTATTCCCGACGATTCACGAACCTTTAATTGTGGATAGATATGTGTGTATGTATATATATATATATATATATATATATATATATATATATATATATATATATATATATATATATATATATATATATATATATATATATATATATTTATATATAATTGAAATATTATATATTGTTCTTATTAAATGTAATTATGATACTATGATAATTATTATTTAAAACATATCTATATATTTAAATAAAGTATATTAATTATATATTTTGTGATTTCGGACCTAAATAGTAGTCATCAGTAACACTCGGTTGGCATCTCGTTAGTATTCATATAGATCTAATACGAGTTTAAGAAAAGTTAGAATAAAAGTTAGTCTATAAATTGATTACGAATATTTTAAATTTATTAAAAATATTTTTACCTTTTAAGTTTAAATATTAGTACTCCGTATATATTAATTGATACAGAAAATAAATAATTGCCGAACCTTTTTAATCAGGTTTTAAGCAGTAAATGAGTGAAATAATTAAATATGTTTAATCTAAAAATTTTAGATTTTTAGGGACACTTTTAAACGTTAACTATTTAGCAATGGACAGGATACCCTCTCCATTAGAAACTGTCGGCAGAATTGTAACTTATACATGCACGTTTCATTTTGATTCTTCAATTGAATATAAAATATTATTATTATATTATTTTAATTATTTGTACCTTTTAAGGACCCGTCCTAATCCACCCGGACGAAATCTTCAGCATTTGGTCCCATTGCGATGATCGACTCCAAGTAATGTCCTTAACATGAGCTAATGCACAGCAGAAGACTTAATTCGTACCTGAGAATAACATGCTTTAAAATGTCAACATAAAGTTGGTGAGATATATAGGTTTGATGCTAGCAGCGTAATAACTATGGACCACAAGATTTCATATATTTAAACATAACACACTTACAAGTGTATGAAAAGTAGTTGAGCACTTGGCAACCATACTTAACATTTAAATCATTGCAGCATATTCTTAAATAATCACTACACCGTACCAAGTGTAGTATACAGAAACGAAGTACTGTGCAACCATTGAAAACTGGTCGTCCAGCCCGGTTGGGGTTGTCAGGCCCGATAGATCTATCAACAGGATTCGCGTTTACATTCCTCATGTAAATATTAGCTACCAAGTATAAAGAAATATGCCATGGTACAACTCAACATAGAATTTATTTTTGATCACTTGTGTCCATAACGTAAATCATAAAATGCATGTATTCTCATCCCAAAATATTTAGAGTTTAAAGGGGACTATATACTCACCTAATGTATTTTGTAGTAAAAATACATATAACATCATTGAACACGTATAAAGTTGGCCTTCGATTCACGATCCTATATCATTTGTATATATGTATTAACACATTGTAATCGAATAAATTTATTTATTTTAATTGTTATCTTAGTACATTATATGTTTCATAATAATTTAAATATATCTATTTTACGTACCCTAAATAAATAATTTATAAAAATAGTTTTTATTAAATATATGTTTGCATAACTAACTTTTATTGTAATAATAATGATAATAACTTTGATAATAATAATAATATAGTTTTAATAATAGTAATAATGATTTTAGTGGTAAAAATGTTAAAAATAATAATTTTACTGTTAAAACTAATAATAAAAGTAATGTTAATACTAATAATAATAATAATAGTATTAATAATAGTTTTTATGAAAACTATAATAAATTAAAATAATGATACTTTTAGTAATAATTATATAAATTTTAATAATAACAATATTGTTAATGATACCTACATAAATGATAATCTTAATAATAATACATATATTAATAATAATAAATATAATACTTAAATGATAAACTTTAACAATAATAAATATATTAATAACACTTATAAGAATAATAATAATGATAATAATATTAATCATAATAATAATGGTTAATATTTTTAATTATAATGATAATAGTAATAATTACCATACTTAGTAATAATAATAATAATAATAATAGAACTAAAGATAAAATATAGAACTAAAGATAAAATATATACCCTTTTAGAAATTTCCCTAAAATGAGTTGCAGCAAATGGGACTCGAACCCACGACCTCCTGAATACCCGCTAAGTCCTTAACCATTCAGGCTGTTGCCTGTTATCCATTTTTATACTGTATTTAAAGCTATATAACTCGCATATTATTCCTCTTTTCTCCTTCTTCCTTAATACGTCGACCAGAAAAAAATCCCAACACAAATATATCGAATTTATTGTTTCAGTTAGGACTTGTACGTGATAAATAATCATTTGGAAATCGTTTGACTTATTTAAAACAGACTCAAAATAAAAAAATGAAAGAAAACGATGCTGTAACAGTTTTTAAAACTCACGACCCAACTCCAAATCAATTTAAGGATTCTGTGCAGTTTTAGACTATGTTTACAACATAAAAGATGTTTAAAATCATCATTGAAAACTTTCTTCATCATCAATTGCTTCTTAACTGCAACAGAGACATCAAATTCGTTCATAGAACAATCTTTGACTTTTTCTTTTTAAAACTTTGACTGCAAAATTCTCCTTTGATTGTATAAGTTAGGATTTGAAATTTTACATAAAGATTCACTAACACATTCCTAACAAAACTGTAATTTTAGTTTTTAATAATCGATTCAAATTTTGACACTTGATTAAATGAAATTAATACAGAGGTTTCGAACTAAAAAATATATATATATATATATATCTGTTCTGTTTCCCCTTTTCGATTTTTGGGCTGAGAATACATGCGCTGCTTTTATAAATATTTACGAAATAGACATAAGTACTTAAAAATACATTCTACGTTGAGTTGTACCACTGGCATACTTCCCTGTAGCTTGGTAACTACTATTTACATGGGTATTGTAAATGTGAATCCTGTTGATAGATCTATCGGGCCTGACAACCCCAACCGGACTGGACGACTAGTATTCAACGGATGCACAGTACTTCGTTTTGTAGGCTACACTTGGTACAGTGTAGTGAGATTTCATAATAAAGGGAATATGCGACGTTGATTAATAGTTAAGTATGGTTACCAAGTGCTCAACCACTTAGAATGCTTTACATACACTTGCGAGTGTATTATGATTATGATTATGAAATCTTGTGGTCTATTAATATATTTAAATGATTGTTATTATAAACCTATGAACTCACCAACCTTTTGGTTGACACTTTTAAGCATGTTTATTCTCAGGTACGAATTAAGTCTTCCGCTGTGCGTTTGCTCAATTGAAAGATAATACTTGGAGTCATTCATGGCATATTTAGGTCAGTACCTCGCAATGGGACCAGATGTTGATGACTTCGTCCAGGGGGGTAAGGACGGGTCGTTTCAGTGTTACATTGTGAAATAAATAAAAAAAGTGTGAGTGTGATCCGAGTGTGTGTTCCATATAGCATGAGTTCTTCTGTTCCAAAATAACGTGTGTGTGTTTTGTGTACTTCGTGTAACTAGTGTAAACTTGTGTATTATATCGTGTGAGTATGATTCCCATTTTTGTGTTCTAAATTAAATGCCTGTGTTCACTATAGTAAATTTCGATTTTTTGTAAGTCTTGCTTGAGGACAAGCAAGGTTTAAGTGTACGGATTTTGATAACGCCAAAATCATACATGTTTATTGTTTGTATTCCGATCCAATTTAATATCAATTTGTATGTAATTGTTGTACGTATGTATTGTAATTCATGTATATTTGTAAAAGTCCATTGTGATTGAATAAATGAAGACCAACAATGAAAACGATGCTTAAAATGAAGTTTGATAACGAAAACAGTCCAGAAATACACTTCTAGACTCAGATGAGGCGCATCCCAAAAGGGATGAGGCGCATCTGTATGCGTGTTTTTGCTGAAGGTTTCAGATACGACGTTTTAAGGCGATAAGACGCATTTAGATGACCAGATACGGCGCATCTGATAGGAGATGCGGCGCATCTCCCTTCATGCCGACAATTCTGAGTGCCAAATCTAGCTTGAATCAACAAACTTAAAGGAATGTGGCGCATCCTTAGGATATTCGGCACATCTAGCTTTTTTTCTGGCCAGTTTACCTAAATTTTGAGCCTATTTAAGAGAACTTTGATTCATTCTTTCAGAGACATTCACTTTTACATTCTCCCTCAGTTTCAATACATTTTTCAAGGATCAAGGAAGGCTACAAGTCAATCTCCATTCTTTCAACATCAAGATTAAGCTAGGATTATTCATCGCAATCGGTATTATCGTTCTATATCTTTTAAACATGAATTCAACTTGTATTAACTGTTCCATAAGTTCTATTATGATTATGTTTGGCTAAAAGCCTTGTGTGTTTGCTTCAATGTAAGATTTATGGCCTGAGATTGTTCTATACTTTGATGTTATGCTAGTTATATATATGTTTGATTGATTAAATCATCTAGTCCAACTACAAGAACCATAGTTATGATTGTTTAGTTCATCACTTCAATTACATAAATTGTAAACCAATTAATGTGAGTTAACTCGGTGAACAATTTATGCTTCAATACAACTAGTAATCTAGACGGTAAGATACATAATCTTAAGTGATTTCGTTATGTGTTTAATCCGATAATTGAAGGAGTTCCAAAACAACATAGTCATGAAATTACCTCAAGTAACTGTTGTAGTTTAGGTTTTACGTGAGTTTAACCGGGTTGGGTCTAATTAGTTAAATCAATCTAAATCACCTTGTTCTTCCAGAAATCCATTGTTGTAATCATCTTTATATCCTAGTTCAATTATACGAGTTGTGACTTGATTTATGTGAGTTTATCAAAGGCTATAACTCGTACTTTAACATCTAGTGATCTAATCATCCATATGTGAGTATAGGATGGTAATTGGATGATATTTAGGTTTTACAATCGTGCAGTTTACTTAGAGTGATCTTAGTAAACTAGGTTTTATGTGAATTTAACCAAGAAAGAATCCTGTTGATTAAACATAGTTCTTAAGTTTATAGATATTGTGAAATTGATATAAACTGCTTTATTGTAACTATTACATAACTGTTTTAATTGTAAAAGAACAATCCCTGTCATTTATCAAGCATAGAAGTAAACACCACATTCTCATTCTTGTTATTCATTATATTTATTTACTGTTCCGTTAAACAAAAATACAACTTCAAACACAATTCCCCGTTTAGAATAATTAATCGTTATAAAGTCCTTAAAACAAACTTCTCCCTGTGGTTTGAACTGGTCAATTTACTTACTAGTTACTGCATGATCGGGTTTAGTTGCCTGTATTATGTGTTAATTATTGAGCATATTGTCTACATTTTAAAGGTTACGTCTTGACACATCACCAGCCATGATGTTATCCACTACCATGTCATGCATGTTCCCATCCCATGTATGCATTACCACGTACTCCACTAACACATGATACCAATCATTTAGCACAATTATCTCTAATTTACTTGATCCATACAATTTAACTATTCTGGCAATACAAACCGAGTCAAAATTCACTTGCATCTTGTATCGTTTAACTGCTACTAATATTACTTGCTTCAATTAAGCTCATGCACATATTGGACTTCAATATTTTCGAACCAATCCACTATCGACACCCTCATCATACAAGCTACACACTTACTCGATTCCTCTCAAGTTTGCTACACAACCGAGAACTCCACATCGACCATCTTCATGCTCATTAATTTTGTTTCTATCGCAATTACACGAACACACAATGGCCTCTAAATTCCTCCTTCGTGAACCCACTTCTCTTTACATGATCGTAACCGCAACCGGTACCCTCTTTTGGTTCGAATAAACGCCACTTTCGGCTACCTTACCATCCTCAACCTTACAACCACCTTTATCATTTAAACAACCACGCCACAACCACCCAGTACTACCACATATGATCACTAGTTGCTAATATTTTCTGTCCAAACCCACCACCTACTTGTTACCACTCCACCTTCATCTACAACCACCACATCACCTCAATCTCTCTTCTTTGTAAACCGTCACCCACCTCACTGCATAAAAATCGAACCACTTTTTATTTATGGTTCATTATTATCGTGTAAACCACCACCATCCCATCGTGAAACCAACCTAAACCCACTTGATTATTACCGTTCGTTTTTCTGTTTCAACATATGACAACCTCCACAAACAACCACCGTGAACTACTGTTACTACTCATTTTGTGTTTCAGTCTTGACTTGGTTATAGCTTGATTAAATAAACCCAACAAAACTTAATTGAATTAAACTATTAATAATATTATTATTATTATTATTTTCCTTCGGTTCACCTCAAAAACCAAAACCACAAACCTGTTAATTTATTACATTTATTGCTTGTGTTTTGTTCTCGAACTACAACTGCTATGGCTACTTAAAAACAGAAGTTAGGTTGCTACTTTAAAAAAAAAAAACCGGAACAAGAAACCATAATTTTTCTTTTCCCTCATGATTGTCGGCCACTATGCATTATAAGTAAATCTGTATATCGAAGCTTTAATAATTTAGATGGAACTTGGGCTGAGTGATTTGATCTTGGGCTCCAAATAAATAGGTTTAGCTAAGTGGGCCGATAGGTTTTATTTTCTGTTGGGCCGTCACATATGTTTGGGCTATGTACGTGTTTTTGTTAATAATGAACGTAATAGCAAAATCCTAATAATGTTCGGGATTATAGAAGCTTGATGTGATGACCCGTCCTAATCCATCTAGACAAAGTCCATATCGATTATAAACGATTCACAACAGTTGATTACATCGCGAGGTACATGACCTCTATATGATACATTTTACAAACATTGCATTCGTTTTTGAAAAGACAATCTTTCATTACATCAAAAGTTGACGGTAGGCATACCATTTCATAATATATCTAACTATAATTGAATTAATAATAATCTTGATGAACGCGATGACTCGAATGCAACGTCTTTTGAAATATGTCATGAATGACTCCAAGTAATATCTCTAAAATGAGCAAATGCTCAGCGGAAGATTTCTTTCATACCTGAGAATAAACATGCTTTCAAGTGTCAACTAAAAGGTTGGTGAGTTCATTAGTTTAACATAAATAATCATTTCCATCATTTTAATAGACCACAAGATTTTCATTTCCCATAAATATATGTCCCATGCATAGAGACAAAAATATCATTCATATGGATTGAACACCTGGTATCTGACATTAACAAGATGCATATATAAGAATATCCCCATCATTCCGGGATCCTCCTTCGGACACGATATAAATTTCGAAGTACTAAAGCATCTGGTACTTTGGATGGGGCTTCTGTAGAGACCCGTCCTTATCCTCCTAGACGAATCATCAACAACTGGTCCCATTGCGATGATCGACTCCAAGTAAAGTCCTTAAAATGAGCAAATGCACAGCGGAAGATTTCACTCAAACCTGAGAATACACATACTTTAAAACGTCAACATAAAGTTGGTGAGATATAGGTTTGATGCTAGCAGCATTATAACTATGCACCACAAGATTTCATATTTATATAAACATAATACACTCGCAAGTGTATGTAAAGCATTCTAAGTGGTTGAGCACTTGGTAACCATACTTAACTATTAATCAACGTCGCATATTCCCTTTATTATGAAATCTCACTACACTGTACCAAGTGTAGCCTACAAAACGAAGTACTGTGCAACCGTTGAATACTGGTCGTCCAGCCCGGTTGGGGTTGTCAGGCCCGATAGATCTATCAACAGGATTCGTGTTTACAATACTCATGTAAATAGTAGTTGCCAAGCTACAGGGAAATATGCCAGTGGTACAACTCAACGTAGAATGTATTTTTAATCACTTGTGTCCATAACGTAAATCATAAAATGCATGTATTCTCATCCCGAAATATTTAGAGTTTAAAAGTGGGACTAAATACTCACCATACTGTATTTTGTAGTAAAAATACATATAACATCATTGCACAAGTGTAGGGTTGGCCTCAGATTCATGAACCTATATTATTTATATATTTATTAACACCAAATAGTAATCGAACAAGTTTATATATATTATTATTAATTATATACTTGTTATTTTATACGTTATATAGATAAATTTATATTTAATCTATACAATATATATAACTAATACTTATCATATTAAGTTTTAATTTAGTAATTATTCATTAAAATATTATTTAATATGATACGTAATATTGATATTGAAGTAGTTATGTTTTATGTCATAAATATATTTTATATAGAAAATCTTTATTAGATGTATTAATAATACTAATAATAATAATAAAAATAATACTAGTTATGATAAAAATCATGATAATTCTAATAATGATAATTTTAATAATAAAAATGATAATTTTTAATAAAAATGTAAATTTCAATAAAAATATTAATTTTAACAAAAATGATAAATTTGAAAATAATGATACTTTTAGTAATATTTATAATAAAAATAAAACTACTTATATTAAAAATAATAGTAATAATAATAATAATAATAATAATAATAATAATAATAATAATAATAATAATAATAATAATAATAATAATAATAATAATAATAATAATAATAATAATAATAATAATAATAATAATAATAGAAATGAGAAATCAGTAAATTACCTCAAGGAAGAAATCCTAAAAATATGCCCAAGTCCGGGTTCGAACCCGCGACGTCCCGCTAACCCGATAATAACCTAAACGTCTTCGGTTCCTCAACATAAACCATAACCTCACGATCATCAATAATGATCATCAATATCTTAACCGATCGTCATCATCATTAACCCATACTCTTATTATTATCATGTCCTATTCGTTACCCTCAACATCGATCAACACTATTATACGCGTAATATTGTTATGACATAAGATCACGATTATTCATCATCTTATTTACTATCATCATAATCAACCTCTTCCTAATTTCTCTATTGTAGGTTATTGTTTAAGTTATGTTCACGAAGGATTGCAAAACAGAAAACGGTTAACATTAAACGAGGTGTTCAAGTGACAGTTTTTGGATCTTCGAATCAACAACAGACCAACGACATAGCAGCAGCCCAACAGCAGTATGGTAGATGTATATCGGCCCACTAATTGAAATAAATTCACGGCCCATAAATATTCAACTAGTCCTTAATTAATATAAGTCTTTGAACTATTTTTGTGGATTAAGAAGTGGATTACAGCTCGATAGGAAAGAAAAAGCTGGTGGGGTCTTCCGTTCCCTCATTAACGTTCATCATCATTGTTAAAAGTCATAAAGCATCGATCTTTTTACAATATCCATACAGAACAGAAAAGCATAGCTGCAGCAGCTATTTAATCGAAACAGAAACATGTTATGTAGCAGGTTGGGTTTGTGGATGTTGGAACAAAACAAACAGGTATACTAGCAGTTTTATGAGGGTGTGTGGGTTTAGGTCTATTCAACAGAAAATAGTACAGCAGTAGGTGACAATAGGTGTTGGTTTAATGGGTTTGAGTGGTGAGGTTTGGGTCTGTGTTTGAATAAAACACGAAACATAGGCTGCAGTAGCAGCCGTCGATCGACCATCTTTATTGTTCATCATCTTCTTGATTCGTCTAGCATGTTCATTATATAAAAAAAAATAAAAAATCACGATTCATCATTTATAGTTTTCTTCCCTTCAACAGGGAACATAGTAGCAGTAGCAACAACGAATGTTGCAGGTGGTATTTAAAAAGTGGTGGATAGTGGTTGTCGATGGTGGTGGTGGAGCTTCTTTAAAAGAAACAGTGGTGGTTGTGGCGTGGTTTACAATAGCTGAAACATAAGCAATAACAACGATGAACAGTGGTCGATGAGATGGTTGTTTGGTTCTGTTGCGACAGAAAGAAAACAGAAAAGAAAAGTGGGTTGTGGTGTCGTTTGTTGTAGTTCAAATGAAGGTGGGGGTCGTTTAATATGATGAAGGTTTGAGAGAGTTTTGATCATCAATTATAAACAGGAAACAAAAATAAATTGATGATGGTGGTGGTCTTTGGTAACCGGTGGTTGTCATGGTGATGGGGAAGGTGATCGTGGAAGGTTGTGCAGGGTGGTGGTCAAAGCTAGGTAACCGGTGATGATGGAGGGTGCTGGTGGTGATCTTGGGTCTACACAAACAAGAAGGTGATGTTGGTTGTTAAGTTTTTCTTCAACAGTAGCAAGAAAATAAGGATTTGATTCGAGTTGGTTATGTAGTGAGGTGGTGGTTAGAGATGGTGGTCTTTGATGGTTTCGGTTGAAGATGATGGTGATGACATCTAGTGTAAAAGTAAGAGTGGTAAAGAAATATATAGATGATATGGTGATATATATATAGAATAATAAGGATGGTAGACAATATCTATTAGCATGATTGTGTTATTGAAACTTTATTGACTTCTTGGAATTTCACACGCAAAAACAATCAGGTAAATTCCTTACCTTGTCATTCCTATTCTATTATTACTAGCTACTCTACACATATACAAATTACCTAAATTTACATGTACATATAATAATACAATTATGGATTTATATACATATATTTTTGTTGTGAGTTATATATATCCGTGATTAAATAGTATAAATGTCATTTGCTTGAGTGTGAAAATGACCACCAACTCTTCCACCATATGTAAAATGGTGATGGTAGTTTTGCGTATGAAAAAGGGAATGGTGGACCATATCTAATATAATATATATATATATGTATATATATATATATATATATATATATATATATATATATATATTTATTTATTTTTTTTGACTTCTCAATCTAAATTAGATAAAGGTTCACACAGAAGTTCTGAAGATGCATAACACAATGCAAAAACGCAACACAAAGCCCATGAATTATTATTGCCATATATTTCATTATTATTATCCTTTTATCATTATTAATTAACTCTTTTATTTTTCTTGTCTGCCACTAGCTCATCAAAACCAAAAATAAACATGATAAAGGTAATAATTTATTTTCTTGTGGTTAATAGGAACATATAGTTATTACTAAATAACAAACGAGTTGTAATACTAGTTGCATTAAAAATTAACTAATAGTGGGATGTAGGCCTGGTGCTTTTACTTTTAGTATTCTCAATAACACATGTGAAGGAAAGCATGGAATTAAACAAGGAGATGCATACTGAGAACATGGACTTGGCCGTTGATTTCATCTAAAGTATAACCATATATTGACTTGACATTTTAATAGACTAAATCATTTTCCAACACTTCTCATAAGTGTATTAAACTTGTTTAATAACAATCGAAATAACAACAAGTGTTACTATCGTTTAATAATTATATTCGACATGCTTTCTATATATATATATAGATACGTTTAATAACAAGTTTTATTATTTCGTAGATTATTTACATAATTAGTTCTAATAACAAAATCATATAATATTTTATTTAAATATTTCAAGTTATTATTTATATACATATATTTATATATACATATTTATTTACAACAGTTATTCGTGAATCGTCGGGAGTAGTTAAAGGTAAATGAATATATGAAAACAGTTCAAAATTTTTGAGATTCAACATTACAGACTTTGCTTATCTTGTCAAAAATATCAAATCAATTAGAGAATTGATTTAAAATAAGTCGAAATTTTTCGGGTCATGACAGTACATACCGGTTAAAGAAATTTTGTCCCGAAATTTGATCAAGGTGGTCATGGCTAACACTAAAAATGTTTTCATGATGAATATGAGTTGATAATTAGAGCTTTATCATTATTGATTGATATAGATAAGACGATTCGATCATGTGAGGCGTACGAGTGAAGCTATCACAAAAGAGTGAAAAGTTTCGTCTTAACTTTTGACGTAGTCATGGTAGATTTCAGGAATTTAAGAAAATCTTCTAATCAGAAAGAAAATAAAATAGCACGATTTATTAGCAAACCGTTGGAATTACGAAAAAACATAAATATCCAGGAAATATTTCCGTGATCTGCTTAGAAATTAAGTAGAATGAAAGAGTTATGTAACATGACACATGATGAGGGCAAGGTCTGTGAACCATCATCACGTTCCATTAGAAATTTAGCATGACTTACTGTAATATAATTACGTTGGCCAAGCGCATTATATTATAGTAACTCATGCTTCAATTCCCAACACTTCTCTAGGAAATCATTCATAATTAAACTCGATGGTTACGGAATATAGAAACTAAAACAGTTTCTTTCATGACGTAATATAAATAGCACGAAGAGATAAATAATTTCGGACAAAGATATTTATGAAGGTATCTTCAGAAATATCGAAGATATTTATAACGAAAAATGCGATGATATCTTAGAATTTAAAATATTTAAGATCAGAAGATGATGAAAAAAATTTGTCCGCAAGGATTTAGAATAAGTAAGGGGTGAGGTATTCGCTAAAGATTTCATCAGAAACATAATCATCTGGATTCTTTAAGTACAGGTTTAGTCCTGGTAATTTTTCCACAGCCTCCTTCATAGTTTTTCATAATCCGCTTTCCATTATCACATTTTCTGTTGAGCGTTTCCAACACTCTCTTCTTTATCATCAAACATTTGGCCATTAAGACCATCTACAGTTTTTGCTGCTTCATCAGCATTCAAAGTTATCATAACTGAATCGTCGGTTATCAATCCGAAGTGTTTTCAAGAATTGGAAAGGGTTTGATTGCAGATGGTAATCGTCAAGATACAAAAGATTGTTTAAGATGAAATCAAGTGGCAAACTTAAAGAAATGTTTAGTTTCATATGTTATAATCAATATTTTAATTCATTTTAATTGTCCAATATTGATAGTCCACAGTTAGCAGTCCACAGTTAGCAGTACGTATATAGAATTAATCGACGTATCGTGACCCATTGTACAACGTATTGTCTCAGAATTAATCCGACGTATTGTGTACATGTGTCCCGATTTTTAAAGTACGTAAAGTAAATAACAAAAATTAAATAACGATAAATAAAATTGCGAGAATATAAATTGCGATAATATAAATTGCGATAAATAAAATGTAATCAGTTGGCTAGGAACAGTTAGCTAGGAACAGTTAGCGTGGAATCTTAACAAAATTCTTTATAATTAATTTGTTTGTTTCTAACAAATTTTATTTTATCCAATGTTTTCTTCATTATGCCACTTGTTGAATTTGATGAGTCAAAATCGAAATATGAAATTGAATGAAAATAGTTATTCGGTGGTGAACAGATACGTATATCGGTGAATGTAAACAGGGTAATAGATGATCATTGAATCAGATTTGAAGAATGTACAGTGTAACTTATTAATGTGAAATCTAAATATTCCTCGGGTATTACCTACCCGTTAAAATATTTTCATCATTAACAGTTTGTACGGAAGAATTTTTAATTATAATCTTTATGAAAATATACTTACATATATATATTCTTCAGATGTAATCATGGATTTAATGAGTTAATATGATATTAAACTCATATGATTTATCGTTAATACTAGATTACATAATCTCTAAAACTTTTAGAAATTACATAATCGCCATGTCGAACGAAGATAAATGAGGTAGAACGATACGTAAAGCGAAGATAATCGATGTAGAACGATATGTAGAACGAAGATCATACTCGAAGTATGGATGGTGATATTGAGGCGTGTGATGTTGAGGCTTGTGTTATTGGTGGTACTGGTGTTGTTGTTGATGGTACCAACTGAAATGTCCCGTTCTTATTGATTAAAAACGTTCCATATTAATTGATTTCGTTGCGAGGTTTTGACCTCTATATGAGATGTTTTTCAAAGACTGCATTCATTTTTAAAACAAACCATAACCTTTATTTCATAGATAAAGGTTTTAAAAAGCTTTACGTAGATTATCAAATAATGATAATCTAAAATATCCTGTTTACATACGACCATTACATAATGGTTTACAATACAAATATGTTACAACAAAATAAGTTTCTTGAATGCAGTTTTTACACAATATCATACAAGCATGGACTCCAAATCTTGTCCTTATTTAAGTATGCGATAGCGGAAGCTCTTAATAATCACCTGAGAATAAACATGCTTAAAACGTCAACAAAAATGTTGGTGAGTTATAGGTTTAACCTATATATATCAAATCATAATAATAGACCACAAGATTTCATATTTCAATACACATCCCATACATAGAGATAAAAATCATTCATATGGTGAACACCTGGTAACCGACATTAACAAGATGCATATATAAGAATATCCCCATCATTCCGGGACACCCTTCGGATATGATATAAATTTCGAAGTACTAAAGAATCTGGTACTTTGGATGGGGTTTGTTAGGCCCAATAGATCTATCTTTAGGATTCGCGTCAATTAGGGTGTCTGTTCCCTAATTCTTAGATTACCAGACTTAATAAAAAGGGGCATATTCAATTTTGATAATTCAATCATAGAATGTAGTTTCACGTACTTGTGTCTATTTTGTAAATCATTTATAAAACCTGCATGTATTCTCATCCCAAAAATATTAGATTTTAAAAGTGGGACTATAACTCACTTCCACGGATTTTTTTACTTCGTCGGGATGTAAGACTTGGCCACTGGTTGATTCACGAACCTATAACAATATATACATATATATCAAAGTATGTTCAAAATATATTTACAACACTTTTAATATATTTTGATGTTTTAAGTTTATTAAGTCAGCTGTCCTCATTAGTAACCTACAACTAGTTGTCCACAGTTAGATGTACAAAAATAAATCGATAAATATTATCTTGAATCAATCCACGACCCAGTGTATACGTATCTCAGTATTGATCACAACTCAAACTATATATATTTTGGAATCAACCTCAACCTGTATAGCTAACTCCAACATTCACATATAGAGTGTCTATGGTTGTTCCGAAATATATATAGATGTGTCGACATGATAGGTCGAAACATTGTATACGTGTATATGGTATCTCAAGATTACATAATATACAATACAAGTTGATTAAGTTATGGTTGGAATAGATTTGTTACCAATTTTCACGTAGCTAAAATGAGAAAAATTATCCAATCTTGTTTTACCCATAACTTCTTCATTTTAAATCCGTTTTGAGTGAATAAAATTGCTATGGTTTCATATTGAACTCTATTTTATGAATCTAAACATAAAAAGTATAGGTTTATAGCCGGAAAAATATGTTACAAGTTGTTTTTGTAAAGGTAGTCATTTCAGTCGAAAGAACGACGTCTAGATGACCATTTTAGAAAACATACTTCCACTTTGAGTTTAACCATAATTTTTGGATATAGTTTCATGTTCATAATAAAAATCATTTTCTCAGAATAACAACTTTTAAATCAAAGTTTATCATAGTTTTTAATTAACTAACCCAAAACAGCCCGCGGTGTTACTACGACGGCGTAAATCCGATTTTACGTTGTTTTTCGTGTTTCCAGGTTTTAAATCATTAAGTTAGCATATCATATAGATATAGAACATGCGTTTAGTTGATTTTAAAAGTCAAGTTAGAAGGATTAACTTTTGTTTGCGAACAAGTTTAGAATTAACTAAACTATGTTCTAGTGATTACAAGTTTAAACCTTCGAATAAGATAGCTTTATATGTATGAATTGAATGATGTTATGAACATCATTACTACCTTAAGTTCCTTGGATAAACCTACTGGAAAAGAGAAAAATGGATCTAGCTTCAACGGATCCTTGGATGGCTCGAAGTTCTTGAAGCAGAATCATGACACAAAAACAAGTTCATGTAAGATCATCACTTGAAATAAGATTGTTATAGTTATAGAAATTGAACTAAAGTTTGAATATGATTATTACCTTATATTAGAATGATAACCTACTATAAGAAACAAAGATTTCTTGAGGTTGGATGATCACCTTACAAGATTGGAAGTGAGCTAGCAAACTTGAAAGTATTCTTGATTTTATGTAACTAGAACTTGTAGAATATATGAAGAACACTTAGAACTTGAAGATAGAACTTGAGAGAGATCAATTAGATGAAGAAAATTGAAGAATGAAAGTGTTTGTAGGTGTTTTTGGTCGTTGGTGTATGGATTAGATATAAAGGATATGTAATTTTGTTTTAATGTAAATAAGTCATGAATGATTACTCATATTTTTGTAATTTTAAGAGATATTTCATGCTAGTTTCCAAATGATGGTTCCCACATGTGTTAGGTGACTCACATGGGCTGCTAAGAGCTGATCATTGGAGTGTATATACCAATAGTACATACATCTAAAAGCTGTGTATTGTACGAGTACGAATACGGGTGCATACGAGTAGAATTGTTGATGAAACTGAACGAGGATGTAATTGTAAGCATTTTTGTTAAGTAGAAGTATTTTGATAAGTGTATTGAAGTCTTTCAAAAGTGTATAAATACATATTAAAACACTACATGTATATACATTTTAACTGAGTCGTTAAGTCATCGTTAGTCGTTACATGTAAGTGTTGTTTTGAAACCTTTAGGTTAACGATCTTGTTAAATGTTGTTAACCCAATGTTTATAATATCAAATGAGATTTTAAATTATTATATTATCATGATATTATCATGTATGAATATCTCTTAATATGATATATATACATTAAATGTCTTTACAACGATAATCGTTACATATATGTCTCGTTTAAAAATCATTAAGTTAGTAGTCTTGTTTTTACATATGTAGTTCATTGTTAATATACTTAATGATATGTTTACTTATCATAGTATCATGTTAACTATATATATATCCATATATATGTCATCATATAGTTTTTACAAGTTTTAACGTTCGTGAATCACCGGTCAACTTGGGTGGTCAATTGTCTATATGAAACATATTTCAATTAATCAATTCTTAACAAGTTTGATTGCTTAACATGTTGGAAACATTTAATCATGCAAATATCAATCTCAATTAATATATATAAACATGGAAAAGTTCGGGTCACTACAGTACCTACCCGTTAAATAAATTTCGTCCTAAATTTTAAGCTGTTGAAGGTGTTGACGAATCTTCTGGAAATAGATGCGGGTATTTCTTCTTCATCTGATCTTCATGCTCCCAGGTGAACTCGGGTCCTCTACGAGCATTCCATCGAACCTTAACAGTTGGTATCTTGTTTTGCTTAAGTCTTTTAACCTCACGATCCATTATTTCGACGGGTTCTTCGATGAATTGAAGTTTTTCGTTGATTTGGATTTCATCTAACGGAATAGTGAGATCTTCTTTAGCAAAACATTTCTTCAAATTCGAGACGTGGAAAGTGTTATGTACAGCCGCGAGTTGTTGAGGTAACTCAAGTCGGTAAGCTACTGGTCCGACACGATCAATAATCTTGGATGGTCCAATATACCTTGGATTTAATTTCCCTCGTTTACCAAATCGAATAACGCCTTTCCAAGGTGCAACTTTAAGCATGACCATCTCTCCAATTTCAAATTCTATATCTTTTCTTTTAATGTCAGCGTAGCTCTTTTGTCGACTTTGGGCGGTTTTCAACCGTTGTTGAATTTGGATGATCATCTCGGTAGTTTCTTGTATAATCTCCGGACCCGTAATCTGTCTATCCCCCACTTCACTCCAACAAATCGGAGACCTGCACTTTCTACCATAAAGTGCTTCAAACGGCGCCATCTCAATGCTTGAATGGTAGCTGTTGTTGTAGAAAAATTCTGCTAACGGTAGATGTCGATCCCAACTGTTTCCGAAATCAATAACACATGCTCGTAGCATGTCTTCAAGCATTTGTATCGTCCTTTCGCTCTGCCCATCAGTTTATGGATGATAGGTAGTACTCATGTCTAGACGAGTTCCTAATTATTGCTGTAATGTCTGCCAGAATCTTGAAATAAATCTGCCATCCCTATCAGAGATAATAGAGATTGGTATTCCATGTCTGGAGACGACTTCCTTCAAATACAGTCGTGCTAACTTCTCCATCTTGTAATCTTCTCTTATTGGCAGGAAGTGTGCTGATTTGGTGAGACGATCAACTATTACCCAAATAGTATCAAAAACACTTGCAGTCCTTGGCAATTTAGTGATGAAATCCATGGTAATGTTTTCCCATTTCCATTCCGGGATTTCGGGTTATTGAAGTAGACCTGATTGTTTCTGATGCTCAGCTTTGACCTTAGAACACGTCAAACATTCTCCTACGTATTTAGCAACATTAGCTTTCATACCCGGCCACCAAAAATGTTTCTTGAGATCCTTGTACATCTTCCCCGTTCCAGGATGTATTGAGTATCTAGTTTTATGAGCTTCCCTAAGTACCATTTCTCTCATATCTCCAAATTTTGGTACCCAAATCCTTTCAGCCCTATACCGGGTTCCGTATTCCCGAATATTAAGATGCTTCTCCGATCCTTTGGGTATTTCATCCTTTAAATTTCCCTTTTTTTAAAACTCCTTGTTGCGCCTCCTTTATTTGAGTAGTAAGGTTATTATGAATCATTATATTCCTAGATTTTACTCGAATGAGTTCTCTGTCTTTCCTGCTCAAGGCATCGGCTACCACATTTGCCTTCCCCGGGTGGTAACGAATCTCAAAGTCGTAATCATTCAATAATTCAATCCACCTACGCTGCCTCATATTCAGTTGTTTCTGATTAAATATGTGTTGAAGACTTTTGTGGTCGGTATATATAAAACTTTTGACCCCATATAAGTAGTGCCTCCAAGTCTTTAATGCAAAAACAACCGCGCCTAATTCCAAATCATGCGTCGTATAATTTTGTTCGTGAATCTTCAATTGTCTAGACGCATAAGCAATCACCTTCGTTCGTTGCATTAATACACAACCGAGACCTTGCTTTGATGCGTCACAATAAATCACAAAATCATCATTCCCTTCAGGCAATGACAATATAGGTGCCGTAGTTAGCTTTTTCTTCAATAACTGAAACGCTTTCTCTTGTTCATCATTCCATTCAAATTTCTTCCCTTTATGCGTTAATGCAGTCAAGGGTTTTGCTATTCTGGAAAAGTCTTGGATGAACCTTCTGTAGTAACCAGCTAGTGCTAAAAACTGGCGTATGTGTTTCGGAGTTTTCGGGGTTTCCCACTTTTCAACAGTTTCTATCTTTTCCGGATCCACCTTAATACCTTCTTTGTTCACTATGTGACCGAGGAATTGAACTTCTTCCAACCAAAATGCACACTTTGAAAACTTAGCGTACAATTCTTCCTTCCTCAATACTTCTAACACCTTTCTCAAATGTTCACCGTGTTCTTGGTCATTCTTTGAGTAAATAAGTATGTCATCAATGAAAACAATGACAAACTTGTCAAGGTATGGTCCACACACTCGGTTCATAAGGTCCATGAACACAGCTGGTGCATTAGTTAAACCAAACGGCATGACCATAAACTCGTAATGACCGTAACGTGTTCTGAAAGTAGTCTTTGGAATATCATCTTCTTTCACCCGCATTTGATGATACCCGGAACGTAAGTCAATCTTTGAATAAACAGACGAGCCTTGTAGTTGATCAAATAAGTCATCGATTCTCGGTAGTGGGTAGCGGTTCTTGATGGTAAGTTTGTTCAACTCTCGGTAGTCGATACACAACCTGAATGTACCATCTTTCTTCTTGACAAACAAAACAGGAGCTCCCCACGGTGATGTGCTTGGTCGAATGAAACCACGCTCTAAAAGTTCTTGTAATTGGATTTGCAGTTCTTTCATCTCGCTGGGTGCGAGTCAGTAAGGAGCACGAGCTATTGGTGCAGCTCCTGGTACAAGATCTATTTGAAATTCAACGGATCGATGTGGGGGTAATCCCGGTAATTCTTTCGAAAATACATCGGGAAATTCTTTTGTAATGGGAACATCATTGATGCTCTTTTCTTCAGTTTGTACTTTCTCGACGTGTGCTAGAACAGCATAGCAACCTTTTCTTATTAGTTTTTGTGCCTTCAAATTACTAATAAGATGTAGCTTCGTGTTGCCCTTTTCTCCGTACACCATTAAGGGTTTTCCTTTTTCTCGTTTAATGCGAATTGCATTTTTGTAACAGATGATCTCTGCTTTCACTTCTTTCAACCAGTCCATACCGATTATCACATCAAAACTCCCTAACTCTACTGGTATCAAATCAATCTTAAATGTTTCGCTAACCAGTTTAATTTCTCGATTCCGACATATATTATTTACTGAAATTAATTTACGATTTGCTAATTCGAGTAAAAATTTACTATCCAAAGGCGTCAATGGACAACTTAATTTAGCACAAAAATATCTACTCATATAGCTTCTATCCGCACCCGAATCAAATAAAATGTAAGCAGATTTATTGTCAATAAGAAACGTACCCGTAACAAGCTTCGGGTCTTCCTGTGCCTCTGCCGCATTAATATTGAAAACTCTTCCGCGGCCTTGTCCATTCGTGTTCTCCTGGTTCGGGCAATTTCTAATAATGTGGCCAGGTTTTCCACATTTATAACAAACTACATTGGCATAACTTTCTCCGACACTACTTGTTCCGCCATTACTCGTTCCGACACCATTTGTTCCTTTCGTTCTATTAACCCCTGGTCCGTAGACCTCACACTTCGCCGCGCTATGACCATTTCTTTTACACTTGTTGCAAAATTTGGTGCAGAACCCCGAGTGATACTTTTCACACCTTTGACATAGCTGCTTCTGATTGTTGTTGTTGTTGTGGTTATTATTGTTGTTGGGATGATTGTTGTAGTTGCTGTTGTTGTTGTTGTTGTTGTTGTTGTTGTTGTTGGGCCGTTTGTTGTAGTTGCGATTGATGTTGCGATTGTTGGGATAATTGTTGCGATTATTGTTGTAATTGCTGTTGTTGTTGTATTGGTGATTCTTATCACCGTTTTCCTCCCACTTTCTTTTGACTTGCTTCACATTGGCCTCTTCAGTAGTCTGTTCTTTAATTCTTTCTTCAATCTGGTTCACTAGTTTGTGAGCCATTCTACATGCCTGTTGTATGGAGGCGGGCTCGTGTGAACTTATATCTTCTTGGATTCTTTCAGGTAATCCTTTCACAAATGCGTCAATCTTCTCTTCCTCATCTTCGAATGCTCCCGGACACAATAGGCACAATTCTGTGAATCGTCTTTCGTACGTGGTAATATCAAATCCTTGGGTTCGTAACCCTCTAAGTTCTGTCTTGAGCTTATTGACCTCGGTTCTGGGACGGTACTTCTCGTTCATCAAGTGCTTGAATGCTGACCACGGTAGTGCGTACGCATCGTCTTGTCCCACTTGCTCTAGATAGGTATTCCACCATGTTAACGCAGAACCTATGAAGGTATGCGTAGTGTACTTCACTTTGTCCTCTTCAGTACACTTACTTATGGCAAACACCGATTCGACCTTCTCGGTCCACCGTTTCAATCCGATCGGTCCTTCGGTTCCATCAAATTCCAAAGGTTTGCAGGCAGTGAATTCTTTGTAGGTGCATGCTACACGATTTCCTGTACTGCTAGATCCAAGGTTATTGTTGGTATGTAGCGCAGCCTGTACTGCGGCTATGTTTGAAGCTAGAAAAGTACGGAATTCCTCTTCATTCATATTCACAGTGTGTCGAGTAGTCGGTGTCATTTCCTTCAAAATAGTCAAATGGAACAAGTTAATCATACAGAATATTAAGAGTAGTTAATAGTATTTCGTAGCATAATATGAACTCATTTATAAAAGCTTTTTCTTCATATTAGCGTTTTATAAGTTTAAATTCGGGTAGTACATACCCGTTAAGTTCATACTTAGTAGCTAATATACAATTCAACTACTACAATTCTATATGAAAAACTGATTATAATAATATTTCTCGTTCAAACTTTTACACAATATTTTATAAACTTACAATACCGCTTATTTTACATATAGCATGAAATATAGCACACAATAAATTTGATACAAGATGGTTGTGAAGATAATTCTAGCTAGTACACAAGTCATTCAGCAAAGGCAATAAAGACACGTAATTCATACGTCCAGAAACAAGTCATGCATTCTGGTTTTACTAGGATTACTTCCCATCCTTTGTCTTGTGGAACATAACCATTATGGCCGTTGATAAGACAGCGTGTTGTAAAGTCGTCAAAGGGACGAGGGTTACGTAATGTCCAACAGTCCCGTAACAATCTAAAAACCTCATTTCTTACCCCAATTACCGACTCCGTCACTTGTGGAAACGTTTTGTTTAATAGTTGTAGCCCGATGTTGCATGTTAGCCGCTTTTTCTAAATCACGAAGTCCAATATTCGGATATATTGAGTCAAAATAATTTCTTAACCCATTGCATAAAATAGCATTAGGGTTCCCCGCAATATATGCGTCAAAGTAAACACATCGTAACTTATGGATTTCCCAATGTGATATCCCCCATCTTTCGAATGAAAGCCTTTTATAAACCAAGGCATTCTTGGAACGTTCTTCGAATGTCTTACAAACTGATCTCGCCTTAAATAGTTGTGCCGAAGAATTCTGACCGACTCTAGACAAGATTTCATCAATCATGTCTCCGGGTAGGTCTCTTAAAATATTGGGTTGTCTATCCATTTTGTGTTTTTATACTGTAAAATAGACAAGAGTTAGATTCATAAAAAAATACTTATTAATACAAGCAATTTTTACATATATCATAAAGCATAAGCACACTATATTACATATATTACACCACACGAATACAACTATCTTATTCCGACTCGCTTGTTTCTTCTTCTTCAGTTTTGGTTCGTTTTGCCAAGTTTTTAGGGATATATGATGTTCCCCTAATACGAGTCATCGTTTTCCACATTGGTTTCGAAAAACCTGGTGGTTTAGAGGTCCCCGGGTCATTGTTACAACTTAAGGACTTCGGGGGTTGACGATACATATAAAGTTCATCGGGGTTGGAATTAGATTTCTCTATTTTTATGCCCTTTCCCTTATTATTTTCTTTTGCCTTTTTAAATTCAGTTGGGGTAATTTCTATAATATCATCAGAATTCTCGTCGGAATCCGATTCATCGGAGAATTGGTAATCCTCCCAATATTTTGCTTCCTTGGCGGAAACACCATTGACCATAATTAACCTTGGTCGGTTGGTTGAGGATTTTCTTTTACTTAACCGTTTTATTATTTCCCCCACCGGTTCTATTTCTTCATCCGGTTCCGATTCTTCTTCCGGTTCCGATTCTTCTTCCGGTTCTGACTCTTCTTCCGGTTCCTCTTCGGGAACTTGTGAATCAGTCCACGAATCATTCTGATAATGCTAAAAACGAACATATATTTCATAGCATTATTCCTCAAGAAAGACAAGCTTTTAGTTGCAATTGTTCTATTTACAAGTGATATTCGTTTAAATAATAAAAGGTGAAGACAAAAGACAGATTCGACGAATTGAAGACACAAACGACCAAAAAAAGCTCAAAAGTACATAAGACAATCAAAGAGGTTCCAATTATTGATAAGAAACGTCTCGAAATTACAAGAGTACAAGATTCAAAACGCAAAGTACAAGATATTAAATTGTACGCAAGGACGTTCGAAAATCTGGAACCGGGACCAGAGTCAACTCTCAACGCTCGACGCAACGGACTAAAAATTACAAGTCAACTATGCACATAAATATAATATAATATTTAAATAATTCTTATAATTATTTATATATTATATAAATAAAATAAACCGTCGGCAAGAAAGACTCCAAAATGTAGTGAGCTGTATTTACAAACTCCGCGACTCGCGGAGTTTGAAGGCAAAAAGGGCCGCGAGTCGCGGAGTATACCTGAACTCAATTCCCTATAAAGCCAACCGAATTCTGATCATTTTTCACACTCATATATCCATCTCTCTATCTATATACGTAATATTTATATTTATAATTTATATTTTAATTTTAATTTTAATTATAATTCTAATAATAAGGGTATGTTAGCTAATATTGTAAGGGTGTAAGTCGAAATTCTGTTCGTGTAACGCTACGCTATTTTTAATCATTGTAAGTTATGTTCAACCCTTTTAATTTAATGTCTCGTAGCTAAGTTATTATTATGCTTATTTAAAACGAAGTAATCATGATGTTGGGCTAATTACTAAAATTGGGTAATTGGGCTTTGTACCATAATTGGGGTTTGGACAAAAGAACGACACTTGTGGAAATTAGACTATGGTCTATTAATGGGCTTTATATTTGTTTAACTAAATCATAGTTTGTTAATGTTAATATAAAGATTTACAATTGGTCGTCCCTATAAATTACCATATACACTCGATCGGACACGATGAGCGGGGTATTTATATGTATGAATAATCGTTCATTTAACCGGACACGGGAATGGATTAATAGCCACTAGAATAATTAAAACAGGGGTGAAATTATGTACAAGGACACTTGGTATAATTGATAACAAAATATTAAAACCTTGGGTTACACTCAGTCGACATCCTGGTGTAATTATTAAACAAAGTATTAAAATCTTGTTACAGTTTAAGTCCCCAATTAGTTGGAATATTTAACTTCGGGTATAAGGATAATTTGACGAGGATACTCGCACTTTATATTTATGACTGATGGACTGTTATGGACAAAAACCAGACGGACATATTAAATAATCCAGGACAAAGGACAATTAACCCATGGGCATAAAACTAAAATCAACATGTCAACCATCATGATTACGGAAGTTTAAATAGGCATAATTCTTTTATTTCATATTTAATTTTCTTTATTTTATATTTAATTGCACTTCTAATTATCACATTTTTATTGTTATTTTATTTAATTGCACTTTTAATTATCGTACTTTTTAATTATCGCAAGTTTATTTTATCGAATTTTTATTAATCGCAATTTCATTATCGTTATTTACTTTACACTTTAAATTAAGTCTTGTATTTATTTATTATTTTACATTTGGTTTTAACTGCGACTAAAGTTTTAAAATCGACAAACCGGTCATTAAACGGTAAAAACCCCCCTTTATAATAATAATATTACTTATATATATATTTGTATTTTTATAAAAGTAAACTAATATAGCGTTAAGCTTTGTTTAAAAAGATTCCCTGTGGAACGAACCGGACTTACTAAAAACTACACTACTGTACGATTAGGTACACTGCCTATAAGGGTTGTAGCAAGGTTTAAGTATATCCATTCTCTAAATAAATAAATATCTTGTGTAAAATTGTATCGTATTTAATAGTATTTCTTGTAAAATTTAATAGCTATTTTATATACACTCCGCTACCACATCACATTCCAATTTACATTTGACTCTTCATTATTATTAGGTGAGTCAATGGGACTTGTTCTAGAGGTAGACATCTATCACATAATATCAAACGCGTTAAGAGATTAATATATCACATAATATTCACATGTTAAAAATATATAGTTTCCAACAAAATTTGTTAAGCAATCATTTTTCAAGTAAACACGGTCGAAGTCCAGACTCACTAATGCATCCTAACAAACTCGATAAGACACACTAATGCAAAATTCTGGTTCTCTAAGACCAACGCTGTCATAACCCGTCCTTAACCATAAGAACGCGTTAGATAACGTATGATTTCATTGCGAGGTATTGACCTCTATATGAGACATTTTTAAAAGAAAAACTGCATATATTATACATTACAAACCACAACCATTATTTTTGTTACAAGCTTAAGACAATAAAAAGAAGATTAACGTTTAGCGATAATCTTCGACTTACAAACTTTACAAATGACGACAACAACACGGTTTCTAGCATATTTTACAGTACAACATCTCGGATATGCAGTTTTATTTTTGACACAAACATGCGTACGCAAGATCCTGGTTAGATCCAACATGATGCAGCGGAAACTTTAGAAATCACCTGAGAATAGACATGTTTTAAAAGGTCAACATAAAGTTGGTGAGATATAGGTTTAATGCCGGCAGCAATATATATATAGACCACAAGATTTCGTATATAAACAGTTTAATAAAAGTATTCTAAGTGGTTGAGCACTTGGTAACCATACTTAACATTTTCACGTCGCATATTCCCTTTAATATGAAATCTTACTACACCGTACCAAGTGTAGTCACAAAACGAAGTACTGTGCAACCGTTGAATACTGGTCGTCCAGTCCGGTTGGGGTTGTCACGCCCGATAGATCTATCAACAGGATTCGCGTTTACAATACCGCTGTAAATATTAGTTACCAAGCTACAGGGAAGTATGCCAGTGGTACAACTCAACGTAGAATATATTTTTCAGTTACTTGTGTCCATATTGTAAAACATAAAATACATGTATTCTCATCCCGAAATATTTAGAGTTTAAAAGTGGGACTATATACTCACTTTCGTCTTGAAGATATATATATAATTTGACTTGGTCTCCGGTTGATATCACGAACCTATCCATATATAATATATCAATACCTTTTCTTTTTAAACAAACGTCACATATATATACTTGTTATACTTTTAATACTTTGAATAATTCCTTAGTCCGTAGTTAGCAGTTCGTTGTTAGTAATTCAATTTTAATGGTTCATTTTTAGATGTTTAATATACCCGCAATGAAATAAATAAAACCCCCAAAGAAATCAATAAAACCCCATCGTATATGTGTTGGTCGAGATTAATCTTGACCCATGGTACCGGTGTTGTCAAATGACGTGTTGCGTACATAAAGTACCGGTGTTGTCAAATGACGTGTTGCGTACAATCATGGGATCTTATGATTAATCTTCTCGTGTTGTTTATGGGTGATCCTGAACCATATAAAATTGAATTATAAGTACATATATATAAAATATCATGTTATCTTAGAAATATGTGATTTATATCATTTTTTTCCAATTGATCCCGTAGTTGAAATGATCTAGGATAACCAATTTTGTTTCGGTCATAGTTTCTTCGTTACAAATCCGTTTTCGTTGATTCAAATTGCCATCTTCTTGGATCGAGTTCTTCTTTAAGACTATGAACTGTAAATACCTTGGTTTGTATTCAAAATCATACGGCATAAGTGAAACATTAGTGAAACATATGAAGTTAAACATTTTTGTTACAACAAAATCATTTAATGACCATTTTTCTAAAAATACTTATACTTTGAAAAACCAAGTTTTACATTGTTAAATTAACATATAAATAAGTTATGTTACATGTCTTGAAGTATTTTAAAAGTTAAGTTAGAAGGATCTATTTAGTTTGCAAACAAGTTTGAAAACATTCAAACTATGTTCTTGTTGTTAAACTTTTGTACCACAAAATAAGATAGCTATATATATATGAATTGAATAAGGTTATGAACATAGATTCTACCTCAAGTTCCTTGGATAAGTTTGCTGTAAAAGAGGAGTAAGAAGCTAGAATCAAAAGGGTGATAGAAGTGGATGAAAGATTGGAAGTAAGTTGGTGTTCTTGGAGGGTTTTCTTGAAGTGTTTTTGTATGGTTTTCTTATGGTGTTTTAGTATGGTTTTTGAAGCTAGATCTTCAAGGTTTCTTGCTGGATGTTTATGGAGTTTAGAGAGTAAGAAAGAGTGTGTGTTTTTAGTTAAGAGATTGAAGTAAAAATGAATCAAAAATGATGATACATATATACTCCTAAAAATGTGATCTTTAAGGATAACATGACAAAATTTTAGTTTGTATTTTTGTAATTAGTCTTGCAATGATTCAAAAGTAATTACCTTATACATAAGGCATGAATAAGGGCTGGTTAGGTGGTGATTTGATGTGTATATACCAATAGTAAATACGTATAGAAGCTTGGTATGATACGAGTACAAATACTCTAGGTATACGTATAGAAATTTTGTGAAAAATGGAATGAGGATTCAAATATAGCTATATTTTGTGAATACACTTATATGATTTTATGTATTTAAGTTCTTAAAAGTGATTAAATACATTACTTATACAATATATGTATAAACATTATATGTCTTAAGTATTTATGTCAAATAACGTTACGTATAGTTATCGTTTTGAAAACTTAAGTTAGTAGTTTCAAAATACACATATAACTTGTTGTTATTAATATAAAATGAGGTATTAAAACATTCCTTAATCATGTTAAATATGTATATATACATATATATACACAAACGTATAATTATCATATATTGTATGGTTCGTGATATCATCGGTCAAACTAGACGGTCAAACGTTGTGTAAAACTCTTTTCGGAAATATCAGTCTCGACAATTTGGATTGCTTATCATGTTGGCAAGGTTTAATTTATGTAAATATTAATCTTATAAGTATAGAACGATCGAAAAAGTGCGGGTCGTTACAAACGCTCGGATACCAACTGAAATATCCCGTTCTTATTGATTAAAAACGTTCTATATTAATTGATTTCGTTGCGAGGTTTTAACCTCTATATGAGATGTTTTTCAAAGACTACATTCATTTTTAAAACAAACCATAACCTTTATTTCATAGATAAAGGTTTTAAAAAGCTTTACGTAGATTATCAAATAATGATAATCTAAAATATCCTGTTTACACACGACCATTACATAATGGTTTACAATACAAATATGTTACAACAAAATAAGTTTCTTGAATGCAGTTTTTACACAATATCATACAAGCATTGATGTTAAAGCTAAGGGGTATAAAATACTATTAATTTTAGCAGGAAAATACTATCAAATACAATACAATTTTACACAAGATATTTATTTATTTATAGAATGGATATACTTAAACCTTGCTACAACACTTATAGGCAGTGTACCTAATCGTACAGTAGTGTAGTTTTTAGTAAGTCCGGTTCGTTCAACAGGGAATCTTTTTAAACAAAGCTTAACGCTATATTAGTTTACTTTTATAAAAATATAAATATATATACAAGTAATATTATTATTATAAAAGGGGGTTTTTACCGTTTAATGACCGGTTTGTCGATTTTAAAACTTTAGTCGCAGTTAAAACCAAATGTAAAATAATAAATAAATACAAGACTTAATTTAAAGTGTAAAGTAAATAACGATAATGAAATTGCGAATAATAAAAGTGCGATAAATTAAACTTGCGATAATTAAAAAGTACGATAATTAAAAGTGCAATTAAATACAATAAAAATAAAAATGCGATAATTAGAAGTGCAATTAAATATAAAATAAAGGAAATTAAATATGAAATAAAAGAATTATGCTTATTTAAACTTCCGTAATCATGATGTTTGACGTGTTGATTTTAGTTTTATGCCCATGGGTTAATTGTCCTTTGTCCTGGATTATTTAATATGTCCGTCTGGTTTTTGTCCATAACAGTCCATCAGTCATAAATATAAAGTGCGAGTATCCTCGTCAAATTATCCTTATACCCGAAGTTAAATATTTCAACTAATTGTGGACTTAAACTGTAACAAGATTTTAATACTTTGTTTAATAATTACACCAGGATGTCGACTGAGGGTAACCCAAGGTTTTAATATTTTGTTATCAATTATACCAAGTATCCTTGTACATAATTTCACCCCTGTTTTAATTATTCTAGTGGCTATTAATCCATTCCCGTGTCCGGTTAA
This sequence comes from Rutidosis leptorrhynchoides, assembly GCF_046630445.1. Lineage (NCBI taxonomy): Eukaryota > Viridiplantae > Streptophyta > Magnoliopsida > Asterales > Asteraceae > Rutidosis > Rutidosis leptorrhynchoides. The sequence goes on from NC_092343.1 coordinate 168,839,657, forward strand.
ATGAACGATTATTCGTACATATAAATACCCCGCCCATCGTGTCCGATCGAGTGTATATGGTAATTTATAGGGACGCCCAATTGTAAATCTTTATATTAACATTAACAAACTATGATTTAGTTAAACAAATATAAAGCCCATTAATAGCCCATAGTCTAATTTCCACAAGTGTCGTTCTTTTGTCCAAACCCCAATTATGGTACAAAGCCCAATTACCCAATTTTAGTAATTAGCCCAACATCATGATTAATTCGGATTAAATAAGCATAATAATAACTTAGCTACGAGACATTAATGTAAAAAGGTTGAACATAACTTACAATGATTAAAAATAGCTTAGCGTTACACGGACAGAATTTCGACTTACACCCTTACAACACTCGCTAACATACCCTTATTATTAGAATTAAAATTAAAATTAAAATTAAAATTATAATATAAATATAAATAAATACGTTTAGATTGAGAGAAGAAGGAAAAAAAGATGATTCAAAATGCTCAGAATTCGGTTGCTTTTATAGGGATTTTCAAAACTTGGGGTTCCGCGACTCGCGGCATTTTTGGCCTTCAAACTTCGAGAGTCGCAGAGATTAAAATTACAGCTCAGTCCCTTTTGGAGTCTTTCTTGCCGACGGTTTTAAATATTAATATAATATATTAAATAATTATAAGAATTATTTAAATATTATAATATATTTATGTGCATAGTTGACTTGTAATTTTTAGTCCGTTGCGTCGAGCGTTGAGAGTTGACTCTGGTCCCGGTTCTGGATTTTCGAACGTCCTTGCGTACAATTTAATATCTTGTACTTTGCGTTTTGAATCTTGTACTCTTGTAATTTCGAGACGTTTCTTATCAATAATTGGAACCTCTTTGATTGTCTTTTGTAATTTTGAGCTTTTTGGTCGTTTGCGTCTTCAATTCGTCGAATCTGTCTTTTGTCTTCACCTTTTATTATTTAAACGAATATCACTTGTAAATAGAATAATTGCAACTAAAAGCTTGTCTTTCTTGAGGAATAATGCTATGAAATATATGTTCGTTTTTAGCATTATCAAATATTTTCACACTTGAGCGTTGCTTGTCCTCAAGCAATATCGTTTTGAAATACTAGAATCACTTCTTTATTCTTCACACTTTGTACATCAGTGATTTCTTTACGGCGGTATAAACAATGGTAGTAACGATATGGTTTACAGTCCCACATGACTATAAAAATTTAGATCCATTAAGGAAATTGGATCTTTATGAAAACATTTGATCTTTTGAAAATTAAATCTAGTTTTTACCCTAGATAAGTTTTCCGAAATAACCCTTCACCGGTGTTTGCAAAATATTTTTGTGGGTTTGGTGGGTTTCAGATTTGAAAATTTTAGCTCAAAACTTGCGGTTTTGTGTCACCCACTTGCTAACCTTGTATTTGGAAAGCAACACGTCCAGTTTACTTGTCCCGTATATTACCTTTCGGTAAACTACCGTCCGGTTGTAAAGGAAAGCGTTGAACAAGCAACTGTTAAGGCAATGTCCCCTGACATGCTTTTAATTATGGTCTATAACGTGTCGGACGCAATTACTATCCTTGGTAGGAGCAATAGTAAAGCTCACCCTTATGATTTTTCGATCTGGCACAAGGTCCCGTCTTTGACCACTATGCAACCACCGTTTTTACGGTTGACACCCGATTTAGTTCAGGTGACCTAATGAATTCCAGGTGAATTCCTAGGATTTTACGTTCAATGGTAATGAACGCATTGAAAATAGGGTTTTCAGAAAACAAATCGGTTTTTAATTTTGATCAAAATATTTTCTCGTTCAAGCTCGAGTTTAGATGTCATTGAATTCCATGAGTTTGTAATTCTCAATCTTTAAGGTCAATCTCTAGGATTGAGTAATATCAGGCTTAAAAGCAAATTTTTAATCATTTAAGGAGATTATCCTTTCTGGGGATCTGATTCATTAGTCTTATCCAGCTAATTTGCATGGTGCCCCCCCCATTTTACGAGATAAATCCTTCTCATGGTTAGGATAAATCTGACCACTTGGCGACCCTGTTTAATGCTGAGGTCCGTGGATTTCCTGCTGATTTTAGTGATGACTTTTCTAGATTTTTCGTCAACCTACAGCTGGTCTGGACGACAACTTCATGACCTAAATCAAGAAGCTCGTGTCTTTTTCGGAAGACTTTACTTCCTTTTAATGATGGAATTGATTCATCGTGTAGATCCATCTCTTCTTTTCTTCCATCGGGTAAAATAGTTTAGTTTAGTCCAAAGCAAAAGTATTTTCAGTTATTTGTTACAGATATATGTGACATATATTTAAGATAACTTGGTAAATTTTCCCACACTTGGCTTTTATTTTCCTTTTTATCGTCCTCTATTCCATTTTAAATGAATTTTAACATTTTGGTTTGTTTCTCAATTTATGTCCTTTCCGAGGTAACAATAATTTCGGTGTTAAAACCTAGTTTTATCGGTCATAAATATGTATAAACATGATTTTGAGTTCATTTAATTGAAAATTTTGAAAAATTTTACTAGAATTGGGTAGTCAGTATATAAGACTAGGGCTGTTCTTTATTATCAGAGAGCACTAGATTCTAATACAACTACTGCTTTACTAGTATTTTTAATGGTAACCAAGTGTATAAAGTAAAAAAAATTTTAAAATCCGAAAGAATTTAACCCCTTCCCACACTTAAGATCTTGCAATGCCCTCATTTGCAAGAAATCAGTAACAATTTAAATTATTGAGGGTGATTTGTGTGAAAATGATTAAATTTTACCAAAGTTTCCAAACATATTGGCGTTTGTTTGCTGAATGATAAATGGTGCACATCATTTGTTCATTCCGTCTTGTTGTTATTTCACATATATTTTGCATCTTGTCGTCAAAATTAGTTGCTTTTGCTGAACTTAATGCCAGTCTTTGAAAATGCGTTGTTTTACCCTGTTGTGTACATAGGATAAACTACAAACATATATACATATTTTTGAAGTTTGGTATATTACCCCACATTCAAAAATTATTAAAATCTAAGAATAAAAGTTAGAAAATTATAAAAACTATTACAATATTAACATAAGTATTAAACGTATCAATATTACAAATTAAAAAATAAATAAAACTAAGTAGACTAGGGATGATACTGGTACCAATAGGGGTTCCAAGCATAAACATAGGTGCTATAAAATGCTTCGGCAGGGTTATACGTAGGATATGGTGGCTGCATCTCTATAGACCAGGGAGGGAAGATGGGTTTTGGTGTAGTAATATAGTTTCTACCTATATGTTGGCAATGAGCTATGATTTGGTTCTGATGAACTTTCCAATCTTCAAATGCTCTCTGTCTAGCATTTTCATATTCCTGTGAAGCTATAAACCTTTGCATTTCTTGCATCTCATTTCCCCCTCCTACATTACCTTGCTGTTGGTTTCTCTCAACCTGTGGATGTCTACCATGGTATTGTACTGCGGCGTTATTTTGCCTCTTCAAAACTTTCGCACCATGGTATACATTTAAACCTATAGTATCGCGGGGTTCTGGTTCTTCTACTAATAATCCCCCCCGACTTATATCCACACCGAGATATTCAGCAATCAAAGTAATAAAAATACCACCTCCTATTATGCTATGCGGTCTCATCCCCCTAACCATAGCTGATAAATAATAACCCACACAATAAGGTATACTTACAGTGCTTTGTGGGTCTCGAATACACATATGGTAAAACAAATCCTGTTCATTTACCTTTTCCTTGTTCTTACCCCTTTGTGTAATCGAATTAGCTAAAAACCTATGAATTACTCTTAATTCAGCTCTATCTATATCCAAATAAGAGTAATTTCCCCCTTTGAAACGGTGATGGCTTGTCATTTGACTCCACACACCGTGTGTATCAAAATTTTCATCTATTTTTCTACCGTTTAGTATCAACCCTCTACAATCAGCAGATGCTAACTCCTCAGGCGTATATATACGTAAAGCCTGAGCCATGTCTAGTAAAGACATGTGGCGCATCGAACCTCCTAACAAAAATCTAATAAAAGATCGATCGGTTAAACTAGCTACCCGATCATTTAATTCTATACTACACAACAATTTTTCACACCATACTTTATATACAGGTCTACGCATGGTGAATAAACGTACCCAGTCATTAAAAGTAGAATTACCATACCTCTGTACAAGTAATTCCCTAATTGGCCCGGCCAATTCTACAGCTTCTAAGGGTCCCCATTCTATGACCCTAGGTACCTCAACAACTTTAGAATGAAGAGTATGCAAACCCCTTTGGTATTTTGGATAATCTATCCAAAGTCTGTCAAATCTCAGGTTCGGGTGCAACTCTTCCAAGTGCATATCAGAAAATGTCATGACTGGATGAGGTATATCCTGCTTGTAGTAGTTATCCACCTCCTGTTGTTCTGCATTCTCAGCAGGAGCATTGCGGGCTTGGGATGAAGATTCACCACTTTCAGTCTGCAAAACACATCAAACACAATTTTTGTGCATCCAAATATGCATTAGTGTCAGCAAATCATCAATCAAAATAATTACAATGACATGATCAATTTATATCAAACTTAAGCTCATTTTCACATTTTTATCAAATCTACACTTTTTCAAATAAGCATATACGAAAATGTTCGCCAAGTTCATAAGCATTCAACTCAAATAACATGTCAAAATAATCATTACTAGCAATTAAACAAGTTTAAAATGGCATTATCTTTCAAAAAATCAAGTTCATGAATTTTAGACTTGAAAAAGTCCACTTTAATTCTCAAAATCATGTTTAGGCTCAAAGTTTGGATCATTTAACTACCTAAACATGTTACACTACTTAATTTAGCAACAATTCATGACAAAAATCGGCCATAACCTGTTTATATCAAAAAGCCCCAAATTGCTCAAGAACACAAATCCAAGATTACTCAAAATTCGAAGTTTAAGGCTTCTAATCATGTTAAATAGCATCTATCTAGGTTATACAAGCATAATACATAAACAATTTAAGCTTAATTACACTAAAAAGCATCAAAATCAAATTGGGGAAAAAATTGCTCAAGAACACTAATTTTCGGATTAAATGGTGTTTAGGTGTAGAAATTTACCGTTTTTCTTGAGTAATTCCTTGATAGCATCCTTCTTAACATGATTTTAGTAAAAGATTTGGTGATTAACGGTTAAAAATTGTGATTTTGGAGTGTATTTTTCGGGTTTTTGCGCAGGGTTTTCGCAGTTTTTTTTCTGTTTTTGTGGTGTGTGGTTTGAAACTGATCAGTTCTTTGCGTTATATTTTTTTTTCTGTATTTCGGTCCTCCCGCGACTCGCGGAGATTTCCCCTTCAAACTCCGCGAGTCACGGAGTTTGGTTTTTTTTTTATATATATATATCTTATACTAATTAAAACAATTGAGTAATTAATTTTAAAATTTTGTTCCCCTTGTTATTTAGGACGAGGTCGTTTCGGATCGATGTCCTAGTCCGTCCTTCGACAAAATTTTAAAATTTGTCTTTTTGTAGCGTTTGTTTTAAAAGCTAAGATTTTTGGATTTTTTTTTTTTTTTTTGGCATACTTTAATTCAATAAGATTAAAAATAATGATAATAAAAGTTCTCGTCCCTCCCTCGGGTAAAGCAATTTCGGTTCAAAGACCTAGTCTTCAACTTACGACGAATTTTAAAAATCATATTTTTAACTTAATGAGATAAAGTAAATTTTTTTGTTTTTAAATTCACACAACTTAAATATGAAATTCAAAATTAATATTAAAAATTCACACCAAACTTAAAATTTGAAATGCATAAAATTAAAAATTCATTTTTTAAAAATTAAAAATTCACACCAAACTTAATTTAAAAATTCATATTATAAATTCAAACCAAACTTATATTAATTTTTCAAATATTTACAATTTTAAAAATATTGTTTTTACAAAGTTTACAATATTAATTTAAGATTTATATATTAATTTTAAAAACATGGTAAAAATAAAATTAAAAATCTTTTTGGCTTTTTATCCCACTTTTATCAATCAAATATTATCAAAAATATGCGCCCCTCTTTTCGGTAAAGTAATTTCGGTTCCAAAACCTAATTTAACTCATGACGAATTTTTGAAATATTTTGGGTTGATTGATTAAAGATATTTATACCTTAAGAATAAACGTTAAATTTCGCAGTGATGTAATAATTTTTTGAATGATATTAATAATTTCGGTCGCCAAACCTAATTTTATTCAATACCAATTTAATACTTTATAGCGAACAAATTAGCGTTTATTATCAAAAGGTTAAAAATAAAAAAATAAAATAAAAACTGTACAGACTTACCTGTGAGATAGTATTCTTAGTTATATGATCTATCCCATTCATAAGATAGTCGGTTTAATTGGTTTTCCATAGCTACATAGGCGTAACCTCGAGCATTCAGTGTCTTTTCTTCTAAACATATGAACGGTCCGTCTCTGCATAAAGTAACAAATTCGGTATTTGAATAGGTTTGATTATTTGAACATTTACCTCCATGTGACCATTTTCCGCATTTGTGACATCTTTCTAGGTGTCGTGCTCTTCTTTTCGCTGCGGATTTTGATTTTCCTTTACCAAATTGTAACTTATTATCTTCGCATCTGGATTCTTTTCTAACTCCGTCCATTCTTTCTCTGATTACTGATACTAATTCACTCGGAAGTATGTCATTATTACGTTTAGTGATCAAAGCGTGTAGCATTAGACCATGGTTTAGTTCACAGGCAGTCTTCATTTCCTAAAAAAAATAAAAATTCAGAATGGGGGGAGAAGACTAGTTCTTTAGGGTCTGCTAGGGAAAGGCCATTCGGGTTCCATTTTCGAGAACTACATGAAAACAGACAATCTAACTCTAACAGAAATACATAGACCCCTTGATTCTCCCCACACTTAGTTAGCTGTGGTGTCGAAATTGTGATTAACTTCGTTGTCGACTTCCATCGGATTATGTATGTAGTGTTTAACTCTGTGACCATTAACTTTAAATTCAATCCCATTTGAATTTATTAATTCTATCGTTCCGTATGGGAAAACTCTTTTGACTATGAATGGTCCAGACCATCTTGATTTCAATTTTCCAGGAAATAGCTTGAATCGTGAATTGAAAAGAAGAACTCTGTCTCCTTCTTTAAATTCTTTTGAACTTCTGATTCTTTTATCATGCCATTTCTTCGTTCTTTCTTTATAGATTAACGAATTTTCGTATGCTAAAAAAAAAAAAAAAAAAAAAAAAAAAAAAAAAAAAAAAAAAAAAAAAAAAATTCTTCTAATTCGTTTAGTTGACTTAATCGTAGATGTCCGGCTTCATGTAAATCAAGATTACATGTCTTCAAAGCCCAAAATGCTTTGTGTTCAATTTCTACTGGAAGATGACATGCTTTTCCATAAACAAGTCTAAAAGGTGTGGTTCCAATTGGAGTTTTGTAGGCTGTTCTAAAAGCCCAGAGTGCATCCTCCAATTTAATGGACCATTCCTTCGGATTTGATCCTACGGTTTTCTCTAGAATACGTTTTAATGCTCGGTTGGTATTTTCAACTTGTCCACTTGTTTGTGGATGATATGCGGTGGAGATTTTATGAGTTACTCCATATCTTTTAAGAACTTTCTCAAGTTGATTATTACAGAAATGAGTTCCCCGATCACTTATTAAAGCTTTCGGTGTTCCAAACCTTGCAAAAAGACGTTTTAAAAAGTTGACTACAACTCGTGCATCGTTAGTTGGGAGAGCTTGTGCTTCCGCCCATTTAGATACATAATCAATGGCTATGAGTATATATAGATTATTATGAGATTTTGGAAATGGACCCATAAAGTCAATACCCCAAATGTCAAATACTTCACATACTTGGATGACATTTTGTGGCATTTCATCACGTTGACTTATTTTTCCGGCCCTTTGACAAGCATCACAGGATTTGCAAAGAAGGTGTGCGTCTTTGTAAATTGTATGCCAATAGAATCCAGCATCATAAACTTTTCTTGCTGTTAGTTGAGGCATTTAATGCTCTCCTGTTGGTCCTGTGTGACAATGGTTTAATATTTTACTAGCTTCATCTCCAAATACACATCGGCGTATTATTCCATCGGGACAACTTTTAAACAGATGTGGATCTTCTCAAAAATAGTGTTTTATATCACTGAAGAATTTCTTTCGTCTTTGGTACGATAATCCTTTTTCAAGGAATCCACATACTAAGTAGTTTGCGTAGTCTGCAAACCATGGAATTTCTTTATAATCTATCTTCAATAGATATTCATCAGGAAAGTTGTCTTGTATGGCCGATTCATTTAGAACTTCTAATTCGGGATTTTCAAGACGAGAAAGATGATCAGCGGCGAGATTTTCTGCTCCTCTTTTATCTCGGATTTCAATATCAAACTCTTGTAAGAGTAATATCCAACGGATTAATCTTGGTTTAGCATCTTGTTTTGAAAATAGGTATCTAAGAGCAGAATGGTCGATTTAGACCACCGTTTTTGCTAGAACGAGATATGATCGAAATTTGTCAAAAGCAAAGACAATAGCAAGGAGTTCTTTTTCAGTAGTTATATAGTTCGTTTGTGCTCCTTGTAACGTCTTACTAGCATAATATATAGGTTGAAATCGTTTTTCAATCCTTTGTCCTAAAACGGCTCCCATTGCAAAATCACTTGCATCGCACATTAGTTCAAATGGTAGATTCCAATTTGGTGTTATCATGATCGGCGCATTAGTGAGTTTCTCTTTAAGAATATTAAAAGATTTGATACATTCATCTGAAAAGATGAATGGAGCATCCTTTTCTAGGAGTTTATTCATAGGAGTGGCAATTTTTGAAAAATCTTTTATGAAACGTCGGTAAAAACCGGCATGCCCTAGAAAACTCCTAACTCCTCTAACATTGGTGGGATGTGGAAGTTTAGCAATTACATCTACTTTAGCTCTATCTACTTCAATTCCTTCTTTTGAAATTTTATGTCCAAGAACGATGCATTCTTTAACCATGAAATGGCATTTCTCCCAATTAAGTACTAGATTTGATTGTTCGCATCTAATAACCATTCGTTCCAGATTAACTAGACATGATTCAAATGTATCACCGAAGACTGAAAAGTCATCCATGAATACTTCCATACATTCTTCTATCATGTCGTGAAAAATCGCCATCATGCACCTTTGAAAGGTTGCAGGGGCGTTGCAAAGTCCAAATGGCATGCGTTTGTAAGCAAAAGTACCATAAGGGCACGTGAATGTGGTTTTCTCTTGGTCCTCGGGTGCTATTGGAATTTGAAAATATCCGGAAAATCCATCTAGAAAACAATAGTAACTATTTCGGGCTAATCTTTCCAACATTTGATCAATGAAAGGTAAGGGAAAGTGATCTTTTCTGGCGGCGTCATTTAATTTTCTATAATCAATACATACACACCATCCTGTTACAGTCCTAGTAGGAATAAGCTCATTTTTCTCATTTGTAATGACAGTCATGCCACCCTTCTTAGGCACGAATTGAACTGGGCTTACCCATGGACTATCAGAGATTGGATAAATTAGACCTGCATCTAGCAGTTTAATAATCTCTTTCTTAACTACATCTTGCATATTAGGATTTAGTCTTCGTTGGCGTTGCACATACGTTTTATGACCTTCTTCCATGAGGATTTTATGTGTGCAATACGAAGGACTTATTCCTTTAATATCATGAATCTTCCATGCAATGGCTGGTTTATGAGCTTTCAACACAGAAATGAGTTGTGATTTCTCATTTTCAGTAAGAGAAGACGATATTATTACAGGCAATTCAGATTCACCATGTAAATAAGCGTATTCCAAATGGTTTGGAAGTGGCTTTAACTCTAATTTCGGAGGTTCTTCTATCGATGATTTGTATCGATATCTATCTTCTTCTTTTAGCATTTGAATTTCTTCTGTTGTTGGTTCATATCCATTAGCTATAAGTGTAGCTAACATTTCAGCTTCATCAATTGGTTCATTACCTTCTCCTAAAGAACATTCTCATGTTCCTTGTAATTCTGGAAATTCTTCTAATAATTCTGCATGTGCATCTATAGTTTGAATATAATAACATGTATCATCTGCAGATTGCGGTTGTTGCATTGCTCTATCAACTGAAAAGGTAACACTCTCATCCTCTATACTTAGGGTCAATTTCTTACCGAACACGTCTATCATTGCTTTAGCCGTGTTTAAGAATGGTCTTCCTAATATGAGAGGAACTTGAGAATCTTCTTCCATGTCCAGAACAACAAAATCTACTGGAAATACTAAAGTACCAACTTTAACTAGCATGTTCTCCATTATCCCTCTAGGATATTTTATTGATCTATCGGCTAGTTGTATGCTTATTCTGGTTGGTTTCAATTCTCCAAGGTCTAGTTTAGCGTATAGTGAATACGGCATTAGATTTATACTAGCACCTAAGTCTGCCAATGCTTCTATTGAACTAAGACTACCCAGAAAACATAGAATTGTGAAACTTCCCGGATCAGATAGTTTTTCTGGTATCTTATTCAACAGCACTGCTGAACAATTAGCATTCATAGTAACAGCCGAGAGTTCTTCCATTTTCTTTCTATTTGAGATTAGATCTTTCAAGAATTTAGCATATCTAGGAATTCCTGAAATCACATCAATGAAAGGAAGATTTACATTTATCTGTTTAAACATATCCAAGAATTTGGATTGCTCGGCTTCAAGTTTCTCTTTCTTCATTTTACTCGGGTAAGGAAGTGGTGGTTGGTATGGTTTAACATAAGGTTTAGCCTTAACTGTGTTATCTTCATTAACCTTTTCAACTACCGGTTCTTTTTCCTTATCTTGATCAGGTTGTGGTTCTTGTGGAGTAGGAATAGCTTCATCAGAAGTTACAGGTATTTCAGGTGGTTTAAGTGTTGTACCACTTCTTGTGGTAATGGCTTTAGCTGTTTCATTCCGGGGGTTAGCATTTGTATCACTAGGTAGACTTCCCGGTTTTCTTTCACCTATTAACCTTGCTAGGTTACTTACTTCTTGTTCCAGATTTTGAATAGAAGCTTGTTGATTTCTAAATGCTTGAGCATTTTGTTCATTGGTTTGTTTTTAAGATGTGAAAAACTGCGTTTGAGTTTCAACTAGCTTCGTCATCATATCTTCTAAATTTAGTTTTTTATCATCGGTTTATTGTGGTGGTTTGTTTTGAAAATTAGGTCTTTACTGATTGTAAGTATTATTGGATACTTGTTGATTGCTAGGACCTTGTTGGTTGTTGTATGGAATATTTCTGTTATAATTCAGGTTTTGATTGTAAATAGGTCTTGGCGGTTGATAATTATTCTGATAATTATTTCCAGGCCTTTGGTTTATGTATGAAATATTCTCTCTTTGTTCCATTGTTAATTCAATACTGAGACAATCTTTTGTCAAATGTGGTCCTCCACACTGCTCACAACTAATTCGTATCGAGTGAATATCTTTAGTCATCTTTTCCATTCGTCTCTCGACAGCATCTATCTTTGCGGAAATGGAATCTAAGTCATGGCTAGAATCGGCTCTAGCTGCTTTAGATGATCTAACGTTATCTTTTTCTTGGTGCCACTCATGTGAGTGGGAAGCAGTGTTATCAATAATTTTGTAAGCATCAGTTTCGGTTTTCTTCATAATAGAACCACCAGCTGCTATATCTATATCTTTTCTTGTAGTGATGTCGCATCCTTGGTAGAATATTTGTACTATTTGACAAGTGTCTAAACCATGTTGCGGACATCCTCTTAACAACTTTCCATATCTTGTCCACGCCTCATATAGAGTTTCATTTGGTTTCTGTGTAAACGTAACAATTTCTGCTTGAAGTCTTACGGCTTTAGATGCAGGAAAGAATTGTTTAAGAAATTTGTCAACTAAAACATCCCATGTATCAATCGCCCCTTCAGGTAACGATTCCAACCAATCTTTGGCTTCTCCCTTTAAAGTCCAGGGAAATAACATGAGATATATCTGTTCATCCTCCACTTCTCGGATTTTAAATAGTGTGCAGATCCTATTAAAGGTACGTAGATGTTCATTTGGATCTTCCTTCGGCGCACCACTAAATTGGCATTGATTAGTCACCATGTGTAGAATTTGTCCTTTGATTTCATAATCTGGCGCATTAATGTCTGGATGAGTAATTGCGTGACCTTGGCCAGTGCGTTTAGCTCTCATTCGGTCTTCTTTACTTAAAGGTTCCAGATTCTCCATAATTGAATTTGTTGAATCGGAATCACTAGAGGATTCTGATTTAATGGTTCGTTCCTCAACAATCTCTGTTTGAATGATTGGTGGTTCCGGAGGAAAGTTTAATGGTTCAGGATCTACGAATTGTTCCTGAATATTCTCCGGATTCTCAATTGTGAGGTCGGGTTCAAAAAATGGATTATCGGAAATTTGAACTGAAGTACTTGGTCGACTGGATGACGATTCTAAAGAAAAATCAACGGCAGTAATATTCGCTAAATGTCTTGATCTAGTTACAGGTGGTGAACGTACAAAAGGTGGTGAACGTCTTGCCCGGTGCATTCACTGAATATCCTATTAGTTTTTAAAAGGAAAGAAAAATTATAATAAGTTATCCAATCAATAGACTTTTCTGATTTTACCCACGTTTCGAATAGCCAAAAGATGCAGCAGAGGGGCAGGATTCGTTTGGTCTCAATATAATTGAGGACTGTTTGGCTCCAATAACCCAGTCCACGTACAAATCCAACTATTACTACGAACCAGAAAATTTTGATGTCTATTAATTTAACCACTTAAAATAAATTTTCGTAATTTTAAGAAATTTAGATAAGAAGTAGAATAAAAATCTATGTCCTAAAACTAGAATAGCGAGAAATAAGAAAGAAAAAGAGTTCGTCGGAAAAAGATCGAAAAAGAAAAATGGTTGAAAAATAAAAGGTGACGGAAAAATAAAAGAAACTTATAAAACTTAAAAATACTTGACTAACCTAACCTTATTACTACAACTAACTTAAAATTATAATCTCAAATTGAGATTACTAATTGGAATGATAATTGATACATAGGTAAAAGTCGTCTAAAAATATTAAAGCTTACAGGAAAAACTAAATCCCAAATGGAAATAACTTAAAAAGAAACTAAAACTTAAAAAGGTGTCGCAAAATTCTAAAGCACATAAATCTTAGTCTAAAGAAAAAGCACTTAAGGAATTCTACGGCAAAGCCTAAAAATCTAGAAGTAAAAATAACTATGGCAAAAACTATGAATTAAAACTAAATATGAGCTAAAAATACAAATATTACGCTAAAACAATTAAAAAGGGATAAAATATAAAAATATACAAAAAGTTGTAAAAAGTACAATTTTTATAAAAATATTATTTTTATATTATTTATTTATTAAAACTATTAATTTTACAATTTAATAAAACTAATTTAACTAAATAAAACAAATTAAATAAAAAGAAACTTTAAAATAAAACTTAATTATAATAATAATAGATAATTAGGGTTTATAATTATAATAATTAATAATTACCCGTAATTAATTATGAATTAGGGTTTCTGTCGGTGTCAGAGTCACTCCGCGAGTCGCGGTATTGAAACCATCAAACCCCGCGAGTCGCGGGGTTCCAAATTTCAACTCAGGTACAGTTTAAATTGACGCGTTTTTTTTTTCTGTTTATAATTTTTCTGTTTATATAAAAAAAAATATGTGTATAATAAAAACTTATATTTAAAACAAAACTAGAATAAAAAAAATAGACTACTTTATAATTTTATAAATAAAAATCTTAAAGCTAGATATATATATATATATATATATATATATATATATATATATATATATATATATATATATATATATATATATATATATATATATATATATATATATATATTTCGATTTTTTTTATATTTATACAATTTAATATCTTGTACTTTGCGTTTTGAATCTTGTACTCTTGTAATTTCGAGACGTTTCTTATCAATAATTGGAACCTCTTTGATTGTCTTTTGTACTTTTGAGCTTTTTGGTCGTTTGCGTCTTCAATTCGTCGAATCTGTCTTTTGTCTTCACCTTTTATTATTTAAACGAATATCACTTGTAAATAGAACAATTGCAACTAAAAGCTTGTCTTTCTTGAGGAATAATGCTATGAAATATATGTTCGTTTTTAGCATTATCAAGCATGGACTCCAAATCTTGTCCTTATTTAAGTATGCGACAGCGGAAGCTCTTAATAATCACCTGAGAATAAACATCCTTAAAACGTCAAAAAAAATGTTGGTGAGTTATAGGTTTAACCTATATATATCAAATCATAATAATAGACCACAAGATTTCATATTTCAATACACATCCCATACATAGAGATAAAAATCATTCATATGGTGAACACCTGGTAACCGACATTAACAAGATGCATATATAAGAATATCCCCATCATTCCGGGACACCCTTCGGATATGATATAAATTTCGAAGTACTAAAGCATCCGGTACTTTGGATGGGGTTTGTTAGGCCCAATAGATCTATCTTTAGGATTCGCGTCAATTAGGGTGTCTGTTCCCTAATTCTTAGATTACCAGACTTAATAAAAAGGGGCATATTCGATTTTGATAATTCAATCATAGAATGTAGTTTCACGTACTTGTGTCTATTTTGTAAATCATTTATAAAACCTGCATGTATTCTCATCCCAAAAATATTAGATTTTAAAAGTGGGACTATAACTCACTTTCACGGATTTTTTTACTTCGTCGGGATGTAAGACTTAGCCACTGGTTGATTCACGAACCTATAACAATATATACATATATATCAAAGTATGTTCAAAATATATTTACAACACTTTTAATATATTTTGATGTTTTAAGTTTATTAAGTCAGCTGTCCTCATTAGTAACCTACAACTAGTTGTCCACAGTTAGATGTACAGAAATAAATCGATAAATATTATCTTGAATCAATCCACGACCCAGTGTATACGTATCTCAGTATTGATCACAACTCAAACTATATATATTTTGGAATCAACCTCAACCCTGTATAGCTAACTCCAACATTCACATATAGAGTGTCTATGGTTGTTCCGAAATATATATAGATGTGTCGACATGATAGGTCGAAACATTGTATACGTGTCTATGGTATCTCAAGATTACATAATATACAATACAAGTTGATTAAGTTATGGTTGGAATAGATTTGTTACCAATTTTCACGTAGCTAAAATGAGAAAAATTATCTAATCTTGTTTTACCCATAATTTCTTCATTTTAAATCCGTTTTGAGTGAATAAAATTGCTATGGTTTCATATTGAACTCTATTTTATGAATATAAATAGAAAAAGTATAGGTTTATAGTCAGAAAAATAAGTTACAAGTCATTTTTGTAAAGGTAGTCATTTCAGTCGAAAGAACGACGTCTAGATGACCATTTTAGAAAACATACTTCCACTTTGAGTTTAACCATAATTTTTGGATATAGTTTCATGTTCATAATAAAAATCATTTTCTCAGAATAACAACTTTTAAATCAAAGTTTATCATAGTTTTTAATTAACTAACCCAAAACAGCCCGCGGTGTTACTACGACGGCGTAAATTCGGTTTTACGGTGTTTTTCGTGTTTCCAGGTTTTAAATCATTAAGTTAGCATATCATATAGATATAGAACATGTGTTTAGTTGATTTTAAAAGTCAAGTTAGAAGGATTAACTTTTGTTTGCGAACAAGTTTAGAATTAACTAAACTATGTTCTAGTGATTACAAGTTTAAACCTTCGAATAAGATAGCTTTATATGTATGAATCGAATAATTTTATGAACATCATTACTACCTTAAGTTCCTTGGATAAACCTACTGGAAAAGAGAAAAATGGATCTAGCTTCAACGGATCCTTGGATGGCTCGAAGTTCTTGAAGCAGAATCATGACACGAAAACAAGTTCATGTAAGATCATCACTTGAAATAAGATTGTTATAGTTATAGAAATTGAACCAAAGTTTGAATACGATTATTACCTTGTATTAGAATGATAACCTACTATAAGAAACAAAGATTTCTTGAGGTTGGATGATCACCTTACAAGATTGGAAGTGAGCTAGCAAACTTGAAAGTATTCTTGATTTTATGTAACTAGAACTTGTAGAATATATGAAGAACACTTAGAACTTGAAGATAGAACTTGAGAGAGATCAATTAGATGAAGAAAATTGAAGAATTAAAGTGTTTGTAGGTGTTTTTGGTCGTTGGTGTATGGATTAGATATAAAGGATATGTAATTTTGTTTTCATGTAAATAAGTCATGAATGATTACTCATATTTTTGTAATTTTATGAGATATTTCATGCTAGTTGCCAAATGATGGTTCCCACATGTGTTAGGTGACTCACATGGGCTGCTAATAGCTGATCATTGGAGTGTATATACCAATAGTACATACATCTAAAAGCTGTGTATTGTACGAGTACGAATACGGGTGCATACGAGTAGAATTGTTGATGAAACTGAACGACGATGTCATTGTAAGCATTTTTGTTAAGTAGAAGTATTTTTATAAGTGTATTGAAGTCTTTCAAAAGTGTATAAATACATATTAAAACACTACATGTATATACATTTTAACTGAGTCGTTAAGTCATCGTTAGTCGTTACATGTAAGTGTTGTTTTGAAACCTTTAGGTTAACGATCTTGTTAAATGTTGTTAACCCAATGTTTATAATATCAAATGAGATTTTAAATTATTATATTATCATGATATTATCATGTATGAATATCTCTTAATATGATATATATACATTAAATGTCTTTACAACGATAATCGTTACATATATGTCTCGTTTAAAAATCATTAAGTTAGTAGTCTTGTTTTTACATATGTAGTTCATTGTTAATATTCTTAATGATATGTTTACTTATCATAGTATCATGTTAACTATATATATATATCCATATATATGTCATCATATAGTTTTTACATGTTTTAACGTTCGTGAATCACCAGTCAACTTGGGTGGTCAATTGTCTATATGAAACATATTTCAATTAATCAAGTCTTAACAAGTTTGATTGCTTAACATGTTGGAAACATTTAATCATGTAAATATCAATCTCAATTAATATATATAAACATGGAAAAGTTCGGGTCACTACACTGTTGGTGCCGGTGATGTTGCTGAAGCTGGTAAGTTTTTCACCATATTCTCCAAAGCTACTACTCGAGCACGAAGTTCGTTGACTTCTTCTGCTAACCCTGGCTAGTTATCAGTGTGAGATGGAGGTTGGATATCTTCTCTAGTTCCGTTAATGGTAGCCTCAAGACGAAAAATTCTTGCCAAAAGGGTATAAACAGTGTTGCGAATAGGTTCGCCGGTGAGCGGGTCGAGTACTCCGACATTAGGCGGTAGATTCGGCTCATGATATGGAGTACCTTCTTCCCTTCTCCATAGGGTGAGTATGTCACGAACCCACCCCCATTTTCTCCAATAATCACGGTAGTTGATCGGGTGGTGTGCTCCCGTCACGCTCTCTTCGGAGCTGGAGGAACTTGGTCTATTCGAAGAGGCCATCTTACGCGATCACGGAAAGTTATGAGATGATTCTTGTTATGAATTGAGGGCTGAATATTGAATGATATATTTGTCTTGTCGGATACATATACATAGCAAAAAGATTCCATAATTTACGTAGGAAATTAAGGAAACGTGTCTGACAAGATTTAATGTGATGGAATATGAATTTGTCTGTACACCATCTATGCAATAATTGCAATAAGAAGTGTCGAGACTGAAAATAATAGGTAGATGTTTTTCTACAAGGAATGGTAAGTAAAACTTTTGACATGCAGACTAGGTTCAAGTCCAGACTTAGTAATATATCCTAACAACTACTAGGTTGAAGTCCAGACTCATTAATGCATCCTAACAACTACCAGTTAGACACACTAATGCAAGACCTGGTTCGCTAAGACCACCACTCTGATACCATCTGTAGAGACCCGTCCTTATCCTCCTAGACGAATCATCAACAACTGGTCCCATTGCGATGATCGACTCCAAGTAATGTCCTTAAAATGAGCAAATGCACAGCGGGAGATTTCACTCAAACCTGAGAATACACATACTTTAAAACGTCGACATAAAGTTGGTGAGATATAGGTTTGATGCTAGCAGTGTTATAACTATGGACCACAAGATTTCATATTTATATAAACATAATACACTCGCAAGTGTATGTAAAGCATTCTAAGTGGTTGAGCACTTGGTAACCATAATTAACTATTAATCAACGTCGCATATTCCCTTTATTATGAAATCTCACTACACTGTACCAAGTGTCGCCTACAAAACGAAGTACTGTGCAACCGTTGAATACTGGTCGTCCAGCCCGGTTGGGGTTGTCAGGCCCGATAGATCTATCAACAGGATTCGCTTTTACAATACCCATGTAAATAGTAGTTACCAAGCTACAGGGAAATATGCCAGTGGTACAACTCAACGTAGAATGTATTTTTAATCACTTGTGTCCATAACGTAAATCATAAAATGCATGTATTCTCATCCCGAAATATTTAGAGTTTAAAAGTGGGACTATATACTCACCATACTATATTTTATAGTAAAAATACATATAACATCATTGAACAAGTGTAGGGTTGGCCTCAGATTCACGAACCTATATTATTTATATATTTATTAACACCAAATAGTAATCGAACAAGCTTATATATATTATTATTAATTATATACTTGTTATTTTATACGTTATATAGATAAATTTATATTTAATCTATACAATATATATAACTAATACTTATCATATTAAGTATTAATTTAGTAATTATTCATTAAAATATTATTTAATATGATATGTAATATTGATATTGATGTAGTTATGTTTTATGTCATAAATATATTTTATATAGAAAATCTTTATTAGATGTATTAATAATACTAATAATAATAATAAAAATAATACTAGTTATGATAAAAATCATGATAATTCTAATAATGATAATTTTAATAATAAAAATGATAATTTTTAATAAAAATGTAAATTTCAATAAAAATATTAATTTTAACAAAAATGATAAATTTGAAAATAATGATACTTTTAGTAATATTTATAATAAAAATAATACTACTTACATTAAAAATAATAGTAATAATAATAATAATAATAATAGAAATGAGAAATCAGTAAACTACCTCAAGGAAGAAATCCTAAAAATATGCCCAAGTCCGAGTTCGAACCCGCGACGTCCCGCTAACCCGATAATAACTTAAACGTCTTCAGTTCCTCAACAGAAACCATAACCTCACGATCATCAATAATGATCATCAATATCTTAACCGATCGTCATCATCATTAACCCGTACTCTTATTATTATCATGTCCTATTCGTTACCCTCAACATCGATCAACACTATTATACGCGTAATATTGTTTTGACATAAGATCACGATTATTCATCATCTTATTTACTATCATCATAATCAACCTCTTCCTAATTTCTCTATTGTAGGTTATTGTTTAAGTTGTGTTCACGAAGGATTGCAAAACAGAAAACGGTTAGCATTAAACGAGATGTTCAAGTGACAGTTTTTGGATCTTCGAATCAACAACAGACCAACGACATAGCAGCAGCATAACAGCAGTATGGTAGATGTATATCGGCCCACTAATTGAAATAAATTCACGGCCCACAAATATTTAACTAGTCCTTAATTAATATAAGTCTTTGAACTATTTTTGTGGATTAAGAAGTGGATTACAGCTCTATAGGAAAGAAAAAGCTGGTGGGGTCTTCCGTTCCCTCATTAACGTTCATCATCATTGTTAAAAGTCATAAAGCATCGATCTTTTTACAATATCCATACAGAACAGAAAAGCATAGCTGCAGTAGCTATTTAATCGAAACAGAAACATGTTATGTAGTAGGTTGGGTTTGTGGATGTTGGAACAAAACAAACAGGTATACTAGCAGTTTTATGAGGGTGTGTGGGTTTGGGTCTATTCAACAGAAAATAGTACAGCAGTAGGTGACAATAGGTGTTGGTTTAATGGGTTTGAGTGGTGAGGTTTGGGTCTGTGTTTGAATAAAACACGAAACATAGGCTGCAGTAGCAGCAGTCGATCGACCATCTTTACTGTTCATCATCTTCTTGATTCGTCTAGCATGTTCATTATATACAAAAAAAAAAAAATCACGATTCATCATTTATAGTTTTCTTCCCTTCAACAGGGAACATAGTAGCAGTAGCAACAACGAATGTTGCAGGTGGTATTTAAAAAGTGGTGGATAGTGGTTGTCGATGGTGGTGGTGGAGCTTCTTTAAAAGCAACAGTGGCGGTTGTGGCGTGGTTTACAATAGCTGAAATAGAAGCAATAACAACGACGAACAGTGGTCGATGAGATGGTTGTTTGGTTCTGTTGCGACAGAAAGAAAACAGAAAATAAAAGTGGGTTGTGGTGTCGTTTGTTGTAGTTCAAATGAAGGAGGGGGTCGTTTAATATGATGAAGGTTTGAGAGAGTTTTGATCATCAATTATAAACAGGAAACAAAAATAAATTGATGATGGTGGTGGTCTTGGGTAACTGGTGGTTGTCATGGTGATGGGGAAGGTGATCGTGGAAGGTTGTGTAGGGTGGTGGTCAAAGATAGGTGACCGGTGATGATGGAGGGTGCCGGTGGTGATCTTGGGTCAACACAAACAAGAAGGTGATGTTGGTTGTTAAGTTTTTCTTCGACAGTAGCAAGAAAATAAGGATTTGATTCGAGTTGGTTATGTAGTGAGGTGGTGGTTAGAGATGGTGGTCTTTGATGGTTTCGGTTGAAGATGATGGTGATGACATCTAGTGTAAAAGTAAGAGTGGTAATGAAATATATAGATGATATGGTGATATATATATAGAATAATAAGGATGGTAGACAATATCTAATAGCATGATTGTGTTATTGAAACTTTATTGACTTCTTGGAATTTCACACGCAAAAACAATCAGGTAAATTCCTTACCTTGTCATTCCTATTCTATTATTACTAGCTACTCTACACATATACAAATTACCTAAATTTACATGTACATATAATAATACAATTATGGATTTATATACATATATTTTTGTTGTGAGTTATATATATCCGTGATTAAATAGTATAAATGTCATTTGCTTGAGTGTGAAAATGACCACCAACTCTTCCACCATATGTAAAATGGTGATGGTAGTTTTGCGTATGGAAAAGGGAATGGTGGACCATATCTAATATAATATATATATATATATATATATATATATATATATATATATATATATATATATATATATATATATATATATATATATATATATATATATTGACTTCTCAATCTAAATTAGATAAAGGTTCACACAGAAGTTCTGAAGATGCATAACACAATGCAAAAAAGTAACACAAAGCCCATGAATTATTATTGCCATATATTTCATTATTATTATCCTTTTATCATTATTAATTAACTCTTTTATTTTCGTTGTCGGCCACTAGCTCATCAAAACCAAAAATAAACATGATAAAGGTAATAATTTATTTTCTTGTGGTTAATAGGAACATATAGTTATTACTAAATAACAATCGATTTGTAATACTAGTTGCATTAAAAATTAACTAATAGTGGGATGTAGGCCTGGTGCTTTTACTTTTAGTATTCTCAATAACACATGTGAAGGAGAGCATGGAATTAAACAAGGAGATGCATACTGAGAACATGGACTTGGCCGTTGATTTCATCTAAAGTATAACCATATATTGACTTGACATTTTAATAGACTAAATCATTGTCCAACACTTCTCATAAGTGTATTAAACTTGTTTAATAACAATCGAATTGACAACGAGTGTTACTATCGTTTAATAATTATATTCGACATGCTTTCTATATATATATATATATATATATATATATATATATATATATATATATATATATATATATATATATATATATATATATATATATATATATATATATATATATATATATACGTTTAATAACAAGTTTTATTATTTCGTAGATTATTTACATAATTAGTTCTAATAACAAAATCATATAATATTTTATTTAAATATTTCAAGTTATTATTTATATACATATATTTATATATACATATTTATTTACAACAGTTGTTCGTGAATCGTCGGGAGTAGTTAAAGGTAAATGAATATATGAAAACAGTTCAAAATTTTTGAGATTCAACATTAGAGACTTTGCTTATCTTGTCGAAAATATCAAATCAATTAGAGAATTGATTTAAAATAAGTCGAAATTTTCCGGGTCATGACAGCTTGTTGGGCCCGATAGATCTATCTTTAGGATTCGCGTCAATTGGGGTGTCTGTTCCGTAATTCTTAGATTACCAGACTTAATAAAAAGGGGCATATTCGATTTCGATAATTCAACCATAGAATGTAGTTTCACGTACTTGTGTCTATTTTGTAAATCATTTATAAAAGTAGTGCATGTATTCCCAGTCCCAAAAATATATATTGCAAAAGCATTTAAAAAGGGAATAATGAAACTCACCATACTGTATTCTGTAGTAAAAATACATATGTCGATATTGAACAACACAGGGTTGGCCTTTGATTCACGAACCTATATCATTCATATGTATATTAATACATATAATCGTAATCGAATAAATCTTATATATTATATCCTAAATTATATATATTATATATTTAATTTGTATATATTTAATATAGTTAATGTTTATATAGTTTTATATATACTTGTGATTAATATTATATTAAAAATCAACAATTTGTCATATGTATATATTTATGTGAATATATATAATTAGATGTATTGAGGTAGTTGTAAATAATATACTCTTACACAGAAAAATATTTATTTGTTATAATAATATTGTTAATATGAAAGTAATATTGATAATAATAATAATAATATTACTTAACAATCATAACAACAATAATAATAATAATAATAATAATAATAATAATAATAATAATAATAATAATAATAATAATAATAATAATAATAATAATAATAATAATAATAATAATAATAATAATAATAATAATAATAATTAAACTAGGAAACTACCTCATTAAGCCATTAAAAAATAAACTGTCCCGAGTCGGGCTCGAACCCGAGACCTCCCGTTCCACATCCTCTTGCTTAACCATTCGTCCGTCTTTTCTTTTTCTCAAATTTACTGGGTTTGATTTATATTTATAACTACACTAACAGGTTTCTTTTCTTCTTCACCTCATAATCCATACCAGACCAGTGATCGACCCTAGTTAATAACCCTTTGCATAACTAATTTGTGGACTTTTAAAAAAACACATCGTTTGATAACCCTTTATTTTCATTAACGGAATAAAAAAAATCGAACAATAGAATAACAGTTAACATACCCGATAGCAACTCAAACATCAATTTCGAATTCAAAAACGTTTTGGACCACGACTTCTAAACGAAATACGTTTTGAATTGTTCCTGAAAACTTTCCCCATCGTCAATTTAACTTAAAACATTATAATGAATTCGAATTTTGCCAAGAACTCAACCTTTGACTTTTGAAATCCAAACTTTGACTCAAAAATTGATAATTAATACGAAGAATTGGAACTTGTACATTTGCAGATAGTTTGAGTAGGGGATTCCCAACACAATTGCATTTACACATTTTGAAATTTATTGAAAAATCGAGTTTTGCAAAAATATGAGATAGAAGCAGGGGAGACGACGGTTCTTCCATTGTTTTCTGTTTAAAAATTAATCGACAAAAGTCGTATTTAGTTTTAATTGATAATGAAGGTAGATAAATGACTGAATGAATTCCTAGTATTACTTATCAATTCGATTTACTTAAGGTCCACTTAATCAACAGTCACGTTTGCTGGTACGTACGAAGAAAATGGAAAAAAAAAAATTAAAAGTGACAATGACCTTCAACAGACTTTGGTTGTATTCAGTGTTTTATTCTAAATTTGTAGATTCTTAAAAACAGAAACAAAATACTACTGCTGTATGAACGTTACGTGCAACAGATTTCTCATTATTTTGATCATAAATAATTATAAAGATATTAATTCTAATAATTCTAATAATATTAATAATTATAAATTATCAACAATAATAATAATAGTACAGAAATGTATAAAAGAAATATTAATACTGTTAATAGTTATTATTATTGAAACAATATTTAGGGTTATGATATTAATAGTTATAATAATATTTATAGTATGAAAATATTAATAAATTGTATTATTTTTATGATAACAATGATAATATCTATTATTAATAATAATTTTAAATCATAATATCTAATAAAAATCATAATAACTAAAATTATAATTTTACTGCTAATTATAAATTAATAATAATATAACAAGTCAAATGTATCAAATTTCATATATATAATAATATTGATAATATTGATATTAATATTATTATTAGTGTTTATGAATGTAATAATATTAATATAACGATTATATTTTTACTTGAATATAGAATATGATAACCTTTGTTGGATATTTATTGTTTATACATTGTATCTATATTATAATATAATTTTGGTTAGGAATCATATATAGATTTATATTTATATGTATGTATACTATATATACAATTATGTTTTAAATGTTAAGTAGATAATTAATTATATATATTAAACAACTTACCACAAAGTATAACATTATACATTTAATATCTTGATAACGTTGGCAAAATATGCTTGAACCATTTATATACAATACACTATATATATTCAAAATAACAATCTTTAGTTATTTAAAGTTAGCTTTCTTAACAATTAAATTACTTAATAGTTCATTAATACTAATATAATTATTTACATATATAATTATTTATATTTCCATTTCTAGTTACAATTAAAGGTTCGTGAATCGTCGGGAATAGCCAAAGGGTAATTGATTATATGAATATAGATTTCAAAATTTTCTAGACTCAACATTACATACTTTGCTTATCATATCGAAAATATATAAAGATTAAGTTTAAATTTGGTCGGAAATTCCCGGGTCATCACAGTACCTACCCGTTAAAGAAATTTCGTCCCGAAATTTGAGTGAGGTGGTCATGGTTAACAATAAATATGATTTCATGACGCATATGAGTTGATCAATTGAGTTTTATCAGTATTGAGTAATATGGATAAAACCATTCGATTATTCGAGGAGTACGAATGAAGCTGTCACAACATATTGAGATAGAGATTTAACTTTTAACGTAGTCACGGTGGAATTTAGAAAATAAGGTGCGTTTTAGCTTTTGACGTTGTCTTGGTTGAATTCCGAAATTCAAGGGATTTAAAGAAATTCTTCGAAATCTAAAGGATTTGATTCTTCGGCGAGTATGAAAAATTAAGATCTCTAAAATTAAATACAGTGATCCGCCTCGATTACTCTGTCTAATATTTCCATTATAAATTAAGCTCTTCCATCCCCTTATTTTCACCATTTCTATACAATCCCTAAATTTAAAAGATTATGAAAATGTTTAATCCAATTCTAAATCCTGATATTTTCCTAATTATCATTTCTATCATCCTTCTTTTCAAACTTCAACCAGAAAAATCTGTTTACTTTTACTATTACCTTGAGGTGATACTATTCTTGATTATACCGTGTCTTTATATCGCCATTCGTATTAATATCCACGGTTTGTAACCTCCGTGTTGTTATTGGGCTTTATATTTTTTCCTTATACTCGAGGTCTCTGCTTCTGTTTTTCCATAATCATTGACATTCACAGTTAATACTCTCTCCAATTTACTGTGATTTATACCCCCATTGATATTCTGAAGCTTCATGTTTTTGTTTTATCTTCCCGACTTTAAATCAAGCGAATAATGGCCCAGAATTCGTAAGTATGGAGTTTCGAATGATTTTAATGTTCTAAACAGGAAAGAACGTATTAGCACGATTTGATTTGTCAAATTACCAGAATCACTGAGAATAAAACTATCAAGAATATACTCTCTTGATATGTTCATAAGTTAAGCAGAATGAAAGAGTTATGTAACATGGCACGTGATGACGTTATAATCTGTGAATCATCTAGTCCCATTAGAAACTCAGCATGACTTACTGTAATATAATCACGTTGATCAAGTGTAATTATATTATACTAACTCATGATTCAGTTCCTAACACTACTTCAATATCATTCGTGATTTAATCTCGAAAGTTTACAGAATATAGAAACTAACAGTTTCTTATATGATGTAACACTGATAGCGCGAAGAGATAAATAATTTCGGACGATAATATTTATGAAAATATCTTCAAAAATATCGAAGATATTTATGATGATATTTTGAAATTTCTAAGTTCGATGATTGATGAAGAAAGATTTTCCGCAAGATTTTAATATGAGTACGGAGCAAGATATTTGTTGAAGATTTCATCGGATCCAGAATTAACTGGATTCTTTGAATATAGGGTATGGTCCTTGTATTTGTCCTTGGTCTCCATCATGGTTAGCTCAATCTGTTTTTCAGTATCAAATTTTCTACCGAGCTTCCTAACACTCCTTTCTTTATCATCAAACTTTTGGCCGTTTAGACCATCTACCATTCTTCTGTTTCCTCTGCATTTAATGCTACGATATCTGAATCATCGGTTATCAATCCGAGGTGTTTTCAGGAGAATTGTGTTTTTAGATGATTAAACGCTGATGGTAATATGATGGAATATAAAAGGTTCCCCGGTAACAATAAATGAGCACGCATATATATCAAAGTTATAATATGGTTGTTCCGAACGAAAAGTCGAAGTTGATTTGCTGGAGCTATGACAAAATTTGCTATTTTGAAAGGGATTACTAAGTTATTTTGGGAAATAGTAACACTAAAGGAATAAGCACTGCTACGTGCTAAACGTTTACTCATGTTCTGAGAGTTTTTTAGATGCATAACTATATGGAGAAATTTTTCCTTCCGTAGATGAAGTGTGGTTGGTTTATCCTCTCGATTGAGGTGTTTTCAAGAATCATGAAAGGTTTGAACGCGGATTGTAATCATCAAGATACAAATGAGGTTTAAGATGAAATCAAGTGGTAAACTTGAAGAGTTGTTTAGGTTCATATGTTGTAATCAATATTTTAATTCATTTTAAATTGTCCAATCTTGATAGTCCAGAGTCGATAGTCCACAGTAACAGTCCAATAATTCATATATAGTTTAATATATAATATTCGAATTAATTAATACGTATCGTGACCCTTATACGTCTCAGACTCGATCACAACTCAAACTATATATATTATTATAGAATCAACCTCAACCCTGTATAGCTAACTCCTACATTACTGCATATAGAGTGTCTATGGTTATTCCAAATAATATATATAGATGCGTCGATATGATATGTCAAAACCTTGTATACGTGTCCCGATATTTAAAGTGCGTAAAATAAATAACAGAAATTAAATGACGATAAATAAAGTGCGTAAAGTAAATAACAGAAATTAAATGACGATAAATAAAATTGCGATAATTAAATTACGATAAATAAAATGCGATAAGTAAATTGCGATAAATAAAAAGTAATACGGAATTAACAGTTAGCTAGGAACAGTTAGCGTGGATTCTTAACAAAATTTCTCATAGTTAATTTGTTTGTTTCTAACAAATTTTATTTTTTCCAATGTTTTCTTCATTATGCCACTTGTTGGATTCTGGTAAATCAAAATCCAAATATAAAATTGGATAAAAATGGTTATTCTTTGGTGAACGGATACGTATATCGGTGGTTGTAAATAGGATAGTAAATGACTGTTGCATCAGATTCGAAAAATGTACAGTGTAACTTATTAATGTGAAATCTAAATATTCCTCCGGTATTACCTACCCGTTAAAATATTTTTACCATTAGCAGTTTGTACAAAAGAATTTTTAATTACAATCGTTATGAAAAAACATATATATACATATATATTTTCTTCAGATATAATCATAGATTTAATGAGTTAATATAATATTAAACTCATTTGGTTTTTGGTTGGAACTAGAATGAATAATCTCTAAAACTTTAGGGATTATATAATTGTCATGTCGAATGAAGATAAATGAGGTAGAACATCATGTAGAACGATGATTATACTTGAGGTACAGAATGAGATGTTGAGACATGGATTGTTGATGATACTGGTGCTGTTGCTGATGGTACTGTTGGTACAGGTAATGTTGCTGAAGCTGGTAAATTTTGCACCATATTCTCCAAATTTATTTTTCGAGCGCGAAGTTTGTTGACTTCTTTTATTATTCCGGGATGATTGTCGGTTGGAACGAGTGAATGAATAAGGTTTAAAATTTTTGATAGAATATAATCTTGGCGAGATATTCAGGAAATGAGAGTGAAAATGGTGTTTCAGACTAGTTCGCCGGTAAGTGTTTCAGGTTCTTCACCAAGAGGTGAATTCGGTTGATGGAAAGGATTGCCTACTTCGTGTCTCCATTGATTCAGTCGACTACGAACCCATCAAATGAATTGAAGATGACTAGTTGGTTGATCCATTTAATTTACACTGCTTCCAGAGCTTAGGTGAATATCCATGTCGGAATAGCTGTCGGAATAACTATCGGAATAGCTATCGGAATCTGAGGGACTCGAACTAGTTAAGTGATTCACCTCGTACGATCAGATGAAGGATTTTCGATAAGAAACAGATTATAGGATGTATATTAGTACCCTGCAATACATAATTTACATATGCATATATAATACTAAAATCCCATAAGTTACGGAGGAATCTACAGAAGCTATCAGGCAAAGGTAACAATAACAGATACGCTAAGATATGAATTTATCTATACACTGTCTATGCAATAGAGGCAGTAAGACGTGTCTAGACTAAGAATAATAAGCAGGTAATTTCTTAAGGATGATAAGCATATGATTTCCGACTAGAAATGATAAGCAAAACTTTTGACATGCAGACACGGTCGAAGTCCAGACTCACTAATGCATCTAAACAACTATCAGTTAGACATACTAATGCAAGACTTGGTTCGCTAAGACCACCGCTCTGATACCAACTATGATGACCTATCCTAATCCATCCAGAAGAAGTCCATATCGATTATAAATGATTCACAATAGTTGATTACATCGCGATGTACTTGACCTCTATATGATACATTTTACAAACATTGCATTCGTTTTTGAAAAGACAATCTTTCATTACATCAAAAGTTGACGGTAGGCATACCATTTCATAATATATCTAACTATAATTGACTTAATAATAATCTTGATGAACGCGACGACTCGAATGCAACGTCTTTTGAAATATGTCATGAATGACTCCAAATAATATCTCTAAAATGAGCAAATGCACAGCGGAAGATTTCTTTCATACCTGAGAATAAACATGCTTTCAAGTATCAACCAAAAGGTTGGTGAGTTCATTAGTTTAACATAAATAATCATTTCCATCATTTTAATAGACCACAAGATTTTCATTTCCCATAAATATACGTCCCATGCATAGAGACAAAAATATCATTCATATGCATTGAACACCTGGTAACCGACATTAACAAGATGCATATATAAGAATATCCCCATCATTCCGGGATCCTCCTTCGGACATGATATAAATTTCGAAGTACTAAAGCATCCGGTACTTTGGATGGGGCTTGTTGGGCCCGATAGATCTATCTTTAGGATTCGCGTCAATTAAGGTGTATGTTCCCTAATTCTTAGATTACCAGACTTAATAAAAAGGGGCATATTCGATTTCGATAATTTAACCATAGAATGTAGTTTCACGTACTTGTGTCTATTTTGTAAATCATTTATGAAAGTAGTGCATGTATTCTCAGTCCCAAAAATATATATTGCAAAAGCATTTAAAAAGGGATTAATGAAACTCACCATACTGTATTTTGTAGTAAAAATACATATGACGATATTGAACAACACATGGTTGCCCTTTGATTCACGAACCTATATCATTCATATGTATATTAATACATATAATCGTAATCGAATAAATCTAATATATTATATCCTAAATTATATATATTATATATTTAATTTGTATATATTTAATATAGTTAATGTTTATATAATTTTATATATACTTGTGATTAATATTATATTAAAAATCAACAATTTGTCATATGTATATATTTATGTGAATATATATAATTAGATGTATTGAGGTAGTTGTAAATAATATACTCTTACATAGAAAAATATTTATTTATTATAATAATATTGTTAATATGAAAGTAATATTGATAATAATAATAATAATATTACTTAACAATCATAACAACAACAACAACAATAATAATAATAATAATAATAATAATAATAATAATAATAATAATAATAATAATAATAATAATAATAATAATAATAATAATAATAATAATAATAATAATAATAATAATAATAATAATAATAATAATAATAATAATAATTAAATTAGGAAACTACCTCATTAAGCCATTAAAAAAATAAACTGTCCCGAGTCGGGCTCGAACCCGAGACCTCCCGTTCCACATCCTCTTGCTTAACCATTCGTCCGTCTTTTCTTTTTCTCAAATTTACTGGGTTTGATTTATATTTATAACTACACTAACAGGTTTCTTTTCTTCTTCACCTCATAATCCATACCAGACCAGTGATCGACCCTAGTTAATAACCCTTTGCATAACTAATTTGTGGACTTTTAAACAAAACACATCGTTTGCTAACCCTTTATTTTCATTAACGGAAAAAAAA
Source organism: Rutidosis leptorrhynchoides (assembly GCF_046630445.1). Classification (NCBI taxonomy): domain Eukaryota; kingdom Viridiplantae; phylum Streptophyta; class Magnoliopsida; order Asterales; family Asteraceae; genus Rutidosis; species Rutidosis leptorrhynchoides. Next base: position 168,870,455 of record NC_092343.1, read on the forward strand.
AATCGAACAATAGAATAACAGTTAACATACCCGATAGCAACTCAAACATCAATTTCGAATTCAAAAACGTTTTGGACCACGACTTCTAAACGAAATATGTTTTGAATTGTTCCTGAAAACTTTCCCCATCATCAATTTAACTTAAAACATTATAATGAATTCGAATTTTTCCAAGAACTCAACCTTTGACTTTTGAAATCCAAACTTTGACTCCAAAATTGATAATTAATACGAAGAATTGGAACTTGTAAATTTGTAGATAGTTTGAGTAGGGGATTCCTAACACAATTGCATTTACACATTTTGAAATTTATTGAAAAATCGAGTTTTGCAAAAATATGAGATAGAAGCAGGGGAGACGACAGTTCTTCCATTGTTTTCTGTTTAAAAATTAATCGACAAAAGTCGTATTTAGTTTTAATTGATAATGAAGGTAGATAAATGACTGAATGAATTCCTAGTATTACTTATCAATTCGATTTACTTAAGGTCCACTTAATCAACAGTCACGTTTGCTGGTACGTACGAAGAAAATGGAAAAAAAAATTAAAAGTGACAATGACCTACAACAGACTTTAGTTGTATTCAGTGTTTTATTCTAAATTTGTAGATTCTTAAAGACAAAAACAAAATACTACTGCTGTATGAACGTTACGTGCAACAAATTTCTCATTATTTTGATCATAAATAATTATAAAGATATTAATTCTAATAATTCTAATAATATTAATAATTATAAATTATCAACAATAATAATAATAGTACAGAAATATATAAAAGAAATATTAATACTGTTAATAGTTATTATTATTGAAACAATATTTATGGTTATGATATTAATAGTTATAATAATATTTATAGTATGAAAATATTAATAAATTGTATTATTTTTATGATAATAATGATAATATCTATTATTAATAATAATTTTAAATCATAATATCTAATAAAAATCATAATAACTAAAATTATAATTTTACTGCTAATTATAAATTAATAATAATATAACAAGTCAAATGTATCAAATTTCTTATATATAATAGTATTGATAATATTGATATTAATATTATTATTAGTGTTTATGAATGTAATAATATTAATATAACAATTATATTTTAACTTGAATATAGAATATGATAACCTTTGTTGGATATTTATTGTTTATACATTGTATCTATATTATAATATAATTTTGGTTAGGAATCATATATAGATTTATATTTATATGTATGTATACGACTATATATACAATTATGTTTTAAATGTTAAGTAGATAATTAATTATATATATTAAACAACTTACCACAAAGTATAACATTATACATTTAATATCTTGATAACGTTGGCAAAATATGCTTGAACCATTTATATACAATACACTATATATATTCAAAATAACAATCTTTAGTTATTTAAAGTTATCTTTCTTAACAATTAAATTACTTAATAGTTCATTAATACTAATATAATTATTTATATTTACATTTCTAGTTACAATTAAAGGTTCGTAAATCGTCGGGAATAGCCAAAGGGTAATTGATTATATGAATATAGATTTCAAAATTTTCTAGACTCAACATTACATACTTTGCTTATCGTATCGAAAATATATAAAGATTAAGTTTAAATTTGGTCAGAAATTCCCGGGTCATCACACTTGAGATGATAATGGTGATTAACGAAATAAGGAAGATGATAGTTGATGATGATTTGAAGATCGTAATGATGATGATGATTAAAGTGAAGTACATAAAATGATGAGCGTTAATGGTGATTACGATAAAGGATTTGTTTTAGGAAGAAGAAGAACATAAAAAGAAAAGGGTTAAATAAAATTATGTATGGTATTAATTCAGAGAAATCAAGACAGACGAGTGGTTTGGGTGTGTGTCGGGTTAGCGGGAGGTCGCGGGTTCGAGCTCGGGCACACATTTTCTTTTTAGAAAGCCTTTGAGGTAGTTATTCTATTATTATTATTATTATTATTATTATTATTATTATTATTATTATTATTATTATTATTATTATTATTATTATTATTATCATTATTATTTTTATTATTATTATTATCATAAGTATTAGTATTATTATTAGTATTATTATTATCATTATAGTTATTACAATAAATACTAGTATTATTATTATTATTAGTAAAATTATTATTTTTATAGTTATTATTATTAGTGGTATCATTATTTTTACTATTATAAGTATTATCATTTTTATTATTATTATTTTTATATTATCATAACAAATAAACATTTCTATGAATATATATATTATAAGATAATATAATACATTGTAGTACATAATATATAAAAATAAATATATTCAAACTAATAATTAATATAACTTAAAATTTAGTTGTTCGATTACAAGTATATGTGTTAATATATATACTTGATATAGGTTCGTGAATCCGAGGCCAACCTTTCATTGTTCAGTTCAGTCGTATGCATATTTTTACTACAAAATATTGTATTGTGAGTTTCATTTGCTCTCTTTTTAATTGCTTTTGCAATATATATTTTTGGGCTGAGAATACATGCTATATTTTATAAATGTTTTACGAAATAGAGACAAGTGATTAAAAATGATATTCTGCGGATTGATGTGCTGGGTAATTTAGTTACAACTTATAAGAGCATGTAAGCGCGAATCCTAAAGATAGATCTATCGAGCTTGACACCCCCATCCTGTAGGCTGCACTAGACGTTAGAGCTATTGGGCGGATGTTTAGTACTTCGAAGATTATTTATTGACACCGGTGTACGTTTTCATCTTTGCGAAGATGATATATTATATTATTGTTAAGGTTGGTTACTGAAGCCTCAACATAAGCAGAATGGTTTTATACACTGCGGTGTATGCATATTTATGGAAACTGAAATCTTGTGGTCTATTATTATTACTGAAATCAATACTTATGATAAACCTATGAACTCACCAACCTTTTGGTTGACACTTTTAAGCATGTTTATTCTCAGGTACGAAAGAAATCTTCCGCTGTGCATTTGCTCAATTTAAAGATATTACTTGGAGTCATTCATATTATAGGAATCATATGTCATTTACATCGAAAGGTTATATGTGATGACCCGTCCAAATCCCTTTAGACGAAGTACATCTTTCATCGATTTCATTGCGAGGTATTTGACCTCTATATGATACGTTTTACAAACATTGCATTCTTTTGAAAAGGCACACCATAAATGAATATCTAAATCCAAGGTTTTCGACATCTGATGATGTCTACATATAGATAATCACCGTAAATAATTGATTACAATAATGCAGTCAAAATAAGATACATGGTGATGATTTTGTGAATGCAACGTTTTCTCAAATAAAGCATGTATGACTCCATGCACATAGCTTGTATAACATATAAGCAATCAGCGGAAGACTTCTAGGAACCTGAGAATAAACATGCTAAAAGTGTCAACACAAAGGTTGGTGAGTTCATAGTTTTAATGTTGTGCATAATATGTATATAAAGGTGGAACACAAGATTTCAGTTATTTCATCCAAAACATTTATCAAAATATTCTACGAACTTGAGCACATTGGTAACTAAACTTAACGTATATATAATAAGTATCCCTGTTTTAACATACATACAACCAACATGTAAAATACATGCAAACCAACGTGTACTAAACTCAAATAGCATACGTTCGCTTTATAGTTCAGGCTAGGGTCTCTATACCTGGAACGGACGGGGATGTCAAGCCCTATGGATCCATATACAACTACTTGCGCCCACCAATTCTTATAACCAGCAGTTACTAGTTACCAAAGCTAAGGGATTTTCGGTTTAAACTTAGTGTAGAATTAAGTATGTACTTGTGTCCATTTCATAAAACAGTTTATAAAACATCGTATGTATTCTCAGCCCAAAAAATATATGTAAAAAGGGAGTAATGAAACACACCTGATAACTTCAGAAATAAATCACAGAGATGTGACCGAATATCGAAATGCAAGTAACCGTAAACCTCAACCTAGAGAACATATATTGGTCAATAAGTGTCTAACAAGCTAGGTCGGTCCATAGGGTAATTATAGTCCTATTGCTCAAGTCTGACTCATAAATTTAACAAAATTTAGCAAAAGTCAACAAAAGTAAACACAAGTCAAAGTAAGCCAAATGTAAGTCAAACGCAAGTCAAACACAGTCAACATGGTTAATACAAGTCAACAATCTCATAATATTACTCAAGTTGGTCAAGTAGTCAAACATAGGTCAAACAGCACGTTTTAGTTCATAAATGGTCAATTACACGATCATAGTTTATTGTCATGCATAACGTTCATGTACATGTAGCAAATTTCGCATAATATTTCATAGCACAAAATTCATGGTAACATGGAAAACTCCAAATCACAAATAGACTCAAAATTGATTCCAAAAAGTCCAGCCAGGGTCTCATACTATGTCTACAAGTCGGGAATCAGAAGGGGAACATTTATCGTTTACTAAATCAGTTTCTGACCATGTACTGAACTCGTAATGGATATAAACGGATCTAGGGACATGAAATTAATACAAGGTCAGTGGCCATGGTTCAAGAACAAGTCAAACTATAACATATCCAAAAATAAGCAACTTTGGTTTAACCAATTGGTACAGTTTATTCAATAAACTTGGATGTCCTGTTTCAGCTCATTTCAAAGTTACCAAAACTATGGCCCTAGTGTGCACAATTCATAAGTTTTTAGAGGTTGCAACAAACTAAAAATATATCACATATCATGTAAAGATTCATATTCCAGAAGTATTCATGTTAATTCACAAAACACAAACCACAGAGTACAAATCAGAGAACAAGTGGCAGATTCGATCCTAGTTTAGCTAGTCACTTTCGCATGCAATTAGCGGAAGATCTAGATACAATTAGACCATGATATCTACATGAAATGTGAAGTATTTTCTGTGTATATATCAGATACGAATAGCTCTCATTCATAATTCAATACATTTTAGCATACAAGTCCGTTTTCATGCATGTGCTGGAAAAATCTACATTTTCATTCGATTAGGCATAACACGAGTGTAACCTGAGTGTTTTTGAATTATATACCCAATGGTAATCAACACATAAGCCAATTCATGACCCATAAATACCAGTTTTCTGATCAAGCATAAAAACACAACGATAATTCAATTGATCATAACTTGAGCTATACATAACGAAAACATGCTATTCAAAAGAGAAAAATTATTTATTTTTCACAAGGATTTCATTTATAAGCATTTTATAAACTGAAAATATCATGTTCATATCAGTAGCATATTAATCAAAAACGTGATCATTCATAAAAACGAGTTAAAACTTCAATTAAGCATAACATGAGCATACGTTAACGAAAATTCGAAATTTCAAAGCCCAAACTTATTAGTTTTTCAAGAAGATTCTGATTATCTAATAATATTATACATTCAACAAGTTTACTTTTCTGACCTCACACAAAACAAATTCGTGATTCATCTAAAAGTCATCAAACGATCAAATTAACGAATACTATCATGCATACATACAAGGACTTGAGCACTAGACACCTTATCTTCCCTAATATATAACAGAAATAATGAAAACTAGAAATTAGAGTTTTTGAATCTTACTCTAATCAAACAATTGTTGATATGGATGTGTAGAGTTCGTCGAGAGGAATCTGAATATGTAATTAATTTAACGATCACGCAAGAATTGAAGATGCTAAATGATGATAAAGATTGATAATGGTATGAAGAGTTTCAAAGAAAGAAGAAAGAAAAAGGAAAGAAAAAAAATAGAAGTATATGTATGTGATCAAAGATATATATATATATATATATATATATATATATATATATATATATATATATATATATATATATATATATAAGAATGATAATAATAATCATAAAAATAATATAATAATAATAATAATGAATATAATAATAATAAAGATTATAATAATAATAATAATAAATAATAATAAAAATACTAGTAATAATAATAATAATGATTATAATAATAATAATTATAATAATAATAAAATAAATTATTAAAGTTAAAGTTAAAGTATAAATTTAAAGTTAAAGTTAAAGTATAAAGTTATGTACGTATAATACGCTTACAAATATCATATAAATACGTATACAGTTTTTGACAAATACGAGTGGAAATACAAATATTATCATTTTAAATAATTAAAAAGGATTTTTTTATTTTTAACAATCAATGATTATATAAAATATTTATTAAATTTAATAATTATAGGTTTTGATTCTTTTAAAAGACGTGTTCCCGTTTTAACGTTCTTCTGAAATTTCTGAATACTACTAAACCAAATTATGAAATTAAGTAATATGTAACATATATCAAAATAGTATATTCTTAGATATTTAAAAAAAATCTTACATGGAAAATCATAGAATTTAAATAACTTCCGTTAAATATTTAATGGAAAGTTAACGAAAGTTAATGGAAAAAGTCAGGTTATCACATTACCTAACCGTTAAAGAAAATTTCGTTCTGAAATTTTGGTTGGTGCGATTAAACGGCATTTAGGAAACAAGTGAGGATAGAAATGTTCGTAAGATAGAGCATCTGGTAGTTAAGTATGAAAGTTGGGCAAAACGAGATCATATTCCTTTGATGACGAATACCTTCGAATGGACCACTTGGAGTGCAAGTATGGTATGACAAAGATGGGAAGGAAATCATGTGTGATATCAAATGATGTCACATATAGAGTCTCAGTATATTCAGATGTCAGCAGAGAAAAATAAAGGAGTCATGTAACATGGTACGTGGTGAAGGTAAGGTTGATCAAGTATTACCACCATCACGTTCCATTAGAACTTCCTCATGACTTACTGTAACATAATCACGTTGATCAAGTGTCATTATATTACACTAACTCATGCTTCCATTCCAAAACTACGCTGAAAATATTTGTGAATATAAAACTCAAATGTCATTTTTCAGAATTTATAAATCAAAATGATTTCTAAAAGAGGTGTACTAAGGATAGTATTAGAATATAATATTTATTTTAATTAATAAATATGAAAGGGGATGATGTGAGAATGTCTTTGAAAATATTGAGAATCTTTGTAAGTTGGAAAAAAAATGACGCCTCTCGGTTCGCAAATCGAGGTGTCTGAACTCTCTGAATCGACGCACATAAGCACATAATGTAACACAAATGATATATATGTAAAATATACCATCAATTAATAACTCACGTAAGATGTCAGGACTTTCAAAAATCCTGAATGACGCTTCCCGGTTTTCATCTGCCGGGGTTATAAAAATGAACTCGCTTGAGCTGAAGAAGTCTTGTAATCAAAAGGATAAATACTTTCTCACCGATAGTAATAATAATAACATCATATTAATTTCAGAATATGCACATAATAACATATAAGTGTAACGACACGGTTCTAGACTAGGTCACTGATGTATCCTAACGGTCCAGGTTAGACACACTAATGCACCTTGTTCCTTAGAATCACAGCTCTGATACCAACTATGATGACCCATCCAAATCCCTTTAGACGAAGTACATCTTTCATCGATTTCATTGCGAGGTATTTGACCTCTATATGATACGTTTTAAAAACATTGTATTCTTTTGAAAAGGCACACCATAAATGAATATCTAAATCCAAGGTTTTCGACATCTGATGATGTCTACATATAGACAATCACCTAAATAATAGTTTACAATAATACAGTTAAAATAAGATACATGGTGATGATTTTGTGAATGCAAAGTTTTCTTGAATAAAGCATGTATGACTCCATGCACATAGCTTGTATAACATATAAGCAAACAGCGGAAGACTTCTAGGAACTTGAGAATAAACATGCTAAAAGTGTCAACACAAAGGTTGGTGAGTTCATAGTTTTAATGTTGCGCATAATATGTATATAAAGGTGGACCACAAGATTTCAGTTATTTCATCCAAAACATTTATCAAAATATTCTATGAAATTGAGTACCTTGGTAACTAAACTTAACGTATATATAATAAGTACCTTGTTTTAACATACATACAACTAACATGTACAATACACGCAAACCAACGTGTACTAAACTTAAATAGCATACGTTCGCTTTATAGTTCAGGCTAGGGTCTCTATACTTGGAACGGACGGGGATGTCAAGCCCTATGGATCCATATACAACTACTCGCACCCACCAGTTCTTATAACTGGCAGTTACTAGTTACCAAAGCTAAGGGATTTTCGGTTTAAACTCAGTGTAGAATTAAGTATGTACTTGTGTCCATTTCATAAAACAGTTTATAAAACAGCGCATGTATTCTCAGCCCAAAAAATATATGTAAAAAGGGAGTAATGAAACTCACCTGACAACTTCAGAAATAAATCACAGAGATGTGACCGAATATCGGAATGCAAGTAACCGTAGACCTCAACCTAGAGAATATATATTGGTCAATAAGTGTCTAATAAGCTAGGTCGGTCCATAGGGTAAGTATAGTCCTATTGCTCAAATCTGACTCATAAATTTAACAAAATTTACCAAAGGCAACAAAAGTCAACGCAAGTCAAAGTAAGTCAAATGTAAGTCAAACGCAAGTCAAACACAGTCAACATGGTTAATACAAGTCAATAATCTCATAATATTACTCAAGTTGGTCAAATAGTCAAACATAGGTCAAACAACACGTTTTAGTTCATAAATGGTCAATTACACGATCATAGTTTATTGTCATGCATAACGTTCATGTACATGTAGCAAACTTCGCATAATATCTCATAGCACAAAATTCATGGTAACATGGAAAATTCCAAATCACAAATAGACTCAAAATCTATTCCAAAAAGTCCAGCCAGGGTCTCATATTATGTCTACAAGTCGGGAATCAGAAGGGGTACATTTATCGTTTACTAAATCAGTTTCTGACCACGTACTGAATTCGTAATGGCTATAACCGGAGCTAGGGACATGTAATTAATACAAGGTCAGTGGCCATGGTTCAAGGACAAGTCAAACTATAACATATCCGAAAATATGCAACTTTGATTTAGCCAATTGGTACAGTTTATTCAATAAAATTGGATGTCCTGTTTCAGCTCATTTCAGAAATTACAAAAACTATGGCCCTAGTGTGCACAATGCATAAGTTTTCAGAGGTTGCAACAACTAAAAATATATCACATATCATGTAAAGATTCAAATTCCAGAAGAATTCATGTTAATTCACAAAATACAAACCACGGAGTACAAATCAGAGAACAAGTGGCAGATTCGATCCTAGTTTAGCTAGTCACTTTCGCATGCAATTAGACTAAGATCTAGATAAATTAGACCATGATATCTACATGAAAAGTGAAGTAATTTCTGTTAATATTTCAGATATGAAAAGCTTGCATCTCAGAAGTCAATACATTTTAGCATACAAGTCCGTTTTCATGCATGTGCTGGAAAAATCTACATTTTCATTCGATTAGGCATAACATGAGTTTTATTCAAACAAATAACATGATATCCTAGTGTAACCTGAGTGTTTTTTAATTATCTACCCAATGGTAATCAACACATAAGCCAATTCATAACCCATCAATACCAGTTTTCTGATCAAGCATAAAAACACAACGATAATTCAATTGATCATAACTTGAGCTATGCATAACGAAAACATGCGATTCAAAAGAGAAAACTTATTAATTTTTCACAAGTATTTCATTTATAAGCATTTCATAAACTGAAAATATTATGTTCATATCAGTAGCATATTAATTAAAAACGTGATCATTCATAAAAACGAGTTAAAACTTCAATTAAGCATAACATGAGCATACGGTAACAAAAATTCAAAATTCCAAAGCCCAAACTTATTAGTTTTTCAAGAGGATTCTGATTATCTTATAATATTACACCTTCAACAAGTTCAAGTTTCTGACCTCACACAAAACAAATTCGTGATTCATCAAAAAGTCATCAAACGATCAAATTAATGAATACTATCATGCATACATACAAGGACTTGAGCACTAGACACTATATCTTTCCTAATATATAACAAAAAATAATGAAAACTAGAAATTAGAGTTTTTGAATCTTCTCTAATCAAACAATTTTTGATATGGATGTGTAGAGTTCGTCGAGAGGAATCCGAATATGTAATTAATTTAAAGATCACGTGAGAATTGAAGATGCTAAATGATGATAAAGATTGATAATGGTATGAAGAGTTTCAAAGAAAGAAGAAAGAATAAAGGAATATATATATATATATATATATTTATATATATATATATATATATATATATATATATATATATATATATATATATATATATATATATATATATATAAGAATGATAATAATAATAATAATAATAATAATATAATAATAATAATAATGAATATAATAATAATAAAGATTATAATAATAATAATAATAAATAATAATAATAAAAATACTAGTAATAATAATAATATAATAATAATGATTATAATAATAATTATAATAATAATAAAATAAATTATTAAAGTTAAAGTTAAAGTTAAAGTTAAAGTTAAAGTTAAAGTTAAAGTTAAAGTATAAAGTTATGTACGTATAATACGCGTACAAATACCGTATAAATACGTATACAGTTTTTGACAAATACGAGTAGAAATAAAAATATTATCATTTTAAATAATTAAAAAGGATTTTTTTATTTTTAATAATCAATGATTATATAAAATATTTATTAAATTTAATAATTATAGGTTTTGATTCTTTTAAAAGACGTTTTCCCGTTTTAACATTCTTCTGAAATTTCTGAATGCTACTAAACTAAATTATGAAATTAAGTAATATGTAACATATATCAAAATAGTATATTCTAAGATATTTAAAAAAAATCTTACATGCAAAATCATAGAATTTAAATAACTTCCGTTAAATATTTAACGAAAAGTTAACGAAACTAAATGGAAAAAGTCGGGTTATCACATTATATTTTGAAATGAGTTCATCTGTTAAACTGAATGCAATGTTTGTAAAACGTATCATATAGATGTCAGTACCTTGCAATAAAACCAAATGTTATTGTATTCGTCCGGATAGATTAGGACGGGTCACGACAGTTGGTATCAGAGTGTAGGTCTTAGCGAACCAGGTATTGTATTAGTGTGTCTAACTGATAAGTTGTTAAGATGCATTAGTGAGTCTGGACTTTGACCGTGTCTGCATGTCAAAAAAAGTTTTGCTTATCATTTTGTGTCAAAAATTACCTGTTTATCATTCTTAGTCTAGACACGTCTTACTGCATTTACTGCATAGATAGTGTATAGACAAAATTCATATCTTAGCATATCCGTTATTTTAACTTTGCCTGACAGTTTTCGAAAATTCCGCCGTAATCTACGGGATCTTCTGTATAACGGCCCGTCCTAATCTGTCTGGATGAACACATCATAATTTGGTTTCTTTACGAGGTATTGACCTCTATATGATACGTTTTACAAACATTACATTCGTTTTTAAAAGACAAACTTCTTTACAACGATAATTGCCAAGTATGCATACCAATTCACAATATAACCAATCTATAAATGACTTAATCTGTCATTTACTTTATAATAATCTTTTTAAACTCAACGACTCAAATGCAACGTCTTTTTTTTTTTTTTGAAATATGCCATGAACGACTCCATGTAATATCTTTAAAATGAGCAAATGCACCGCGGAAGATTTCTTTCGTACCAGAGAATAAACATGCTTAAAAGTGTCAACCAAAAGATTGGTGAGTTCATTAGTTTATCATAAACATTCATTTCCAAGATTTCAATAGACCACAAAATTTCATTTTTCAATATCATTTCCATAATCATTATACAGGCATTTCGCAATCTGCATAAAGATAAAATCATTCATATGGTGAACACTTGGTAACCGAACTAACAGGATGCATATAGAATATCCTCCGCATATACGCATTTCACAATCTGCATGCTATATACTGGCTGTCGCAATCAGTATATATCAATCGAAGTACTAAAGCATTCGTAACCCGAATGGGATGTGTCAAGGTCTATAGATCTATCTATAGAATTCGTTTCAATTAGGGGCCATTTCCCTAATTCTTAGGCTACCAAGCTAATAAGGGGCGATATTTGGTGTTCATAATCCAACCATAGAATATAGTTTAAGTACTTGTGTCCATTTCGTAAAACAGTTTATAAAACAGCGCATGTATTCTCAGCCCAAAAATATATATAAAAAGGGAGTAATGAAACTCACGATACAATATTTTGTAGTAAAAATATTTCGTACGACGTAACTGAACAATGCAGGGTTAGCCTTGGATTCACAAACCCATATCATTTATATATATATATTAATACACATAATCGTAATCGAATAAGTTTATATATATAACTTATTAATTATATCATTTTTATATTAATAATATATTTATGTTTCATATATTCCTTTTAAATAATTAAATATTTTGTTATGTTATATGTGTTAAATATATTTATTTATATATTTCATTTGTTTATCAAAACAGTAGTTCTAATTATACTAAGTTAATATTAGTAATGATAAAAATAATGATAATAACATTAATGATATACTTATGTTACTAATAATAGTTCTAAAATTTTTAAAATGATAATAATACCAATATTTATGAAAGTACTAATAAATTGTATCATTTTTATAATAATATTAATAATACTAATCATAATCATAATCATAATATTGATAATAATACTAAAATGGTAAGATTTATAATATTCATATTACTTATAATAATACTAATGATAATTTTAATAATAATATTACTTAATAATAATAATACCTATGTTATTAATAATAATAATATTACAAATAATTATATGGTGATACAAGTGATAATTTTAATGAAAATAATAATAATTTGTATCATTTTCATTTTCATAATAATAATAATAATAATAATAATAATAATAATAATAATAATAATAATAATAATAATAATAATAATAATATAAACAATTATAATCATAGTGATAATAATTAGTAATGACAATAAATAATAATACTAATATCTATATCATTTAATAATAATAATACTAATAATAATAATATTACTAATACTAATAATAATAATAATAACTAAAAATCATGCTAATATTAATGTATATAATTTATATTTTAGTAAAAATAACAATAATAATAATAATAATAAAGATTTTTTGTTTTGCAAAACTACCTCAAAAGTGCTTAAAAAAAATAGTTGCCCCCAGCAGGGCTCGAACCTGAGACCTCTCGCTCACCCGCAACACCCTCAACCATCCATCCGTTTCTATATTTATGACTTAATCCAATAGTTAATAATATATAACCCGTATAATACAGCATCATCCTTATCTTAAATCATGATTATCATAGCTCCTCTTCGTATAACATCTTCATCATTCAATCACATATGCATCATCATAATCTCTTCATCATGCTTTATCATCAATCATCATCTTTAATCACATATCATCTCATCATCATTTGATAACCATGTCATCATGTTTCCTTCCATTAATATCATTTAATAGTTTCCATTATCATCGAAGCATCATATATCTTAACAATAATTAACCATGATAATTAATAATACTACCTAGAACAATTGTTTCGGCCCAACAGCAAAATGATTCTCGGCCCACAGCAAATAAAAGACCTCAGCCCAAACTCATTACATCTTGGGCCCTATTAAATCTTGAGCCGTATAACATACACCCGCAACCAAAAAAAATTTGCAAGTTGGAGACTAGCAGTCAAATCAATTTTCTTAAGTCACATATAAAGTTAATCAATTTTTTCACCATATAACTCTATCTTGATGGTTTTCAAAATGGGTTTCAGTGTTGGCTATAGTACACAAAATTTATAAACAGAAAGTGGTTGTTTTCGAATTGAAACAGAAATAAACAGGTAGTATGCAGTAGATTATGGTGATGTTTGTTGGTGGTTTGTAGGCGGTTATCGAAGGTGGGTTCGAATATAAACAAGAAACAAATACAATCGTATGTATTTGATGATGGGGTTTAGTTGTGGGTTGTAGGTTTCAAGAGGAGGACAAAGGTGGTGGCTCGTTGATCATGGTGGTCGAAGGTGGTTATTATGGTGCTGGGTACGTTCGAAAGGCTGCCACTGTAGCAACAACGAAACCACAACAGTATTAAATTTATCGTATTTAAGGTGGTAGTATGATGACGAATTCGAAAGGATAAAGAAAGAATAGTGAGCAGCAGTAGGTACAACGTAATAGGAGCAAGATAAATCGAGCAGTAGGTGGATGTTATGAATAAGAAACAAGAACTAGAAATAGTGATGGGTCTTGTGGTGGTTAAAATAGAATGGAAACAGAATCAGAGAGAGATAGAAGAAAAGTGGTGATTCAAGATGAAAGTGATAACCATGGGTGGTGATGGATGGTCTCGTGGTGGTGGAACTATGGTGGTTCTTGGTGATTAGCCGTAGTTCATGGTGGCCATGGTGGGTTATTGAAGAAGGATTAGAAGATGGGTTATTACATGTACATATCACATGCTTGGTATATATCGTTCGATTGATAACTGGGTGTTACTATCATTTTCTAAATAAATTCAAAACCACCTATATATTTTAAATATACTCTATTTATATTTATAGATATGTTTAATTACTAATTATTATATAATAATTTATTTTACAATAATAATTCTAACCATTAAATCATCTAATATTTCAATTTATTATTATACATATATATACATATGTATATATTTAAATGTATATATTTCTATTTACAAATAATTGTTCGTGAATCGTCGGGAATTGTCGAAGGGTAATTGGATATATGAAAATAGTTCAAAAATTTTGAGACTCAACATTACAGACTTTGCTTATCGTGTCGAAATCAAATAGGAATTAAGTTTAAATTTGTTCGAAAATTTCCGGGTCGTCATAGTACCTACCCGTTAAAGAAATTTCTTCCCGAAATTTGAGTGAGGTTATCATGGTTGATAACTAGATTATTTTCATGACGAATATGAATTGGAATATAGAGTTTTATCACCATTGAATAATAAGGATAAAACAATTTGATTACTCGAATCGTACGGTTGAAGCTATCACAAAAGAGTGAAATGAGGAATAAAGATTTGCCTTAGCTTTTGACGTAGTCACATTTGAATTTCCGGAATTCAAGGGATTTAAAGAAAATCTTCGAAATCTATATAAGATCTGATTCTTCGGGATTTAAGGAAATTAGGATCTCATTAATTAAATGCGGTGATCTGTCATGATTGCTATGTCTGATATTTCCATTATAAATTAAAATCTTCCATTCCATTATTCTCACCATTCTCATATTTTCTTCCTCAGTTCATACATCCAAAAGATTGTGAAAATACTTAATCCAGTTCTAATCCTTGATATTTTCCTACCTATCGTATCTGTCATTCTTCTATTTCAACTACCACCCGAGGAATCTATTTACTTCTACTATGCTCTTGAGGTTATTGTGTTTATCATACTCCCGTGTCTTTATATTGCTATTCGTATTAATGTACACGGTTTGTGATTTCCGTGTTGTTATTGGGCTTTATATTTTTCATTATATTTCGGAGCTCTTTGCTTTAATATTCTCTTCTCGACCTTAAGTAAAGCGAATAATGGTCTAGAATTTGTAGGTATGGAGTTTCGAATGATCATAATATACCAAGCAGAAAGGAAAGGTAATAACACGATTTGATTTGCTAAATTATAGAATCACATAAGATAGAACTATCAAGAATATAATTTCTTGATATGTTCAGAAGTTAAGTAGAATGAAAGAGTTATGTAATATGGCACATGATGACGGTATAGTCTGTAAATCATTATGTTCCATTAGAAATTTAGCATGACTTACTGTAATATAATCACGTTGGCCAGACGCCATTATATTATACTAACTCATGCGTTCATTTCAAACACTTCTCCAGAAATCATTCATAATTTAAACTTGAATTTTTATAGAATAAAGAAACTAAAACAGTTTCCTTTATGATGTAGCATAGATAGTACGAAGATATAGATAATTTCGGACAAGAATATTTATGAAAATATCCTCAGAAATATCGAGGATTTTTATGATG
The DNA here is from genome assembly GCF_046630445.1 of Rutidosis leptorrhynchoides. NCBI lineage: Eukaryota > Viridiplantae > Streptophyta > Magnoliopsida > Asterales > Asteraceae > Rutidosis > Rutidosis leptorrhynchoides. The sequence goes on from NC_092343.1 coordinate 168,886,574, forward strand.
ATATTTTCAGGATTTCTAAGATCGAAGGCTGATGAAGAAAGATTTTCTGAAAGATATAACATGAGTATGGAGCAAGATATTCTCTAAAGATTTCATTGGATACAGAATTATCTGGATTCTTTGAATATAGGGTTTGGTCCTTGTATTTGTCCTTGGTCTCCTTCATTGTTTGCTCAATTCGTTTTTCAGTACTAAATTTTCTATCGAGCGTTCCTAACACTCCATTCTTTATCGTCAAACTTTTGGCCATTAAGACCATCTACAATTTTGCTGTTTCCTCTGCATTTAATGTTACCATATCTGAATCAGTGGTTATCAATTCAAGGTGTTTCGAGAAGATTTTGTTTTTAGATGATTGAATGCTGATTGCAATTTTCAAGATTCATATGATATTTACGATGAAGTCAAGTGACAAACTCGAAGAAATGTTTAGTTTAATATGTTATAATCAATATTTTAATACCTTTTAATTGTCCAATGTTAGTAGTCCACAGTTAGTAGTCCAAATATAGTCCAATAGTCTATATATAGTTTAGTATATAATCTTCGAATTAATTAAGACGTATTGTATTGCCTAGGACTCAATCTCGACCCATTGTACAACTATTGTCTTTGAAGTTATCTCGACTTATTGTGTACATGTGTCTTACGATTTATTCGATGTATTATATATGTAATATCTACGACCCATTGCACAACTATTGTCTTTGAAGTAATCTCGACGTATTGTGTACATGTGTCTTAAGATTTATTCTACTTATTTAATTCGAAGATTATATTATATTATCCCGGGATTAACCAAGACTAGTAAATTATAAGGAATAGTCATAAAGGATATAGGAATAGTTAGCGTGGATATTGTTAGCGTGGATTCTTAACAAAATTCTCATACAGTATTAGTTTGTTTTCTAACAGATTTTATTGAGTCCATTATTTCTTCATTATGCCACTTGTTAAATCTTGACTTGGATTCTGATTGGTCAAAAATCCGAATATGTAATTGAATTGGAATGAAAGTGGTTATGCTTTGAATGAACGGATGCGTATATATGTGGTTGTAGAAAGTATAGCTAATGACGGTTGAATAAGAATTGAAGAATGTACAGTGTAGCATATTAATGTGAAATCTAAATATTTCTTGAGTATTACCTACCCGTTAAAATATTTCCACAATTAACTGTTTGTACGAACGAATTTTTAATTACAACTTTATGAAAATACATATATATATTTTTTCTTCAGATGTAATCCTGGATTTAATGAGTTAATATAATATTAACTCATCTGATTTACGATTAGAACTAGAATACATAATCTCTAGAACATTAAGGATTACATAATCGTCATTTAGAACGAAGATAAACGATGTAGAATAATATGTAGCACGAAGATAATCGATATAGAAAGATACATAGAACGAAGATAATTGTAGTAAAACAAGATGTAGAACGAGATGTAGAATGAATACTCGAGGTATAGATTATGATGTTGAGGCGTGTGATGCGAATGTTGTCGTTGATGGTACAGGTGTTGATGCTGGTGGTACAGTTGGTGCCGGTGATGCTGCTGGTGCTTGTAATTTTTGTACCATATTCTCCAAAGCTACAACTCGATCGCGAAGTTCGTTGATTTCTTCCATTACTCCGGGGTAATTTGCGGTTGGAACGAGCGGATGAATATAGTCTAGAATTCTATATATTATGTAATCGTTGGAAGATATTTTGGCAATGAGGGTAAAAATGGTATTTCGGACTGGTTCGCCGGTAAGTGCTTCAGGTTCTTCGCAAAGAGGGCAATAAGATTGATGGAAAGGATTACCTTCTTCGAGTCTCCATTCATTAAGTCGGCTACGAACCCATCCCCAATTCATCCATAACTGATGATGGCTGATTGGTTGATTCATTCCGGTTACGCTACTTTCGGAGCTCGTGCAGAAATCCATATCGGAATAGCTGTCGGAATCCGAGGAACTTGAACTGGTTACAGAATTCATCTTACACGGTTAGATAAAGGATTTTCAATATTAAATGATTTTTAGATATCGGATGATATTCTAATTACATAGAATACCTTTATGTAGTACAGAAGATCTCGTAGATTACGTCAGAACTTTCGGGAGCTTTCAGGCAAAGTTAAAATAACAGATACACTAAGATATATATTTATCTATACACTATCTATGTAGTAAATGCAATAGGATGTGTCTAGACTTAAGAATGATAAGCAAGTAATTTTCGACACGAAATGATAAGTAAAACTTTTTACATGCAGACACGATCGAAGTCCAGACTTACTAATGCATCATAACAACTATCAGTTAGACACTCTAATGCAAGACCTGGTTCACTAAGACCTCTGCTCTGATACCAACTATAAAGGCCCGTCCTAATCTGTCTGGACGAACACATCATAATTTGGTTTCATTGCGAGGTATTTACCGCTATATGATACGTTTTACAAACATTACATTCGTTTTTAAAAGACAAACTTCCTTACAACGATAATTGCCAAGTATGCATACCAATTCACAATATAACCAATCTATAAATGACTTAATCTGTCATTTACTTTATAATAATCTTTTTAAACTCAACGACTTGAATGCAACGTCTTTTTTTTTAAATACGCCATGAACGACTCCATGTAATATCTTTAAACTGAACAAATGCACAGCGGAAGATTTCTTTCGTACCTGAGAATAAACATGCTTAAAAGTGTCAACCAAAAGGTTGGTGAGTTCATTAGTTTATCATAAACATTCATTTCCAAGATTTCAATAGACCACAAGATTTCATTGTTCAATATTATTTCCATAATCATTATATAGGCATTTCGCAATCTGCATAAAGATAAAATCATTCATATGGTGAACACTTGGTAACCGAACTAACAGGATGCATATAGAATATCCCCCGCATACATCTGCATGCTATATACCGGCCGTCGTAATCAGTATATATCAATCGAAGTACTAAATCATTCATAACCCAAATGAGACGTGTCAAGGTCAATAGATCTATCTTTAGGATTCGCGTAAATTAGGGGCCATTTCCCTAATTCTTAGGCTACCAAGCTAATAAGGGCGATATTCGGGGTTCATAATCTAACCATAGAATATAGTTTAAGTACTTGTTTCCATTTCGTAAAACAGTTTATAAAACAGCGCATGTATTCTCAGCCCAAATATATATAAAAAGGGAGTAATGAAACTCACGATACAATATTTTGTATTAAAAATATTTCGTACGACTGAACTGAACAATGCAGGCTTGGCCTTGGATTCACAAACCTATATATTTTTTATATATATATATATTAATACACATAATCGTAATCGAATAAGTTTATATATATAACTTATTAATTATATTATTTTTATATTAATAATATATTTATGTTTCATATATTACTTTTATATAATTAAATATTTTGTTATGTTATATGTGTTAAATATATTTATTTATATATTTCATTTGTTTATCAAAACAGTAGTTCTAATTATACTAAGTTAATATTAGTAATGATAAAAATAATGATAATAACATTAATGATATACTTATGTTACTAATAATAGTTCTAAAATTTTTAAAATGATAATAATACCAATATTTATGAAAGTACTAATAAATTGTATCATTTTTATAAGAATATTAATAATACTAATCATAATCATAATCAAAATATTGATAATAATACTAAAATGGTAAGATTTATAATATTACTTAATAATAATAATACCTATGTTATTAATAATAATAATATTACAAATAATTATATGGTGATACAAGTGCTAATTTTAATGAAAATAATAATAATTTGTATCATTTTCATAATAATAATATTAACAATTATAATCATAGTGATAATAATTAGTAATGACAATAAATAATAATACTAATATCTATATCATTTAATAATAATAATAATACTAATAATAATAATATTACTAATGCTAATAATAATAATAATAATAATAATAATAATAATAATAATAATAATAATAATAATAATAATAATAATAACTAAAAATCATGCTAATATTAATGTATATAATTTATATTTTAGTAAAAATAACAATAATAATAATAATAAAGATTTTTGGTTTTGCAAAACTACCTCAAAAGTGCTTAAAAAAAATAGTTGCCCCAGTAGGGCTCGAACCTGAGACCTCTCGCTCACCCGCAACACCCTCAACCATCCATCCGTTTCTATATTTCTGACTTAAACCAACAGTTAATAATATATAACCTGTATAATACAGCATCATCCTTATCTTGAATCATGATTATCACAGCTCCTCTTCGTATAACATCTTCATCATTCAATCACATATGCATCATCATAATCTCTTCATCATGCTTTATCATCAATCATCATCTCTAATCACATATCATCTCATCATCGTTTGATAACCATGTCATCATGTTTCCTTCCATTAATATCATTTAATAGTTTCCATTATCATCGAAGCATCATATATCTTAATAATAATTAACCATGATAATTAATAATACTACCTAGAACAATTGTTTCGGCCCAACATCAAAATGATTCTCGGCCCACAGCAAATAAAAGACCTCGGCCCAAACTCATTACATCTTGGGCCCTATTAAAACTTGAGGCGTATAACATACACCCGCAACCAAAAAAAATTTGCAAGATGGAGACTAGCAGTCAAATCACTTTTCTTAAGTCACATATAAAGTTAATCAATTTTGTCACCATATAACTCTATCTTCATGGTTTTCAAAATGGTTTTGGTGTTGGCTATAGTACACAAAATTTATAAACAAAAAGTGGTTGTTTTTGAATTGAAACAGAAATAAACAGGTAGTATGTAGCAGATTATGGCGATGTTTGTTGGTGGTTTGTAGGTGATTATCGAAGGTGGGTTCGAATATAAACAGAAAATAAATACAATCGTATGTATTTGATGATGGGGTTTAGTTGTGGGTTGTAGGTTTCAAGAGGAGGACAAAGGTGGTGGCTCGTTGATCATGGTGGCCGAAGGTGGTTATTGTGGTGCTGGGTACGTTCGAAAGGCTGCCACTGTAGCAACAACGAAACCACAACAGTAGTAAATTTATCGTATTTAAGGTGGTAGTATGATGATGAATTCAAAAGGATACAGAAAGAATAGTGAGTAGCAGTAGGTACAGCGTAATAGGAGCAAGATAAATTGAGCAGTAGGTGGATGTTACGAATAAGAAACAAGAACTAGAAATAGTGATGGGTCTTGTGGTGGTTAAAATAGAATGGAAACAGAATCAGAGAGAGATAGAAGAAAAGTGGTGATTCAAGTGGTGATTTAAGATGAAAATGATAACCATGGGTGGTGATGGATGGTCTCATGGTGGTGGAACTATGGTGGTTCTTGGTGATTAGCCGTAGTTCATGGTGGCCATGGTGGGTTGTTGAAGAAGGATTAGAAGATGGGTTATTACATGTACATATCACATGCTTGGTGTATATATATATATATATATATATATATATATATATATATATATATATATATATATATATATATATATATATATATATATATGAATATGAGTTAGGTTGTGGTTGCAATATGAATTTAACAGAAAATAAGAAAGGAAAAGGAAGGTAATTGGTTTTTTTTGTTTGTGATATGGATATGTATATTATATATAAATATATGTATAGTTTGGTGATGACTAAAGACACATATCAAGTAGTACACTCAATTTAATTCACGGACAAATTTGAAATGGGACATAGTGGAAAGTCAAAAGGTACACAATCATGTAAGTAGAAATCAAACACCCGTGAAATTTATTTTCAAAAGTTACCGACAGTTTTATTAGGATATTAATTCGTACTCCGTTGATAATTAGTAGCGGATAAAAGTTCTCTGAAAAAAATCCCAAATTTATACATTAAGTTTCTTTAATTATTTCAGTCATTATGGTATAAAATTTTGTCATTAACTATTAAATAAAAATTAAATTAATTATTCACTTCCAACCCCAAGTAAAATATAAAAAGTCTTAAAATTCAACAAATTGTTCCTAAATATATTTTTAATAAGTCTATAATTTATATAACTCATTTTCGGATCACCATTTCTTTTAAAATCACATAAGTTCCTTTTTAACTCGTGTAATATCGTTCGATTGATAACTGGGTGTTACTATCGTTTTCTAAATAAATTCGAAACCACCTATATATATTAAATATACTCTATTTATATTTATAGATATGTTTAATTACTAATTATTATATAATAATTTATTTTTCAATAATAATTCTAACCATTAAATCATCTAATATTTCAATTTATTATTATATATATATATATATATATATATATTTAAATGTATATATTTCTATTTACAAATAATTGTTCGTGAATCATCGGGAATTGTCAAAGGATAATTGGATATATGAAAATAGTTCAAAAATTTTGAGACTCAACATTACAGACTTTGCTTATCGTGTCGAAATCAAATAGGAATTAAGTTTAAATTTGTTCGGAAATTTTCGGGTCGTCACATTCTGTACTACATAAAGGTATTCCATGTAATTAGAATATCATCTGATATCCGCAAATCATTTCATATCCAAAATCCTTAATCTAACCATGTAAGATGAATTTTGCAACCAGTTCAAGTTCCTCGAATTCTGACAGCTATTCCGATATGGATATTCATTCGAAATCTGAAAGCAGTGTAACCGGAATGGAAGAACCGATTAGCCATCATCAATTCTGGATGAATAGGGGATGGGTTCGTAGTCGACTTAATCAATGGAGAGAAGAAGAGGGTGATCCTTTCCATCAACCGAATTCACCTCTTCGTGAAGAACCTGAAGCACTTACCAGCGAACCAGTCCGAAATATCATTTTCACCCTCATTGCCAGAATAGCTCGCAACAATTATATAATATCTAGAATTCTAGACTATATTCATCTGCTCATTCCACCGCCAATCATCCTGGTGTAATGGAAGAAGTCAACGAGCTTCACGCTCGAGTAATCAACCTGGAGAATATGGTGCATAACTTACAAGCACCAGCAGCATCACCGGCACCAACTGTACCACCAGCATCAACACCTGTACCACCAACGACAACATCCGCATCACACGCCTCAACGTCACAATCTATACCTCGAGCATAATCTTCGTTCTACATCCTGTTCTACATTGATTATCTTCGTTCCACTCTTCATCACATATCTTCGTTCTAAATGATAAATATGTAATCTCTAATGTTTTAGAGATTATGTATCCCAGTTCCAACGGTAAATCAAATGAGATTAATATCATATTGACTCATTAAATCCGTGATTACATCTGAAGAAAATATATATGTAAAAATATTTTCATAAAGATTGTATTTAAAAATTCTTTCGGTACAAACTGTTAATATTGAGAATATTTTAACGGGTAGGTAATACCCGAGAGATATTTAGATTTCACATTAATATGTTACACTGTATATTCTTCAATTCTGATTCAATCATCATTGACTGTCCTATCTACATCCACAGATATACGTATCCTTTCATTCAAAGCATACCCATTTTCATTCAAATTCGATTACATATTCTAATTTTTGACAGATCAGAATTCAACAAGTGGCATAATGAAGAAATAATGGACACAATAAAATTGTTAGAAACAAACTAATTATGTATGTAAATTTTGTTAAGAATCCATGCTAACAATATCCTAGCTAACTGTTCCTATATCCGTTATGAATACTTCCTTATTACATCTTATTTATTGACATTTTAATTATCGCAATTTATTTATCGCAATTTTTAATAATCACAATTTTATTTATCGTCATTTATTTTTATGCAATTTTATTTATCGTCATTTAAATTCTGTTATTTATTTTACGCTCTTCATTTATCGTCATTTAATTACATTTATTTATTTTACGCACTTTAAATATATATATATATATATATATATATATATATATATATATATATATATATATATATATATATATATATATATATATATATATATATATATGTATACAATGGGTCGTGGGATGATTCAGACAATATATATATTATGTGTCTTAATTATATTAAACAATATATAATAGTGTTAGTTAATTCTAACACGATATACATATTTATGTATTAAAATATGGACTATTGGACTACTAACATTGGACTACTAACATTGGACAATTAAAAACGTACTAAAATATTGATTAAAATATATGAAACTAAATATTTCTTCAAGTTTGCCACTTGATTTCATCTTAAACATCAATTGTATCTTGACGATTACAATCAACATTCAATCATCTAAAAAAAAAAAATTTCTTGAAACACCTCGGATTGATAACCACTGATTCAGATATGGTAGCATTAAATGCAGAGGAAACAGCAAAATTGTAGATGATATACAATTCAACTACTACAATTCTATATGAAAAACTGATTATAATAATATTTCGCGTTCAAACTTTTACACAATATTTTACAAACTTACAATACCGCTTATTTTACATATAGCATGAAATATAGCACACAATAAATTTGATACAAGATGGTTGTGAAGATAATTCTAGCTAGTACACAAGTCGTTCAGCAAAGGCAATCAAGACACGTAATTCATACGTCCAGAAACAAGTCATGCATTCTAGTTTTACTAGGATTACTTCCCATCCTTGGTCTTGTGGAACATAACCGTTATGGCTGTTGATAAGACAGCGTGTTGTAACGTCGTCAAAGGGACGAGGGTTACGTAATGTCCAACAGTCCCGTAACAATCTAAAAACCTCATTTCTTTCCCCAATTACCGACTCCGTCACTTGTGGGAATGTTTTGTTTAATAGTTGTAGCCCGATGTTCTTGTTCTCACTTTGGTGAGAAGTGAACATTACTAATCCGTAAGCATAACATGCTTCTTTATGTTGCATGTTAGCCGCTTTTTCTAAATCACGAAGTCCAATATTCGGATATATTGAGTCAAAATAATTTCTTAACCCATTGCGTAAAATAGCATTTGGGTTCCCCGCAATATATGCGTCAAGGTAAACACATCGAAACTTATGGATTTCCCAATGTGATATCCCCCATCTTTCGAACGAAAGTCTTTTATAAACCAAGGCATTCTTGGAACGTTCTTCGAATGTCTTACAAACTGATCTCGCCTTAAGTAGTTGTGCCGAAGAATTCTGACCGACTCTAGACAAGATTTCATCAATCATGTCTCCGGGTAGGTCTCTTAAAATATTGGGTTGTCTATCCATTTTGTGTTTTTATACTGTAAAATAGATAAGAGTTAGATTCATAAAAAAAATACTTATTAATATAAGCAATTTTTACATATATCATAAAGCATAAGCACACTATATTACATATATTACACCACACGAATACAACTATCTTATTCCGACTCGCTTGTTTCTTCTTCTTCGGTTTTGGTTCGTTTTGCCAAGTTTATAGGGATATATGATGTTCCCCTAATACGAGCCGTCGTTTTCCACATTGGTTTAGAAAAACCTGGTGGTTTAGAGGTTCCCGGGTCACTGTTACAACTTAAGGGCTTCGAGGGTTGACGATACATATAAAGTTCATCGGGGTTGGAATTAGATTTCTCTATTTTTATGCCCTTTCCCTTATTATTTTCTTTTGACTTTTTAAATTCAGTTGGGGTAATTTCTATAACATCATCGGAATTCTCGTCGGAATCCGATTCATCGGAGAATTGGTAATCCTCCCAATATTTTGCTTCCTTGGCGGAAACACCATTGACCATAATTAACCTTGGTCGGTTGGTTGAGGATTTTCTTTTACTTAACCGTTTTATTATTTCCCCCACCGGTTCTATTTCTTCATCCGGTTCCGATTCTTCTTCCGGTTCCGATTCTTCTTCCGGTTCCGACTCTTCTTCCGGTTCCTCTTCGGGAACTTGTGAATCAGTCCACGAATCATTCCAATTTACATTTGAATCTTCATTATTATTAGGTGAGTCAATGGGACTTGTTCTAGAGGTAGACATCTATCACATAATATCAAACGCGTTAAGAGATTAATATATCACATAATATTCACATGTTAAAAATATATAGTTTCCAACAAAATTTGTTAAGCAATCATTTTTCAAGTAAACACGGTCGAAGTCCAGACTCACTAATGCATCCTAACAAACTCGATAAGACACACTAATGCAAAATTCTGGTTCTCTAAGACCAACGCTCGGATACCAACTGAAATGTCCCGTTCTTATTGATTAAAAACGTTCCATATTAATTGATTTCGTTGCGAGGTTTTGACCTCTATATGAGACGTTTTTCAAAGACTGCATTCATTTTTAAAACAAACCATAACCTTTATTTCATAAATAAAGGTTTAAAAAGCTTTACGTAGATTATCAAATAATGATAATCTAAAATATCCTGTTTACACACGACCATTACATAATGGTTTACAATACAAATATGTTACATCGAAATCAGTTTCTTGAATGCAGTTTTTACACAGTATCATACAAACATGGACTCCAAATCTTGTCCTTATTTTAGTATGCAATAGCGGAAGCTCTTAGTATTCACTTGAGAATAAACATGCTTTAAACGTCAACAAAAATGTTGGTGAGTTATAGGTTTAACCTATATATATCAAATCGTAACAATAGACCACAAGATTTCATATTTCAATATACATCCCATACATAGAGATAAAAATCATTCATATGGTGAACACCTGGTAACCGACATTAACAAGATGCATATATAAGAATATCCCCATCATTCCGGGACACCCTTCGGATATGATATAAATTTCGAAGTACTAAAGCATCCGGTACTTTGGATGGGGTTTGTTAGGCCCAATAGATCTATCTTTAGGATTCGCGTCAATTAGGGTGTTTGTTCCCTAATTCTTAGATTACCAGACTTAATAAAAAGGGGCATATTCGATTTCGATAATTCAACCATAGAATGTAGTTTCACGTACTTGTGTCTATTTTGTAAATCATTTATAAAACCTGCATGTATTCTCATCCCAAAAATATTAGATTTTAAAAGTGAGACTATAACTCACTTTCACAGATTTTTACTTCGTCGGGAAGTAAGACTTGGCCACTGGTTGATTCACGAACCTATAACAATATATACATATATATCAAAGTATGTTCAAAATATATTTACAACACTTTTAATATATTTTGATGTTTTAAGTTTATTAAGTCAACTGTCCTCGTTAGTAACCTACAACTAGTTGTCCACAGTTAGATGTACAGAAATAAATCGATAAATATTATCTTGAATCAATCCACGACCCAGTGTATACGTATCTCAGTATTGATCACAACTCAAACTATATATATTTTGGAATCAACCTCAACCCTGTATAGCTAACTCCAACATTCACATATAGAGTGTCTATGGTTGTTCTGAAATATATATAGATGTGTCGACATGATAGGTCGAAATATTGTATACGTGTCTATGGTATCTCAAGATTACATAATATACAATACAAGTTGATTAAGTTATGGTTGGAATAGATTTGTTACCAATTTTCACGTAGCTAGAATGAGAAAAATTATCCAATCTTGTTTTACCCATAACTTCTTCATTTTAAATCCGTTTTGAGTGAATCAAATTGCTATGGTTTCATATTGAATTCTATTTTATGAATCTAAACAGAAAAAGTATAGGTTTATAGTCGGAAAAATAAGTTACAAGTCGTTTTTGTAAAGGTAGTCATTTCAGTCGAAAGAACGACGTCTAGATGACCATTTTAGAAAACATACTTCCACTTTGAGTTTAACCATAATTTTTGGATATAGTTTCATGTTCATAATAAAAATCATTTTCTCAGAATAACAACTTTTAAATCAAAGTTTATCATAGTTTTTAATTAACTAACCCAAAACAGCCCGCGGTGTTACTACGACGGCGTAAATCCGGTTTTACGGTGTTTTTCGTGTTTCCAGGTTTTAAATCATTAAGTTAGCATATCATATAGATATAGAACATGTGTTTAGTTGATTTTAAAAGTCAAGTTAGAAGGATTAACTTTTGTTTGCGAACAAGTTTAGAATTAACTAAACTCTGTTCTAGTGATTACAAGTTTAAACCTTCGAATACGATAGCTTTATATGTATGAATCGAATGATGTTATGAACATCATTACTACCTTAAGTTCCTTGGATAAACCTACTGGAAAATAGAAAAATGGATCTAGCTTCAACGGATCCTTGGATGGCTCGAAGTTCTTGAAGCAGAATCATGACACGAAAACAACTTCAAGTAAGATCATCACTTGAAATAAGATTGTTATAGTTATAGAAATTGAACCAAAGTTTGAATATGATTATTACCTTGTATTAGAATGATAACCTACTGTAAGAAACAAAGAATTCTTGAGGTTGGATGATCACCTTACAAGATTGGAAGTGAGCTAGCAAACTTGAAAGTATTCTTGATTTTATGTAACTAGAACTTGTAGAATTTATGAAGAACACTTAGAACTTGAAGATAGAACTTGAGAGAGATCAATTAGATGAAGAAAATTGAAGAATGAAAGTGTTTGTAGATGTTTTTGGTCGTTGGTGTATGGATTAGATATAAAGGATATGTAATTTTGTTTTCATGTAAATAAGTCATGAATGATTACTCATATTTTTGTAATTTTATGAGATATTTCATGCTAGTTGCCAAATGATGGTTCCCACATGTGTTAGGTGACTCACATGGGCTGCTAAGAGCTGATCATTGGAGTGTATATACCAATAGTACATACATCTAAAAGCTGTGTATTGTACGAGTACGAATACGGGTGCATACGAGTAGAATTGTTGATGAAACTGAACGAGGATGTAATTGTAAGAATTTTTGTTAAGTAGAAGTATTTTGATAAGTGTATTGAAGTCTTTCAAAATTTTATAAATACATATTAAAACACTACATGTATATACATTTTAACTGAGTCGTTAAGTCATCGTTAGTCGTTACATGTAAGTGTTATTTTGAAACCTTTAGGTTAACGATCTTGTTAAATGTTGTTAACCCAATGTTTATAATATCAAATGAGATTTTAAATTATTATATTATCATGATATTATCATGTATGAATATCTCTTAATATGATATATATATACATTAAATGTCTTTACAACGATAATCGTTACATATATGTCTCGTTTAAAAATCATTAAGTTAGTAGTCTTGTTTTTACATATGTAGTTCATTGTTAATATACTTAATGATATGTTTACTTATCATAGTATCATGTTAACTATATATATATATCCATATATATGTCATCATATAGTTTTTACAAGTTTTAACGTTCGTGAATCACCGATCAACTTGGGTGGTCAATTGTCTATATGAAACATATTTCAATTAATCAAGTCTTAACAAGTTTGATTGCTTAACATGTTGGAAACATTTAATCATGTAAATATCAATCTCAATTAATATATATAAACATGGAAAAGTTCGGGTCACTACAGTACCTACCCGTTAAATAAATTTCGTCCTGAAATTTTAAGCTGTTGAAGGTGTTGACGAATCTTCTGGAAATAGATGCGGGTATTTCTTCTTCATCTAATCTTCATGCTCCCAGGTGAACTCGGGTCCTCTACGAGCATTCCATCGAACCTTAACAATTGGTATCTTTTTTTGCTTAAGTCTTTTAACCTCACGATCCATTATTTCGACGGGTTCTTCGATGAATTGAAGTTTTTCGTTGATTTGGATTTCATCTAACGGAATAGTGAGATCTTCTTTAGCAAAACATTTCTTCAAATTCGAGACGTGGAAAGTGTTATATACAACCGCGAGTTGTTGAGGTAACTCAAGTCGGTAAGCTACTGGTCCGACACGATCAATAATCTTGAATGGTCCAATATACCTTGGATTTAATTTCCCTCATTTACCAAATCGAACAACGCCTTTCCATGGTGCAACTTTAAGCATGACCATCTCTCCAATTTCAAATTCTATATCTTTTCTTTTAATGTCAGCGTAGCTCTTTTGTCGACTTTGGGCAGTTTTCAACCGTTGTTGAATTTGGATGATCTTCTCGGTAGTTTCTTGTATAATCTCCGGACCCGTAATCTGTCTATCCCCCACTTCACTCCAACAAATCGGAGACCTGCACTTTCTACCATAAAGTGCTTCAAACGGCGCCATCTCAATGCTTGAATGGTAGCTGTTGTTGTAGGAAAATTCTGCTAATGGTAGATGTCGATCCCAACTGTTTCCGAAATCAATAACACATGCTCGTAGCATGTCTTCAAGCATTTGTATCGTCCTTTCACTCTGCCCATCAGTTTGTGGATGATAGGCAGTACTCATGTCTAGACGAGTTCCTAATGCTTGCTGTAATGTCTGCCAGAATCTTGAAATAAATCTGCCATCCCTTTCAGAGATAATAGAGATTGGTATTCCATGTCTGGAGACGACTTCCTTCAAATACAGTCGTGCTAACTTCTCCATCTTGTCATCTTCTCTTATTGGCAGGAAGTGTGCTGATTTAGTGAGACGATCAACTATTACCCAAATAGTATCAAAACCACTTGCAGTCCTTGGCAATTTAGTAATGAAATCCATGGTAATGTTTTCCCATTTCCATTCTGGGATTTCGGGTTGTTGAAGTAGACCTGATGGTTTCTGATGCTCAGCTTTGACCATAGAACACGTCAAACATTCTCCTACGTATTTAGCAACATCGGCTTTCATACCCGGCCACCAAAAATGTTTCTTGAGATCCTTGTACATCTTCCCCGTTCCAGGATGTATTGAGTATCTGGTTTTATGAGCTTCTCTAAGTACCATTTCTCTCATATCTCCAAATTTTGGTACCCAAATCCTTTCAGCCCTATACCGGGTTCCGTCTTCCCGAATATTAAGATGCTTCTCCGATCCTTTGGGTATTTCATCCTTTAAATTTCCTTCTTTTAAAACTCCTTGTTGCGCCTCCTTTATTTGAGTAGTAAGGTTATTATGAATCATTATATTCATAGATTTTACTCGAATGGGTTCTCTGTCCTTCCTGCTCAAGGCATCGGCTACCACATTTGCCTTCCCCGAGTGGTAACGAATCTCAAAGTCGTAATCATTCAATAATTCAATCCACCTACGCTGCCTCATATTCAGTTGTTTCTGATTAAATATGTGTTGAAGACTTTTGTGGTCGGTATATATAATACTTTTGACCCCATATAAGTAGTGCCTCCAAGTCTTTAATGCAAAAACAACCGCGCCTAATTCCAAATCTTGCGTCGTATAATTTTGCTCGTGAATCTTCAATTGTCTAGACGCATAAGCAATCACCTTCGTTTGTTGCATTAATACACAACCGAGACCTTGCTTTGATGCATCACAATAAATCACAAAATCATCATTCCCTTCAGGCAATGACAATATAGGTGCCGTAGTTAGCTTTTTCTTCAATAACTGAAACGCTTTCTCTTGTTCATCCTTCCATTCAAATTTCTTCCCTTTATGCGTTAATGCAGTCAAGGGTTTTGCTATTCTGGAAAAGTCTTGGATGAACCTTCTGTAGTAACCAGCTAGTCCTAAAAACTGGCGTATGTGTTTCGGAGTTTTCGGGGTTTCCCACTTTTCAACAGTTTCTATCTTTGCCGGATCAACTTTAATACCTTTTTTGTTCACTATGTGACCGAGGAATTGAACTTCTTCCAACCAAAATGCACACTTTGAAAATTTAGCGTACAATTCTTCCTTCCTCAATACTTCTAACACCTTTCTCAAATGTTCACCGTGTTCTTGGTCATTCTTTGAGTAAATAAGTATGTCATCAATGAAAACAATGACAAACTTGTCAAGGTATGGTCCACACACTCGGTTCATAAGGTCCATGAACACAGCTGGTGCATTAGTTAAACCAAACGGCATGACCATAAACTCGTAATGACCGTAACGTGTTCTGAAAGCAGTCTTTGGAATATCATCTTCTTTCACCCGCATTTGATGATACCCGGAACGTAAGTCAATCTTTGAATAAACAGACGAGCCTTGTAGTTAATCAAATAAGTCGTCGATTCTCGGTAGTGGGTAGCGGTTCTTGATGGTAAGTTTGTTCAACTCTCGGTAGTCGATACACAACCTGAATGTACCATCTTTCTTCTTGACAAACAAAACAGGAGCTCCCCATGGTGATGTGCTTGGTCGAATGAAACCACGCTCTAAAAGTTCTTGTAATTGGCTTTGCAGTTCTTTCATCTCGCTGGGTGCGAGTCTGTAAGGAGCACGAGCTATTGGTGCAGCTCCTGGTACAAGATCTATTTGAAATTCAACGGATCGATGTGGGGGTAATCCCGGTAATTCTTTCGGAAATACATCGGGAAATTCTTTTGCGACGGGAACATCATTGATGCTCTTTTCTTCAGTTTGTACTTTCTCGACGTGTGCTAGAACAGCATAGCAACCTTTTCTTATTAGTTTTTGTGCCTTCAAATTACTAATAAGATGTAGCTTCGTGTTGCCCTTTTCTCCGTACACCATTAAGGGTTTTCCTTTTTCTCGTATAATGCGAATTGCATTTTTGTAACAAACGATCTCTGCTTTCACTTCTTTCAACCAGTCCATACCGATTATCACATCAAAACTCCCTAACTCTACTGGTATCAAGTCAATCTTAAATGTTTCGCTAACCAGTTTAATTTATCGATTCCGACATATATTATCTGCTGAAATTAATTTACCATTTGCTAATTCGAGTAAAAATTTACTATCCAAAGGCGTCAATGGACAACTTAATTTAGCACAAAAATCTCTACTCATATAGCTTCTATCCGCACCCGAATCAAATAAAACGTAAGCAGATTTATTGTCAATAAGAAACGTACCCGTAACAAGCTCCGGGTCTTCTTGTGCCTCTGCCGCATTAATATTGAAAACTCTTCCGCGGCCTTGTCCATTCGTGTTCTCCTGGTTCGGGCAATTTCTAATAATGTGGCCCGGTTTTCCACATTTATAACAAACTACATTGGCATAACTTGCTCCGACACTACTTGCTCCGCCATTACTCGTTCTGACACCATTTGTTCCTTTCGTTCTATTAACCCCTGGTCCGTAGACCTCACACTTCGCCGCGCTATGACCATTTCTTTTACACTTGTTGTAAAATTTGGAGCAGAACCCCGAGTGATACTTTTCACACCTTTGGCATAGCTGCTTCTGATTGTTGTTGTTGTTGCGGTTATTATTGTTGTTGGGATGATTGTTGTAGTTGCTGTTGTTGCTGCTGTTGTTGTTGTTGTTGTTGTTGGGCCGTTTGTTGTAGTTGCGATTGATGTTGCGATTGTTGGGATAATTGTTGCGTTTATTGTTGTAATTGTTGTTGTTGTTGTATTGGTGATTCTTATCACCGTTTTCCTCCCACTTTCTTTTGACTTGCTTCACATTAGCCTCTTCAGCAGTATGTTCTTTAATTCTTTCTTCAATCTGGTTCACTAGTTTATGAGCCATTCTACATGCCTGTTGTATGGAGGCGGGCTCGTGTGAACTTATATCTTCTTGGATTCTTTCCGGTAATCCTTTCACAAACGCGTCGATCTTCTCTTCCTCATCTTCGAATGCTCCCGGACACAATAGGCACAATTCTGTTAATCGTCTTTCGTACGTGGTAATATCAAATCCTTGGGTTCGTAACCCTCTAAGTTCTGTCTTGAGCTTATTGACCTCGGTTCTGGGACGGTACTTCTCGTTCATCAAGTGCTTGAATGCTGACCACGGTAGTGCGTACGCATCATCTTGTCCCACTTGCTCTAGATAGGTATTCCACCATGTTAACGCAGAACCTGTGAAGGTATGCGTAGCGTACTTCACTTTGTCCTCTTCAGTACACTTACTTATGGCAAACACCGATTCGACCTTCTCGGTCCACCGTTTCAATCCGATCGGTCCTTCGGTTCCATCAAATTCCAAAGGTTTGCAGGCAGTGAATTCTTTGTAGGTGCATCCTACACGATTTCCTTTACTGCTAGATCCAAGGTTATTGTTGGTATGTAGCGCAGCCTGTACTGCGGCTATGTTTGAAGCTAGAAAAGTACGGAATTCCTCTTCATTCATATTCACGGTGTGTCGAGTAGTCGGTGCCATTTCCTTCAAAATAGTTAAATGGAACCAGTTAATCATACAGAATATTAAGAGTAGTTAATAGTATTTCATAGCATAATATGAACTCATTTATAAAAGCTTTTTCTTCATATTAGCGTTTTATAAGTTTAAATTTGGGTAGTACCTACCCGCTAAGTTCATACTTAGTAGCTAATATACAATTCAACTACTACAATTCTATATGAAAAACTGATTATAATAATATTTCGCGTTCAAACTTTTACACAATATTTTACAAACTTACAATACCGCTTATTTTACATATAGCATGAAATATAGCACACAATAAATTTGATACAAGATGGTTGTGAAGATAATTCTAGCTAGTACACAAGTCGTTCAGCAAAGGCAATCAAGACACGTAATTCATACGTCCAGAAACAAGTCATGCATTCTAGTTTTACTAGGATTACTTCCCATCCTTGGTCTTGTGGAACATAACCGTTATGGCCGTTGATAAGACAGTGTGTTGTAACGTCGTCAAAGGGACGAGGGTTACGTAATGTCCAACAGTCCCGTAACAATCTAAAAACCTCATTTCTTTCCCCAATTACCGACTCCGTCACTTGTGGGAATGTTTTGTTTAATAGTTGTAGCCCGATGTTCTTGTTCTCACTTTGGTGAGAAGTGAACATTACTAATCCGTAAGCATAACATGCTTCTTTATGTTGCATGTTAGCCGCTTTTTCTAAATCACGAAGTCCAATATTCGGATATATTGAGTCAAAATAATTTCTTAACCCATTGCGTAAAATAGCATTTGGGTTCCCCGCAATATATGCGTCAAGGTAAACACATCGTAACTTATGGATTTCCCAATGTGATATCCCCCATCTTTCGAACGAAAGTCTTTTATAAACCAAGGCATTCTTGGAACGTTCTTCGAATGTCTTACAAACTGATCTCGCCTTAAGTAGTTGTGCCGAAGAATTCTGACCGACTCTAGACAAGATTTCATCAATCATGTCTCCGGGTAGGTCTCTTAAAATATTGGGTTGTCTATCCATTTTGTGTTTTTATACTGTAAAATAGACAAGAGTTAGATTCATAAAAAAAATACTTATTAATATAAGCAATTTTTACATATATCATAAAGCATAAGCACACTATATTACATATATTACACCACACGAATACAACTATCTTATTCCGACTCGCTTGTTTCTTCTTCTTCGGTTTTGGTTCGTTTTGCCAAGTTTATAGGGATATATGATGTTCCCCTAATACGAGCCGTCGTTTTCCACATTGGTTTAGAAAAACCTGGTGGTTTAGAGGTTCCCGGGTCACTGTTACAACTTAAGGGCTTCGAGGGTTGACGATACATATAAAGTTCATCGGGGTTGGAATTAGATTTCTCTATTTTTATGCCCTTTCCCTTATTATTTTCTTTTGAATTTTTAAATTCAGTTGGGGTAATTTCTATAACATCATCGGAATTCTCGTCGGAATCCGATTCATCGGAGAATTGGTAATCCTCCCAATATTTTGCTTCCTTGGCGGAAACACCATTGACCATAATTAACCTTGGTCGGTTGGTTGAGGATTTTCTTTTACTTAACCGTTTTATTATTTCCCCCACCGGTTCTATTTCTTCATCCGGTTCCGATTCTTCTTCCGGTTCCGATTCTTCTTCCGGTTCCGACTCTTCTTCCGGTTCCTCTTCGGGAACTTGTGAATCAGTCCACGAATCATTCCAATTTACATTTGAATCTTCATTATTATTAGGTGAGTCAATGGGACTTGTTCTAGAGGTAGACATCTATCACATAATATCAAACGCGTTAAGAGATTAATATATCACATAATATTCACATGTTAAAAATATATAGTTTCCAACAAAATTTGTTAAGCAATCATTTTTCAAGTAAACACGGTCGAAGTCCAGACTCACTAATGCATCCTAACAAACTCGATAAGACACACTAATGCAAAATTCTGGTTCTCTAAGACCAACGCTCGGATACCAACTGAAATGTCCCGTTCTTATTGATTAAAAACGTTCCATATTAATTGATTTCGTTGCGAGGTTTTGACCTCTATATGAGACGTTTTTCAAAGACTGCATTCATTTTTAAAACAAACCATAACCTTTATTTCATAAATAAAGGTTTAAAAAGCTTTACGTAGATTATCAAATAATGATAATCTAAAATATCCTGTTTACACACGACCATTACATAATGGTTTACAATACAAATATGTTACATCGAAATCAGTTTCTTGAATGCAGTTTTTACACAGTATCATACAAACATGGACTCCAAATCTTGTCCTTATTTTAGTATGCAATAGCGGAAGCTCTTAGTATTCACCTGAGAATAAACATGCTTTAAACGTCAACAAAAATGTTGGTGAGTTATAGGTTTAACCTATATATATCAAATCGTAACAATAGACCACAAGATTTCATATTTCAATATACATCCCATACATAGAGATAAAAATCATTCATATGGTGAACACCTGGTAACCGACATTAACAAGATGCATATATAAGAATATCCCCATCATTCCGGGACACCCTTCGGATATGATATAAATTTCGAAGTACTAAAGCATCCGGTACTTTGGATGGGGTTTGTTAGGCCCAATAGATCTATCTTTAGGATTCGCGTCAATTAGGGTGTCTGTTCCCTAATTCTTAGATTACCAGACTTAATAAAAAGGGGCATATTCGATTTCGATAATTCAACCATAGAATGTAGTTTCACGTACTTGTGTCTATTTTGTAAATCATTTATAAAACCTGCATGTATTCTCATCCCAAAAATATTAGATTTTAAAAGTGAGACTATAACTCACTTTCACAGATTTTTACTTCGTCGGTAAGTAAGACTTGGCCACTGGTTGATTCACGAACCTATAACAATATATACATATATATCAAAGTATGTTCAAAATATATTTACAACACTTTTAATATATTTTGATGTTTTAAGTTTATTAAGTCAACTGTCCTCGTTAGTAACCTACAACTAGTTGTCCACAGTTAGATGTACAGAAATAAATCGATAAATATTATCTTGAATCAATCCACGACCCAGTGTATACGTATCTCAGTATTGATCACAACTCAAACTATATATATTTTGGAATCAACCTCAACCCTGTATAGCTAACTCCAACATTCACATATAGAGTGTCTATGGTTGTTCCGAAATATATATAGATGTGTCGACATGATAGGTCGAAACATTGTATACGTGTCTATGGTATCTCAAGATTACATAATATACAATACAAGTTGATTAAGTTATGGTTGGAATAGATTTGTTACCAATTTTCACGTAGCTAAAATGAGAAAAATTATCCAATCTTGTTTTACCCATAACTTCTTCATTTTAAATCCGTTTTGAGTGAATCAAATTGCTATGGTTTCATATTGAACTCTATTTTATGAATCTAAACAGAAAAAGTATAGGTTTATAGTCAGAAAAATAAGTTACAAGTCGTTTTTGTAAAGGTAGTCATTTCAGTCGAAAGAACGACGTCTAGATGACCATTTTAGAAAACATACTTCCACTTTGAGTTTAACCATAATTTTTGGATATAGTTTCATGTTCATAATAAAAATCATTTTCTCAGAGTAAAAACTTTTAAATCAAAGTTTATCATAGTTTTTAATTAACTAACCCAAAACAGCCCGCGGTGTTACTACGACGGCGTAAATCCGGTTTTACGGTGTTTTTCGTGTTTCCAGGTTTTAAATCATTAAGTTAGCATATCATATAGATATAGAACATGTGTTTAGTTGATTTTAAAAGTCAAGTTAGAAGGATTAACTTTTGTTTGCGAACAAGTTTAGAATTAACTAAACTATGTTATAGTGATTACAAGTTTAAACCTTCGAATACGATAGCTTTATATGTATGAATCGAATGATGTTATGAACATCATTACTACCTTAAGTTCCTTGGATAAACCTACTGGAAAATAGAAAAATGGATCTAGCTTCAACGGATCCTTGGATGGCTCGAAGTTCTTGAAGCAGAATCATGACACGAAAACAAGTTCAAGTAAGATCGTCACTTGAAATAAGATTGTTATAGTTATAGAAATTGAACCAAAGTTTGAATATGATTATTACCTTGTATTAGAATGATAACCTACTGTAAGAAACAAAGAATTCTTGAGGTTGGATGATCACCTTACAAGATTGGAAGTGAGCTAGCAAACTTGAAAGTATTCTTGATTTTATGTAACTAGAACTTGTAGAATTTATGAAGAACACTTAGAACTTGAAGATAGAACTTGAGAGAGATCAATTAGATGAAGAAAATTGAAGAATGAAAGTGTTTGTAGGTGTTTTTGGTCGTTGGTGTATGGATTAGATATAAAGGATATGTAATTTTATTTTCATGTAAATAAGTCATGAATGATTACTCATATTTTTGTAATTTTATGAGATATTTCATGCTAGTTTCCAAATGATGATTCCCACATGTGTTAGGTGACTCACATGGGCTGCTAAGAGCTGATCATTGGAGTGTATATACCAATAGTACATACATCTAAAAGCTGTGTATTGTACGAGTACGAATACGGGTGCATACGAGTAGAATTGTTGATGAAACTGAACGAGGATGTAATTGTAAGAATTTTTGTTAAGTAGAAGTCTTTTGATAAGTGTATTGAAGTCTTTCAAAAGTTTATAAATACATATTAAAACACTACATGTATATACATTTTAACTGAGTCGTTAAGTCATCGTTAGTCATTACATGTAAGTGTTATTTTGAAACCTTTAGGTTAACGATCTTGTTAAATGTTGTTAACCCAATGTTTATAATATCAAATGAGATTTTAAATTATTATATTATCATGATATTATCATGTATGAATATCTCTTAATATGATATATATATATACATTAAATGTCTTTACAACGATAATCGTTACATATATGTCTCGTTTAAAAATCATTAAGTTAGTAGTCTTATTTTTACATATGTAGTTCATTGTTAATATACTTAATGATATGTTTACTTATCATAGTATCATGTTAACTATATATATATATATATATCCATATATATGTCATCATATAGTTTTTACAAGTTTTAACGTTCGTGAATCACCGGTCAACTTGGATGGTCAATTGTCTATATGAAACATATTTCAATTAATCAAGTCTTAACAAGTTTGATTGCTTAACATGTTGGAAACATTTAATCATGTAAATATCAATCTCAATTAATATATATAAACATGGAAAAGTTCGGGTCACTACAGTACTCCACTAACACATGATACCTATCATTTAGCACAAGTATCTCTAATTTACTTGATCCATACAATTCAACTATTCCGGCCATACAAACCGAGTCAAAATTCACTTGCATCTTTTATCGTTTAACTGCTACTAATATTACTTGCTTCAATTGAGCTCATGCACATATTAGACTTCAATATTTTCAAACCAATCCACCATCGACACCCTCATCATACAAGCTACACACTTACTCGATTCCTCTCAAGTTTGCTACACAACCGAGAACTCCACATCGACGATCTTCATGCTCTATTAATTTTGTTTCTATAGCAATTACACGAACCCACAATGGCCTCTAAATTCCTCCTTCGTGAACCCACTTCTCTCTACATGATCATAACCGCAACCGGTACCCTCTTTTGGTTCGAATAAATGCCACTTTCGGCCACCCTACCATCCTCAACCTTACACCCACCTTTATCATTTAAACAACCACGCCACAACCACCCAATACCACCACATACGATCACTAGTTGCTACTGTTTTCTGTCCAAATCCACCACCAACTTGTTACCACTCCACCTTCATCTACAACCACTACATCACCTCAATCTCTCTTCTTTGTAAACCGTCACCCACCTCACTGTATAAAAACCGAACCACTTTTTATTTATGGTTCATTATTATCGTGTAAACCACAACCATCCCATCATGAAACCAACCTAAACCCACTTGATTATTACCGTTCATTTTTCTGTTTCAACTGATGACAGCCTCCATAAATAACCACCGTGAACTACTGTTACTACTCGTTTTGTGTTTCAGTCGCTTGATTCAACAAACCCAACAAAACTCAATTGAATTAAACTGTTGTTAATATTATTATTATTATTTTTTTGCCTTCGGTTCACCTCAAAAACCAAAACCTCAAACCTGTTAATTTGTTACATTTATGGCTTGTGTTTGGTTCTCGAAATACAACTGCTATGGCTACTTAAAAACAGAAGTTGGGTTGCTACTTAAAAAAAAAAAAGAAACCGAAATAAGAAACCATAAATTTTCTTTTCCCTCATGATTGTCGGCCACTATGCATTATAAGTAAATCTGTATATCAAAGCTTTAATAATTTAGATGGAACTTGGGCCGAGTGATTTGATCTTGGGCTCCAAATAAATGGGTTTAGCTAAGTGGGCCGATAGGTTTTATTTTCTATTGGGCCGTCACATATGTTTGGGCCATGTACGTGTTTTTGTTGATAATGAACGTAATAGCAAAATCCTAATAATGTTCGGGATTATAGAAGCTTGAGATGATAATGGTGATTAACAAAATAAGGAAGATGATAGTTGATGATGATTTGAAGATTGTAATGATGATGATGATTAAAGTAAAGTACAAAAAATGATGAGTGTTAATGGTGATTACGATAAAGGATTTGTTTTAGGAAGAAGAAGAAGATAAAAAGAAAAGGGTTAAATAAAATTATGTATGATATTAATTCAGAGAAATCAAGATAGACGAGTGGTTTGGGTGTGTGTCGGGTTAGCGGGAGGTCGCGGGTTCGAGCTCGGGCTGGGGCAAACATTTTCTTTTTAGAAAGCCTTTGAGGTAGTTATTCTATTATTATTATTTTTATTATTATTATTATTATTATTATTATTATTATTATTATTATTATTATTATTATTATTATTATTATTATTATTATTATTATTATCATCATTATTATTTTTATAATTATTATTACTATCATAAGTATTAGTATTAGTATTATTATTATTAGTATTATTATCATTATAGTTATTAAAATAAATACTAGTATTATTATTATTAGTAAAATTGTTATTTTTATAGTTATTATTATTAGTGGTATCATTATTTTTACTATTATAAGTATTATCATTTTTATTATTATTATTTTTATATTATCATAACAAATAAACATTTCTATGAATATATATATTATAAGATAATATAATACATTATAGTACATAATATATAAAAATAAATATATTCAAATTATTAATTAATATAACTTAAAATTTAGTTGTTTGATTACAAGTATATGTGTTAATATATATACTTGATATAGGTTCGTGAATCCGAGGCCAACCTTGCATTGTTCAGTTCAGTCGTATGCATATTTTTACTACAAAATATCGTATTGTGAGTTTTATTTGCTCCCTTTTTAATTGCTTTTGCAATATATATTTTTGGGCTGAGAATACATGCTATATTTTATAAATGTTTTACGAAATAGAGACAAGTGATTAAAAATGATATTCTGCGGATTGATGTGCTGGGTAATTTAGTTACATGTTATAAGAGCATGTAAGCACGAATCCTAAAGATAGATCTATCGGGCTTGACACCCCCATCATGTAGGCTGCACTAGACGTTAGAGCCAGTGGACGGATGTTTAGTACTTCGAGGATTATTTATTGACACAGGTGTACGTTTTCATCTTTGCAAAGATGATATATTATATTATTGTTAAGGTTAGTTACTGAAGCCTCAACATAAGTAGAATGGTTTTATACACTGCGGTGTATGTATATTATTGGAAACTGAAATCTTGTGGTCTATTATTATTACTGAAATCATTATTTATGATAAACCTATGAACTCACCAACCTTTTAGTTGACACTTTTAAGCATGTTTATTCTCAGGTACGAAAGAAATCTTCCGCTGTGCATTTGCTCAATTTAAAGATATTACTTGAAGTCATTCATATTATAGGAATCATATGTCATTTACATCGAAAAGTTATATTTTGAAATGAGTTCATCTGTTAAACTGAATGCAATGTTTGTAAAACATATCATATAGAGGTCAGTACCTCGCAATGAAACTAAATGTTATTGTACTCGTCCGGATGGATTAGGACGGGTCACGACAGATGGATCCTTCCCCATGTGTATAGATTACCGTGAACTAAACATGTTAACTATCAAGAATCGGTACCCATTACCGAGAATTGACGACTTGTTTGATCAGCTGCAAGAATTACGTGTTTACTCCAAGATCGATCTAAGATCGGGTTATCATCAGTTGCGAGTTAAAGACGAAGATATTCCGAAAACCGCATTTCGGACACGCTACGGTCATTATGAATTTTTGGTCATGCCGTTCGGGTTGACCAACGCACCAGCTGTATTCATGGACCTCATGAATAGGGTATTCAGTCCGTACTTAGATAAGTTTGTTATCGTCTTTATTGATTACATTCTTATTTATTCTAAGAATGAAACAGAACATGAACAACATTTAAGGTTGGTGCTGGAACTGTTAAAGAAAGAACAGTTATACGCAAAGTTTTCCAAGTGCTCCTTTTGACTGAAGGAAGTACAGTTTCTTGGTCATATTGTCAGCAGTGAAGGAATTCATGTTGATCCAGCCAAGATTGAAGCTATTGAAAAGTGGGAGACCCCAAAGGCTCCAACGCAAATACGCTAATTTTTGGGTCTTGCTAGCTATTACAGAAGGTTTATTCAAGATTTTTCCCGTATAGCCAAACCATTGACAGCATTACATACAAAGGGAAGAAGTACGAATGGACTTTTGAGCAGGAAGCCGCATTTCAATTATTGAAGAAGAAGTTGACTACATCACCTATTCTATCGTTACCTGAAGCAAACGATGATTTTGTAATTTATTGTGACGCTTCGCGACAAGGTTTTGGTTGTGTCCTCATGCAACGAAAGAAGGTTATTGCATATGCATCCCGACAACTAAAGATTCATGAACAAAATTATACGACTCTTGATCTAGAAATGGGAGCAGTGGTGTTTGCATTAAAGATTTGGAGACACTACTTGTACTGGGTTAAATGCACTGTGTATACCGATCATAAAAGCCTTCAACATATCTTCAACCAAAAACAACTGAACATGAGGCAATGTAGGTGGATCGAGTAGATAAACGACTATGATTGTGAAATTCGTTATCATCCCGGGAAAGCAAATGTAGTAGCAGATGCTTTAAGCAGGAAGGAAAGAGAGCCAATTCGAGTACGAGCAATGAATATGAAGATTCGTACGAACCTCACCACCTAAATTAAGGAGGCTCAACAAGGAGCTCTTTCTGAAGAAAACTTTGGAAATGAGATGCTTAAAGGGTTAGATAAGCATCTTGTTACACGGGAAGACGGAACCCGATATTTTGCTGGACGCATTTGGGTACCGAAGTTTAAAGGGTTAAGGAAATCGGTACTAAATGAAGCACATAAAACAAGATACTCGATACAACTCAGAGCACGAAAGATGTATCAAGATCTTAAGGCACACTTTTGGTGGCCAAATTTGAAAGCTGATATTGCAACGTACATCAGAGAATGTTTGACTTGCTCCAAAGTCAAGGCAGAACATCAGAAACCGTCAGGTTTGCTGCAACAACCAGAAATCTCAGAATGGAAGTGGGAATGTATTACAATAGATTTCATCACGAAGCTACCAAAGACTACATGGGGTTACGACACCATTTGAGTAATTGTCGATCGTCTCACCAAGTCCGCACATTTCCTACCTATGAAGGAGAAGGATGGGATGGAAAAATTGGCACGACTATACTTAAAAGAAGTTGTCTCTAGACATGGGGTACCTATCTCCATTATATCTGACCATGACAGTAGGTTTATGTCAAGGTTCTGGAAATCACTATATGAGGCCCTAGGAACTCGCTTAGATATAAGCACCGCATATCATCCGCAAACCGATGGACAAAGTGAAAGGACCATACAGACTCTTGAAGACATGCTTAGGGCATGTGTGGTCGATTTCGGAAAAGGATGGGATAAATATCTACCATTAGCTGAATTCTCGTATAACAACAGTTACCATACGAGTATTAAAGCTGCACCATTTGAAGCACTTTATGGAAGAAAGTGTAGATCCCGATCTTTTGGAATGAAGTAGGAGACCGACAACTAACTGGTCCCGAGATCATACAGGAGACTACAGAAAAGATTGTGCAAATCAAGGAGAGATTAAAGACCGCCCAAAGTCATCAAAAGAGCTATGCCGATGTTCGAAGGAAGACATTGGAATTTCAGGTTGATGACATGGTTATGTTAAAGGTGTCACCTTGGAAAGGTGTGATACGCTTTGGTAAGAGGAGTAAACTGAACCCAAGATACGTAGGACCATTCAAGATCTTCGAACGTATTGGACCAGTGGCTTATAGACTTAAGCTACCACAACAACTTGCTGGAGTACACAATACCTTTCACGTCTCGAACCTAAGGAAATGCCTTGCAAAAGAAGACCTCACTGTTCCTCTTGAAGAAATCCAAATCGACGAGAAACTGTATTTTATAGAAGAACCTATCGAAATCATGGACCCCGAAGTCAAAAAGCTCAAGCAAAGCAACATACCTATAGTTAAGGTTCGTTGGAATGCTCGAAGAGGTCCCGAGTTCACTTGGAAAAGAGAGGACCAGATGAAACAGAAGTATCCACATCTGTTTACAAACATCGCCCATTGAATAGGTACTACTTCAAATTTCGGGACAAAATTTCTTTAACGGGTAGGTACTGTGATGACCCGGATTTTTCTGACTACTTGATTATACTATTTACATGATTTAATATTTCTGACTTGATAAACAATGAATTTTAATAAGTCTTGAACCTCCGAAAAGAGTTTTATATAAGCATTTGACTACCTTTTTATTCCTACGATTCACGAACGTCATAACTTGTATTAATTATATATATATATATATATATATATATATATATATATATATATATATATATATATATATATATATATATATATATATATATATATATATATATATATATATAAGTTGAAAATATGATAATTAAATATCTCATTAAGTATATTAACAAGGTATTATATACACATTTTCATACTATTAATTTAAAGAGTTTTCGGATAATATATATGTTACTTTTTAAACAACGTAATTAACTTATGTTAAAATGTATTTACATACAATATATTATGAGTATAAATACATCCTTAAAAGTATTGAATACACTTAATAATATACAAATACAGATAAGGGATAGCTATATTCGTATTTTCATTCATTTTTTTCAAGAATTCTACTCATATTTATACGGTATTTATACAGTATTTATACACATATTATACGCAGCTTCTAAAAGTATTTACTATTGGTATATACCAATAGAAATCTACAATTACGTATTTATACGGTATTTATACACATATTATACGCAGCTTCTAGAAGTATTTACTATTGGTATATACGAATAGTAATCTACAATTATTGATGTATTATGTCATGCATGATCTATTGATTTTTAACTTATCTTAGATATTTTCCACTAAAAACCAAATTTATGAGCCTATAAATAAGCACCATTTCTAACTCATTTTTACACATTCATTTTCTAAATTTTACTTACAATTTTCACACACACTTGCAAGAACTCTCTAATTTTTGTATTCTACTACTTCTTTCCAGCAACTTTACATTCTAAACTTGAGGTAAAAACTCTACTTCAACTCTTGTTCAATATATATGTTTATAGCTATCTATATAAGAGTTTATAAACTAGAACATAGTTTAGTTGATTCTAAACTTGTTTGAAAAAATAATCTAATCTTTCTAGATTAACTCTAATAACACTTATTTATATGTATTATGATGTTATATTAAGTTAATATAAGAACTTATAACTTGTACATATGAAGAACACCTTGAAACTTAACATATATCGTTTAATCTCCATTCGGTAAAAAGCGGGCTGTTTTGGGTTGGGAATTAAAAACCTATCTTAGACTTTGAGTTCGAGGCTAAGACTTTGGAAATATGTTAATATATGTAATTAGGACTTCCAGTAATTTTTTCATGATTTTAGACAAAGTGGAAGTATTTTATCAAAAATCATATATCGGGTGGATGCCGGGATTCTTCCAAATCTGACCACCGGCACAAAAATAGGGTAAAACTCTAAAAACATTACTACTTGGGCTGAAATTTTCGAATTGGTTTTTAAAAACTAACTTCTTAAGGAATCTATAGCAATTTGATTCACTTTAAACGGCGTTGTAATAAATATTTGGCGAGTAAAACAAAATCTGCTAAAATTAACTTTATATGGACAAAATTTATCTTATAAAAACTATATTAACCATATCCTTGCTAACTTTTCCTATATCCTATATATATTTGGACATGTTATCATTAGTATAACAAAATATTATAATCTTGGTTAATTCCGAGATTGTATATATATATATATATAATAATCTTGGTACGTTCCATGACAATACGTATACAATACGTTCGGATAAATCGAAAGACACCATGTACACAATACGTCTGGGTTAATTCTAAGACAATACGCGTACCATGGGTCATGATTGAGTCTATAACAATACGTATACAATACGCTGTGGGGTAATTCTAAGATTATATATACATACCGATTATTGGACTGTTGGACTATTGGACTGTTGGACTATTGGACTATTGGACTATATTTGGACTACTAACAAAGGACTACTAACAAATGACAACTAACAAAGGACTACTAACATGAAAATGTTAAAAATTAATATATAAATATTCTATGAAGTTGCTTTATTTTATTCATATGTTGTATTATTATCTGAATCATTATTATTGTTATAAGTTCGTGAATCCAAGGACGACGGCCATATTTTTAATAAATTAAAAACTTATTATTAATATACTTTTACTACCGTGAGTATATAGTCCCATTTTTAAACTTTAAAAATATTTTGGGATGAGAATACATGCATTTTATGTTTTACGCTATGGACATAAGTACTTAAAATATATTCTACGTTGAGTTGTACCACCTTGCATATCTTCCCTAATAGCTTGGTAACTAATATTTACATGTTGTAAGAACATGTAAGCGCGAATCCTATTGATAGATCTATCGGGTTTGACAACCCCAACCGGGCTAGTCGCTCTAGTATCGTAAATGGTTGCATAGTACTTCGTTTTTACTACACTTGGTACAGTGTAGGGAGATTTCATAATAAAGGGAATATGCCACATTATTGGTTAAGTATGGTTACCGAAGCACTCAACAACTTATAGAATATCTTTATTGAAATGTTTAAAACTATGAAATCTTGTGGTCTATATTTATATCGATGCTAGCTTTAAACCTATATATCTCACCAACCTTTGTGTTGACTGTTTAAGCATTTTATTCTCAGGTCCTTAAGAAAGTCTTCCGCTGTTGCATTATCTGAGCAAGCTGTGTATGCATTATCTGAGCAAGTTGGTATTAGAGTGTAGGTCTTAGCGAACCAGGTATTGCATTAGTGTGTCTAACTGATAAGTTATTAAGATGCATTAGTGAGTCTGGACTTTGACCGTGTCTGCATGTCAAAAAAAGTTTTGCTTATCATTTTGTGTCAAAAATTACCTGTTTATCATTCTTAGTCTAGACATGTCTTACTGCATTTACTGCATAGATAGTGTATAGACAAAATTCATATCTTAGCGTATCCATTATTTTAACTTTTCCTGACAGTTTTCGAAAGTTCTGCCATAATCTATGGGATCTTCTGTATAACGGCCCGTCCTAATCTGTCTGGACGAACACATCATAATTTGGTTTCGTTGCGAGGTATTGACCTCTATATGATACATTTTACAAACATTACATTCGTTTTTAAAAGACAAACTTCTTTACAACGATAATTGCCAAGTATGCATACCAATTCACAATATAACCAATCTATAAATGACTAAATCTGCCATTTACTTTAAAATAATCTTTTTGAACTCAACGACTCGAATGCAACGTCTTTTTTTTAAATATGCCATGAACGACTCCATGAAATATCTTTAAAATGAGCAAATGCACAGCGGAAGATTTCTTTCGTACCTGAGAATAAACATGCTTAAAAGTGTCAACTAAAAGGTTGGTGAGTTCATGAGTTAATCATAAACATTCATTTCCAAGATATCAATTGACCACAAGATTTCATTTTTCAATATCATTTCCATAATCATTATACAGGCATTTCACAATCTGCATAAAGATAAAATCATTCATATGGTGAACACTTGGTAATCGAACTAACAGGATGCATATAGAATATCCCCTGCATACAGGCATTTCGCAATCTGCATGCTATATACCGGCTGTCGCAATCAGTATATATCAATCAAAGTACTAAAGCATTCGTAACCCGAATGGGACGTGTCAAGGTCCATAGATCTATCTTTTGGATTCGCGTCAATTAGGGGCCATTTCCCTAATTCTTAGGCTACCAAGCTAATAAGGGGCGATATTTGGTGTTCATAATCCAACCATAGAATATAGTTTAAGTACTTGTGTCCATTTCATAAAACTGTGCATGTATTCTCAGCCCAAAAATATATATAAAAAGGGAGTAATGAAACTCAAGATACAATATTTTGTAGTAAAAATATTTCGTACGACGGAACTGAACAATGTAGGGTTGGCCTTGGATTCACAAACTCATATCATTTATATATATATATTAATACACATAATCGTAATCGAATAAGTTTATATATATAACTTATTAATTATATCATTTTTATATTAATAATATATTTATGTTTCATATATTCCTTTAAAATAATTAAATATTTTGTTATGTTATATGTGTTAAATATATTTATTTATATATTTATTTTGTTTATCAAAATAGTAGTTCTAATTATACTAAGTTAATATTAGTAATGATAAAAATAATGATAATAACATTAATGATCTACTTATGTTACTAATAATAGTTCTAAAAATTTTAAAATGATAATAATACCAATATTTATGAAAGTACTAATAAATTGTATCATTTTTATAATAATATTAATAATACTTATCATAATCATAATCATAATATTGATAATAATACTAAAATGGTAAGATTTATAATATTAGTATTACTTATAATAATACTAATGATAATATTAATAATAATATTACTTAATAATAATAATACCTATGTTATTAATAATAATAATATTACAAATAATTATATGGTGATACAAGTGCTAATTTTAATGAAAATAATAATAATTTGTATCATTTTCATAATAATAATAATAATAATAATAATAATAATAATAATAATAATAATAATAATAATAATAATAATATTAACAATTATAATCATAGTGATAATAATTAGTAATGACAATAAATAATAATACTAATATCTATATCATTTAATAATAATAATACTAATAATAATAATATTACTAATACTAATAATAATAATAATAACTAAAAATCATGCTAATATTAATGTATATAATTTATATTTTTGTAAAAATAACAATAATAATAATAATAATAATAAAGATTTTTGGTTTTGCAAAACTACCTCAAAAGTGCTTAAAAAAATAGTTGCCCCCAGCAGGGCTCGAACCTGAGACCTCTCGCTCACCCGCAACACCCTCAACCATCCATCCGTTTCTATATTTATGACTTAAAGCAACAGTTAATAATATATAACCCGTATAATACAACATCATCCTTATCTTGAATAATGATTATCATAGCTCCTCTTCGTATAACATCTTCATCATTCAATCACATATGCATCATCATAATCTTTTCATCATGCTTTATCATCAATCATCATCTCTAATCACATATCATCTCATCATCGTTTGATAACCATGTCATCATGTTTCCTTCCATTAATATCATTCAATAGTTTCCATTATCATCGAAGCATCATATATCTTAACAATAATTAACCATGATAATTAATAATACTACCTAGAACAATTGTTTCGGCCCAACAGCAAAATGATTCTCGGCCCACAGCAAATAAAAGACCACATCTTGGGCACTATTAAAACTTGAGCCGTATAACATACACCCGCAACCAAAAAAAATTTGCAAGTTGGAGACTAGCAGTCAAATCACTTTTCTTAAGTCACATATAAAGTTAATCAATTTTGTCACCATATAACTCTATCTTGATGGTTATGGGTTTCGGTGTTGGCTATAGTACACAAAATTTATAAACAGAAAGTGGTTGTTTTCGATTTGAAACAGAAATAAACAGGTAGTATGCAGTAGATTATGGTGATGTTTGTTGGTGGTTTGTAGGTGGTTATCGAAGGTGGGTTCGAATATAAACAAAAAACAGATACAATCGTATGTATTTGATGATGGGGTTTAGTTATGGGTTGTAGGTTTCAAGAGGAGGACAAAGGTGGTGGCTCGTTGATCATGGTGGCCGAAGGTGGTTATTGTGGTGCTGGGTACGTTTGAAAGGCTGCCACTGTAGCAACAACGAAACCACAGCAGTAGTAAATTTATCGTATTTAAGGTGGTAGTATGATGACGAATTCGAAAGGATAAAGAAAGAATAGTGAGCAGCAGTAGGTACAGCATAATAGGAGCAAGATAAATCGAGCAGTAGGTGGATGTTACGAATAAGAAACAAGAACTAGAAATAGTGATGGGTCTTGTGGTGGTTAAAATAGAATGGAAATAGAATCAGAGAGAGATAGAAGAAAAGTGGTGATTCAAGATGAAAATGATAACCATGGGTGGTGATGGATGGTCTCATGGTGGTGGAACTATGGTGGTTCTTGGTGATTAGCCGTAGTTCATGGTGGCCATGGTGGGTTGTTGAAGAAGGATTAGAAGATGGGTTATTACATGTACATATCACATGCTTGGTATATATATATATATATATATATATATATATATATATATATATATATATATATATATATATATATATATATATATATATATATAGGAATATGAGTTACATTGTGGTTGCAATATGAATTTAACAGAAAATAAGAAAGGAAAAGGAAGGTAATTGGTTTTTTTGTTTGTGATATGGATATGTATATTATATATAAATATATGTATAGTTTGGTGATGACTAAAGACACATATCAAGTAGTACACTCAATTTAATTCACGGACAAATTTGAAATGGAACAAAGTGGAAAGTCAAAAGGTACACAATCATGTAAGTAGAAATCAAACACCCGTGAAATTTATTTGTCAACAGTTACCGACAGTTTTATTAGGATATTAATTCGTACTCCGTTGATAATTAGTGGCGGATAAAAGTTCTCTGAAAAAAAATCCCAAATTTTTACATTAAGTTTCTTTAATTATTTCAGTCATTATTGTGTAAAATTTGGTCATTAACTATTAATATAAATTAAATTAATTATTCACTCCCAACCCCAAGTAAAATATAAAAAGTCTTAAAATTCAACAAATTGTTCCTAAATATATTTTTAATAAGTCTATAATTTATATAACTCATTTTTGGATCACCGTTTCTTTTAAAATCACATAAGTTCTTTTTTAACTCATGTAATATCATTCGATTGATAACTGGGTGCTACTATCGTTTTATAAATAAATTCGAAACCACCTATATATATTAAATATACTCTATTTATATTTATAGATATGTTTAATTACTAATTATTATATAAAAATTTATTTTACAATAATAATTCTAACCATTAAATCATCTAATATTTCAATTTATTATTATACATATATATACATATGTATATATTTAAATGTATATATTTCTATTTACAAATAATTGTTTGTGAATCGTCGAGAATTGTCGAAGGGTAATTGGATATATGAAAATAGTTCAAAAATTTTGAGACTCAACATTACAGACTTTGCTTGTCGTGTCGAAATCAAATAGGAATTAAGTTTAAATTTGTTCGGAAATTTCCGGGTCGTCACAGTACCTTCCTGTTAAAGAAATTTCTTCCCGAAATTTGAGTGAGGTTATCATGGTTGATAACTAGAATATCTTCATGACGAATATGAATTGGAATATAGAGTTTCATCACCATTGAATAATAAGGATAAAACAATTTGATTACTCGAATCGTACGGTCGAAGCTATCACAAAAGAGTGAAATGAGGAATAAAGATTCGCCTTAGCTTTTGACGTAGTCACATTTGAATTTTCGGAATTCAAGGGATATAAAGAAAATCTTCGAAATCTATATAAGATCTGATTCTTTGGGATTTAAGGAAATTAGGATCTCATTAATTAAATACGGTGATCTGTCATGATTGCTACGTCTGATATTTCCATTATAAATTAAACTCTTCCGTTCCATTATTCTCACCATTCTCATATTTTCTTCCTCAGTTCATACATCCAAAAGATTGTGAAAATACTTAATCCAGTTCTAATCCTTGATATTTTCCTAACTATCGTATCTGTCATTCTTCTATTTCAACTACCACCCGAGGAGTCTATTTACTTCTACTATGCGCTTGGGGTTATTGTGTTTATCATACTCCTGTGTCTTTATATTGCTATTCGTATTAATGTACACCGTTTGTAATTTCCGTGTTGTTATTGGGCTTTATATTTTCCCTTATATTTCGGAGCTCTTTGCCTTAATATTCTCTTCTCGACCTTAAGTAAAGCGAATAATGGTCTAGAATTTGTAGGTATGGAGTTTCGAATGATCATAATATACCAAGCAGAAAGGAAATGTAATAACACGATTTGATTTGCTAAATTATACAATCACAGAAGATAGAACTATCAAGAATATAATTTCTTGATATGTTCAGAAGTTAAGTAGAATGAAAGAGTTATGTAATATGGCACATGATGACGGTATAGTCTGTGAATCCATATGTTCCATTAGAAATTTAGCTTGACTTACTGTAATATAATCACGTTGGCCAGGCGCCATTATATTATACTAACTCATGCTTTCATTTCCAACACTTCTCCAGAAATCATTTATAATTTAAACTTGAATTTTTACAGAATAAAGAAACTAAAATAGTTTCCTTTATGATGTAGCATAGATAGTACGAAGAGATAGATAATTTCGGACAAGAATATTTATGAAAATATCCTCAGAAATATCAAGGATATTTATGATGATATTTTCAGGATTTCTAAGATCGAAGGTTGATGAAGAAAGATTTTCCGAAAGATATAACATGAGTACGGAGCAAGATATTCTCTAAAGATTTCATCGAATACAGAATTATCTGGATTCTTTGAATATAGGGTTTGGTCCTTGTATTTGTCCTTGGTCTCCTTCATGGTTTGCTCAATCCGTTTTTCAGTACTAAATTTTCTATCGAGCGTTCCTAACACTCCATTCTTTATCGTCAAACTTTTGATCATTAAGACCATCTACAATTTTGCTATTTCCTTTGCATTTAATGTTACCATATCTGAATCAGTGGTTATCAATTCAAGGTGTTTCGAGAAGATTTTGTTTTTAGATGTTGAATGCTGATTCTAATTTTCAAGATTCATATGATATTTACGATGATGTCAAGTGGCAAACTCGAAGAAATGTTTAGTTTAATATGTTATAATCAATATTTTAATACCTTTTAATTGTCCAATGTTAGTAGTCCACAGTTAGTAGTCCAAATATAGTCCAATAGTCTATATATAGTTTAGTATATAATCTTCGAATTAATTAAGACGTATTGTATTGCCTAGGACTCAATCTCGACCCATTGTACAACTATTGTCTTTGAAGTTATCTCGACTTATTGTGTACATGTGTCTTACGATTTATTCGATGTATTATATATGTAATATCTACGACCCATTGTACAACTATTGTCTTTGAAGTAATCTCGACGTATTGTGTACATGTGTCTTAAGATTTATTCGACTTATTTAATTCGAAGATTATATTATATTGTCCCGGGATTAACCAAAACTAGTAAATTATAAGGAATAGTCATAAAGGATATAGGAATAGTTATCTAAGATATTGTTAGCGTAGATTCTTAACAAAATTCTCATACAGTATTAGTTTGTTTTCTAACAGATTTTATTGAGTACATTATTTCTTCATTATGCCACTTATTAAATCTTGACTTGGATTCTGATTAGTCAAAAATCTGAATATGTAATTGAATAGGAATGAAAGTGGTTATGCTTTGAATGAACGGATGCGTATATCTGTGGTTGTAAAAAGTATAGCTAATGACGGTTGAATCAAAATTGAAGAATGTACAGTGTAGCATATTAATGTGAAATCTAAATATTTCTTGAGTATTACCTACCCGTTAAAATATTTCCACAATTAACTGTTTGTACGAACGAATTTTTAATTACAACATTATGAAAATACATATATATATTTTTTTCTTTAGATGTAATCCTGGATTTAATGAGTTAATATAATACTAACTCATCTGATTTACGATTAGAACTAGAATACATAATCTCTAAACCATTAAGGATTACATAATCGTCATTTAGAATGAAGATAAACGATGTAGAATAATATGTAGCACGAAGATAATCGATATAGAAAGATACATAGAACGAAGATAATTGTTGTAAAACATGATGTAGAATGAGATTTAGAATGAAGATTATACTCAAGGTATAGATTGTGATGTTGAGGCGTGTGATGCGAATGTTGTCGTTGATGGTACAGGTGTTGATGCCGGTGGTACAGTTGGTGCTGGTGATGCTGCTGGTGCTTGTAAGTTTTGTACCATATTCTCCAAAGCTACAACTCGAGCGCGAAGTTCGTTGATTTCTTCCATTACTCCGGGGTGATTTGCGGTTGGAACGAGCGAATGAATATAGTCTAGAATTCTATATATTATGTAATCGTTGAGAAATATTTTGGCAATGAGGGTAAAAATGGTATTTCGGACTGGTTCGCCGGTAAGTGCTTCAGGTTCTTCGCCAAGAGGGTAATAAGATTGATGAAAAGGATTACCTTCTTCGAGTCTCCATTCATTAAGTCGGCTACGAACCCTTCCCCAATTCATCCAGAACTGATGATGGCTGATTGGTTGATTCATTCTGGTTACGCTACTTTCGGAGCTCGTGCGGAAATCCATATCGGAATAGCTGTCGGAATTCGAGGAACTTGAACTGGTTGCAGAATTCATCTTACACGGTTAGATAAAGGATTTTTGATATTAAATGATTTTAAGATATCGGATGATATTCTAATTACATAGAATACCTTTATGTAGTACAGAAGATCTCGTAGATTACGTCAGATCTTTCGGGAGCTTTCAGGCAAAGTTAAAATAACAGATACACTAAGATATGAATTTATCAATACATTATCTATGCAGCAAATGCAATAGGACGTGTCTAGACTTAAGAATGATAAGCAAGTAATTTTCAACACGAAATGATAAGTAAAACTTTTGACATGCAGACACGGTCGAAGTCCAGACTTACTAATGCATCATAACAACTATCAGTTAGACACACTAATGCAAGACCTGGTTCACTAAGACCTCTGCTCTGATACCAACTATAAAGGCCCGTCCTAATCTGTCTGGACGAACATATCATAATTTGGTTTCGTTGCGAGGTATTGACCTCTATATGATACGTTTTACAAACATTACATTCGTTTTTAAAAGACAAACTTCTTTACAACGATAATTGCCAAGTACGCATACCAATTCACAATATAACCAATCTATAAATGACTTAATCTGTCATTTACTTTATAATAATCTTTTTGAACTCAACGACTCGAATGCAACGTCTTTTTTTTTAATATGCCATGAACGACTCCATGTAATATCTTTAAAATGAGCAAATGCACAGCCGAAGATTTCTTTCGTACCTAAGAATAAACATTCTTAAAAGTGTCAACCAAAAGGTTGGTGAGTTCATTAGTTTATCATAAACATTCATTTCCAAGATTTCAATAGACCACAAGATTTCATTTTTCAATATCATTTCCATAATCATTATACAGGCATTTTGCAATCTGCATAAAGATAAAATCATTCATATGGTGAACACTTGGTAACCGAACTAACAGGATGCTTATAGAATATCCCCCGCATACAGGCATTTCGCAATCTGCATGCTATATACCGGCCATCGCAATCAGTATATATCAATCGAAGTACTAAAGCATTCGTAACCCGAATGAGACATGTCAAGGTCCATAGATCTATCTTTAGGATTCGCGTAAATTAGGGGCCATTTCCCTAATTCTTAGGCTACCAAGCTAATAAGGGCGATATTCGGTGTTCATAATCCAACCATAGAATATAGTTTAAGTACTTGTGTCCATTTCGTAAAACAGTTTATAAAACTGCGCATGTATTCTCAGCCCAAATATATATATAAAAATGGAGTAATGAAACTCACGATACAATATTTTGAAGTAAAAATATTTCGTACGACGGAACTGAACAATGTAGGCTTGGCCTTGGATTCACAAACCTATATCATTTATATATATATTAATACACATAATCGTAATCGAATAAGTTTATATATATAACTTATTAATTATATCATTTTTATATTAATAATATATTTATGTTTCATATATTCCTTTTATATAATTAAATATTTTGTTATGTTATATGTGTTAAATATATTTATTTATATATTTCATTTGTTTATCAAAACAGTAGTTCTAATTATACTAAGTTAATATTAGTAATGATAAAAATAATGATAATAACATTAATGATATACTTATTTTACTAATAATAGTTCTAAAATTTTTAAAATGATAATAATACCAATATTTATGAAAGTACTAATAAATTGTATCATTTTTATAATAATATTAATAATACTAATCATAATCATAATCATAATATTGATAATAATACTAAAATGGTAAGATTTATAATATTAGTATTACTTATAATAATACTAATGATAATATTAATAATAATATTACTTAATAATAATAATAATACCTATGTTATTAATAATAATAATATTACAAATAATTATATGGTGATACAAGTGCTAATTTTAATGAAAATAATAATAATTTGTATCATTTTCATAATAATAATATTAACAATTATAATCATAGTGATAATAATTAGTAATGACAATAAATAATAATACTAATATCTATATCATTTAATAATAATAATACTAATAATAATAATATTACTAATAATAATAATAATAATAATAATAATAATAATAATATTAATAACTAAAAATCATGATAATATTAATGTATATAATTTATATTTTAGTAAAAATAATAATAATAATAATAATAATAATAATAATAATAATAATAATAATAATAATAATAATAATAATAATAATAATAATAATAATAATAATAATAATAATAATAATAATAATAATAATAATAATAATAATAATAATAATAATGATAATAAAGATTTTTGGTTTTGCAAAACTACCTCAAAAGTGCTTAAAAAAATAGTTGCCCCAGTAGGGCTCGAACCTGAGACCTCTCGCTCACCCGCAACACCCTCAACCATCCATCCATTTCTATATTTCTGACTTAAACCAACAGTTAATAATATATAACTTGTATAATACAGCATCATCCTTATCTTGAATCATGATTATCACAGCTCCTCTTCGTATAACATCTTCATCATTCAATCACATATGCATCATCATAATCTCTTCATCATGCTTTATCATCAATCATCATCTCTAATCACATATCATCTCATCATCGTTTGATAACCATGTCATCATGTTTCCTTCCATTAATATCATTCAATAGTTTCCATTATCATCGAAGCATCATATATCTTAACAATAATTAACCATGATAATTAATAATACTACCTAGAACAATTGTTTCGGCCCAACAGCAAAATGATTCTCGACCCACAGTAAATAAAAGACCTCGGCCCAAACTCATTACATCTTGTGCCCTATTAAAACTTGAGCCGTATAACATACACCCGCAACCAAAAGAAATTTGCAAGTTGGAGACTAGCAGTCAAATCACTTTTCTTAAGTCACATATAAAGTTAATCAATTTTGTCACCATATAACTCTATCTTCATGGTTTTCAAAATGGGTTTCGGTGTTGGCTATAGTACACAAAATTTATAAACAGAAAGTGGTTGTTTTCGAATTGAAACAGAAATAAACAGGTAGTATGCAGCAGATTATGGTGATGTTTGTTGGTGGTTTGTAGGTGATTATCGAAGGTGGGTTCGAATATAAATAGAAAATAAATACAATCGTATGTATTTGATGATGGGGTTTAGTTGTGGGTTGTAGGTTTCAAGAGGAGGACAAAGGTGGTGGCTCGTAGATCATGGTGGCCGAAGGTGGTTATTGTGGTGCTGGGTACGTTCGAAAGGCTGCCACTGTAGCAACAACGAAACTACAACAGTAGTAAATTTATCGTATTTAAGGTGGTAGTATGATGATGAATTCAAAAGGATACAGAAAGAATAGTGAAGCAGTAGGTACAGCGTAATAGGAGCAAGATAAATCGAGCAGTAGGTGGATGTTACGAATAAGAAACAAGAACTAGAAATAGTGATGGGTCTTGTGGTGGTTAAAATAGAATGGAAACAGAATCAGAGAGAGATAGAAGAAAAGTGGTGATTCAAGTGGTGATTTAAGATGAAAATGGTAACCATGGGTGGTGATGGATGGTCTCATGGTGGTGGAACTATGGTGGTTCTTGGTGATTAGCCGTAGTTCATCAAGGCCATGGTGGGTTGTTGAAGAAGGATTAGAAGATGGGTTATTAAATGTACATATCAAATGCTTGGTATATGTATATGTAGATGTATATATATATATATATATATATATATATATATATATATATATATATATATATATATATATATATATATATATATATATATATATATATAATATATATGAATATGAGTTAGATTGTGGTTGCAATATGAATTTAACAGAAAATAAGAAAGGAAAAGGACGGTAATTGGTTTTTTTGTTTGTGATATGGATATGTATATTATATATAAATATATGTATAGTTTGGTGATGACTAAAGACACATATCAAGTAGTACACTCAATTTAATTCACAGACAAATTTGAAATGGGACATAGTGGAAAGTCAAAAGGTACACAATCATGTAAGTAGAAATCAAACACCCGTGAAATTTATTTGTCAAAAGTTATCGATAGTTTTATTAGGATATTAATTCGTACTCCGTTGATAATTAGTGGCTTGAAAAAAATCCCAAATTTTTACATTAAGTTTCTTTAATTATTTCAGTCATTATGGTATAAAATTTGGTCATTAACTATTAAATAAAAATTAAATTAATTATTCATTCCCAACCCCAAGTAATATATAAAAAGTCTTAAAATTCAATAAATTGTTACTAAATATATTTTTAATAAGTCTATAATTTATATAACTCATTTTCGGATCACCGTTTCTTTTAAAATCACATAAGTTCCTTTTTAACTCGTGTAATATCGTTCAATTGATAACTGGGTGTTACTATCATTTTCTAAATAAATTCGAAACCACATATATATATATTAAATATACTCTATTTATATTTATAGATATGTTTAATTACTAATTATTATATAATAAGTTATTTTACAATAATAATTCTAACCATTAAATCATCTAATATTTCAATTTATTATTATACATATATATATATATTTAAATGTATATATTTCTATTTACAAATAATTGTTCGTGAATCGTCGGGAATTGTCGAAGGGTAATTGGATATATGAAAATAGTTCAAAAAATTTGAGACTCAACATTACAGACTTTGCTTATCATGTCGAAATCAAATAGGAATTAAGTTTAAATTTGTTTAGAAATTTTTGGGTCGTCACATTCTGTACTACATAAAGGTATTCCATGTAATTAGAATATCATCTGATATCCGTAAATCATTTCATATCCAAAATCCTTTATCTAACCGTGTAAGATGAATTCTGCAACCAGTTCAAGTTCCTCGAATTCTGACAGCTATTCCGATATGGATATTCATTCGAGATCTGAAAGCAGTGTAACCGGAATGGAACAACCGGTTAGCCATTATCAATTCAGGATGAATTGGGGATGGGTTCGTAGTCGACTTAATCAATGGAGAGAAGAAGAGGGTGATCCTTTCCATCAACCGAATTCACCTCTTAATGAAGAACCTGAAGCACTTACCGGCGAACCAGTTCGAAACATCATTTTCACCCTCATTGCCAGAATAGCTCGCAACGATTATATAATATCTAGAATTATAGACTATATTCATCCGCTCATTCCAACCGCCAATCATCCTGGTGTAATGGAAGAAGTCAACGAGCTTCGCGCTCGAGTAATCAACCTGGAGAATATGGTGCACAACTTACAAGCACCAGCAGCATCACCGGCACCAACTGTACCACCAGCATCAACACCTGTACCACCAACGACAACATCCGCATCACATGTCTCAACGTCACAATCTATACCTCGAGCATAATCTTTGTTCTACATCCTGTTCTACATTGATTATCTTCGTTCCACGTATCGTTCTTCATCACATATCTTCGTTCTAAATGACAAATATGTAATCTCTAATGTTTTAGAGATTATGTATTCCAGTTCCAACGGTAAATCAAATGAGATTAATATCATATTGACTCATTAAATCCATGATTACATCTGAA
Source organism: Rutidosis leptorrhynchoides (assembly GCF_046630445.1). Classification (NCBI taxonomy): domain Eukaryota; kingdom Viridiplantae; phylum Streptophyta; class Magnoliopsida; order Asterales; family Asteraceae; genus Rutidosis; species Rutidosis leptorrhynchoides. The sequence continues at coordinate 168,931,269 of NC_092343.1, forward strand.
GAAAATATATATGTAAATATATTTTCATAAAGATTGTAATTAAAAATTCTTTCGGTACAAACTGTTAATAATGAGAAACTGTTAATAATGAGAATATTTTAACGGGTAGGTAATACCCGAGAGATATTTAGATTTCACACTAATATATTACACTGTATATACTTCAATTCTGATTCAATCGTCATTGACTGTCCTATCTACATCCACAGATATATGTATCCTTTCATTCAAAGCATACCCATTTTCATTCAAATTCGATTACATATTCTGATTTTTGACAGATCAGAATCCAACAAGTGGCATAATGAAGAAATAATGGACACAATAAAATTGTTAGAAACAAACTAATTATGTATGTAAATTTTGTTAAGAATCCACGCTAACAATATCCTAGCTAACTGTTCCTATATCCGTTATGACTACTTCCTTATTACATCTTATTTATTGACATTTTAATTATCGCAATTTATTTATCACAATTTTTAATACTCACAATTTTATTTATCGTCATTTATTTTATGAAATTTTATTTATCGTCATTTAAATTCCGTTATTTATTTTACGCTCTTCATTTATCGTCATTTAATTTCATTTATTTATTTTACGCACTTTAAATATAGTAAGACACTATATATATATATATATATATATATATATATATATATATATATATATATATATATATATATATATATATATATATATATATATATATATATATATATATATATATATATATATGACTTGATATCCATAGACACGTATACAATGTTTTGACATATCATGTTCACATCATCTATATATATTATTTTGAATAACCCATAAGACTCTATATGTGGTAATGCTCGAGTTAGCATATAATGGGTCGAGGTTAATTCTAAAATAATATATATATCATGGGTTGTGATCGAGTCTGAGACATGTATACAATGGGTCGTGGGATGATTCAGACAATATATATATTACGTGTCTTAATTATATTAAGACAATATATAATAGTGTTAGTTAATTCTAACACGATATACATATTTATATATTAAAATATGGACTATTGGACTACTAACATTGGACTACTAACATTGGACAATTAAAAACGTACTAAAATATTGATTAAAACATATGAAACTAAATATTTCTTCAAGTTTGCCACTTGATTTCATCTTAAACATCAATTGTATCTTGACGATTACAATCAGCATTCAATCATCTAAAAAAAAAAATCTCTTGATAAACCTCAGATTGATAACCACTGATTCAGATATGGTAGCATTAAATGCAGAGGAAACAGCAAAATTGTAGATGGTCTTAATGGCCAAAAGTTTGACGATAAAGAATGGAGTGTTGGGAATGCTCGATAGAAAATTTGGTACTAAAAAAAACGGAATTGAGCAAACCATGAAGGAGACCAAGGACAAATACAAGGACCAAACACTATATTCAAAGAATCCAGATAATTCTGTATCCGATGAAATCTTTAGAGAATATCTTGCTCCGTACTCATGTTAAATCTTGCGGAAAATCTTTCTTCACCAACCTTCGATCTTAGAAATTCTGAAAATATCACCAACCTTCGGTCCGTTCTAGCCGCGACGCGGCCTCGGACGTGAACAGTGGTCAAGTTTAGAGAATTCACTGTTTTGGTTTTTTCCGTTGAGGCGCGCCGCGGCCCCATCTAGCCGCGACGCAGCCCGGAGCTTGTAGTGACCCGTCCTAAGAGACCTGGACGAAGTCTTCAACATTTGGTCCCATTGCGAGATACTGACCTCTATATAATACGTTTACAAACATTGCATTCTTTTAAAAGACACGTCGTATATAAATCCAAGGTTTTTGACAACTGATAACTTCTACGTATGGATAGTCATCGTAAATAACATTTTACAACATATCAACTGTAATGATTTCCAAAAATGATACTCGATGATTTAGAATGCAACGTCTTTTGAAATATGTTATGAACGACTCCAAGTAATGTCTTTAAAATGAGCAAATGCACAATGGAAGATTTCTTTAATACCTGACAATAAATATGCTTAAAAGTGTCAACCAAAAGGTTGGTGAGTTCATAGGTTTATCATAAACAATAATTTTCATAATTTTTAATAGACCACAAGATTTCATTTTCATAAACATCATACAGGCATGTGCTATCTGTATAGAAATATCATTCATACGATGAACACCTGTTAACCGACATTAATTATAATGCATATAGAATATCCCCGCATACCGGCACTCGCAATCAGTATGCTATATATACCTGCAATCGCAATCAGTATATTGAACACAGGCATAAAGCTATCTGTATATAAATCAAAGTACTAAAGCAGTTCAAATTCTCTGACTGGGTCGTGTAAATACCCATACATCTATCTTTAGGATTCGCATCAATTAGTGGGATGGTTCACTAACTCTTAGGTTGCCAGACTAAAAGGGTGATATACGGTATAGTAATCCAACTATAGAATGTAATTTTAAGTACTTGTGTCTATTTCGTCAAACATTTATAAAAGCAGCGCATGTATTCTCAGTCCCAAAAATATATTTTCCAAAAGCATTTAGTAAAAAGGGATCAAATGAACTCACGATACGATATTTTGTAGTAAAATATGCATACGACGAAACTGAACAATGCAGGGTTGGCCTCAGATTCACGAACCTATATCATTAATATATATTAACACATATTTATAATCGAACAAATCTATATATTTTATATCTTAGTTTATATATTATACATTTAATTTTTGTATATATATTTAAAATGATTAATATTTATACATGTAGATATATTAACATGTGTATATATATATATATATATATATATATATATATATATATATATATATATATATATATATATATATATAATTAGTATTTTCTCAAAATCAATAACTTTTTATATGTAATATTTATAAAAATAATGTTAATATATTTAGTATATAATTATATGTAATATTAATATAAGTATATTTTATATATATAATATTTATTTGTTATAGAAATAATAATAATAATAATAATAATAATAATAATAATAATAATAATAATAATAATAATAATAATAATAATAATAATAATAATAATAATAATAATAATAATAATAATAATAATAATAGTTCATTTAAATCATAAATAAATTTTAATTTAAATCATTTTCATAATACTTATAATAATAGTAATAATAGTTATATAAATAATATTTATAATAATAATCTTTAATAGTGATAATGATAATAATACTAATTAGATTTAATAATGATAACAATAATAATACTTTTGATAATAATAGTAATAATAATAATAATAATAATAATAATAATAATAATAATAATAATAATAATAATAATAATAATAATAATAATAATAATAATATTAATAATAATAATAATAATAATAATAATAATAATAATAATAATAATAATAATAATAATAATAATAATAATAATAATAATAATAATAATAATAATGATAATAATACTAATGATAATAATGATAATAATTTTAATAATAATACTATAATGATACTTATATTAATAATAATAATAATAATAATAATAATAATAATAATAATAATAATAATAATAATAATAATAATAATAATAATAATAATAATAATAATAGTAATAATAATAATAATAATAATAATAATAATAATAATAATAATAATAAAATAATAATATTAAAGATAATAATAATAAGAATTATGTTTATACCCTCATGTTCTTCATCATGCATCATCATCCATTATCATCATCATCATGCAAATCGAACCATAACTTCATCATAATCATCATCATCCTAATCATCATATCATCTCACGATCATTATCACGATCATAATATCATAACATTATAATATCATTATCGTCACCTACATGATCATCCCGTCATCTTCATAACCTAATCATCTATATCGTAATTTTCATCATAATCTTTATCATCATCTTTGTTCATAGTTCCACGTCATCATCTTCATCAAGATTCACATATCATCATCATCATTTTCACGTTCTTTCATTACCATCATAATAATCATTTTCGTTTCTTCACTTTTATCTTATTTTTTTCGAATTAACATCTGTCACCATCATGATCATCTATAATTATCATTATATTCATCACAACAATAATCAAACCCTCATCTTCGTTATTACCCAGTATCACCACCATTACTAATGATGTCCAATACAAGCCCAAGAAAATTAGTCCATATTTAAAAAGGAGCCCAATTAATTAATTTAATAGGCCCATGATTTCAACCCCTAAATAGATTGATCTAAAACGTAAGTAACTGCAACAAAACAGTTTGGTTTGGCTTCTGCACTGTTCTTCGAATAAAACAATAAAAGAAAAAAATAGTAGGTTTCGGTGTAGCAGCAGCAAACTAGCAATAGGAGCTGTAAACAGGAGCAACAAGGTGGCCGTTGGGTCGTTTAAAAAAGAAACAGAAATGAAAGTGTTGTAGCAGCAAAAAGTAACGTTCATCGTCTTCTTCGTGGCTTTTCGAATGTTTGAGATTTGAGCAGAAACATACATAGTGAAGCAGCAAAAGCTGCTGAAACGACCCGACCCAATCCATAGGGACGAATACAATAACATATGATTACATCGCGAGTCATTTGACCTCTTTAAGATACGTTTTATAAACATTGCATTCTTTTAAAAAGATATACCATAAATGAATATTTAAAATTCAATGTTTTCGATATCTGATGATTTATACATATAGACAATCACCGTAAATAACATGTTACAAGAATACTTCCGTTGACAATGCAGTCAAAATAAATACACGATGATGATTTTGTGAATGCAATGCTTCCTCGAATAAAACATGTATGACTCCATGCACATGGTTTATCTAACATATATTCAAACAGCGGAAGACTTCTAGGAACCTGAGAATAAACATGCTTTAAACGTCAACATAAAGTTGGTGAGATATAGGTTTAATGCTAGCAGCGTTATAAATATAGACCACAAGATTTCATATACATAAACGTTTTAATAAAAATATTCTAAGTGGTTGAGCACTTGATAACCATACTTAACATTTAATCAACGTCGCATATTCCCTTTATTATGAAATCTCACTATACTGTACCAAGTGTAGTCACCGAAACGAAGTACTGTGCAACCGTTGAATACTGGTCGTCCAGTCCGGTTGGGGTTGTCAGGCCCGATAGATCTATCAACAGGATTCGCGTTTACAATACCACATGTAAATAGTAGTTACCAAGCTACAGGGAAGTATGCCAGTGGTACAACTCAATGTAGAATATTTTTTTTTTCACTTGTGTCCATAACGTAAATCATAAAATGCATGTATTCTCATCCCGAAATATTTAGAGTTTAAAAGTGAGACTATATACTCACTTTTGCCTTGAAGGTATTTAACTCGACTTGGTCTCCGATAGATATCACGAACCTAACCAAATATATATAATATAGCAACATATTTTCTTTTCAAGTAATAGTTATATATATATATATATATATATATATATATATATATATATATATATATATATATATATATATATATATATATATATATATATATATATATATACTTATAATACTTTTAATATTTTCTTAGTCCGTAGTTAGCAGTCCGATGTTAGTGGTCCACAATTAGTTGCTCAATAAAATAAATAAAGACCCCATCGTATTCGTATTGATCAGAATTAATCTCGACCCATGGTACCATGTTGTCAAATGACGTGTTGCGTACATAAAGTACCGTGTTGTCAAATGACGTGTTGCGTACAATCATGAGGTATGATTAATCTTCTCGTGTTGTTTACGGGTGGTCCTGAAATATATAAAATCAAATCATAAGTAATTATATATAAAATATCATATTAATTAGAAAAGATATGATTAATTTACTTTATCTCCAAATATTTTCGTAGCTAAACTAGCTTCGGATACCCAATCTTGTTTTAGCCGTAGTTTTTTCATTACAACTCCGTTTTGGTTGGTTCAACTTGACACTTCCTTGGATCGAGTCAAATTTTAAGAATATGAACTGAAAATACCTTAGTTTGTATTCGAAATCACATGTTATAGGTCAAACTTTGGTAAAACTTATGAAAGTGATCATTTTCCATCATAAAAACAACATTTAATGATCATTTTTCTAAAAATACTTACACTTTGAGTTAAACCATGAAATTTTTATGTGTTAACATATTCATAAGAAATATCATTATTTCAGAACATGAACTTCCAATTCAAAGTTCAAGATGGTTTTTAATTATCCAACCCAAAACAGCCCCCGGTTGCACTCCGACGACGTAGATTCAGTTTTTAAGGTGTTCTTTGTAAAACCAAGTTATATCTAGTTAAGTTAGCATATCATTATGATATATTACAGGTCATGAAGTGTTTTAAAAGTTAAGTTAGAAGGATCTATTTAGTTTGCAAACAAGTTTGAAATCATTCAAACTATGTTCTTGTTGTTAAAATTTTACAACATAAAATAAGATAGCTATATAATTATGAATCGAACAAGATAATGAACAAGGTTACTTCCTCAAGTTACTTGGACAAAGTTATTGTAAGAGATAAGAAAAAATCTTGGAATCAAAGAGTGGTGGAGTTAGATCAAAAGGTTGGAAGTATACTTCTTCAAATGGGTGGTTATTTTGATATGTTCTTGAAAGAGTTTTCTTATGGTGTTTAAGGCTTGTAATGGAAGCTAAATGATGGGGAAAATGCTTGGGGATGATCTAGTATGAAGTTAGGAGTATTTTGAGAGAGAAATGAGGGTGTAGGTATGATAAAATGGAGTGAAGAAATGGTGTTCATTCATAAAAACGTTTTTAGTTTATAAAGAAAGAAAAGGATTCCTAATTTTGTTTTCTTACTAATAATTCATGCTACTTGACAAATCCTAGTTACCTCATATCTAGGGCAGTAATAATGTTGATTAGGATATTGATTTGATGTGTATATACTAATAGTAAATACATATAGAAGCTGGGTATGATACGAGTACATATACCCTAGATATACGTATAGAAATCTTGAGAAAACGAAATGAGAATTCAAATATAGCTATCTTTTGTAAATATACTTATATTTTTTTATGTATTTAAGTCCTTAAAAAGTGATTAAATACATTATATATACGATACATGTATAAGCATTATAGGTTATAAGTATATATATCAAAGAATGTTACGTATAGTTATCGTTTTGAAAACTTAAGTTAGTAGTTTCAAAATATACTTATAACTCATTGTCATTAGTACACAATGAGATGTTAAACCATCCTTAGATCATGTTAAATATATATAAATACATATATATACACAAACGTATAATTATCGTATGTTATATAGTTCGTGATATCATCAGTCAAATTGGACGGTCAAACGTTGTGTAAAACTCTTTTCAAAAACACAAGTCTCAACAATTTGGATTGCTTATCATGTTGGTAAGGTTTAATTTATGTAAATATTAATCTCATAAGTATAAAACGATTGGAAAAATCTGGGTCGTTACAGTACCTACCCGTTAAATAAATTTCGTCCCGAAATTTGAATGGGATGGTCATGGCTGATAATAAGTATGTTTTCATGACGTATACGAGTTGGAAATTAGAGTTTTATTATCATCAAGTAATATTGATAAAGCAATTTGATTTTTGTGAAGAGTACGAGTGAGGCTATCACCAAAGAGTGAAATGAGTAGGTATAGATTCGTCATATCTTTTGACGTAGATAGGATTGATTTCCAAGTTCAAGATATTTGGAGTAAAATCTTCATAATGAGATTTGATTCTTCGATAATCAAGGAAATTAGAATCCGCTTTAAATGCGATCATCTATTTTGATTGCTCTGTCGGATCTTTTACTATAAATCCACCACCCTTCATTTCCTTACAACTCATACCTTCTATTCTTCCTCCCTCAATTCATACTTTAAAACATTTATCAGTATGCTTCATCCAGTACTGATCCTGGATATACTCTTAACTTTCATCTCTGTCATTCTTCTTTTTCATCTACCTCCGGAGGATTTTATTTATTTCTTCTATTACCTTGGGGTTATAGTATTGTTAATTCTCCCGTGCCTTTACGTTGCAATACGTATTGATATACACGGTTTGTAATTTATTTGTTGTTGTCGAGCTTTATATTTTCTTTTATATTCAACAGTTCCATACTTCTGTTTCCTCTTCCCGACTTCGAGTCAAGCGAATAATGGTCCGGAATTCGTAGGTATGGATTTTGAAATAAACATAGTTAATGTTCTAAGAAAGAAATAGTAATTACACGATCTTGATTTGGTAAGTTACCAGAATGTCCGAAAAGATAGAATTATCAAGGAGATATGTTCTTAATATGTTTGGGGATTGGGTAGAATGTAAGAGTTGTGTAACATGGCACATGATGACGTTATGATCTGTGAATCATTATGTTCCATTTAGAAACTCAGCATAAATTACTATAATATAATCATGTTGATCAAGTGTCATTATATTATACTAATTCATGCTTCAGTTTCCAACACTACTTCAAAACATTCATATTTTAAACTCGAATTTTTCAGAATTTAGAAACTAACACAGTTTCTTTTATGTTGTAACGCAAATATTGTGAAGAGATAAATGATTTTTGATGAGGATAGTTGGGAATATATCTTCAGGAATATCGGAGATATGTATAATGAAAAATACGATGATATCTTAGAATATCTAAGATCAGGGAATGACGCAGAAAATCTGTCTGTGAAGGTTTAGAATAAGGAGTAAGGTTCTTACTAACAGTTTCAGCAGACACTGAATCATTTGAATCCTTTGAAGGTAGATTTCGTCATTATGATTTGTCCACGACCTCCTTTATACTTTGCTCAATCCGTTTTCCAGTACCAAATTTTTTGTTCGAACTTTTCCAATCTATTATTCTTTATTGTCAAACTTCTGACCGTAATTGTTGTCTACTGTCTTTACCACTTTATCAGTCTTTTCCAAAACTTCATAGCACTAATTCGTAGACTGAAGCATTTTTCAGAAACTTCACATTTGAAATATGTAATTCTTGGGGATAGACGTTGTGTATATATATATATATATATATATATATATATATATAATATATATATATATATATATATATATATATATATATATATATATATATATATATATATATATATATATATATATAACTGCTGAAATAGAAACGCTGCGAGATTTTAAAATACCCATTGTTGATTCCGCCAAAGGGGTAACGACTTGCTGGTACATCTGCTGATAATGTCGTGGAATATAAAAAGTTCCCTGGTAACAAAAGGGTAATTGTATGTATTACAGGTTATAATAAGGCTACTTCGAATGGAAAGTCGAGGTTGACTTGCTGAAACTGTGACAAAATTTGCTATTTTGAAAAGGAATCGCAAAGTTATTTTTGCTAATAAATGCTAAAAGATTTAACGCGGATACGTGTTAAATTATGTCCTTGGTTTCGAGAGCTTTTTAGGTGCAAGACTGCGGGTAATGCGTGGTTGGATCATCATCTCGATTGTCCATTATTTGAAGTGTCTTCAGGAATTTCGAAGGGTTTGATCATAGATTGTAATTGTTAATATACATATGATGTTTTAGGACTTTGAATGATACAAATATTTTTTTGGGTTCCAAGAATCGAATGATGTTCTAGCATAGTTTTGAAGTCAAAGTATAGTTTTGAAAGATGTAAGAGTCCTAAGAGTGATGTCTTCTCTTAAGTCTTGACTTGGATTTCGTTTTGTCGTAATCAAATTTGGATGAGAATGGTTGTTTTGATTTCTATGAAAGAATGTATATTATTGTGAAGGTAGTGAGTATAGTTGAAGATTGTTGAATCAGAGTCGAAGAATATAATCATATTAATTGTGAATTTATATATCTCTCGGGTATTACCTACCCGTTAAAAAAAATTTCACAAGTAATGTTTTGTACCAGAGAATTTTATTACAATCTTTATGAAAATATATGTACATATATATCTTCTTCAGATGTAATCATGAATTTAATAAGTCAATATAATATTAGACTGATTTGATTTTCGGTTTGAGCTAGAATAAGTAATCTCTAAAACGATTAGGAACCACATATTCTTCACAGAATATTAATGAAGTTATGGATCAATACTTCATTATTTATTCTTATATATATATTTCCTTAGTGAATCATGCTGATACTCATTGAACTCTTGCTAACTTCGCAAGATATGAATGTTGTTTCCCAGTAAGCTTCGAGTACATTGAAGATGAAAGTGTAAAATCAAACATATTATTGAATAATACACTTGGTTTATTATAAAATGAAATTCATTGAATTGAAACAGGGATTGTAGTTAACGATGATTAAGTTGCTGACGAAGGACGTACATCATTGCATATTTGTAGTATGAATTTAAACGAGTAGTATCTACCCTTTTTCAATTCATACTTAATAGCTTAGTACGAAAAGATTTATTTTGGTTTCCGAATTCATATATATAAAATATTTATATAAATTCTTCAGAAGAATGAGTTAATACTTCATAACTCGTTGATGTAATATGCGCGTTATTGATGATGTCCACGGTGATTCTTGAACTGGTGGAGCTTGTGATGTTAAAGTTGCTGACGATTCTAACGATGTTGACAGCACTGACTGTGTTGGTGAGGCTAAAGGTACTGCTGATGCTGTTGGTAAAACAAGTCTAGCTTGTACCATACGCATCATTCTTGTCGGGGTTTCTACTCTTCCTTTTATCATTTCTGTCCACTCATTTGATTTATGGTTAAGGCAGAAATAGGTAATCTCTATGTCTTTAGAGATTACATAATCACCATAGAATGTTTCTCCGATGAAGTTATGAATCAATACTTCATCGTTTGTTGTTGTTGGTACTTCTTGGTATCTATGGTGCGTGTGACGTTGATATCCGAGGTACGGATGGTGATATTGAGGCGTGTGATGCGGATGTGATTGTTGGTGGTGGTAATGATCCTGTTGATGTTGATGATGGTGATAACGTTGATGCTGGTGATGCTGCTGGTGCTTAGGGTATTGAAGCTTGCGATGTTGATGTTATTGACGGTACTGGTTATGCTGCTGATGGTGTTTGTAACCTTCGTACCGTATTCTCCAAAGCCACTACCCGAGTGCGAAGCTCGTTGACTTCTTCTATTATACCGGGGTGATTGTCGGTTCGGACGAGCGGATAAATAAAATCTATAATTTGATGTAGTATATAATCGTGACGAGATACTCTGGAAATGAGAGAGAAAATGCTTTCTCGAACAGGTTCGCCGGTAAGTGCTTCAGGTTCATCGTCAAGAGGGCAATTTGGTGGATGGAAGGGATCACCTTCTTCTTGTCTCCAATGATTGAGGAGGCTACGAACCCATCCCCAATCCATCCAAAATAGATGATGACTGATTGGTTGATCCATTCGGTCACACTGCTTTCAGAGCTTGAGTGGTATTCCATATCGGAATCCGAGGGACTTCAACTAGTGACGAGTTCCATTTCGTATGATTGAATAAAGGATTTTTCGATATGAAATGATTTTTCGGCTATCGGGTGGTATTCTAATTATATAGGATATCCACATATATAGAACAAAAGATCTCATAGATTACGGAGGGATTTACGGAATATGTCAGACAAAGTTTATAGTAACAGATACGCGTAGATATGAATTAGCAAATACGCTAAGATATGAATTTTGTCTATACACCATTCATGCAATGAATGCAGTAAGACGCGTTTAGACTTAAGATGATAAGCAGGTAATTTCCTACAGATGATAAATAGATGATTTTCGACACAAAATGATAAGCAAAATTTTGACATGCAGACACGGTCGAAGTCCAGACTCACTAATGCAACCTAATGACTTATGAGTTAGACACACTAATGCAGACCTGGTTCGCTAAGACCACCGCTCTGATACCACATGAAATGACCCGACCCAATCCATAGGGACGAATACAATAACATATGATTACATCGCGAGGCATTTGACCTCTTTATGATACGTTTTATAAACATTGCATTCTTTTAAAAAGATATATCATAAATGAATATTTAAAATTCAATGTTTTCGATATCTGATGATTTCTACATATAGACAATCACCGTAAATAACAGTTTACAAGAATACTTCCGTTGACAATGCAGTCAAAATAAATACACGATGATGATTTTGTGAATGCAATGCTTCCTTGAATAAAACATGTATGACTCCATGCACATGGTTTATCTAACATATATTCAAACAGCGGAAGACTTCTAGGAACCTGAGAATAAACATGCTTTAAACGTCAACATAAAGTTGGTGAGATATAGGTTTAATGCTAGCAGCGTTATAAATATAGACCACAAGATTTCATATACATAAACGTTTTAATAAAAATATTCTAAGTGGTTGAGCACTTGATAACCATACTTAACATTTAATCAACGTCGCATATTCCCTTTATTATGAAATCTCACTACACTGTACCAAGTGTAGTCACCGAAATGAAGTACTGTGCAACCGTTGAATACTGGTCGTCCAGTCCGGTTGGGGTTATCAGGCCCGATAGATCTATCAACAGGATTCGCGTTTACAATACCACATGTAAATAGTAGTTACCAAGCTACAGGGAAGTATGCCAGTGGTACAACTCAACGTAGAATATATTTTTTTTTCACTTGCGTCCATAACGTAAATCATAAAATGCATGTATTCTCATCCTGAAATATTTAGAGTTTAAAAGTGGGACTATATACTCACTTTTGCCTTGAAGGTATTTAACTCGACTTGGTCGCCGATAGATATCACGAACCTAACCATATATATATATAATATATCAACATATTTTCTTTTCAAGTAATCGTTACCTATATATATATATATATATATATATATATATATATATATATATATATATATATATATATATATATATATATATATATATATATATATATATATATATATACTTATAATACTTTTAATATTTTCTTAGTCCGTAGTTAGCAGTCCAATGTTAGTGGTCCACAATTAGTTGCTCAATAAAATAAATAAAGACCCCATCGTATTCGTATTGATCAGAATTAATCTCGACCCATGGTACCATGTTGTCAAATGACGTGTTGCGTACATAAAGTACCGTGTTGTCAAATGACGTGTTGCATACAATCATGAGGTCTTATGATTAATCTTCTCGTGTTGTTTACGGGTGGTCCTGAAATATATAAAATCAAATCATAAGTAATTATATATAAAATATCATATTAATTAGAAAAGATATGATTAATTTACTTTATCTCCAAATATTTTCGTAGCTAAACTAGCTTCGGATACCCAATCTTGTTTTAGTCGCAGTTTCTTCATTACAACTCCATTTTTGTTGGTTCAACTTGCCACTTCCTTGGATCGAGTCAAATTTTAAGAATATGAACTGAAAATACCTTAGTTTGTATTCAAAATCACGGGTTATAGGTCAAACTTTGGTAAAACTTATGAAAGTGATCATTTTCCATCATAAAAACAACATTTAATGATCATTTTTCTAAAAATACTTACACTTTGAGTTAAACCATGAAATTTTTATGTGTTAACATATTCATAAGAAATATCATTATTCCAGAACATGAACTTCCAATTCAAAGTTCATGATGGTTTTTAATTATCCAACCCAAAACAGCCCCCGGTTGCACTCCGACGACGTAGATTCAGTTTTTAAGGTGTTCTTTGTAAAACCAAGTTATATCTTGTTAAGTTAGCATATCATTATGATATATTACAGGTCATGAAGTGTTTTAAAAGTTAAGTTAGAAGGATCTATTTAGTTTGCAAACAAGTTTGAAATCATTCAAAACTATGTTCTTGTTGTTAAAATTTTACAACATAAAATAAGATAGCTATATAATTATGAATCGAACAAGATAATGAACAAGGTTACTACCTCAAGTTACTTGGATAAAGTTACTGTAAGAGATAAGAAAAAATCTTGGAATCAAAGAGTGGTGGAGTTAGATCAAAAGGTTGGAAGTATACTTCTTCAAATGGGTGGTTATTTTGATATGTTCTTGAAAGAGTTTTCTTATGGTGTTTAAGGCTTGTAATTTAAGCTAAATGATGGGGAAAATGCTTGGGGATGATCAAGTATGAAGTTAGGAGTATTTTGAGAGAGAAATGAGGGTGTAGGTATGATAAAATGGAGTGAAGAAATGGTGTTCATTCATAAAAACGTTTTTAGTTTATAAAGAAAGAAAAGGATTCCTAATTTTGTTTTCTTACTAATAATTCATGCTACTTGACAAATCCTAGTTACCTCATATCTAGGGCAGTAATAATGTTGATTAGTATGTTGATTTGATGTGTATATACTAATAGTAAATACATATAGAAGCTGGGTATGATACGGGTACATATACCCTAGATATACGTATAGAAATCTTGAGGAAACGGAATGAGAATTCAAATATAGCTATCTTTTGTGAATATACTTATATTGTTTTATGTATTTAAGTCCTTAAAAAGTGATTAAATACATTATATATACGATACATGTATAAGCATTATAGGTTATAAGTATATATATCAAAGAATGTTACGTATAGTTATCGTTTTGAAAACTTAAGTTAGTAGTTTCACAATATACTTATAACTCATTGTCATTAGTACACAATGAGATGTTAAACCATCCTTAGATCATGTTAAATATATATAAATACATATATATACATAAACGTATAATTATCGTATGTTATATAGTTCGTGATATCATCAGTCAAATTGGACGGTCAAACGTTGTGTAAAACTCTTTTCAAAAACACAAGTCTCAATAATTTGGATTGCTTATCATGTTGGTAAGGTTTAATTTATGTAAATATTAATCTCATAAGTATAAAACGATTGGAAAAATCTGGGTCGTTACAGCTGCAATATCACGACACTCCATTACTTCTCCGTTTATACAGCAGGCCGATGGAGTGGTTGTGGTTCGAATACAACAGAGAAGAAAAAAAATAAAAATGCAGGTGTGGTGCTGTTTAGCTTAATATGTGGTTATTTGTTGGTGTGGGTTGTAGTGGTTGATCAGAAACAAAAGTAGAAACAATCGGTTAACAACAGCAGGTAGTAGGAGTGGTGATTGTATGATGGTTATGTCTATTTTTGGCTGCAACAGAAACATATTGCAGCTAGGATGTTTATGGTGGTGATTAAAGGCGGGTTACGGTGATAACAAAAACAATATAGTAGTTTCAAAACCGTAACGTGCAGGTGGTGGTAGAGGTGATCCGCTATGGTAGTAGTGATGGAGATGGTGGCTCAAAGAAAGGGTGCTCACGGTTGTGGTTGCCGTTGGTGTAGATGGGTGGCCGGAGCAAGTGAGATGGCTGTGAAGTGTTTTATGTTTAATATTCATATCTCATGTATAGGTGTAAGTGTATTATATATATATATATATATATATATATATATATATATATATATATATATATATATATATATATATATATATATATATATATATATATATATATATATATATATATATATATATATATATATATATTAGTCAAGAAGTGAAACAGTAATAGAAAGTATGATTGAAATAGTCCAGCCACCAGGTAAATGGATTCTTCTGTGTTGACATCCAACATTACGGATATTATTTCGTGATCGCTGCTAAACAGTTTACATATAAAAGTATTCAGAAAAATCCCATTTTTTTAAAATTAGATACATTTATTTATCCTGGTCACTAACTGATTGAAACCTGATAAAAACTGTTCGTCCATTATTTGTTTTTAATTTCAAGTAATATGTACAGAATATTAAAATTTAAACTAAAAAGATAAAAATATTTCTATCAAACCTATAATCTTCGTAATCTATTTACGGACTAACTTTTATTTTAAATCTTCATAAATTCGTATTAGATCTATATGAACACCAACGAAATGTCAACCAAGTATTACCACCATTGACTGATTAAGCACGAAATCATTTATATTCCATATACTCTCTATATATATAAATAGTTTTTAAAAATAACAAGTTTTACTGCGTAATTAAATATATTAATTATATATTTTTAAACAAATAAATTTAATATAATATTATATACATTTACAAGTAATATATATATATATATATATATATATATATATATATATATATATATATATATATAATAACATAATGGTTTCCATTACAACGTATATTATTTTAACTTATATCTCAAATTATTTATATATATATATATATATATATATATATATATATATATATACACACACACACATATACATATTTATTTTCAACTAATTGTTCGTTAATCGTCAAAAATGGTCGATGTTAACTGAATTTATGAAAATAGTTGAAAAATGTTGAGACTCAACATTACAGACTTTGCTTATTGTATCGAAAATATTAAATTATATTGAGAATTGACTTGAAAATAAGTCAAAATTTTCCGGGTCATTACAGTACCTACCCGTTAAAGAAATTTCATCCCGAAATTTGACAGAGATTGTCATGGTTAATAATAAGAATATTTTCATGACGAATATGAGTTGATAAATATAGTTTTATCATTATTGAGTAATATAGATAAAATGATTCGGTTACTTGAAGCGTATGAGTGAAGCTATCGCAAAAGAGTGAAATGAGGAAATAGAGATTCGTCTTAACTTTTGAGGTAGTCACGGTTGATTTCCGGAGTTCAAGGAATTAAAGAAAATCTTCGTAATCTACATAAGATTTGATTTTTCGGTAATTAAGGAAATTAGGATCCTCTTTAATTAAATGCGGTAATCTGCCTCGATTGCTATGTCTGATATTTCACTATAAATTTACCTCCTTTCGTTCCATTATTTTCACCACTTCTATACTTTCTTCTTCAATACAAATGATTTTGAAAATGCTTAATCCTGTTCTGATCCTTGATCGTATTCTGACTATCGCAACAATCATTCTTCTTTTCTAACTCCCACAAAGAGGAATCTGTTTACTTCTACTTCGCTCTTGGGGTGGTTATTTTTATAATCCTTCCTTGCCTCTATCTTTCCATAATCTGTTAATGATCTATCTTATTTGCTGTGATTTATACTCCTATATATATTTCCAAGCTATATGCTTTTGTTTTCTCTTCTCGGCTTTAAGTAAAGCAAGTAAAACATCTTGAATTCGTAGGTATGAAATTTCGAAGGATCATAAATAATGTTCTAGGAAGAAAGGAAAAGTAATAGCACGATTTGATTTGGTAAATTACCAGAAATCACAGAAAAATAGAATTATCAAGAAAATCCTTTCTTGATATGTTTAGAGGTTAAATAGAATGAAAGAGTTATGTAACATGGCACATGATGAGGACATGATCTGTGAACCATCATCACGTTTCATTAGAAATTTAGCATGACTTACTGTAATATAATCACGTTGGCCAGGCGTTATTATATTATACTAACTCATGCTTCAATTCCCAACACTTCTCGGGAAACATTCATAATTTAAACTTGAATTTTAAAGAATATAGAAACTAAAATAGTTTCCTTTATGATTTAATACAAATAGCACGAATAGATAAATAATTTCGGATAAGAATAGTTATGAAGATATCTTCAGAAATATTGAGGATATTGATAATGCCAAAATCAAACATATATTTCATAGCATTATCCTTCCAGAAAGACAAGCTTTTAGTTGCAATTGTTCTATTTTCAAGTAATAATCGTTTAAATAATTAAAAGTGAAGACAAAAGACAGAAACAACAATTTTAAGACGCAAATGACCAAAATGCTTAAATGTACAAGATACAATTCAAGTAGTTCAATTTATTGATGAGAAACGTCTACAAATTACAAGAGTACATGCTGTAAAACGCAAAGTACAAGATATCTAAGCACACGGAAAGACGTTCAAAAATCCGAAGCCGAGACAGTAACCGAGTATCAAAGTACAACTCAACGGAGCTAAAATTACAGGTCAAAAATGCACAAGAATATAATATTATATATAATTAATTATATATATATATATTAAATATTATTTTAATCAAAGCAGCCCATGTTTAATTCACTCAAGAGCTACGCGATCGCGGAGCCAGATGCTTTGAAACCATCGCGATCGCGGAGTAATAAAAATAAAAAATGCCTATAAAATCCAGCCTTGTTCTGCCGAATCCATATCCCAATTCAATTCAATCTCACTCTGTCTCTCTCTCTCTCTCTCTATATATATATATATATATATATATATATATATATATATATATATATATATATATATATATATTATAATTTAATTTTAAGTTAATTTTAATAATAAGGTTATTATAACAAATGTTTTACGGTTTTTAAGTCCAAACTCTGTCCGTGTAACGCTACGCGATTTATAATCATTGTAAGCTATGTTCTTCCTTTTTAAATTAATGTCTAGTAGCTAAGTTATTATTATGCTTATTTAAGACGAAGTAATCGTGATGTTAGATGATAATGCTAAAAACGAACATATATTTCATAGCATTATTCCTCAAGAAAGATAAGCTTTTAGTTGCAATTGTCCTATTTACAAGTGATATTCGTTTAAATAATAAAAGGTGAAGACAAAAGGCAGATTCAACGAATTGAAGACGCAAACGACTAAAAAGCTCAAAAGTACAAAATACAATCAATGAGGTTCCAATTATTGATAAGAAACGTCTCAAAATTACAAGAGTACAAGATTCAAAACGCAAAGTACAAGATATTAAATTGTACGCAAGGACGTTCGAAAATCCGGAACCGGGACCAGAGTCAACTCTCAACGCTCAACGCAACGGACTAAAAATTACAAGTCAACTATGCACATGAATATAATATAATATATAATTAATTCTTAAAATTAATATATATAATATATTATATTTAAAAAACCGTCGGCATAAAAAAACAAAGACTTTTGAGTCTCCCCAGCTGGCCATGCGATCGCATGGCCTGGAGGAAGAAACTCCATGCGATCGCATGGTGCACAGTTCCAGCCCACATGCCTATAAAAATCGAGCTTTGGTGCAACACAAAACACATCTTTTTCTTCTCCTCATTCAACGTATAATATTTATATTTATATTATAATTTTAATTTTAATTTTAATTTATAATAATAAGGGTGTGTTAGCGAATGTTGTAAGGGTGTAAGTCAAAATTCTGTCCGTGTAACGCTACACTATTTTTAATCATTGTAAGTTATGTTCAACCTTTTTACATTAATGTGTCGTAGCTAAGTTATTATTATGCTTATTTAATTCAAAGTAATCATGATGTTCGGCTAAAAATATTAAAATTGGGTAATTGGGCTTTGTACCATAATTGGGGTTTGGACAAAAGAACGACACTTGTGGAAATTAGACTATAGGCTATTAATGGGCTTTATATTTGTTTAACTAAATGATAGTTTGTTAATGTTAATATAAAGATTTACAATTGGGCGTCCCTATAAATAACCATTTACACTTGATCGGACACGATGGGCGGGGTATTTATATGTACGAATAATCGTTCATTTAACCGGACACGGGAATGGATTAATAGCCACTAGAATTATTAAAACAGGGGTGAAATTATGTACAAGGACACTTGGCATAATTGATAACAAAGTATTAAAACCTTGAGTTACACTCAGTCGACATCCTGGTGTAATTATTAAACAAAGTAATAAAACCTTGTTACAGTTTAAGTCCCCAATTAGTTGGAATATTTGACTTCGGGTATAAGGATAATTTGACGAGGACACTCGCACTTTATATTTATGACTGATGGACTGTTATGGACAAAAACCAGACAGACATATTAAATAATCCAGGACAAAGGACAATTAACCCATGGGCATAAAACTAAAATCAACACGTCAAACATCATGATTACGGAAGTTTAAATAAGCATAATTCTCTTATTTCATATTTAATTTCCTTTATTTTATATTTAATTGTACTTCTAGTTATCGCATTTTTATTTATTGTTATTGTATTTAATTGCACTTTTAATTATCGTACTTTTTAATTATCGCAAGTTTATTTTATCGCACTTTTAATATTCGCAATTTCATTATCGTTATTTACTTTACGCTTTAAATTAAGTCTTTTATTTATTTAATATTTTACATTTGGTTTTAACTGCGACTAAAGTTTTAAAATCGACAAACCGGTCATTAAACGGTAAAAAAAACCCCCTTTAAAATAATAATATTACTTATATATATTCGTATTTTTATAAATTAAACTAATATAGCGTTAAGCTTTGATTAAAAGATTCCCTGTGGAACGAATCGGACTTACTAAAAACTACACTACTGTACGATTATGTACACTGCCTATAAGTGTTGTAGCAAGGTTTAAGTATATCCATTCTCTAAATAAATAAATATCTTGTGTAAAATTGTATCGTATTTAATAGTATTTCCTTGTAAAATTTAATAGTATTTTATACCCCTTAGCTTTGACATCAAGTATTTTTGGCGCCACTGCTGGGGAACTTTCTTGCTTAAAAGCCGGAAGCGCAACGCTAAAAAAGAAAAAAAAATACGCTTTTGTAAAAATACGTTTTATATATTCGAAAATATAAAAAGAAAACAAAAATATAAATATTTTTAAGAGTTTGGTAAATATTTAAGTTTTATAAAGTTTCTTTATTTCTATTTTTTAGTTTGTAAAAATATAAGTTTTATTTAATTTATAAATATATTTTATAAATATATTTTACAGCAAAAATAGAAAATATATATATATATATATATATATATATTAAAACTCGAGTCCGGTACTGTAGCAGCCCACTCTGTGGCCCGAAACCCTAGCCCATGCGATCGCATGGCCGAGTAGCTTAGGACTCATGCGATCGCATGAGCCCGTCTGACACGCCACAGTTGACTGCAAGCTGCATTAATTACGAATTATAATTATTATTATTATATTTAAACCCTAATTAGGGTAATATATTATATAATTTAATTTAGTGTTATTTATTTAATTTGTATTTTTAGTTTAATTAGTTTATTTAAATTGTAAAATTAATAGTTTTATTAAATAAATAATATAAAAATAATATTTTTATAAAAATTGTACTTTTTACAACTTTTAGTATATTTTTATATTTTATTTTTTTTAATTGTTTTTAGCGTAATATTTGTATTTTTCGCTCGTATTTAGTTTTAATTCATAGTTTTTGCCATAGTTATTTTTATTTCTAGATTTTTAGGCTTTGCCGTAAAAATCCCTTAAGTGCTTTTTCTTTAGACTAAGATATAGGTGCTTTAGAATTTTGCGACGCCTTTTTAAGTTTTAGTTCCTTTTTAAGATATTGCCATTTGGGATACAGTTTTACTTGTAAGCTTTAATATTTTTAGACGCCTTTTACCTATGTATCAATTATCATTCCAATTAGTAATCTCAATTTGCGATTATAATTTTAAGTTAGTGATAGTAATAAGGTTGGGTTAGTCAAGTATTTTTAAGTTTTATAAGTCACTCTTTTTCTTTCTTATTTTTTCGATCTTTTCTTTTTCGACCTTTTTCGACGCGCTCTTTTTCATTCTTATTTCTCGCCATTCTAGTTTTAGGACATAGATTTTTATTCTACTTCTTATCTAAATTTCTTAAAATTACGAAAATTTATTTTAAGTGGTTAAATTGATAGACATCAAAATTTTCTGGTTCGTAGTAATAGTTGGATTTGTACGTGGACCGGGTTATTGGAGCCAAACAGTCCTCAATTATATTGAGACCAAACGAATCCTGCCCCTCTGCTACAACTTTTGGCTATTAGAAACGTGGGCAAAATCAGAAAAGTCTATTAATTAGATAACTTATATAATTTTTCTTTCCTTTTAAAAACTAATAGGATATTCAGTGAATGCACCGAGCAAGACGTTCACCACCTTTTGTACGTTCACCACCTGTAACTAGATCAAGACATCTAGAAAATATTACCGTCGTTGATTTTTCTTTAGAATCCTCATCCAGTCGACCAAGTACTCCAATTCAAATTTCCGATAATCCATTTTTTGAACCCGACCTCACAATTGAGAATCCGGAGAATATTCAGGGACGATTCATAGATCCTGAACCATTAAATTTTCCTCCGGAACCACCAATCATTCAAACAGAGATTGTTGAGGAATGAACCATTAAATCAGAATCCTCTAGTGATTCCGATTCAACAAATTCAATTATGGAGAATCTAGAACCTTTAAGTATGGAAGACCGAATGAGAGCTAAACGTACGGGCCAAAGTCACGCAATTACTCAACTAGACATTAATGCGCCAGATTATGAAATCAAAGGACAAATTCTACACATGGTGACTAATCAATGCCAATTTAGTGGTGCGCCGAAGGAAGATCCAAATGAACATCTTCGTACCTTTAATAGGATCTGCACTCTATTTAAAATCCGAGAAGTGGAAGATGAATAGATATATCTCATGTTATTTCCCTGGACTTTAAAGGGAGAAGCCAAAGATTGGTTGGAATCGTTACCTGAAGAGGCGATCGATACATTGGACGTTTTAGTTGAAAAATTTCTTAAACAATTTTTTCCGGCATCTAAAGCCGTAAGACTTCAAGGAGAAATTGTTACGTTCACACAAAAACCGAATGAAACTCTATATGAGGCGTGGACAAGATTTGGAAAGTTATTAAGAGGATGTCCGCAACATGGTTTAGACACCTGTCAAATAGTACAAATATTCTACCAAGGATGCGACATCACTACAAGAAAAGACATAGATATAGCAGCTGGTGGTTCCATTATGAAGAAAACCGAAACTGATGCTTACAAAATTATTGATAACACTGCTTCCCACTCACATGAGTGGCACCAAGAAAAAGATATCGTTAGATCATCTAAAGCAGCTAGAGGCGATTCTAGCCATGACTTAGATTCCATTTCCGTAAAGATAGATGCTGTGGAGAGACGAATGGAAAAGATGACTAAAGATATCCACTCAATACGAATTAGTTGTGAGCAGTGTAGAGGACCACATTTGACAAAAGATTGTCTCAGTATTGAATTAACAATGGAACAAAGAGAGAATGTTTCATATCTAAACCAAAGGCCTGGAAATAATTATCAGAATAATTATCAACCGCCAAGACCGATCTATAATCAAAATCAGAATTATAACCGAAATATTCCATACAACAACCAACAAGGTCCTAGCAATCAACAAGTATCTAACAATACTTACAACCAGCAAAGACCTAATTTTCAAAACAAACCACCACAAACCGATGATAAAAAGCCGAATTTAGAAGATATGATGACGAAGCTAGTTGAAACTCAAACGCAGTTTTTCACATCTCAAAAACAAACTAATGAACAAAATGCTCAAGCATTTAGAAATCAACAAGCTTCTATTCAAAACTTGGAACAAGAAGTAAGTAACCTAGCAAGGTTAATAGGTGAAAGAAAACCGGAAAGTTTACCTAGTGATACAAATGCAAACCCCGGAATGAAACAGCTAAAGCCATTACCACAAGAAGTGGCACAACACTTAAACCACCTGAAATACCTGTAACTTCTGATGAAGCTATTCCTACTCCACAAGAACCACAACCTGATCAAGATAAGGAAAAAGAACCGGTAGTTGAAAAGGTTAATGAAGATAACACAGTTAAGGCTAAACCTTATGTTAAACCATACCAACCACCACTTCCTTACCCGAGTAAAATGAAAAAAGAGAAACTTGAAGCCGAGCAATCCAAATTCTTGGATATGTTTAAACAGATAAATGTAAATCTTCCTTTCATTGATGTGATTTCAGGAATGCCTAGATATGCTAAATTCTTGAAAGATCTGATCACGAATAGAAAGAAAATGGAAGAACTCTCGGCTTTTACTATGAATGCTAATTGTTCAGCAGTGCTGTTGAATAAGATACCAGAAAAACTATCTGATCCAGGAAGTTTCACAATTCCATGTTTTCTGGGTAGTCTTAGTTCAATAGAAGCATTGGCAGACTTAGGTGCTAGTATAACTTTAATGCCGTATTCATTATACACTAAACTAGACCTTAGAGAATTGAAACCAACCAGAATAAGTATACAACTAGCCGATCGATCAATAAAATATCCTAGAGGGATAATGGAGAATATGCTAGTTAAAGTTGGTACTTTAGTATTTCCAGTAGATTTTGTTGTTCTGGACATGGAAGAAGATTCTCAAGTTCCTCTCATATTAGGAAGACCATTCTTAAACATGGCTAAAGCACTGATAGACGTGTTCGGTAAGAAATTGACCCTAAGTATAGAGGACGAGAGTGTTACCTTTTCAGTTGATAGAGCAATGCAACAACCGCAATCTGCAGATGATACATGTTATTATATTCAAACTATAGATTCACATGCAGAATTGTTAGAAGAATTTCCAGAATTACAAGCAATGGGAGAATGTTCTTTAGGAGAAGGTAATGAACCAATTGATGAAGCTGAAATGTAAGCTACACTAATAGCTAATGGATATGAACCAACAATAGAAGAAATTCAATTGCTAAAAGAAGAAGACAGATATCGATACAAATCATCGATAGAAGAACCTCCGACATTAGAGTTAAAGCCACTTCCAAACCATTTGGAATATGCTTATTTACGTGGTGAATCTGAATTACCTGTAATAATATCGTCTTCTCTTACTGAAAATGAAAAATCGCAACTCATTTCTGTGTTGAAAGCTCATAAACCAGCCATTGCATGGAAGATTCATGATATAAAAGGAATAAGTCCTTCGTATTGCACACATAAAATCCTTATGGAAGAAGGTCATAAAACGTATGTGCAACGCCAACGAAGACTAAATCCGAATATGCAAGATGTAGTTAAAAAAGAAATTATTAAACTGCTAGACGCAGGTCTAATTTATCCAATCTCTGATAGTCCATGGGTAAGCCCAGTTCAATGCGTGCCTAAGAAGGGTGGCATGTCTGTCATTACAAATGAAAAAATGAGCTTATTCCTACTAGGACTGTAACAGGATGGCGTGTATGTATTGATTATAGAAAATTAAATGACGCCACCAGAAAAGATCACTTTCCCTTACCTTTTATTGATCAAATGCTGGAAAGATTAGCCGGAAATAGTTACTATTGTTTTCTTGATGGATTTTCCGGATATTTTCAAATTCCAATAGCACCCGAAGATCAAGAGAAAACCACATTCACGTGCCCTTATGGTACTTTTGCTTACAAACGCATGCCATTTGGACTTTGCAACGCCCCTGCAACCTTTCAAAGGTGTATGATGGCAATTTTTCACGACATGATAGAAGAATGCGTGGAAGTTTTCATGGATGACTTTTCAGTCTTCGGTGATACATTTGAATCATGTCTAGCTAATCTTGAACGAATGCTGATTAGATGCGAACAATCAAATCTAGTACTTAATTGGGAGAAATGCCATTTCATGGTTAAAGAAGGCATCGTTCTTGGACATAAAATTTCAAAAGAAGGAATTGAAGTGGATAGAGCTAAAGTAGATGTAATTGCTAAACTTCCACATCCCACCAATGTTAGAGGAGTTAGGAGTTTTCTAGGGCATGGCGATTTTTACCGACGTTTCATAAACGATTTTTCTAAAATTGCCACTCCTATGAATAAACTCCTAGAAAAGGATGCTCCATTCATCTTTTCAGATGAATGCATCAAATCTTTTAATATTCTTAAAGAGAAACTCACTAATGCACCGATCATGATAACACCAAATTGGAATCTATCATTTGAACTAGTGTGCCATGCAAGTGATTTTGCAATGAGAGCCGTTTTAGGACAAAGGATTGAAAAAAGATTTCAACCTATATATTATGCTAGTAAGACGTTACAAGGAGCACAAACAAATTACACAACTACTGAAAAAGAACTCCTTGCTATTGTCTTTGCTTTTGACAAATTTCGTTCATATCTCGTTCTAGCAAAAACGGTGGTCTATACCGACCATTCTGCTCTTAGATACCTATTTTCGAAACAAGATGTCAAACCAAGATTAATCCGTTGGATCTTACTCTTACAAGAGTTCGATATTGAAATCCGAGATAAAAGAGGAGCAGAAAATCTCGCCGCTGATCATCTTTCTCGTCTTGAAAATCCCGAATTAGAAGTTCTAAATGAATCGGCCATACAAGACAACTTTCCTGATGAATATCTTTTGAAGATAGGTTATACTGAAATTCCATGGTTTGCAGACTATGCAAACTACTTAGTATGTGGATTCCTTGAAAAAGGATTATCGTACCAAAAATGAAAGAAATTTTTCAGTGATATAAAACACTATTTCTGGGAAGATCCACATTTGTTTAAAAGTTGTCCCGATGGAATAATACGCCGATGTGTATTCGGAGATGAAGCTAGTAAAATTTTAAACTATTGTCACACAGGACCAACAGGAGGGCATTATGGGCCTCAACTAACAGCAAGAAAAGTTTATGATGCTGGATTCTATTGGCCTACAATTTACAAAGACGCACACCTTCTTTGCAAATCCTGTGATGCTTGTCAAAGGGCCGGAAAAATAAGTCAACATGATGAAATACCACAAAATGTCATTCAAGTATGTGAAGTATTTGACATTTGGGGTGTAACATCCCGCGTTTTTTCGTTAAATTTATTTTAACACCGTCTTTTTTTTTTAAAATAATATCCCTCGTTATTTAATTTTAACGTCACCCGTTTACACGAGCGTTTTTAAAATATTCGTTTAGTTAATTCCCACACCCGCTTTGAAACTTGAGGGACTAAACTCGCCAAAGAGCCAAACTAGTTGACTAGGTCAACTAGTCAACTCCATCCTCCTCCATTCATTTTCATCTCCACCATCTTCATTACTTCCATCTTTTCTCTCAACCTTCAAACAAAAGATTCATCATCTAATTTCGATTTAGCAAGCAAACACCAAAACAAACTACATATTCTTGATCCTCTCATCATCCTCTACGATTTGATACTAACTTCATTGATTTTGGGTAACATTTCTAAAACTCTAGATTTCTTTAAATTCGTGTTTTTGACTTGAAATTGTGTTAGTTAGTGTCTATGGCTCGTGTCTAGCATGAATATATGTTTTGTTTGCTCGATTTGTTGATTTGAGTAACTAGTTTGAACTTTTGAAGTGGGTTAGCTTAATCTTTGATTTTGGATGATTAAAAGTTGTTTAATTGTTAAAGTTCATTTTTTAATTGTGTTACTAGTATCATTAGCTACATTTTGATGTGTAGGTTGATTAAGAAAACTTCAAAAACCCGATTAAGGATTTTGTGATGTTTGACTAGGGTTTGATAGTTCTTGACATGAACTTTTGATGCTTGAATGCCACGAAATATTAATTGTTAGTGTTTAGTAGTAATGTATGCTTCATTACCTTCAAAACGGCATATCATATGTGTAAATTGGTTGCCCGAATCATGAAATGCGTTTTACAAACTTGAAACTTTGATTATGAACGTTCATTGAACATTTGACGAGAATTTGATTATTTTAAATTCTTGTTTTGATTGATAATATGTACTTAGTTGCATTCCTCGTCAAAATACCTTTCCAACGATGTATGATAGGCGTTATAAGTGTTTGCGGGTCAAGTGTTGTGTTAGAAAAGGTTTTGGTTCGTGCACACTTGGAAAAACTGACCAGAATTCTCTGCCCAGGTAGTGGCGCGGCGCGCCACATCCCCGCGCGGCGCGCAGAATCACCTGGCCAGATTCTGACCTCTTGGACCCATTTCACGTGAAATGTTTGACTAGCTACCGACCTCCGATTCACATGAAACTTGTTCTAATATACTTGTATATGAATAACTAGCATAGAAAAATAGTTCGGGACCCGACCCGAACGTGTTGACTTTTTTGTTGACTTTGACCAAGTTTGACTTTTAGTCAAACTTAACCAAACTTTTATGCAATCGTTCTAACATGCTTTTATACGTGATTCTTGTATGAAACTTGACAAATTGATTCACATGCTATATTTAATCAAGTCGTAACGAGCCATAGGACTAATTGAACACATTTCACCCGACCTCGTATCGTAACCGGTTAATTGACACAACTTACTTGTTTAGGTCAAGGCTAAGCAACTTTCATGCATACGTTACTTTGTGAAGTACTTTTATACTCGTGCACTCGAGGTGAGATCATAGTCCCACCTTTGCAAATACTTTTATACTTTTAAATCGTGGGCTGAGAAACATATACTTTATATACATTTATACGGTTTATACTTTCATACTTTGAATACAAATGCGAATACAAGAGCAAAGATACATACGAGTTAGAACGAAAATCCTCAAGTTCAATTACCATTAGTTACACTTGTAGGGTGTGAGCGAGAAATTATGTTGTGTGGCCATGCGGGTTTGACGAACCCTCATCTGACGGATGAAACGTATTTTCGGTATATAGTGTAGGTTCTAACACTATTATGCAGAGGTAAGATTCAGTTAAGTTTTGGTAATTGGGTGCTCGTGATACAGACAACATCTTTTGGGATGTATACGCTTGATATTCACTTTATACTAAATCTTATGGTTTACAAACACATCTTTAGAGATGTATACTCCTTGATACTAAACCTTGTGATACAAAAACATACTTTCACAAATACATTTATGATCTCACCAACGTTTTTCGTTGACAGTTTTCTACATGTTTTCTCAGGTTCATACTTGGCTACTTGATACATGCTTCCGCACTCTTTGATTACTTGATTGGAGTCAACCACGCATGCATACGCTAGGGATAGCACTTTTGGATTCAAACTTTTGTTTACATACTTACGCTATTTATAGCAACTGTGTTTTTAAACTAATTATGTCGCAAGTTATTTCATTTATACTTTATGACTTTTGTAAACTTAGACTTTTTGTCGAACGGTTTTTGTAAACTAAACTTGCAAGTCTTGTACCTTTCAAATGAATGCGACATAATTTTGGTCAAACGAGTCTCATATAGGGACTACGACCACGCAACGGGACCTAAGTTAACGGCGCTGTCAATAACGGTTTTGGTCGGGTCGTTACAAGTGGTATCGGAGCATTGGTTGTAGGGAACTAGGACGTGCATTAGTGTGTCTAACAGAGTTGTTAGGATGCATTAGTGAGTCTAGACTACAACCGGATAGTTAGCATTTGCATTCTGACATACATTTGCTATAGATAGCACTTACTTGACTACTTGTGCATTATACTTGAATCATTCTTAGGCAAACTTTTTAATGGTACCCAACCTTCATCATACGAACTTGTATTCCGCCACTTTTTGGTAACACACGTAAATTCATGATTCATACACGTATGGATGACGACGACTTCATTAGTCACACTTGTTCGGGAACTCTATCTCCCGGATTGTTATTTGCCACCGTTTCAACTTACTATCGGTTTCCCACTGGTGTTTCTTACTATCTACTTTTTGGTGTTACTACCATCACTACTCTAGGTGAGTATCGTCATCAACATTTATCACTAAGGTTGCGTGCTACTCGTTATCATGACTCGTTACTCTTTTCATACCTGAATACCTTATTGTCTGACTCGAACCACATTGACGTGAACAATCATTTATACACTTCCCTCGGGGAACGCTTCTTTATAGTTGCACTAATTCTTTCGATTCAATACGAGTCACGTTAGAGACATCGTTACACTTTGTTTATTTTAAACTTCACGATTACACGAACTTGAATCTATAGAGTGATGTGGGAATGGAGGTATGAGTTAGCGTAATATAACGACACGCGATCAACGTGGTTATATTACGGTAAGACATACCAAAGTTCTAGTGACACGTGATTGTGGTTAGACTCGATCAACCTAAACACCACCATGTGCCATGTACATGACTTCATCTATTCATGTTGGACATCTGAAAACTCCGAGAATATTGATAACAACCATACCGGGGACACACCTTCGATTTTTGTCGAACTATACTTATGCTTCCGAATGAATTACCGATTCCTTTCGACTTCAACTGTATGTTACACGTGTATACTATCTCGTCCTCGCACAGTCTTATTGACTAACTACAATTTACTCGTTATGCTCGCATCGAGGCGGAAACTTCTCTCGCCTTACACTCGTAATTCTGGTTCAGGAAATCTTTTATTTTAAATTCTCAATGGAGAGAGACTCTTCACGTTATACTAGTATTTTCCTCGAGGGTGAATAGTCTCGACGAACGTATTTGGAAACCGATAAATCTTCCGCGACGCGAATTTTCTTGAGAAACTTGTCCTAACAAACTTGTTCAAATATACCTTACGGAATGTACTTTGTTTCGGATCGAGATCCTCGTTTCATTTCTAGACTTCGGAGTGCCTCACAAAAAGCCTCGGGACCACGTTTAGACATGAGTACCGCGTACCATCCAAAACCCGACGGACCGAACAAACATACGATTCAAACCTTGGAAACCGTAATACGAATTTGTGTTACCAACTTCAAACCACTTGAGAAAAGTCTTACCTTTAACCAGAATCTCTTACCACGATAGTTATCATTCGATTCTTAACGTCACACCTTTTAAACCACATGTGACCGGAAACGTCATTCTCTTTTGTCGAACAAAGTAAACGATGATCAATTCACCGGGGCCGAGTTTATTCATGAGCAACTGAGAAAATTTATTCATATTCAAGAAAGACCCAACACGACTCGTAGTCGCCCAGAGAGCTTGCCAATGTTAGACGTAAACCTTTCGAGTTCCATGTGGGAAACCGCGTCACGTTAGAAGTCGCACCTTGAGGAGGTGTAAACCGTTTCGGGAAACATAGGAATGCTAAATCCGCGATATACTAATCCTTTTTGAAACCATGGAGCGTATTGTACCCGTTGCTTGTCATCTAGATTTTCCGACTCATTTGAGTCTCCGTTCATCCTACATAGAACCTGAAGACGTAACTTGCTATTCCCTTCGATGAGCTTGCTATCGATGGTACACTCCACTTCCTAGGAGAACCGGTTGAAATTATGAATCGTGAAACCAAACTTCAATCCAACGTAAAAATCCCGACCGTCGAAGTTCGTTGAAATGCCCAAGGATGTACCTTCACTTATCCGTAGAATTTACAACGCAAGATCTCGAGGAAGATTCAACAACTACTACTTCCAACTAAATTTCGGGACGAAATTTCTTTTGAGGTGTGGATAATGTAACATCCCGCGTTTTTCCGTTAAATTTATTTTAACACCGTCTTTTTTTTTTAAAAATAATATCCCTCGTTATTTAATTTTAACGTCACCCGTTTACACGAGCATTTTTAAAATATTCGTTTGGTTAATTCCCGCACCCGCTTTGAAACTTGAGGGACTAAACTCGCCAAAGAGCCAAACTAGTTGACTAGGTCAACTAGTCAACTCCATCCTCCTCCATTCATTTTCATCTCCACCATCTTCATTACTTCCATCTTTTCTCTCAACCTTCAAACAAAAGATTCATCATCTAATTTCGATTTAGCAAGCAAACATCAAAACAAACTACATATTCTTGATCCTCTCATCATCCTCTACGATTTGATACTAACTTCATTGATTTTGGGTAACATTTCTAAAACTCTAGATTTCTTTAAATTCGTGTTTTTGACTTGAAATTGTGTTAGTTAGTGTCTATGGCTCGTGTCTAGCATGAATATATGTTTTGTTTGCTCGATTTGTTGATTTGAGTAACTAGTTTGAACTTTTGAAGTGGGTTAGCTTAATCTTTGATTTTGGATGATTAAAAGTTGTTTAATTGTTAAAGTTCATGTTTTAATTGTGTTACTAGTATCATTAGCTACATTTTGATGTGTAGGTTGATTAAGAAAACTTCAAAAACCCGATTAAGGATTTTGTGATGTTTGACTAGGGTTTGATAGTTCTTGACATGAACTTTTGATGCTTGAATGCCACGAAATGTTAATTGTTAGTGTTTAGTAGTAATGTATGCTTCATTACCTTCAAAACGGCATATCATATGTGTAAATTGGTTGCCCGAATCATGAAATGCGTTTTACAAACTTGAAACTTTGATTATGAACGTTCATTGAACATTTGACGAGAATTTGATTATTTTAAATGCATGTTTTGATTGATAATATGTACTTAGTTGCATTCCTCGTCAAAATACCTTTCCAACGATGTATGATAGGCGTTATAAGTGTTTGCGGGTCAAGTGTTGTGTTAGAAAAGGTTTTGGTTCGTGCACACTTGGAAAAACTGACCAGAATTCTCTGCCCAGGTAGTGGCGCGGCGCGCCACATCCCCGCGCGGCGCGCAGAATCACCTGGCCAGATTCTGACCTCTTGGGCCCATTTCACGTGAAATGTTTGACTAGCTACCGACCTCCGATTCACATGAAACTTGTTCTAATATACTTATATATGAATAACTAGCATAGAAAAATAGTCCGGGACCCGATCCGAACGTGTTGACTTTTTCGTTGACTTTGACCAAGTTTGACTTTTAGTCAAACTTAACCAAACTTTTATGCAGTCGTTCTAACATGCTTTTATACGTGATTCTTGTATGAAACTTGACAAATTGATTCACATGCTATATTTAATCGAGTCGTAACGAGCCATAGGACTAATTGAACACATTTCACCCGACCTCGTATCGTAACCGGTTAATTGACACAACTTACTTGTTTAGGTCAAGGCTAAGCAACTTTCATGCATACGTTACTTTGTGAAGTACTTTTATACTCGTGCACTCGAGGTGAGATCATAGTCCCACCTTTGCAAATACTTTTATACTTTTAAATCGTGGGCTGAGAAACATATACTTTATATACATTTATACGGTTTATACTTTCATACTTTGAATACAAATGCGAATACAAGAGCAAAGATACATACGAGTTATAACGAAAATCCTCAAGTTCAATTACCATTAGTTACACTTGTAGGGTGTGAGCGAGAAATTATGTTGTGTGGCCATGCGGGTTTGACGAACCCTCATCTGACGGATGAAACGTATTTTCGGTATATAGTGTAGGTTCTAACACTATTATGCAGAGGTAAGATTCAGTTAAGTTTTGGTAATTGGGTGCTCGTGATACAGACAACATCTTTTGGGATGTATACGCTTGATATTCACTTTATACTAAATCTTATGGTTTACAAACACATCTTTAGAGATGTATACGCCTTGATACTAAACCTTGTGATACAAAAACATACTTTCACAAATACATTTATGATCTCACCAACGTTTTTCGTTGACAGTTTTCTACAAGTTTTCTCAGGTTCATACTTGGCTACTTGATACATGCTTCCGCACTCTTTGATTACTTGATTGGAGTCAACCATGCATGCATACGCTAGGGATAGCACTTTTGGATTCAAACTTTTGTTTACATACTTACGCTATTTATAGCAACTTTGTTTTTAAACTAATTATGTCGCAAGTTATTTCATTTATACTTTATGACTTTTGTAAACTTAGACTTGTTGTCGAACGGTTTTGTAAACTAAACTTGCAAGTCTTGTACCTTTCAAATGAATGCGACATAATTTTGGTCAAACGAGTCTCATATAGGGACTACGACCACGCAACGGGACCTAAGTTAACGGCGCCGTCAATAACGGTTTTGGTCGGGTCGTTAAATGGGGTATTGACTTTATGGGTCCATTTCCAAAATCTCATAATAATCTCTACATTCTCGTAGCCATTGACTATGTATCTAAATGGGCGGAAGCACAAGCTCTCCCAACTAACGATGCACGAGTTGTAGTCAACTTTTTAAAACGTCTGATAATGCTAAAAACGAACATATATTTCATAGCATTATTCCTCAAGAAAGACAAGCTTTTAGTTGCAATTGTTCTATTTAAAAGTGATATTCGTTTAAATAATAAAAGGTAAAGACAAAAGACAGATTCGACGAATTGAAGAAGCAAAGGTCCAAAAAGCTCAAAAGTACAAAATACAATCAAAGTGGTTCCAATTATTGATAAGAAGCGTCTCGAAATTACAAGAGTACAAGATTCAAAACGCAAAGTACAAGATATTAAATTGTACGCATGGACGTTCGAAAATCCGGAACCGGGACATGAGTAAACTCTTAACGCTCGACGCAACGGACTAAAAATTACTAGTCTACTATGCACATAAATATAATATAATATTTAAATAATTCTTAAAATTATTTATATATTATATTTATATTAAAAATCCGTCGGCAAACAAAGAGCCAAAGCTGGGTAAGCTGTAATTTCAAACTCCGCGAGTTGCGGAGTTTGAAGGCAAAAAATTACGCGACTCGCGGAGTTCACCTGGACTCAAATTCCTATAAAAGCCAACGCAGTTCGACGAGTTTTAATATCATATAATCTATCTCTCTCTCAATATATACGTAATATATATATATATATATATATATATATATATATATATATATATATATATATATATATATATATATATATATATATATATATATATATATATATATATATTTAAATTTTAATTTTAATTTTAATTTTAATTTTAATTTTAATTCTAATAATAAGGGTATGTTAGCGAATGTTGTAAGGGTGTAAGTCAAAATTATGTCCGTGTAACGCTACGCTATTTTTAATCATTGTAAGTTATGTTCAACCTTTTTACATTAATGTCTCTTAGCTAAGTTATTATTATGCTTATTTAATCCGAAGTAATCATGATGTTGGGCTAAAAATATTAAATTTGGGTAATTGGGCTTTGTACCATAATTGGGGTTTGGACAAAAGAACGACACTTGTAGAAATTAGACTATGGGCTATTAATGGGCTTTATATTTGTTTAACTAAATGATAGTTTTTTAATTTTAATATAAAGATTTACAATTGGACGTCCCTATAAATAACCATATACACTCGATCGGACACGATGGGCGGGGTATTTATATGTACGAATAATCGTTCATTTAACCGGACACGGGAATGAATTAATAGTCTATGGAATTATTAAAACAGGGGTGAAATTATGTACAAGGACACTTGGCATAATTGATAATAAAGTATTAAAACCTTGGGTTACACTCAGTCGACATCCTGGTGTAATTATTAAACAAAGTATTAAAATATTGTTACAGTTTAAATCCCCAATTAGTTGGAATATTTAACTTCGAGTATAAGGATAATTTGACGAGGATACTCGCACTTTATATTTATGACTGATGGACTGTTATGGACAAAAACCAGACGGACATATTAAATAATCCAGGACAAAGGACAATTAACCCATGGGCATAAAACTAAAATCAACACGTCAAACATCATGATTACGGAAGTTTAAATAAGCATAATTCTTTTATTTCATATTTAATTTCCTTTATTTTATATTTAATTGCACTTCTAATTATCGCACTTTTATTTATTGTTATTGTATTTAATTGCAATTTTAATTATCGTAGTTTTTAATTATCGCAAGTTTATTTTATCGCACTTTTATTTATCGCAATCTCATTATCGTTATTTACTTTACGCTTTAAATTAAGTCTTTTATTTATTTAATATTTTACATTTTGTTTTAACTGCGACTAAAGTTTTAAAATCGACAAACCGGTCATTAAACGGTAAAAACCCCCCTTTATAATAATAATATTACTTATATATATATATATATATATATATATATATATATATATATATATATATATATATATATATATATATATATATATATATATATATATATATATATATATATATATATATATATATATATATATATATATATATTTGTATTTTTATAAATTTAAACTAATATAGCGTTAAGCTTTGTTTAAAGATTTTCCCTGTGGAACGTACCGGACTTACTAAAAACTACACTACTGTACGATTAGGTACACTGCCTATAAGTGTTGTAGCAAGGTTTAAGTATATCCATTCAATAAATAAATAAATATCTTGAGTAAAATTGTATCGTATTTAATAGTATTTCCTTGTAAAATTTAATAGTATTTTATACCCCTTAGCTTTGACATCAAGTAATTTTGGCGCCGCTGCCGGGGACAATCTAGCTTAAAAGCCGGAAGCGCAACGCTAATAAATATATATAAAAAAAATTATTTTTAGTTTACTTTTATAAAAAGACGCTTTTTTAAAAATACGTTTTAAATATTCGAAAACATAAAAAGAAAAACAAAAATATAATATTTTTAAGAGTTTGTTAACTATTTAAGTTTTATAAAGTTTCTTTATTTTTATTTTATAAAAATATAAGTTTTATTTAAATATTTTGTTTTTATTTAAAACATAAAATCAAAAACCGAAAAAAAAAATTTATATATAAATCTAGTTTTAAGATTTTTATTTATAAAATTGTAACATATTTTTATTTCTATTCTAGTTTTTAAAATATAAGTTTTATTTAAATTATATAAATATTTTAATTAAATTAAAAACAGAAAAATAAAAAAATATATATAAATAAAATTACGTTGAACCTGTCAAACGAAGCAACCTGATCTGAAATTTAAAACCCCGCGACTCGCGGAGTTTTCCAGCTTCGGGCACCGCAAGTCGCGGAGCATCCCTGACACGGGTACACATGAACCCTAACAGCATTAATTACGGGATAATTATTATTATTATTAATTCTAAACCCTAATTAGGGTATTTTTATTATAATATTTAGTTTTAATTAGTTTATTTGTTTTATTTAATTTTATTTAGTTTAATTAAATTATAAAATTAATAATTTTATAAAATAAATAATATAAAAATAATATTTTTATAAAAATTGTACTTTTTACAACTTTTAGTATATTTTTATATTTTATCCCTTTTTAATTGTTTTAGCGTAACTTTTGTAAATTTTGCTCGTATTTATTTTTAATTCATAGTTTTTGCCATAGTTATTTTTATTTATAGATTTTTAGGCTTTGTCGTAAAATTCCTTAAGTGCTTTTTCTTTAGACTAAGATATAGGTGCTTTAGAATTTTGAGACGTCTTTTTAAATTTTAGTGCTTTTTTTTTTTTTTAGGTTATTGCCATTTGGGATATAGTTTTACTTGTAAGCTTTAATATTTTTAGACACCTTTTACCTATGTATCAATTATCATTGCAATTAGTAATCTCAATTTGCGATTATAATTTTAAGTTAGATAGTAATAAGGTTGGGTTAGTCGAGTGTTTTTAAGTTCTATAAGTCATTTCTTTTTATTTCTTATTTTCCAACGCCTTTTATTTTTCAACCCTTTTCTTTTTCTTTTTCGACGCACTCTTTTTCTTTCTTATTTCTCGCTATTCTAGTTTTAGGACATAGATTTTTTTTTCTACTTCTTATCTAAACTTCTTAAAATTACGAAAATTTATTTTAAGTGGTTAAATTGATAGACATCAAAATTTTCTGGTTCGTAGTAATAGTTGGATTTGTACGTTGACCGGGTTATTGGAGCCAAACAGTCCTCAATTATATTGAGACCAAACGAATCCTGCCCCTCTGCTGCATCTTTTGGCTATTCAAAACGTGGCCAAAATCAGAAAAGTCTATTAATTGGATAACTTATATAATTTTTCTTTCCTTTTTAAAAACTAATAGGATATTCAGTGAATGCACCGAGTAAGACGTTCACCAACTTTTGTACGTTCACCACCTGTAACTAGATCAAGACATTTAGCAAATATTACCGCAGTTGATTTTTCTTTAAAATCGTTATCCAGTCGACCAAGTACTCCAATTCAAATTTTCGATAATCCATTTTTTGAACCCGACCTCACAATTGAGAATCCGGAGAATATTCAGGGACAATTCATAGATCCTGAACCATTAAATTTTCCTCCGGAACCACCAATCATTCAAACAGAGATTGTTGAGGAACGAACCATTAAATCAGAATCCTCTAGTGATTCCGATTCAACAAATTCAATTATGGAGAATCTAGAACCTTTAAGTATGGAAGACCGAATGAGAGCTAAACGTACTGGCCAAGGTCACGCAATTACTCATCCAGACATTAATGCGCCAGATTATGAAATCAAAAGACAAATTCTACATATGGTGACTAATCAATGCCAATTTAGTGGTGCGCCGAAGGAAGATCCAAATGAACATCTTCGTACCTTTAATAGGATCTGCACTCTATTTAAAATAAGAGAAGTTGAGGATGAACAGATATATCTCATGTTATTTCCCTGGACTTTAAAGGGAGAAGCCAAAGATTGGTTGGAATCGTTACCTGAAGGGGCGATCAATACATGGGACGTTTTAGTTAAAAAAATTTCTTAAACAATTCTTTCCGGCATCTAAAGCCGTAAGACTTCAAGGAGAAATTGTTACGTTCACACAGAAACCGAATGAACCTCTATATGAGGCGTGGACAAGATTTGGAAAGTTATTAAGAGGATGTCCGCAACATGGTTTAGACACCTGTCAAATAGTACAAATATTCTACCAAGGATGCGACATCACTACAAGAAAAGACATCGATATAGCAGCTGGTGGTTCTATTATGAAGAAAACCGAAACTGATGCTTATAAAATTATTGA
Organism: Rutidosis leptorrhynchoides; assembly: GCF_046630445.1. Classification (NCBI taxonomy): domain Eukaryota; kingdom Viridiplantae; phylum Streptophyta; class Magnoliopsida; order Asterales; family Asteraceae; genus Rutidosis; species Rutidosis leptorrhynchoides. Next base: position 168,969,722 of record NC_092343.1, read on the forward strand.
TAACACTACTTCCCACTCACATGAGTGGCACCAAGAAAAAGATATCGTTAGATCATCTAAAGCAGCTAGAGCCGATTCTAGCCATGACTTAGATTCCATTTCTGCAAAGATAGATGCTGTGGAGAGACGAATGGAAAAGATGACTAAAGATATCCACTCAATACGAATTAGTTGTTAGCAGTGTGGAGGACCACATTTAACAAAAGATTGTCTCAGTATTGAATTAACAATGGAACAAAGAGAGAATATTTCATACATAAACCAAAGGCCTGGAAATAATTATCAGAATAATTATCAACCGCCAAGACCGATCTACAATCAAAACCAGAATTATAATCGAAATATTCCATACAACAACCAACAAGGTCCTAGCAATCAACAAGTATCTAACAATACTTACAACCAGCAAAGACCTAATTTTCAAAACAAACCACCATAAACTGATGATAAAAAGCTGAATTTAGAAGATATGATGACGAAGCTAGTTGAAACTCAAACGCAGTTTTTCACATCTCAAAAACAAACTAATGAACAAAATGCTCAAGCATTTAGAAATCAACAAGCTTTTATTCAAAACTTGGAACAAGAAGTAAGTAACCTAGCAAGGTTAATAGGTGAAAGAAAACCGGGAAGTTTACCTAGTGATACAAATGCAAACCCCCGGAATGAAACAGCTAAAGCCATTACCACAATAAGTGGTACAACACTTAAACCACCTGAAATACCTGTAACTTCTGATGAAGCTATTCCTACTCCACAAGAACCACAACCTGATCAAGATAAGGAAAAAGAACCGGTAGTTGAAAAGGTTAATGAAGATAACACAGTTAAGGCTAAACCTTATGTTAAACCATACCAACCACCACTTCCTTACCCGAGTAAAATGAAGAAAGAGAAACTTGAAGCCGAGCAACCCAAATTCTTGGATATGTTTAAACAGATAAATGTAAATCTTCCTTTCATTGATGTGATTTCAGGAATGCCTAGATATGCTAAATTCTTGAAAGATCTGATCACGAATAGAAAGAAAATGGAAGAACTCTCGGCTGTTACTATGAACGCTAATTGTTCAGCAGTGCTGTTGAATAAGATACCAGAAAAATTATCTGATCCAGGAAGTTTCACAATTCCATGTTTTCTGGGTAGTCTTAGTTCAATACAAGCATTGGCAGACTTAGGTGCTAGTATACACTATACGCTAAACTAGACCTTGGAGAATTGAAACCAACAAGAATAAGCATACAACTAGCCAATCGATCAATAAAATATCCTAGAGGGATAATGGAGAACATGCTAGTTAAAGTTGGTACTTTAGTATTTCCAGTAGATTTTGTTGTTCTGGACATGGAAGAAGATTCTCAAGTTCCTCTCATATTAGGAAGACCATTCTTAAACACGGTTAAAGCAATGATAGACGTATTTGGTAAGAAATTGACCCTAAGTATAGAGGACGAGAGTGTTACCTTTTCAGTTGATAGAGCAATGCAACAACCGCAATCTGCAGATGATACATGCTATTATATTCAAACTATAGACTCACATGCAGAATTGTTAGAAGAATTTCCAGAATTACAAGGAACAGGAGAATGTTCTTTAGGAGAAGGTAATGAACCAATTGATGAAGCTGAAATGTTAGCTACACTAATAGCTAATGGATATGAACCAACAACAGAAGAAATTCAAATGCTAAAAGAAGAAGACAGATATCGATATAAATCATCGATAGAAGAACCACCGACATTTGAGTTAAAGCCACTTCCAAACCATTTGGAATACGCTTATTTACATGGTGAATCTGAATTACCTGTAATAATATCGTCTTCTCTTACTGAAAATGAGAAATCAAAACTCATTTCTGTGTTGAAAGCTCATAAACCAGCCATTACATGGAAGATTCATGATATTAAAGGAATAAGTCCTTCGTATTGCACACATAAAATCCTTATGGAAGAAGGTCATAAAACGTATGTGCAACGCCAATGAAGACTAAATCCGAATATGCAAGATGTAGTAAAAAAATTAAATTATTAAACTACTAGACGCAGGTTTAATTTATCCAATTTCTGATAGTCCATGGGTAAGCCCAGTTCAATGCGTGCCTAAGAAGGGTGGCATGACTGTCATTACAAATGAAAAAAATGAGCTTATTCCTACTAGGACTGTAACATGATGGCGTGTATGTATTGATTATAGAAAATTAAATGACGCCACTAGAAAAGATCACTTTCCCTTACCTTTCATTGATCAAATGTTGGAAAAGCTAGCCGGAAATAGTTACTATTGTTTTCTTGATGGATTTTCCGGATATTTTCAAATTCCAATAGCACCCGAAGATCAAGAGAAAATCACGTTCACATGCCCTTATGGTACTTTTGCTTACAAACGCATGCCATTTGGACTTTGCAACGCCCCTGCAACCTTTCAAAGGTGTATGATGGCGATTTTTCACGATATGATAGAAGAATGCATGGAAGTTTTCATGGATGACTTTTCAGTTTTCGGTGATACATTTGAATCATGTCTAGCTAATCTTGAACGAATGCTGATTAGATGCGAACAATCAAATCTAGTACTTAATTGGGAAAAATGCCATTTCATGGTTAAAGAAGGCATCGTTCTTGGACATAAAATATCCGACCAAATTTAAACTTTATCTTCATATGATTTAATATTTTGGACACGATAAGCAAAGGCTGTAATGTTGAAATCTCAAAAACTTTGAACTATGTTCATGTATTCATTTACCTTTCGTCTGTTCTCGACGATTCACGAACAATTATGTGTAAATAGATATGTATGAATATATACATATGTGTGATTATTAAATTGAGAAATATTAATGAAACATTAAACGGTTTGATTAATATGAAAATAAGTTACGAAATCTATTATATGAATTGAGAACGTTAACAAGATATTAGATGAATAATACTTTACATGAACGTAATTATTTCAAGATATTTTTCAACGGAGTTAAAAGATAATATCAAATGATTTATTTATCAGATACATTGTATGATTATGAGTCTCTGTTGAAAGGTCCACTTTGATTTAGAAAACCTTTCCTTTTTAATGGTATTCGAAATAATTAGTAAAGTGATTTACAAGTAAGAACAAAAGTGTCAATTAACGGTAACTGGACAAAAGTTAGTAGAGATTCCTGTTTAATTTTCAATGCATGCTTTACAATAACTTTCTCGTGACTCTTGATAAGTTAATTATTTAACTTTCATAAAATTAATAGTAAGAACATGAAATGTAAATGGATGTCGACAAGGTAAGCAAATGGATATGTTGATTTAAAACGATTTCATACGTTTAATTGTCCATTGGATTTAACCCTGCGATTTACGAATAAACTGTAAGTAAAAACTAGAAATCCATTATGACTTATATATTATATAATTTTACTTTATGAAGTGAAAATGTTTTATGATATAACAATTTCTATTATTTAAACCTTTTAATAAAATGATATTGAATATAAGTAGTTTTGAAAAAACTAAACCTTTATAGTATTATTTGATTTAGTTTCAAACGTACGAAAACATTTTTATTCTTTCGATATAATAGAATTTGATTATAAAATATTTTTATGGATTTTCAATGATATGAAAATAAAAATAAAGATAAAATAAAGATTTTTAATGGGCACTAAAAGACTATAACATTTCATCTCAAGATCGCAAGTTAAAATGATGGAAATCACTAAGCATGCGCACTTTCACGAGAAAAATCATAACTAAATCATACTGACTCGAAAAAGGGTGATTCCAGTGTCCAGACGTCCGTAACTCAAAAATCTACAACTTTCATGAAGACATCATATGCGGATCGCGTACCTATCTACGCGAAACGCGTAATGTTGTGTCGACATATTTTTGTGGCGGCTCACTATTTAACATGTTTTTTATTTATTTTAATATTATATTATATTATTATATTATTTATATACCTATATATATATATATATGATCGATCATAATTGTTTTCTAACTACCTATCTCTCACACTCTCTCTATAATTATATTTTTTATTATTATTAGTATTATTATTATTATTATTAGTATTATTATACATAAAATACTACGACGATGTCATGAGCGAGTTATTTCAAAACGGGTTTTTTGAGCGGGATAGAGCTAAGGAAATTATGGGTTATAGCTATGGAGGTTATGGGTATTGCTTGGGGGTTATGATCATGAGTCAAAGGTCAACCTAGTGTTTATCATCTCCGTCGCGTTTACGTACCTTTCCTGCAATATTGAATCTCAATATTGGTACGTGAGTACTCATAAATTAACTTTTATATATTAATAGTGTATCCCTGACTATTGCTCGAGTATATAGGATTATGCATGCTTGTACTTTTGATATTACCATTAGATAGGTTATGTTAAATCCTGAATTAGTTACATATGCGGTTGAGATAAGGTATAAGATATGCATGTCGTTGGAAAGCTAGCGAAAAATTAAGAACTTTTCATTTAGATATCGAACGGTTTCGATGAACGGATTAGAAGTTATAGTGAATTGAAGTTTGTATTATTATTAAAAAAAATGATTATTATTATCGTCGTTATTATCGTCGTTCTAGTTTTTATCTAATTATTATTATTACTATTATTATTATTATTATCATTATCAATAAAAAGTATTATCATTAAAAATTATTATTTTATTATTATTATTACTATCGTTATTATCGTTAAAGTTATAATTAGTATTATTATTATTATCATCATTAAAATAGTTATTAGTATTATCATCATAATATTTATTATCACTAATATTATTATAATTAAAACTAATATTAGTAACACCTAATTATTATGATTACTATTATTATCATTATTATGAATGCAATATAAAAGAGAACTAAAAGCTATTGAACAAATCGATCAGGAAATAATGAGTATGGGTATCATGATGAAATTAAAATATTGTAAGATATTGATTTAAGAGAAAAAATATCGATTTCATTATTTTTATCATTATTATTATTTCTAAAAATATCATTTATATTAAAACTATCATTTTTTACTAAAATATCATGAAATATCATTACTATTATCATTTTAGTATTATTATGATAAAGTAGAGTTATTATCTTATTATTAATATAGTTAATATTAAAAAGTATTGTTATTACTAATATTATCATGATTAGAATTATAAATTTTATTATAATAATTAGTAAATATAAACATTGTTATTATTATAATAATACTTATTATTATTACAAAATAATATTACTTTTACTTATTATTATTATTATCAATATTATTTTATCAAATAGATATGTGATACAAAGATATTTTGACCACACGTAATATAATTACATTAATAATACATACCACTATAATTTTATGATATTAAGTGAATTTTATAAATTTTATTACTTAAGACATAAAAGTATATTTTTATAATATATAAACTTTAATATAATTTTTATTTATTAAAAAATGATTTATATTATTTACTTTAATAAAATTTAATAAATATTTAAATATATAAAATGACTATATTTAAGTTATATAATAATCATGTATAGATTTTGGAAATCATTTTAGATCAAGTTGACTTTTGCATGTTAGTCTCGAGCATTAGGATTGTGATACACTACAGTTTGAACTAAATTGCTAGACAGATATTGACCATCATATAAATATACATACTTAATATAGTTTCGTGAATCCGAGGCCAACCTTGCACTTGTTCAATGGTGTCATATGTATTTTCACTACGAAATACAGTATTGTGAGTTTTCATTTGCCTTTTTACCCTTTATATTTTTGGGCTGAGAATACATGCGCAATTTTTATAAATGTTTTACGAAATAGACACAAGTAATCGAAACTACATTATATGGTTGAATTATCGAAATCGAATATGCCCCTTTTTATTAAGTCTGGTAATCTAAGAATTAGGGAACAGACACCCTAATTGACGCGAATCCTAAAGATAGATCTATCGGGCACAACAAGCCCCATCCAAAGTACCGGATGCTTTAGTACTTCAAAATTTATATCATGTCCGATGGAGGATCCCGGAATGATGGGGATATTCTTATATGCATTTTGTGAATGTCGGTTACCAGGTGTCCAATCCATATGAATGATTTTTATCTCTATGTATGGGATGTTTATTTATGAGAAATGGAAATGAAAATCTTGTGGTCTATAAAAATGATGAAAATGAATATTGATGATAAACTAATGAACTCACCAACCTTTTGGTTGACACTTTAAAGCATGTTTATTCTCAGGTATTAAAGAAATCTTCCGCTGTGCATTAACTCATTTTAGAGATCTTACTGGAGCCATTCATGGCATATTTTGAAAGATGTTGCATTCGAGTCATTGAGTTCATCAAGATTATCATTAAGTCAATTATAGTTGGATATTGGATATTATGAAATGGTATGCATGCCTGTCAATTTTCGATGTAAAGAAAGTTTGTCTTTTAAAAACGAATGCAATGTTTGTAAAGTGTATCATATAGAGGTCAAATACCTCGCGATGTAATCAACTATTGTGAATCGTTTATAATGTATATGAACGGGTCCTTTCAGTTGGTATCAGAGCGGTGGTCTTAGCGAACCAGGTCTGCATTAGTGTGTCTAACTGATAGTCGTTAGGATGCATTAGCGAGTCTGGACTTCGACCGTGTCTGCATGTCAAAAGTTTTGCTTATCATTTTTGTCGGAAATTGCCTGCTTATCATTCTTAGTCTAGACACGTCTTACTGCATTATTTGCATGAATAGTGTATAGACAAAATTCATATCTTAGCGTATCTGTTGCTGTAAACTTTGCCTGACATATCTCGTAAATTCCTCCGTAATATACGAAATCTTTTGCGCTATATATATAGATATTCTATGTAATTAGAATACCATCCGATAGCTGGAAAATCATTTCATATCAAAAAATCCTTTACTCAATCGTACGAAATGAAATTTGTCATTAGTTCAAGTCCCTCGGATTCCGAAATGGAATCCCACTCAAGCTCCGAATGCAGTGTGACCGGAATGGATCAACCAATCAGTCATCATCTATTCTGGATGAATTGGGGATGGGTTCGTAGCCTTCTTAATCATTGGAGACAAGAAGAAGGTGATCCTTTCCATCCACTACATTATCCTCTTGGCAAAGAACCTGAAACACTTACCGGCGAACCTGTCCGAAACACCATTTTCTCTCTAATTTCCAGAGTATCTCATCACGATTATATACTACATCAAATTCTAGATTTTATTTATCCGCTCATCCGAACCGACAATCACCCCGGTGTAATAGAAGAAGTCAACGAGCTTCGCGCTCGGGTAGTGGCTTTGAAGAATATGGTGCAAAGGTTACAAACACCAGCAGCAGCATCAGTAGCATAACTAGTACCACTATCCTCAACTCCAATAATACCATTACCACCCCCAACCACAACTGCCTTATAAACCTCAAACTGCCCCACGAACACCAATGTCATACGCTCTATAAATACCAAGGAATACCAACAAACACGAACGATGAAGTGTTGATTCATAACTTCATTGGAGAAACATTCTAAGATGATTATGTAGTCTCTAAAGTCTTAGAGATTATCTATTCTAGCCATAACCATAAATTAGTTGAGTGAACCAAAATGATGGAAGGAAGAGTAGAAACCCTGACAAGAATGGTGTGTGATTTACAAGCTAGACTTGATTTACCAACAACATCAACAGTACCGTTAGCATCATCAGCACAGTCAGTGCCGTCAACATCGTCAGAATTAGCAGCACCTAAACATCACAAACTCCGTCAGTTCAAGAATCACTGTGGACATCATTACGAATCAACAACGAGTATATTGTATCAACGAGTTATGAAGTATTAACTCATTTCCACCGAAAGATTTATATGTATATCTTATATATATAAATTTTTAAACCATAATAAATCTTTCCGTACTAAGCTATTATGTGTGAATCTTAACTACTCGGTTAATTCATATTACAAATATGCAATGATGTACGTCTTTCGTCCGCAACTTAACCATCGTTAACTACAATCTCTGTCTCAATTCAATAAATTCCAATTCATAATAAATCAAGTGTATTATTCGAATATATGTTTGATTTTACACTTCCATCATTAATGCACTCGAAACTTTCCAGATAACATCATTCGTACCTTGCGAAGTTCACAAGGATTTCACGAAAACCAACATTATGCATCAACAAATAACAAAGTATTGATTCATAATTTCAATTTCATTGAAGAAATACTCCGCAAAAGTTATGTAATTTCTAAAGTTTTAAGGATTACTCAATTCTAGTTTCAACCGTAAATCAAATGAGTTTAATTTTATATAAACTCATTAAATTTATGTTACATCTGAAGAAAATATGCACATATATATTTTCATAAAGACTGTAATAAAAAAATTTTGTTGTACAAAATATTAATTGTAAATTTTTTTTTCGGGTAGGTAATACCCGGGAGATATATAAATTCACAATTAATATGTTACATTCTCCGAATCTGATTCAGCAGATCATTCATTGTACTCCCTACTTTCACAACAATATACATTCTTCTATAGAAATCAAAACAACCATACTCATTCAATTTCAATTACATATTCTGATTTTGAAATCGCAAAAATCAATTCGAAATATAACCAGTATCATCACTCTTAGATTCCTATATCTTTCTAAGTTATACTTTGACTTTAAAACTGTGTTAGAACATCATACGATTACAATATACGTTCAAACCCTCCGAAATTCTTGAAGACACTTCAAATAATGAGCAATCGAGATGATCATCCAACCACATGTTACCCACAGATATACACCTGAAAAACTCTCGAAACCCAAAGCCATAGTTTAACCCGTAAATGTGTCAGACCCTTTGGCATTTATTAGCTAAAATAAATTTTCAATTCTGTTTCAAAATAGACAGTTTTGTCACAGCTCCAGCAAGTCAACTTCGACTTCTCAATTAAAACAGTCTTATTATAACCTCGATAGATACGTTGCCTTTCGCCATCGTTATTGGGGAACCTTTCATATCTCGCCACATTAGTAGTAAACTTATTAACAACTTCACTGATCTTTAATTTTCCGAAAAATCTTTATATTTATCAAAACCCCATCATTTACTCATCTGCATCTTGTAACGAGAATTGCCATACGAATCATCGGGAATTAGCAATCAGTATTTTGAAATCTCGCGACGATCCTACGCCAACAGTTATATATAACGTCTATCTCTTGGACTTATATATTTCGAATGTGAGGTTTCTGAAAAACACCCCAATCTACGATTTAGTTCTCCGAATTTTTTGGAAAAACTGAATGAAGCAGCAGAAACCGTAGACAACCTTGACAGTAAAAAGTTTGATGATAAAAGAATAATGTGTTGGCAAAGCTCAGAAAAAGAGAAGGTTGGAACTGGAAAACGGATTGAGCAAAGTATGAAGGAAGCTGTGGATAAATCATAAAGAATAAACCTGCCTTCAAAGAATCCAAATGATTCAGTATACGCTGAAGTCATTAATGAATACCTTGCTTCTGACTCTAAATCCTTGCGAACAATATCTTTCATTATCCTCTGATATTGGAAATTCTAAGATATCATCGTATCTTTCATTATAAATATCCTCCATATTTCTGGAGATATTTCCATAATTATTCTTATCATTTACCTCTTCGCGCTGTCTGTATTACATCATAAAAGAAACTAGTTTAGTATCTAAATTATGAAACTTTCGAGTTTAAAATAGGTATATTTTTAAAGTAGTGTTAGGAACTGAAGCATGAGTTAGTATAATATAATGACACTTGATCAACGTGATTATATTACGGTAAGTCATGCTGAGTTTCTAAAATGGAACATGATGATTCACAGATCATAACGTCATCATGTGCTATGTTACACGACTCTTGTATTCTATTTAACCTCTAAAATATCAAGAAAATATTTTCTTGATGATTCGGTATTTTTTAGGGTATTCTGGTAATTTAACAAATCAAAATCGTGCCATTACCATTTCTTTATTAGAACATTAATAATGTTCATTCCGAAATTCATATCTGCGAATTCTGGATCATTACAAGAGGTGCTTATGTGACGACCCGGAAATTTCCGACTAAATTTAAACTTTATCTTTATATTATTCTGACACGATAAGCAATGTTTGTTAAGTTAAATCTCAAGGATTTTAAACTATGTTTATACATTCATTTAAACCTCGACCAAATTCCAATGATTCACGAACCATTAAATGAACATATATGAATATGTATGTATATGTGTATATGTTATAAATTGAAAATGTCAACAAAGTATTTAAAAGTATAATGCTTTATATGAATGTATATGTTTCAATATGATTATCGATGAAATTAAAAAAAAAATATATATATATATATATATTAAATGATTGAATTATCAGAAACATTGAATTATGATTACAAGTCTCTGTTGAGATGTCCACTATGATTTGAGAAATCTATTCCTCTTAACGATATTCGGAATAATTTGTAAAGCTATTTATAAATAAAAATAAAAAGTGTCATTTACGAAAGTTAGACAAAAGCTATTGGAGAATTGGTTTCCATAATATTCTATTAATCTATTTTCAAACGTACAAAAACGTTTTCAGTTTAAAAAGAACTTTATTATTAAAACGTATATAACTTTTATAAATATCTAGAATCACTTTTGACAACTCATTACTTAACCAGTATAATAAATATAATGATATTTATATTTTATTTCATTAAATATATATAACGATTTAAATTAATATTATATATATTTATACACGTATTATACATACATAGTTTTTATATTTTTACTATACTTTAACTTTACCTTTACTTTACTTTTACTTTACTTTAACTTTAATAATTCACTTTAATAATTTATACTTTAATAATTCACTTTAATAATTCATACTTTAATAATTCACTTTAATAATTCATACTTTAATAATTCACTTTAATAATTCATACTTTAATAATTCACTTTAATAATTCATACTTTAATAATTCACTTTAATAATTCATACTTTAATAATTCACTTTAATAATTCATACTTTAATAATTCACTTTAATAATTCAAAAATCTATTATAAATAGAATTCAATAGGTTTCATTATTTCATAGAAACTTGAAAATATATTTCTCTAAACTCTCTCAATCGATTTACATATATATATATTTGCTCTATATTATTTCAAGATATTATTAGTATACATAAAATATTACGACGGAGTGATGTTCGAGTGATTTCAAAATAGTTTTTTTGAATGACTCGAAGCTAAGGAAATTATGGGTTATAGCTATGGAGGTGATGGGTATGGTTCATGGGTATGCTCGTGAGGTCAATCTAGTGTTTATCATCTCCGTTGCGTCTACGTACTTTCCTGCAATATTGAATCTCAATATTGATACGTGAGCACTCATAACTTAACTTTTATATATTAATAGTGTATCCCTGACTAGTGCTCGAGTATATAGGATTGTGCATGCTTGTACATTCGATATTGTCCTTAGATAGGTTTGTTGAATCCTGAATTAGATACATATGCTACTGAGATAGGGTATATGATATGCATGTCATTGGAAAGCTAGTGAAAAATTAAGAACTTTTCATTTAGATATCGAATGGTTTCGATGAACGGATTTGAAGTTAAAGTCAACTGAATTTTAGTATTATTGTTAAAATGATTATTATTACTATCGTCGTTATTATTTTAATAGAAATATCATTGTTATTATAAAATATCATTATTACTATTATGTTAGTATTATCATTTTATCATAATAACATTTTTAGTAAATATAAATATTGTTATTTTTTTTATAGAATAATAATAATTATTATTACAAAATAATACAACTTTTACTTATTATTATTATGATCAATATTATTTTATCAAATAAATAGGGGATACAAAGATATTTTTCACCACGCGTAATATAATTACATTAATAATACTTACCACTATAGTTTTACGATATTAAGTGAACTTTATAAATTTTACTACTTAAGATATATAAAAGTATATTTTATCATATATAAACGTTAATATAAATTTTTATTAATAAATGACTTTTATTATTATAAAATCTAATAAATATATTTAAATATATAAAACGACTATAGCTAAGTTATATAATAAACACGTATAAATTTTAGAAGTCATTTTAGGTCAAGTTGACTTTTGTTGACTTTTGCATATTAGTCTCGAGCATTAGGATTGTGGTACACTATGACTTGACCAAAAATTGTTAGACAAATATTGACCAACATATAAATATATATAATTAATATAGGTTCGTGAATCCGAGGCCAACCTTCCACTTGTTAAATGACGTTATATGTATTTTTACTACGAAATACAGTATGGTGAGTTTCATTTGCTCCCTTTTATATATATTTTTGGGACTGAGAATACATGCGCTGTTTTTATAAATGTTTTACGAAATAGGCACAAGTACTAAAACTAATTCTACGTGGGTTTAAACCAGAAATATACCCTTAGCTTGGTAACATTAAACTACTTGTCTATGTACGGTAGGCGCGAATCCTAAAGATAGATCTATTGGGCCTGACAAACCCCATCCTGACTATGGGATGCTTTAGTACTTCGAGGTTATTTTAAACACACCTGATCTGGTGTACTTCAGAGGGTAAAACATGAACGTTAAGGCTTGTTACCGGGTGCCTACAACTTATAGAATACTTTTATACACTTGCGAGTGTACATATATTTATAAACGGAAATCTTGTGGTCTATTAATATATTGAAATGATTATTATGATAAACCTATGAACTCACCAACCTTTTGGTTGACACTTTAAAGCATGTTTATTCTCAGGTATTAAAAAAATCTTCCGCTGTGCATTAGCTCATTTTAAGGATATTACTTGGAGTCATTCATGGTATATTTTGAAAGACGTTGCATTCGAGTCATTGAGTTCATCAAGATTATTATTATGTCAATTATAGTTGGATGTATTATGAAATGGTGTGCATTCCGTCAACTTTCGTTGTAAAGAAAGTTTGTCTTTTAAAAACGAATGCAATGTTTGTAAAATGTATCATATAGAGGTCAAAATACCTCGCGATGTAATCAACTATTGTGAATCGTTTATAATGTATATGAACGGGTCCTTTCAGTTGGTATCAGAGCGGTGGTCTTAGCAACCAGGTCTGCATTAGTGTATCTGACTGATAGTCGTTAGGATGCATTAATGAGCCTGGACTTCGACCGTGTCTGCATGTCAAAAGTTTTGCTTATCATTTTTGTCGGAAATTGCCTGCTTATCATTCTTAGTCTAGACACGTCTTACTGCATTGATTGCATGAATAGTGTATAGACAAAATTCATATCTTAGCGTATCTGATAATCCATATCTTAGTGTATCTGTTACTGTAAACTTTGCCTGACATATCCCGTAATTTTCTCCGTAATCTACGAAATCTTTTGCGCTATATATATAGATATTCTATGTAATTAGAATACCACCCGATAGCCGAAAAATCATTTCATATCAAAAAATTCTTTATTCAATCGAACGAAATGGAATTCGTCATTAGTTCAAGTCCCTCGAATTCCGATATGGAATCCCACTCAAGCCCCGAAAGTAGTGTGACCGGAATGGATCAACCAATTAGCCATCATCTATTATGAATGAATTGGGGATAGGTTTGTAGCCTCCTCAATAATTTGAGACAAGAAGAAGGTGATCCCTTCCATCCACCACATTGCCCTCTTGGCGATGAACCTGAAGCACTTATCGGCGAACCGGTCCGAAACACCATTTTCTCTCTCATTTTCAGAGTATCTCGTCACGATTATATACTACATCAAATTCTAGATTTTATTTATCCGCTCGTCCGAACCGACAATCACCCCGATGTAATAGAAGAAGTTAACGAGCTTCGCGCTCGAGTAGTGGCTTTAGAGAATATGGTGCAAGGGTTACAAACACCAACAAATAACGAAGTATTAATTCATAATTTCAATTTTATTGAATAAATACTCCGTAAAAGTTATGTAATTTCTAAAGTCTTTAGGGATTATTCAGTTCTAGTTTCAACCGTAAATCAAATGAGTTTAATTTAATATTAACTCATTAAATCTATATTACATCTGAAGAAAATATGCACATATATATTTTCATAAAGACTGTAATAAAATTCTGTTGTACAAAATATTAATTGTGAAATTTTTTTTTAACGGGTAGGTAATACCCGAGAGATATATAAATTCACAATTAATATATTACATTTTTCAAATCTGATTAAGCAAATCATCAACTATACTCCCAAAATCTCACAACAATATACATTCTTGCATAGAAATCAAAACAACCATTCTCACCCAAATTTGATTACGCATTCTGATTTTGACAAATCAAAATCCAAGTCATGATTTAACAGAAGACATCACTCTTAGATTCCTACATCTTTCAAAGCTATACTTTGACTTCAAAACCGTGTTAGAACATCATATGTATATTAACGATTACAAACTGTGTTCAAACTCTCCGAAGTTTTCGGAGACACTTCAAACAATGAACAATCGAGATGATGATCTAACCACATATTACCCACATTTATGTACCTAAAAAGCTCTCGAAGCCAAAGTCATAGTTTGACGCGTATCCGTGTCAGACCCTTTGGCATTTATTAGCTAAAATGACTTTTCAATTCCTTTTCAAAGTAGACAGTTTTGTCACAGCTCCAGCAAGTCAACTTCGACTTTTCAGTCGGACTAGTCTTATTATAATCTCGATAGACACGTTGCCCTTTCATCATCGTTACTGGGGACCTTTCATATCTCGCCACCTTAGTAATAAACTTACCAACAACTTCAATTATCTTTGACTTTTCGAAAAATCATTATATTTATTGAAATCACATCATTTACTCGTTCGCATCTTGTAACGAGAATTGTCATACGAATCATCGAAAAACAGTAACCAGTATTTTGAAATCTCGCAGCATGTCTACGCCAACAGTTATATGTGTACGTAAAACGTCTATCTCCTGGACTTACATACTTTGAATGTGAAGTTCTGAAAAATATTCTGAACTGCAAACTAGTTCTTGAAATGCTGACGAAGCATCAAAAACTGTAAACGATCTTAACAGTAAAAAGTTTGATGACAAAGAATAGTAAGGTGGTAAAGCTGAGAAAAAGAGAAGGTTTGGAACTGGAAAACGGATTGAACAGACTATGAAGGAGGCTGTGGACAAATCACAAAGACTAAATCTGCCTTCAAAGAATCCAAATGATTCAGTGCCTGCTAAAGTCATTAACGAATACCTTACTCTTTATTCTAAACCTTTACAGACAAATCTTCATCAACATCCATCAATATTAGAAATTCTAAGATATTATCATATCTTTCATTATAAATATCCGCGATATTTCTGAAGATATTTTCACAACTAATCTTATCTGAAGTCATTTATCTCTTTGCGCTATCAGTGTTACATCATATAAGAAACTATTAGTTTCTATATTCTATAAACTTTCGAGTTTAAATTATGAATGTTTTGAAGTAGTGTTGGGAACTGAAGCATGAGTTAGTATAATATAATGACACTTGATCAACGTGATTATATTACAGTAAGTCATGCTGAGTTTCTAATGGGACATGACGATTCACAGACCATGCCGTCATCATGTTCCATGTTATACGACTCTTGTATTCTATTTAATCTCTAAAAATATCAAGAATATATTTTCTTGATGATTCGGTCTTTTCAGGGTATTCTGGTAAATTAACAAATCAAGATCGTGCCATTACCATTTCCTTCTTAGAACATTAACTATGTTCATTCTGAAATTCATATCTGCGAATACTGGACCATTACAAACGTTGCTTAATCGCAAGAAGAAGAAACGAAAGGACAAAACTCCAAAATAGAAATTGGAGTATAAATCGCAGCAAATAGAAGGGAGCATTAACTTGGATGTCAATGATTATAGAAGACAAAAGCAGGGGCTTTGAAATATAAGGGAAGATATAAAACCCAACAACCACCGAAAAATTATAAACCGTATATATCGATGCATATAGCAATATAAAGACACGGAAGAACTAAAAACACTATAAAACCGAGAGTATAGTAGAAGTAAATAGATTCTTCCGGAGGCAGATGAAAAAGAAGAACGACAGATATGAAAGTGAGGAGTATATCGAGAATCTGTACTGGATGAAGCATATTGACAAATACTTTAAAATATGAGTTGAGGGAGAAAGAATAGAAGGTGTGAGTTGTAAGAAAATAAAGGAGGTGGATTTATAGTGAAATACCCGACAGAGAAATCAAGATGGATTATCGTATTAATTCGAAGAGAATCATAATCTCCTTAATCACCGAAGCATCAAATCCAACATAGATTACAAAGATTTTCTTTAAATTCGGAGATCAATTGTGATGACGTCAAAAGATATGATGAATCACTATAATCTTATTTCCTTCATTTACGATAACTTCCCTCATACGCTTTGAGTAATCGAATTATTTTATCCATACTTCTTAGACATGATAAAACTTCATAATCGTCATAATAACATTCTCATTGTTAGCCATAACGACCTCTATCAAATTTCGGGGACGAAATTTCTTTAACGGGTAGGTACTGTGACGACCCGGAAATTTCCGACTAAATTTAAACTTTATCTTTATATTATTCTGACACGATAAGCAATGTTTGTTAAGTTAAATCTCAAGGATTTTAAACTATGTTTATACATTCATTTAAACCTCGACCAAATTCCAATGATTCACGAACCATTAAATGAACATATATGAATATGTATCTATATGTGTATATGTTATAAATTGAAAATGTCAACAAAGTATTTAAAAGTATAATGCTTTATATGAATGTATATGTTTCAATATGATTATCGATGAAATTAAAAAAAATATATATATATATATTAAATGATTGAATTATCAGAAACATTGAATTATGATTACAAGTCTCTGTTGAGATGTCCACTATGATTTGAGAAATCTATTCCTCTTAACGATATTCGGAATAATTTGTAAAGCTATTTATAAATAAAAATAAAAAGTGTCATTTACGAAAGTTAGACAAAAGCTATTGGAGAATTGGTTTCCATAATATTCTATTAATCTATTTTCAAACGTACAAAAACGTTTTCAGTTTAAAAAGAACTTTATTATTAAAACGTATATAACTTTTATAAATATCTAGAATCACTTTTGACAACTCATTACTTAACCAGTATAATAAATATAATGATATTTATATTTTATTTCATTAAATATATATAACGATTTAAATTAATATTATATATATTTATACACGTATTATACATACATAGTTTTTATATTTTTACTATACTTTAACTTTACCTTTACTTTACTTTTACTTTACTTTAACTTTAATAATTCACTTTAATAATTTATACTTTAATAATTCACTTTAATAATTCATACTTTAATAATTCACTTTAATAATTCATACTTTAATAATTCACTTTAATAATTCATACTTTAATAATTCACTTTAATAATTCATACTTTAATAATTCACTTTAATAATTCATACTTTAATAATTCACTTTAATAATTCAAAAATCTATTATAAATAGAATTCAATAGGTTTCATTATTTCATAGAAACTTGAAAATATATTTCTCTAAACTCTCTCAATCGATTTACATATATATATATTTGCTCTATATTATTTCAAGATATTATTAGTATACATAAAATATTACGACGGAGTGATGTTCGAGTGATTTCAAAATAGTTTTTTTGAATGACTCGAAGCTAAGGAAATTATGGGTTATAGCTATGGAGGTGATGGGTATGGTTCATGGGTATGCTCGTGAGGTCAATCTAGTGTTTATCATCTCCGTTGCGTCTACGTACTTTCCTGCAATATTGAATCTCAATATTGATACGTGAGCACTCATAACTTAACTTTTATATATTAATAGTGTATCCCTGACTAGTGCTCGAGTATATAGGATTGTGCATGCTTGTACATTCGATATTGTCCTTAGATAGGTTTGTTGAATCCTGAATTAGATACATATGCTACTGAGATAGGGTATATGATATGCATGTCATTGGAAAGCTAGTGAAAAATTAAGAACTTTTCATTTAGATATCGAATGGTTTCGATGAACGGATTTGAAGTTAAAGTCAACTGAATTTTAGTATTATTGTTAAAATGATTATTATTACTATCGTCGTTATTATTTTAATAGAAATATCATTGTTATTATAAAATATCATTATTACTATTATGTTAGTATTATCATTTTATCATAATAACATTTTTAGTAAATATAAATATTGTTATTTTTTTTATAGAATAATAATAATTATTATTACAAAATAATACAACTTTTACTTATTATTATTATGATCAATATTATTTTATCAAATAAATAGGGGATACAAAGATATTTTTCACCGCGCGTAATATAATTACATTAATAATACTTACCACTATAGTTTTACGATATTAAGTGAACTTTATAAATTTTACTACTTAAGATATATAAAAGTATATTTTATCATATATAAACGTTAATATAAATTTTTATTAATAAATGACTTTTATTATTATAAAATCTAATAAATATATTTAAATATATAAAACGACTATAGCTAAGTTATATAATAAACACGTATAAATTTTAGAAGTCATTTTGGGTCAAGTTGACTTTTGTTGACTTTTGCATATTAGTCTCGAGCATTAGGATTGTGGTACACTATGACTTGACCAAAAATTGTTAGACAAATATTGACCAACATATAAATATATATAATTAATATAGGTTCGTGAATCCGAGGCCAACCTTCCACTTGTTAAATGACGTTATATGTATTTTTACTACGAAATACAGTATGGTGAGTTTCATTTGCTCCCTTTTATATATATTTTTGGGACTGAGAATACATGCGCTGTTTTTATAAATGTTTTACGAAATAGGCACAAGTACTAAAACTAATTCTACGTGGGTTTAAACCAGAAATATACCTTTAGCTTGGTAACATTAAACTACTTGTCTATGTACGGTAGGCGCGAATCCTAAAGATAGATCTATTGGGCCTGACAAACCCCATCCTGACTATGGGATGCTTTAGTACTTCGAGGTTATTTTAAACACACCTGATCTGGTGTACTTCAGAGGGTAAAACATGAACGTTAAGGCTTGTTACCGGGTGCCTACAACTTATAGAATACTTTTATACACTTGCGAGTGTACATATATTTATAAACGGAAATCTTGTGGTCTATTAATATATTGAAATGATTATTATGATAAACCTATGAACTCACCAACCTTTTGGTTGACACTTTAAAGCATGTTTATTCTCAGGTATTAAAAAAATCTTCCGCTGTGCATTAGCTCATTTTAAGGATATTACTTGGAGTCATTCATGGTATATTTTGAAAGACGTTGCATTCGAGTCATTGAGTTCATCAAGATTATTATTATGTCAATTATAGTTGGATGTATTATGAAATGGTGTGCATTCCATCAACTTTCGTTGTAAAGAAAGTTTGTCTTTTAAAAACGAATGCAATGTTTGTAAAATGTATCATATAGAGGTCAAAATACCTCGCGATGTAATCAACTATTGTTAATCGTTTATAATGTATATGAACGGGTCCTTTCAGCTTAATCGCAAGAAGAAGAAACGAAAGGACAAAACCCAGAAATAGAAATTGGGGTATAAATCGTAGCAAATAAAAGAGAGCATTAACTGGGGATGACAATGGTTATAGAAGACAGAAGCAGGGACATCGAAATATAAGGGAAGATATAAAACCCAACAACAACCCAGAAATTACAAATCGTATATATCGATGCATATAGCAATATAATGACATAGGAGAACTAAAAACACTATAAAACCAAGGGTATAGTAAAAGTAAATAGACTCTTCCGGAGGCAGATGAAAAAGAAGAAGTACAGATATGAAAGTGAGAAGTATATCAAGAATCAGCACTTGATGAAACATATTGACGAACACTTTACAATATGAGTTGAGGGAGAAAGAATGGAAGGTGTGAGTTCTAAGCAAACAAATGGGTGGATTTATAGAAGAAAAAAAATATATATTCGACAGAGCAATCAAAACAGATGATCGTATTTAAAGTGGATCCTAATTTCCTTGATTTTCGAAGAATCAAATCTTATTACGAAGATTTTCTCCAATTACCTTGAACTCTGGAAATCAATCCGGTCTGTGTCAAAAGGTATGACGAATCTACACTTACTCATTTCGCTCTTTTGTGATAGTTTCACTTGTACTCTACACAAAATCAAATGGTTTTTCTATGTTACTCAATGATGATAAAACTCTAATTTTCAGCTTATATGCGTCATGAAAACCTACTTATTGTTAGCCATGACCATCCTAATCAAATTTCGTGACGAAATTTCTTTAACGGGTAGGTACTGTGACAACCCGGAAATTTCCGACCAAATTTAAACTTTATCTTCATATGATTTAATATTTTCGACACGATAAGCAAAGACTGTAATGTTGAAATCTCAAAAACTTTGAACTATGTTCATGTATTCAATTACCTTTCGACTGCTCTCGACGATTCACGAACAATTATGTGTAAATAGATATGTATGGATATATACATATGTGTGATTATTAAATTGAGAAATATTAATGAAACATTAAACGGTTTGATTAATATGAAAATAAGTTACGAAATCTATTATATGAATTGATAACGTTAACAAGGTATTAGATGAATAATACTTTACATGAACGTAATTATTTCAAGATATTTTTCAACGAAATTAAAAGATAATATCAAATGATTTATTTATCAGATACATTGTATGATTATGATTCTCTGTTGAATGGTCCACTTTGATTTAGAAAACCTTTCCTTTTTAATGGTATTCGAAATAATTGGTAAAGTGATTTACAAGTAAGAACAAAAGTGTCAATTAACGGTAACTGGACAAAAGTTAGTAGAGATTCCTGTTTAATTTTCAATGCATGCTTTACAATAACTTTCTCGTGACTCTTGATAAGTTAATTATTTAACTTTCATAAAATTAATAGTAAGAACATGAAATGTAAATGGATGTCGACAAGGTAAGCAAATGGATATGTTGATTTAAAACGATTTCATACGTTTAATTGTCCATTGGATTTAACCCTGCGATTTACGAATAAACTGTAAGTAAAAACTAGAAATCCATTATGACTTATATATTATATAATTTTACTTTATGAAGTGAAAATGTTTTATGATATAACAATTTCTATTATTTAAACCTTTTAATAAAATGATATTGAATATAAGTAGTTTTGGAAAAACTAAACCTTATAGTATTATTTAATTTAGTTTCAAACGTACGACAACATTTTTATTCTTTCGATATAATAGAATTTGATTATAAAATATTTTTATGGATTTTCAATGATATGAAAATAAAAATAAAGATAAAATAAAGATTTCTAATGGGCACCAAAAGACTATAACATTTCATCTCAAGATCGCAAGTTAAAATGATGGAAATCACTAAGCATGTGCACTTTCACGAGAAAAATCATAACTAAATCATACTGACTCGAAAAAGGTTGATTCCGGTGTCCAGACGTCCGTAACTCAAAAATCTACAACTTTCATGAAGACACCATATGCGGATCGCATACCTAGCTACACGAAACGCGTAATGTTGTGTCGACATATTTTTGTGGCGGCTCACTATTTAACATGTTTTTTATTTATTTTAATATTATATTATATTATTATATTATTTATATACCTATATATATATATATATGATCGATTATAATTGTTTTCTAACTACCTATCTCTCACACTCTCTCTATAATTATATTTATTATTATTATTAGTATTATTATTATTATTAGTATTTTTATACATAAAATACTACGACGATGTCATGAGCGAGTTATTTCAAAACGGGTTTTTTCGAGCGGGATAGAGCTAAGGAAATTATGGGTTATAGCTTTGGAGGTTTGGGTATTGCTTGGGGGTTATGATCATGAGTCAAAGGTCAACCTAGTGTTTATCATCTCCGTCGCGTTTACTTACCTTTCCTGCAATATTGAATCTCAATATTGATACGTGAGTACTCATAAATTAACTTTTATATATTAATAGTGTATCCCTGACTAGTGCTCGAGTATATAGGATTATGCATGCTTGTACTTTTGATATTACCATTAGATAGGTTATGTTAAATCCTGAATTAGTTACATATGCGGTTGAGATAAGGTATAAGATATGCATGTCGTTGGAAAGCTAGCGAAAAATTAAGAACTTTTCATTTAGATATCGAACGGTTTCGATGAACGGATTAGAAGTTATAGTGAATTGAAGTTTGTATTATTATTAAAAAAAATGATTATTATTATCGTCGTTATTATCGTCGTTCTAGTTTTTATCTAATTATTATTATTATTACTATTATTATTATTATTATTATTATCATTATCAATAAAAAGTATTATCATTAAAAATTATTATTATATTATTATTACTATCGTTATTATCGTTAAAGTTATAATTAGTATTATTATTATTATCATCATTAAAATAGTTATTAGTATTATCATCATAATATTCATTATCACTAATATTATTATAATTAAAACTAATATTAGTAACACCTAATTATTATGATTACTATTATTATCATTATTATGAATGCAATATAAAAGAGAACTAAAAGCTATTGAACAAATCGATCAGGAAATAATGAGTATGTGTATCATGATGAAATTAAAATATTGTAAGATATTGATTTAAGAGAAAAAATATCGATTTCATTATTTTTATCATTATTATTATTTCTAAAAATATCATTTATATTAAAACTATCATTTTTTACTAAAATATCATGAAATATCATTACTATTATCATTTTAGTATTATTATGATAAAGTAGAGTTATTATCTTATTATTAATATAGTTAATATTAAAAAGTATTGTTATTACTAATATTATCATGATTAGAATTATCAATTTTATTATAATAATTAGTAAATATAAACATTGTTATTATTATAATAATACTTATTATTATTACAAAATAATACTACTTTTACTTATTATTATTATTATCAATATTATTTTATCAAATAGATATGTGATACAAAGATATTTTGATCACACGTAATATAATTACATTAATAATACATACCACTATAATTTTATGATATTAAGTGAATTTTATAAATTTTATTACTTAAGACATAAAAGTATATTTTTATAATATATAAACTTTAATATAATTTTTATTTATTAACAAATGATTTATATTATTTACTTTAATAAAATTTAATAAATATTTAAATATATAAAATGACTATATTTAAGTTATATAATAATCATGTATAGATTTTGGAAATCATTTTGGATCAAGTTAACTTTTGCATGTTAGTCTTGAGCATTAGGATTGTGATACACTACAGTTTGACCTAAATTGCTAGACAGATATTGACCATCATATAAATATATATACTTAATATAGGTTCGTGAATCCGAGGCCAACCTTGCATTTGTTCAATGACGTCATATGTATTTTCACTACGAAATACAGTATTGTGAGTTTTCATTTGCCTTTTTACCCTTTATATTTTTGGGCTGAGAATACATGCGCAATTTTTATAAATGTTTTACGAAATAGACACAAGTAATCGAAACTTCATTATATGGTTAAATTATCGAAATCGAATATGCCCCTTTTTATTAAGTCTGGTAATCTAAGAATTAGGGAACAGACACCCTAATTGACGCGAATCCTAAAGATAGATCTATCGGGCACGACAAGCCCCATCCAAAGTACCGGATGCTTTAGTACTTCGAAATTTATATCATGTCCGATGGAGGATCCCGGAATGATGGGGATATTCTTATATGCATTTTGTGAATGTCGGTTACCAGGTGTTCAATCCATATGAATGATTTTTATCTCTATGTATGGGATGTTTATTTATGAGAAATGGAAATGAAAATCTTGTGGTCTATAAAAATGATGAAAATGAATATTGATGATAAACTAATGAACTCACCAACCTTTTAGTTGACACTTTAAAGCATGTTTATTCTCAGGTATTAAAGAAATCTTCCGCTGTGCATTAGCTCATTTTAGAGATCTTACTGGAGCATTCATGGCATATTTTGAAAGATGTTGCATTCGAGTCATTGAGTTCATCAAGATTATCATTAAGTCAATTATAGTTGGATATTAGATATTATGAAATGGTATGCATGCCTGTCAATTTTCGATGTAAAGAAAGTTTGTCTTTTAAAAACGAATGCAATGTTTGTAAAGTGTATCATATAGAGGTCAAATACCTCGCGATGTAATCAACTATTGTGAATCGTTTATAATTTATATGAACGGGTCCTTTCAAAGATGCCAAACCAAGATTAATCCGTTGGATCTTACTCTTACAAGAGTTCGATATTGAAATTCGAGATAAAAGAGGAGCAGAAAATCTCGCCGCTGATCATCTTTCTCGTCTTGAAAATTCCGAATTAGAAGTTCTAAATGAATCGGCCATACAAGACAACTTTCCTGATGAATATCTATTGAAGATAGATTATAATGAAATTCCATGGTTTGCAGACTATGCAAACTACTTAGTATGTGGATACCTTGAAAAAGGATTGTCGTACCAAAAACGAAAGAAATTCTTCAGTGATATAAAACACTATTTCTGGGAAGATCCACATTTGTTTAAAAGTTGTCCAGATGGAATAATACGCCGATGTGTATTCGGAGATGAAGCTAGTAAAATTTTAAACCATTGTCTCACAGGACCAACAGGAGGGCATTATGGGCCTCAACTAACAGTAAGAAAAGTTTATGATGCTGGATTCTATTAGCCTACAATTTACAAGGACGCACACCTTCTTTGCAAATCCTGTGATGCTTGTCAAAGGGCCGGAAAAATAAGTCAACGTGATGAAATGCCACAAAATGTCATTCAAGTATGTGAAGTATTTGACATTTGGGGTATTGACTTTATGGGTCCATTTCCAAAATCTCATAATAATCTCTATATTCTCGTAGCCATTGATTATGTATCTAAATAGGCGGAAGCACAAGCTCTCCCAACTAACGATGCACGAGTTGTAGTCAACTTTTTAAAACGTCTTTTTGCAAGGTTTGGAACACCGAAAGCTTTAATAAGTGATCGGGGAACTCATTTCTGTAATAATCAACTTGAGAAAGTTCTTAAAAGATATGGAGTAACTCATAAAATCTCCACTGCTTATCATCCACAAACAAGTGGACAAGTTGAAAATACCAACCGAGCTTTAAAACGTATTCTAGAAAAAACCGTAGGATCAAATTCGAAGGAATGGTCCATTAAATTGGAGGATGCACTCTGGGCTTTTAGAACAGCCTACAAAACTCCAATTGGAACCACACCTTTCAGACTCGTCTATGGAAAAGCATGTCATCTTTCAGTAGAAATTGAACACAAAGCATTTTGGGCTTTGAAGACATGTAATCTTGATTTACATGAAGCCGGACGTCTACAATTAAGTCAACTAAACGAATTAGGAGAATTAAGACAAGAAGCATACGAAAATTCGTTAATCTATAAAGAAAGAACGAAGAAATGGCATGATAAAAGAATCAGAAGTTTAAAAGAATTTAAAGAAGGAGACAGAGTTCTTCTTTTCAATTCACGATTCAAGCTATTTCCTGGAAAATTGAAATCAATATGGTCAGGACCATTCATATTCAAAAGAGTTTTCCCATATGGAACAGTAGAGTTAATAAATTCAAATGGGATTGAATTTAAAGTTAATGGTCACAAAGTTAAACATTACATAGATAGTCCGATGGAAGTTGACAATGAAGTTAATCACAATTTCGATACCACAGCTAACTAAGTGTGGGGAGAATCAAGTCTTTAAAGGATAATATGTATTTCTGTTAGAGTTAGATTTTCTGTTTTCGTGTAGTTCTCGAAAATGGAAACCGAATGGTCTTTCCCTAGCAGACCCTAAAGAACTAGTCTTCTCCCCCCATTCTGAATTTTTATTTTTTTTAGGTTTTTACGAAATGAAGACTTCCTGTGAACTAAACCATGGTCTAATGCTACACGCTTTGATCACTAAACGTAATAATGACACACTTTCGAGTGAAATAGTATCAGTAATCAGAGAAAGATTGGACGGAGTAAGAAAAGAATCCAGATGCGAAGATAATAAGTTACAATTTGGTAAAGAAAAATCAAAATCCGCAGCGAAAAGAAGAGCACGACACCTAGAAAGATGTCACAAATGCGGAAAATGGTCACATGGAGGTAAATGTTCAAATAATCAAACCTATTCAAACACCAAATTTGTTACTTTATGCAGAGACGGACCGTTCATATGTTTAGAAGAAAAAACACTGAATGCTCGAGGTTACGCCTATGTAGCCATGGAAAATCAATTAAACCGACTATCTTATGAATGAGATAGATCATATCACTAAGAATACTATCTCACAGGTAAGTCTGTACAGTTTTTATTTTTTTATTTTTATTTTTAACCTTTTGATAATAAATGCTAATTTGTTCGCTATAAAGTATTAAATTGGTATTCAATAAAATTAGGTTTGGCGACCGAAATTGTTGATATCATACAAAAATTTATTACATCACTGTAAAATTTAACGTTTATTCTTAAGGTATAAATATCTTTAATCAATCAACCCAAAATATTTAAAAAATTCGTCATGAGTTAAATTAGGTCATGGAACTGAAATTACTTTACCGAAAAGAGGGGCGTATATTTTTGATAATATTTGATTGATTAAAGTGGGATAAAAGCCAAAAAGATTTTTAATTTTACCATGTTTTAAAAAATTAATATATAAAAATTAAAATAATATTGTAAACTTTTTAAAATCAATATATTTAAAATTGTAAATATTTGAAAAATTAATCTTTTTAATATAAGTTTGTATGTATAAAAACAAAAATATAATATAAGTTTGGTGTGAATTTATAATATGAATTTTTAATTAAGTTTGGTGTGAATTTTTAATTTTATGCATTTTAAATTTAAGTTTGGTGTGAATTTAAAAACAAAAATTTACTTTATGTCGCTAAGTTAAAAATATGATTTTTAAAATTCGTCGAAAGTTGAAGACTAGGTCTTTGAACCGAAATTGCTTTACCCGAGGGAGGGACGAGAACTTTTATTATCATTATTTTTAATCTTATTGAATTAAAGTATGCCAAAAATATTAAAAAACCCAAAAATCTTAGATTTTAAAACAATCGCTACAAAAAGACAAATTTTAAAATTTTGTCGAAGGACGGACTAGGACATCGATCCGAAACGACCTCGTCTTAAAACAAAGGAAAACAAAATTTTAAATTTATTTTATATTTGTTTTATAAGTTAAGATTTATAAAAAAAAAAGCACCGCGACTCGCGGAGTTTGATGGGCAAAATCACCGTGACTCGCGGAGTTCAGAAATTACAGAAAAAAATAAAAATACTGGAATCAGCTCAGTCCACACACAACACCCACATAAACTGCGAAAAATACTGAAAAATTACTCCCAAAATCGAATTTTTTCACCGAAAATCATCAAATCTTTTACTAAAATCATGTTGAGAAGGATGCTATCAAGGAATTACTCAAGAAAAACGGTAAATTTCTACACCTAAACACCATTTAATCCAAAAATTGGTGTTCTTGAGCAATTTTTTCCCCAATTCGATTTTGATACTTTTTAGTGTAATTATGCTTAAATTGCTTATGTATTATGCTTGTATAACCTAGATTTATGCTATTTAACATGAACATATGTCTTAAACTTCAAATTTTGAGTAATCTAGGGTTTGTGTTCTTGAGCAAATTTGGGGTTTTTTGATATAAACAGGTTATGGCCGATTTTTGTCATGAATTATTGCTAAATTAAGTAGTGTAACATGTTTAGGTAGTTAAATGATCCAAACTTTGAGCCTAAACATGATTTTGAAAATTAAAGTGGACTTTTTCAAGTCTAAAATTCATGAACTTGATTTTTGAGAAATAATGCCATTTGAAACTTGTTTAAATGCTAGTAATGATTATTTTGACATGTTATTTGAGTTGAATGCTTATGAACTTGGCAAACATTTTCGTATATGCTTATTTGAAAAGGAGTAGATTTGATAAAAATATGAAAATGAGCTTAAGTTTGATATAAATTGAACATGTCATTGTAATTATTTTGATTGATAATTTTGCTGACACTAATGCATATTTGGATGCACAAAAATTGTGTTTGATGTGTTTTGCAGATTGAAAGGGGTGAATCTTCATCTCAAGCTCGCAATGCTCCTCCTGAGAATGCAGAACAACAGGATGTTGATAGCTATTATAAACAAGATATACCTCATCCAGTTATGACATTTTCAGATATGCACTTGGAAGACTTGCACCCGAACCTGAGATTTGACAAACTTTGAATAGATTATCCAAAATACCAAAGGGGCTTGCATACTCTTCATTCTAAAGCTGTTGAAGTACCTAGGGTAATAGAATGGGCACCGTTAGAAGCTGTAGAATTAGCCGGGCCAATTAGGGAATTACTTACATAGAGGTATGGTAATTCTACTTTTAACGATTGGGTACGTTTATTCAACATGCGTAGACCTGTATATAAAGTATGGTGTGAAGAATTATTGTGTAGTATAGAAATAAATGATCCGGTAGTTAGTTTAATCGATCGATCTATTATTAGATTTTTGTTAGGAGGTTCGATGCGCCACATCTCTTTACTAGACATGGCTCAGGCTTTACGTATATATACGCCTGAGGAGTTAGCATCTGTCGATTGTAGAGGGTTGATACTAAATGGTAGAAAGATAGACGAAAATTTTGATACGCATGGTGTATGGAGTCAAATTACTAGCCTCATAGGTTTTTAGCCAATTCGATTACACAACGAGGTAAGAACAAGGAAAAGGTAAATGAACAGGATTTGTTTTACCACATGTGTATTCGAGACCCACAAAGCGCTGTAAGTATACCTTATTGTGTGGGTTATTATTTATCAGCTATGGTTAGGGGGATGAGACCGCATAACATAATAGGAGGTGGTATATTTATTACTTTGATTGCTGAATATCTCGGTGTGGATATAAGTCGGGGGGGATTATTAGTCGAAGAACCAGAACCCCGCGATACAATAGGTTTAAATATATACCATGGTGCGAAGGTTTTGAAGAGGCGAAATAACGCCGCAGTACAATACCATGGTAGACATCCACAGGTTGAGAGAAACCAACAGCCAGGTAATGTGGGAGGAGGAAATGAAATGACAGAAATGTAAAGGTTTATAGCTTCACAAGAGTATGAAAATGCTAGACATCGAACATTTGAAGATTGGCAAGTTCATCAAAACTAAATCATAGCTCATTGCCAACATGTAGGTAGAAACTATATTCCTACTCCATCGCCCGTATTTCCTCCCTGGTCTATAGAGATCCAACCACCGTATCCTACGTATAACCCAGCCGAAGCATTTTATAACACATATGGTTATGCATGGAACCCCTACTGGTATCAGTATCATCCCTAGTCTACTTAGTTTTATTTATTTTATAATTTGTAATGTTGATACATTTAATACTTATGTTGAAATTGTATTAGTTTTTATAATTTACAAATTTTTATTTTTAGATTTTAATAATGTTTGAATGTGGGGTAATATACCAAACTTCAAAAATATGTATATATGTTTGCAGTTTATCTTATGTAAACAACAGGGTAAAACAATGCATTTTCAAAGACTGGCATTACGTTCAGCAAAAGCAACTAATTTTGACGACAAGATGCAAAATAAATGTGATATAACAACAAGACGGAACGAACAAATGATATGCACCATTTATCATTCAGCAAACAAACGCCAGTATGTTTGGAAACTTTGGTAAAATTTAATCATTTTCACACAAATCACCCTCAATAATTTAAATTGTTACTGATTTCTTGCAAATGAGGGCATTGCAAGATCTTAAGTGTGGGAGGGGGTTAAATTCTTTCGGATTTTAAAATTTTTACTTTATACACTTGGTTACCATTAGAAATACTAGTAAAGTAGTAGTTGTATTAGAATCTAATGCTCTCTGATAATAAAGAACAGTCCTAGTCTTATATACTGACTACCCAATTCTAGTAAAATTTTTCAAAATTTTCAATTAAATGAACTCAAAATCATGTTTATACATATTTATGAACGATAAAACTAGGTTTTAACACCGAAATTATTGTTACCTCGGAAAGGACATAAATTGAGAAACAAACCAAAATGTTAAAATTCATTTAAAATGGAATACAGGACAATAAAAAGGAAAATAAAAGCCAAGTGTGGGAAAATTTACCAAGATATTTTAAACATATGTCACATATTTCTGTAACAAATAACTGAAAATACTTTTGCTTTGGACTAAACTAAACTGTTTTACCCGATGAAAGAAAAAAAGAGATGGATCTACACGATGAATCAATTCCATCATTAAAAGGAAGTAAAGTCTTCCCAAAAAGAAACGCGCTTCTTGATTTAGGTCAGGAAGTTGTCGTCCAGACCAGCTGTAGGTTGACGAAAAATCTAGAAAAGTCATCACTAAAATCAGCAGGAAATCCACGGACCTCAGCATAAAACAGGGTCGCCAAGTGGTCAGATTTATCCTAACCATGAGAAGGATTTATCTCGTAAAATGGGGGGGCACCGTGCAAATTATATGGATAAGACTAGTGAATCAGATCCCTAGAAAGGATAATCTCCTTAAAGATTAAAAATCAGCTTTTAAGACTGATATTACTCAATCCTAGAGATTGACCTTAAAGATTAAGAATTACAAACTCATGGAATTAAATGATATCTAAACTCGAGCTTGAACGAGAAAATATTTTGATCAAAATTACAAACCGATTTATTTTCTGAAAACCCATTTTCAATGCGTTCATTACCATTGAACGTAAAATCCTAGGAATTCACCTGGAATTCATTAGGTCACCTGAACCAAATTGGGTGTCAACCGTAAGAACGGTGGTTGCATAGCATGGTCAAAGACAGGACGTTGTGCCAGACCGAAAAATCATAAGGGTGAGCTTTACTATTGCTCCTACCAAGGATATTAATTGCGTCCGACACGTTATAGACCATAATTAAAAGCATGTCAGGGGACATTGCCTTAACAATTGCTTGTTCAACGCTTTCTTTTACAACCGGACGGTAGTTTATCGAAAGGTAATATACGGAGCAAGTATACTGGACGTGTTGCTTTCCTAATACAAGGTTAGCAAGTGGGTGACACAAAACCGCAAGTTTTGAGCTAAAATTTTCAAATCTAAAATCCACCAAACCTACAAAAATATTTTGCAAACACCGGTGAAGGGTTATTCCGGAAAACTTATCTAGGGTAAAAGTTAGATTAAAATTTTCAAAAGATCAAATGTTTTCATAAAGATCCAATTTCCTTAATGGATCTAAATTTTATAGTCATGTGGGACTGTAAACCATATCATTACTACCATTGTTTATACCGCCGTATAGAAATCACTGATGTACAAAGTGTGAAGAATAAAGAAGTGATTCTAGTATTTCAAGACTATATTGCTTGAGGACAAGCAACGCTCAAGTGTGGGAATATTTGATAATGCTAAAAACGAACATATATTTCATAGCATTATTCCTCAAGAAAGACAAGCTTTTAGTTGCAATTGTTCTATTTAAAAGTGATATTCGTTTAAATAATAGAAGGTGAAGACAAAAGACAGATTCGACGAATTGAAGACGCAAAGGTCCAAAAAGCTCAAAAGTACAAAATACAATCAAAGTGGTTCCAATTATTGATAAGAAACGTCTCAAAATTACAAGAGTACAAGATTCAAAACGCAAAGTACAAGATATTAAATTGTACGCAAGGACGTTCGAAAATCCGGAACCGGGACATGAGTAAACTCTCAACGCTCAACGGACTAAAAATTACGAGTCAACTATGCACATAAATATAATATAATATTTAAATAATTCTTAAAATTATTTATATATTATATTTATATTAAAAATCCGACGGCAAACAAAGAGCCAAAGCTGGGTGAGCTGTAATTTCAAACTCCGCGAGTTGCGGAGTTTGAAGGCAAAAAATTACGCGACTCGCGGAGTTCACCTGGACTCAAATTCCTATAAAAGCCAACGCAGTTCGAAGAGTTTTAATATCATATAATCTATCTCTCTCTCTCAATATATACGTAATATATATATATATATATATATATATATATACATATATATATATATATATATATATTTATATTTTAAATTTTAATTTTAATTTTAATTCTAATAATAAGGGTATGTTAGCGAATGTTGTAAGGGTGTAAGTCAAAATTCTGTCCGTGTAACGCTACGCTATTTTTAATCATTGTAAGTTATGTTCAACCTTTGTACATTAATGTCTCGTAGCTAAGTTATTATTATGCTTATTTAATCCGAAGTAATCATGATGTTGGGCTAAAAATATTAAAATTGGGTAATTGGGCTTTATACCATAATTGGGGTTTGGACAAAAGAACGACACTTGTGGAAATTAGACTATGGGCTATTAATGGGCTTTATATTTGTTTAACTAAATGATAGTTTGTTAATTTTAATATAAAGATTTACAATTGGACGTCCCTATAAATAACCATATACACTCGATCGGACACGATGGGCGGGGTATTTATATGTACGAATAATCGTTCATTTAACCGGACACGGGAATGAATTAATAGTCTATGGAATTATTAAAACAGGGGTGAAATTATGTACAAGGACACTTGGCATAATTGATAATAAAGTATTAAAACCTTGGGTTACACTCAGTCGACATCCTGGTGTAATTATTAAATAAAGTATTAAAATATTGTTACAGTTTAAATCCCCAATTAGTTGGAATATTTAACTTCGGGTATAAGGATAATTTGACGAGGATACTCGCATTTTATATTTATGACTGATGGACTGTTATGGACAAAAACCAGACGGACATATTAAATAATCCAGGACAAAGGACAATTAACCGATGGGCATAAAACTAAAATCAACACGTCAAACATCATGATTACGGAAGTTTAAATAAGCATAATTCTTTTATTTCATATTTAATTTCCTTTATTTTATATTTAATTGCACTTCTAATTATCGCACTTTTATTTATTGTTATTGTATTTAATTGCAATTTTAATTATCGTACTTTTTAATTATCGTAAGTTTATTTTATCGCACTTTTATTTATCGCAATCTCATTATCGTTATTTACTTTACGCTTTAAATTAAGTCTTTCATTTATTTAATATTTTACATTTTGTTTTAACTGCGACTAAAGTTTTAAAATCGACAAACCGGTCATTAAACGGTAAAAACCCCCCTTTATAATAATAATATTACTTATATATATATTTGTATTTTTATAAATTTAAACTAATATAGCGTTAAGCTTTGTTTAAAGATTTTCCCTGTGGAACGAACCGGACTTACTAAAAACTACACTACTGTACGATTAGGTACACTGTCTATAAGTGTTGTAGCAAGGTTTAAGTATATCCATTCAATAAATAAATAAATATCTTGAGTAAAATTGTATCGTATTTAATAGTATTTCCTTGTAAAATTTAATAGTATTTTATACCCCTTAGCTTTGACATCAACGTCTTTTTGCAAGGTTTGGAACACCGAAAGCTTTAATAAGTGATCGGGGTACTCATTTCTGTAATAATCAACTTTAGAAAGTTCTTAAAAGATATGGAGTAACTCATAAAATCTCCACCGCATATCATCCACAAACAAGTGGACAAGTTGAAAATACCAACCGAGCTTTAAAACGTATTCTAGAGAAAACCGTAGGATCAAATCCGAAGGAATGGTCCATTAAATTGGAGGATGCACTCTGGGCTTTTACAACAGCCTACAAAACTCCAATTAGAACCACACCTTTTAAACTCGTCTACGGAAAAGCATGTCATCTTCCAGTAGAAATTGAACACAAAGCATTTTAGGCTTTGAAGACATGTAATCTTGATTTACATGAAGCTGGACGTCTACGATTAAGTCAACTAAACGAATTAGAAGAATTAAGACATGAAGCATACGAAAATTCGTTAATCTATAAAGAAAGAACGAAGAAATGACATGATAAAAGAATCAGAAGTTCAAAAGAATTTAAAGAAGGAGACAGAGTTCTTCTTTTCAATTCACGATTCAAGCTATTTCCTGGAAAATTGAAATCAAGATGGTCTGGACCATTCATAGTCAAAAGAGTTTTCCCATACGGAACGATAGAATTAATAAATTCAAATGGAATTGAATTTAAAGTTAATGGTCACAGAGTTAAACATTACATAGATAATCCGATGGAAGTCGACAACGAAGTTAATCACAATTTCGATACCACAGTTAACTAAGTGTGGGGAGAATCAAGTCTTTAAAGGATAATATGTATTTCTGTTAGAGTTAGATTGTCTGTTTTCGTGTAGTTCTCGAAAATGAAACCTGAATGGTCTTTCCCTAGCAGACCCTAAAGAACTAGTCTTCTCCCCCCATTCTGAATTTTTATTTTTTTTAGGTTTTTACGAAATGAAGACTTCCTGCGAACTAAACCATGGTCTAATGCTATACGCTTTGATCACTAAACGTAATAATGACACACTTCCGAGTGAAATAGTATCAGTAATCAGAGAAAGATTGGACGGAGTAAGAAAAGAATCCAGATGCGAAGATAATAAGTTACAATTTGGTAAAGGAAAATCAAAATCCACAGCGAAAAGAAGAGCACGACACCTTGAAAGATGTCACAAATGCGGAAAATGGTCACATGGAGGTAAATGTTCAAATAATCAAACCTATTCAAATACCGAATTTGTTACTTTATGCAGAGACGGACCGTTCATATGTTTAGAAGAAAAAACACTGAATGCTCGAGGTTACGCCTATGTAGCCATGGAATACCAATTAAACCGACTATCTTATGAATGGGATAGATCATATAACTAAGAATACTATCTCACAGGTAAGTCTGTACAGTTTTTATTTTTTTATTTTTATTTTTAACCTTTTGATAATAAACGCTAATTTGTTCGCTATAAAGTATTAAATTGGTATTGAATAAAATTAGGTTTGGCGACCGAAATTATTGATATCATACAAAAATTTATTACATCACTGCTAAATTTAACGTTTATTCTTAAGGTATAAATATCTTTAATCAATCAACCCAAAATATTTCAAAAATTCGTCATGAGTTAAATTAGGTCATGGAACCGAAATTACTTTACCGAAAAGAGGGGCGCATATTTTTGATAATATTTGATTGATTAAAGTGGGATAAAAGACCAAAAAGATTTTTAATTTTATTTTTACCATGTTTTTAAAAAATTAATATATAAAAATTAAAATAATATTGTAACTTTTTAAAATTAATATATTTAAAATTGTAAATATTTGAAAAATTAATCTTTTTAATATAAGTTTGTATGTATAAAAACAAAAATATAATATAAGTTTGGTGTGAATTATTAATTTTTATTATATGAATTTTTAATTTTATGCATTTTAAATTTAAGTTTGGTGTGAATTTAAAAACAAAAATTTACTTTATTTAGCTAAGTTAAAAATATGATTTTTAAAATTCGTCGTGAGTTGAAGACTAGGTCGTTGAACCGAAATTGCTTTACTCGAGGGAGGGACGAGAACTTTTATTATCATTATTTTTAATCTTATTGAATTAAAGTATGCCAAAAACATTAAAAAACCCAAAAATCTTTTCTTTTAAAACCGCGCTTTAAATTGACAAATTTTAAATTTTGTCGAGAGACGGACTAGGACAACGATCCGATCGCATGGGTATTGCACTCCAACTCCATGCGATCGTATGGAGCTGGAAAACAGGCCTGATACATACAGACAGCGAGTCTGTCTTCCTCACCATAAACACACACACATATACGAAAAACACTCAAAACCTCACCAAATTTCATCATTTTTTCATCGTAATTCATCATTTTTCTTGCTCTAATCATGCCTAGATTCTCATTCTTCAGCAAAATGGTAAAAATTACACCCCTAAACTCTATAAATTGCTAGTTTTTGTGATAATTCCAATTTTTTACCTAATGCAATTTTGTTAATTTCTAGTGTAATTAGTGTTAAATTGTTAGTATTTTATGCATGTATAACCTATATTGACGCTATTTAACATGATTTGAAGCCAAAAACTTCAAAAATTTTAGAAATCTAGGGTTTGTGTTCTTGAGCAATTTGGGGCTTTTTGATATAAACAGGTTATGGACGATTTTTATCATGAATTATTGCTAAATTGAGTAGTGTAACATGTTTAGATAGTTAAATGATCCAAACATTGATCCTAAACATGATTTTTGGAGATTAAAGTGGACTTTTTAAGTCCAAAATTCATGAACTTGATTAATTTGATATATTTGCCATTTGAGACTTGTTTAATTATTAGTAATGACTATTTTAACATGTTATTTGAGTTAAATGCTTATGAACTTTGTATACATTTTCATATGTGCTTATTTGAAAAATGTAGAATTGTGAAAAATTGTGAAAATGTGTATAAGTTTAATTTTGATTTAACATGTTATAGTAATTGTTTTAAGTTGTTATTTTGCTAATACTAATGCATATTTGGATGCACAAATTTTGTGTTTAATGTGTTTTGCAGAAAGCCGATACTGGAGGTTCAGGAGCATCATCATCTAGACGACCAGCACCAGCACCAGAACCAGAACCAGAAATGCAACACGGACAAGAACCACAACAAGAACCACATCAACAGCCTGATCAGCACATACCTTATTATGATCCGGTACAGTTTGTTGATGAATTCATAGTATTCCCAATGAGGCCGCCAGTAGAATTCTCACCGATTCTTGAGCACACTCTGCATCCTAATCTAAGATTTGATAGGAGATGGAGAGATTACGAGACATATCAAAGGAACAAATTCAAATTGGTAACAAAAAATTTAGAGGTGCCAAGGGTAATCGATTGGGCCCCTTTGGAAACGGTCCATCTAGCTGACCGTGTTAGACAGCTTTTAGTTCAAAGTGTGACGACCCGGGAATTTCCGACCAAATTTAAACTAAATCTTTATATAATCTCGACACGTTAAACAAGTCTGTAATGTTGAGTCTCGAAAATTGTAGAACTATGTTCATATAATCAATTACCTTTTGACTGTGCTCAACGATTCACGAACAAATAGTAGTAAATAGATATGTGTGTGTATAACCTCTTTGACTGACTAGTAACACTCCGTAAATTGTGAATGTAACTATAACTCTCAATAATATGATTGATGAATGACAACACACTGAATAATTGAATTGTGCCTAGAATGCGTACTGTGAATAGAGTCACCTCGGAGAATATATTAACCTCTAAAGTTGCAATCATCCATCTATATTATTCCTCATATTGGATGTATTGATTTGTTTAATTAATTACTTTAATTACCCATTAATTTGAATTATGAATGATGAATTGAAAGGTGACAGCTAAATATATCATCCATAAGTAATTTAACACCACAAACATCACAATCCCTTTTACAAATAAGGACCCGTGATATAATTGACATATTTTTTTGCTTTTATTCAATATCTAACTTTCTAACCTAATATTCAACCTTTATTATTTAAATTCATCTTTCTTTTTCTTTGACATCACTTCACACTCACACCCTTTGTTAACACATCACTAGATCACCATAACCACCATCTTCTTCGGGCAAGACCATTGAGGCAATATGGATTCCTGAGTCAACCGATCACTAACACAACCACCATTGATACTTTTTGTTGTATTGTTACTACAAGAACTTTTCTATTTAAACAGCCACTCCATTACACCTGACAGCCATTCATCTTCAAAGATCACTCCTACACCACCCTGATATTAAAAACCGTCACCATTAATGGAAACCCGGGTATCACCATCTCTCCCTTCTCTCATCTCTCTCTTGAGCTTGATCATGAAGAACTAACACTCTCACCATGTCGATCACCACCCCTTCAACCACCAGAACTTATTTAACTACATCATCATCTGTATATTGACAACTGTTCAATTCCATACCATAACCTCATGAATAAATCAATACACTACAATATTCCTTGCTCAAACAAAACTAAAAATACATACCCAACCCAATGAACTACTTGTTACCTGCTACTGTCATTATTATTGATGCTTCTGCATAACCTGCAACATAACCAAATGCATTTAATCTTCGGTGATCATTGTTCAGTTTCCATCCTCAACCAAAAAGTGATCACCATCTCCATTAGATTCTTACCTTCTGCTGCTACTATCTGCTGTCCTTTTCTATTAGAAGCAAAACACCATCATAAACTTATCATCATCATCATCATAATTATTAAATTATCATTACCATGATTATCAGACAGTCATCAAACAAATCATCACCTCGCGATCATTGTTGTTACTATATAGAAATCATAACCAAAATCATCATCAAACAATATCAATACCTGTTACTAACTGCTTCTGTGTTGTTGCTTGCTCAATCATCACTCAACAAACCAAAATCACCACCATCACAAGTCCACGTTGCCATCACCTGCTTCAATTGCTTTATTGTCGTTTGCCATTTTCCCTGTTTCACTCAACAAATACCCCTGCTACTTCCTATTACCATTCGAGCAATCACAAAACAAATCTAATTCCCTAAGATAC
The DNA here is from genome assembly GCF_046630445.1 of Rutidosis leptorrhynchoides. NCBI lineage: Eukaryota > Viridiplantae > Streptophyta > Magnoliopsida > Asterales > Asteraceae > Rutidosis > Rutidosis leptorrhynchoides. The sequence goes on from NC_092343.1 coordinate 169,008,513, forward strand.
AATCAATTTCATAAATCTAACAAAAGTATTGTAATTAAAAATCCAATCAGGCTAAATGATCCATAGAATTCGAATAAATTAGAAGTGAATTGAATTACTTACAGAAACCCTTAATCGAATATCGATCGCCATAACTTGATTATTGATTCTGGGTTGTGCCTGTGATGATGTGATTAAAGAGGATGATTATTAAGGACGAACGATGATCAGATTATGATAATGATAGTGAAGATCATGATGATGATTCTGTAAAAACCTATGATCCTGATAACGATTTAAATATGATGATGAATCAAGGTCGAATTGGTTGTTGTTCATGGTTACCTGTGTTGGTGATAATCGATATTCGAACGATGATGAAGATGATACATAGATGGCCGATTATACTTCAATGATCGATGATTGATTGATTGAAGAATCGAAGGCCATGGAGTGTGAGATTCTTCTACGTTTTGATTCTGCCTCTTTGAAATTCTTTGAGCCGACAACGAAACCCCCATCTCCTTTATTAGGTATAAATATAAATATAAATATAAATATAAATACAATTATAATTATAATTATAATTATTATTAATATTATTATTATTACTAACATATTATGTTTTTTTCTAATTTTTTTTTTTAGTAATGTTATTAATTATTAAAAATTATTGTTATTATATATTGTATAACAAATAATACGAATATCATCATTATTATCATTAATAAGTATTATTAGGATTTTATTATTATTAAGAATTATTATTATTATCATTATCATTATAGATATAAAGATTATAAACAAGAATATTAATATGAAAACGATCAAAATTACAATTAAGATACAAGTTAAAAGAATTATTAAAAGTATTATTATCAATAACACCATTACTATTATTAATAAGATTATCATAAATAAGTATTGTTATTATTAAGAATTATTATCATTATTATCAATTTTACAAAAATTATCATTTTTATTATTATTATTAGAATTATTATTATTAATATCAATTCTATTAAAAGTATCATTTTTTTTATTAATCTTATCATTTTTAGAAAAATTATCATTTTTATCAAAATTATTATTATTACTTTCATTATTAATATTTTGACATTAATATTATTATTTTTATATCATTATTACTATTATTAATACTTGTATCAATATTATTATCATAATAACAATTATTATTATTGTAAAATAAAACAACGTTTTTTTTATTTATGATTATCAATATTAATTTATCAAATGACTATCAGTTATATAAAACCATATTTACTACACTTAACATAATTATATTAATACTTTTAATAATTATTAATAAATATGATTAATTAGATTATTAATGAAACACCTAATTAAAATAACAATTAAATCACTAATATATATAAGGATGTTCGATTATCGTTATATGTGTTAACATATATACAAATGATATAGGTTCGTGAATCCGAGACCAACCCTGCATTGTTCAATATAATCGTATGTATTTTTACTACAAAATACATTAGGTGAGTTTCATTTGCCTTTTTACCCTTTATATTTTTGGGCTGAGAATACATGCGCAATTTTTATAAATGTTTTACGAAATAGACACAAGTAATCGAAACTACATTATATGGTTGAATGATCGAAATCGAATATGCCCTTTTTTATTAAGTCTGGTAATCTAAGAATTAGGGAACAGACACCCTAATTGACGCGAATCCTAAGGATAGATCTATCGGGCCCAACAAGCTCCATCCAAAGTACCGGATGCTTTAGTACTTCGAAATTTATATCATGTCCGAAGGAGGATCCCGGAATGATGGGGATATTCTTATATGTATATTGTGAATGTCGGTTACCAGATGTTCAATCCATATGAATGATATTTTTGTCTCTATGCATGGGACGTATGATTATGAGAAATGGAAGTATGAAATCTTGTGGTCTATTAAAATTATGAAATGATTCTTTATGATAAACTAATGAACTCACCAACCTTTTGATTGACACTTTAAAGCATGTTTATTCTCAGGTACGAAAGAAATCTTCTGCTGTGCATTTGCTCATATTAGAGATATTACTTGGAGTTATTCATGACATATTTCAAAAGATGTTGCATTCGAGTCATTGAGTTCATCAAGATTATTATTAAGTCAATTATATTTGGATATATTATGAAATGCTTTACATGCCTGTCAACTATCGATGTAACGAAAGTTTGTCTTTTAAAAACGAATGCAATGTTTGTAAAATTTATCATATAGAGGTCAATTACCTCGCGATGTAATCAACTGTTGTGAATCATTTGTAATCGATATGGACTTCGTCCGGATGGATTAGGACGGGTCCTTTCACAAAGGTATGGCAGTTCTTCTTTTACAGATTGGGAACGTCTTTTCACCATTCGTAGACCTGTATATAAGGAATGGTGTGTTGACTTGATGAGTACTGTATCACTTGATACAAATATAGTTAGAATAGATGATAGAAGATTTCTTAGGTTTATCCTTGGCGGTAGGATGTACAGAATGTCCATGCTGGACATGGCCAGGGCCTTACAGATATATACTCCTGGTGAGTTGCTATTACCCGATTGTACAAATATGATTCATTATGGTGAAAGGGTAGATAGTAACTTTGACGCTGACGCCATTTGGAGGCGTATGTCACATTTTGATGTTTTTTCACGAGCAGGAGGACACTCCTATACACATATTGACAGAGCCGAGCTTCTTATTATTCATAGATTTTTGGCTAACTCGATTACACAGAGAGGTCACAATAAAGAAAAAAATTACCTTACATGATTTATTCTACCTAAAGTGTATTCGGGATCCTAGAAGCTATGTCAATATCCCTTACTGTGTTGCTTTTTATTTATCTAAAATGGTAGAGGGAATGCAGGACGGGAGTATAATAGGAGGAGGTTGTCACGACCCGGAAAATTTCGACTAATTTTGAACTGTTTTCATATATGCATTTACCATTTGACTACTCCCGACAATTCACGAACAATTGGTTGTAAATAGAGATGTATGCATATAAATATATGAATATTTATGTTAACTTGAAATACGTAAGTAAATATTATATGATTTTATGGTTAGGACTAATTATGTAAAATAATTAGCGATATAATAAAATTTTTATTTAAATGAATCTATATATATAAATATATACAAAGTGTATTAAAAATAAATATTAAATGAGTGTAATACTAGTTTGATATCCGATTGATATTAAGCAAGTTAAATTCAAACTTATATTATTTTAAAAATAAACGGTGATCAGAAAATAAGTAATTTAAATTAAAGGCTTAATAAGTCCGGCTGCTAATCTGTTAGATGTTCATTCATACTTTTCACTTTTCCTTTCTTGTTTTTAGACAAATGATTAACCATCAACAAAACTTTTATGAACCATAATTATTGCTACTGTTTTTGTTTCCTGTTTTTGTTTCCTTCACATATCTAAATCTAAATATTATAAACATAGATATCACCTTTCACTAATTACTACTTTTAATATAATATAATATATAATATATAATATTAAATATTAAATAAATAATTATGCGTGAATTTTGTTAAGAGATCATAATCAATTTCGTTTGTTTCTGCCATTCTATTTTACTCGTGATTTATTGTCGACAAACAAATTTGTGTGGGTACCAGAAAAATAGTGCAAATCAATTTCTCTTGTTGATTGATCTATCCACTTCTCTCTGTGTAATATATATACATATACAACGCATACACTTAGATGGAGGCATACACTAAAATAAATCAAAACACCACCCACATCTTATTCATCCACCATCTTCACTCTATCCACCATCATCATGTACATCGCCGACGACCACCACCACCTATGATCAACGCCATCTTAGCCAACTTTGTATGTTTTTGTTCCTTATCGATACTAAACCACAACAAACAATAAAACCTCCACCATCTCCTGTTAATATCTCGTTGTTACCATGTTGGACCGATCAACACTAACCCACAGCCCTTGTTGATGTATGGTCTTTCTATTTCTGTTTTCTGAAACATTAAATGCGAAAGATAAAGAAGATGAAACTGTAATGAATGATTTCTGTTTCTATACCATCTTCACCCACTTAAAACCCCTTATACTTGGAGTCCTTTTCGATTAATATCACTGCAGATATTCAAGACTCAACCATCACCAAGAACACTACGATTTGTTACCCTTGAAAACTAATCGAAAGCCAAACCCATAAAACTCAAACCACCATATTAACGTCGTATTTTTTTTCTATTTTCATCATGAAGACCAAACCTCCATCGTTAATCTCATCTGCTAATTCGAACAACTGTTGTAGACCATTATCTTCTTCAACGAACCACACAAGAAAACCCATAACCACTAATGCTTGATTTGTTTATATATTCTTTTGCTACAGTTATAACCCTACCATCTTCAACTTTCTTCACTTGTATGTTCGTTGTGGAGTCTGTTTCCTGTTTCATCGCACCGAAACACAAACCCAGAACTATTATATTCGTGTTTTCTGTCCAAAATACGCCCCAAAACCAACATGAACCTTTCTGCTTTGCTGCTCACGATTAATCTATTCTATCCTGACCAAAACCGAATAAAAATACATATATATATATTTTTTTTCTTTCACGATGCTACTGCTCGAGCCATCTATTTATATTTTGGTTTAAAACCGCGAAGGAGGATAAAGTATGATGATGATAAATACAATTAAAGATGATTCATATTATTTAATTTGTCATGAGCTGTACTCTATGATTATATGTTAAGTGGAAGATGAGGTATAAATGACTAAAGGATGATGATACAATATTGGTGAACCAGGAAAGTCGATTGATACATGTTTTCTTGTTGGGCCACTATAATTTTTTTTTTACTTGGGCTGAATTACAAGCAAATTCATTTGGGTCTTAAATTAGAATTACATTGGGACTTCATCATATCTTTTGTTTCAAGATGATGAACTGCAACGGGTTTTGAATAAAGATGTTAGGATGTCAAGATGATTCGATTTTAAATGATGAGTGTTGATCATGATGTGAGAAGCTTGATGATGATTTACTATGAATCACGTCAATGATATGAATATGATGATGGTACGAATGATGACTAGATTAGGATTAAGATAACTATAATGATGATGGTAATGTCACGTAGGATGATAAATCGATGAAGAAATAACTAGCTACAATATTTGTCTCTCGGGCAAATTAGCTTCCTTGTAAAAAAAAATAAATAAATAAAGTTGGGTTGCTTTAGGTTTCTAACGAGTTGTTTGGTGGGCTCGTAATACTATTTGGGTCGTATTCCTGCTTGGGCCGGGACTTATTTGTACTTTGGGCCGATAGCAAATTAGATAGTGTTTATAAGGATTAAATTCGTAGGAGAAATATGATACGATGCATAATGAAAATAGACTCGATATTGATAATTCTACTTTGATGATGATCGGTATTATAAGAATGACAGAAGTTGATAAGGATGAATGAGGTATAATGATAAGTGGTTAAGGGTGTTTTCGGGTTAGCGGGACGTCGCGGGTTCAAACCCGGACTTGGGCATTTTTTTAGGATTACTCCTTTGAGGTTCGTGAATCCGAGGTCAACTCTACACTTATTAAATGACGTCATATGTATTTTTACTACAAAATACAGTATGGTGAGTTTCATTTGCTCCCTTTTTAATTGCTTTTGCAATATATATTTTTGGGCTGAGAATACATGCGCTGCTTTTATAAATGTTTACGAAGTAGACACAAGTACTTAAAAATATATTCTACGTTGAGTTGTACCACTGGCATACTTCCCTATAGCTTGGTAACTACTATTTACATGTGGTATTGTAAACGCGAATCCTGTTGATAGATCTATCGGGCCTGACAACCCCAACCGGACTGGACGACCAGTATTCAACGGTTGCACAGTACTTCGTTTCGGTGACTACACTTGGTACGGTGTAGTGAGATTTCATAATAAAGGGAATATGCGACGTGATTAAATGTTAAGTATGGTTACCAAGTGCTCAACCACTTAGAATGCTTTACATACACTTGCGAGTGTATTATGTTTATAAATAATGAAATCTTGTGGTCTATTAATATATTAAAAAGATTGTTATGATAAACCTATGAACTCACCAACCTTTTGGTTGACACTTTTAATCATGTTTATTCTCAGGTATGAATTAAGTCTTCCGCTGTGCATTTGCTTATTTTAAGGACATTACTTGGAGTCGAACATCGCAATGGGACCAAATGTTGATGACTTCGTCCAGGGGGATAAGGACGGGTCGTTTCAGTTGGTATCAGAGCGGTGGTCTTAGTGAACCAGGTCTTGCATTAGTTTGTCTAACTGATAGTCGTTAGGATGCATTAGTAAGTCTGGACTTCGACCGTGTCTGCATGTCAAAAGTTTTGCTTATCATTTTTGTCAGAAATCATCTGTTTATCATCCTTAGGAAATTACCTGCTTATCATTCTTAGTCTAGACACATCTTACTGCAATGATTGCATGAATAGTGTATAGACAAAATTCGTATCTTAGCGTATCTGCTAATTCATATCTTGGCATATCTGTTACTGTAGACTTTGCCTGACAACTTCCGTAGATTCCTCCGTAACTTATGGGATTTTAGTATTATATATGCATATGTAAACTATGTATTGCAGGGTACTAATCTACATCCTATAATCTATTTCTTATCAAAAATCCTTCATCTGATCGTACGAGATGAATCCCTCAACCAGTTCGAATTCCTCGGATTCCGACAGCTATTCCAATATGGAGTTTCACCTAAGCTCCGAAAGCAGTGTCACCAGAATGAATCAACCAATCATCCATCCCCAATTCATCTGATGGGTTCGTAGTGGATTTAATCAATGGAGACGCGCAGAAGGTGATCCCTTCCACTAACCGAATTCACTTCTTGATGAAGAACCTGAAGCACTTACCGGCGAACCTATTCGTAACACCATTTTCACCCTCATTTCTCGAATATCTTGCCACGACTATATCATAACTCAGATTCTAAACCTTATTCATCCGCTCGTTCCGACCGACAATCATCCCGAAATAATAGAAGAAGTTAGCGAACTTCGCGCTCGAGTAATCAATTTGGAGAATATGGTGCAAAATCTACCAGCTTCAGCAACATCACCGGCACCAACAGTACCATCAATAACAGCACCAGTACCATCAACAATCCATGCCTGAATATCACCATCTGTACTTCGAGTATGATCTTCGTTCTATGTATCGTTCTACCTCATTTATCTTCGTTCGACATGGCGAATATGTAATCTCTAAAGTTTTAGAGATTATTTATTCTAGTTCCAACCAAAAACTAAATGAGTTTAATATTATGTTAACTCATTAAATCCATGATTACATCTGAAGAAAATATATATGTATATATATGTTTTCATAAAGATTGTAATTAAAAATTCTATTGTACAAACCGTTAATGGTGAAAATATTTTAACGGGTATGTAATACCCGAGGAATATTTAGATTTCACATTTATAAGTTACATTGTACGTACTTCGAATCTGATTCAACAGTCATTTACTATCCTACTTACATCCACAGATATACGTATCTGTTCATTGCAAAATAACCATTTTCATTCAATTTCATATTTGGATTTTGACCTATCAGAATCTAATAAGTGGCATAATGAAGAAAACATCGGACAAAATAAAATTTGTTAGAAACAAACAAATTAACTATGAGAAATTTTGTTAAGAATCCACGCTAACTGTTCCAGCTAACTGTTCCTAGCTAACTAATTACATTTTATTTATCGCAATTTAATTATCGCAATTTACATTCTCGCAACTTTATTTATCGTTATTTAATTTTTGTTATTTATTTTACGCACTTTAAATATCGGGACACGTATACAAGGTTTTGACATATCATATCGACGCATCTATATATATTATTTGGAATCACCATAGACACTCTATATGCAGTAATGACCGAGTTCTCTATACAGGGTTGAGGTTGATTCTCAAATAATATATATACTTTGAGTTGTGATCGAGTCTGAGACATGTACACGGGTCACGATACGTATTAATAAATTCGAATATTATATATTAAATTATATATGAATTATTGGACTGATAACTGTGGACTATCGACTATGGATTAATGACATTGGACAATTAAAATGAATTAAAATATTGATTATAACATATGAAACTAAAAAAATTCTTCAAGTTTGCCACTTGATTTCATCTTAAACCTCATTTGTATCTTGACGATTCCAAGCTGCGTTCAAACATTTCCTAATTCTTAAAAACACTTCAATCAGAGGATGAAACAACCGTACTTCATCTACAGAAGCAAAGATTGATGCATATAGTTATGCACCGGAAAACACTCGGAGCCCGAGTAAATGTTTAAAACATATCTGTGCTAACTCTTTGGGAATTGTTATTACCAAAAATAAATTTGCAGTTCTGTTTCAAATTAGCCAATTTTATCACAGCTCCAGCAAATTACTTCGACTTTTCATAAGTCTTATTATAACCTTGATATATATGTGTGCTCATTTATTGTTACCAGAAAACCTTTTATATTCCACCATACTACCATCAGTGCTTAATCATCTAAAAATACAATTTTTCTGAAAACACCTTGGATGGATAACTGACGATTCAGATATGCCTGCATTAAATGCAGACGAAACAGTAAATTTGTAGATGGCCTAAATGGCCAAGGGTTTGATGATAAAGAATGAAGTGTTGGGAACGCTCGATAGAAAATTTGGTACTGAAAAACGGATTGAGCTAACTACGAAGGAGACCAAGGACAAATACAATGACCAAACCCTATATTCAAAGAATCCAAGTAATTCTGGATCTGCCAAAATCTTTAGAGAATATCTTGCTCCTAAGTCATGTTAAAATCTTGCAAAATAAAAAAATAAAAAAATAAAAAAAAAATTTCATCAACCTCCGAACTTAGAAATTCCAAAATATCATCATAAATATCTTCGATATTTCCGAGGATATTTTCATAAATATTCTTGTCCAAAATTATCTATCTCTTCGCGCTTTCTGTATTCCATTATATTGGAAACTTCTGTAAAATCTAAGTATTAATTATGAATGAATTTTTGGAGAAGTGTTGGGAACTGAAGCATGAGTTAGTATAATATAATGCGCTTGGCCAACGTGATTATATTATAGTAAGTAATGCTGAAAGTTTTAATGGAACGTGATGATTCACAGACCCTACCGTCATCATGTGCCATGTTACATAACTCTTTCAGCATATCACGGAAATATTTACTTGATATTTCTGTTCTTCCGTAATTTCAACAGTTGCTAATAATTAGTGCTAATACATTTTCGTTCTGATTAGAAGATTTCCTTAAATCCCTTGAATTCCGGAATTCAATAGTGGCTATGTCAAAAGTTAAGACGAACCTCTATTTACATCATTTCACTCTTTTGTGACAGTTCACTCGTACGCTTCACATAATCGAATCCTTTTATCTATATTACCCAATAATGATAAAACTCTAGTTATCAATTCCTTTTCGTCATGAAAACATTTTTATTGTTAGCCATGACGACCTCGAACAAATTTCGGGACGAAATTTCCTTAATGGGTAGGTACTGTCACGACCAGGAAAATTTCGACTAATTTTGAACTGTTTTCATATATGCATTTACCATTTGACTACTCCCGACAATTCACGAACAATTGGTTGTAAATAGAGATGTATGCATATAAATATATGAATATTTATGTTAACTTGAAATACGTAAGTAAATATTATATGATTTTATGGTTAGGACTAATTATGTAAAATAATTAGCGATATAATAAAATTTTTATTTAAATGAATCTATATATATAAATATATACAAAGTGTATTAAAAATAAATATTAAATGAGTGTAATACTAGTTTGATATCCGATTAATATTAAGCAAGTTAAATTCAAACTTATATTATTTTAAAAATAAACGGTGATCAGAAAATAAGTAATTTAAATTAAAGGCTTAATAAGTCCGGCTGCTAATCTGTTAGATGTTCATTCATACTTTTCACTTTTCCTTTCTTGTTTTTAGACAAATGATTAACCATCAACAAAACTTTTATGAACCATAATTATTGCTACTGTTTTTGTTTCCTGTTTTTGTTTCCTTCGCATATCTAAATCTAAATATTATAAACATAGATATCACTTTTCACTAAACACTACTTTTAATATAATATAAAATATAATATATAATATTAAATATTAAATAAATAATTATGTGTAAATTTTGTTAAGAGATCATAATCAATTTCGTTTGTTTCTGCCATTCTATTTTACTCGTGATTTATTGTCGACAAACAAATTTGTGTGGGTACCAGAAAAATAGTGAAAATCAATTTCTCTTGTTGATTGATCTATCCACTTCTCTCTGTGTAATATATATACATATACAACGCATACACTAAGATGGAGGCATACACTAAAATAAATCAAAACACCACCCACATCTTATTCATCCACCATCTTCACTCTATCCACCATCATCATGTACATCGCCGACGACCACCACCACCTATGATCAACGCCATCTTAGCCAACTTTGTATGTTTTTGTTCCTTATCGATACTAAACCACAACCAACTATAAAACCTCCACCATCTCCTGTTAATATCTCGTTGTTACCATGTTGGACCGATCAACACTAACCCACAGCCCTTGTTGATGTATGGTCTTTCTATTTCTGTTTTCTGAAACATTAAACGCGAAAGAGAAAGTAGATGAAACTGTAACGAATGATTTCTGTTTCTATACCATCTTCACCCACTTAAAACTCCTTATACTTGGAGTCCTTTTCGATTAATATCACTGCAGATATTCAAGACTCAACAATCACCAAGAACACTACGATTTGTTACCCTTGAAAACTAATCGAAAGCCAAACCCATAAAACTCAAACCACCATATTAACGTTGTATTTTTTTTTCTATTTTCATCATGAAGACCAAGCCTCCATCATTAATCTCATCTGCTAATTCGAACAACTGTTGTAGACCATTATCATCTTCAACGAACCACACAAGAAAACCCATAACCACTAATGCTTGATTTGTTTATATATTCTTTTGCTACAGTTATAACCCTACCATCTTCAACTTTCATCACTTGTGTGTTCGTTGTGGAGTTTGTTTCCTGTTTCATCGCACCGAAACACAAATCCAGAACTATTATATTCGTGTTTTCTGTCCAAAATACGCCCCAAAACCACCATGAACCTTTCTGCTTTGCTGCTCACGATTAATCTGTTCTATCCTGACCAAAACCGAATAAAAATACATATATATTAATTTTTTTTCCTTTCACGATGCTACTGCTCGAGCCATCTATTTATATTTTGGTTTAAAACCGCGAAGGAGGATAAAGTATGATGATGATAAATACAATTAAAGATGATTCAAATTATTTAATTTGTCATGAGCTGTACTTTATGATTATATGTTAAGTGGAAGATGAGGTATAAATGACTAAAGGATGATGATACAATATTGGTGAACCATGAAAGTCGATTGATACATGTTTTCTTGTTGGGCCACTATAATTTTTTTTTACTTGGGCCGAATTACAAGCAAATTCATTTGGGTCTTAAATTAGAATTACATTGGGACTTCATCATATCTTTTGTTTCAAGATGATGAACTGCAACGGGTTTTGAATAAAGATGTTAGGATGTCAAGATGATTCGATTTTAAATGATGAGTGTTGATCATGATGTGAGAAGCTTGATGATGATTTATATGAATCACGTCAATGATATGAATATGATGATGGTACGAATGATGACTAGATTAGGATTAAGATAACTATAATGATGATGGTAATGTCACGTAGGATGATAAATCGATGAAGGAATAACTAGCTACAATATTTGTCTCTCGGGCAAATTAGCTTCCTTGTAAAAAAAAATAAATAAATAAATAAAGTTGGGTTGCTTTAGGTTTCTAACGAGTTGTTTGGTGGGCTCGTAATACTATTTGGGTCATATTCCTGCTTGGGCCGGGACTTATTTGTACTTTGGGCCGATAGCAAATTAGATAGTGTTTATAAGGATTAAATTCGTAGGAGAAATATGATACGATGCATAATGAAAATAGACTCGATATTGATAATTCTACTTTGATGATGATCGGTATTATAAGAATGACAGAAGTTGATAAGGATGAATGAGGTATAATGATAAGTGGTTAAGGGTGTTTTCGGGTTAGCGGGACGTCGCGGGTTCAAACCCGGACTTGGGCATTTTTTTAGGATTACTCCTTTGAGGTTCGTGAATCCGAGGTCAACCCTACACTTATTAAATGACGTCATATGTATTTTTACTACAAAATACAGTATGGTGAGTTTCATTTGCTCCATTTTTAATTGCTTTTGCAATATATATTTTTGGGCTGAGAATACATGCGCTGCTTTTATAAATGTTTACGAAGTAGACACAAGTACTTAAAAATATATTCTACGTTGAGTTGTACCACTGGCATACTTCCCTGTAGCTTGGTAACTACTATTTACATGTGGTATTGTAAACGCGAATCCTGTTGATAGACCTATCGGGCCTGACAACCCCAACCGGACTGGACGACCAGTATTCAACGGTTGCACAGTACTTCGTTTCGGTGACTACACTTGGTACGGTGTAGTGAGATTTCATAATAAAGGGAATATGCGACGTGATTAAATGTTAAGTATGGTTACCAAGTGCTCAACCACTTAGAATGCTTTACATACACTTGCGAGTGTATTATGTTTATAAATAATGAAATCTTGTGGTCTATTAATATATTGAAAAGATTGTTATGATAAACCTATGAACTCACCAACCTTTTAGTTGACACTTTTAAGCATGTTTATTCTCAGGTACGAATTAAGTCTTCCGCTGTGCATTTGCTCATTTTAAGGACATTACTTGGAGTCGATCAACGCAATGGGACCAAATGTTGATGACTTCGTCCAGGGGGATAAGGACGGGTCGTTTCAGAGGTATTTTTATTACTCTCATTGGAGATTATTTAGGTGTTGATAGGAACCAAGGGGGTCCATTACAGCTTTGTAGAGAACAGGTTGAGCCCTTAGGATTGAAAGTTTATGTGGGTGCTAAGGTATTGAAAAGTAGACGTAACCGGGCAGTACCCTATGAGAGATCTCATCCTCAGGTAGAGAGAGGCTCAGACGAGGAAATGGAGGAGGTGGAAGACATTAGAGATGTCTTTAGAGATGCGATTCTTGACGTCCACGTTCGTATAGATGAGGAAGCAATGACGAACGCGGCCAGACATAGTATGTATGAGCTGTGGAACTTCGAGCGAGTATACGAGGATTATAGGCGACGCCAATACAATAGCTGGTTAGTTCATCAGCACCAAATCATGAGCCAGCTATCATATCACGTACCAAATAACTATGTACCTACTCGACCTGCTCATTTTCCGCCACACAGCCCCGATATCCGACCACCCTTTAACCGGTATGACTATAACCAAGCCTATCAAAACACCTATAACCAACAATGGAACCCACCTGACGAGATGAACTGGAACCCATATCCAGACTGATTTAGTTCCATTTGGTTATTTATATGATTTTTATGTTTTTATCTTTTTACTTATTCATGTTTAAACTTATGTTATTGATTATACTTATGTAATCTTTATCATTTTTATTATTATTGTGTACTAATATTTCACATTTAGGATTTGAAAGTGGGATATTAAGTCCCATTTCAAATTGCCATGCATGTTTATATTTGTATGTATATATATTGTAGATTGTACAAAACAGGGTAAAACAGCGCATTTTCAAAGACTGGCATTAAGTTCAGCAAAAGCTACTAATTTTGACGACAAGATGACAAATAAATGTGATGTAACAACAGACGGAATGAACAAATGATATGCACCATTTATCATTCAGCAAACAAACGCCAATATGTTTGGAAACTTTGGTAAAATTTAATCATTTCTACGCTAATCACCCTCAATAATTTAAATTGTTACTGATTTCTTGCAAATGAGGGCATTGCAAGATCTTAAGTGTGGGAAGGGGTTAAATTCTTTCGGATTTTTAAAATTTTTATCTTAAACACTTGGTTACCATTAAAAATACTAGTAAAGTAGTAGTTGTATTAGAATCTAGTGCTCTCTGATAATAAAGAACAACCCTAGTCTTATATACTGACTACCCAATTCTAGTAAAAATTTTCAAAATTTTCAATTAAATGAACTCAAAATCATGTTTATACATATTTATGAACGATAAAACTAGGTGTTAACACCGAAATTATTGTTACCTCAGAAAGGACATAAATTGAGAAACAAACCAAAATGTTAAAATTCATTTAAAATGGAATAGAGGACAATAAAAAGGAAAATAAAAGCCAAGTGTGGGAAAAATTACCAAGTTATCTTAAACATATGTCACATATTTCTGTAACAAATAATTGAAGATACTTTTGCTTTGGACTAAACTAAACTGTTTTACCCGATGAAAGAAAAGAAGAGATGGATCTACACGATGAATCAATTCCATCGTTAAAAGGAAGTAAAGTCTTTCAAAAAAGACACGCGCTTCTTGATTTAGGTCATGAAGTTGTCGTCCAGACTAGCTGTAGGTTGATGAAAAATCTAGAAAAGTCATCTCTAAAATCAGCAGGAAATCCACGGACCTCAGCATCAAACAGGGTCGCCAAGTGGTCAGACTTATCCTAACCATGAGAGGATCTGTCTTGTAAAATGGGGAGGACACCGTGCAAATTAGCTTGATAAGACTAATGAATCAGATCCCCAGAAAGGATAATCTCCTTTAAAGATCAAAAATCAGCTTTTAAGACTGATATTACTCAATCCTAGAGATTGACCTTAAAGATTGAGAATTACAAACTCATGGAATTCAATGATATCTAAACTCGAGCTTGAACGAGAAAATATTTTGATCAAAATTACAAACCGATTTGTTTTCTGAAAACCCATTTTCAATGCGTTCATTACCATTGAACGTAAAATCCTAAGAATTTACCTGGAATCCATTAGGTCACCTGAACCAAATCGGGTGTCAACCGTAAGAACGGTGGTTGCTTAGCATGGTCGAAGACAGGACCTTGTGCCAGACCGAAAAATCATAAGGGTGAGCTTTACTATTGCTCCTACCAAGGATAGTAATTGCGTCCGACACGTTATAGATCATAATTAAAAGCATGTCAGGGGACATTGCCTTAACAGTTGCTTGTTCAACGCTTTCCTTTACAACCGAACGGTAGTTTACCGAAAGGTAATATACGGAGCAAGTATACTGGACGTGTTGCTTTCCTAATACAAGGTTAGCAAGTGGGTGACACAAAACCATAAGTTTTGAGCTAAAATTTTCAAATCTAAAAACCCACCAAACCCACAAAAAGAATTTACAAACACCGGTGAAGGGTTATTCCGGAAAACTTATCTAGGGTAAAAGCTAGATTTAATTTTCAAAAAAAAAAAAAATCAAATGTTTTCATAAAGATCCAATTTCCTAAAGGATCTAAATTTTCATAAGTCATGTGGGACTGTAAACCATATCGTTACTACTATTGTTTATACCGCCGTATTGAAATCACTGATGTACAAAGTGTGAAGAATAAAGAAGTGATTCTAGTATTTCAAGACTATATTGCTTGAGGACAAGCAACACTCAAGTGTGGGAATATTTGATAATGCTAAAAACGAACATATATTTCATAGCATTATTCCTCAAGAAAGACAAGCTTTTAGTTGCAATTGTCCTATTTACAAGTGATATTCGTTTAAATAATAAAAGGTGAAGACAAAAGGCAGATTCGACGAATTGAAGACGCAAATGACCAAAAAGCTCAAAAGTACAAAATACAATCAATGAGGTTCCAATTATTGATAAGAAACATCTCAAAATTACAAGAGTACAAGATTCAAAACGCAAAGTACAAGATATTAAATTGTACGCAAGGACGTTTGAAAATCCGGAACCGGGACCAGAGTCAACTCTCAACGCTCGACGCAACGTACTAAAAATTACAAGTCAACTATGCACATGAATATAATATAATATATAATTAATTCTTAAAATTAATATATATATTATATTATATTTAAAAAACCGTCAGCATAAAAAAACAAAGACTTTTGAGTCTCCCCAGCTGGCCATGCGATCACATGGCCTGGAGGAAGAAACTCCATGCGATCGCATGGTGCACAGTTCCAGCCCACATGCCCATAAAAATCGAGCTTTGGTGTAACACAAAACACATCTTTTTCTTCTCCTCATTCAACGTATAATATTTATATTTATATTATAATTTTAATTTTAATTTTAATTTATAATAATAAGGGTGTGTTAGCGAATGTTGTAAGGGTGTAAGTCGAAATTCTGTCCGTGTAACGCTACGCTATTTTTAATCATTGTAAGTTATGTTCAACCTTTTTACATTAATGTCTCGCAGCTAAGTTATTATTATGCTTATTTAATCCGAAGTAATCATGATGTTGGGCTAAAAATATTAAAATTGGGTAATTGGGCTTTGTACCATAATTGGGGTTTGGACAAAAGAACGACACTTGTGGAAATTAGACTGTGGGCTATTAATGGGCTTTATATTTGTTTAACTAAATGATAGTTTGTTAATGTTAATATAAAGATTTACAATTGGGCGTCCCTATAAATAACCATTTACACTCGATCGGACACGATGGGCGGGGTATTTATATGTACGAATAATCGTTCATTTAACCGGACACGAGAATGGATTAATAGCCACTAGAATTATTAAACCAGGGGTGAAATTATGTACAAGAACACTTGGCATAATTGATAACAAAGTATTAAAACCTTGGGTTACACTCAGTCGACATCCTGGTGTAATTATTAAACAAAGTAATAAAACCTTGTTATAGTTTAAGTCCCCAATTAGTTGGAATATTTGACTTCGGGTATAAGGATAATTTAACGAGGACACTCGCACTTTATATTTATGACTGACGGACTGTTATGGACAAAAACCAGACGGACATATTAAATAATCCAGGACAAAGGACAATTAACCCACGGGCATAAAACTAAAATCAACATGTCAAACATCATGATTACGGAAGTTTAAATAAGCATAATTCTTTTATTTCATATTTAATTTCCTTTATTTTATATTTAATTGCACTTCTAATTATCGTATTTTTATTTATTATTATTGTATTTAATTGCACTTTTAATTATCGTACTTTTTAATTATCGCAAGTTTATTTTATCGCACTTTTATTATTCGCAATTTCATTATCGTTATTTACTTTACGCTTTAAATTAAGTCTTTTATTTATTTAATATTTTACATTTGGTTTTAACTGCGACTAAAGTTTTAAAATCGACAAACCGGGCATTAAACGGTAAAAAAACCCCCCTTTAAAATAATAATATTACTTATATATATATTCGTATTTTTATAAATTAAACTAATATAGCGTTAAGCTTTGATTAAAAGATTCCCTGTGGAACGAACCGGACTTACTAAAAACTATACTACTGTACGATTAGGTACACTGCCTATAAGTGTTGTAGCAAGGTTTAAGTATATCCATTCTCTAAATAAATAAATATCTTGTGTAAAATTGTATCGTATTTAATAGTATTTCCTTGTAAAATTTAATAGTATTTTATACCCCTTAGCTTTGACATCATTAGACTAAATATTAAGACGAGGTTATTGAACTTTGGACCATAATTAGGGTTTGAACAAAAGACTGACACTTGAGGAAATTGGATTGTGGGCTATTAATGGACTTTATATTTGTTTAACTAAATGATATCTCGTTAATTTAATATAGAGATTTACAATTTGACGTATCTATAAATAACCACATACGCCCGATCGGACACGGTAGGTGGGATATTTATATTTACTAATAATCATTCATTTGACTGGACACGGGGATGGATTAATAGTCAATGGACTCATTAAAACAGGGGTGGATTACATACAAGGGTAATTGGTGTAATTGTTAACAAAGTATTAAAACCTTGGATTACAATCAATCGATAACCTGGTGTAATCATTAACAAAGTATTAAAAACCTTGTTATAGTTTGAATCCCTAATTAGTTGGAATATTTGACTTCGGAAATAAGGTTAATTTGACAAGCATTTTATAATTATGACCGATGAACTATTATGGGCAAAAACCAGATAGGTATCAATTAAATCCAGGACAAAGGACAATTAACCCAGGGTAATAAATTAAAATAAAAACGTCAAACATCATGATTACGGAAGATTAAATAAGCATAATCCTTTTATTTCATATTTTATCGTAATTTTATTTATCGCATTTTTATTTATCGCCATTTAAATATCGTCATTTATTATTGTTTTGCATTAGGTTTTAATTGTGACTTAAGAATATAAAAATCGACAAACCGGTCATTAAACGGTAAAAACTGCATTTTATAATAATAATAATAATACTACTTATATTATATTTATATATTTATAATTGTTTAAAAATATAGTTTTAAGTTTTCATTGCTCCCTGTGGAACGAACTGGACTTACTAAAAAACCACACTACTCTACGATTAGGTACACTGCCTATAAGTGTTGTAGCAAGGTTTAGGTATATCCCATCTATTAAATAATAAATAACTTGTGTAATAAATACGTATTTCGTAATAAACATTAATCTTTCATATACACCCCGCTGCTACATCAAGTTTTTGGCGCCGCTGTCAGGGATCCGAAAGCGAAACGCTATATAAAAAAAATTTATATATATTTATTTTTTAGATTTTTATTTTTAAAATTAATAAGTATTTTATTTTAAGTTTTTAAAATATAAGATTATTTTTATTTTATAAAAATTACCTATCTATTATTTTATAAAACTTAAATATATATATATATATATATATATATATATATATATATATATATATATATATATATATATATATATATATATATATATAAACGAACTAGGCCAGTTAATTCGAAGCCCAAATTAATTTTTAAATAAAAACTCAACTGGGCAGACCTTTTTTTAGCCCAGTACCGGATCCAACACTGTTCAAATCCGCGATCACGGAGCAAAACAGATAGAAAGCTACGCGATCGTATAGCAGAGTCTGACAGCTGATACCTAGTACGCATTAATTGCATTAGGGTTTTATTTTTTTTATTATTATTTATTAATTAGGGTTTAATTTTAATTATTATTATTATTAATTAGTTTTTAGTTTAATTAGTAATATTAAGATTATTAATTATTATTAAATATATAGAATAATATTTTTATAAAATAATAATATAAAAATAATATTTTTATAAAAAAAATCTTTTTTTATCATTTTTCTTATATATATTTTTATATTCTGTCCCTTTTTATTAGTTTCGTTCGTAATTATAGTTTTAGTTTCATTATTTGCCGTAGATAATTAGTTTTAAACTTAGTATTTTGCCGTAGTTATATTATATTCTTAGATTTTTAAGTTTTGCCGTAAAATTCCTTAAGTGCTTTTTCTTTAAATTAAGATTTAGACGCTTTAGAATTTTGCGACGCCATTTTAAGTTTATAGATTTAGGTACCTTCTAAGTAATTGCCGATTTTCCTTTTAAAATTACATTTTTAGTACCTTTAGATTTAAGACTTTAGTTGCTACTTTTAGTTTTAAATTTTTAGACGCTAAACTTTAAACATAGAATTTTAGTTTCTATGTTTTAGATTGTTTTTTGACTTTTATTTTCCGACGCTTATTTTTTGACCTTTTTTTTTCGACGCGCTTTTTCTTTTTCATTTCTACGCTCTAGTTTTTAGGACATAGATTTTTATTTCAAAATTTCGACGAAAAAGCAATTAAATTGATAGACACCCAAATTTTCTGATTCGTAGTAATAGTTGGATTTGTTAGTGGCGAGTTGTGGACTATCCGATTTAAAGGATCCTGGCTACCTGCTGCATCTTTTGGCTATTCGAAACGTGGGCAAAATCAGAAAAGTCTATTAATTTGATAACCTTAATAATTTTTATTTTTATAACTAATAGAATATTCAGTGAATGCACCGAGCAAAACGTTCATCACCTTTCATACGTTCACCACCTGTAACCAGATCAAGACATCTAGCAAATATTGCCGCCGTTAATTTTTCTTTAAACATCATCTAGTCAACCAAATACTTCATCTCAAATTTTTGAAAATCCATTTTTTGAAACCGACTTCAATATTGAGCAACCAGAAGATTTTCAAGGACAAGTCCAAGGTCCTGAACCACAAATCATTGAGGAAGAAACTATTAAATCAGAATCCTCTAGTGATTCAGATTCAACAAATTCAATCATGGAAAATCTGGAACCCTTAAGTATGGAGGATCGAATGAGAGCTACACGCACTGGCCAAGGTTGAAGCAACCCGTCCTAATCCATCTGGACGAAGTCCATATCGATTACAAACGATTCACAATAGTTGATTACATCGCGAGCTACTTGACCTCTATATGATATATTTTACAAACATTGCATTCATTTTTAAAAGACAAACTTTCTTTACATCGAAAATTGACGACACGCATACCATTTCGTAATATATCCAACTATAATTGACTTAACAATAAACTTGATGAACTCAACGACTCGAATGCAACATCTTTTGAAATATGTCATTAATGACTCCAAGTAATATCTTTAAAATGCTCAAATGCACAGCGGAAGATTTCTTTCGTATCTGAGAATAAACATGCTTTAAAGTGTCAACCAAAAGGTTGGTGAGTTCATTAGTTTAACATAAATAATCATTTCCATCATTATAATAGACCACAAGATTTCATATTTCCATTTCTCATAAACATACGTCCCATGTATAGAGACAAAAAATATTATTCATATGGATTGAACACCTGGTAACCGACATTTACAATATGCATATAAGAATATCCCCATCATTCCGGGATCCTCCTTCGGACAAGATATAAATTTCGAAGTACTAAAGCATCCAGTACTTTGGATGGGGCTTGTTGGGCCCGATAGATCTATCTTTAGGATTCGCGTCAATTAGGGTGTCTGTTCCCTAATTCTTAGATTACCAGACTTAATAAAAAGGGCATATTCGATTTCGATAATTCAATCATATAATGTAGTTTCAATTACTTGTGTCTATTTCGTAAAACATTTATAAAAGTTGCGCATGTATTCTCAGTACCAAAAAATATATATATTGCAAAAGTATTTAAAAAGGGAGTAATGAAACTCACGCATATAAATATTGTAAAACAGTTAATAAAGCATTTGCATGTATTCTCAGCCCAAAATGTATATAAAAAGGAAATAATGAAACTCACCTAATGTATTTTGTAGTAAAAATACATATGACGACATTGAACAAGTATAGGGTTGGCCTCGGATTCACGAACCTATATTATTCATATATTAACACATATCACATTTAATCGACTAAGTTTATTTGTATTATATAATGTATTAAGATTAATATCTTTATATATATATATATATATATATATATATATATATATATATATATATATATATATATATATATATATATATATATATATATATATATATATATATATATATATATATAGGATTATATTAAGGTATGTTTCTATATAACTATTACTTTATTTGGTAAAAATAATATTTATAATAGAAAGTTGTAATATTTTTATAAAAATAAGGATACTAATAATAATAATAAATAATAGTAGTGTTAGTAAAAATGATGATAACAATATATAAAAATCTTGATAATGATATTATTAATAATAATAATAACATAACAATAATAATAATAACAATAATAATAATAATAATAATAATAATAATAATAATAATAATAATAATAATAATAATAATAAAATAATAATAATAGAAAGCTACCTCAAAGAATAAGTTCCAAAAATAAGTGCCCTTGCCCGAGCTCGAACCTGCGACATTTCGCTAACTCGATAACTCCTTTAACCATTCCTCTATCACTCCATATCTGATTTAATGGATACACCAACTATACTTAATCTAATATAATTGTCTGCCTTCTTTTTCTTTAAAAAAAAAAATTTTAATGCCACACCCGGTCTCGTAACTCCTGTCTAAACCACTGCTCTACTATTATTTTCTGATTTATATGCGGATGAAAATCTATATACCCATTAATATGTACATTCGGCGCACAATTACTCCAGCCCAACAAAAGTGTGGATCTCGGCCCAACCTTTAAATCTATGCCCAATCATATCACTGAGTTTTAAACGTAATCCAATCTATAATTTATATATATTTCTGGTCGGCTGGTACAGCAAGAGAAAAGAAACAAATAAAAAAAATATATAAAAAGTCTTGTATGTTTTCCCAAATTGGATCGGCCATAAATGTAATCGCCTCACAACAATTCGTCCCATGTTGCCATTGTAATTATATACTCAGCAGCCCAACTATTAAATGATTTTCTGGTCCCATCGATCTAATCTCTGCACCACATGAAGGTCGATAAAACAAAAAAAAGAAATATACAGAGTGGGGTCTTCATGGCCAACTTGTGCCTACTAATCTTTTAACAAATTACGTCCCTTTTTATGAACTACTTTGGGTGGATGGAATTTGTATAGGTAGGTTCTTCGGTTTGTTTAATTGGATCCACTAGTCCACTATCAAATGACAAAACAGTTTTTAATTATATAAAAACATTACAAAAATTTGCAAGTTGCAGCAGCCTATATTCATTAGCAATCAAAACAAGTGATTCGTGGGTCTTGAGGTTGTAAACAGAAACGAATGATAGAACATAAAAGTGTAGAAGTGGTTAACAATGGAGTTGAGTGCTTTGATTGTGACAGGGATCGTAAAAACAGAAAAAAATATATAGTGGATTAATTACAAGGTGGCGGTTTAATCAATGAAACAAACAAAAGAATAGAAGTTTCCGTTGGAGGCTGAAAGATCGAGCAACAGATAGTCAGAAGTAGCAGTAGTGATTCAATTATGTTTGCCAGTGTGGTCATGGTTGATGATGGTGGTTTAAGGTGGTTGGATGAGAAGAGAAGGTGATGGTTGTCAATGAAGAAGTTGGTAGGGTATGTGTGTATCAAAATGCAATATGTATGTATATATATATATGTATATATGTATGTATGTATATATATATATATATATATATATATATATATATATATATATATATATATATATATATATATATATATATATATATATATTGAATTTGATAAGATAAGAAAAGCAAAACACAAATTTCATTACTAAATGAATTTACGTATGAAATCAAATCAAGTGGGTGTCATATTGATGGTCTTTGAAGAAAAAGAACTCAATTATCGGAAAATAGAGGTAGTAGTACTAATGTGAAATAAAGTCAAATTTGTGTGCAATGCCACTTGCTTTCTTTAATTAAACAAATGATTCGCTTTCACAAACTAATCTTGACTTTTTATCCTGAATTTTGTTGCCTAATCATGTGTATCTATATGTAGATATTTACATCCGTGATTCTCAATCCCATCTCAATAATAATAATATAATACTAATTAATAATAATAATAATAGTAATAAAATAATATATTGAATCATTTAATGTACAGAAAAGCCATCGGGTTCTGTTTCTTCCGACAGTTGAATGGGGTATTAAACCGTACTCCGTTGTTCACTCAAAGTCGAATAAAAGTGTTCAGAAAAAATCTCATATTTTTAAATTAACTATATTTATTTATTTTGGTCATTATGGTATAAAATTCGATCCTTAATTTAATAAATAAAAATTACATCAACTGTCCCTCTCATTTATGGGTGAAATATAAAAAGTGTTAAAATTAATTTATTAGCTTCTAAATGTGTTTTTAATAAGCCTAAAATTTATATAGCTCATTTTTGAATCACCATTTATTTTAAAATCACACAAGTTCGTTTATAACTTGTTATTATCAATCGAATGATAATTGAGTGCTACTATCATTTTCTAAATAAATTCAAAACTATGTATATATATTCAATACACATTATATAGATATATTTAAGTTATAATATCATATATTACATTATTAATTCAATTAACTAAATTTTGTAATATTACAAATTACCATTATATATATAATATATATTTAAATATATATATTTCTATTTATAAATAAACGTTCGTGAATCCTCGGGAGTAGTCAAAGGTCAAATGAATACATAAACACAGTTTACAGTTTTTGAGACTTTATCATTACAGACTTTGCTTATCGTATTGAAATCATAATAAGGTTAAGTTTAAATTTGGTCAGAAATTCCCGGGTCGTCACAGTACCTACCCGTTAAAGAAATTTCATCCCGAAATTTGAGTGAGGTCGTCATGACTAACGGTAAAAATGTTTTCATGACAAATATGAGCTGATAAATAGAGATTTATTACTGTTGAGTAATATGAATAAGATAATTCGATTTCTCGAAGAGTACGAGTGAAGCTATCACAAAAGAGTGAAATGAATAAATGCAGGTTCGTCCTAACCGGTGACGTAGTCACTGTTGATTTTAGAAAATAAGATGCATCTTAACTTTTGACATTGTCTTGGTTGAATTCCGAAATTCAAGGGATTTAAAGAAAATCTTCAAAATCTAAAAGATTTGATTATTCGGCGAGCAAGGAAATTAAGATCTCTATAATTAATTACAGTGATCTGCCTTGATTACACTGTCTGATATTTCCATTATAAATTAAACTCTTCCGTTCCATTATTCTCACCATTCCTATATTTTCTATCTTAATTCATACATTCAAAAGACTATGAAAATGCTTAATCCAGTTCCGATCCTTGTCCTTATCCTGACTAGTGCAACAATCATTCTCCTTTTTCAACTTCCACCGGAGGAATCTATTTTCTTTTACTTCGCCCTTGGGATTATAGTGTTTTTAATTCTCCCGTGTCTTTATATTGCGATAAACATTGATATACACGATCTGTAATTTCCGTGTTGTTATTGGGCTTTATATCTCCCCTTATATTTCAATGTCCCTATTTCTGTTTCCTATAATCATTGTTATCCACAGTTAATACTCCCTCATATTTGCTGCGATTTATACTCCACTTTCTATTTCGGAGCTTTCTCCCTTCGTTTCTTCTTCTTGCGATTAAACACCGCTTGTAATGGTTCAGAATTCGCAGATATAAACTTCGGAATGAACATTGTTAATGTTCTAAGAAGGAAATCGTAATGGCACGATTTGATTTGTTAAATTACCAGAATCACTGAGAATAGAACTATCAAGAATATATTTTCTGGATATGTTCAGAGGTGAAGTAGAATGAACGAGTTGTGTAACATGGCACATGATGACGTTATGATCTGTGAATCATCACGTTCCATTAGAAACTCAGCATGACTTACTGTAATATAATCACGTTGATCAAGTGTCATTATATTATACTAACTCATGCATCAATTCCCAACATTACTTCAATAACATTCATATTTTAAGCTCGAAAGTTTACAGAATATAGAAACTAACAATTCTATATGATGTAATACTGATAGCACAAAGAGATTAATGATTTCAGATAAGAATAGTTATAAAAATATCTCTAGAAATATGGAGGATATTTATAATGAAAGATACGATAATATCTCGGAATATCTAAGATCAGAGGATGATAGAAACTATTGTCTGCAAGGGTTTAGAGTAAGGAGCAAGATATTCACTAAAGACTTTAGCAGACATTAAATCATTTGGATTCTTTGAAGTCAAACTTATTCTTTGTGATTTGTCCACGGCTTTCTTCATAGTTTCCCATAATCTGCTTTTCGGTACAAAATTTTCTATTGAATGTTTCCAATAAAATGATACACAGGAAGCACGAAGAGGTATATAATTTCGGACGAGAATATTTATGAAAATATCCTCAGAAATATCGAAGATATTGATGATGATATTTTGGAATTTCTAAGTTCGATGGTTGATGAAGAAGGTTTACCGCAAGACTTTAACATGAGTGTGGAGCAAGATATTCGTTGAAGGTTTCATTGAATCCAGAATTACCTGGATTCTTTGAATATATGGTATGGTCCTTGTATTTGTCCTTGGTCTCCTTCGTGGTTAGCTCAATCTGTTTTCCAGTTCCAACTTTTCTGAGCTTTTCCAACATACTATTCTTTATCATCAAACTTTCGATGATTAAGGTCGTTTACGGTTATCTATGGTTTCTGCTGCTTCATTCAGCTTTTTCAATATTCAGAGTATTGATTTGTGACTGAGTGCTTTTCAGAATTTCAGAATGAGAGATCATAATTCTAAGAGATAAATGTCATACATATAACTGTTGATGTTGATATGCTGTGAGTTTTCAAAGTACTGATTGCTGATTCTCGGTGTTTGGTACGGAAATTCTCGTTATCAGATGCAAATGAGTAGATGATAGGATTTCAATGAATATAGTAACTTTTCATAAAGTCAAAGATCAATGATGTTGCTGGTAAGTTTACTGCTAATGTAGTGAGATATAAATGGTTTTTCGGTATCGATGACGAAAGGCAACTTATATATCAGGGTTATAATAAGCTAATCCGAGTAAAAAGTCGAAGTTGACTTGTTGGAGCTGTGATAAAATCGGCTAATTTGGAAAGGGATCGCAAAGTTATTTTTGCTAATAAATGCCAAAGGATCTGACGCGGCTACGTGTTAAACTTTTACTCAATTGCCTAGAGTTTCTTAGGTGCATAACTATATGCATAAATCTTTTCTTCCGTAGATAAAGTGCGGTTGATTCATCCTATCGATTGAGGTGTTTTCAAGAATTATGAAAGTTTGAATGCAGATTGGAATCGTCAAGATACAATTAAGGTTTAAGATGAAATCAAGTGGCAACTTGAAGAATTGTTTAGTTTCATAAGTTATAATCAATATTTTAATTCATTTTAAATGTCCAATGTTGATAGTCCTCAGTTGACAGTCCAATAATTCATATACAGTTTAATATATATATAAAATACGAATTAATTAATTAGTATCGTGACTCGTGTACCTGTCTCAGACTCGATCACAACTCAAATTATATATATTATTATAGAATCAACCTCAACCCTGTATAGAGAACTCGATCATTACTACATATAGAGTGTCTATGGTTATTCCAAATAATATATATATATATGCGTCGATATGATATGTCAAAACCTTGTATACGTGTCCCGATATTTAAAGTGCGTAAAATAAATACAGAAATTAAATGACGATAAATAAAATTGCGAGAATGTAAATTGCGATAATTAAATTGCGATAAATAAAGTGTAATCAGTTAGCTGGGAACAATTAGCTAGGAACAGTTAGCGTGGATTCTTAACAAAATTTCTCATAGTTAATTTGTTTATTTCTAACAAATTTTATTTTGTCCAATGTTTCCTTCATTATGCCACTTGATTTTTGATAAATCAAAATCCAAATATGAAATTAGATGAATATGGTTATTCTGTGGTGAACGGATTTGTATATCGTTGGACATAAGTAGGATAGTAAATGACTGTTAAATCAGCTTCAAAGAATGTACAGTGTAACTTATTACTGTGAAATCTGAATACTCCTTGGGTATTACCTACCCGTTAAAATATTTTCACAATTAACACCTTGTACGAAAGAATTTTTAATTACCATCTTTATGATAACATATATACATATATATTTTCTTCAAATGTAATTATGGATTTAATGAGTCAATGTGATATTAAACACATCAGATTTACGACTAGAACTAGAGTACATAATCTCTAAAACATTAGAGATTAAATAATCACCGTGAAGGACGAAGATAGCTTATGTAGAACGATTCGTAGAACGATTCGTAGAATGATTCGTAGAATGATGATTATGCTTGAGGTATAGATTGCGAGATTGAGACGTGTGATGATGTTGTTGTTGTTGGTACTGGTTATGCTGCTGGTGGTGGTACTGTTGCTGTCGGTGCTACAAGTGTTGTTGGTGCTAAGGTTGGTGATGATGTTGGTGTAGTAAATATAGTTTGTAAAACATGCACCATTCTCGTCAGGTTTTCTATTCTACCCTCTATCATTTCTATCCATCCACTCATCTGATTCGATAGATCTTGATTATCAATTTGAAGTTCCCTAACTTCTTCTAATATTCCCCTTCGATTGGTATTCAGAAGTAGAGGTTGAATATTTTCTGAGATTGCAGTAACGCGACCCTCGAGATGGAAAACTTTAGCAAGAAGGGTGAATACAGTGTTGCGCATAGGTTCACCGGTGAGTACATCGTTTTCTCCGATGTTAGGAGGTAAGTTTGGTTCGCAGTAGGGCTCGCCTTCTTCATTTCTCCATCGAGTGAGTAAGTCTCGGACCCACCCCCATCTCCTCCAGAAAGAAAAATAACTAAATGGTTGAGGCACTTCTGGTTCATTGACTTCGGATTCTGCTTCAATATACATCTCGAAATCGCTTCCGGAACTAATGGAATCCAAGCTAGGTGTAGGATCCATCTCTCACGATCAGTTAAAGGGTTTTGATATGAAATGATTTTCGAATATCGAATGATATTCTAATTATATATAGAATATCTATACATACTTCCAAAGATCCCGTGAATTACGGAGAAAATTAAGGAAACGTGTCAGATAAAGTCAACAGTGACAGATACGCTAAGATATGAATTTTGTCTATACACTATTCATACAGTCAATGCAGTAAAACGTGTCTAGACTAAGAATAATGGGCAGGTAATTTCCTAAGGATGATAAGCAGATGATTTCCGACAAAAACGATAAGCAAAACTTTTGACATGCAGACACGATCGAAGTCCAGACTCACTAATGCATCCTAATGACTATCAGTTAGACACTCTAATGCAAGACCGAGTTCGCTAAGACCACGACTCTGATACCAACTGAAGCGAACCGTCCTAATCCATCTGGACGAAGTCCATATCGATTACAAACGATTCACAATAGTTGATTACATCGCGAGCTACTTGACCTCTATATGATATATTTTACAAACATTGCATTCATTTTTAAAAGACAAACTTTCTTTACATCAAAAATTGACGACACGCATACCATTTCGTAATATATCCAACTATAATTGACTTAACAATAAACTTGATGAACTCAACGACTCGAATGCAACATCTTTTGAAATATGTCATGAATGACTCCAAGTAATATCTTTAAAATGCTCAAATGCACAGCGGAAGATTTCTTTCGTACCTGAGAATAAACATGCTTTAAAGTGTCAACCAAAAGGTTGGTGAGTTCATTAGTTTAACATAAATAATCATTTCCATCATTATAATAGACCACAAGATTTTATATTTCCATTTCTCATAAACATACGTCCCATGCATAGAGACAAAAAATATTATTCATATGGATTGAACATCTGGTAACCGACATTCACAATATGCATATAAGAATATCCTCATCATTCCGGGATCCTCCTTCGGACATGATATAAATTTCAAAATACTAAAGCATACGGTACTTTGGATGGGGCTTGTTGGGCCCGATAGATCTATCTTTAGGATTCGCGTCAATTAGGATGTCTGTTTCCTAATTCTTAGATTACCAGACTTAATAAAAAGGACATATTCAATTTCGATAATTCAACCATATAATGAGGTTTCAATTACTTGTGTCTATTTCGTAAAACATTTATAAAAGTTGCGCATGTATTCTCAGTCCCAAAAAATATATATATTGCAAAAGTATTTAAAAAGGGAGTAATGAAACTCACGCATATAAATATTGTAAAACAGTTAATAAAGCATTTGCATGTATTCTCAGCCCAAAATGTATATAAAAAGGGAATAATGAAACTCACCTAATGTATTTTGTAGTAAAAATACATATGACGACATTGAACAAGTATAGAGTTGTCCTCGGATTCACGAACCTATATTATTCATATATTAAAACATATCACATTTAATCGACTAAGTTTATTTGTATTATATAATGTATTAAGATTAGTATCTTATATATATATATATATATATATATATATATATATATATATATATATATATATATATATATATATATATATATATATATATATATATATATATATAGGATTATATTAAGGTATGTTTCTATATAACTATTACTTTATTTGGTAAAAATAATATTTATAATAGAAAGTTGTAATATTTTTATAAAAATAAGGATACTAATAATAATAATAAATAATAGTAGTGTTAGTAAAAATGATGATAACAATATATAAAAATCTTGATAATGATATTATTAATAATAATAATAACATAACAATAATAATAATAACAATAATAATAATAATAATAATAATAATAATAATAATAATAATAATAATAATAATAATAATAATAATAATAAAATAATAGAAAGCTACCTCAAAGAATAAGTTCCAAAAATAAGTGCCCTTGCCCGGGCTCGAACCCGCGACATTTTGCTAACTCGATAACTCCTTTAACCATTCCTCTATCACTCCATATCTGATTTAATGGATACACCAACTATACTTAATCTAATATAATTGTCTTCCTTCTTTTTCTTTAAAAAAACAATATTTAATGCCACACCCGGTCTCGTAACTCCTGTCTAAACCACTGCTCTACTATTATTTTCTGATTTATATGCGGATGAAAATCTATATACCCATTAATATGTACATTCGGCCCACAATTACTCCAGCCCAACAAAAGTGTGGATCTCGGCCCAACCTTTAAATCTATGCCCAATCATATCATTGAGTTTTAAACGTAATCCAATCTATAATTTATATATATTTCTGGTCGGCTGGTACAGCAAGAGAAAAGAAACAAATAAAAAAAATATATAAAAAGTCTTGTATGTTTTCCCAAATTGGATCGGCCATAAATGTAATCGCTTCACAACAATTCGTCCCATGTTGCCATTGTAATTATATACTCAGCAACCCAACTATTAAATAATTTTCTGGTCCCATCGATCTAATCTCTGCACCACATGAAGGTCGACAAAACAAAAAAAAAAGAAATATAGAGAGTGGGGTCTTCATGGCCAACTTGTGCCTACTAATCTTTTAACAAATTACGTCCCTTTTTATGAACTACTTTGGGTGAATGGAATTTGTATAGGTAGGTTCTTCGGTTTGTTTAATTGGATCCACTAGTCCACTATCACATGACAAAACAGTTTTTAATTATATAAAAACATTACAAAAATTTGCAAGTTGCAGCAGCCTATATTCATTAGCAATCAAAATAAGTGATTCGTGGGTCTTGAGGTTGTAAACAGAAATGAATGATAGAACATAAAAGTGTAGAAGTGGTTAACAATGGAGTTGAGTGCTTTGATTGTGACAGGGATCGTAAAAACAGAATAAAAATATAGTGGATTAATTACAAGGTGGCGGTTTAATCAATGAAACAAACAAAAGAATAGAAGTTTCTGTTGGAGGCTGAAAGATCGAGCAACAGATAGTCAGAAGTAGCAGTAGTGATTCAATTATGTTTGCCAGTGTGGTCATGGTTGATGATGGTGGTTTAAGGTGGTTGGATGAGAAGAGAAGGTGATGGTTGTCAATGAAGAAGTTGGTAGGGTATGTGTTTATCAAAATGCAATATATATATATATATATATATATATATATATATATATATATATATATATATATATATATATACATATATATATATATATATACATATATATATATATATATACATATATATATATATATATATATATATATATATATATATATATATATATATATATATATATATATATATAGAATTTGATAAGATAAGAAAAGCAAAACACAAATTTCATTACTAAATGAATTTACGTATGAAATCAAATCAAGTGGGTGTCATATTGATGGTCTTTGAAGAAAAAGAACTCAATTATAGGAAAATAGAGGTAGTAGTACTAATGTGAAATAAAGTCAAATTTGTGTGCAATGCCACTTGCTTTCTTTAATTAAACAAATGATTCGCTTTCACAAACTAATCTTGACTTTTTATCCTGAATTTTGTTGCCTAATCATGTGTATCTATATGTAGATATTTACATCCGTGATTCTCAATCCCATCTCAATAATAATGATATAATACTAATTAATAATAATAATAATAATAATAATAATAATAATAATAATAAAATAATATATTGAATCATTGTAATGTACAGAAAAGCCATCGGGTTCTGTTTCTTCCGACAGTTGAATGGGGTATTAAACCGTACTCCGTTGTTCACTCAAAGGCGAATAAAAGTGTTCAGAAAAATCTCATATTTTTAAATTAACTATATTTATTTATTTTGGTCATTATGGTATAAAATTCGATCCTTAATTTAATAAATAAAAATTACATCAACTGTCCCTCTCATTTAGGGTGAAATATAAAAAGTGTTAAACTTAATTTATTAGCTTCTAAATGTGTTTTTAATAAGCCTAAAATTTATATAGCTCATTTTCGAATCACCTAATTTATTAGCTTCTAAATGTGTTTTTAATAAGCCTAAAATTTATATAGCTCATTTTCGAATCACCGTTTATTTTAAAATCACACATGTTCATTTATAACTTGTTATTATCAATCGAATGATAATTGAGTGCTACTATCATTTTCTAAATAAATTCAAAACTATGTATATATATTCAATACACATTATATAGATACATTTAAGTTATAATATCATATATTACATTATTAATTCAATTAACTAAATTTTATAATATTACAAATTACCATTATATATATAATATATATTTAAATATATATATTTCTATTTATAAATAAACGTTCGTGAATCCTCGGGAGTAGTCAAAGGTCAAATGAATACATAAACACAGTTCACAGTTTTTGAGACTTTATCATTACAGACTTTGCTTATCGTGTTGAAATCATAATAAGGTTAAGTTTAAATTTGGTCAGAAATTCCCGGGTCGTCAAAAAGGTCACGCAATTATTCAACCAGACGTTAATGCACCAGATTATAAAATCAAAGGACAAATCCTACACATGGTAATTAATCAATGCCAATATAGTGGTACGCCAAAAGAAGATCCAAACGAACATCTTCGAACCTTTAATAGGATCTGTACTCTATTCAAAATCAGAGAAATTGAGAATGAACAGATCTATCTCATGTTGTTTCCCTGGACTTTAAAGGGAGAAGCCAAAGATTGGTTAGAATCGTTACCTGAAGGGGCGATTGACACATGGGATGTTTTAGTTGAGAAATTTCTTTAAAAATTCTTTCCGGCATCCAAAGCCTTGAGACTTCAAGGAGAAATAGCCACGTTCGAGCAAAAGCCAAACGAAACATTATTTGAGGCGTGGTCAAGATTCGGAAAAATGTTAAGAGGATGTCCGCAACATGGTTTGGATACTTTTCAAATAGTACAAATATTTTATAAAGGAGTCGACGTCGCTACATGAAAAGACATAAACACAGCCGCTGGTGGTTCCATTATGAAGAAAACCGCAACTGAAGCTCACAAAATTATTGATAACACAGCATCCCACTCACATGAGTGGCATCAAGAAAAAGATATCCTTCGTTCATCCAAAGTGGCTAGAGCCGATTCTAGCCATGACTTTGATTCCATTTCCGCAAAGTTAGATTCTTTCGAGAGACGAAAGGAAAAGATGACTAAAGATTTTCACGCAACACGAATTAGCTGTGAGCAGTGTGGAGGACCACATTTAACAAAAAGATTGTCTCAGTGTTGAACAAACAATGGAACAAAGAGAGAATGTTTCATACATAAACCAAAGGCCGGGAAATAATTATCAAGGTAATTATCAACCGCCAAGGCCATATTACAATCAGAATTATAACCAAAATGTTTCATATAACAACCAACAAGGTCCTAGCAATCAACAAGTATCTAATAATACTTACAACCAGCAAAGACCTATTTTTCCAAATAAACTACAAACCGATGATAAGAAGGCAAATTTAGAAGATATGATGTCGAAGCTAGTTGAATCTCAAACGCAATTTTTCACATCTTAGAAACAAACTAATGAACAAAATGCTCAAGCATTTAGAAATCAACAAGCTTCTATTCAAAATCTGGAACAAGAAGTGAGCAACCTAGTAAGGTTAATAGGTGAAAGAAAATCGGAGAGTTTACCTAGCGATACAAATGCTAACCCCCAAAATGAAACAGCTAAAGCTATTACCACAAGAAGTGGTATAACACTTAAACCATCTGAAATACCTGTAGTTCCAGATTATTCTATTCAACAAGTACCACAATCTGAACAAGATAAGGAAAAAGAACCGGTAGTTGAAAAGGTTAATGAATATAACACAGTTAAGGCTAAACCTTATGTTAAACCATACCAACCACCGCTTCCTTACCCGAGTAAAATGAGAAAAGAAAGACTTGAAGTCGAGCAATCCAAATTCTTGGATATGTTTAAACAAATAAATGTAAATCTTCCATTTATTGATGTATTTTCAGGAATGCCAAGGTATGACAAATTTCTGAAAGATCTAATCACAAATAGAAGAAAAATGGAAGAACTCTCACCTATTACTATGAATGCTACATGTTCTGTAGTGTTATTGAATAAGATACCAGAAAAACTCTCTGATCCTGGAAGTTTCACAATTCCATGTTTTCTGTGTAGTCTTAGTTCAATAGAAGCATTGGCAGATTTAGGTGCTAGTATAAATTTAATGTCATATTCATTATACACTAAACTAGACCTTGAAGATTTAAAACCAACACGAATAAGCATACAACTAGCAGATCGATCAATAAAATATCCTAGGGGGATAATGGAGAACATGCTAGTTAAAGTTGGTACTTTAGTATTCCCAGTAGATTTTGTTATTCTAGACATGGAAGAAGATTCTCGGGTACCTCTCATATTAGGGAGACCATTCTTAAACACGGCTAAAGCAATAATAGACGTGTTTGGTAAGAAACTGACCCTAAGTATAGAGGACGAGAGTGTTACCTTTTCTAGTGATAAATCAATGCAACAATCGCAATCTGCAGATGATACATGTTACTATATTCAAACTATAGATTCACATACAGAATTATTACAAGAATTTCCAGAACTACAAGGACCTCGAGAATGTTCCTTAGGAGAATGAACTGAACTAATTGATGAAGCCGAAATGTTAGCTACACTAATAGCTAATGAATATGAACCAACAACAGAAGAACTTCAAGTACTAAAAGAGAAAGACAGATATCGATATAAATCATCGATAGAAGAACCACCGAAATTAGAGTTAAAGCCACTTCCAACCCATTTGGAATACGCTTATTTACAAGGTAAATCTAAATTACCTGTAATAATCTCATCTTCTCTTACTAATGATGAAAAATCTCAACTCATTTCTGTGCTAAAAGCTCATAAACCAACTATTGCATTGAAGATTCATGACATTAAAGGTATAAGTCCTTCGTATTCTACACATAAAATCCTTATGGAAAAAAATCATAAAACATATGTGCAACGCCAACGAAGACTAAATCCAAATATGCAAGATGTTGTTAAAAAGCGATAATTAAACTGCTAAATGCAGGTTTAATTTATCCAATCTCTGATAGTCCATGGGTAAGCCCAGTTCAATGTGTACCTATAAAGGGTGGCATCACTGTCATCACAAATGATAATGATGAGCTTATTCCTACTAGGACTATAACAGGATGGCGTGTTTGTATTGATTATAGAAAACTAAATGACGCCACCAGAAAAGATCACTTTCCCTTACCTTTCATTGATCAAATGTTAGAAAGGTTAGCCGAAAATAGTTACTATTGTTTTCTTGACGGTTTCTCCGGATACTTTCAAATTTCAATCGCACCTAAGGACCAAGAGAAAACCACATTCACGTGCCCTTAAGGTACTTTTGCTTATAAACGAATGCCATTTGGACTTTGCAACGCCCCTGTAACCTTTCAAAGGTGCATGATGGCAATTTTTCACGACATGATAGAAGAATGCATGGAAGTTTTCATGGATGACTTTTCAGTCTTCGGTGATACTTTTGAATCATGTCTAATTAATCTTGAACGAATGCTTATTAAATGCGAGCAATCAAATCTAGTTCTTAATTGGGAGAAATACCATTTCATGGTTAGAGAAGGCATCGTTCTTGGTCATAAAATTTCAAAGGAAAGAATTAAAGTAGATAAAGCGAAAGTAAATGTAATCGCTAAACTTCCACATCCCACAAATGTTAGAGGAGTTAGGAGTTTTCTAAGGCATGCCAATTTTTACCGACGTTTCATAAAAGACTTTTCAAAAATTGCCACTCCTATGAATAAACTCCTTAAAAAGATGCTTCATTCATCTTTTCAGATGAATGCATCAAATCTTTTAAAATTCTTAAACAAAAACTCACTAATGCACCGATCATGAAAACTCCAAATTGGAAGCTACCATTTGAACTTATGTGCGATGCAAGTGATTTTGCAATGGGAGCCGTTTTAGGTCAAAGAATTGAAAAATTATTTCAGCCTATTTATTACGCTAGTAAGACGTTACAAGGAGCACAACCAAATTATACAACCACTGAAAAAGAACTCCTTGCTATTGTCTTTGCTTTCGACAAATTTTGTTCATATCTCGTTCTATCAAAAACGGTGGTCTATACCAACCATTCTGCTCTTAAATACCTATTTTCAAAACAAGATGCCAAACCACGATTAATCTGTTGGATGTTACTCTTACAAGAATTCGATTTTAAAATTCGAGACAAAAAGGGAGCAGAAAATCTCGCCGCTGATCATCTTTCTCGTCTTGAAAATCCTGAATTAGAAGTTCTAAATGAATCGGCCATACAAGATAACTTTCCTGATAAATATCTATTGAAGATCGATAATAGTGAAATTTCATGGTTTGTAGACATTGCAAACTACTTAGTATGTGGATTCCTTGAAAAAGGGCTGTCGTACCAGGAACGAAAGAAATTCTTTAGTGATATAAAACTCTATTTCGGGGAAGATCCATATTTATTCAAAAGCTGTCCCGATGGAATAATACGCCGATGTGTATTCGGTGATGAAGCTATACAAATCTTAAACCATTGTCACACAGGACCAACTGGAGGGCATTATGGGCCTCAACTCACATCAAGAAAAGTCTACGAGGCTGGATTCTATTGGCCTACAATTTTCAAAGACGCACACCTTCTTTGTAAATCCTGTGATGCATGTCAAAGGGCCGAAAAAATAAGTCAACGTGATGAAATACCACAAAATGTCATTCAAGTATGTGAAGTTTTTAACATTTGGGGTATTGACTTTATGGGTTCATTTCTAAAATCTCAAAATAATCTCTACATTCTCGTTGCTATTGATTATGTATCTAAATGGGTGGAAGCACAAGCTCTCCCAACTAACGATGCACGAGCTGTAGTCAACTTCTTAAAACGTCTTTTTGCAAGGTTCGGAACACCGAAAGCTTTAATAAGTGATCGGGGTACTCATTTTCGTAATAATCAACTTGAGAAAGTTCTCAAAAGATATGGGGTAACTCATAAAATCTCAACCGCTTATCATCCACAAATAAATGGACAAGTTGAAAATACTAACCGAGCTTTAAAACGAATTCTAAAAAAAACTGTAGGAGCAAATCCGAAGGAATGGTCCTTGAAATTGGAGGATGCACTTTGGGCTTTTAGAACAGCCTACAAAACTCCAATTGGCACCACACCTTTTAGACTCGTTTACGGAAAAGCATTTCACCTTCTAGTAGAAATTGAGCACAAAGCATTTTGGGCTTTAAAGACATGTAATCTTTATTTGCATGAAGCTGGACGCCTAAGGTTAAGTCAATTAAACGAATTAGAAGAGATAAGACATGATGCATATGAAAATTCATTGATCTATATGGAAAGAACGAAGAAATGGCATGATAAAAGAATCCGAAGTTCAAAAGAATTTAAAGAAGGAGACCGAGTTCTTCTTTTTCAATTCGAGATTCAAGCTATTTCCTGGAAAATTGAAATCGAGATGGTCTGGACCATTCATAGTCAAAAGAGTTTTCCCGTACAAAACAATAGAGTTGATAAATTTAAATGGGATTGAATTTAAAGTTAATGGTCACAGAGTTAAACATTATATAAATGGTCCGATGGAAGTTGAAGATGAATTTAATCACAATTTAATCGCCAAAGCAAACACTTAGAATGAAAATATACATATGTTTTCAACGAGATCTGAAAAACCAATATTGGATGATGGGGAGGTTTCAAATTGGAGTAATGAAGAAGAAATTTTATATAGACCTCCCATTCCAAGAAAAGATCACCCGAAAAAGGATGAAAAACCAACTCCAACGGTAGTACTTAGCAATAATAAAACATATAAGTGTGGGGAAAATGAAGTAACACCTAATGATGACATGATAACAAATTGCCATTTTGATAAAAAATTAGATGACCCCGTTATGTACAGTTCAATGAAGAAGCTTTATAAACGAGTTCACGATGTTAGGATTAAGGGGAACTTTAAGTTATATAACCGGTTAGTATCCAATCTGTCATCCAAAGAAAAAGATAAATTAGTTGATTTTGTGAAGATTATAAAAGAAACTAACCAATGGCTTGAAGCAAAAGTCACAGATATGCAAGTTGTTGATGATCCAATTGAAGTGGACAATGAAGTTAATTACAATTTTGACACCACAACTAACAAAGTGTGGGGAGATTCAAATGTTTTTAGGATAATATAAATACTGTCTAGAGTTAGATGTTCTGTTTTCGTGTAGTTTTCGAGAATGGAATTCGAATAGTCTTTCCCTAGCAGACCCTAAAGAACTAGTCTTCTCCCTCCATTATGAATTTTTTGTGTTTTTTAGGTTTTACAAGATGAAGGATTCCTTTGATTTAAACCATGGTTTAATACTACACGCTTTGATTGCTAAACGTAATAATGGCACACTCCCGAGTGAACTAGTGTCAATAATAAGAAGCAAATGTGACGAAGTGCAAAAGGAACTCAGAAAAGATCATAATCAGATACATTTTGGTAAAGGAAAATCATTGTCCGCAGCAAAAAGAAGAGCACGACACCTTGAAAAATGTCATAAATGCGGAAAATGGTCACATGAAGGAAAATGCTCGAACAATCAGACATATTCCAATTTAGAGTTCGTTACTCTATGCAGAGAAGGACTGTTCACGTGCTTAGAAGAAAAGTTATTAAATACTCGTGGATACGCTTATGTAGCTATGGAGAACCAAATTGAACGACTCTCTTATGAGTCTGCCAGAGCAAGTCACTGAGAATTCTTTCTCACAGGTAAGTATATACAGTTTTTATTTTTATTTTTTTTAATATTTTGAATTTTAAAACGCTGAATTTTTCGCTAATAAGTTTTAAATTGATTTTCATAAAAAAAGGTAAATAGCCAAAATTTTTGATTGTCATTTAAAAGTTTAATTCATATCTGCGAAATTTATCGTTTATTCTTAAGTTATAAATTATCTTTAATCATTCAACTCAAAATATTTCAAAAGTTCGCCAGGAGTAAAAATAGGTATATAGCCGAAATTACTTTACCCATAAGAGGGACGTATATTTTTGAAAATATTTGATTGATTAAAGTGTAATAAAAAGACCAAAAAGATTTTCATTTCTTTTATTTTGTTTATTTAAAATTAATATATAATTACATTATGTTAAATATAATTTAATGTAAATTTATAAAAATAATATATATAAATATTAATATTATTTATATAAAATTAATATGTATTTTAAATTTAAGTTTTGTGTGAATTTAAAAAAAAATTTACTTTATTTCATTAAGTTTAAAAATGATTTTTAAAAATTCGTTATAAGTGAAAATTAGGTCTTGAGCCGAAATTGATTTACCCAAGGGAGGACGAGAAATTTTATTATCATTATTTTAATTTTATTGATCTAAAGTATGCCAAAAAAATTAAAAAAAACTCAAAAATATTTGCTTTTAAAACAAACGTTTTTAAAATTACAAATTTTAAAATTTTGTCGAGGCACGAACTAGGTGAACGCACCGAAACTACCTCGTCCTAAATACTAAGGAAAACAAAATTTTAAATTTAATTATTTATTTGATTTAATTAAGTTAAAAGTTTTTGTTTTAAAAAAAATATAGGGCATCGCGATCGCGGAGCTGTGAAGGCAAAAGACTCCGTGATCACGGAGGGACCAATTTCCAGATGAGATAAACTGGTCAGTCGATCAGTCCCTCACTCACCCCCCTCATTTTTTTCTGCGAAAATACCCACAAAAACACCCAAAAAATCGCAATTTTTCATCATTTTTCATCAAATTTGTTGCTATATAACGATGAGGTCATTCCTAAAACGAAGCTTTTCAAAGAGAATGGTAATTTCTACATCAAACACTCTTTAATTTTGGATTTATAGTGTTCTTGAGCATATGTTTACCTAATTTAATTTTGTTGATTTCTAGCATAATTGTGCTTAAATTATTTGTATATTATGCTTATATAGCCTAGATTGATGCAATTTAACATGATTAGAAGAGTTAAACTTCAAATTTTTAGCAATCTAGGGTTAGTGTTCTTGAGCAAATTTGGGGCTTTTTGATATAAGCGTGTGACGATCACTCCAAATCCATATGGACAATACGTCATTCATTGATTTCATTACGAGGTATTTGACCTTTATATGATACGTTTTGTAAACATTGCATTCTTTTGAAAAGGCACACCATAAATGAATATTTAAATCAAAAGTTTTCGACATTTGATGATTTCTACATATAGACAATCACTGTAAATAATAGTTTACAATAGTACTTCCATTGACAATGCAGTCAAAATAAGATACATGGTGATGATTTGGTGAATGCAATGTTTCCTTGAAAAATATGCCATGTATGACTCCATGCACATAGCTTGTCTAACATATAAGCAAATAGTGGAAGACTTCTAGGAAACACGAGAATAAACATGCTAACAAGTGTCAACACAAAGGTTGGTGAGTTCATAGTTTTAGTGTTTCGCATAATCTGTATATAAAAGTGGATCACAAGATTTCAGTTGTTTCATCCAGAAACGTTTAACAATAGATTATATAAAAATGGATCACAAGATTTCAGTTGTTTCATCCAGAAATGTTTATCAATAGATTCTACATAACAGAACACCCTGGTAACTAAACTTTAACGTTATAATGATAAATACCCCATTCGTTTTAATACACGCAAACCAACGTGTCCTAAACTCAAATAACACACGTCCGTTAAAAGGCTAGCGCTCTAGCTCGGACTAGGATGTCAAGCCCTATGGATCCATATACTATTATTCGCGCCCACCAGTCCACATCCTATGTACTGGCAGTTACTAGTTACCAAAGCTAAGGGATTTTCAGTTTAAACTCAGTGTAGAATTAAGTATGTACTTGTATCCATTTTGTTTAAAATAAATTGCATGTATTCTCAGCCCAAAAATATATATTGCAAAAGCAATTAAAAAGGGAGCAAATGAAACTCACAGTTTAATATTGATATACAATATTGCAGGAAAGCACGTAGACGCATCGGAGATGATAAACTCGAGGTTTGATTCACAAAAATACCCCCGAACATTACCCATAATTTCCTTGGCAATAACCCATATTTTCCTTAACTCTAGCTCGCTCGGAAACTCGTTTTGAAAATTAC
Organism: Rutidosis leptorrhynchoides; assembly: GCF_046630445.1. NCBI lineage: Eukaryota > Viridiplantae > Streptophyta > Magnoliopsida > Asterales > Asteraceae > Rutidosis > Rutidosis leptorrhynchoides. Next base: position 169,050,161 of record NC_092343.1, read on the forward strand.
TTGGACAGCACTCCGTCGTAATATTTTATGTACATTATTATTTTTGTATCGCAAAAATAATAACACTAATAATAAAAAAATAATACGATTAATAATAATCTTAATAATAATAATAATAATAATAATAATAATAATAATAATAATAATAATAATAATAATAATAATAATAAATAAATAAATAATATTACGGAGTATATATATATATATATATATATATATATATATATATATATATATATTTGTGTATGTTTGTGATTTTAATCGAGCGAAAACACTGGAATTTATAGATGTGGCCTGACAAACACTGCCATGCGATCGCATGGGTTTGAAGGCCTGTGGCCATGCGATCGCATGGCCTCCCCTTCCAGCTCACATATTGTTTGTCATCAAGCTTGTCGACATATTTTAAAAATAATATATATTATATATAATTTATATATATAATATATTATATTCACGTGCATAGTTGACTTGTAATTTTCGTTCCGATAAGTCGTACGTCGTCACTCGACTTAGTCCCGGTTTTGATTTTTCGAACGTCCTATCATATACTGAGAAAACTTGTACTTTACGTTTCGTGAATCGTAGCTTTGTCAAAATATAGTCTTAAATCATCCATAAACTATACCACTGTAGCAAAGTTACTGTAGCAATTTTTACTGTAGCAAAGTCAATTTCACTGTAGCAAATAGTGATTTTCGAAAACACTGTAGCATTTTGGGTACTGTAGCAATTTGAAAATGTTACTATCGTTTACTAAATAACTTGAAATTATATATATGTATATATCTTTTTAATATACATAAATCAGTTTTTAAATACACATTGGAAGTTATTTATAAATAAATTTTTAATCATTAATATTTCAACTTATCATATATATTCAAATAGATATTTAAACCAATAAGTTTAATGTACGGTATCAAATAATTAATACATTGTTACCTTTTCAAGTTATAGTATATATGTATCTATTTACATATAATTGTTCGTGAATCGTCGAAAATAACCGAAGGGTATTTAAATATATAAAAGTAGTTCAAAAATTTTGAGATTCAGTTTTACAGACTTTGCTTATCGTGTCGAAAATGTTAATCATACAAAGATTAAGTTTAAATTTGGTCAGAAATTTTCGGGTCATCACAAAATGAGTTATGGTCAATTTTTGTTATGAATTGATGCTAAATTAAGTAGTGTAACATGTTTAGGGTGTTAATTGATCCAAACTTTGATTGTAATATCCCATAGAATTTTAGACTATAGCTTTAATAACATTTAAGATATATGTTTTGATATGGATAATAATTTATAAGTAAGCTTACATTTTATCTTAAGTTTGATATAAAAATTTTTATCTTAAGCTTGTTTGATTAATAAAGTTTAAGTAAGTTAAATATTAATTAATTTGTCACATGATTAATTAATTTGAGAGTCTTATAGTTTTAAGTCTAAAACTTATCTCATTATATTCTTTTAGTACTAAGTTTAAAACTCTAAATAACTAGATACATTTTATAAATGAACTTTGCATCTTATACATGTCTAAATTCATCAAGTGACTTTTGGTTACCATTTCATAATAACTTATTAATAACTTGTGATTAATCATTCATTTACTTACAAACTTAATCACCATTAATCTCTTACATAATGATACTTACCTTCCACCATACTTGAAGTTAGAATTACAAAAGAAATTCTTAAATTTTCTCTCTTTCACCCATATTTTCCTACCAAAAAATTCTGCATTTTAACACATCTCAATTTGCCAAGTATTTGATTCAATTTGATGGAAAAAGAAGCTTGTTATGGTGTTCAAGTCTTAAGGTAATGTTTCTATACTTTGTTTCACATTATTAAGAGTATATTATGATTTTCTAAGCTTAAAAATTCTGAATTAAACCACATAAAAACCATATCAAAACTATGTTTAACAATTTATACTTTATGTAATTAAAATACTACGGAAAATGATGGAATATTAATCAAGATTAAAATTTTTGGAATTGTATGAATAAACACATGGATATCATACTATATATTATTATAAATTATAGTATTATAAAATAAAAGATATTACATACTCCTTTCTTTTATGTGTTTCGTGATCATACTTTTGTATGTATTAGATTCGTTTAGGTGATCGCGTTCTTTGGTGGTTCTTCCGTCTTTGCAACGATTGTTGTTGGAATAAGGTACGGATATTCTAGGTAGTTCTAGGATCATTTCGGTAAATTCTTTCCTCTCAAAACTTTGTTTGAATCGTGTATAAATCTTAATGGTATGACATGTTTATGTGAAAAATTATTTTGTTTAGTAGTCTTTAAAGTGTCTATATTATATTTTCCTTATTTGAAAATTCGTTATAGTTGTTAGTCTATATATTGTCTTATGATTTTCCTCAATTTTGATGTACTAACGAGGTTGCTAATTATGTTTGTTAATTGAGGAATCATAATACTTTGGTATTTGTAAATTGTGTCAAAACCGTGTCTCGAAAACCCATTGAATTTAGACTCGAAAATAGCCCGAAATCAGCCCCTAAACAGTTGTGATTCAGTCCCGAAATCAGTCCGTAACAGCTGCAATTCAGCTCCGAAAACAGCCCAAAAAGGTCCCTAAAACAGCCCCGAAAATGTCTCGAAACAGCCCGGTAAAGAACGTGTGTGAGTGTGGCAAGTGGTACAGTGATTCGTATCGAGTGTCCCTCATTCTATGTGGCTTTACAGGTCCCGTTAAGTTATGTATAAGTTGATTTACTCAATAAGGGCTCTAAAAGTATGTAAATGACTAGTAGCAAAAGTTAAACCGAACGGTTGGGTTGACACGAGATTTTAAAAGAAAACGACATATCATGTTATCAAACATTTTAAGTATTTTGTCAAATGTAAAATACTTGGGTTCACTATATTAGTTCTTATTAGACATATTTTAGAGTTCATTATTTATATTTACTTTAAAAGTATTAAGTATTTTGTAAACATAAGTTAATTAAAACGGTTTCTTAAAATGTGCCTAAGAGTAACCTATTCATGGAGGTCCCATGAGCGCATTATTGTGACACCGATAATGTGGCATCGATCGTAGTGGTGTATTTGTTTATTTCTACGGCATCTCCTTTTGATTACCCGGTGGTGGTACGAGCTCTTTGTTATTTATATTTTGATAGGAGGCGTATGGATCGATCCTAGGATTTTATTTTGACGGTGAACGTTTATCGTAGTGTCATGTGAAACGTCACCGATATAAATGATTAGTGGAGTAATTACCCTATGATTTCATTTTGATACTTTGTAAGATATTTGTTTTGATTCTTAGTGCATTATTTTATGAAATTGGTATTTTGTAGTACCTTTTGATATATTGACATCTTTGGTATTATAGATTTATACCTATTCGTACTTTGCCTTGAAAATAAGTTCATTTTGTAAGTTCCTTTTGATAATAGGTTCATTTCAAAATAAGTTCGTTTTGAAAATTAGTTCATTTTATAAATAAGTTCCTTTTGATAATAAGTTCATTTTGATCATATGTCTACTTTGAAAATAAGCATGTGCTAAAATAAACTTTGCATGTCATACTATACTCTGCGTTTATTATATCTGTTCACTAGGCTTTGGCTCAGTCGTATTCCGTTTTTGTTTCTTATACGACAGGTATTTAGTGGGCTTTGGGATCGAGAGTAGAGTGTAGATTTGAAGTGGACTTAACACATTTGCCTTAGAATTTTGTAAAGCTTTAGTAATTTTGGTTTAATGTCCGTTAGCTTTGACTTTGGTTTGACTTTGAATAATATTAACGCCCTTTTGTCTTTTAGGTTATTTTTATACGATTTATTAGAGCTTTGTAAGCTAGGGTCGTTACAGAATGGTATCAGAGCTTAGGTTCGAAACTGTAGATTATCTTAAGATTGACCTGTGAGGATTGGGTAGATCAAGATTTAGGATTCGTTATCACTATATTACTCTATCATATTTCCTTAGTTCATCCTATCATATTTGAATTTTCCACATCTTATCATCCTTCTTTTGATCCGTTTTTAAATATTTTGTTCTCCGAATTTTCATTCTCTATTAAGCGATATGTGATTTAGTATGTGTTTAGCTAGCTTCCGTGTTTTTTAAGTGTTTATTAAGCTATGTTATATAATATACAAAATGTTAATAAGTCTTGAAAATTATACGAAGAAAAAAAACATGTTCTATAAAGTATGTACTTATAAGGACCTTATTTTCATGCTCACGGATAGTGTTATCTTTGTTAGATTACTTATAAGATTATATATGTTTAGACTTGATTAACGTTTTTATATTCAATACACCATACCAAAAGTTTATGTCTAATTATTTGTTTATACATATACATAAATATTGATATATTGTAAGTATATATAATTCGCTTAACAAGTGGACATGTAATTTAAATATACGAATATAGGAGCAAGTGCTAAAAGAAGTGGTCACTTTTATTAACTATACATATATAGAAAGAAAATAATAATATGAGGATGATAACTTGATATTTATTCTCACGTTATTACTAACATTATTATATGTATAATATGTTAAATGGTTAAAATGTATTATATGTTTTATCTCATGTATTTTGATAGTAAATGTATCATTGAAATAAAGAAAATAAGCACAATAAATTAATGATAGGAAACTAGTAACATTTAGGAGTAAACACACTCATGATTAATTAGTTATGATTAATTTCATATTATATACATACATTTTGAGTGCATGTTTTAGTTTTATGTGTTTGAATTTTTTTTCTTCTTTAGCTCTTCGCATCCGTTACACGTTAATTTGTTTAGAGAATTGAATAATAAGAATAATAAAATTAGTAAGATATAGTTATAAGCATGCTATTAACTTTCACATAATTACTAATATATTATAAGAGTAATATGTTAAAATAATTAGAAATGCATTTAACATTTTATCTCATGTATTTAAAGGGTAAATGTAATTATTGTAATAAAAAGAAATGAACATAAAAAAATTAATTATAAGCAAATAGTCACTTTTAGAAGTAAATATAACTATCATTAATTTGATATTATATGCATACGTTTGATTTGTATGTTTTAAATTTATGTGTTTAAAATTTTATTTGTCACCGTATCTTTACACGTTAATTTGTTTGAAGACAAGAATTGTATAAAAATGAAATTAATAATTATAGCTTAAACCTACATAATATATATTTGATTTGATAATGATTACCAACTTTGCTAGAGGATAAAGTTAGTTACATATGTAAAAAAAAAATCAAATTATGGTATGAAGTGATAACGATAGGAACATACATGTACAAATTAATCATTATCAAGTCCGGCCGGCGCGATCGTGATTAAGTTGTTATGTATGAACTTATGGAAATCATGGAATATTGATATGAAATATTATATGCTATATTTACCCTACTTGGATTAATACATAACACTCATAGGATCTAGAAATGTAATTTGTTTATGTATATATGTGATGACCCGGAAATTTTAGACTTAATTTAAACTTTATCTTTATATTATTCTGACACGATAAGCAATGTTTGTTAAGTTAAATCTCAAGGATTTTAAACTATGTTTATACATTCATTTAAACCTCGACCAAATTCCAATGATTCACGAACCATTAAATGAACATATATGAATATGTATGTATATGTGTATATGTTATAAATTGAAAATGTCAACAAAGTATTTAAATGTATAATGCTTTATATGAACGTATTTGTTTCAATATGATTATCGACGAAATAAAAAAAATAATATATTAAATGATTGGATTATCAGAAACATTGAATTATGATTACAAGTCTCTGTTGAGAGGTCCACTATGATTTGAGAAAATCTATTCCTCTTAACTATATTCGGAATAATTTGTAAAGCTACTTATAAATAAAAATAAAAAGTGTCATTTACGAAAGTTAGACAAAAGCTAGTGGAGAATTAGTTTCCATAATATTCTATTAATCTATTTTCAAACGTACAAAAATGTTTTTCAGTTTAAAAAGAACTTTATTATTAAAACGTATATAACTTTTCTAAATATCTAGAATCACTTTTGACAACTCATTACTTAACCAGTATAATAAATATAACGATATTTATATTTTATTTCATTAAATATATATAACGATTTAAATTAATATTATATATATTTATACGCGTATTATACATACATAGTTTTTATACTTTTACTATACTTTAACTTTACCTTTACTTTACTTTTACTTTACTTTAACTTTAATAATTCACTTTAATAATTCATACTTTAATAATTCACTTTAATAATTCATACTTTAATAATTCACTTTAATAATTCAAAAATCTATTATAAATAGAATTCAATAGGTTTAATTATTTCATAGAAACTTGAAAATATATTTCTCTAAACTCTCTCAATCGATTTACACACACACACACACATATATATATATATATATATATATATATATATATATATATATATATATATATATATATATATATATATATTTGCTCTGTATTATTTCAAGATATTATTAGTATACATAAAATATTACGACGGAGTGATGTCCGAGTGATTTCAAAATAGCTTTTTGAATGAGTCGAAGCTAAGAAAATTATGGGTTATAGCTATGGAGATGATGGGTATGGTTCATGGGTATGCTCGTGAGGTCAATCTAGTGTTTATCATCTCCGTTGCGTCTACGTACTTTCCTGCAATATTGAATCTCAATATTGATACGTGAGCACTCATAACTTAACTTTTATATATCAATAGTGTATCCCTGACTAGTGCTCATGTATATAGGATTATGCATGCTTGTACATTCGATATTGTCCTTAGATAGGTTTGTTGAATCCTGAATTAGATACATATGCTACTGAGATAGGGTATATGATATGCATGTCATTGGAAAGCTAGCAAAAAATTAAGAACTTTTCATTTAGATATCGAATGGTTTCGATGAACGAATTTGAAGTTATAGTCAACTGAATTTTAGTATTATTGTTAAAATGATTATTATTACTATCGTCGTTATTATTTTAATAGAAATATCATTGTTATTATAAAATATCATTATCACTATTATGTTAGTATTATCATTTTATCATAATAACATTTTTAATAAATATAAATATTGTTATTTTTTTATAGAATAATAATAATTATTATTACAAAATAATACAACTTTTACTTATTATTATTATGATCAATATTATTTTATCAAATAAATAGGGGATACAAAGATATTTTTCACCACGCGTAATATAATTACATTAATAATACTTACCACTATAGTTTTACGATATTAAGTGAACTTTATAAATTTTACTACTTATGATATATAAAAGTATATTTTATCATATATAAACGTTAATATAAATTTTTATTAATAAATGACTTTTATTATTATAAAATCTAATAAATATATTTAAATATATAAAACGACTATAGTTAAGTTATATAATAAACACGTATAAATTTTAGAAGTCATTTTGGGTCAAGTTGACTTTTGTTGACTTTTGCATATTAGTCTCGAGCATTAGGATTGTGGTACACTATGACTTGACCAAAAATTTTTAGACAAATATTGACCAACATATAAATATATATAATTAATATAGGTTCGTGAATCCGAGGCCAACCTTGCACTTGTTAAATGACGTTATATGTATTTTTACTACGAAATACAGTATGGTGAGTTTCATTTGCTCCCTTTTATATATATTTTTGGGACTGAGAATACATGCGCTATTTTTTATAAATGTTTTATAAAAAATGAACGTTAAGGCTTGTTACCTGATCTGGTGTACTTCTGAGGGTAAAACATGAACGTTAAGGCTTGTTACCGGGTGCCTACAATTTATAGAATACTTTTATACACTTGCGAGTGTACATATATTTATAAACGGAAATCTTGTGGTCTATTAATATATTGAAATGATTGTTATGATAAACCTATGAACTCACCAACCTTTTGGTTGACACTTTAAAGCATGTTTATTCTCAGATATTAAAGAAATCTTCCGCTGTGCATTAGCTCATTTTAAGGATATTACTTGGAGTCATTCATGGCATATTTTGAAAGACGTTGCATTCGAGTCATTGAGTTCATCAAGATTATTATTATGTCAATTATAGTTGGATGTATTATGAAATGGTGTGCATGCCATCAACTTTCGTTGTAAAGAAAGTTTGTCTTTTAAAACCGAATGCAATGTTTGTAAAATGTATCATATAGAGGTCAAAATACCTCGCGATGTAATCTACTATTGTGAATCCTTTATAATGTATATGAACGGGTCCTTTCAGTTGGTATTAGAGCGGTGGTCTTAGCGAACCAGGTCTGCATTAGTGTGTCTAACTGATAGTCGTTAGGATGCATTAGTGAGCCTGGACTTCGACCGTGTCTGCATATCAAAAGTTTTGCTTATCATTTTTGTCGAAAATTGCATGCTTATCATTCTTAGTCTAGACACGGCTTACTGCATTGATTGCATGAATAGTGTATAGACAAAATTCATATCTTAGTGTATCTGCTAATCCATATCTTAGCGTATCTGTTACTGTAAACTTTTCCTGACATATCCCGTAATTTCCTCCGTAATCTACGAAATCTTTTGCGCTATATATATAGATATTCTATGTAATTAGAATACCACCCGATAGCCGAAAAATCATTTCATATCGAAAAATCCTTTATTCAATCGAACGAAATGGAATTTGTCATTAGTTCAAGTCCCTCGAATTTCGATATGGAATCCCACTCAAGCTCCGAAAGGAGTGTGACCGGAATAGATCAACCAATTAGCCATCATCTATTCTGGATGAATTGGGGATAGGTTCGTAGCCTCCTCAATAATTGGAGACAAGAAGAAGGTAATCCCTTCCATCCACCACATTGCCCTCTTGGCGATGAACCTGAAGCACTTACCGGCGAACCGGTCCGAAACACCATTTTCTCTCTCATTTCCAGAGTATCTCGTCACGATTATATACTACATCAAATTCTAGATTTTATTTATCCGCTCGTCCTTACCGACAATCACCCCGGTGTAATAGAAGAAGTCAACGAGCTTCGCGCTCGAGTAGTGGCTTTAGAGAATATGGTGCAAGGGTTACAAACACCAACAAATAACGAAGTATTAATTCATAATTTCAATTTTATTGAATAAATACTCCGTAAAAGTTATGTAATTTTTAAAGTCTTTAGGGATTATTCAGTTCTAGTTTCAACCATAAATCAAATGAGTTTAATTTAATATTAACTCATTAAATCTATGTTACATCTGAAGAAAATATGCACATATATATTTTCATAAAGACTGTAATAAAATTCTGTTGTACAAAATATTAATTGTGAAATTTTTTTTAACGGGTAGGTAATACCCGAGAGATATATAAATTCACAATTAATATGTTACATTTTTCGAATCTGATTAAGTAAATCATCAACTATACTCCCAAAATCTCACAACAATATACATTCTTGTATAGAAATCAAAACAACCATTCTCACCCAAATTTGATTACGCATTCTGATTTTGACAAATCAAAATGCAAGTCCTGATTTAACAGAAGACATCACTCTTAGATTCCTACATCTTTCAAAGCTATACTTTGACTTCAAAACTGTGTTAGAACATCATATGTATATTAACGATTACAAACTGTGTTCAAACTCTCCGAAGTTTTCGAAGACACTTCAAACAATGAACAATCGAGATGATGATCCAACCACATATTACCCACATTTATGTACCTAAAAAGCTCTCGAAGCCAAAGTCATAGTTCGATGCGTATCCGTGTCAGACCCTTTGGCATTTATTAGCTAAAATGACTTTTCAATTCCTTTTCAAAGTAGACAGTATTGTCACAGCTCCAGCAAGTCAACTTCGACTTTTCAGTCGGACTAGTCTTATTATAACCTCGATAGATACGTTGCCCTTTCGTCATCGTTACTGGGAACCTTTCATATCTCGCCACCTTAGTAATAAACTTACCAACAACTTCAATTATCTTTGACTTTTCGAAAAATCATTATATTTATTGAAATCTCATCATTTACTCATTCGCATATTGTAACGAGAATTGTCATACGAATCATCAGAAAACACTAACCAGTATTTTGAAATCTCGCAGCATGTCTACGCCAACAGTTATATGTGTACGTAAAACGTCTATCTCCTGGACTTACATACTTTGAATGTGAAGTTCTGAAAAATATTTTGAACTGCAAACTAGTTCTTGAAATGCTGACGAAGCATCAAAAACTGTAAACGATCTTAACAGTAAAAAGTTTGATGACAAAGAATAGTAAGGTGGTAAAGCTGAGAAAAAGAGAAGGTTTGGAAATGGAAAACGGATTGAATAGACTATGAAGGAGGCTGTGGACAAATCACAAAGACTAAATCTTCCTTCAAAGAATCCAAATGATTCAGTGCCTGCTAAAGTCATTAACGAATACCTTACTCTTTATTCTAAACCTTTACAGACAAATCTTCATCATCATCCATCAATATTAGAAATTCTAAGATATTATCATATCTTTCATTATAAATATCCGCAATATTTCTGAAGATATTTTCACAACTAATCTTATCTGAAGTCATTTATCTCTTTGCGCTATCAGTGTTACATCATATAAGAAACTATTAGTTTCTATATTCTATAAACTTTCGAGTTTAAATTATGAATGTTTTGAAGTAGTGTTGGGAACTGAAGCATGAGTTAGTATAATATAATGACACTTGATCAACGTGATTATATTACACTAAGTCATGCTGAGTTTCTAATGGGACATGACGATTCACAGACCATGCCGTCATCATATTCCATGTTACACGACTCTTGTATTCTATTTAATCTCTAAAAATATCAAGAATATATTTTCTTGATGATTCGGTCTTTTCAGGGTATTCTGGTAAATTAACAAATCAAGATCGTGCCATTACCATTTCCTTCTTAGAATATTAACTATGTTCATTCTGAAATTCATATCTGCGAATACTGAACCATTACAAACGTTGCTTAATCACAAGAAGAAGAAATGAAAGGAGAAAAATCCAAAATAGAAATTGGAGTATAAATCGCAGCAAATAGAAGGGAGCATTAACTGTGGATGTCAATGATTATAGAAGACAAAAGCAGGGGCTTTGAAATATAAGGGAAGATATAAAACCCAACAATCACCCAAAAATTATAAACCGTATATATCGATGCATATAGCAATATAAAGACAGGGAAGAACTAAAAATACTATAAAACCGAGAGTATAGTAGAAGTAAATAGATTCTTCCGGAGGCAGATGAAAAAGAAGAACGACAGATATGAAAGTGAGGAGTATATCGAGAATCACTACTGGATGAAGCATATTGACAAATACTTTAAAATATGAGTTGAGGGAGAAAGAATAGAAGGTGTGAGTTGTAAGGAAACGAAGGAGGTGGATTTATAGTGAAATACCCGACAGAGAAATCAAGATGAATTATCGTATTAATTCGAAGAGAATCATAATCTCCTTAATCACCGAAGCATCAAATCCAACATAGATTACAAAGATTTTCTTTAAATTCGGAGATCAATTGTGATGACGTCAAAGGATATGACGAATCACTATAATCTTATTTCCTTCATTTACGATAACTTCCCACATACACTTTGAGTAATTGAATTATTTTATCCATACTTCTTAGACATGATAAAACTTCATAATCTTCATAATAACATTCTCATTGTTAGCCATAACGACCTCTATCAAATTTCGGGGACGAAATTTCTTTAACGAGTAGGTACTGTGATGACCCGAAAATTTCAGACTAAATTTAAACTTTATCTTTATATTATTATGACACGATAAGCAATTTTGTTAAGTTAAATCTCAAGGATTTTAAACTATGTTTATACATTCATTTAAACCTCGACCAAATTCCAATGATTCACGAACCATTAAATGAACATATATGAATATGTATGTATATGTGTATATGTTATAAATTAAATATGTCAACAAAGTATTTAAACCTATAATGCTTTATATGAACGTATTTGTTTCAATATGATTATCGACGAAATTAAAAAAAATAATATATTAAATGATTGAATTATCAGAAACATTGAATTATGATTACAAGTCTCTGTTGAGAGGTCCACTATGATTTGAGAAAATCTATTCCTCTTAACGATATTCGGAATAATTTGTAAAGCTATTTATAAATAAAAATAAAAAGTGTCATTTACGAAAGTTAGGCAAAAGCTAGTAGAGAATTGGTTTCCATAATATTCTATTAATCTATTTTCAAACGTACAAAAACGTTTTCAGTTTAAAAAGAACTTTATTATTAAAAAGTATATAACTTTTCTAAATATCTAGAATCACTTTTGACAACTCATTACTTAACCAGTATAATAAATATAAAGATATTTATATTTTATTTCATTAAACATATATAATAATTTAAATTAATATTATATATATTTATATGCGTATTATACATACATAGTTTTTATACTTTTACTATACTTTAACTTTACCTTTACTTTACTTTTACTTTACTTTAACTTTAATAATTCACTTTAATAATTCATACTTTAATAATTCACTTTAATAATTCATACTTTAATAATTCACTTTAATAATTCATACTTTAATAATTCACTTTAATAATTCATACTTTAATAATTCACTTTAATAATTCAAAAATCTATTATAAATAGAATTCAATAGGTTTCATTATTTCATAGAAACTTGAAAATATATTTCTCTAAACTCTCTTAATCGATTTACATATATATATATATTTGCTCTGTATTATTTCAAGATATTATTAGTATACATAAAATATTACGACGGAGTGATGTCCGAGTGATTTCAAAATAGTTTTTTGAATGAGTCGAAGCTAAGAAAATTATGGGTTGTAGCTATGGAGGTGATGGGTATAGTTCATGGGTATGCTCGTGAGGTCAATCTAGTGTTTATCATCTCCGTTGCGTCTACGTACTTTCCTGCAATATTGAATCTCAATATTGATACGTGAGCACTCATAACTTAACTTTTATATATCAATAGTGTATCCCTGACTAGTGCTCGAGTATATAGGATTATGCATGCTTGTACATTCGATATTGTCCTTAGATAGGTTTGTTGAATCCTGAATTAGATACATATGCTACTGAGATAGGGTATATGATATGCATGTCATTGGAAAGCTAGCGAAAAATTAAGAACTTTTCATTTAGATATCGAATGGTTTCGATGAACGGATTTGAAGTTATAGTCAACTGAATTTTAGTATTATTGTTAAAATGATTATTATTACTATCGTCGTTATTATTTTAATAGAAATATCATTGTTATTATAAAATATCATTATTACTATTATGTTAGTATTATCATTTTATCATAATAACATTTTTAATAAATATAAATATTGTTAATTTTTTATAGAATAATAATAATTATTATTACAAAATAATACAACTTTTACTTATTATTATTATGATCAATATTATTTTATCAAATAAATAGGGGATACAACGATATTTTTTACCACGCGTAATATAATTACATTAATAATACTTACCACTATAGTTTTACGATATTAAGTGAACTTTATAAATTTTACTACTTAAGATATATAAAAGTATATTTTATTATATATAAACGTTAATATAAATTTTTATTAATAAATGACTTTTATTATTATAAAATCTAATAAATATATTTAAATATATAAAACGACTATAGTTAAGTTATATAATAAACACGTATAAATTTTAGAAGTCATTTTGGGTCAAGTTGACTTTTGTTGACTTTTGCATATTAGTCTCGAGCATTAGGATTGTGGTACACTATGACTTGACCAAAAATTGTTAGACAAATATTGACCAACATATAAATATATATAATTAATATAGGTTCGTGAATCCGAGGCCAACCTTGCACTTATTAAATGACGTTATATGTATTTTTACTACGAAATACAGTATGGTGAGTTTCATTTGCTCCATTTTATATATATTTTTGGGACTGAGAATACATGCGCTATTTTTTATAAATGTTTTACGAAATAGGTACAAGTACTAAAACTAATTCTACGTGGGTTTAAACCAGAAATATACCCTTAGCTTGGTAACATTAAACTACTTGTCTATGTACGGTAGGCGCGAATCCTAAAGATAGATCTATTGGGCCTGACAAACCCCATCCTGACTATGGGATGCTTTAGTACTTCGAGGTTATTTTAAACACACCTGATCTGGTGTACTTCAGAGGGTAAAACATGAACGTTAAGGCTTGTTACCGGGTGCCTACAATTTATAGAATACTTTTATACACTTGCGAGTGTACATATATTTATAAACGGAAATCTTGTGGTCTATTAATATATTGAAATGATTGTTATGATAAACCTATGAACTCACCAACCTTTTGGTTGACACTTTAAAACATGTTTATTCTCAGATATTAAAGAAATCTTCCGCTGTGCATTAGCTCATTTTAAGGATATTACTTGGAGTCATTCATGGCATATTTTGAAAGACGTTGCATTCGAGTCATTGAGTTCATCAAGATTATTATTATGTCAATTATAGTTAGATGTATTATGAAATGGTGTGCATGCCATCAACTTTAGTTGTAAAGAAAGTTTGTCTTTTAAAACCGAATGCAATGTTTGTAAAATGTATCATATAGAGGTCAAAATACCTCGCTATGTAATCAACTATTGTGAATCCTTTATAATGTATATGAACGGGTCCTGTCAATATAAGACACGTTAATAGTAAGATTATGTTTATCATTAAATTTGTTGTTTGAGTATTAAAAGTAATTAAGATTGTAATCGATATATAAGTTAACTATGTATGAAGAATGTGACGTTTCATATATAACTATTAATAATAGATTTGTAGTAACTAATACTCGTAAATTATAAAAGAAACAAATAATAATTCATATTAATTAATCTAAACTGTATTAAAACCATCCTTTGTTTGATAATGCGTGTACTTGCTTCAGATTCGTAACTTCTTTCAATTTCGAGGACGAAATTTTTTTAAGTGGGTAGAATTGTAATACCCCATAGAATTTTAAACTATAGCTTTAATAACATTTAAGATATATGTTTTGATATGGATAATACTTTATAAGTAAGCTTACATTTTATCTTAAGTTTGATATAAAATTTTTTATCTTAAGCTTGTCTGATTAATAAAGTTTAAGTAAAATATTAATTAGTTTGTCACATGATTAATTAATTTGAAAGTCTTATAGTTTTAAGTCTAAAACTTTTCTCATTATATTCTTTAAGTCCTAAGTTTAAAACTCTAAATAACTAGATACATTTTATAAATGAACTTTGCATCTTATACATGTCTAAATTCATCAAGTGACTTGTGGTTACCATTTCATAATAACTTATTAGTAACTTGTGATTAATCATTCATTTACTTACAAAGTTAATCACCATTAATCTCTTACATAATGATACTTTAAGATATGACCTTCCACCATACTTGAAGTTAGAATTACAAAAGAAATTCTTAAATTTTCTCTCTTTCACCCATATTTTCCTACCAAAAAATTCTGCATTTTAACACATCTCAATTTACCAAGTATTTGATTTAATTTGATGGAAAAGGAAGCTTGTTTTGGTGTTCAAGTCTTAAGGTAATGTTTCTATACTTTGTTTCACATTATTAAGAGTATATTATGATTTTCTAAGCTTAAAAATTCTGAATTAAACCACATAAAAACCATATCAAAACTATGTTTAACAATTTATACTTTATGTAATTAAAATACTACGGAAAATGATGGAATATTAATCAAGATTATAATTTTTGGAATTGTATGAATAAACACATGGATATCATACTATATATTATTATAAATTATAGTATTATAAAATAAAAGATATTACATACTCCTTTCTTTTATGTGTTTTGTGATCATACTTTCGTATGTGTTAGATTCGTTTAGGTGATCGCGTTCTTTGGTGGTTCTTCCGTCTTTGCAACGATTGTTGTTGGAATAAGGTACGGATATTCTAGGTGGTTCTAGGATCGTTTCGGTAAATTCTTTCCTCTCAAAACTTTGTTTGAATCGTGTATAAATCTTAATGGTATGACATGTTTATGTGAAAAATTATTTTGTTTAATAGTCTTTGAAGTGTCTATATTATATTTTCCTTATTTGAAAATTCGTTATAGTTGTTAGTCTATATATTGTCTTATGATTTTCCTCAATTTTGATGTACTAACGAGGTTGCTAATTATGTTTGTTAATTAAGGAATCATAATACTTTGGTATTTGTAAATTGTGTCAAAACCGTGTCTCGAAAACCCATCGAATTTAGACCCAAAAATAGCCCGAAATCAGCCCCTAAACAGTTGCAATTCAGTCCCGAAATCAGTCCGTAACAGGTGCAATTCAGCTCCGAAAGCAGCCCGAAAAGGTCCCTAAAACAGCCCCGAAAATGTCCCGAAACAGCCCGGTAAAGAACGTGTGTGAGTGTGGCAAGTGGTACGATGATTCATATCGAGTGTCCCTCATTCTATGTGGCTTTACATGTCCCGTTAAGTTATGTATAAGTTGATTTACTCAATAAGGGCTCTAAAAGTATGTAAATGACTAGTAGCAAAAGTTAAACCGAACGGTTGGGTTGACACGAGATTTTAAAAGAAAACGACATATCATGTTATCAAACATTTTAAGTATTTTGTCAAATGTAAAATACTTGGGTTCCTATATTAGTTCTTATTAGACATATTTTAGAGTTCATTATTTATATTTACTTTAAAAGTATTAAGTATTTTGTAAACATAAGTTAATTAAAACGGTTTCTTAAAATGTGCCTAAGAGTAACCTATTCATGGAGGTCCCATGAGCGCATTATTGTGACACCGATAATGTGCCATCGATCGTAGAGGTGTATTTGTTTATTTCTACGGCGTCTCCTTTTGATTACCTGTAACCACCCGGATTTTTCTGATCATTTTATACCTATGAGATTAATATTTACATAAATTAAACCTTACCAACATGATAAGTAATCCAAACTGTTGAGACTTATGTTTTTGAAAAGAGTTTCACACAACGTTTGACCGTCCAATTTGACCGATGATATCACGAACTATATAACACACGATAATTATACGATTATGTTTATGCACATATCTATACATATTTAACATGATTTAAGGATGGTTTAACATTTCATTGTGAACTAACAACAATGAGTTATAAGTATACTTTGAGACCACTAACTTAAGTTTTCAAAACGATAACTATATGTAACGTTCTTTGACATATATACTTACAATCTATAATGTGTTGGTG
Organism: Rutidosis leptorrhynchoides; assembly: GCF_046630445.1. Classification (NCBI taxonomy): domain Eukaryota; kingdom Viridiplantae; phylum Streptophyta; class Magnoliopsida; order Asterales; family Asteraceae; genus Rutidosis; species Rutidosis leptorrhynchoides. The sequence continues at coordinate 169,067,501 of NC_092343.1, forward strand.
ATCTATGTCACCAATATGATTTAAGTGTAATGGGATTAATTTGTAACCAAAATAATCTTGATAAATATCGAACAAGTTTGGGGAAGTGCGGAGTGCACACTTGTTTGAACTTATCTTGATTATGACGGGGGTTCGGGGGCAGCGCCCCCGATAAGCGGGGTCCAAGGGGTGGCAACCCCTGGCTGGGTCCAAGGGCAGAGCCCCTGGCTGGGGTCGAGCTGACATTGCTTTATTAAAAATGTCTTAAAATTTTATTTTGGCCCGGTTTGACCCAAAAATAAAAGCCTAGTTTTGAGCCTCTTTTACAGTTATAAACCCGTCCATATTTGAATTCTCGTTCCGATTTCTCAAAATTTCTACAAGTATATCTAGGGTATATGTAACCGTATCATACCCAGCTTCTATACGTATTTACTATTGGTATATACCAACAATAAACTTCAATGATCAGCCACTAGACATGATGTTACTTGTGGGAACCAGCCATTTAACCTCATGTGTGACTTTTGTGCAAGAAAACAAACTAAATCTCCTATATATCCATCCCATAATCATGCTATTTTGCACACACACACACATACAATTTCATTTCCAATTTTCTTTCAAGTTAATTCACTCCCTAATCTCTCTTCATTTACCTACTCAAGAACGTATCAATATAGTCATCTGATTTTAAGGAGATTACTTCCAATCTTTCAATCCCACTCCACCACTCTTTTGATTCCAAGATTTTTCTTACCTTTTCCAGTAGCTTTGTCCAAGTAACTTGAGGTAGTAACCTTATTCATAACCTTATTCGATTCATATTTATATAGCTATCTTATTTTGTGTTGTAAAATTTTAACAACAAGAACATAGTTTGAGTGATTTCAAACTTGTTCGCAAACTAAATAGATCCTTCTAATTTGATTTTTAAAAACACTTCAAGACCTGTAATATATCATATTATGACAAAATCGGATTAATCATATCTTGGCTAATTAACATAATATTTAATATATATTTACTTATGATTTGATTTTATATATTTCAGGACCACCCGTAAACAACACGAGAAGATTAATCATAAGACCTCATGATTGTACGCAACACGTCATTTGACAACACGGTACTTTACGTACGCAACACGTCACTTGACAACATGGTACCATGGGTCAAGATTAATTCTGATCAATACGAATACGATGGGGTCTTTATTTATTTTATTTAAGCAACTAATTGTGGACCACTAACATCGGACTGCTAACTACGGACTAAGAAAATATTAAAAGTATTAAATATATATATATATATATATATATATATATATATATATATATATATATATATATATATATATATATATGTGTGTGTGTGTGTGTGTGTGTGTGTGTGTGTGTGTGTGTGTAACGATTACTTAAAAAGAAAATATGTTGATATATTATATATATGGTTAGGTTCGTGATATCTATCGGAGACCAAGTCGAGTTAAATACCTTCAAGACAAAAGTGAGTATATAGTCCCACTTTTAAACTCTAAATATTTCTGGATGAGAATACATGCATTTTATGATTTACGTTATGGACACAAGTGATTAAAAATATATATTCTACATTGAGTTGTACCACTGGCATACTTCCCTGTAACTTGGTAACTATTATTTACATGAGGTATTGTAAACGTGAATCCTGTTGATAGATCTATCGGGCCTGACAACCCCAACCGGACTGGACGACCAGTATTCAACGGTTGCACAGTACTTCGTTTCGGTAACTACACTTGGTACGGTGTAGTAAGATTTCATAATAAAGGGAATATGCGACGTTGATTAAATGTTAAGTATGGTTATCAAGTGCTCAACAACTTAGAATATTTTTATTAAAACGTTTATATATGAAATCTTGTGGTCTATATTTATAACGCTACCGGCATTAAACCTATATCTCACCAACTTTATATTGACGTTTTAAGCATGTTTATTCTCAGGTGAGAACTAAAAGCTTCCGCTGCAACATGTTGAATTTAAGCAAGATCTTGAGTATGCATATTTGTGTCAAAAATAAAACTGCATATCGGAGGATTTGTAATGTAAAATATGTTAGAAGTCGTATTGTTATTATCACATGTAAAGTTTGTAAGTCTAAAATTATCACTAAACGATAATCATTATTAAGTTGTTTAAACCTTGTATTTGTAATAAAAGCTATGGTTTGTATTGTAAAAACGAATGCAGTTTTTGAAAAATGTCGCATATAGAGGTCAATACCTCGCGATGAAATCATATGTTATTGTAATCGTCCTTATGGGTAAGGTCGGGTTATGACATTACCCGGTGGTGGTACGAGCTCTTTGTTATTTGTATTTTGATAGAAGGCGTATGGATCGATCCTAGGATTTTGTTTTGACGGTGAACGTTTATCGTAGTGTCATGCGAAACGTCACCGATATGAATGATTAGTGGAGTAATTATCCTATGATTTTATTTTGATACTTTGTAAGATATTTGTTTTGACTCTTAGTGCATTATTTTATGAAATTGGTATTTTGTAGTACCTTTTGATATATTGACATCTTTGGTATTGTGGATTTATACCTATTCGTACTTTGCCTTGAAAATAAGTTCATTTTGTAAGTTCCTTTTGATAATAGGTTCATTTGAAAATAAGTTCGTTTTGAAAATAAGTTCATTTTATAAATAAGTTCCTTTTGATAATAAGTTCATTTTAAACATAAGTCTACTTTGAAAATAAGCATGTACTAAAATAAACTTTGCATGTCATACTATACTCTGCGTTTATTATATCCGTTCACTTGGCTTTGGCTCAGTCGTATTCTGTTTTTCTTTCTTATACGACAGGTATTCAGTGGGCTTTGGGATCGAGAGAAGAGTGTAGATTTGAAGTGGACTTAACACCTTTGCCTTAGAATTTTGTAAAGCTTTAGTAATTTTCGTTTAATGTCTGTTAGCTTTGACTTTGGTTTGACTTTGAATAATATTAACGCCCTTTTGTCTTTTAGGTTATTTTTGTACGATTTATTAGAGCTTTGTAAGTTAGGGTCGTTATAGTCTGTAACATCCCACCTTACCACGACACAATATTGTCCGCTTTGCCCACAGGCGTACGACTTTTTCTTGGCGACCACACGAGGCCTTCCCCGGAGGTCATCCATCCTAGTACTACTCCCGCTCGAGCACGCTTAACTGCAGAGTTCTGACGGGATCTGCTGTGCTTGTAGCCCCAAAACGCGTTGTGTCTGGTAAGGATGGAAGTTACCTTATAAGGGACTCAAACTTTCTTACACAAATCGATGTGGGACGGGGTATTACAAACTCCCCCACTTAGAATCCTGACATCCTCGTCAGGACGAAACAAATTGATAGCCAGGATCTATACCTCAGGAGATGCACGAGCCGAGTGCCCGTCACACCCCGAGAGGCTAGTGCTCTGATACCATCTGTAACATCCCGCCTTACCACGACACAATATTATCCGCTTTGCCCACAGGCGCACGGATTTTTCTTGGCAACCACACGAGGCCTTCCCAGGAGGTCACCCATCCTAATACTACTCCCGCTCGAGCACGCTTAACTGCAGAGTTCTGACGGGATCTGCTGTGCTTGTAGCCCCAAAACGCGTTGTGTCTGGTAAGGATGGAAGTTACCTTATAAGGGACTCAAACTTTCTTACACAAATCGATGTGGGACGGGGTATTACATTGATCATAAAACATGATTTTTGAGCTAAATTGTTGACTTTTTAAGTCAAAATTGCATGAACTACTTAATTTTGATATGAATGCCATTAGTAACTCGTTTAGTTGCTATAATGATTATTTTTGACATGTTTTAGAAGATGGATTGTCATGAACAAAGTATAGATTTTCATATATGCTTATTTGAAAAATTGTAGAATTGATAAAAATATGAAAATGTGTATAAGTTTGATTTTGATTAAACATGTCATTATAGTTATTTTCATTTGTTATTTTGCTAACACTAATACATTTTTGGATGCACAAATTTTGTGTTTAATGTATTTTGCAGAATGAACAGGGTGAATCTTCATCCGCGCCACAAAACCTTAACACTTATAATGAAGATGAAGAGGATCAAGAGTTCAGCAACCAATTCAAACAAAGTCAACCGCACCCTTTTATTCCATTATCACAAGTAGTTGAAGCAAATCTGCATCCGAACTTAGTTTTTGACAGATTTTGGATAGAATATCCAAAATACCAGCGAAACTTGAACATTCTTCAACCAAAGGATGTTGAAGTGCCCAGGGTGATAGATTGGGCACCATTAGAAACAGTGGGATTGGTCGAGCCAATCAGAGAATTACTGACACAAAGGTATGGTAATTCTACTTTTAATGATTGGATTACACTATTTACAATCCGTAGGCCTGTTTATAAGGAATGGTGCGTTGAATTAATAAGTGCAGTTGAGTTAAATAATCAAGTAGCTACTTTGACAGATAAGAGTTTTATTAGATTTTTGTTAGGAGGTGTAATGCACCGTATGTCTTTGTTAGAGATGGCTCAAGCTTTACGCATATATACGGCTGACGAGCTATCATCTAATGATTGTAGAGATTTAATACGTAGAGGTAGAAGGGTTGATGAGGGTTTTGATATGAATGAATTGTGGAGTAGAATGACTAGCCATAATCGTTTCCGTGGGGGTCATTATTCTTACACTGATATAGATAGAGCTGAGCTTAGGGTAATTCATAGATTCATTTCCAACTCTATTACACGAAGGGGTAAAAATAAGGATAAGGTGAATGAACATGATTTATTTTATCTTATGTGTATTAGAGACCCACGGAGCTTTGTAAATATACCTTATTGTGTGGGTTATTATTTGTCAAAAATGATTAAGGGTATGCAGAATAATAGTATTATAAGAGGTGGTATTTTTGTTACCTTAATAGCTGAGTACCTCGGTGTGGATAGTACTAGGGGAAGGAATTTAGTACAAGAACACATTCCCTGTGATTAGATTGATATACGAGTATATGCTGGTGCAAAGGTTTTATTGAAAAGACGTAACGTTGCACTACCATTTGAAGGCAGACATTCACAGGTAGAACGAGATCATGAGCAAGGTAATGAAGGTGGAGGAAATTAGATGACAGAAATGCAAATTTTTATGGCCTAAAATGAGTATGAAATGGCTAGACAACGGGCGTTTCAAGATTGGCAATATCATCAAAGCCAAATCATAAGCCATTGTGCATACATAAATGCAAACTACATTCCTACTCAACCGGCCATATTTCCTCTCTGGACTATACAGACCCGATCACCGTTCCCTACATATAACCCAGCTCAGGCATTCTACAACACTTATGGCTATGAATGGGATCCTTACTGGAACTATCCTCATCAACCGTAATTTTCTTTTATTCTTATTTTTATTTTTATTTATTTTTGTAATCTGTAGTGTTATTACTTTTTAATACTTATTGTGATACTGTAATAGTTTTTATAGTTTTCTAATTTTATTTTTTATATTTTAATAATTTCTGAATGTGGGGTAATATACCAAACTTCAAAAATATGTATATATATGTTTGTAGTTTATTGTATGTACAAAACAGGGTAAAACGGCGCATTTTCAAAGACTGACATTAAGTTCAGCAAAAGCTACTAATTTTGACGACAAGACGAAAAACAAATGTGATGTAACAAATGACGGAATGAACAAATGATGTGCACCATTTCTCATTCAAACAAACAACAATATATTTGGAAACTTTGGTAAAAATTTTAATCATTTTCTACGCTAATCACCCTCATAAATTTAAATTATTACTGATTTCTTGCAAATGAGGGCATTGCAAGATCTTAAGTGTGGGAAGAGGTTAAATTAATTCGGGTTTTAAAAATTTAATTTAAACACTTGGTTACTGTTAAAAATACTAGTAAAGCAGTAGTTGTATTAGAATCTAGTGCTCTCTGATAATAAAGAACAGCCCTAGTCTTATATACTGACTACCCACTTCTAGTAAAATTTTTCAAAATTTTCAACTAAATGAATTCAAAATCTTGTTTATACATGTTTATGAACGATAAAATTAGGTTTTAATACCGAAATTATTGTTACCCCGGAAAGGACATAAATTGAGAAACAACCCAAAATACTTGAATTCGTTTAAAATGGAATAGAGGAGAATAAAAAGGCAAAGAAAGAGATATATAAAAGCCAAGTGTGGGAAAATTTATCAAGTTATACATATCACATATTTTTATACAAATAATTGAAGATACTTTTGTTTTGAACTAAACTAATCAGTTTTACCCGAATTAATGTAATATAAATGGAAGAAAAGATGGATCTACATGATGAATCAATTCCATCATTAAAATGAAGTAAAGTCTTCAGAAAAAGAAAGGTGCTTCTTGATTTAGGTCGGGAAGTTGTCGTCCAGACCAGTTGTAGAGTCTACGAAAAATCTTGAAAAGTTTTCTCTAAAATCAGCAGAAAATCTACGGACCTCAGCATCAAACAGGGTGGCCAAGTGGTCAGATTTATCCTAACCATGAGAAGGATTTATCTCGTACAATGGGGGGCACCATGCAAATTAGCTTGATAAGTCTAATAAATCAGATCCCCAGAAAGGATAATCTCCTTAAAAGATTAAAAATAAGCTTTTAAGCCTGATATTACTCAATCCTTGAGATTGACTTTAAAGATTGAGAATTACAAACTTATAGAATTCAATGATATCTAAACTCGAGCTTGAACGAGAAAATATTTTGATCAAATTAAAACCGATTTGTTTTCTAAAAAACCTATTTTCAATGCATTCATTACCATTGAACGTAAAATCCTAGGAATTCACCTAGAATTCATTAGGTCACCTGAACCAAATCGGGTGTCAACCGTAAGAACGGTGGTTGCATAGCATGGTCGAAGACAGGACCTTGTGCCAGACTGAAAAATTATAGGTTGAACTTTACTATTGCTCCTACAAAGGATAGTAATTGCATTCGACACGTTTCGACCATAATTATATGCATGTCAGGGGACATTGCCTTAACAGTTGCTTGTTCATCGCTTTCCTTTACAGCCGGACGGTCGTTTACCGAAAGGTAATATACGGGACAAGTAAACTGGACGTGTGATTTCCTAATACCAGGTTAGCAAGTGAGTGACACAAAACCATAAGTTTTGAGCTAAAATTTTAAAATATGAAACCCACAACCCACAAAAATAATTTCGCAAATACCGGTGAAGGGTTATTCTGGAAAACTTGTCTAGGGTAAAATCTTGCTTAAATTTTCAAAAGATCAAATGTTTTCATAAAGATCCAATTTCCTAATGGATATAAATTTTTATAGTCATGTGGACTGTAAACAACAAACGTTACTATCATTGTTTATACCGCTGTATCGAAATCACTTATGTATAAAGTGTGAAGAATAAAGAAGTGATTCGTATGATATTATTTCAAATTCTATATTGCTTGAGGATAAGCAACGCCCAAGTGTGGGAATATTTGATAATGCCAAAACCAAACATATATTTCATAGCATTATCCTCCCAGAAAGACAAGCTTTTAGTTGCAATTGTTCTATTTTCAAGTAATAATCGTTTAAATAATAAAAAGTGAAGACAAAAGACAGAAACAACAATTTTAAGATGCAAATGACTAAAATGCTCAAATGTACAAGATACAATTCAAGTGGTTCAATTTATTGATGAGAAACGTCTAAAAATTACATGAGTACATGCTGCAAAACGCAAAGTACAAGATATCTAAGCACACAGAAAGATGTTCAAAAATTCGAAGCTGAGACATTAATCGAGTATCAAAGTACAACTCAACGGAGCAAAAATTACAAGTCAACTATGCACAAGAATATAATATTATACATAATTAATTATATATATATTTTATATTATTTTAATCAAAGCAGCCCACGTTTAATTCACTCGGATGAGCTGGAAACAAGAGCTACGCGATCGCGGAGCCAGATGCTTTGAAACCATCGCGATCGCGGAGCAAAAAAAATCAAAAATGCCTATAAAAGCCAGCCTTGTTCTGCCGAATCCATATCCCAATTCAATTCAATCTCATTCTGTCCATGTAACGCTACGCGATTTATAACCATTGTAAGCTATGTTCTTCCTTTTTAAATTAATGTCTAGTAGATAAGTTATTATTATGCTTATTTAAGACGAAGTAATCGTGATGTTAGACTAAATATTAAGACGGGCTTATTGAACTTTGGACCATAATTAGGGTTTGAACAAAAGACCGACACTTATGGAAATTGGACTATGGGCTATTAATAGACTTTATATTTGTTTAACTAAATGATATCTCGTTAATTTAATATAGAGATTTGCACAACTATTGTCTTAGAATTAATCTAGACGTATTGTATACATGTGCCTTACAATTTATCCGACGTATTGCATAACTATTTTCTTAATTAATCAAGGTTATATTATATTATCTTGGGATTAACCAAGACTAGTATAGTACAAGGAAATAGTCATAACGGATATAGGAACAGTTAGCTAGGATATTGTTAGAGTGAATTCTTAACAAAATTTCACATAGTTAATTTGTTTGTTTCTAATCAATTTTATGTTGTCCATAATTTTCTTCATTATGCCACCTATTAAATCTTGACTTGGATTATGATCTGTCAAAATCAGAATTTGAATTTGAATGAAAATGGTTGTTCTTCAGTAAACGGATACGTATATCTGTGGATGTAAGTAGTTCAGCTAATGACCGATGAATAAGAATTGAAGAATGTACAGTGTAACGTATTAATGTTACATCTAAATATTTCTCGGGTATTACCTACCCGTTAAAATATTCTCATCATTAATAGTTTGTACAAAAGAGTTTTGATGTAGAACGATATTTAGAATGAAATTAAATGATATAGAACGATATATAGAATGAAGATTATGCTCGACGTACAGATTATGATGTCGAGGCTGGTGATTTGGATGTTGTTGTCGATGGTACTAGTACTGTTGGTGTTGAGGTTGGTGATGATGCTGGTGCTTGTAAAATGTGTACCGTGCTCTCTAAAGCTAACACTCAAGCTTAGAGTTCTTTAACTTCTTCTACTAACCCTGGCCGGTTATCAGTGTGAGGTAGAGGTTGGATATCTTCTCTAGTTCCGTTAATGGTAGCCTCAAGACGAAAAATTCTCGCAAAAAGGGTATAAACGGTGTTGTGAACATGTTACGATTTGATATATATAGGTTAAACCTATAACTCACCAACATTTTTTTGTTGACGTTTTAAGCATGTTTATTCTCAGGTGATTATTAAGAGCTTCTGCTGTCGCATACTTAAATAAGGACAAGATTTGGAGTCCATGCTTGTATGATATTGTGTAAAAACTGAATTCAAGAAACTTATTTCGTTGTAACATATTTGTATTGTAAACCATTATGTAATAGTCGTGTATAAACAGGATATTTTAGATTAACATTATTTGATAATCTACGTAAAGCTTTTTAAACCTTTATTGATGAAATAAAGGTTATGGTTTGTTTTAAAATGAATGCAGTCTTTGAAAAACGTCTCATATAGAGGTCAAAACCTCGCAACGAAATTAATTAATATGGAACGTTTTTAATCAATAAGAACGGGACATTTCAGTTGGTATCAATAGACCACAAGATTTCATATTTCAATATACATCCCATACATAGAGATAAAAATCATTCATATGGTGAACACCTGGTAACCGACATTAACAAGATGCATATATAAGAATATCCCCATCATTCCGGGACACCCTTCGGATATGATATAAATTTCGAAGTACTAAAGCATCCGGTACTTTGGATGGGGTTTGTTAGGCCCAACAGATCTATCTTTAGGATTCGCGTCAATTAGGGTGTCTGTTCCCTAATTCTTAGATTACCAGACTTAATAAAAAGGGGCATATTCGATTTCGATAATTCAACCATAGAATGTAGTTTCACATACTTGTGTCTATTTTGTAAATCATTTATAAAACCTGCATGTATTCTCATCCCAAAAATATTAGATTTTAAAAGTGGGACTATAACTCACTTTCACAGATTTTTACTTCGTCGGGAAGTAAGACTTGGCCACTGGTCGATTCACGAACCTATAACAAATATGTACATATATATTAAAGTATGTTCAAAATATATTTACAACACTTTTAATATATTTTGATGTTTTAAGTTCATTAAGTCAGCTGTCCTCGTTAGTTACCTACAACTAGTTGTCCAAAGTTAGATGTACAGAAAAAAATTGATATATATTATTTTGAATCAATCCACGACCCAGTGTATACACGTCTCAGGCTAGATCACAACTCAAAGTATATATATTTTTGGAATCAACCTCAACCCTGTATAGCTAACTCCCACATTACTGCATATAGAGTGTCTATGGTTGTTCCAAATAATATATACACATGGGTCGATATGATATGTCAAAACATTTGCATACGTGTCTATGGTATCCCAAGATTACATAATATATTAGAATACATGTAAAATACAATATAAGTTAGCTAAGATATGATTAATATATATTTGTTACCAATTTTCACGTTGCTACAACAAGAAAAATTATCCAATCTTGTTTTACCCATAACTTCTTCATTTTAAATCCGTTTTGAGTGAATCAAATTGCTATGGTTTCATATTGAACTCTATTTTATGAATATAAATAGAAAAATTATAGGTTTATAGTCAGAAATATAAGTTACAAGTCATTTTTGTAAAGGTAATCATTTCAGTCGAAAGAACGACGTCTAGATGACCATTTTAGAAAACATACTTTTACTTTGAGTTTAATCATGATTTTTGGATATAGTTTCATGTTCATAAGAAAAATAATTTTTCCAGAAGAACAACTTTTAAATCAAAGTTTATCATAGTTTTTAATTAACTAACCCAAAACAGCCCGCGGTGTTACTACGACGGCGTATGTCCGGTTTTACAGTGTTCTTCGTGTTTCCAGGTTTTAAATCATTAAGTTAGCATATCATATAGATATAGAACATGTGTTTAGTTGATTTTAAAAGTCAAGTTAGAAGGATTAACTTTTGTTTGCGAACAAGTTTAGAATTAACTAAACTATGTTCTAGTGATTACAAGTTTAAACCTTCGAATAAGATAGCTTTATATGTATGAATCGAATGATGTTATGAACATCATTACTACCTCAAGTTTTCTGGATAAAGCTACTGGAAATGAGAAAAGTGGATCTAGCTTTAAAGGATCCTTGGATGGCTTGAAAGTTCTTGAAGCAGAATCATGACACGAAAAACAAGTTCAAGTAAGATTTCCACTCGAAATAAGATTGTTATAGTTATAGAAATTGAATCAAAGTTTGAATATGAGTATTACCTTGTATTAGAAAGATATCTTACTGTAAATAAGAAAGATTTCTTGAGGTTGGATGATCACTCTACAAGATTGGAAGTAAGCTAGCAAACTTGGAAGTATTCTTGATTTTATGAAACTAGAACTTGTAGAATTTATGAAGAACACTTAGAACTTGAAGATAGAACTTGAGAGAGATCAATTAGATGAAGAAAATTGAAGAATGAAAGTTTTTGTAGGTGTTTTTGGTCGTTGGTGTATGGATTAGATATAAAGGATATGTAATTTTGTTTTCATGTAAATAAGTCATGTATGATTACTCATATTTTTGTAATTTTATGAGATATTTCATGCTAGTTGCCAAATGATGGTTCCCACACGTGTTAGGTGACTCACATGGGCTGCTAAGAGCTGATCATTAGAGTGTATATACCAATAGTACATACATCTAAAAGCTGTGTATTGTACGAGTACGAATATGGGTGCATACGAGTAGAATTGTTGATGAAACTGAACGAGGATGTAATTGTAATCATTTTTGTTAAGTAGAAGTATTTTGATAAGTGTCTTGAAGTCTTTCAAAAATGTATGAATAAATATTAAAACACTACATGTATATACATTTTAACTGAGTCGTTAAGTCATCGTTAGTCGTTACATGTAAGTGTTGTTTTGAAACCTTTAGGTTAACGATCTTGTTAAATGTTGTTAGCCCAATGTTTATAATATCAAATGAGATTTTAAATTATTATATTATCATAATAATATGATGTATGAATATCTCTTAATATGATATATATACATTAATTGTCGTTACAACGACAATCGTTACATATATGTCTCGTTTCAAAATTATTAAGTTAGTAGTCTTGCTTTTACATATATAGTTCATTGTTAATATACTTAATGACATGTTTACTTATCATAATATCATGTTAACTATATATATATCCATATATATGTGACAACCCGGAAATTTCCAACCAAATTTAAACTTTAATCTTTATATGTTTCCGACACGATAAGCAATATTTGTTAAGTTAAATTTCAAGAATTTTAAACTATGTTCATACATTCATTCAACCTCGACCAAGTTCCAATGATTCAAGAACCATTAAACGAATATGATTATATATGTATATGTGTATATATATTATAACTTGAAACGTAAACAAAATATTAGATTAAATACTTTATATGATTGTATCTGTTTCAAAATGTTTATCAATGGAATTAGAAGATAAGATCAAATGATTGAATTATCAGATATATTGAATTATTATTACAAGTCTCTGTTGAAAGGCCCACGTTGATTTGAGAAATCTTTCCATTTTAACAATATTCGGAAAATGGTAAAGTGATTTTTAAATAAGAACAAATTGTCAATCATTGAGAACTAGACAAAGGATAGTGGAAGATTGAATCTCATAAAGACTCGATTGATCTATTTAGTTTCAAACGTACAAAAACGTTTTCAGTTTAAAAAGAACTTTATTATTAAAACGTATATAACTTTTATAAATATCTAGAACCATTTTTGACAACTCATTACTTAACTAGTATGATAAAGATAACGATATTTATATTTTATTTTATTAAATATATATAACGATTTAAATTAATATTATATATATTTATACGCATATTATACGTACATAGTTTTATACTTTTACTATACTTAAACTTTACCTTTACTTTATTTTTACTTTACTTTAACTTTAATAATTCACTTTAATAATTCATACTTTAATAATTCACTTTAATAATTCATACTTTAATAATTCACTTTAATAATTCATACTTTAATAATTCACTTTAATAATTCATACTTTAATAATTCACTTTAATAATTCAAAAATCTATTATAAATAGAATTTAATAGGTTTCATTATTTCATAGAAACTTGAAAATATTTTTCTCTAAACTCTCTCAATCGATTTACATATATATATTTACTCCGTATTATTTCAAGATATTATTAGTATACATAAAATATTACGACGGAGTGCTGTCCGAGTGATTTCGAAATTGTTTTTCGAGTGGGATAGGATTAAGGAAATTATGGGTTATAGCTATGGAGGTGATTGAGTATGGTTCATGGGTATGCTCGTGAGGTCAATATAGTGTTTATCATTTCCGTTGCGTCTACGTACCTTTCCTGCAATATTGAATCTCAATATTGATACGCGAGTACTCATAATTTAACTTTTACATACTAATAGTGTATCCCTGACTAGTGCTCGAGTATTTAGGATTATGTATGCTTGTACTTTTGATATTGCCCTTAGACAGGTTAGGTTGAATCTTGAATTAGTTACACTTGTGGTTGAGATAAGGGATAAGATATGCATGTCCTTGGAAAGCTAGCGAAAAATTAAGAACTTTTCCTTTAGATATCGAATGGTTTCGATGAACGGATTAGAAGTTATAATCAATTGAATTTTTGATATTTTTATTAAAAATGATTATTATTATCGTCGTTTTTATCGTCGTTCTAGTTTTATCTTATTATTATCATTATTATTATCTTTATCAATAAAAGGGATTTATCATTAAAAATTGTTATTTTTTTTATTATTACTATCTTTATTATCGTTAAAGTTATAATTAGTATTATTATTATTATCCAATTATTATTATTATTATTATTATTATTATTATTATTATTGGTATTATTATTATTATTATTATTATCATTATTAATATATATATCATTATTTAAAAATGGTTATTGTTATTGTTATTATTATTACTACTATATTATCATTAAGATAATTATTAGTATTATCGTTAATAATGTTATAGTAACTATCATTATTAATATTAGTGTAATTAAAACAAATATTTGTAACACCTAATTATTTTGATTACTATTATTATCATTATTATGAACACGATATAAAAGACGATTAAAAGCTATTAAACAAAACGATTAGGAAATAATGGGTAAGAGTATCATGATGAAATTAAAATATTATAAGATATTGATTCAGATAAAATTATCATTCTTATTATTTTTATCATTACTATTATTATTAAAAGTATCGTTAGTATTAAAACTATCATTTTAACAAAAATTATCATTTTAATAGAAATGTCATTGTTACTATAAAATATCATTATTATTATTATTATTTTAAATAAAATTATTATTTTAAAGATAATATTAAAAATTATCGTAAATATTAAAGATATCGTAATTAGAATCATCGTTTTATCATAATGTCATCTTAGTAATTATAAATAATGATATTTTTATAATAATAATTATTATTACAAAATAATACAACTTTTACTTACTATCATTATAGATATTATTTTATCAAATAAATATGTGATACAAACATATTTTACTATGTGTAATAACTTACTTTAATAATACCTATCATATTATCTTTATGATATTAAATGAACCCTATAAATTTTATTACTTAATATATATAAAAGTATATTTTATTATATAAATTTAATATAAAATTTTATTTATTAATAAATAAATTATATTATTTACTCTAATAAATCTTTTAAAAATATTTAAAAATATAAAACGACGATATTTAAACTACATATTAATCATGTATAGATTTTTGGAAATTATTTTGAGTCAAATTTACTTTTGTTGACTTTTGCATATTAGTCTCGAGCATTAAGATTGTGGTACACTATGACTTAACCTAATTTGTTAGACAAATATTGACCAACATATAATTATATATAATTAATTTAGGTTCGTGAATCCGAGGCCAACCTTGCACTTGTTCCATGACGTTATATGTATTTTTACTATGAAATACAGTATGGTGAGTTTCATTTGCCTTTTTACCCTTTATATTTTTGGGACTGAGAATACATGCGCTTTTATAAATGTTTGACGAAATAGACACAAGTAATTGAAACTACATTCTATGGTTGAATTATCGAAATCGAATATGCCCCTTTTTATTAAAGTCTGGTAATCTAAGAATTAGGGAACAGACAACCTAATTGACACGAATCCTAAAGATAGATCTATTGGGCGTAACAAACCCCATCCAAAGTACCAGATGCTTTAGTACTTCAAAATTTATATCATGTCCGAAGGAGGATCCCGGAATGATAGGGGATATTCTTATATGTATCTAGTTAATGTCGGTTACCAGGTGTTCACTATATGAATGATTATTTTTGTCTCTATGCATGAGACGTATATTTATGAGAACTGGAAATGAAATTCTTGTGGTCTATTAAAATGATGAAAATAAATGATTATGATAAACTAATGAACTCACCAACCTTTTGGTTGACACTTTAAAGCATGTTTATTCTCAGGTGTTAAAGAAATCTTCCGCTGTGCATTTGCTCATTTTAAAGATATTACTTGGAGTCTTTCATAGCATATTTCGAAGAACGTTGCATTCGAGTCATTGAGTTCATCAAATATTATTATTAAATCAATTTATAGTTAGAGAGTGGATATTATGAAATAGTATGCATGCCTGTCAATTTTCGATGTAAAGAAAGATTGTCTTTTAAAAACGAATGCAATGTTTGTAAAATGTATCATATAGAGGTCAAATACCTCGCAATGTAATCAACTATTGTGAATCATTTATAATGTATATGAACGGGTCCTTTCAGTTGGTATCAGAGTGGTGGTCTTAGCAAACCAGGTCTGCATTAGTGTGTCTAACTGATAAGTCGATAGGATGCATTAGTGAGTCTGGACTTCGACCGTGTCTGCATGTCAAAAGTTTTGCTTATCATTTTGTGTCAAAAATTAACTACTTATCATCCTCAGAAAATTACCTGCTTATCATTTTTAGTCTAAGACACGTCTTGCTGCATTGATTGCATGAATAGTGTATAGACAAAAATTCATATCTTAGCATATCTGTTAAATCATATCTTATCGTATCTGTTACTTTAAACTTTGCCTCACATATCCCGCAAAGTCCTTCGTAATCTACGAAATCTTTTGATATATATATATATATATATATATATATATATATATATATATATATATATATATATATATATATATATATATATATATATATATATATATATATATATATATATATATATATATATATATATATATATATATATATTCTATGTAATTAGAATACCATCCGTTAGCCAAAATCATTTCATATCGGAAAAAAAAAATCCTTTATCCAATCGTACGAAATGGAATTCGTCATCAGTTCAAGTCACTCAGATTCCGAAATGGAATCCCATTCAAGCTCTGAAAGCAGTGTGACCGGAATAGATCAACCAATCAGTCATCACCTATTCTGGATGAATTGGGGATGGGTTCATAGCCTCCTCAATCATTGAAGACAAGAAGAAGGTGATACCTTCCATCCACCACATTGCCCTCTTGACGAAGAACCTGAAGCACTTACCGGCAAACCTGTCCGAAATACCATGTTCTCGCTCATTTCCAGAGTATCTCGTCACGATTATATATTACATCAAATTTTAGATTTTATTTATCCGCTCGTGACAATCACCCCGGTGTAATAGAAGAAGTCAACGAGCTTCGCGCTCGGGTAGTGGCTTTGGAGAATATGGTGCAGAGATTACAAACACCAGCAGCAGCATCAGCAGCATAACCAGTACCACCATCATCAACGCCAACAGTACCATTACCACCTCCAACCACAACCGCTTCATAAATCTCAACTTCACAATCTGTCCCACGAGCATCAACGTCATACGCACCATAGATACCAAGGAGTACCAACAACAATAACTGACGAAGTATTAATTCATAACTTCATTGGAGAAACATTCTGCGGCGATTATGTAATCTCTAAAGTCTTAGAGATTATCTAATCTAGCCCTAACCATAAATCAGTTAACCGAACCAAAATGATAGAAGGAAGAGTAGAAACCCTGACAAAAATGGTGTGTGATTAACAAGTTAAACTTGCTTTACCAACAGCATCAACAGTACCGTCAGCGTTACCAGCATCGTAAGTACAGTCAACATCCGAATCAACAACACCGATAGCATCACAAACTCCTTCAGTTCAAGAATCACTGTGGATATCATTACGAATCAATAACGTGTATATTGTATCAACGAGTTATGACGAATTAACTCATTCCCTCTGAAGAAATTATATGTATATTATATATATATATATATATATATATATATATATATATATATATATATATATATATATATATTTTTGAAATAAATCTTTCCGTGCTAAGCTATTGTGTGTGAATCTTAACTACTCGGTTAATTCATATTACAAATATGCAATAATGTACGTCCTTCGGCCGCAACTTAACCAGCGTTAACTACAATCTCTGTCACAATTCAACAAATTCCAATTAATAATAAATCAAGTATATATTTGATTTTACACTTTCATCATCGATGTACCCGAAACTTTTCAGATAACATCATTCGTACTTTGCGAAATTCACAAGAATTCCACGAACCGAACATCATACATCAACAAATAACGAAGTATTGATTCATAATTTCAATGTCATTAAAGAAATACTGCGTAAAAGTTATGTACTTTTTAAAGCCTTTAGGGATTATTCAATTCTAGTTTTAACCGTAAATCAAATGAGTTTAATTTAACATTAACTCATTAAATCTATGTTACATCTGAAGAAAATATACATATATGTATTTTCATAAAGACTGTAATAAAATTCTTTTGTACAAAATATTAATTGTGAAATTTTTTTTTTAACGGGTAGGTAATACCCGAGAGATATATAAATTCACAAATAATATGTTATATTCTTCGAATCTGATTCAGCAAATCATCCATTATACTCCCTACTTTCACAACAATATACATTCTTTTATAGAAATCAAAACAACCATACTCATTCAAAATTTAATTACGTATCCTGATTTTGAAATCGCAAAATTCAACTCGAGATATGACCAAAATCATCACTCTTAGATCCTTACATCTTTCACAAGCTATATTTTGACTTCAAAACTGTGTTAGAACATCAAATGTATGTTAACGATTACAATCTGTGTTCAAACCCTTCGAAATTTTCTAAAGACACTTCGAATGATGAGCAATCGAGATGATGATCCAACCACATGTTACCCACAGTTATGTACCCGAAAAACTCTTGAAACCAAAGTAAAAGTTTAAACAAAGTATCCGCGTCAGATTCTTTGGCATTTATTAGCAAAAATAACTTTGCGACTCCTATTCAAAGTAGCCAGTTTTCTCACAGCTCTTGCAAGTCAACTTTGACTTTTCAGTCAGACTAACCTTATTATAACCTTGAGATATACACCATCGTTACCAGGGAACCTTTTACATTCCACCACATTATTAGCAGATGTACCAACAACTTCATTACCCTTTGACTTTAGCCTCTCCAAAAAGTCATTATAATTATTTATTGAAACCCCATCATTTACTCATTCGCATCTTGTAATGAGAATTGCCATACGAATCATTGGGAATTAGCAATCAGTATTTTGAAATCTCGCAGCATGTCTACGCCAACAGTTATATGTGTATATATAACGTCTATCTTCTGGACTTAATTTGAATGTGAAGTTTCTGAAAAACACTCCTAACTACGAATTGGTTCTCCGAAAATGGGAAAAAATGCTGATGAAGCAGCAAAAACTGTAAACGACTTTAAACGGTAAAAGCTGGATGATAATGATGAAGTGTGCTGGCAAAGCGCAGAAAAAGAGAAGTTTTGGAACTGAAAAATGGATTGAGCAAAGTAGGAAGGACGCTGTGGACAAATTACAAAGACTGAACCTGACTTCAAAGGATCCAAATGATTCAGTACCTGCTGAAGTCATTAACGAATACCTTGCTCCTGACTCTAAACCCCTGCGGACAATATTCTTCATCATCCTCTGATATTAGAAATTCTAAAATATCATCATATCTTTCATTATAAATATCCTCCATATTTCTGAAGATATTTTCTTAGTTTTTCTTATTTGAAATCATTTACCTTTTCGCGCTATCTGTATTACATCATAAAAGAAACTATTTTAATTTCTAAATTCTGAAACATTCAAGTTTAAAATAGGAATATTTTGAAGTAGTGTTGGGAACTGAAGCATGAATTAGTATAATATAATGACACTTGATCAACGTGATTATATTACAGTAAGTCATGCTGAGTTTCTAAATGGAACGTGATGATTCACAGATCATAACATCATCATGTGCCATGTTATACGACTCTTGTATTCTATTTAACCTCTAAAATATCAAGAAAATATTTCTTGATAATTCGGCCTTTTCCAAGGTATTCTAGTAATTTAACAAGTCAAGATCGTGCCATCACAATTTCCTTCCTAGAACATTAACAATGTTCATTCCGAAATTCATATCTGTGAATTCTGGACCATTACAAGCGGTGCTTAATCGCAAGAAGAAGAAACGAAAGGACAAAACTTCGAAATAGAAATTGGGGTATAAATTGCAGCAAATAAAAGAGAGCATTAACTGTGAATGATAATGATTATAGAAGACAGAAGCAGAGACTTTAAAATATAAGGGAACATATAAAGCCCAACGATAAACCAGAAATTATAAGCCATATATATCGATGCATATAGCAATATAAAGACTCGGGAGAACTAGAAACACTATAAACCCAAGAGTATAGTAGAAGTAAATAGATTCTTCCGGCGGTAGATGAAAAAGAAGAATGACCGATATGAAAGTTAGAAGTATATCGAGAATCAGAACTGGATGGAGCATATTGATGAATACTTTAAAATATGAGTTGAGGGGGAAAGAATAGAAGGTGATGAAACATGACTAGGAACTTAGAAATCAACAGATTTAACTCACACAATGGCAGAATAAGTGAATCAAACCCTCTAGTGAATAGGTTAAGTTTTTTTTGATTAATTTAGTCAAACCACAACTAAATCAAGTGTGATTAGATCAACACCTAGAGCTATTATTCACCACCTGGGTGATTTGGACTGAGAGAGAATCGGAGGAGCTCACTAGATCTGAGTGTGTGTAACAAATGAGAGGCTTAACCTAAAATGAAGAACATAAGACTTTATATACCCCTGCTGTTGACTCACCCATACGATTCATTCATCACACGTACGAGTTGGCTTCATCAGCCGTACGGGTGATCACTCACTCGTGTCTTCCCATTTAGGTTGTAATTATGACTTAGCTCAGCATCAACCGTGCGTATGAGCCTATCAGCTGTACTAGTGAGGCTTCACTCGTACGTCTGACTAAGTCTAACATAGTCAAACATCTAAATCTCGTTCCTGCAGTTCCTGTAACCACATACAAACACGGATAGGATAATAACAAGCAGTCATGGTGGCCAGTAAACTGTTGTACCTGCAATGGACGTGGGTAGATGTCTAGGGACTTGCATAAAATGCATCAACAAAAGGTGTGAGTTGTAAGTAAACGAAGGAGGTGAATTTATAAGAAAATCTATGACAGAACAATTAAAATGGACGATCGCATTTAAAGCGGATCCTAATTCCCTTGATTACCGGAGAGTCAAATCTTATTAAGAAGATTTTCTTCAAATCCCTTGAAATCTGGGAATCAATCATATCTACGTCAAATGATAAGATGAATCTACACTTACGCATTTCACTCTTCTATGTTAGCTTCATTCGTACTCTTCATATAAATGGATCGTTTATCTAAATTATTAAATGATGATAAAACTCTAATTTTCAGCCCGTATGCATCATGAAAACATACTTATTATCATTCACGACCTTTCCACTCAAATTTCGGGACGAAATTTCTTTAACGGGTAGGTACTGTGACAACCCGGAAATTTCCAACCAAATTTAAACTTTAATCTTTATATGTTTCCGACACGATAAGCAATATTTGTTATGTTAAATTTCAAGAATTTTAAACTATGTTCATACATTCATTCAACCTCGACCAAGTTCCAACAATTCACGAACCATTAAACGAATATGATTATATATGTATATGTGTATATATATTATAACTTGAAACGTAAACAAAATATTAGATTAAATACTTTATATGATTGTATCTGTTTCAAAATGTTTATCAATGGAATTAGAAGATAAGATCAAATGATTGAATTATCAGATATATTGAATTATTATTACAAGTCTCTGTTGAAAGGCCCACGTTGATTTGAGAAATCTTTCCATTTTAACAATATTCGGAAAATGGTAAAGTGATTTTTAAATAAGAACAAATTGTCAATCATTGAGAACTAGACAAAGGATAGTGGAAGATTGAATCTCATAAAGACTCGATTGATCTATTTAGTTTCAAACGTATAAAAACGTTTTCAGTTTAAAAAGAACTTTATTATTAAAACGTATATAACTTTTATAAATATCTAGAACCATTTTTGACAACTCATTACTTAACTAGTATGATAAAGATAACGATATTTATATTTTATTTTATTAAATATATATAACGATTTAAATTAATATTATATATATTTATACGCATATTATACGTACATAGTTTTATACTTTTACTATACTTAAACTTTACCTTTACTTTATTTTTACTTTACTTTAACTTTAATAATTCACTTTAATAATTCATACTTTAATAATTAACTTTAATAATTCATACTTTAATAATTCACTTTAATAATTCATACTTTAATAATTCACTTTAATAATTCATACTTTAATAATTCACTTTAATAATTCATACTTTAATAATTCACTTTAATAATTTATATTTTAATAATTCACTTTAATAATTCAAAAATCTATTATAAATAGAATTCAATAGGTTTCATTATTTCATATAAACTTGAAAATATTTTTCTCTAAACTCTCTCAATCGATTTACATATATATATTTACTCCGTATTATTTCAAGATATTATTAGTATACATAAAATATTACGACGGAGTGCTGTCCGAGTGATTTCGAAATTGTTTTTCGAGTGGGATAGGATTAAGGAAATTATGGGTTATAGCTATGGAGGTGATTGAGTATGGTTCATGGGTATGCTCGTGAGGTCAATATAGTGTTTATCATTTCCGTTGCGTCTACGTACCTTTCCTGCAATATTGAATCTCAATATTGATACGTGAGTACTCATAATTTAACTTTTACATACTAATAGTGTATCCCTAACTAGTGCTCGAGTATTTAGGATTATGTATGCTTGTACTTTTGATATTGCCCTTAGACAGGTTAGGTTGAATCTTGAATTAGTTACACTTGTGGTTGAGATAAGGGATAAGATATGCATGTCCTTGGAAAGCTAGCGAAAAATTAAAAACTTTTCCTTTAGATACCGAATGGTTTCGATGAACGGATTAGAAGTTATAATCAATTGAATTTTTGATATTTTTATTAAAAATGATTATTATTATCGTCATTTTTATCGTCGTTCTAGTTTTATCTTATTATTATCATTATTATTATCTTTATCAATAAAAGGGATTTATCATTAAAAATTGTTATTTTTTTTATTATTACTATCTTTATTATCGTTAAAGTTATAATTAGTATTATTATTATTATCCAATTATTATTATTATTATTATTATTATTATTATTATTATTATTATTATTATTATTATTATTATTATTATTATTATTATTATTATTATTATTATTATTATTGGTATTATTATTATTATTATTATCATTATTAATATATATATCGTTATTTAAAAATGGTTATTGTTATTGTTATTATTATTACTACTATATTATCATTAAGATAATTATTAGTATTATCGTTAATAATGTTATAGTAACTATCATTATTAATATTAGTGTAATTAAAACAAATATTTGTAACACCTAATTATTTTGATTACTATTATTATCATTATTATGAACACGATATAAAAGACGATTAAAAGCTATTAAACAAAACGATTAGGAAATAATGGGTAAGAGTATCATGATGAAATTAAAATATTATAAGATATTGATTCAGATAAAATTATCGTTCTTATTATTTTTATCATTACTATTATTATTAAAAGTATCGTTAGTATTAAAACTATCATTTTAACAAAAATTATCATTTTAATAGAAATGTCATTGTTACTATAAAATATCATTATTATTATTATTATTTTAAATAGAATTATTATTTTAAAGATAATATTAAAAATTATCGTAAATATTAAAGATATCGTAATTAGAATCATCGTTTTATCATAATGTCATCTTAGTAATTATAAATAATGATATTTTTATAATAATAATTATTATTACAAAATAATACAACTTTTACTTACTATCATTATAGATATTATTTTATCAAATAAATATGTGATACAAACATATTTTACTATGTGTAATAACTTACTTTAATAATACCTATCATATTATCTTTATGATATTAAATGAACCCTATAAATTTTATTACTTAATATATATAAAAGTATATTTTATTATATAAATTTAATATAAAATTTTATTTATTAATAAATAAATTATATTATTTACTCTAATAAATCTTTTAAAAATATTTAAAAATATAAAACGACGATATTTAAACTACATATTAATCATGTATAGATTTTTGGAAATTATTTTGAGTCAAATTTACTTTTGTTGACTTTTGCATATTAGTCTCGAGCATTAGGATTGTGGTACACTATGACTTGACCTAATTTGTTAGACAAATATTGACCAACATATAATTATATATAATTAATTTAGGTTCGTGAATCCGAGGCCAACCTTGCACTTGTTCCATGACGTTATATGTATTTTTACTATGAAATACAGTATGGTGAGTTTCATTTGCCTTTTTACCCTTTATATTTTTGGGACTGAGAATACATGCGCTTTTATAAATGTTTGACGAAACAGACACAAGTAATTGAAACTACATTCTATGGTTGAATTATCGAAATCGAATATGCCCCTTTTTATTAAAGTCTGGTAATCTAAGAATTAGGGAACAGACAACCTAATTGACGCGAATCCTAAAGATAGATTTATTGGGCCTAACAAACCCCATCCAAAGTACCAGATGCTTTAGTACTTCGAAATTTATATCATGTCTGAAGGAGGATCCCGGAATGATAGGGGATATTCTTATATGTATCTAGTTAATGTCAGTTACCAGGTGTTCACCATATGAATGATTATTTTTGTCTCTATGCATGGGACGTATATTTATGAGAACTGGAAATTAAATTCTTGTGGTCTATTAAAATGATGAAAATAAATGATTATGATAAACTAATGAACTCACCAATCTTTTGGTTGACACTTTAAAGCATGTTTATTCTCAGGTGTTAAAGAAATCTTCCGCTGTGCATTTGCTCATTTTAAAGATATTACTTGGAGTCTTTCATAGCATATTTCGAAGAACGTTGCATTCGAGTCATTGAGTTCATCAAAGATTATTATTAAATCAATTTATAGTTGGAGAGTGGATATTATGAAATAGTATGCATGCCTGTCAATTTTCGATGTAAAGAAAGATTGTCTTTTAAAAACGAATGCAATGTTTGTAAAATGTATCATATAGAGGTCAAATACCTCGCAATGTAATCAACTATTGTGAATCGTTTATAATGTATATGAACGGGTCCTTTCAATATATGTCATCATATAGTTTTTACAAGTTTTAACGTTCGTGAATCACCGGTCAACTTGGGTGGTCAATTGTCTATATGAAACCTATTTCAATTAATCAAGTCTTAACAAGTTTGATTGCTTAACATGTTGGAAACACTTAATCATGTAAATAACAATTTCATTTAATATATATAAACATGGAAAAGTTCGGGTCACTACAGAACAGGTTCGCCGGTGAGCGGGTCGAGTACTCCGACGTTAGGTGGTAGATTCGGCTCATGATATGGAGCACCTTCTTCTCTTCTCCATAGGGTGAGTATGTCACGAACCCACCCCCATTTTCTCCAGAATTCATGGTAGTTGATCGGTTGGCGTGCTCCAGTCACGCTGTCTTCGGAGTCAGAGGAACTTGGTCAATTCGTAGAGGCCATCTCAGGCGATTACAGAAAAGATTTCCGATATGAAAGATTACTGATAGCAAATGATAGTTGGATGGTATTCTTGATGCATAACATGCATAGATATATATAATACCGGATCCCTTAAATTACGAATGAATTTTTAGAAGTTGCCAGGAAAAGTTTACTGTAATAGATACGCTAAGATATGAATTTGTCTATACATAATCGATGCACTAAATACAGTAAGACGTATCTAGACTAAGAATGATAAGCAAATAATTTCTGAGAAGAAATGACAAGCAAAACTTTTGACATGCAGACAGAGTCGAAGTCCAGACTCACTAATGCATCCTAACAGTATCCGGTGAGACACACTAATGCAAGACCTAGTTCGCTAAGACCACTACTCTGATATATAAAGCTATCTGTATATAAATCGAAGTACTAAAGCAGTTCAAATTCTCTAACTGGAGCGTGTTAATGCCCATAGATCTATCTTTAGGATTCGCGTCAATTAGTGGCGTGATATCTGGTATAGTAATCCAACCATAGAATGTAATTTTAAGTACTTGTATATATTTCGTCAAACATTTATAAAAGCAGCGCATGTATTCTCAGTCCCAAAAATATATTTTGCAAAAACATTTAGTAAAAAGGGATCAAATGAACTCACGATACGATATTTTGTAGTAAAATATGCATACGACGGAACTGAACAATGCAGGGTTGGCCTCGGATTCACGAACCTATATCACTAATATATATTAACACATATATTTGTAATCGAACAAATCTATATATTTTATATCTTAGTTTATATATTATACATTTAATTTTTGTATATATATTTAAAATGATTAATATTTATACACGAAGATATATTAACATGTATATATGTATGTATGTATATATATATATATATATATATATATATATATATATATATATATATATATATATATATATAACTAATTAGTGTTTTCTCAAAATCAATAACTTGTTATATATAATATTTATAAAAATAATGTTAATATATTTAGTATATAATTATATGTAATATTAATATAAGTATATTTTTATATACATAATATTTACTTGTTATAGAAATAATAATAAGAATAATAATAATATAAAAATAATAATAATAATAATAATAATAATAATAATAATAATAATAATAATAATAATAATAATAATAATAATAATAATAATAATAATAATAATAATAATAGTAATAATAATTAATTTAAATCATAAATAAATTTTAATTTAAATCATTTTCATAATACTTATAATAATAGTAATAATAGTTATATTAATAATATTTATAATAATAATCTTTAATAATGATAATGATAATAACACTAATTAGATTTAATAATGATAACAATATTAATACTTTTGATAGTAGTAGTAGTAATTTTACAACTAATAATAATAATGATAATAGTAGTAGTAGTAGTAATTTTACAACTAATAATAATAATGATAATAATTTTAATAATAATACTATAATGATACTTATAATAATAATAATAATAATAATAATAATAATAATAATAATAATAATAATAATAATAATAAATAAAATAATAATATTAAAGATAATAATAATAAGAATTATGTTTATACCCTCATGATCTTCATCATGCATCATCATCCATTATCATCATCATGCAAATCGAAACATAACTTCATCATAATCAAAATCATCATAATCATCATATCATCTCACGATCATTATCACGATCATAATATCATAACATTATAATATCATTATCGTCACCTACATGATCATCCCGTCATCTTCATAACCTAATCATATATATCGTAATTATCATCATAATCTTTATCATCATCTTTTTTCATAGTTCCACGTCATCATCATCATCAACATTCACATATCATCATCATCATCATTTTCACGTTCTTTCATCACCATCATAATAATCGTTTTCGTTTCTTCACCTTTATCTTATTGTTTTCGAATTAACATCTGTTACCATCATGATCATCTATAATTATCATTATATTCATCACAACAATAATCAAACCCCCAACTTTGTTTTTACCCCGTATCACCATCATTACTAACGATGTCCAATATAAGCCCAAGAAAATTAGTCCATATTTAAAAAGGAGCCCAATTAATTAATTTAATCGGCCCATGATTTTAACCCATAATTAGATTGATCCAAAACGTAAGTAACTGCAACAAAATAGTTTGGTTTGGCTTCTGCACTATTTGTCGAATAAAAAAATAAAAGAAAAAAATAGCAGGTTTCGGTGTAGTAGCAGCAAAGTAGCAACAGGAGCTATAAACAAGAGCAACAAGGTGGTCGTTAGGTCGTTTAAAACAGAAACATAAATGAAAGTGTTGTAGCAGCAAAAAGAACTGTTCATCATCTTCTTCATTGGTTTTTAAATGTTTGTGATTTGAGCAGAAACATAAGTAGTGAAGTAGCAGAAGCTGTAATATCATGATAGTCCATTACTTCTCCGTTTACACAGAAGGCCGGTGGAGTGGTTGTGGTTCGAATATAACAGATAGAAGAAAAAAATAAAAACGCAGGTGTGGTGGTGTTTACCTTCGCTCAGGAATAGGAGAACTATTAGCTGTTACTGCAGCTGTACCTACGAACAGCAATATCAGCTTAATATGTGACTATTTGGTGGTGTGTGTTGTAGTGGTTGATCGGAAACAAAAGTAGAAACAGACGGTTAACAACAGCAGGTAGTAGGAGTGGTGATTGTATGATGGTTGTGTCTATTTTTGGCTGCAGTAGAAACATATGGCAGCTAGGATGTTTATGGTGGTGATTAAAGGCGGGTTACAGTGATAACAGAAACAATATAGTAGTTGCAAAACTGTAACATGCAGGTGGTGGTAGAAGTGATCGGCTTTGGTAGTAGTGATGGAGATGGTGGCTCAAAGAAAGGGTGCTCACGGTTGTGGTTGTCGTGGGTGTAGATGTGTGGCCGGAGCAAGTGAGATGGCTGTGAAGTGTTTTATGTTTAATATTCATATCTCATGTATAGGTGTAAGTGTATCATACATATATATATATATATATATATATATATATATATATATATATATATATATATATATATATATATATATATATATATATATATATATATATATATATATATATATAATGATATTAGTCAAGAAGTGAAACAGTAATAGAAAGCATGATTGAAATAGTTCAGCCACTAGGTAAATGGATTCTTCTGTGTCGACATCCAACATTACGGATATTATTTCGTGCTCGCTGATAAAGAGTTTATATATAAAGGTATTTAGAAAAATCCCATTTTTTTAAATTAGATACATTTATTTATCCTGGTCACTAACTGATTGAAACCTGATCAAAAATGTGCGACCATTATTTGTTTTTAATTTCAAGTAATATGTACGGAGTATTAAAATTTAAAC
The DNA here is from genome assembly GCF_046630445.1 of Rutidosis leptorrhynchoides. Lineage (NCBI taxonomy): Eukaryota > Viridiplantae > Streptophyta > Magnoliopsida > Asterales > Asteraceae > Rutidosis > Rutidosis leptorrhynchoides. Next base: position 169,096,200 of record NC_092343.1, read on the forward strand.
TAAAAAGATAAAAATATTTCTATCAAAACTATAATCTCCGTAATATATTTACGGACTAACTTTTATTTTAAATCTTCATAAATTCGTATTAGATCTATATGAACACCAACAAAATGTCAACCGAGTATTACCGCCGTTGACTGATTAAGCTCAAAATCATTCATATTCCATATACTCTATATATATATAAACAGTTTTTAAAAATAACAAGTTTTACTGCGTAATTAAATATATTAATTATATATTTTTAAACAAATAAATTTAATATAATATTATATATATTTACAAGATATATATATATATATATATATATATATATATATATATATATATATATATATATATATATATATGTATATATATATATATATGTATATATATATATATGTATATATATATATATATATATATATATAATAACATAATGGTTTCCATTACAATGTATATTATTTTAACTTATATCTCAAATTATTATTTATATATATATATATATATATATATATATATATATATATATATATATACATATTCATTTTCAAGTAATTGTTCGTGAATCATCGAAAATGGTCGATGTTAACTGAATTTATGAAAACAGTTCAAAAATTTTGAGACTCAACATTACAGACTTTGCTTATCGTGACAAAAATATTAAATCATATTGATAATTGACTTGAAAATAAGTCAAAATTTTCCGGGTCGTTACAGAGCTGACGGGAAGGAATGTTCCAGATTTGCTGTTTCTTGTTCCCTAAGTCGTTTCTTTATTATAAATACATCATATTGTAACCCTAAACTATATGCACGAATATATCGATAAACATCACTCTAGTTGGCCATGGACTAAAGCAATCAAACCAATTGCATATAACCACGTAATTTCTTGTGTCATTTACGTTTCTTTTCTTTATTCTTTCCATTTGTTGTTTGTGGGATCACAATCTTTTGATTGGTTATCGTTGTTGGGTCCATAAATTTCTAACAACTGGTATCAGAGCTAGGCTATAGCCCCGATGTGATAGATGGCACAGTAGGGTACACCCCTGAGCGCACGGTGTAATGTGGCGCACCCCTCGGTGTTGTCAGTGATGAGTAGACCCAGCTATCATTCGAGGGGACCCTGGCACGATGAGTTAATCCTTGAAGCCTTGTATCGAAATCTCCCTGCCCTCCCACCAGGTTGAGAGTTCCGAGTTGGCGATGGTAAAGGTTGGATCCGGACTATCGTTGGAGGGGAGGCTCAAATGGACTTGGGTTTGAGGGGAGGTTTGTAAGGGTGCAAACCCATGTCCCACATCAGTGATGGGACAAAACAAATGTATGTATATAAGTCTAAGGGAAAGTCCCTCTATCACCAATTGGTTATAGAAAAGGATGGACTCTTGGACTTATATTGCAGGACATTGTGTTTGGGTTATGCGATCATAACAACTGGTATCTAGAGCACAAGGTTCGTATTGGTCGCGATGGCAGAAGAAGGAAAGTTTAGGATTGATTGGTTCGATGGGAATTTTGGGTTTTGGAAGATGCAAATAGAAGACTATTTGTACCAGAAAAAATTACACTTACCACTTGAAGACAAGAAGCCTGATAGCGTTAAACAAGAAGATTGTGATCTCCTAGATCGCCAAGCTTTAGGGGTGGTTAAGATGTCTCTTGCAAAAAACGTTGCATAAAACATTATTAACGAGAAGACTCCTTTTAGGTGCTTAAAGGCACTTACAAACATGTATGAAAAACCTAACGTTGCTAATAAGGTTTTTCTCATGCGTCAATTGTTCTACCAAAATATGAAAGAAGGTGCATGTGCTGCAGATCATATCAATGATTTCAACAATCTCATTACAAGATTGGCCTCGGTGGAGATTGTGTTTGATGATGAACTTCAGGCACTGATTTTGCTTTCGTCTTTGCCTGAAAGTTGGTCAGGTACAGTTACTGTAGTTAGTAGTGTAACGACCCGAATTTTTTCATGAATATATATATGAGATTAATATTTACATACATAAATGTTTCCAACATGTTAAGCAATCAAACTTGTTAAGACTTGAATGTTTGAAACGGATTTTACATAAACGTTTGACCACCCAGTTCGTTCGATGATTCACGAACGTCATAACTTGTAAAAATGATACAATGTTATATATATGTATATATATATATATATATATATATTTCTAAATAGATAAAATGGTAATTAAGTATCTCATTAAGTATATTAACAATGAACTATATACATAAAATGAGACTACTAACTTAAAGATTTCGAAACAATACATATATGTAACGTTTACCGACGTAATAACACCTTAATCAAAATGAATACATATGTATCGTATTTTCATGTATTAATACACTTTTGAAAGACTTAATTACATATATCAAAATACTTATACTCAACAAATATAACTATACCCGTATTCGCATTCAATTTTCTCAAGAATTTTACTCGTATTCGTACGGTATTTGTACTCGTATTATACGCAGCTTCTAGATGTATATACTATTGATATATACCAATAAAAATCCACTCCTTAGCAGCCCCAGATAGTCAACAAACATGTGGAACCAACCATTTGGAAACTAGCTAGAATTATTACACTAAAAATCAAACTACAACTTGCATATATGGCCACCCTCATTCACGACTTCATCTCACTCACACACACTTTCATTTTCCAATTTTCTTTAATCCATTTGATCTCTCTCTTGTTCTATCTTTATGTTCTAAGTGTTCTTCATCATCTTCATCAAAATCTACATCAATCTAGCTCCAAAATCCTAACATAAATCATCATACAAAACAACCATTCAAGAACACTTCAAGAAATCTTTCAAGTTTGCAAGATTACTTACAAACTTTCTAATCCATTCCAAATAATCATCCAAGATCAAGAAATCCTTGTTATTTACAGTAGATTATCATTCTAAATCAAGGTAATATTCATATCCAAGCTTTGATTCGATTTCTATAAATATAACTATCTTAAATCAAGTAGTAATTTTACTTGAACTTGTTTTCATTCCATGATTCTACTTCAAGAGTTTCCAAGCCATCAAAGATCCTTTCAAGCTCAAGATTATTTCTTATCTTTTCTAGTAGGTTTACCTTCTAAACTTAAGGCAGTAACCTTGTTCATAACCTTGTTCGATTCATATTTATATAACTGTCTTATTCAAAGAATATAATTTGTATTACTAGAACATAGTTTAGTTAATTCTAAAATTGTTTGCAAACAAAGTTAATCCTTCTAACTTGACTTTTAAAAATAACTACACACATGTATTATATCTATATGATATGCTAACTTAAGGATTTAAAACTTGTAAACACGAAGAACACCGTAAAACTGAACATACGCCGTTGTAATGAAACCGGGGGCTATTTTGGGTTGGATATTTAAAACCGATCATAAACTTTGAATCTAAAGTTTGTTTTCTGGGAAAATTTTATTTCATATGAACATGATAATATATCCAATAATCATTGTTAAACTCAAGGTAGAAGTATGTTTTTCAAAATGGTCATCAAGATGTCGTTCTTTCGATGGAAATGACCACCGCTTTCTAATTTGACTTGTAACCTGTAACTCCGACTATAAACCATCACTTTTAAAGTTTAGTTTTAGAGAATTTAGTTCATTATAAAATCATAGCAAGTTGAATCACTCAAAATCGATTTGTAATGAAGAAATTATGGGCAAAACAAGATTGGTTAAGAAAACTAGTTTTAACTACGGGATTAATTTTATAAAATCTATACTAACCATATCCTAGCTAACTTTTCCTATATCCTACATGTATTTAAACATGTCATGACTATTTCCTTGTAATATACTAGTCTTGGTTAATTCCGAGACAATATAATATAATCTTGATTAGTTAAGACAATAGGTATACAATACGTTCGGATAAATCGTAAGACACCATGTACACAATAAGTCTGGGTTAATTCTAAGACAATACGCGTAACATGGGTCATGATTGAGTCTATAACAATACGTATACAATAAGTCTTGATTAAATTCTAAGATTATATATTGGACTATTGGACTATATTCAGACTACTAACGTTGAACTACTAACTTGACAACTTAAATCATCACACGTAATTAAAAATATAATATGAATTTAATTGAATTATATTTTCATATATGTATATATATATATATATATATATATATATATATATATATATATATATATATATATATATATATATATATATATATATATATATATATATATATATATATATATATTTGTTATAGGTTCGTGAATCATTTCGAGGCCAAGTCAGATTTTCAACGATTTGAAAATCTATTCAAGTGAGTTATAGTCTCATTTTTACTATCTAATATTTTTTGGGATGAGAATACATGCAGCTTTTTAAAAGTTTTACAAAATAGACACAAGTACTTGAAACTGAATTCTATGATTGGATTACTATACCAGATATCACCCCTTTAGCTTGGTAACCTAAGAATTGGTGAACTGGCCACTGATTGACGCGAATCCTAAAGATAGATCTATGGGCATTGACACGCCCCAGTTAGAGAATTTGAACTGCTTTAGTACTTCAATTTATATACAGATAGCTATATGATTGTATTTAACATACTGATTGCGAGTGCCGGTATGTGGGGGATATTCTATTTGCATTTTGTTAATGTCAGTTACCAGGAGTTCATCATATGAATGATTTTTATACAGATTGCTATATGCCTGTATGTTATTTATGAAAAAATAAATCTTGTGGTGTATTATTACAATTTGTTATATAGGTTAAACCTATAACTCACCAATATTTTTTTGACATTTTAAGCATGTTTTATACTCAGGTGATTATTAAAAAGGCTTTCGCTGTTTGCATGCTATCTTGGTCAGGATTTTGAAGTCAACATGCTTGTATTATATTAAAAATTGCATTCGGGATTCATGATTTGTAATATATTTTATAAACCATTATGTAATGGTTGGTGTGAAAACGTTGTATTTTAGATTATCGTGATTTATATTCTAAGTCATGTCTTTTAAACCTTTGACGATAAACAAAAGGTTATGGTTTGTTTTTAAAATGAATGCAAGCTTTGAAAAAAAGTCTCATATAGAGGTCAAAACCTCGCAATGAAATCGATTAATATGAAACATTTATAATCAATATGAACGGGGCATTTCAGTTGGTATCAGAGCGTTGGTCTTAGAGAACTAGAAATTTGCATTAGTGTGTCTAACCGAGTTCGTTAAGATTCATTAGTGAGTCAGGACTTCGACAGTGTCTACTTTATAAACGATTGCTTAACACTTTTGTTGGAAACTATATATTCTTAACGTGTAAATATTATATGGTATATTAATCTCTTAACGTGCTTGCTATTATGTAATAGATGACTTCATCCGATCATGTTAGTCTCTCAAGCGACTCTGATTACAATAGTCACTCAAGCGACTCAGATAGTGAGTCAAAATCTTCAACCATTGTACCAAGGCTAAAGTTAGTCGATGGTGTCACTACTGAAGAAGAAAAATACTGGGAAGATTCACAATTTCTCGAGGAACCGGAAGAGAATCCCGAAGACGATTCTGATGAAGTAATAGAAATTACACCAGCATAATATAATAAAGGGAAGAAAAATAATAAGGGGAAATCTTTATCTATCAAAATAGAAAAACCTGATCCCAAACCCCATGAACCCTATGTTATCAGGAAATACCCTGATCAATCATACCGTAAACACCCGTACAACTAAAACTTTGATTATCGACCTGGAACATCTAAAAGGCTAGTTTTTTTAGAAAAGGGTGTGAAAAGGACTGCTTGTATTAGGAGTGGCATGGGTATCGGTAAACAATTAGCAAAACGAACTACGTCCGAAGAAGATGAAGCAAATAAGTCCGAATGAATAGTTCGTAGTTATTAACTTTTACCATGCCATGTAATATATGTATCATAACGTGCTTGTATTTTTATGCTCTATGTGAAATTGCTTGTTATGCCTTGTTATTTACCATCATCTTCTTCTATAAATCTAAGCATAATTTTTATCTCTATTACAGTATAAACGAAATACAAAATGGATGTTAGGGTTAGACAACCGAATATTTTAGAAGATCTACCACAGGAAATGCTTGTTGAAATCTTGTCTAGAGTTGGTCAGGATTCATCGGCTCAATTATTTATGGTGAAGTTGGTTTGTAAAGCATTTGAAAGGCATTCTGAGCATGCTTTGGTTTATAAAAGGCTTTCATTTGATAGGTGGTGTATCTCACCTTGGGGAAACCATAAGTTGGCCCATATTTTCTTTTTGGCCATATATTCTGGAAACCTAAATGCGATCTTTCGCTATGGTTTGAGGGCTTACTTTGATTCTATGTACCCCGATATAGGGCTTCATTTATTAGAAAAAGCTTCGAAAATTCAATATAAAGAAGCATGTTATGTTTATGGGTTAGTTATGTTTGCCTCTCACCAAACAGAGAAAAAGAATATCGGACTACAAATTCTTAATCGAACATTTCCACTGGTAACGGATTTAGTGGTTGAGGTGAGAACTAAGGTTTTTGATTTGTTACGACGCTGTTAGGTATTATGTAACCCCTATCCTTTTGACAACGTCACAATGTGCTGCACTATCAAGGGTCACAACGGTTATTTTCCACTTGACCTGGGATGGGAAATAATGTTGGTTAAACCGGAATGCATGTCTTGTTTTTGGTCCTATGAGTTGCGTGTTTTTACTAAATGATTTGAGTTTAACTAGATTTGTCTCAGCAGCTACCATACTTCACGCCTTGTATAATAGTTATCGTGTGCTATGTTTCATGTAAAATAGTGGTATTGTATGATTGTAAAATATTGTACCAAAAGTTTAAGTGTGAAGTATTAATGTATTAAGTTTTTCATGGTAGAATATTATCTTAATAGTAGTAGTTAATTTTGTACTAGCTATTAAATATGAACTTTAACGGGTAGGTACTACCCGAATCACAGTTATAAAACGCTAATATGAAGAAAAGGCTTTTATAATAATAAGTTCATATTATGCTACAAAATACTACTCCTAATATTCTATATGATTAACTTAACTCTTTTGACTATTTTTGAAGGAAATGGCTCCAGCAACGAGACAAACTCTGAACATGAGCGAGGAAGATTTTTGTGCTTTCCTTGCTACGAACATAGCCGTAGTGCAGGCTGCAATGCAAAACAACAACAATTACTCAGGGTCTAGCAGTGGATCTAACTCTACAAGAAATCGTGTAGGATGCTCCTACAAGGCTTTCACTGCCTGTAAACCCCTTGAGTTCAATGGAACCAAAGGACCAGTCAGACTGAAAGGTGGACCGAGAAGGTTAAATCTGTGTTTACAATAAGCAAATGCGCAAAAGAGGATATGGTGAAATACACCTCACCTACCTTTACAGGTACTGCGTTAACATGGTGGAACACCTATCTCGAGAAAGTGGGACAAAATGTTGCTTACGCGCTACCATGTACAGCATTCAAACACATGATGAATGAGCAGTACTGTGACGACCCGAAAAATTTCGACTTATTTTGAACCAAAATATATATGTAATTTAACATTTCTGACACGATAAGAAAAGTCTGTAAAGTTGAGTCCCAACAATTTTCGAACTGTTTTCATGAACTCATTTAACATTTGACTATTCCAGACATATATATATATATATATATATATATATATATATATATATATATATATATATATATATATATATATATATATATATATATATATATATATATATGTATAATAATAGGAAATATTATATATTGTAATTGTTAGAATTAATTATGTAAAATAATAATAATAATATATAATTATTATTATTTAAAAAGTATCTATATATACAAATAAAGTATATAGAATATATATATATATATAATGTTTCGAAGTTATTTATTAAACAACGGTAACGCTCAATTGTCATTCGATTGATAGTAACCGAGTTAAAAAGGAACTTATGTGATTTTAGAATAAACGGTGATCCCAAAATGAGTTATATAAATTATAGGCTTATTAAAAATGTATTTAGGAGCTATTTGTTAAATTTTAAAACTTTTTTATATTTTACTTAGGGTTGAGAGTCAATAATTAATTTAATTTTTATTTAATAGTTAATGACCGAAATTTATACCAAAATGACTAAAATAAATAAAGATAATTACTGTAAAAATTTGAGATTTTTCTGAGGACTTTTATCCGCCACTGATTAATAATGGGACACGATATAATACTCTGTGATTTGATAAAATGCCAAAGCCTCTGATGGCAATAATGTTTTCAATTCACACATTTAGTTAGTGATTAATATTATATTAAAATTATTATTATATTATTATTATTATTTATCAATTGGACAAAGTTTACAGATATTTATTTATATATATGTTTCTATCCCCTTTGTCCACAAATATCCACAACCACTTGCTATTCCAAATTCTTGATCGATAGAAACTAGTTCCTGTTTGTATTTCATGTTCAAAGTTAGTCAAGACCATCACCATATATTCTATGATGCTCATGGTTGTCAACTACCAAGGACCATCATAAACTATCATACTTTTTTTTACTACTTGCGGCTACCTGAACCTCTTCTACTCGTCAAACATCAACCAACGAACACAAATAACCATCGAATCACCCCCTTGCTCGACTTTTCTATTTTAGATTCACCATCTACACCTCTACATAACCCGCCAACTTCAACTATCCTTTCTCTTCTTCAACACCCAACACCATGATCAACAATCAACCATCGGAGCACCACCACAACCTGGCCACTTTCTCCATTACCACAGCTGGCCATCCTCACCACTATCTCTCTTCTATCTCTCTTCTCTCTCTCTCTCTCTCTTTACCTCTCATATTTTATGTTTCCTGATTCGAATACTGCAGCAACCCAAACTGCTACTGCAGTTTACGTGTCTATTTATTGCAGCTGCGGTGGACTAAGCACACCACAACCGACCACCTTCGCCACCTTAAACCACCCATTAACACCACCATAACAATCACTATTGCTACTACCATTTCTGTCGATTACTGCAGCTGCTATTGTAAGTTGTAATGTTGTTGTTGCAGCTGTCAAACACACCCAAACACCCTTCTGTCACCGCAACTGCAGCAACTTCAGCTATTGTATTGATTTTATGTTTTCCATTCAAAATGAAACCCACAAACCACACTAATGCAATTTGCAACTTATTTACTTACTATTCGCTACTGTAACCTATTTGTTTTTGCTTCTATTACGTTCGATGACCACCCAAACATGTTACTATTTTGCTGCTACCATTTGACCTGTCCAAGCTGCTGCACGAAGGCACTGTTACAGCTGCTGTGATGTTTAATGACGAAAATAACGATGGAGCTGTGGTAATGGCGAGTAGCAATGAAGATGATGATAATGGCAATCTAGATGATTACACGAAGATGATGCGTGGAGAAGATGATGAATAGTAATCATGATGATGACGATGAATATGTTACATGAAATAATGAATGATGGTGATTAGGTTAACTGTGATGACGATGGGATACATGGTGATAATAAAATGAAAGTGATGATGAGTTGATTATGAAGAAGAAGAAGACAGACAAATATATTGGTTAAAAGGATATAATCTGTAAACTAAAACAGAAAATAATAAGTAGAGCAGCTGGTTAGGGGTGTTTTCGGTTAAGCGAGAGGTCTCGGGTTCGAGCCCGAGCATTGGCTTTTTTTTTTTAAAAGCTTGTTTCTTCAAAGGTTGAGCTCTTTTATTATTATTGTTATTAATATTATTATTAATATTATTATTATTATTATTATTTATTATTATTATTATTATTATTATTATTATTATTATTATTATTATTATTCTAATTATTATTAATATTATTACTATTATTAGAATAAATATTATTATTAAAATTATTGTTATTATTAATATATTATCATTAATTATTATTGTTGTTATCCTTAGCATTATTATTAAAGGTATTATTATTAAAATTATAGAATTATAATTGTTATTAATATAAGTATTAATTATCCTTTATTATTATTATGATTATAGTTACAATTAATATTATTATTATTATTATTATTATTATTATTATTAAAATTATTACTAAAATTATCATTAAGATTATTATTATTATTATCAATATAAGTATCATTATTAGACTTATTATTATCATATCATTATTATTATGAATATAATTATTATTATTATTATTAAAATGATTATTAAAATTATCATTTTTAATAAAACTATCATTTTATTAAAACAATCATTAATATTAAAATTTTTATTTTTATTAAAACTATCATTTTTATTTATCATTATTAGTACTATTATCATTATCATTATTATTATTTTTATCATTATTATTATAATTATTATGATTATTAAAATCTTTAAAAGTATTATTATTATTATTATTATTATTATTATTATTATTATTATTATTATTATTATTATTATTATTATTATTATTATTATTATTATTACTACTAGTATTATCATTATTATTATTATTAGAATTATTATTATTATTATTATTATTATTATTATTATTATTATTATTATTATCAATTTTATTATAAGTATCATTATAATTAAAATTATCATTATTAATAAAACTATCATTTTTCTTAAAATTATCATTATTACAAAAATTCTCATTTTTATTAAAACTATTATTTTTATTTAACATTATTATTATTAATATCATTATTATTATTTAACATTATTATTATTATTATTATTATTATTATTATTATTATTATTATTATTATTATTATTATTATTATTATTATTATTATTATTATTATTATTATTAGCATTATCTTTATTATTATTATTATTATTATTTGTATCATTAACATGATTTTATTATTATTATTATTATTATTAACCTTAATTATAATAGTATTACATAAAATTTTAGAATAAACATATTAACATTAATTATATAAATATTACATATAAAGAATTATTGATTTTTGATATAATACTAATTACTTATATACATATATTAATATAACTATATGAATAAATATTAATTATTTTACAAAATAAATATATGTAACATATAATTGAAGATATAATATATAAGTAATGTGTATATATATATATATATATATATATATATATATATATATATATATATATATATATATATATATATATATATATATATATATATATATATATATATATATATATATCTCTTAATTAGAGTTGACTATGAATATTATATAATTGAAACACTTAATAAATAAATATTATATAATTAATAGATGGAATTATGTGATTATATGTTTTAATATATATATATATATATATATATATATATATATATATATATATATATATATATATATATATATATATATATATATATATATATATATATATATATATATATATTTATAATTGATATAGGTTCGTGAATCCGAGGCCATCCCTGCATTGTTCAGTATCGTCGTACGCATATTTTTACTACAAAATATCGTATCGTGAGTTTCATTTGCCCCCTTTTTAAATGCTTTTGCAATATATATTTTTCGGACTGAGAATACATGCGCTGCTTTATATAAATGTTTGACGAAATGGACACAAGTACTTAAAATTACATTCTACGATTAGATTACGAATACTGAATATCGCCCCTTTTAGCTTGGTAACCTAAGAATTAGTGTTTATTATAATTGCCACTAATTGACGCGAATTCTAAAGATATATCTATGGGCACTAACAAGCCCGAGTCAGAGAATTTGAATTGCTTTAATACTTCGACTTTTATATCATACAGATGAGAGTTCCTGTTATGATGGGGGATATTCTATATGCATCCAGTTAATGTCAGTTACCAGGTGTTTACTCGTATGAATGATTTTTATGCAGATTGCGAAATGCATGTATGATGTTTATGAAAATGAAATCTTGTGGTCTATTAAAATTATTGAAATGATTGTTATGATAAACCTATGAACTCACCAACCTTTTGGTTGACACTTTTAAGCATGTTTATTCTCAGGTACGAAAGAAATCTTCCGCTGTGCATTTGCTCATTTTAAAGATATTACTTGGAGTCGTTCATAGCATATTTCAAAAGACGTTGCATTCAAGTCGTTTAAGTTCAAAAAGACCGTTATTAAGTCAATGACAGATTAATCATTCATATTATGGAAATCGTATTGTATCAAAATGTTATATTTTGAAATGAGTTCGTCTTTTAAAATGAATGCAATGTTTGTAAAACGTATCATACAGAGGTCTGAACCTCGCAATGGAACCAAATGTTGAAGTGTTCGTCCAGGTGGATTTGGACGGGCTATCACAGTTGATATCAGAGCAGGTTGTCTTAGCGAAACAGTTCTTGCATTAGTGTGTTTAACTGATAGTTGTTAGGATGCATTAAGTAAGTCTGGACTTCGATATTGTCTGCATGTCAAAAGTTTTACTTATCATTTCTTGTCGAAAATTACCTGCTTATCATTCTTAGTCTAGACACGTCTTACTGCATTTAGTGCATCGATAGTGTATAGACAAAATTCCTATCTTAGCGTATCTGTTACTGTAAACTTTGTCTGACAGCTTCCGAAGATTCCTCCGTGACTTATGGGATTTTGGTATTATATATACATATGAAAATTTTGTATCTAAGAATAATAATCTAAGTCCTATAATCTATCTCATATTAAAAATCAATTCCCTGATCGTACGAGAAGGATCCCTTAACCAGTTCGAGTCCCTCGGATTCCGATATCTATTCCGACAGCTATTTCGATATGGATATCCACTTGAGCTCCGAAAGCAGCGTAACCAGAATGGATAAACCAATTAGTCATCTTTAATTCTGGATGAATTGGAGATGAGTTCATAGTCAACTTAATCAATGGAGACGAGAAGAAGGTGATCCCTTCCACCCACCAACATGTACTCTTGGAGAAGAACCTGAAGCACTTACCGGCGAACCAGTCCAAAACACCATTTTCTCTCTCATTTTCAGAGTATCTTGCCACGACTATATCATATCTCAGATTCTAAACCTTATTCATCAGCTCGTTTCAACCGTCAATCATCCCGGAATAATAGAAGAAGTCAATGAGCTTCGCCCTCGAGTAGTAGCTTTGGAGATTATGGTGCAAAACTTACCAGCGTCAGCAACATCACCGGCACCAACAGTACCACCAGCATCAACAGATGTACCACCAACAACACAAGTCTCAACACCACAAGCCTCAACTTCACAATCTGTACCTCGAGTATAATCTTCGTTCTACATATCGTTCTACATCATTTATCTTTGTTCTACATGACGATTATGTAATCTCTAATATTTTTGAGATTATGTATTCTAGTTCTAACGGTAAATCAAATGAGATTAATATCATATTGACTCATTAAATCCATGATTACATCTGAAGAAAATTTATATGTAAGTATATTTTCATAAAGATTGTTATTAAAAAAAATTCTTTTGTACAAACTGTTAATTGTGTAAATATTTTAACGGGTAGGTAATACCTGAGAAATATTTAGATTTCACATTAATACATTACATTGTACATTCTTCAATTCCAATTCAACAGTCATTGACTATCCTACTTACATCCACATATATATGTATCTGTTCACCGAAGAACAACCATTTTCATTCAAATTCAATATTCGGATTTTGACAGATCAGAATCCAAATCGAGATTCAATAGATGGCATAATGAAGAAATTATTGATAAAATAAAAATTATTAGAAACAAACTAATTAACTATGTAAAATTTTGTTAAGAATCCACGCTAACAATATCCTAGCTAATTGTTCCTATATCCGTCATGACTATTTCCTTGTAATATACTAGTCTTGGTTAAAACTGAGACAATATAATATAACCTTGATAAATTATAAGGGTAATTAATTATCTGTGTTTATACATTGGTCAAGGTATAAACCCATCAGAAATACTATAAAGTACATGGGGATTACCATAGGACCAGATCAAGACATTGGTCAAGAGTATAAGACTCATGTCGATGTACTATAAGACCACTTAAGCATGGTCAAGGTTAGAAACTATGGAACCACTATAAGTCTAGTACATGGTGGATAACTAAGGGATTTATTGGGTAGATTTAAGTAAGGGCTGGTTTAAATCATAAATGGGAGTTTAACGCACTACAATACAAACTAAGCTTAAAAATCTTTAAGGATGACTCAGAACCATCAGGGGTTCTAATTTGTCTACAAACCCTTAGATTTTACCAAACCATTGGCAGAAAGGAAGTCGAAACACAATCATAACCACTCACTTGGGTGATACACTAAGGTGTTAAGAAAGGTTGGATATTATCTATATAAGGCTATGCTACTTTATTCGTGCGCCTAAGGTATGCATTGCATCCAAGATGGGCCGCTTATATCCATAAACCGGATAAAGCGTCAGGAGTTGAGCATAGTCCATCCGATCAGAATCTTCAAAGCCTAGTTCCTCGTGACATGCTAACCGGGAAACCGCTTAGTAGGGAATCTAGTGTTCACACCAATGTATATCTATCCAAGGGGTGTCTCATAATCATCCTGACACTACGTTATCTTAAATCATGGTGAACCACGTCTTCTCTGTCCTTAGCTGTTGCATGCTAGCTAGCTTATTTTAATTATATTGCTTTAATATTTTAAATACAATTATAAATCAAATAACCCAACTATTGCCTTTACATAATTTGATATTCCGGATAAAGTGGTGTCTAGAATAAACCGGTTGGACTTGGTTGTTGGATTTTCCGAACAGTCGCCAATTTATTGGGACCAAAAGGATCCTGCATCTCCACACAAGGTGTACCTGGCCACTAGTCTTTGATACTAAATTGTGTACAGACCCAATCTTAATTACTAAATTATCTGAATAAGCTCCGTTTCAAATTCGACCGCTCAAGGAACGACCCTAGGTCATATTTGCCCTTGCTAATCCATAGGAAGGAATAATAGATTTAGGCCCAGCATATATAAATTAAAGAATCAACTTCTTCTGTTGATATCCTGAATTGACGTTTTGCGACCTAACGACACCGCATAAATAAACCGTCCGATTTGGGCATATCACAGGAGTGTAGTCAATTTTTGGCGCCGCTGCCGGGGAGCGGTAGTATGATTTGGAGCCTGTTTAGATTAGTTAGTTTTTAAGAGACCCTTTTTACTGAGACTAGCTTTGTCAGAAGTTACTAGTTTACCGTAGTTAGGTTAGATAATATTAGCTTAATTTAGATTAATTAAAAAGCTTAATATGGACTTCCTTATTAGTGAACCTTTAGGATGGTTTAACTTATTTAGACCGCTAAGAATTCTTCCGACACTTCCTTTCTTCTACCCATCCGACGAGATCCACACTTATCTGCTGATAGTTCGACGATGGCCGCACGCATCACTCTCGCTGACATCACCAAACCCTCGTTAGAAGGACAGGAGGACCGATACTCTATCCAGAGGTTAATGGAGCGTCTTTTGTGCCTAAGCATAGCATCATACAACTCATTCAGAATAACTATCTATTCCATGGCTTACCAAATGACGATCCCAACTCTCACTTAGATAGATTCCTCTCCTTATCCAACTCATATAAGTAAAACGGGGTTGAACAAGATGTAGTTCGTCTGTATCTGTTCCCTTATTCCTTAACTCTTCATGCAAAACTTGGTTTGAGGGGTTAGCACCCAATTCTATCACCTCATGGGAGGAAATGGCAACCAGTTTCTTATCCAAGTACTTCCTCCATCAAAACAAATCAGACTTAGGAATGATATCGTAAACTTTCAACAAGCATACGATGAATTACTCTACAATGCATGGGAAAGATTCAAACACTTGCTTCGAAGATGCCCAAACCACCGTCTTGAGAGCTCTGATCAGATTTTGACCTTCTACAAAGGTCTGAATCAGAACAATAAGTCTACTCTTGATGCTGTTTCTCAGGGTAACTTCATGAACTTCACTGCTGACGAGGCCTGGAGATTGATCGAGGAGATGACCATGCACCATCACGATTGGAACACAGAAGAGCACATTTCATCAGCAACACCGCTTTCCGCCTCTGATCCTATCGAAATTAAAACCATCAAATTTCTCTTAGACCAAATAGAAAACCTCACCAAAGAAGTTGGAGAGCTAAAGAAACTCCCGCAACATGTGTCTCAAGTGCAATTATGCCAGAATTGTACTGACCCACATTCGGCCAAGGTATACCAGGCTGAGTGTGAGGACTCTGTTGCTTACTCCGATAACATCTTAGATTATCCACACAACCCACCCACTAAATTCGCTATCAAACCCACTACCCCACCAGAGATAAGTCCAGACGATGTCCTACTGCATATCATCCACTTGATCACAGTAAGACAGGATGCGGCTGACTTAGTCATGACTAATCACTTGAGTAGTCTTCAAAATCAAATAAGCCAGCTAAATCAACGTCTCGATTCTCTAGGTTGTCCTAAAAATGACTCAAAGATGGCACATAGCCAACCTTCAGTTTCTTCTAAGGAGAAGAAACTAACTAATACCCTTTCGGCAGTAGTCATTGAGTCAACACCTAAACCCGATGGGAAAGCACCCATTCCATTCCCATGCCGTCTCAAGCAAAGACATAACAAGATGAAATCTTTCAAGCTTGATGGTAAATTTTTGGACACTGTGTCTAAAAATCCTCATAGTAAGAAGTATTTTAGGAAACTCCTATCAACCAAGGATAAGGTACCTGAAGTACCCAATGTCCCGCAGAATGCAGATTGTTCAGGCATTCTCTTAAATACTCTTCCTGAAAAACTAGGGGATACCGGACGATTCACCATTCCTTGTTCTATTTACCAATCTGGTACTATCTATTCTCTCGCTGACCTTGGTGCCAACATCAATCTCATGCCCTACTCACTGTTCCAGAGACTCGAAATTGAAAACCTTAACCCTACCAAAATGAGCATCCAGCTAGCTGACCAATCCACTAGATATCCTAAGGGAATAGCTGAGAATGTCATGGTTAAAGTCGAAAAATTCCTCTTTCCGACCGACTTTGTGGTTATGGACTATAAACAAGACATGAAAATCGCTATCATCTTAGGAAGGCCTTTCATGAATACAGCTAAAGCGATTGTTGATGTTTATTCACAGACTATCACCCTGAAAGCCCGTGGAGAAGAGGTCACTTTCACGATCGACGAGTCTGTATGTCCTTCTGATGGGAATGGCGAAGTAAGTACCATCTCCACTAGAAAAGTCACCTCTTATTCTGAGAATTAAGAGAAGAAGATAGAAGTAGAAGACAAGAAAAATAACCACTCCACACCAACCCAATCTTCACTCCCACCTTATTTTGATCTTTTAATGACTGGAGAGGATTTCGTTCTAGAAGAACTCTCTGAACCAATTGTTCTTGAAATTCCCGACCAGAGCAACGAGGAGGTGGATGAAGAAATTGAAATGGAAAGCCCAGATGAGAAGAAAGAGATGGAGGATTCTAGCACCGAATTAGTTGTTAATGTTGCTACCACATTGGAGACGTCAATAGACATCATCCCACCTCCATGTCTAGAGTACAACATTATGACCAACCAGAAGTCACAAAGAAGAAAGACGAGTTTAGCGTCAGGGCTACCCTATAAACCATCACTTAAATACATAATGACATACACATCATGGAGTGATGAGGACCCCTTTGACCAACCCGCACAAATCAAGGAGGTAAAAGAAGTTGAGAACTTTGTTATACCTCGAGTTAAACAAAGCATTCACTTTAAAACACCTTCTCCTCTCATTGGACATACCTTTTTCCATGTCCGATTCAATCTCATCGGTATGTTCCAATATTACCTCTTGTGTGTATTGATGGATGCAAGAGAGTCACCTATATTTCTTGAGAAATAAGGCTAGAGTCAGGCTCGTGACTCGAACAAAAACAAGCGCTTCTCGGGAGGCAACCCGTGTGTTTATTTTTCTATAGCTTTAGTAATAGTTAGATTAGGATAATTAGGTTAATTGAATAAATGAGAAAGTGAAACTTAAAATAAAATTTTCAACGTTTCTTAGTACGAATTCACTTCTCCTACTTGTCTTGAGCTTAAGTGAATTATTTCAAAAGTCTTAAAATTAAAGGCAGTCAACACTTTAAGTGTGGGATTAAGCTTTTTATGTAGTGACCCGAACTTTTCCATGTTTATATATATTAATTGAGATTGATATTTACATGATTAAATGTTTCCAACATGTTAATCAATCAAACTTGTTAAGACTTGATTAATTGAAATATGTTTCATATAGACAATTGACCACCCAAGTTGACCGGTGATTCACGAACGTTAAAACTTGTAAAAACTATATGATGACATATATATGGATATATATAGTTAACATGATACTATGATAAGTAAACATATCATTAAGTATATTAACAATGAACTACATATGTAAAAACAAGACTACTAACTTAATGATTTTTAAACGAGACATATATGTAACGATTATCGTTGTAAAGACATTTAATGTATATATATCATATTAAGATATATTTATACATAATAATATCATGATAATATAATAATTTAAAATCTCATTTGATATTATAAACATTGGGTTAACAACATTTAACAAGATCGTTAACCTAAAGGTTTCAAAACAACACTTACATGTAACGACTAACGATGACTTAACGACTCAGTTAAAATGTATATACATGTAGTTTTTTAATATGTATTTATACACTTTTGAAAGACTTCAATACACTTATCAAAATACTTCTACTTAACAAAAATGCTTACAATTACATCCTCGTTCAGTTTCATCAACAATTCTACTCGTATGCACCCGTATTCGTACTCGTACAATACACAGCTTTTATATGTATGTACTATTGGTATATACACTCCAATTATCAGCTCTTAGCAGCCCATGTGAGTCACCTAACACATGTGGGAACCATCATTTGGCAACTACCATGAAATATCTCATAAGATTACAAAAATATGAGTAATCATTCATGACTTATTTACATGAAAACAAAATTACATATCCTTTATATCTAATCCATACACCAACGACCAAAAACACCTACAAACACTTTCATTCTTCAATTTTCTTCATCTAATTGATCTCTCTCAAGTTCTATCTTCAAGTTCTATGTGTTCTTCATATATTCTACAAGTTCTAGTTACATAAAATCAAGAATACTTTCAAGTTTGCTAGCTCACTTCCAATCTTGTAAGGTGATCATCCAACCTCAAGAAATTTTTGTTTCTTACAGTAGGTTATCATTCTAATACAAGGTAATAATCATATTCAAACTTTGGTTCAATTTCTATAACTATAACAATCTTATTTCAAGTGATGATCATACTTGAACTTATTTTCGTGTCATGATTCTGCTTCAAGAACTTCGAGCCATCCAAGGATCCATTGAAGCTAGATCCATTTTTTTCTTTTCCAGTAGGTTTATCCAAGGAACTTAAGGTAGTAATGATGTTCATAACATCATTCAATTCATACATATAAAGCTATCTTATTCGAAGGTTTAAACTTGTAATCACTAGAACATAGTTTAGTTAATTCTAAACTTGTTCGCAAACAAAAGTTAATCCTTCTAACTTGACTTTTAAAATCAACTAAACACATGTTCTATATCTATATGATATGCTAACTTAATGATTTAAAACCTGGAAACACGAAAAACACCGTAAAACCGGATTTACGCCGTCGTAGTAACACCGCGGGCTGTTTTGCGTTAGTTAATTAAAAACTATGATAAACTTTGATTTAAAAGTTGTTATTCGGAGAAAATGATTTTTATTATGAACATGAAACTATATCCAAAAATTATGGTTAAACTCAAAGTGGAAGTATGTTTTCTAAAATGGTCATCTAGACGTCGTTCTTTCGACTGAAATGACTACCTTTACAAAAATGACTTATAACTTATTTTTCTGACTATAAACCTATACTTTTACTGTTTAGATTCATAAAATAGAGTTCAATATGAAACCATAGCAATTTGATTCACTCAAAACGGATTTAAAATGAAGAAGTTATGGGTAAAACAAGATTGGATAATTTTCTCATTTTAGCTATGTGAAAATTGGTAACAAATCTATTCCAACCATAACTTAATCAACTTGTATTATATATTATGTAATCTTGAGATACCATAGACACGTATACAATGTTTTGACCTATAATGTCGACACATCTATATATATTTTGGAACAACCATAGACACTCTATATGTGAATGTTGGAGTTAGCTATACATCGTTGAGGTTGATTCCAAAATATATATAGTTTGAGTTGTGATCAATACTGAGATACGTATACACTGTATCGTGGATTGATTCAAGATAATATTTATCGATTTATTTCTGTACATCTAACTGTGGACAACTAGTTGTAGGTTACTAACGAGGATAGCTGACTTAATAAACTTAAAACATCAAAATATATTAAAAGTGTTGTAAATATATTTTGAACATACTTTGATATATATGTATATATTGTTATAGGTTCGTGAATCAACCAGTGGCCAAGTCTTACTTCCCGACGAAGTAAAAATCTGTGAAAGTGAGTTATAGTCCCACTTTTAAAATCTAATATTTTTGGGATGAGAATACATGCAGGTTTTATAAATGATTTACAAAATAGACACAAGTACGTGAAACTACATTCTATGGTTGAATTATCGAAATCGAATATGCCCCTTTTTATTAAGTCTGGTAATCTAAGAATTAGGGAACAGACACCCTAATTGACGCGAATCCTAAAGATAGATCTATTGGGCCTAACAAACCCCATCCAAAGTACCGGATGCTTTAGTACTTCGAAATTTATATCATATCCGAAGGGTGTCCCGGAATGATGGGGATATTCTTATATATGCATCTTGTTAATGTCGGTTACCAGGTGTTCACCATATGAATAATTTTTATCTCTATGTATGGGATGTGTATTGAAATATGAAATCTTGTGGTCTATTGTTACGATTTGATATATATAGGTTAAACCTATAACTCACCAACATTTTTGTTGACGTTTAAAGCATGTTTATTCTCAGGTGAATATTAAGAGCTTCCACTGTTGCATACTAAAATAAGGACAAGATTTGGAGTCCATGTTTGTATGATATTGTGTAAAAACTGCATTCAAGAAACTGATTTCGATGTATCATATTTGTATTGTAAACCATTATGTAATGGTCGTGTGTAAACAGGATATTTTAGATTATCATTATTTGATAATCTACGTAAAGCTTTTTAAACCTTTATTGATGAAATAAAGGTTATGGTTTGTTTTAAAATGAATGCAGTCTTTGAAAAACGTCTCATATAGAGGTCAAAACCTCGCAACGAAATCAATTAATATGGAACGTTTTTAATCAATAAGAACGGGACATTTCATTTTAGTCATACATTGATTTGTTGAATTTGCAAACCATCAAGTTTTCAAATAACTTTTTCATCAAAACGCAAATCAGTGAGTGTATGGCCTAAAGCTTAATCATCTGTCTCGGTTTGATCTTTTCCATTTTTATAAGTAATAGACAGTTATTGATGCCTGTGGTGGAGACTCTTTAAATAATGATGAAACGACAAGGAAACACGTTGATTATTTCATTGCAAGTTATTGGTGGATGTTGTATGGGGGACGAGTGAAATGTCCCGTTCTTATTGATTAAAAACGTTCCATATTAATTGATTTCGTTGCGAGGTTTTGACCTCTATATGAGACGTTTTTCAAAGACTGCATTCATTTTAAAACAAACCATAACCTTTATTTCATCAATAAAGGTTTAAAAAGCTTTACGTAGATTATCAAATAATGATAATCTAAAATATCATGTTTACACACGACCATTACATAATGGTTTACAATACAAATATGTTACAACAAAATAAGTTTCTTGAATGCAGTTTTTACACAATATCATACAAGCATGGACTCCAAATCTCGTCCTTATTTAAGTATGCGATAGCGGAAGCTCTTAATAATCATCTGAGAATAAACATGCTTAAAACGTCAACAAAAATGTTGGTGAGTTATAGGTTTAACCTATATATATCAAATCATAATAATAGACCACAAGATTTCATATTTCAATACACATCCCATACATAGAGATAAAAATCATTCATATGGTGAACACCTGGTAACCGACATTAACAAGATGCATATATAAGAATATCCCCATCATTCCGGGACACCCTTCGGATATGATATAAATTTCGAAGTACTAAAGCATCCGGTACTTTGGATGGGGTTTGTTAGGCCCAATAGATCTATCTTTAGGATTCGCGTCAATTAGGGTGTCTGTTCCCTAATTCTTAGATTACCAGACTTAATAAAAAGGGGCATATTCGATTTCGATAATTCAACCATAGAATGTAGTTTCACGTACTTGTGTCTATTTTGTAAATCATTTATAAAACCTGCATGTATTCTCATCCCAAAAATATTAGATTTTAAAAGTGGGACTATAACTCACTTTCACATATTTTTACTTCGTCGGGAAGTAAGACTTGGCCACTGTTGATTCACGAACCTATAACAATATATACATATATATTAAAGTATGTTCAAAATATATTTACAACACTTTTAATATATTTTGATGTTTTAAGTTTATTAAGTCAGCTGTCCTCGTTAGTAACCTACAACTAGTTGTCCACAGTTAGATGTACAGAAATAAATCGATAAATATTATCTTGAATCAATCCACGACCCAGTGTATACGTATCTCAGTATTGATCACAACTCAAACTATATATATTTTGGAATCAACCTCGACCCTGTATAGCTAACTCCAACATTCACATATAGAGTGTCTATGGTTGTTCCGAAATATATATAGATGTGTCGACATGATAGGTCGAAACATTGTATACGTGTCTATGGTATCTCAAGATTACATAATATACAATACAAGTTGATTAAGTTATGGTTGGAATAGATTTGTTACCAATTTTCACGTAGCTAAAATGAGAAAAATTATCCAATCTTGTTTTACCCATAACTTCTTCATTTTAAATCCGTTTTGAGTGAATCAAATTGCTATGGTTTCATATTGAACTCTATTTTATGAATCTAAATAGAAAAAGTATAGGTTTATAGTCGGAGAAATAAGTTACAAGTCGTTTTTGTAAAGGTAGTCATTTCAGTCGAAAGAACGACGTCTAGATGACCATTTTAGAAAACATACTTCCACTTTGAGTTTAACCATAATTTTTGGATATAGTTTCATGTTCATAATAAAAATCATTTTCTCAGAATAACAACTTTTAAATCAAAGTTTATCATAGTTTTTAATTAACTAACCCAAAACAGCCCGCGGTGTTACTACGACGGCGTAAATCCGGTTTTACGGTGTTTTTCGTGTTTTCAGGTTTTAAATCATTAAGTTAGCATATCATATAGATATAGAACATGTGTTTAGTTGATTTTAAAAGTCAAGTTAGAAGGATTAACTTTTGTTTGCGAACAAGTTTAGAATTAACTAAACTATGTTCTAGTGATTACAAGTTTAAACCTTCGAATAAGATAGCTTTATATGTATGAATCGAATGATGTTATGAACATCATTACTACCTTAAGTTCCTTGGATAAACCTACTGGAAAAGAGAAAAATGGATCTAGCTTCAACGGATCCTTGGATGGCTCGAAGTTCTTGAAGCAGAATCATGACACGAAAACAAGTTCAAGTAAGATCATCACTTGAAATAAGATTGTTATAGTTATAGAAATTGAACCAAAGTTTGAATATGATTATTACCTTGTATTAGAATGATAACCTACTGTAAGAAACAAAGATTTCTTGAGGTTGGATGATCACCTTACAAGATTGGAAGTGAGCTAGCAAACTTGAAAGTATTCTTGATTTTATGAAACTAGAACTTTTGGAATTTATGAAGAACACTTAGAACTTGAAGATAGAACTTGAGAGAGATCAATTAGATGAAGAAAATTGAAGAATGAAAGTGTTTGTAGGTGTTTTTGGTCGTTGGTGTACGGATTAGATATAAAGGATATGTAATTTTGTTTTCATGTAAATAAGTCATGAATGATTACTCATATTTTTGTAATTTTATGAGATATTTCATGCTAGTTGCCAAATGATGGTTCCCACATGTGTTAGGTGACTCACATGGGCTGCTAAGAGCTGATCATTGGAGTGTATATACCAATAGTACATACATCTAAAAGCTGTGTATTGTACGAGTACGAATACGGGTGCATACGAGTAGAATTGTTGATGAAACTGAACGAGGATGTAATTGTAAGCATTTTTGTTAAGTAGAAGTATTTTGATAAGTGTCTTGAAGTCTTTCAAAAGTGTATGAATACATATTAAAACACTACATGTATATACATTTTAAATGAGTCGTTAAGTCATCGTTAGTCGTTACATGTAAATGTTGTTTTGAAACCTTTAGGTTAACGATCTTGTTAAATGTTGTTAACCCAATGTTTATAATATCAAAATAGATTTTAAATTATTATATTATCATGATATTATGATGTACAAATATCTCTTAATATGATATATATACATTAAATGTCGCTACAACGATAATCGTTACATATATGTCTCGTTTCAAAATCATTAAGTTAGTAGTCTTGTTTTTACATATGTAGTTCATTGTTAATATACTTAATGATATGTTTACTTATCATAATATCATGTTAACTATATATATAACCATATATATGTCATCATATAGTTTTTACAAGTTTTAACGTTCGTGAATCACCGGTCAACTTGGGTAGTCAATTGTCTATATGAAACCTATTTCAATTAATCAAGTCTTAACAAGTTTGATTACTTAATATGTTGGAAACATTTAATCATGTAAATATCAATCTCAATTAATATATATAAACATGGAAAAGTTCGGGTCACTACAGTACCTACCCGTTAAATAAATTTCGTCCCGAAATTTTAAGCTGTTGAAGGTGTTGACGAATCTTCTGGAAAGAGATGCGGGTATTTCTTCTTCATCTGATCTTCACGCTCCCAGGTGAACTCGGGTCCTCTACGAGCATTCCATCGAACCTTAACAATTGGTATCTTGTTTTGCTTAAGTCTTTTAACCTCACGGTCCATTATTTCGACGGGTTCTTCGATGAATTGAAGTTTTTCGTTGATTTGGATTTCATCTAACGGAATAGTGAGATCTTCTTTAGCAAAAAATTTCTTCAAATTCGAGACGTGGAAAGTGTTATGTACAGTCGCGAGTTGTTGAGGTAACTCAAGTCGGTAAGCTACTGGTCCGACACGATCAATAATCTTGAATGGTCCAATATACCTTGGATTTAATTTCCCTCGTTTACCAAATCGAACAACGCCTTTCCAAGGTGCAACTTTAAGCATGACCATCTCTCCAATTTCAAATTCTATATCTTTTCTTTTAATGTCAGCGTAGCTCTTTTGTCGACTTTGGGCGGTTTTCAACCGTTGTTGAATTTGGATGATCTTCTCGGTAGTTTCTTGTATAATCTTCGGACCCGTAATCTGTCTATCCCCCACTTCACTCCAACAAATTGGAGACCTGCACTTTCTACCATAAAGTGCTTCAAACGGCGCCATCTCAATGCTTGAATGGTAGCTGTTGTTGTAGGAAAATTCTGCTAACGGTAGATGTCGATCCCAACTATTTCCGAAATCAATAACACATGCTCGTAGCATGTCTTCAAGCGTTTGTATCGTCCTTTCACTCTGCCCATCAGTTTGTGGATGATAGGCAGTACTCATGTCTAGACGAGTTCCTAATGCTTGCTGTAATGTCTGCCAGAATCTTGAAATAAATCTGCCATCCCTATCAGAGATAATAGAGATTGGTATTCCATGTCTAGAGACGACTTCCTTCAAATACAGTCGTGCTAACTTCTCCATCTTGTCATCTTCTCTTATTGGTAGGAAGTGTGCTGATTTGGTGAGACGATCAACTATTACCCAAATAGTATCAAAACCACTTACAGTCCTTGGCAATTTAGTGATGAAATCCATGGTAATGTTTTGCCATTTCCATTCCGGGATTTCGGGTTGTTGAAGTAGACCTGATGGTTTCTGATGCTCAGCTTTGACCTTAGAACACGTCAAACATTCTCCTACGTATTTAGCAACATCGGCTTTCATACCCGGCCACCAAAAATGTTTCTTGAGATCCTTGTACATCTTCCCCGTTCCAGGATGTATTGAGTATCTGGTTTTATGAGCTTCTCTAAGTACCATTTCTCTCATATCTCCAAATTTTGGTACCCAAATCCTTTCAGCCCTATACCGGGTTCCATCTTCCCGAATATTAAGATGCTTCTCCGATCCTTTGGGTATTTCATCCTTTAAATTTCCCTCTTTTAAAACTCCTTGTTGCGCCTCCTTTATTTGAGTAGTAATGTTATTATGAATCATTATATTCATAGATTTTACTCGAATGGGTTCTCTGTCCTTCCTGCTCAAGGCATCGGCTACCACATTTGCCTTCCCCGGGTGGTAACGAATCTCAAAGTCGTAATCATTCAATAATTCAATCCACCTACGCTGCCTCATATTCAGTTGTTTCTGATTAAATATGTGTTGAAGACTTTTGTGGTCGGTATATATAATACTTTTGACCCCATATAAGTAGTGCCTCCAAGTCTTTAATGCAAAAACAACCGCGCCTAATTCCAAATCATGCGTCGTATAATTTTGTTCGTGAATCTTCAATTGTCTAGACGCATAAGCAATCACCTTCGTTCGTTGCATTAATACACAACCGAGACCTTGCTTTGATGCATCACAATAAATCACAAAATCATCATTCCCTTCAGGTAATGACAATATAGGTGCCGTAGTTAGCTTTTTCTTCAATAACTGAAACGCTTTCTCTTGTTCATCATTCCATTCAAATTTCTTCCCTTTATGCGTTAATGCAGTCAAGGGTTTTGCTATTCTGGAAAAGTCTTGGATGAACCTTCTGTAGTAACCAGCTAGTCCTAAAAACTGGCGTATGTGTTTCGGAGTTTTCGGGGTTTCCCACTTTTCAACAGTTTCTATCTTTGCCGGATCCACCTTAATACCTTCTTTGTTCACTATGTGACCGAGGAATTGAACTTCTTCCAACCAAAATGCGCACTTTGAAAACTTAGCGTACAATTCTTCCTTCCTCAATACTTCTAACACCTTTCTCAAATGTTCACCGTGTTCTTGGTCATTCTTTGAGTAAATAAGTATGTCATCAATGAAAACAATGACAAACTTGTCAAGGTATGGTCCACACACTCGGTTCATAAGGTCCATGAACACAGCTGGTGCATTAGTTAAACCAAACGGCATGACCATAAACTCGTAATGACCGTAACATGTTCTGAAAGCAGTCTTTGGAATATCATCTTCTTTCACCCGCATTTGATGATACCCGGAACGTAAGTCAATCTTTGAATAAACAGACGAGCCTTGTAGTTGATCAAATAAGTCGTCGATTCTCGGTAGTGGGTAGCGGTTCTTGATGGTAAGTTTGTTCAACTCTCGGTAGTCGATACACAACCTGAATGTACCATCTTTCTTCTTGACAAACAAAACAGGAGCTCCCCACGGTGATGTGCTTGGTCGAATGAAACCACGCTCTAAAAGTTCTTGTAATTGGCTTTGCAGTTCTTTCATCTCGCTGGGTGCAAGTCTGTAAGGAGCACGAGCTATTGGTGCAGCTCCTGGTACAAGATCTATTTGAAATTCAACGGATCGATGTGGGGGTAATCCCGGTAATTCTTTTGGAAATACATCGGGAAATTCTTTTCCAATGGGAACATCATTGATGCTCTTTTCTTCAGTTTGTACTTTCTCGACGTGTGCTAGAACAGCATAGCAACCTTTTCTTATTAGTTTTTGTGCCTTCAAATTACTAATAAGATGTAGCTTCGTGTTGCCCTTTTCTCCGTACACCATTAAGGGTTTTCCTTTTTCTCGTATAATGCGAATTGCATTTTTGTAACAAACGATCTCCGCTTTCACTTCTTTCAACCAGTCCATACCGATTATCACATCAAAACTCCCTAACTCTACTGGTATCAAATCAATCTTAAATGTTTCGCTAACCAGTTTAATTTCTCGATTCCGACATATATTATCTGCTGAAATTAATTTACCATTTGCTAATTCGAGTAAAAATTTACTATCCAAAGGCGTCAATGGACAACTTAATTTAGCACAAAAATCTCTACTCATATAGCTTCTATCCGCACCCGAATCAAATAAAACATAAGCAGATTTATTGTCAATAAGAAACGTACCCGTAATAAGCTCCGGGTCTTCCTGTGCCTCTACCGCATTAATATTGAAAACTCTTCCACGGCCTTGTCCATTCGTGTTCTCCTGGTTCGGGCAATTTCTAATAATGTGGCCTGGTTTTCCACATTTATAACAAACTACATTGGCATAACTTGCTCCGACACTACTTGCTCCGCCATTACTCGTTCCGACAACATTTGTTCCTTTCGTTCTATTAACCCCTGGTCCGTAGACCTCACACTTCGCCGCGCTATGACCATTTCTTTTACACTTGTTGCAAAATTTGGTGCAGAACCCCGAGTGATTCTTTTCACACCTTTGGCATAGCTGCTTCTGATTGTTGTTGTTGTTGCGGTTATTATTGTTGTTGGGATGATTGTTGTAGTTGCTGTTGTTGTTGTTGTTGTTGTTGTTGGGCCGTTTGTTGTAGTTGCGATTGATGTTGCGATTGTTGGGATAATTGTTGCGATTATTGTTGTAATTGCTGTTGTTGTTGTATTGATGATTCTTATCACCGTTTTCCTCCCACTTTCTTTTGACTTGCTTCACATTGGCCTCTTCAGCAGTCTGTTCTTTAATTCTTTCTTCAATCTGGTTCACTAGTTTGTGAGCCATTCTACATGCCTGTTGTATGGAGGCGGGCTCGTGTGAACTTATATCTTCTTGGATTCTTTCCGGTAATCCTTTCACAAACGCGTCGATCTTCTCTTCCTCATCTTCGAATGCTCCCGGACACAATAGGCACAATTCTGTGAATCGTCTTTCGTACGTGGTAATATCAAATCCTTGGGTTCGTAACCCTCTAAGTTCTGTCTTGAGCTTATTGACCTCAGTTCTGGGACGGTACTTCTCGTTCATCAAGTGCTTGAATGCTGACCACGGTAGTGCGTACGCATCATCTTGTCCCACTTGCTCTAGATAGGTATTCCACCATGTTAACGCAGAACCTATGAAGGTATGCGTAGCGTACTTCACTTTGTCGTCTTCAGTACACTTACTTATGGCAAACACCGATTCAACCTTCTCGGTCCACCGTTTCAATCCGATCGGTCCTTCGGTTCCATCAAATTCCAAAGGTTTGCAGGCAGTGAATTCTTTGTAGGTGCATCCTACACGATTTCCTGTACTGCTAGATCCAAGGTTATTGTTGGTATGTAGCGCAGCCTGTACTGCGGCTATGTTTGAAGCTAGAAAAGTACGGAATTCCTCTTCATTCATATTCACGGTGTGTCGAGTAGTCGGTGCCATTTCCTTCAAAATAGTTAAATGGAACAAGTTAATCATACAGAATATTAAGAGTAGTTAATAGTATTTCGTAGCATAATATGAACTCATTTATAAAAGCTTTTTCTTCATATTAGCGTTTTATAAGTTTAAATTCGGGTAGTACCTACCCGTTAAGTTCATACTTAGTAGCTAATATACAATTCAACTACTACAATTCTATATGAAAAACTGATTGTAATAATATTTCGCGTTCAAACTTTTATACAATATTTTACAAACTTACAATACCGCTTATTTTACATAAAGCATGAAATATAGCACACAATAACTTTGATACAAGATAGTTGTGAAGACAATTCTAGCTAGTACACAAGTCGTTCGGCAAAGGCAATAAAGACACGTAATTCATACGTCCAGAAACAAGTCATGCATTCTGGTTTTACTAGGACCACTTCCCATCCTTGGTCTTGTGCAACATAACCGTTATGGCCGTTGATAAGACAGCGTGTTGTAACGTCATCAAAGGGACGAGGGTTACGTAATGTCCAACAGTCCCGTAATAATCTAAAAACCTCATTTCTTACCCCAATTACCGACTCCGTCACTTGTGGAAACGTTTTGTTTAATAGTTGTAGCCCGATGTTCTTGTTCTCACTTTGGTGAGAAGCGAACATTACTAATCCGTAAGCATAACATGCTTCTTTATGTTGCATGTTAGCCGCTTTTTCTAAATCACGAAGTCCAATATTCGGATATATTGAGTCAAAATAATTTCTTAACCCGTTGCGTAAAATAGCATTTAGGTTCCCCGCAATATATGTGTCAAAGTAAACACATCGTAACTTATGGGTTTCCCAATGTGATATCCCCCATCTTTCAAATGAAAGTCTCTTATAAACCAAGACATTCTTGGAACGTTCTTCGAATGTCTTACAAACTGATCTCGCCTTAAATAGTTGTGCCGAAGAATTCTGACCGACTCTAGACAAGATTTCATCAATCATGTCTCCGGGTAGATCTCTTAAAATATTGGGTTGTCTATCCATTTTATGTTTTTATACTGTAAAATAGACAAGAGTTAGATTCATAGAAAAAAATACTTATTAATACAAGCAATTTTTACATATATCATAAAGCATAAGCACACTATATTACATATATTACACCACACGAATACAACTATCTTATTCCGACTTGCTTGTTTCTTCTTCTTCGGTTTTGGTTCGTTTTGCCAAGTTTCTAGGGATATATGATGTTCCCCTAATACGAGCCGTCGTTGTCCACATTGGTTTAGAAAAACCTGGAGGTTTAGAGGTTCCCGGGTCATTGTTACAACTTAAGGACTTCGGGGGTTGACGATACATATAAAGTTCATCGGGGTTGGAATTAGATTTCTCTATTTTTATGCCCTTTCCCTTATTATTTTCTTTTGCCTTTTTAAATTCAGTTGGGGTAATTTCTATAACATCATCGGAATTCTCGTCGGAATCCGATTCATCGGAGAATTGGTAATCCTCCCAATATTTTGCTTCCTTGGCGGAAACACCATTGACCATAATTAACTTTGGTCGGTTGGTTGAGGATTTTCTTTTACTTAACCGTTTTATTATTTCCCCCACCGGTTCTATTTCTTCATCCGGTTCCGATTCTTCTTCCGGTTCCGATTCTTCTTCCGGTTCCGACTCTTCTTCCGGTTCCTCTTCGGGAACTTGTGAATCAGTCCACAAATCATTCCAATTTACATTTGACTCTTCATTATTATTAGGTGAGTCAATGGGACTTGTTCTAGAGGTAGACATCTATCACATAATATCAAACACGTTAAGAGATTAATATATCACATAATATTCATATGTTAAAAATATATAGTTTCCAACAAAAATGTTAAGCAATCATTTTTAAAGAAAACACGGTCGAAGTCCAGACTCACTAATGCATCCTAACAAACTCGATAAGACACACTAATGCAAAATTCTGGTTCTCTAAGACCAACGCTCGGATACCAACTGAAATGTCCCGTTCTTATTGATTAAAAACGTTCCATATTAATTGATTTCGTTGCGAGGTTTTGACCTCTATATGAGACGTTTTTCAAAGACTGCATTCATTTTAAAACAAACCATAACCTTTATTTCATCAATAAAGGTTTAAAAAGCTTTACGTAGATTATCAAATAATGATAATCTAAAATATCATGTTTACACACGACCATTACATAATGGTTTACAATACAAATATGTTACAACAAAATAAGTTTCTTGAATGCAGTTTTTACACAATATCATACAAGCATGGACTCCAAATCTCGTCCTTATTTAAGTATGCGACAGCGGAAGCTCTTAATAATCATCTGAGAATAAACATGCTTAAAACGTCAACAAAAATGTTGGTGAGTTATAGGTTTAACCTATATATATCAAATCATAATAATAGACCACAAGATTTCATATTTCAATACACATCCCATACATAGAGATAAAAATCATTCATATGGTGAACACCTGGTAACCGACATTAACAAGATGCATATATAAGAATATCCCCATCATTCCGGGACACCCTTCGGATATGATATAAATTTCGAAGTACTAAAGCATCCGGTACTTTGGATGGGGTTTGTTAGGCCCAATAGATCTATCTTTAGGATTCGCGTCAATTAGGGTGTCTGTTCCCTAATTCTTAGATTACCAGACTTAATAAAAAGGGGCATATTCGATTTCGATAATTCAACCATAGAATGTAGTTTCACGTACTTGTGTCTATTTTGTAAATCATTTATAAAACCTGCATGTATTCTCATCCCAAAAATATTAGATTTTAAAAGTGGGACTATAACTCACTTTCACAGATTTTTACTTCGTCGGGAAGTAAGACTTGGCCACTGTTGATTCACGAACCTATAACAATATATACATATATATTAAAGTATGTTCAAAATATATTTACAACACTTTTAATATATTTTGATGTTTTAAGTTTATTAAGTCAGCTGTCCTCGTTAGTAACCTACAACTAGTTGTCCACAGTTAGATGTACAGAAATAAATCGATAAATATTATCTTGAATCAATCCACGACCCAGTGTATACGTATCTCAGTATTGATCACAACTCAAACTATATATATTTTGGAATCAACCTCAACCCTGTATAGCTAACTCCAACATTCACATATAGAGTGTCTATGGTTGTTCCGAAATATATATAGATGTGTCGACATGATAGGTCGAAACATTGTATACGTGTCTATGGTATCTCAAGATTACATAATATACAATACAAGTTGATTAAGTTATGGTTGGAATAGATTTGTTACCAATTTTCACGTAGCTAAAATGAGAAAAATTATCCAATCTTGTTTTACCCATAACTTCTTCATTTTAAATCCGTTTTGAGTGAATCAAATTGCTATGGTTTCATATTGAACTCTATTTTATGAATCTAAATAGAAAAAGTATAGGTTTATAGTCGGAGAAATAAGTTACAAGTCGTTTTTGTAAAGGTAGTCATTTCAGTCGAAAGAACGACGTCTAGATGACCATTTTAGAAAACATACTTCCACTTTGAGTTTAACCATAATTTTTGGATATAGTTTCATGTTCATAATAAAAATCATTTTCTCAGAATAACAACTTTTAAATCAAAGTTTATCATAGTTTTTAATTAACTAACCCAAAACAGCCCGCGGTGTTACTACGACGGCGTAAATCCGGTTTTACGGTGTTTTTCGTGTTTTCAGGTTTTAAATCATTAAGTTAGCATATCATATAGATATAGAACATGTGTTTAGTTGATTTTAAAAGTCAAGTTAGAAGGATTAACTTTTGTTTGCGAACAAGTTTAGAATTAACTAAACTATGTTCTAGTGATTACAAGTTTAAACCTTCGAATAAGATAGCTTTATATGTATGAATCGAATGATGTTATGAACATCATTACTACCTTAAGTTCCTTGGATAAACCTACTGGAAAAGAGAAAAATGGATCTAGCTTCAACGGATCCTTGGATGGCTCGAAGTTCTTGAAGCAGAATCATGACACGAAAACAAGTTCAAGTAAGATCATCACTTGAAATAAGATTGTTATAGTTATAGAAATTGAACCAAAGTTTGAATATGATTATTACCTTGTATTAGAATGATAACCTACTGTAAGAAACAAAGATTTCTTGAGGTTGGATGATCACCTTACAAGATTGGAAGTGAGCTAGCAAACTTGAAAGTATTCTTGATTTTATGAAACTAGAACTTTTGGAATTTATGAAGAACACTTAGAACTTGAAGATAGAACTTGAGAGAGATCAATTAGATGAATAAAATTGAAGAATGAAAGTGTTTGTAGGTGTTTTTGGTCGTTGGTGTATGGATTAGATATAAAGGATATGTAATTTTGTTTTCATGTAAATAAGTCATGAATGATTACTCATATTTTTGTAATTTTATGAGATATTTCATGCTAGTTGCCAAATGATGGTTCCCACATGTGTTAGGTAACTCACATGGGCTGCTAAGAGCTGATCATTGGAGTGTATATACCAATAGTACATACATCTAAAAGCTGTGTATTGTACGAGTACGAATACGGGTGCATACGAGTAGAATTGTTGATGAAACTGAACGAGGATGTAATTGTAAGCATTTTTGTTAAGTAGAAGTATTTTGATAAGTGTCTTGAAGTCTTTCAAAAGTGTATGAATACATATTAAAACACTACATGTATATACATTTTAAATGAGTCGTTAAGTCATCGTTAGTCGTTACATGTAAATGTTGTTTTGAAACCTTTAGGTTAACGATCTTGTTAAATGTTGTTAACCCAATGTTTATAATATCAAAATAGATTTTAAATTATTATATTATCATGATATTATGATGTACAAATATCTCTTAATATGATATATATACATTAAATGTCGTTACAACGATAATCGTTACATATATGTCTCGTTTCAAAATCATTAAGTTAGTAGTCTTGTTTTTACATATGTAGTTCATTGTTAATATACTTAATGATATGTTTACTTATCATAATATCATGTTAACTATATATATAACCATATATATGTCATCATATAGTTTTTACAAGTTTTAACGTTCGTGAATCACCGGTCAACTTGGGTAGTCAATTGTCTATATGAAACCTATTTCAATTAATCAAGTCTTAACAAGTTTGATTGCTTAATATGTTGGAAACATTTAATCATGTAAATATAAATCTCAATTAATATATATAAACATGGAAAAGTTCCGGTCACTACAACGAGAACGCCCTAATGAGCTCGAGTACACTTCAAGAAGACCGATTTGAATCCAGCAGAAGATGTTTCTGAATCTGTCTACCTTCAGATCCTCAGCTCACAACCGCACCCAAGGGGAGTAATTCGTTTCTTTCTCTTCGTTTGTTTATTTTGCTTCGTTATATCCTTAAACTATACCATATCCTAAGCTTATCACTAAGTGTGGGATTCCAACCCAATATTGAGCTTAGATACATTTTCTGACATGTTCAAACTCTAAGTGTGGGATTTTAGTCCCTAAAATCTAAGAATGAACATTAGGGACAATGTTCCTCTAAGTGTGGGATAGCGGTGTAGTACACCGTAATTAGCTAGGGGATGCTTGGAAAATGTTCTTCATTTAAAATTTTTAAGATTTTCGAGTAGACCTACTATTTAGATTCTTTGTCCTCAACGTAAATTTTTCAAAAATTTTGACTAAATGATACTTTCTGAAAAAGTACTTTCGAAAATCAAGCTTGTTTGTTCTAAAATTAAGACAAATGAGGACATAAATCTTCTTAAGGACGAACCGATTCTTTAAAAGAGCATTGCATGACTAGGCATTATCGACCCAATATGATTGTTGTGAGGCACCCCAAAAATGGCCCAATAAGCATTCATTTTTAATGCTTCACTATCTTTTCTGTTGAGAGTGCCGATGTTAGTATTTAGAGTTAGAACTTGACATTGACATACATTTCGAGGACAATGGTTAGTAAGCGTCATACGTGGTGTAGGTGCGATACTCCTTCCGAAATCATTCTGAATAGAGAAGAAAAAAACCATCTGTTTCCGTTTTCACTCCACGCATTTAAATCGACCAACTCACGCCAAAGAGTTGATGAATCAGAAAATACTCACCCTAAATTCACTATCAAATACATCACCTTTTCCACCCTCTTTCCCTTCTCATTTCCAGAATCTAGAAATTCAAATAGATAGATCGACCAAGTTTACTTCAAACACTTGTCGAAAAATTCTGAAATTCCAGACTGTTTTTGATAGGTCAAAAAGACCTATTTCTGGTGAAATACCTTTCGCTCTGGGCACAAGAAGAAATAGACAAAGTTATGAAGATGGGATATGAAAAAAAAATAGTTGAGCAAAGTCTCAAAAATAAAGAAGAGAAAAGTCTTCAAATAAAAGCATAAATCCCTCAAGAAAATGAAGATTGTGACCCAGGAGGATTGCAGAAAAGAAGCAAAGTCTTCACTAAAAATCAGTACCCTCTAAAAGAACTCTTCAACAAAAATAGAGTACCATCTTTCCTAGAAAAAGTATATCCTCATTGAAACCAAAATCTATCGAATCTCTTAAAATTTCAAAGATTCAAAAATCACCCTTTTCGCCATATCAAAACCTTCACTTTTCTCCGCATACCAACCTTTAAACCCGCTCTTCCTCTTGAAAGAATGATTAGGGAGAAGATCAGTGCCGTCCTTATCTAACCGGTGGAGATTTGATTCTTGGTCAAGCATATGACAATACTCGCAACATGACTGGCTATGAGCGAATTCATTTCATATATTGATAGGGAACCCCAAAACACTTGAGTGATTTGAGTGACCCATGTAAGGAAGCCAATGTCATGTAACCTCCCCTCATGCTTGCAGAGATAGTTTCTACCCCTTTTAGAAGACGGTTTGTCTGATCTTGCCATTATAATAAATAACAAGCCACTTGAATAATAGAACGGAAACCACAGAAGCATCCTTGAACTCAAAATAAAAGAAAGGTTTGCTTGAGGACAAGCAAAGTCGAAGTGTGGGATATTTGATATCGGCCAAAAAGTCACGTTTTACCCTGATATTGATCCCTAAAATCATAAAGTTCCAAACATTATGGCCAAAATAATCAATTTGTTGGTTAATTTGGTAGATTTAGTAATTACAAATGCTATATTTCAAGAATCGCTAAAACGGATGAAAAACAAGGAAAAACGAGCAAAACCGGCTAAGACGATTAACTCGCGTTTAAATAACTTATTTTATAATTTTTTCAAAAGTTTATTTACTTAATCTCCCATTGTAGGATATTCAATTACGAACGCATGGGCGCAAGAATCGTCAAAAACGGAGCTAAAACGAAGATTCTAGAGCTAAAACGGTGAAAGATCCAGCAAACCCCTTGCCAAACCCTTGCCAAACGGCCTGCCAGGCTTGAAAACGGCTTGCCAGCAAACGGGCATAAAAACTGGCTTGCCTTGGCAAACGGGCATCGCAAAACCCCTACCAAACGGCTTGCCAAACGGCCTGCCAAGCGGCAAGCCGTTGTTCAGCCAAATAAATTACATTTTTGCCATCGAGCATTTCCTATAAATGGGGGTTTCATCCCACCATTTCAAAACACACCTTTCTCACTTCTCTCTCTAAAACATCTCTCTATAGTCGCTCTCTAGTGATCTATAGGATATTAGTTCTCTCTCTACTTTCTCTCTCTAGATTCTAGAGAGAGAAAAGTACAGAGATTAGAAAATATAATTATCTCTCTATTGTCGTTCTCTAGTGATCAACAGAAGATTAGTATGTAGTTAGTATTAGAAGCTATCAAGCATTGTAAAGCTATGGATATTATGAAGAAATACAAGTGTTATTCTGCCGACATTATTCGGTAACATCTATCCTTTCTTTTATTAATTTATTATAATATTCTTGTTTGATGTTTGTGATTTATTAGAAATGCTTGTTGCCATGATGTGTGAGTAATTTCTTGATTGTTTACCATGATTTAATAATGTTAGTTAGGGATGATTATCGTTTCGTACTCGCTTTCTGTCTATGATATTAAACCTCGTTATTATCGTCCTTCCACCAATAAACGTGATTAAAACCTTTTATAAAGTCGACATTATAAGGGTAATTAATTATCTGTGTTTATATATTGGTCAAGGTATGAACCCATCGAAAATACTATAAAGTACATGGGGATTACCATAGGACCAGATCAAGACATTGGTCAAGAGTATAAGACTCATATCGATGTACTATAGGACCACTTGAGCATGGTCAAGGTTAGAAACTATGGAACCACTATAAGTCTAGTACATGATGGATAACTAAGGGATTTATTGGGTAGATTTACGTAAGGGCTGTTTTAAATCATAAATGGGAGTTTAACGCACTACAATACAAACTAAGCTTACAAATCTTTAAGGATGACTGAGAACCATCAGAGGTTCTAATTTTTCTACAAACCCTTAGATTTTACCAAACCATTGGCAAAAAGGAAGTCGAAACACAATCATAACCACTCACTTGGGTGATACACTAAGGTGTTAAGAAAGGTTGGATATTATCTATATAAGGCTATGCTACTTTATTCGTGCACCTAAGGTATGCATTGCATCCAAGATGGGCCGCTTATATCCATAAACCGGATAAAGCGTCAGGAGTTAAGCATAGTCCATCCGATCAGAATCTTTAAAGCCTAGTTCCTTGTGACATGCTAATCGGGAAACCGCTTAGTAGGGAATCTAGTGTTCACACCAATGTATATCTATCCAAGGGGTGTCTCATAATCATCCCGACACTACATTATCTTAAATCATGGTGAACTACGTCTTCTCTGTCCTTAGCTGTTGCATGCTAGCTAGCGTATTTAATTATATTGCTTTAATATTTTAAATACAATTATAAATCAAATCAACCCAACTATTGCCTTTACATAATTTGATATTCCGGATAAAGTGGTATCTAGAATAAACTGGTTGGACTTGGTTGTTGGATTTTTCGAACAGTCGCCAATTTATTGGGACCAAAAGGATCCTGCCTCTCCACACAAGGTGTACCTGGCCACTAGTCTTGGATACTAAATTGTGTATAGACCCAATCTTAATTACTAGATTATCTGAATAAGCTCCGTTTCAAATTCGACCGCTCAAGGAACGACCCTGGGTCATATTTGCTAACCCATATGAAGGAATAATAGATTTAGGCCTAGCATATATAAATTAAAGAATCAACTTCTTCTGTTGATATCCTGAATTGACGTTTTGCGACCTAACGACACCGCATAAATAAACCATCCGATTTGGGCATATCAGGTTTCTACTTTCTTCACATGTGCCAATATTGCAAAATGTCCTTTTCTTATAAACTTTCGAGCCTTCAAACAGCTTATGAGATTTAGCTTTGAGTTACACCTCTCTCCGTGCACTATCATTGGCACACCATTCTCACGAGGTATGTAAAGAATCTTCTCACTGCAAATAACTTTCGCTTTCATCTTTGAAAGCCAGTCCATTCCAACTATTACATCAAAGTTTCCTAACTCGATGGGTATTAGGTTAATCTTAAGGTCCATTCTAACCAAATCTTATTATACTACCGTGAAAATTTTTATAAATCTTCTCAAATAACATCTGCTTGTGCGTAGGTAACTAATCCTTTCCAATTACTACTTTAAAACTTCCAAGTTTTGTTGACATGAGGTCATCTCCAAATGACCCACCTGTTAATATTAAGGTACTACCTTAAATTATTCATCTACCTTCGTTATTTTTCCATTGCTTTGCTCCAAAAAATATACTTAACGTCCATGGGTGTTAAGGGCTTACTAATCAAAACACTAAAGTTCTTAGATCTAGGGTATCAACTGCTCCAGTAGTAAACAACTCTGAAACAATAATATTGTTGAGAAGAAACGTAGTCTCCACTATACTCCAGATCCATGTAAGTCCCCTTTGACCTCCTTGGCAATGTGGCCATTCTTCTTCCACTTCTAGTAGTCCGCCTAATAAATACACCACTGTGTCTTCCAAAATTCTCTTTGATCACTTCATATTCCTTATGTAACAACATCGAAACTTCTGTATGAATTACCACAATATAATCACGTCAGCCAGTCATCATTATATTAAAGTAATTCATACTTCCATTCCGTCATCACTTTACAAGTTCAAGATAACGTGATCAACTTCGAGTTTCTACTCAACTCCATCTAAGTGATGCTCCATCCTTGCTATCCCAATGGGAAATATGCATACTTTATCCCACGGCTTGTCGGTGTAGGTGCGTAGGTTTCGTAGGGTACGCGCATAGGTTCCGTAGGGTACGCATCGATGTTTAAATGTGTCGGTGCATGTCTTCAAAGCACGTGCAATGCTTCCAGGTTCTTTTAAAGAGCTTCAATCATGTCCTCATGTTGGACAAGAAATGATATAGGGCGATGTGAGGTAACTCTGAAGTCATTGGGTATGGGTGAGCATCAACGGAAGAAACTCCAACCTGGGGGGAATTTAAATGCCCTTCTGACATCTTAATGAATAAGAGTGTTAGGGACCTAAGTCCAACTATGTTGTTAGATCTCGGACGGATGGTGTAGGATGAGGGTAAATAGTATACCAGGTTGTGAGATTTGAGCATTATTCTGAGAGTTTGTACATCGTGTGTGGCCCATCACGGTGAGCGTGGTAAGTGTGACAAGGTGTGGTTTCTCCGTCCATTCCACGGAGGGTTCCTCTTTCAAGGGATCTACTTTGGTTTGTGCATTCACCGAGGGGAATTCTTCTTCGATTGCACAAGGAATTGCTTCGTTCTCAGGATCGGGTGGATGGTGGTAACTGATGGATCAGGATACAAGTCCTCAAAGTCGGATGAGTGGGGATGGATTGAGAAAATATCTTATGGTGCAAGAAATTTCAAAGTTTGTTCGGATACATGTGAGTTAACACTCGGCTCGATTAATTAGAAACGTTAGCACATAGTATATCATAACCACACACAATAGTAACCTACAACAGTAGTCTAAGGCAGTACATAACAGAGTAATACTAGTAGTGTCATACAATAGTGTTATACAATAGTATCATATAATCGATAGCAGATAACAGTAGCATGCAATGGTTACAAGTAGCAGTAACAAATGATAGTGGCATACAGTAGTTACATATAGTGGTAACAATTGACAGTAGTATACAGTTGTTGCCTATAGCAGTCACAGAGGACAGTGGTATTTAGTAGTTGTAGTAAGCAGTAGTATATAGCAGTATTATGCAATCAAAACCAGATAGTAGTAGCATGCAGTAGTGGGAATAAATAGTAGCATACGGCAATAACATATAGCAGTAGCATGCAGTAGTTCCGCAGAATCAAGTAAACGATCAAGTTGTAGATTAGTCCTATTAGTGAATCCTAATCGACTCGGTCAAGACACATTAATGCAGCCTAATTCCCTACAACTATAGCTCTGATACCAAATGTGATGCCCTATCCCAAAAACTCTATGGTACGGATCATCAACAACAAGCCCATTACACGGTATAACACTATATGCTATTTTAAAACAAGGTTTTGCATTCATAAAAAGATAACGTTTTTCCAACGATAAACGTTTTACAAAAGTAACGTGCTTCTACGGATAGAAAGCATTAACAATAGTACGTGACACTTAGGTCATTACAAAACCATGGTTCGAATATAACATAAGTAGTGAATGCAAAATAAAAAGTCTATGCTTAAGAAACATCTATAACAATGCAGAGTACAGCGGATGCATAATCGTCTTATTTACCTGAGAATAAAACATGCTAAAAAGGTCAACACGAATGTTGGTGAGCTATAGTTTTATTGTAAACAATAGAATAATGTAGACTACGAGATTTCTTATTCAAAACAGTATGAAAAGTATATGCTTAACCGTGAGCACTTGGTAACTAAATTAACAAAGAAATATATACATCACCCCCTAAAAGTACACTTGGTGTGCTGACCCGGAAATTTCTGACTAAATTTAAACTTAATCTTTGTATGATTAACATTTCCGACACGATAAGCAAAGTCTGTAAAACTGAATCTCAAAATTTTTGAACTACTTTCATATATTCAAATACCTTTCAGTTTTTCTTGACGATTCGCGAACAATTATATGTATATAGATACATATATATATATATATATATATATATATATATATATATATATATATATATATATATATATATATATATATATATATATATATATATATACACTATAACTTGAAAACGTAACAATGTATTAATTGTTTGATATCGTACATTAAAATATTGGTTTAAATAGTTATTTGAATATATATGATAAGTTGGAATATTAATTATATGAATAACTTGCGACGTATATTTAAAACGTGTTTATGAATGTTGAAAATATATATTAACTTGGTTATAAAATGATTTGTTATTATATATATATTAACAAATAGCGAGACAGTGATTTATAGAAGTAAATGACCAAAACACTCAAAAGTTTAAGATACACTTTGAATGATATAGTTTATTGATAATTTAAGACTATATTTTGACAAAGGTACGAGTCGCAAAACATAAATTGCGAGTTTTCTAAGCGTAATAAAATGCGTTCGAGAAACCGGAACCGGGACATAAGTCGAGTGACAACGTACGAGTCATCGGAACGAAAATTACAAGTCAACTATGCACATGAATTTAATATAATATATAATTAATTATTTAAATTATATATATTATATAATAATATGTCGACAAACAAAAAAACAAAAATATTTTGAGCTGGATCAGGCGGCCATGCGATCGCATGGAAAATACACTAAAAACCCATGCGATCGCATGGGCATCAGATTCCAAAAAGTTGCCTATAAAAGGCCAGTTTCTGCTCGATTTTTGTTTACACATATACTACTTCCTCTTCCTCTGTAATATTATTATTATTTATTAATTATATTATTATTATTATTATTATTATTATTATTATTATTATTATTATTAAGATTATTATTATTATTATTATTATTATTATTATTATTATTATTATTATTATTATTATTATTATTATTATTATTATTATTATTATTATTATTATTATTATTATTTATTTTATTATTAGTAGTAGTATTATTATTTATTATTATAATTAAGATTATTATTATTTATTTTATTATTAGTAGTAGTATTATTATTATTACTAATTATATCACTTAAAATACTACGACGAGGTCATGAGCGTGTCACTTTTAAACTGGGTTTTCAAGCGGGATAGAGCTAAGGAAACTATGGGTTATTACTAAGGAGGTTTTGGGTATTGTTCAAGGGTTTTGCTCGTGAGTCAAACTAGTATTTATCATCTCCGTTGCGTCTACGTACTTTCCTGCAATATTGAATCACAATATTGATACATGAGCATTCATATCTTATCTTTTATATATTAATAGTGTATACATGTCTAGTTCTCGAGTATATATGTTTATGCATGCTTGTATGCTAAATTTCTTCATTAAACAGTTTATAATGAATCACAAATTAAATACATATATTACTGATAAAAGGTATATGATATGCATGTTTTTGGAAAGCTTGCGAAAAATCAATAACTTTTCATTTAGAAATCACGTAATTTCGGTGAACGAATTAAAAGATATGATCAACTGAATTATGATTGACATTAATTGAAATTGCTCTTGAATCTGTAATTGATATTTAAACAACCTGTTTGTAAGATTGATAAATTAGATTTTTGAATATTACCAGCCGAGTAAATGAATCCTTATATAAGGCACGTCTCGTTTTGTTGAACAATTATCAAAATTGACTGTTTTATCATGTTTTAAAGCCTTATAAAAACTATAGTCTAATTTTACAAGAATTGGAAAACTATGTGAAATGTTAAAATGTTTTGATTGCCATGATCATTCAACTATAGTATTAAGTCAGATTGACTTTTTGAAATGACTTTTGATAAACTTTTGTATGTTGATCTCAAACATTAGGATTGTGATACACTATGACCTGACCTAGCTTGATAGACATTTATTGACCAACATATGTTCTCTAGGTTGAGATCTACGGTTATTTGGTAATCCGAGTTTCAGTCACATTTTGGTGATCGACTTTATATGCTGCTAAGGTGAGTTTCATTGATCCCTTTTTAATTATTTTTGCAATATATTTTTGGGCTGAGAATACATGCACTTTATTTTAAACATAATGGATACAAGTACATACTAAATTCTGCACTGAGTTTGAACCGAAAATCCCTTAGCTTTGGTAACTCGTAACTGCCAGTTATAAGAACTGGTGTGCGCGAGTAGTAGTATATGGATCCATAGGGCTAGACATCCTCGTCTGTTTCAGGTATAGAAACCCTAGCCTGAACTATAAAACATACGTATGCTATTTGAGGTTAGTACACGTTAGTTTGCGTGTATTGTATATGTTGATTGCATGTATGTTAAAACAGGGGTACTTATTAAAACATTAAAGTTTAGTTAACAGGGTGCTCAATCATGTAGAATATTTTGATAAACGTTTCTGGATGAAACAACTGAAATCTTGTGATCCACCTTTATATATAGATTATGTGCAACACTAAAACTATGAACTCACCAACCTTTGTGTTGACACTTGTTAGCATGTTTATTCTCAGGTTTCCTAGAAGTCTTCTGCTGTTTGCTTATATGTTAGACAAGCTATGTGCATGGAGTCTTACATGACATATTTTTCAAGGAAACGTTGCATTCACCAAATCATCACCATGTATCTTATTTTGACTGCATTGTCACGAAAGTATTATTGTAAACTATTATTTACGATGATTGTCTATATGTAGAAATCATCAGATGTCGAAAACCTTTGATTTAAATATTCATTTATGGTGTGTCTTTTCAAAAGAATGCAATGTTTACAAAACGTATCATATAGAGGTCAAATACCTCGCAATGAAATCGATGAATGACGTGTTCGTCCATATGGATTTGGAGCGATCATCACAGTTGGTATCAGAGCGTTGGTCCTAGCGAACCAGGTCTTGCATGAGTGTGTCTAACTGATAGTTGTTAAGATGCATTAGTAAGTCTGGACTTCGACCGTGTCTGCATGTTAAAAGTTTTGCTTATCATTTCTTGTCGAAAATTATATGCTTATCATTCTTAAGTCTAGACACGTTTTCCTGCATTTATTGCATAAATATTGTATAGACAAAAATTCATATCTTAGCGTATCTGTTACTGTAAACTTTTCCTGACACCTTCCGAAAATTTCTCCGTGATTTATGGAATTTGGTATTATATATACATATGTAAATTA
The DNA here is from genome assembly GCF_046630445.1 of Rutidosis leptorrhynchoides. Classification (NCBI taxonomy): domain Eukaryota; kingdom Viridiplantae; phylum Streptophyta; class Magnoliopsida; order Asterales; family Asteraceae; genus Rutidosis; species Rutidosis leptorrhynchoides. The sequence continues at coordinate 169,141,040 of NC_092343.1, forward strand.
TGTATTGAAGAATACCAAACTAAATTCTATAATCTAATTCATATCAAAAATCATCTCCCTAATTATACAAGATGGATCCCGTATCTAGTTCAAATTCCTTAAACTCCGACAGCTATTCCGATATGGATATTCACCTGAATTTCGAAGACAGTGTAACCGGAATGGATCAACCAATCAGCCATCACCTATTCTGGATGAATTGGGGATGGGTTCGTAGCCTGCTTAGTCATTGGAGACAAGAAGAAGGTGATCCCTTCCATCCACCACATTGCCCTCTTGGCGAAGAACCTGAAGCACTTACCGGCGAACCTATTCGAGACACCATTTTCTCTCTCATTTTAAGAGTGTCTCGTCACGATTATATATTATCTCAAATTCTAGATCTTATTCGTCCACTCGTCCGAACCGACAATCACCCCGGTGTAATAGAAGAAGTCAACGAGCTTCGCGTTCGGGTAGTGGCTTTGGAGAATGTGGTGCAAAGGTTACAAGCACCGGCAGAAGCACCGACAGCAACAGTACCACCATCAGCAACACTAACAGTACCATCACCACCACCAACAACAACATCCGCATCCCACACCTCAACATCACAATCTGTACCTCGAACATCACCGTCATACGCACCATAGATACCAAGGAATACCAATAACAACAAACAATGAAGTATTGATTCATAACTTCATCGAAGAAATATTTTGCAGAGAATATGTAGTTTCTAAAAGTTTTAGAGATTATATATTCTAGTCCTAGTCTAAAACCAGATGAGATTAATATTATGTTAACTCATTAAATCCATGATTACATCTAAGGAAAATATATATATAGGTATATTTTCATAAAGATTGTAATTAAGAAAATTCTTTTGTACAAACTGTTAATGGTGAGAATATTTTAACGGGTAGGTAATACCTGAGAGATATATAAATTCACAATTAATATGTTACATTCTTCGATTCTGATTCAACAAATCATCAACTATACTTACTACTTTCATAATAATATATATTCTTTTATAAAAATCAAAGCAACCATCCTCATCCAATTTTAAGTGATATAATTAGTAATAATAATAATACTACTAATAATAATAAAATAAATAATAATAATCTTAATAATAATAATAATAATAATATTAATAATATTAATATAAATAATAAATAATAATAATAATATTACAGAGGAAGAGGAAGTAGTATATGTGTAAACAAAACTCGAGCAGAAACTGGCCTTTTATAGGCAACTTTTTGGAATATGATGCCCATGCGATCGCATGGGTTTTTAGTGTATTTTTCATGCGATCGCATGGCCGCCTGATCCAGCTCAAAATATTTTTGTTTTCTTGTTTGTCGACATATTATTATATAATATATATAATTTATATAATTTACATAATTAATTATATATTATATTAAATTCATGTGCATAGTTGACTTGTAATTTTCGTTCCGATGACTCGTACGTTGTCACTCGACTTATGTCCCGGTTCCGGTTTCTTGAACGCATTTTATTACAATTAGAAAACTCGCAATTTACGTTTTGTGACTCGTACCTTTGTCAAAATATAGTCTTAAATTATCAATAAACTATATCATTCAAAGTGTATCTTAAACTTTAGAGTGTTTTGGTCATTTACTTCTATAAATCACTGTCTCGCTATTTGTTAATATATATATATATATATATATATATATATATATATATATATATATATATATATATATAATAACAAATCATTTTATGACCAAGTTAATATATATTTTCAACATTCATAAACACGGTTTAGATATACGTCGCAAGTTATTCATATAATTAATATTCCAACTTATCATATATATTCAAATAAATATTTAAACCAATATTTTAATGTACGGTATCAAACAATTAATACATTGTTACGTTTTCAAGTTATAGTATATATATATGTATCTATATACATATAATTGTTCGCGAATCGTCAAGAACAACCGAAAGGTATTTGAATATATGAAAGTAGTTCAAAAATTTTGAGATTCAGTTTTACAGACTTTGCTTATCGTGTCAGAAATATTAATCATACAAAGATTAAGTTTAAATTTAGTCAGAAATTTCCGGGTCATCACAGTACCTACCCGTTAAAGAAATTTTGTCCCGAAATTTGAGTGAGGTCGTCATGACTAACAATAAAAATGTTTTCATGGCGTATATTTGTTGATAAATAGAGTTTTATCACCGTTGAATAATATGGATAAAACAATCCGATTATTCGAAGCGTATGAGAGAAGTTATCGTAAATGAGTGAAATGAAGAATAGAGGTTCGTCTTAACTCTTGACATATTAACGATTGATTTCCGTAATTTAAGGAATAGAAAATCTTCATAATCTAAATAAGATTTGATTCTTCAGAAATTAAGAAGATTAAGATCTTCTTTAATTAAATGCGTAATCTGCCTCGATTGTAATGTCTGATATTTTACTATAAATTGAGCTCTTCCGTTTCATTTATTTTCACCACTAATATAAGCTTCTTCCTTATTTCATACTTCCTAATAGATTTTGAAAATGCTTAATCCAATTTTGATTCTTGATATTTTCTTAGCTATCGTATCCTTCATTTATGGTGTGTCTTTTCAAAAGAATGCAATGTTTACAAAACGTATCATATAGAGGTCAAATACCTCGCAATGAAATCGATGAATGACGTGTTCGTCCATATGGATTTGGAGCGATCATCACAGTTGGTATCAGAGCGTTGGTCCTAGCGAACCAGGTCTTGCATGAGTGTGTCTAACTGATAGTTGTTAAGATGCATTAGTAAGTCTGGACTTCGACCGTGTCTGCATGTTAAAAGTTTTGCTTATCATTTCTTGTCGAAAATTATATGCTTATCATTCTTAAGTCTAGACACGTTTTCCTGCATTTATTGCATAAATATTGTATAGACAAAAATTCATATCTTAGCGTATCTGTTACTGTAAACTTTTCCTGACACCTTCCGAAAATTTCTCCGTGATTTATGGAATTTGGTATTATATATACATATGTAAATTATGTATTGAAGAATACCAAACTAAATTCTATAATCTAATTCATATCAAAAATCATCTCCCTAATTATACAAGATGGATCCCGTATCTAGTTCAAATTCCTTAAACTCCGACAGCTATTCCGATATGGATATTCACCTGAATTTCGAAGACAGTGTAACCGGAATGGATCAACCAATCAGCCATCACCTATTCTGGATGAATTGGGGATGGGTTCGTAGCCTGCTTAGTCATTGGAGACAAGAAGAAGGTGATCCCTTCCATCCACCACATTGCCCTCTTGGCGAAGAACCTGAAGCACTTACCGGCGAACCTATTCGAGACACCATTTTCTCTCTCATTTTAAGAGTGTCTCGTCACGATTATATATTATCTCAAATTCTAGATCTTATTCATCCACTCGTCCGAACCGACAATCACCCCGGTGTAATAGAAGAAGTCAACAAGCTTCGCGTTCGGGTAGTGGCTTTGGAGAATGTGGTGCAAAGGTTACAAGCACCGGCAGAAGCACCGACAGCAACAGTACCACCATCAGCAACACTAACAGTACCATCACCACCACCAACAACAACATCCGCATCCCACACCTCAACATTACAATCTGTACCTCGAACATCACCGTCATACGCACCATAGATACCAAGGAATACCAATAACAACAAACAATGAAGTATTGATTCATAACTTCATCGAAGAAATATTTTGCAGAGAATATGTAGTTTCTAAAAGTTTTAGAGATTATATATTCTAGTCCTAGTCTAAAACCAGATGAGATTAATATTATGTTAACTCATTAAATCCATGATTACATCTAAGGAAAATATATATATAGGTATATTTTCATAAAGATTGTAATTAAGAAAATTCTTTTGTATAAACTGTTAATGGTGAGAATATTTTAACGGGTAGGTAATACCTGAGAGATATATAAATTCACAATTAATATGTTACATTCTTCGATTCTGATTCAACAAATCATCAACTATACTTACTACTTTCACAATAATATATATTCTTTTATAAAAATCAAAGCAACCATCCTTCATCCAATTATTTATATTAATATTATTAATATTATTATTATTATTATTATTATTAAGATTATTATTATTTATTTTATTATTATTAGTAGTATTATTATTATTACTAATTATATCACTTAAAATACTACGACGAGGTCATGAGCGTGTCACTTTCAAAATGGGTTTTCAAGCGGGATAGAGCTAAGGAAACTATGGGTTATTACTAAGGAGGTTTTGGGTATTGTTCAAGGGTTTTGCTCGTGAGTCAAACTAGTATTTATCATCTCCGTTACGTCTACGTACTTTCCTGCAATATTGAATCACAATATTGATACGTGAGCATTCATATCTTATCTTTTATATATTAATAGTGTATACAGGTCTAGTGCTCGAGTATATATGTTTATGCATGCTTGTATGCTAAATTTCATCGTTAAACAGTTTATAATGAATCACGAATTAAATACATATATTACTGATAAAAGGTATATGATATGCATGTTTTTGGAAAGCTTGCGAAAAATCAATAACTTTTCATTTAGAAATCACGTAATTTCGGTGAACGAATTAAAAGATATGATCAACTGAATTATGATTGATGTTAATTGAAATTGCTCTTGAATCTGCAATTGATATTTAAACAACTTGTTTGTAAGATTGATAAATTAGATTTTTGAATATTACCAGCCGAGTAAATGAATCCTTATATAAGGCACGTCTCGTTTTGTTGAAAAATTGTCAAAATTGACTGTTTTATCATGTTTTAAAGCCTTATAAAAACTATAGTCTAATTTTACAAGAATTGGGAAACTATGTGAAATGTTAAAATGTTTTGATTGCCATGATCATTCAACTATAGTATTAAGTCAGATTGACTTTTTGAAATGACTTTTGATAAACTTTTGTATGTTGATCTCGAGCATTAGGATTGTGATACACTATGACCTGACCTAGCTTGATAGACATTTATTGACCAACATATGTTCTCTAAGTTGAGATCTACGGTTATTTGGTAATTCGAGTTTCAGTCACATTTTGGTGAACGACTTTATATGCTGCTAAGGTGAGTTTCATTGATCCCTTTTTAATTGCTTTTGCAATATATTTTTGGGCTGAGAATATATGCACTTTATTTTAAACGCAATGGATACAAGTACATACTAAATTCTACACTGAGTTTGAACTGAAAATCCCTTAGCTTTGGTAACTACTAACTGCCAGTTATAAGAACTGGTGGGCGCGACTAGTAGTATATGGATCCATAGGGCTTGACATCCCCGTCTGTTCCAGGTATAGAAACCCTAGCCTGAACTATAAAACGGACGTATGCTATTTGAGGTTAGTACACGTTAGTTTGCATGTATTGTACATGTTGGTTGCATGTATGTTAAAACAGGGGTACTTATTAAAACGTTAAAGTTTAGTTACCAGGGTGCTTAATCTTGTAGAATATTTTGATAAACGTTTCTGGATGAAACAACTGAAATCTTGTGATCCACCTTTATATACAGATTATGTGCAACACTAAAACTATGAACTCACCAACCTTTGTGTTGACACTTGTTAGCATGTTTATTCTCAGGTTTCCTAGAAGTCTTCCGCTGTTTGCTTATATGTTAGACAAGCTATGTGCATGGAGTCTTACATGACATATTTTTCAAGGAAATGTTGCATTCACCAAATCATCACCATGTATCTTATTTTGACTGCATTGTCAACGGAAGTATTATTGTAAACTATTATTTACGATGATTGTCTATATGTAGAAATCATCAGATGTCGAAAACCTTTGATTTAAATATTCATTTATGGTGTGCCTTTTCAAAAGAATGCAATGTTTACAAAACGTATCATATAGAGGTCAAATACCTCGCAATAAAATCGATGAATGACGTGTTCGTCCATATGGATTTGGAGCGATCATCACACTTGGCGAGTGCGTTCAAATAGATGAAGTATTAAACACCCGCTAAATGCTAGCGCGACTAGCCCGAGTGGGGATGTCAAACCCTATGGATCCATATCTAAGATTCGCGTCTACCGGTTCATAAACCAATAGTTAAACGTTACCGAGCTAAGGGGAAAATTTGTGCCGTTATGTCACTCACACATATATAAAGTTAAAGTACTCGTGTCTAGTATGTAAAACATAAAAAGCGCATGTATTCTCAGTCCCAAAAATAGTTAAAGTAAAAAGGGAGCTATAACTCACAGTGGATGTACGGTAAAGTTGATACGAAAATGTAAGCAAGTAGTAAGTCGGTCCAAACAAGTAAGTTGGTTGATCCAAAAGGTCCTCAACCTAAGTCAATGGTTGCTAAGTCAGTAAGTTGTCCCAAAAAGTTTTAAAGTAAGTAAGTTAAGTCTTAAGTATCATCATTATTATCATATGTAAAAGATATAGTAACTTTTCAACAAGAATAGAGGTCGAAATGAAGAGCTGGATTCGAACAGCCGCTACGACCTCTACACAAACTGAAACGACGCGCGGCCAGTGGCCAAGGCTCCGTTTGTGAGCCCTATTACCGCTTTCCGAATCTCGGATCCTAACTTGATGTCGTTTGACCATGGCGACGATCAAAGAGCGAGTATGTCAGAAAATTCAGCACGTCGTTACGAAGGCGTAGTGAACTTCGGAAGACTATAAATCATAAACCGTATATCGGATTTAGGCGAGTCCTAAACGAAAAGTCATCTACACATCCCGAACTTTCTGGAAATAAACTGTTCAGAAGCTCCAGGAATCAGATCAGACCCGGAAAAACAGATTCTAGTGCTCCGGTGGGTTTCTTAACTCATGGTGCTTATCATGGTTCTCATCCTTGATGCATTTAAGCTTCAAGTGTACAACTCTAGATACTTTTGCATCATTTTGGTCAAGCTTTAACCATCAACACACTTATTAACTTTAAATGAAAAGAAAACCAACTCTTTAAGAGTTTCATGCTACATGATGAACCAATGTTACATCCTTAGCATTAAGCATTGTTTCTTATCATTTTTATATAAGTTTATGTGCCTTTATCATATGTAGATGATAAAGACTTGATTTTTATCACCATAAAAATCATAAAAAAGTTACAAATAAATGAGAACTACAACAAAACTTAGATCTCAAGTATTATGAAACTCTAAGCTAGAAAGCTTGGATTCTTACAAGATTAATGAGACCATAAGCTTGAAAGCTTAAATCTAAACAAGATATATGAGACCATAAGCTAGAGATCCTAGATCTAGTAAAAGTAATGAGATCAAAAGCTAAAAATCTTAGATCTAAACAAAATGGTGAAATCCTAAGCTAGCAAGCTTGAATCTCTAATGTTCTTGTAGATCCTTAAAGCATAAAGCTAGATCTACAAGTTTTATGAAGATCATAAACACAAGTTTTGATCTTTTAATAAAAGTAAAGTAATTTAAACAAGTAAAGAAAGATTCAAAGCTAGAGAGCTTGAATCCTTCATGTTCTTGCATAATCTTCAAACAAGAGTTTGATGCAACAAGATGTAAAGAAGATACAAGTCATAAAACTTGATCTTGAAATAATAATGATGATGATGAATTTCGAATAAGGAAAGGAAAAAGAAGAAAGGATTTCAAGAAAACTTACAAGTTTTCTTAAGTTTTTAGAGTGAGAAACTAGAGAGAAGAGTGTATGTGCAAAATGAATTAGTGAATGGAGGAGTCTTGTATTTATAGGCAAGTAATCACAAAACAAGACAACAAAATGGTGGTGATGGTGGGGGACACAAAACCCACGATTTTGTGGGTAGGGGAGGTGGTGGTCCATGGTGGTACAAAAGTGAGGTGGCGATGTTGGGTGGCATGGTGCATGGTGCCAAAATGTGTAAGGGTGGTACAAGCATGCATGCATATACCTTTGTCTTATGTCTTAATGAATTATCTTAAGCTTAATGGGTTCATTAACTTATTAAGATGCGCTTATTAATTAACCCATTAACTAGAGTAGGGTGGGCCCTGGTAATCCTAGTCCAATTAAGATAAGCCCAAGTAATTAACAATTCACTAAACGTAATTAAACAAATGATGAACTAAATAATTGTCATTAAGAAATAACAATTAGAATTAAGTATCATAATACTCCAATTATGACCAAAGTTTAACGTGTACCAAGTACGTATCTCGTTCTAAACAACTAGTGACACCAACGGTCGTAAAAGCATCCAAGGATCAAGTTAAGTAATTAATCATTAAATAACACGTTGTAAGGTATTAACAAGAGTAATTAACATGGATAATGACTCCGGAATATTTCTATCTCAGTACGCATATATACGCAGATTCGTGAAAGTATAAAGTATAAATATAAGTCGAAAAAGTCGGGTCGTTACAGAGTCCGCCCAAAACAAAATGCAACCAAAACGACCCAACTTAACTATGCGATTAACCAAAAACGCCTCAAATTTGATATCCGAAAAGGGCAACAAGTCGACTACTAACACACTTAAATCCAGATTACCTTTTAAAAGCATGTTCTGAAAGATAACTTACATCTCAATTGCGTCCCTGCCCAGAAAAAGCTCTGTTGCCCCTACGGATGGGCCAGCCAAAGTTGCTACATGTTTTTCAATTTTAAATCATATTCATTGGTTCTGAATTTGAGTTTTATTTATGTGAATTCAATTTCAAAGTTTTTGCTTTGCATTTTATTGTTTAACTAATCATAAATCTCTTTGTTTTACATGAGTCGATGATTAATCTTTCACGATAGAAAATGAGTTGAAGGTTTATTTACGTTGTTAGTTATTTGGCTAAATATGTCTATCAACTTGGATGCACACTAGGTGCTCGATGAAATAACGAAGATGAATTTGCTTTTTGTCGGCAGGCTATGCTCCAAGAGATATCAATGACCGAAGAAAGACAAGATAAACTTTAAATATATTTTTTTATTTTTGTTATAGAATATTTGATGAAATTTATATGAATAGATTTATTTTCGAATGTATTTTTATTTATTATAACTTTCATTCGATATTATATAACACAAAGAAAGATATTTAAGGTAAAAGTTGAAGAAAAAAGACCCAAAAAGTCAAAACAGCGCAATTATTTTGGGACGGAGGGACAAGATAAAACATTAAATTTCTGATCCAAGTGGTACGTAGCATCTGTTGATCACGCAAACAATATCGGTGTATCATCTTCGGTTCTAAATTGAACCTAAAATTGACTCATCAAAAAGTTGCCCCAACCCTTCATAGTCTCCATCATAATCTATTCGATCAAACTCTTGAGAAGCTATAAACTCATGTGCCCGAGCCAAAATCTTATCAGACTTTGGCACGTTTTTAACTTGTACAATATTGAAAACATCCTGATGTGGCGGAATGTTGGTGTTGCGTGTCAAAAATGCCAGAACAAGTGTCAAATAAGAAACTTTTATCGAACAACGTTGCATACTTCCACATTCCAAGTTTATAGTCAGAAGAATCTGATTGCATAAATCTATCAATCACTGATAGAATACTGTGAAGAGTACTCGAAACCGACGGTTCGTTAAGAGCTTCAGCGACCTGAATATTGTTCTTATCGTGCATCTCCGTAGCCTTAAAAAACAGAGTAAATGGATAAAGACCAGTGTGAGTGATATGAATACTATATAAAAAATTCTTAATGTCCTTCCCTTGTGTAAACTTGTTTGCAGAATAAAGAAAACGTCACGTTCAAATTGCTTCTTCGGTAACCTAATCGCGTCCAGGTTCGGGTGAAACCCTCGTAACGGCATTTCAAAATGATAGAATTTGTGAAATGTCGTTTCGAGATGATTTCCAATTCTCAGATAGTTTTCAGCAGGCTTAGTGAACAACCGAATATAACTAGTTGCAAGATAACTATATGCAACTGCCAGTTTTCTTTTTTGGTCTGCATAATCAGCATCGCCAATTCTGCTGATGGGTAACCGACCACGAACGATCCCTCGCACTGATCCGGGTATCTCGTCGTGGGATCGTAGGTCTTTAATGCTCACAAGAGATAATTCGACCTCGTCGATAATACGTTCACCCAGTAAATCTCTTAGATTGAAAGCAAGCAAGCAAGCAAGAAGAGCTCTGCTACAACATTGTTATTCATCTTAATGTAAAGACTACTCATAAAAGTTTCACCGATTGTCATCATCTTCTAAATGAGACATACGGTAAAATTTTAGATTGGTTAATTCATTTTAGAACCATTATCTGTTACCGTATTACTCTTTGCTTTCTTCACTTCTTTTTTGATCGCCGGTGCTGGTCGCTTAGCCACAGGTGCCATGTTGCTAGTTTTTGACTCAGGTTGGCGATTGGGCGCCATTAGATTTTTTTAGTTTTTCTGAAAATCAGGATTTATAAAGGTCAGAGAATATGAAAGAGTTGCATGCTATAGGTATTGATCGGTCTGTTATATAGATAGTTTGATTTAACATATTAAAGACATTTAAAGTACCGATAAACGTATGCAAGTCTTTTTATAATCTTTAAGTTTTTCATGATCTCAATGTGTTTGATGCAAAGTGTCTTTTTATAATCTTTAGGTGTCATAATCTCAATGCGGCCCGTTAATAAAATTATTGTGTCTTTTGAGTTAATTAAAATGTGGATTAGTATTCGTTTTGTGATGTGTTAGATTGAGTTTGAGTTTATAAGTTTTTTAGATAGAGAAAGTTTTTATTATATTATATATTTTATGTCTGTTTAAGTATATTGGGTTTTATTATTAAGGTATAATGTGAAATGTGATATAAATTTTGATTGTTGCGTTTATCATCAAAGTTTGAAGTTTGATATCCTTAAGTGATGGTTTATATTTAATTATTATTTAACTTATAAAAAGAAACTTTGGATTTGAATAGATAAATAAAGGAAGAAGAAATAAGGGAGATACGGTCAATTTTAGTATGGGACCCTACTAGATTTTGTGTTTCCGGGGCGGTTGAAAGAGAATTTTTCTTGGGAATACGCGGTCGTTGGGTGGGCAAAACGGCTGACTCTATTATAATTAATGTCTATGGTCCACATAATGATCACTTTAAACAAAAATTTTAGGAAAGTCTCGAAAATATTATGCAGGTGGATATTGAAAATTGGGTTATTTGTGGCGATTTCAATGAAGTTAGGCGAAGATCGGAAAGGAAAAATTGCGAATTTATCGAAAGTAGAGCAAAGATGTTCAACGATTTCATTGACAAGGCAAATCTCATTGAAATTCCATTGGGGGATGAAGTTTACTAGGATTAGTGATGACGAATTGAAGTATAGTAAACTCGATAGATTCTTGGTCTCGGAATCGTGCTATGCATCATGGGATGGAATTACCGCATGTACTCTTGATAGGGATTATTCTGACCATTGCCCAATTATCTTGAAGGATTCAAATAATGACTTCGGGCCGAAACCTACTATAATTTTCAACAATTGGTTCGACGATGAAAAAAGTGATGATTTGATTAAAGATGCGTGGAAAGCTACCATTCGGAACCCTAGGGTCGACTGTTTATTTCGTGATAAGCTAAAGAAAGTTAAAGGGGTGTTGAAGGAAAAATGTAATCCTAACTATAACTGTCTAAACGCCGGAATCGACACACTTCACAAAGAGATTTCTAATTGGGAAAACATCATTGGTACTCGTGATATTTCGGATGCTGAAATTGCCTCTTGGTTTGATGCAAAAAAAAAAAAGTGGTTTCAAAAAGATAAGGAGAAAGCGAAAATACTGAAACAAAAAGATAGAATCAAATGGGTAACGGACGGTGATGAAAATAGTAAATTTTTTCATTCGTGTATTAAAAGGAGGCAAAACAAAAATAATATCAGGGGTGTTAACTCAAATGGTTTATGGATCGAGAACCCGGAGGATATTAAAACGGCGGCTTTTACATATTTCAAAAATCGTTTTAGTGAAAACAACTCTCGCACCTTTAAAATACGTGGTCCATTGAACAAACGGCTAGGTACTCATGAGGCGTCGAGCCTCAAAATCCCCTTCACTCTACCCGAAATTCACGATGCTATATTGGACTGTGGTGGTGAAAAGGCCCCGGGACCTGACGGTTTTAACATGAAATTTTTTTCAAAATATTGGGATGTTGTTAAAGAAGACCTTCTTGCGGTTTTCACTCGTTTTTGGGAGGTTGGCGAAATTTCTAAAGGTTGTAATTCTTCTTTTGTTGCATTAATCCCGAAAAAAAATGATCCACAAGGTTTTGGTGACTACCGTCCTATCAGCTTAATCGGGAGCCTATATAAAGTTCTATCAAAAGTTTTAACCAAAAGGCTACAAAGGGTTATTTCTTCGGTCATCAGTTTTGAACAAAGTGCATACATTAAAAAATCGATACATTCTTGACGGTGTGCTAATTGCGAATGAAGTTCTTCATGATATAAAAGTTACCAAAAGAAAAGGCTTCTTATTTAAAGTCGACTTTGAAAAGGCTTTTGACAGCATTAGTTGGGACTTTCTTATGGAAATTATGGAGTTAATGGGTTTTGGTCATCGATGGAGAAAATGGATTTTTGCATGTCTCTCATCCGCTTACATCTCGATTTTGGTCAATGGTTCCCCTACTAAAGAATTTCCTCTTCAGAAAGGAGTGCGGCAAGGGGACCCCCTTTTCCCTTACTTCTTTATCATGGTCGCCGAAGGTTTAAACCACCTAACTGAATCAGCTGCACTTCACAATTGATTTCCAGGGATCCCAATCGGGCATGGGGATTTACGGGTCACGCACTTGCAATATGCGGATGACACATTATTTTTTGGTGAATGGAATAGACGTAACGTGCAAAATCTTACTAAAATTCTTAAGTGCTTTGAAGTGACATCGGGGTTAAAAATTAACTTTCACAAAAGCTGCGTTTATGGACTTGGGGTCTCAAAAGTAGAAACGGAAAATATGGCAGTCTGGATTGGGTGCGTAGGAGGTACGTGAAATGTCCCGTTCTTATTGATTAAAAACGTTCCATATTAATTGATTTCGTTACGAGGTTTTGACCTCTATATGAGACGTTTTTCAAAGACTGCATCCATTTTTAAAACAAACCATAACCTTTATTTCATAAATAAAGGTTTAAAAAGCTTTACGTAGATTATCAAATAATGATAATCTAAAATATCCTGTTTACACACGACCATTACATAATGGTTTACAATACAAATATGTTACATCGAAATCAGTTTCTTGAATGCAGTTTTTACACAATATCATACAAACATGGACTCCAAATCTTGTCCTTATTTTAGTATGCAACAGCGGAAGCTCTTAGTATTCACCTAAGAATAAACATGCTTTAAACGTCAACAAAAATATTGGTGAGTTATAGGTTTAACCTATATATATCAAATCGTAACAATAGACCACAAGATTTCATATTTCAATACACATCCCATACATAGAGATAAAAATCATTCATATGGTGAACACCTGGTAACCGACATTAACAAGATGCATATATAAGAATATCCCCATCATTCCGGGACACCCTTCGGATATGATATAAATTTCGAAGTACTAAAGCATCCGGTACTTTGGATGGGGTTTGTTAGGCCCAATAGATCTATCTTTAGGATTCGCGTCAATTAGGGTGTCTGTTCCCTAATTCTTAGATTACCAGACTTAATAAAAAGGGGCATATTAGATTTCGATAATTCAACCATAGAATGTAGTTTCACGTACTTGTGTCTATTTTGTAAATCATTTATAAAACCTGCATGTATTCTCATCCCAAAAATATTAGATTTTAAAAGTGGGACTATAACTCACTTTCACAGATTTTTTCTTCGTCGGGAAGTAAGACTTGGCCACTGGTTGATTCACGAACCTATAACAATATATACATATATATCAAAGTATGTTCAAAATATATTTACAACACTTTTAATATATTTTGATGTTTTAAGTTTATTAAGTCAGCTGTCCTCGTTAGTAACCTACAACTAGTTGTCCACAGTTAGATGTACAGAAATAAATCGATAAATATTATCTTGAATCAATCCACGACCCAGTGTATACGTATCTCATTACTACCTTAAGTTCCTTGGATAAACCTACTGTAAAAGAGAAAAATGGATCTAGCTTCAACGGATCCTTGGATGGCTCGAAGTTCTTGAAGCAGAATCATGACACGAAAACAAGTTCAAGTAAGATCATCACTTGAAATAAGATTGTTATAGTTATAGAAATTGAACCAAAGTTTGAATATGATTATTACCTTGTATTAGAATGATAACCTACTGTAAGAAACAAAGATTTCTTGAGGTTGGATGATCACCTTACAAGATTGGAAGTGAGCTAGCAAACTTGAAAGTATTCTTGATTTTATGTAAATAGAACTTGTAGAATATATGAAGAACACTTAGAACTTGAAGATAGAACTTGAGAGAGATCAATTAGATGAAGAAAATTGAAGAATGAAAGTGTTTGTAGGTGTTTTTGGTCATTGGTATATGGATTAGATATAAAGGATATGTAATTTTGTTTTCATGTAAATAAGTCATGAATGATTACTCATGTTTTTGTAATTTTATGAGATATTTCATGCTAGTTGCCAAATGATGGTTCTCACATGTGTTAGGTGACTCACATGGGCTGCTAAGAGCTGATCATTGGAGTGTATATACCAATAGTAAATGCATCTAAAAGTTGTGTATTGTACGAGTACGAATACGAGTGCATACGAGTAGAATTGTTGATGAAACTGAACGAGAATGTAATTGTAAGCATTTTTGTTAAGTAGAAGTATTTTGATAAGTGTATTTAAGTCTTTCAAAAGTGTATAAATACATATTAAAACACTACATGTATATACATTTTAACTGAGTCGTTAAGTCATCGTTAGTCGTTACATGTAAGTGTTGTTTTGAAACCTTTAGGTTAACGATCTTGTTAAATGTTGTTAACCCAATGTTTATAATATCAAATGAGATTTTAAATTATTATATTATCATGATATTATCATATATGAATATCTCTTAATATGATATATATATATACATTAAATGTCTTTACAACGATAATCGTTACATATATGTCTCGTTTAAAAATCATTAAGTTAGTAGTCTTGTTTTTACATATGTAGTTCATTGTTAATATACTTAATGATATGTTTACTTATCATAGTATCATGTTAACTATATATATATATATATCCATATATATGTCATCATATAGTTTTTACAAGTTTTAACGTTCGTGAATCACCGGTCAACTTGGGTGGTCAATTGTCTATATGAAACATATTTCAATTAATCAAGTCTTAACAAGTTTGATTGCTTAACATGTTGGAAATATTTAATCATGTAAATATCAATCTCAATTAATATATATATAAACATGAAAAATTTCGGGTCACTACAGTACCTACCCGTTAAATAAATTTCGTCCCGAAATTTTAAGCTGTTGAAGGTGTTGACGAATCTTCTGGAAATAGATGCGGGTATTTCTTCTTCATCTGATCTTCACACTCCCAGGTGAACTCGGGTCCTCTACGAGCATTCCATCGAACCTTAACAATTGGTATCTTGTTTTGCTTAAGTCTTTTAACCTCAAGATCCATTATATCGACGGGTTCTTCGATGAATTGAAGTTTTTCGTTGATTTGGATTTCATCTAACGGAATAGTGAGATCTTCTTTAGCAAAACATTTCTTCAAATTCGAGACGTGGAAAGTGTTATGTACAGCCGCGAGTTGTTGAGGTAACTCAAGTCGGTAAGCTACTGGTCCGACACGATCAATAATCTTAAATGGTCCAATATACCTTGGATTTAATTTCCCTCGTTTACCAAATCGAACAACGCCTTTCCAAGGTGCAACTTTAAGCATGACCATCTCTCCAATTTCAAATTCTATATCTTTTCTTTTAATGTCAGTATAGCTCTTTTGTCGACTTTGAGCGGTTTTCAACTGTTGTTGAATTTGGATGATCTTCTCGGTAGTTTCTTGTATAATCTCCGGACCCGTAATCTGTCTATCCCCCACTTCACTCCAACAAATCGGAGACCTGCACTTTCTACCATAAAGTGCTTCAAATGGCTCCATCTCAATGCTTGAATGGTAGCTGTTGTTGTAGGAAAATTCTGCTAAAGGTAGATGTCGATCCCAACTGTTTCCGAAATCAATAACACATGCTCGTAGCATGTCTTCAAGCGTTTGTATCGTCCTTTCTCTCTGCCCATCAGTTTGTGGATGATAGGCAGTACTCATGTCTAGACGAGTTCCTAATGCTTGCTGTAATGTCTGCCAGCATCTTGAAATAAATCTGCCATCCCTATCAGAGATAATAGAGATTGGTATTCCATATCTGGAGATGACTTCCTTCAAATACAGTCGTGCTAACTTCTCCATCTTGTCATCTTCTCTTATTGGCAGGAAGTGTGCTGATTTGGTGAGACGATCAACTATTACCCAAATAGTATCAAAACCACTTGCAGTCCTTGGCAATTTAGTGATAAAATCCATGGTAATGTTTTCCCATTTCCATTCCGGGATTTCGGGTTGTTGAAGTAGACCTGATGGTTTCTGATGCTCAGCTTTGACCTTAGAACACGTCAAACATTCTCCTACGTATTTAGCAACATCGGCTTTCATACCCGGCCACCAAAAATGTTTCTTGAGATCCTTGTACATCTTCCTCGTTCCAGGATGTATTGAGTATCTGGTTTTATGAGCATCTCTAAGTACCATTTCTCTCATATCTCCAAATTTTGGTACCCAAATCCTTTCAGCCCTATACCGGGTTCCGTCTTCCCGAATATTAAGATGCTTCTTCGATCTTTTGGGTATTTCATCCTTTAAATTTCCCTCTTTTAAAACTCCTTGTTGCGCCTCCTTTATTTGAGTAGTAAGGTTATTATGAATCATTATATTCATAGATTTTACTCGAATGGGTTCTCTGTCCTTCCTGCTCAAGGCATCGGCTACCACATTTGCCTTCCCCGGGTGGTAACGAATCTCAAAGTCGTAATCATTCAATAATTCAATCCACCTACGCTGTCTCATATTCAGTTGTTTCTGATTAAATATGTGTTGAAGACTTTTATGGTCGGTATATATAATACTTTTGACCTCATATAAGTAGTGCCTCCAAGTCTTTAATGCAAAAACAACTGCGCCTAATTCCAAATCATGCGTCGTATAATTTTGTTCGTGAATCTTCAATTGTCTAGACGCATAAGCAATCACCTTCGTTCGTTGCATTAATACACAACCGAGACCTTGCTTTGATGCGTCACAATAAATCACAAAATCATCATTCCCTTCAGGCAATGACAATATAGGTGCCGTAGTTAGCTTTTTCTTCAATAACTGAAACGCTTTCTCTTGTTCATCATTCCATTCAAATTTCTTCCCTTTATGTGTTAATGAAGTCAAGGGTTTTGCTATTCTGGAAAAGTCTTGGATGAACCTTCTGTAGTAACCAGCTAGTCCTAAAAACTGGCGTATGTATTTCGGAGTTTTCGGGGTTTCCCACTTTTCAACAGTTTCTATCTTTGCCGGATCCACCTTAATACCTTCTTTATTCACTATGTGACCGAGGAATTGAACTTCTTCCCACCAAAATGCACACTTTGAAAACTTAGCGTACAATTCTTCCTTCCTCAATACTTCTAACACCTTTCTCAAATGTTCACCGTGTTCTTGGTCATTCTTTGAGTAAATAAGTATGTCATCAATGAAAACAATGACAAACTTGTCAAGGTATGGTCCACACACTCGGTTCATAAGGTCCATGAACACAGCTGGTGCATTAGTTAAACCAAACGGCATGACCATAAACTCGTAATGACCGTAACGTGTTCTGAAAGCATTCTTTGGAATATCATCTTCTTTCACCCGCATTTGATGATACCCGGAACGTAAGTCAATCTTTGAATAAACAGACGAGCCTTGTAGTTGATCAAATAAGTCGTCGATTCTCGGTAGTGGGTAGCGGTTCTTGATGGTAAGTTTGTTCAACTCTCGGTAGTCGATACACAACCTGAATGTACCATCTTTCTTCTTGACAAACAAAACAGGAGCTCCCCACGGTGATGTGCTTGGTCGAATGAAACCACGCTCTAAAAGTTCTTGTAATTGGCTTTGCAGTTCTTTCATCTCGCTGGGTGCGAGTCTGTAAGGAGCACGAGCTATTGGTGCAGCTCCTGGTACAAGATCTATTTGAAATTCAACGGATCGATGTGGGGGTAATCCCGGTAATTCTTTCGGAAATACATCGGGAAATTCTTTTGCGACGGGAACATCATTGATGCTCTTTTCTTCAGTTTGTACTTTCTCGACATGTGCTAGAACAGCATAGCAACCTTTTCTTATTAGTTTTTGTGCCTTCAAATTACTAATAAGATGTAGCTTCGTGTTGCCCTTTTCTCCGTACACCATTAAGGGTTTTCCTTTTTCTCGTATAATGCGAATTGCATTTTTGTAACAAACGATCTCTGCTTTCACTTCTTTCAACCAATCCATACCGATTATCACATCAAAACTCCCTAACTCTACTGGTATCAAATCAATCTTAAATGTTTCGCTAACCAGTTTAATTTCTCGATTCCGACATATATTATCTGCTGAAATTAATTTACCATTTTCTAATTCGAGTAAAAATTTACTATCCAAAGGCGTCAATGGACAACTTAATTTAGCACAAAAATCTCTACTCATATAGCTTCTATCCGCACCCGAATCAAATAAAACGTAAGCAGATTTATTGTCAATAAGAAACGTACCCGTAACAAGCTCCGGGTCTTCCAGTGCCTCTGCCGCATTAATATTGAAAACTCTTCCGCGGCCTTGTCCATTCGTGTTCTCCTGGTTCGGGCAATTTCTAATAATGTGGCCCGGTTTTCCACATTTATAACAAACTACATTGGCATAACTTTCTTCGACACTACTTGCTCCGCCATTACTCGTTCCGACACCATTTGTTCCTTTCGTTCTATTAACCCCTGGTCCGTAGACCTCACACTTCGCCGCGCTATGACCATTTCTTTTACACTTGTTGCAAAATTTGGTGCAGAACCCCGAGTGATACTTTTCACACCTTTGGCATAGCTGCTTCTGATTGTTGTTGTTGTTGCAGTTATTATTGTTGTTGGGATGATTGTTGTAGTTGCTGTTGTTGTTGTTGTTGTTGTTGTTGTTGTTGTTGTTGTTGGGCCGTTTGTTGTAGTTGCGATTGATGTTGCGATTGTTGGGATAATTGTTGCGATTATTGTTGTAATTGCTGTTGTTGTTGTATTGGTGATTCTTATCACCGTTTTCCTCCCACTTTCTTTTGACTTGCTTCACATTGGCCTCTTCAGCAGTCTGTTCTTTAATTCTTTCTTCAATCTGGTTCACTAGTTTGTGAGCCATTCTACATGCCTGGTGTATGGAGGCGGGCTCGTGTGAACTTATATCTTCTTGGATTCTTTCCGGTAATCCTTTCACAAACGCGTCGATCTTCTCTTCCTCATCTTCGAATGCTCCCGGACACAATAGGCACAATTCTGTAAATCGTCTTTCGTACGTGGTAATATCAAATCCTTGGGTTCGTAACCCTCTAAGTTCTGTCTTGAACTTATTGACCTCGGTTCTGGGACGGTACTTCTCGTTCATCAAGTGCTTGAATGCTGACCACGGTAGTGCGTACGAATCGTCTTGTCCCACTTGCTCTAGATAGGTATTCCACCATGTTAACGCAGAACCTGTGAAGGTATGCGTAGCGTACTTTACTTTGTCCTCTTCAGTACACTTACTTATGGCAAACACCGATTCGACCTTCTCGGTCCACCGTTTCAATCCGATCGGTCCTTCGGTTCCATCAAATTCCAAAGGTTTGCAGGCAGTGAATTCTTTGTAGGTGCATCCAACACGATTTCCTGTGCTGCTAGATCCAAGGTTATTGTTGGTATGTAGCGCAGCCTGTACTGCGGCTATGTTTGAAGCTAGAAAAGTACGGAATTCCTCTTCATTCATATTCACGGTGTGTCGAGTAGTCGGTGCCATTTCCTTCAAAATAGTCAAATGGAACAAGTTAATCATACAGAATATTAAGAGTAGTTAATAGTATTTCGTAGCATAATATGAACTCATTTATAAAAGCTTTTTCTTCATATTAGCGTTTTATAAGTTTAAATTCGGGTAGTACCTACCCGTTAAGTTCATACTTAGTAGCTAATATACAATTCAACTACTACAATTCTATATGAAAAACTGATTATAATAATATTTCGCGTTCAAACTTTTACACAATATTTTACAAGCTTACAATACCGCTTATTTTACATATAGCATGAAATATAGCACACAATAAATTTGATACAAGATGGTTGTGAAGATAATTCTAGCTAGTACACAAGTCGTTCAGCAAAGGCAATAAAGACACGTAATTCATACGTCCAGAAACAAGTCATGCATTCTGGTTTTACTAGGATTTCTTCCCATCCTTGGTCTTGTGGAACATAACCGTTATGGCCGTTGATAAGACAGCGTGTTGTAACGTCGTCAAAGGGACGAGGGTTACGTAATGTTCAACAGTCTCGTAACAATCTAAAAACCTCATTTCTTACCCCAATTACCGACTCCGTCACTTGTGGGAACGTTTTGTTTAATAGTTGTAGCCCGATGTTCTTGTTCTCACTTTGGTGAGAAGCGAACATTACTAATCCGTAAGCATAACATGCTTCTTTATGTTGCATGCTAGCCGCTTTTTCTAAATCACGAAGTCCAATATTCAGATATATTGAGTCAAAATAATTTCTTAACCCATTGCGTAAAATAGCATTTGGGTTCCCCGCAATATATGCGTCAAAGTAAATGATAATGCTAAAAACGAACATATATTTCATAGCATTATTCCTCAAGAAAGACAAGCTTTTAGTTGCAATTGTTCTATTTACAAGTGATATTCGTTTAAATAATAAAAGGTGAAGACAAAAGACAGATTCGGCGAATTGAAGACGCAAACGACCAAAAAGCTCAAAAGTACAAAATACAATCAAAGAGGTTCCAATTATTGATAAGAAACGTCTCGAAATTACAAGAGTACAAGATTCAAAACGCAAAGTACAAGATATTAAATTGTACGCAAGGACGTTCGAAAATCCGGAACCGGGACATGAGTCAACTCTCAACGCTCGACGCAACGGACTAAAAATTACAAGTCAACTATGCACATAAATATAATATAATATTTAAATAATTCTTATAATTATTTAATATATTATATTTATTTATAAAACCGTCGGTAAACAAAGAGCCAAACTCGTTTGAGCTGTAAAAGCAAACTCCGCGACTCGCGAAGTTTGAAGGCCAAAAGGGCCGCGAGTCGCGGAGCCCCAAGTTTTGAAAATCCCTATAAAAGCAAACGAATTCTGATCGTAAAAATTACAATATATCCATCCATCTCTCTATCTATATCATAAAATATATATATATATTTATAATTTATATTTTAATTTTAATTATAATTCTAATAATAAGGGTATGTTAGCGAATGTTGTAAGGGTGTAAGTCGAAATTCTGTCCGTGTAACGCTACGCTATTTTTAATCATTGTAAGTTATGTTCAACCTTTTTATATTAATGTCTCGTAGCTAAGTTATTATTATGCTTATTTAATCTGAAGTAATCATGATGTTGGGCTAATTACTAAAATTTGGGTAATTGTGCTTTGTACCATAATTGGGGTTTGGATAAAAGAACGACACTTGTGGAAATTAGACTATGGGCTATTAATGGGTTTTATATTAACTAAACAATACCTTGTTAATTTAATATACAAACTTATAATTCGACGTATTTATATATATCCACATACGCTTAATCGGACACGATGGGCGGGATATTTATAAGTACGAATTATTGTTCATTTTACCGGATACGGAACTGGATTAATAGTTAATAGACTTGTTGAAACAGGGGTGAATTACATTCAAGGGTAATTGGTGTAATTGTTAACAAAGTAGTAAAACCTTGGTTTACACGCAGTCGATAACCTGGTGTAT
Organism: Rutidosis leptorrhynchoides; assembly: GCF_046630445.1. Classification (NCBI taxonomy): domain Eukaryota; kingdom Viridiplantae; phylum Streptophyta; class Magnoliopsida; order Asterales; family Asteraceae; genus Rutidosis; species Rutidosis leptorrhynchoides. The sequence goes on from NC_092343.1 coordinate 169,163,062, forward strand.
TCATTAAACAAAGTATTAAAACCTTGTTACAATTCGAATCCCCAATTAGTTAGAATATTTGACATCGGCTGTAGTGACCCGAACTTTTCCATGTTTATATATATTAATTGAGATTGATGTTTACATGATTAAATGTTTCCAACATGTTAAGCAATCAAACTTGTTAAGACTTGATTAATTGAAATAGGTTTCATATAGACAATTGACCACCCAAGTTGACCGGTGATTCACGAACGTTAAAACTTGTAAAAAACTAAATGATGACATATATATGGTTATATATATAGTTAACATGATATTATGATAAGTAAACATATCATTAATTATATTAACAATGAACTACATATGTAAAAACAAGACTACTAACTTAATGATTTTGAAACGAGACATATATGTAACGTTTATCGTTGTAACGACATTTAATGTATATATATCATATTAAGAGATATTCGTACATCATAATATCATGATAATATAATAATTTAAAATCTCTTTTGTTATTATAAACATTGGGTTAACAACATTTAACAAGATCGTTAACCTAAAGGTTTCAAAACAACACTTACATGTAACGACTAACGATGACTTAACAACTCCGTTAAAATGTATATACATGTAGTGTATTTAGATGTATTAAAATACTTTTGGAAGACTTCAAGACATATATCAAAACACTCATACTTAACGAAAATGGTTACAGTTACTTTCCCATTCTTTTCTTTCATCAAGAATTCTAGTCGTATTCTTACCCGTATTATACACAGCTTCAAAACGTACTTACTATGGGTATATACCAATAGGAACTAGCATGGGATTCCACTCTTGATTATGTCATGTATGACTAATCAATTTTAACTTCTACCATGAGCTAGTCAACTAACTAGAACTCCTTTTAACCCCACTCACCACTCACCAATTAACACTCATCATTCACTCCATTTCACTTCCAAATCTCTTTCTAATTCTCTCTCAACACACCCACACTATTATGAACGTATTTTTCCAGTAGTTAATCATCATCTTCATCAAAAATCACTTCAAGAATCAAGCTATAATCATCATAGGAAGAACACTTCAAGAATACTTCAAAAATCCCTTCAAGTTTACTAATTTACTTCCAAGCTTTCTAATCCATTCCAAGTAATCATCTAAGATCAAGAAACCTTTGTTATATACAGTAGGTTATCTTTCTTATTCAAGGTAATATTCATATTCAAACTTTGATTCAATTTCTATAACTATAAACTATCTTAATTCGAGCAAAAATCTTACTTGAACTTGTTTTTGTGTCATGATCCTACTTCAAGAACTTTCAAGCCATCCAAGATCCTTTGAAGCTAGATCATTTCTTGTCACTTCCAGTAGGTTTACCTACTAAACTTGAGGTAGTAATGATGTTCATAACATCATTCGATTCATATATATAAAACTATCTTATTCGAAGGTTTAAACTCGTAATCACTAGAACATAGTTTAGTTAATTCTAAACTTGTTCGCAAACAAAAGTTAATCCTTCTAACTTGACTTTTAAAATTAACTAAACACATGTTCTATATCTATATGATATGCTAACTTAATGATTTAAAACCTGGAAACACGAAAAATACCGTAAAACCGGATTTACGCCGTCGTAGTAACACCGCGGGCTGTTTTGGGTTAGTTAATTAAAAACTATGATAAACTTTGATTTAAAAGTTGTTATTCTGAGAAAATGATTTTTATTATGAACATGAAACTATATCCAAAAATTATGGTTAAACTCAAAGTGGAAGTATGTTTTCTAAAATGGTCATCTAGACGTCGTTCTTTCGACTGAAATGACTACCTTTACAAAAACGACTTGTAACTTATTTTTCCGACTATAAACCTATACTTTTTCTGTTTAGATTCATAAAATACAGTTCAATATGAAACCATAGCAATTTGATTCATTCAAAACGGATTTAAAATGAAGAAGTTATGGGTAAAACAAGATTGGATAATTTTTATCATTTTAGCTACGTGAAAATTGGTAACAAATCTATTCCAACCATAACTTAATCAACTTGTATTGTATATTACGTAATCTTGAGATACCATAGACACGTATACAATGTTTCGACCTATCATGTCGACACATCTATATATATTTCGGAACAACCATAGACACTCTATATGTGAATGTTGGAGTTAGCTATACAGGGTTGAGGTTGATTCCAAAATATATATAGTTTGAGTTGTGATCAATACTGAGATACGTATACACTGGGTCGTGGATTGATTCAAGATAATATTTATTGATTTATTTCTGTACATCTAACTGTGGACAACTAGTTGTAGGTTACTAACGAGGACAGCTGACTTAATAAACTTAAAACATCAAAATATATTAAAAGTGTTGTAAATATATTTTGAACATACTTTAATATATATGTATATATTGTTATAGGTTCGTGAATCAACCAGTGGCCAAGTCTTACTTCCCGACGAAGTAAAAATCTGTGAAAGTGAGTTATAGTCCCACTTTTAAAATCTAATATTTTTGGGATGAGAATACATGCAGGTTTTATAAATGATTTACAAAATAGACACAAGTACGTGAAACTACATTCTATGGTTGAATTATCGAAATCGAATATGCCCCTTTTTATTAAGTCTGGTAATCTAAGAATTAGGGAACAGACACCCTAATTGACGCGAATCCTAAAGATAGATCTATTGGGCCTAACAAACCCCATCCAAAGTACCGGATGCTTTAGTACTTCGAAATTTATATCATATCCGAAGGGTGTCCCGGAATGATGGGGATATTCTTATATATGCATCTTGTTATTGTCGGTTACCAGGTGTTCACCATATGAATGATTTTTATCTCTATGTATGGGATGTGTATTGAAATATGAAATCTTGTGGTCTATTGTTACGATTTGATATATATAGGTTAAACCTATAACTCACCAACATTTTTGTTGACGTTTAAAGCATGTTTATTCTCAGGTGAATATTAAGAGCTTCCGCTGTTGCATACTAAAATAAGGACAAGATTTGGAGTCCATGTTTGTATGATATTGTGTAAAAACTGCATTCAAGAAACTGATTTCGATGTAACATATTTGTATTGTAAACCATTATGTAATGGTCGTGTGTAAACAGGATATTTTAGATTATCATTATTTGATAATCTACGTAAAGCTTTTTAAACCTTTATTTATGAAATAAAGGTTATGGTTTGTTTTAAAAATGAATGCAGTCTTTGAAAAACGTCTCATATAGAGGTCAAAACCTCGCAACGAAATCAATTAATATGGAACGTTTTTAATCAATAAGAACGGGACATTTCAGTTGGTATCAGAGCGTTGGTCTTAGAGAACCAGAATTTTGCATTAGTGTGTCTTATCGAGTTTGTTAGGATGCATTAGTGAGTCTGGACTTCGACCGTGTTTACTTGAAAAATGATTGCTTAACAAATTTTGTTGGAAACTATATATTTTTAACATGTGAATATTATGTGATATATTAATCTCTTAACGCGTTTGATATTATGTGATAGATGTCTACCTCTAGAACAAGTTCCATTGACTCACCTAATAATAATGAAGAGTCAAATGTAAATTGGAATGATTCGTGGACTGATTCACAAGTTCCCGAAGAGGAACCGGAAGAAGAGTCGGAACCGGAAGGAGAATCGGAACCGAAAGAAGAATCGGAACCGGATGAAGAAATAGAACCGGTGGGGGAAATAATAAAACGGTTAAGTAAAAGAAAATCCTCAACCAACCGACCAAGGTTAATTATGGTCAATGGTGTTTCCGCTAAGGAAGCAAAATATTGGGAGGACTACCAATTCTCCGATGAATCGGATTCCGACGAGAATTTCGATGATGTTATAGAAATTACCCCAACTGAATTTAAAAAGGCAAAAGAAAATAATAAGGGAAAGGGCATAAAAATAGAGAAATCTAATTCCAACCCCGATGAACTTTATATGTATCGTCAATCCCCGAAGTCCTTAAGTTGTAAGAATGACCCGGGAACCTCTAAACCACCAGGTTTTTCTAAACCAATGTGGAAAATAACGGCTCGTATTAGGGGAACATCATATATCCCTAGAAACTTGGGAAAACGAACCAAAACCAAAGAAGAAGAAACAAGCGAGTCGGAATAAGATAGTTGTATTCGTGTGGTGTAATATATGTAATATAGTGTGCTTATGCTTTATGATATATGTAAAAATTGCTTGTATTAATAAGTATTTTTTTTTTTGTCTAACTCTTGTCTATTTTACAGTATAAAAACACAAAATGGATAGACAACCCAATATTTTAAGAGACCTACCCGGAGACATGATTGATGAAATCTTGTCTAGAGTCGGTCAGAATTCCTCGGCACAACTATTTAAGGCGAGATCAGTTTGTAAGACATTCGAAGAACGTTCCAAGAATGATTTGGTTTATAAAAGGCTTTCGTTCGGAAGATGGGGGATATCACATTGGGAAATCCATAAGTTACGATGTGTTTACTTTGACGCATATATTGCGGGGAACCCAAATGCTATTTTACGCAACGGGTTAAGAAATTATTTTGACTCAGTATATCCAAATATAGGAATTCGTGATTTAGAAAAAGCGGCTAACATGCAACATAAAGAAGCATGTTATGCTTACGGGTTAGTAATGTTCGCTTCTCACCAAAGTGAGAACAAAAACATCGGGCTACAACTATTAAACAAAACGTTCCCTCAAGTGACGGAGTCGGTAATTGGGGTAAGAAATGAGGTTTTTAGGTTATTACGAGACTGTTGGTCATTACGTAACCCTCGTCCCTTTGACGACGTTACAACACACTGTCTTATCAACGGCCATAACGGTTATGTTCCACAAGACCAAGGATGGGAAGTAATCCTAGTAAAACCAGAATGCATGACTTGTTTCTGGACGTATGAATTACGTGTCTTTATTGCCTTTGCTGAACGACTTGTGTACTAGCTAGAATTATCTTCACAACCATCTTGTATCAAATTTATTGTGTGCTATATTTCATGCTATATGTAAAATAAGCGGTATTGTAAGTTTGTAAAATATTGTGTAAAAGTTTGAACGCGAAATATTATTATAATCAGTTTTTCATATAGAATTGTAGTAGTTGAATTGTATATTAGCTACTAAGTATGAACTTAACGGGTAGGTACTATCCGAATTTAAACTTATAAAACGCTAATATGAAGAAAAAGCTTTTATAAATGAGTTCATATTATGCTACGAAATACTATTAACTACTCTTAATATTCTGTATGATTAACTTGTTCCATTTAACTATTTTGAAGGAAATGGCACCGACTACTCGACACACCGTGAATATGAATGAAGAGGAATTCCGTACTTTTCTAGCTTCAAACATAGCCGCAGTACAGGCTGCGCTATATACCAACAATAACCTTGGATCTGGCAGTACAGGAAATCGTGTAGGATGCACCTACAAAGAATTCACTGCCTGCAAACCTTTGGAATTTGATGGAACCGAAGGACCGATCGGATTGAAACGGTGGACCGAGAAGGTCGAATCGGTGTTTGCCATAAGTAAGTGTACTGAAGAGGACAAAGTAAAGTACGCTACGCATACCTTCACAGGTTCTGCGTTAACATGGTGGAATACCTATCTAGAGCAAGTGGGACAAGATGATGCGTACGCACTACCGTGGTCAGCATTCAAGCACTTGATGAACGAGAAGTACCGTCCCAGAACCGAGGTCAATAAGCTCAAGACAGAACTTAGAGGGTTACGAACCCAAGGATTTGATATTACCACGTACGAAAGACGATTCACAGAATTGTGCCTATTGTGTCCGGGAGCATTCGAAGATGAGGAAGAGAAGATCGACGCGTTTGTGAAAGGATTACCGGAAAGAATCCAAGAAGATATAAGTTCACACGAGCCCGCCTCCATACAACAGGCATGTAGAATGGCTCACAAACTAGTGAACCAGATTGAAGAAAGAATTAAAGAACAGACTGCTGAAGAGGCCAATGTGAAGCAAGTCAAAAGAAAGTGGGAGGAAAACGGTGATAAGAATCACCAATACAACAACAACAGCAATTACAACAATAATCGCAACAATTATCCCAACAATCGCAACATCAATCGCAACTACAACAAACGGCCCAACAACAACAACAACAACAACAGCAACTACAACAATCATCCCAACAACAATAATAACCGCAACAACAACAACAATCAGAAGCAACTATGCCAAAGGTGTGAAAAGAATCACTCGGGGTTCTGCACCAAATTTTGCAACAAGTGTAAAAGAAATGGTCATAGCGCGGCGAAGTGTGAGGTCTACGGACCAGGGGTTAATAGAACGAAAGGAACAAATGGTGTCGGAACGAGTAATGGCGGAGCAAGTAGTGTCGGAGCAAGTTATGCCAATGTAGTTTGTTATAAATGTGGAAAACCAGGCCACATTATTAGAAATTGCCCGAACCAGGAGAACACGAATGGACAAGGCCGTGGAAGAGTTTTCAATATTAATGCGGTAGAGGCACAGGAAGACCCGGAGCTTGTTACGGGTACGTTTCTTATTGACAATAAATCTGCTTACGTTTTATTTGATTCGGGTGCGGATAGAAGCTCTATGAGTAGAGATTTTTGTGCTAAATTAAGTTGTCCATTGACGCCTTTGGATAGTAAATTTTTACTCGAATTAGCAAATGGTAAATTAATTTCAGCAGATAATATATGTCGGAATCGAGAAATTAAACTGGTTAGCGAAACATTTAAGATTGATTTGATACCAGTAGAGTTAGGGAGTTTTGATGTGATAATCGGTATGGACTGGTTGAAAGAAGTGAAAGCGGAGATCGTTTGTTACAAAAATGCAATTCGCATTATACGAGAAAAAGGAAAACCCTTAATGGTGTACGGAGAAAAGGGCAACACGAAGCTACATCTTATTAGTAATTTGAAGGCACAAAAACTAATAAGAAAAGGTTGCTATGCTGTTCTAGCACACGTCGAGAAAGTACAAACTGAAGAAAAGAGCATCAATGATGTTCCCATTGCAAAAGAATTTCCCGATGTATTTCCGAAAGAATTACCGGGATTACCCCCACATCGATCCGTTGAATTTCAAATAGATCTTGTACCAGGAGCTGCACCAATAGCTCGTGCTCCTTACAGACTCGCACCCAGCGAGATGAAAGAACTGCAAAGCCAATTACAAGAACTTTTAGAGCGTGGTTTCATTCGACCAAGCACATCACCGTGGGGAGCTCCTGTTTTGTTTGTTAAGAAGAAAGATGGTACATTCAGGTTGTGTATCGACTACCGAGAGTTGAACAAACTTACCATCAAGAACCGCTACCCACTACCGAGAATCGACGACTTATTTGATCAACTACAAGGCTCGTCTGTTTATTCAAAGATTGACTTACGTTCCGGGTATCATCAAATGCGGGTGAAAGAAGATGATATTCCAAAGACTGCTTTCAGAACACGTTACGGTCATTACGAGTTTATGGTCATGCCATTTGGTTTAACTAATGCACCAGCTGTGTTCATGGACCTTATGAACCGAGTGTGTGGACCATACCTTGACAAGTTTGTCATTGTTTTCATTGATGACATACTTATTTACTCAAAGAATGACCAAGAACACGGTGAACATTTGAGAAAGGTGTTAGAAGTATTGAGGAAGGAAGAATTGTACGCTAAGTTTTCAAAGTGTGCATTTTGGTTGGAAGAAGTTCAATTCCTCGGTCACATAGTGAACAAAGAAGGTATTAAGGTGGATCCGGCAAAGATAGAAACTGTTGAAAAGTGGGAAACCCCGAAAACTCCGAAACACATACGCCAGTTTTTAGGACTAGCTGGTTACTACAGAAGGTTCATCCAAGACTTTTCCAGAATAGCAAAACCCTTGACTGCATTAACGCATAAAGGGAAGAAATTTGAATGGAATGATGAACAAGAGAAAGCGTTTCAGTTATTGAAGAAAAAGCTAACTACGGCACCTATATTGTCATTGCCTGAAGGGAATGATGATTTTGTGATTTATTGTGACGCATCAAAGCAAGGTCTCGGTTGTGTATTAATGCAACGAACGAAGGTGATTGCTTATGCGTCTAGACAATTGAAGATTCACGAACAAAATTATACGACGCATGATTTGGAATTAGGCGCGGTTGTTTTTGCATTAAAGACTTGGAGGCACTACTTATATGGGGTCAAAAGTATTATATATACCGACCACAAAAGTCTTCAACACATATTTAATCAGAAACAACTGAATATGAGGCAGCGTAGGTGGATTGAATTATTGAATGATTACGACTTTGAGATTCGTTACCACCCGGGAAAGGCAAATGTGGTAGCCGATGCCTTGAGCAGGAAGGACAGAGAACCCATTCGAGTAAAATCTATGAATATAATGATTCATAATAACCTTACTACTCAAATAAAGGAGGCGCAACAAGGAGTTTTAAAAGAAGGAAATTTAAAGGATGAAATACCCAAAGGATCGGAGAAGCATCTTAATATTCGGGAAGACGGAACCCGGTATAGGGCTGAAAGGATTTGGGTACCAAGATTTGGAGATATGAGAGAAATGGTACTTAGAGAAGCTCATAAAACCAGATACTCAATACATCCTGGAACGGGAAAGATGTACAAGGATCTCAAGAAACATTTTTGGTGGCCGGGTATGAAAGCCGATGTTGCTAAATATGTAGGAGAATGTTTGACGTGTTCTAAGGTCAAAGCTGAGCATCAGAAACCATCAGGTCTACTTCAACAACCCGAAATCCCAGAATGGAAATGGGAAAACATTACCATGGATTTCATCACTAAATTGCCAAGGACTGCAAGTGGTTTTGATACTATTTGGGTAATAGTTGATCGTCTCACCAAATCAGCACACTTTCTGCCAATAAGAGAAGATGACAAGATGGAGAAGTTAGCACGACTGTATTTGAAGGAAGTCGTCTCCAGACATGGAATACCAATCTCTATTATCTCTGATAGGGATGGCAGATTTATTTCAAGATTCTGGCAGACATTACAGCAAGCATTAGGAACTCGTCTAGACATGAGTACTGCCTATCATCCACAAACTGATGGGCAGAGCGAAAGGACGATACAAACGCTTGAAGACATGCTACGAGCATGTGTTATTGATTTCGGAAACAGTTGGGATCGACATCTACCGTTAGCAGAATTTTCCTACAACAACAGCTACCATTCAAGCATTGAGATGGCGCCGTTTGAAGCACTTTATGGTAGAAAGTGCAGGTCTCCGATTTGTTGGAGTGAAATGGGGGATAGACAGATTACGGGTCCGGAGATTATACAAGAAACTACCGAGAAGATCATCCAAATTCAACAACGGTTGAAAACCGCCCAAAGTCGACAAAAGAGCTATGCTGACATTAAAAGAAAAGATATAGAATTTGAAATTGGAGAGATGGTCATGCTTAAAGTTGCACCTTGGAAAGGCGTTGTTCGATTTGGTAAACGAGGGAAATTAAATCCAAGGTATATTGGACCATTCAAGATTATTGATCGTGTCGGACCAGTAGCTTACCGACTTGAGTTACCTCAACAACTCGCGGCTGTACATAACACTTTCCACGTCTCAAATTTGAAGAAATGTTTTGCTAAAGAAGATCTCACTATTCCGTTAGATGAAATCCAAATCAACGAAAAACTCCAATTCATCGAAGAACCCGTCGAAATAATGGATCGTGAGGTTAAAAGACTTAAGCAAAACAAGATACCAATTGTTAAGGTTCGATGGAATGCTCGTAGAGGACCCGAGTTCACCTGGGAGCGTGAAGATCAGATGAAGAAGAAATACCCGCATCTATTTCCAGAAGATTCGTCAACACCTTCAACAGCTTAAAATTTCGGGACGAAATTTATTTAACGGGTAGGTACTGTAGTGACCCGAACTTTTCCATGTTTATATATATTAATTGAGATTGATGTTTACATGATTAAATGTTTCCAACATGTTAAGCAATCAAACTTGTTAAGACTTGATTAATTGAAATAGGTTTCATATAGACAATTGACCACCCAAGTTGACCGGTGATTCACGAACGTTAAAACTTGTAAAAAACTAAATGATGACATATATATGGTTATATATATAGTTAACATGATATTATGATAAGTAAACATATCATTAATTATATTAACAATGAACTACATATGTAAAAACAAGACTACTAACTTAATGATTTTGAAACGAGACATATATGTAACGTTTATCGTTGTAACGACATTTAATGTATATATATCATATTAAGAGATATTCGTACATCATAATATCATGATAATATAATAATTTAAAATCTCTTTTGTTATTATAAACATTGGGTTAACAACATTTAACAAGATCGTTAACCTAAAGGTTTCAAAACAACACTTACATGTAACGACTAACGATGACTTAACAACTCCGTTAAAATGTATATACATGTAGTGTATTTAGATGTATTAAAATACTTTTGGAAGACTTCAAGACATATATCAAAACACTCATACTTAACGAAAATGGTTACAGTTACTTTCCCATTCTTTTCTTTCATCAAGAATTCTAGTCGTATTCTTACCCGTATTATACACAGCTTCAAAACGTACTTACTATGGGTATATACCAATAGGAACTAGCATGGGATTCCACTCTTGATTATGTCATGTATGACTAATCAATTTTAACTTCTACCATGAGCTAGTCAACTAACTAGAACTCCTTTTAACCCCACTCACCACTCACCAATTAACACTCATCATTCACTCCATTTCACTTCCAAATCTCTTTCTAATTCTCTCTCAACACACCCACACTATTATGAACGTATTTTTCCAGTAGTTAATCATCATCTTCATCAAAAATCACTTCAAGAATCAAGCTATAATCATCATAGGAAGAACACTTCAAGAATACTTCAAAAATCCCTTCAAGTTTACTAATTTACTTCCAAGCTTTCTAATCCATTCCAAGTAATCATCTAAGATCAAGAAACCTTTGTTATATACAGTAGGTTATCTTTCTTATTCAAGGTAATATTCATATTCAAACTTTGATTCAATTTCTATAACTATAAACTATCTTAATTCGAGCAAAAATCTTACTTGAACTTGTTTTTGTGTCATGATCCTACTTCAAGAACTTTCAAGCCATCCAAGATCCTTTGAAGCTAGATCATTTCTTGTCACTTCCAGTAGGTTTACCTACTAAACTTGAGGTAGTAATGATGTTCATAACATCATTCGATTCATATATATAAAACTATCTTATTCGAAGGTTTAAACTCGTAATCACTAGAACATAGTTTAGTTAATTCTAAACTTGTTCGCAAACAAAAGTTAATCCTTCTAACTTGACTTTTAAAATTAACTAAACACATGTTCTATATCTATATGATATGCTAACTTAATGATTTAAAACCTGGAAACACGAAAAATACCGTAAAACCGGATTTACGCCGTCGTAGTAACACCGCGGGCTGTTTTGGGTTAGTTAATTAAAAACTATGATAAACTTTGATTTAAAAGTTGTTATTCTGAGAAAATGATTTTTATTATGAACATGAAACTATATCCAAAAATTATGGTTAAACTCAAAGTGGAAGTATGTTTTCTAAAATGGTCATCTAGACGTCGTTCTTTCGACTGAAATGACTACCTTTACAAAAACGACTTGTAACTTATTTTTCCGACTATAAACCTATACTTTTTCTGTTTAGATTCATAAAATACAGTTCAATATGAAACCATAGCAATTTGATTCATTCAAAACGGATTTAAAATGAAGAAGTTATGGGTAAAACAAGATTGGATAATTTTTATCATTTTAGCTACGTGAAAATTGGTAACAAATCTATTCCAACCATAACTTAATCAACTTGTATTGTATATTATGTAATCTTGAGATACCATAGACACGTATACAATGTTTCGACCTATCATGTCGACACATCTATATATATTTCGGAACAACCATAGACACTCTATATGTGAATGTTGGAGTTAGCTATACAGGGTTGAGGTTGATTCCAAAATATATATAGTTTGAGTTGTGATCAATACTGAGATACGTATACACTGGGTCGTGGATTGATTCAAGATAATATTTATTGATTTATTTCTGTACATCTAACTGTGGACAACTAGTTGTAGGTTACTAACGAGGACAGCTGACTTAATAAACTTAAAACATCAAAATATATTAAAAGTGTTGTAAATATATTTTGAACATACTTTAATATATATGTATATATTGTTATAGGTTCGTGAATCAACCAGTGGCCAAGTCTTACTTCCCGACGAAGTAAAAATCTGTGAAAGTGAGTTATAGTCCCACTTTTAAAATCTAATATTTTTGGGATGAGAATACATGCAGGTTTTATAAATGATTTACAAAATAGACACAAGTACGTGAAACTACATTCTATGGTTGAATTATCGAAATCGAATATGCCCCTTTTTATTAAGTCTGGTAATCTAAGAATTAGGGAACAGACACCCTAATTGACGCGAATCCTAAAGATAGATCTATTGGGCCTAACAAACCCCATCCAAAGTACCGGATGCTTTAGTACTTCGAAATTTATATCATATCCGAAGGGTGTCCCGGAATGATGGGGATATTCTTATATATGCATCTTGTTATTGTCGGTTACCAGGTGTTCACCATATGAATGATTTTTATCTCTATGTATGGGATGTGTATTGAAATATGAAATCTTGTGGTCTATTGTTACGATTTGATATATATAGGTTAAACCTATAACTCACCAACATTTTTGTTGACGTTTAAAGCATGTTTATTCTCAGGTGAATATTAAGAGCTTCCGCTGTTGCATACTAAAATAAGGACAAGATTTGGAGTCCATGTTTGTATGATATTGTGTAAAAACTGCATTCAAGAAACTGATTTCGATGTAACATATTTGTATTGTAAACCATTATGTAATGGTCGTGTGTAAACAGGATATTTTAGATTATCATTATTTGATAATCTACGTAAAGCTTTTTAAACCTTTATTTATGAAATAAAGGTTATGGTTTGTTTTAAAAATGAATGCAGTCTTTGAAAAACGTCTCATATAGAGGTCAAAACCTCGCAACGAAATCAATTAATATGGAACGTTTTTAATCAATAAGAACGGGACATTTCATCGGGAATAAGAATAATTTGACGAAGGCTTTCGCTCTTTATATTTATGACTGATGGACTATTATGGACAAATCCGTATGGACATATTAAATAATCCAGGACAAAGGACAATTAACCTATGGGCATAAAACTAAAATCAACACGTCAAACATCATGATTACGGAAGTTTAAATAAGCATAATTCTTTTATTTCATATTTAATTTCCTTTATTTTATATTTAATTGCACTTCTAATTATCACATTTTTATTGTTATTGTATTTAATTGCACTTTTAATTATTGTACTTTTTAATTATCGCAAGTTTATTTTATCGCACTTTTATTATTCGCAATTTCATTATCGTTATTTACTTTACGCTTTAATTTATGTCTTGTATTTATTTTTAACATTTTACATTTGGTTTTAACTGCGACTAAAGTTTTAAAATCGACAAACCGGTCATTAAACGGTAAAAACCCCCTTTATAATAATAATATTACTTATATATATATTTGTATTTTTATAAAAGTAAACTAATATAGCGTTAAGCTTTGTTTAAAAAGATTCCCTGTGGAACGAACCGGACTTACTAAAAACTACACTACTGTACGATTAGGTACACTGCCTATAAGTGTTGTAGCAAGGTTTAAGTATATCCATTCTCTAAATAAATAAATATCTTGTGTAAAAATGTATCGTATTTAATAGTATTTTCTTGTAAAATTTAAGCTTTTTTATATACACCTCGCGAAACATCAAGTTATTTTTGGCGCCGCTGCCGGGGAACTCTTAAACGCCGGAAGCAACGCTAATATAAAATATATATATATATATATATATATATATATATATATATCTAGCTTTAAGATTTTTATTTATAAAATTATAAAGTAGTCTATTTTTTTATTCTAGTTTTGTTTTAAATATAAGTTTTTATTATACACATATTTTTTTTTAAAACAGAAAAATATAAAAACAGAAAATAAAAAAAAATAAAAAAAAAGAAAAACGCGTCAAATTTTAAATAACCTGTCAGCTGAATTCTGGAACCCCGCGACTCGCGGGGTTTACAGCTTTGTTTATCGCGACTCGCGGAGATAACCTGACACGCCAACAGAAGCCCTAATTCAGCATTAATTACGGGTAATTATTAATTATTATTATTATAACCCTAACTAATTATTATTATTATAATTACTTTTACTTTTTATTTAATTTATATATTTTAGTTAAATTAGTTTTATTAAATTGTAAAATTAATAGTTTTAATAAATAAATAATATAAAAATAATATTTTTATAAAAATTGTACTTTTTACAACTTTTTGTATATTTTTGTATTTTATCCCTTTTTAATTGTTTTAGCGTAATATTTGTATTTTTCGCTCATATTTAGTTTTAAATTTAGTTTTTGCCATAGTTATTTTTACTCCTAGATTTTTAGGCTTTGCCGTAGAATTCCTTAAGTGCTTTTTCTTTAGACTAAGATTTAGGTGCTTTAGAATTTTGCGACGCCTTTTTAAGTTTTAGTTTCTTTTTAAGTTATTTCCATTTGGGATATAGTTTTTCTTGTAAGCTTTAATATTTTTAGACACCTTTTACCTATGTATCAATTATCATTCCAATTAGTAATCTCAATTTGCGATTATAATTTTAAGTTAGTTGTAGTAATAAGGTTAGGTTAGTCAATTATTTTTAAGTTTTATAAGTTTCTTTTATTTTTCCGTCACCTTTTATTTTTCAACCATTTTTCTTTTTCGATCTTTTTCCGACGAACTCTTTTTCTTTCTTATTTCTCGCTATTCTAGTTTTAGGACATAGATTTTTATTCTACTTCTTATCTAAATTTCTTAAAATTACGAAAATTTATTTTAAGTGGTTAAATTGATAGACATCAAAATTTTCTGGTTCGTAGTAATAGTTGGATTTGTACGTGGACCGGGTTATTGGAGCCAAACAGTCCTCAATTATATTGAGACCAAACGAATCCTACCCCTCTGCTGCATCTTTTGGCTATTCGAAACGTGGGCAAAATCAAAAAAGTCTATTGATTGGATAACTTATTATAATTTTTCTTTCCTTTTTAAAACTAATAGGATATTCAGTGAATGCACCGAGCAAGACGTTCACCACCTTTTGTACGTTCACCACCTGTAACTAGATCAAGACATTTAGCAAATATAACCGCCGTTGATTTTTCTTTAGAATCGTCATCCAGTCGACCAAGTACTTCAGTTCAAATTTCCGATAATTCATTTTTTGAACCCGACCTCACAATTGAGAATCCGGAGAATATTCAGGAACGATTCGTAGATCCTGAACCACTAAACTTTCCTTCGGAACCACCAATCATTCAAACAGATATTGTTGAGGAACGAACCATTAAATCAGAATCCTCTAGTGATTCCGATTCAACAAATTCAATTATGGAGAATCTGGAACCTTTAAGTATGGAAGACCGAATGAGAGCTAAACGCACTGGCCAAGGTCACGCAATTACTCATCCAGACATTAATGCGCCAGATTATTAAATCAAATGACAAATTCTACACATGGTGACTAATCAATGCCAATTTAGTGGTGCGCCGAAGGAAGATCCAAATGAACATCTACGTACCTTTAATAGGATCTGCACACTATTTAAAATCCGAGAAGTGGAGGATGAACAGATATATCTCATGTTATTTCCCTGGACTTTAAAGGGAGAAGCCAAAGATTGGTTGGAATCGTTACCTGAAGGGGCGATCGATACATGGGATGTTTTAGTTGACAAATTTCTTAAACAATTCTTTCCTGCATCTAAAGCCGTAAGACTTCAAGCAGAAATTGTTACGTTTACACAGAAGCTAAATGAAACCCTATATGAGGCATGGACTAGATATGGAAAGTTGTTAAGAGGATGTCCGCAACATGGTTTAGACACCTGTCAAATAGTACAAATATTCTACCAAGGATGCGACATCACTACAAGAAAAGACATAGATATAGCAGCTGGTGGTTCTATTATGAAGAAAACCGAAACTGATGCTTACAAAATTATTGATAACACTGCTTCCCACTCACATGAGTGGCACCAAGAAAAAGATATCGTTAGATCATCTAAAGCAGCTAGAGCCGATTCTAGCCATGACTTAGATTCCATTTCCGCAAAGATAGATGCTGTCGAGAGACGAATGGAAAAGATGACTAAAGATATTCACTCAATACGAATTAGTTGTGAGCAGTGTGGAGGACCACATTTGACAAAAGATTGTCTCAGTATTGAATTAACAATGGAACAAAGAGAGAATATTTCATACATAAACCAAAGGCCTGGAAATAATTATCAGAATAATTATCAACCGCCAAGACCTATTTACAATCAAAATCAGAACTATAACAGAAATATTCCATACAACAACCAACAAGGTCCTAGCAATCAACAAGTATCCAATAATACTTACAATCAGCAAAGACCTAATTTTCAAAACAAACCACCACAACAAACCGATGATAAAAAGCCGAATTTAGAAGATATGATGACGAAGCTAGTTGAAACTCAAACGCAGTTTTTCACATCTCAGAAACAAACCAATGAACAAAATGCTCAAGCATTTAGAAATCAACAAGCTTCCATTCAAAATCTGGAACAATAAGTAAGTAACCTAGCAAGGTTAATAGGTGAAAGAAAACCGGGAAGTCTACCTAGTGATACAAATGCTAACCACCGGAATGAAACAGCTAAAGCCATTACCACAAGAAGTGGTACAACACTTAAACCACCTGAAATACCTGTAACTTCTGATGAAGCTATTCCTACTCCACAAGAATCACAACCTGATCAAGATAAGGAAAAAGAACCGGTAGTTGAAAAGGTTAATGAAGATAACACAGTTAAGGCTAAACCTTATGTTAAACCATACCAACCACCACTTCCTTACCCGAGTAAAATGAAGAAAGAGAAACTTGAAGGCGAGCAATCCAAATTCTTGGATATGTTTAAATAGATAAATGTAAATCTTCCTTTCATTGATGTGATTTCAGGAATGCCTAGATATGCTAAATTCTTGAAAGATCTAATCTCAAATAGAAAGAAAATGGAAGAACTCTCGGCTGTTACCATGAATGCTAATTGTTCAGCAGTGCTGTTGAATAAGATACCAGAAAAACTATCTGATCCAGGAAGTTTCACAATTCCATGTTTTCTGGGTAGTCTTAGTTCAATAGAAGCATTAGCAGATTTAGGTGCTAGTATAAATCTAATTCCGTATTCACTATACGCTAAACTAGACCTTGGTGAATTGAAACCAACCAGAATAAGCATACAACTAGCCGATAGATCAATAAAATATCCTAGAGGGATAATGGAGAACATGCTAGTTAAAGTTGGTACTTTAGTATTTCCAGTAGATTTTGTTGTTTTGGAGATGGAAGAAGATTCTCAAGTTCCTCTCATATTAGGAAGACCATTCTTAAATGTGACAACTCGGAAATTTCTAACCAAATTTAAACTTTAATCTTTATATGTTTCCGACACGATAAGTAATATTTGTTAAGTTAAATTGCAAGAATTTTAAACTATGTTCATACATTCATTCAACCTCGACCAAGTTCCAACGATTCACGAACCATTAAACGAATATGATTATATATGTATATGTGTATATATATTATAACTTGAAACGTAAACAAAATATTAGTTTAAATACTTTATATGATTGTATCTGTTTCAAAATATTTATCAATGGAATTAGAAGATAAGATTAAATGATTGAATTATCAGATATATTGAATTTTGATTACAAGTCTCTGTTGAAAGGCCCACGTTGATTTGAGAAATCTTTCCGTTTTAACAATATTCAGAAAATGGTAAAGTGATTTATAAATAAGAACAAATTGTCAATCATTGAGAACTAGACAAAGGATAGTGGAAGATTGAATCTCATAAAGACTCGATTGATCTATTTAGTTTCAAACGTACAAAAACGTTTTCAGTTTAAAAAGAACTTTATTATTAAAACATATATAACTTTTATAAATATCTAGAACCACTTTTGACAACTCATTACTTAACTAGTATGATAAAGATAACGATATTTATATTTTATTTTATTAAATATATATAACGATTTAAATTAATATTATATATATTTATACGCGTATTATACGTACATAGTTTTATACTTTTACTATACTTAAACTTTACCTTTACTTTATTTTTACTTTACTTTAACTTTAATAATTCACTTTAATAATTCATACTTTAATAATTCACTTTAATAATTAATACTTTAATAATTCACTTTAATAATTCATACTTTAATAAATCACTTTAATAATTCATACTTTAATAATTCATACTTTAATAAGTCACTTTAATAATTCAAAAATATATTATAAATAGAATTCAATAGGTTTCATTATTTCATAGAAACTTAAAAATATTTTTCTCTAAACTCTCTCAATCGATTTACATATATATATTTACTCCGTATTATTTCAAGATATTATTAGTATACATAAAATATTACGACGGAGTGCTGTCCGAGTGATTTCGAAATTGTTTTTCGAGTAGGATAGGGTTAAAGAAATTATGGGTTATAGCTATGGAGGTGATTGAGTATGGTTCATGGGTATGCTCGTGAGGTCAATATAGTGTTTATCATTTCCGTTGCGTCTACCTACCTTTCCTGCAATATTGAATTTCAATATTGATACGTGAGTACTCATAATTTAACTTTTACATACTAATAGTGTATCCCTGACTAGTGCTCGAGTATTTAGGATTATGCATGCTTGTATTTTTGATATTGCCCTTAGACAGGTTAGGTTGAATATTGAATTAGTTACACTTGCGGTTGAGATAAGGTATAAGATATGCATGTCCTTGGAAAGCTAGCTAAAAATTAAGGACTTTTCCTTTAGATATCGAATGGTTTCGATGAATGTATTAGAAGTTATAATCAATTGAATTTTCGATATTTTTATTAAAAATGATTATTATTATCGTCGTTTTTATCGTCGTTCAAGTTTTATCTTATTATTATCATTATTATTATCTTTATCAATAAAAGGGATTTATCATTAAAAATTGTTATTTTTTTTATTATTACTATCGTTATTATCGTTAAAGTTATAATTAGTATTATTATTATTATTATCCAATTATTATTATTATTATTATTAGTATTATTATTATTATTATCATTATTAATATATATATCATTATTTAAAAATGGATATTGTCATTGTTATTATTATTATTACTATATTATCATTAAGATAATTATTAGTATTATCGTTAAAAATGTTATAGTAACTATCATTATTAATATTAGTGTAATTAAAAAAAATATTTGTAACACCTAATTATTTTGATTACTATTATTATCATTATTATGAACACGATATAAAAGACGATTAAAAGCTATTAAATGAAACGATTAGGAAATAATGAGTAAGAGTATCATGATGAAATTAAAATATTATAAGATATTGATTTAGATAAAATTATCGTTCTTATTATTTTTATCATTACTATTATTATTAAAAATATCGTTAGTATTAAAACTATCATTTTAACAAAAATTATCATTTTAATAGAAATGTCATTGTTACTATAAAATATCATTATTATTATTTTAAATAGAATTATTATTTTAAAGATAATATTAAAAATTATCGTAAATATTAAAGTTATCATAATTAGAATTATCGTTTTATCATAATGTCATCTTAGTAATTATAAATATTGATATTTTTATAATAATAATTATTATTACAAAATAATACAACTTTTACTTACTATCATTATAGATATTATTTTATCAAATAAATATGTGATACAAACATATTTTACTACGTGTAATAACTTACTTTAATAATACCTATCATATTATCTTTATGATATTAAATGAACCCTATAAATTTTATTACTTAATATATATAAAAGTATATTATATTATATAAATTTAATATAAAATTTTATTTATTAATAAATAAATTATATTCTTTAGTCTAATAAATCTTTTAAAAATATTTAAAAATATAAAACGACGATATTTAAACTATATATTAATCATGTATAGATTTTTAGAAATTATTTTGAGTCAAATTTACTTTTGTTGACTTTTGCATATTAGTCTCGAGCATTAGGATTGTGGTACACTATGACTTGGCCTAATTTGTTAGACAAATATTGACCAACACATAATTATATATAATTAATTTAGGTTCGTGAATCCGAGGCCAACCTTGCACTTGTTCAATGACGTTATATGTATTTTTACTACGAAATACAGTATGGTGAGTTTCATTTGCCTTTTTACCCTTTATATTTTTGGGACTGAGAATACATGCGCTTTTATAAATGTTTGACGAAATAGACGCAAGTAATTGAAACTACATTCTATGGTTGAATTATCGAAATTGAATATGCCCCTTTTTATTAAAGTCTGGTAATCTAAGAATTAGGGAACAGACACCCTAATTGACGCGAATCCTAAAGATAGATCTATTGGGCCTAACAATCCCCATCCAAAGTACGGGATGCTTTAGTACTTTGAAATTTATATCATGTCCGAAGCAGGATCCCGGAATGATAGGGGATATTCTTATATGTATCTAGTTAATGTCGGTTACCAGGTGTTCACCATATGAATGATTATTTTTGTCTCTATGCATGGAACGTATATTTATGAGAACTGGAAATGAAATTCTTGTGGTCTATTAAAATGATGGAAATAAATGATTATGATAAACTAATGAACTCACCAACCTTTTGGTTGACACTTTAAAGCATGTTTATTCTCAGGTGTTAAAGAAATCTTCCGCTGTGCATTTGCTCATTTTAAAGATATTACTTGGAGTCTTTCATAGCATATTTCGAAGAATGTTGCATTCGAGTCATTGAGTTCATCAAAGATTATTATTAAACCAATTTATAGTTGGATAGTGGATATTATGAGATGGTATGCATGCCTGTCAATTTTCGATGTAAAGAAATTTTGTCTTTTAAAAAAGAATGCAATGTTTGTAAAATGTATCATATAGAGGTCAAATACCTCGCAATGTAATCAACTATTGTGAATCGTTTATAATGTATATGAACAGGTCCTTTCAGTTGGTATCAGAGCGGTGGTCTTAGCGAACCAGGTCTGCATTAGTGTGTCTAACTGATAAGTCGATAGGATGCATTAGTGAGTCTGGACTTCGACCGTGTCTGCATGTCAAAAGTTTTGCTTATCATTTTGTGTCAAAAATTAACTACTTATCATCCTCAGGAAATTACCTGCTTATCATTTTTAGTCTAAGACACGTCTTGCTGCATTGATTGCATGAATAATGTATAGACAAAAATTCATATCTTAGCATATCTGCTAAATCATATCTTATCGTATCTGTTACTTTAAACTTTGCCTGACATATCCCGCAAAGTCCTCCGTAATCTACGAAATCCTTTGATCTATATATATATATATATATATATATATATATATATATATATATATATATATATATATATATATATATATATATATATATATATATATATATATATTCTATGTAATTAGAATACCATCCGTTAGCCAAAATTATTTCATATCGAAAAAAAAAAACACTTTATCCAATTGTACGAAATGGAATTCGTCATCAGTTCAAGTCACTTAGATTCCGAAATGGAATCCCATTCAAGCTCCGAAAGCAGTGTGACCGGAATAGATCAACCAATCAGTCATCACCTATTCTGGATGAATTGGGGATGGGTTCGTAGCCTCCTCAATCATTGGAGACAAGAAGAAGGTGATCCCTTCCATCCACCACATTGCCCTCTTGACGAAAAACCTGAAGCACTTACCAGCGAACCTGTCCGAAACACCATTTTCTCGCTCATTTCCAGAGTATCTCGTCACGATTATATATTACATCAAATTTTAGATTTTATTTATCCGCTCGTCCGAACCGACAATCACCACGGTGTAATAGAAGAAGTCAACGAGCTTCACGCTCGGGTAGTGGCTTTGGAGAATATGGTGCAGAGATTACAAACACCAGCATCAGCATCAGCTGCATAACCAGTACCACCATCATCAACGCCAACAGTACCATTACCACCTCCAACCACAATCGCGTCGTAAACCTCAATTTCACAATCTGTCCCACGAGCATCAACGTCATACGCACCATAGATACCAAGGAGTACCAACAACAATAACTGACGAAGTATTAATTCATAACTTCATTGGAGAAACATTCCGCGGCGATTATGTAATCTCTAAAGTCTTAGAGATTATCTAATATAGCCCTAACCATAAATCAGTTAAGCGAACCAAAATGATAGAAGGAAGAGTAGAAACCCTGACAAAAATCGTGTGTGATTAACAAGCTAAACTTGCTTTACCAACAGCATCAATAGTACCGTCAGCGTTACCAGCATCGTCATTACAGTCAACATCCGAATCAACAACACCGATAACATCACAAACTCCGTCAGTTCAAGAATCACTGTGGACATCATTACGAATCAATAACGTGTATATTGTATCAACGAGTTATGAAGAATTAACTCATTCCCTCTGAAGAAATTATATGTATATTATATATATATATATATATATATATATATATATATATATATATATATATATATATATATATGTATATATATATATATATATATATATATATATATATATATATATATATATATATATTTTGAAATAAATCTTTCCGTGCTAAGCTATTGTGTGTGAATCTTAACTACTCGGTTAATTCATTTTACAAATATGCAATAATGTACGTCCTTCGGCCGCAACTTAACCAGCGTTAACTACAATCTCTGTCGCAATTCAACAAATTCCAATTCATAATAAATCAAGTATATATTTGATTTTACACTTTCATCATCGATGTACCCGAAACTTTTCAGATAACATCATTCGTACTTTGCGAAATTCACAAGAATTCCACGAACCGAACATCATACATCAACAAATAATGAAGTATTGATTCATAATTTCAATGTCATTAAAGAAATACTGCGTAAAAGTTATGTACTTTTTAAAGCCTTTAGGGATTATTCAATTCTAGTTTCAACCGTAAATCAAATGAGTTTAATTTAACATTAACTCATTAAATCTATGTTACATCTGAAGAAAATATACATATATATATTTTCATAAAGACTGTAATAAAATTCTTTTGTACAAAATATTAAATGTGAAATTTTTTTTAACGGGTAGGTAATACCCGAGAGATATGAAAATTCACAATTAATATGTTACATTCTTCGAATCTGATTCAGCAAATCATCCATTATACTCCCTACTTTCACAACAATATACATTCTTTTATAGAAATCAAAACAACCATACTCATTCAAAATTTAATTACATATTCTGATTTTGAAATCTCAAAATTCAACTTGAGATATGACCAAAATCATCACTCTTAGATCCTTACATCTTTGACAAGCTATATTTTGACTTCAAAACTGTGTTAGAACATCAAATGTATGTTAACGATTACAATCTGTGTTCAAACCCTTCGAAAATTTCTGAAGACACTTCGAATGATGAGCAATCGAGATGATGATCCAACCACATGTTACCCACAGTTATGTACCCGAAAAACTCTTGAAACTAAAGTAAAAGTTTAAACAACGTATCCGCGTCAGATTCTTTGGCATTTATTAGCAAAAATAACTTTGCGACTCCTATTCAAAGTAGCCAGTTTTGTCACAGCTCAAGCAAGTCAACTTCAACTTTTCAGTCAGACTAACCTTATTATAACCTTGAGATATACACCTTCCTTACCAGGGAACCTTTTACATTCCACCACATTATTAGCAGATGTACCAACAACTTCATTACCCTTTGACTTTAGCCTCTCCAAACAGTCATTATAATTATTCATTGAAACCCCATCATTTACTCATTCGCATCTTGTAATGAGAATTGCCATACGAATCATTGGGAATTAGCAATCAGTATTTTGAAATCTCGCAGGATGTCTACGCCAACAGTTATATGTGTATATATAACGTCTATCTTCTGAACTTAATTTGAATGTGAAGTTTCTGAAAAACACTCCGAACTACGAATTGGTTCTCCGAAAATGGGAAAAAAAAATGCTGATGAAGCAGCAAAAACTATAAACGACTTTAAACGGTAAAAGCTGGATGATAATGATGAAGTGTTGGCAAAGCGCAGAAAAAGAGAAGTTTTGGAACTGAAAAACGGATTGAGCAAAGTAGGAAGGAGGCTGTGGACAAATTACAAAGACTGAACCTGACTTCAAAGGATCCAAATGATTCAGTACATGCTGAAGTCATTAACGAATACCTTGCTCCTGACTCTAAACCCATGCGGACAATATTCTTCATCATCCTCTGATATTAGAAATTCTAAAATATCATCATATCTTTCATTATAAATATCCTCCATATTTCTGAAGATATTTTCTTAATTTTTCTTATTTGAAATCATTTACCTCTTCGCGCTATCTGTATTACATCATAAAAGAAACTATTTTAGTTTTAAAATTCTGAAACATTCAAGTTTAAAATAGGAATATTTTGAAGTAATGTTAGGAACTGAAGCATGAATTAGTATAATATAATGACACTTGATCAATGTGATTATATTACAGTAAGTCATGCTGAGTTTCTAAATGAAACGTGATGATTCACAGATCATAACATCATCATGTGCCATGTTATACGACTCTTGTATTCTATTTAACCTCTAAAATATCAAGAAAATATTTCTTGATGATTCGGCCTTTTCCAAGGTATTCTAGTAATTTGACAAGTCAAGATCGTGCCATCACAATTTCCTTCCTAGAACATTAACAATGTTCATTCCGAAATTCATATCTGTGAATTCTGGACCATTACAAGGGGTGCTTAATCGCAAGAAGAAGAAACGAAAGGACAAAACTCCGAAATAGAAATTGGGGTATAAATTGCAGCAAATAAAAGAGAGCATTAACTGTGAATGATAATGATTATAGAAGACAGAAGCAGAGAATTTGAAATATAAGGGAACATATAAATCCCAACGATAAACCAGAAATTATAAACCATATATATCGATGCATATAGAAATATAAAGACACGGGAGAACTAGAAACACTATAAACCCAAGAGTATAGTAGAAGTAAATAGATTCTTCCGGCGGTAGATGAAAAAGAAGAATGACCGATATGAAAGTTAGAAGTATATCGAGAATCAGAACTGGATGGAGCATATTGATGAATACTTTAAAATATGAGTTGAGGAGGAAAGAATAGAAGGTGATGAAACATGACTAGGAACTTAGAAATCAACAGATTTAACTCACACAATGGCGGAATAAGTGAATCAAACCCTCTAGTGAATAGGGTAAGTTTTTTTTAATTAATTTAGTCAAACCACAACTAAATCAAGTGTGATTAGATCAACACCTAGAGCTATTATTCACCACCTGGGTGATTTGGACTGAGAGAGAATCGGAAGAGCTCACTAGATCTGAGTGTGTGTAACAAATGAGAGGCTTAACCTAAAATGAAGAACATAAGACTTTATATACCCCTGCTGTTGACTCACCCATACGATTCATTCATCACACGTACGAATTGGCTTCATCAGTCGTACGGGTGATCACTCACTCGTGTCTTCTCATTTAGGTTGTAATTGTGACTTAGCTCAGCGTCAACTGTGCGTATGAGCCTGTCAGCTGTACTAGCGAGGCTTCACTCGTACGTCTGACTAAGTCTAATATAGTTAAACATCTAAATCTCGTTCCTGCAGTTCCTGTAACCACATACAAACACGGATAGGATAATAACGAGCAATCATGGTGGCCTGTAAACTGTTGTACCTGCAATGAACGTGGGTAGATGTCTAGGGACTTGCATAAAATGAATCAACAGAAGGTGTGAGTTGTAAGGAAACGAAGGAGGAGAATTTATAAGAAAATCTCCGACAGAACAATTAAAATGGACGATCGCATTTAAAGCGGATCCTAATTCCCTTGATTACCGGAGAGTCAAATCTTATTAAGAAGATTTTCTTCAAATCCTTTGAAATCTGGGAATCAATCATATCTACGTCAAATGATAAGATGAATCTACACTTACTCATTTCACTCTTCTATGTTAGCTTCATTCGTACTCTTCATATAAATGGATTGTTTATCCAAATTATTCGCTGATAATAAAACTCTAATTTTCAGCCCGTATGCATCATGAAAACATACTTATTATCATTCACAACCTTTTCACTCAAATTTCGGGACGAAATTTCTTTAACGGGTAGGTACTGTGACAACTCGGAAATTTCTAACCAAATTTAAACTTTAATCTTTATATGTTTCCGACACGATAAGCAATATTTGTTAAGTTAAATTGCAAAAATTTTAAAATATGTTCATACATTCATTCAACCTCGACCAAGTTCCAACGATTCACAAACCATTAAACGAATATGATTATATATGTATATGTGTATATATATTATAACTTGAAACGTAAACAAAATATTAGTTTAAATACTTTATATGATTGTATCTGTTTCAAAATATTTATCAATGGAATTAGAAGATAAGATTAAATGATTGAATTATCAGATATATTGAATTTTGATTACAAGTCTCTGTTGAAAGGCCCACGTTGATTTGAGAAATCTTTCCGTTTTAACAATATTCAGAAAATGGTAAAGTGATTTATAAATAAGAACAAATTGTCAATCATTGAGAACTAGATAAAGGATAGTGGAAGATTGAATCTCATAAAGACTCGATTGATCTATTTAGTTTCAAACGTACAAAAACGTTTTCAGTTTAAAAAGAACTTTATTATTAAAACGTATATAACTTTTATAAATATCTAGAACCACTTTTGACAACTCATTACTTAACTAGTATGATAAAGATAACGATATTTATATTTTATTTTATTAAATATATATAACGATTTAAATTAATATTATATATATTTATACGCGTATTATACGTACATAGTTTTATACTTTTACTATACTTAAACTTTACCTTTACTTTATTTTTACTTTACTTTAACTTTAATAATTCACTTTAATAATTCATACTTTAATAATTCACTTTAATAATTAATACTTTAATAATTCACTTTAATAATTCATACTTTAATAAATCACTTTAATAATTCATACTTTAATAATTAATACTTTAATAAGTCACTTTAATAATTCAAAAATATATTATAAATAGAATTCAATAGGTTTTATTATTTCATAGAAACTTAAAAATATTTTTCTCTAAACTCTCTCAATCGATTTACATATATATATTTACTCCGTATTATTTCAAGATATTATTAGTATACATAAAATATTACGACGGAGTGCTGTCCGAGTGATTTCGAAATTGTTTTTCGAGTAGGATAGGATTAAAGAAATTATGGGTTATAGCTATGGAGGTGATTGAGTATGGTTCATGGGTATGCTCGTGAGGTCAATATAGTGTTTATCATTTCCGTTGCGTCTACCTACCTTTCCTGCAATATTGAATCTCAATATTGATACGTGAGTACTCATAATTTAACTTTTACATACTAATAGTGTATCCCTGACTAGTGCTCGAGTATTTAGGATTATGCATGCTTGTATTTTTGATATTGCCCTTAGACAGGTTAGGTTGAATATTGAATTAGTTACACTTGCGGTTGAGATAAGGTATAAGATATGCATGTCCTTGGAAAGCTAGCTAAAAATTAAGGACTTTTCCTTTAGATATCGAATGGTTTCGATGAATGTATTAGAAGTTATAATCAATTGAATTTTCGATATTTTTATTAAAAATGATTATTATTATCGTCGTTTTTATCGTCGTTCAAGTTTTATCTTATTATTATCATTATTATTATCTTTATCAATAAAAGGGATTTATCATTAAAAATTGTTATTTTTTTTATTATTACTATCGTTATTATCGTTAAAGTTATAATTAGTATTATTATTATTATTATCCAATTATTATTATTATTATTATTATTATTATTATTATTATTAGTATTATTATTATTATTATCATTATTAATATATATATATCATTATTTAAAAATGGATATTGTCATTGTTATTATTATTATTACTATATTATCATTAAGATAATTATTAGTATTATCGTTAAAAATGTTATAGTAACTATCATTATTAATATTAGTGTAATTAAAAAAAATATTTGTAACACCTAATTATTTTGATTACTATTATTATCATTATTATGAACACGATATAAAAGACGATTAAAAGCTATTAAATGAAACGATTAGGAAATAATGAGTAAGAGTATCATGATGAAATTAAAATATTATAAGATATTGATTTAGATAAAATTATCGTTCTTATTATTTTTATCATTACTATTATTATTAAAAATATCGTTATTATTAAAACTATCATTTTAACAAAAATTATCATTTTAATAGAAATGTCATTGTTACTATAAAATATCATTATTATTATTTTAAATAGAATTATTATTTTAAAGATAATATTAAAAATTATCGTAAATATTAAAGTTATCATAATTAGAATTATCGTTTTATCATAATGTCATCTTAGTAATTATAAATATTGATATTTTTATAATAATAATTATTATTACAAAATAATACAACTTTTACTTACTATCATTATAGATATTATTTTATCAAATAAATATGTGATACAAACATATTTTACTACATGTAATAACTTACTTTAATAATACCTATCATATTATCTTTATGATATTAAATGAACCCTATAAATTTTATTACTTAATATATATAAAAGTATATTATATTATATAAATTTAATATAAAATTTTATTTATTAATAAATAAATTATATTATTTAGTCTAATAAATCTTTTAAAAATATTTAAAAATATAAAACGACGATATTTAAACTATATATTAATCATGTATAGATTTTTAGAAATTATTTTGAGTCAAATTTACTTTTGTTGACTTTTGCATATTAGTCTCGAGCATTAGGATTGTGGTACACTATGACTTGGCCTAATTTGTTAGACAAATATTGACCAACACATAATTATATATAATTAATTTAGGTTCGTGAATCCGAGGCCAACCTTGCACTTGTTCAATGACGTTATATGTATTTTTACTACGAAATACAGTATGGTGAGTTTCATTTGCCTTTTTACCCTTTATATTTTTGGGACTGAGAATACATGCGCTTTTATAAATGTTTGATGAAATAGACGCAAGTAATTGAAACTACATTCTATGGTTGAATTATCGAAATTGAATATGCCCCTTTTTATTAAAGTCTGTTAATCTAAGAATTAGGGAACAGACACCCTAATTGACGCGAATCCTAAAGATAGATCTATTGGGCCTAACAATCCCCATCCAAAGTACCGGATGCTTTAGTACTTCAAAATTTATATCATGTCCGAAGGAGGATCCCGGAATGATAGGGGATATTCTTATATGTATCTAGTTAATGTCGGTTACCAGGTGTTCACCATATGAATGATTATTTTTGTCTCTATGCATGGAACGTATATTTATGAGAACTGGAAATGAAATTCTTGTGGTCTATTAAAATGATGGAAATAAATGATTATGATAAACTAATGAACTCACTAACCTTTTGGTTGACACTTTAAAGCATGTTTATTCTCAGGTGTTAAAGAAATCTTCCGCTGTGCATTTGCTCATTTTAAAGATATTACTTGGAGTCTTTCATAGCATATTTCGAAGAATGTTGCATTCGAGTCATTGAGTTCATCAAAGATTATTATTAAATCAATTTATAGTTGGATAGTGGATATTATGAAATGGTATGCATGCCTGTCAATTTTCGATGTAAAGAAATTTTGTCTTTTAAAAAAGAATGCAATGTTTGTAAAATGTATCATATAGAGGTCAAATACCTCGCAATGTAATCAACAATTGTGAATCGTTTATAATGTATATGAACGGGTCCTTTCATTAAACACGGCTAAAGCAATGATAGACGTGTTCGGTAAGAGACTGACCCTAAGTATAGAGGATGAGAGTGTTACCTTTTCAGTTGATAGAGCAATGCAACAACCGCAATCTGCAGATGATACATGTTATTATATTAAAACTATAGATGCACATGCAGAATTATTAGAAGATTTTCCAGAATTACAAGGAACAGGAGAATGTTCTTTAGGAGAAGGTAATGAACCAATTGATGAAGCTGAAATGTTAGCTACACTTATAGCTAATGGATATGAACCAACAACAGAAGAAATTCAAATGCTAAAAGAAGAAGACAGATATCGATACAAATCATCGATAGAAGAACCTTCGAAATTAGAGTTAAAACCACTTCCAAACCATTTGGAATACGCTTATTTACATGGTGAATCTGAATTACCTGTAATAATATCTTCTTCTCTTACTGAAAATGAGAAATCACAACTCATTTCTGTGTTGAAAGCTCATAAACCAGCCATTGCATGGAAGATTCATGATATTAAAGGAATAAGTCCTTCGTATTGCACACATAAAATCCTTATGGAAGAAGGTCATAAAACGTATGTGCAACGCCAACGAAGACTATATCCTAATATGCAAGATGTAGTTAAGAAAGAGATTATTAAACTGCTAGATGCAGGTTTAATTTATCCAATTTCTGATAGTCCATGGGTAAGCCCAGTTCAATGCGTGACTAAAAAGGGTGGCATGACTGTCATTATAAATGAGAAAAATGAGCTTATTCCTACTAGGACTGTAACAGGATGGCGTGTGTGTATTGATTATAGAAAATTAAATGACGCCACCAGAAAAGATCACTTTCCCTTACCTTTCATAGATCAAATGTTGGAAAGATTAGCCGGAAATAGTTACTATTGTTTTCTAGATGGATTTTCCGGATATTTTCAAATTCCAATAGCACCTGAAGATCAAGAGAAAACCACATTCACGTGCCCTTATGGTACTTTTGCTTACAAACGCATGCCATTTGGACTTTGTAACGCCCCTGCAACCTTTCAAAGGTGTATGATGGCGATTTTTCATGACATGATAGAAGAATGCATGGAAGTTTTCATGGATGACTTTTCAGTCTTCGGTGATACATTTGAATCATGTCTAGTTAATCTTGAACGAATGCTTATTAGATGCGAACAATCAAATCTAGTACTTAATTGGGAGAAATGCCATTTCATGGTTAAAGAAGGCATCGTTCTTGGTCATAAAATTTCAAAAGAAGGAATTGAAGTGGATAGAGCTAAAGTAGATGTAATTTCTAAACTTCCACATCCCACCAATGTTAGAGGAGTTAGGAGTTTTCTAGGGCATGCCGGTTTTTACCGACGTTTCATAAAAGATTTTTCAAAAATTGCCACTCCTATGAATAAACTCCTAGAAAAGGATGCTCCATTCATCTTTTCAGATGAGTGTATCAAATCTTTTAATATTCTTAAAGAGAAACTCACTAATGCGCCGATCATGATAACACCAAATTGGAATCTACCATTTGAACTAATGTGCGATGCAAGTGATTTTGCAATGGGAGCCGTTTTAGGACAAAGGATTGAAAAACGATTTCAACCTATATATTATGCTAGTAAGACATTACAAGGAGCACAAATGAACTATATAACTACTGAAAAGAACTCCTTGTTATTGTCTTTGCTTTTGACAAATTTCGATCATATCTCGTTCTAGCAAAAACGGTGGTCTATACCGACCATTCTGCTCTTAGATACCTATTTTCAAAACAAGATGCTAAACCAAGATTAATCCGTTGGATCTTACTCTTACAAGAGTTTGATATTGAAATCCGAGATAAAAGAGGAGCAGAAAATCTCGCCGCTGATCATCTTTCTCGTCTTGAAAATCCCGAATTAGAAGTTCTAAATGAATCGGCCATACAAGACAACTTTCCTGATGAATATCTATTGAAGATAGATTATAAAGAAATTCCATGGTTTGCAGACTATGCAAACTACTTAGTATGTGGATTCCTTGAAAAAGGATTATCGTACCAAAGACGAAAGAAATTCTTCAGTGATATAAAACACTATTTTTGGGAAGATCCACATCTGTTTAAAAGTTGTCCCGATGGAATAATACGCCGATGTGTATTTGGAGATGAAGCTATTAAAATATTAAACCATTGTCACACAGGACCAACAGGAGGGCATTATGGGCCTCAACTAACAGCAAGAAAAGTTTATGATGCTGGATTCTATTGGCCTACAATTTACAAAGACGCACACCTTCTTTTCAAATCCTGTGATGCTTGTCAAAGGGCTGGAAAAATAAGTCAACGTGATGAAATGCCACAAAATGTCATCCAAGTATGTGAAGTATTTGACATTTGGGGTATTGACTTTATGGGTCCATTTCCAAAATCTCATAATAATCTATATATACTCGTAGCCATTGATTATGTATCTAAATGGGCGGAAGCACAAGCTCTCCCAACT
Organism: Rutidosis leptorrhynchoides; assembly: GCF_046630445.1. NCBI lineage: Eukaryota > Viridiplantae > Streptophyta > Magnoliopsida > Asterales > Asteraceae > Rutidosis > Rutidosis leptorrhynchoides. The sequence continues at coordinate 169,195,621 of NC_092343.1, forward strand.
AACGATGCACGAGTTATAGTCAACTTTTTAAAACGTCTTTTTGCAAGGTTTGGAACACCGAAAGCTTTAATAAGTGATCGGGGTACTCATTTTTGTAATAATCAACTTAAGAAAGTTCTTAAAAGATATGGAGTAACTCATAAAATCTCCACCGCATATCATCCACAAACAAGTGGACAAGTTGAAAATACCAACCGAGCTTTAAAACGTATTCTAGAGAAAACTGTAGGATCAAATCTGAAGGAATGGTCCATTAAATTGGAGGATGCACTCTGGGCTTTTAGAACAGCCTACAAAACTCCAATTGGAACCACACCTTTTAGACTTGTTTATGGAAAAGCATGTCATCTTCCAGTAGAAATTGAACACAAAGCATTTTGGGCTTTGAAGACATGTAATCTTGATTTACATGAAGCCGGACGTCTACGATTAAGTCAACTAAACGAATTAGAAGAATTAAGACATGAAGCATACGAAAATTCGTTAATCTATAAAGAAAGAACTAAGAAATGGCATGATAAAAGAATCAGAAGTTCAAAAGAATTTAAAGAAGGAGACAGAGTTCTTCTTTTCAATTCACGATTCAAGCTATTTCCTGGAAAATTGAAATCAAGATGGTCTGGACCATTCATAGTCAAAAGAGTTTTCCCATACGGAACGATAGAATTGATAAATTCAAATGGGATTGAATTTAAAGTTAATGGTCAAAGAGTTAAACATTACATACATAGTCCGATGGAAGTCGACAACGAAGTTAATCACAATTTCGACACCACAGCTGACTAAGTATGGGGAGAATCAAGTCTTTAAAGGATAATATATATTTCTGTTAGAGTTAGATTGTCTATTTTCGTGTAGTTCTCGAAAATGGAACCCGAATGGTCTTTCCCTAGCAGACCCTAAAGAACTAGTCTTCTCCCCCCATTCTGAATTTTTATTTTTTTTAGGTTTTTACAAAATGAAGACTGCCTGTGAACTTAACCATGGTCTAATGCTACACGCTTTGATCACTAAACGTAATAATGACATACTACCGAGTGAAATAGTATCAGTAATCAGAGAAAGAATGGACGGAGTTAGAAAAGAATCCAGATGCGAAGATAATAAGTTACAATTTGGTAAAGGAAAATCAAAATCCGCAGCAAAAAGAAGAGCACGACACCTAGAAAGATGTCACAAATGCAGAAAATGGTCACATGGAGGTAAATGTTCAAATAATCAAACCTATTCAAATACCGAATTTGTTACTTTATGCAGAGATGGAGCGTTCATATGTTTAGAAGAAAAGACACTGAATGCTCGAGGTTACGCCTATGTAGCTATGGAAAACCAATTAAACCGACTATCTTATGAATGGGATAGATCATATAACTAAGAAATCTATTTCACAGGTATGTATGTACAGTTTTTATTTTATTTTATTTTATTTTTAACCTTTTGATAATAAACGCTAATTAGTTCGCTAAAAAGTATTAAATTGGTATTAAATAAAATTAGGTTTGGCGACCGAAATTATTGATATAATTCAAAAAAAATTTATTACATCACTGCGAAATTTAACGTTTATTCTTAAGGTATAAATATCTTTAAACAATCAACCCAAAATATTTCAAAAATTCGTCATGAGTTAAATTAGGTTTTGGAACCGAAATTACTTTACCGAAAAGAGGGGTGCATATTTTTGATAATATTTGATTGATTAAAGTGGGATAAAAAGCCAAAAAGATTTTTAATTTTATTTTTACCATGTTTTTAAAATTAATATATAAATCTTAAATTAATATTGTAAACTTTGTAAAATCAATATATTTAAAATTGTAAATATTAGAAAAATTAATATAAGTTTGGTGTGAATTTATAACATAAATTTTTAAATTAAGTTTGGTGTGAATTTTTAATTTTTAAAATATGAATTTTTAATTTTATGCATTTCAATTTTTAAGTTTGGTGTTAATTTTTAATTTTTAAAATATGAATTTTTAATTTTATGCATTTCAACTTTTAAGTTTGGTGTGAATTTTTAATATTAATTTTGAATTTTATATTTAAATTGTGAATTTAAAAACAAAAATTTACTTTATCTCATTAAGTTAAAAATATGATTTTTAAAATTCGTCGTAAGTTGAAGACTAGGTCGTTGAACCGAAATTGCTTTACCCGAGGGAGGGACGAGAACTTTTATTATCATTATTTTTAATCTTATTGAATTAAAGTATGCCAAAAACATTATAAACCCAAAAATCTTAGCTTTTAAAACAATCGCTACAAAAAGACAAATTTTAAAATTTTGTCGAAGGACGGACTAGGACATCGATCTGAAACGACCTCGTCCTAAATAACAAGGGAAACAAAATTTTAAAATTAATTACTTAATTGTTTTAATTAGTATAAGTTTTAAAAAAAAAAAAAATACCAAACTCCGCGACTCGCGGAGTTTGAAGGGGAAATCTCCGCGACTCGCGGAGGGACCAAAACCCAGAAAAAAAATAAAACGTAAAAAACAGATCAGTTCACTCCCCACAAAAACACACTGCGAAGAACACAGCGAAAAAACCCCGAAAATACACGCAAAAACACCCCCAAAATCACAATTTTTAACCGTTAATCACCAAATCTTTTACTAAAATCATGTTAAGAAGGATGCTATCAAGGAATTACTCAAGAAAAACGGTAAATTTCTACACCTAAACACCATTTAATCCGAAATTAGTGTTCTTGAGTAATTTTTTCCCCAATTTGATTTTGATGCTTTTTAGTGTAATTAGGCTTAAATTGTTTATGTATTATGCTTGTATAACCTAGATTGATGCTATTTAACATGATTAGAAGCCTTAAACTTCAAATTTTTAGTAATCTAGGGTTTGTGTTCTTGGGCAAATTTGGGGCTTTTTGATATAAACAGGTTATGGCCGATTTTTGTCATGAATTGTTGCTAAATTAAGTAGTGTAACATGTTTAGGTAGTTAAATGATCCAAACTTTGAGCCTAAACATGATTTTAAGAATTAAAGTTGACTTTTTCAAAGTCTAAAATTCATGAACTTGATTTTTGAGAGATAATGCCATTTGAGACTTGTTTAATTGCTAGTAATGATTATTTTGACATGTTATTTGAGTTAAATGCTTATGAACTTGGCGAACATTTTCATATATGCTTATTTGAAAAAGTGTAGATTTGATAAAAATGTGAAAATGAGCTTAAGTTTGATATAAATTGATCATGTCATTGTAATTATTTTGAATGATTTTGCTGACACTAATGCATATTTGGATGCACAAAAATTGTGTTTGATGTGTTTTGCAGACTGAAAGGGGTGAATCTTCATCCCAAGCTCGCAATGCTCCTGCTGAGAATGCGGAACAACAGGAGGTGGATAACTACTACAAGCAGGATATACCTCATCCAGTCATGACATTTTCTGATATGCACTTGGAAGATTTGCATCCGAACCTGAGATTTGACAGACTTTGGATAGATTATCCAAAGTATCAAAGGGGGTTGCATACGCTTCATTCTAAAGTTGTTGAGGTACCGAGGGTCATAGAATGGGGACCCTTAGAAGCTGTAGAATTGGTCGGGTCAATTAGGGAATTACTTGTACAGAGGTATGGTAATTCTACTTTTAATGACTGGATACGTTTATTCACCATGCGTAGACCTGTATATAAAGTATGGTGTGAAGAATTGTTATGTAGTATAGAGTTGAATGATCGGGTAGCTAGTTTAACCGATCGATCTTTTATTAGATTTTTGTTAAGAGGTTCGATGCGCCACATGTCTTTACTAGACATGGCTCAGGCTTTACGTATATATACGCCTGAGGAGTTAGCATCTGCTGATTGTAGAGGGTTGATACTAAACGGTAGAAAGATAGATGAAAATTTTGATACACACGGTGTGTGGAGTCAAATGACAAGCCATCACCGTTTCAAAGTGGGAAATTACTCTTATTTGGATATAGATAGAGCTGAATTAAGAGTGATTCATAGGTTTTTAGCTAATTCGATTACACAAAGAGGTAAGAACAAGGAAAAGGTAAATGAACAGGATTTGTTTTACCATATGTGTATTCGAGACCCACACAGCGCTGTAAGTATACCGTATTGTGTGGGTTATTATTTATCAGCTATGGTTAGGGGGATGAGACCGCATAGCATAATAGGAGGTGGTATTTTTATTACTTTGATTGCTGAATATCTCGGTGTGGATATAAGTCGGGGGGGATTATTAGTAGTAGAACCAGAACCCCGCGATACTATAGGTTTAAATGTATACCATGGTGCGAAAGTGTTGAAGAGGCTAAATAACGTTGCAGTACAATACCATGGTAGACATCCACAGGTTGAGAGAAACCAACAGCAAGGTAATGTAGGAGGGGGAAATGAGATGCAAGAAATGCAAAGGTTTATAGCTGCACAGGAGTACGAAAATGCTAGACAGAGAGCATTTGAAGATTGGCAAGTTCATCAGAACCAAATCATAGCTCATTGCCAACATATAGGTAGAAACTATATTCCTACACCGAAACCCATCTTCCCTCCCTGGTCTATAGAGATGCAACCACCGTATCCTACGTATAACCCTGCCGAAGCATTCTATAGCACCTATGGTTATGCTTGGAACCCCTATTGGTACCAGTATCATCCCTAGTCTACTTAGTTTTATTTATTTTGTAATTTGTAATATTGATACATTTAATACTTATGTTAATATTGTAATAGTTTTTATAATGTTCTAACTTTTATTCTTAGATTTTAATAATTTTTGAATGTGGGGTAATATACCAAACTTCAGAAATATGTATATATGTTTGCAGTTTATCTTATGTACACAACAGGGTAAAACAACGCATTTTCAAAGACTGGCATTAAGTTCAGCAAAAGCAACTAATTTTGACGACAAGATGCAAAATATATGTGAAATAACAACAAGACGGAATGAACAAATGATGTGCACCATTTATCATTCAGCAAACAAACGCCAATATATTTGGAAACTTTGGTAAAATTTAATCATTTTCACACAAATCACCCTCAATAATTTAAATTGTTACTAATTTCTTGCAAATGAGGGCATTGCAAGATCTTAAGTGTGGGAAGGGGTTAAATTCTTTCGGATTTTAAAATTTTTATCTTAAACACTTGGTTACCATTAAAAATACTAGTAAAGCAGTAGTTGTATTAGAATCTAGTGCTCTCTGATAATAAAGGACAGCCCTAGTCTTATATACTGACTACCCAATTCTAGTAAAATTTTTAAATTTTTTTTTTTCATATTTATGAACAATAAAACTAGGTTTTAACACCGAAATTATTGTTACCTCAAAAAGGACATAAATTGAGAAACAAACCCAAATGTTAAAATTCAGTTAAAATGGAATAGAGGACGATAAAAAGGAAAAATAAAAGCCAAGTGTGGGAAAATTTACCAAGTTATCTTAAACATTTATCACATATTTTTGTACAAATAACTGAAAATACTTTTGCTTTGGACTAAACTAAAAAGTTTTACCTGATTTACTGTAAGAAAGATGGATCTACACGATGAATCAATTCCATCATTAAAAGGAAGTAAAGTCTTCTGAAAAAGACACGCGCTTCTTGATTTAGGTCATGAAGTTGTCGTCCAGACCAGCTGTAGGTTGACGAAAAATCTAGAAAAGTCATCACTAAAATCAGCAGGAAATCCACGGACCTCAGCATTAAACAGGGTCGTCAAGTGATCAGATTTATCCTAACCATGAGAAGGATTTATCTCGTAAAATGGGGGGGCACCATGCAAATTAGCTGGATAAGACTAATGAATCAGATCCCCAGAAAGGATAATCTCCTTAAAGATTAAAAATCAGCTTTTAAGACTGATATTACTCAATCCTAGAGATTGACCTTAAAGATTGAGAATTCAAACTCATGGAATTCAATGATATCTAAACTCGAGCTTGAACGAGAAAATATTTTGATCAAAATTATAAACCGATTTGTTTTATGAAAACCCTATTTTCAATGCGTTCATTACCATTGAACGTGAAATCCTAGGAATTTACCTGGAATTCATTAGGTCACCTGAACTAAATCGGGTGTCAACCGTAAGAACGGTGGTTGCATAGTGGTCAAAGACAGGACCTTGTGCCAGACCGAAAAATCATAAGGGTGAGCTTTACTATTGCTCCTACCAAGGATAGTAATTGCGTCCGACACGTTATAGACCATAATTAAAAGCATGTCAGGGGACATTGCCTTAACAGTTGCTTGTTCAACGCTTTCCTTTACAACCGGACAGTAGTTTACCAGAAGGTAATATACGGGATAAGTAAACTGGACGTGTTGCTTTCCAAATACAAGGTTAGCAAGTGGGTGACACAAAACCATAAGTTTTGAGCTAAAATTTTCAAATCTGAAACCCACCAAACCCACAAAAATATTTTGCAAACACCGGTGAAGGGTTATTCCGGAAAACTTATCTAGGGTAAAAACTAGATTTAATTTTCAAAAGATCAAATGTTTTCATAAAGATCCAATTTCCTTAATGGATCTAAATTTTTATAGTCATGTGGGACTGTAAACCATATCGTTACTACCATTGTTTATACCGCCGTAAAGAAATCACTGATGTACAAAGTGTGAAGAATAAAAAAGTGATTCTAGTATTTCAAAACGATATTGCTTGAGGACAAGCAACGCTCAAGTGTGGGAATATTTGATAATGCTAAAAACGAACATATATTTCATAGCATTATTCCTCAAGAAAGACAAGCTTTTAGTTGCAATTGTTCTATTTACAAGTGATATTCGTTTAAATAATAAAAGGTGAAGACAAAAGACAGATTCGACGAATTGAAGACGCAAACGACCAAAAAGCTCAAAAGTACAAAATACAATCAAAGAGGTTCCAATTATTGATAAGAAACGTCTCGAAATTACAAGAGTACAAGATTCAAAACGCAAAGTACAAGATATTAAATTGTACGCAAGGATGTTCGAAAATCCGGAACCGGGACATGAGTCAACTCTCAACGCTCGACGCAACGGACTAAAAATTACAAGTCAACTATGCACATAAATATAATATAATATTTAAATAATTCTTATAATTATTTAATATATTATATTCATTTATAAAACCGTCGGTAAACAAAGAGCCAAACTCGTTTGAGCTGTAAAAGCAAACTCCGCAACTCGCGGAGTTTGAAGGCCAAAAGGGCCGCGAGTCGCGGAGCCCCAAGTTTTGAAAATCCCTATAAAAGCAAACGAATTCTGATAGCAAAAATTACAATATATCCATCCATCTCTCTATCTATATCGTAAAATATATATATATATATATTTATAATTTATATTTTAATTTTAATTATAATTCTAATAATAAGGGTATGTTAGCGAATGTTGTAAGGGTGTAAGTCGAAATTCTGTCCGTGTAACGCTACGCTATTTTTAATCATTGTAAGTTATGTTCAACCTTTTTATATTAATGTCTCGTAGCTAAGTTATTATTATGCTTATTTAATCCGAAGTAATCATGATGTTGGGCTAATTACTAAAATTTAGGTAATTGGGCTTTGTACCATAATTGGGGTTTGGATAAAAGAACGACACTTGTGGAAATTAGACTATGGGCTATTAATGGGTTTTATATTAACTAAACAATGAAAGGACCCGTTCATATACATTATAAACGATTCACAATAGTTGATTACATTGCGAGGTATTTGACCTCTATATGATACATTTTACAAACATTGCATTCGTTTTTAAAAGACAAACTTTCTTTACATCGAAAATTGACAGGCATGCATACCATTTCATAATATCCACTATCCAACTATAAATTGATTTAATAATAATCTTTGATGAACTCAATGACTCGAATGCAACGTTCTTCAAAATATGCTATGAAAGACTCCAAGTAATATCTTTAAAATGAGCAAATGCACAGCGGAAGATTTCTTTAACACCTGAGAATAAACATGCTTTAAAGTGTCAACCAAAAGGTTGGTGAGTTCATTAGTTTATCATAATCATTTATTTCCATCATTTTAATAGACCACAAGAATTTCATTTCCAGTTCTCATAAATATACGTCCCATGCATAGAGACAAAAATAATCATTCATATGGTGAACACCTGGTAACCGACATTAACTAGATACATATAAGAATATCCCCTATCATTCCGGGATCCTCCTTCGGACATGATATAAATTTCGAAGTACTAAAGCATCCGGTACTTTGGATGGGGTTTGTTAGGCCCAATAGATCTATCTTTAGGATTCGCGTCAATTAGGGTGTCTGTTCCCTAATTCTTAGATTACCAGACTTAATAAAAAGGGGCATATTCGATTTCGATAATTCAACCATAGAATGTAGTTTCACGTACTTGTGTCTATTTCGTAAAATATTTATAAAAGTTGCGCATGTATTCCCAGCCCAAAAATATAAAAGGTAAAAAGGCAAATGAAACTCACCATACTGTATTTCGTAGTAAAAATACATATAACGTCATTGAACAAGTGCAAGGTTGGCCTCGGATTCACGAACCTAAATTAATTATATATATTTATATGTTGGTCAATATTTGTCTAACAAATTAGGTCAAGTCATAGTGTACCACAATCCTAATGCTCGAGACTAATATGCAAAAGTCAACAAAAGTAAATTTGACTCAAAATAATTTCTAAAAATCTATACATGATTAATATATAGTTTAAATATCGTCGTTTTATATTTTTAAATATTTTAAAAAGATTTATTAGAGTAAATAATATAATTTAATTATTAATAAATAAAATTTTATATTAAATTTATATAATCAAATATACTTTTATATATATTAAGTAATAAAATTTATAGGGTTCATTTAATATCATAAAGATAATATGATAGGTATTATTAAAGTAAGTTATTACACGTAGTAAAATATGTTTGTATCACATATTTATTTGATAAAATAATATCTATAATGATAGTAAGTAAAAGTTGTATTATTTTGTAATAATAATTATTATTATAAAAATATCAATATTTATAATTACTAAGATGACATTATGATAAAACGATAATTCTAATTATGATAACTTTAATATTTACGATAATTTTTAATATTATCTTTAAAATAATAATTCTATTTAAAATAATAATAATAATGATATTTTATAGTAACAATGACATTTCTATTAAAATGATAATTTTTGTTAAAATGATAGTTTTAATACTAACGATACTTTTAATAATAATAGTAATGATAAAAATAATAAGAACGATAATTTTATCTAAATTAATATCTTATAATATTTTAATTTCATCATGATACTCTTACTCATTATTTCCTAATCGTTTCGTTTAACAGCTTTTAATCGTCTTTTATATCGTGTTCATAATAATGATAATAATAGTAATCAAAATATTTAGGTGTTACAATTATTTGTTTTAATTGCACTAATATTAATAATGATAGTTACTATAATATTATTAACGATAATACTAATAATTATCTTAATGATAATATAGTAATAATAATAATAACAATAACAATAACCATTTTTAAATAATGATATATATATATATATATTAATAATAATAATAATAATAATACTAATAATAATAATAATAATAATAATAATAATAATAATAATAATGATAATGATAATGGGATAATAATAATAATAATACTAATTATAACTTTAACGATAATAACGATAGTAATAAAGAAAACAATTTTTAATGATAAATCCCTTTTATTGATAAAGATAATAATAATGATAATAATTAGATAAAACTAGAACGACGATAAAAACGACGATAATAATAATCATTTTTAATAAAAATATCGAAAATTCAATTGATTATAACTTCTAATCCGTTCATCGAAACCATTCGATATCTAAAGGAAAAGTTCTTAATTTTTCGCTAGCTTTCCAAGGACATGCATATCTTATACCTTATCTCAACCGCAAGTGTAACTAATTCAAGATTCAACCTAACCTGTCTAAGGGCAATATCAAAAGTACAAGCATGCATAATCCTAAATACTCGAGCACTAGTCAAGGATACACTATTAGTATGTAAAAGTTAAATTATGAGTACTCACGTATCAATATTGAGATTCAATATTGCAGGAAAGGTACGTAGACGCAACGGAAATGATAAACACTATATTGACCTCACGAGCATACCCATGAACCATACTCAATCACCTCTATAGCTATAACCCATAATTTCCTTAATCCTATCCTACTCGAAAAACAATTTCGAAATCACTCAGACAACACTCCGTCGTAATATTTTATGTAAACTAATAATATCTTGAAATAATACGGAGTAAATATATATATGTAAATCGATTGAGAGAGTTTAGAGAAAAATATTTTCAAGTTTCTATGAAATAATGAAACCTATTGAATTCTATTTATAATAGATTTTTGAATTATTAAAATGAATTATTAAAATATGAATTATTAAAGTGAATTATTAAAGTATGAATTATTAAAGTATGAATTATTAAAGTGAAATATTAAAGTTAAAGTAAAGTAAAAATAAAGTAAAGGTAAAGTTTAAGTATAGTAAAAGTATAAAACTATGTACGTATTATACGCGTATAAATATATATAATATTAATTTAGATCGTTATATATATATATATTTAATAAAATAAAATATAAATATCGTTATCTTTATCATACTAGTTAAGTAATGAGTTGTCAAAAGTGGTTCTAGATATTTATAAAAGTTATATACGTTTTAATAATAAAGTTCTTTTTAAACTGAAAACGTTTTTGTACGTTTGAAACTAAATAGATCAATCGAGTCTTTATGAGATTCAATCTTCCACTATCCTTTGTCTAGTTCTCAATGATTGACAATTTGTTCTTATTTATAAATTACTTTACCATTTTCCGAATATTGTTAAAATGGAAAGATTTCTCAAATCAACGTGGGCCTTTCAACAGAGACTTGTAATCATAATTTAATATATCTGATAATTCAATCAGTTGATCTTATCTTCTAATTCTATTGATAAACATTTTGAAACAGATACAATCATATAAAGTATTTAATATAATATTTCATTTACGTTTCAAGTTATAATATATATACACATATACATATATAATCATATTCGTTTAATGGTTCGTGAATCGTTGGAACTTGGTCGAAGTTGAATGAATGTATGAACATAGTTTAAAATTCTTGAAATTTAACTTAACAAATATTGCTTATTGTGTCGGAAACATATAAAGATTAAAGTTTAAATTTGGTTGGAAATTTCCGGGTTGTCACAGTACCTACCCGTTAAAGAAATTTCGTCCCGAAATTTAAGTGGAAAGGTCGTGAATGATAATAAGTATGTTTTCATGATACATACGGGCTGAAAATTAGAGTTTTATCATCAGCGAATAATTTGGATAAACAATACATTTATATGAAGAGTACGAATGAAGCTAACATAGAAGAGTGAAATGAGTAAGTGTAGATTCATCTTATCATTTGACGTAGATATGATTGATTCCCAGATTTCAAGGGATTTGAAGAAAATCTTCTTAATAAGATTTGACTCTCCGGTAATCAAGGAAATTAGGATCCGCTTTAAATTCGATCGTCCATTTTAATTATTCTGTCGTAGATTTTCTTATAAATTCACCTCCTTCGTTTCCTTACAACTCACACCTTCTGTTGATGCATTTTATGCAAGTCCCTAGACATCTACCCACGTCCATTGCAGGTACAACAGTTTAAAGGCCACCATGATTGCTCATTATTATCCTGTGTTTGTATGTGGTTACAGGAACTGCAGGAACGAGATTTAGATGTTTGACTATGTTAGACTTAGTCAGACGTACGAGTGAAGCCTCACTAGTACGGCTGACAGGCTCATACGCACGGTTGATGCTGAGCTAAGTCACAATTACAACCTAAATGAGAAGACACGAGTGAGTGATCACCCGTACGGCTGATGAAGCCAACTCGTACGTGTGATGAATGAATCGTATGGGTGAGTCAACAGCAGGGGTATATAAAGTCTTATGTTCTTCATTTTAGGTTAAGCCTCTTATTTGTTACACACACTCAGATCTAGTGAGCTCCTCCGATTCTCTCTCAGTCCAAATCACCCATGTGGTGAATAATAGCTCTAGGTGTTGATCTAATCACACTTGATTTAGTTGTGGTTTGACTAAATTAATCAAAAAAAACTTAACCTATTCACTAGAGGGTTTGATTCACTTATTCTGCCATTGTGTGAGTTAAATCTGTTGATTTCTAAGTTCCTAGTCATGTTTCATCACCTTCTATTCTTTCCCCCCTCAACTCATATTTTAAAGTATTCATCAATATGCTCCATCCAGCTCTGATTCTCGATATACTTCTAACTTTCATATCGGTCATTCTTCTTTTTCATCTACCGCCGGAAGAATCTATTTACTTCTACTATACTCTTGGGTTTATAGTGTTTCTAGTTCTCCCGTGTCTTTATATTGCTATATGCATCGATATATGGTTTATAATTTCTGGTTTGTCGTTGAGCTTTATATGTTCCCTTATATTTCAAAGTCTCTGCTTCTGTCTTCTATAATCATTATCATTCACAATTAATGCTCTCTTTTATTTGCTGCAATTTATACCCCAATTTCTATTTCGGAGTTTTGTCCTTTCGTTTCTTCTTCTTGCGATTAAGCACCGCTTGTAATGGTCCAGAATTCATAGATATGAATTTCGGAATGAACATTGTTAATGTTCTAGGAAGGAAATTGTGATGGCACGATCATGACTTGTCAAATTACTAGAATACCTTGGAAAAGGCCGAATCATCAAGAAATATTTTTTTGATATTTTAGAGGTTAAATAGAATACAAGAGTCGTATAACATGGCACATGATGATGTTATGATCTGTGAATCATCACGTTCCATTTAGAAACTCAGCATGACTTACTGTAATATAATCACATTGATCAAGTGTCATTATATTATACTAATTCATGCTTCAGTTCTCAACACTACTTCAAAATATTCCTATTTTAAACTTGAATCTTTCAGAATTTAGAAACTAAAATAGTTTCTTTTATGATGTAATACAGATAGCGCGAAGAGGTAAATGATTTCAAATAAGAAGAATTAAGAAAATATCTTCAGAAATATGGAGGATATTTATAATGAAAGATATGATGATATTTTAGAATTTCTAATATCAGAGGATGATGAAGAATATTGTCCGCAGGGGTTTAGAGTCAGGAGCAAGGTATTCGTTAATGACTTCAGCAGGTACTGAATCATTTGGATCCTTTAAAGTCAAGGTTCAGTCTTTGTAATTTGTCCACAGCCTCCTTCCTACTTTGCTCAATCCGTTTTCCAGTTCCAAAACTTCTCTTTTTCTGCGCTTTGCCAGCACACTTCATCATTATCATCCAGCTTTTACCATTTAAAGTCGTTTATAGTTTTTGCTGCTTCATCAGCATTTTTTCCATTTTCGGAGAACCAATTCGTAGTTCGGAGTGTTTTTCAGAAACTTCACATTCAAATTAAGTCCAGAAGATAGACGTTATATATACACATATAACTGTTGGCGCAGACATGCTGCAAGATTTCAAAATACTGATTGCTAATTCCCAATGATTCGTATGGCAATTCTCATTACAAGATGCGAATGAGTAAATGATGGGGTTTCAATGAATAATTATGATGACTTTTTGGAGAGGCTAAAGTCAAAGGGTAATGAAGTTGTTGGTACATCTGCTAATAATATGGTGGAATGTAAAAGGTTCCCTGGTAACGATGGTGTATATCTCAAGGTTATAATAAGGTTAGTCTGACTGAAAATTCGAAGTTGACTTGCTGGAGCTGTGACAAAACTGGCTACTTTGAATAGGAGTCGCAAAGTTATTTTTGCTAATAAATGCCAAAGAATCTGACGCGGATACGTTGTTTAAACTTTTACTTTGGTTTCAAGAGTTTTTCGGGTACATAACTGTGGGTAACATGTGGTTGGATCATCATCTCGATTGCTCATCATTCGAAGTGTCTTCAGAAATTTTCGAAGGGTTTGAACACAGATTGTAATCGTTAACATACATTTGATGTTCTAACACAGTTTTGAAGTCAAAATATAGCTTGTGAAAGATGTAAGGATCTAAGAGTGATGATTTTGGTCATATCTCAAGTTAAATTTTGAGATTTCAAAATCAGAATATGTAATTAAATTTTGAATGAGTATGGTTGTTTTGATTTCTATAAAAGAATGTATATTGTTGTGAAAGTAGGGAGTATAATGGATGATTTGCTGAATCAGATTCGAAGAATGTAACATATTAATTGTGAATTTATATATCTCTCGGGTATTACCTACCCGTTAAAAAAAAATTCACAATTAATATTTTGTACAAAAGAATTTTATTACAGTCTTTATGAAAATATATATATGTATATTTTCTTCAGATGTAACATAGATTTAATGAGTTAATGTTAAATTAAACTCATTTAATTTACGGTTGAAACTAGAATTGAATAATCCCTAAAGGCTTTAAAATGTACATAACTTTTACGCAGTATTTCTTTAATGACATTAAAATTATGAATCAATACTTCGTTATTTGTTGATGTATGGTGTTCGGTTCGTGGAATTCTTGTGAATTTCGCAAAGTACGAATGATGTTATCTGAAAAGTTTCGGGTACATTGATGATGAAAGTGTAAAATCAAATATATACTTGATTTATTATGAATTGGAATTTGTTGAATTGCGACAGAGATTGTAGTTAACGCTGGTTAAGTTGCGGCGAAGGACGTACATTATTGCATATTTGTAATATGAATTAACCGAGTAGTTAAGATTCACACACAATAGCTTAGCACTGAAAGATTTATTTCAATATATATATATATATATATATATATATATATATATATATATATATATATATATATATATATATACATATAATTTCTTCAGAGGAAATGAGTTAATTCTTCATAACTCGTTGATACAATATAAACGTTATCGATTCGTAATGATGTCCACAGTGATTCTTGAACTGACGGAGTTTGTGATGTTATCGGTGTTGTTGATTCGGATGTTGACTGTACTGACGATGCTGGTAACACTGATGGTACTATTGATGTTGTTGGTAAAGCAAGTTTAGCTTGTTAATCACACACCATTTTTGTCAGGGTTTCTACTCTTCCTTCCATCATTTTGGTTCGCTTAACTGATTTATGGTTAGGGCTAGATTAGATAATCTCTAAGACTTTAGAGATTACATAATCGCCGCGGAATGTTTCTCCAATGAAGTTATGAATTAATACTTCGTCAGTTATTGTTGTTGGTACTCCTTGGTATCTACGGTGCGTATGACGTTGATGCTCGTGGGACAGATTGTGAAGTTGAGGTTTACGACGCGGTTGTGGTTGGAGGTGGTAATGGTACTGTTGGTGTTGATGATGGTGGTACTGGTTATGCTGCTGATGCTGCTGCTGGTGTTTGTAATCTCTGCACCATATTCTCCAAAGCCACTACCCGAGCGCGAAGCTCGTTGACTTCTTCTATTACACCGGGGTGATTGTCGGTTCGGACGAGCGGATAAATAAAATCTAAAATTTGATGTAATATATAATCGTGACGAGATACTCTGGAAATGAGCGAGAAAATGGTGTTTCGGACAGGTTCGCCGGTAAGTGCTTCAGGTTCTTCATCAAGAGGGCAATGTGGTGGATGGAAGGGATCACCTTCTTCTTGTCTCCAATGATTGAGGAGGCTACGAACCCATCCCCAATTCATCCAGAATAGGTGATGACTGATTGGTTGATCTATTCCGGTCACACTACTTTCGGAGCTTGAATGGGATTCCATTTCGGAATCTGAGTGACTTGAACTGATGACGAATTCCATTTCGTACGATTGGATAAAGGATTTTTTTTTCCGATATGAAATGATTTTGGCTAACGGATGGTATTCTAATTACATAGAATATATATATATATATATATATATATATATATATATATATATATATATATCAAAAGATTTCGTAGATTACGGAGGACTTTGCGGGATATGTCAGGCAAAGTTTAAAGTAACAGATACGATAAGATATGATTTAGCAGATATGCTAAGATATGAATTTTTGTCTATACACTATTCATGCAATCAATACAGCAAGACGTGTCTTAGACTAAAAATGATAAGCAGGTAATTTTCTGAGGATGATAAGTAGTTAATTTTCGACACAAAATGATAAGCAAAACTTTTGACATGCAGATACGGTCGAAGTCCAGACTCACTAATGCATCCTATCGACTTATCAGTTAGACACACTAATGCAGACCTGG
Organism: Rutidosis leptorrhynchoides; assembly: GCF_046630445.1. Taxonomy (NCBI): domain Eukaryota; kingdom Viridiplantae; phylum Streptophyta; class Magnoliopsida; order Asterales; family Asteraceae; genus Rutidosis; species Rutidosis leptorrhynchoides. The sequence continues at coordinate 169,211,930 of NC_092343.1, forward strand.
TTCGCTAAGACCACCGCTCTGATACCAACTGAAAGGACCCGTTCATATACATTATAAACGATTCACAATAGTTGATTACATTGCGAGGTATTTGACCTCTATATGATACATTTTACAAACATTGCATTCGTTTTTAAAAGACAAACTTTCTTTACATCGAAAATTGACAGGCATGCATACCATTTCATAATATCCACTATCCAACTATAAATTGATTTAATAATAATCTTTGATGAACTCAATGACTCGAATGCAACGTTCTTCAAAATATGCTATGAAAGACTCCAAGTAATATCTTTAAAATGAGCAAATGCACAGCGGAAGATTTCTTTAACACCTGAGAATAAACATGCTTTAAAGTGTCAACCAAAAGGTTGGTGAGTTCATTAGTTTATCATAATCATTTATTTCCATCATTTTAATAGACCACAAGAATTTCATTTTCAGTTCTCATAAATATACGTCCCATGCATAGAGACAAAAATAATCATTCATATGGTGAACACCTGGTAACCGACATTAACTAGATACATATAAGAATATCCCCTATCATTCCGGGATCCTCCTTCGGACATGATATAAATTTCGAAGTACTAAAGCATCCGGTACTTTGGATGGGGTTTGTTAGGCCCAATAGATCTATCTTTAGGATTCGCGTCAATTAGGGTGTCTGTTCCCTAATTCTTAGATTACCAGACTTAATAAAAAGGGGCATATTCGATTTCGATAATTCAACCATAGAATGTAGTTTCACGTACTTGTGTCTATTTCGTAAAATATTTATAAAAGTTGCGCATGTATTCCCAGCCCAAAAATATAAAAGGTAAAAAGGCAAATGAAACTCACCATACTGTATTTCGTAGTAAAAATACATATAACGTCATTGAACAAGTGCAAGGTTGGCCTCGGATTCACGAACCTAAATTAATTATATATATTTATATGTTGGTCAATATTTGTCTAACAAATTAGGTCAAGTCATAGTGTACCACAATCCTAATGCTCGAGACTAATATGCAAAAGTCAACAAAAGTAAATTTGACTCAAAATAATTTCTAAAAATCTATACATGATTAATATATAGTTTAAATATCGTCGTTTTATATTTTTAAATATTTTAAAAAGATTTATTAGAGTAAATAATATAATTTAATTATTAATAAATAAAATTTTATATTAAATTTATATAATCAAATATACTTTTATATATATTAAGTAATAAAATTTATAGGGTTCATTTAATATCATAAAGATAATATGATAGGTATTATTAAAGTAAGTTATTACACGTAGTAAAATATGTTTGTATCACATATTTATTTGATAAAATAATATCTATAATGATAGTAAGTAAAAGTTGTATTATTTTGTAATAATAATTATTATTATAAAAATATCAATATTTATAATTACTAAGATGACATTATGATAAAACGATAATTCTAATTATGATAACTTTAATATTTACGATAATTTTTAATATTATCTTTAAAATAATAATTCTATTTAAAATAATAATAATAATGATATTTTATAGTAACAATGACATTTCTATTAAAATGATAATTTTTGTTAAAATGATAGTTTTAATACTAACGATACTTTTAATAATAATAGTAATGATAAAAATAATAAGAACGATAATTTTATCTAAATTAATATCTTATAATATTTTAATTTCATCATGATACTCTTACTCATTATTTCCTAATCGTTTCGTTTAACAGCTTTTAATCATCTTTTATATCGTGTTCATAATAATGATAATAATAGTAATCAAAATATTTAGGTGTTACAATTATTTGTTTTAATTGCACTAATATTAATAATGATAGTTACTATAATATTATTAACGATAATACTAATAATTATCTTAATGATAATATAGTAATAATAATAATAACAATAACAATAACCATTTTTAAATAATGATATATATATATATATATTAATAATAATAATAATAATAATACTAATAATAATAATAATAATAATAATAATAATAATGATAATGATAATGGGATAATAATAATAATAATACTAATTATAACTTTAACGATAATAACGATAGTAATAAAGAAAACAATTTTTAATGATAAATCCCTTTTATTGATAAAGATAATAATAATGATAATAATTAGATAAAACTAGAACGACGATAAAAACGACGATAATAATAATCATTTTTAATAAAAATATCGAAAATTCAATTGATTATAACTTCTAATCCGTTCATCGAAACCATTCGATATCTAAAGGAAAAGTTCTTAATTTTTCGCTAGCTTTCCAAGGACATGCATATCTTATACCTTATCTCAACCGCAAGTGTAACTAATTCAAGATTCAACCTAACCTGTCTAAGGGCAATATCAAAAGTACAAGCATGCATAATCCTAAATACTCGAGCACTAGTCAAGGATACACTATTAGTATGTAAAAGTTAAATTATGAGTACTCACGTATCAATATTGAGATTCAATATTGCAGGAAAGGTACGTAGACGCAACGGAAATGATAAACACTATATTGACCTCACGAGCATACCCATGAACCATACTCAATCACCTCTATAGCTATAACCCATAATTTCCTTAATCCTATCCTACTCGAAAAACAATTTCGAAATCACTCAGACAACACTCCGTCGTAATATTTTATGTAAACTAATAATATCTTGAAATAATACGGAGTAAATATATATATGTAAATCGATTGAGAGAGTTTAGAGAAAAATATTTTCAAGTTTCTATGAAATAATGAAACCTATTGAATTCTATTTATAATAGATTTTTGAATTATTAAAATGAATTATTAAAGTATGAATTATTAAAGTGAATTATTAAAGTATGAATTATTAAAGTATGAATTATTAAAGTGAATTATTAAAGTTAAAGTAAAGTAAAAATAAAGTAAAGGTAAAGTTTAAGTATAGTAAAAGTATAAAACTATGTACGTATTATACGCGTATAAATATATATAATATTAATTTAGATCGTTATATATATATATATTTAATAAAATAAAATATAAATATCGTTATCTTTATCATACTAGTTAAGTAATGAGTTGTCAAAAGTGGTTCTAGATATTTATAAAAGTTATATACGTTTTAATAATAAAGTTCTTTTTAAACTGAAAACGTTTTTGTACGTTTGAAACTAAATAGATCAATCGAGTCTTTATGAGATTCAATCTTCCACTATCCTTTGTCTAGTTCTCAATGATTGACAATTTGTTCTTATTTATAAATTACTTTACCATTTTCCGAATATTGTTAAAATGGAAAGATTTCTCAAATCAACGTGGGCCTTTCGACAGAGACTTGTAATCATAATTTAATATATCTGATAATTCAATCAGTTGATCTTATCTTCTAATTCTATTGATAAACATTTTGAAACAGATACAATCATATAAAGTATTTAATATAATATTTCATTTACGTTTCAAGTTATAATATATATACACATATACATATATAATCATATTCGTTTAATGGTTCGTGAATCGTTGGAACTTGGTCGAAGTTGAATGAATGTATGAACATAGTTTAAAATTCTTGAAATTTAACTTAACAAATATTGCTTATTGTGTCGGAAACATATAAAGATTAAAGTTTAAATTTGGTTGGAAATTTCCGGGTTGTCACAAACAATACCTTGTTAATTTAATATACAAACTTATAATTCGACGTATTTATATATAACCACATACGCTTAATCGGACACGATGGGCGGGATATTTATAAGTACGAATTATTGTTCATTTTACCGGATACGGAACTGGATTAATAGTTAATAGACTTGTTGAAACAGGGGTGAATTACATTCAAGGGTAATTGGTGTAATTGTTAACAAAGTAGTAAAACCTTGGTTTACACGCAGTCGATAACCTGGTGTATTCATTAAACAAAGTATTAAAACCTTGTTACAATTCGAATCCCCAATTAGTTGGAATATTTGACTTCGGGAATAAGAATAATTTGACGAAGGCTTTCGCTCTTTATATTTATGACTGATGGACTATTATGGACAAATCCGTATGGACATATTAAATAATCCAGGACAAAGGACAATTAACCCATGGGCATAAAACTAAAATCAACACGTCAAACATCATGATTACGGAAGTTTAAATAAGCATAATTCTTTTATTTCATATTTAATTTCCTTTATTTTATATTTAATTGCACTTCTAATTATCGCATTTTTATTGTTATTGTATTTAATTGCACTTTTAATTATTGTACTTTTTAATTATCGCAAGTTTATTTTATCGCACTTTTATTATTCGCAATTTCATTATCGTTATTTACTTTACGCTTTAATTTAAGTCTTGTATTTATTTTTAACATTTTACATTCGGTTTTAACTGCGACTAAAGTTTTAAAATCGACAAACCGGTCATTAAACGGTAAAAACCCCCCTTTATAATAATAATATTACTTATATATATATTTGTATTTTTATAAAAGTAAACTAATATAGCGTTAAGCTTTGTTTAAAAAGATTCCCTGTGGAACGAACCGGACTTACTAAAAACTACACTACTGTACGATTAGGTACACTGCCTATAAGTGTTGTAGCAAGGTTTAAGTATATCCATTCTCTAAATAAATAAATATCTTGTGTAAAAATGTATCGTATTTAATAGTATTTTCTTGTAAAATTTAAGCTATTTTATATACACCTCGCGAAACATCAGTATACACATCGTAACTTATGGATTTCCCAATGTGATATCCCCCATCTTTCGAACGAAAGCCTTTTATAAACCAAGGCATTCTTGGAACATTCTTCGAATGTCTTACAAACTGATCTCGCCTTAAATAGTTGTGCCGAAGAATTCTGACCGACTCTAGACAAGATTTCAGCAATCATGTCTCCGGGTAGGTCTCTTAAAATATTGGGTTGTCTATCCATTTTGTGTTTTTATACTGTAAAATAGACAAGAGTTAGATTCATAAAAAAAAAAATACTTATTAATACAAGCAATTTTTACATATATCATAAAGCATAAGCACACTATATTACATATATTACACCACACGAATACAACTATCTTATTCCGACTTGCTTGTTTCTTCTTCTTCGGTTTTGGTTTGTTTTTCCAAGTTTCTAGGGATATATGATGTTCCCCTAATACGAGCCGTCGTTTTCCACATTGGTTTAGAAAAACCTGGTGGTTTAGAGGTTCCCGGGTCATTGTTACAACTTAAGGACTTCGGGGGTTGACGATACATATAAAGTTCATCGGGGTTGGAATTAGATTTCTCTATTTTTATGCCCTTTCCCTTATTATTTTCTTTTGCCTTTTTAAATTCAGTTGGGGTAATTTCTATAACATCATCGGAATTCTCGTCGGAATCCGATTCATCGGAGAATTGGTAATCCTCCCAATATTTTGCTTCCTTGGCGGAAACACCATTGACCATAATTAACCTTGGTCGGTTGGTTGAGGATTTTCTTTTACTTAACTGTTTTTCTATTTCCCCCACCGGTTCTATTTCTTCATCCGGTTCCGATTCTTCTTCCGATTCCGATTCTTCTTCCGGTTCCGACTCTTCTTCCGGTTCCTCTCCGGGAACTTGTGAATCAGTCCACGAATCATTCCAATTTACATTTGACTCTTCATTATTATTAGGTGAGTCAATGGGACTTGTTCTAGAGGTAGACATCTATCACATAATATCAAACGCGGTAAGAGATTAATATATCACATAATATTCACATGTTAAAAATATATAGTTTCCAACAAAATTTGTTAAGCAATCATTTTTCAAGTAAACACGGTCGAAGTCCAGACTCACTAATGCATCCTAACAAACTCGATAAGACACACTAATGCAAAATTCTGGTTCTCTAAGACCAACGCTCGGATACCAACTGAAATGTCCCGTTCTTATTGATTAAAAACGTTCCATATTAATTGATTTCGTCGCGAGGTTTTGACCTCTATATGAGACGTTTTTCAAAGACTGCATCCATTTTTAAAATAAACCATAACCTTTATTTCATAAATAAAGGTTTAAAAATCTTTACGTAGATTATCAAATAATGATAATCTAAAATATCCTGTTTACACACGACCATTACATAATGGTTTACAATACAAATATGTTACATCGAAATCAGTTTCTTGAATGCAGTTTTTACACAATATCATACAAACATGGACTCCAAATCTTGTCCTTATTTTAGTATGCAACAGCGGAAGCTCTTAGTATTCACCTGAGAATAAACATGCTTTAAACGTCAACAAAAATGTTGGTGAGTTATAGGTTTAACCTATATATATCAAATCGTAACAATAGACCACAAGATTTCATATTTCAATACACATCCCATACATAGAGATAAAAATCATTCATATGGTGAACACCTGGTAACCGACATTAACAAGATGCATATATAAGAATATCCCCATCATTCCGGGACACCCTTCGGATATGATATAAATTTTGAAGTACTAAAGCATCCGGTACTTTGGATGGGGTTTGTTAGGCCCAATAGATCTATCTTTAGGATTCGCGTCAATTAGGGTGTCTGTTCCCTAATTCTTAGATTTCCAGACTTAATAAAAAGGGGCATATTCGATTTTGATAATTCAACCATAGAATGTAGTTTCACGTACTTGTGTCTATTTTGTAAATCATTTATAAAACCTGCATGTATTCTCATCCCAAAAATATTAGATTTTAAAAGTGGAACTATAACTCACTTTCACAGATTTTTACTTCGTCGGGAAGTAAGACTTGGCCACTGGTTGATTCACGAACCTATAACAATATATACATATATATCAAAGTATATTCAAAATATATTTACAACACTTTTAATATATTTTGATGTTTTAAGTTTATTAAGTCAGCTGTCCTCGTTAGTAACCTACAACTAGTTGTCCACAGTTAGATGTATAGAAATAAATCGATAAATATTATCTTGAATCAATCCACGACCCAGTGTATACGTATCTCAGTATTGATCACAACTCAAACTATATATATTTTGGAATCAACCTCAACCCTGTATAGCTAACTCCAACATTCACATATAGAGTGTCTATGGTTGTTCCGAAATATATATAGATATATCGACATGATAGGTCGAAACATTTTATACGTGTCTATGGTATCTCAAGATTACATAATATACAATACAAGTTGATTAAGTTATGGTTGAAATAGATTTGTTACCAATTTTCACGTAGCTAAAATGAGAAAAATTATCCAATCTTGTTTTACCCATAACTTCTTCATTTTAAATCCGTTTTGAGTGAATCAAATTGCTATGGTTTCATATTGAACTCTATTTTATGAATCTAAACAGAAAAAATATAGGTTTATAGTCGGAAAAATAAGTTACAAGTCATTTTTGTAAAGGTAGTCATTTCAGTCGAAAGAACGACGTCTAGATGACCATTTTAGAAAACATACTTCCACTTTGAGTTTAACCATAATTTTTGGATATAGTTTCATGTTCATAATAAAAATCATTTTCAAAGAATAACAACTTTTAAATCAAAGTTTATCATATTTTTTAATTAACTAACCCAAAACAGCCCGCGGTGTTACTACGACGGCGTAAATCCGGTTTTACGGTGTTTTTCGTGTTTCCAGGTTTTAAATCATTAAGTTAGAATATCATATAGATATAGAACATGTGTTTATTTGATTTTAAAATTCAAGTTAGAAGGATTAACTTTTGTTTGCGAACAAGTTTAGAATTAACTAAACTATGTTCTAGTGATTACAAGTTTAAACCTTCGAATAAGATAGCTTTATATGTATGAATCGAATGATGTTATGAACATCATTACTACCTTAAGTTCCTTGGATAAACCTACTGGAAAAGAGAAAAATGGATCTAGCTTCAACGGATCCTTGGATGGCTCGAAGTTCTTGAAGCAGAATCATGACACGAAAACAAGTTCAAGTAAGATCATCACTTGAAATAAGATTGTTATAGTTATAGAAATTGAACCAAAGTTTGAATATGATTATTACCTTGTATTAGAATGATAACCTACTGTAAGAAACAAAGATTTCTTGAGGTTGGATGATCACCTTACAAGATTGGAAGTGAGCTAGCAAACTTGAAAGTATTCTTGATTTTATGTAACTAGAACTTGTAGAATATATGAAGAACACTTAGAACTTGAAGATAGAACTTGAGAGAGATTAATTAGATGAATAAAATTGAAGAATGAAAGTGTTTGTAGGTGTTTTTGATCATTGGTGTATGGATTAGATATAAAGGATATGTAATTTTGTTTTCATGTAAATAAGTCATGAATGATTACTCATATTTTTGTAATTTTATGAGATATTTCATGCTAGTTGCCAAATGATGGTTCCCACATGTGTTAGCTGACTCACATGGGCTGCTAAAAGCTGATCATTGGAGTGTATATACCAATAGTACATACATCTAAAAGCTGTGTATTGTACGAGCACGAATACGGGTGCATACGAGTAGAATTGTTGATGAAACTGAACGAGAATGTAATTGTAAGCATTTTTGTTAAGTAGAAGTATTTTGATAAGTGTATTGAAGTCTTTCAAAAGTGTATAAATACATATTAAAACACTACATGTATATACATTTTAACTGAGTCGTTAAGTCATCGTTAGTCGTTACATGTAAGTGTTGTTTTGAAACCTTTAGGTTAACGATCTTGTTAAATGTTGTTAACCCAATGTTTATAATATCAAATGAGATTTTAAATTATTATATTATCATGATATTATCATGTATGAATATCTCTTAATATGATATATATATACATTAAATGTCTTTACAACGATAATCGTTACATATATGTCTCGTTTAAAAATCATTAAGTTAGTAGTCTTGTTTTTACATATGTAGTTCATTGTTAATATACTTAATGATATGTTTACTTATCATAGTATCATGTTAACTATATATATATCCATATATATGTCATCATATAGTTTTTACAAGTTTTAACGTTCGTGAATCACCGGTCAACTTGGGTGGTCAATTGTCTATATGAAACATATTTAAATTAATATAGTCTTAACAAGTTTGATTGCTTAACATGTTGGAAATATTTAATCATGTAAATATCAATCTCAATTAATATATATAAACATGGAAAAGTTTGGGTCACTACAGTACGCTCCCTATTACCTACCTTGGGCTTCCTCTAGGGCCGTCGATGAAACTCTCGAAGTCTTGGGATCCGGTGTTCTACAAGTTTGGCAAAAGGCTGGTAGATTGGAAAGCTAGATCCCTCTCATATGGCGGTAGACTCACATTAATTAAATCAGTATTATCTAGTCTACCTCTCTATTTCTTTTCGCTTTACTTATCCCCTTCTTATGTAAATGAAAAACTTGAGGGTTTGAGATGTCGGTTTTTTTGGGGTGGGTCTCAAAAATGGCATGGATTAAATGGGAGACTTACCTTAAGCCTCGTGATTATGGTGGGTTAGATATTGCCCCTCTTTCTCTTAAAAATCGTGCCCTAGTTGCAAAATGGTGGTGGCGTTTCAAACGTGAAAGCGATTCGCTTTGGGTGTCAATTATTAAAAATATCTACGGCGAGGATGAGGGTTTTAGTGCTTCATTTTCTACCCCTTCCCCACGTGCTTCTTCCACATGGGCGGGTATCCTTAAGGTGGGTAAAAATATTTCAAATAACAACGCCGCTTTTGCTAATTCTTTCAAAAAGAGAATTGTTGACGGGTCTAGTACACTTTTTTGGGAGGACATTTGGCTTGGGGAGACGACTCTTAAAGAGAGATTTAATAGACTTTATAGGCTTGAGACAAAAAAATTTGCCTTGGTTCTTGATCGGGCCCGTTGGGGGGGTGGATTTTCTTGCATCTTGGTGTTGGTCCCGCAATATCTCGGGGAGATTGGTCGGGTACCTCACCACCCTCACTAATCTTTTATCCAGTTTTGTCCCATGCAGCTCAGGTCGAGAAGAATGGTCATGGTCTTGGAGTAATGATGGCTCGTTTTCGATTCATAAGCTTATAGATATCCTAGTTCGGAGCAGCCCAAACATCTCATTCGTGGGCTTAAAGACGATCCGTAACAATCTAGTCCCCCTCAAAAATTGAATTATTTATTTGGCGTACTCGACACAAATGGTTACCTACAAGGGTTTCACTTGACAAGAGAGGCTTGGACTTGGGTACTGTACGTTGTCCGGTTTGTGATAATGGTTTAGAATCAGTTGAGCACTCCATCATCTTATGCACGTTCGCTCTTGACATTTGGAATCGTGTTTATGAGTGGTGGAAGCTTGGCCCTTTTACAAACTTGAGCATAAACGAGTCCTTTCTTGGGAACGGGTTTACCTTTACCTCCGACTTGGGTAAACTATTGTGGCAAGCCACGGAATGGGTCACGGGTTACATGATTTGGAAAAGTAGAAACGCTTTCACTTTCACAGAGACATCCAACTTAAATGTTTTTAATGGTTCTCTAATAGGGTTAACTAGTGAAATGACCCGTGAAACCACGGGTTTGTTTAAACGAAACAGTTTAATGATAGGTATTAACTGAACGTAAATGCTAAAGTTATTTAGTTTTATAACCCGTGGAACCACATAATCCAACTAAGAAACTCGTCAGCTGAACAATTCATCAAACACCTAAAATGCATATTTAATAATCCACATCCAATCATAAGAGATAATATTGGTTGTCATTTTATTTAAAAGTGTAAATCAAAATATAAATGTAGAATTGGTTTCATTCTGCCTAACTTTTATACCTTCTCGTACTTAATTCAAAATAATTAATTAAAATAATTTAACTATTTAATTTTAATAATTAAAATAATTATTAATAAGATTTAATAATAATAATTAATTAATAAGATTTAATTTTAATTCAAAATTATTTGGATTAATGACATCACCCACCATGCTTAGATTTTTTTCTTTTTCTTTTTAATTTTTTCTTAACAAAGGAATTAACCTAATAATGACATCATCATTTTAGCAATATAATAGAAACTATAGATGGTATCAATATCGAATGGGATGTCTGGCTAGCAAATCCACGAGTATACAATTCGTTAGCTTTATCTTCTAGGAGAATTGGGATTGGTTAATTTGTTGTCCTCCACGCAGGTTTTTTGCCCCACTCCTGGAGTAGTCGTTTTGGTCGAGAGAATTTGGGGTGGATCGGGGTGCTTTGTCGTTGAATTGCCAACACTGTGCTCTGTCCCTACTCCAGCTTGTTTAGTTAGTTCTTCTCAAGTCCAATCTTGGCCTTAATGATAATGAACGGACTAAGGCGTTTTCCTGCATACAAGTGGAGTATTACCATCTCATTTATAAAGGATGTCGTTTTGAATTTCCTAGATGTAGTCTCGTTTTTGTAATTTTGACACTATTGTAAGTTTCATGTTGATATATATAATATATACTTTCTTGTCGTTAAAAAAAATAAAAAATGAAACGTATGCTTACAAGTTCAATGAAGTTACCTTACGATTGAATTGTGAATGGTCGGACGTTATAGTAAATGTAAATGAATTTATTTGATACCCGATAAATATTTTATTTCTATTCTATTTGAAAAGATGTGATTCGATGAAAAATGAATTAAATGGATTAAATCTTGCTTGTCATTGGTGTGCTTTATTGGGCAACTTCTTTTTCAAGTTAACAGAAGTCGGGGTGGTTAATAAGTTCGCCGAGCTCATCAACAAAATGTCTGCAGAAACCACTTTCTCTACTTGGGCCTCCTTATTCTGTAACTTAACAGTTCCTTCATTAATTTCACGATCACCTACGATCGCCATCGAAAGGGATCCCAAACTCTTTAGCATCATCAAAGGCTAGTGCTTACTAATTCATTTATCAACCATGAACACTGCTTTCGGTTCCACTTCCCAGCACTTCTCACCAATTTAGAAAATCAAAAGAATGACAAACAATTGACCTTATCCTTTTACCTGCTTCTCATTTTTTTGGTTTCATTTCATGATTGTGGATATACGTTCGATTCCCAAACTGACACCAACGAATTGGAGCAATGGGTTTTGAACCAAACATGCCTATAAGATTATGATAACGTCTTCCAGCAGCAACTGAACCAACCTGCATAAATGTGCAGACAATGTTATTATTGAATATGAATAATATATACCACACGTATATATGATAAAAACTATTATACAGTCCATTAAAAAAATCCAAAAAAACAGACATGTGTGGCTGTGTGGCTCCCATGAAAACAACTTTGTAGACGACACCAGCGTGATAACCAAGGCCTCGTGTCTTCTGTTACCTTCGATTCATGTTGAGCTCGACAAAAGGGGCATTGATCTCAATAGCACTCGATGTCCCCTTTGTGACGGTGATCTCGAAACGGTAGACCATACACTCATCTTTTGTAATCATGCTCTTGACGTATGGATGAGATTATATTGGTGGTGGGGTGTTGGTAATTTCAATAATTTTTCTATATCCGTAATTGCAAACGAGGACAACAACGTGGCATCTTCAAGTCGTGGTAGCAAAGTGTGGCAAGCCGTCAAATGGGTTTGTGCATACTCCATTTGGAAGAATCGTAATAATAAAATCTTTAAAGGGAAAAGTTGGAGCGGTCCAGTTATATTAAATGAGATCCAAATATTGTCATTCGAGTGGATTTCTAATAGATTCAAAAGGAAAAAGCTTGAGTGGCTCGTGTGGTTCTCTAATCCGAGATTGTATCTTAGTAATTTGTAATTGTATATAAGTAGTGTAGGATTAATGTGCAAGGTACAAAATATAACTATATGGCCAACCTCATTTGAGCATTCGGGGTCACACACATATACACCGAGAAGTCAAATAAAATATATATATGATGTATATATATTACTTAAATAACAAAATAGTAGATCGAAATTAATTCATTTACTATTCATATGAATAGTAAATGAAACGAAATTAATTAATTTACTATTCACATGAAAGCGACATGATAGAAATTATTAATTATAAGTTACATAATATACCCCTAAAGTATTTGAGAAATACGACTTTAAAAAAGAAAATTACAAAAGAAGTTAAAACGCGTAAATCATAAATACGACTTTCAAAAAGGAAAATATATCTGTGATCCAAATTGATTGATACTCTTTACTTTACTTCATATTATATATATGGATGAGAGAATTGAAAAGAGAGGTAGTAAGGAAAAATAACATTGTTTCATACGGAGTATCATTTTGGATTCATAATATTAATCAAAGGTTGATTAATTATTACTTGGGTTTGGACTAGCATCCATTGACGTTGTTTGAAGTGTAGTGTGGACTATCCTAAGAGACGGTCATACTTTTGATCGTAAGTTTCTCTTCGTCTCATCAAATTCTCCAAGAAAGGTATATCGTTAACTCCTCTTTTGTTTTATATTCATGACAATTATTATGGTGTAATTGGATCATTGGGATAAATTAATCGTGTGCATTTTCATTAAATATATGAATATATATAATCTTGTAAATGTTTTTATAAAATAATAAAAGATTATTATTTTAACTATCCGCTGCGTTAATCTGAAATTGGTAAAAGTACACACGGTTTTACAACAGTGGTATCCGAGCCGCTTTTACACCATCTTAATTGTCACGTAATTTTCTTTAGATTTAGCTTTGTGGTGAATTGGTAACAGTCAAAACCTTTATGGTTTTGAGAGTCAACTTTGTTGATTACCTCATGACGCACGAATAAGATCTGGAAAAAAAAATCACTGTTATAAATTTTGAATTTATTTGTTATGGCTTGAATATTTATTATAATTGTTGATTGTTTTTTTCCATGGTTATACACATGCATTGTAACCATGGACTAGCCATATTTAAGTTTTAATAATGTAGTTATTAAAATTGTGATTGCACACATAGCTCATAATGCCCCGACCTATGTATGATTGTTGTGATTGTTGATTACGGCAATATTATGTCATGTTGATTATTTGTATTATTAGAAAGGCCATTTTGAAGCCAAAGTTGTATTATATTTATTTTTCATTTTTATAGTATTGTATTTAAGTTTATTTCAATTTGTAAAAGTACTAGTTTAGTTGTATTTTCAAATTTAAATAAATGTAACAAGATGAAGATTGAAGATAAAATACAACATGCTTTTGACTTAGAAGATGGCGAACAGGTCAAGTTGAAAACGATGGCGTTTGTCAAGTTTTCACTTGATTCTTGAATCAAGTGGGAGCAACGATATTACCCTTAGTTTGACCTCTTGATCTCATGTCGGCTCATGGGATCAAGCATAGGATTTTTGAGCTAGGCTATGTGTGTGTGATGCATGGTATGGTTGTGTTTTTATTTTTACGCATTTATATTTAATTATTGATTATAATATATGCTAAATGTTTTTGATGAAAACATTAAATAAAACTAGTAACGAGTTTCAAAGGTTAAAATTGATGATTTTAAAAAGTTAAACTCTAATGAGTTTAAAGTTAAATATTTTTTTTGAAACTCAAATAATATATATATATATATATATATATATATATATATATATATATATATATATATATATATATATATATATATATATATATATATATATATATATATATATATGGGCGACATCTTTTAAAACTGTTTTAAAACGATACATGTTTGTGTATTTGTTACTTTTATATATAAAATAAAATAACAAACTAGACGCATAAACACGATCGACATATATAAAACTGGTTAAAATGATTTTTAACAAATAGTGTAGCGAATCTTGTGTGCATGCATTATTCGTTAACACAAATTTTTTTTTAAAAAATACCTGTCAAATTTAAATCATGCCATCCAATGAGCTTACAAAAACTTCTCGTTATTTTTTTTTATTACGGTGAGACCTAATCGAATTATAGCCACGAGGTGGATTTTTAGTTACGAGTGAGACTAGGCTGAATTTCCACTGTTTTCAAATTGGACGACTTAATCGTATTCACGGTAAGACCTGAGTTCGAGGCAAGGATGGGGCAAACATGCCAATAGATAATTATGGTTTGTTAGACTACACATATCTCAAGGTCCCATAAAGATCTAAGAGTTGCACCAGTGATGCAATTGGTACTCGCTACCTACCAGTAGACTCTATAACTGCTAGCTGATCAACAGATGTAGTTATGGAACCTCTATGTGGATCTTAGGCTTTCGTAAATTAATTGTTTTTAAATATATTAAAACTTGGGTAATTAATTTATTAAAGTATTATATCGAAAATACTAAAATTGAACCTTGTTCTTTTGTAGATGTCAAACAATCAAAACGTAAACCACAACACCCTCCGTTCTTTGTTGGAGAAGGAGAAACTCAATGGTTCAAACTTCCTCGATTGGTACCGCAACCTGAGAATTGTTCTCAAATATGAAGGAAAGTTGAACAAAATTGAAGAACCCTTACCCAAAGCTCCTCCTGAGACAGCTATTGCTGCTCAAAAGAATGCTTATCTGAAGTTGTTTGATGAGCAAGAGAAGATAGCTTTAATCATGCTTGCTAGTATGACTTCTGACCTCCAAAAGAAAATGGAAGATCGTACAGCATATGATATGATGACTGAGCTGAAAAATATGTTTCAGAAACAGGCTAGTCAAGAGTTATATAAAACTTATAAGCTTCTTCAAACATGTAAAATGGAGGAGGGTCAATTAGTGAGCTCTCATGTCTTGAAAATGAAAAGCTACATTGACCGATTGGAAAAACTTGGAACTACCTTGCTGCCTAACTTGGCTGTGAACACATTTTGGTTTCACTACCAAAATTGTATCACCAATTTGTAATGAATTACAATATGCAAGGTTGGGAGAAATCTCTGGCAGAGGTGCACTCGATGCTTAAAACTGCTGAACAGGATATTCCATATAAGGTTTCCAATCCAGGTGTCCTGAAGATTATGGATGGTAAGGTGAAAAAGAATAAGCCGAAAACTTGGGGAAAAGGAAAAGGCAAGTCAATTGCTAAGAAGAAAATTCCACCACCTCTCAAGAAAGAAAACCCAGCAAAAGACGCTGAATATTTCCACTGTGGAAAAGTTGGCCATTGGAGGAGGAATTGTCCTTCCTACCTATCTGAGTTGAGAAAAGGCAAAGCTTGCCAGACCAACAAATCAGGTATATTTCATATACAATTATATACTTTTTCTAGTGATTCCTAGATTTTTGATACTGGTTATGGTACTCACATCTGTAACAATATGTAGGGAATGAGAAGAAGTAAGAGACTGAAGAAAGACACACTAGACTTAAGAGTGGGCAATGGGGCACGAGCTGCTGTTGAAGCTATTGGCACCTATGAGCTTACTCCACCTAGTGGTCTTATTGTTTTGTTGGAACAATGTCATTATGCTCCTAGTATTACGAACAATGTAATTTCAGTTTCTCTTTTGAAAGATGTTGGTTTTGAACTTACATTTACGCACTTTGGTATTTCAGTTTCTAAGAATAATGTATTTTATTTTAATGCTATTCCACGTGATGGTATTTTTGAAATTGATATGCATGGTGTGATTTCAAATAATAATTTTGTATATACCTGTACTGCCAAACAATTCAAGCAAGACTTGAACAAGACCTATCTATGGCATTGTCGTCTTGGTCATATAAATCAACAACGCATTTCGAAACTCCAATCTGATGGGATTTTGGAATCAACTGGCTCTGAGTCATTTGATGTATGCGAGTCATGTTTATGTGGAAAAATGACAAAGGTTCCTTTCTCCGGTTTAGGTGAAAGAGCTAAAGATCTTTTAGGACTAATACATACTGATGTATGTGGCCCTTTTAGTGAAATGTCCCGTTCATATTGATTATAAACGTTCCATATTAATTGATTTCGTTGCGAGGTTTTGACCTCTATATGAGACGTTTTTCAAAGACTGCATTCATTTTTAAAACAACCATAACCTTTATTTTATCAATAAAGGTTTCAAAAGCATTACGTAGATTATCAAATAATGATAATCTAAAATATATTGTTTACACACAACTATTACATAATGGTTTACAATAGAAATATATTACATCAACATATGTTTCTTGAATGCAGTTTTTACATAATATCATACAAACATGGACTCCAAATCTTGTCCTTATTTTAGTATGCAACAGCGGAAGCTCTTAATATTCACCTGAGAATAAACATGCTTTAAACGTCAATAAAAATGTTGGTGAGTTATAGGTTTAACCTATATATATCAAATCGTAACAATAGACTACAAGATTTCATATTTCAATATACATCCCATACATAGAGATAAAAATCATTCATATGGTGAACACCTGGTAACCGACATTAACAAGATGCATATATAAGAATATCCCCATCATTCCGGGACACCCTTCAGATATGATATAAATTTCGAAGTACTAAAGCATCCGGTACTTTGGATGGGGTTTGTTAGGCCCAATAGATCTATCTTTGGGATTCGCGTCAATTAGGGTGTTTGTTCGCTAATTCTTAGATTACCAGACTTAATAAAAAGGGGTATATTCAATTTCAATAATTCAACCATAGAATGTAGTTTCACGTACTTGTATCTATTTTGTAAATCATTTATAAAACCTGCATGTATTCTCATCCCAAAAATATTAGATTTTAAAAGTGGGACTATAACTCACTTTCACAGATTTTTACTTCGTCGGGAAGTAAGACTTGGCCACTGGTCGATTCACGAACCTATAACAAATATGTACATATATATCAAAGTATATTCAAAATATATTTACAACACTTTTAATACATTTTGATGTTTTAAGTTTATTAAGTCAGCTGTCCTCGTTAGTAACCTACAACTAGTTGTCCAACGTTAGATGTACAGAAAAAATTGATATATATTATCTGGAATCAATCCACGACCCAGTGTATACACGTCTCAGGCTAGATCACAACTCAAAGTATATATATTTTTGGAATCAACCTCAACCCTGTATAGCTAACTCCCACATTACTGCGTATAGAGTGTCTATGGTTGTTCCAAATAATATATACACATGGGTCGATATGATATGTCAAAACATTTGCATACGTGTCTATGGTATCCCAAGATTAGATAATATATTAGAATACATGTATAATACAATATAAGTTAGCTAGGATATGATTAATATAGATTTGTTACCAATTTTCACGTTGCTACAACAAGAAAAATTATCCAATCTTGTTTTACCTATAATTTCTTCATTTTAAATCCGTTTTGAGTGAATCAAATTTCTATGGTTTTATATTGAACTCTATTTTATGAATCTAAACAGAAAAAGTATAGGTTTATAGTCGGAAATATAAGTTACAAGTCATTTTTGTAAAGGTAGTCATTTCAGTCGAAAGAACGACGTCTAGATGACCATTTTAGAAAGCATACTTCCACTTTTAGTTTAACCATGATTTTTGGATATAGTTTCATGTTCATAAGAAAAATCATTTTCGAAGAAGAAAAACTTTTAAATTAAAGTTTATCATAGTTTTTAATTAACTAACCCAAAACAGCCGGCGGTGTTACTACGACGGCGTATATCCGGTTTTATGGTGTTTTTCATGTTTCCAGGTTTTAAATCATTAATTTAGCATATCATATAGATATAGAACATGTGTTTAGTTGATTTTAAAAGTCAAGTTAGAAGGATTAACTTTTGTTTGCGAACAAGTTTAGAATTAACTAAACTATGTTCTAATGATTACAAGTTTAAACCTTCGAATAAGATAGCTTTATATGTATGAATTGAATGATGTTATGAACATCATTACTACCTCAAGTTTTTTGGATAAAGCTACTGGAAATGCTAAAATGGATCTAGCTTCAAAGGATCCTTGGATGGCTTGAAAGTTCTTGAAGCAGAATCATGACACGAAAACAGTTCAAGTAAGATTTTCACTCGAAATAAGATTGTTATAGTTATAGAAATTGAATCAAAGTTTGAATATGAGTATTACCTTGTATTAGAAAGATATCTTACTGTAAATAAGAAAGATTTTTTGAGGTTGGATGATCACTCTACAAGATTGGAAGTAAGCTAGCAAACTTGGAAGTATTCTTGATTTTATGAAACTAGAACTTGTAGAATTTATGAAGAACACTTAGAACTTGAAGATAGAACTTGAGAGAGATCAATTAGATGAATAAAATTGAAGAATGAAAGTGTTTGTAGGTGTTTTTGGTCATTGGTGTATGGATTGGATATAAAGGATATGTAATTTTATTTTCATGTAAATAAGTCATGAATGATTACTCATATTTTTGTAATTTTATGAGATATGTCATGCTAGTTGCCAAATAATGGTTCTCACATGTGTTAGGTGACTCACATGGGCTACTAAGAGCTGATCATTGGAGTGTATATATATAACAACCCTCACTTTTTGACTTCTGAAATTACTGAAATGACCCTAGGGTTTACTGTCTGACTATACGTATTAATTATTTAAGGGTTGTTATATACACAATCAATTTAACGTTGACCAAATAATAAACTTTTATTCGACACTCACTGCTAATTAAAATTTATGCATTTCAATAATATTATTTATAACTATTAATCTATAAGTAATAAATAAAAAGTGACATTTATATAAATAATAAAACAATTGGGAACTAAATAAAAATAAATACAAGTCATGAATTAGTAAAAAGAAAATAATACTTATCATGTAGTAAATGTAAAAATAATTATAAAAATAATAATAATAATAATAATAATAATAATAATAATAATAATAATAATAATAATAATAGTAATAATAATGAGACTAAAGAATCTTAAACAATTACATCCTTATGTTGACTAAAAATAAAGTATAAACTAGTACATCCTTATGTTGACTAATTATAAACTAGTACCACCTTTTGTTGACTAAAAATTATAAAACAAAATAAAATCATTAATTAGAACATCTTTATGTTGACTAACACTCTAATACTTGCACTATATAAACACTCCTAGACTCCTAGTTTCTCATTCACAAATCACACCAAAATCATCTCTCAAAAACAATCTCTCCCTCTCCCTCTCTTGTGGTATTCGGATCTTCAAGTTTGTTCTTAGTGTTCTTCAAGAATCTTCAAGGAGTTTTTCAAGATTTTTAAGGCTTTGATCTTCCATCTTCATCGTGTTCATCTTTTCTTTGTTAATTATCTTGAATCTTCAAAGGTATAACATAAACCCTAAACTATTTACATAAACTTTAATCTTTGTTAATTCATATTCATATTATAAACTTGTTATTCATAAGTATATACATAAACACTCCTAGATTTATATATACATATATACATGTAAAAAAAAATATATTTTTATGTATATATACGAATTATATATACATATTAAAACCTTAAACCCTAATACTACTTATACTAGTACTTAACATGTATACACTATTACTATTACTAGCATCTATAACCTACTACTTATATTGTAGCACAAAAACATTTTGGGATATGTATTAGAGATGTATAGATCTTCGAACTTTCTTGACGAATGGTTTCTACGAGATTCTAGGCAGAGGGTTTGGATTTCCGATTTAAAGGGTCCTATGGCTCAAGCCCCTAGATCTAAATTAGCCATTCGAAGGGAAAGGGGTGATTGGAAGCTTATCTAATACGGCAAGTATCCTAAAATGAA
Source organism: Rutidosis leptorrhynchoides (assembly GCF_046630445.1). NCBI lineage: Eukaryota > Viridiplantae > Streptophyta > Magnoliopsida > Asterales > Asteraceae > Rutidosis > Rutidosis leptorrhynchoides. The sequence continues at coordinate 169,232,544 of NC_092343.1, forward strand.
AAACACTCATAAAAGTAGAAACTCTCTAGTCATAGAAACTTAGTAAAATAAGAAACTTTCTAAAAATGGAAACTTTATAAAAATAGTAACTTACTAGGAATAGAAACTTAGTAAAACAAACTATACTTAAACACATACTTAAACTTAAACATGGGCAAAACACTTAACTACTCTTAAATGTCAATAGGTTGACTTTCCTGCTCACTCGTTCAACTCTTTATTCCGAGGAATAACTCTCTCTCTACTTACTAAGGTGACTTTCATAGCCCCACTCTTATTGCTATAGAACTTTTTATACTTATTGGGGTGAGACACATGCTGCTTTTATACTTTAAACAACTTAGACACAAGTACGAACCTAAACTGTACTATGACTAGCTTATGCTACTAAGACCCCACAGTGATATTTTATAATTGCTTTTAGGATAAGGCATTCTTAATTATTGGGGGTAGGCCTATCGGGAGTAACGTCCCCGATACATTTGACCGTGATGTCTTTGTATTACTTACTAATGATTTAAACATGGTGATAAGGTACTGCCAACTTATCATAGGGGCAACAAAACAAACGTTTAGTCTAAAATATCACGAATCAGTACTACTTTTGGATCTGCGAGATCTACTTTTTGATCCTGCGGGAGATCAACTTTACAACTAAATCTTGTGGTCTAAAAACAACGATAACTACTTTTGTTAAACCTATGAACTTCACTCAACCTTTTTGGTTGACACTTTAGCATGTTTTGTCTCAGGTGCTGTTTGATTCAAGCTTTCTTATCTACTACTTATGTGATGCTACTGGGACTTAGGATCAAGAGATATCGCATTTATTACTTCTGCATATGAACAATTACTTTATCGTTATTTCCATTATTGTAACGACATTTCATTTTCCGCTGCATACTCAATAAAGTTAAATTTTCTCATTTAGTATTGTTCTCATATTATAATATGTTGGTTTATTTGATATTAGTAACGTTTCTTCCAGACCCTATTGGGAGGACGTTACAGATTGGTATCAGAGCATAACCAGGCTATTATAGAGAACCAGGATTGCATTTTTATGTGTGCCTTACTTGCTAGCTAGGGTTCCTTAGCAATCTAGGAATCTATAACCTTTCCTGCCTTAGACTTAAAGCATTTAGAATTGCCTTATAATCTTAACAATCATGCTTTACCAAACTTGACTTAAAGATTCTAATCAAAGTCTCTTTCCTAATGTAGGACTACAACTTTCCTTGACCATAGTGCCTTTAATTGTTGCCTTTAACTGTTAAATGCTACACTATACTTTAGAAACTTTACTTATCTTAGAATGCCGAGCTAATCTAAGAACTCTGCTCACTTTCCTGAGTACTATCCAATTACACCACCGCATCTAAATGCGACACAATGATTTCAGAAATTCTTGACATTCATAAGTCATCTATCATGGTTATGTGTATTACATATGTATTACATGAAATATTATCCATGATTTTGAAATTCTTATAATTGTTACTACTCACACTCAAACGTATATAACTCTCTGTTATATCACGTACCTATATGCCTTATGCCTTTATGCATCGGTTTGCGAATTGAAAAATGTCATTGGGTTATCACAGTATACGAACTGAAAGTCTTTAATCAAAAGATTATTAGATTACATACTTATCACTTTATGATCTCGACACGTCATACTGCCATTATTAAAGTAAAGACACATCATATCTTATTATATCTTATCGTATCTATCCTAATAGATTTTGTCTAACACTTTTTCTAAATTCCCTCCATAAATTACGGAAATCTTTTTGCTATATACACGTATTCGAGGAGACGAATATATCATCCAGTATTCAAAACTAATCTCATATCAAAAACCCTAATTCCAAACACATAATATGGATTCCTCGAACTCTTCGAGCTCCAATGGCAGCGTAACCGGAATGAACCAACCAATCAGCCATCATCTATTTTGGATGAATTGGGGATGGGTTCGTAGTAAACTTAATCAATGAAGACAAGAAGAAGGTGATCCCTTCCACCAACCGAATTCACCTCTTGGTGAAGAACCTGAAGCACTTACTGGCGAACCCGTTCGGAACACTATTTTCACCCTCATTTCCAGGATATCCAGTCACGAATATATAATATCTAAAATTTTAGATCTTATTCATCCACTTGTCTGAACCGCCAATCATCCCGGAATAATAGAAGAAGTCAACGAGCTTCGCGCTCGAGTAGTGGCTCTGGAGAATATGGTGCGAAACCTACGAACACCAGCAGCAGCACCAGCAGCATAACCAGTACCACCAGTACCATCGACATCACCACCAACATCACCAGCTTTACCAATGAAAACATCCGCATTCCACGCCTCAACATCACACTCAGTACCTCAAACATCAACATCATACGCCCCATAGATACCAAGGAATATTAGTAATAATGAGTTAAGATGTATTGACTCATTCTTCCTGAAGAATTACATATGTATACTTTATATATATGGATTGGAACAATAATAAATCTTTTCATACTAAGCTATTACGTGTGAATCTTAACTAGTATGTACTACTTGATTAATTCATATCATTAATATGTTATGATGTACATCCTTCGTTAATGACTTAACAATCGTTAATCACTGCTTCAACACAATAAACTCCATTTCATAATAAACCAAGTGTATTACTCAAATACATGATTGATTGTATACTTTCATTTTCGATGTACTCGAAACTTTCTAGAAAACATCATTCGTGCCTTATGAATTTCACAAGAATTCCACGAGCACCAACATCATATACTGAGGTATATTAATAACAATGAACGATGAAGTATTGATTCATAACTTCATTAGCGAAATATTTCGCGACAATTATGAAATCTCTAAGGTTTTGGAGATTATTTATTCTCGTTTCAACCGCAAATCAAATGAGTTTAATATTATATTAACTCATTAAATCTATATTATAACTGAAGAATACATATATGAACGTATATCTTCTCTTTTGTACAAACTGTTAATTGTGAAAATATTTTAATGGGTAGGTAATACCCGAGAAATATTTATATCTCACATTAATATGTTACATTGTACATTCTTCAAATTCTGATTCAATAATCAGTAACTATACTACTTACATCCACATATGTATCCGCGCACCAAAGAACAACCATTTTCATTCAAATCAAATTACATATTCTGAATTTGACATATCAGAATTCAAGTAAAGCTATAGCAGATGTTATCTTCCTAAAGATCACTACATTCATGAATTATATTCATTCGTATTCTATGATGAATTATCACATCAAACCACCAAAATTATCATTCATTACTTTTGAAATCAACAACGCCTATTCGTCAACCATTAGATCCATTGACGATTACAATCAGCGTTTAATCATCTAAAAATAAAATTTCTTGAAACCATCTCGGGTTGTCAATCAATGATTCAGATTCGTTAACCTTGAGAATGCTGACAAAGCAGCAAATGCTATAGATGTTCTTAAGGGCTAACAGTTTGATAATAAAGAATGGTACGTTGGAAAAGCCCAAAAGAAAATTTAGAACTGAAAAACGGATTGAGCTAACCATAGAGGAGACCAAGGACAAACACAAGGGCCAAACCCTATATTCAAAGAATCCAGGAAATTCTGAATCCGGTGAAATCTTTAGAGAATATCTTGCTCCAAAGTCATGTTAAAAGCTTGCGGAAAATTTTTCTTCATCAACTTTCGAACTTAGAAATTCCAAAATATCATCATAAATATCCTCTATATTTCGGAAGATATCTTCATAACGATTCATGTCCACAATTAAGTATCTCTTTGCGATATCTTTATAAAGGAAACTGTTTTAGTTTCTATATTCTGTAAAATTCGAGTTTAAATTATAAATGCTTTGAAGAAGTGATTGGGAATTGAAGCATGAGTTAATATAATATAATGACGTCAGGCCAACGTGATTATATTACAGTAAGTCATGCTCAGTTTTTAATGGAAGATGATGATTCATAGATTTTATAATCATCATTTGCCATGTTACACGACTCTTACATTCTATTTAACCTCTAAACATATCAAGAAAATATTTTTCTTGATGATTCGGTCTTTTTCGGATATTCTGGTAATATGACAAATCAAATCGTGCTATTACCTTTCCTTTCTACTTTATATATTATAATCATTCAAAACTTCATACCTATGAATTCTGGACCATTACTCGCTTGACTTGAAGTCGGGAAGAAGAAACAAAAACATAAAGCTCCGACATATAAGGGAAAATATAAAGCCCGATAACGACTCCGAAATTACAAACCGTGTATATCAATGCGTATAGCAATATAAAGACACGGGATAATTAAAAACACTATAACCCCAAGAGCATAGAAGAAGTAAACAGATTCCTCTGGCGGTAAAAGAAAAAGAAGAATGACTACATAGATGGTCAATATAATAACCAGGATCAGATCTGGATTTAGCATTTTCTTAATCTTTTGGAAGTTTGAATTGAGAAAGAAAGTATAGAAGTGGTGAAGATAATGAAACGGAAGAAGCTAATTTATAGCAAAATTCCAAACACATCAATCGAGGCAAATCACCGCATTTAATCAAACAAATCTCAAAATTTCGTAAATACCGGAGAATCAAATCTTATAGATTACGAAGATTTCCTTTAATTCCTTGAATTCCGGAAATCAATCGTGACTACGTCAAAAGTTAAGGCGAACATTTAATTTTCTCATTTCACTCTTTTATGATAGCTTCGTTTATACTCTTCCTATAAACGAATCGTTTTATCCATATTATTCAATAGTGATAAAACTTTATTTTTCAACTTATATTCATCATTAAAATATTCTTGTTGTAAACAATGAAGATCTCTATCAAATTTCATGACTGTGATTTTCACGAACTCCTCTCTGTTTGTCTGCCCTAATATTGTGGCATAAAATGCTCAAGGTTTTAAATGAGCTCAATACCATTCATAACACATTTCATGTATCCAATTTACTGAAATGACTTGTATAACATCATCATTTTGAATGATCTTCGTATTAATGATAAAATGCACTTCGTTGAAGAACCTATAGAAATCATGGAAGGAGAGGTCAAACAAACGCGTAAAAGCAACATACCTATCATTAAAGTCTGTTGGAATTCGCGTAGAGGCCCCGAATATAGCTGGGAACGCAAAGACCATATGAAACGGAAATATCCCCATCTCTTCTCAACTGCTGATGCATCCGAGAAGTCTACCTAAAACTTCGGGATGAAGTTTTTATTAACGGGGAGGTACTATAACAACCCTCACTTTTTTACTTCTGAAATTACTGAAATGACCCTAGGGTTTACTGTCTGACTATACGTATTAATTATTTAAGGGTTGTTATATACACAATCAATTTAACATTGACCAAATAATAAACTTTTATTCGACACTCACTGCTAATTAAAATTTATGCATTTCAATAATATTATTTATAACTATTAATCTATAAGTAATAAATAAAAAGTGACATTTATATAAATAATAAAACAATTGGGAACTAAATAAAAATAAATACAAGTCATGAATTAGTAAAAAGAAAATAATACTTATCATGTAGTAAATGTAAAAATAATAATAAACATAATAATAATAATAATAATAATAATAATAATAATAATAATAATAATAATAATAATAATAATAATAATAATAATAATAATAATAATAATAATAATAATAATAATAATAATAATAATAATAATAATAATAATAATAATAATAATAATAATAATAATAATAATAATAATAATAATAATAATAATAATAATAATAATGAGACTAAAGAATCTTAAACAATTACATCCTTATGTTGACTAAAAATAAAGTATAAACTAGTACATCCTTATGTTGACTAATTATAAACTAGTACCACCTTTTGTTGACTAAAAATTATAAAACAAAATAAAATCATTAATTAGAACATCCTTATGTTGACTAACACTCTAATACTTGCACTATATAAACACTCTTAGACTCCGAGTTTCTCATTCAAAAATCACACCAAAATCCTCTCTCAAAAACAATCTCTCCCTCTCCCTCTCTTGTGGTATTCGAATCTTCAAGCTTGTTCTTAGTGTTCTTCAAGAATCTTCAAGGAGTTCTTCAAGATTTTTAAGGCTTTGATCTTCCATCTTCATCGTGTTCATCTTTTCTTTGTTAATTATCTTGAATCTTCAAAGGTATAACATAAACCCTAAACTATTTACATAAACTTTAATCTTTGTTAATTCATATTCATATTATAAACTTGTTATTCATAAGTATATACATAAACACTCCTAGATTTATATATACATATATACATGTAAAAAAAATATATTTTTATGTATATATACGAATTATATATACATATACATATTAAAATCTTAAACCCTAATACTACTTATACTAGTACTTAACATGTATACACTATTACTATTACTAGCACCTATAACCTACTACTTATATTGTAGCACAAAAACATTTTGGGATATGTATTAGAGATGTATAGATCTTCGAACTTTCTTGACGAATGGTTTCTACGAGATTCTAGGCAGAGGGTTTGGATTTCCGATTTAAAGGGTCCTATGGCTCAAGCCCCTAGATCTAAATTAGCCATTCGAAGGGAAATGGGTGATTGGAAGCTTATCTAATACGGCAAGTATCCTAAAATGAAAAACACTCATAAAAGTAGAAACTCTCTAGTCATAGAAACTTAGTAAAATAAGAAACTTTCTAAAAATGGAAACTTTATAAAAATAGTAACTTACTAGGAATAGAAACTTAGTAAAACAAACTATACTTAAACTTAAACATGGGTAAAACACTTAACTACTCTTAAATGTCAATAGGTTGACTTTCCTGCTCACTCGTTCAACTCTTTATTCCGAGGAATAACTCTCTCTCTACTTACTAAGGTGACTTTCATAGCCCCACTCTTATTGCTATAGCACTTTTTATACTTACTGGGGTGAGACACATGCTGCTTTTATACTTTAAACAACTTAGACACAAGTACGAACCTAAACTGTACTATGACTAGCTTATGCTACTAAGACCCCACAGTGATATTTTTTAATTGCTTTCAGGATAAGGCATTCTTAATTATTGGGGGTAGGCCTATCGGGAGTAACGTCCCCGATACATTTGACCGTGATGTCTTTGTATTACTTAATAATGATTTAAACATGGTGATAAGGTACTGCCAACTTATCATCGGGGCAACAAAACAAACGTTTAGTCTAAAATATCACGAATCAGTACTACTTTTGGATCTGCGAGATCTACTTTTTGATCCTGCGGGAGATCAACTTTACAACTAAATCTTGTGGTCTAAAAACAACGATAACTACTTTTGTTAAACCTATGAACTTCACTCAACCTTTTTGGTTGACACTTTAGCATGTTTTGTCTCAGGTGCTGTTTGATTCAAGCTTTCTTATCTACTACTTATGTGATGCTACTGGGACTTAGGATCAAGAGATATCGCATTTATTACTTCTGCATATGAACAATTACTTTATCGTTATTTCCATTATTGTAACGACATTTCATTTTCCGCTGCGTACTCAATAAAGTTAAATTTTCTCATTTAGTATTGTTCTCGTATTATAATATGTTGGTTTATTTGATATTAGTAATGTTTCTTCCAGACCCTATTGGGAGGACGTTACAATATACCAATAGTACATACATCTAAAAGTTGTGTATTGTACGAGTACGAATACGGGTGCATACGAGTAGAATTGTTGATGAAACTGAACGAGGATGTAATTATAAGCATTTTTGTTAAGTAGAAGTATTTTGATAAGTGTCTTGAAGTCTTTCAAAAGTGTATGAATACATATTAAGACACTACATATATATACATTTTAACTGAGTCGTTAAGTCATCGTTAGTCGTTACATGTAAGTGTTGTTTTGAAACCTTTAGGTTAACGATCTTGTTAAATGTTGTTAACCCAATGTTTATAATATCAAATGAGATTTTAAATTATTATATTATCATGATATTATGATGTACGAATATCTCTTAATATGATATATATATATACATTAAATGTCGTTACAACGATAATCGTTACATATATGTCTCGTTTCAAAATCATTAAGTTAGTAGTCTTGTTTTTACATATGTAGTTCATTATTAATATACTTAATGATATGTTTACTTATCATAATATCATGTTAACTATATATATAACCATATATATGTCATCATATAGTTTTTACAAGTTTTAACGTTCGTGAATCACCGGTCAACTTGGGTGGTCAAATGTCTATATGAAACCTATTTCAGTTAATCAAGTCTTAACAAGTTTGATTGCTTAATATGTTGGAAACACTTAATCATGTAAATAACAATTTCATTTAATATATATATAAACATGGAAAAGTTCGGGTCACTACATTTAGAACTATGTCTAGAAATGGTGAATCATACTTCGTTACATTTACTGATGATTATAGTAGATATGGTTATGTTTACTTGCTGAAACATCAACATGAAGTTTTTGAAACATTCAAAATCTTCCAAAATGAAGGAGAGAATCAACTTTAAAAGACCATTAAAGCCCTTCGCTCTGATCGGGGAGGGGAATATATGAGTCAAGAGTTTTTGGACCACCTGAAGAATCGTGGGATTGTCTCACAGTTCACTCCACCTTACACAACACAACACAATGGTGTGTCGAAGCGGAGGAATCTAACTTTACTTGATATGGTTTGATCTATGATGAGTCTAACTACTCTGCCAATCTCTTTTTGGGGTTATGCATTAGAGTCTGCTGTAAGCATACTCAATACGGTTCCAACCAAGAAGGTAGAAAAGACACCATATGAATTATGGCATGGAAAGAGTCCTAAGTTGTCTTATTTGAAAGTCTAGGATTGTGAAGCGTATGTGAAACGTGACACTTCAAACAAGTTAGAACCCAGAGGTATCAAATGTCACTTTGTGGGATACCCAAAGGAAACAATGGGTTACTACTTTTACTATCAAGCTGAAAACAAAGTGTTTACTGCTCGGTTTGCTGAATTATTTGAAAGAGATCTTCTCTTACAAGAAGTCAGTGGGAGTAAAGTAGATCTTGAAGAAATTCAAGAATCACAAAGTAACATACCTTCTAAAGGCACTAGCCAACCGCACGTTGAAGCTGAACATACTGTTGGTGAGTCTGAACGTGTTGCACCTATACTTCGTAGATCTAGTAGAACTCTTCATCAACCTGAGAGGTTAAATCTTCTGATTAATTCAAATGAACCTCATCTAGGGGATTATGATGAACCCTCTAGCTATGGTGAAGCTATGTCAGATCCATAATCTGACAAATGGGGAGATGCTATGAAGGCAGAGATGCAGTCCATGAAAGATAATCAAGTATGGGACTTGATTGATCTTCCACCCAATTGCAAGACAGTGGAGTGTAAATGGTTCTTTAAGAAGAAGGCTGACATGGACGGTAATGTAAATACTTTTAAGGCTCGGTTGGTGGCAAAAGGTTATACTCAAACTCAAGGAATTGATTATGAGAAAACTTTTTCACCAGTCGCGAGCATTAAATCAATTAGGATACTTATTGCCATAGCTGCTTTTCATGATTATGAAATATGGCAAATGGATGTCAAAACCGCTTTCCTAAACGGCGACCTAAGCGAGGACGTATATATGGTTCAGCCGGAAGGGTTTGTGAATCCTAAGCATCCTACTAAAGTATGCAAGCTTCTAAAATCCATTTATGGATTAAAGCAAGCATCCAGGAGCTGAAATCTTAAGTTTGATCATAAAATCAAAGAGTTTGGTTTTTCTCAAAACCAAGATGAGCCCTGTGTTTACATTAGAGCTAGTGGGAGCAAAGTTGTCTTCTTGATCTTGTATGTTGATGACATACTACTTATTGGAGATGACATTCCAACTTTGCAAGATGTCAAATCTTGGCTTGGAAAATGTTTTGCCATGAAAGATCTTGGAGAAGCTAAGTATATTCTAGGAATCCGGATCTATAGAAATGGATCCAAAAGGCTTATTGGTTTGAGTCAAAGTACATACATTGACAAAATCTTACGAAGATATAACATGCAAAACTCCAAGCGCGGAACATTGCCCATGCAAAAAGGGCATAACCTTGAGCAAGTCTCAAAGTTCTATCACACCTGATGAGATAAGACGAATGAAATGTGTTCCATATGCTTCGGCTATAGGATTCATTATGTATGCCATGTTATGTACTAGACCTGATTTCTCGTTAGCTTTGAGTTTGACGAGTCATTATCAACAGAATCCAGGTGAAGAACATTGGATTGCTGTTAAGAGCATTCTTAAATATTTACGGAGAACTAAAGATATGTTCTTGGTTTACGGTGGTTTGGAAGAAGAGTTGAGTATTAGATGTTATACAGATGCTAGTTTCCAAACTGATTGAGATGATTCTCGATCCCAGTCAGGGTATGTCTTTGTCATGAATGGCGGGGCAGTTGATTGGAGAAGCTCAAAGTAGAGCACAGTTGCACAGTCTATAACGAAAGCAGAATACATTGCTGCCTTAGAAGCTGCTCAAGAAGCTGTCTGGATTAGGAAGTTTATTACTGAACTCGGAGTAGTTCCCAGCATTGAATCCCCTATGAAAATGTACTGTGATAATTTAAGTGCTATTATACTTGCGAAAGAATCACATGTACGTAAAGGTAGCAGACACATTCTTCGAAAGTTTGACTACATTCAAGAAGTCGTTGAGAGGAATGATATTAGTATTCTTAAGGTTCATACAGATGATAATGTGGCTGACCCGTTCACGAAGCCCATGACACACAACAAGCATGATGATCATGCTAGTAGTATTGGACTTCGTTATGCTGCCGATCTTTTTTAATTTGTAATTTAGTATTTGGATATTTTTGGAACATTAAGCAGTTTTATCTTAATGAATTGATATATAGTTGGTATGATCAGTTTCATTTATATCACTGTGTTCTATATTAGCATGTTTAATCCATGAATAATTGTTGATTATTCAAAATCTCCATAATCGGTTATGTTATGGGAATAACATGAATTAAGATTAATATGAATTTTTGGTTATATTCATTGATGATGAATAGTTAACTTATTGAGACCAAAATTCATATGTATTCATTGATGATGAATATTGGAATGACCCAACCATGAGATGTTACTACATGGATCGTAGTCAGTAGTGAATCTTTTAGTGATTATGTTTTTATGTCCTTAGACTTGAGATGCACGCCATTTTTAATGTGTGGAACATTGTACTTTGATATGGTTAAATGTTGTCCTGAATAAGGCTGTTATAAAGGCCATTATTGGGTATAATGTAAAGCTCGTGATAGACACGTGTATGCAATATAGGATTTGTTCCTCTAAAATATTTGGAGTTAGATACTTTTTGAGCTCCTCGATGAAAGAATAAGATATTTGTGTGGCCGCACCCAGATGTAATTAAGATGATACTTAATTAGTTTGGTGATCTAATTCAGTTCTAAGATCGAGAAACAAAATTGTTAAACAAATGAGAATGACCGATGATCCATATCTCAAGTTTAACTAAAGTATCTGAAACAAAATGACGAATGACATTTAAAACTTACCATAAAAAGTTTCGAGAAACTACCCTCACATGAATTTGGGGACAATGACGTGTTGCTAGACGCTTACCATTGTTTGTATAGTTACTTGGTGCTGTGCCATGCACAAGTGGGAGTCTGTAGGATTAATGTGCAAGGTACAACATATAACTATATGACCAATCTCATTTGAGCCTTCGGGGTCACACACATATACACCGAGAAGTCAAATAAAATATATATATATATGATGTATATATATTACTCAAGTAACAAAATAGTAAATCGAAATTAATTCATTTACTATTCATATGAATAGTAAATGAAACGAAATTAATTAATTTACTATTTACATGAAAGCGACATGATAGAAATTATTAATTATAAGTTACATAATATACCCCTAAAGTATTAGAGAAATACGACTTTGAAAAAGAAAATTATTAAAACGCGTAAATCATAAATACGACTTTCAAAAAGGAAAATATATCTGTGATCCAAATTGATTGATACTCTTTACTTCACTTCATATTATATACATGGACGAGAGAATTGAAAAGAGAGGTAGTAAGGAAAAATAACATTGTTTCATACGGAGTATCATTTTGGATTCATAATACTAATCAAAGGTTGATTAATTATTACTTGGGTTTGGACTAGCATCCATTGACGTTGTTTGAAGTGTAGTGTGGACTATCCTAAGAGACGGTCATACTTTTGATCGTAAGTTTCTCTCCGTCTCATTTATTTCTCCAAGAAAGGTATATCGATAACTCCTCTTTTGTTTTATATTCATGACAATTATTATGATGTAATTGGATCATTGGGATAAATTAATCGTGTGCATGTTTCATTAAATATATGAATATATATAATCTTGTAAATGTTTTTATAAAATAATAAAAGATTATTATTTTAACTATCCGCTGCGTTAATCTGAAATTGGTAAAAATACACACGGTTTTCCAACAAGTAGCTGTTGCATGCTTTGCAACTTGTTAGCTCGTGGTGTTAGTTTGTACTATCGGATGTTTATGTTCTAGACATAATATCTTAGAACTCCTCGTGTTTTGGTTGGTTTTTAAATAAAGTTTTTGCTTGCCTTTAAAAAAAAAAAATAAATAACCAAGGCCTCTTTTCAACCTCCAAATAAACCCAGTAAGTAAACACAGGTCGAACAGGTTGGGTTGAGCAGGTCGAGAGTAACCTTTTGTATCTTCATCTTCAACTACACCGAAACTAAATTCTTTAATCTCTGATAAAATGATTCACATTGAAGTGGCAACATTATCTGGTGGTTGGATTGTATTTTTAAAAAACTAACCCGAAAGGTTGGTATTTATTGAAGGGGAACAATGGCCATGATTGAAATAAACAATATTTTAACAACCATCAATCAATATTCAGTAACAAACTATGAGAAATAGATGAAGCCATCATTTTTTTTCAACTTGAACTAGGTGCAAGCTCAAGATGAAGCTCAAGTTAAAACTCTAGATCCAAATAACCATCCAAATAACCCGATAAAAATATCAAAAAGATTAACCAAATAAAATACCAAAAAAACCAATCATCGTCGATCAACTGCCATTTAGATAATCAAACAACTAATGTGGGATTCAAATATGTTATTTTTACAGTAGTAGATCAACATATATTAAACCAAAAATCTCTCAAACTTAAAAGAATGATTAACAAACCAGAAATCAACTATTTTAACACATAAAACATGACGTTTAGCTATGTTTTTTTACCACCAACACAATCGCCAATAATTTCAACCGTTGGTGATGCACGTGGGGAGGGTAACAGAGCTTTCAACATCTTCAACACTTGATCCTTACTATAAACCATTAACCTGACCTTCTTTAAAACGGGTGACTTAGCCAAGATTAGCTTCACAAAATCCAAGTCAGGATTCTTATTTTCAAAATCTTCAATCTCAAGTTCAATCAAATGTTCCAACCTAATATCAGAGTACTCTTGCATTGGAACAGTGTAGTTCTCATCCTCGATAAAGTTCATCCAGTGACCTGTATCTTCGCATAGCATCTATCAATGTTTTCATTATGGGTTAGTACTTTTCAACCCTCATATATGGTAAATAAACCAATTTCAAAATATCGGTTTTTAGTTTTTAGATTTGAATTCGGTTTCGATTCGGTTTTTGGTTTTGCTACCAAAAACTTCAAAACTGGAAAACTGAAGCGAAGTGAGAACTAGACGTACTTCTGAAACCAAGGATGTTCGGATAATGTAATCTAAACACAAGGTATACATATATACGAACATAAATTTATTTAACTGGTTTACAGTAACATAATTAATTATTAATTATAATAACTATAACTATAATATGAAAAGGAGAATGCCTATAATATGAGCGTTCTTGTAAAACACACCGATTACTCACGATTAATCCCGACTCATTTTCAAGAACAAACCAATATGTTTTTCCAAAATCCGTTTAATTAATCAGACAATGTGGGTTAATGAGTCAAAACCAGATTTGTTGGTCAAAGTTGGCCACTAATATGAGTTTAAACTAGAATTTTAGAATATTTGAACAAATGAATATTACGTTTATGTTATTGACAATCATGTTCAAATTAATGTTTATGTTTATAGTTTTCTTCTATATTTACAGATATAATTTTGATATTTTGCTGATTACTACCTGAGTAGCGAGTTTTGCAACCTTGAATATGAGAGTAAATGGTATAGTTTCAATGTTCTTTTTGATGACATGGGAAATAAGTGACACGGGACAGTTTAATGGGACCTTTACTTCAAAATTAAATACGAGTAGGATATAAGATAGATGTATGTTGTTTACCTGTAGTTTAAGTTTCTCTAAGTTTGGGGAGCTTCTGATAATAAGTATAAGAAACTGCAAATAAGCATCTTCAAGGAAACATATTCTTTCTAAACGCAAATATTTGAGGTGGACTAATGAAGTTGCAAGTTGTCGCGGGACCACCCCTCCAAATAAACTCTTCAACCAGACGCGAAACAAATATAAGAAAAAAATAAAGTTAATTTAAATCATTTACATATAATGTAAATAAGTTTTACCCAAATGTCCCAAACACAAAGAGTAAGATGTTCAATCACAGGTAAGCAATGAAATAACGCATCGACGGTTTTATATTCATCTTCATGGAAGATCAAAATACACTCATGATATCCTGTAAGCTGCAACAACATACAACATCAAAGTAAGTAATTAAAGCCCATGAAGATTGATACTCTAGTAACAACTTACTTACCAAAGTGAAGCTTTTAAGAAGTGGATTACTGGATAAGATGTCCATAAGTGCCTTTTTAGAGATGTTAACATACTCCAAGCATAAAGTTGTGAGTCTACCAAATCCATTGAATGTTGATGAGATAAACCGGTTAGGTGGTGAAGAATCAATATCACAACAACAGAGATATAGCTCTGTTAATTGGGGAAATGAGAAAATGGATAAGGGCAGATCGCACAAAGATTTCAAGCGAAGTTTCTTGACAGTAATCTTTCTCGACAAATGAACTAATATTTGGTTGATTTCAAAACAATCATAAGCTGTGTCATATTCGTCCTTGGTCCTCATAGAAAGGGTGAAGTCAACTATTGGTCCCTGGTGTAGTAACAAAAATTGGTATATAGCATAGAAAAGTTTACATCTCCTACTCATTTTTTTCCTTTCATTTGGTTGTCTTTCAAACTCTTGCTCGACAATTGGCAGTTGATTTTCATCGGTTGAATCATCAAATAGATCCTCATTAAACAAAACTTTAGGAATTTTGTTCCACTTGTACCTCCATTCTTTAGAGAGGATACTTGACCTTACTACTTCTTTAAGTGGTAGACGACATACGATGTTCTCTGTTATTTCTGAAGGAAGGGTACTGATCGTATCATCTAGCAACAAAGGTTGAGCATTCATCTTGGGGTACTAAATCATAATGCAACTCATTAGTACAAACTCAATTTAAGACGAATAAAATTTAATATATAAACTGAACCTATGAAAACTCACCCCTACCCACAATCAGCAAGCTATATTTGATAATAAATATACTTATGGTATTATGAGTCAAATAACTAGTTGAATATACCGACAATCAGCAAGTAATATGTGGTTTCTAATAATTTGAGTCTATTTCAGATAAACTTTTAAAGAATAAGGCGGTTAATTCCGGTGTTGGTGTTCCGTTTGTCTTGTCCATTAGGTTGCGCTTTCTAGTTGCGAGTCCAGCCAGATTTCCTTGTATTTTTCTATAGGTCCTTTTGGTTATATAAGTACTATGTTTTTTCCGCAATTAAAGAAAGAAAAAAAAGACTAGTTGAAAAAATGTTGGAACTAATTTTAAGCATCACTATATTCACAGTTGAAGAGTATAAAACATCATTTGTAGTACACCCCCTCATTACAAGTCCTATGTTACAGAGAGAAAACAAGAATTAACAGGAGTCTGCTTACAATTTTCTCTCTTTTTATTCACATGTCACATCGACATAGCCACAACAATGCCTACGTGGCATTTCACACACACACATATGTATATAAATAGTTTTGATTTCATTATCATTGAAATTGAAATTGGAATTTAGAAGTATAAAATGATAAAAACAAATAGTAGTAGATTTGAATCGTTGAATGATTTCGGAAGAAAAATGAACAGGACAATACAAATATACTCCGTACAAGTTTTCATAACAATTACAGTACATTGAAATACGGTGTACAAGATTCATTTTTTACCTTTGAAGTCTCTGCGGCCAATTTGTGGGTCAAACTACAGCATCAAGTACATGAATGGTTGCTCCAAAACAGTTTATTTAGGGTTTATTTGGTTTAGGAATCAATCGGTTATATTAACGTGCGATGGATGGGATATACATGATCATTTATTCCTCTAATTGCGCGGTTCCCAAAATGAGGGAAAATTTAAAGCTAATTCCCAAAACGGACACGTCTTTCTAAAATTCGTTAAAAGTAAAAATACCAAAAAACTATTAATAATGCTATATATATATATATATATATATATATATATATATATATATATATATATATATATATATATATATATATATATATATATATATATATATAGGGTGAGGATCCATGGGGAACTCATTGTAGTAGAGAACTCATGGAACTCGTGCAGATTCACTAAATCTGCGTGCAGATTCACATATTTTCTATTTTTTTTTTTTGCAGATTTTTTTTTTCTGTTCAGATTTTTTTTTTTTGCAGATTCAGTCAATCTGCGTGCAGATTGACGATTTTTTTCAGTTTTTTTTTTTTTTACAGATCGACTTTTTTTCAGTTTTTTTATGCAGATTGAGTCAATCTGCGTTTTTTTTTTTTTGCATTTTTTCTGTGCAGATTTGACTTTTTTTTGTGCAGATTGAGTCAATCTGCGTGCAGATTGACGTTTTTTTTCAGTTTTTTTTTTTTGCAGATTCACTTTTTTTCTGTGCAGATTCGCTTTTTTTTTTGCAGTTTTTTTTTTCAGATTGTATTTTTTTTTTCATAGATTGAAGCTCAATCTCCACATAGATTGAAGTTTAATCTATGAGTTTTATGGGTTCTCTACATAATCTAGTTCTCTAGGGATCCTTTCACTATATATATATATATATATATATATATATATATATATATATATATATATATATATATATATCTCTTAAACTTTTATAGTGTTTAAGCATATCAAATATAATTGTATTTTATATATATAACGCAACCTTGCTATTAATAATATTAATATCAAACTTATATAAGAAAGGGGGATGATTCTCACACACACTTTTTTGATCCTCACACACCAATTGAGTATTATTAGAAGAGTAAAAAGTTAAAATAGGTGTGTGAGGATCAAAAAAGTGTGTGTGAGAATCATCCCCTTATAAGAAAATTCTAAATTAAAAAATGAATATTTATATTGTGTGTTTGTAAACTTAAATATGGTACGCGTAAACAGAATCCTTTTTTTTTTATTTGTGGACCCAATAACTACATTTAGAGCACCTGGTGTCAAGGGTTGGATCTGGTGTCGATACCTGCATCGATGGTGATTGACGGTCGAATGACAGCCTACCGGCGTCAATCCAGCGTTTTGGGTGCGAAGGTCGAGCGACTCATGCTGGTTTTAGCCGTTGGAGTGGGAAGTAATGTATTTTGTGGGTGAAAGTAATTTTTTCGGGTTTTTTTTGAATTTTTATATGAAACATTAAGATTAAATGAAAATATGAACATTCTAAAAGACACATTGTGATAAATGTTATTGTTTTGGGGGAAAAACGCTCGAAGAAATAAATGATAACATGCATCATGAATAATGTTTTAATTAGAGTTTTTTTTAGGTTTAGAAATTAGGGTTTAGAAATTAGGGTTCGGAAATTAGGGTTTAAAAATTAGAGTTTAGAAATTAGGGTTTAGGGTTTAGAAATTAGGGTTTAGATTGAAATTTTGGAAGATTCATTAAACTGCGAAACATTACCCTGCCATAATGTAATGTGCTTCCAATGCCAATAAGAAGTAACCCATCCAATGGTATTTAACATCCAAAAAACTCTAAATCGGGCTAACTTTTGAAAAAATAAACTTCATATAAGATGAAAAAAATGATGAAAAAACTCTAATTAATACATTACTCATGATGCATGTTATCATTTATTTCTTCGAGCATTTTCCCGTCAAAATAATAAGAATTATTACAAAGTGTCATTTTTTTCTGTTCATACTTTCATCACAAATAGTTAGCATATAACTCATAGGCGTAAACGCTAATAAGAAAAAAATTTAGTAACCGAATTAAACTAAATAAAATATTCCATATTTCATACTCCTTCGTCCCTATATTATTGTCCAGTATTTCATTTGTATTGTATCAAATTAATTGTCCACTTCCATAAATAGAAAATAATAAGAAGATTAAGGTCTATTATGACGTTACTGTATGTGGATAGGATTAAAGGAGAAAGAAAAAAGTAAGGGTAAAATTGGAAAATAAACAGAAAATACACTACTTTTATGATATTTTCTTAAACTGTTTATATTATTAGACGGAGGGGTTACATATTTACTATAGTGCAATATAGACAACTCACATTGAGTGAATTTTAGCATATACAAATTGAAGTCACATCACTAAGTATTTCTTAAGTAAAAAAAAAATTATTACATTAAGTAAATATTTATTTGTATCACTAATTTAAGTTGAGATTTAAAGAATAAATCTCAGTCCTTGAATTAATGATAGGACAATCACATGTAAGTAGCAGCCCTTAGATTTAATATAATCACATGTAAATACCAGATTACACTTCTTTTATTTTTGTGTTTTTGATGTTGATCATTAATCACATGTGATCAAGGCTGGCAATTAAATGTGATTGTCTCGTCTATCAGATGATCCAATGACTAAGATTTATAAGTTAAATTAGGGATTCAATGGTCATGGTTTAGAATGCTATTTTAACATGTTGAACGATCAAAAATCTGGTCCTTTTTAATACAATAAGTAAATTTGTTAATGGAATTTTTTAATTTTCTATCATCAGCTGTGGTCTTCACTGGCTTGGAAGGGTTGTGTTTCGAGTCCTCGTGTGTTTCTGTGAATTCCTGTTCTTTGCAAGTTTTTGTTGGGAAAATGAAAACCTGATGAGTCAAAAGCATGCTAGAGTCTGGAGATTTAGAGTCTGAAGTTGCAGAATCTGAAGTTTATTGAAGTCAACGGTTTGAGATTTCTTGATGCCTAAGCTAAGGAATATTCTGGAGATATGTTTAAAGTTTAAGAAGATTTGTTTTGATTCGGTTTTATCTCCAGAAGATTAACTTTAGAGTTATTTGCATATTAGTTTAGTTTTTAAGTTTATCTTTTCCTTATTTATAGCTAAGTTGTTTTGGAAACCAAATCTTTAGATTTGGTGTTTATCTGTATAAATAGGGTCGCATGGTTTGCTTTGAACTTGTATCTTTTGCACGATCAACATTATCAATTATATATTTCATT
Source organism: Rutidosis leptorrhynchoides (assembly GCF_046630445.1). Taxonomy (NCBI): domain Eukaryota; kingdom Viridiplantae; phylum Streptophyta; class Magnoliopsida; order Asterales; family Asteraceae; genus Rutidosis; species Rutidosis leptorrhynchoides. Next base: position 169,252,164 of record NC_092343.1, read on the forward strand.
ATCGTGTTCTCTCAATTCTTGCACTAATAATTCTTATTTATTGTTTAATTGAGAGTCTGGTGTTCATAGTTCAATTACTGTGAACTAATAACAGGTATCAGAGCGGGTAAGGTGTAAATCCTATTAAGGTAATCTTTACAAACGATCCATATTTTTATAAATATGTCTACCAGTACCATTCCTACTCCAGTTATGTGTAACGACCCGTCAAAATCGCTATTGACGCGGCACATTAATCATTGATTCCACAGTGAGGTTTTGACCTCTATATGATACGTTTTGATAAAATATTGCATTCATTAAAATAAGTAACTTTCTAAACATAGAAAGTTATAAACATGTGGGCGAGTGCTTAGGTATAAGCAAAACCCCGAAATACATAAGTCTTTAATTTACAGGTTGACATCACAGTCCAATTATTTATTACACAACGCAGTTTTATTTTGAATGCAATAAACTTTGTACAAAGCATGAGAGACTCCATGCAGGCAACAAGCACATCACAGCGGAAGCATTCTAAGGACCTGAGAATAAAACATGCTAAAAAGTCAACACGAATGTTGGTGAGTTATAGGTTTAATTGCTCGAGTCATAAACATATATAAAGATAGACCACAAGATTTCATCAAAAGTTTATCAATAGATTCTACGTAACAGAGCACCCTGGTAACTAAACTTAACGCTATAGTGATAATTACCCCATTCGTTTTAATACACGCAAACCAACGTGTCTTAAACTCAAATAACATACGTCCGTTAAAAGGCTAGTGCTCTAGCTCGGACGGGGATGTCAAGCCCTATGGATCCATATACAATTATTCGCGCCCACCAGTCCATATCCTATGTACTGGCAGCTACTAGTTACCAAAGCTAAGGGATTTTCGGTTTAACTCAGTGTAGAATTTAGTATGTACTTGTGTCTTATCGCGTTTAAAATAAATTGCATATATTCTCAGCCCAAAAATATTTAAAGTATTTAAAAAGGGAGACTATAAACTCACAGTTCAATATTGAGACTCAATATTGTAGGCAAATTGCGTAGACGTAATGATGGTAGACGACTGTATGGTTGGCCTTGGATTCAAGAACAATACCCCGAACAATACCCAATATTTCCTTAGCTTAAAGTGGTTTAAAACCCGAATTAAAACACCCTCGAATATACTTTATTATTATTAAACTTAAATTTAAAATTATAATTATAATTTAAATATAAATTTTTATTACTGAAGAAAAAAAATATGTGATAATTCGTCGAGCAAAACAGGCGTATTTATATTACTTTTCCGTTTACTGTAGCTCATGCGATCGCATGAGTTTTCAGTGTTTTTGCCATGCGATCGCATGGCCGCCTTTTCTGTTTTTGTTTGGTAGTTTGTCGACATCAAATAGTGTTACTGTAGCAAATAGTGTTTTACTGTAGCAAATAATCTGCTCAATCGGATGCTGGTTCATCAAATAGCTGGTTGTAGAACACACAGCATCTTGATCATCAGCTGGTTCAGATGAGTAAGCAGCAACAGAAGGTTGCTGATCAATATCAGTAGAATCAGTACCAGCTTGTGATCTCTCAGAACCAGCAGACCTAGGCTCATAGTGTTTTACAGCAACAAATAGTATTTACTGTAGCAAATAGTGTTTACTGTAGCAAATAGTGTTTACTGTAGCAAATCACTGTAGCAAAGTCGTTTTTCACTGTAGCACTGTAGCAAAATACGGTTTCACTGTAGCAAATAGTGTTTTACTGTAGCAAATAGTGTTTTACTGTAGCAAATAGGGTTTTACTGTAGGAAAGTCATTTTTACTTGTACATATATATATACATACATATAATTGTTCATGAATCGTCGAGAGTAATCAAAGGTAATTGTATATATGAAACAGTTCTAAAATTTTGAGACTCAATCTAACAGACTTTGTTTAGCGTGTTAAAATAATAAATCGTATAGAGAATTGGTTTAAATAAGTCAAAAATTTTCGGGTCATCACAGTACCTCCCCCTTAAAGAAAATTTCGTCCCGAAATTTTGAGTAGTACCTGTTTCATGAGCGATATCAGTGAACAAATGTGGATACTTTTGCTTCATCTGATCTTCACGTTCCCAAGTAAACTCGGGTCCTCGTCTTGCGTTCCAACGAACCCTAACTATCGGTATTTTGCTTTGTTTTAATTGTTTGACCTCACGGTCCATGATTTCAACAGGTTCTTCGATAAAATGAAGTTTATCATTGATTCGTATTTCGTCAAGAGGAATTACGACATCCTCTTCAGCTAAACATTTCTTCAAATTTGACACGTGAAATGTGTTGTGAACACTACTAAGTTCTTGCGGTAGCTTTAATCGATAAGCAACTGTTCCAATTCTTTCGGTGATTTCAAAGGGTCCTACGTACCTAGGACTTAGCTTTCCTCGTTTACCGAATCGTACAACGCCTTTCCAGGGTGACACTTTCAACATGACTTTGTCGCCCACTTGAAATTCTAGCGGTTTTCTTCTTACATCAGCATAACTCTTTTGGCGACTCATGGCCGTTTTCAATCGCTGTTGTATTTGAATGATCTTTTCGGTGGTTTCGTGAATAATTTCTGGTCCAGTAAGTTGTCTTTCTCCTACTTCACTCCAACATATAGGAGATCTGCACTTTCTACCGTAAAGTGCTTCAAATGGCGCTGCGTTGATGCTCGTATGATAGCTGTTATTGTATGAAAATTCTGCCAACGGTAAGTGTCGATCCCAACTGGTTCCAAAGTCAATCACGCATGCCCGTAACATGTCTTCCAATGTTTGTATTGTTCTTTCACTTTGACCATCTGTCTGTGGGTGATAAGCGGTGCTCATATCTAATCGAGTTCCCAATGCTTTTTGTAATGACTGCCAGAAACGTGATGTGAATCGGGTGTCGCGATCAGATATGATAGAGATGGGTACACCATGCCTGGAAACTACTTCCTTCAAATATAGGCGTGCTAATTTCTCCATACTGTCTGTCTCCTTTATTGGTAGAAAGTGAGCTGATTTAGTTAGACGATCAACTATCACCCAAATAGTATCATGACTACTTGCAGTCCTTGGCAATTTCGTAATGAAATCCATAGTTATTTTTTCCCATTTCCACTGCGGAATTTCTGGTTGTTGCAGTAATCCTGACGGCTTTTGGTGCTCAGCTTTGACCTTTGCACACGTCAAACATTTGCTTACATAAGTAGCAATTTCTGTCTTCATATTAGGCCACCAATAAAACTTCTTGAGATCGTGGTACATTTTCCCGTTTCCTGGGTGAATTGAGTACCTCGTTTTGTGTGCTTCATCTAGTACTAGTTGCCTTAGATTACCATATTTTGGTACCCATATCCTATCAGCAAAATACAGGGTTCCATCGGCTTTTACCTCAAGCTGTTTTTCTAACCCTCTGCTCATTTCGCCTTTTTCATTTTCTTCTTTTAAAGCTTCTAACTGTGCTGCTTGAATTTGCTTTGTGAGATCGGTACGAATTGTAATATTTAAAGCTCGGACCCTAAGAGGTTTTACTCTTTCTTTTCGACTTAGGGCATCAGCTACAACATTAGCCTTTCCAGGGTGGTAACGGATTTCACAATCGTAATCGTTTAACAACTCTACCCAGCGACGTTGTCTCATATTGAGTTGTTTTTGATCAAAAATATGCTGAAGACTCTTATGGTCAGTGTACACTGTACACTTGGTGCCATATAGATAGTGTCTCCATATTTTGAGTGCAAAAACTACAGCTCCAAGTTCCAAATCGTGTGTTGTATAGTTCTTTTCATGAATTTTTAGTTGTCGTGAGGCATATGCGATAACTTTTGTGCGTTGCATTAATACACATCCTAAACCTTGGCGCGAAGCGTCACAATAGATCACGAAATCATCATTTCCTTCTGGTAATGACAAAATGGGTGCAGACGTTAACTTCTTCTTTAACAACTGGAATGAGGATTCCTGTTCCGTGGACCAATCATACTTCTTTCCCTTTTGAGTCAATGAAGTTAAGGGTTTGGCGATTCTAGAGAAATCTTGAATGAATCTTCGGTAGTAACCAGCAAGACCTAAGAATTGGCGGATTTGTGTTGGAGTCTTCGGTGTTTCCCATTTACTAATGGCTTCGATCTTGGCAGGGTCAACTTTAATTCCATGTTTACTGACAACATGTCCCAAAAATTGTACTTCTTGTAACCAGAAATCACACTTCGAAAATTTTGCGTACAATTCTTCTTTCTTGAGTATCTCTAGTACCAGTCTTAAGTGTTGCTCATGTTCTTCCTTGTTCTTCGAGTAAATCAATATGTCGTCGATAAAAACAATGACAAATTTGTCTAAATACGGTCTACAGATGCGATTCATTAGATCCATGAATACTGCTGGAGCATTAGTCAATCCAAAAGGCATGACTAGAAATTCATAGTGACCGTAACGGGTTCTGAACGCGGTTTTAGGAACATCTTCTTCCTTCACTCTCAGCTGATGATATCCGGAGCGTAGATCAATCTTGGAATAAACACTTGATCCTTGCAATTGATCAAACAAATCATCAATCCTCGGTAATGGGTACCGATTCTTGATCGTTAATTTGTTTAATTCTCGGTAATCTATGCACATTCTCATAGATCCATCCTTCTTCTTGACGAACAGAATAGGAGCACCCCAAGGTGAAAAACTAGGACGAATAAATCCACGGTCCGATAATTCTTGCAACTGGTCTTGTAATTCTTGCATTTCTGAAGGTGCAAGTCTATATGGAGATCGGGCTACAGGTGCAGCTCCTGATATGAGATCAATCTGGAATTCTACACATCTGTGTGGAGGTAGCCCCGGTAATTCTTCTGGAAATACTCCGGGATATTCTCTTACAACCGGCATGTCATTAATGCTTCTTTCTTCAGTATCGATCTTCTTTACATGTGCCAAAATAGCATAACAACCTTTTCTTATAAGTTTCTGGGCCTTCATACAGCTGATAAAGTTCAGCTTTGAGTTGCTCTTCTCCCCATAAATCATTAATGACGTTTCATCCTTACGAGGGATGCGAATTGCTTTCTCAGCGCAAACAACTTCCGCTCTTGTTTTGGACATCCAGTCCATGCCAACGATTACGTCAAAACTTCCTAATTCTACGGGTATCAAATCGATTTTGAAGGTTTCACCAGCGAGATTCATTTCGCAACCATGGCAAATTTTATCGGCTTTTATCAGTTTACCATTAGCTAATTCAATAGTATATTTATCGTCTAGAGGTAATGATGCACATTTTAGTTTAAAACTAAAGTCTTTACACATATAACTTCTATCAGCACCCGTATCAAACATAATAGAAGCTAGTTGATTATTAACGGTAAACGTACCCGTGACAAGATTAGGATCCTCACGTGCTTTACTGGCACTAACATTAAATGCCCTCCCACGTGCGGGTTCTTTGTTCTTCTCCTTATCAGGGCATTGATTTATAAAGTGACCAGACTTCCCGCACCCAAAACATTTCTTGACATCGGTCAGTTTTGTCTTTACTTCAGAAACGGTGGCATAACAATCTTTCGCCACATGTCCTTTCTTGTTGCACTTATCACAGACCACTTGACAATAACCTGCATGATGTGTGTAACATCTTTTGCAGAACGGATGGGGTCCCTTATAGTTTGGACTTGCAGTTGCCCCATCTTGTTTACCTTTAAAAGTTTCTTGTTTCTTCAGGTGAGTACTTTTGCCCTTATAGTCTTCCCATTTCCTCTTTCCTTCAGTTGTCTTGACTTCGGTAATTGGTGCCTTAATCGAACTCTCTGTGATCTGGTCCATGAGTTGGTGTGCCATAGTCATGGCTTCCTGCATCGTATTTGGTTTGGACGATGTAACATTTCCTTTGATATTGATCGATAAACCGTCAATATACATTTCTATCTTTCGTTTCTCGTTTGGCACCAATTCGGGACACAACAAGGCTAGTTCCATGAAACGCTTTTCATAGTTATTGAGATTCGCGCCGATAACCTTCAGATTACGTAACTCAGATTCCATTTTTCTGATCTCGTTTCGAGGACAGTACTCCTCGATTAGCATCTTTTTCAGTTCTTCCCAAGAGATATCATATGCCGTATCTATTCCTTCTGCTTTAGCATAATTGTTCCACCAAGTAAGTGCACCATCTTGCAACGTGCACGAAGCATACTTTGACTTGTCTCCGTTCGCACAATTACTGATTTTGAAAACGGACTCCATCTGTAGTGACCCGAACTTTTCCATGTTTATATATATTAATTGAGATTGATGTTTACATGATTAAATGTTTCCAACATGTTAAGCAATCAAACTTGTTAAGACTTGATTAATTGAAATAGGTTTCATATAGACAATTGACCACCCAAGTTAACCGGTGATTCACGAACGTTAAAACTTGTAAAAAACTATATGATGACATATATATGGTTATATATATAGTTAACATGATATTATGATAAGTAAACATATCATTAATTATATTAACAATGAACTACATATGTAAAAACAAGACTACTAACTTAATGATTTTGAAACGAGACATATATGTAACGTTTATCGTTGTAACGACATTTAATGTATATATATCATATTAAGAGATATTCGTACATCATAATATCATGATAATATAATAATTTAAAATCTCTTTTGTTATTATAAACATTGGGTTAACAACATTTAACAAGATCGTTAACCTAAAGGTTTCAAAACAACACTTACATGTAACGACTAACGATGACTTAACGACTCAGTTAAAATGTATATACATGTAGTGTTTTAATATGTATTTATACACTTTTGAAAGACTTCAATACACTTATCAAAATACTTCTACTTAACAAAAATGCTTACAATTACATTCTCGTTCAGTTTCATCAACAATTCTACTCGTATGCACCCGTATTCGTACTCGTACAATACACAGCTTTTAGATGTATGTACTATTGGTATATACACTCCAATGATCAGCTCTTAGCAGCCCATGTGAGTCACCTAACACATGTGGGAACCATCATTTGGCAACTAGCATGAAATATCTCATAAGATTACAAAAATATGAGTAATCATTCATGACTTATTTACATGAAAACAAAATTACATATCCTTTATATCTAATCCATACACCAACGACCAAAAACACCTACAAACACTTTCATTCTTCAATTTTCTTCATCTAATTGAACTCTCTCAAGTTCTATCTTCAAGTTCTAAGTGTTCTTCATAAATTCTAAAAGTTCTAGTTTCATAAAATCAAGAATACTTTCAAGTTTGCTAGCTCACTTCCAATCTTGTAAGGTGATCATCCAACCTCAAGAAATCTTTGTTTCTTACAGTAGGTTATCATTCTAATACAAGGTAATAATCATATTCAAACTTTGGTTCAATTTCTATAACTATAACAATCTTATTTCAAGTGATGATCTTACTTGAACTTGTTTTCGTGTCATGATTTTGCTTCAAGAACTTTGAGCCATCCAAGGATCCATTGAAGCTAGATCCATTTTTCTCTTTTCCAGTAGGTTCATCCAAGGAACTTAAGGTAGTAATGATGTTCATAACATCATTCGATTCATACATATAAAGCTATCTTATTCGAAGGTTTAAACTTGTAATCACTAGAACATAGTTTAGTTAATTCTAAACTTGTTCGCAAACAAAAGTTAATCCTTCTAACTTGACTTTTAAAATCAACTAAACACATGTTCTATATCTATATGATATGCTAACTTAATGATTTAAAACCTGGAAACACGAAAAACACCGTAAAACCGAATTTACGCCGTCGTAGTAACACCGCGGGCTGTTTTGGGTTAGTTAATTAAAAACTATGATAAACTTTGATTTAAAAGTTGTTATTCTGAGAAAATGATTTTTATTATGAACATGAAACTATATCCAAAAATTATGGTTAAACTCAAAGTGGAAGTATGTTTTCTAAAATGGTCATCTAGACGTCGTTCTTTCGACTGAAATGACTACCTTTACAAAAACGACTTGTAACTTATTTTTCCGACTAGAAACCTATATTTTTTTTGTTTAGATTCATAAAATAGAGTTCAATATGAAACCATAGCAATTTGATTCACTCAAAACGGATTTAAAATGAAGAAGTTATGGGTAAAACAAGATTGGATAATTTTTCTCATTTTAGCTACGTGAAAATTGGTAACAAATCTATTCCAACCATAACTTAATCAACTTGTATTATATATTATGTAATCTTGAGATACCATAGACACGTATACAATGTTTCGACCTATCATGTCGACACATCTATATATATTTCGGAACAACCATAGACACTCTATATGTGAATGTTGGAGTTAGCTATACAGGGTTGAGGTTGATTCCAAAATATATATAGTTTGAGTTGTGATCAATACTGAGATACGTATACACTGGGTCGTGGATTGATTCAAGATAATATTTATCGATTTATTTCTGTACATCTAACTGTGGACAACTAGTTGTAGGTTACTAACGAGGACAGCTGACTTAATAAACTTAAAACATCAAAATATATTAAAAGTGTTGTAAATATATTTTGAACATACTTTGATATATATGTATATATTGTTATAGGTTCGTGAATCAACCAGTGGCCAAGTCTTACTTCCCGACGAAGTAAAAATTTGTGAAAGTGAGTTATAGTCCCACTTTTAAAATCTAATATTTTTGGGATGAGAATACATGCAGGTTTTATAAATGATTTACAAAATAGACACAAGTACGTGAAACTACATTCTATGGTTGAATTATCGAAATCGAATATGCCCCTTTTTATTAAGTCTGGTAATCTAAGAATTAGGGAACAGACACCCTAATTGACGCGAATCCTAAAGATAGATCTATTGGGCCTAACAAACCCCATCCAAAGTACCGGATGCTTTAGTACTTCGAAATTTATATCATATCCGAAGGGTGTCCCGGAATGATGGGGATATTCTTATATATGCATCTTGTTATTGTCGGTTACCAGGTGTTCACCATATGAATGATTTTTATCTCTATGTATGGGATGTGTATTGAAATATGAAATCTTGTGGTCTATTGTTACGATTTGATATATATAGGTTAAACCTATAACTCACCAACATTTTTGTTGACGTTTTAAGCATGTTTATTCTCAGGTGATTATTAAGAGCTTCCGCTGTCGCATACTTAAATAAGGACAAGATTTGGAGTCCATGCTTGTATGATATTGTGTAAAAACTGCATTCAAGAAACTTATTTTGTTGTAACATATTTGTATTGTAAATCATTATGTAATGGTCGTGTGTAAACAGGATATTTTAGATTATCATTATTTGATAATCTACGTAAAGCTTTTTAAACCTTTATTGATGAAATAAAGGTTATGGTTTGTTTAAAAATGAATGCAGTCTTTGAAAAACGTCTCATATAGAGGTCAAAACCTCGCAACGAAATCAATTAATATGGAACGTTTTTAATCAATAAGAACGGGACATTTCAGTTGGTATCAGAGCGTTGGACTTAGAGAACCAGAAAATTTGCATTAGTGTGTTTTATCGAGTTTGTTAGGATGCATTAGTGAGTCTGGACTTCGACCGTGTTTTCTTTAAAAATGATTGCTTAACACTTTTGTTGGAAACTATATATTTTTAACATATGTATATTATGTGATATATTAATCTCTTAACGTGTTTGATATTATGTGATAGATGTCTACCTCTAGAACAAGTCCCATTGACTCACCTAATAATAATGAAGAGTCAAATGTAAATTGGAATGATTTGTGGACTGATTCACAAGTTCCCGAAGAGGAACCGGAAGAAGAGTCGGAACCGGAAGAAGAATCGGAACCGGAAGAAGAATCGGAACCGGATGAAGAAATAGAACCGGTGGGGGAAATAGTAAAACGGTTAAGTAAAAGAAAATCCTCAACCAACCGACCAAAGTTAATTATGGTCAATGGTGTTTCCGCCAAGGAAGCAAAATATTGGGAGGATTACCAATTCTCCGATGAATCGGATTCCGACGAGAATTCCGATGATGTTATAGAAATTACCCCAACTGAATTTAAAAAAGCAAAAGAAAATAATAAGGGAAAGGGCATAAAAATAGAGAAATCTAATTCCAACCCCGATGAACTTTATATGTATCGTCAACCCCCGAAGTCCTTAAGTTGTAACAATGACCCGGGAACCTCTAAACCACCAGGTTTTTCTAAACCAATGTGGACAACGACGGCTCGTATTAGGGGAACATCAGATATCCCTAGAAACTTGGCAAAACGAACCAAAACCGAAGAAGAAGAAACGAGCGAGTCGGAATAAGATAGTTGTATTCGTGTGGTGTAATATATGGAATATAGTGTTCTTATGCTTTATGATATATGTAAAAATTGCTTGTATTAATAAGTATTTTTTTTTATGAATCTAACTCTTGTCTATTTTACAGTTTAAAAACACAAAATGGATAGACAACCCAATATTTTAAGAGACCTACCCGGAGACATGATTGATGAAATCTTGTCTAGAGTCGGCCAGAATTCTTCGGCACAACTATTTAAGGCGAGATCAGTTTGTAAGACATTCGAAGAACGTTCCAAGAATGTCTTGGTTTATAAGAGACTTTCGTTTGAAAGATGGGGGATATCACATTGGGAAACCCATAAGTTACGATGTGTTTACTTTGACGCATATATTGCGGGGAACCCAAATGCTATTTTACGCAACGGGTTAAGAAATTATTTTGACTCAATATATCCGAATATTGGACTTCGTGATTTAGAAAAAGCGGCTAACATGCAACATAAAGAAGCATGTTATGCTTACGGATTAGTAATGTTCGCTTCTCACCAAAGTGAGAACAAGAACATCGGGCTACAACTATTAAACAAAACGTTTCCACAAGTGACGGAGTCGGTAATTGGGGTAAGAAATGAGGTTTTTAGATTATTACGGGACTGTTGGACATTACGTAACCCTCGTCCCTTTGATGACGTTACAACACGCTGTCTTATCAACGGCCATAACGGTTATGTTGCACAAGACCAAGGATGGGAAGTAGTCCTAGTAAAACCAGAATGCATGACTTGTTTCTGGACGTATGAATTACGTGTCTTTATTGCCTTTGCTGAACGACTTGTGTACTAGCTAGAATTGTCTTCACAACTATCTTGTATCAAAGTTATTGTGTGCTATATTTCATGCTTTATGTAAAATAAGCGGTATTGTAAGTTTGTAAAATATTGTATAAAAGTTTGAACGCGAAATATTATTATAATCAGTTTTTCATATAGAATTGTAGTAGTTGAATTGTATATTAGCTACTAAGTATGAACTTAACGGGTAGGTACTACCCGAATTTAAACTTATAAAACGCTAATATGAAGAAAAAGCTTTTATAAATGAGTTCATATTATGCTACGAAATACTATTAACTACTCTTAATATTCTGTATGATTAACTTGTTCCATTTAACTATTTTGAAGGAAATGGCACCGACTACTCGACACACCGTGAATATGAATGAAGAGGAATTCCGTACTTTTCTAGCTTCAAACATAGCCGCAGTACAGGCTGCGCTACATACCAACAACAACCTTGGATCTAGCAGTACAGGAAATCGTGTAGGATGCACCTACAAAGAATTCACTGCCTGCAAACCTTTGGAATTTGATGGAACCGAAGGACCGATCGGATTGAAACGGTGGACCGAGAAGGTTGAATCGGTGTTTGCCATAAGTAAGTGTACTGAAGAGGACAAAGTAAAGTACGCTACGCATACCTTCACAGGTTCTGCGTTAACATGGTGGAATACCTATCTAGAGCAAGTGGGACAAGATGATGCGTACGCACTACCGTGGTCAGCATTCAAGCACTTGATGAACGAGAAGTACCGTCCCAGAACCGAGGTCAATAAGCTCAAGACAGAACTTAGAGGGTTACGAACCCAAGGATTTGATATTACCACGTACGAAAGACGATTCACAGAATTGTGCCTATTGTGTCCGGGAGCATTCGAAGATGAGGAAGAGAAGATCGACGCGTTTGTGAAAGGATTACCGGAAAGAATCCAAGAAGATATAAGTTCACACGAGCCCGCCTCCATACAACAGGCATGTAGAATGGCTCACAAACTAGTGAACCAGATTGAAGAAAGAATTAAAGAACAGACTGCTGAAGAGGCCAATGTGAAGCAAGTCAAAAGAAAGTGGGAGGAAAACGGTGATAAGAATCACCAATACAACAACAACAGCAATTACAACAATAATCGCAACAATTATCCCAACAATCGTAACATCAATCGCAACTACAACAAACGGCCCAACAACAACAACAACAACAACAACAACAACTACAACAATCATCCCAACAACAATAATAACCGCAACAACAACAACAATCAGAAGCAACTATGCCAAAGGTGTGAAAAGAATCACTCGGGGTTCTGCACCAAATTTTGCAACAAGTGTAAAAGAAATGGTCATAGCGCGGCGAAGTGTGAGGTCTACGGACCAGGGGTTAATAGAACGAAAGGAACAAATGGTGTCGGAACGAGTAATGGCGGAGCAAGTAGTGTCGGAGCAAGTTATGCCAATGTAGTTTGTTATAAATGTGGAAAGCCAGGCCACATTATTAGAAATTGCCCGAACCAGGAGAACACGAATGGACAAGGTCGTGGAAGAGTTTTCAATATTAATGCGGTAGAGGCACAGGAAGACCCGGAGCTTGTTACGGGTACGTTTCTTATTGACAATAAATCTGCTTACGTTTTATTTGATTCGGGTGCGGATAGAAGCTATATGAGTAGAGATTTTTGTGCTAAATTAAGTTGTCCATTGACGCCTTTGGATAGTAAATTTTTACTCGAATTAGCAAATGGTAAATTAATTTCAGCAGATAATATATGTCGGAATCGAGAAATTAAACTGGTTAGCGAAACATTTAAGATTGATTTGATACCAGTAGAGTTAGGGAGTTTTGATGTGATAATCGGTATGGACTGGTTGAAAGAAGTGAAAGCGGAGATCGTTTGTTACAAAAATGCAATTCGCATTATACGAGAAAAAGGAAAACCCTTAATGGTGTACGGAGAAAAGGGCAACACGAAGCTACATCTTATTAGTAATTTGAAGGCACAAAAACTAATAAGAAAAGGTTGCTATGCTGTTCTAGCACACGTCGAGAAAGTACAAACTGAAGAAAAGAGCATCAATGATGTTCCCATTGCAAAAGAATTTCCCGATGTATTTCCGAAAGAATTACCGGGATTACCCCCACATCGATCCGTTGAATTTCAAATAGATCTTGTACCAGGAGCTGCACCAATAGCGCGTGCTCCTTACAGACTCGCACCCAGCGAGATGAAAGAACTGCAAAGCCAATTACAAGAACTTTTAGAGCGTGGTTTCATTCGACCAAGCACATCACCGTGGGGAGCTCCTGTTTTGTTTGTCAAGAAGAAAGATGGTACATTCAGGTTGTGTATCGACTACCGAGAGTTGAACAAACTTACCATCAAGAACCGCTACCCACTACCGAGAATCGACGACTTATTTGATCAACTACAAGGCTCGTCTGTTTATTCAAAGATTGACTTACGTTCCGGGTATCATCAAATGCGGGTGAAAGAAGATGATATTCCAAAGACTGCTTTCAGAACACGTTACGGTCATTACGAGTTTATGGTCATGCCGTTTGGTTTAACTAATGCACCAGCTGTGTTCATGGACCTTATGAACCGAGTGTGTGGACCATACCTTGACAAGTTTGTCATTGTTTTCATTGATGACATACTTATTTACTCAAAGAATGACCAAGAACACGGTGAACATTTGAGAAAGGTGTTAGAAGTATTGAGGAAGGAAGAATTGTACGCTAAGTTTTCAAAGTGTGCATTTTGGTTGGAAGAAGTTCAATTCCTCGGTCACATAGTGAACAAAGAAGGTATTAAGGTGGATCCGGCAAAGATAGAAACTGTTGAAAAGTGGGAAACCCCGAAAACTCCGAAACACATACGCCAGTTTTTAGGACTAGCTGGTTACTACAGAAGGTTCATCCAAGACTTTTCCAGAATAGCAAAACCCTTGACTGCATTAACGCATAAAGGGAAGAAATTTGAATGGAATGATGAACAAGAGAAAGCGTTTCAGTTATTGAAGAAAAAGCTAACTACGGCACCTATATTGTCATTGCCTGAAGGGAATGATGATTTTGTGATTTATTGTGACGCATCAAAGCAAGGTCTCGGTTGTGTATTAATGCAACGAACGAAGGTGATTGCTTATGCGTCTAGACAATTGAAGATTCACGAACAAAATTATACGACGCATGATTTGGAATTAGGCGCGGTTGTTTTTGCATTAAAGACTTGGAGGCACTACTTATATGGGGTCAAAAGTATTATATATACCGACCACAAAAGTCTTCAACACATATTTAATCAGAAACAACTGAATATGAGGCAGCGTAGGTGGATTGAATTATTGAATGATTACGATTTTGAGATTCGTTACCACCCGGGGAAGGCAAATGTGGTAGCCGATGCCTTGAGCAGGAAGGATAGAGAACCCATTCGAGTAAAATCTATGAATATAATGATTCATAATAACATTACTACTCAAATAAAGGAGGCGCAACAAGGAGTTTTAAAAGAGGGAAATTTAAAGGATGAAATACCCAAAGGATCGGAGAAGCATCTTAATATTCGGGAAGACGGAACCCGGTATAGGGCTGAAAGGATTTGGGTACCAAAATTTGGAGATATGAGAGAAATGGTACTTAGAGCAGCTCATAAAACCAGATACTCAATACATCCTGGAACGGGGAAGATGTACAAGGATCTCAAGAAACATTTTTGGTGGCCGGGTATGAAAGCCGATGTTGCTAAATACGTAGGAGAATGTTTGACGTGTTCTAAGGTCAAAGCTGAGCATCAGAAACCATCAGGTCTACTTCAACAACCCGAAATCCCGGAATGGAAATGGGAAAACATTACCATGGATTTCATCACTAAATTGCCAAGGACTGCAAGTGGTTTTGATACTATTTGGGTAATAGTTGATCGTCTCACCAAATCAGCACACTTCCTACCAATAAGAGAAGATGACAAGATGGAGAAGTTAGCACGACTGTATTTGAAGGAAGTCGTCTCCAGACATGGAATACCAATCTCTATTATCTCTGATAGGGATGGCAGATTTATTTCAAGATTCTGGCAGACATTACAGCAAGCATTAGGAACTCGTCTAGACATGAGTACTGCCTATCATCCACAAACTGATGGGCAGAGCGAAAGGACGATACAAACGCTTGAAGACATGCTACGAGCATGTGTTATTGATTTCGGAAACAGTTGGGATCGACATCTACCGTTAGCAGAATTTTCCTACAACAACAGCTACCATTCAAGCATTGAGATGGCGCCGTTTGAAGCACTTTATGGTAGAAAGTGCAGGTCTCCGATTTGTTGGAGTGAGGTGGGGGATAGACAGATTACGGGTCCGGAGATTATACAAGAAACTACCGAGAAGATCATCCAAATTCAACAACGGTTGAAAACCGCCCAAAGTCGACAAAAGAGCTACGCTGACATTAAAAGAAAAGATATAGAATTTGAAATTGGAGAGATGGTCATGCTTAAAGTTTCACCTTGGAAAGGCGTTGTTCGATTTGGTAAACGAGGGAAATTAAATCCAAGGTATATTGGACCATTCAAGATTATTGATCGTGTCGGACCAGTAGCTTACCGACTTGAGTTACCTCAACAACTCGCGGCTGTACATAACACTTTCCACGTCTCGAATTTGAAGAAATGTTTTGCTAAAGAAGATCTCACTATTCCGTTAGATGAAATCCAAATCAACGAAAAACTCCAATTCATCGAAGAACCCGTCGAAATAATGGATCGTGAGGTTAAAAGACTTAAGCAAAACAAGATACCAATTGTTAAGGTTCGATGGAATGCTCGTAGAGGACCCGAGTTCACCTGGGAGCGTGAAGATCAGATGAAGAAGAAATACCCGCATCTATTTCCAGAAGATTCGTCAACACCTTCAACAGCTTAAAATTTCGGGACGAAATTTATTTAACGGGTAGGTACTGTAGTGACCCGAACTTTTCCATGTTTATATATATTAATTGAGATTGATGTTTACATGATTAAATGTTTCCAACATGTTAAGCAATCAAACTTGTTAAGACTTGATTAATTGAAATAGGTTTCATATAGACAATTGACCACCCAAGTTAACCGGTGATTCACGAACGTTAAAACTTGTAAAAAACTATATGATGACATATATATGGTTATATATATAGTTAACATGATATTATGATAAGTAAACATATCATTAATTATATTAACAATGAACTACATATGTAAAAACAAGACTACTAACTTAATGATTTTGAAACGAGACATATATGTAACGTTTATCGTTGTAACGACATTTAATGTATATATATCATATTAAGAGATATTCGTACATCATAATATCATGATAATATAATAATTTAAAATCTCTTTTGTTATTATAAACATTGGGTTAACAACATTTAACAAGATCGTTAACCTAAAGGTTTCAAAACAACACTTACATGTAACGACTAACGATGACTTAACGACTCAGTTAAAATGTATATACATGTAGTGTTTTAATATGTATTTATACACTTTTGAAAGACTTCAATACACTTATCAAAATACTTCTACTTAACAAAAATGCTTACAATTACATTCTCGTTCAGTTTCATCAACAATTCTACTCGTATGCACCCGTATTCGTACTCGTACAATACACAGCTTTTAGATGTATGTACTATTGGTATATACACTCCAATGATCAGCTCTTAGCAGCCCATGTGAGTCACCTAACACATGTGGGAACCATCATTTGGCAACTAGCATGAAATATCTCATAAGATTACAAAAATATGAGTAATCATTCATGACTTATTTACATGAAAACAAAATTACATATCCTTTATATCTAATCCATACACCAACGACCAAAAACACCTACAAACACTTTCATTCTTCAATTTTCTTCATCTAATTGAACTCTCTCAAGTTCTATCTTCAAGTTCTAAGTGTTCTTCATAAATTCTAAAAGTTCTAGTTTCATAAAATCAAGAATACTTTCAAGTTTGCTAGCTCACTTCCAATCTTGTAAGGTGATCATCCAACCTCAAGAAATCTTTGTTTCTTACAGTAGGTTATCATTCTAATACAAGGTAATAATCATATTCAAACTTTGGTTCAATTTCTATAACTATAACAATCTTATTTCAAGTGATGATCTTACTTGAACTTGTTTTCGTGTCATGATTTTGCTTCAAGAACTTTGAGCCATCCAAGGATCCATTGAAGCTAGATCCATTTTTCTCTTTTCCAGTAGGTTCATCCAAGGAACTTAAGGTAGTAATGATGTTCATAACATCATTCGATTCATACATATAAAGCTATCTTATTCGAAGGTTTAAACTTGTAATCACTAGAACATAGTTTAGTTAATTCTAAACTTGTTCGCAAACAAAAGTTAATCCTTCTAACTTGACTTTTAAAATCAACTAAACACATGTTCTATATCTATATGATATGCTAACTTAATGATTTAAAACCTGGAAACACGAAAAACACCGTAAAACCGAATTTACGCCGTCGTAGTAACACCGCGGGCTGTTTTGGGTTAGTTAATTAAAAACTATGATAAACTTTGATTTAAAAGTTGTTATTCTGAGAAAATGATTTTTATTATGAACATGAAACTATATCCAAAAATTATGGTTAAACTCAAAGTGGAAGTATGTTTTCTAAAATGGTCATCTAGACGTCGTTCTTTCGACTGAAATGACTACCTTTACAAAAACGACTTGTAACTTATTTTTCCGACTAGAAACCTATATTTTTTTTGTTTAGATTCATAAAATAGAGTTCAATATGAAACCATAGCAATTTGATTCACTCAAAACGGATTTAAAATGAAGAAGTTATGGGTAAAACAAGATTGGATAATTTTTCTCATTTTAGCTACGTGAAAATTGGTAACAAATCTATTCCAACCATAACTTAATCAACTTGTATTATATATTATGTAATCTTGAGATACCATAGACACGTATACAATGTTTCGACCTATCATGTCGACACATCTATATATATTTCGGAACAACCATAGACACTCTATATGTGAATGTTGGAGTTAGCTATACAGGGTTGAGGTTGATTCCAAAATATATATAGTTTGAGTTGTGATCAATACTGAGATACGTATACACTGGGTCGTGGATTGATTCAAGATAATATTTATCGATTTATTTCTGTACATCTAACTGTGGACAACTAGTTGTAGGTTACTAACGAGGACAGCTGACTTAATAAACTTAAAACATCAAAATATATTAAAAGTGTTGTAAATATATTTTGAACATACTTTGATATATATGTATATATTGTTATAGGTTCGTGAATCAACCAGTGGCCAAGTCTTACTTCCCGACGAAGTAAAAATTTGTGAAAGTGAGTTATAGTCCCACTTTTAAAATCTAATATTTTTGGGATGAGAATACATGCAGGTTTTATAAATGATTTACAAAATAGACACAAGTACGTGAAACTACATTCTATGGTTGAATTATCGAAATCGAATATGCCCCTTTTTATTAAGTCTGGTAATCTAAGAATTAGGGAACAGACACCCTAATTGACGCGAATCCTAAAGATAGATCTATTGGGCCTAACAAACCCCATCCAAAGTACCGGATGCTTTAGTACTTCGAAATTTATATCATATCCGAAGGGTGTCCCGGAATGATGGGGATATTCTTATATATGCATCTTGTTATTGTCGGTTACCAGGTGTTCACCATATGAATGATTTTTATCTCTATGTATGGGATGTGTATTGAAATATGAAATCTTGTGGTCTATTGTTACGATTTGATATATATAGGTTAAACCTATAACTCACCAACATTTTTGTTGACGTTTTAAGCATGTTTATTCTCAGGTGATTATTAAGAGCTTCCGCTGTCGCATACTTAAATAAGGACAAGATTTGGAGTCCATGCTTGTATGATATTGTGTAAAAACTGCATTCAAGAAACTTATTTTGTTGTAACATATTTGTATTGTAAATCATTATGTAATGGTCGTGTGTAAACAGGATATTTTAGATTATCATTATTTGATAATCTACGTAAAGCTTTTTAAACCTTTATTGATGAAATAAAGGTTATGGTTTGTTTAAAAATGAATGCAGTCTTTGAAAAACGTCTCATATAGAGGTCAAAACCTCGCAACGAAATCAATTAATATGGAACGTTTTTAATCAATAAGAACGGGACATTTCACCATCTTTTCAAACCATCGGGTTAGACCGACTGGTCCCTCGGTTCCACTAAACGTCTGTGGTTTGCATCCTTGAAAAGTTTTGTATGAGCATCCGTTTCGTGAGTTTGTGTTTACGGCTGCTGCTTTGGCTGCTGCTTCGGCTGTTGCTTTTGCTGCTTCGGTTGCAGCAATTCTTTCATTCACACGTTTCTCGACTAGTTGCTCAAACTCAGCATCCGACATTTGAGACATGTTTCTTCAATAAACACAACAGATATAATTTAATCATATAGAATATTATAGGTAAAATGAGTTGTCAATAGTTAATCGTAGCATATTAATAATATGAACCAATTATTATAAAAGCATTTTCTTCTTATTAGCATTTTATAATTATTTCTAGGGTATTACCTACCCGTTAAGTTCATACATAATAGCTAGTACAAGGAATTAACTACTAAAATCCTAATAATATTCCACTATAAAAAATTATAGCGAGTTACTACATTATTATGTAATAATAATAATAATAAGAAGTAGTAATAATACAAATAATCATTCCATGCATTTATTATTAATAAACCAAAATAATACAATACCATACAATACTGATATTTTACATATGCTTATTTTATATAACAAGATAGAGTAGCACACATAAGCAATAAAATAGCGCATGGAAGATTTATGGTTGCGAGGTCGTTCATTCAGAACTATCAGAAACTTCTTCCCATTTGGTTCTCTCTGCCAATTGTTTGTGTGCACATGGTCCGACAGACATTCTGGCAGTGTATTTTATTTTTAGTTGGGGTTTTGAGGTACCCGTTGCCTCAGTGGGTTTAATACAATAAGGGTGGTTACGGATCGAATGGTCCTGTTCTTTTTTAATAATTAAGGACATTTTATTATTGTGGTTGTTTTTATTATCTATAGCAAGTTGGAATTTCTCCTTAGTGATCTCTTTTATTTCATTAGCGAAATCCTCCTCCTTACTGATCTCGTCTGATGACGAACTGTCTGAGTCATGTGTAGGAGAATATGATGACGAACTGCAAGAATATGTACCGGTGGTCATGAACCGAAATCTGCCAGGCGTAATCGGCACAACCCGCCCGTCGGCGGTATATCTGGACCAATGTCCATATTTGTTTAGAAATGGACGATCCTCTTTTACTCCAGGGATCATGGGTCCATGCCAACGATATTGTGGCTCCGGAAAACTAAAGCTGGGTGGAGCTGGAACCTCCTCTGGGTTTACCGGGAGTTGAGATTCCCCGGCTAACACAATTTCTTCTTTAATAGGTATTGGAACGCCCTTTTCAGTTGTGGATAGAATAGATTCAGTGTCCGATTCCGAGTCGTACAAAATGATAGGATTAGAAGAAGTCATCTATCACATAATTGAAACAACAATTACGTTAGCATATAAATATATCACATATAATGTTTTTGACCAAATAATAAGCAAAAATCAGGAAAAACAGATATGGTCATAGTCCAGACTCACTAATGCATCCTAACAATTACCAGTTAAACACAATAATGTAATTTCTGGTTCCCTATGACCTCAAGCTCGGATACCAACTGTAACGACCCGTCAAAATCGCTATTGACGCGGCACATTAATCATTGATTCCACAGTGAGGTTTTGACCTCTATATGATACGTTTTGATAAAATATTGCATTCATTAAAATAAGTAACTTTCTAAACATAGAAAGTTATAAACATGTGGGCGAGTGCTTAGGTATAAGCAAAACCCCGAAATACATAAGTCTTTAATTTACAGGTTGACATCACAGTCCAATTATTTATTACACAACGCAGTTTTATTTTGAATGCAATAAACTTTGTACAAAGCATGAGAGACTCCATGCAGGCAACAAGCACATCACAGCGGAAGCATTCTAAGGACCTGAGAATAAAACATGCTAAAAAGTCAACACGAATGTTGGTGAGTTATAGGTTTAATTGCTCGAGTCATAAACATATATAAAGATAGACCACAAGATTTCATCAAAAGTTTATCAATAGATTCTACGTAACAGAGCACCCTGGTAACTAAACTTAACGCTATAGTGATAATTACCCCATTCGTTTTAATACACGCAAACCAACGTGTCTTAAACTCAAATAACATACGTCCGTTAAAAGGCTAGTGCTCTAGCTCGGACGGGGATGTCAAGCCCTATGGATCCATATACAATTATTCGCGCCCACCAGTCCATATCCTATGTACTGGCAGCTACTAGTTACCAAAGCTAAGGGATTTTCGGTTTAACTCAGTGTAGAATTTAGTATGTACTTGTGTCTTATCGCGTTTAAAATAAATTGCATATATTCTCAGCCCAAAAATATTTAAAGTATTTAAAAAGGGAGACTATAAACTCACAGTTCAATATTGAGACTCAATATTGTAGGCAAATTGCGTAGACGTAATGATGGTAGACGACTGTATGGTTGGCCTTGGATTCAAGAACAATACCCCGAACAATACCCAATATTTCCTTAGCTTAAAGTGGTTTAAAACCCGAATTAAAACACCCTCGAATATACTTTATTATTATTAAACTTAAATTTAAAATTATAATTATAATTTAAATATAAATTTTTATTACTGAAGAAAAAAAATATGTGATAATTCGTCGAGCAAAACAGGCGTATTTATATTACTTTTCCGTTTACTGTAGCTCATGCGATCGCATGAGTTTTCAGTGTTTTTGCCATGCGATCGCATGGCCGCCTTTTCTGTTTTTGTTTGGTAGTTTGTCGACATCAAATAGTGTTACTGTAGCAAATAGTGTTTTACTGTAGCAAATAATCTGCTCAATCGGATGCTGGTTCATCAAATAGCTGGTTGTAGAACACACAGCATCTTGATCATCAGCTGGTTCAGATGAGTAAGCAGCAACAGAAGGTTGCTGATCAATATCAGTAGAATCAGTACCAGCTTGTGATCTCTCAGAACCAGCAGACCTAGGCTCATAGTGTTTTACAGCAACAAATAGTATTTACTGTAGCAAATAGTGTTTACTGTAGCAAATAGTGTTTACTGTAGCAAATCACTGTAGCAAAGTCGTTTTTCACTGTAGCACTGTAGCAAAATACGGTTTCACTGTAGCAAATAGTGTTTTACTGTAGCAAATAGTGTTTTACTGTAGCAAATAGGGTTTTACTGTAGGAAAGTCATTTTTACTTGTACATATATATATACATACATATAATTGTTCATGAATCGTCGAGAGTAATCAAAGGTAATTGTATATATGAAACAGTTCTAAAATTTTGAGACTCAATCTAACAGACTTTGTTTAGCGTGTTAAAATAATAAATCGTATAGAGAATTGGTTTAAATAAGTCAAAAATTTTCGGGTCATCACATTATGGCTGAAAAAGGTGTGCCAATATTCGATGGCACAGACTTTGCAACTTGGAAATTGAAAGTCCTATGATTTTTAGGATCTATTCATGAAAAAGCTGAGCATGTTCTTACAACAGGACCCATTATTCCTGGTTCAATGATAGCTGCTGTTCCTGCCACAGATACTGTTGCTGCACAACCTGCCTATTTTTGTGAAACACCAAGAGAAAGGTGGACTGAAGTAGAAGCTATCAAGTTCAAACTGGATAGCAAAATAAGGAGTATTATTGGGAATGCTGTTACTGTTCCAATTCTCAGAAAGATCAGTCACGCCAAGACTGCTAAAGCTATGTGGGATCTGTTGCTTAATTACTATGAAGGAGTCACTGTTGTTAAGACTCGGAAGAAAAAGAATCTGATTAGATGTTATGAAAATTTTGCTTCTCAGCCTAAAGAATCTTTGAGTGATCTTCATTCAAGATTTCAGGTTCTGATAAATGATCTTGAAAGTGTTGGGGTAGAGAAAACACAACAAGTGTTGTGTCAAAAGTTCATTGAACTGTTACCTTCAAACTTTGAATCTGTGATTACATCTATGGTAATCAGTGAAAAGATAGATAACTATGAGTTAAGTGAATTGTTTGGCATACTGTCAAACTTTGAGGAAACTCAACTAAAGAACAAGATCAATGCTAAGAAAACTGCTAAAGATCCAGAAGCTGCATTGGTGGCTACCACAAAGAAGAATAAGCAATTATTCTCTAGTTATTCTAGCAAGGTTGAATCTGAGAGTGATGAAACTTCTGATGATGATAGTGAATCTGATGAAGATGAGGAGATTAAAGATCTGGAAGTCCAGATGGCTCTTTTGACTCAAAGGATTGAGCAGAAAAAGTTTGATTATAAGAAGGGTAAAGGCAAGGGTACTTTTGATCCAAAGAAAGCTAAATGCTTTAAGTGTGGTAAGTTAGGACACATAGCTGCTGACTGCTGGTCTAAGGATGAAGGAGGTGCTAACTCCAACAAGTCTGTTGACAAAGCAAGAAAGTACAAACTTAAGTACATGAAGTTAAAGAGTGAAGCAGAAAGATCTAAGAACAAAGAACAAGAGAAAGCTTTGGACACAGAAGCATGGGAAGATGAAGACTCATCATCTGATGAGGAGGAGGATAAGTGTCTTATGGCTATAATTGATGGTAGTTCTAGCAAGTTTGAGGAAGATCTGAAAGCTATTGAGAAGATGGATAAAGACTCTACTTGTAATAAAGTCTCTGCTTATAAGGTACAAAACTTTGTAAACTATCTTGATAATGAAAAAGTGAGAATGTTTCAGTACTTGCTGCTTAACTTTCAATGGTGTTTAGATGATATTGATAGGTTAAGAACACAAATTTTTGATCTTAAAAACACTATCAAAGACAAAGATGCTGAAATTAAAATCTTGAAAAAATGTGAGGTAGAACTTGACACATATAAAATGGCATACACATAAGAAACTAAAAGATTAAATACTGAATTAGGAAGATCGATGAAAAGGTCAAAACATTATGAAACAATTTGTAAATCCTGGTGTGTATCTTCCAAAAAGAATTCTGATGCTATTGCCAAACAAATTCTAAATGATGTCAAAGCTATACTAGGTGAAAACTACATATTAAATAATAATGTGAAAGTTGATCCTAGTGTATTCAAACCTGACATTTTACCAAACACTTTTGTAAAATTTGATGGTGACAAAAAGATTTTAACTAATGCTTTTGTAAGATCATTAGATCCTGTTGAACCTTCTGAGACTATAATACTTGAAAGTAGAAATCCACTAGAGTCTGAACTTTTGAAACCTTCAGACTCTAATAGTTTAGTCTCTCAAGATAATAGTGTATGTTCTGACCTAGAGTCTGACACCCAAGAGTCAAGTTGCAATAACAACTCTGAATCATCCTCTGAAACTGACACTTGTCCAGATCCAAAAGTGTTAACTAAAAGAAGGTCAAAGTCAAAACAATCTAAGACAATTCAAAAACTCAAAAACGAAATTTCTAAGCTCAATGAAAAAATAAAGAGTCAAGAAAAATCTTCAGTTAAAAGAACATCTTGCTTTCCTGAGAAACTTAAGAAGGTATGGAAACCTAAAGCTTGTGAAAATAAAGGTGTTTTGAAAACAGTTAAGGATAAGTTGATCTGGATTAGAAACAAAGCTTTTGTCTGGAGAGTGAAGGGTACTCCAATTGAACCCACTGAAAAGTGGGTTCCCCTTAAAAGCTAATCATTCTCTTTTGTTTGTGTCTTGTGTAGTAGGATAACATGTGGTATCTGGATAGTGGTTGCTCAAGACACATGACTGGATGCAAAGAGCATCTTGTAGGGTTTGTTGAAGAAAAGGGTCCCTCTGTAAGATATGGGAATAATTCTGTTGCAAAGACAATTGGTTATGGTACCGTTAAAGCTGAAAGTGTTTCATTTAAGAAAGTTGCTTTAGTTGAAGGGTTGAAGCATAATCTGCTAAGTGTAAGCCAAATTGCTGATGAAGATTATGAAATCAGAATAAGAAAGAAAGCTGGTATTATTTATGATCCCAAAGGAAGGACAACACTTGTAGCCTGGAGATTTCAAAATGTGTATATGCTGGATCTAGATTCTATTGATGCTGGAATTGAAACATGTCTGTACTCTCAGACTGTCCCTGAACTTAATTGGCTTTGGCACAAAAGGCTTTCTCATCTCAATTTTAAAAACATTAATGAGCTTTCCAAAAAGTAGCTTGTAAGAGGTCTACCTCAACAGCCTTTTAAGAAAGATAAACCTTGTTCTGCTTTTATTATGGGTAAATAGACCAAAACAAAGTTTACCTCAAAAACCCTGGCTACTATCAGTGATCCACTTCACATGGATCTATTTGGTCAAATGAACACTAGTAGTTTGGGTGGGAAAAGATATACTCTAGTGATTGTTGATGAGTATTCTAGATTTACATGGGTTATTTTCTTAGCTACAAAGAGTGATGCTCCTGAAGAAATCATCAACTTGATCAAGAAAGAGCAGGTGCAGAAGGGTATTCTTGTCAAACAGTTGAGAAGTGATCATGGTACTGAGTTCAAGAATGTTACATTAATTGGTTTTTGTGAAGAATCTGGAATTGGTCAAAAAATTTCTGCTGTTAGAACTCCTCAACAAAATGAATTTGCTGAAAGAAGAAATAGAACCCTTATTGAAGCAGCCAGAACCATGTTATGCCAATCAAATGTTGCTCTAAGGTTCTGGGCAGAGGCAGTCAACACATCATGTTATACTCAAAATAGGTCCTTGATTGTGAAGAAACATGGCAAAACTCCCTATGAGTTTTACCATAAAAAGGTGCCTACCATTCATTACTTCCATGTATTTGGGTGTAAGTGCTATATTTTAAATCAAAGAGATCAGCTTGATAAGATGAGGCCAAAATCTGATGAAGGTGTATTTATGGGATATTTTTCTGTTTCTAACGCTTATAGAGTTTATAATCAGAGGAGAATGAAGATTGAAGAATCTATTAATGTTTTCTTTGATGAAAGTTCTATAGAAATGGACCAGACATCCAGCACTGAGCAATCTGCACTTGGTGAATTGTCAAATTTAATTTCTGAAAACAGTGTTCAGACTCTGGATTCAGAGTCTGAGTCAGATGAACCTAACTTGTCTGGATTAAGAAATGAATCTGCAGATAATACTCACACAGAAGAAGTTCCACAAGAAGATGAGCCTGTTGTTATTCAAGAAGGTGATCAGTCATCAAATACCACCGTGGATCCTGTTGTTCCTACTAGAAAATCATCTAGAAATATAGTCCCTCCAAAGCATCTTGAGGATTATATTGTGGATCCTACTGGTTTGCCTAAACATAGTTCTTCTGCTCAGACACCTGTGTCTGAATTTGCTATAGCAAATTACTGCTTCTTTTCTTGTTTTCTTTCACTAATTGAGCCCAAAGAAGTATATGAAGCATTGGCTGACAATGATTGGGTTGAGGCTATGACTGAAGAATTGACAGAATTGGAAAGGAATGATGTTTGGGAATTGGTTCCAAAGCCTACTGATAAAACTGCAATAGGCACAAAATGGGTTTTTAGAAACAAGGTTGATAAAGATGGTATTGTAATCAGAAATAAAGCAAGGTTGGTTGCTCAAGGGTATAGACAAGAAGAAGGAATAGACTATGATGAGACTTTTGCTCATGTTGCTAGAATTGAAGCTATTAGACTGTTTCTGGCATATGCTGCTCACAAAGATTTCAAGGTGTTTCAAATAGATGTGAAGAGTGCTTTCCTGAATGGTAAATTACAAGAAGAGGTTTATGTGAAACAACCTCCTGGTTTTGTAATTAAGAAATTTCCTAAGCATGTTTACAGGTTGAAGAAAGCATTGTATGGTCTGAAGCAAGCTCCCAGAGCCTGGTATGATACCTTGTCAATATTTCTTCTAGAAAAGAATTTTTCCAGAGGAGCCATTGACAAGACTTTATTTATCAAAAAGGACAAAGGTGATGTGTTACTTGTTCAAATTTATGTTGATCACATTATTTTTGGGTCTACTAATCCACACTTAAGAAAATGGTTTTCTGACATTATGTCTGAAGAGTATAGGATGAGTAATTTATGTACTTTAAACTATTTTCTTGGGTTGTAAATAAAACAGAGTTCTGAAGGCATTTTTATTAACCAAGGTAACTACATTTCTGACATGTTAACTAAATTTGGTTTTAAAAATTGTTCTACGTTAATAACTCCAATGAGTGTTTCTGAAAAGCTTGATAAAGATGAATCTGGGAAACTCACTTGTCAATCAACCTATAGAGGTATGATTGGATCTTTGCTATATTTAACTGCAAGTAGACCTGATATAATGTTTGCTACATGTCTTTGTGCACGTTACCAATCTGATCCAAGGGAGTCTCATTATAAACCCGTGAAAAGAATTTTTAGGTACTTAAAAGGTACCCCTAACCTGGGTCTTTGGTACTCTAAAGACTCAGGGTTTGATCTAATTGGTTACACAGATGCAGACTATGCAGGTTGCAAATTAGACAGAAAAAGCACTTCTGTTGGATGTCAATTGCTAGGTAGAAAATTGGTTAGCTGGTCTAGTAAAAAGTAGAATTCTGTGGCCACTTCCACAGAAGAAGCTGAATATGTTGCTACAGGAAGTTGTTGTGCTCAGTTACTTTCGATGCAACATCAACTTTTGGATTTTGGGTTAACATTGACCAAAACTCCAATAATGTGTGACAATGAAAGTGCAATTGCTATTACTGAGAATCCAGTGTTTCATCCAAAACCAAGCATATTGAAATCAGACATCATTTTATAAGGATTGTGTTGAAAAGGGCAAAGTATTTTTAAAGCATATTGGCACTAAGGATCAATTGACAGATATTTTCACTAAAGCACTTCCTGAGGAAAGGCATTTTTATCTTCTTGGACAACTTGGAATGTTATATCCATCAATTGAAATGTTGTCCAGTGATGATACTGTCTAAACTGTTGTTGTAAAAAAAAAAAAAAAAAATTAGAGTCTGGATTACGTCATATTCAGAGTCTGGATGACACCATGTTATTTAGAGTCTGGAAAGGTTTACTCTGTTTGTTTATTTTTACTGTAAACTTGTTTCCTTCTTTGGTTAATAAAGGTTTTCTTTATTCGGGTTTATAAAGTAAAAATTAAATTTTAAAGGGGGTTAATGGTAACTTTTTGAAATTTTTGTATCAGAGATATTTATATTTCCCCTAATTTTCCTTCTTCAAAATCTTCTTCAAATTAATCTTCAAACATAAACCCTAATCCCTCTCATACGATCATCATCTCCTTCAAAACCTCTCTCGGTTTTCATAATTCACTCGTGTTCTTGCAAGTTTTTGATTGAAGCTAATGGCGAATACGAAGTTCATTCCTTTTGTTCTTGTTCCAACCGATAACATGATTAGGGCAAAGGAAATCAGTAGAGAGAAGGATGTGCAGGTTTCAGCTAACAATAGGGTTGCTTGTGCTACTATTCCTGCGAATTTTGCCAATGAAGGGTATGAGGATTTGGTATTGTTCATGCAAAATCATCCTTTAAAGGAGGCTTTCGTCAAGACAACTATCATGTTTCCAGAGATGTTAGGCGAATTTTGGTATACCTGTGTTGGAAACAGAGAAGCTAGATCTATCACTGGTACTTATCGAGATGGTAACAATTCTTTAACTATTACTGAAAATCATTTGAGAATTGCTTTGAATCTTCCTGTACAGGATAACTTTGTTAGAACTGTGTCAAGGTCTGCTGTGAGATCTTGTTTTCCTATGGTTGGTCAGCCTGTGACTAATTCTTCTGTTAAGATTAGTATGTTCTCTCCAAGGTGGATGTTTTTGTTATCGAATGTCATTAGAAGTTTGAGCTTCAAATGTGGTAGTCTGACTGAGGTTAATGATTATGAGGCACATCTGTTTCATGCAATAGTCACAGGAAGGAATATTGATTTTTCACGTTTAATCTTCAATGAGCTCTTGGTTCTCACTGAAAAAACTCCAAGAGATCATAATGTGCCTTTTATCAGGTTTTTAAGTTTAATGTTTGAACAAGCAATGACACCAGCTTTGTATGATGGGCTTAAAGTGTTTCATGTGTATGAGTATACTTTTATTTCAGAATGTAGTGTCCGAATGTTTCACAGCCACATTGATGATCAAGAGGTAGCTCTTACTCCTGCTATATTGCATTGGGCCAATCTTGGCCGTGCAGACCAACCTACAGATTCTGAGCAATCAGGGTCTGCAGGGGCATCTTCTTCAGAATCTGAGCAATCAGGGTCTGCAGGAGATCACAACAATGGTCAACCATCTTTAGAATCTGAGAAATCAGATTCTACCCCCACACAAACTCCACCCCATGTTGTTTCACAAGCAGATCAGGCTGAAGACATGGGTGAGGAAATCCCACCTCACTCTAACCCATCTTCACCCACTGCTGCTGAGCAAATTATCCACTTAACCCACCTTATGAACCCACCAGTTCATACTGAGAATACCACCATATCTAAAACCTTAGATAATACAGTACTTGTGGATTCACCTCAAAAATTCACTAGGAAGAGTGCTGCACGTACTGCTCCACCATCTCTGCTAGAGGTTGGTGAGAGGAGTGCTTTGACCCAGCCTAAACCTGGTAGGTTAGTTAACTTGGATACCCACATTAAAGTCACTGAGAAAACCCACTCAGTTGACTTACATGAAGAAATCCCAATCCTGGACTCAAATAACCAAATTCAACAACCTACTGAAATGGCCAAGCTAACTACTACCCCAAACTTAAGTCTGCCACTACCCACTCCAAATATTCCATCCTTACACATACTTGCACAGGCTGCCAATATCACACTCATGTCACAGGGTGAGATACAGGCCTCAAAATCTTCTATGTCCAAAGATCAGCTTTCTTTACAACAGGAAGGCTGTGAGGACATACCAACTCTACCCTTATCTTCTGGCACTACTTCTCAGACTGAGGCACCAGTTGTAGTGACCCAAACTTTTCCATGTTTATATATATATTAAATGAAATTGTTATTTACATAATTAAGTGTTTCCAACATGTTAAGCAATCAAACTTGTTAAGACTTGATTAATTGAAATAGGTTTCATATAGACAATTGACCACCCAAGTTGACCGGTGATTCACGAACGTTAAAACTTGTAAAAACTATATGATGACATATATATGGTTATATATATAGTTAACATGATATTATGACTGTAGTGACCCGAACTTTTCCATGTTTATATATATTAATTGAGATTGATATTTACATGATTAAATGTTTCCAACATGTTAAGCAATCAAACTTGTTAAGACTTGATTAATTGAAATATGTTTCATATAGACAATTGACCACCCAAGTTGACCGGTGATTCACGAACGTTAAAACTTGTAAAAACTATACGATGACATATATATGGTTATATATATAGTTAACATGTTTTTATTATAAGTATGTATCTCATTAGGTATTTTAACAATGAGTTATATACATAAAAATGAGACTATTAATTTAAGAAACTCGAAAACGATATATATAACGATTATCGTTATAACAACGTCTTACTAGGTACATATGAATCATATTAAGATATTGATACACTTGGTTAATTATGTTAAATGATAAGTAAATATATTATTAAGTGTATTAACAATGAAATACATATGTAAAAATAAGACTACTAACTTAATGATTTCGAAACGAGACATATATGTAACGATTATCGTTGTAACGACATTTAACTGTATATACATCATACTAAGATATATTATATATCATAATATCATGATAATATAATAATTTAACATCTCATTTGTTATAATAAACAATGGGTTAACAACATTCAACAAGATCGTTAACCAAAAGGTTTCAAAACAACATTTACATGTAACGACTAACGATGACTTAACGACTCAGTTAAAATGTATATACATGTAGTGTTTTAATATGTATTCATACACTTTTGAAAGACTTCAAGACACTTATCAAAATGCTTCTACTTAACAAAAATGCTTACAATTACATCCTCGTTCAGTTTCATCAACAATTCTACTCGTATGCACCCGTATTCGTACTCGTACAATACACAGCTTTTAGATGTATGTACTATTGGTATATTGATGATGTAGCGCGAGGGTACGAAATAGTATTATTTTTTTACTAGGAAATACTACAAAATATGACACAAGTTTTATTAATTTACGGATGGGATATACCTAAACCTTGCTACAACACTATAGGCAGTGTACCTAATCGTAGAGTAGTGTAGTTTTTAGTAAGTCCGGTTCGTTCCACAGGGAGCTGGTGAAGTTAACGCTATATTATTAAGTTTATTTGTAAAAATATATATATAAATAAGTAGTAGTATTATTATAAAATGGGGGTTTTACCGTTTAATGACCGGTTTGTCGATTTTAAGCGTAAAAATAAATGACAAAAATTAAAGTGCGTAAAATAAATTGCGATAAATAAAATGACAGAAAATAAAATTGCGAGTAATAAAATGACAGTAAATAAAGATACGATGAGAAATATAATAAAAGAATTATGCTTATTTAAACTTCCGTAATCATGATGTTTGACGTGTTGATTTTAATTTATTACCATGGGTTAATTGTCCTTTGTCCTGGTTTATTTGATACATCTATCTGGTTTTTGTCCATAATAGTCCATCGGTCATAAATATAAAGTGCGAGTATCCTCGTCAAATTACCCTTATACCCGAAGTCAAATATTCCAACTGATTAAGGATTTAAACTGTGACGCAGTTATCACTTCTGTCAACAATTACACCAGTTATCACTGTATGTAATCCACCCCTGTTTTAATTAGTTTATGAATATTAATTCATCCACTTGATCAGAATGAATAATCAATTA
Source organism: Rutidosis leptorrhynchoides (assembly GCF_046630445.1). Taxonomy (NCBI): domain Eukaryota; kingdom Viridiplantae; phylum Streptophyta; class Magnoliopsida; order Asterales; family Asteraceae; genus Rutidosis; species Rutidosis leptorrhynchoides. The sequence continues at coordinate 169,284,257 of NC_092343.1, forward strand.
CCCAACCCAATTGATTAATTAAATGATTATAACAGATTCCATATGAACATCACTAAATAGGACAACCATAATCATTATTAATTATTAGGTTAATTAATTTGAAGATAGGTTCGACAGACTCCAATGAGTTGTCACTCAATTAGACAATACCCCCCATCTATTAATAGTCAATAGTCCAATTTCCACAAGTGTCGGTCTTTTGCCCAAACCCCAATTATGGTACAAAGCCCAATTACCCAATTTTAGTAATTAGCCCAACATCATGATTACTTCGTTTTAAATAAGCATAATAATAACTTAGCTACGAGACATTAATGTAAAAAGGTTGAACATAACTTACAATGATTAAAAATAGCGTAGCGTTACACGGACAGAATTTCGACTTACACACTCAAATGATCTCTATCATAAATCTTATTATTATCATAATTTAAACTTAAAATTAAGATTATTGTTATATCTTATTACATTAACATTATGATAGAGATATAGAATATAGATATTGATAATTGATATTGATAATTGATCGAAGAAAAAAGATCGGAAAAGTTTTCTTCCTCTACATCATCGAACGTATCGTTCCTTTTATAGGAAAATTAGAATTCAAATTTTCATTTACGACCCCTGAACTATGCTCAATTAACAACTTTTTATTATTTAATATTATTCTTATTATGAATTATTTAAATATTATATTTTATTCTTGTGCATAGTTGACTTGTAATTTTTACACCGTTGCGTCGAGCGTTGAGAGTTGGTTCATGTCCTGGTTCCGGATTTTCGAACGTCCTTTCGTACAATTTTATATCTTGTACTTTGCGTTTTGTAACTTGTACTCTTGTCATTTTTAGACGTTCTTCATCAATAAATTGAACCTTTTGAATTGTATCTTGTACATTTGAGCTTTTTGGACGTTTTGGTCTTTCAAATCTTCGTTTTTGTCTTTAAATCTTCATTTTCGAGCGATTTGCGTCTTTCGTCTTCGCACTTATTTATTTAACTATTACAACTAAAAATAAGGAAATTACATTTAAAAACTTTACATATTGGAACGATATTGCTACTAAATATATGTTCATTTGGAACACTATCAAATATCCCCACACTTGAGCGTTGCTTGTCCTCAAGCAATACAGAACTTGAAATAAAAACATACATGAATCACTTTTTTATTCATCACATTTTGTACATCAGTGATTTTGATATAGCGGTATAAACAATGACAGTAATGATGGTTAAAGGTGGGTGTGTCATCCACAGTTGCCTTGGGTTTAGGTCAACGACACTTGCAATCAAATAGCCGATTTACTTTCGGTTTCCAAAGCAAAGTGCACATTTGAAAGGCGGTTTACAGTCCCACATGACTATAAAAATTTAGATCCTTTAGGAAATAGGATCTTTATGAAAACATTTGATCTTTTGAAAATTCAATCTAGCTTTTACCCTAGATAAGTTTTCTGATTTGATCCACCATTGGTGTTGCAAAATATATTTGTGGATCAATATTTTGGCTAAAAACATTTAGGTTCGTGTAATCCACTGCTATCCCGGTATCGGAAAGCACACATCCAGTTTACGTGTTCCGTATATTACCTTTCGGCAAACTACCGTCCGGTTGTAAAGGAAAGCGATGAACAAGAAACTGTTAAGGCAATGTCCCGTGACATGCAGATGATTATGGTCTTTTAACGTGTCGGATGCTAGAACTATCCTTGGTAGGAGCAATAGTAAAGATCATCCTATGATTTTTCGGTCTGGCACAAGGTCCTGTCTCCGACCATGCTATGCAACCACCGTTCTTACGGTTGACACCCGATTTGGTTCAGGTGACCTAATGAATTCCAGGTGAATTCCTAGGATTTTACGTTCAATGGTAATGAACGCATTGAAAATGGGTTTTCAGAAAACAAATCGATTTGTATTTTTGATCAAAATATTTTCTCGTTCAAGCTCGAGTTTAGATATCATCGAATTCCATGAGTTTGAATTCTCAATCTTTAAGGTCAATCTCTAGGATTGAGTATTATCAGTCTTAAAAGCTGATTTTTAATCTTTAAGGAGATTATCCTTTCTGGGGATCTGATTCATTAGTCTTATCAAGCTAATTTGCACGGTGCCTCCCCATTTTACGAGATAAATCCTTCTCATGGTTAGGATAAATCTGACCACATGGCGACCCTGTTTGATGCTGAGGTCCGTGGATTTCCAACCGATTTTAGTGATGACTTTTCTAGATTTTTCGTCAACCTACAGCTGGTCTGGACGACAACTTCATGACCTAAATCAAGAAGCGTGTGTCTTTTTCGGAAGACTTTACTTCCTTTTAATGATGGAATTGATTCATCGTGTAGATCCATCTTTCTTTCAAATGTATTACAGTAAACCGGGTAAAACTGATTAGTATCGTCCAAAGCAAAAGTACCTGCAATAATCTTGTACAAAGATATGTGATATATGTTTTAAATTGAATAACTTGGTACATTCTTCCCACACTTAGTTTCTTTCTTTGCCTTTTTATTTTCTTCTATTTCATTTTAAATGAATTCAAGCGTTTTAGGGTGTTTCTCAATTTATGTCCTTTTCGAGGTAACGATAATTTCGGTATTATCACCTAGTTTTCACCGTTCATAAATATGTATAAACATGATTTTAAATTCATTTAGTTGAAAATTTTTCAAATTTTCACAAAATTTGGCAATTAAAACAAGTGTAAACCCGAAAGAATTTATAACCCTTCCCCACACTTGAGATCATGCAATGCCCTCATTTGCATGAAATCAGACTATAATTATAAATTCATGAGGGTGATTAGTGTAGAAAAGTGATTAAAAATACCCAGTTTGTAAGCATATTATTTTACATCACATTTGATATTTTGCGCCTTGTCATCAAAATTAGTAGCTTTTTGTTGAACTTAATGTTAGTCTTTGAAAGTGCGTTGTTCTACCCTGTTTTGTACATAATATAAAATACAAACATATATATACATATTTTTGAAGTTGGGTATATTACCCCACGTTCAAAAATTTATAAAGTCTAATATCTTTTTGGCATACTTTAGATCAATAAAATTAAAAATAATGATAACAAAATTTGCCGTCCCACCCTCGGGTAAAGCAATTTCGGCTTAATGACCTAGTCTTCAACTCACGACGAATTTTAGAAATCATTTTTTTCAACTTAATGAATTAAAGTAAATTTTGTTTTTAAATATCACACAAAACTTAAAAGCATATTAATTTCATATAAAACCTAAAAAAAACAAAAATTCAGAATGGGGGGAGAAAACTAGTTCTTTAGTGTCTGCTAGCGGAAAAGACCAATCGGATTCCATTCTCGGAACTACACGAGAACAGAACAACTAACTCTAGATAACATTTTCTTAGAACATTTGAATCTCCCCACACTTAGGTAGCTGTGGTGTCGAAATTGTGATTAACTTCATCGTCAATTTCTTTTGGTCCATAATCAACTTGCCTATCTGTGACTTTTTCTTTAAGCCAGTGCCCGGCTTCTTCCGTAATATCCCAAAATTCAACTAGTTTCGCCTTTTCTTTAGGCGACAGATTGGATACTAACCGGTTACATAACTTAAAGTTCCCCTTACTTCTAGCATCGATAGCCCGTTTAAAAAGTTTCTTCATTGAACTGTTAATAACGGGGTCATTTAATTTCGTATCAACAACGGGGTTCTTTATTATCAAGTCATCATTAGGTTTTACTTCATTTTCCCCACACTTAGGCGTTTTATTATTGCTAAGCACTACCGTTGGAGTTGGTAAAACAACATGGTTATTACCAATCGTTTTTACTGGTTCAACGGTTTTAGTTGGTGGAGATTTAGACTTTCGAATCATAAAGGTGATTGATTTGTTACCACTTTTAAGTGTCATTCTTCCATTTCCTACATCAAATAACGCCCCGGTGGACGCAAAGAATGGTCGACCTAAAATTAGAGGAACGTTTGGGTCCTCTTCTATGTCAATGACAATAAATTCGACTAGAAAGGTTAAATTGCCTACTTGAACGGGTAGGTTGTCAGCAATTCCAACTGGGTGCTTAATGGTTTGATCAAAGAGTCAAACACTCATATCCGTTGGACTTAACTTACCTACACCTAATCTCTTATATAAGGAAAGAGGCATAACACTTACACTTGCACCTAAATCTGCTAGTGCATCATACATGACACAATCACTAAGTAGACAAGGAACAATAAATTCACCCGGATCACCTACCCTAGGTGGAGGTTTTGGTGGAACTGTCTTTACCGGGTTTATATTTACGGCTTTTGTTTCTTGCACTTTCTTATTCTTTTTCTTCTTCTTCTTTCCAGAGGTATCACAATCTTTATTACCTATCACTTGCTCATACTCAACTCCTTTTCTTGGAAACGGGATGGGTGGTTTGTATGGTGCCACCACTGGCTTTACATACTCGGGTGGTGGTGGTGTAACTTCTTCATTGTTACTCTCATCTAAAACCTTCCCATCTTCTGGTGCTGGTTTTTCAGAATTCGTTGAAACCATATTAACATTCTCATTCCGAGGATTTACTTCAGTATTACTCGGTAGCTTTCCTTGTTCCCTCTCACTCATCATGCTAGCAAGAGTACCTACGTGTTTTTCTAGATTCAAAATGGAAGCTTGTTGAGTTCTTAATGACTGATCAAACCTCTCGTTCGTTTGGGTTTGAGTTTCAATAAATTGTGTTTGAGATTCAACTAGCTTGAATACCACGTCTTCCATATTTGACTTTTTCTCTTCAGTTTGTTGTTGTGGTTTATATAAGCCAGGTCTTTGTTGATTGAAAGTGTTGTTTTGAGTTGGTTGGTTATTCGGACCTTGTTGGTTATACCAGTTATTTTCGGGTCCTTTTGGATTGTAAAGAATGTTTTGATTTTGATTTAAGTTTAGCCTTGGCGGTTGATAATTATTTTGATAATTATTTCCCGGCCTTTGGTTCATATAGGAAACATTCTCTCGTTGTTCCATCGTTGGTTCAATGTGACAATCTTTCAATAAGTGTGGTCCACCGCATTGCTCACAACTGATTCGTATTGCGTGAATATCTTTATTCATCTTTTCCATTCGTCTTTCGAAAGCATCTATTTTTGCGGAAACGGAATCAAAGTCATGGCTAGAATCGGCTCTAGCCGCTTTAGATGATCGAAAGATATCTTTTTCTTGGTGCCACTCATGCGAGTGGGAGGCTGTGTTATCAATAATTTTGTAAGCTTCAGTTGCGGTTTTCTTCATAATGGATCCACCAGCGGTTATGTCGATGTCTTTTCGTGTGGCGATGTCTACGCCTTTATAGAAGATTTGTACTATTTGAAAAGTATCTAATCCGTGTTGAGGACATCCTCTCAACATCCTTCCGAATCTTGTCCACGCCTCATATAATGTTTCATTTGGCTTTTGCGCGAACGTAACAATTTCTCCTTGAAGTCTCACGGCTTTAGATGCCGGAAAGAATCTTTTAAGAAATTTCTCAACTAAAACATCCCATGTGTCAATCGCCCCTTCAGGTAACGATTCTAACCAATCTTTGGCTTCTCCCTTTAAAGTCCAGGGAAACAACATGAGATAGATCTGCTCATCTTCCACTTCTCGGATTTTGAATAGTGTACAAATTCTTTTAAACATACGAAGGTGTTCGTTAGGATCTTCATTCGGTGCACCACTGAATTGGCATTGGTTAGTTACCATGTTTAGAATTTGTCCTTTGATTTCATAATCTGGAGCATTAACTTCTGGCTTAATAATGGCGTGACCTTGGCCCGTGCGTGTGGCTCTCATTCGGTCTTCCATACTTAGAGGTTCTAGATTTTCCATGATTGGAAGTGTTGTATCTGAATCACTAGAGGTTTCTGATTTAATGGTTTCTTCCTCAACAATCTCTGTTTGAATGATTGGTGGTTCCGGAGGAAAGTTTAATGGTTCGGGATCTACAAACCGTTCCTGAATATTCTCCGGATTCTCAATTGTGAGGTTTGTTTCAAAAACTGGATTATCGGAAATTTGAGTTTGAGGATTTGGTCGACTTGATGACGATTCTAAAGAAAAATCAACGGCGGCGATATTCGTTAAACGATGTCTTGATCGAGTTACAGGTGGTGAACGTATGACCGGCGACGAACGTCTTGCTCGGTGCATTCACTGAATATCCTATTAGTTTTTAAAAAGGAAAGAAAAATTATAATAAGTTATCCAACCAATAGACTTTTCTGATTTTGCCCACGTTTCGAATAGCCAAAAGATGCAGCAGAGGGGCAGGATTCGTTTGGTCTCAATATAATTGAGGACTGTTTGGCTCCAATAACCCGGTCCACGTACAAATCCAACTATTACTACGAACCAGAAAATTTTGATGTCTATCAATTTAACCACTTAAAATAAATTTTCGTAATTTTAAGAAATTTAGAGAAGAAGTAGAAAAAAATTCTAAGTCCTAAAAACTAGAATGGCGAGAAATAAGAAAGAAATAGATTGCGCGTCGAAAAATGTCGAAAAATAAAAGGTCGAAAAATAGGCGTCGAAAAATAAAAATAAGAAAGTAGTGCGAAATACGGCGTCGTAAAATTCTAAGCACCTAAAACTTAGTCTAAGGAATAAGCACTTAAGGGATTTTATAGCAAAGCCTAAAAATTCTAGAAGTAAAAATAACTATGGCAAAACTAAACTTAATACTAAAAGTTACGAATATAGTCTAAAAAAAACTAATGGTAATAAAACTTAAAATAATTTTTTTTATAGAAAAAATCTTAAAAATATAAATTTTTTTTTTTTTTTTTTTTAAAAAAAAACGAATTTTTTTTTTTTTTAAAAAAAAACGTTTTTTTTTTTTAACAGATTTTTTTTTTACGTTTTTTTTTTTTTTTTTTTTTTTTTTTTTTCGTTTTTTTAAAAAAAATCGATTTTTTTTTTTACAAATTTTTTTTTTTTTTTTTTTTTTTTTTTTTTTAAAAAAAACGATTTTTTTTTTACAAATTAATAATTTTTTATAATTATAATTTTTTTTTTAAAAATTTTTTTTTTTTTTAATTCATTTACTATTCATGAATAGTAAATGAAAATAAATTAATTAATTTACTATTCACATGAAAGCGACATGATAGCAATTATTAATTATAAGTTACATAATATACCCCTGAAGTATTTAATAAATACGACTTTTTTTTTTTTAAATTTACGTAAATTTTCGGTTGTCAACAGCCGTGCCCCACTTGGGGTTGTTTATTTCTGATATCGAACAGCAAAGAAAAAAATCAATGTGATTGCATTCGTGGGACCCACTTTTTGACTTATTTTTTTTACTTTCTTAACCACCTCCACTATAATTTGTCTACTATAAAAACAATAATTTTTAATTTGTCCTAGAACTTACTACAACTACGAAAGTGAATATGTCCATTTGATGTTAAACATTACGGCAGCGGACAAATTCTAAATGTTATTATATTTGATGTTATTAATATGTCCACTTGAATTTATCGTTCTTAATATGTCCACTTGATTATTGCTAAAATAAAACTGGCAAGACAATAAATATGTCCACTTTCATTCAGGAAGTTCAATACTTGATTAACACCTAGTTCCACTTGATGTTATTATATGTCCACTTTCATTTATTTATTAAAAACTTAGAATTAGCTATGACACTACTTTATATTTAGAACGATAGATGATATTTACCACTATACTACTATACTACAACGAAGTGTATTAGCTATGACACTACTTAATGTTATTACCTTGATATTATTTACCACTTACTAGAATCTTAACAAAATCTATATCTGACACACGGTCCCCGAAATTACTTTTTTTATAATTATATTTTTACAAATATAAATTAAAAATATAGCGTTTTAGCGCTCCCCGGCAGCGGCGCCAAAAACTTGATGATGTAGCGCGAGGGTACGAAATAGTATTATTTTTTTACTAGGAAATACTACAAAATATGACACAAGTTTTATTAATTTACGGATGGGATATACCTAAACCTTGCTACAACACTATAGGCAGTGTACCTAATCGTAGAGTAGTGTAGTTTTTAGTAAGTCCGGTTCGTTCCACAGGGAGCTGGTGAAGTTAACGCTATATTATTAAGTTTATTTGTAAAAATATATATATAAATAAGTAGTAGTATTATTATAAAATGGGGGTTTTACCGTTTAATGACCGGTTTGTCGATTTTAAGCGTAAAAATAAATGACAAAAATTAAAGTGCGTAAAATAAATTGCGATAAATAAAATGACAGAAAATAAAATTGCGAGTAATAAAATGACAGTAAATAAAGATACGATGAGAAATATAATAAAAGAATTATGCTTATTTAAACTTCCGTAATCATGATGTTTGACGTGTTGATTTTAATTTATTACCATGGGTTAATTGTCCTTTGTCCTGGTTTATTTGATACATCTATCTGGTTTTTGTCCATAATAGTCCATCGGTCATAAATATAAAGTGCGAGTATCCTCGTCAAATTACCCTTATACCCGAAGTCAAATATTCCAACTGATTAAGGATTTAAACTGTGACGCAGTTATCACTTCTGTCAACAATTACACCAGTTATCACTGTATGTAATCCACCCCTGTTTTAATTAGTTTATGAATATTAATTCATCCACTTGATCAGAATGAATAATCAATTACCCAACCCAATTGATTAATTAAATGATTATAACAGATTCCATATGAACATCACTAAATAGGACAACCATAATCATTATTAATTATTAGGTTAATTAATTTGAAGATAGGTTCGACAGACTCCAATGAGTTGTCACTCAATTAGACAATACCCCCCATCTATTAATAGTCAATAGTCCAATTTCCACAAGTGTCGGTCTTTTGCCCAAACCCCAATTATGGTACAAAGCCCAATTACCCAATTTTAGTAATTAGCCCAACATCATGATTACTTCGTTTTAAATAAGCATAATAATAACTTAGCTACGAGACATTAATGTAAAAAGGTTGAACATAACTTACAATGATTAAAAATAGCGTAGCGTTACACGGACAGAATTTCGACTTACACACTCAAATGATCTCTATCATAAATCTTATTATTATCATAATTTAAACTTAAAATTAAGATTATTGTTATATCTTATTACATTAACATTATGATAGAGATATAGAATATAGATATTGATAATTGATATTGATAATTGATCGAAGAAAAAAGATCGGAAAAGTTTTCTTCCTCTACATCATCGAACGTATCGTTCCTTTTATAGGAAAATTAGAATTCAAATTTTCATTTACGACCCCTGAACTATGCTCAATTAACAACTTTTTATTATTTAATATTATTCTTATTATGAATTATTTAAATATTATATTTTATTCTTGTGCATAGTTGACTTGTAATTTTTACACCGTTGCGTCGAGCGTTGAGAGTTGGTTCATGTCCTGGTTCCGGATTTTCGAACGTCCTTTCGTACAATTTTATATCTTGTACTTTGCGTTTTGTAACTTGTACTCTTGTCATTTTTAGACGTTCTTCATCAATAAATTGAACCTTTTGAATTGTATCTTGTACATTTGAGCTTTTTGGACGTTTTGGTCTTTCAAATCTTCGTTTTTGTCTTTAAATCTTCATTTTCGAGCGATTTGCGTCTTTCGTCTTCGCACTTATTTATTTAACTATTACAACTAAAAATAAGGAAATTACATTTAAAAACTTTACATATTGGAACGATATTGCTACTAAATATATGTTCATTTGGAACACTATCATATATACACTCCAATGATCAGCTCTTAGCAGCCCATGTGAGTCACCTAACACATGTGGGAACCATCATTTGGCAACTAGCATGAAATATCTCATAAAATTACAAAAATATGAGTAATCATTCATGACTTATTTACATGAAAACAAAATTACATATCCTTTATATCTAATCCATACACCAACGACCAAAAACACCTACAAACACTTTCATTCTTCAATTTTCTTCATCTAATTAATCTCTCTCAAGTTCTATCTTCAAGTTCTAAGTGTTCTTCATAAATTCCAAAAGTTCTAGTTTCATAAAATCAAGAATACTTTCAAGTTTGCTAGCTCACTTCCAATCTTGTAAGGTGATCATCCAACCTCAAGAAATATTTTTTTCTTACAGTAGGTTATCATTCTAATACAAGGTAATAATCATATTCAAACTTTGGTTCAATTTCTATAACTATAACAATCTTATTTCAAGTGATGATCTTACTTGAACTTGTTTTCGTGTCATGATTCTGCTTCAAGAACTTCGAGCCATCCAAGGATCCATTGAAGCTAGATCCATTTTTCTCTTTTCCAGTAGGTTTATCCAAGGAAATTAAGGTAGTAATGATGTTCATAACATCATTCGATTCATACATATAAAGCTATCTTATTCGAAGGTTTAAACTTGTAATCACTAGAACATAGTTTAGTTAATTCTAAACTTGTTCGCAAACAAAAGTTAATCCTTCTAACTTGACTTTTAAAATCAACTAAACACATGTTCTATATCTATATGATATGCTAACTTAATGATTTAAAACCTGGAAACACGAAAAACACCGTAAAACCGGATTTACGCCGTCGTAGTAACACCGCGGGCTGTTTTGGGTTAGTTAATTAAAAACTATGATAAACTTTGATTTAAAAGTTGTTATTCTGAGAAAATGATTTTTATTATGAACATGAAACTATATCCAAAAATTATGGTTAAACTCAAAGTGGAAGTATGTTTTCTAAAATGGTCATCTAGACGTCGTTCTTTCGACTGAAATGACTACCTTTACAAAAACGACTTGTAACTTATTTTTCCGACTATAAACCTATACTTTTTCTGTTTAGATTCATAAAATAGAGTTCAATATGAAATCATAGCAATTTGATTCACTCAAAACGGATTTAAAATGAAGAAGTTATGGGTAAAACAAGATTGGATAATTTTTCTCATTTTAGCTACGTGAAAATTGGTAACAAATCTATTCCAACCATAACTTAATCAACTTGTATTGTATATTATGTAATCTTGAGATACCATAGACACGTATACAATATTTCGACCTATCATGTCGACACATCTATTTATATTTCGGAACAACCATAGACACTCTATATGTGAATGTTGGAGTTAGCTATACAGGGTTGAGGTTGATTCCAAAATATATATAGTTTGAGTTGTGATCAATACTGAGATACGTATACACTGGGTCGTGGATTGATTCAAGATAATATTTATCGATTTATTTCTGTACATCTAACTGTGGACAACTAGTTATAGGTTACTAACGAGGACAGCTGACTTAATAAACTTAAAACATCAAAATATATTAAAAGTGTTGTAAATATATTTTGAACATACTTTAATATATATGTATATATTGTTATAGGTTCGTGAATCAACAGTGGCCAAGTCTTACTTCCCGACGAAGTAAAAATCTGTGAAAGTGAGTTATAGTCCCACTTTTAAAATCTAATATTTTTGGGATGAGAATACATGCAGGTTTTATAAATGATTTACAAAATAGACACAAGTACGTGAAACTACATTCTATGGTTGAATTATCGAAATCGAATATGCCCCTTTTTATTAAGTCTGGTAATCTAAGAATTAGGGAACAGACACCCTAATTGACGCGAATCCTAAAGATAGATCTATTGGGCCTAACAAACCCCATCCAAAGTACCGGATGCTTTAGTACTTCGAAATTTATATCATATCCGAAGGGTGTCCCGGAATGATGGGGATATTCTTATATATGCATCTTGTTATTGTCGGTTACCAGGTGTTCACCATATGAATGATTTTTATCTCTATGTATGGGATGTGTATTGAAATATGAAATCTTGTGGTCTATTGTTACGATTTGATATATATAGGTTAAACCTATAACTCACCAACATTTTTGTTGACGTTTAAAGCATGTTTATTCTCAGGTGAATATTAAGAGCTTCCGCTGTTGCATACTAAAATAAGGACAAGATTTGGAGTCCATGTTTGTATGATATTGTGTAAAAACTGCATTCAAGAAACTGATTTCGATGTAACATATTTGTATTGTAAACCATTATGTAATGGTCGTGTGTAAACAGGATATTTTAGATTATCATTATTTGATAATCTACGTAAAGCTTTTTAAACCTTTATTTATGAAATAAAGGTTATGGTTTGTTTTAAAAATGAATGCAGTCTTTGAAAAACGTCTCATATAGAGGTCAAAACCTCGCAACGAAATCAATTAATATGGAACGTTTTTAATCAATAAGAACGGGACATTTCAGTTGGTATCAGAGCGTTGGTCTTAGAGAACCAGAAAATTTGCATTAGTGTGTCTTATCGAGTTTGTTAGGATGCATTAGTGAGTCTGGACTTCGACCTTGTTTTCTTTAAAAATGATTGCTTAACATTTTTGTTGGAAACTATATATTTTTAACATATGAATATTATGTGATATATTAATCTCTTAACGTGTTTGATATTATGTGATAGATGTCTACCTCTAGAACAAGTCCCATTGACTCACCTAATAATAATGAAGAGTCAAATGTAAATTGGAATGATTTGTGGACTGATTCACAAGTTCCCGAAGAGGAACCGGAAGAAGAGTCGGAACCGGAAGAAGAATCGGAACCGGAAGAAGAATCGGAACCGGATGAAGAAATAGAACCGGTGGGGGAAATAATAAAACGGTTAAGTAAAAGAAAATCCTCAACCAACCGACCAAAGTTAATTATGGTCAATGGTGTTTCCGCCAAGGAAGCAAAATATTGGGAGGATTACCAATTCTCCGATGAATCGGATTCCGACGAGAATTCCGATGATGTTATAGAAATTACCCCAACTGAATTTAAAAAGGCAAAAGAAAATAATAAGGGAAAGGGTATAAAAATAGAGAAATCTAATTCCAACCCCGATGAACTTTATATGTATCGTCAACCCCCGAAGTCCTTAAGTTGTAACAATGACCCGGGAACCTCTAAACCACCAGGTTTTTCTAAACCAATGTGGACAACGACGGCTCGTATTAGGGGAACATCATATATCCCTAGAAACTTGGCAAAACGAACCAAAACCGAAGAAGAAGAAACGAGCGAGTCGGAATAAGATAGTTGTATTCGTGTGGTGTAATATATGTAATATAGTGTTCTTATGCTTTATGATATATGTAAAAATTGCTTGTATTAATAAGTATTTTTTTTATGAAACTAACTCTTGTCTATTTTACAGTTTAAAAACACAAAATGGATAGACAACCCAATATTTTAAGAGACCTACCCGGAGACATGATTGATGAAATCTTGTCTAGAGTCGGCCAGAATTCTTCGGCACAACTATTTAAGGCGAGATCAGTTTGTAAGACATTCGAAGAACGTTCCAAGAATGTCTTGGTTTATAAGAGACTTTCGTTTGAAAGATGGGGGATATCACATTGGGAAACCCATAAGTTACGATGTGTTTACTTTGACGCATATATTGCGGGGAACCCAAATGCTATTTTACGCAACGGGTTAAGAAATTATTTTGACTCAATATATCCGAATATTGGACTTCGTGATTTAGAAAAAGCGGCTAACATGCAACATAAAGAAGCATGTTATGCTTACGGATTAGTAATGTTCGCTTCTCACCAAAGTGAGAACAAGAACATCGGGCTACAACTATTAAACAAAACGTTTCCACAAGTGATGGAGTCGGTAATTGGGGTAAGAAATGAGGTTTTTAGATTATTACGGGACTGTTGGACATTACGTAACCCTCGTCCCTTTGATGACGTTACAACACGCTGTCTTATCAACGACCATAACGGTTATGTTGCACAAGACCAAGGATGGGAAGTAGTCCTAGTAAAACCAGAATGCATGACTTGTTTCTGGACGTATGAATTACGTGTCTTTATTGCCTTTGCTGAACGACTTGTGTACTAGCTAGAATTGTCTTCACAACTATCTTGTATCAAAGTTATTGTGTGCTATATTTCATGCTTTATGTAAAATAAGCGGTATTGTAAGTTTGTAAAATATTGTATAAAAGTTTGAACGCGAAATATTATTACAATCAGTTTTTCATATAGAATTGTAGTAGTTGAATTGTATATTAGCTACTAAGTATGAACTTAACGGGTAGGTACTACCCGAATTTAAACTTATAAAACGCTAATATGAAGAAAAAGCTTTTATAAATGAGTTCATATTATGCTACGAAATACTATTAACTACTCTTAATATTCTGTATGATTAACTTGTTCCATTTAACTATTTTGAAGGAAATGGCACCGACTACTCGACACACCGTGAATATGAATGAAGAGGAATTCCGTACTTTTCTAGCTTCAAACATAGCCGCAGTACAGGCTGCGCTACATACCAACAATAACCTTGGATCTAGCAGTACAGGAAATCGTGTAGGATGCACCTACAAAGAATTCACTGCCTGCAAACCTTTGGAATTTGATGGAACCGAAGGACCGATCGGATTGAAACGGTGGACCGAGAAGGTTGAATCGGTGTTTGCCATAAGTAAGTGTACTGAAGAGGACAAAGTGAAGTACGCTACGCATACCTTCACAGGTTCTGCGTTAACATGGTGGAATACCTATCTAGAGCAAGTGGGACAAGATGATGCGTACTCACTACCGTGGTCAGCATTCAAGCACTTGATGAACGAGAAGTACCGTCCCAGAACCGAGGTCAATAAGCTCAAGACAGAACTTAGAGGGTTACGAACCCAAGGATTTGATATTACCACGTACGAAAGACGATTCACAGAATTGTGCCTATTGTGTCCGGGAGCATTCGAAGATGAGGAAGAGAAGATCGACGCGTTTGTGAAAGGATTACCGGAAAGAATCCAAGAAGATATAAGTTCACACGAGCCCGCCTCCATACAACAGGCATGTAGAATGGCTCACAAACTAGTGAACCAGATTGAAGAAAGAATTAAAGAACAGACTGCTGAAGAGGCCAATGTGAAGCAAGTCAAAAGAAAGTGGGAGGAAAACGGTGATAAGAATCACCAATACAACAACAACAGCAATTACAACAATAATCGCAACAATTATCCCAACAATCGCAACATCAATCGCAACTACAACAAACGGCCCAACAACAACAACAACAATAACAACAACAGTAACTACAACAATCATCCCAACAACAATAATAACCGCAACAACAACAACAATCAGAAGCAGCTATGCCAAAGGTGTGAAAAGAATCACTCGGGGTTCTGCACCAAATTTTGCAACAAGTGTAAAAGAAATGGTCATAGCGCGGCGAAGTGTGAGGTCTACGGACCAGGGGTTAATAGAACGAAAGGAACAAATGGTGTCGGAACGAGTAATGGCGGAGCAAGTAGTGTCGGAGCAAGTTATGCCAATGTAGTTTGTTATAAATGTGGAAAACCAGGCCACATTATTAGAAATTGCCCGAACCAGGAGAACACGAATGGACAAGGCCGTGGAAGAGTTTTCAATATTAATGCGGTAGAGGCACAGGAAGACCCGGAGCTTGTTACGGGTACGTTTCTTATTGACAATAAATCTGCTTACGTTTTATTTGATTCGGGTGCGGATAGAAGCTATATGAGTAGAGATTTTTGTGCTAAATTAAGTTGTCCATTGACGCCTTTGGATAGTAAATTTTTACTCGAATTAGCAAATGGTAAATTAATTTCAGCAGATAATATATGTCGGAATCGAGAAATTAAACTGGTTAGCGAAACATTTAAGATTGATTTGATACCAGTAGAGTTAGGGAGTTTTGATGTGATAATCGGTATGGACTGGTTGAAAGAAGTGAAAGCGGAGATCGTTTGTTACAAAAATGCAATTCGCATTATACGAGAAAAAGAAAAACCCTTAATGGTGTACGGAGAAAAGGGCAACACGAAGCTACATCTTATTAGTAATTTGAAGGCACAAAAACTAATAAGAAAAGGTTGCTATGCTGTTCTAGCACACGTCGAGAAAGTACAAACTGAAGAAAAGAGCATCAATGATGTTCCCATTGCAAAAGAATTTCCCGATGTATTTCCGAAAGAATTACCGGGATTACCCCCACATCGATCCGTTGAATTTCAAATAGATCTTGTACCAGGAGCTGCACCAATAGCTCGTGCTCCTTACAGACTCGCACCCAGCGAGATGAAAGAACTGCAAACCCAATTACAAGAACTTTTAGAGCGTGGTTTCATTCGACCAAGCACATCACCGTGGGGAACTCCTGTTTTGTTTGTCAAGAAGAAAGATGGTACATTCAGGTTGTGTATCGACTACCGAGAGTTGAACAAACTTACCATCAAGAACCGCTACCCACTACCGAGAATCGACGACTTATTTGATCAACTACAAGGCTCGTCTGTTTATTCAAAGATTGACTTACGTTCCGGGTATCATCAAATGCGGGTGAAAGAAGATGATATTCCAAAGACTGCTTTCAGAACACGTTACGGTCATTACGAGTTTATGGTCATGCCGTTTGGTTTAACTAATGCACCAGCTGTGTTCATGGACCTTATGAACCGAGTGTGTGGACCATACCTTGACAAGTTTGTCATTGTTTTCATTGATGACATACTTATTTACTCAAAGAATGACCAAGAACACGGTGAACATTTGAGAAAGGTGTTAGAAGTATTGAGGAAGGAAGAATTGTACGCTAAGTTTTCAAAGTGTGCATTTTGGTTGGAAGAAGTTCAATTCCTCGGTCACATAGTGAACAAAGAAGGTATTAAGGTGGATCCGGCAAAGATAGAAACTGTTGAAAAGTGGGAAACCCCGAAAACTCCGAAACACATACGCCAGTTTTTAGGACTAGCTGGTTACTACAGAAGGTTCATCCAAGACTTTTCCAGAATAGCAAAACCCTTGACTGCATTAACGCATAAAGGGAAGAAATTTGAATGGAATGATGAACAAGAGAAAGCGTTTCAGTTATTGAAGAAAAAGCTAACTACGGCACCTATATTGTCATTGCCTGAAGGGAATGATGATTTTGTGATTTATTGTGATGCATCAAAGCAAGGTCTCGGTTGTCTATTAATGCAACGAACGAAGGTGATTGCTTATGCGTCTAGACAATTGAAGATTCACGAACAAAATTATACGACGCATGATTTGGAATTAGGCGCGGTTGTTTTTGCATTAAAGACTTGGAGGCACTACTTATATGGGGTCAAAAGTATTATATATACCGACCACAAAAGTCTTCAACACATATTTAATCAGAAACAACTGAATATGAGGCAGCGTAGGTGGATTGAATTATTGAATGATTACGACTTTGAGATTCGTTACCACCCGGGGAAGGCAAATGTGGTAGCCGATGCCTTGAGCAGGAAGGACAGAGAACCCATTCGAGTAAAATCTATGAATATAATGATTCATAATAACATTACTACTCAAATAAAGGAGGCGCAACAAGGAGTTTTAAAAGAGGGAAATTTAAAGGATGAAATACCCAAAGGATCGGAGAAGCATCTTAATATTCGGGAAGACGGAACCCGGTATAGGGCTGAAAGGATTTGGGTACCAAAATTTGGAGATATGAGAGAAATGGTACTTAGAGAAGCTCATAAAACCAGATACTCAATACATCCTGGAACGGGGAAGATGTACAAGGATCTCAAGAAACATTTTTGGTGGCCGGGTATGAAAGCCGATGTTGCTAAATACGTAGGAGAATGTTTGACGTGTTCTAAGGTCAAAGCTGAGCATCAGAAACCATCAGGTCTACTTCAACAACCCGAAATCCCGGAATGGAAATGGGAAAACATTACCATGGATTTCATCACTAAATTGCCAAGGACTGCAAGTGGTTTTGATACTATTTGGGTAATAGTTGATCGTCTCACCAAATCAGCACACTTCCTACCAATAAGAGAAGATGACAAGATGGAGAAGTTAGCACGACTGTATTTGAAGGAAGTCGTCTCCAGACATGGAATACCAATCTCTATTATCTCTGATAGGGATGGCAGATTTATTTCAAGATTCTGGCAGACATTACAGCAAGCATTAGGAACTCGTCTAGACATGAGTACTACCTATCATCCACAAACTGATGGGCAGAGCGAAAGGACGATACAAACGCTTGAAGACATGCTACGAGCATGTGTTATTGATTTCGGAAACAGTTGGGATCGACATCTACCGTTAGCAGAATTTTCCTACAACAACAGCTACCATTCAAGCATTGAGATGGCGCTGTTTGAAGCACTTTATGGTAGAAAGTGCAGGTCTCCAATTTGTTGGAGTGAAGTGGGGGATAGACAGATTACGGGTCCGGAGATTATACAAGAAACTACCGAGAAGATCATCCAAATTCAACAACGGTTGAAAACCGCCCAAAGTCGACAAAAGAGCTACGCTGACATTAAAAGAAAAGATATAGAATTTGAAATTGGAGAGATGGTCATGCTTAAAGTTGCACCTTGGAAAGGCGTTGTTCGATTTGGTAAACGAGGGAAATTAAATCCAAGGTATATTGGACCATTCAAGATTATTGATCGTGTCGGACCAGTAGCTTACCGACTTGAGTTACCTCAACAACTCGCGGCTGTACATAACACTTTCCACGTCTCGAATTTGAAGAAATGTTTTGCTAAAGAAGATCTCACTATTCCGTTAGATGAAATCCAAATCAACGAAAAACTTCAATTCATCGAAGAACCCGTCGAAATAATGGATCGTGAGGTTAAAAGACTTAAGCAAAACAAGATACCAATTGTTAAGGTTCGATGGAATGCTCGTAGAGGACCCGAGTTCACCTGGGAGCGTGAAGATCAGATGAAGAAGAAATACCCGCATCTATATCCAGAAGATTCGTCAACACCTTCAACAGCTTAAAATTTCGGGACGAAATTTATTTAACGGGTAGGTACTGTAGTGACCCGAACTTTTCCATGTTTATATATATTAATTGAGATTGATATTTACATGATTAAATGTTTCCAACATGTTAAGCAATCAAACTTGTTAAGACTTGATTAATTGAAATATGTTTCATATAGACAATTGACCACCCAAGTTGACCGGTGATTCACGAACGTTAAAACTTGTAAAAACTATACGATGACATATATATGGTTATATATATAGTTAACATGTTTTTATTATAAGTATGTATCTCATTAGGTATTTTAACAATGAGTTATATACATAAAAATGAGACTATTAATTTAAGAAACTCGAAAACGATATATATAACGATTATCGTTATAACAACGTCTTACTAGGTACATATGAATTATATTAAGATATTGATACACTTGGTTAATTATGTTAAATGATAAGTAAATATATTATTAAGTGTATTAACAATGAAATACATATGTAAAAATAAGACTACTAACTTAATGATTTCGAAACGAGACATATATGTAAAGATTATCGTTGTAACGACATTTAACTGTATATACATCATACTAAGATATATTATATATCATAATATCATGATAATATAATAATTTAACATCTCATTTGTTATAATAAACAATGGGTTAACAACATTCAACAAGATCGTTAACCAAAAGGTTTCAAAACAACATTTACATGTAACGACTAACGATGACTTAACGACTCAGTTAAAATGTATATACATGTAGTGTTTTAATATGTATTCATACACTTTTGAAAGACTTCAATACACTTATCAAAATGCTTCTACTTAACAAAAATGCTTACAATTACATCCTCGTTCAGTTTCATCAACAATTCTACTCGTATGCACCCGTATTCGTACTCGTACAATACACAGCTTTTAGATGTATGTACTATTGGTATATACACTCCAATGATCAGCTCTTAGCAGCCCATGTGAGTCACCTAACACATGTGGGAACCATCATTTGGCAACTAGCATGAAATATCTCATAAAATTACAAAAATATGAGTAATCATTCATGACTTATTTACATGAAAACAAAATTACATATCCTTTATATCTAATCCATACACCAACGACCAAAAACACCTACAAACACTTTCATTCTTCAATTTTCTTCATCTAATTGATCTCTCTCAAGTTCTATCTTCAAGTTCTAAGTGTTCTTCATAAATTCCAAAAGTTCTAGTTTCATAAAATCAAGAATACTTTCAAGTTTGCTAGCTCACTTCCAATCTTGTAAGGTGATCATCCAACCTCAAGAAATCTTTGTTTCTTACAGTAGGTTATCATTCTAATACAAGGTAATAATCATATTCAAACTTTGGTTCAATTTCTATAACTATAACAATCTTATTTCAAGTGATGATCTTACTTGAACTTGTTTTCGTGTCATGATTCTGCTTCAAGAACTTCGAGCCATCCAAGGATCCATTGAAGCTAGATCCATTTTTCTCTTTTCCAGTAGGTTTATCCAAGGAAATTAAGGTAGTAATGATGTTCATAACATCATTCGATTCATACATATAAAGCTATCTTATTCGAAGGTTTAAACTTGTAATCACTAGAACATAGTTTAGTTAATTCTAAACTTGTTCGCAAACAAAAGTTAATCCTTCTAACTTGACTTTTAAAATCAACTAAACACATGTTCTATATCTATATGATATGCTAACTTAATGATTTAAAACCTGGAAACACGAAAAACACCGTAAAACCGGATTTACGCCGTCGTAGTAACACCGCGGGCTGTTTTGGGTTAGTTAATTAAAAACTATGATAAACTTTGATTTAAAAGTTGTTATTCTGAGAAAATGATTTTTATTATGAACATGAAACTATATCCAAAAATTATGGTTAAACTCAAAGTGGAAGTATGTTTTCTAAAATGGTCATCTAGACGTCGTTCTTTCGACTGAAATGACTACCTTTACAAAAACGACTTGTAACTTATTTTTCCGACTATAAACCTATACTTTTTCTGTTTAGATTCATAAAATAGAGTTCAATATGAAATCATAGCAATTTGATTCACTCAAAACGGATTTAAAATGAAGAAGTTATGGGTAAAACAAGATTGGATAATTTTTCTAATTTTAGCTACGTGAAAATTGGTAACAAATCTATTCCAACCATAACTTAATCAACTTGTATTGTATATTATGTAATCTTGAGATACCATAGACACGTATACAATGTTTCGACCTATCATGTCGACACATCTATATATATTTCGGAACAACCATAGACACTCTATATGTGAATGTTGGAGTTAGCTATACAGGGTTGAGGTTGATTCCAAAATATATATAGTTTGAGTTGTGATCAATACTGAGATACGTATACACTGGGTCGTGGATTGATTCAAGATAATATTTATCGATTTATTTCTGTACATCTAACTGTGGACAACTAGTTATAGGTTACTAATGAGGACAGCTGACTTAATAAACTTAAAACATCAAAATATATTAAAAGTGTTGTAAATATATTTTGAACATACTTTAATATATATGTATATATTGTTATAGGTTCGTGAATCAACAGTGGCCAAGTCTTACTTCCCGACGAAGTAAAAATCTGTGAAAGTGAGTTATAGTCCCACTTTTAAAATCTAATATTTTTGGGATGAGAATACATGCAGGTTTTATAAAGGATTTACAAAATAGACACAAGTACATGAAACTACATTCTATGGTTGAATTATCGAAATCGAATATGCCCTTTTTTATTAAGTCTGGTAATCTAAGAATTAGGGAACAGACACCCTAATTGACGCGAATCCTAAAGATAGATCTATTGGGCCTAACAAACCCCATCCAAAGTACCGGATGCTTTAGTACTTCGAAATTTATATCATATCCGAAGGGTGTCCCAGAATGATGGGGATATTCTTATATATGCATCTTGTTATTGTCGGTTACCAGGTGTTCACCATATGAATAATTTTTATCTCTATGTATGGGATGTGTATTGAAATATGAAATCTTGTGGTCTATTGTTACGATTTGATATATATAGGTTAAACCTATAACTCACCAACATTTTTGTTGACGTTTAAAGCATGTTTATTCTCAGGTGAATATTAAGAGCTTCCGCTGTTGCATACTAAAATAAGGACAAGATTTGGAGTCCATGTTTGTATGATATTGTGTAAAAACTGCATTCAAGAAACTGATTTCGATGTAACATATTTGTATTGTAAACCATTATGTAATGGTCGTGTGTAAACAGGATATTTTAGATTATCATTATTTGATAATCTACGTAAAGCTTTTTAAACCTTTATTTATGAAATAAAGGTTATGGTTTGTTTTAAAAATGAATGCAGTCTTTGAAAAACGTCTCATATAGAGGTCAAAACCTCGCAACGAAATCAATTAATATGGAACGTTTTTAATCAATAAGAACGGGACATTTCAATGATAAGTAAACATATCATTAAGTATATTAATAATGAACTACATATGTAAAAACAAGACTACTAACTTAATGATTTTGAAACGAGACATATATGTAACGATTATCGTTGTAACGACATTTAATGTATATATATATATATATCATATTAAGAGATATTTGTACATCATAATATCATGATAATATAATAATTTAAAATCTCATTTGATATTATAAACATTGGGTTAACAACATTTAACAAGATCGTTAACCTAAAGGTTTCAAAACAACACTTACATGTAACGACTAACGATGACTTAACGACTCAGTTAAAATGTATATACATGTAGTGTTTTAATATGTATTCATACACTTTTGAAAGACTTCAAGACACTTATCAAAATACTTCTACTTAACAAAAATGCTTACATTTACATCCTCGTTCAGTTTCATCAACAATTCTACTCGTATGCGCCCGTATTCGTACTCGTACAATACACAGTTTTTAGATGTGTGTACTATTGGTATATACACTCCAATGATCAGCTCTTAGCAGCCCATGTGAGTCACCTAACACATGTGGGAACCATCATTTGGCAACTAGCATGAAATATCTCATAAAATTACAAAAATATGAGTAATCATTCATGACTTATTTACATGAAAATAAAATTACATATCCTTTATATCTAATCCATACACCAACGACCAAAAACACCTACAAACACTTTCATTCTTCAATTTTATTCATCTAATTGATCTCTCTAAAGTTCTATCTTCAAGTTCTAAGTGTTCTTCATAAATTCTACAAGTTCTAGTTTCATAAAATCAAGAATACTTCCAAGTTTGTTAGCTTACTTCCGATCTTGTAGAGTGATCATACAACCTCAAGAAATTTTTCTTATTTATAGTAAGATATCTTTCTAATACAAGGTAATACTCATATTCAAACTTTGATTCAATTTCTATAACTATAAAAATCTTATTTCGAGTGAAAATCTTACTTGAACTTGTTTTCGTGTCATGATTCTGCTTCAAGAACTTTCAAGCCATCCAAGGATCCTTTGAAGCTAGATCCATTTTTCTCATTTTCAGTAGCTTTATCCAGAAAACTTGAGGTAGTAATGATGTTCATAACATCATTCGATTCATACATATAAAGCTATCTTATTCGAAGGTTTAAACTTGTAATCACTAGAACATAGTTTAGTTAATTCTAAACTTGTTCGCAAACAAAAGTTAATCCTTCTAACTTGACTTTTAAAATCAACTAAACACATGTTCTATATCTATATAATATTCTAACTTAATGATTTAAAACCTGGAAACACGAAGAACACTGTAAAACCGGACATACGCCGTCGTAGTAACACCGCGGGCTGTTTTGGGTTAGTTAATTAAAAACTATGATAAAATTTGATTTAAAAGTTGTTCTTCTGGGAAAATGATTTTTATTATGAACATGAAACTATATCCAAAAATCATGATTAAACTCAAAGTGGATGTATGTTTTCTAAAATGGTCATCTACACGTCGTTCTTTCGACTGAAATGACTACCTTTACAAAAACGACTTGTAACTTATATTTTCGACTATAAACCTATACTTTTTCTGTTTAGATTCATAAAATAGAGTTCAATATGAAACCATAGCAATTTGATTCACTCAAAACGGATTTAAAATGAAGAAGTTGTGAGTAAAACAAGATTGGATAATTTTTCTTGTTGTAGCAACGTGAAAATTGGTAACAAATCTATATTAATCATATCGTAGCTAACTTATATTGTATTATACATGTATTCTAATATATTATGTAATCTTGGGATACCATAGACACGTATACAATGTTTTGACCTATCATGTCGACACATCTATATATATTTCGGAACAACCATAGACACTCTGTATGTGAATGTTGGAGTTAGCTATACAGGGTTGAGGTTAATTCCAAAATATATATAGTTTGAGTTGTGATCAATAATGATATATGTATACACTGGGTCGTGGATTGATTCAAGATAATATATATCGATTTATTTTCTGTACATCTAACTATGGACAACTAGTTGTAGGTTACTAACGAGGACAGCTGACTTAATAAACTTAAAACATCAAAATGTATTAAAAGAGTTGTAAATATATTTGAACATACTTTGATATATATGTACATATTTGTTATAGGTTCGTGAATCGACCAGTGGCCAAGTCTTACTTCCCGACGAAGTAAAAATCTGTGAAAGTGAGTTATAGTCCCACTTTTAAAATCTAATATTTTTGGGATGAGAATACATGCAGGTTTTATAAATGATTTACAAAATAGACACAAGTACGTGAAACTACATTCTATGGTTGAATTATCGAAATCGAATATGCCCCTTTTTATTAAGTCTGGTAATCTAAGAATTAGGGAACAGACACCCTAATTGACGCGAATCTTAAAGATAGATCTATTGGGCCTAACAAACCCCATCCAAATTACCGGATGCTTTAGTACTTCGAAATTTATATCATATCCGAAGGGTGTCCCGAAATGATGGGGATATTCTTATATATGCATCTTGTTAATGTCGGTTACCAGGTGTTCACCATATGAATGATTTTTATCTCTATGTATGGGATATGTATTGAAATATGAAATCTTGTGGTCTATTATTATTATTTGATAATATATAGGTTAAACCTATAACTCACCAACATTTTTGTTGACATTTTAAGTATGTTTATTCTCAGGTGATTATTAAGAGCTTCCGCTGTCGCATACTTAAATAAGGACAAGATTTGGAGTCCATGCTTGTATGATATTGTGTAAAAACTGCATTCAAGAAACTTATTTCGTTGTAACATATTTGTATTGTAAACCATTATGTAATAGTCGTGTGTAAACAGGATATTTTAGATTATCATTATTTGATAATCTACGTAAAGCTTTTTAAACCTTTATTGATGAAATAAAGGTTATGGTTTATTTTAAAATGAATGCAGTCTTTGAAAAATGTCTCATATAGAGGTCAAAACTTCGCAACGAAATCAATTAATATGGAACGTTTTTAATCAATAAGAACGGGAAATTTCAGTTGGTATCCGAGTGTTGGTCTTAGAGAACCAGAATTTTGCATTAGTGTGTCTTATCGAGTTTGTTAGGATGCATTAGTGAGTCTGGACTTCGACCGTGTTTACTTGAAAAATGATTGCTTAACAAATTTTGTTGGAAACTATATATTTTTAACATGTGAATATTATGTGATATATTAATCTCTTAACGCGTTTGATATTATGTGATAGATGTCTACCTCTAGAACAAGTCCCATTGACTCACCTAATAATAATGAAGAGTCAAATGTAAATTGGAATGATTCGTGGACTGATTCACAAGTTCTCGAAGAGGAACCGGAAGAAGAGTCGGAACCGGAAGAAGAATCGGAACAGGAAGAAGAATCGGAACCGGAAGAAGAAATAGAACCAGTGGGGGAAATAATAAAACGGTTAAGTAGAAGAAAATCCTCAACCAACCGACCAAAGTTAATTATGGTCAATGGTGTTTCCGCCAAGGAAGCAAAGTATTGGGAGGATTACCAATTCTCCGATGAATCGGATCCCGACAAGGATTCCGATGATGTTATAGAAATTACCCCAACACAATTTAATAAGGCAAAAGAGAACAATAAGGGAAAGGGCATAAAAATAGAGAAAATTTGATTCTAAACCCGATGAACTTTATATGTATCGTCAACACCCGTATTTCTTAAGTTGTGACAATAACCCGGGAACCTCTAAACCACCAGGTTTTTCTAAACCAATGTGGAAAACGACGGTTCGTATTAGGGGAACATCATATATCCCTAGAAACTTGGCAAAACGAACCAAAACCGAAGAAGAAGAAACGAGCGAGTCGGAATAAGATAGTTGTATTCATGTGGTGTAATATATGTAATATAGTGTGCTTATGCTTTATGATATATGTAAAAATTGCTTGTATTAATAAGTATTTTTTTATGAATCTAACTCTTGTCTATTTTACAGTTTAAAAACACAAAATGGATAGACAACCCAATATTTTAAGAGACCTACCCGGAGACATGATTGATGAAATCTTGTCTAGAGTCGGTCAGAATTCCTCGGCACAACTATTTAAGGCGAGATCAGTTTGTAAGACATTCGAAGAACGTTCCAAGAATGCCTTGGTTTATAAAAGGCTTTCGTTTGAAAGATGGGGGATATCACATTGGGAAATCCATAAGTTACGATGTGTTTACTTTGACGCATATATTGCGGGGAACCCAAATGATATTTTACGCAATGGGTTAAGAAATTATTTTGACTCAATATATCCGAATATAGGACTTCGTGATTTAGAAAAAGCGGCTAACATGCAACATAAAGAAGCATGTTATGCTTACGGGTTAGTAATGTTCGCTTCTCACCAAAGTGAGAAAAAGAACATCGGGCTACAACTATTAAACAAAACGTTCCCACAAGTGACGGAGTCGGTAATTGGGGTAAGAAACGAGGTTTTTAGATTGTTACGGGACTGTTGGACATTACGTAAGCCTCGTCCCTTTTACGAAGTTACAACACGCTGTCTTATCAACGACCATAACAGTTATGTTCCACCAGACCAAGGATGAGAAGTAGTCCTAGTAAAACCAGAATGCATGACTTGTTTCTGGACGTATGAATTACGTGTCTTTATTGCCTTTACTGAACGACTTGTGTACTAGCTAGAATTATCTTCACAACTATCTTGTATCAAAGTTATTGTGTGCTATATTTCATGATATATGTAAAATAAGCGGTATTGTAAGTTTGTAAAATATTGTGTAAAAGTTTGAACACGAAATATTATTATAATCAGTTTTTCATATAGAATTGTAGTAGTTGAATTGTATATTAGCTATTAAGTATGAACTTAACGGGTAGGTACTACCCGAATTTAAACTTATAAAACGCTAATATGAAGAAAAAGCTTTTATAAATGAGTTCATATTATGCTACGAGATACTATTGACTACTCTTGATATTCTATATGATTAACTCGTTTTATTTGACTATTTTGAAGGAAATGGCACCGACTACTCGACACACCTTGAATATGAGCGAAGAGGAATTTCGTGCCTTTCTTGCTTCAAACATAGCCGCAGTACAGGCTGCGCTACATACCAACAATAACCTTGGATCTAGCAGTACAGGAAATCGTGTAGGATGCACCTACAAAGAATTCACTGCCTGCAAACCTTTGGAATTTGATGGAACCGAAGGACCGATCTGATTGAAACGGTGGACTGAGAAGGTCGAATCGGTGTTTGCCATAAGTAAGTGTACTGAAGAGGACAAAGTGAAGTACGCTACGCATACCTTCACAGGTTCTGCGTTAACATGGTGGAATACCTATCTAGAGCAAGTGGGACAAGATGATGCTTACGCACTACCGTGGTCAGCATTCAAGCACTTGATGATCGAGAAGTACCGTCCCAGAACCGAGGTCAATAAGCTCAAGACAGAACTTAGAGGGTTACGAACCCAAGGATTTGATATTACCATGTACGAAAGACGATTCACAGAATTATGCCTATTGTGTCCGGGAACGTTTGAAGATGAGGAAGAGAAGATCGACGCGTTTGTGAAAGGATTACCGGAAAGAATCCAAGAAGATATAAGTTCACACGAGCCCGCCTCCATACAACAGGCATGTAGAATGGCTCACAAACTAGTGAACCAGATTGAAGAAAGAATTAAAGAACAGACTGCTGAAGAGGCCAATGTGAAGCAAGTCAAAAGAAAGTGGGAGGAAAACGGTGATAAGAATCACCAATACAACAACAACAGCAATTACAAAAATAATCGCAAGAACTATCCCAACAATCGCAACATCAATCGCAACTACAACAAACGGCCCAACAACAATAACAACAACAACAACAACAACAACAACAACAACAACAACAACAACAACAACAACAACAACAACAACAACAACAACAACAACAACAGCAACTACAACAATCATCCCAACAACAATAATCACCGCAACAACAACAACAACAATCAGAAGCAGCTATGCCCTCGGGGTTCTGCACCAAATTTTGCAACAAGTGTAAAAGAAATGGTCATAGTGCGGCGAAGTGTGAGGTCTACGGACCAGGGGTTAACAGAACGAAAGGAATAAATGGTGTCGGAACGAGTAATGGCGGAGCAAGTAGTGTCGGAACAAGTTATGCCAATGTAGTTTGTTATAAATGTGGAAAACCGGGTCACATTATTAGAAATTTCCCGAACCAGGAGAACACAAATGGACAAGGCCGCGGAAGAGTTTTCAATATTAATGCGGCAGAGGCACAGGAAGACCCGGAGCTTGTTACGGGTACGTTTCTTATTGACAATAAATCTGCTTACGTTTTATTTGATTCGGGTGCGGATAGAAGCTATATGAGTAGAGATTTTTGTGCTAAATTAAGTTGTCCATTGACGCCGTTGGATAGTAAATTTTTACTCGAATTAGCAAACGGTAAATTAATTTCAGCAGATAATATATGCCGAAATCGAGAAATTAAACTGGTTAGCGAAACATTTAAGATTGACTTGATACCAGTAGAGTTAGGGAGTTTTGATGTGATAATCGGTATGGACTAGTTGAAAGAAGTGAAAGCAGAGATCGTTTGTTACAAAAATGCAATTCGCATTATACGAGAAAAAGGAAAACCCTTAATGGTGTACGGAGAAAAGGGCAACACCAAGCTACATCTTATTAGTAATTTGAAGGCACAAAAACTAATAAGAAAAGGTTACTATGCTGTTCTAGCACACGTTGATAAAGTACAAACTGAAGAAAAGAGCATCAATGATGTTCCCGTCGCAAAATAATTTCCCGATGTATTTCCAAAAGAATTACCGGGATTACCCCCACATCGATCCGTTGAATTTCAAATAGATCTTGTACCAGGAGCTGCACCAATAGCTCGTGCTCCTTACAGACTCACACCCAGCGAGATGAAAGAACTGCAAAGCCAATTATAAGAACTTTTAGAGCGTTTTTTCATTCAACCAAGCACATCACCGTGGGGAGCTCCTGTTTTGTTTGTCAAGAAGAAAGATGGTACATTCAGGTTGTGTATCGACTACCGAGAGTTGAACAAACTTACCATCAAGAACCGCTACCCACTACCGAGAATCGACTACTTATTTGATCAACTACAAGGCTCGTTTGTTTATTCAAAGATTGACTTACGTTCCGGGTATCATCAAATGCGGGTGAAAGAAGATGATATTTCAAAGACTGCTTTCAGAACACGTTACGGTCATTACGAGTTTATGGTCATGCCGTTTGGTTTAACTAATGCACCAGCTGTGTTCATGGACCTTATGAACCGAGTGTGTGGACCATACCTTGACAAGTTTGTCATTGTTTTCATTGATGACATACTTATTTACTCAAAGAATGACCAAGAACACGGTGAACATTTGAGAAAGGTGTTAGAAGTATTGAGGAAGGAAGAATTGTACGCTAAGTTATCAAAGTGTGCATTGTGGTTGGAAGAAGTTCAATTCCTCGGTCACATAGTGAACAAAGAAGGTATTAAGGTGGATCCGGCAAAGATAGAAACAGTTGAAAAGTGGGAAACCCCGAAAACTCCGAAACACATACGCCAGTTTTTAGGACTAGCTGGTTACTACATAAGGTTCATCCAAGACTTTTCTAGAATAGCAAAACCCTTGACTGCATTAACGCATAAAGAGAAGAAATTTGAATGGAAGGATGAACAAGAGAAAGCGTTTCAGTTATTGAAGAAAAAGCTAACTACGGTACCTATATTTTCATTGCCTGAAGGGAATGATGATTTTGTGATTTATTGTGACGCATCAAAGCAAGGTCTCGGTTGTGTATTAATGCAACGAACGAAGGTGATTGCTTATGCGTCTAGACAATTGAAGATTCACGAACAAAATTATACGACGCATGATTTGGAATTAGGCGCGGTTGTTTTTGCATTAAAGACTTGGAGGCACTACTTATATGGGGTCAAAAGTATTATATATACCGACCACAAAAGTCTTCAACACATATTTAATCAGAAATAACTGAATATGAGGCAGCGTAGGTGGATTGAATTGTTGAATGATTACGAATTTGAGATTCGTTACCACCCGGGGAAGGCAAATGTGGTAGCCGACGCCTTGAGCAGGAAGGACAGAGAACCCATTCGAGTAAAATCTATGAATATAATGATTCACAATAACCTTACTACTCAAATAAAGGAGGCTCAACAAGGAGTTTTAAAAGAGGGAAATTTAAAGGATGAAATACCCAAAGGATCGGAGAAGCATCTTAATATTCGGGAAGACGGAACCCGGTATAGGGCTGAAAGGATTTGGGTACCAAAATTTGGAGATATGAGAGAAATGGTACATAGAGAAGCTCATAAAACCAGATACTCAATACATCCTGAAACGGGGAAGATGTACAAGGATCTCAAGAAACATTTTTGGTGGCCGGGTATGAAAGCCGATGTTGCTAAATACGTAGGAGAATGTTTGATGTGTTCTAAGGTGTAACGACCCGGAAATTTCCGGCCAAATTTAAACCTTATTCTCTAAATGTCTCCGACACGATAAGCAAAATATGTAATGTTGAGTCTAGAAAGTTTTGAAATCGATATTCAGGAAATCAATTGACCTTCGACCATTCCCGACGATTCACGAACAACTATTTGTAAATAGATACATACATATATATATATATATATATATATATATATATATATATAATAATTTGAAAATTTTTTGATATAATATTCCCATGAAAGACGTCGGTAATAAAAATCCAAGATGATAGTACACGTTTAATAAATTAGTATTGTTCTAAACCACTTGTTCAAATTCGTTTGTCCATGGAATTGAATTAAAATCACTATTTTCTACTGTGGATCATATGACTTTCAAGACATATTTATATTCATATTATTATTATTAATTATTAACTATTATTAATATATTTATATATAAGTATGCAGAGAGAGATTAGGATGCATATACAAAATATTTAAACCACCATTCTATCTTCTCTCTGTTTCCATTGTCTGTTTCTTGATCACCCTCCTAACACCACTTTCAATCCAAAGAACCACCAATCGGCCACCTTCTTGTTTCCCATCATCACCACGATATCCCCATAACAAACTGCCACCACCACTGATTCGATTCCATTTATGATCATGATCCATCACCTTGGGCATCACCTTCGGCCGGTATCACCTCCACAGCCCAACCGAGAGCCACCACCACAATCACCGGATCACCTATCACCACCCTATAACACCCCCGGCCACCGTCACCTTATATCTCCCACTTCTATCTCTTGTACGTCCAAAAACCATTCAAGGGTCACCACTTTTACATCACCCCCAACATCGGTCAACCACCACCGTAGGACCTCCCACACAACCACCATCTAACACCATCACTTGCTGACACATGAAGGCCACTGTTTTCCTCTTCAGCCTTGTTGTTCAAAGATCCAAAACCATTTGTAAATTTTTCCAATTTCTGTGTTGTTAACCATCGTATACCAAAACTGAACTACACCATGATCACGATATTATAGCTGCATCTGTTTCTGTTACGAACCAAGAGACCCAAATAAAACCCGGCCATGAAGAAGACCACCACCATAAACCACCTTACAACCACTTTCGATTATTCCTTTTAACTGCTGCAACTCGAAACCGTCACCTCAACCACCATTACACCTCCATGAACACCACCTAAAACTAATGCTATATGCCTGTTTCTTTTCAAATATCGCATTTTGCTCCTTTTCTGTTGAAACCGTTTGATTGAGGGCCTAAAACCCAACAAAAGATGCTACCACATAATTAATGTTACAGCTATTGTAATGTTTATTATTTTCTCTGTAAAACTCCATCGCATACCACCCCAACTCCACTACTAATATTTTCTCTTTCACAAGCTTAAACCACAATCATCTTTGTTAACTGCTGCGAAGTATTTGTTCCAAACACAACACCATCACTGCAACTAATGTACTACTACAGCGCCCTGGTAATTCTGCTTACAACCCACACCCACAACAAAACGACTTTTATTTTCATGATTTAAAGAGGATGATTGGTTTATATTATATATTTAGTTTAAATGAATGATATGGACAACTTTGTTTCTTCCATTAATTAATAAAGGAAATCAAGATAGTGGAAACATGTTGACCCATTGAAAAGGATAGCCACGTTCGTGTTTCTAATTTTTATTTACACACTGAAGTTGGGAATATTATAAGTTAATACATAAAAATCACATGGGTTGTAGTGATAAGTATGATGATTGACGAATGATACGTGATACATGAAGTGGTAACGATGAAAGAGTGAAAAGATGATGACGGTATAATGATGTCACGATTAGGATGTATGATAATAGCGATTTTTGATGATGATATCATAAATTAAGGATGAATGATAAATGAAAAAGAAGAACTGGAAAATACCGGTTAAATGAATTAAAGTGGGAATTAAATCAAAAATAAACTACTAGAAGAATGGTTTAGCAGCGTGTGTGCTGAGCTATTGGTCACGTGTTCGAAGCTAGGCGACGACAATGTTTTTTTTTAATTAGCAATAAAAGCTACCTGTTGGGCTTGCGCTTGCTGTTGGGCCGTGAGATTTATCTTTTGGGCCGTAATCTTGAATTAGATATTGGGCTAGATTATTATATAGATGACGGGTTAAATACATATGGGTTAAGAGATATAATACAAAAACAGAATTGGAGGAATATTTTGGGTGTTGTTTCTCTTATGCGAGAGGTCGTGGGTTCGAGCTTGGGCAAAAGCATTTTTTTTTAGGAAAGCTTTAAGGTAGTTTTAATTATCATTATTATTATTATTATTATTATTATTATTATTATTATTATTATTATTATTATTATTACTATTATTAACAACATTAGTAATAGTAATATAAATTATGAATATTATTAGTAGTATCATTATTATAAAAATTATCACTTTTATTAAAACTACCATTTTTATTAAAATTATCATTTTCATCATTATTATTATATTATAATAAATAAAGATTTATACATAAAATATATTTATATTACCTATAACTACATATTAAATATATTAACATATTTTTATATGTATATACAAAATAAACATATATATAGTTTATAATTAAGATATAATATATAGAATGTAATACAAATTCTATATAAACTACAACACTAAATACATAAATATTATAATAGATTTAATTATTTGATTACCAGTATATGTTTTAATAAATATATGAATAATATAGGTTCGTGAATCCGAGGCCAACCCTACACTTATTCGATGATGTTATATGTATTTTTACTACAAAATACAGTATGGTGAGTATATAGTCCCTTTTTAAACTCTAAATATTTTGGGATGAGAATACATGCATTTTATGATTTACGTTATGGACACAAGTGATCAAAAACAAATTCTATGTTGAGTTGTACCATGGCATATCTCTTTATACTTGGTAACTACTATTTACGTGAGGAGCGTAAACGCGAATCCTGTTGATAGATCTATCGGGCTGACATCCCCAACCGAGCTGGACGACCAGCATTCAACGGTTGCACAGTACTTCGTTCTCATATACTACACTTGGTACGGTGTAGTGGTTATTTAAGAATATGCTGCGATTGCTTTTAGTTAAGTATGGTTACCAAGTGCTCAACTGCTTTTCCATACACGAGGAGTGTACTATGTATAAGCATGAAATCTTGTGGTCCATAGTTATAACGCTGCTAGCATCAAACCTATATATCTCACCAACTTTATGTTGACGTTTTAAAGCATGTTATTCTCAGGTACGAATCGAGCCTTCCGCTGTGCATTAACTCATATTAAAGATATTATTTGGAGTCGATCATCGCAATGGGACTAGATATTGATGATTTCGTCCAGGGGGACTTGGACGGGGTTTGACAGAATGGTATCAGAGCAGTGGTCTTAGTGAACCAGGCCTTGCATTATTGTGTCTGACTAGTAGTTGTTAGGATGCATTAGTGAGTCTGGACTTTGACCTTGTCTACATGTCAAAAGTTTTGCTTATCATTTCTAGTCGGAAATCATCTGCTTATCATCCCTAGGAAATTGCCTGCTTATCATTCTTAAGTCTAGACACGTGTTATTGCATTTAGTGCATCGATAGTGTATAGACAAAACTCATATTTTCGCGTATCTGATAATTCATATCTTAGCACATCCGTAGACTTGCCTGACATATGCCGTAGGTTCCTCTGTAGTCTACGAAATCTTTAGTATTACATATATAGATATTCTATATAGCTAGAATATCACCCGAAATCTGAAAATCATTTCATATCGAAGATCCATTCCATCCACCAAATCGCCCACCTGGCGATGAACCTGAATTACTTACCGGCGAACCTATTCGAAACACCATTTTATCGAGTATCTCGTAACGATTATATAAAATCCCAAATCTTGTTCATTCGCTCGCTCCAACCGTCAATCATCCTGTAGTACTAGAAGAAGTTAATGAACTACGCGCTCGTATGACGACTTTGGAGAACCTGGTGCGAAGGTTACGAACACCAGCAGCAGCACCAGCAACATAATCAGTACCACCATCATCGACGTCGACAGTACCCTTATCATCCCTAAACCATAACCGCGTCGTAACTCTCAACATCACAATCTGTACCTCGAATATCAACATTACACGCCTCAATATCACCATCCGTACTTCGAGTATGAACTTCGTTCTACACATCGATCTACATCGATTATCTTCGCTTTACGTATCATTCTACCTCAATTTTTCCTCGTTCGACATGGTGATTATGTAATTTCTAAAGTTTTAGAGATTATGTAATCTAGTGTTAACGATAAATTAAATGAGTTTAATATTTTATTGACTCATTAAATCTATAATTACATCTGAAGAAAATATATATGCAGGTATATTTTCATAAAGATTGTAATTAGAAATTTCTTTCGTACAAACTGATAATGATGAAAAATATTTTAACGGGTGGGTAGTACCCGAGGAATATTTAAAATTCACATTAAAAAGTTACACTGTACATTCTTCGAATCTGATTCAACGATCATTTATTACCCTACTTACAATTACCGATATACGTATCCGTTCACCTCAGATTAACCATTTCCATTTAAATTTCATATTTGGATTTTGACCTATCAGAATCCAACAAGTGGCATAACGAAGAAAACATTGGACAAAATAAAAAGTGTTAGAAACAAACGAATTAACTAATTGTAAATCTGTTAAGGATTCCACGCTAACTGTTCTAGCTAACTGTTCCCAGCTAACTGACTAACATTTAATTTATCGCAATTTACATTTTCGCAATTTTATTTCTGCATTTTACATACCGTCGGGACACATGTACAACAATACGTCAGATTAATTCTGAGACAACACGTTGTGCAATGAGTCATGATATATATTTATTTATTTTACGCACTTTAAATAACGGGACACGTATACAAGGTTTCGACTTATCATATCGACCCATCTATATATATATTTCGGAACGACCATAGACACTCTATAGTTGACTATACAGGGTTGAGGTGGATTCCAAAATATATATATGGTTTGAGTTGTGATCGACACTGAGACCGGTACACTGGTCACGATACGTATTAATTAATTATATATATATATATATATATATATATATATATATATATATTATATTAAACATTAATATATTGAACTGTTGAACCCTTGGACCATTGAACTATTGAACGATTGAACTATTGGACTGCTAACGTTGGACAATTAAAATGAGTTAAAATGCTGATTATAACATATGAAACTAAAACTAATCTTCAAGTTTGCCACTTGATTTTATCTTAAACCTCATTCGTATCTTGACGATTACAATCCGCATTCAAATCTTTTCATGATTCTTGAAAACACCTTGATCGTGAAGTTGAACTAGCCGCACCTCGTCTACAGAAGGAAGATTTATGCATACAGTTATGCACCTGAAAAACTTTCGAAACCGAAGTTATAGTTGAAACGTATCCGCGTCGAAATTCCTTATCATTCATTAGCAAAAACAACCTTGCGATTCCTTTTAAAGTATCCAATTTTGTCACAGCTCCATTTCGACTTCTCAATGAGACTACTCCTACTATAACCACGATATTTATACCTTGTCCTTTCGCCGTCGTTACCGGAGAACCTTTTATATTTCACAACATCACCAACAGAGGTACCAGCAACTCGTTATCTCTTTGGCGAAATCCGCAATCAGTATTTTGAAAATCTCGTAGAAATTCTTCCAGTTATACCGAAAATGTCTATCCCTAAGAATCACAGATTTCGAAGGTGAAGTTTTTGAAAAACACCCTGGACTATGAAGTAGTTCTTGAAATGCTAATGAAGCAGCAAAAACCGTAAACGACCTTAATAGTCAAAAGTTTACGATGAAGTACAGTATGTTGGAAAAGCCCAGAAAAAGAGAAGGGTTGAAACTGGAAAACGGATTGAGAAAAGTATGAAGGAGATCGTGGACAAATCATGAAAACTAAAACCGACTTCAAAGAATCCAAACGAATCAGTGCCTGCTGAAACCGTTAGTAAGAACCCTACTCCTTATTCTAAACCTTTCCAGATGATATTCTTCATCATCATCTTATCTTAGATATTATAAGATATCTTCATATCTTCCGTTATGCATATTCTCCATATTTCTGGAGATATTTTCTTAACTATCCTTATCTAAAATCATCTATCTCTCCGTAACATCTGCGCTACAACATAAAAGAAACTGTGTTAGTTTCTAAGTTCTAAAACCTTCGAGTTTAAAATATGAATGTTTTGAAGTAATGTTGGGAACTGATGCATGAATTAGTATAATATAATGAAACTTGATCAACTTCATTATATTACAGTAAGTCATGCTGAGTTTCTAATGAAGCATGATGATTCACAGTACCGTCATCATGTGCCATATTACACGGCTCTTACATTCTATCCAATGCTGAAACATATTAAGAACATATCATCTTGATAGTTCTATTTTCCTGGATATTCTGGTAATTTGATAAATCAAAATCATGCCATTACCATTCCTCTCTGAAAACATTAGCTATGTTTCTTCCAAATCTCATGCTTACAAATTCCGGATCATTATTCGCTTGACTCGAGGATAGGAAGAGGAAATGAAAGAATGGATCTCCAAAATAGAATAGGAGCATAAACCACAGCAAATAAGAGAGAGCATTAATTGTGGATGACAATGATTATAGAAGACAGGAGTAGGAACATCGAAATATAAGGGAAGATATAAAACCTAACAACAACTCTGAAACTACAAACCGTGCATATCAATACGTATTGCCACGTAAAGACACGAGAAGATTAAAAACACTATAACCCCAAGATAATAGTAGAAGTAAATAAAATCCTCCGGTGGTAGATGAAATAGAAGAGTGACGGATGTGAAAATTAAGAGTATATCAAGAATTAGAATGGGATGAAGCATATTGACGAATGTCTTAAGGTAGGAATAAGGAGAAAGAGTAGAAGATGTGGGAGATGGAAATAAGGAAACGAAGGAGGTAGTTTTATAGTGAAATATCCGACAAAGAAATCAAAACAGATTTACCGCATTAAATCAAAGGAGATCCTGTTTCCTAAATCGTCGAAGAACCAAATCTTATTACATAAGATTTTCTTTAAATCCCTTAAATTCTGGAAATCAATCCTAATCACGACATCGATTAAAACAATTCCATATTCACTCATTTCATTCTTTTGTGATAGCTTCACTCGTGCGCTTCACATGATCGAATCGTTATATCCATATCTTCCAATAATGATAAAACTCTATTATTACCTCATATTCGTCATGAAAACATTCCTATTGTTATTTATGACAACCTCTACCAAATTTCGGGGACGAAATTTCTTTAACGGGTGGGTACTGTAACGACCCGGAAATTTCTGACCAAATTTAAACCTTATTCTCTAAATGTCTCCGACACGATAAGCAAAATATGTAATGTTGAGTCTAGAAAGTTTTGAAATCGATATTCAGGAAATCAATTGACCTTCGACCATTCCCGACGATTCACGAACAACTATTTGTAAATATATATATATATATATATATATATATATATATATATATATATATATATATATATATATATATAATAATTTGAAAAATTTTTTGATATAATATTCCCATGAAA
This sequence comes from Rutidosis leptorrhynchoides, assembly GCF_046630445.1. NCBI lineage: Eukaryota > Viridiplantae > Streptophyta > Magnoliopsida > Asterales > Asteraceae > Rutidosis > Rutidosis leptorrhynchoides. The sequence goes on from NC_092343.1 coordinate 169,322,790, forward strand.
GACGTCGGTAATAAAAATCCAAGATGATAGTACACGTTTAATAAATTAGTATTGTTCTAAACCACTTGTTCAAATTCGTTTGTCCATGGAATTGAATTAAAATCACTATTTTCTACTGTGGATCATATGACTTTCAAGACATATTTATATTCATATTATTATTATTAATTATTAACTATTATTAATATATTTATATATAAGTATGCAGAGAGAGATTAGGATGCATATACAAAATATTTAAACCACCATTCTATCTTCTCTCTGTTTCCATTGTCTGTTTCTTGATCACCCTCCTAACACCACTTTCAATCCAAAGAACCACCAATCGGCCACCTTCTAGTTTCCCATCATCACCACGATATCCCCATAACAAACTGCCACCACCACTGATTCGTTTCCGTTTATGATCATGATCCATCACCTTGGGCATCACCTTCGGCCGGTATCACCTCCACAGCCCAACCGAGAGCCACCACCACAATCACCGGATCACCTATCACCACCCTATAACACCCCCGGCCACCGTCACCTTATATCTCCCACTTCTATCTCTTGTACGTCCAAAAACCATTCAAGGGTCACCACTTTTACATCACCCCCAACATCGGTCAACCACCACCGTAGGACCTCCCACACAACCACCATCTAACACCATCACTTGCTGACACATGAAGGCCACTGTTTTCCTCTTCAGCCTTGTTGTTCAAAGATCCAAAACCATTTGTAAATTTTTCCAATTTCTGTGTTGTTAACCATCGTATACCTAAAACTGAACTACACCATGATCACGATATTATAGCTGCATCTGTTTCTGTTACGAACCAAGAGACCCAAATAAAACCCTGCCATGAAGAAGACCACCACCATAAACCACCTTACAACCACTTTCGATTATTCCTTTTAACTGCTGCAACTCGAAACCGTCACCTCAACCACCATTACACCTCCATGAACACCACCTAAAACTAATGCTATATGCCTGTTTCTTTTCAAATATCGCGTTTTGCTCCTTTTCTATTGAAACCGTTTGATTGAGGGCCTAAAACCCAACAAAAGACGCTACCACATAATTAATGTTACAGCTATTGTAATGTTTATTATTTTCTCTGTAAAACTCCATCGCATACCACCCCAACTCCACTACTAATATTTTCTCTTTCACAAGCTTAAACCACAATCATCTTTGTTAACTGCTGCGAAGTATTTTTTCCAAACACAACACCATCACTGCAACTAATGTACTACTACAGCGCCCTGGTAATTCTGCTTACAACCCACACCCACAACAAAACGACTTTTATTTTCATGATTTAAAGAGGATGATTGGTTTATATTATATATTTAGTTTAAATGAATGATATGGAAAACTTTGTTTCTTCCATTAATTAATAAAGGAAATCAAGATAGTGGAAACATGTGTAGCGACCCCGACAAATCGTCAAGTGACGGCGTCGGCTACGTGGGTCCCATTACCTGATTATAAGTCTTTAAGATAACGTTTGACCAAAATATGTCGCCTTCATTTCAAAATAAAGATTGTTTCAAGTTTACAAGAATTGTTCAACCAAAAGTTAAGTTACAACGTTATAGATACGATTGAAATCTAGGCGACACGGTTTAAAGTAAAGTCAAAAGACGCTCCATGTATGCATGTATACTCGACATCGGATGCAAGTATCAAATAGTAAGCGGAAGCATGTTTCACATATCGTGCAAGACCTGAGAAAAACATAGAAATCTGTCAACGAAAACGTTGGTGAAATCATAGGTTTAAGTAAGTAAGTACAAGTGAACCACAAGATTTGCATCAATGAAATAATAGTAATACATTCCAAAAGTTTGTTTCACGAGCACCCAATTATCAAAGCTTAACATTCCTTCCATTGTATACCCCATCACTTAGTGCTAGAACAAACACTGATTCTCGAAATTATATTTCATCCGTAGACGGTAGCGAACCGTCAAGGATGAGGGTTGTCAACCCATATGGCCATATAACATAAGTTCTCGCTTACACCCGGCAAGTGTAATTAATGATAATCGAATTGAGGATTTTGTTCTAAACTCGTATGTAGAATGTTTGTTTTCCCGTTCTTGTGTTCACTTAGTTCAAAAGAATCGTTTATGTTTTCTCATCCCAATATAAGTTCAAAAAGAGTAAAAGTGGGACTATGATCTCACCTCGAGTGCACGAGTATAAAAGTACTTCGCAAAGTAAACGTGTGCATGAAAGTTGCTTAGCCTTGACCTAACAAGTAAGTTGTATCAATTTACCGGTTACGACACAATGTCGGGTGAAATGTGCTCAATTAGTCATATGGCTCGTTACGACTCGATTATGTAGCATGTGAATCAAATTGTCAAGTTTCATGCAAGATACAAGTACAGAAACAAGTTAGGAAGGTTGCATAATCATTTGGTTAAGTTTGACAAAAAGTCAAACTTTGGTCGGTCAAAGTCAACGAAAGTCAACACGTTCGGGTCGGGTCCCGAACTATTTTTCTGAGGTTTTTAATCATATATGAGCATGTTAGAACAAGTTTCATGTGAATCGGAGGTCCATAGTATGCCAAACATTTTTCGTAATTTGGACATGGTGGTCAGAACCTGACCACGGCTTATGTCGCGCCGCGACATAAGCTGGCCGCGCCGCGGCATTAGCCGTGTGCTGGTACCTGGTCAGTCTCAATTGTTCAAGTCCCAAATCAAAACTCTTTCAAACATAAATTACAAACCGCTAACTCTTAGAACTCGCACCTTATATCGTTGGAAAGCTCTTTTGACGTAGTATGCAACTAAACACAATTCATCAATCAAAAACCTCATTGACAATAATCGAATTCTCGTCATGTGATCAATAAAATTCCATTTTCAAAGCTTCAAGTTCATCAATATGCATTTTAAGTTTCGGGAATCCAATTCACACATATGATATGCCGTTTCGAAGGTAATTAAGCATACATTACAACTAATCACTAACAATTAACATTCCATGGCATTCAAGCATCAAAAGTTCATGTCAAGAACTATCAAACCCTAGTCAAACATCACAAAATCAATATTCATGTTTTTGAAGTTTTCTTAATCAACCTACGCATCAAAACGAAGCTAGTGATACTAGTAACACAATTAAAACATGCACTTTAACAATCTAACAACATTAACTCATCCAAAATCAAGGATTAAGCACACCCATTTCAAGTTCATGCTAGTTACTCCAAAAACAACAAATCGAGCAAACCAAACATATATTCATGTTAGGCTCGAGCCATAGACACTAACTAACACCATTTCAAGTCAAAAACACGAATTTAGAGAAATCTAGAGTTTTAGAAATGTTACCCAAACGAGATGAAGTTGGTATCAAATTGTAGAGGATGAAGAGAGGATTCCAAATATGTAATCGGATTTGTTGTGAGCTTCCAAGATTGAATTTAGATGATGAATGAATGGAATGGGTTTGTGTGTGTGTTCTTGAGATGGAGAGAAAAGGGATGAGGGAGATGATGGAATGGATGAAATGGGTTGACTAGTTGACCTAGTCAACTAGTTTGCCCATTTGGCAACTCCGGTCCCTCGAGTTTCAAAGCGGGTGCGGGATTTAACCGATCGAATATTTTTAAAACGCAAGTTAACGAGAGATGTTATAATTAAATGACGGAATTATTATGAACGTTAGTCAACGGAAACTACGAATTTAAATAACGAAAGGTATTATTTAAGAGAAAAAGACGGTGTTAAAATTAAATTTAACGGAAAAACGCGGGATGTTACATTATCCACAACTCAAAAGAAATTTCGTCCCGAAATTTAGTTGGAAGTAGTAGTCGATATCTCTTACTCGAGACTTTACGTTGTCAATGCTATGAATAAGTGAAAGTACGTTCTTGAGGGTTCTCATGAATTTGGATAGTCAGGGTTTTACGTTGCATTAAGGTTCGGTTTTTACGATCCCCGGTTTCAACTGGTTTTCCTATGAAGAGAAGTTTGTCATCGATAGTTGATGTATCCAGCAGGATTGCAAGTTCCTGTTCCGCAGGACACGTTTCTAAGTTTGTTACACGAAATGTAGGGTAAACGGAAACTTAATTGAGTCGGAAGTTCTAAACGGTAGGGAGCGGTTCCAATACGCCCCAAGGTTTCAAAAGGGTTAACATGTCGCGGGTTTAACTTTCCCTGATTCCCGAAACGGATTACACCCTTCCAAGGTGCGGGTTCTCAATATTACGCGGTTACACACTGGGATTTGTGAGGTTCTCCTCTAAGTTTGGTATAACTCTTCTGGCGACAATGGGTTGTCTCGAGCCCTTCTCGGACTTGAACGATCTCAATTGTTGTTTCTTGATGGAGTTCAGATTTCGGTGGTTGATGCTTTGGTTAAATGAACAGGGGTATGACATTAGCGGTCATATAAGGTTTCGAAAAGTGCGCGTGAACACACGAGTGGTAACTACTGTTGTAAGAGTGATCTACTAAAGGTGACAATACGAGTTTGTGAGATGTCTTTCCAAGACGTAAATCGTTCGTTTGCTCGGTTCGTCAGTTTGTGGGTGGTACGCGGTACTCATGTCTAAGCAGGTTCCCAAGGTTTCTTGTAAAACTAGAAGTGAAACGAGTATTTCGATACAGAATAATTGACAAGGATACACCGTGTTGGAATAGAATCTCTTAAGATACGTTTGAACAAGTTAGTTAGGGTTCGAAAAATGTTCGTTAGGACTATTCACCCTCGTGGCGAATACTTATGTAATATGAGGAGTTTCTCTATCCATGGAGAAATGTTACAAGGAGTTTCTTTAAACGGAAATGCGAACGGTAAAGATAGTAGTGAAATGAGGACTTAGAATAGGATGAGTTTACATCTCGAGGTTGCTATAACGTGCCTCTAGTTGTCAAAAGTTGAAGTCTGAAAGAGAAACGAGGTAGTACACGTAGTTGTATAGTTCGGGGTTGAATAATAGTTGATCGATTATCAGAAACACAAGGGCGTTAAGTCAAAGAAGAGTGAAGTATCGTTGGATTGTGTGTTATCTTAATTTCCAGTAATATCAGACGGTAACGGTGAAATAACAGAGGTATGTAGTGTGGTACGTGATGACAAGAATATTGATCGGATCCACAATTTAGTATTCGAATTCTTCGTGCAAAATAACGAATTTCCGTCCCGTTGATTTCGAGTCGAGGGAGTATGCCTTTCGGCGTCCGAGTAGAAATATTTCCATATTTGAGTCCCATCTGGTGTTGTACGAATTTAGCTAGAAATGTTGGTGTGAAGAATCACGCTCAAGGTTCGATCGCGGAGAGATTAAAGTCGTGTAATACGAGAAAAGTCAGAAATGAATCTTCGGTAACAACCGGTGAGATCTAAGATTTTTACGAATACAAGTCTGAGTTGGGAGAGTTTCCTGATTACATGTGGCTTGATTTCGAGATTGATTGTAATGCCTTGACCATTAACTTCATGGTCTAGAAAATTGGACTTCGTTCAACAGAAATTCTCACTCGGAGAATTTGGTATAAAGTTGCTCTTTTCTCAAAAGTTCGAGCGTAAGATGGTGATGTTGTTCGTTTTCCTTCTTTACTTAAATAAGTTAAGATGTCATCTATAAATACGATAACAGATTAGTCTATATGAATTTGCATACGCGGTTCAAGAGGTTTATGGATACGGGCGAGCCCTAAATAAATCAAGCGGTACTAAGAGAGATTTACAACTAACGTTGCGAGTTCGGAAAGTGGCTTAGGAGACATCGTCTCACTTAACCCCCAATTGATGATAACCGGAACGGAGGTCGATTTGGAACATACGGGATTCGTGCAAATAATCATGAGGTCATGGATGCGAGGGAGAGGGTATCGGTTTCCAACCGAAAATTACTCAGTTCACAATAATCTATACAAGATGATGGGGAAACATTTTTTTTTTTTTTTTTTTTTTTTTTTTTTACGAATAGGTTCCGAGCTCCCTAGTTCTATAGGTGTCAAGTCAAAAGTCTTAACGTATTTCCTTCAATAAAATTTATAGGCACACAATATTTTTCCGTCGGTCACTTAAATCGTCTAAGTAGTATCTGGGGGAAAGAGGTGGAATGTAAAGAGCATGAGTCAAATCCTTGGTTATAAAACGTCTAGCGGTAATCGAATCGAACAAGTATGAAATATACGGTTTGTTGTGAAGAAACGTACCCGTTACTAGTCCATCGTCGTTTCGGGCATCCTTGGTGTCGATGTCGAAGGTTCAACTGCGTGCGTTGGGGTTGATTTTCTTATTTGGGCACACATTCCTAAAATGACCCAGTTGGCCACATTCGAAGCAAGCACCCGTTCTGTGTGCGTTGGGCATCTTTCGAGCGACGGGTCCTTGGCGCCGGTGGCGAAACCTGCCACATCCTTCAAAGTGATGCTTGTGGCATTCGTCACAAAAAGGCAGTTTTCCGGCATAGCCTTTCTTGTCGTTGGAGGTAAAAGGCTTCTTGGCGGGGTTGTTGTTATTGTTGTGGTTGCTTGATTGAGAGGCTTCCCATGTTCTTTTGTTGTTACTCGGGTGGTTCTCGACCATTGATGCCGGTGCTTCCATTTCATTCACCGTTTCTAAGGCTTGGTGGGCCATTGTTAAAGCCTCTTGTAGGTTAGTGGGTTGAGATGTCATTACCTTGTGTTGAATGCTCTTAGGGAGGCCATCCATGTAAAGTTCGACTCTTAGGGATTCGGGAGTCATGAGAATTGGACACATCGAGACTAGTTCGGTAAACCGTTGATTATAAGCCTCGAGGTCCTTTCCGGCCGTTTTTAAATTCCTTAGACCCTGTTCGAGCCTTCGAGTCTCGTCGCGCGGGAAGTATTCGGTGATCATTCTTCCTCTTAATTCGGTCCAAGAGAGTGTGTGGGCTTCATCGCTTCCCACTAATTGTACATACGTGTTCCACCATGAGAGAGCAATACCGGTGAAAGTGAGGGTGGAAAACTTGACCTTATCTTGGTCTCGACAACCGCTTGTGTTAAAAACGGCCTCCATTTGTTCAAACCATCGGGTGAGAGTAACCGGTCCCCCGGTTCCATCGAAAGTGGGAGGATTGTACTTCATGAAGTTCTTGTAGGAGCAACCTTCGATTGAATTACTGGCTCCATGATTGTTGTTGTTAGAAAAGTGATCGGCCACGGCCGTACCCACGGCGGTGGTTATCATTCGTTGAAGAGCTTGTTCTAGAGTTTCGAGAGGAGTATTGTGTTGACCTTGGTGAGCCATTGTTCCTTCATGAGACAAGAATATCGTTGGTTAGTATTTTCAACAATACTAACCGTGGCATGGAATAAGGATAGAGAGAAAATTTTCCTTGACTCGCCTTAAATTCTCTATGTCATAATGTCGGAACGTCCATGTGAATCACCGTAATATAATCCCGGAAATTATATTACCCTGATTCTCATGTGCATTTAACATTACTTCATAAAGTCAAGGTGGCGCACCAACAAAATTTATCAACGTAAGATCAAGATCGAATACGAGTTAGATATGATAGAAGAGTTCGAGTATAAATGCACAATTAGTCAAATAATTCCTACTTCAGTCTATATGCCGGTTGTAGTCTAGATTCACCTATGTACCCTATGACTCGGGGTGAACACAAATGAACTCTAAATCCCTACAACCAAGGCTCTGATACCACCTGTAGCGACCCCGACAAATCGTCAAGTGACGGCGTCGGCTACGTGGGTCCCATTACCTGATTATAAGTCTTTAAGATAACGTTTGACCAAAATATGTCGCCTTCATTTCAAAATAAAGATTGTTTTTAGTTTACAAGAATTGTTCAACCAAAAGTTAAGTTACAACGTTATAGATACGATTGAAATCTAGGCGACACGGTTTAAAGTAAAGTCAAAAGACGCTCCATGTATGCATGTATACTCGACATCGGATGCAAGTATCAAATAGTAAGCGGAAGCATGTTTCACATATCGTGCAAGACCTGAGAAAAACATAGAAATCTGTCAACGAAAACGTTGGTGAAATCATAGGTTTAAGTAAGTAAGTACAAGTGAACCACAAGATTTGCATCAATGAAATAATAGTAATACATTCCAAAAGTTTGTTTCACGAGCACCCAATTATCAAAGCTTAACATTCCTTCCATTGTATACCCCATCACTTAGTGCTAGAACAAACACTGATTCTCGAAATTATATTTCATCCGTAGACGGTAGCGAACCGTCAAGGATGAGGGTTGTCAACCCATATGGCCATATAACATAAGTTCTCGCTTACACCCGGCAAGTGTAATTAATGATAATCGAATTGAGGATTTTGTTCTAAACTCGTATGTAGAATGTTTGTTTTCCCGTTCTTGTGTTCACTTAGTTCAAAAGAATCGTTTATGTTTTCTCATCCCAATATAAGTTCAAAAAGAGTAAAAGTGGGACTATGATCTCACCTCGAGTGCACGAGTATAAAAGTACTTCGCAAAGTAAACGTGTGCATGAAAGTTGCTTAGCCTTGACCTAAACAAGTAAGTTGTATCAATTTACCGGTTACGACACAATGTCGGGTGAAATGTGCTCAATTAGTCCTATGGCTCGTTACGACTCGATTATGTAGCATGTGAATCAAATTGTCAAGTTTCATGCAAGATACAAGTACAGAAACAAGTTAGGAAGGTTGCATAATCATTTGGTTAAGTTTGACAAAAAGTCAAACTTTGGTCGGTCAAAGTCAACGAAAGTCAACACGTTCGGGTCGGGTCCCGAACTATTTTTCTGAGGTTTTTAATCATATATGAGCATGTTAGAACAAGTTTCATGTGAATCGGAGGTCCATAGTATGCCAAACATTTTTCGTAATTTGGACATGGTGGTCAGAACCTGACCACGGCTTATGTCGCGCCGCGACATAAGCTGGCCGCGCCGCGGCATTAGCCGTGTGCTGGTACCTGGTCAGTCTCAATTGTTCAAGTCCCAAATCAAAACTCTTTCAAACATAAATTACAAACCGCTAACTCTTAGAACTCGCACCTTATATCGTTGGAAAGCTCTTTTGACGTAGTATGCAACTAAACACAATTCATCAATCAAAAACCTCATTGACAATAATCGAATTCTCGTCATGTGATCAATAAAATTCCATTTTCAAAGCTTCAAGTTTATCAATATGCATTTTAAGTTTCGGGAATCCAATTCACACATATGATATGCCGTTTCGAAGGTAATTAAGCATACATTACAACTAATCACTAACAATTAACATTCCATGGCATTCAAGCATCAAAAGTTCATGTCAAGAACTATCAAACCCTAGTCAAACATCACAAAATCAATATTCATGTTTTTGAAGTTTTCTTAATCAACCTACGCATCAAAACGAAGCTAGTGATACTAGTAACACAATTAAAACATGCACTTTAACAATCTAACAACATTAACTCATCCAAAATCAAGGATTAAGCACACCCATTTCAAGTTCATGCTAGTTACTCCAAAAACAACAAATCGAGCAAACCAAACATATATTCATGTTAGGCTCGAGCCATAGACACTAACTAACACCATTTCAAGTCAAAAACACGAATTTAGAGAAATCTAGAGTTTTAGAAATGTTACCCAAACGAGATGAAGTTGGTATCAAATTGTAGAGGATGAAGAGAGGATTCCAAATATGTAATCGGATTTGTTGTGAGCTTCCAAGATTGAATTTAGATGATGAATGAATGGAATGGGTTTGTGTGTGTGTTCTTGAGATGGAGAGAAAAGGGATGAGGGAGATGATGGAATGGATGAAATGGGTTGACTAGTTGACCTAGTCAACTAGTTTGCCCATTTGGCAACTCCGGTCCCTCGAGTTTCAAAGCGGGTGCGGGATTTAACCGATCGAATATTTTTAAAACGCAAGTTAACGAGAGATGTTATAATTAAATGACGGAATTATTATGAACGTTAGTCAACGGAAACTACGAATTTAAATAACGAAAGGTATTATTTAAGAGAAAAAGACGGTGTTAAAATTAAATTTAACGGAAAAACGCGGGATGTTACAACATGTTGACCCATTGAAAAGGATAGCCACGTTCGTGTTTCTAATTTTTATTTACACACTGAAGTTGGGAATATTATAAGTTAATACATAAAAATCACATGGGTTGTAGTGATAAGTATGATGATTGACGAATGATACGTGATACATGAAGTGGTAACGATGAAAGAGTGAAAAGATGATGATGTTATAATGATGTCACGATTAGGATGTATGATAATAGCGATTTTTGATGATGATATCATAAATTAAGGATGAATGATAAATGAAAAAGAAGAACTGGAAAATACCGGTTAAATGAATTAAAGTGGGAATTAAATCAAAAATAAACTACTAGAAGAATGGTTTAGCAGCGTGTGTGCTGAGCTATTGGTCACGTGTTCGAAGCTAGGCGACGACAATGTTTTTTTTTAATTAGCAATAAAAGCTACCTGTTGGGCTTGCGCTTGCTGTTGGGCCGTGAGATTTATCTTTTGGGCCGTAATCTTGAATTAGATATTGGGCTAGATTATTATATAGATGACGGGTTAAATACGTATGGGTTAGGAGATATAATACAAAAACAGAATTGGAAGAATATTTTGGGTGTTGTTTCTCTTATGCGAGAGGTCGTGGGTTCGAGCTTGGGCAAAAGCATTTTTTTTTAGGAAAGCTTTAAGGTAGTTTTAATTATCATTATTATTATTATTATTATTATTATTATTATTATTATTACTATTATTAACAACATTAGTAATAGTAATATAAATTATGAATATTATTAGTAGTATCATTATTATAAAAATTATCACTTTTATTAAAACTACCATTTTTATTAAAATTATCATTTTCATCATTATTATTATATTATAATAAATAAAGATTTATACATAAAATATATTTATATTACCTATAACTACATATTAAATATATTAACATATTTTTATATGTATATACAAAATAAACATATATATAGTTTATAATTAAGATATAATATATAGAATGTAATACAAATTCTATATAAACTACAACACTAAATACATAAATATTATAATAGATTTAATTATTTGATTACCAGTATATGTTTTAATAAATATATGAATAATATAGGTTCGTGAATCCGAGGCCAACCCTACACTTATTCGATGATGTTATATGTATTTTTACTACAAAATACAGTATGGTGAGTATATAGTCCCTTTTTAAACTCTAAATATTTTGGGATGAGAATACATGCATTTTATGATTTACGTTATGGACACAAGTGATCAAAAACAAATTCTATGTTGAGTTGTACCATGGCATATCTCTTTATACTTGGTAACTACTATTTACGTGAGGAGCGTAAACGCGAATCCTGTTGATAGATCTATCGGGCTGACATCCCCAACCGGGCTGGACGACCAGCATTCAACGGTTGCACAGTACTTCGTTCTCGTATACTACACTTGGTACGGTGTAGTGGTTATTTAAGAATATGCTGCGATTGCTTTTAGTTAAGTATGGTTACCAAGTGCTCAACTGCTTTTCCATACACGAGGAGTGTACTATGTATAAACATGAAATCTTGTGGTCCATAGTTATAACGCTGCTAGCATCAAACCTATATATCTCACCAACTTTATGTTGACGTTTTAAAGCATGTTATTCTCAGGTACGAATCGAGCCTTCCGCTGTGCATTAACTCATATTAAAGATATTATTTGGAGTCGATCATCGCAATGGGACCAGATATTGATGATTTCGTCCAGGGGGACTTGGACGGGGTTTGACATAAGGTCAAAGCTGAGCATCAGAAACCATCAGGTCTACTTCAACAACCTGAAATCCCGGAATGGAAATGGGAAAACATTACCATGGATTTCATCACTAAATTGCCAAGGACTGCAAGTGGTTTTGATACTATTTGGGTAATAGTTGATCGTCTCACCAAATCAGCACACTTCCTGCCAATAAGAGAAGATGACAAGATGGAGAAGTTAGCACGACTGTATTTGAAGGAAGTCGTCTCCATACATGGAATACCAATCTCTATTATCTCTGATAGGGATGGCAGATTTATTTCAAGATTCTAGCAGACATTACAGCAAGCATTAGGAACTCGTCTAGACATGAGTACTGCCTATCATCCACAAACTGATGGGCAGATCGAAAGGACAATACAAACGCTTGAAGACATGCTACGACCATGTGTTATTGATTTCGGAAACAGTTGGGATCGACATCTACCGTTAGCAGAATTTTCCTACAACAACAGCTACCATTCAAGCATTGAGATGGCGCCGTTTGAAGCACTTTATGGTAGAAAGTGCAGGTCTCCAATTTGTTGGAGTGAAGTGAGGGATAGACAGATTACGGGTCCGGAGATAATACAAGAAACTACCGAGAAGATCATCCAAATTCAACAACGGTTGAAAACCGCCCAAAGTCGAAAAAAGAGCTACGCTGACATTAAAAGAAAAGATATAGAATTTGAAATTGGAGTGATGGTCATGCTTAAAGTTGCACCTTGGAAAGGCGTTGTTCGATTTGGTAAATGAGGGAAATTAAATCCAAGGTATATCGGACCATTCAAGATTATTGATCGTGTCGGACCAGTAGCTTACCGACTTGAGTTACCTCAACAACTCGCGGGTGTACATAACACTTTCCACGTCTCAAATTTGAAGAAATGTTTTGCTAAAGAAGATCTCACTATTCCGTTAGATGAAATCCAAATCAACGAAAAACTTCAATTCATCGAAGAACCCGTCGAAATAATGGATCGTGAGGTTAAAAGACTTAAGAAAAACAAGATATCAATTATTAAGGTTCGATGGAATGCTCGTAGAAGACCCGAGTTCACCTGGGAATGAGAAGATCAGATGAAGAAGAAATACCCGCATTTATTTCCAGAAGATACGTCAACACCTCCAACTGTTTAAAATTTCAGGACTGAAATTTATTTAACTGGTAGGTACTGTAGTGACCCGAACTTTTCCATGTTATTGTTATTTACATAATTAAGTGTTTCCAACATGTTAAGCAATCAAACTTGTTAAGACTTGATTAATTGAAATAGGTTTCATATAGACAATTGACCACCCAAGTTGACCGGTGATCCACGAACGTTAAAACTTGTAAAAACTATATGATGACATATATATGGTTATATATATAGTTAAAATGATATTATGATAAGTAAACATATCATTAAGTATATTAATAATGAACTACATATGTAAAAACAAGACTACTAACTTAATGATTTTGAAACGAGACATATATGTAACGATTATCGTTGTAACGACATTTAATGTATATATATATATCATATTAAGAGATATTTGTACATCATAATATCATGATAATATAATAATTTAAAATCTCATTTGATATTATAAACATTGGGTTAACAACATTTAACAAGATCGTTAACCTAAAGGTTTCAAAACAACACTTACATGTAACGACTAACGATGACTTAACGACTCAGTTAAAATGTATATACATGTAGTGTTTTAATATGTATTCATAAACTTTTGAAAGACTTCAAGACACTTATCAAAATACTTCTACTTAACAAAAATGCTTACAGTTACATCCTCGTTCAGTTTCATCAACAATTCTACTCGTATGCGCCCGTATTCGTACTCGTACAATACACAGTTTTTAGATGTGTGTACTATTGGTATATACACTCCAATGATCAGCTCTTAGCAGCCCATGTGAGTCACCTAACACATGTGGGAACCATCATTTGGCAACTAGCATGAAATATCTCATAAAATTACAAAAATATGAGTAATCATTAATGACTTATTTACATGAAAACAAAATTACATATCCTTTATATCTAATCCATACACCAACGACCAAAAACATCTACAAACACTTTCATTCTTCAATTTTCTTCATCTAATTGATCTCTCTCAAGTTCTATCTTCAAGTTCTAAGTGTTCTTCATAAATTCTACAAGTTCTAGTTTCATAAAATCAAGAATACTTCCAAGTTTGTTAGCTTACTTCCAATCTTGTAGAGTGATCATCCAACCTCAAGAAATTTTTCTTATTTACCGTAAGATATCTTTCTAATACAAGGTAATACTCATATTCAAACTTTGATTCAATTTCTATAACTATAACAATCTTATTTCGAGTGAAAATCTTACTTGAACTTGTTTTCGTGTCATGATTCTGCTTCAAGAACTTTCAAGCCATCCAAGGATCCTTTGAAGCTAGATCCATTTTTATCATTTCCAGTAGCTTTATCCAGAAAACTTGAGGTAGTAATGATGTTCATAACATCATTCGATTCATACATATAAAGCTATCTTATTCGAAGGTTTAAACTTGTAATCACTAGAACATAGTTTAGTTAATTCTAAACTTGTTCGCAAACAAAAGTTAATCCTTCTAACTTGACTTTTAAAATCAACTAAACACATGTTCTATATCTATATAATATGCTAACTTAATGATTTAAAACCTGGAAACACGAAGAACACTGTAAAACCGGACATACGCCGTCGTAGTAACACCGCGGGCTGTTTTGGGTTAGTTAATTAAAAACTATGATAAAATTTGATTTAAAATTTGTTCTTCTAGGAAAATGATTTTTCTTATGAACATGAAACTATATCCAAAAATCATGATTAAACTCAAAGTGGATGTATGTTTTCTAAAATGGTCATCTACACGTCGTTCTTTCGACTGAAATGACTACCTTTACAAAAACGACTTGTAACTTATATTTTTGACTATAAACCTATACTTTTTCTGTTTAGATTCATAAAATAGAGTTCAGTATGAAACCATAGCAATTTGATTCACTCAAAACGGATTTAAAATGAAGAAGTTATGAGTAAAACAAGATTGGATAATTTTTCTTGTTGTAGCAACGTGAAAATTGGTAACAAATCTATATTAATCATATCCTAGCTAACTTATATTGTATTATACATGTATTCTAATATATTATGTAATCTTGGGATACCATAGACACGTATACAATGTTTCGACCTATCATGTCGACACATCTATATATATTTCGGAACAACCATATACACTCTGTATGTGAATGTTGGAGTTAGCTATACAGGGTTGAGGTCGATTCCAAAATATATATAGTTTGAGTTGTGATCAATACTGAGATATGTATACACTGGGTCGTGGATTGATTCAAGATAATATATATCGATTTATTTTCTGTACATCTAACTGTGGACAAGTAGTTGTAAGTTACTAACGAGGACAGCTGACTTAATAAACTTAAAACATCAAAATGTATTAAAAGTGTTGTAAATATATTTGAACATACTTTGATATATATATGTACATATTTGTTATAGGTTCGTGAATCGACCAGTGGCC
Organism: Rutidosis leptorrhynchoides; assembly: GCF_046630445.1. Taxonomy (NCBI): domain Eukaryota; kingdom Viridiplantae; phylum Streptophyta; class Magnoliopsida; order Asterales; family Asteraceae; genus Rutidosis; species Rutidosis leptorrhynchoides. The sequence continues at coordinate 169,338,144 of NC_092343.1, forward strand.
AAGTCTTACTTCCCGACGAAGTAAAAATCTGTGAAAGTGAGTTATAGTCCCACTTTTAAAATCTAATATTTTTGGGATGAGAATACATGCAGGTTTTATAAATGATTTACAAAATAGACACAAGTACGTGAAACTACATTCTATGGTTGAATTATCAAAATCGAATATGCCCTTTTTTATTAAATCTGGTAATCTAAGAATTAGGGAACAGACACCCTAATTGACGCGAATCCTAAAGATAGATCTATTGGGCCTAACAAACCCCATCCAAAGTACCGGATGCTTTAGTACTTCGAAATTTATATCATATCCGAAGGGTGTCCCGGAATGATGGGGATATTCTTATATATGCATCTTGTTAATGTCGGTTACCAGGTGTTCACCATATGAATGATTTTTATCTCTATGTATGGGATGTGTATTGAAATATGAAATCTTGTGATCTATTATTATGATTTGATAATATATAGGTTAAACCTATAACTCACCAACATTTTTGTTGACTTTTTAAGCATGTTTATTCTCAGGTGATTATTAAGAGCTTCCGCTGTTGCATACTTAAATAAGGACAAGATTTGGAGTCCATGCTTGTATGATAATGTGTAAAAACTGCATTCAAGAAACTTATTTCGTTGTAACATATTTGTATTGTAAACCATTATGTAATAGTCGTGTGTAAACAGGATATTTTAGATTATCATTATTTGATAATCTACGTAAAGCTTTTTAAACCTTTATTGATGAAATAAAGGTTATGGTTTGTTTTAAAATGAATGCAGTCTTTGAAAAACATCTCATATAGAGGTCAAAACCTCGCAACGAAATCAATTAATATGGAACGTTTTTAATCAATAAGAACGGGACATTTCACCAGTCACCATGGTTGGCCTACATCAGGCTTTGACCAAGTTGACTAAGGAGTTTGATGACAAGCTCTCTGGTGTGCAGTCTAAGATTAATAATCTTAACTTTAATAATAATTTTGTTTCAAAAGATGAGCTGTTGGAGGTAAGGAGGTTGGTTGGGGATATGCAGGGGTTGACTAGTGCAGGTGGTTCAGGGTCTGTTACAGAAATTAATCACAGGTTGGCTGAGCTGGAGAAAAGGATGGTTGGTGTTGATGAACTGAGACAATGTTTTACTGGGTTTGCTTCTGATATTTGTTCCCTCAAGAATCAACAGACTGAAATTTGGAAGGTCATATCTTCTCTGCCTTTAGATGATGTCAAAAAGGGGGAGAAAAGAAAGAGGTCAGATGATGCAGGTACTGCAGATGCAGGTTTTGTAAATGTTGAGGGGGAGCAATCTAAGAGGACTTAAATTGAGGGGGAGCAGCAGGTTGAGGGGGAGAATATAACTGATAGAGGTGTTGGTGATACTCAAATGGTTGGTGGTGTTGGTGATATTCAGGGGAGTGCTGTTGTGGTTGCTGCCCTGCAAAGGACATAGGGTGATTTAAGGGCTCAGATAAACAAGAGATTTAGATTCAGAAGATATGAAGGTGATGTTGTCAAGGTTGAGGTTGATAAATCTGAATTTGAAGGTGTAACTCTACTACTAACAAGGACACACTTACCAGATAGGAGGTTAAGAGTTAAAATAAATCAAATTGTTCGTTTGGGTTTTTGTGAGTGGAAAGGCATAACTGTGTGTATCAAGGAGTATGCAGGAGATCAAGTTGTTGTGAAAGAAGTGTTGAAGAGAGTTTATATGCTGGTACATTTGGTGTTTGAAGAAGAGTTTATAAGTTTGAAGGATTATGATGTGTTTTGTGGAATGTTCGATTTAGAGATGAAAGAAAGAAGAGCTAAGGGACATGTTGAAAGGTATGCTGTCCCTGAACATTTAGAGTTTGTTGATGATAAGTATGTTGAGTATTTGGATGGTTTGATGTTTAAGACAAATGGAAATCAAAGGATGTTGATTAGGGTTGATCAGTTTGAAGGGTCTAGTATTGAGATGTTGATCAGTTTATTATCCAGATGTGAGACAGGGCAAACTTTTCCTTTTAGGGTTCAATTGTTGAATCACTTGTATAGCAAGCTAACCATGTTGAAGAAAATTCCTCACATGAAGAACAAGTGTAAGCTTATCGAAAAGGAGTATGCTAAGGTGGTTAATTAGGTGTACAGGTTGTTTTGACATCATCAGATAGGGGGATATTGTTGGGAAAATGAAAATCTGATGAGTCAAAAGCATGCTAGAGTCTGGAGATTTAGAGTCTGAAGTTGCAGACTCTGAAGTTTATTGAAGTCAACGGTTTGAGATTTCTTGATGCCTAAGCTAAGGAATATTCCGGAGATATGTTTAAAGTTTAAGAAGATTTATTTTGATTCGGTTTTATCTCCAGAAGATTAACTTTAGAGTTATTTGCATATTAGTTTAGTTTTTAAGTTTATCTTTACCTTATTTATAGCTAAGTTGTTTTGGAAACCAAATCTTTAGATTTGGTGTTTATCTGTATAAATAGGGCCGCATGGTTTGCTTTGAACTTGTATCTTTTGCACGATCAACATTATCAATTATATATTTCATTATCGTGTTCTCTCAATTCTTGCACTAATAATTCTTATTTATTGTTTAATTGAGAGTCCGGTGCTCATAGTTCAATTACTGTGAACTAATAGTTTTTGGTCTCTGACAAATTGAGATTGTGCGTATAGATGAGGGCTTTTTAGTATCCGTTACATTGCTATCCATAATCGTTTTGAAACCCTTTTTTCTTATGTAAACTTTACAAACCCTAATTTTGAAAAGTTAAACATAATCAATGGCGCACAATCGCACAACGGTACCTCCGATGAAGAGGCCGGCACCAGCGATTGAAAAGGACGCGAAGAAAGCGAAGAGCTATTCGGTGACGGATGATGAGATTGGGACCATGGGCACTTTTACTAAATAGAGACGTCAGCAATTACAGACTGAGATTTAGATCACTCGAGCAAATCAACAAAGAGTGGTAAGCACAGTTGATCCTTATACAGCGAAATTGATTGCCTGGCTTAAAACTCCTTTGATACAAGATCCTAATTTGGATGAAAAGTATGCAAAGTAAGAAGATATGACTTTTATACATCCAATAAAAAGTGATTGGAGAGATAATGCATTAACCAATCTGAAATTTTACCGTATGTCTCATTTAGAAGATGATGATATCATAAGAGTTGGCAAAAGTTTTATGAGTAGTCTTCACATTAAGATGAAGAACAATGTTGTAGCAGAGATGTTCTTGCTTGCTTTCAATCTAAGAGACAAAGAAGGTGAACGTATTATCGACGAGGTTGAATTATCTCTTGTGAGCATTAAAGAACTACGAACCCACGATGATATAACCGGATCGGTTGAGCTGCATTGGTGATGCTGATTCTGCAGACAAGAAAAGAAAATTGGCAGTTGCATATAGTTATCTTGCTACCAGTTATATTCGGTTGTTTGCTAGCCAGTTGAAAACTATCTGAGATATGGAAATCATCTCGAAACGACATTTCACAAATTCTATCATTTTGAAATGCCGTTACGAGGGTTTCACCTGAACCTGGATGAGGTCAGGTTACTGAAGAAGCAGTTTGAATGTAACGTGAGGGCTCGTAATACACTTTTTGTTTTCCTTTATGCTGCAAGCAGGTGTAAACAAGGGAAGGACATCAAAGATTTTTTATATAATCTATATATCTATATCTATATAAACAAGAGATTAATTTAGCATACATGTCATTAGCACCATATTAATTGAAAATTAGGCCATGTGGAATTTACACATGTCAATTTCTCACAATTTGTGATTTTAATAATAATAATAATATATACTATTAAAAAATATTAAAATTAGAGTTAGAGTTTATCGTATTTGTAAACATACTAATTAATTTGTAAAGGTCAACAAACTAATATGCATATATTTAGGACTAACTTTCCATGAATTCAGCAAATAATTGAAAATTTAATTTTAGAGCGTAAACATTTTAATTTTAAACTACATTAATATGTTGATTTTAAAAAATTAACATATTCATATCTCCCTAACCTCTGAATAATAAGGCGATTGCACATGATTATGTAGAAGAACTTGAGTAGATATATACAAGTCAACAATCACAACATGTATTTTATAAATAACTATATTCCCGGACATAACAAACCACATTAAAATGCTCTGTTTATCATGGTGTGTTTTTTCTATAAGTTTTAGTGAAAGGTCATTCATATGTGATATCAGCTCAACTCTTTTTATGCTCATCACTGTGGTTTCTTGATTATTATTTTAATCCTTACCTTATAATGGTATAAGAAGGGGAACACTAGCATTTAAAGGGGAATGATTTTGCATTTGGGATGTTCAATGTTTTTCAAAATCTTGAAAAGTGAGTTTTGTGTCCATCATATTAACTGTATAAACCAAAATATGTTACGGAGTAATAATATATAGGATAGAAAGAAACTAACAATTTTGTTAATAAGCTAAATTTATAGGCTGTTAGGTAATTGTTGTTTCTTCAAATGTTTGACTTTCTATTGTCAATCAGACTTTCAAGTCAAAGATGGTATTTCAAGGTGTGACATTTGTGCTTGTGTTAGATTTCTTAGTCGAATTGTCTTAGTAATCTTCTATTAGTAACAATCTAGATTGCTGAGTTGTGGGACGGAAGTTTTAAATATATGATACTCTATTATATTGTTTGCTAAAATGGGTCATGTGTAATGCAAGTGTATGTTGGGTCAAGTGTATTTTGCAGGTCAAATTGTATGTTGGGTCATAGTCATGTTCATATTATTGGGACTACTAGAACTCTGATCTGCCGATTGACATTGGTGCATCATCCTTATATTATGTGTACAACATAGACATCTTTCTTCTCTTCCTTTATTGTATCAAGATATATTATATCACAAAGACATCCAGGTCCACTAAGGAAAATATATTCAAAACTACCGAATAGCATTAATGTTGCTATTAATACCACATGTACATAATCATGCTTATGATCATTTGTTACAAATAGAGCAGCTATAATACGAGCTATTATCTTACAAAATTTTTAACACGTACTGTGTTAGAAATCGGGTATGAATTGACTGCCGGATTCGTTCTTGAATCGTGTATTCACTTTCTCTATAAAGTATTTCGACCCTACGATTGCCTCGGTTGCACGAAATCTTTACAGGGATAAGACAAGAACGCAATCAGTGTTTTTGGCAATGAAATCACTGATCAAATTGTTAGAGAATATGTGTGTATTTTCTGTTTGTTGATGAAAGCAAAGTCCTCTATATATAAGAGGTGAAAAGGTGCGACGAAAGAATGTAACCCTTCAATGCAAATATGCAACCTTTCAACTAAAAGATGCAACTCTTCGTTTACACCTTTTAGAAAATGATATCACTCTTCATGAAATGATGTAACCATTCATGGTTACCTTTCATCAAAAGATATAATTTACAAGACCTTATTAAATCAACTCGAACGAGCGTGCACTCCGCACTCTCCAAACTCGTCATTGAGCTTAATTCGATAATCCTTTGCTTTCTAGTAAGTCCCAATTAACTAAAATGATTGTTGATAACACTAAAATCACCAACAAATCCCCCCCATTTTAGTGTAATCCTTGATTTACTAAAATAATTAAACAAACAGAACAAACCAATGCATAAATGAAAATGTTTCAGAAATAGAATTTTCACTTAGTATAATATTTACGAGAATTCGAGTATCAGGGTGTTTCAGAAATTGAACCCTTCCACTCATATGAAGACTATAAAATATTATACACATCAGTTTCTTACATATCCCTAAGACAATCTTGACACTATTACAAGCCATGTGTCCCAATCCTTCAGTGAACATATTGGCAACTAAGTCCAAAGCTCCATTGAAGCGGCAAAACTTCATGTTCACATAGGTAGCTCTTTTAGTCTTGCACCCGCATTTGCAATTTTTCAAAAGAACTATTAAGAAGTTAAACTTCAACCTAACTTCACTTACGGGTCTAAACACATACTTTGGGATCAGTATATTTATGTGTTTCAATCTTCAGAAAGTAAGCTTACCTCATTGAATTCAGCTCCTAGCGTTGTACTAGAAGGGAATTGGGCGTCTCACTTTAGAAGATTTAATGGACTTCAATCCCACATCATTAGCCAACTTTCGCGCGCTTCCGGCTAATGCTTTTGTCAAGTGATTTAGTCAAACTTTGTTGTAATCCAACAAAATCCACATACATCACTTCATTCGTGATTAACCTCACGAAACATAATTTGTCTAAGGCATAAGTGTCTAGACTTTTCCTTGTACATTTAACTATATGCCTTAGTCATAGGACATCCCATACCTAGGGATCTAATTGGACTTTACTCTCATTCACTTCGACTTCAATCAATTTTCTTTAGTAATCCTTTGATCCAAGGACTTACCAAATTCTTATTATATCATAAGATACGCGTGAGTACTTAAATCAATTGATTGATTAGTCCGTGTATACGCCCACTTTCCACAAGTAATCAGTGTAAACATATAATTTATACACCCTGGATAATGTGTCCCTGTTATCCTTGTGTACACAATTATTACCATTACATTAGATGGTAAGATTATTATTATAAACATACCTTAGTCAATCCACTTATAGAACCAAGAAGTAATGACAACAAGTTTATAATGTTAATAATCTCAACATCATTCTTTTGATCCAAGATACCACATCTATACCAATTGTAAAATCAACAACTTGTAGATGTATCATCTTAATGATCAATAGTAAAGTCAATATATTTTAAATATGCTACAAGGATTCTCATTGTGAATTAAACCATAAACCATGGTTGGCTTTAAAGTATTAAAATACTTAAACTACATCACAATGCATTATTCTAGACCATGCTTAATCCCTCCAACACCATGCTATATTGGTCACTTAATGTAATCACATACATCATCCCGCCAATTTTCAAAGCATACCGGTAATTGAAAACAATTAAGCAACATCTAATCTTCATTCCATATTAAAACATATTCCTTTTACTAACTAAGACCAACTTGATAGATCATCAAATAGTTTGTGGACATACCTCACCAATAATAAAAATTTCATGGTCATTTCATTTAGTAACAAACAGACATTTCATAACCATGCAAGATTGTTTTGTGACTTTTCAAATGATCACAATTATCAACAATCCATGAGGGGTTTCCATGTCAATCATCCAAAGAAAATATTACAACCTTCTTTTTATTGACACTCTATGTATCCGTACATGATGCACGTATATATACATATACATATACTACCTCCACAACTAATGGTCACAATGGTCCGAGTAATTATATCTCATATATTTACGTTTTAGTATAATATGAATTTTAGAATATTCATCAAGAAAGTGACTTGTGTTTACAATCCCGATATATAAATGCTACATTTGCAAAGTCTGTGATGTATCATGCAAATATGTGACCGACACTAAGTTGTGTCAATTCAATAAGTGCGAATTTTTCCCGTTAACCGCTCTAACGTATCAACGGTTAATTGCACCATTCATTAATTGCCTGTCTATAGATGTGGATATTAATCTTGTAATAATCATTCTAACGAATGCAACAGAATAACTAGAGGTCCCATTAACAAGTCTTTGTTTCTAATTAATCTCAACAATAATGATAAGGAATAAATCCCATCAAAATTGTTAATACAGAAACCACATGAAGTCTCAGGTATTTGAATTAATTGTACGAAGTTAATTCATTCAAGGGTTAGACAATCTTAAATATGCGTGATTCCAAAGATTAAATGATTTTAAGAATTAATTTCATAAAACCATTTCGTTAAAAATTAATCCTTTTAACACACCCTTGAATATTTGGTATTAGTTTGAAAACCTTTCAAACATAGACTGGCTTCATTTCGAGGGAAAGCAAATTAATTCTACCCATAATATTTGTCATACCATAAACATAAATTTCTGTTTACCGTGCATGAAATTACAACCAAAATTTGTATGGTGACAAAACACCACCATATAAAGTACTTTATCATGGCATCTTGTTAATTCGTTCGTGTAAGTTTAATGCTTGCATTCAATTTATGTTAAACATGGCATAAAAGTGAAGAAGATAGATAGAAAATGCGTACTCGGTATCGTTGGTTATTCCATCATACAAGTTATTCTTGAAACATATGCTTCCAATACACATCTCCTGGATCTCCAACCAATTTGCAACCCAAATAATCATCGAACAATGGAATGTCAAAATTTTCATTCAATCTGAATGATTACTTGGTAACCGCATCATGCAAACATCCTAAAACACCATCTGTTGTTCTTAAAATTAATATCCCACATCTCACACGTATGATACACCCAACAGATTTATCACACAAAAGTCCATATCAAATCCCATATGTCTTATACGATTCATAGGAACAAAATTATCACAAAATTACTTTATAGATTTGTTAGAAATCGGGTATGAATTGACTGCCGGATTCGTTCTTGAATCGTGTATTCACTTTCTCTATAAAGTATTTCGACCCTACGATTGCCTCGGTTGCACGAAATCTTTACAGGGATAAGACAAGAACGTAATCAGTGTTTTTGGCAATGAAATCACTGATCAAATTGTTAGAGAATATGTGTGTATTTTCTGTTTGTTGATGAAAGCAAAGTCCTCTATATATAAGAGGTGAAAAGGTGCGACGAAAGAATGTAACCCTTCAATGCAAATATGCAACCTTTCAACTAAAAGATGCAACTCTTCGTTTACACCTTTTAGAAAATGATATCACTCTTCATGAAATGATGTAACCATTCATGGTTACCTTTCATCAAAAGATGTATTTTACAAGACCTTATTAAATCAACTCGAACGAGCGTGCACTCCGCACTCTCCAAACTCGTCATTGAGCTTAATTCGATAATCCTTTGCTTTCTAGTAAATCCCAATTAACTAAAATGATTGTTGATAACACTAAAATCACCAACATACTGCTCATCTACGCTCATGCCTACTAGAAAAAAAACATGTCCACCTCATTTATCTAAACTTATTAAGAGGCAACAGGTTTTGACAACTACAATTGACCTGGATAGGGTTCAATGCTTGAACGTTTTGGTCAAACAATATGATTGTTCGTTTCGAAGTTCTTTTGGGATCATAGTGCTTATTCTAAAAGTCACCGATTTGTTTTTTTCTATGCGGTGTGATATTAATTGGTTTGTTATATACTAGCTAATGGTCTTTTATTTGTTGAAAATTTTCCCCTCATTTTAATATTGATCGTAGGTTAAGAACTGTATCTATATCTAAAAACAAAGGATTTTAATGGTTTTTAGCAGCCGTGCAACGCACGGGCTCTAAACCTAGTATTCATATAACTCACACTGGTCTTTATCCATTTACTCTGTTTTTTAAGGCTATGGAGATGCGTGGTAAGAACAATATTCATCTAGCTAGGGCTCTTAACGAATTGTCGGTTTCGAGTACTGTTCACAGTATTCTCACAGTAATTGATAGATTTATGGAGTCAGAGTCTTCTGATTATAAACTTGGAATGTGGAAATATGTAACTTTGTTTGATAAAAGTTTCTTATTTGATTTACAGACAAATCAGTGTCTTTATTTTACACTTGTACTGGCTTTTCTGACATGCAACACGAACATTCCGCCTCATCGGGATGTGTTTAATATTGCACAAGTTAAAAACGCGCCAAACTCTGATAGGATTTTGGCTCGGGCACATGCGTTTAGAGCATCTCAAGAGTTTGATCGAATGGATTATGATGGAGACTACGAAGGGTTGGGGGAACTTTTTGATGAGTCAATTCTAGGTCCAATCTAGAACCAAAGATGATGCAGTATTCTTGTTTTCGAGAACGACAGAGTGTGCTGAATACTATCTAAGAATTGGGAACGATCTGGAAATGCAATTTGACAGTTTTTGACTCTTTCAAGATTCCTTTACGTGGATTTCACTCAAACCTCGACGCAATTCAGCTTTTGAAGAACAAGTTCGAGGGTACCGTGAGGGCACGCGATACGCTTTATGTTTTTCTTTATTCTGCAAAACTGTGTACACTCGGGTTGTTCATTAAGGATTATCTTTATAGTATCCATATCATTTACACAGGACTTGTACCATTCACTTCATTTATAAGGGCTATGGATGTGCACGAAAGAGCATGCTTCAACTCGCTAAAGCTCTCGATGAACCAACGGTAACTAGTACTCTTGATAGTCTTCTTGATTTGATTGAGAGATTTCTCCAATCAGGTTCATCCGAATATAAACTTGGAATTTGGAAGTATGCAACATTGTTTGATAAAAGTTCCTATATGATCTCCAGACAAAACAGTGTACTTATTTTATGCTTGTCCTGGCTTTCTTGATACATTGTCCGGACACTCCACCTCGTAAGGATATCTTTAAAATTGCACAATTTAAAAATGCGCCAGAGTCGGTTAGGATTTCGGCTCAGGAACATGCGTTCAGAGCTATTCAACGGCTTAGTCAAAAGACATAATGATGAAGTAAAATCTAGCTCAACTGAAGATGAGTCTTGTTTGCCGGATCAAAAGATGCTACCTCTTAGATTATTAGTTAGTATTATGCTTTATCTTTGTATCTCTTAGATCAATGTTGCAGGTTCCCATAAAGATGGAACAGCATTTTTGACACTAAAATGAGTTACCATAGGAAAAAGTTTGAAATTAAATTGGTAAGGTGGTTCTGTGAGTTCAGTCATTTTCACGAAAGCGCATCCACATAATTAGAAACACAAAATCATGATGGGGTATGTCATGTTCACAAAAGAACAACATCATCCGAAACATCAAGTATAGGACTTGACCCATTCGTCCGTAACTGTCCCATTTTGAACCTAAGACCTCTTGTGAGGATCACGACGTCAGGCGCTAAGGTAAATCTCATCCTTTCCTCTTTACCATTAATACTATAACATGGTATGAAATTGATAATCTCGATTGGTTCTTGAATCTTGATACACTTTCTCAATTAATTATTTCAAACCTAACAAGCCTTAGTTTCATGAAATTTTAATTAGGACAAGACAAGAACAATGACTTTGATTCTAGGCAAGAAGAATCCAATTTTGAATATTAGAGAGTTTGTAGAATAATGACGCGCATAAAATACGCTAACACATCTCGCAAGCGTATTACCATATGGCCCCTCTCGACCATCCCTAAAAGTCGATAATGCGCAATATATGGCGCAGTCCAGCTAAAGATATCGCGCGGTGAGCATAGCGCCGTCAGGAGAATGCGCGAAATAATTACGGAAGTCGAATAAGACAAAAGACAGTGCAAAACACTAAGGACGAAATCTCAGTAATCGTACGAGTGGCAGGACATGGCAAAATAGCACGATATGTAGGGGACCACGTGAGTACATGCGATAGAATAGTACTATTCTGTACCATTCTGTCCCCTCCCCCTTTTCTTGTCGCCCACGTGGCAAAGAAAAGGACAGTTACTCTTGCCTATAAATACTCACGTCCAATTTCACAAATTTCAATTCAAGATAGAGAGAAAAAACTCATCTTCCAGAACATTCTATCTGCGCAGTTACAATAACGGTTCTCAATTAACGTTCCTTGAACATGAAATCCTAACACCCTCCAACGAGCATCATCTTGGGTTAACCGGAATGATGGTGGGTTACGTTTAACCACCCTTTCTAAGATTATCATCTCGTATATCACACCCCCAGTTAGGGCCTGGGCGAAATGTGACTTAATATCAAAATATACCAACATATTATAATAACGAGAACAATACTAAATGATAAAGTTAAACTTTATGGAGTACGCAGCGAAAAATGAAATGTCGTTACAAAGGAGTAAAGTAAATGTTTAAATGCAATAGTAATAAATGCGATAATCTCTTGATCCTATGTCCAAGTAGCATCACATAAGCAGTAGATAAGTAAGCTTGAATCAAACAGCACCTGAGACAAAACATGCAAAAGTGTCAACCAAAAGGTTGAGTGAAGTTCATAGGTTTAACAAAAGTTTGACCGTTGTTTTAGACCACAAGATTTAGTTTGTAAAGGTGATCTCCCGCATGATCAAAAAGTTATGCCAAAGCGTGATATTTAGACTAAACGTTCAAGTTTGCCCCATGACAAGTTGTGTCTGTCCATGTCGGTTTAATTTCATTATCAAGTAATACAAAAACTTAGTCAAATGTATCGGGGACGTTACTCCCGATAGGCCTACCCCCAATAATTAAGCATGCAGCAGCAATTAAAAATATCACTGTAGGGACTTAGTCGGACATAGCCGGGTATAGCATAGTTTAACAGTTTAGTACTTGTGTCTAAATTGTAAAAAGTAAAAACAGCATGTGTCTCACCCCAGTAAGTAAGTTTGCTAGCAATAAAGAGGGGCTATGAATTCACCTTAAATAGCAGTTGAAGTATTCCACGCAAGAATGAAAGTAAAGCAAGCAAGTGATCTGGATATCAACCTAGAGGTATAACGTTTAATTAGTTAATGTTTAACTGACATAAAGTATGTTTATTAATATAGCAACTATATTGACAGTGACGGTTTTCGAGAAAAGTTCCTATTTCTCAAAAGTTTCTATTTTTGAAAACTTACTATTTATGGAAAGCTTCCACTTATAGTAAGCTTCTAGTTTAAAAATGTTCGGGTTATAATTCTTAACAAAGATGTTGTACAATCTCGCCCAAACTTCGTTGCTAACATGCAAGTCACTCGAATGATCTATTGTTACCGAGTGGCCCAGGATCTCTTGACCAGAATCTAAGTCTTGGCATTCGAGATCCACAAGCGTCCCATAATAGTAACAAGGATCACCCTAGGCCACAAGTAGCGGTGATGTTTGTAGTCTTTGTACGCTATCTTTAATTATAACCTTCACGTTAGGTGCGTATATACATATATATTCATTAATTCGATTTTAATTATAATTCCTATATATTAATTCATAAAAATACTTTTATAATTTTTAGTAATATATATTACTAATTATAACATGTTATTTATTTTATTTTTAATTGCATATAATTTATAACATTATTTACATATTTTGGTAAAAATAAAATAACAAACCGAAGTAAAAAGTAAAAAGTAAAAAGTAAGAAAAAAATACTTACTAGTAGTAATTCTTCAAAGAGAGAATGAGAGAAATTTTGGTGTGAGTTTGAATGAGAAATGAGGGGTATTTATACTTGAAAAAATTAGGTAAAAAGAATAAAATAATTAAAAGAAAAAGAAATATTTTAATTTTTAATAGGATTTTAAAATTCAAAAGTATTAAATGTTAGGTCATGGTATAATGTACAAAATAAAATAATAAAAGTAGTTTTTCCATTATAATTTTTAATTAAAAAGTATTTTATTTATTTATTTATTTATTTATTTTTTTTAAATTCATTTATTTTAAGGATTTTTTTTCTTTTATATATATAAACAAATTGATTTAGTGCTTTTCCAAGAATATTTGTCAATATTTTTTTTTTAATTAACAAATACAAATTTTGCATAAAAATAATAAATAATTCGATATTTTGTATTTTTAATAATAATTATGATTTTAATTATTAAACTATAGTTTTAGTAAGTTTGTAAATATTATTACATTTATATATAATTGGATTTATTATATAGTTAAATATATAATACACTAACTAAATAATAAAAGTGATACAAAGTTTATATACTTAGTTAAATTATGTCAAATTATATAAATTAATAATATATTATTTATTTAAGCGTACATTGTTGACTAAAAATTACTATTCGGTTAGTATTTAATTGTATATAACAACCCTTAATACATATAGTCAGGCAGATAACCCTAGGGTTAACTCAGTAAATTTAGAAGTCGAAAAGTGAGGGTTGTTACAGTACCTCCCCGTTAATAAAAATTTCGTCCCGAAGTTTTAGGTAGACTTCTCGGATGCATCAGCGGTTGAGAAGAGATGGGGATATTTCTGTTTCATTTGGTCTTCACGTTCTCAGGTATACTCGGGGCCACATCGTGAATTCCAACAGATCTTAACAATAGGTATGGTGCTGTCTTGCGTTTAGCAGATCGGTCCATGACTTCTATGGGTTCCTCTATGAAGTGCATTTTATCATCAATGCGAATGTCATCCAAAGGAATAACGAGAGTGTCATCAGCAATACACCGTTTAAGATTTGAGACATGAAACACATCATGTACTTGACTGAGTTCGGTTGGTAGTTCTAATCGATATGCCACGGGACCAATTCTTTCAGTGATTGTGAAAGGTCCAACATATCGTGGACTAAGTTTACTTCGTTTACAGAAACGGACAACACCTTTCCAAGGGGATACTTTCAACATGACTTTATCTCCAACTTGGTATTCGATGTCCTTTCGTTTCTTATCGGCATAACTCTTATGTCGGCTACGGGCAGTTTCTAAACGTTGCTTGATTTGAACTATCTTTTTGGTAGTTTCGTGAATAATTTCAGGACCAGTTAAATGTCTGTCCTCAAGTTCATCCCAACACAGAGGGGATCTACACTTTCGTCCATATAGAGCTTCAAAGGTGTAGCTTTAGTGCTAGAGTGATAACTGTTGTTATAAAAAAATTCAACCAAAGGCAGATGTCTATCCCAGCCTTTGCCGAAGTCGATAACACAAGCACGAAGCATATCTTCCAATGTTTGAATGGTTCGTTCACCTTGACCATCGATTTGCGGATGATAAGCAGTACTCATATCGTGTTGAGTTCCAAGAGTAGTTTGTAAGGATTTCCAGAATCTGGAAGTGAATCTACTGTCGCGATCGGATATGATTGATATAGGAACACCATGACGAGAGACAATTTCTTTGATATACAGTTGTGACAATCTCTCCATCTTGTCAGTCTCCTTGATCGGTAAGAAATGAGCAGATTTAGTAAGACGATCTACTATGACCCATATAGTATCATTTCCACTAGAAGTCTTGGGCAATTTAGTAATAAAGTTCATAGCGATACATTCCCACTTCCACTGCAGAATATCGAGTTGTGTCAACAGACCAGAAGGCTTTTGATGTTCAGCCTTGACTTTCAAACAAGTGAGACACTTACTAACATAAGTAGCAATGTCGATTTTCATGTTAGGCCACCAGTAGAATTCCTTCACACCGTGGTACATCTTACTGGAACCCGGATGAATAGAATACCTAGTCTTATGCGCTTCATCCAAGACTAGTTCACGGAGATTACCGAAGCGAGGAACCCAAATTCTGTTGCCGAAGTACCGTATACCATTAGCTTTCACTTGGAGTTGGTTCTCGAAACCGATAGGTCCTTCACCTTCGATAAGTGTTGGTTTAATAGCTTCCAGTTGAGCTTCGCAAATTCGTGATATAAGATTTGATTTGATTTTCAGGTTTAAGGCACGAACACGTTTAACATCGTCTTTTCGACTAAGGGCATCGGCAACTACATTTGCCTTGCCAGGATGATATTCCATCTTACAGTCATAATCGTTCAATAACTCGAGCCATCGGCTTTGCCTCATATTCAGCTGTTTTTGATCAAAGATGCGTCGAAGACTTTTATGGTCAGTGTACACCGTAAACTGGGTACCATATAGATAATGTCTCCATATCTTTAGTGCAAATACCACGTCACCTAACTCAAGGTCATGTGTGGTATAGTTCTCCTTGTGTTTCTTCAACTGTCTAGATGCGTAGGCAATAACCTTTTCACGTTGCATTAAAACACAACCAAAACCTTGCTTTGAGGCATCGCAGTAAACAACAAAATCGTTAGTACCTTCAGGTAAAGATAGAATCAGGGCTGTGGTCAATTTCTCCTTCAGAACCTTGAAAGTAGATTCCTGTTCTTCGGACCACTCAAATATCTTCCCTTTTTGTGTTAGCTTCGTAAGAGGTTTAGCAAGAAGTGAAAAATCCTTTATAAATCTCCGATAGTAACCGGCAAGTCCCAAAAATTGGCGAATATGCTTCGCAGTCCTTGGTATCTCCCAGTTCTGAATAGCAGTGATTTTAGCAGGATCAACATGTATTCCTCTTCTATCAACAACATGTCCAAGGAATTGTATGGTTTTGAGCCAAAACTCGCACTTAGAGAATTTAACATAAAGTTGTTCCTTTCGTAAGAGTTCAAGAATCATACGCAAATGTTGATCATGTTCTTTCTCACTCTTGGAATAGATCAAGATGTCATCAATGAATACAATGACGAATTTATCGAGATAGGGTTTGCAAACACGGTTCATAAGATCCATGAACACAGCAGGAGCATTGGTCAAACCAAAAGGCATGACACAGAATTCATAGCGCCCATAACGAGTGCGAAAAGCAGTCTTAGGAATATCGGATTCCTTGACTCTAAGTTGGTGATATCCGGACCTCAAATCAATCTTTGAATAAACACTTGACCCTAGAAGTTGATCGAATAGATCATCAATACGTGGCAACGGATAACGGTTCATGATAGTAAGCTTGTTAAGTTCGCGGTAATCAATGCACATCCTTAACGTACCATCCTTCTTTTTAATAAATAGAATAGGAGCTCCCCATGGGGACGAGCTTGGACGAATGAAACCTTTATCCAATAGTTCTTGGAGCTGGTTGGAAAGTTCCTTCATTTCGAAAGGTGCTAAACGGTATGGTGCTTTAGCAATAGGAGCAGCACCGGGAGCTAAATCAATTTGAAATTTAACTTGTCGAGGAGGTGGAAGACCAGGAAGATCTTCGGGAAACACATCGGGAAAGTCTTTAACCACTGGTACATCTTCAATACGCTTCTCTTTTGATTCAATCATCTTAACATGATCTAGAATAGCTGGATAACCTTTCTTAAGGTATTTGCGAGTTTTAATACAGGAGATGATGTTGAGATTGGAACCACTCTTTTCACCTTGGATGATGAGAGTCTCTCCATTTCCCAATGGAACATGAACAGTTTTATCGTAACACATGATATAAATAAAACACTTTATTTTATTAAGGAACTAGGCATTAAATAAGCCTTAATACACGATTCGGAATTAGAAATATTTTTATGCATAGCCTTTACATAGATGGAAAAATAGGAAAGATAACTAAAGATTATTAAGATTGAAATAATCTTCATATCTCTTCTTTTCGTCCTCAAACTGCTTCATCACTTTTTCCATGTTATTC
Organism: Rutidosis leptorrhynchoides; assembly: GCF_046630445.1. Classification (NCBI taxonomy): domain Eukaryota; kingdom Viridiplantae; phylum Streptophyta; class Magnoliopsida; order Asterales; family Asteraceae; genus Rutidosis; species Rutidosis leptorrhynchoides. Next base: position 169,355,295 of record NC_092343.1, read on the forward strand.
TTCACAAGTTTCTCTAACCTTTTGGTTTGAGAGTCGAGAGACTCTTTGATAAACTTATCATATCGCTTGTTCTGCCCTTTTTACTTTTCGTAGAGATATTCGAGATTGTCATAAAGGTTGGTAACACGACTGTTAACGGCATTGATGTCGTATTCCCTTAGGGCAAGTTGCTGGTCGACTCAGCTTCTCTCCATTTTCATTCGGAAGTTAACATCCTCTTGGAGATAAGCAAGTGATTGCTTTCCCCAACGAGTGTTGCGTTCTTCCTCGTACTTTAGGAGCCTTAATTCTTTTCTTAGTTCAACATTTTCCTCCACTAACTTCTTAATTTCGAGGTCCTTCTCATCCATACGGACCTCCACTCTCGCCATGTGGCGAAGGAAACCCTCATACTTAGCAGCATCATTATAAGAAGAAGATCGGACTCTTTTCCTTGACGGACCAGTTTCCTCAGGACGTTTCCCCTTGTCTTCAGTTTTCGGGGTCGGGTAGTGATCGGGAGAATTAGGTAAAGTATCCGGACTATAGTTTGGTGAACGAGGACCACCAAAGCCATAAGGTGGACTTTGGGCTGGTCTTTCAGTGGAAGACCCTTTAGTATCTTCTTCGGTCGGCTTGAAAAGAGTCATTTTGTTCGTTTGATGAAAATTAGACGTTCTAACATTAGGAAAGAGACTTTGATTAGCATTTTAAGCCAAGATTATCAAAGCAAGGTTGTTAAGATTATAAGGTAACCCTAAGTGCTTTAAGTCTAAGGCAGGAAAGGTTATAGTTTCCTAGATTGCTAAGGCACCCTAGCTAACACATAAGGCACACACAAAAATGCAATCCTGGTTCTCTATAATAGCCTGGTTATGCTCTGATACCAATCTGTGACAACAGATTGGGGATTTATTCCCAAATAGTGCCGTGTCGGCTAACCGCCTTGTGACCACTGAGCGTACCTCAGACTCTGATTTTACAGCCCGCGTCATCGCTGTTATTTGGCCAACCATAAAAGGATCGCAATGAGTAAGAGCCAATGCTTCGTCACAGGTAACACTGTGAGAACCCCCTCTACGACTAACTCACCCAAAGTCGTTGCCGTTAACCGAACCCGAATGTTGGGAACGTTAACCGGTCGTTGCTTTGGACGCAGTTAAACCAGCTCTGATACCAATCTATCACACCCCCAGTTAGGGCCTGGGCGAAATGTGACTTAATATCAAAATATACCAACATATTATAATAACGAGAACAATACTAAATGAGAAAGTTAAACTTTATGGAGTACGCAGCGAAAAATGAAATGTCGTTACAAAGGAGTAAAGTAAATGTTTAAATGCAATAGTAATAAATGCGATAATCTCTTGATCCTATGTCCAAGTAGCATCACATAAGCAGTAGATAAGTAAGCTTGAATCAAACAGCACCTGAGACATAACATGCTAAAGTGTCAACCAAAAGGTTGAGTGAAGTTCATAGGTTTAACAAAAGTTTGACCGTTGTTTTAGACCACAAGATTTAGTTTGTAAAGTTGATCTCCCGCAGGATCAAAAAGTTATGCCAAAGCATGATATTTAGACTAAACGTTCAAGTTTGCCCCATGACAAGTTGTGTCTGTCCTTGTCGATTTAATTTCATTATCAAGTAATACAAAGACTTAGTCAAATTTATCGGGGACGTTACTCCCGATAGGCCTACCCCCAATAATTAAGCATGCAGCAGCAATTAAAAATATCACTGTAGGGACTTAGTCGGACATAGCTGGGTATAGCATAGTTTAACAGTTTGGTACTTGTGTCTAAATTGTAAAAAGTAAAAACAGCATGTGTCTCACCCCAAGTAAAGTAAGTAAGTTTGCTAGCAATAAAGAGGGGCTATGAATTCACCTTAAATAGCAGTTGAAGTATTCCACGCAAGAAGGAAAGTAAAGAAAGTAAGTGATCTGGATATCAACCTAGAGGTATAACGTTTGATTAGTTAATGTCTAACTGACATAAAGTATGTTTATTAATATAGCAACTATATTGACAGTGGCAGTTTTCGAGAAAAGTTCCTATTTCTCAAAAGTTTCTATTTTTGAAAACTTACTATTTATGGAAAGCTTCCACTTATAGTAAGCTTCTAGTTTAAAAATGTTCGGGTTATAATTCTTAACAAAGATGTTGTACAATCTCGCCCAAACATCGTTGCTAACATGCAAGTCACTCGAATGATCTATTGTTATCGAGTGGCCCAGGATCTCTTGACCAGAATCTAAGTCTTGGCATTCGAGATCCACAAGGGTCCCATAATGGTAACACGGATCACCCTAGGCCACAAGTAGCGGTGATGTTTGTAGTCTTTGTACACTATCTTTAATTATAACCTTCACGTTAGGTGCGTATATACATATATATTCATTAATTCGATTTTAATTATAATTCCTATATATTAATTCATAAAAATACTTTTATAATTTTTAGTAATATATATTACTAATTATAACATGTTATTTATTTTATTTTTAATTGCATATAATTTATAACATTATTTACATGTTTTGGTAAAAATAAAATAATAAACCGAAGTAAAAAGTAAAAAGTAAAAAAAGAATACTTACTAGTAGTAATTCTTCAAAGAGAGAGTGAGAGAAATTTTGGTGTGAGTTTGAATGAGAAATGAGGGGTATTAATACTTGAAAAAATTAGGTAAAAAGAATAAAATAATTAAAAGAAAAAGAAATATTTTAATTTTTAATGGGATTTTAAAATTCAAAAGTATTAAATGTTAGGTCATGAGATAATGCACAAAATAAAATAATAAAAGTAGTTTTTCCGTTATAATTTTTAATTAAAAAGTATTTTATTTATTTATTTATTTATTTTTTTTAAATTCATTTATTTTAAGGATTTTTTTTCTTTTATATAAATAAACAAATTGATTTAGTGCTTTTCCAAGAATATTTGTCAAATTTTTTTTTTAAATAATAAATACAAATTTGGCATAAAAATAATAAATAATTCGGTATTTTGTATTTTTAATAATAATCATAATTTTAATTATTAAACTATAGTTTTAGTAAGTTTGTAAATATTATTACATTTATATATAATTGAATTTATTATATAGTTAAATATATAATACATTAACTAAATAATAAAAGTGATACAAAGTTTATATACTTAGTTAAATCATGTCAAATTATATAAATTAATAATATATTATTTATTTAAGCGTACATTGTTGACTAAAAATTACTATTCGGTCAATATTTAATTGTATATAACAACCTTTAATATATATAGTCAGGCAGATAACCCTAGGGTTAATTCAGTAAATTTAGAAGTCGAAAAGTGAGGGTTGTTACATCGTATGAGGGTTATTCACGGTACTCCGGACCGGATAGTTAAACTCAAGAAACCCTTAAATCCCCCTTTTTTGTTGATCTTGCATGAACCGAACCCCTTTGACCATTTTATGCTTGATCATAGAATCTTTCCTATGTTCATTCAAAAGCATAACAGCCCTTAAAAGAATTCATAATATTTTTAGTTGGCAGTTGAAACCAAAGAGTAGACCACAAGAGGCACTCTGCCCCTAGACCCCCGCAAGGGGCGCTGCCCCATGACCCTGCTATTTTCGCGACAATAGCGAGTTAGTTTTTACGGGTGTGCAATTCACAAATTCAAAACACGTTATTAAGCATAACTAGATAACCTCTGATTGGTAAACTACAACCACATAATAAAATGAATGATAGATAACACCTAAATCCCAAATTTTGAAACATTTTGAATCAAAATGTCCCATGAACCAATATATACCTAACTTGTTCATCTTCTCAATGTAGTTAGTTGGTTTTTCTTTTCGTGAAAAAAATAATAACATTATAACATACGAAAGATTCATCAAAAAGATGAAATCCTCTAAAACGTATAAAAGTACAACAAAGAACTTACTAGCTCGACTAAACACAACCTAACAGGAGCTCAAAACAATACAACATGAAACCATTCATGCCTCTACAAGATGGTAACCAATCTTAGCGTCTATGAAAAGATTAAAAACCATCTAAAAAAGCTATAAATCAACATACCACCAAAATAACCCGGGTTCAAATATCTTTACGGAGAACTTTTTCATTTCCACACCTTGAATTGGCTTTTGTCTCGTTGGCTTTTTAATCTTAAACCGGTTTCTTCGGAGCATCTTTGTAGCTAATAATACTCCCTTCAACATTCTCATCGGCCATTTTGTTCATCATCTTATCGAACGCGGCATAGGAGGATACAATAGAAATTGGATCATTCGAACACGACCCCTCAACAACCTTATGCTTTCCTTTAGAGTTATTGAGTTCAGAGACAAGAGACTCGGACGAATTAGGGTCAATGGCATCGCAACCATTCGAACAGTCAACACTAGGGCCCGTAACGACATCTTGCCCAGCCTTTGAGCCCAATACCGATTACGGTCCATTAACAACAACAGGCCCGCCATCTTGATCAGAACAGGGCTGGACAATATGAACTGGAGCAGTAGATGAACCCGGTTCCTTGTGCGAAACAGAAACACTCTCTTCTATTTCATCTTCCAGAATTTCGACAGAATCAGAAACCGGTGGAGTTGACGACTCGATTCCGACTAAAACATCCTTATAAAGAGGCCTTTGACCTGAACGATCCAAAGGTGAAACAACTTGAACTTCAGGAACAAGAACGGGCATTCTTTCCACCAAACCAAGACCGCCACAAACCCCTTTGCATCTCAACCCACATTCGCAAAACATAGAACTAACAGAGCCAACATTCAGTTCCGAACCAAAAACACTTGTTAAACCATTCGAAGAAGAAGGGATACACTTCGTCACATGCACTTGTTCGGTCGATTTGTCAACAATAACCAAAGGAGTAGAATTGAGCTTGTTAAACCATTCTCAATGTAGTTAATGATCATACTTACTCGGTCTAGTTCTAACTGTAGTTGCCTCATTATACGAAATTATAGGGATTGAAAATTAGAAGTGATCTGCAATCTTAAACAATTTTTATTAAGAAGCTATATCAGGATAGGTATCCTTATTCTCTGACCGATATTCTATCATACTACTCCAGATATAGATATTTTTATTAGATCTTCTTATGCTAGAATTAACCAAATTACCCTAAGAACAGGTCCAATGTACTAAAATTGCAATGTTGGTCAACCTCTTTACTTGCCTAATTTCCAGCTTTACATGCCATTTAATAAATTGGGCATATATTCTTTACCAACAAAACAAACGTCATCCGTTCATAGACGAAATGGATATGGAGGACGTAAAGCACGATAAAAGAAGCCCAGAAAGTCCATGTACAAACAATAGCAACAATGATAACAGTAAAGAACAAGATCGATTTCTTCCTATAGCCAATGTGGGTCGGATAATGAAAAAAGTTATCCCAGGAAACGGAAAAATATCCAAAGATGCAAAAGAGACGGTCCAAGAATGTGTTTTCGAGTTTATAAGCTTTGTAACAGGGGAAGCATCATCAGATAAATGTCAACGCGAAAGGAGAAAAACTATAAATGGTGATGATGTTATTTGGGCTATAACAACATTAGGATTTGATGATTATGTTGAGCCACTTAAACTTTATCTCATCAAGTATAGGCAAGTAGAAGGTGATAAAGTAAATAACAACATGCCTAAACAACAACAATGCTTTGAACAACAACATCAACATGGTTTGTCAAATTATACAAGTGTTTATTCGTCACCAACAACAAATATTTTGTGGCAACAACATTTTGATACAGTTGGTGACCAGACGTTTACATTGCCATTTTCTTCAAATTCTATTCAAACACAATTGTACCATCAACAAGACAGCATTGATTCCATCGGGCAATGGTAACTTCATGTTGTTCTTATTATTCCTTTCTTTACCCTGTGTGATGAGTCATATACTTTTATCTACATTTTGGAAAATTAGATTATAGAAAATCATAAACAAATGTGGTTTGTAATTTCAAAAATAACACATGTTCATATTAGTTAACTTGTACATTATAGTTACTCTTGTATATTTTTTTGTTATATAAAATATAAATATCTACTACATCCCAAGACCTTATGCTTTTATTATTGCCCAAATTAACAATGAAGTTTACAAAACAGTGAAACAATATTCCATATTCACTTGATGCAATGCTAAGAAAGATAATAAGGTTGTCAAGACTCAAGAACTCTCTATATGGTGAGGTTGAGTGGGTTTATCAATGGTTGAGGTGGTACTGTTGTATATAGATTTGGTCTTTTTGTTTGGCCCTTTTGTTAAGCCCATTATATTTAATATTGATGTAGGGCCTAGCCTATTGTATGCCTTTATAATCTTGTATCATCGGCTTTTATGGAATCAAAGACAAAATATACACTTTCATAGTTTTGATTGTCTATCGTGTATCTAATGTTCGGTTAAGTTATTTTGAGTTTTCTACATTGGTGTTAACCTCCATTACCCTTATTCAAACATCTTTATTGATCAAGAAGTCACATCTAACAATACGTGGACTAATTTTCGTTTAGTTTCTCTTGATGTCTATTGATGCTGAAACCTTGCTGAAATCACACAAAATGCCCTCATAAGGACTTCTTGAACTCTAAATATTATAATCACGAACAAAAGTATTCAAATCTTCTGGAAACTCTGTAACATTAGAAACCGATATCACGAATAAATATATTTATAAATTGAGCGATATCAAATTCCCCCACATTTGAACCTTGCTTGTCCTCAAGCAACACAAAGCTTAAAAACATCGTCATATCTTTAAATAACATGATTTTTGTCATCAGAACTTAGGGGTGAGCATGAGTACCTAAATACCGATACCGAACCGATACCATACCGGTACCGTACCGAACCGGTACCATACCAAATATAGACGGTACGGTATTCGGTATTTAATTTTATGTGAATTTTGAATGCGATACTTAGCGGTACGGTACCGGTATTTACCGGGTTTTTGTACCGGAACAGAAAGGCTAACGGTTTTTAATGGCCCATACTTGATGTTATGTTTTGCCTATCAAATTATATGTTCTGTTAACAAAATGGGTCATATGATACCCAACTCATTTTGTTCCTAAAACACGAACGTTTCTGTTCAGTTTATTTGATTTTATTATATGATGTTAATTTTCTTTATAATTCAGTCAATGTAAATTACTATAATCACTATAGCTTGATCATTGTTTATGTTCAATGATCTTAATCGTTCTTTTTTATTTGTGTTGGGAGAGTAGAAAGTTGTCAGAAAATCAATGACACCCTCCATTATGAATTATAATTCAACATAAATCATAGTAGCATATGTTATACATTATGATGACAGCAAACAGTATCATGATGATACAATTTGCCCTAAACGGGCAATTTTTGATTCTCAAGTACCACTAATACATTAGATCAGACTCTCTTAACTTTTGTCATGCCATGGTAATATGTTAATTAAGGTAAGACACTTTATTCGTAGCGATAATCACAACATGTACACGTTAACCTATTTCAGTACCAAACGAGTATAGTACCAATTTTTACCGTACCGATACCGGAACCGTACCGGTACCGAACCGATTATATCGGTACGGTATTCGGTACTCAAAATGTGATTAAAAAAAGTAGCGGTACCAACCGGTTCGGTTCCGGTATAGTACCACGCTCACCCCTGTCAGAACTTCCATAATCTGTAGAACTTCTCGAACTCCAAAATACCAAAATGCCTCAATGGGTAGACCACGTTTTAATGTGGGTGTGCCATTCATAGTCATCCCCGTGTTCAGGACAACGACACTACATTCAAATGTGCCGGCGTCGGTTACTCTTGTGATATAGAGCAAGGTGAACAATGAAAGGATGGTCGTGGTTTAAGTCCCATGCAACTTAGTACGGTTTAACCGCGTACTTAGAATTGGCGACAAGTGGCTCTCGTATTTTGGATTTAGCCCCAAAAGGCTCTAATGATTACAGTTTTACTATTTTGATCAGACAATATGTACATGAATCATCTATCAAGGTGGAAGATTGTTGCAGACCGCGATGGCAAAGCTATCACTCATGCTCCAGTTGCTACCCTGGATAGACCTCCGAATTAACCTCACCGGGTGATTGGTTCCATGATTATAGTCTCATGGGACTCTAACAAGGTGCTCCCTGACGCGATATTGATATTGGTCTCAATGAAGATAACTGTGCCGAACATGACGACTATAAAGTTATCAAGCAATCACCCCATTTAATCAAGACCACATAAGCAATGAAATGGAACTTTAGTCCATCCTTGTCTAGTCTAGAAACTTAGCCAATGCCGCCACGATTGTTGGGGGGGGGTTGCGACATAGAAGGAAGGGTTGATTAGCCGTTGATGCCATTCATTTTGCTTCTTTTTTCTTGATCGTTTGGATATCCAACTATAGCTTTGGGATTGTATTTCGGATATAATGGTTGCGGGGATCCTTTTTTTTTTTTTTTTTTTTTTTTGTGAAGACTTTTATGTTTCTATATTTCCATATTGTATAGCATACAATCCATTTGGTTGCTTGTCATATTGTCGCGCCCGCGTTATTACTTTTGAAGGATTGATTGTTAATGATGGCGTCGTCGATGTTCGTAATCCTAGAGTTATTTTGTGACCACCAATCTAAAACGAGCGACCATATTTGGGAAGTTTTGGGGGTAATGGACAAGTATATGTTCGGGTGATTCAATATCCATATCACAAAGTGGGCAAAGGATGGTGTCGAGGTCGATGTCTCTTTTATCTAATTCGGCCCTTACCGTAATCCAATTTTGGATGGATCTCCACGTGAATATGTTAACTTTTTGTGGCGTGAATTTGTTACATGGATTGAAATGTTCGATGTATGTATTCCAAGTTTCAAGTTGTTAATTAGATATTGTTGAGTCCCCAAAATAATTAAAGATTTAATTATGATAAAAAAGATATTTATGTACACTAAAATGTGATGTGCAGCCAGCATAGGTTTAGTTATGTATAGACAGCAAATGTTGTCGTGTCAAGTGTTTAGTATGCTGCCTAGTCAACCAGCACAATGTAGACAGTATTCTTCATTTAACACAGGATGAGTGCCCAGCAAATCATGAAGATCAAGTGACTCAGTATAGAAGAACCAGCATAGCTGGTGAGCAACATACTACATGAAGACAGCTATGCTCCATTACAAGCATAGTGGTTTCCTGAGTGGTCTAGATCAATTGTACTATTCAACAGAAGTCGAAGACAAAGTTGAACAGAAAAGGACACGTGTCAGCGGCTAAGAATTGACCTTACAAGACCACGATGGAATGCAGAAGTTTAAAGCATGTGCATACATGGGTTATACTTTGTCAACGCCTAGGGAACACAACACTCTATTTGTTTAATCAAATAGTGATTCCAAACCGAATTGGGGTGTTTCTACAAATAGCTACCAAAGAGAAAAGAAGAGAGCACGCTCTCTGATGCAATTGTCCCCACAAGTACAGATATCCTATGTACCAATGGACAATGGATCAATTACCTGGATAGTAGGACTACTATAAATAGAAGTATTCACTATTGTAATATCTAGTGGTGTGGGTTTTATTTAAATAAGAGTCTAAAATCTGTAATAGCTTAGAACATTAGGTATAATCTGTATCAACCAACTATCATTCCGCCAAGGATAGTTGCAATTCTTTATGATTTATATCAATAAAGAATAACCGTCAAAAATTACCTTTGACTCTTAATTAAATTACTTGCTTGAATACCAATCGGCTTTAACTGTTAAGAAAAACAAAAAGAATTGTATTCGCCCCCCCCCCCCCTACAATACTCCTGTTGTTAATCAAGGGACCAACAACTGGTATCAGAGCTTCAGTCTTGATAACTTAATATCTTGGATCTGAATTCTCTTATGGCTACATACTCCAATACAACTTACCTTGAAAATGGGTTATCCGATAGACCACCCAAATTTGATGAAGATGAGTATGAAACCTGGAAAGCTAGGTTCATGCTCCATCTTGAGTCTATTGTCTCACTCATGCCTGGAATTGCTACTGATGGTCCATTCATCCCTACTGAGACAATTGATAGTGTGCCTGCAACAGGTGACGCTCCTGCCATTCCTAACAGAGAAGTTATTCTCACCCCAGCTAACTGGGATGCTGAGGACAAACGTCGTGTTGGACTTGACCCTAAGATCAGAACATTGTTAGCTATAACTTTACCTAACCACTTGTTTAAACTGATTAAGGTAAGACTGAATGCTAAAGCTATGTTAGACTATCTTGATGTCACATATGAAGGTATGGATGAGGTTAGGCACAATAAGATCATTGCCCTAAAAAGAGAATATGAAATGTTCTTTGCCTACAAAAGTTAGACCCTTAAGCAAACCTTCATTAGGTTTAACTCCTTAATTGCTGATTTGCTTACCCTGAAAATCACCTATACTGATTTTGAACAAGTCAACAAGTTCATTGACTCACTGCCTGCTAAATGGAAACATGTCACTGACCTATTAAGAACCACCCAGACTTTAAAGAATTTTAATATGTCTTCTCTCTATGGTACACTTTGGAACCATGAGAAGGCAGAGGCCAAACTTGAACTTAACTTGAAAGAAAACTTTAAGTTTGCCCCCACCACTTCAAAGTATGTAAAATCAAATGATACTACTCTTGTTGATGCTGCTAAAAAGAAAGCTCAAAAAGCTTTACTGGTTCAAAAGTTGATGGCAGAAGAAGAGGCAAATGAAGATGATGAGGGTAGTGGTACTGGATCTGAGGAAAGAAGTGATGATGATGATGATGTTGAAGGGTTTGCTGAAGGTTTGGCACTGCTGGCTAAGCAGTTCAAAAGGTCCAATTGAAGTAGGACCAGCAAGCCATACAAAGTGAATAAGAAACCAAGTGCTAGGTATGGTAGCAAATATGTTAAAGGCCCCAAATTCGAGTGTTACAATTGTGGGAAAGTTGGACATTTTGCTGCTGAATGCATGTCCAGGTTACCTTAATCATCACATGCTAACTCCTTCTCAAAAGCTGAAAAGTACAAAAACAAGTACAAGGCTATGAAGGCTCAGATTAACGAAAATTGAAAAGTTGGTAAAAAGGAAAAGAAATCAGTAAAGGTGCTAGTTGCTGAGCATCATGATTGGGATGAAACCAGTTCATCTTCATCTTCTGATAGTGAAACTGATGATGAATGTGCTGGTTATGCTTTCTGGTAAAAAGTTGTGTTTGATGGCCTAGGAGGTTGAGGAGTTTAATGAGGATGATAATGGTAGTACATTTGTGGCTGACATGAGGGAAGCTAACTTGAAAAGAGATTCACCTCAATGGAAATCTGAACTTATGTATAAGGTTGATAACTTTCGAACCTATACTGATGATGAAAAAGTTGAAATGTTTGACTACCTAAGAATTGATTTATGCAGAGACAGTAAACGTGAAGAAATTCTTAAAACTGATATTAAATCTTTAAATGAAAAACTTAAAAGCCAAACTGATGAAATTATAATCTTAAAGGATGAAATTTCCAAACTTGAAAAACAAAATATTGTTTTAAAGTCTCTTCACGTTGAGGCATCAGAAGTCAAAGACCAGCTAAGCAATATTAAAAATATTGTTGCTTCATGGTGTACATCTACTCAACGCACAGCTAAATGTGTCAATGAGCAGGTGCCTTCCCAAGTTGAAGCTTTCTTTGCTGGTGACTATGCTGCTACTGCTGCTCTTGCAGAAGTAGCTTTTATGGACCCTACTATTGAAACTGATCCTGAAGCTGTCTTGCCAAACACCTTTCCCAAGATAGTTAAGGGTAAAAAGGTCTTAACAAATAAGTTTGTCAGACCTATAGTGAGCCCACCACCGTCCATGAAGGATATTCTGGATAGTGAAGTCAAAGCTAAGGATACCAGTATTTCAAATGATGAGACTACTGATCCCTCAAGCATTTACTTCATGACTCCTAAAGAAAGACAAATCAAGAAATAAATAACTGAAAATAATAGAAGAAATTCAAAATCAGTTAATTCTTCTAGTTGTCTGAATGCTGAGCCTACTGCTGCAATTTCTGCTGGTCAACCGGTAACTACAGACGAACCAGTAAATCCCGTTACTGGTAAGTCCAAAGTGACTCCTGCTGGTCAACCAGTAGCAGCAGACAAACCAGTAACTTCCCACACTGGTAAGTCAAAATCTAAAGGCAAAGCAGTAAACCACGTTAAAGGTGCTGGTTCCAAACCAAAAGCTGCCCATAAGGGAAAAGCTAAGGCAGTAGAATCAAATACTGGAGCATCTATCGCTGAGATACTGACTGTGAAGCTCAACCAGCTGCTACTAGCTATTACTCAAAGCCAGCAGTAAAACCAGTCACCCAGTACATCTACTGCCAACCAGCTACCGAGACCAAAAGTGAGAAAATGTTATACATGTGGTAGCAAAGCTCACTTGTCCAATCAGTGTACCCAAACTATGAACCCCAATGCTGCTACCCCTTAAACCAATCAAACATCAAGGAAGAAAGCATCAAAGACGACTCTTCCAGAAGCCATCCTTAGATGGGTTCCTAAAAAGAACTAATCTCTTTGCTACTGTGCAGGGCGTTCAAAACAAGCAAATCTGGTATCTCGATAGTGGTTGTTCGAGACATATGACCGGATGTAAGTCCCTGCTGATGGACTATCAGGAATAAGATGGTCCAGTCATATGGAGATAATTCATTGGGTTACACAAAGGGTTTTGGTACTTTAACAAATGGGAATCTTACATTTTCAAACGTAGCATATGTCGTTCGACTTAAACACAATTTACTCAGCATAAGCCAACTGACAAATAAAAGTAAGATAGTCCAATTCAGAAGGAAAATTGGCACTATTTTTGATAAGACAAGGAAGCCACTGCTGACAGCCAAAAGACATGAGAACATGTATCAAATTGACATGAACACAGCAGTCATAACAACTGATACTTATTTTTATTCAAAGGCAGCAGACAACCTCAAGTGGTTATGGCATAAGAGACTCTCACATCTCAACTTCAAAGATATTCACAAATTATCTAGTAAAAGTTTAGTGTCCGGGCTACCCACTATGCCTTATGTGAAGGACAGATTGTGTCCTGGTTATGAAAAGGGAAAATATCACCATGCCTCATTCAAGTCAAAGCAGATTTCATCCGTTGAAAAACTATTTCACCTACTTCATATGGATCTTTTTGGCCTTGTTAATGTAGCCAACTGTAGTGGGAAGAAATATACACTGGTTATTGTTGATGAATTTTCCAGATACACTTGGGTATTCTTCTTGAAGCAAAAGAGTGAAGCTGCTGATGAAATTATTAATTTTATCAAAAGGATGGAGTTATTGAATGGGCAACTGGTGAAGCAGTTAAGAAGTGATCATGGTACAGAATTCAGAAATGCAACATCGGAAGAAATTTTATGTTGATAAAGGTATTTCACAGAACTTTTCTGCTATGAGGACACCTCAACAAAATGGTGTTGCAGAAAGAAGAAACAGAACTCTCATTGAAGCAGCAAGATCCATGTTAGCTTAGTCTGGGTTGAAAAATTCATACTGGGCATAAGCTGTGAATACTGTCTGTTTTTTTACCCAGAATAGATCTTTAATTGTGAAAAGACATCTAGAAAACTACTTATGAAGTTATCAAAGGAATAAGACCCTCAATTTCATTTCTTCATGTATTTGGCACTCTCTGCTACATTCTAAACAACAGGGACCAGCTTGGCAAGTTTGATGCTAAAGCTGATGAAGGAATATTTCTTGGATATTCCAACTTGTCAAAGGCATATAGGGTCTACAATAAATGAAGGGGTTGTTTTGAAGAATCCATTAATGTCACATTTGATGAAGCTGCCCCCATATCATATTCTGGTCAAGAAGATAAGGAATTACTATTTGAAGAGCCTACTCAGCAAGCTCTTGATGATGAAGAAGAACCAGCAACAACTCTCTCTCCAATCCATGTTGCTGAGTTCTCTGATGATGAGATTGAACATTCTGTTCCATCTGTGTCTAAACTAAGTGGACCTACTAGCTCTACTGAAGTACTACAACATGAGCAGAGGTCTACTGGTTCTAAAATATCACAAGTTGGTACTAGTTCCACTAATAATGAACAGATGTCCTCTAGTGCTGCTCATACCGTTGAACCAACTGATGATTAAGATGCTACGTGTTTCACAACAAGCTCACCTGTTCATAACACTAGATGGACAAAGGAACATCCAATTGAACAAGTTATTGGTAATCTGGCTAGTGGTGTTAAAATAAGAAGGCATGCAACTAGCAAATTTTTGCATGCATGTGAATTTTGTGTCTACCATTGAACCCACCTCTCCTGAAGAAGCATTAAAAGATCCAAGCTGGCTAGGAGTAATGCAAGATGAACGTACTCAGTTTGATAGGAACAAAGTATGGAAATTGGTACCTTAACCTGATGATGAAACAAAGAAAATCATTGGTACCAAGTGGGTGTTCAAGAATAAGATAGATGAAGATGGGATTGTGATCAGACGCAAAGCCAGACTGGTGGCTCAAGGTTTTAGACAGGAAGAAGGGTTGAATTATGAAGAAACTTGTGCACCAGTGGCTAGGATGGAAGCAATTAGATTATTCTTGGCATATGCTGCTAAGATGAACTTTAGAGTATTCCAGATGGATGTGAAATCTGCATTTCTAAATGGGAAGCTGCAAGAAGAAGTCTCTGTCAAGCAACCACCTGGTTTTATAAGCAGTAAATATCCAGACCATGTCTACAAGTTAGACAAAGCTCTCTATGGCCTCAAACAAGCACCAAGAGCATGGTATGAGACACTAAATGTGTATCTCACTGGTCTAGGCTTTAAAGTTGGAACAATTGATACCACTATATTCCCAAAAGTAATAGATGGTGATCTCTTGCTGGTACAGATTTATGTGGATGATATTATTTATGGTTCTAAAAATGAAACACATTGTCAGGAATTTTCAAAACTTATGTCAAAGACATATGAAATGAGTTTACAAAGAGATCTGCAATACTTTCTTGGATTGCAGATTAAACAACTTGATGAAGGAATTTTTATAAGTCAAGATAAATATATCAAAGATATGTTAAAGAAATTTGGTCTGACCTGTTTAAAAGCTATAGGGACTCCAATGGCAGCATCCATAAAAATTGATGTTGATCTCAATGGTGAACCAGTCAATATCACTGAATATAGAGGTATGATTGGGTCCCTACTTTATCTCACAACCAGCAGACCAGATATTATGTTTGCCACATGTCTCAATGCCAGATATCAAGTTGATCCTAAAGAGTCACATTTGCTGGCAGTAAAAAGGATATCTAGGTATCTGAAAGGTACTGCTAAACGTGGTCTTTGGTACCCCACATACCAAAATTTTGAACTAATTTGGTATTCAGATGCTGACTTTGCAGGGTGTAAAATAGACAGGAAAAGTACTACTGGTGGTTGCCAGTTACTGAATGGTAGGCTAGTCCACTGGACAAGCAAAAAGCAAAATACTGTGTCCACATCTACTGCTGAGGTAGAATATGTCTCTGCAGGTAGATGTACTGCTCAAGTACTGTAGATGCAAAGCCAGCTGAAAGACTATGGTGTTCATGTTACAAAAACTCCAATCTACTGTGACAACACCAGTGCAATTGCCATTACCAACAACCCTATGATGCACTCAAGGACCAAGCACATTGATGTTAGATATCATTTCATAAGGGATCATGTTCAAAAAGGAGATGTGGAGCTACACTTCATTTCAACAGATCAGCAGTTAGCAGATCTTTTCACCAAGCCCTTAGATGAGAAACGTTTTAACTATCTCATCTCTGAGCTGGGTATGCTTGAACTTTAAAGTAAAAGACAAATTTGTTAGTGTGCTGCTTCAACAACATACATGACAAACTAGTATGACAGTCTTTATGGTCTACTACCTGTGTGTCAAACATTTAGCACAACAAGGTCTTTTATAATATTATACCTTGAATAAAATGAAGTAATAAATAGCTCACAACATTAAATTTGATACCTTAAGATGGACCTCATTAAATACTAGACATATAAAATGTAACAAATGAATTTTTGTATTTGATACAGACTTTATTTTGTGGTCTTTAACTTCAAAATTTTGAATTAAAACCTACTGCATTTAATGCCTAATGGGAGTGATGAGTGTCCAAGCTGATTAAACGTCATGTCAACAGTCTAATGTCCTCGAAAACATGCAAGTCTGTCAAATCTGCCCACGCGCCTGCAGATGACAGTTGCTATTTTTCTCTCTCTTTAACTTTTTCTACCAATCTGAAAGGTTAAATAGGGTGATCCATTTCTCATAATAACCTCCGGTTATTAACTTTCCAAATTCACCTATTTCTTTCAAAATCCTCAAATCTTAAAATCTTCATCTTCAATCTTCAACAATGGTAGACCAACAATCACAACAAAATGTGAACCAACTAGAGGAACAACAACCACAACAACCTGAACAACCTCAACAGCAATAACCTGAACAACAACCAGAACCCCAACCAGAGGAACACAATGAACCTGAATCATTGTTTTCTCTTCATCCAAGTTTGATAAAGGCTGATCCTGCTCCTGCTTATGATCAAATTTGCCTATCCAGAGGCAATGCTGATCATTCTCTCTCGATTCCTAAATCAAAGGCTAACATGGGTTATGAAACCATGATTGATTATGTGAGGCAATCTCCTCTTGCCAGATCTATTACCGGTGTTCCTTCTCATTTTTATCCTGCCTGTTTAGGCAGATTATGGTATACTGCAACGATGGCCAACACTAAATAGGGTACTCCATGTATTCGTGGTATGGTTACTGAAACCCTAACATGCTCTATCACCGTTGATGCTATTCGACGTGCTCTTCAACTACCAGGTGGACCATTTGTTGATTCACCAATAAGTGATGATTTTAGGAGTGAAGTGTTGGAAGTTATTGGATATATTGGTCCAGTGGCTTATACCCCTTTGAGGAAGAATATGCCACCCTTGTGGTATTAATTTTTTGGTCTGCTGACACAATGTATCAGCCAAAAATCTGGAAGTTTTGACCAATGCTATGATTTTGAGCTAAAAATTGGTCATGGGTTGCTATATAATCGCAACATTGATTATGCTGCTGAGATTTACTTAAGGCTAAGGGAAATGGTGCTGGCACAAAAAAGAAGCAATTTGATCCCCTTTTTAAGGTTTTTAAACTTGGTATTTGAAAATGAGATGGGTGATGCTTACCAGCAAATTAATGATCAATCTGTCGACCAGCCATTGAAACAAGGGGGGGATGAGAAAAGAAGCACCATCTGCTCCACATACTGGTCTGACGCCAGGAATGCTCGTAAAAAGAATATCTTGCTGCTCGGGGTGGAGCTACCCAAATGATTGCCTCTGGTAGTGCACCAGCTGAGGGGGAGGAACCTCAGCGCCAGCCAGCTGTACGAAGGAAAAAGCCAGCTACCACAACTAGAATAGCCACCATCGCAGATACTGGTAAAGCAGTAGTTGTATTAGAATCTAATACTCTCTGATCATAAAGAACAACCCTAATCTTATATACTAACTACCCATTTCTAGTATTTGAATCCGTTGCTCATCTATTTCTTAGTAACAGGCAAATCTAAACGTGCTAAAGCTGGCTCCAAGCATGTCACAGGGGAGGTTGCACCAGTCTCAACTGCTGCTCCTAAAAAGGATGCTGCTATGGAACCTAGTGCGTCTCTAGACCAAACATCAGAAATTACTAACTTAATTGAAAATATTTTAACTGCTGACTAGAAAAATGCAAAAGGAGTTGAAGGTCTAACCTTTGCTCCCAAGCTGACTCATTTTAAAACTAGTGTTAGGAAGAGTAGCAACCCATACTCTTCTAACCAGGCACTTCCACATTTTTCAAAATTATACTTCAAGAAATATCCTTTGCTGACAGTACAACCAGCAGAGAACATAACTGAACCCCAAAGCAGTCTTGAGCTGGGTCCTCATCGTGTTGAACCAGCTCAGGCTACTGCACATCCTAGTTGTTACTTGGATCATGATAAGAGTCACACTCCTACATATAAACCAGCCATAACTCTTACAAAATCTGAGTCAACATGTGTTGCCAATGAGTTAGCAGAGTCACAGCTGTAGTTACAGACACCATACTCTGTCTCAATCGAAGGGTTGACTAAATCACCAGTCTGCTCCCAGAGACCAACACCAGATGCAATTGTTGAGTCAAATTTATTTGGTTTTACACTTGCCAACATAAAATGCTCTATTGTTTCAGTTCTTAGCAGGGCAGATGAGCAGGCAGAAGGGGAGCATGAGAGAAATCCTATTGTATTTACTGGTCTTGAAGCTGGTACTGATATGCCCTCTGTTTCTGCTACTAGTGCTACCGATTCTTCTACTGGTGGTGTTATGATGTGTAAAATCGTGTATATAATTTATCAGTGGAAAATACCGGTTTAATTGATTGAACACACTAACGGGCAGTGTACCCGATCGTGTACTAGTATGATTCGGTAAAGTCCAAAGTTCGTTCCAAGGAAAGTTTTCGTATCAACTTAAATTGTGACTACAAGTAATTAAACTACTTTATCTAGAAATCTAATGAAATTAATGGTTTTTGTAGTTTTGGCTATTTAACGATTAGCCGAATCAAGAAATGATTTATAAAAGTAAAAATAGTATTTTTATTCTTTTTAGTTTATGCGCTAGCAGTTAACAAATATTAAAGATAGATTTGTATTCAATTTAAACAAGAATGTTCATCTAGATCTTTTACCCTTGGTAATGGATGTTCGTGTTATTAAGACCTTTTATCTCAATTATGCATGCAAATTAACCAAACGGATCACCAAGAGTTCTATTTATGATCACTCAAACTCTAATTACACAGTGTAGGATTCCCTTGCACTTAAGACCTTATTGTTTGTGTTCAACTAATTAACTAACTTAGTATTCGATTAACAATTGCGCTTACGTTCGCTTACACAATTCATCCCTATTTAATTTACTAGTCTTTACCCAATTTACCCCCTTGGTCCGGTTTAGCAAACAACCACTTAAGACAAAATAGTTGTAAATTAAAGTGTTAATTTAACCCAGGGTTCCCTTGATCAAACAAACACAATAATCAATTGAGAGCAAACATATAAATATGAACAAGAATGGATCTTTTAATCAAAACCTAATTAACATGCATAAAATCCTTGATAATTCAAATAAACATCCAAAACCTCGGTTATTAGTCTAGACAAACATTAAACAATTAGCCAATAATCATGGCTAAAACCAAAATCACAAATAAACAATTAAGAGTATTCATTATGTTGATAAGAATTAAACCCAATGATTGTGTTCTTGAATGATGAACGGATCGAGACGCGTTTCCGGAATGATTGAGTTGATCGAATGATATTGGGGTTCCCCAATAATCACCAAAATTCCCCCAAAAGCTCCTGGAATTCGTCTGGATGTAAGATATTATAATTAGGGTATTTTTTGGGCTTTAAATACCTTAAAAATTCATCTGGGCCGAGCCACTGCCTCGTCACGGCCCCCATATGTGGCGCCGCGACAATACACATGAACTGGGACATCTTTAAATCCTCTCCTGATCTTGAAACTAGGCAAATGTCGCGCCGCGGCTTAGATTGTCGCGCCGCGACCCAAAGCTAGTTCTGAACCCTTCTTTAACCCCTAATCTGATGACGAAATCTGTTGATCTCCGCGCCACGACAAATGGCATCGCGCCGCGGCCTACTGTGTAACCTGATATTTACATTTATTTTGCACTGTTTCCTTACTTAAACTAACTCAAAACCAAGATATCCAAAATGTACTTCACGTTTCCAACCTCTGTGCACCAATAATAATAAGCGATTAACAAAATGCCTCAAAAACTCCATAAAACACAACTCTTCTATATTCAGCTCTTCAAACTCGAACGTTCTCAATATTAACAAAATAAACACCAAATCGTATCCGAAAGGACTAAAATGTGATCGATATCACTAAGGAAAACGTGTATAAAATATGCGATATCAAACCACCCCACACTAGAGTTTTTCTTGTCCTCAAGCAATTGAACTCGAAAATAATCTTCTACCATATAATAACTTCTTCAATCATGTATGTAGAACTAAATGAAAAACCAACAAACCAACATCTAGCGTGGGCTCAATTTTGGAGTAATTATCAACCATACCTCCCACTTGCATTCCCCCAAAATTAACTTCCCAAACCTCAAGCAAATAATATGAACAAAGTAGTTAAATATAGACTCGAATAGCGTACCATAATAATGAGGTAGAGAATCTCGAACTATAATATAAGTCTTCAAAGAAACGAGGAATCAAGTGGGAGCCGAGCACCAAAAATATAGCAATCGAACATGTGTGCCAAAAAGAATGCACGTGCTACCCCACAATTGGTCAAGCAAATGCCTCCCACAGTACCTAACATCGTGAGATGTCGGTAAGAAAATAATGTGCTTAGGAGGATACACATTACGTCCAGATATCATCGATAATCATGAGGTGATCATCTAATCCGTTAAGTCAATCATAAAGATTGAAATTCATCAGGCTTAAAAGCTGATATATTACCTTTCTGGAGGTTATCCACTGGGGATCTGATCAATCACAGATTTGTGTATCATGTTGCGCTCCCCATTTGACGAGACAGATCTCCCTCATCGAGATAAGTCTGACTACCAGTTTCCCTGTTTGATGCTGAGGCCTGGTAAATTTCCAGTCGATGTTAGAAATGACTTTTCAAGATTTTTCGTCACCCTACAACTGGTCTGGACTACAACTTCTGAAATAAATCAGCAAGTGTGTCGATTTGGAGACTTTACTCCTAGGGTTATACAAAGTGGTCGGACGCAACATTGTCCTTGTTAGGAGAAACATTGAGGATCGCACTATTAAAATGTTTCGATCTAGCGTATGGTCCAGTTTCGACCACACGATCCAATCACCGTTCATACGGTTGACACCCGCCTTGGTGCAGGTGACCTACGTATGAATTTTTATGTTCATGTAGGATTTCACATTCAAAATAATGAACATGTTTTGAAAGTTCAAGACTTTCACCCCTAACAGTACCTCCCCGTGATATGATGGGTAATGAAATGGTACAGCTTAAGAGGTATACGTGCCAAGTGAAACGGTTGGAAGACTTTACTTCCTAGTTGCCTACTTCCCACATGACAAGCTTTTCTGCTTGTTTTAAGAAAGGTAGGAAGTAGATACTACCTTTCTGATAAATCCTAAAAACGTTTGGGTGCCATAGCTTTTGGCTATGGGTTGTGTTGTCTAAGCAAACACAAGCACGTAGCTATTATTCCTAAAAAGGACAACACTGGTGATGAAATGTCTCGTTCATATTGATTATAAATGTTCCATATTAATTGATTTCGTTGCGAGGTTTTGACCTCTATATGAGACGTTTTTCAAAGACTGCATTCGTTTTTAAAACAAACCATAACCTTTATTTTATCGACAAGGTTAAAAAGACACCACCTAGATTATCCAGAAATGATAATTTAACAAATATCACACATACACACTACTAATACATATTGGTTTACAATATTAATATGTTACAAGAAAATAAATCTCGAATGTAGTTTTAAAGAGTATTATACAAGCATGCTGACACCAAATCTTGTCCATATAATAGCATGCAACAGTGGAAGCTCTTAATAATCACCTGAGAATAAACATGCTTTAAACATCAACAAAAATGTTGGTGAGTTATAGGTTTAACCCATATATTTATCAAATCGTAATAATAGACCACAAGATTTCATATTTCAATATACATCCCATACATAGAGATAAAAATCATTCATATGGTGAACACCTGGTAACCAACCTTAACAAGATGCATATAGAATATCCCCTATCATTCCGGGACTCCCTTCGGACATGATAAATTCGAAGTACTAAAGCATCCGGTACTTTGGATGGGGTTTTTGAACCCAATAGATCTATCTTTAGGATTCGCATCAATTAGGGTGTCTGTTCCCTAATTCTTAGATTACCAGATAAAAAAGGGGCATATTCGGTTTAATAATTCAACCATAGAATGTAGTTTCACGTACTTGTGTCTATTTTGTAAAACATTTATAAAACTGCATGTATTCTCATCCCAAAAATGTTAGATTTAAAAAGTGAGACTATAACTCACTTTCATAGATTTTTTACTTCGTCGGGAAGTAAGACTTGGCCACTGGTCGATTCACGAACCTATAACAAATATGTACATATATATCAAAGTATGCTCAAAATATATTTACAACATTTTTAATATGTTTTAATGTTTTAAGTTTATTAAGTCAGCTGTCCTTGTTAGTAACCTACAACTAGTTGTTCACAGTTAGATGTGCAGAAATAAATCGGTATATATTATCTTGAATCAATCCACGACCCAGTGTATACACATCTCAGGCTAGATCACAACTCAAAGTATATATATTTTTGGAATCAACCTCAACCTTGTATAGCTAACTCAAATATTACTGCATATAGAGTGTCTATGGTTGTTCCAAATAATATATATACATGGGTCAATATGATATGTCAAAACATTTGCATACGTGTATATGGTATCCCAAGATTACATAATATATTAGAATACATGTAATATAAAATATGAGTTAGCTAGGATATGATTAATATAGATTTGTTGCCAATTTTTATGTAGCTACAATAAGCAAAATTATCCAATCCTGTTTTATCCATAACTTTTTGGTTTTAAATCCGTTTTGAGTGATTCAAGTTACTATGGTTTCATATTGAACTTAAGTTTTTGAATCTAAACATAAAATGTATATGTTTATAGTCGGAAATACAGGTTACAAGTAATTTTTGTAAAGGTAGTCCTTTCAATCGAAAGAACGACGTCTAGATGACCATTTTAGAAAAACATACTTTCACTTTGAGTTTAACCATGATTTTTGGATATAGTTTCATGTTCATAAGAAAAATCATTTTTCCAGAAGAAAAACTTTTAAATCAAAGTTTATCATAGTTTTTAATTAACTAATCCAAAACAGCCCGCGGTGTTACTACGACGGCGTATATTCGGTTTTATGGCGTTTTTCGTGTTTTCAGGTTTTAAATTATTAAGTTAGCATATCATATAGATATAGAACATGTGTCTAGTTGATTTAAAAGTCAAGTTAGAAGGATTAACTTTTGTTTGCGAACAAGTTTAGAATTAACTAAACTATGTTCTAGTGATTACAAGTTTAAACCTTCGAATAAGATAGTTTCATATATATGAATCGAATGATGTTATGAACATCATTACTACCTCAGGTTTTGTGGATAAACCTAATGGAAATGAGAAAAATAGATCTAGATTTAAAGGATCCTTGGATGGCTTGAAAGTTCTTGAAGCAAAATCATGACATGGAAACAAGTTCAAGTAAGATTTCCACTCGAAATAATATTGTTATAGTTATAGAAATTGAATCAAAGTTTGAATATGAGTACTACCTTGTATTAGAGAGATTCTTACTGTAAATAATAAAGATTTCTTGAGGTTGGATGATCACTTGAAATGAATTTTCAAGATTGGAAGTAAGCTAGCAAACTTGGAAGTGTTGTTGGTGTGTTCTTGAGTAGTGGTTTTATAACTTGATTTATGTATGGATTTATGAACTAGACTGTGCTAGATTTTGTTGAAGATGATGAAGATCACTTAGAACACCAAGAGAGAACTTGAGAGAGAGTAGTTTGATGCATAAAAATTGGAATTAAAATGTGTTTGTGATGAGTGATGGTGGACGTGATTTTAGAGTCTCCATATAGGCTCCATTAGTATGTAATCTTGTGAGATATTTCATGCTAGATGTTAAATGATGGTTCCCACATGGTTAGGTGACTCACATGGGATGCTAAGAGCTGATCATTGGAGTATATATACCAATAGTAAATACATTTAGAAGCTAGGTATTGTACGAGTACGAATACAGGTGCATACGAGTAGAATTGTTGATGAAAATGAATGAGGATGTAATTGTAAGCATTTTTGTTAAGTAGAAGTACTTTGATAAGTGTCTTGAAGTCTTTCAAAAGTGTATGAATACATATTAAAATACTACATGTATATACATTTTAACTGAGTCGTTAAGTCATCGTTAGTCGTTACATGTAAGTGTTGTTTTGAAACCTTTAAGTTAACGATCTTGTTAAATGTTGTTAACACATTGCTTATTATATCTAATGAGATGTTAAATTATTACATTATCATGATATTATGATGTATTAATATATCTTAATATGATATATATACATTTAAATGTCGTTACAACGATAATCGTTACATATATGTCTCGTTTTGAATCCTTAAGTTAGTAGTCTTGTTTTTACATATGTAGTTCATTGTTAATACACTTAATGATATGTTTACTTATCATTTATGATGTTTAAATATAGTGTTACAATATCTTAATATGATTCATATGTAATTAATAAGACGTTGTTATAACGATAATCGTTATATATATCTTTTTCGAGTTTCTTAATTCAATAGTCTCATTTTTATGCATATAACTCATTGTTAAAATACTTAATGAGGTATATACTTATCATAATATCATGTTAACTATATATATATCCATATATATGTCATCATATAGTTTTTACAAGTTTTAACGTTCGTGAATCGCCGGTCAACTTGGGTGGTCAATTGTCTATATAAAACCTATTTCAATTAATCAAGTCTTAACAAGTTTGATTACTTAACATGTTGAAAAAACTTAATCATGTAAATATCAATTTCATTTAATATGTATAAACATGGAAAAGTTCGGGTCACTACAGTACCTACCCGTTAAATAAATTTCGTCCCGAAATTTTAAGCAGTTGGAGGTGTTGACGTATCTTCTGGAAATAAGTGCGGGTATTTCTTCTTCATCTGATCTTCTCATTCCCAGGTGAACTCAGGTCCTCCACAAGCATTCCATCGAACCTTAACAATTGGTATCTTGTTTTGCTTATGTCTTTTAACCTCACGATCCATTATTTCGACGGGTTCTTCGATGAATTGAAGTTTTACGTTGATTTGGATTTCGTCTAACGGAATAGTGAGATCTTCTTTAGCAAAACATTTCTTCAAATTCGAGACGTGGAAAGTGTTATGTACAGCCGCGAGTTGTTGAGGTAACTCAAGTCGGTAAGCTACTGGTCCGACACGATCAATAATCTTGAATGGTCCAATATACCTTGGATTTAATTTCCCTCGTTTACCAAATCAAACAACGCCTTTCCAAGGTGCAACTTTAAGCATGACCATCTCTCCAATTTCAAATTCTATATCTTTTCTTTTAATGTCAGCGTAGCTCTTTTGTCGACTTTGGGCGGTTTTCAACCGTTGTTGAATTTGGATGATCTTCTCGGTAGTTTCTTGTATTATATCCGGACCCGTAATCTGTCTATCCCCCACTTCACTCCAACAAATTGGAGACCTGCACTTTCTACCATAAAGTGCTTCAAACGGGGCCATCTCAATGCTTGAATGGTAGCTGTTGTTGTAGGAGAATTCTGCTAATGGTAGATGTCGATCCCAACTGTTTCCGAAATCAATAACACATGCTCGTAGCATGTCTTCAAGCATTTGTATTGTCCTTTCGCTCTGTCCATCAGTTTGTGGATGATGGGCAGTACTTATGTCTAGACGAGTTCCTAATGCTTGCTGTAATGTCTGCCAGAATCTTGAAATAAATCTGCCATCCCTATCAGAGATAATAGAGATTGGTATTCCATGTCTGGAGATGACTTCCTTCAAATACAGTCGTGCTAACTTCTCCATCTTGTCATATTCTCTTATTGGCCAGCAGTGTGCTGATTTGGTGAGAAGATCAACTATTACCCAAATAGTATCAAAACCACTTGCAGTCCTTGGCAATTTAGTGATGAAATCCATGGTAATATTTTCCCATTTCCATTCCGGGATTTCGGGTTGTTGAAGTAGACCTGATGGTTTCTGATACTAAGCTTTGACCTTAGAACACCTCAAACATTCTCCTACGTATTTAGCAACATCGGCTTTCATACCCGGCCACCAAAAATGTTTTTTGAGATCCTAGTACATCTTCCCCGTTCCAGGATGTATTGAGTATCTGGTTATATGAGCTTCTCTAAGTACCATTTCTCTTATATCTCCAAATTTTGGTACCCAAATCCTTTCAGCCCTATACCGGGTTCCGTCTTACCGAATATTAAGATGCTTCTCCGATCCTTTGGGTATTTCATCCTTTAAATTTCCCTCTTTTAAAACTCCTTATTGCGTCTCCTTTATTTGAGTAGTAAGGTTAGTGCGAATCATTATATTCATAGCTTTTACTCGAATGGGTTCTCTGTCCTTTCTGCTCAAGGCGTCGCCTACCACATTTGCCTTTCCCGGGTGGTAACGAATCTCGAAGTCGTAATCATTCAACAATTCAATCAACCTGCACTGCCTCATGTTCAGTTGTTTCTGATTAAATATGTGTTAAAGACTTTTGTGGTCGGTATATATAATACTTTTGACCCCATATAAGTAGTGCCTCCAAGTTTTTAATGCAAAAACAATCGCGCCTAATTCCAAATCATGCGTCGTGTAATTCTGCTCGTGAATCTTCAATTGTCTAGACGTATAAGCAGTTACTTTTGTTCTTTGCATTAATACACAACCGAGACCTTGCTTTGAGATGTCACAATATATCACAAAATCATCATTCCCTTCAGGTAATGACAATATAGGTGCCGTAGTTAACTTTTTCTTCAACAATTGAAACACTTTCTCTTGTTCATCTTTCCATTCAAATTTCTTCCCTTTATGCGTTAATGCAGTCAAGGGTTTTGCTACTTTGGAAAAATCTTGGATGAATCTTCTGTAGTAACCAGCTAGTCCTAAAAATTGGCGTATATATTTCGGAGTTTTTGGGGTTTCCCACTTTTCAACGGTTTCAATCTTTGTTGGATCCACCTGAATACCTTCTTTGTTCACTATATGACCGAGGAATTGAACTTCTTCCAACCAAAATGCACAATTTAAAAACTTAGCGTACAGTTTTTCTTTCCTTAACAACTCTAGCACTTTTCTCAAATGTTATTCGTGCTCTTGGTCATTCTTTGAGTAAATAAGTATGTCATCGGTGAAAACAATGACAAACTTGTAAAGGTATGGTCCACACACTCGGTTCATGAGATCCATGAACACAGCTAGTGCGTTAGTTAATCCAAACGGTATAACCATAAACTCGTAATGACTGTAACGCGTCCTAAAAGCAGTCTTCGGAATGTCATCCTCCTTCACCCGCATTTGATGATACCCAGAACGTAAATCAATCTTCGAATAAACCGACGAGCCTTGTAGTTGATCAAATAAGTCGTCGATTCTCGGTAGTGGGTAGCGGTTCTTGATGGTAAGTTTGTTCAACTCTCGGTAGTCGATACACAACCTAAATGTACCATCCTTCTTCTTGACAAACAAAACAGGAGCTCCCCACGGTGATGTGCTTGGTCGAATGAAACCACGCTCTAAAAGTTCCTTTAACTAACTTTGTAATTCTTTCATTTTGCTGGGTGCGAGTCTGTATGGAGCACGAGCTATTGGTGCAGCTCCTGGTTCAAGGTCTATTTGAAATTCAACGGATCGATGTGGGGGTAATCCTGGTAATTCTTTCGAAAATACATCGGGAAATTCTTTTGCGACGGGAACATCACTGATGTTCTTTTCTTCAGGTTTAACT
The DNA here is from genome assembly GCF_046630445.1 of Rutidosis leptorrhynchoides. Lineage (NCBI taxonomy): Eukaryota > Viridiplantae > Streptophyta > Magnoliopsida > Asterales > Asteraceae > Rutidosis > Rutidosis leptorrhynchoides. The sequence goes on from NC_092343.1 coordinate 169,383,066, forward strand.
TCCTCGATGTGTGCTAGAATGATGTAACAACCTTTTCTTATTAGTTTTTGCGCCTTCAAACTACTAATAAGATTTAATTTCGCGTTGTTCTTTTCTCCGTACACCATTAAAGGTTTTCCTTTTTCACGCATAATGCGAATCGCATTTTTGTAACAAACGACCTCTGTTCTCACCTTTTTCAACCAGTCCATGCCAATTATTACATCAAAACTTCCTAACTCAACTGGTATTAAATTAATTTTAAACGTTTCATCCCCCAGTTTAATTTGTCTATCCCGACATATATTATCTGCTGAAATTAATTTACCGTTTGCTAATTCGAGTAAAAATTTATTATCCAAAGGTGTCAGTGGAAATCTCTACTCATATAGCTTCTATCCGCACCCGAATCAAATAAAACATAAGCAGATGTATTGTCAATAAGAAACGTACCCGTAATAAGCTCCGGGTCTTCCTGCTCTTCTGCCGTATTAATATTGAAAACTCTTCCGCGGCCTTGTCCATTAGTATTCCCTTAGTTTGGGCAATTTCTAATAATGTGGTCCGGTTTTCCACATATATAACAAACTACGTCGGCATTATTTGTTCCGACATTATTTGTTTCTTTATTTTTGTTGTTCTTTGGTCCGTAAACCTCACATTTTGCCACGCCATGACCACTTCTCTTACACTTGGTGCAAAATATTGTGCAAAACGCATTCGGATGGTACTCTGCACACCTGAAGCATGGTTGTTTTTGTTGTTTGTTGTTATTGAGGTTGTTGTTGGGATTGTTATTGTTGTTGAAACGGTTGTTGTAGTTGTTGATGTTGTTGGGACGTTTGTTGTAGTTATTGTTAGGATTGCGGGTATTGATGCGATTGTTGTTGTGGTTGTGGTTGTAATTGTTATTGTTGTTGTACTGGTGACTTTTGTCACCATTTTCCTCCTACTTCCTCTTGAGTTGTTTCGTGTTGGCTTCTTCGGTCGCCTGCTCTTTAATTCTCCCCTCAATCTGATTTATGATTTTATGAGCCATTCGACTTGCCTTCTGTATGGAAGCGGGCTCGTGTGAACTCACATCTTCTTGAATCCTTACTGGTAATCCTTTTACAAACGCGTCGATCTTCTCTTCTTCATCTTCGAACGCTCCCGGACACAATAGACACAACTCTGTGAATCGTCTTTCATATGTGGTAATGTCGAACCCTTGTGTTCGTAACTCTCTAAGTTCTACCTTGAGCTTATTGACTTCGTTTCTAGGACATTACTGCTCGTTCCTCAATTTCTTGAATGCCGACCACGGTAGTGCGTAAGCAATATTTTGTCCTACCTGTTCAAGATAGGTGTTCCACCATGTTAACGCAGTATCTGTGAAGGTATGCGTAGCGTAATTAACTGTGTCCTCTTCAGTACACTTACTTATGGCAAACACCGATTCGACCTTCTCGGTCCACCGTTTCAGTCTAATTGGTCCTTCGGTTCCATCAAATTCCAAAGGTTTGCAGGCAGTGAATTCTTTGTAGGAGCATCCTACACGATTTCTTGTGAAATTAATTCCACTGCTAGATCCAGAGTTATTGTTATTTTGCATCGCAGCTTGTACTGCGGCTATGTTTGCTGCAAGGAAAACATGGAAGTCTTCCTCGCTCATGTTCAAATTCTGACGAGTCGTCGGTGCCATTTCCTTCAAAAATAGCCCAAAAGAATTAAGTTAATCATATAGAAATTTAAGAGTAGTCAATAGTATTTCGTAGCATAGTATGATCTCATTTATAAAAGCGTTTTCTTCATATTAGCGTTTTATAGTTTTAATTCGGGTAGTACCTACCCGTTAAGTTCATACTTAGTAACTAATATACAATTCAACTACTACAATTCTAAATGAAAAAACTGATTATAATAATATTTCTCGTTCAAATTTTATACAATATTTTACAAAGTTACAATACCGCTATTATACATATAGGATGAAATATAGCACATAATAACTTTGCTACTCGGCAGCTATAAAGCAATTCTAGTTAATACGCAAGTCATTCAGCAAAAGAAATAAAGACACCTAATTCATAAGTCCAGAAACAAGTCATGCATTCGGGTTTTACTAGTATTATTTCCCATCCTTGATCTTGTGGAAAATTACAGTTGTGACCTTTGGCTAGGCAGCATGTTGTAATGTCGTCAAAAGGACGAGGGTTTCGTAATGTCCAACAGCCCGTAATAATCTAAAAACCTTGTTTCTCAACCCAACTACTGAATCCGTCACTTGTGGGAAGGTTTTATTTAAAATTTGTAATCCGAGGTTCTTTTTCTCACTTTGGTAAGACGCGAACATCACTAACCCGTAAGCATAACATGCTTCTTGATGTTGCATTTTAGAAGCTCTTTCTAACTCACGAAATCCTATGTTGGGATATGTTGAGTCAAAATAGGTTCTTAACCCGTAGCGTAAAATTGTATTTGGGTTCCCCGCATTTAACGATTTAAAGAAAACACGGCGTAACTTACGGTCTCCCCAATGTGATATACCCCACCTATCAAAGGAAAGCCTTTTATAAACTAAGGCATTTCTGGAAAGTCTTTCAAATGTTTGACAACTTAATTTCGTCATAACTAAATGTGCTGATGAATTCTGACCGACTCTAGACAAGATTTCCTCAATCATATCCTCTGGTAGGTCTTCTAAAATATTCGGTTGTCTACCCTTAACGTCCATTTTGTTTTTATACTATAAATAGACAAGGATTAGATTCGTAAAAGATATTTAGCAAACAATACAAGAAATTTTTACATAGAACATAAAAGTACAAGCACACTACAATACATATAATACACAACATGATTACAACCCTCTAATCTGAATCACTGGTTTCTTCTTCTTCGGACTTGGTTCGTTTTCCTAATTTTCTAGGGATATATGGTGTTCCTCTAATACGAGCTGTCATTTTTCACAATGGTTTAGAAAAACCTGGTGGTTTAGAGGTTCCCAGGTTATTGTTACATTTTAGGAAATACGGATGTTGCCGATACATATAAAGTTCATCGGGGTTGGAATCAGGTTTCTCTATTTTTATACCTTTTCCCTTATTATTTTCTTTTGCTTTATTAAATTAGGTCGAGGTAATTTCTATAACATCATCGGAATCCTCATCGGGATCCGATTCATCGGAAAATGGGTAATCTACCCAATATTTTACTTCCTTGGCGGAAACACCTTTGAACATTTTTAACTTTGGTCCGTTGGTTGAGGATTTTCTTTTATTTAATCGATTTACTGTAGGTATCAGTATTTCTTCCTCCAGAACCTCTTCTTCTTCCGGTTCCTCCTCTTCCAGTTCCTCCTCTTCTAGTTCCTCTTCTTTCGGTTCCTCCTCTTCCGGTTCCTCCTCTTCCGGTTCCTCTTCGGGAATTTGTGAATCTTCCCAAAATATATTCGACTCTTCATTATTATTAGGTGAGTCGATGGAATTTGTTCTAGAGATAGACATCTATCACACAATATCAAACACGTTAAGAGATTAATATATCACATAATATTTAAATGTTAATAATATATAGTTTCCAACAAAAAAATGTTAAGCAATCGTTTTTGAAGAAAAACACGGTCGAAGTCCAGACTCACTAATGTATCCTAACAAACTCGGTAAGACACACTAAATGCAAAAATTCTGATTCTCTAAGACCAACGCTCGGATACCAACTGAAATACAGTGGGGACAACCACCGTCCCACCCAGTACCTTAACTATTCGGCGACCACTGAGTGTACCTCAGAGACTGATTTTAGGGCCTGCCTCTCGGCTACTGCCAACCCTCGTAAGGGATCGCAAGGAGTAAGAGTAAATGCTTCGCCACAGGTCACACTGTGAGAACCTCCTTTACGACTAACCCGCCACACATGGATGCGGTTATACCAGCTCTGATACCAACTGAAATGTCCCGTTCATATTGATTATAAACATTCCATATTAATTGATTTCGTTGCGAGGTTTTATCCTCTATATGAGACGTTTTTCAAAGATTGCATTCGTTTTTAAAACAAACCATAACCTTTATTTTATCGACAAGGTTAAAAAGACACCACCTAGATTATCCAGAAATGATAATTTAACAAATATCACACATACACACTACCAATACATATTGGTTTACAATATTAATATGTTACAACAAAATAAATCTCGAATGCAGTTTTAAACAATATTATACAAGCATGTTGACACCAAATCTTGTCCATATAATAGCATGCAACAGCGGAAGCTCTTAATAATCACCTGAGAATAAACATGCTTTAAACGTCAACAAAAATGTTGGTGAGTTATAGGTTTAACCTATATATTTATCAAATCGTAATAATAGACCACAAGATTTCATATTTCAATATACATCCCATACATAGAGATAAAAATCATTCATATGGTGAACACCTGGTAACCGACCTTAACAAGATGCATATAGAATATCCCCTATCATTCCGGGACTCCCTTCGGACATGATAAATGCAAAGTACTAAAGCATCCGGTACTTTGGATAGGGTTTGTTGAACCCAATAGATCTATCTTTAGGATTCGCGTCAATTAGGGTGTCTGTTCCCTAATTCTTAGATTACCAGACTAAAAAGAGGCATATTCGGTTTAATAATTCAACCATAGAATGTAGTTTCACGTACTTGTGTCTATTTTGTAAAACATTTATAAAACTGCATGTATTCTCATCCCAAAAATGTTAGATTTAAAAAGTGGGACTATAACTCACTTTCACAGATTTTTACTTCGTCGGGAAGTAAGACTTGGCCACTGGACGATTCACGAATCTATAACAAATATGTACATATATATCAAAGTATGCTCAAAATATATTTACAACAATTTTAATATGTTTTAATGTTTTAAGTTTATTAAGTCAGCTGTCCTTGTTAGTAACCTACAACTAGTTGTCCACAGTTAGATGTGCAGAAATAAATTGATATATATTATCTTGAATCAATCCACGACCCAGTGTATACATGTCTCAGGCTAGATCACAACTCAAAGTATATATATTTTTGGAATCAACCTCAACCCTGTATAGCTAACTCAAACATTACTGCATATAGAGTGTCTATGGTTGTTCCAAATAATATATATACATAGGTCGATATGATATGTCAAAATATTTGCATACGTGTCTATGGTATCCCAAGATTACATAATATATTAGAATACATGTAATATACAATATGAGTTAGCTAGGATATGATTAATATAGATTTATTACCAATTTTCACGTAGCTACAATAAGCAAAATTATCCAATCCTGTTTTATCCATAACTTCTTGGTTTTAAATCCGTTTTGAGTGATTCAAGTTGCTATGGTTTCATATTGAACTTAAGTTTATGAATCTAAATAGAAAAAGTATAAGTTTATAGTCAGAAATACAGGTTACAAGTCATTTTTGTAAAGGTAGTCATTTCAGTTGAAAGAACGACATCTAGATGACCATTTTAGAAAAAAACATACTTCCACTTTGAGTTTAACCATGATTTTTGGATATAGTTTCATGTTCATAAGAAAAATCATTTTCCCAGAAGAACAACTTTTAAATCAAAGTTTATCATAGTTTTTAATTAACTAACCCAAAACAGCCTGCGGTGTTACAACGACGGCGTATAATTAGTTTTACGGCATTTTTCATGTTTTTAGGTTTTAAATCATTAAGTTAGCATATCATATAGATATAGAACATGTGTCTAGTTGATTTTAAAAGTCAAGTTAGAAGGATTAACTTTTGTTTGCGAACAAGTTTAGAATTAACTAAACTATGTTCTAGTGATTACAAGTTTAAGCCTTCGAATAAGATAGTTTCATATATATGAATCGAATGATGTTATGAACATCATTACTACCTCAGGTTTTATGGATAAAACTACTGGAAATTAGAAAAATAGATCTAGCTTCAAAGGATCCTTGGATGGCTTGAAAGTTCTTGAAGCAAAATCATGACACGAAAACAAGTTCAAGTAAGATTTCCACTCGAAATAAGATTGTTATAGTTATAGAAATTGAATCAAAGTTTGAATATGAGTATTACCTTGTATTAGAGAGATCTTACTGTAAATAAGAAAGATTTCTTGAGGTTGGATGATCACTTGAAATGGATTTGCAAGATTGGAAGTAAGCTAGCAAACTTGGAAGTGTTGTTGGTTTATTCTTGAGTAGTTGTTTTATAACTTGGTTTACGTATAGATTTATGAACTAGATTGAGCTAGATTTTGTTGAAGATGATGAAGAACACTTAGAACACCAAAAGAGAACTTGAGATAGAGTAGTTTGATGCATAAAAATTGGAATTAAAATGTGTTTGTGATGAGTGATGGTGGACGTGATTTTAGCGTCTCCATATAGGCTCCATTAGTTTGTAATTTTGTAAGATATTTCATGCTAGATGTTTAATGATGGTTTTTACATGGTTAGGTAACTCACATGGGATGCTAAGAGCTGATCATTGGAGTGTATATACCAATAGTAAATACATTTAGAAACTAGGTATTGTACTAGTACGAATACGGGTGCATACGAGTAGAATTGTTGATGAAAATGAATGAGGATGTAATTGTAAGCATTTTTGTTAAGTAGAAGTACTTTGATAAGTGTCTTGAAGTCTTTCAAAAGTGTATGAATACATATTAAAATACTACATGTATATACATTTTAACTGAGTCATTAAGTCATCATTAGTCGTTACATGTAAGTGCTGTTTTGAAACCTTTAAGTTAACGATCTTCTTAAATGTTGTTAACACATTGTTTATTATATCTAATGAGATGTTAAATTATTACATTATCATGATATTATGATGTATTAATATATCTTAATATGATATATATACATTTAAATGTCGTTACAACGATAATCGTTACATATATGTCTCGTTTCAAAATCCTTAAGTTAGTAGTCTTGTTTTTACATATGTAGTTCATTGTTAATACACTTAATGATATGTTTACTTATCATTTATCATGTTTAAATATAGTGTAACAATATCTTAATATGATTCATATGTAATTAATAAGACGTTGTTATAACGATAATCGTCATATATATTGTTTTCGAGTTTCTTAATTCAATAGTCTCATTTTTATGCATATAACTCATTGTTAAAATACTTAATGAGGTACATACTTATTATAATATCATGTTAACTATATATATATCCATATATATGTTATCATATAGTTTTTACAAGTTTTAACGTTCGTGAATCGCCGGTCAACTTGGGTGGTCAATTGTCTATATAAAACCTATTTCAATTAATCAAGTCTTAACAAGTTTGATTGCTTAACATGTTGGAAACACTTAATCATGTAAATATTAATTTCATTTAATATATATAAACATGGAAAAGTTCGGGTCACTACAGTACCTACCCGTTAAATAAATTTCGTCCCGAAATTTTAAGTAGTTGGAGGTGTTGACGTATCTTCTGGAAATAAGTGCGGGTATTTATTCTTCATCTGATATTCTCATTCCCAGGTGAACTTAGGTCCTCTACGAGCATTTCATCAAACCTTAACAATTGGTATCTTGTTTTGCTTAAGTCTTTTAACCTCACGATCCATTATTTCGACGGGTTCTTCGATGAATTGAAGTTTTTCGTTGATTTGGATTTCGTCTAACGGAATAGTGAGATCTTCTTTAGCAAAACATTTCTTCAAGTTCAAGACGTGGAAAGTGTTATGTACAGCTGCGAGTTGTTGAGGTAACTCAAGTCGGTAAGCTACTGGTCCGACACGATCAATAATCTTGAATGGTCCAATATACCTTGGATTTAATTTCCCTCGTTTACCAAATCGAACAAAGCCTTTCCAAGGTGCAACTTTAAGCATGACCATCTCTCTAATTTCAAATTCTATATCTTTTCTTTTAATGTCAGCGTAGCTCTTTTGTCGACTTTGGGCGATTTTCAACCGTTGTTGAATTTGGATGATCTTCTCGGTAGTTTCTTGTATTATCTCCGGACCCGTAATCTGTCTATCCCCTACTTCACTCCAACAAATTAGAGACCTGCACTTTCTACCATAAAGTGCTTCAAACGGCGCCATCTCAATGCTTGAATGGTAGCTGTTGTTGTAGGAAAATTCTGTTAACAGTAGATGTCGATCCCAACTGTTTCCAAAATCAATAACACATGCTCGTAGCATGTCTTCAAGCGTTTGTATTTTCCTTTCGCTCAGCCCATCAGTTTGTGGATGATAGGCAGTACTCATGTCTAGACAAGTTCCTAATGCTTGCTGTAATGTCTGCCAGAATCTTGAAATAAATCTGCCATCCATATCAAAGATAATAGAGATTGGTATTCCATGTCTGGAGACGACTTCCTTCAAATATAGTCATGCTAACTTCTCCATCTTGTCATCTTCTCTTATTGGTAGGAAGTGTGCTGATTTGGTGAGACGATCAACTATTACCCAAATAGTATCAAAACCACTTGCAGTCCTTGGCAATTTAGTGATGAAATCCATGGTAATATTTTCCCATTTCCATTCCGGGATTTCGGATTGTTGAAGTAGACTTGATGGTTTCTGATGCTCAGCTTTGACCTTAGAACACGTCAAATATTCTCCTACGTATTTAGCAACATCGGCTTTCATACCCGGCCACCAAAAATGTTTCTTGAGATCCTTGTACATCTTCCCCGTTCCAGGATGTATTGAGTATCTGGTTTTATGAGCTTCTCTAAGTACCATTTCTCTCATATCTCCAAATTTTGGTACCCAAATCCTTTCAGCCCTATACCGGATTCCGTCTTCCCGAATATTAAGATGCTTCTCTGATCCTTTGGGTATTTCATCCTTTAAATTTCCCTCTTTTAAAACTCCTTGTTGCGCCTCTTTTATTTGAGTAGTAAGGTTAGTGCGAATAATTATATTTATAGCTTTTACTAGAATGGGTTCTCTGTACTTTCTACTCAAGGCGTCGGCTACCACATTTTCCTTCCCCGGGTGGTAACGAATCTCGAAGTCGTAATTATTCAACAATTCAGTCCACCTGCGCTGCCTCATTTTCAGTTGTTTCTGACTAAATATGTGTTGAAGACTTTTGTGGTCGGTATATATAATACTTTTGACCCCATATAAGTAGTGTCTCCAAGTCTTTAATGCAAAAACAATCGTGCCTAATTCCAAATCATGCGTCGTGTAATTCTGCTCGTGAATCTTCAATTGTCTAGACGCATAAGCAATTACTTTCGTTCGTTGCATTTACACACAAGCGAGACCTTACTTTGAGGCGTCACAATATATCACAAAATCATCATTCCCTTGAGGTAATGACAATATAGGTACCGTAGTTAACTTTTTCTTCAACAATTGAAAAGCTTTCTGTTGTTCATCTTTCCATTCAAATTTATTCCCTTTATGCGTTAATGCAGTCAAGGGTTTTGCTACTTTGGAAAAATCTTGGATGAATCTTCTGTAGTAACCAGCTAGTCCTAAAAAATGGCGTACATGTTTCGGAGTTTTCAGGGTTTCCCACTTTTCAACGGTTTCAATCTTTGCTGGATCCACCTGAATACCTTCTTTGTTCACTATATAACCGAGGAATTGAACTTCTTCCAACTAAAATGCACACTTTGAAAACTAAGCGTACAGTTTTTCTTTCCTTAACAACTCTAGCACTTTTCTCAAATGTTCTTCGTGCTCTTGGTCATTCTTTGAGTAAATAAGTATGTCATCGATGAAAACAATGACAAACTTGTCAAGGTATGGTCCACACAATCGGTTTATGAGATCCATGAACACGGCTGGTGTGTTAGTTAATCCAAACGACATAACCATAAACTCGTAATGACTGTAACGCGTCCTAAAAGCAGTCTTCGGAATGTCATCCTCCTTCACCCGCATTTGATGATACCCAGAACGTAAATCAATCTTCGAATAAACCGACGAGCCTTGTAGTTGATCAAATAAGTCGTCGATTCTCGGTAGTGGGTAGCGGTTCTTGATGGTAAGTTTGTTCAACTCTCGGTAGTCGATACACAACCTAAATGTACCATCCTTCTTCTTGACAAACAAAACAGGAGCTCCCCACGGTGATGTGCTTGGTCGAATGAAACCACGCTCTAAAAGTTCCTGTAACTGACTTTGTAATTCTTTCATTTTGCTGGGTGCGAGTCTGTATGGAGCACGAGCTATTGGTGCAGCTCCTGGTACAAGATCTATTTGAAATTCAACGGATCGATGTGGGGGTAATCCCGGTAATTCTTTCGGAAATACATCGGGAAATTCTTTTGCGACGGGAACATCACTGATGTTCTTTTCTTCAGGTTTAACTTCCTCGATGTGTGCTAGAATGACGTAACAACCTTTTCTTATTAGTTTTTGCGCCTTCAAACTACTAATAAGATTTAATTTCGCGTTGTTCTTTTCTCCGTACACCATTAAAGGTTTTCCTTTTTCAAGCATAATGCGAATCGCATTTTTGTAACAAACGACCTCTGCTCTCACCTTTTTCAACCAGTCCATGCCAATTATTACATCAAAACTCCCTAACTCGACTGGTATTAAATCAATTTTAAACATTTCATCCCCCAGTTTAATTTCTCTATCCCGACATATATTATCTGCTGAAATTAATTTACCGTTTACTAATTCGAGTAAAAATTTATTATCCAAAGGCGTCAGTGGACAACTTAATTTAGCACAAAAATCTCTACTCATATAGCTTCTATCCGCACCCGAATTAAATAAAACATAAGTAGATGTATTGTCAATAAGAAACGTACCCGTAACAAGCTCTGGGTGTTCCTGCGCTTCTGCCGTATTAATATTGAAAACTCTTCCGCGGCCTTGCCCATTAGTATTCCCTTGGTTTGGGCAATTTCTAATAATGTGGCCCGATTTTCCACATTTATAACAAACTACGTCGGCATTATTTGTTCCGACATTATTTGTTTCTTTATTTTTGTTGTTCTTTGGTCCGAAAACCTCACATTTTGTCGCGCCATGACCACTTCTCTTACACTTGGTGCAAAATGTTGTGCAAAACGCATTCCGATGGTACTCTGCACACCTGAAGCATGGTTGTTTCTGTTGTTTGTTGTTATTGAGGTTGTTGTTGGGATTGTTATTGTTGTTGAAATGGTTGTTGTAGTTGTTGCTATTGTTGGGACGTTTGTTGTAGTTATTGTTAGGATTGCGGTTATTGTTGCGATTGTTGTTGCGGTTGTGGTTGTACTGGTGACTCTTGTACCATTTTCCTCCCACTTCCTCTTGAGTTATTTCGTGTTAGCTTCTTCGGTCGCCTGCTCTTTAATTCTCCCTTCAATCTGATTTATGAGTTTATGAGCCATTCGACTTGCCTTCTGTATGAAAGCGGGCTCGTGTGAACTCACATCTTCTTGAATCCTTACTGGTAATCCTTTTACAAACGCGTCGATCTTCTATTCTTCATCTTCGAACGCTCCCGGACACAATAGACACAACTCTGTGAATCGTCGTTCATATGTGGTAATGTTGAACCCTTGTGTTCGTAACTCTCTAAGTTCTACCTTGAGCTTATTGACTTCGTTTCTAGGACGGTACTGCTCGTTCATCAATTGCTTGAATGCCGACCACGGTAGTGCGTAAGCAATATTTTGTCCTACCTGTTCAAGATAGGTGTTCCACCATGTTAACGCAGTACCTGTGAAGGTATGCATAGCGTACTTAACTTTGTCCTCTTCAGTACACTTACTTATGGAAAACACCGATTCGACCTTCTCAGTCCACCGTTTCAATCCAATTGGTCCTTCGGTTCCATCAAATTCCAAAGGTTTGCAGGCAGTGAATTCATTGTAGGAGCATCCTACACGATTTCTTTTGAAATTAGTTCCACTGCTAGATCCAGAGTTATTGTTATTTTGCATCACAGCTTGTACTGTGACTATGTTTGCTGCAAGGAAAACACGGAAGTCTTCCTCGCTCATGTTCAAATTCTGACGAGTCGTCGGTGCCATTTCCTTCAAAAATAGCCCAAAAGAATTAAGTTAATCATATAGAATTTTAAGAGTAGTCAATAGTATTTCGTAGCATAGTTTGATCTCATTTATAAAAGTTTTTTTCTTCATATTAGCGTTTTATAGTTTTAGTTCGGGTAGTACCTACCCGTTAAGTTCATACTTAGTAGCTAATATACAATTCAACTACTACAATTCTATATGAAAAAACTGATTATAATAATATTTCGCGTTCAAATTTTATACAATGTTTTACAAACTTACAATACCGCTATTATACATATAGGATGAAATATAGCACATAATAACTTTGCTACTCGGCAGCTATAAAGGCAATTCTAGTTAATACGCAAGTCGTTTAGAAAAAAAAATAAAGACACGTAATTCATAAGTCCAGAAACAACTCATGCATTCGGGTTTTACTAGTATTATTTCCCATCCTTGATCTTGTGGAAAATAACCGTTGTGACCGTTGGCTAGGAAGCATGTTGTAATGTCGTCAAAAGGACGAGGGTTTCGTAATGTCCAACAGCCCCGTAATAATATAAAAACCTTGTTTCTCACCCCAACTACTGAATCTGTCACTTGTGAGAAGGTTTTATTTAAAAGTTGTAATCCAAGGTTCTTTTTCTCACTTTGGTAAGAAGCGAACATCACTAACCCGTAAGCATAACATGCTTCTTTATGTTGCATGTTAGAAACTCTTTCTAACTCACGAAATCCTATGTTAGGATATGTTGAGTCAAAATAGGTTCTTAACCCGTAGCGTAAAATTGTATTTGGGTTCCCATCATTTAACGCTTTAAAGAAAACACGGCGTAACTTACAGTCTCCCCAATGTGATATACCCCACCTATCAAAGGAAAGCCTTTTATAAACTAAGGCATTTCTGGAAAGTCTTTCAAATGTTTGACAAGTTAATTTCGCCATAACTAAATGTGCTGATGAATTCTGACCCACTCTAGACAAGATTTCCTCAATCATATCCTCTGGTAGGTCTTCTAAAATATTCGGTTGTCTACCCTTAACGTCCATTTTATTTTTATACTGTAAAATAGATAAGGATTAGATTCGTAAAAGATAATTACCAAACAATACAAGCATTTTTTACATAAAACATAAAAGTACAAGCATACTACAATACATATAATACACAATATGATTACAACCCTCTAATCTAAATCACTGGTTTCTTCTTCTTCGGAATTGGTTCGTTTTCCTAATTTTCTAGGGATATATGGTGTTCCTCTAATATGTGCCGTCGTTTTCCACAATGGTTTAGAAAAACCTGGTGGTTTAGTGGTTCCCGGGTTATTGTTATATTTTAATAAATATGGGTGTTGCCGATACATATAAAGTTCATCGGGGTTGGAATCAAGTTTCTCTATTTTTATACCTTTTCCCTTATTATTTTCTTTTGCTTTATTAAATTGGGTCGAGGTAATTTCTATAACATCATCGGAATCCTCATCGGGATCTGATTCATCGAAAAATGGGTAATCTACCCAATATTTTGCTTCCTCGGTGGAAATACCATTGACCATTTTTAACTTTGGTCCGTTGGTTGAGGATTTTCTTTTATTTAGTCGATTTACTGTAGGTATAAATATTTCTTCCTCCGAAACCTCTTCTTCTTCTTCTTCTTCCGGTTCCTCCTCTTCCGGTTCCTCCTCTTCTGGTTCCTCTTCTTCCGGTTCCTCCTCTTCCGGTTCCTCCTCTTCCGGTTCCTCTTCGGGAATTTGTGAATCTTCTCAAAATATATTCGACTTTTCATTATTATTAGGTGAGTCGATGGAATTTGTACTAGAGGTGGACATCTATCACACAATATCAAACACGTTAAGAGATTAATATATCACATAATATTTACTTGTTAAGCAATCGTTTTTGAAGAAAAACACGGTCGAAGTTCAGACTCACTAATGTATCCTAACAAACTCGGTAAGACACACTAATGCAAAAATTTTGGTTCTCTAAGACCAACGCTCGGATACCAACTGAAATACAGTGGGGACAACCACCGTTCCACCCAGTGCCTTAACTATCCGGCGACCACTGAGTGTACCTCAGAGACTGATTTTAGGGCCTGCCTCTCGGCTACTGCCAACCCTCGTAAGATATCGCAAGGAGTAAGAGCCAATGCTTCACCACATGTCACACTGAGAGAACCTCCTTTATGACTAACCCGCCACACATGGATGCAGTTATACTGAAATGCCCAGTCTTAATCCATCTGGACGAAGTTTTCAACAGTTGGTCCCATTGCGAGGTTCTGACCTCTATATGCCATGAACGACTCCATGTAATATGAGCAAATGCACAGTGAAAGATTTCTTTCATACCTGAGAATAAACATGCTTTAAAGTGTCAATCAAAAGGTTGGTGAGTTCATAATTTATCATAAAACAATAAAATTCATCATTTTGATAGACCACAAGATTTAAATCTTGCATGGTACAAATGGGCCCGAATCCTATACCTACCTTTAATATACATGCGATATCTTTTAAATACAGTACACCTTTCTCGTGTACGAAATCATCTTTCATAAATATTAGTAACCGTACACATATCTTGTGCACAAAAATAATATACACATAACCTGTGTATAAAATCATTCTCTCGATACATAACATTCACTTTTCATTGCTTTCATAGCTTAGCTTGGTAACCGACCTTAACATATAATGTGCATAATAATATCCCCAAAACAAAACATCTCGTCTGTATAATAATCATATAAACTTCGAAGTACTAAACACTACGCCCACTAGCCCTTCCGTCTAGTGAACATTCTGGGTGGGGGTGTTAAACCCGATAGCTACCTTTAGGATTTGTGTCAATTAGGCGTGCAATAATTCTCAAAATTAGTGATGTTCCCTAATTCTTAGGTTACCAAGTAATAATAATCAGGGAAAAAATATTCATATCAATTGTGGCAATTATCACGTTCACATAAATCAATGGTGGCAATTATCACGTCCACATATTCATTCGAGGAATGTTTTACTTGTGTCTATCCCGTCAAACATTTATAAAAGCATTTCATGTATTCGCAGTTTAAAAATGTATTTAAAAAGCAATTAATAAAGCAGTTGTAAAAGTAGCGCATGTATTCTCATTCTCAAAAATGTAAAGAGTAAAAGAGAATCAAATGAACTCACCATACTGTATTTTGTAGTAAAAATACATAGAACGACATTGAACAAGTATAGGGTTGGCCTCGGATTCACGAACCTATATCATTTGTTTATATATTAATACATATAACCATAATCGAACAATTTTATATTTCATCTTAAATTATATATTATACCTATTTAGTTTGTGCATATATTCAAATTGTTTATTAGTTATATTGATATATCTATATATATATATATATATATATATATATATATATATATATATATATATATATATATATATATATATATATATATATATATATATATATATATATATATATATATATATATGGTTAGTATTATAAAAAAATACCATTAGTTCGTTATATACAGTATTTATATAAATATTGTTATTATGTTTGATATGTAGGTATATAAACTATTAATATAATTTTAAAACATGTTTTAAGTATATTTTAGGTACAAAATAGTTATTTGTAACAAAATGATAGTTTTGATAATAATGATTTACTGATAATAATAATTTTCTTCGTATCGATAATACTAATAAAAATAACAATATTGTTAAAATTAATACATATGTTAATAATAATAATAGTAAAACTAATAATTACAAAAAGTGATATTAAAACTAATATTAGTAAAAAAAATAAATAAATAATAATAGCTTGTATTGTTTTTATAACGACAATAATAATCCTAATCATAATCATAATCTTCGCGTTTAATTTTCTAAACTAGTGACTAAAGTTTCTATGACATCAGTTTGTAATTTCTAATCCTAATCCTAATAATAGTAATACTTAGTTTAATAGTAGTCTTAAATACTTAGTTTAATAGTAGTCTTATAGAATTAATGATAATGATAATAATAATAATAATAATATTTAGTGATAATACTAATAATGATAATGATTTTAATATTAGTAATAATAATATTAAACATAATAATGATATTATCTATAATATTTAATAAGAATAAAACTAATAACAATAATAATATTAACAATAATAACAATAACAACAATAATGATAATAATTAGTAATATTAACAACATAATAGTAATAACAATAAAACTAATGATTTTTAAAAAGAAAATAAAACTACCTCAAAGCTTTAATGAAAATAAAATGCCTGAGACGGGACTTGAACCCGCGACCTCCCGCTCACAGCTAAACACCCCTGACCATCACTCCATTTCTGTTTTTCTGTTTTAATACCCTTTTGATTATTTAAAACACGTATTCTTTCTGTTTCCTTTCTTCTTCATTAACATAAATCAAATCGATTGAAAAACAGTTTCAAAACTACAAACACGAATGATAATATGGATTAAGACTTAATATTGATTTATAAAGTATCTGAGGTAATTGTTTGTTTTAACAGAAATAAAAAATAAAAAATAAAAACAGACCTGAAGGAAGTACGTATGAACTCCAGTTCGATTTCAAAATTTTAAGATGTTTTAGACTACAATTCCTTAATGAAATAAGTCCTAAACCAATCCTATAAACTTCTTGGACCCTCAATTTAACCCAAAACATTAAAACAAGATCGAATTTCTCCATAATCAAATTCTTTGACTTTTTAGTCCTAGACTTTGACCTCAAAATTAAGATTCGATAATAGGATTTGGAAACTAAGATTTTTCAGATAGTTTTAGTAAAGGATTCCTAACCTAACAGCAATTTTACAGTTTGAAAAATCATTTGAAATCGAGTTTTTGTGAAAAAGAAACACGAACAGGGTAAACGGACTGTTATTGCTCGTTTCTGTTTAAAATTAAATGGATATCAACGATTGAATTGATAATGGATAAAGATAAAGTGTGAACCGAATGGATTACTGACATCACAGGATAGTTTTATTGATTTATAATGCCTTTGATCGGCACTTCTGTTCAAGCAAACCTAAAAGAAAAATAATTAAAAAAATATAACAAGGATCATGATAGTTAACTGAATTTGGCTATATCTGTTATGGAATTTTGATCTTTTACAGAATTTGGAGACAAGAGTACCAATTTACAACAGTTTGATTAAGATACCTAACCAATTTGATTTGGTAATCGTACTACTCTAATTTTTATATGAATTATCTAAATAATATTAATAATTAATAAGTATAGTATATATATATATATATATATATATATATATATATATATATATATATATATATATATATATATATATATATATAATAATCCTATTAATATTAATAATAACAAATTATAATAATACTTGATAATAATAATACTCATAAATAATAATTTTTGTAGTAATATTAATTATTAATTATAATAATAATATTGATAAAGATAATAATAATAATAATTATAAGACTAATGATGAAAATAGTAAAAAAAAAAATGAAGATAATAATTTTATTAGTTATACTAATAATAATATTATTGATAATAATATTAATATTATTAATGATTATAATAATATAAATAATAATAATAATAATATAACAACTTATATATATCAAATTTCATATATATAATAGTAAAATAATAATACAAATATTAATGTTAATATTGACATACAATAATAATAATGAAAATAATAATAATATAACATTTATATGTTAACTTATAAATACATATATTAGTATTACATGTTATTGATCATGTAATATTTATTTATATAATTTAGATTATGTAATAACCTATATTAAATTCTCATATATATATATATATATATATATATATATATATATATATATATATATATATATATATATATATATATATATATATATATATATATATATATATATATATATATATATATATATATATATATCACAATATACAAAAAATAATAATTATGTATAATATATATATATATATATATATATATATATATATATATATATATATATATATATATATATATATATATATATACATATTCATTTTAAATTATAATTTAATTATTTTGTAACTTATTTTACATATTTAATTCCAATGATTAAAATGTATTCTATTAACTCAAGTTATTACTATATTCATTTATGTTTATATATATATATATATATATATATATATATATATATATATATATATATATATATATATATATATATATAATTCTATTAATATTAATAATAACAAATGATAATAATACTCATAAATAATAATACTCATAAATAATAATTTTTGTAGTAATATTAATTATAATAATAATATTGATAAAGATAATAATAATAATAATAATTATAAGACTAATGATGAAAATAGTAAAAAAAAAATGAAGATAATAATATTATTAGTTATGCTAATAATAATATTATTGATAATAATATTAATATTATTAATGATTATAATAATATAAATAATAATAATAATATAACAACTTATATATATCAAATTTCATATATATAATTATAAAATAATAATACAAATATTAATGTTAATATTGACATACAATAATAATAATGAAAATAATAATAATATAACATTTATATGTTAACTTGTAAATACATATATTAGTATTACTTGTTATTGATCATGTAATATTTATTTATATAATTTAGATTATGTAATAACTATATTAAATTCTCATATTTTTATATATATATATATATATATATATATATATATATATATATATATATATATATATATATATATATATATATATATATATCACAATATACAAATAATAATAATTATGTATAATATATATATTTATATATATATATATGTATATATGTATATATATATATATATACACATATTCATTTTAAATTATAATTTAATTATTTTGTATCTTATTTTACATATTTAATTCCAATGATTAAAATGTATTCTATTAACTCAAGTTATTACTATATTCACTTATGTTTATATATATATATATATATATATATATATATATATATATATATATATATATATATATATATATATATATATATATATATATATATATATATATATATATGTATTTTCATTTACATTTTTATTTACACGCAATTGTTCGTGAATCGTGAGGAATAGTCAAAGGTCAAATGCATTCATGTAATTATTCCAAAGTTTTCAAGACTTAACATTACAAACTTTGCTTATCATGTCGAGATCATATAAAAAAATTAAGTATAAATTTGGTCGGAAATTTCCGGGTCGTCACATATACCAGCTCTGATGCCAACTAAAATGTCCCGTTCATATTGATTATAAACGTTCCATATTAATTGATTTCGTTGCAAGGTTTTGACCTCTATATGAGACGTTTTTCAAAGACTGCATTCATTTTTAAAACAAACCATAACCTTTATTTTATTGGCAAGGTTAAAAAGACACCACCTAGATTATCCAGAAATGATAATTTAACAAATATCACACATACACACTACCAATACATATTGGTTTACAATATTAATATGTTACAATAAAATAAATCTCGAATGCAGTTTTAAATAATATTATACAAGCATACTGACACCAAATCTTGTCCATATAATAGCATACAACAGTGGAAGCTCTTAATAATCACCTGAGAATAAACATGCTTTAAACGTCAACAAAAATGTTGGTGAGTTATTGGTTTAACCTATATATTTATCAAATCGTAATAATAGACCATAAGATTTCATATTTCAATATACATCCCATACATAGAGATAAAAATCATTCATATGGTGAACACCTGGTAACCGACCATAATAAGATGCATATAGAATATCCCCTATCATTCCGGGACTCCCTTCGGACATGATAAATTCGAAGTACTAAAGCATCTGGTACTTTGGATGGGGTTTGTTGAACCCAATAGATCTATCTTTAGGATTCACGTCAATTAGGGTGTCTGTTCCCTAATTCTTAGATTACCAGACTAAAAAGGGGCATACTCGGTTTAATAATTCAATCATAGAATGTAGTTTCACGTACTTGTGTCTATTTTGTAAAACATTTATAAAACTGCATGTATTCTCATCCCAAAAATGTTAAATTTAAAAAGTGGGACTATAACTTACTTTCAAAGATTTTTACTTCGTCGGGAAGTAAGACTTGGCCACTGGTCGATTCACGAACCTATAACAAATATGTACACATATATCAAAGTATGCTCAAAATATATTTACAACATTTTTAATATGTTTTAATGTTTTAAGTTTATTGAGTCAGCTGTCCTTGTTAGTAACTACAACTAGTTGTCCACAGTTAGATGTGCAGAAATAAATCGATATATATTATCTTGAATCAATCCATGACCCAGTGTTTACACGTCTCAGGCTAGATCACAACTTAAAGTATATATATTTTTGGAATCAACCTCAACCCTGTATAGCTAACTCAAACATTACTGCATATAGAGTGTCTATGATTGTTCCAAATAATATATATACATGGGTCGATATGATATGTCTAAACATTTGCATACGTGTCTATGGTATCCCAAGATTACATAATATATTAGAATACATGTAATATACAATATGAGTTAGCTAGGATATGATTAATATAGATTTGTTACCAATTTTCACGTTGCTACAATAAGTAAAATTATCCAATCCTGTTTTATCCATAACTTCTTCATTTTAAATCCATTTTGAGTGATTTAAGTTGCTATGGTTTCATATTGAACTTAAGTTTATGAATCTAAACAGAAAAAGTATAAGTTTATAGTCGGAAATACAGGTTACAAGTCATTTTTGTAAAGTTAGTCATTTCAGTCGAAAGAACGACGTCTAGATGACCATTTTAGAAAAACATACTTTCCCTTTGAGTTTAACCATGATTTTTGGATATAGTTTCATGTTCATAAGAAAAATCATTTTCCCAGAAGAACAACTTTTAAATCAAAGTTTATAATAGTTTTTAATTAACTAACCCAAAACAGCCCGCGGTGTTACTACGACGGCGTATATTCGGTTTTACGGCGTTTTTCGTGTTTTCAGGTTTTAAATCATTAAGTTAGCATATAATATAGATATAGAACATGTGTCTAGTTGATTTTAAAAGTCAATTTAGAAGGATTAACTTTTGTTTGCGAACAAGTTTAGAATTAACTAAACTATGTTCTAGTGATTACAAGTTTAAACCTTCGAATAAGATAGTTTCATATATATGAATCAAATGATGTTATGAACATCATTACTACCTTAGGTTTTGTAGATAAACCTACTGGAAATGAGAAAAATAGATCTAGCTTCAAAGGATCTTTGGATGGCTTGAAAGTTCTTGAAGCAAAATCATGACACGAAAACAAGTTCAAGTAAGATTTCCACTCGAAATAAGATTGTTATAGTTATAGAAATTGAATCAAAGTTTGAATATGAGTACTACCTTGTATTAGAGAGATATCTTACTGTAAATAAGAAAGATTTCTTGAGGTTGGATGATCACTTGAAATGGATTTGCAAGATTGGAAGTAAGCTAGCAAACTTGGAAGTGTTGTTGGTGTGTTCTTGAGTAGTTGTTTTATAACTTGGTTTATGTATGGATTTATAAACTAGATTGAGCTAGATTTTGTTGAAGATGATGAATAACACTTAGAACACCAAGAGAGAACTTGAGAGAGAGTAGTTTGATGCATAAAAATTGGAATTAAAATGTGTTTGTGATGAGTGATGGTGGACGTGATTTTAGAGTCTCCATATAGCCTCCATTAGTTTGTAATCTTGTGAGATATTTCATGCTAGATGTTAAATGATTGTTCCCACATGGTTAGGTGACTCACATGGGCTGATAAGAGCTGATCATTGGAGTGTATATACCAATAGTAAATACATTTAGAAGCAAGGTATTGTACGAGTACGAATACGGGTGCATACGAGTAGAATTGTTAATGAAAATGAATGAGGATGTAATTGTAAGCATTTTTGTTAAGTAGAAGTACTTTGATAAGTGTCTTGAAGTTTTTCAAAAGTGTATGAATATATATTAAATTACTACATGTATATACATTTTAACTGAGTCGTTAAGTCATCGTTAGTCGTTACATGTAAGTGTTGTTTTGAAACCTTTAAGTTAACGATCATGTTAAATGTTGTTAACACATTGTTTATTATATCTAATGAGATGTTAAATTATTACATTATCATGATATTATGATGTATTAATATATCTTAATATGATATATATATATACATTTAAATGTCGTTACAACGATAATCGTTACATATATGTCTCGTTTTGAAATCCTTAAGTTAGTAGTCTTGTTTTTACATATGTAGTTCATTGTTAATACACTTAATGATATGTTTACTTATCATTTATCATGTTTAAATATAGTGTAACAATATCTTAATATGATTCATATATAATTAATAAGACGTTGTTATAACGATAATCGTTATATATATATCGTTTTCGAGTTTCTTAATTCAATAGTCTCATTTTTATGCATATAACTCTTGTTAAAATACTTAATGAGGTACATACTTATCATAATATCATGTTAACTATATATATATATATATATATATATATATATATATATATATATATATATATATATATATATATATATATATATATATATATATATATGTCATCATATAGTTTTTACAAGTTTTAACGTTCGTGAATTGCCGGTCAACTTGGGTGGTCAATTGTCTATATAAAACTTATTTCAATTAATTAAGTCTTAACAAGTTTGATTGCTTAACATGTTCGAAACACTTAATCATGTAAATATCAATTTCATTTAATATATATAAACATGGAAAAGTTCGGATCACTACAGGTGAAGCTCAAGGCTCTACTTCCCACAGTATCACACCATTAGATGATGTCATAATAAAATGGTATAGTTTCAGAAGTCTGCTATACCAAGTAACCAAAAGTTTTTGATCTGGCACGTAATTCGGTCATAATCACGCTATGCAATCACCGCTCTCTCACGGTTTACACCAGTTTTGGTACAGGTGACCTACTATTAAGTTCCCCAAACTCGTAGGATTTCATGTCCAAGAAAATGAACATGTGGAACAATTTTGGCTTCTTTGAAATCACGAAATATGCCATAAAATACCAAGCCATATCAAAACTAATTTTCATAAAAAAAGTTTTGGCCGAATTTTCAATTGTTTTTCTACTTTTTTTTTATTTTTAAACTAACTTTTCTATTTTTTTTTATTTTACCCTTAATTTTTCAATTTTTTTATGACCAAAACTCGTGAAACGTCAAGTCTTTTTATATCAAAACTAATATGACGATGACTCGATTAACAACCAATCCGAGAGATTTTATATCCCCCACCTCACACTTGAGATCAAGTAATGTCCCCATCACATGAGATCAAAAATAGAATAAAATCGAAAGGGTAATGTGAGAAAGAAAATGTAAAAACTTATCGAGTTTAACCACTGATCGTGGAATGCTAGTGACAGATGGCGCTGAACTGACTGCTAGCATAAGAACATCGTCCATTCCCGATCATCACACCAATATCATCAATCATGTAGTTTTGCTGAACTTAATGCCAGACTTGAAAATTCGTTTCACCAACCAACCTACTAAAAGAAAAACAAAAGAACTACATAAACGGGACAAGGTGGCACCACCCGATGCCTAAACGCCTTCCCCCAAAATAAGTTTTCAAAGTACAGAGGCAGAATACATAATTATCCAAATACAGTCCAAAGAAAAGGAAATAGTCTTAAACAAATTACAACATGATCAACGGGCTCCCAGGCCCTCCTCAATAAAAGTCACCAAACGGACAATGGCCTTGCGGGTATCTCTCATGGAATTGTCTCCTCATCACGTCCATAGATTCACGCGAGTTGTATGTTGGTGCGGATACTCGGGGCCTGATCGGATTGCGGTACTAAACTGGCTCTACCTGTGGTGTACTCATATAATCATTCGGATAATTATAATAAATACGGGCATTATGACGGTGCCAGTCATTACCATACTGCATCCACTGCTGATCATGCAGGGACTCCGTCATCATCTCCTCTTGGCGTAGTGTGCTCGCTTCAACCCGTTTTTGACTCCCCCACATACGATCATTATGTGATCGCTGGTCTCCCTGGAATGCATTAAAGTTGTCTGACACACCAATCTGAATATTATCAACACTAGACGCCAAGCTATTCCACACCGCCTCAGTCACACCCCACTACTGACCACCCGCAGGAACATTCGGAGCAACCGGCTCTACCCCAAAACCTCCTTGATGACTACCACCAACATTACCGCCTTGATTATTACCACCAGCGTCAGGTGCTTGTTGCCTAACATACTCCACCAAACCAACTCTATTCGCATCTGATGTTATGCGAGGTGTATACGAAATAGTTTATATTTTACTAGGAAATACTATTAAATATGATACAATTTTACACAAGATATTTATTTATTTATAGAATGGATATACTTAAACCTTGCTACAATACTTATAGGTAGTGTACCTAATCGTAAAGTAGTGTAGTTTTTAGTAAGTCCGGTTCGTTCCACAGGGAAATCTTTAAACAAAGCTCAACGCTATATTAGTTTACTTTTATAAAAATACAAACATATATATAAGTAATATTATTATTATAAAGGGGGGTTTTTACCGTTTAATGACCGGTTTGTCGATTTTAAAACTTTAGTCGCAGTTAAAACCTAATGTAAAATATTAAATAAATAAAAGACTTAAATTAAAGCGTAAAGTAAATAACGATAATGAAATTGCGAATAATAAAAGTGCGATAAAATAAACTTGCGATAATTAAAAAGTACGATAATTAAAAGTGCGATTAAATAACAATAAATAAAAGTGCGATAATTAGAAATGCAATTAAATATAAAATAAAGGAAATTAAATATGAAATAAAAGAATTATGCTTATTTAAACTTCCGTAATCATGATGTTCGACGTGTTGATTTTAGTTTTATGCCCATGGGTTAATTGTCCTTTGTCCTGGATTATTTAATCTGTCCGTCTGGTTTTTGTCCATAACAGTCCATCAGTCATAAATATAAAGTGCGAGTGTCCTCGTCAAATTATTATTATACCCGAAGTTAAATATTCCAATTAATTGGGGATTCGAATTGTAACAAGGTTTTAATACTTTGTTTAATGAATACACCAGGTTATCGACTGCATGTAAACCAAGGTTTTACTACTTTGTTAACAATTACACCAATTACCCTTGAATGTAATTTCACCCCTGTTTTAATTATTCTAGTGGCTATTAATCCATTCCCGTGTCCGGTTAAATGAACGATTATTCGTACATATAAATACCCCGCCCATCGTGTCCGATTGAGTGTATATGGTAATTTATAGGGACGCCCAATTGTAAATCTTTATATTAACATTAACAAACTTTCATTTAGTTAAACAAATATAAAGCCCATTAATAGCCCATAGTCTAATTTCCACAAGTGTCGTTCTTTTGTCCAAACCCCAATTATGGTACAAAGCCCAATTACCCAATTTTAGTAATTAGCCCAACATCATGATTACTTCGTTTTAAATAAGCATAATAATAACTTAGCTACGAGACTTTAATATAAAAAGGTTGAACATAACTTACAATGATTAAAAATAGCGTAGCGTTACACGGACAGAATTTCGACTTACACCCTTACAACATTCGCTAACATACCCTTATTATTATAATTATAATTAAAATTAAAATTAAAATATAAATTATATATATTTTACGTATATATGAGAGAAGAGAGATTGATGGATATATTTTTGGTTCACCAAAACTCGATTTTATAGGAGATGTGGCCTGACTTTTCATGCCATGCGATCGCATGGACTTTCTTCTTCCTGGCCATGCGATTGCATGGCCAGCTGGGAGAGCTCACATGTTGCTTGTTTCCTTGTGCCGACGTTTTATAAATAATATAATATATTAAATAATTATAAGAATTATTTAAATATTATATTATATTTAAGTGCATAGTTGACTTGTAATTTTTAGTCCGTTGCGTCGAGCATTGAGAGTTGACTCCGGTCCCGGTTCCGGATTTTTGAACGTCCTTGCGTACAATTTAATATCTTGTACTTTGCGTTTTGAATTTTGTACTCTTGTAATTTCGAGACGTTTCTTATCAATAATTGGAACCTCTTTGATTGTCTTTTGTACTTTTGAGCGTTTTGGTCGTTTGCGTCTTCAATTCGTCGAATCTGTCTTTTGTCTTCACCTTTTATTATTTAAACGAATATCACTTGTAAATAGAACAATTGCAACTAAAAGCTTGTCTTTCTTGAGGAATAATGCTATGAAATATATGTTAGTTTTTAGCATTATCAAATATTCCCACACTTGAGCGTTGCTTGTCCTCAAGCAATATCGTCTTGAAATACTAGAATCACTTCTTTATTCTTCACACTTTGTACATCAGTGATTTCTATACGGCGGTATAAACAATGGTAGTAACGATATGGTTTACAGTCCCACATGACTATAAAAATTTAGATCCATTAAGGAAATTGGATCTTTATGAAAACATTTGATCTTTTGAAAATTAAGTCTAGTTTTTACCCTAGATAAGTTTTTCGGAATAAACCTTTTACCGGTGTTTGCAAAATATTTTTGTGGGTTTGGTAGGTTTTAGATTTGAAAATTTTAGCTCAAAACTTATGGTTTTGTGTCACCCACTTGCTAACCTTGTATTTGGAAAGCAACACGTCCAGTTCACTTGTCCCGTATATTACCTTTCGGTAAACTACCGTCCAGTTGTAAAGGAAAGCGTTGAACAAGCAACTGTTAAGGAAATGTCCCCTGACATGCTTTTAATTATGGTCTATAACGTGTCGGACGCAATTACTATCCTTGGTAGGAGCAATAGTAAAGTTCATCCTTATGATTTTTCGGTATGGCACAAGGTCCTGTCTTTGACCACTACGCAACCACCGTTCTTACGGTTGACACCCGATTTGATTCAGGTGACCTAATGAATTCCAGGTGAATTCCTAGGATTTTACGTTCAATGGTAATGAACGCATTAAAAGTAGGGTTTTCAGAAAGCAAATCGGTTTGTAATTTTTGATCAAAATATTTTCTCGTTCAAGCTCGAGTTTAGATATCATTGAATTCCATGAGTTTGAATTCTCAATCTTTAAGGTCAATCTCTAGGATTGAGTAATATCAGTCTTAAAAGCTGATTTTTAATCTTTAAGGAGATTATCCTTTCTGGGGATCTGATTCATTAGTCTTATCAAGCTAATTTGCACGGTGCCCCCCCCATTGTACGAGATAAATCCTTCTCATGGTTAGGATAAATCTGACCACATGGCGACCCTGTTTAATGCTGAGGTCCGTGGATTTCCTGCTGATTTTAGTGATGACTTTTCTAGATTTTTCGTCAACCTACAGCTGGTCTGGACGACAACTTCATGACCTAGATCAAGAAGCGCGTTTCTTTTTCGGAAGACTTTACTTCCTTTTAATGATGGAATTGATTCATCGTGTAGATCCATCTCTTCTTTTCTTTCATTGGGTAAAACAGTTTAGTTTAGTCCAAAGCAAAAGTATTTTCAGTTATTTGTTACAGATATATGTGACATATGTTTAAGATAACTTGGTAAATTTTCCCACACTTGGCTTTTATTTTCCTTTTTTATCGTCCTCTATTCCATTTTAAATGAATTTCAACATTTTGGTTTGTTTCTCAATTTATGTCCTTTCCGAGGTAACAATAATTTCGGTGTTAACACCTAGTTTTATCGTTCATAAATATGTATAAACATGATTTTGAGTTCATTTAATTGAAAATTTTGAAAATGTTTACTAGAATTGGGTAGTCAGTATATAAGACTAGGGCTGTTCTTTTTTATCAGAGAGCACTAGATTCTAATACAACTACTACGTTACTAGTATTTTTAATGGTTACTTAAGTGTATAAAGTAAAAAATTTTAAAATCCGAAAGAATTTAACCCCTTCCCACACTTAAGATCTTGCAATGCCCTCATTTGCAAGAAATCAGTAACAATTTAAATTATTGAGGGTGATTTGTGTGAAAATGATTAAATTTTACCAAAGTTTCCAAATATATTGGCGTTTGTTTGCTGAATGATAAATGGTGCACATCATTTATTCATTCCGTCAGTTGTGACATCACATTTATTTGTCATCTTGTCGTCAAAATTAGTAGCTTTTGCTGAACTTAATGCCAGTCTTTGAAAATGCGCTGTTTTACCCTGTTTTGAACAATCGACAATATACATACATACAAGTATAATCATGCATGGCAATTTGAAATGGGACTTAATATCCCACTTTCAAATTCTAAATATGAAATATTAGTACACAATAATAATAAAATAATAAAAATTACACAAATTTATCCAATAACAATAGTTTAAACATGAAAAAGTCAAAAGATAAAAACATAAAAATCATAAAAATAACCAATTGGAACTAAATCAGTCTGGATAGGGGTTCCAGTTCATCTCATCGGGTGGGTTCCATTGTTGGTTATAGGTGTTCTGATAGGCTTGGTTATAGTCATACCGGTTAAAGGGTGGTCGGATATCGGGGCTATGTGGCGGAAAATGAGCAGGTCGAGTAGGTACATAGTTATTTGGTACCTGATATGATAGCTGGCTCATGATTTGGTGCTGATGAACTAACCAGCTATCGTGTTGGCGTCGCCTATAATCCTCGTATACTCGCTCGGAGTTCCACTGCTCATACATACTATGTCTTGCCGCGTTCGTCATTGCTTCCTCATCTATACGAACGTGGACGTCAAGAAGAGCATCTCGAAAGACATCCCTAATGTCTTCCGCCTCCTCCATTTCCTCGTCTGAGCCTCTCTCTACCTGAGGATGAGATCCCTCATAGGGTACTGCCTGGTTACGTCTACTTTTCAATACTTTAGCACCCACATAAACTTTCAATCCTAAGGGCTCAACCTGTTCTCTACAAATCTGTAATGGACCCCCTTGGTTCCTATCAACACCTAAATACTCTCCAATGAGAGTAACAAAAATACCTCCTCCTATTATACTCCCGTCCTGCATTCCCTCTACCATTTTAGATAAATAAAAAGCAACACAGTAAGGGATATTGACAAAGCTTCTAGGATCCCGAATACACTTTAGGTAGAATAAATCATATAAGGTAATTTTTTCTTTATTATGACCTCTTTGTGTAATCGAGTTGGCCAAAAATCTATGAATAATACGAAGCTCGGCCCTGTCAATATGTGTATAGGAGTGTCCTCCTGCTCGTGTAAAAATATCAAAATGTGACATATGCCTCCAAATGGCGTCAGCGTCAAAGTTACTATCTACCCGTTCACCATAATGAATCAAGTTTGTACAATCGGGTAATAGCAACTCACCAGGAGTATAAATCTGTAAGGCCCTGGCCATGTCCAGCATGGACATTCTGTACATCCTACCGCCAAGGATAAACCTAAGAAATCTTCTATCATCTATCCTAACTATATTTGTATCAAGTGATACAGTACTCATCAACTCAACACACCATTCCTTATATACAGGTCTACGAATGGTGAAAAGACGTTCCCAATCTGTAAAAGAAGAACTGCCATACCTTTGAACTAAAAGCTGTCTAACACGGTCAGCTAGATGGACCGTTTCCAAAGGGGCCCAATCAATTACCCTTGGCACCTCTACATTTTTTGTTACCAATTTGAATTTGTTCCTTTGATATGTCTCGTAATCTCTCCATCTTCTATCAAATCTCAGATTAAGATGTAGAGTGTGCTCAGGAATCGTTGGGAATTCTACTGGCGGCCTCATTGGGAATACTATGAATTCATCAACAAACTGTTCCGGATCATAATAAGGTATGTGCTGATCAGGCTGTTGTTGTTCCTGTTGTGGTTCTTATTCGTGTTGCATTTCTGGCTGTGGTTCTTGTGCTGGTGCTGGTCGTCTAGATGATGATGCTCCTGAACCTCCAGTATCGGCTCTCTGTAAAACACATTAAACACAAAAATTGTGCATCCAAATATGCATTAGTGTTAGCAAAATAACAACTTAAAACAATCACTATAACATGTTAAATCAAAATTAAACTTATACACATTTTCACAATTTTTCACAATTCTACACTTTTCAAATAAGCACATATGAAAATGTATACAAAATTCATAAGCATTTAACTCAAATAACATGTCAAAATATTCATTACTAATAATTTAACAAGTCTCAAATGGCAAATATATCAAATTAATCAAGTTCACGAATTTTGGACTTAAAAAGTCCACTTTAATCTCCAAAAATCATGTTTAGGATCATTGTTTTGATCATTTAACTATCTAAACATGTTACACTACTCAATTTGGCAATAATTTATGACAAAAATCGGCCATAACCTGTTTATATCAAAAAGCCCCAAATTGCTCAAGAACACAAACCCTAGATTTCTAAAAATTTTGAAGTTTTTGGCTTCAAATCATGTTAAATAGCATCAATCTAGGTTATACATGCATAAAATACTAACAATTTATCACTAATTACACTAGAAATTAACAAAATTGCATTAGGTAAAAAATTGGTAATTATCACAAAAACTAGGAATTTATAGAGTTTAGGGGTGTAATTTTTACCAATTTGCTGAGGAATGAGAATCTAGGCATGATTAGAGCAAGAAAAATGACGAATTACGGTGAATTTTGGTGAAATTTGGTGAATATTTGGGAGTATTTTCGGGTATGTGTGTGTGTTGTGGTGTAGAAGCAGACTCTCTGCTGTTTTTGTTCCTGACCAGCATTTGGTCCCCATGCGATCGCATGGGTTCCAAGTGCAAACCCCATGCGATCGCATGGGGTGCCGGCTACAGTGTTTTCAGCTTTTTTTTTTTTTTTTTTTTTATAAAACCTTATACTTTATAAAACTTATAATTATTTAAATTTTAAAAATTTGGTTTCCTTTAGGAGCGAGGGCGTTTCGGATCGTTGTCCTAGTCTGTCCCTCGAAAAAATTTTAAAATTTGTCAAATCAAAGCGCTGTTTTTAAAAGTAAAGATTTTTGGGTTTTTTAATGTTTTTGGCATACTTTAATTCAATAAG
This sequence comes from Rutidosis leptorrhynchoides, assembly GCF_046630445.1. Taxonomy (NCBI): domain Eukaryota; kingdom Viridiplantae; phylum Streptophyta; class Magnoliopsida; order Asterales; family Asteraceae; genus Rutidosis; species Rutidosis leptorrhynchoides. Next base: position 169,414,125 of record NC_092343.1, read on the forward strand.
ATTAAAAATAATGATAATAAAAGTTCTCGTCCCTCCCTTGGGTAAAGCAATTTCGGTTCAAAGACCTAGTCTTCAACTTACGACGAATTTTAAAAATCATATTTTTAACTTAATGAGATAAAGTAAATTTTTGTTTTTAAATTCACACAACATAAATATAAAATTCAAAATTAATATTAAAAAAATCACACCAAACTTAAAATTTGAAATGCATAAAATTAAAAATTCATATTTTAAAAATTAAAAATTCACACCAGACTTAATTTAAAAATTCAAATATTTACAATTTTAAAAATATTATTTTTACAAAGTTTACAATATTAATTTAAGATTTAAATATTTATTTTAAAAACATGGTAAAAATAAAATTAAAAATCTTTTTGGCTTTTTATCCCACTTTAATCAATCAAATATTATCAAAAATATGCGCCCCTCTTTTCGGTAAAGTAATTTCGGTTCCAAGACCTAATTTAACTCATGACGAATTTTTTGAAATATTTTGGGTTGATTGATTAAAGATATTTATACCTTAAGAATAAACGTTAAATTTCGCAGTGATGTAATAAATTTTTGAATGATATCAATAATTTCGGTCGCCAAACCTAATTTTATTTAATACCAATTTAATACTTTTTAGCGAACAAATTAGCGTTTATTATCAAAAGGTTAAAAATAAAAATAAAAATAAAAACTGTACAGACATACCTGTGAAATAGATTTCTTAGTTATATGATCTATCCCATTCATAAGATAGTCGGTTTAATTGGTTTTCCATAGCTACATAAGCGTAACCTCGAGCATTCAGTGTCTTTTCTTCTAAACATATGAACGGTCCGTCTCTGCATAAAGTAACAAATTCGGTATTTGAATAGGTTTGATTATTTGAACATTTACCTCCATGTGACCATTTTCCGCATTTGTGACATCTTTCTAGGTGTCGTGCTCTTCTTTTCGCTGCGAATTTTGATTTTCCTTTACCAAATTGTAACTTATTATCTTCGCATCTGGATTCTTTTCTAACTCCGTCCATTCTTTCTCTGATTACTGATACTAATTCACTCGGGAGTATGTCATTATTACGTTTAGTGATCAAAGCGTGTAGCATTAGACCATGGTTTAGTTCACAGGCAGTCTTCATTTTGTAAAAAAAACCTAAAAAAAATAAAAATTCAGAATGGGGGGAGAAGACTAGTTCTTTAGGGTCTGCTAGGGAAAGACCATTCGGGTTCCATTTTCGAGAACTACACGAAAACAGACTATCTAACTCTAACAGAAATACATATTATCCTTTAAAGACTTGATTCTCCCCACACTTAGTTAGCTGTGGTGTCGAAATTGTGATTAACTTCGTTGTCGACTTCCATCGGACCATGTATGTAATGTTTAACTCTGTGACCATTAACTTTAAATTCAATCCCATTTGAATTTATTAATTCTATCGTTCCGTATGGGAAAACTCTTTTGACTATAAATGGTCCAGACCATCTTGATTTCAATTTTCCAGGAAATAGCTTGAATCGTGAATTGAAAAGAAGAACTCTGTCTCCTTCTTTAAATTCTTTTGAACTTCTGATTATTTTATCATGCCATTTCTTCGTTCTTTCTTTATAGATTAACGAATTTTCGTATACTTCATGTCTTAATTCTTCTAATTCGTTTAGTTGACTTAATCGTAGACGTCCGGCTTCATGTAAATCAAGATTACATGTTTTCAAAGCCCAAAATGCTTTGTGTTCAATTTCTACTGGAAGATGACATGCTTTTCCATAAACAAGTCTAAAAGGTGTGGTTCCAATTGGAGTTTTGTAGGCTGTTCTAAAAGCCCAGAGTGCATCCTCCAATTTAATGGACCATTCCTTCGGATTTGATCCTACGGTTTTCTCTAGAATACGTTTTAAAGCTTGGTTGGTATTTTCAACTTGTCCACTTGTTTGTGGATGATATGCGGTGGAGATTTTATGAGTTACTCCATATCTTTTAAGAACTTTCTCAAGTTGATTATTACAGAAATGAGTACCCCGATCACTTATTAAAGCTTTCGGTGTTCCAAACCTTGCAAAAAGACGTTTTAAAAAGTTGACTACAACTCGTGCATCGTTAGTTGGGAGAGCTTGTGCTTCCGCCCATTTAGATACATAATCGATGGCTACGAGTATATATAGATTATTATGAGATTTTCGAAATGGACCCATAAAGTCAATACCCCAAATGTCAAATACTTCACATACTTGGATGACATTTTGTGGCATTTCATCACGTTGACTTATTTTTCCAGCCCTTTGACATGCATCACAGGATTTGCAAAGAAGGTGTGCGTCTTTGTAAATTGTAGGCCAATAGAATCCAGCTTCATAAACTTTTCTTGCTGTTAGTTGAGGCCCATAATGCCCTCCTGTTGGTCCTGTGTGACAATGGTTTAATATTTTACTAGCTTCATCTCCAAATACACATCGGCGTATTATTCCATCGGGACAACTTTTAAACAAATGTGGATCTTCCCAGAAATAGTGTTTTATATCACTGAAGAATTTCTTTCGTCTTTAGTACGATAATCCTTTTTCAAGGAATCCACAAACTAAGTAGTTTGCATAGTCTGCAAACCATGAGATTTCTTTATAATCTATCTTCAATAGATATTCATCAGGAAAGTTGTCTTGTATGGCTGATTCATTTAGAACTTCTAATTCGGGATTTTCAAGACGAGAAAGATGATCAGCGGCGAGATTTTCTGCTCCTCTTTTATCTCGGATTTCAATATCAAACTCTTGTAAGAGTAAGATCCAACGGATTAATCTTGGTTTAGCATCCTATTTTGAAAATAGGTATCTAAGAGCAGAATGGTCGGTATAGACCACCGTTTTTGCTAGAACGAGATATGATCGAAATTTGTCAAAAGCAAAGACAATAGCAAGGAGTTCTTTTTCAGTAGTTGTATAGTTTGTTTGTGCTCCTTGTAACGTCTTACTAGCATAATATATAGGTTGAAATCGTTTTTCAATCCTTTGTCCTAAAACGGCTCCCATTGCAAAATCACTTGCATCGCACATTAGTTCAAATGGTAGATTCCAATTTGGTGTTATCATGATCGGCGCATTAGTGAGTTTCTCTTTAAGAATATTAAAAGATTTGATACACTCATCTGAAAAGATGAATGGCGCATCCTTTTCTAGGAGTTTATTCATAGGAGTGGCAATTTTAGAAAAATCTTTTATGAAACGTCGGTAAAAACCGGCATGCCCTAGAAAACTCCTAACTCCTCTAACATTGGTGGGATGTGGAAGTTTAGCAATTACATCTACTTTAGCTCTATCCACTTCAATTCCTTCTTTTGAAATTTTATGTCCAAGAACGATGCCTTCTTTAACCATGAAATGGCATTTCTCCCAATTAAGTACTAGATTTGATTTTTCGCATCTAATTAGCATTCGTTCCAGATTAACTAGACATGATTTAAATGTATCACCGAAGACTGAAAAGTCATCCATGAATACTTCCATGCATTCTTCTATCATGTCGTGAAAAATCGCCATCATACACCTTTGAAAGGTTGCAGGGGCGTTGCAAAGTCCAAATGACATGCGTTTGTAAGCAAAAGTACCATAAGGGCACGTGAATGTGGTTTTCTCTTGGTCCTCGGGTGCTATTGGAATTTGAAAATATCCGGAAAATCCATCTAGAAAACAATAGTAACTATTTCCGGCTAATCTTTCCAACATTTGATCAATGAAAGGTAAGGGAAAGTGATCTTTTCTGGTGGCGTCATTTAATTTTCTATAATCAATACATACACGCCATCCTGTTACAGTCCTAGTAGGAATAAGCTCATTTTTCTCATTTGTAATGACAGTCATGCCACCCTTCTTAGGTACGCATTGAACTGGGCTTACCCATGGACTATCAGAAATTGGATATATCAAACCTGCATCTAGCAGTTTAATAATCTCTTTCTTAACTACATCTTGCATATTAGGATTTAGTCTTAGTTGGCGTTGCACATACGTTTTATGACCTTCTTCCATAAGGATTTTATGTGTGCAATACGAAGGACTTATTCCTTTAATATCATGAATCTTCCATGCAATGGCTGGTTTATGAGCTTTCAACACAGAAATGAGTTGTGATTTCTCATTTTCAGTAAGAGAAGACGATATTATTACAGGTAATTCAGATTCACCATGTAAATAAGCGTATTCCAAATGGTTTGGAAGTGGCTTTAACTCTAATTTCGGGGGTTCTTCTATCGATGATTTATATCGATATCTGTCTTCTTCTTTTAGCATTTGAATTTCTTATGTTGTTGGTTCATATCCATTAGCTATAAGTGTAGCTAACATTTCAGCTTCATCAATTGGTTCATTACCTTCTCCTAAAGAACATTCTCCTGTTCCTTGTAATTCTGGAAATTCTTCTAATAATTCTGCATGTGCATCTATAGTTTGAATATAATAACATGTATCATCTGCAGATTGTGGTTGTTGCATTGCTCTATCAACTGAAAAGGTAACACTCTCATCCTCTATACTTAGGGTCAGTTTCTTACCGAACACGTCTATCATTTCTTTAGCCGTGTTTAAGAATGGTCTTCCTAATATGAGAGGAACTTGAGAATCTTCTTCCATGTCCAGAACAACAAAATCTACTGGAAATACTAAAGTACCAACTTTAACTAGCATGTTCTCCATTATCCCTCTAGGATATTTTATTGATCTATCTGCTAGTTGTATGCTTATTCTTGTTGGTTTCAATTCTCCAAGGTCTAGTTTAGTGTATAGTGAATACGGCATTAGATTTATACTAGCACCTAAGTCTGCCAATGCTTCTATTGAACTAAGACTACCCAGAAAACATGGAATTGTGAAACTTCCTGGATCAGATAGTTTTTCTGGTATCTTATTCAACAGCACTGCTGAACAATTAGCATTCATAGTAACAGCCGAGAGTTCTTCCATTTTCTTTCTATTTGAGATTAGATCTTTCAAGAATTTAGCATATCTAGGCATTCCTGAAATCACATCAATGAAAGGAAGATTTACATTTATCTGTTTAAACATATCCAAAAATTTGGATTGCTCGGCTTCAAGTTTCTCTTTCTTCATTTTACTCGGGTAAGGAAGTGGTGGTTGGTATGGTTTAACATAAGGTTTATCCTTAACTGTGTTATCTTCATTAACTTTTTCAACTACCGGTTCTTTTTCCTTATCTTGATCAGGTTGTGGTTCTTGTGGAGTAGGAATAGTTTCATCAGAAGTTACAGGTATTTCAGGTGGTTTAAGTGTTGTACCACTTCTTGTGGTAATGGCTTTAGCTGTTTCATTCCGGGGGTTAGCATTTGTATCGCTTGGTAAACTTCCCGGTTTTCTTTCACCTATTAATCTTGCTAGGTTACTTACTTCTTGTTCCAGATTTTGAATAGAAGCTTGTTGATTTCTAAATGCTTGAGCATTTTGTTCATTAGTTTGTTTTTGAGATGTGAAAAACTGCGTTTGAGTTTCAACTAGCTTCGTCATCATATCTTCTAAATTCGGCTTTTTATCATCGGTTTGTTGTGGTGGTTTGTTTTGAAAATTCGGTCTTTGCTGATTGTAAGTATTATTGGATACTTGTTGATTGCTAGGACCTTGTTGGTTGTTGTATGGAATATTTCGGTTATAATTCTGGTTTTGATTGTAAATCGGTCTTGGCGGTTGATAATTATTCTGATAATTATTTCCAGGCCTTTGGTTTATGTATGAAATATTCTCTCTTTGTTCCATTGTTAATTCAATACTGAGACAATCTTTTGTCAAATGTGGTCCTCCACACTGCTCACAACTAATTCGTATTGAGTGAATATCCTTAGTCATCTTTTTCATTCGTCTCTCCACAGCATCTATCTTTGCGGAAATGGAATCTAAGTCATGGCTAGAATCGGCTCTAGCTGCTTTAGATGATCTAATGATATCTTTTTCTTGGTGCCACTCATGTGAGTGGGAAGCAGTGTTATCAATAATTTTGTAAGCATCAGTTTCGGTTTTCTTCATAATAGAACCACCAGCTTCTATATCTATGTCTTTCCTTGTAGTGATGTCGCATCCTTGGTAGAATATTTGTACTATTTGACAGGTGTCTAAACCATGTTGCGGACATCCTCTTAACAACTTTCCATATCTTGTCCATGCCTCATATAGAGTTTCATTTGGCTTCTGTGTAAACGTAACAATTTCTGCTTGAAGTCTTACGGCTTTAGATGCAGGAAAGAATTGTTTAAGAAATTTGTCAACTAAAACATCCCATGTATCAATCGCCCCTTCAGGTAACGATTCCAACCAATCTTTGGCTTCTCCCTTTAAAGTCCAGGGAAATAACATGAGATATATCTGTTCATCCTCTACTTCTCGTATTTTAAATAATGTGCAGATCCTATTAAAGGTACGTAGATGTTCATTTGGATCTTCCTTCGGCGCACCACTAAATTGGCATTGATTAGTCACCATGTGTAGAATTTGTCCTTTGATTTCATAATCTGGAGCATTAATGTCTGGATGAGTAATTGCGTGACCTTGGCCAGTGCGTTTAGCTCTCATTCGGTCTTCCATACTTAAAGGTTCCAGATTCTCCATAATTGAATTTGTTGAATCGGTATCACTAGATGATTCTGATTTAATGGTTCGTTCCTCAACAATCTCTGTTTGAATGATTGGTGGTTCCGGAGGAAAGTTTAATGGTTCAGGATCTACGAACCGTTCCTGAATATTCTCCGGATTCTCAATTGTGAGGTCGGGTTTAAAAAATGGATTATCGGAAATTTGAACTGAAGTACTTGGTCTACTGGATGACGATTCTAAAGAAAAATCAACGGCGGTTATATTTGCTAAATGTCTTGATCTAGTTACAGGTGGTGAACGTACAAAAGGTGGTGAACGTCTTGCTCGGTGCATTCACTGAATATCCTATTAGTTTTAAAAAGAAAAGAAAAATTATAATAAGTTATCCAATCAATAGACTTTTCTGATTTTGCCCACGTTTCGAATAGCCAAAAGATGCAGCAGAGGGGCAGGATTCGTTTGGTCTCAATATAATTGAGGACTGTTTGGCTCCAATAACCCGGTCCACGTACAAATCCAACTATTACTACGAACCAGAAAATTTTGATGTCTATTAATTTAACCACTTAAAATAAATTTTCGTAATTTTAAGAAATTTAGATAAGAAGTAGAATAAAAATCTATGTCCTAAAACTAGAATAGCGAGAAATAAGAAAGAAAAAGAGTTCGTCGAAAAAGGTCGAAAAAGAAAAATGGTTGAAAAATAAAAGGTGACGAAAAAAATAAAAGAAACTTATAAAACTTAAAAATACTTTACTAACCTAACCTTATTACTACAACTAACTTAAAATTATAATCGCAAATTGAGATTACTAATTGGAATGATAATTGATACATAGTAAAAGGTCGTCTAAAAATATTAAAGCTTACAAGAAAAACTAAATCCCAAATAAAAGAAACTAAAACTTAAAAAGGCGTCGCAAAATTTTAAAGTACCTAAATCTTAGTCTAAAGAAAAAGCACTTAAGGAATTCTACGGCAAAGCCTAAAAATCTAGGAGTAAAAATGACTATAGCAAAAACTAAGTTTAAAACTAAATATGAGCTAAAAATACAAAAGTTATGCTACAACGATTAAAAAGGGACAAAATATAAAAATATATAAAAAAGTTGTAAAAAGTACAATTTTTATAAAAATATTATTTTTATATTATTTATTTTATAAAACTATTAATTTTATAATTTAATGAAAACTAAAATAAAACTAAATATAACAAATTAATAATAATAAAAACTAAACTAATAATAAAAACAATAATACCCTAATTAGGGTTTTAATTATATAATAATAATAATAATTTCGTAATTATTGCAGCAGGAAGTCAAATCTGGCGTGTCAGATGGGCTCATGCGATCGCATGAGTCCTCAGTTCCCCAGCCATGCGATCGCATGGGCTAGGGTTTCGGGCCATAGAGTGGGCTGCTACAGTACAGGCCGAAAATATATTTTTTTTTTTTCTGTTTTAATAAAATTATGTAATATATTTATATAAATTAAATAAAACTTATATTTTTATAAAATAAAGATAAAGAAACTTTTATATAACTTACAAACTCTTAAAAAAATATTTATATTTTTGTTTTTATTTTTATATTTTCGAATATTTAAAACGTATTTCTACAAAATGTACTAAAAATAAAAATCTTTTTTTTTATGTGTGTGGCGTTTCGCTTCGGCGTTTCCCCGGCAGCGGCGCCAAAAATACTTGATGTTATGCGAGGTGTATACGAAATAGTTTATATTTTACTAGAAAATACTATTAAATACGATACAATTTTACACAAGATATTTATTTATTTATAGAATGGATATACTTAAACCTTGCTACAACACTTATAGGCAGTGTACCTAATCGTAAAGTAGTGTAGTTTTTAGTAAGTCCGGTTCGTTCCACAGGGAAATCTTTAAACAAAGCTCAACGCTATATTAGTTTACTTTTATAAAAATACAAACATATATATAAGTAATATTATTATTATAAAGGGGGGTTTTTACCGTTTAATGACCGGTTTGTCGATTTTAAAACTTTAGTCGCAGTTAAAACCTAATGTAAAATATTAAATAAATAAAAGACTTAAATTAAAGCGTAAAGTAAATAACGATAATGAAATTGCGAATAATAAAAGTGCGATAAAATAAACTTGCGATAATTAAAAAGTACGATAATTAAAAGTGCGATTAAATAACAATAAATAAAAGTGCGATAATTAGAAATGCAATTAAATATAAAATAAAGGAAATTAAATATGAAATAAAAGAATTATGCTTATTTAAACTTCCGTAATCATGATGTTCGACGTGTTGATTTTAGTTTTATGCCCATGGGTTAATTGTCCTTTGTCCTGGATTATTTAATCTGTCCGTCTGGTTTTTGTCCATAACAGTCCATCAGTCATAAATATAAAGTGCGAGTGTCCTCGTCAAATTATTATTATACCCGAAGTTAAATATTCCAACTAATTGGGGATTCGAATTGTAACAAGGTTTTAATACTTTGTTTAATGAATACACCAGGTTATCGACTTCGTGTAAACCAAGGTTTTACTACTTTGTTAACAATTACACCAATTACCCTTGAATGTAATTTCACCCCTGTTTTAATTATTCTAGTGGCTATTAATCCATTCCCGTGTCCGGTTAAATGAACGATTATTCGTACATATAAATACCCCGCCCATCGTGTCCGATTGAGTGTATATGGTAATTTATAGGGACGCCCAATTGTAAATCTTTATATTAACATTAACAAACTTTCATTTAGTTAAACAAATATAAAGCCCATTAATAGCCCATAGTCTAATTTCCACAAGTGTCGTTCTTTTGTCCAAACCCCAATTATGGTACAAAGTCCAATTACCCAATTTTAGTAATTAGCCCAACATCATGATTACTTCGTTTTAAATAAGCATAATAATAACTTAGCTACGAGACATTAATATAAAAAGGTTGAACATAACTTACAATGATTAAAAATAGCGTAGCGTTACACGGACAGAATTTCGACTTACACCCTTACAACATTCGCTAACATACCCTTATTATTAGAATTATAATTAAAATTAAAATTAAAATATAAATTATATATATTTTACGTATATATGAGAGAAGAGAGATTGATGGATATATTTTTAGTTCACCAAAACTCGATTTTATAGGAGATGTGGCCTGACTTTTCATGCCATGCGATCGCATGGACTTTCTTCTTCCTGGCCATGCGATCGCATGGCCAGCTGGGAGAGCTCACATGTTGCTTGTTTCCTTGTGCCGACGTTTTATAAATAATATAATATATTAAATAATTATAAGAATTATTTAAATATTATATTATATTTAAGTGCATAGTTAACTTGTAATTTTTAGTCCGTTGCGTCGAGCATTGAGAGTTGACTCCGGTCCCGGTTCCGGATTTTCGAACGTCCTTGCGTACAATTTAATATCTTGTACTTTGCGTTTTGAATTTTGTACTCTTGTAATTTCGAGACGTTTCTTATCAATAATTGGAACCTCTTTGATTGTCTTTTGTACGTTTGAGCTTTTTGGTCGTTTGCGTCTTCAATTCGTCGAATCTGTCTTTTGTCTTCACCTTTTATTATTTAAACGAATATCACTTGTAAATAGAACAATTGCAACTAAAAGCTTGTCTTTCTTGAGGAATAATGCTATGAAATATATGTTCGTTTTTAGCATTATCAGCATCCCACATCACAAAATTTGCACTAATAAAAAAACTTACATTAAAAGGTTTCATCACCTGCAATGGTTCAGTCAACTTTGTACACCTACTAAAATCAATTGTAACAATCCAAACCAAACCACGAACAACCCGCGTAAAAATAACAAATAAAAAAAAAATCTGTTCAGCATGTGGCGCAGCGTGCCAGATGGCCGCGCGGCGCGCCATTCTGGTCTGTCCAAAAAGTCTTGAAATGCTAAAAAGATTGGCCACTTCCCGACATAATTAGGCAAAACGCTTTTAACAACATATTCAAATATGTAAAACTAACACATTCCATTAATAAAAATGAGTTTTATGAAGCGGGGCCCACATCGGCCGTTTTACGAGTTTTATTCAAAATATGAGTTTCGACCATCAAAAGTTTAAGTACCAAACTATACTACGAGCATGGTGTTTGGGATTAAACTAACCAAGTCTCGGTCAATACTCCAAAAGCTAAATAGCCCAAAAGCATTCTCTAGCAACGACAGGATCTCTAATCCAAGATGATGCCCTTACCCTTGTCCACAACCGAACCTATAAAAAGGTAATCAACGAGAGGGTAAGCAAAGCTTAGTGAATGCAATAATTATACACATACATATATAATCTACTTACTTGCATCACTTACACATTATCGCACACGAGCTAGCAATTCGACAACCATGCAACACATTAAGCATATACCAATAACCGCAAATTCATAAGGAGCTAGCAATACCAATAGCATATAGTTCATAATTAAATATGCTAACACAACATTCTTATAACCATGGTTAAGAAATCGAGCAAGGGAACGGTACTTAAATGGCCGTTGGAGTTCATAACATCCGTTAGTGTTACTTAAACAACGCGTAATCACTAATCCCCCGGGTGATGTCTTAAACAACGCGACTCACTCACCCCCATGACAATGTGGCATCTTGAACAATGCGACGAATCCACATGCCAATCAAAACGATGAGTGGTGTCTTAAACAACGCTACATCCACTCCCATGACAATGTGGCGTCTTAGACAACGCGACAATACCACATGTCAATCAAATAATGAGTAGTGTCTTAAACAACGCGACAATCCTACTCGTTACATAGAACATGGTGTCTTAAACAATGTGACTAGGCCACATTCATCCTACGCAAATAAATACATTATATACATACACGCATAATTATTCCACTCACCTTACGCCTTCGGTGAATCAATCAAATTCAAGCTTGGATCTTCAAGATCACGCACCTATTATAATGTACATATAATCAATCAACTATTCAAGTTGGTCAAACTCACAACTCTCACCACTACTAGGTCATTTTGAGCCATTTGGACACTTAACCCCATAATTGGGTCATCTTTTGCCAAAACCCTAACATTAGCCAAGTTAGGTCTTAAAACACCTTTTAATACTAGGTTTATGCATTAATCACAAACATTTACTCACTTAGGTCCATTTTGACCCATTTGACCCATTTAAGGTCAACACGCCCATTTCGGGTCATCCACTAACCCACAAAACACCCATTTACATATAATATAGGTGTTCTAGCCATTTACTAACTAATTAAGGTTTATTAACAACAATTAACACTTGAAAAACCCTAGTTAGTCATCCTTGAGTCAACATAACCCAACTCTACCCAAAACACCCAATTTACTAACAATGTGGGTTTTAGGTTCACCATTAACCCTAACCCTAACCCTTAACCAAAATTAAATTAGGGAATCAAGTTTAGAGCATACCACTACACTCAAAATGTAGCTAGAAAGTAGATGAACAAGTTTAATGCTTGAGCTTGAGCAAGATTCCACCTTCTTCTCCAAAATGAGTTTTCTCACACTAGGTTAACACTCTCTCTCTATAATTGAATGGATGAGGATAAGGTAGATGGAAATGGAGTAAATGGCACTCCAAAAACTGATCCAAAGCCTTTAAGTCGGCCCTTAAGTGATTTTACCAAATTGCCCTCAAAATATCTAATTTAAAAAAAAAGAAAGGAATCTGTCAGCCCGTAGTGGCGCGGCGCGCTAAATGCCCAGTTCAGCTTCTTTTGCATTTTAATTATGTACAACAAAACTTCCACTTTAAGAATCTTAAACATACGTATGTACAAGGAAAAATACTCGGGTCTTACAACTCTCCCCCACTTATTCGGATTGCGTCCTCGCGATCTTAGCCGCATGACAAGAAGGAAGATAAACCAACACAAACTCTTCGGGCTCCCAAGTAAACTCGGAACCCTTACTCCGTCGCCATTGAACTTTAAAGGTCCTAACCTCTTTATGCCTCAACCTTTTGACCTTCTCATCGAGTATAGCAATCGGCTCCTCAATATACTCTAACTTGTTGTTTAGCTCAATCTCGTCTAATGGTACCCAAGATGAATCATTCGCGAGAGACTTACGGAGATGGGAAACATGAAATGTATTATGGATCCCCGCAAGCTCTTCGGGTAATTCCAAACGATACGCGACTTCACCAACCCCAACTAAAACCTTAAATGGTCCAATAAACCGAGGAGCTAACTTTCCCCGTTTTCAAAATCGAATAATACCTTTCCATGACGAAACCTTAAGCATCACCATGTCACCTTCTTGAAATTCGATCGTTCGTCTACGTTTGTCGGCATACGACTTTTGCCTATCTTGAGCCTTCTTTAAATGATCCCGAATAATGTCAATCTTGTTATTCATCTCTAAAACTAAATCGGTACTCCCGATTACCTTTTGTCCCACTTCACCCCAACAAATTAGAGTCCGACACCTTCGACCATAAAGCATCTCAAAAGGTGGCATCCCAATACTAGTATGATAACTATTATTGCACGAGAATTCCACCAAAGGCAAGTGCTCATCCCAACTACCACCAAAATCAATAATACACGCCCGTAACATATCCTCCAATGTTTGATTCGTACGTTCAGTTTGACCGTCCGTTTGAGGATGGTACGCCGTGCTTAATTTCAATTGTGTACCCATATCTTCGTGAAACTTTTCCCAAAACCGAGATGTAAAATGAGTATCTCGATCCGAAATAATAGATATAGGAACTCCGTGTCGAGAGATGACTTCCTTGATAAACAGCTTAGCCAAAGTCTCCGACGATATTGCTTCTTTAATGGGAAGAAACAAAGCACTCTTCGTCAATCGATCAACTATAACCCAAATCGAATCAACTTGGGTTCTCGCCGTTTTAGGTAACTTTATGATGAAATCCATGGTAATGTGCTCCCATTTCCATTTCGGGATTTCTAACGGTTGTAACTTACCGTACGGCTTTTGGTGCTCGGCCTTAACTTGCAAGCACGTGACACATTGCTCCACATACTTCACAACATCACGTTTCATGCCCGGCCACCAATAATCTTTCCTTAAATCAAGATACATTTTCGTCGCGCCCGGATGAATGGAATACTTTGACTTATGTGCTTCATCAAGTAGCACTCGCCGGTAATCACGCATCTTAGGCACCCACACTCTTTCTTGAAAAGACAACAAACCACGCGAGCCCATAGTGATGAACTCCGATTGCCCCACAATTCGTTCTTCGTGTTTGTTGTGAATGTAAGCCTCTATTTTAATCTCACCAAGTTTTTCAAGAAAATCGTTAGTAATAATCATACGTAACAATCCTAATCGCAACGTCGGGTGATGACTCTTTCGACTTAACGCATCCGCGACCACATTCGCCTTGCCCGGATGATAAAGTATTTCACAATCATAATCTTTCACCACATCAATCCACCTACGTTGACGATAATTCAAATCTCGTTGATTAAAGAGGTGTTTCAAACTCTTATGATCCGAATAAATCGTACTCTTGACACCATACAAATAATGGCGCCAAATTTTCAACTCATGCACAACCGCCGCCAACTCAAGATCATGAGTCGGATATCTCGTCTCGTGTTCCTTTAATTATCGAGAGGCATAAGCGATGACTTTACCCCTTTGCATAAGAACACACCCAAGCCCATTTAGCGAAGCATCACAATAAACCGTCATGTCTTCCACTCCTTCTGGCAAAACTAACACCGGAGCTTGACACAACTTCTCTTTTAGCAATTGAAAAGCAATTTCTTGCTCGTTCTCCCAAGTAAATCTCGCGTTCTTCCTCGTCAATTTCGTCAATGAAGAAGCGATCTTGGAAAAGTCTTGGATAAATCGACGATAGTAACCGGCCAATCCGAGAAAACTTCGAATTTCCGTAGGCGTAGTCGGTCGTTCCCAACTCTTCACCGTCTCTATCTTCCCCGGATCTACTTGAATACCGTCTTTGTTCAAAATGTGGCCAAGGAATTGAACCTCCCTTAGCCAAAATTCACATTTGGAGAATTTAGCTTACAACTTCTCCTTTCATAAAGTCTTCAATACTTCGCGCAAATGACGTTCATGTTCGTTCATACTTTTCGAGTAGACTAGTATGTCGTCATTGAACACAATCACCGACTTGTCCAACATAGGTTGGCACACTCAGTTCATAAGATCCATGAATGCCGCCGGTGCATTCGTAAGACCAAAAGGCATTACCACAAACTCAAAATGCCCATAACGCGTGCGGAAAGCCGTTTTCTCGATATCTTCCTCACGGACCCGCATTTGGTGATAGCCGGATCGTAGGTCGATTTTTGAGAAATACGTTGCACCTTGGAGTTGGTCAAACAAATCGTCAATCCGAGGTAATGGATAACGATTCTTGATCGTTACTTTATTTAACTCCCGATAATCGATGCACATCCGCATACTACCATCCTTCTTCTTTACGAATAAAACCGGAGCACCCCATGGCGAAGCACTCGGTCGAATGAAACCCTTATCAAGTAACTCTTGGGTTTGATTTAACAACTCTTGCATTTCCTTCAGCGCTAAACGATAAGGAGTTTTAGCAATGGGGGTAGCCCCCGGAACCAACTCAATGCGAAATTCAACTTGTCTTTCCGCCGGAACACACGGTAACTCATCCGGAAAAACATCTTCGAATTCACTAACCACCGAAATTTCACGAATGGGTGGTGGCTCATCACGAGTATCAACAACATGGGCAAGAAAAGCCATGCCATCACTATCAAGGAGACGACGTGCCCGTGCAAAAGTGCATATCGGCACAAGTCTTCTACACTTATCACCGTGAATAATTAACTCTCCCCCACTTGGGGCCTTTACACGTATAAATTTTTCATGGCATGCAATATCGGCTATATTATGATCGAGCCAATCCATACCAACAACGATATCGAAATCTCCCAAGGTCATCGGGATAAGATCGATCTTAAAGTCTTCGACACCAAAAACGACATCACAATTTTTACACACATCAACCACTAGCACCGTCTTGCCGTCCGCTATTTCGACTTCTACCGGACGACTTAACTTAGCTAACGGTCTATTAAGTCTAGGCACAAATTTTGGAGATACAAACGACAAATTTGCACCGCTATCAAATAGGATCCTTGCCGGATTTGAGTTAACCATAAAAGTACCTGAAACAACTTCGTTGGATTGCTTGGCCTCCTCATTCGTCATCAAATAGTTGCGACCCCTAGGTGTGCCCGCCGCCTTTTCTAACTTCTTGACATGATCCTTATTCAAATCGGGACATTCCGGCCTCTTGTGCCCCTCCTTCCCAAAATTAAAACACGTGACCGACTTGGTCAAACAATCACGGGCGTAATGACCCGACTTCCCACAACTATAGCAAGTAGGCGCAAAAGTATTCGAACCACCCTTCTTCACACTTCCGACGCTTTCGGACCCCTTCTTGTTCTTTTTGTGGGAAAAGCTCGATTGACTCGAATTCTCGAACTTCCTCTTTCCAAAAGTAAAACTACTCTTTCTCAACACAAGCGCTTCAAAACCCTTTGCCATATTGAACAATTCATCAAAGCTCTTCACCACGTTTACACTAATTTTCTCTTGATAGTTATCATTCAAGATTCGATAGAAATCTTCTTTCAACATTTTATCATTCCCGACATACTCCGGGCAAAATTGGGTCTTGGACAAAAATACAGATTTGAGAGTGTTCAAATCCATCGACCCTTGCCTCAAGGAACGTAGTTCATCCTTAAGCCTTGTAAGATCGGCCGAAGTTCAGTATTCATCGAAAAACTCCACCTTGAATTCATTCCATGTGAACTCCATGCATTGTTCTTCGCCATAAAGTCGGATCTTCGCGTCCCACCACAATTTAGCTTCACCTCTTAACATGCTACAACCATATCTCGTCTTTTTATCAAGAGGGCATTCACACGTACAAAAAGCCCCCTCCATGTCGGAGATCCAACGGGCACTCTTAAGTGGGTCCCGTTCACCATCGAAGGTGGGAGGTTGAGAGTCCTTGAAATTCTTATAGAAGAAGTCCCGTCTCCCCACATTATCCTCTTGAAGAACGGCCTTCACTTGCTCCTTGACTACATTGACTAATTGTTCGTCAATCGTATCTAGAAACATTTTCTTAACATCCTCGAGGAACTCCGCCTTTTAACGTTTAAAGATGGCCTCAACTTTGGCCGTGAACTCAACGTCCTCACTCGTACTTCCGTCATTGGTGTCGTGTCCATTTCTCATCTTCATTCTATAAAACGGAAAAGATTTAAACAACGAAATAAAGGACTTAACACATATGTATATACATATAAAACACACTACTCCATCTTGCTCGACAATCGTCGTACATTACTTGTTTGACACGATTTGCACCCGTAACAACGGTAGCTAATTATTGTTACGCGAGCACGTCGCATTAACTTGCTAGTACCACGTCCATATCGCTTGATGATTGCTAAACACAACACAAAACCATTAGCACAAGGTTAGTTCACATAAACCAAAGTACTAACAATTCCCGATTAGACCCAAAGTCCTACAAGTCCCGCATAAAGAGTACACACAATAAAGTCTAAGTCTAGGCACCTATCTCAAGTCGCCTAAATCCCTTAGACCATGCTCTGATACCACTTGTAACAACCCAAACCAAACCACGAATAACCCGCATAAAAATAACAAATAAAAAAAATTTCTGTTCAGCATGTGGCGCGGCGCGCCATTCTTGTCTGTCCAAAAAGTCTTGAAATGCTAAAAAGATTGGCCACTTCCCGACATAATTAGGCAAAACGCTTTTAACAACATATTCAAATATGTAAAACTAACACATTCCATTAATAAAAATGAGTTTTACGAAGCGGGGCCCACATCGGCCGTTTTACGAGTTTTATTCAAAATATGAGTTTCGACCATCAAAAGTTTAAGTACCAAACTACACTACGAGCATGGTGTTTGGGATTAAACTACCCAAGTCTCGGTCAATACTCCAAAAGCTAAATAGCCCAAAAGCATTCTCTAGCAACGACTGGATCTCTAATCCAAGATGATGCCCTTACCCTTGTCCACAACCGAACCTATAAAAAGGTAAACAACGAGAGGGTAAGCAAAGCTTAGTGAATGCAATAATTATACACATACATATATAATCTACTTACTTGCATCACTTACACATTATCGCACACGAGCTAGCAATTCGACAACCATGCAACACATTAAGCATATACCAATAACCGCAAATTCATAAGGAGCTAGCAATACCAATAGCATATAGTTCATAATTAAATATGCTAACACAACATTCTTATAACCATGGTTAAGAAATCGAGCAAGGGAACGGTACTTAAATGGCCGTTGGAGTTCATAACATCCATTAGTGTTACTTAAACAATGCGTAATCACTAATCCCCCGGGTGATGTATTAAACAACGCGACTCACTCACCCCCATGAAAATGTGGCGTCTTGAACAACGCGACGAATCCACATGCCAATCAAAACGATAAGTGGTGTCTTAAACAACGCTACATATACTCCCATGATGCTCGTGTTTCCCTCACATGATTAGACAAATAAGTAGCAATCAACATACATAAGTCAACATCTACATCAGCTCGGACTCGATGCATAACCCACAACTCGGTCGAATTGACTTTATCGTTCCCATTCCGTCGACCCCAAAAAGTACACGACAACAATTTATGAAGTAATCGAAACTGTCTACTCCGAATATCGGACCCCTTTGACTCATTAGAAATGAACGGAGTCAAACCTGAGATTTCATACCAAAAGTCTCGCTCGTTATAATCTTCCGGATGCCCGATAAACTCAGTTTCTTTTTCAAATACCTTTTCAAAGCCGCATCATCCAGTTCCTCATACAAGTTAAGTGCTCGAGCCAAATCCATACGACCCATAGCTCGGTTTTCTCCCCCTAATTGAAACATCATAAACCCTTGATCCGTAGGATCCCTTCGAGAACGCACACTTAAAGAGGAGAAGAACTCCACAACTAACTCACGATATAGGTCGTCTCTCAAGGACATCGTACATTCTCAAGTACCAAGATAAACTTTTCCTTGATTTTGCACCATCACTAATAGATCAGTAATTTCATCCCTTATCTCACTGGTAGCTTTATCCAACTCACTCCAACTAAAATACCAGGTTGCTTGTATACTCCGAGCTGAAATAAATTCAAAATATTCAGAGTAGTTTTCCCCAACTTTTTGCAACCAAATTTCTGGGTTAGTTCTTCGCACTTCTGCATCCCTTCGGGATTGAGCTGTGGAGGATGAAGGAACATCAACTCTGCTTCTCTGCACACATGAAACAAAAACCAAACCAAACACTAAACCTTGAAAAGTTAGCGTTAGGACAATAATAATCATCAAACCAACATGTTCCACATAATTGCACCAACTTCCATTTATTACTCGTTTCAACTTCAATTAGGCATTTAAACAAAAGCAAGTGTTTACACCATGTGTTTTTGTTCCATTTTACCAAATTCAAACAAATTCTCAAAACAATCATACCATATAAGTGCCCCTTTAAACAATTACCACTTAACTCAAATTCACAAACTCTTCTAATGATTTAACCAACCCATGACAAACCATCCCAATAATCATTAGTTAACTTCTAAACATTCAAGAAGATCAAACAATACCAACTAACCAAATAAGCATCTAACAAAATTACCAACAAGCTTCACAATTCACCAAAATCACATACGACCCGCCCAAATCACCCCACACTATCTTAAAACTTGTATCTAGTATCAAACATCTCCCTCACAAACAAAATCCCCAAACATTCAACATCAAATTCGAATTTATCACTACCCTAATCTCAAGAATCATTATCATGCATAAACTACACAAGAATTCATGAAGAAAACACATAAATATCATATCCATAAACAATTCATCACATATTAAAGCATAAGAGTCTCAATTAACCAAACTGCACAAAATTTCAAACATGAACCGTAAAATTAATGAAATTAATCAAAGAATTATGAGAGAAAAAAGATAGAGAAGAGTGAAATCGGACCTTAACCAGCATGATTGAACAAAGATGTGAAGAAATTAGTGAAGAATTATTGTTAGTTGAAATTAGGGTTTTGGTGAACCTAAGTATGCTTGAGAGGAAGATACAATAAAAGTGGGTGAAAAAGATCTCCAAGCATCCCTAAAAAGGGTGAAATCCCGTCGGGTTACAATTTGGGTCGGTTTGACCCTTTTAATTTAAAACATTGACCGACGGGTCAGGAATCTGGGCGGCAGTAACGTCGCGCCGCAACCTAAGTCGCAGATTCTAATTTTTTCCTTGTGCATTAACCTCAAAACCCTTAGAAACTCGCTCCGCTGAAAATTTCCCTCGTGACGTGGTAATAGGCGTGGTCAGGCATCAATTTAAAATGCTGACTGATCCTGAATTTAGTGTAATTGATATTGGTTAAAAAGTCACATTTTCACCCCGGTATTAAGGCCCAAAAACAAGAATGATTCGAACTTTATCTGCAAAATACCCACTTCGTCAGTTAGAATTGAAGAACAAGTAATTACGAAGACGATGCAAAAAGAATCAAGAGAATCAGAGCTAAAACGAAGATTCTAGAGCAAAAACGGTGAAAGACAAGAAATCAAGTTACGATCCAGCGAATCAGCAGGACAAACGGCTTGCCAAACGGCCTGCCAATGTGAAAAATGGCCTGCAAAATGGCCAGATCAAACAGCCTCAGCAAAAGGGCTGCCTCAGCAAACGGGCTAGCCAAACGGCCTGCCAAATGGCCTGCTAAACGGCCTGCCAGCCATTTGCAGGCAAAAATCAAGCTTATTTAAAGGGCACTTGTCATTCATTTTCAACACACACTTCAATTCACTTCTTTCTTTCTTGTACAATATTAGTCATACTTTCAAGGTCTTCGACTCCGTGCGGGAAACCTAGTACCCGGAGAAAAACGCCGAAGATTGTATTAGGAGCGGTCTGGAGTTTTGAAGTTGTCACTTTTGTATTCAGAACTCGTTTAATCTACTGGTAATTCTATCCCTTGTCTTTTTACAATGTCTTCCATTATTATACTTTGCGATATTGTTGCTATTATTAGCGAGTAGTTATCTTTAGTGTATGTTATGACGTAATCAGTTATAATGCCGAAATTATATTATGGCTTGTGTATGTTGTCAAAATGCTTTCCGATTATGCTTTGAACTTAATCGCTTTTCCAACAAATAGAATGTAGTTATCGACTCTATTATTGGAAAGTCGCGAACCCCGATTTAGAGTACACTATCTGTGTCACCCCTTGGTAAGAGAAGTCTATCAGATACAACGTAAGTTTGACTGAGGCACACCAGTTGTAGTAAGTCCACCGAGCCTTGGATTCTGACTGAGGACTCTTTCATAGTGAAACATCTGACTAGACCCCTAGTACATTGTTAGTCCTAGACCATGCTAGTGTAGTCACCAAGCATATAAACTTCGTACGTACACGCTAAAGCACAACGGTTGTTGTAAGCTGTACCTATGCTAAGTAAGGCCATGGAACACAGTTAGTGTTGACTAGTACACTTCACCATAATGCGGTCTCAAGCATTGCACCCTGCTTGAGGGATTCTTAGTTAATTAAGGAACTTTTTGTTCGAACACATAAAGGATTGGACTGTTAGGATAACCAAACGTTTCCTGGAAGTCAGCTTGACTTGGCCATGGTATTCTTTATGGTCAAACTCTTTTAAGGGCCTAACTATCTTCTAAATCAATCAGTAACGAAAGCATTGCGAGCCATCACGTCTCTCGGATATGGAAAACCATGTATTCTATTATACTTAAGAAAGTTTAGACCATTTCGGAATGTTAATACGTCACCCAACCGAGTCGCTCAATTGGATGAGCCGTCTGAAAGTGTATGCCTGTAGTCAGACTGCACGGGCGTCGGGGGTAAGGGATGTTGCTGTCTATTCAGAATCTTCAAGCCTAACGCATTACCCAGTGACATGTCTTATGAAAGGGGCGTTTAGGACTAGTGTAGTAAATATAAGGTCACTGCCTATCCATGAGCCAGCATTCCATAATACCAGGCAAACTAACTGATGAAATCATAGCATGCACTTGTTTTAGCCTTATCTGAATTACAAATTTTATCGTATTTACTTTACTTTACTTTAATCTAGAAAACCCAAAATTTGGTAATCACCAACTACTCCTGCACTTTATAATTATCTTAAGTTTTAGATATAGGTTCGATTCTACTGATATCTCAAAAATACGAATCTAGGTCATACTTCCCTTACTCATAATAAGGAGTAGTACGATTTAGGCCCCACTAAATATAAATTTAAAAAAAGTGTCCCCCCTCTTGGTGGCCAGCCCTGACGCGCCGCGACCTAACGACATCGAGCGAAATAAAACCGTCCGTTTCGGTCATATCAAGAGGGAGACAAGTTTTTGGCGCCGCTGCCGGGGAACTGGTATCAAATAATACTGCTATCTATCAAACTCATTCACAATCATTTAAGTGGTGTCTAAGAAAGACAATTATACACAGACTTGGTTGTTGGATTTTCCGAACAGTCTCCAATTATATTGGAACCAAAAGGATCCTGCCTCTCTGAAGTCGGCCTGGCCACTTGGTTTGTTGAATAGTTCGTGCGAAGCTCTGTTATAGAAATACCAGGGAATCAGTAGCAAGAACCAAAAACATATCTATAATTAGGATAATTAGAATACCTTAGCCTAGAATACCTTAGACTACTTTAGAATAAGATTGCCTTAGAATATCTTAGATTACCTTAGATTAGCTTACGTTAGATTAAATTAGGAACTTAGTTTATCTGTATAAAAATTAAAACAAAACAAAGAAGCATACCTAGTGTATGACCCAAACCCGATCTAGACCAGGGCCGTTGTTATTCGTACCTGATCCAGACGCCATAATCTATAAAGCATGCAAGGAAGCACGAATCAGAAATCGAATGGCATTACGCGTTACTTTAGCAGAAAACACTAAACAATCAATTGAATGTCAAGGAGGACCAATCAGATTTCTAGAAATTCAAGGACACTCGTTCGAGTTAAAACATCACATCATCCAGCTCATTCAGAACAGCTGTCAGTTTCATGGATTACCGAATGACGATCCTAATTCTCACCTTGATAAATTTATATCTCTTTCGAACTCCTACAAGCAGCCAGGGATAGGACAAGATATAGTCTGGCTATACTTGTTCCCCTATTCTCTCACTCATCATGCTCAAACCTGGTTCGAAGGACTGGAAAAAGATTCCATCACGTCATGGATGGAAATGACTACTAAATTCCTAGCCAAATATTTCCCTCCTTCTAAACAAACCAAGCTGAAGAATGACATCATTAACTTCAAACAAAGTTATGATGAATCTTTTTACACTGCATGGGAGCGATTCAAAACCCTGCTAAAGAAATGCCCTAATCACCAGCTAGAACGGTCAGTCCAAATCTGTACCTTCTACAATGGTCATACGGTAAATCATAGGACAACGATCGATGCAGCAGCTCAAGGGAATCTGATGAACCAAACCGCAGATGAAGCATGGGAGTTGCTCGAGAACATGACAATGCATCATCATGACTGGAACAGTGGTGAAACAACTTCATTATCTGCCCCACTCTCTGCACTCAACAATCAAACGGAGGCCATAAAATCCCTCACAGATAAGATGGAATCTCTTGCTAAACAACTCAGAGAATTGAAGACGCAGCCGCAGCAGGTCAACCAAGCTCAGGCTTGTGTAAATTGTACCAACCCGCAACCCACTGAAGAATATCAAGTTGAATACGAAAACCCTGGCGGTTCAGTCTGTTACGTTCAATACCCAGCTCGTCCACTAAATCCCAGATTCAATCAACAACCTAGGGTTAATCAATTTCAGTGAAGCAATCAACCTTTTCGCTCCCAACAATCTCAATTGACCTACGATCAACAACTTCCACTCACTAGTACTCCAGTTGAGGAAAATTCCCCTACCACCCAGATTACGAAAGCAACTAACCCCACTCTCGGAGCTGATGATCAGTTGACTCAGTTCATTCAAGGACAACAATAGCTAAATCAGAGAACTGCAACCAGGCAAGATCATATGGAGATACTAATGAGAAACCAATTGGCTCTGCTTAAAAGCCTAAAAATGCAGCTCGGACAGTTATCACAATGCCTTGAAACCCGACCGCATGGAAGATTGCCAAGTAATACTATCCAAAATCCCCACATTGAAGAAGCAAAACAAATGGATTCTGTAATCCCAGAGGAAGAACCACGGAGAAGGTCAACCAAGCTTAAGAACAAATCAACATATACTCAGAAGCTGACGCCGGAAACTCCATCGTGTACCCTATCCTGGAAGGCTACAAGAAGAACCATCCAAGCTTGATTCCTTCAAACTTGATGGAAGATTCCTGGACACTATGTCCAAAGTCCCCAACCAGAAGAGATACATCCGAAGGCTTCTCTCTACAAAGGAGAGGATACCATACTCTAACAAAATTCCACTGAGTGAAGAATGCTCTGCATTACTCAGGAACTCTCTATCACCGAAGCTAGGAGCGATTCATTTTTCCGTGTTCAATCTACCAATCTGGAACCATTCATGCGCTAGCAGATTTATGAGCAAGTATCAACCTAATCCCCTACTCTCTCCACAAGAGATTAGAGTTAGGAGACTTGTCACCAACCAAAATGACAATCCAACTTGCCGATCACACAATTCGATATCCTAAGGGCATAGTTGAGAACATCTTGGTGAAAGTCGACAAATTCTTGTATCCTATCGATTTCGTAGTAATGGATATCAAGGAAGACCTATACACACCAATAGTGTTAGGAAGACCTTTCATGAATACGGTTAGGGCCGTCATTGATGTGTACAATCAAACCTTGATCTTACAATCACATGGGGAGAGTGTTACCATCAAAATTAACCGACCAACCGATCTTTCTGGACAGGCAGAGATGTTTGCTATTTCCACCAGACGGATCACTTCCGATGAAGAGTCTTCTCCAAAAGCCGATGATATCGAGATGGGTGTCGAATCACAGTCTGTAGATGACCCAGAAATGGAAGAAGAGGATCCCAACGAAGAAATAGAGGAAGAGGAGGAATCTGAAGAGGAAGAGGAAATGGAAGACGTAAAAGAAACTGTGACAATACCCGCTCCAAGCATTGAGCGTCATGAAGAAATAATGAGGCTTGAGACGGCAGATTACAGTTTAATCATTCGCTTCAAGAAAAAGACCGACAAGGCTAAGGTCAAGGATATAGAAATTGATCCTGCAAGTATCAAACTGGAGAATCAGAATACTGAAGAAACCCGTTCATCAGGTGCATCCTCAGAAGAACAATACACTGATGATGACGAGGTAGAGCAACATGAAGACATTATGAATAACTCACAGTCTCCAACTGAACCAGATCAAAGGGAGTCGGACTCTTCTTCAGATAGTATTCTGGTTATATCTACACACGCAGACATGATAATTTTCATCAATGATACCGATGAATTTGAAGATATTCTCAAAGCCATCCGAAAATCAACCATTGATTTTTTGCTACGCTTAACAGAACGAATTATGTCTATCCAAGAAGAACAAAACCTCTATCTCCAAAGAGAAGATAATGATGTTGAAATCCTAGAAGAACGCATTCAAGACTTTATCAATTCTCTTCACGATCATATCTACCAAGAAGAAAGGCAACGAGAGCACAATTCAGTGGTTCGCACTATTCTTGAGACAAGATTCTGTCAAGATCAGAAGATCATTTACTCCAAGGTCTACAACGCCTTAGCAGGATCTGCACTTCCGTTCACACAAAACCAACGAGCACTACTGACTCTTATCCGAAAGCATATGGATCTTTCCACCGGACGCCCGACTTATCAATCCGATTTGCAATGACTGAGGACATTCACAGCCTTTTCGCTGTCTTGGAAAGAGATAATTTCGAAAGCATACCAGACAGACTAGTGATTTACGTAACAATTGATCACCATGCTGATCTGATTATCAAAGAGTTACGAGACGCTGTTATGGAGGAAGTAAGGCAAAATAATCCGTTCTCTCATCTTGAACCAGATCGAGTCAACATTTCCACCTATGTTACGAAGCAGATATCACGTATCTTCCACGAATCCACAGATTCTAGTTTCACATTTAAAGCTGGATGTCGGGATATATACTCAAAGGCGGTGACATTAATGCTCGGATCAGGATTGTTGTTCACTTCTTTTCAGCTTCGTTTTTTAACAAATCTGTGCAAAGATACAGACTCTTACTGTGGAGATCACCATTCCGAAGACTTCGAGATTCTAAAGATACAGTTTCTAACATTTTTTGAAGACCTCCAAAATGAGCATCCCATCAGAGAAACAATCACCATCAGCACTGCCTCTATGATTGACATTCATGGGTCAACCAGCAGAGCCGTAGATCATATTCTCATCGGACTTTAAGACTTATCAAGAGCTGAAACTGCGCACTACTTATCGTTCAGAAGATCTTCAAGAGAAGTACCGGATCTTCTACCACTATTGGTCCGACACTTTCTCATAATTTACCCACCAAGACTCACATTCCTTTGAGAAGACCAAGATCACAACCATCAGCGAGGAATGTTTGCTTCTTAGAGCATCACTATGGCCGAGCCAACGACCTTAAACAAAAGCGCTTCTCGGGAGGCAACCCGTATAATAAAGTAGAGTAGAAGAATAAAGGATGACAAATGAGCCGATAAAAGACGCAAGGATTGGAAGCCAGCCGCATCTGCTAGGGGTATTTCTTTCTTTCCACTACTAGCTCAAGATTCAAACTATGCCACATCCTAGCTTATCACTAAGTGTGGGATAACACCCAAATGAACAATAAACGAATAATCCCAAATCTTCAACTAAAACTCCTAAGTGCGGGATACACTAGGAACATTGAGGACAATGTTCATTTAAGTGTGGGATGATGGTATAATTCTTTTTATGCTATATTTAAATAACCCATTACAAAGATTCCAAGTTTTTAAGCCAAATTTCAAATTTTTAACAAAAGAAAGCCTTTTCGAAAAAGTATTTTTGAAAACCTGAAACATTTGTAAATAAAAATAAGGCTTAAGTAAGGTGGAAATCTTGTTAGGACGAACCGAATCTCTAAAAGAGCATTGCATGACTAGGCATTATCGACCTAAATTGATTATGGTAAGGCACCCAAATAAGACCAGCATTCATCTTTAATGCTTCGCTATTTTCCGTTGAGAGTGCCGATGTCTGTGCTCGAAATCAGAACTTGCTCTAGATCTGCATTTCCAAGTTGCAAAATGTGATTCGGTTATAATCAGAAGAGCTAGCCATTTGTCAAAAACAACCCGCTCACACTTCTATTTCTTTTACCTCATCCACATCATCTTTACTATCAATCGAAAATCCAGAAAATGACATTCCTTCAGTAAACCGAATGCTGCAAACTTCTCAAGTATCACGGCAAAGGTCTTGAAAAAGTCTACCGGCAAAAAGTTTCTCGAGATGAAATCTCAAAAAAAAAAAAAAAGTTCTGAGAAAAGTAGTGTAGTGACCTGAACTTTTCCATGTTTATATATATTAATTGAGATTGATATTTACATGATTAAATGTTTCCAACATGTTAAGCAATCAAACTTGTTAAGACTTGATTAATTGAAATATGTTTCATATGGACAATTGACCACCCAAGTTGACCGGTGATTCACGAACGTTAAAACTTGTAAAAACTATATGATGACATATATATGGATATATATATAGTTAACATGATACTATGATAAGTAAACATATCATTAAGTATATTAACAATGAACTACATATGTAAAAACAAGACTACTAACTTAATGATTTTTAAACGAGACATATATGTAACGATTATCGTTGTAAAGACATTTAATGTATATATATCATATTAAGAGATATTCATACATGATAATATCATGATAATATAATAATTTAAAATCTCATTTGATATTATAAACATTGGGTTAACAACATTTAACAAGATCGTTAACCTAAAGGTTTCAAAACAACACTTACATGTAACGACTAACGATGACTTAACGACTCAGTTAAAATTTATATACATGTAGTGTTTTAATATGTATTTATACACTTTTGAAAGACTTCAATACACTTATCAAAATACTTCTACTTAACAAAAATGCTTACAATTACATCCTCGTTCAGTTTCATCAACAATTCTACTCGTATGCACCCGTATTCGTACTCGTACAATACACAGCTTTTAGATGTATGTACTATTGGTATATACACTCAAATTATCAGCTCTTAGCAGCCCATGTGAGTCACCTAACACATGTGGGAACCATCATTTGGCAACTAGCATGAAATATCTCATAAAATTACAAAAATATGAGTAATCATTCATGACTTATTTACATGAAAACAAAATTACATATCCTTTATATCTAATCCATACACCAACGACCAAAAACACCTACAAACACTTTCATTCTTCAATTTTCTTCATCTAATTGATCTCTCTCAAGTTCTATCTTCAAGTTCTAAGTGTTCTTCATATATTCTACAAGTTCTAGTTACATAAAATCAAGAATACTTTCAAGTTTGCTAGCTCACTTCCAATCTTGTAAGGTGATCATCCAACCTCAAGAAATCTTTGTTTCTTACAGTAGGTTATCATTCTAATACAAGGTAATAATCATATTCAAACTTTGGTTCAATTTCTATAACTATAACAATCTTATTTCAAGTGATGATCTTACTTGAACTTGTTTTCGTGTCATGATTCTGCTTCAAGAACTTCGAGCCATCCAAGGATCCGTTGAAGCTAGATCCATTTTTCTCTTTTCCAGTAGGTTTATCCAAGGAACCTAAGGTAGTAATGATGTTCATAACATCATTCGATTCATACATATAAAGCTATCTTATTCGAAGGTTTAAACTTGTAATCACTAGAACATAGTTTAGTTAATTCTAAACTTGTTCGCAAACAAAAGTTAATCCTTCTGACTTGACTTTTAAAATCAACTAAACACATGTTCTATATCTGTAGGATATGCTAACTTAATGATTTAAAACCTGGAAACACGAAAAACACCGTAAAACCGGATTTACGCCGTCGTAGTAACACCGAGGGCTGTTTTGGGTTAGTTAATTAAAAACTATGATAAAATTTGATTTAAAAATTGTTATTCTGAGAAAATGATTTTTATTATTAACATGAAACTATATCCAAAAATTATGGTTAAACTCAAAGTGGAAGTATGTTTTCTAAAATGGTCATCTAGACGTCGTTCTTTCGACTGAAATGACTACCTTTACAAAAACGACTTGTAACTTATTTTTCCGACTATAAACCTATACTTTTTCTGTTTAGATTCATAAAATAGAGTTCAATATAAAACCATAGCAATTTGATTCACCCAAAACGGATTTAAAATGAAGAAGTTATTATTAAAACAAGATTGGATAATTTTTCTCATTTTAGCTACGTGAAAATTGGTAACAAATCTATTCCAACCATAACTTAATCAACTTGTATTGTATATTATGTAATCTTGAGATACCATAGACACGTATACAATGTTTCGACCTATCATGTCGACACATCTATATATATTTCGGAACAACCATAGACACTCTATATGTGAATGTTGGAGTTAGCTATACAGGGTTGAGGTTGATTCCAAAATATATATAGTTTGAGTTGTGATCAATACTGAGATATGTATACACTGGGTCGTGGATTGATTCAAGATAATATTTATCGATTTATTTCTGTACATCTAACTGTGGACAACTAGTTGTAGGTTACTAACGAGGACATCTGACTTAATAAACTTAAAACATCAAAATATATTAAAAGTGTTGTAAATATATTTTGAACATACTTTGATATATATGTATATATTGTTATAGGTTCGTGAATCAACCAGTGGCCAAGTCTTACTTCCCGACGAAGTAAAAATCTGTGAAAGTGAGTTATAGTCCCACTTTTAAAATCTAATATTTTTGGGATGAGAATACATGCAGGTTTTATAAATGATTTACAAAATAGACACAAGTACGTGAAACTACATTCTATGGTTGAATTATCGAAATCGAATATGCCCCTTTTTATTAAGTCTGGTAATCTAAGAATTAGGGAACAGACACTCTAATTGACGTGAATCCTAAAGATAGATCTATTGGGCCTAACAAACCCCATCCAAAGTATCGGATGCTTTAGTACTTCGAAATTTATATCATATCCGAAGGGTGTCCCGGAATGATGGGGATATTCTTATATATGCATCTTGTTAATGTCAGTTACCAGGTGTTCACCATATGAATGATTTTTATCTCTATGTATGGGATGTGTATTGAAATATGAAATCTTGTGGTCTATTGTTACGATTTGATATATATAGGTTAAACCTATAACTCACCAACATTTTTGTTGACGTTTTAAGCATGTTTATTCTCAAGTGATTATTAAGAGCTTCCGCTGTCGGATACTTAAATAAGGACGAGATTTGGAGTCCATGCTTGTATGATATTGTGTAAAAACTGCATTCAAGAAACTTATTTTGTTGTAATATATTTGTATTGTAAACCATTATGTAATGGTCGTGTGTAAACAGGATATTTTAGATTATCATTATTTGATAATCTACGTAAAGCTTTTTAAACCTTTATTGATGAAATAAAGGTTATGGTTTGTTTTAAAATGAATGCAGTCTTTGAAAAATGTCTCATATAGAGGTCAAAACCTCGCAACGAAATCAATTAATATGGAACGTTTTTAATCAATACGAACGGGACATTTCAGTTGGTATCCGAGCGTTGGTCTTAGAGAACCAGAATTTTGCATTAGTGTGTCTTATCGAGTTTGTTAGGATGCATTAGTGAGTCTGGACTTCGACCGAGTTTACTTGAAAAATGATTGCTTAACAAATTTTGTTGGAAACTATATATTTTTAACATGTGAATATTATGTGATATATTAATCTCTTAACGCGTTTGATATTATGTGATAGATGTCTACCTCTAGAACAAGTCCCATTGACTCACCTAATAATAATGAAGAGTCAAATGTAAATTGGAATGATTCGTGGACTGATTCACAAGTTCCCGAAGAGGAACCGGAAGAAGAGTCGGAACCGGAAGAAGAATCGGAACCGGAAGAAGAATCGGAACCGGATGAAGAAATAGAACCGGTGGGGGAAATAATAAAACGGTTAAGTAAAAGAAAATCCTCAACCAACCGACCAAGGTTAATTATGGTCAATGGTGTTTCCGCCAAGGAAGCAAAATATTGGGAGGATTACCAATTCTCCGATGAATCGGATTCTGACGAGAATTCTGATGATGTTATAGAAATTACCCCAACTGAATTTAAAAAGGCAAAAGAAAATAATAAGGGAAAGGGCATAAAAATAGAGAAATCTAATTCCAGCCCCGATGAACTTTATATGTATCGTCAACCCCCGAAGTCCTTAAGTTGTAACAATGAACCGGGAACCTCTAAACCTCCAGGTTTTTCTAAACCAATGTGGAAAATTACGGCTTGTATTAGGGGAACATCATATATCCCTAGAAACTTGGCAAAACGAACCAAAACCGAAGAAGAAGAAACAAGCGAGTCGGAATAAGATAGTTGTATTCGTGTGGTGTAATATATGTAATATAGTGTGCTTATGCTTTATGATATATGTAAAAATTGCTTGTATTAATAAGTATTTTTTTTTATGAATCTAACTCTTGTCTATTTTACAGTATAAAAACACAAAATGGATAGACAACCCAATATTTTAAGAGACCTACCCGGAGACATGATTGATGAAATCTTGTCTAGAGTCGGTCAGAATTCTTCGGCGCAACTATTTAAGGCGAGATCAGTTTGTAAGACATTCGAAGAATGTTCCAAGAATGCCTTGGTTCATAAAAGGCTTTCGTTCGAAAGATGGGGGATATGACATTGGGAAATCCATAAGTTACGATGTGTTTACTTTGACGCATATATTGCGGGGAACCCAAATGCTATTTTACGCAATGGGTTAAGAAATTATTTTGACTCAATATATTCGAATATTGGACTTCGTGATTTAGAAAAAGCGGCTAACATGCAACATAAAGAAGCATGTTATGCTTACGGATTAGTAATGTTCGCTTCTCACCAAAGTGAGAACAAGAACATCGGGCTACAACTATTAAACAAAACGTTCCCACAAGTGACGGAGTCGGTAATTGGGGTAAGAAATGAGGTTTTTAGATTGTTACGGGACTGTTGGACATTACGTAACCCTCGTCCCTTTGACGACGTTACAACACGCTGTCTTATCAACGGCCATAACGGTTATGTTCCACAAGACCAAGGATGGGAAGTAATCCAAGTAAAACCAGAATCCATGACTTGTTTCTGGACGTATGAATTACGTGTCTTTATTGCCTTTGCTGAACGACTTGTGTACTAGCTAGAATTATCTTCACAACCATCTTGTATCAAATTTATTGTGTGCTATATTTCATGCTATATGTAAAATATGCGGTATTGTAAGTTTGTAAAATATTGTGTAAAAGTTTGAACGCGAAATATTATTATAATCAGTTTTTCATATAGAATTGTAGTAGTTGAATTGTATATTAGCTACTAAGTATGAACTTAACGGGTAGGTACTACCCGAATTTAAACTTATAAAACGCTAATATGAAGAAAAAGCTTTTATAAATGAGTTCATATTATGCTACGAAATACTATTAACTACTCTTAATATTCTGTATGATTAACTTGTTCCATTTGACTATTTTGAAGGAAATGGCACCGACTACTCGACACACCATGAATATGAATGAAGAGGAATTCCGTACTTTTCTAGCTTCAAACATAGCCGCAGTACAGGCTGCGCTACATACCAACAATAACCTTGGATCTAGCAGTACAGGAAATCGTGTAGGATGCACCTACAAAGAATTCACTGCCTGCAAACCTTTGGAATTTGATGGAACCGAAGGACCGATCGGATTGAAACGGTGGACCGAGAAGGTCGAATCGGTGTTTGCCATAAGTAAGTGTACTGAAGAGGACAAAGTGAAGTACGGTACGCATACCTTCACATGTTCTGCGTTAACATGGTGGAATACCTATCTAGAGCAAGTGGGACAAGACGATGCGTACGCACTACCGTGGTCAGCATTCAAGCACTTGATGAACGAGAAGTACCGTCCTAGAACCGAGGTCAATAAGCTCAAGACAGAACTTAGAGGGTTACGAACCCAAGGATTTGATATTACCACGTACGAAAGATGATTCACAGAATTGTGCCTATTGTGTCCAGGAGCATTCGAAGATGAGGAAGAGAAGATCGACGCGTTTGTGAAAGGATTACCGGAAAGAATCCAAGAAGATATAAGTTCACACGAGCCCGCCTCCATACAACAGGCATGTAGAATGGCTCACAAACTAGTGAACCAGATTGAAGAAAGAATTAAAGAACAGACTGCTGAAGAGGCCAATGTGAAGCAAGTCAAAAAAAAGTGGGAGGAAAACGGTGATAAGAATCACCAATACAACAACAACAGCAATTAAACAATAATCGCAACAATTATCCCAACAATCGCAACATCAATCGCAACTACAACAAACGGCCCAACAACAACAACAACAACAACAACAACAACAACAACAACAACAACAACAACAACTACAACAATCATCCTAACAACAATAATAACCGCAACAACAACAACAATCAGAAGCAGCTATGCCAAAGGTGTGAAAAGTATCACTCGGGGTTCTGCACCAAATTTTGCAACAAGTGTAAAAGAAATGGTCATAGTGCGGTGAAGTGTGAGGTCTACGGACCAGGGGTTAATAGAACGAAACGAACAAATGGTGTCGGAACGAGTAATGGCGGAGCAAGTAGTGTGGGAGCAAGTTATGCCAATGTAGTTTGTTATAAATGTGGAAAACCGGGCCACATTATTAGAAATTGCCCGAACCAGGAGAACACGAATGGACAAAGCCGCGGAAGAGTTTTCAATATTAATGCGGCAGAGGCACAGGAAGACCCGGAGCTTGTTACGGGTACGTTTCTTATTGACAATAAATCTGCTTACGTTTTATTTGATTCGGGTGCGGATAGAAGCTATATGAGTAGAGATTTTTGTGCTAAATTAAGTTGTCCATTGACGCCTTTGGATAGTAAATTTTTACTCGAATTAGCAAATGATAAATTAATTTCAGCAGATAATATATGTCGAAATCGAGAAATTAAACTGGTTAGCAAAACATTTAAGATTGATTTGATACCAGTAGAGTTAGGGAGTTTTGATGTGATAATCGGTATGGACTGGTTGAAAGAAGTGAAAGCAGAGATCGTTTGTTACAAAAATGCAATTCGCATTATACGAGAAAAAGGAAAACCCTTAATGGTGTACGGAGAAAAGGGCAACACGAAGCTACATCTTATTAGTAATTTGAAGGCACAAAAACTAATAAGAAAAGGTTGCTATGCTGTTCTAGCACACGTCGAGAAAGTACAAACTGAAGAAAAGAGCATCAATGATGTTCCCATTGCAAAAGAATTTCCTGATGTATTTCCGAAAGAATTACCGGGATTACCCCCACATCGATCCGTTGAATTTCAAATAGATCTTGTACCAGGAGCTGCACCAATAGCTCGTGCTCCTTACAGACTCGCACCCAGCGAGATGAAAGAACTGCAAAGCCAATTACAAGAACTTTTAGAGCGTGGTTTCATTCGACCAAGCACATCACCGTGGGGAGCTCCTGTTTTGTTTGTCAAGAAGAAAGATGCTACATTCAGGTTGTGTATCGACTACCGAGAGTTGAACAAACTTACCATCAAGAACCGCTACCCACTACCGAGAATCGACGACTTATTTGATCAACTACAAGGCTCGTCTGTTTATTCAAATATTGACTTACGTTCCGGGTATCATCAAATGCGGGTGAAAGAAGATGATATTCCAAAGACCTCTTTCAGAACACGTTACGGTCATTACGAGTTTATGGTTATGCCGTTTGGTTTAACTAATGCACCAGCTGTGTTCATGGACCTTATGAACCGAGTGTGTGGACCATACCTTGACAAGTTTGTCATTGTTTTCATTGATGACATACTTATTTACTCAAAGAATGACCAAGAACACGGTGAACATTTGAGAAAGGTGTTAGAAGTATTGAGGAAGGAAGAATTGTACGCTAAGTTTTCAAAGTGTGCATTTTGGTTGGAAGAAGTTCAATTCCTCGGTCACATAGTGAACAAAGAAGGTATTAAGGTGGATCCGGCAAAGATAGAAACTGTTGAAAAGTGGGAAACCCCGAAAACTCCGAAACACATACGCCAGTTTTTAGGACTAGCTGGTTACTACAGAAGGTTCATCCAAGACTTTTCCAGAATAGCAAAACCCTTGACTGTGTTAACGCATAAAGGGAAGAAATTTGAATGGAATGATAAACAAGAGAAAGCGTTTCAGTTATTGAAGAGAAAGCTAACTACGGCACCTATATTGTCATTGCCTGAAGGGAATGATGATTTTGTGATTTATTGTGACGCATCAAAGCAAGGTCTCAGTTGTGTATTAATGCAACGAACGAAGGTGATTGCTTATGCGTCTAGACAATTGAAGATTCACGAACAAAATTATACGACGCATGATTTGGAATTAGGCGCGGTTGTTTTTGCATTAAAGACTTGGAGGCACTACATATATGAGGTCAAAAGTATTATATATACCGACCACAATAGTCTTCAACACATATTTAATCAGAAACAACTGAATATGAGGCAGCGTAGGTGGATTGAATTATTGAATTATTACGACTTTGAGATTCGTTACCACCCGGGGAAGGCAAATGTGGTAGCCGATGCCTTGAGCAGGAAGGACAGAGAACCCATTCGAGTAAAATCTATGAATATAATGATTCATAATAACCTTACTACTCAAATAAAGGAGGCGCAACAAGGAGTTTTAAAAGAGGGAAATTTAAAGGATGAAATACCCAAAGGATCGGAGAAGCATCTTAATATTCGGGAAGACGGAACCCGGTATAGGGCTGAAAGGATTTGGGTACCAAAATTTGGAGATATGAGAGAAATGGTACTTAGAGAAGCTCATAAAACCAGATACTCAATACATCCTGGAACGGGGAAGATGTACAAGGATCTCAAGAAACATTTTTGGTGGCCGGGTATGAAAGCCAATGTTGCTAAATATGTAGGAGAATGTTTGACGTGTTCTAAGGTCAAAGCTGAGCATCAGAAACCATCAGGTCTACTTCAACAACCCGAAATCCCGGAATGGAAATGGGAAAACATTACCATGGATTTCATCACTAAATTGCCAAGGACTGCAAGTGGTTTTGATACTATTTGGGTAATAGTTGATCATCTCACCAAATCAGCACACTTCCTGCCAATAAGAGAAGATGACAAGATGGAGAAGTTAGCACGACTGTATTTGAAGGAAGTCGTCTCCAGACATGGAATACCAATCTCTATTATCTCTGATAGGGATGGCAGATTTATTTCAAGATTCTGGCAGACATTACAGCAAGCATTAGGAACTCGTCTAGACATGAGTACTGCCTATCATCCACAAACTGATGGGCAGAGCGAAAGGAGGATACAAACGCTTGAAGACATGCTACGAGCATGTGTTATTGATTTCGGAAACAGTTGGGATCGACATCTACCGTTAGCAGAATTTTCCTACAACAACAGCTACCATTCAAGCATTGAGATGGCGCC
This sequence comes from Rutidosis leptorrhynchoides, assembly GCF_046630445.1. Classification (NCBI taxonomy): domain Eukaryota; kingdom Viridiplantae; phylum Streptophyta; class Magnoliopsida; order Asterales; family Asteraceae; genus Rutidosis; species Rutidosis leptorrhynchoides. The sequence goes on from NC_092343.1 coordinate 169,450,522, forward strand.
GTTTGAAGCACTTTATGGTAGAAAGTGCAGGTCTTCGATTTGTTGGAGTGAAGTGGGGGATAGACAGATTACGGGTCCAGAGATTATACAAGAAACTACCGAGAAGATCATCCAAATTCAACAACGGTTGAAAACCGCCCAAAGTCGACAAAAGAGCTACGCTGACATTAAAAGAAAAGATATAGAATTTGAAATTGGAGAGATGGTCATGCTTAAAGTTGCACCTTGGAAAGGCGTTGTTCGATTTGGTAAACGAGGGAAATTAAATCCAAGGTATATTAGACCATTCAAGATTATTGATCGTGTCGGACCAGTAGCTTACCGACTTGAGTTACCTCAACAACTCGCGGCTGTACATAACACTTTCCACGTCTCGAATTTGAAGAAATGTTTTGCTAAAGAAGATCTCACTATTCCGTTAGATGAAATCCAAATCAACGAAAAACTTCAATTCATCGAAGAACCCGTCGAAATAATGGATCGTGAGGTTAAAAGACTTAAGCAAAACAAGATACCAATTGTTAAGGTTCAATGGAATGCTCGTAGAGGACCCGAGTTCACCTGGGAGCATGAAGATCAGATGAAGAAGAAATACCCGCATCTATTTCCCGAAGATTCGTCAACACCTTCAACAGCTTAAAATTTCGGGACGAAATTTATTTAACGGGTAGGTACTGTAGTGACCTGAACTTTTCCATGTTTATATATATTAATTGAGATTGATATTTACATGATTAAATGTTTCCAACATGTTAAGCAATCAAACTTGTTAAGACTTGATTAATTGAAATATGTTTCATATGGACAATTGACCACCCAAGTTGACCGGTGATTCACGAACGTTAAAACTTGTAAAAACTATATGATGACATATATATGGATATATATATATAGTTAACATGATACTATGATAAGTAAACATATCATTAAGTATATTAACAATGAACTACATATGTAAAAACAAGACTACTAACTTAATGATTTTTAAACGAGACATATATGTAACGATTATCGTTGTAAAGACATTTAATGTATATATATCATATTAAGAGATATTCATACATGATAATATCATGATAATATAATAATTTAAAATCTCATTTGATATTATAAACATTGGGTTAACAACATTTAACAAGATCGTTAACCTAAAGGTTTCAAAACAACACTTACATGTAACGACTAACGATGACTTAACGACTCAGTTAAAATTTATATACATGTAGTGTTTTAATATGTATTTATACACTTTTGAAAGACTTCAATACACTTATCAAAATACTTCTACTTAACAAAAATGCTTACAATTACATCCTCGTTCAGTTTCATCAACAATTCTACTCGTATGCACCCGTATTCGTACTCGTACAATACACAGCTTTTAGATGTATGTACTATTGGTATATACACTCCAATTATCAGCTCTTAGCAGCCCATGTGAGTCACCTAACACATGTGGGAACCATCATTTGGCAACTAGCATGAAATATCTCATAAAATTACAAAAATATGAGTAATCATTCATGACTTATTTACATGAAAACAAAATTACATATCCTTTATATCTAATCCATACACCAACGACCAAAAACACCTACAAACACTTTCATTCTTCAATTTTCTTCATCTAATTGATCTCTCTCAAGTTCTATCTTCAAGTTCTAAGTGTTCTTCATATATTCTACAAGTTCTAGTTACATAAAATCAAGAATACTTTCAAGTTTGCTAGCTCACTTCCAATCTTGTAAGGTGATCATCCAACCTCAAGAAATCTTTGTTTCTTACAGTAGGTTATCATTCTAATACAAGGTAATAATCATATTCAAACTTTGGTTCAATTTCTATAACTATAACAATCTTATTTCAAGTGATGATCTTACTTGAACTTGTTTTCGTGTCATGATTCTGCTTCAAGAACTTCGAGCCATCCAAGGATCCGTTGAAGCTAGATCCATTTTTATCTTTTCCAGTAGGTTTATCCAAGGAACCTAAGGTAGTAATGATGTTCATAACATCATTCGATTCATACATATAAAGCTATCTTATTCGAAGGTTTAAACTTGTAATCACTAGAACATAGTTTAGTTAATTCTAAACTTGTTCGCAAACAAAAGTTAATCCTTCTGACTTGACTTTTAAAATCAACTAAACACATGTTCTATATCTGTAGGATATGCTAACTTAATGATTTAAAACCTGGAAACACGAAAAACACCGTAAAACCGGATTTACGCCGTCGTAGTAACACCGAGGGCTGTTTTGGGTTAGTTAATTAAAAACTATGATAAAATTTGATTTAAAAGTTGTTATTCTGAGAAAATGATTTTTATTATGAACATGAAACTATATCCAAAAATTATGGTTAAACTCAAAGTGGAAGTATGTTTTCTAAAATGGTCATCTAGACGTCGTTCTTTCGACTGAAATGACTACCTTTACAAAAACGACTTGTAACTTATTTTTCCGACTATAAACCTATACTTTTTCTGTTTAGATTCATAAAATAGAGTTCAATATAAAACCATAGCAATTTGATTCACCCAAAACGGATTTAAAATGAAGAAGTTATTGGTAAAACAAGATTGGATAATTTTTCTCATTTTAGCTACGTGAAAATTGGTAACAAATCTATTCCAACCATAACTTAATCAACTTGTATTGTATATTATGTAATCTTGAGATACCATAGACACGTATACAATGTTTCGACCTATCATGTCGACACATCTATATATATTTCGGAACAACCATAGACACTCTATATGTGAATGTTAGAGTTAGCTATACAGGGTTGAGGTTGATTCCAAAATATATATAGTTTGAGTTGTGATCAATACTGAGATATGTATACACTGGGTTGTGGATTGATTCAAGATAATATTTATCGATTTATTTCTGTACATCTAACTGTGGACAACTAGTTGTAGGTTACTAACGAGGACATCTGACTTAATAAACTTAAAACATCAAAATATATTAAAAGTGTTGTAAATATATTTTGAACATACTTTGATATATATGTATATATTGTTATAGGTTCGTGAATCAACCAGTGGCCAAGTCTTACTTCCCGACGAAGTAAAAATCTGTGAAAGTGAGTTATAGTCCCACTTTTAAAATCTAATATTTTTGGGATGAGAATACATGCAGGTTTTATAAATGATTTACAAAATAGACACAAGTACGTGAAACTACATTCTATGGTTGAATTATCGAAATCGAATATGCCCCTTTTTATTAAGTCTGGTAATCTAAGAATTAGGGAACAGACACCCTAATTGACGCGAATCCTAAAGATAGATCTATTGGGCCTAACAAACCCCATCCAAAGTATCGGATGCTTTAGTACTTCGAAATTTATATCATATCCGAAGGGTGTCCCGGAATGATGGGGATATTCTTATATATGCATCTTGTTAATGTCAGTTACCAGGTGTTCACCATATGAATGATTTTTATCTCTATGTATGGGATGTGTATTGAAATATGAAATCTTGTGGTCTATTGTTACGATTTGATATATATAGGTTAAACCTATAACTCACCAACATTTTTGTTGACGTTTTAAGCATGTTTATTCTCAGGTGATTATTAAGAGCTTCCGCTGTTGCATACTTAAATAAGGACGAGATTTGGAGTCCATGCTTGTATGATATTGTGTAAAAACTGCATTCAAGAAACTTATTTTGTTGTAACATATTTGTATTGTAAACCATTATGTAATGGTCGTGTGTAAACAGGATATTTTAGATTATCATTATTTGATAATCTACGTAAAGCTTTTTAAACCTTTATTGATGAAATAAAGGTTATGGTTTGTTTTAAAATGAATGCAGTCTTTGAAAAATGTCTCATATAGAGGTCAAAACCTCGTAACGAAATCAATTAATATGGAACGTTTTTAATCAATAAGAACGGGACATTTCAAGTAGCAGAACTTATAAAGAGAAATGCCGAAGAAGAACTTGACCACAAATGCCTATCACTTTAAAAAGAAGTATAGTTCAAAAGTGCTTCTCAAAAACACTAGCACTCCTATCTATCTAAAATTTTCCAAAATAAAAGTTTTTTGAGACTATGTTACCTTTTCACCCCTTAAAATAACGTCACCACCACTCCAAAATTCTGTTCCATCACTGAGAAATGACCTAGAAGCTATGGTTACTACCATTTTCACATTAGTAGCAAGGATTTGATTTTTATCAAGCCTATGACGATGAGTACAACATGACAGGCTATGAGTGAAAATTCATTTCTTAGATCTATAGGGAACCCTAAACACTTGAGTGATTTGAGTGACCCGTGAAAGCTAGCCTAAGTCATGTAACCTCTTCGCATGCTTGCAGAGATAGTTTCAACCCTAACATAGATAACTCACCTTATCTTTCGCTCTTATAATAAAAGGCAAACCGCTTAGGCTATTAGAAAAGAAACTCCGAAAAGATTTCTTGAAGTAAAAACAAGAAGTTTGTTTGAGGACAAGCAAAGTCTAAGTGTGGGATATTTGATATCAGCTAAAAAGTCACGTTTTCACCCCGGTATTAAGGCCCAAAAACAAGAAAGATTCGAACTTTATCGGCAAAATACCCACTTTGTCAGTTAGAATTGAAGAACAAGTAATTACGAAGAAGATACAAAAAGAATCAAGAGAATCTGAGCTAAAACGAATATTCTAGAGCGAAAACGGTGAAAGACAAGAAATCAAGTTACGATCCAGGGAATCAGTAGGCCAAACGGCTGGCCAAACGGCTTGCCAAACGGCCTGCCAATGTGAAAAACGGCCTGCCAAATGCCCAGATCAAACGGCCTCGGCAAACGGGCTGGCCAAACGGCCTGCCAGCCGTTTGCAGGCAAAAATCAAACTTATTTAAAGGGAACTTGTCATTCATTTTCAACACACACTTCAATTCACTTCTTTCTCTCTCTTGTACAATATTAGTCATACTTTCAAGGTCTTCGACTCCGTGCGGGAAACCTAGTACCTGGAGAAGAACGCTGAAGATTGTATTAGGAGCGGTCTGGAGTCTTGAAGTTGTCACTTTTGTATTCAGAACTCGTTTAATCTACTGGTAATTCTATCCCTTTTCTTTTTATAATGACTTCCATTATTATGCTTTGCGATATTGTTGCCATTATTAGCGAGTAGTTATCTTTAGTGTATGTTATGACGTAATCAGTTATAATGCCGAAATTATATTATGGCTTGTGTATGTTGTCAAAATGCTTTCTGATTATGCTTTGAACTCGATCGCTTTTCCAACTAATAGAACGTAGTTATTGGCTCTGTTATTGGGAAGTCGTGAACCCCGATTCAGAGTACACTATCAGTGTCACCCCTTGGTAAGAGAAGTCTATCGGATACAACGTAAGTTTGACTGAGGCACACCGGTTATAGTAAGTCCACCGAGCCTTGGATTCCGACTGTGGACTCTTTCGTAGTGAAACATCTAACTAGACCCCTAGTACATTGTTAGTCCTAGACCATGCTAGTGTGGTCACCAAGCATATAAACTTTGTACGTACACGCTGAAGCACAAAGGTTGTTGTAAGCTGTACCTCTGCTAAGTAAGGCCATGGAACACAGTTAGTGTTGACAAGTACACTTCACCATAACGTGGTCTCAAGCATTGCACCCCGCTTAAGGGATTCTTAGTTAATTAAGGAACTGTTTGTTCGAACACATAAAGGATCGGAATGTTTGGATAACCGAACATTTCCTGGAAGTCAGCTTGACTTGGCCATGGTGTTCTTTATGGTTAAACTCTTTTAAGGGCCTAACTATCTTCTAAACCAATCAGTAATGAAAGCATTGCTACCCATCACATCTCTCGGATATGGAAAACCATGTATTCTATTATACTTAAGAAAGTTTAGACCATTTCGGAATGTTAATACATCACCCAACCGAGTTGCTCAATTGGATGAGCCGTCTGAATGTGTATGCCTGTAGTCAGACTGCACGGGTGTCGGGGGTAAGGGACGTTGATGTCTATTCAGAATCTTCAAGCCTAGCGCATTACCCAGTGACATGTCTTATGACAGGGGCGTTTAGGACTAGTGTAGTAAATACAAGGTCAATGCCTATCCATGAGCCAGCATTCCATAATACCAGGCAAAGTAACTGATGAAATCACAGCATGCACTTGTTTTAGCATTATTTGAGTTACAAATTTTATCGTATTTACTTTACTTTACTTTAATCTAGAAAACCCAAAATTAGGTAATCACCAACTACTCCTGCACTTTATAATTATCTTAAGTTTTAGATATTGGTTCGATTCTACTGATATCTCAAAAATACGACTGTAGGTCATACTTCCCTTACTCATAATAAGGAGTAGTACGATTTAGGCCCCGCTAAATATAAATTTAAAACAAGTGTCCCCCTCCTATCTTGGTGGCCGGCCCTGACGCGCCGCGACCTACCGACATCGAGCGAAATAAAATCGTCTGTTTTGGTCATATCAGTAATCTCGCCCCGCGGCCATAAGCGTCGCGTCGCGGCAATGGGCATGACCTGATACTTCGACGTTTTTATTTATTCAGCAATCATTAACACATTTTAGGAACACACAACCGATAAAAACAACAAATAAACAACCACAATCAATCATATAGCATTTTAGACTCAGCAAACCCGGGATTAAACCTACACATACAAACTATACAACAAAGTGAAGTTTATTAACGAGTCGTTCACGGGAATCCATTCCGCATTCATTCGTTTTCCGAGTCGAAGTTGAGGTTAACCTCATCTTCGATTTCAGTTTCAAGAAAACCATCAATGTAAGGTCTGACCCGGTGGCCATTTACCTTAAACTCTTCACCTTTCGAATTCACTAACTCAATTATACCATATGGGTACACCTTCTTCACAATGAATGGCCCATTCCATTGAGACTTTAACTTTCCGGGCGATAACTTATAACGAGAATTATAGAGAATGACTCGATCGCCCTCCTTGAACTCTTTTGGGTTTTTGATACGGTTATCATGCCAACATTTGGTTTTCTCCTTATAATAACCGAGTTCTCATATGCGTCAAGGCGCAACTCATCCAACTCGTTTAATTGATCCAAACGAAAGCGACCCGACTCATGGTAATCCATATTGCACACCTTTAAAGCCCAATGAGCTTTATGTTCAATCTCTAAAGAGAAATGGCATGCTTTACCATATACCAAACGATAAGCAGTCGTGCCTATCGGTGTCTTGTAGGCCGTACGAAATGCCCACAAGGCATCTTCAAGCTTTGTAGACCACTCCTTAGGATTTGTACCAATGGTCCTTTCTAAGATTTTCTTAAATGACCGGTTGGTATTCTCAACTTGCCCACTTGTTTGCGGGTGGTAAGATGTTGAAACTTTGTGGGCTACCCCGTATTGTTTCAACAATTTCTCCATTTGAGCATTACAAAAGTGGGTCCCTCTATCACCGATGAGGGCTTTCGGGGTGCCAAATCGGGAAAAGATGCCCTTTAGCGGCGCCAAAAACTTGATGTGTAAAATCGTGTATATAATTTATCAGTTAAAAATACCGGTTTAATTGATTAAACATACTAACGGGCAGTGTGCCCGATCGTGTACTAGTATGATTCAGTAATGTCCAAAGTTCGTTCCAAGAAAAGTTTTCGTATCAACTTAAATTGTGACTACAAGTAATTAAACTACTTTATCTAGAAATCTAATGAAATTACTGGTTTTTGTAGTTTTGGCTATTTAACGATTAGCCGAATCAAGAAATGATTTATAAAAGTAAAAACCGTATTTTTGTCCTTTTTAGTTTATGCGCTAGCACTTAACAAATAATAAAGATAGATTTGTATTCAATTCAAACAAGAATGTTCATCTAGACCTTTTACCCTTGGTAATGGATGTTCGTGTTATTAAGACCTTTTATCTCAATTATGCATGCAAATTAACCAAACGGATCACTAGGAGTTCTCTTTATGATCACTCAAACTCTAATTACACAGTGTAAGGTTCCCTTACACTTAAGACCTTATTGTTTGTGTTCAACTAATTAACTAACTTAGTATTCGATTAACAATTGCGCTTACGTTCGCTTACACAATTCATCCTTATTTAATTTACTAGTCTTTACCCAATTTACCCCCTTGGTCCGGTTTAGCAAACAACCGCTTAAGACAAAATAGTTGTAAATTAAAGTGTTAAATTAACCCAGGGTTCCCTTGATCAAACAAACATAATAATCAATTGAGAGCAAACATATAAATATGAACAAGAATGGATCTTTTAATCAAAACCAAATTAACATGCATAAAATCCTTGATAATTCAAATAAACATCTAAAACCTCGGTTATTAGTCTAGACAAACATTAAATAATTAGCCAATAATCATGGCTAAAACCAAAATCATAAATAAACAATTAAGAGTATTCATTATGTTGATAAGAATTAAACCTAATGAAAATTGTGTTCTTGAATGATGAACGGATCGAGACGCGTTTCTGGAATGATTGAGTTGATCGAATGATATTGGGGTTCCCCAATAATCACCAAAATTCGCCTAAAAGCTGCTGGAATTCGTCTGGATGTAAGATATTATAATTAGGATATTTTTCGGGCTTTAAATACCTTAAAAATTCGTCTAGGCCAAGCCACTGCCGTGCAGCGGCCCCCATATATCGCGCTGCGACAATACACGTGAACTGGGACATCTTTAAATCCTCTCCTAATCTTGAAACTAGGTAAATGTCGTGCCGCAGCTTAGATTGTCGCGCCGCGACCCACAGCTAGTTCTGAACCCTTCTTTAACTCCTAATCTGATAACGAAATCTGTTGATCTCCGTGCCGCGACAAATTGTAACATCCCGTTTTCTTTGTACATGTCTTAAGGTATATATTTAACCGTTGGTACATTTATATTTCATTTGTATATGCAATTAAATGTTTTAAAGTGTTATTTCGATGTATATGATATATATGTATATATATAATACGCATGAGAATGTATGTTTGTACGAGTATACATATGGTTTAGGAGTGTAGTAAGTCTTGTGAGACTATTTGGTGAAGGCTAGGTGAATATAGGAAGCGGGAACGAAGTGTACAAGTCGTATAAATCAATGCTTGAGTTAAGTTGTCGAAAGTGGCCAGTTGCAGGCCATTGCCGCGCCGCGAGGATCATGGTCGCGCCGCGACTTTGAACTCAAACCAATTTTAGAAGGCACGTTTAACAGGTCAAAAATCACTTGCATTGTTGCGCCGCGAGAAAGGGGGTCGCGTCGCGACCTTCCTGTGCAGCTGATCCGAATTTCAGTTTTTAAAATGAGGGGTTCAAGGGTAATTTCATCTTTTCACGTGTGGATCTGATTGGGACTTTAAATCTCAGCCACTTACCCACTTTTATTCATTTCTTTTCCATTTTCTTTCTCTATTTCCTCTCAAAACACAAAACCCATTTAAATTCAAAGTAAGATTGAGAGTGAAGATTTGAGATTTGATCTTTGGAGCAAGAAGTAAATTTTTTCTCCTCATTCTTAGCTACGAGTGGATAGTGTTGGTAAGTCTTAACTACGTATTTTGAGTTTTAGTTAATTTATGACTAGGGTTTGGTCATTTGAGACTTGTAAGACCCATTTGGGGATTTAATGGGTGAATTTAGGTTATTTTGATGCAAGGAAACCCAAAGGTGTTAATCTAGGATTTGGTCATGTAAATTGATATTTGTAGGTGTTAATTGTGTTGTTAGGCACTTATACACTTGCAAAATGATGAAAGTTTGTTAATGAGTTAAGTTTGACCAAAACTTGTAAGTCAAAGAGTTAAAACGGGTCAAATGGGTAATGGTTGACCTAGTTGGGTGAGATGGGTATGAAATACCCATAAATTGTGCTAGTTAGTGTTAGTAGACTCTAATCACTAGCTTTTAGTGATTTATGAGGAGTCATGGCCATTAATGGGCGGTTTTGGTGAATGTAAGTCATTTAATGCATTTAGGTCATTAAATGCTAAAGAGTTAAGTGTTGGTGGTTGATTCCACTAGTTTTATGTTGATTATGTACTTAATGTATTATGTACTTGCTTTTGAGGCTTACGGAAGTATTCAATCACCACCGGTGTGATAAGGTGAGTGGGATAAGTATACATGTATGTATATGATGTATTTATTTATATGAATGGATATGTGTTGTCCGAGTTAGTGATATATGTCGTTGTGCACTAACGGTTCTATGAATGGATATGCGTTGTCCATGTTGGTGATATATGTTGTTGTACACTAACGATTTGTGAACGGATATGTGTTGTCATTCCGCCATAGGATTAGTGATATATTTTGTTGTACACTAACGGTTGTTATGGACACCGATGGGAAATTCGAGTACCATATCCTTTGTACGATTGGTTAACCATGGATGTGTGTTGTAGTGTAGCATATTATATTGCTTGTGTTATATGCCTTGTTATGCTAGCTTATGTGGTCGGATGATTGTAGTGTTATACTTGAGATTGGTATGCTAACTAAATTACTAGCTTGTATGAGGTGTTGTGTAAGTGAATGCAAGTAGATAGATTATATATGCATATGTATAATTATCGCACTCACTAAGCGTTAGCTTACTCCTCTCATTGTTTATCTTTTTTTTTAGATGCGGGTGCGGAGAAGGGGAAAGGGGTTGTTGGGCACTAGTTTCCCTTGTTGGACAGTTGTTGAAGCTTTTTGGAAGTCGACCTAAAGTTTTGGGTATTTTATGTAGTGACCCGAACTTTTCCATGTTTATATATATATATTAAATGAAATTGTTATTTACATGATTAAGTGTTTCCAACATGTTAAGCAATCAAACTTGTTAAGACTTGATTAATTGAAATAGGTTTCATATAGACATTTGACCACCCAAGTTGACCGGTGATTCACGAACGTTAAAACTTGTAAAAACTATATGATGACATATATATGATTATATATATATAGTTAACATGATATTATGATAAGTAAGTATCTCATTAGGTGTTTTAACAATGAGTTATATACATAAAATTGAGTTTATTGAATTAAGAAACTCGAAACGATATATATAACGATTATCGTTATAACAAATTCTTACTAAATACATATGAATCATATTAAGATATTCATACACTATGTTTAATCATGATAAATGATAAGTAAACATGTCATTAAGTGTGTTAACAATGAACTACATATGTAAAAACAAGACTACTAACTTAATGATTTCGAAACGAGACATATATGTAACGATTATCGTTGTAACGACATTTAAATGTATATATATCATATTAAGATATATTAATATATCATAATATCATGATAATATAATAATTTAACATCTCATTAGATATAATAAACATTGGGTTAACAACATTTAACAAGATCGTTAACTTAAAGGTTTCAAATCAACATTTACATGTAACGACTAACGATGACTTAATGACTCAGTTAAAATGTATATACATGTAGTGTTTTAATATGTATTCATACACTTTTGAAAGAATTCAAGACACTTATCAAAATACTTCTACTTAACAAAAATGCTTACAATTACATCCTCGTTCAGTTTCATCAACAATTCTACTCGTATGCACCTGTATTCGTACTCGTACAATACACAGCTTTTAGATGTATGTACTATTGGTATTAACACTCCAATGATTAGCTCTTAGCAGCCCATGTGAGTCACCTAACATATGTGGGAACCATCATTTGGCAACTAGCATGAAATATCTCTTAAAATTACAAAAATATGAGTAATCATTCATGACTTATTTACATGAAAACAAAATTACACATCCTTTATATCTAATCCATAAACCAACGACCAAAAACACCTACAAACACTTTCATTCTTCAATTTTCTTCATCTAATTGATCTCTCTCAAGTTCTATCTTTAAGTTCTAAGTGTTCTTCATAAATTCTACAAGTTCTAGTTTCATAAAATCAAGAATACTTCCAAGTTTGCTAGCTTACTTCCAATCTTGTAGAGTGATCATCCAACCTCAAGAAATATTTCTTATTTACAGTAATATATCTTTCTAATACAAGGTAATACTCATATTCAAACTTTTATTCAATTTCTATAACTATAACAATCTTATTTCGAGTGGAAATCTTACTTGAACTTGTTTTCGTGTTATGATTCTGCTTCAAGAACTTTCAAGCCATCCAAGGATCCTTTGAAGCTAGATCCATTTGTCTCTTTTCCAGTAGGTTTATCCACAAAATTTGAGGTATTAATGATGTTCAAAACATAATTCGATTCATACATATAAAGCTATCTTATTCGAAGGTTTAAACTTGAAATCACTAGAACATAGTTTAGTTAATTCTAAACTTGTTCGCAAACAAAAGTTAATCCCTCTAACTTGACTTTTAAACTCAACTAAACACATGTTCTATATCTATATGATATGCTAACTTAATGATTTAAAACCGAAAAACACGAAAAACACCGTAAAACCGGATATACGCCGTTGTAGTAACACCGCGGGCTGTTTTGGGTTAGTTAATTAAAAACTATGATAAACTTTGATTTAAAAGTTGTTCTTCTGGGAAAATGATTTTTCTTATGAACATGAAACTATATCCAAAAATCATGGTTAAACTCAAAGTGGAAGTATGTTTTCCAAAATGGTCATCTAGACGTCGTTCTTTCGACTGAAATGACTACCTTTACAAAAATGACTTGTAACTTATATTTCCGAATATTCCCCTATACTTTTTCTGTTTAGATTCATAACATAGAGTTCAATATGAAACCATAGCAATTTGATTCACTCAAAACGGATTTAAAATGAAGAAGTTATGGGTAAAACAAGATTGGATATTTTTTTATTTTTGTAGCTACGGGAAATATTAACAAATCTATAAAAATCATATCCTAGCTAACTTATATTGTATTATACATGTATTCTAATATATTATGTAATCTTGGGATACCATAGACACGTATGCAAATGTTTTGACATATCATATCGACCCATGTATATATATTATTTGGAACAACCATAGACACTCTATATGCAGTAATGTTGGAGTTAGCTATACAGGGTTGAGGTTGATTCCAAAAATATATATACTTTGAGTTGTGATCTAGCCTGAGACGTGTATACACTGGGTCGTGGATTGATTCAAGATAATATATATCAATTTATTTCTGTACATCTAACTGTGGATAACTAGTTGTAGGTTACTAACCAGGACAGCTGACTTAATAAACTTAAAACATCAAAATGTATTAAAAGTGTTGTAAATATATTTTGAACATACTTTGATATATATGTACATATTTGTTATAAGTTCGTGAATCGACCAGTGGCCAAGTCTTACTTCCCGACAAAGTAAAAATCTGTGAAAGTGAGTTATAGTCCCACTTTTAAAATCTAATATTTTGGGATGAGAATACATGCAGTTTTATAAATGTTTTATGAAATAGATACAAGTAATTGAAACTACATTATATGGGTGAATGATCGAAGCCAAATATGCCCCTTTTGCTTGGTAACCTAAGAATTAGTAAACCGATCTACTAATTGACGCGAATCCTAAAGATAGATCTATTGGGCCTAACGAACCCTATCCAAAGTACCGGATGCTTTAGTACTTCGAATTCATTTTTATCATGTCCGAAGGATTTCCCGAAATGATAGGGGATATTCTTATATGCATCTTGTTAATATCGGTTACCAGGTGTTCACCATATGAATGAATTTTATCTCTATGTATGGGATGTATATTGAAATATGAAATCTTGTGGTCTATTATTATGATTTGATAATATATAGGATAAACCTATAACTCACCAACATTTTTGTTGACGTTTTAAGAATGTTTATTCTCAGGTGATTATTAAGAGCTTCCGCTGTTGCATACTAAAATAAGGACAAGATTTGGAGTCCCTGCTTGTATGATATTATGTAAAAACTGCATTCAAGAAACTTATTTTTGATGTAATATGTTCTTATTGTAAACCATTATGTAATGGTCGTGTGTAAATGGTATATTTTAGATTATCATTATTTGATAATCTACGTAATGCTTTTTAAACCTTTATCGATAAAATAAAGGTTATGGTTGTTTTAAAAATGAATGCAGTCTTTGAAAAACGTCTCATATAGAGGTCAAAACCTCGCGACGAAATTAATTAATATGGAACGTTTATAATCAATATGAACGGGACATTTCATTTTAGCCCCAAACCATGCTCAAGTGTCGTTTGGATTAAAACTATCATTTATATGGGTCGAACTTGTATTACATTTGCTTAAGGGCCTTTGTGCCGTTTGTAAACATTAAACTTGTGACATTGTTTAAATGGAATATATGTAACCGTTTAATTCGGGCGTTAATGGTTTATTAATATAAAAAATATTACTCGTGTTGGTTACGGGTTGGGTTGTTTCAAGTGGTATCAGAGCATGGTCTAAAAGATTTAGGCGACTTGAGATAGGTGCTTAGACTTAGACTTTATTGTGCATGCGCTTTATGCGGGACTTGTAAGACTTCGTGTCAGATTGGGTTTGGTTAGTGCATAGGTTTATGTGAACTAACCTTGCACTATATGTTTTGTGCTGTATTTGGAATCCATCAAGCGAGATAGACGTTATACTAGCAAGTTAATGTGAGATGCTCGAGTAATAATGACTAGCTACCATTGTTACGGGTGCAAATCGTGTCAAACAAGCGAAGTACGACGATTGTTAAGCAAGATGGGGCAGTAAGGTGTATATGTGTAAATATATGTATCATGACTTATCGTTTCATTGTCTAATTTATTTTGTTTTATAGAATGAAGATGAGAAACGGTCATGATACCGAAAATGGAGGCCCGAGCGAGGACTCCAAATTTACGGCGAAAGTTGAGGCCATTTTGAAAAGTCATCATGAGGCTTTCCTAGAAGATGTTAAGAAGATGTTTCTAGATACGATTGACGAGCAATTAGTCAATGTAGTAAAGGAACAAATTAAGATTGTCCTTCAAGAGGATAACGTTGAAAGGCGGGACTTTTCCTACAAGAATTTCAAGGATGCTCAACCTCCTACTTTTGAGGGCGAACGGGACCCACTAAAGAGTGCCCGGTGGATCTCTAATATGGAGGGGTCTTTTTGTACTTGTGAATACCCTCTTGATAAAAAGACGAGGTATGGTTGTAGCATGTTGAGGGGCGATGCTAAGTTGTGGTGGGATGCGAAAATCCAACTTTATGATGAAGAACAATGTATGGATTTTACTTGGGACGAGTTCAAGGCGGAGTTTTTCCAAGAGTACCGAACTTCGGTCGATCTTACTAGACTTATGGACGAGTTGCGTGCCTTGAGGCAAGGGTCGATGGATTTGAACACTCTCAAATCCGTTTTCTTGTCAAAGACCCAATTGCCCGGAGTATGTCAGAATGATAAAATGTTGAAAGAAGACTTTTACCGAACCTTGAACGATAGTTATCAAGAGAAGATTAGTGTGAACGTGGTGAAAAGTTTTGATGAGTTGTTCGATATGGCCAAAGGTTTTGAGTCGCTTGTCTTGAGAAAAAGTGGCTTTACTTTTGGCAAAAGGAAGTTTGAAGCTACTAGTCACTCGAACAAGAAGAGTAAGGGTGCGAGTGAGAGTGTTGGTAGTGTGAAAAAGGGTGTCTCCGGTAGTCACGTGGTCACTTGCTATAATTGTGGGCAAAAAGGTCACATTTCTCATGATTGTCCGAAACCATCGTCTACAACCAAGCTCACTTTTTTTAATTGTGGTAAAGAGGGGCACCGATTTGCGGGGTGATCATGTTAAGAAATTGGAGAAAGCGGCGGGTACGGCTCGGGGACGAAATTATTTGATGACCAATGATGAGGCCAAGCAATCCAATGAAGTTGTCTCAGGTACTTTCATGGTTAACTCTAACCCGGCAAGGATATTATTTGATAGCGGTGCTAATTTGTCTTTTGTGTCGCCTCGATTTGTGTCTAATCTTAACAAATCGCTAGCTAAGTTAAGTCATCCGGTAGAAGTCGAAATAGCAGATGGTAAGACGGTGCTAGGGGTTGATGTGTGTAAGGATTGTAATGTTGTGTTTGGTACCAAAATGTTTAAAATTGATCTCATTTCGATGACCTTGGGTGAGTTTGATATTGTTGTTGGTATGGATTGGCTCAATCGTTATAGAGCCGATATTGCATGCCATGAATAGTTCATTCGTGTAAAGACCCTAAGTGGGGGAGAGTTGATTGTTCATGGCGATAAACGAAGAAGACTCGTACCATTATGCACTTATGCACAGGCGCGACGTTTTCTTAAGAGTGGTGGTATGGTTTTTCTTGCCCATATGGTTGATACTCGTGATGAACCACCATCTATACGTTAAATTCCAGTGGTAAAGGAATTTGAAGACGTTTTTCCGGATGAGTTACCGGGTGTTTCAGCGGAAAGACAAGTCGAATTTCGCATTGAGTTGGTTCCGGGAGCTACTCCCATTGCTAAAGCCCGTTATCGTTTAGCACCGACGAAAATGAAAGAGTTGTTAAATCAAACCCAAGAGTTGCTTGAAAAAGGTTTTATTCGACCGAGTGCCTCGCCATGGGATGCTCCGGTTTTATTTGTGAAGAAGAAAGATGGTAACATGCGGATGTGCATCGATTATCGGGAGTTGAACAAAGTGACGATCAAGAATCGTTATCCATACCTCGGATTGACGATTTGTTTGACCAACTCCAAGGTGCAACCTACTTTTCTAAGATTGACTTACGGTCCGACTATCACCAAGTGCGGGTCCGTGCGGAATATACAGAGAAAATGGCTTTTCGAACTCGTTACGGCCATTTTGATTTTTAGTTATGCCTTTTGGTCTTACAAATGCACTGGCGGCATTCATGGATCTTATGAACCGGGTGTGCCAACCTATGTCGGACAAGTCGGTAATTGTGTTCATTGACGATATACTTGTTTATTCTAAGAGTATGAAGGTACATGAACACCATTTGCGTGAAGTGTTGAAGGCGTTGCGGAAGGAGAAGTTGTATACTAAATTCTTCAAATGTGAATTTTGGCTAAGGGAAGTCCAATTCCTTCGCCATATTGTGAACAAAGAAGGCATTCAAGTAGATCCGGGCAAGATAGAGACGGTGAAGAATTGGGGAAAACTGACTATGCCTACGGAAATTCGAAGTTTTCTCGGATTGGCCGGTTATTATCGTCGGTTTATCCAAGACTTTTCTAAAATCGCTTCTCCGTTAACGAAGTTCATAAGGAAGAACGTGAGGTTTAATTTGGAAAATGAGAAAGAAATTGCTTTCCAATTGTTAAAGGAGAAATTGTGTCAGGCTCCGGTGTTGGTATTACTGGAAGGAATCGAAGATATGACAGTTTATTATGATGCCTCATTAAATGGAATCGGGTGTGTTCTAATGCAAAGAGGTAAAGTCATCGCTTACGCCTCTCGACAATTAAAGGAACATGAAAAGAGATACCCGACTCATGATCTTGAATTGGCGGCGGTGGTTCATGCGTTGAAAATTTGGTGCCACTACTTGTATGGTGTCAAGTGTACGATTTATTCGGATCATAAGACTTTGAAACATCTCTTTAATCAACGAGATTTGAATTATCGTCAACGTAGGTGAATGGATGTGGTAAAGGACTATGATTGTGAGATACATTATCATCCGGGCAAGGTGAATGTGGTCGCGAATGCATTAAGTAGAAAGAGTCAACATCCGGCAATACTAGTAGGATCGTTACGCATGATTATTACTAACGATTTTCTTGTGAAGCTTGGTGAGATTCAAAATGAAGCTTTTGTTAACAACAAGCATGAGGAACGAATCGTGGGGCAAACGGAGTCCATTACCTTAGGCCCGCATGGTTTGTTGTTCTTTCAAGGTAGAGTGTGGGAACCCAAGATGGGCGATTACCGAAAGGTGCTACTTGATGAAGCACATAAGTCAAAGTATTCCATTCATCCGGGTGCAACAAAGATGTACTATGATTTGAAGAAAGAGTATTGGTGGCCCGGCATGAAACGTGATGTTGTTAAGTATGTTGAACAATGCGTCACGTGTTTTCAAGTTAAAGCCGAACACCAAAAGCCGTATGGTAAGCTACAACCATTGGAAGTCCCGAAATGGAAATGGGAGCACATTACCATGGACTTCATTACCAAGTTACCAAAGACGGCGAGAACCCAAGTTGATACGATTTGGGTAATAGTTGATCGGTTGACGAAGAATGCCTTGTTTCTTCCCATTCGGGAAACGATATCGTCGGAGACTTTGTCCAAGTTGTTTATTTTAACACCCCGTCAAAATCCATTAACAGCGATGTTAACTCTGGTCCCAGTGCTTGGCCTGACTTCTATGTAACAGCAAAGTTTTACAGCGGAAGCAAAAAGTACATGAGAATAAACATGCTAAAAAGTGTCAACCAAAAGGTTTGTGAGTTCATAGGTTTATCATAACTAATGATTTTGATAATAGTAATAAATCACAAGATTTCAGTTTTCAAAAATATCCTTACACCGCAGTGTAATAAAAAGATTCTACGACCATGGGCACCTAGTAACAAGCCTTAACGATAATAATATAATAATGAATACCCCTGATGTCTATAGAGCACCGAATCAAGTGCGATAATAACCTCGAAGTACTAAACATCCGTTGACTACTAACGCGACTAGCCCGGATGGGGTTGTCAAACCCGATAGATCTATCAATAGGATTCGCCTCTACGGTACAGAGACCAATAGATTACGTTACCAAGTTAGGGGAATATTTGTGATTCTAACCCACGTAGAATTAAGTTTAGTACTTGTATCTATTTTGCAAAACAGATATAAAACATTGCATGTATTCTCAGCCCAAAAATAGATATTGCAAAAGCAATTAAAAAGGGAGCTATGAAAACTCACGATACTGTATTTCATAGTAATTATGCGTATGACGGCACTGAACAAGTGCAGAGTTGATCTCGGATTCATGAACCTATATCAAGTATATATATTAACACATATACTCGTAATCGAATAAGTTTATATATATTATTTCAATTGTTATATATTTCTATACTTTTATATATATATTCTATATATAAGTCTTTATTTGATAAAATAATATTAATAATGATAATGAATAAAGAGTTGTATTATTTTGTAATAATAATAATAATATTCATAATGATAATGGTAATATTCATAAAAATAATAATAACGATACTAAAAATAATGATAACATTAATAAAAATGACAATTTTACTAAAAATGATGTTTTCAATAAAAATGTTAAAATGATAGTTTTTGATAATAATGATTTAATAATAATAATAATAATATTAATAATAATAATAATAATAATAATAATAATAATAATTATAATAATAATAATAATAATAATAATAATAATAATAATAACAACAACTTTATTAATAATGATAATACTTACTAATAATATTAGTAATAATAATAATTTTAGTAGTAACAATAATAATAGTAATTATAATTTTAATTTTAATTATGTTAATAATAATACATGGTAACTTTTATTAGTAATAATAATATTTATAATACTTGATCGTGCATATATTTTCCAAGAAGTCAATATACATATTCGATACGTTTTAAAGGGGTTTAAGGATCTTAGAACTTAGCTCTCCGGTCCCGCTACCGTGAATAACCCTGGCCGACATGATGATGTCGGCGGGGTGGCTAGGTGATTAAGTCCACCTTCGATGACGATCGTCGATCGAAGGCTCAAATAAGGTTGTAGGAAACCGTCGAGAGTGACTAACCTGTTAACTTTTGATGAACGATGATAGTGATTACGTATTGTGAGCCACATAAATGTGATGTCCCTGGAATGATAATTAGGGTTAGTATATATAGGCAAACCCTAATTCTAGAACCGTCCAAGATTGTGATAATCCTATCCATAACAAACTCCACCGAATCTCGGTTGTAATTATGGAAAAGATATTATGCTTGAAGGCCAAGTAACTGCCATGCCGAGAACAAAGGCATTCAACACACTACCGCATACCGCATATAAATTACATGCGTACGCACGCTAGTGATTGCCCGCATACGTATAGAATGCGCATGCGGGTTGCGGTATCATTATGTCCCCCCAGTTTGATGTTATGTGACGCGAGCGTCATGATATCAAACTATTAAGCGAAAAAGTAAAAAGAAAAGAGAAAAACAAGAAAACGGCCAGCATTAAATTTTCCGCGTGCGACTCGAGGTCATTAAATGTGTGTCACTGTCACAGAAGCCCATTCGACTGACAAGATATAAAGTGACAGTGAGTAGGCGCGTGTGGGCCAGGCTCTCAACATTGGGTACAACAAACAGAAGCCCACGCGCATGCAAAAAATGTCGACCGTCGGTTGCGTTACACGTGTATGGCCACGATGAAACCGTTTCACTCCACTACACCCATTCCCCACAATAAATAGACCCAATTCATCCTCATTTCTACTTTTCTGCCTCAAGCTTCTCCAATACGCTGCAAAATCAATTCCGATCAAATCCCATATATTCCGACCAACTACAAAAGGTTAGTAATTCTCCGATCACTCTTAGAAAATGACTAAGGCAAATGAGACTTATGTAGATAGAGTAGTATCGGTAATAGAGCAAAAACATATAGATTCTTTAGTTAAACAATACCCACCGTTAGCACAGTATAATCCGGTGCCACCCCTTTCTAACCAACGTGCTCACAAACCACTGGAGAAGAAGGTAGCGATATACGAGCATGCGTTTAAACATGGGAATTTTAGGGTTCCACCCTCAAACTTCTTTCTAGGCGTACTAGATCATTTCCACGTAGGGTTAGGGCAATTACACCCATACTCCATAGGGAAAATAGTGCTATTTGAGATGTGGTACGCCGCGCTAAACAGGGTACCACTAGTGAAGGTGTTCTGCCATCTATACCGTCTAGCTACCCACCATAAGTCCTGGTTTACCTTCTTCGCCCGGAAAAACTTCACAAAAACCCCCAAATCGAATGCGGGTCATTGGAAAGAAACTTTTTTCTTTATTGACCAATCAGTTGTTGGAGCCAGCTTTCCGCAAACGCTAATCTGGTGCAAAAGTGTGGCAAAGGACGTAAATAAGACCTCCATCCTGGATGATGAGGAAACAAAAATGTTAGCGGAGTGCGCTAACGCACAGCTTGTTCACCGGTCGTATGGGAATGTTATGCTACGGTTAGTAAAGATATCTGCGCACTGGCCATGGGAGAACATGCGCCCAGCCATAATCTCGCCGACTGGCAAGGGTAGGAATAGCATAAATGCATGTGAATATATAACAGCTGCTGCCTACTTATATGTTCTAACTGTGCGCATTTGTTTGCAGAGATGAAGATGAAGAAAGTGCTCACTGCCGAGGAGATTGCAGGTATCTCTTTCCGCAAACAAAAGGTTAACGAGCCGCTGGAGCAAGAGAGAACCGGCGAAAACGAGGTGTCCGCACCCGTGACCTCAACCAACAAGCGTAAAACAACCGAAACCCCTCAAACTACTCAAAAGAAGAAGAAGCTGACTCCAAAACAAAGGGAGGACATGCGAAATGACAACTTTGTCCTCGTAGAGCAAGCGTCTGCGGATCTGCCTCCCCCCATTAATGGTAAGAATCTCTTGCTTTGTTTAGGTTAGTACCGCAAAAAGTAGCTTCTGTGTGCTAACAAATCACTATTTCGCAGAGCATATTGAGGAGACGCATCAGACGCCGCCGCAGGAAAATTCGGACCTTGAAGCTACCGCCACATCCAGGGACAAGGCGATACATCTTGACTACGATTCCACACCAACCCCACCACACGGTTGTGACAACCCGAAAATTTCTGACCAAATTTAAACTTTAATCTTTATATATTCCCGACACGATAAGCAAAGTTGTAAGTTGAATCTCAAAGATTTTTAAACTGTGTTCATACATTCATTTAAACCTCGACCAAATTTCTATGATTCACGAACCATTATATGAACAAATCTGATTATATATGTATATGTGTATATATTATAACTTGAAAATATTAACCAAGTATTAGACGTATAATACTTTACATAAACGTATTTATTTCTTAATATATTCAAATAGTTATCGATGGAATTAGAAGATGTTATCAAATGAGTGATTTAACAGTTACATTGAATTATGATTACGAGTCTCTGTTAAGAGGTCCATTTTGATTTAGAAAACCTTTCCTTTTTAACGGTATTCGGAATAATTGGTAAATGTGATTCGCCAAAGTGTCATTTACGAGAGTTAGTCAAAAGTTAGTAATCATTTCCGTTTAAAAATTCAAAAGTGTACTTACTTGATTAAATCGTGTCTCTCGATAAATTAACTCTTTAGTTTTCATATTAAAAACATTATTTGGTAAAATAACTAATATTATTTAAAAACGAGTTAAAATGAACTTTGAAATCTATTTGGTTTTGAAAGGCTAAATATTATATCATTAGTTAAAATATTTCAAATATATTTATTAGGTACAAATTTACAATTTTAAATAAAAATATATATATTTTTTAACTTAGTCATAAAACGTCCCAATTTAGAATAATATAGCTTGGTAAACAACGAGTCACTAATTTATAGAAGCAAATGACCACAACACTCAAATTTTATAAGATACGTTTTTACAAGGTAATTTATTGATGGATAAATCAAACTATTATTAAAGGTACACGTCGCGTAACGTAAAAGGCTAGTTTTCTAAATGTACGAAAGTGCGCTCGAAAAACCGAAAGTGGTACATGAGTCATGAGACCACATCCGTGTTATTTTAGTAAAAATTACATTTTTACCATAAATGTAAATATAATATAATATATAATTAATTATATAAATTTAATATATTATATATATTATAATATAAAAACAAAGTGTCGGCATGAAAGTTAACTAGATACCAGCTGTTTTAATCTATCATGCGATCAGCTATTTTAATCTATCATGCGATCGCATGATGAAACCAAACACATCCCATGCGATCGCATGGGATGGTTGGATGGATTAGACACTATAAAGTCGAACATTTTTGGTTCAGTGCATCAACTCTCAAACTCTCTTTCTCTCTATATTACTCCGTAATATTTACTTATTTATTTTATTTATTTATTAATTTTATTATTAAAAGATTATTATGATATTAATATTAGTAGTATTAAGTGTTATTATTATTATGTATTATACATAAAATGCTACTACGAGGTTCTGCTGCGTGATTTCAAAATGAGTTTTTCGAGTAGGATAGGGCTAAGGAAATTATGGGTTATAGCTATGGAGGTGATAGGTAGGGTTCATAGTTATGCTTGCGAGGTCAATCTAGTGTTTATCATATTCGTTGCGTCTATGTACTTTCCTGCAATATTGAATCTCAATATTGATACGTGAGCACTCATAACTTAACTTTTATATATTAATAGAGTATCCCTGACTAGTACTCGAGTATATATAGGATTATGCATGCTTGTATTTTTGATATTGCCATTAGATAGCTTATGTTGAATCCTAAATTAGTTACATATGCGGTTAAGATAAGGTATAAGATATACATGTCGTTGGAAAGCTAGCGAAAAATTAAGAAATTTTCATTTAGATATCGAATGGTTTTGATGAACGAATTAGAAGTTATAATCAATTGAATTTTTGTATTATTATTAAAAATGATTATTATTATCGTCGTTACTATCGTCGTCCTAATTTTTATTTGATTATTATTATTATTATTATTGATATTATTATCATTATCTATAAAAAGTATTATCATTAAAAATTGTTATTTTTTTATTATTATTACTATCGTTATTATCGTTAAAGTTATAATTAAGTGTTATCATTAATATATTCATAATATTTATTATCATTAGTATTATTATTATTAAAACTTATATTAGTAACACTTAATTATTATGATTATTATTATTATCATTAACATGAAAACGATATAAAAGACGATTAAAAGCTATTAAACGAATCAATTAAGAAATAATGAGTATGAGTATCATGATGAAATTTAAATATTGTACGATAATGATTTAGATAAAATTATCGTTCTTATTATTTTTTATCATTACTATTATTATTAAAAGTATCGTTATATTAAAACTATCATTTTAACAAAAATTACCATTTTAATAGAAATGTCATTGTTACTATAAAATATCATTATTATTATCATTTTAAATAGAATTATTATTTTAAAAGATAATATTAAATAGTATCATAAATATTAAAGTTATTATAATTAGAATTATCATTTTATTTTAGAAATTATAAATATTGATATTTTAATTAATAGAATAATAATAATTATTATTACAAAATAATACAACTTTTACTTACTATTATTATAGATATTATTTTATCAAATAAATATGTGATACAAATATATTTTACTACGTGTAATAAATTACTTTAATAAATATTATCTTTATGATATTAAATGAACTCTATAAATTTTATTACGTAATATATATAAAAGTATATTTTAGTATATAAATTTTAATATGAAATTTTATTTATTAATAAATGAATTATATTATTTACTCTAATAAATCTTTTAAAAATATTTAAAAATATAAAACGACGATATTTAAAATATATTATAATTATGTATAAATTTTGGAAATCATTTTGAGTCAAATTGATTTTTGTTGACTTTTGCATATTAGTCTCGAGCATTAGGATTGTGGTACACTATGACTTGACTTAATTTGTTAGACAAATATTGACCAACATATAAATATATATAATTAATTTAGGTTCGTGAATCTGAGGCCAACCATGCACTTGTTCAATGATATTATATGTATTTTTACTACGAAATACAGAATGGTGAGTTTCATTTGCCTTTTTACCCTTTATATTTTTGGGCTGAGAATACATGCGCAATTTTTATAAATGTTTTACGAAATAGACACAAGTAATCGAAACTACATCATATGGTTGAATGATCGAAGCCGAATATGCCCCTTTTTGCTTGGTAGCCTAAGAATTAGGGAACATCACTAATTTTGAGAATTAGTGCACGTCTAATTGACGTAAATCCTAAAGATAGATCTATTGGGCCTAACGAACCACATTCAAAGTACCGGATGCTTTAGTACTTCGAATTCATTTTTATCATGTCCGAAGGATTTCCCGGAATGATAGGGGATGTTCTTATATACATCTTGTTAATGTCGGTTACCAGGTGTTCAATCCATATGAATGATTTTTGTCTCTATGCATGGGACGTATATTTATGAGAACTGGAAATGAAATTCTTGTGGTCTATTAAAATGATGAAAATGAGTGATTATGATAAACTAATGAACTCACCAACCTTTTGGTTGACACTTTATAGCATGTTTATTCTCAGGTGTTAAAGAAATCTTCCGCTGTGCATTTGCTCATATTAGAGATATTACTTGGAGTCATTCATGACATATTTCAAAAGACGTTGCATTCGAGTTGTCGAGTTCATCAAGATTATTATTAAGTCAATTATAGTTGGATATATTATTAAATGGTATGCATGTCGTCAACTTTCGATGTAAAGAAAGATTGTCTTTTAAAAATGAATGTAATGTTTGTAAAATGTATCATATAGAGGTCAAGTACCTCGCGATGTAACCAAATGTAATGTATTCGTCCAGATGGATTAGGACGGGTCTCTACAACGGTAGCTTCCGATTGGCGAATCTGACGCGGTTCACCCAGTCCTCCGCCGAAAATGCTGCAGAGCAGTCCGCTTTTCTGCAACAGATTTTCCCGCCTGAGTTCCGCGATCAACTGGTGTCGCTAACCTTCCACCAAGCGTACAATGCCTTTGTCTAAAACAGCCTTGTGTTCTTTGGAATTTTTGCGGATCAAGTACGCCGTCCCACCAATTTGTACCAAGTGGTCATGCGGAAAGAAACAGAGCTGGGATTGTAGCAGGCGGGTGTTGATCAGGTGAAGAAAGACAGGGATGCTGCGGAAGAGGCGCGCAAAATGGTGGAGGCGACTGCAGCGGATACAAAAACCACGTTGATTGAGGAGAGGAAGAAAAACCGCAAGCTAGTGGAGGTGGTGGATTAGGCGAA
This sequence comes from Rutidosis leptorrhynchoides, assembly GCF_046630445.1. Classification (NCBI taxonomy): domain Eukaryota; kingdom Viridiplantae; phylum Streptophyta; class Magnoliopsida; order Asterales; family Asteraceae; genus Rutidosis; species Rutidosis leptorrhynchoides. The sequence goes on from NC_092343.1 coordinate 169,476,562, forward strand.
AGGAGAGACCGAACGTGTGCGGTTAGAACTTGAAAAGGTGTGCCAGGAGAAGGATGACGCGGTGACCTGCAGCGAGCTGGCAGAGGCGAACTTGTCGAAGCTTCGCACCTCCCTTCCCACCATTGCGCAAAAGGTGATGGACTCGGGACCCGTAACCGATAAGTTCAATGCCTACGTTGATGCGGTGAAGGAGCATGACCGCAACAAGGTGATGCTTGAGGTGATCAAAGGTTGCGACCTCACGCCTCCGTACCCTGACATTGTTCGGAAATATTTTAAAGAGGGTACAGCTGAGGTGCTCCTAGAAGCTGAGCAGGCCATCCAGTCCATCCCAATCCCCTTAATAAATGATTTTGCTGCAGATCTGAACATGCCGCTTGATGGATTCCTTAAGGAAGAGTTTTAATTTGAACACAACCATTTGCGCCGTAAGTCCTATGCTTAGGCAGGCAATTGTAATTATTATTTTTGAGCCATAAGTCCCGTGTTGGGCAGGTGTATGATTGTAATGGTATATTTAAACGTTTATATCATATTTGTATCTTTTGCATGCGTCTTTGTAGTATTGTTTGTATATCGCGAATCAAAACAAAATTTATACCGCATGCCTATGCGCATAAGTTAACCAAAACTCACGCGGATATGCGGGTGCTGCGTAAAATAAACCAATACTTCAGCGATTACACCCTTAGTAGTTTAGACTCAAAAGCTACTGCATTCTTGCTTTGTCATGTGCTAGAGGTGCACTGTAGCTGTATGGTAAGCAATGCAACTAAAAACAAACCAATGCTTTTACGCTTAAGAGTTCCTCAAACAAACCAATGCGAGAGTAAACACGCACAAGCAAACCAATGCTTGTATTTTTAAGTCGACTTGGCAGCCATCTAGTCTGCGTGGCGCTTGGTTAGGGGAAAACCAATTCCCTTCACCTGCCGTTAGTGTCTAGCCTTGTAACCAAATAGGCTTCTGCCGCACGGGGGCTAGAGGACACCCCTTAAGTAGGCAGGAACCGTATACAAAAAAGAAAGATAAATACAAAAAGAGTATGCGCGAGTAAATATTTTAATTGGCATTAATCATGTTTACAACCGCGATACATCTAAATGGACGGAAATTACATAGGAAAAAATAATGTGCTAAACATTTGGATTGATTAGGTCCAACCAGCTACATGTAACATTTTTTCAACAATGTCGCGTGCCAAGTGCGTTTCACAGGTTTTCCATTTATTATCGCGAGATGGTATGTCCCGGTGTTGCTTGCTCCCACTACCTTATATGGACCTTCCCATCGGGGGCCCAACTTCCCAGTGTCTTCCGCATGACTCGCATCATTCTGACGCCAAACTAAGTCCCCGCACCTATAAGAGCGCGAACGCACACGCTGATTATAGTACTTTGCGATTTTCTGTTTATTATTAGCTTCGTTAACTGTCGCAGAGAGTCTGTGTTCTTCCAGCAAATTAAGATTCTCCCGCAAAGCTTCTGAGTTGTTTTGTTCATCGAAATTTTGTACACGGAACATTGGTACCCCAATCTCTGCGGGTACAACAGCTTCTGATCCATAGACCAAACTGAACGGAGTCTCACCAGTGCTTGCTTTGGGTGTTGTTCTATGCGCCCATAATACCTTTGGTAATTCGTCTACCCAACCGATGCCACCGTGGCCTAATCTAGCCTTAATTCCAGCTACTATATCCTAGTTAGTGACTTCGCAATGGCCATTCACGTGTGGATGCGCCACGGATGTGAAAGTTTGCTTAATATTAACACGCACCAACTGCGAAAAGGATCCCCCATAAACTGCGTTCCATTATCGCTAACAATTTCGTTCGGCATACCGAATCGACAGACAATGTCTTCCCATACAAAGTTTCGCACTCTTTTCCCTGAATTTGTTGCCAGCGGTCTTGTTTCTACCCACTTTGTGAAATAATCCATTGCAACAATCAAAAGCTTGATGTTTTCTGCGTATGCAGAGTATGCGTAAGATATTGATGTAAGTAGCATATGGTAGAAAATAAATGGTTATATTACCTCAGCCTTTTGAAAATGGTCCGACTATGTCAATAGCCCATTTGCAGAATGGCCATGGTGAGGAGACTGGAATCATTGGATGCGCAGGTGCTCTGCTGATAGGTGCATGAATTTGGCAAGACCCATAGTGTTTAACTATGCACGTGGTATCTGCATACATGGTAGGCCAATAATAACCCATCCGCATGATTTTTGACACAATAGACCTGTGCCCCGAATGAAGAGCGCATGCACCCTCATGAACTTCGCGTATAACCTCCTCTGATTCGTTTGGACTAATGCACCTTAAATGTGGTCCTAAATAATTCTTTCGATACATGACACCACCCTCGAGGGCATACATTGGTGCCTTGGTGCGAACTTTATTTGCTTCAACAGAGTTCGCGGGTGTTGTGCCATCCTGCAGGAAAGCAATGATGGGTGTCATCCTCGTTGAGCTGGATTCCTCTACAGGTGCCACTAACGGCATCATAACAATGGATTTTGCGTGTAGTTCTTCTATGAGAACTCTTTTCCCCAGATGATCAAAGGCTAATGCAGCCAATTTGCTAAGCGCATCCGCCTTTTTGTTTTGCCCTCGCATCACATGGGAAATTTGAAAAGCCTCGAACTGGTCAGCGAGATTATGAACAAGCGACAGGTATTGCTGCATGACTATGTCATGTGCTTCGAAATCACCACTAACTTGACTGCATACCAACTTTGAATCCACATAAGCGTGCAACACTTTAACATTTAATTTATGCGCAATCCGCATACCTGCTAACAAGGCTTCGTATTCTGCTTCGTTGTTTGTAACAACAAAATTAAACCGCAGCGCATATGTGTGCTCCTCACCATTCGGGCCAGTTAAAATTATGCCTACACCCGCGCCAGCAGAACTGCAAGCACCATCCGTGTATAACTCCCATGGTGCTAAAATTGGTGCGGGTATATCCTGATGTTCGGCCGATGCCTTAACGTCTCCGGGTATCTCTGCTAGGTAATCCGCAAGTATCTGGCCTTTAACCGCGCTTCGCGAAGAAAAATTTATTTTGTGCTCTCCTAATACAACTGCCCATTTAGCCATTCGGCCAAAAATCTCAGGCTTATACAGTACCTGAAAGAAAATGATTGCGTTAGTCAATGCGGAATTCCCGGACATTGCCGTAAAGTAAGTAGTTACCAACCTATTTGATCGGCTGATCAGTTAGAACTACAACTGGGTGCGCCTGAAAGTACCGATTTAACCGTCGCGCTGTGTGAACTAGCGCATACACTAGCTTCTCAATTGGTGAATAGTTCACTTCGCTTGCTGTAAGCGTCTTGCTTACGAAGTAGACCGCAACTTGCGTCTGAGAAAACCTCAGCATTATTTGACCACGAAATAAATAATTCACATGTATAAATAAAATAGAATGCCTTACCTTTCCGCGATCTGCTATAAGGACTGAGCTGACAGCTTCTTTGGACGCCGCAAGGTACAGCGTAAGCGTTTCGCCTTCTATTGGTGCAGTGAGTGTTGGTAATTCAGCATGCACCTTCTTCATATCTTGAAAAGCTGATTCCGCTTCCTGAGTCCATACAAAGTCTTTTTTCTTTAAACAATCCTTCAAAGTATTGAAGAACGGTAACTGTCGTTCCGCGGCTTTTGACAAGAACCGCGTGATTGCCGCAAGCTTCCCGGTTAGACTCTGCACGTCTTTCTTTGTCTTTGGAGATGGAAAATTATCAATGGCTTCAATCTTTTTGGGATTTAGCTTGATTCCCCGCGGAGTCACCACATGACCTAGAAACTTGCCTTCCTCTTCCCCAAAACTGCATTTGAGCGGGTTAAGCTTCATGTTGATTCTGCGTAAAGACACAAACGTTTCTAGGATGTCCGAGAGCATTTCTTCTTCGGTTTCACTATTAATTACCAAATCATCGATATATGCTTCTAGATTTCTGCCGATTTGGTGCTTGAAAGCTGCGTAGATCACGCGCTGATAGGTAGCGCCTGCATTCTTTAATCCGAAAGGCATCTTCGTATAACAATAAATACCTTACGGCGTATGAAAAGCAGTTTTATCCTCATCTTCCGCAGCCATGAGGATTCGGTGATAACCCTTATACGCATCCAGGAAACACTTATATCGAAAACCTGATAATGATTCCACCTTCCAGCCAATCTCTGGGAGGGGGTAATTATCTTTTGGACATGCCTTGTTAATGTCCTTAAAATCAACGCACATCCGCCAGCTACCATCAGCCTTTTTTACCAACACGGGGTTAGCAACCCATGTCTGGTACCGCACTTCTCGCAAAATGTTTGCTCTGACTAGGTTATCAACTTATGCACATAACCAATCACTGCGCTCAAGGTCCATGTGCCGCTTCTTCTGTCTAACGGGTGTGAGTGACGGATTAACGTTCAACCTATGTTCCGCAACTTAGCCTTAGTTTCGGCTGAAAACCCTGCGCTAATTTTGATTCGCTTGTCCGGATGCAAGCGGTTAGCTATGACTGCACTGCTTTTAAGTTGTTCTCCTATGCTGAGAATGCTTACATGCACAACTGAACAACATAACTCGGTTGCTTGATGTGAAGCAATTGTAGTAATTCCACCCATAGTAGGAAACTTGATCAAGCCATGCACCACCGAGGGTATAATGTTAAAACGTCGTATGAAATTTCTCCCCAGAAGCGCATTGTAACGTGAAGTCAAACGGACCACATAAATGTCAATTAACTCGCTTCTAACCAACTTTGGATCCTTGTCATCAGCAAGCTCTATTTCAAGCTCTATGCGGCCTAGCGGCCACGAGCTTTCCCCAGAGAATCCTGATAGCCTAATATTGGGCTGGCGTAACTGCGCTTTGACTTCTGCGGGAAGAAAATGATAGCAATGCTCATACATAATGTCGACACCACTGCATGTATCAACATGCATGCGTTTAATCTGTATTCCGTGATCAGGAATACGGCACTTGATGATGATAGGATCGTTAGCTGTGTCAATTGACATGACGGTAGGGAATGAAATTGGAATGAGCTCCCAATCCTGGTAGTCGTTGTATTTTCTTCGCTGGCCAACTTTGTCTGCGTCAACCATATTGATGGTTACATCGGCGCTTTTAGCTTTATCTGTTTTTTTACCATGCGAACATTTTAGCTTTTAAACTCTCTTCTGCGGCCTTTCCCTTATCTTTCTTTGGCGGCTTGAGATGATCTAACTTTCCTGCGCGTAGCGCTTCCAGCACTCGCTCCATTAAATTTTTACACCGATTGGTGTCATGGCCATGATCGTTATGGAACTCGCAGTATTTTGTTTTATCCTGCTTGCCAAATTCTGTCAGTGGAGTTGGAACCGTAAAGGTTGCGCATACTGGTTCGGTTGCAAAAATTTCTTTTGGTGTTTTAGACAAGCTTTTGAGCAGCGCACAATTCTGATTATTAATAACACGCTGATTATTGTTTCGAAAACCACCGCTTGCTCGCCCTTTATCATTTCTTATAGGACCACCACTAAGGTATCTTCCGTGAGAGCTGTTACCGCGATTTTGATCGCGCGAACGATCATCGTCGTCTTTCCTTTCGTTGTGTGAGCTAGCTGTTGGAATATCATTATATTCGCCACTCCGCATATAATCATGGCATTCATTAAGCGCTTCAGCATAAGTTGTTGGCACTGTATGGCGCAGATGCCTTACCAGCGTTGGATGTCGCTCTGTACTTATACCATGTATCAGCCCAGAAATCGACTGTTCTGGCTTTAGGTCCGGTATGCGCAAGCACTCATTATTATATCTCGTGAGAAATTCTCCCAAAGATTCCTTGGGTTTCTGCACAATATCGTGACATTCAATGTGAGTGCATTTGCGCGGCCTTTGGTTTTGATACTGCAGCAAGAACTTTGTACACATATCCATGAATCCGTATATGCTACCTGCTGGAAGTTTATTGAACCATTCACGCGCAATGCCCTGCAACGTCATGGGAAATATCTAACATGCAATTGGATCAACCCACCCTTGGGTGCGCATCGCGCCTTCAAAACGCTGCAGGAAATCATCTGGGTCAGTGAAGCCATTGTAGGTACCTAACGTGTAAGGTATCTTTGTTGCTGATGGAAACGGATATGCGGTTATATGCGGAGGAAACTTGTCAAAGGTGGTTGGTAGCTCAAAGGGCGGTTTAACAGGATCCCCTTTGAGTCCTGTGAAGAAACGCTTCATCATATCCTGAAGAAAATCAAGTTACGAAAATAAGTGGACCATGTCAGGAGGTGCGGCCTGCATAAATTGGCTTACGAGATTCGCCAGCCCCTGAATATTTTGCCAAGGTTGCCCCGGCGTCTGCGGATATAACCAAGGCTGCTGCGTTAGAAAAGAAGGTAGGCTTGACGGCGCAGAGTATACGGGTAGCTGAAAAGGTGCCAAAACCTGTGGCATAGATGCCTGCGAGACCTGAGGATATGCCATTATAAGCCCAACCGTATGTGCAGTGCTTTGCTGTTCTGCGGTTATCGGCGTCCAATGGGAATTGGCGTCTGGAATGACACCGAACCCCCAACTATTACGTACTGCCTGCGCATCCGCAGAGGTTAAAAACTGTAAAATTGGGCGCGACGGCTGCAAAGGCTGCAGTGGTGTAAAAGATGAATTTTGCTGACAACCCTGCGTCTGCAGAGGGATTGAAACCGTGGTGCTATAAATAGGCACCTGGCCACAGCATACTACATGCGGGCCTATAGTTTTCCCGCTAGTGCCTGCAAAGATAACTCTTGGATCCACTGCAGAAAAATCTAGCCACGTGGTTGTGACCGGTGAGTTTGCCCTTGGCGGTGTAATTCCATCCAGAAATATCGGTTTATACCTTTAGAAAGGTTCACCGAACACGGGAGGAGGGTAATGTGTGTATCCCACCCCCGTAGTCATAGCTTGCATTGGCTGATTACCAGACGGCGTGTTATGGTTATCCGTTTGAGTACATTCCGATGATTCCCCGGAAGTCATGATTCTGTTAAAGAAGCAAAAAATTCCAGAATTTTGTGAGTAATGAGCTTTATAATTCAAAACTTTAAAAGAAAAAAATAATTAAACACGTCTTGAATTAGTTCAGCTCTCAATGAAAGCACCACTTGATCGTGCTTATATTTTCCAAGAAGTCAATATGCATATTCGATACGTTTTAAAGGGGTTTAAAGATCTTAGAACTTAGCTCTCCGGTCCGGCTTCCGTGAATAACCCTGGCTGACATGATGATCTCGGCGGGGTGGTTTAACACCCCGTCAAAAATCCCTTTAAGGGAATGTTAACTCTGGTCCCAGTGCTTGGCTTGACTTCTACGTAACACCAATATTCTACAGCGGAAGCAATTATTACCTGAGAATAAAACACGCAAAATGGGTCAACAAATAATGTTGGTGAATCTACATGTTTAAAGTTAAGTAACAGTATCTGAAAAACAGTTATCAGAAAAATAGGTTAGTTTCCTTGACCACGAGATTTTACAAGTACAACACCAAGTCGTAAAAACGTTTGCATAATATGAGCACCTGAATACTAGCAATGACCCGAGTATAGAAGCCGCTATACCCGCCTTTACCTCCTAAAATGTTATACACTTGTTCGAGCGTATCTAATGTTCAAAATAAATGCACCACATTTATTATAGCGGGTGAGGTTGTCAACCTAACAGATCCGTCCATCTAAATTGTGCTTACACCAATGGTATTAAAAGTATTCAAGCTAGAGGCTTTATGAACAAACTCAATATGCATATATAGTACTCGTGTCAATACAAAAGCATTTGATAAAGTAAGTATAACAGCGTGTATTCTCATCCCTGAAAACATGTAAAAAGCGGGACTGTAGACTCACCTTTGAATAAGCTTGGATTGAAAGACAAACGACTTGTATGGTTTATAGCCGATTAATGCAACCTAAGTATACGTATTTAGGTTGGTCAATAAATATGTCTTAAACAAGTGTGGTTTCATGGTATAAGTTGTCTTATTGCTCGACTCGACACGTTTCACAGTAGAAGTCAACATACAGTCAACTAGTCAACCGAAGTTCTTGCAGCAGTAGTCAACCGAAGTCAAACCAAAAGTAGTCAACTAAAGTCAACATCAGTAGGTTCATGTCAAATGTTGGTGAACATATCAAACCTAAGTCAACCAACACGTTTTAGATCATAACAGGTCAATTTCACAATCTCAGTTTATCGTTGTGCACAAAACTCATGTACATGTAGCAAACTTAGCATATTATCTCATAGTACAAAATTCAAGTAAACATGGAAAACTCCAGATCATAAGTATACTCAAAATCGATTCCAAAAATTCTGGCCAGGGTCTCATACGATGATTAAAAGTCAGGAATCAGAAGAGGTACATTTATGGTTTGCCAAGTCAGTTTCTGACCACGCACTGATTTCATTTTGGCTATAACCGGAGCTAGGGACATGAAATTGATACAAGACCAGTGGTCATGGTTCAAGGACAAGTCAAACTAACACATACCAAAAGTTGAGCAATTTTTGTTTAGCCAATTTGTACAGTTTATTCGTGCAAGTTGAATGTTCAGTTTTCAGCTCAATTCAGAAGTTACACAAAGTATGACACTAGCGTGCCCAATACTTAAGGTTTTGGAGATTAAAATTAACTAACCATATGTTGCATATCCTATTAAGATTAATTTTCCAGAAGCATACTTGCTAATTCAATAAACACAAACCACAGAGTATAAAACATAGAGCAAGTTGCTGTTTCGATTCTAGTTAAGCTAGTCACATTCGCACGCGATTATAAGAAGATCTAGATACAATTAGGCTATGATATCTACATGAAAAGTGAAGTAATTTTTGTTTACATTTCAAATATTCAAATCTTTAAACACAAAAGTTAACACATTTTATCATACAAGGCTGTTTTCATGCAAGTGCTGTATAAATCCACTTTTTAACTAAATCAAGCATATCTCAAGTTATACATAAGCAAACAACATGATATCCTAGTGTAACCTGAGTGTTTTTAAATTACCTATCCAATGGTATTAATTTCCCAAGCCAATTCATGGTCTATCAAACCCAAATTTCTGATCAATCACAAAAACACAACGTTAATTTCAATTGGCCATAACTTGATCATCCGGAAACGAAATCTAGCGAATCCAAAGCCTAAAATTAATAGTTTTTTTGCAAGGATTTTGAATATAACATAATATCATACATTTGAAAAATTAAAATTACTGTACACATCAATACCAAATTCGGTTTTCGAAACAGACAATCAAAACGAGTGATTTATCGCATCTAACAATCATTAATCATCAAGACTTGAGCAATAGACAACCAAATTCATGAAACCTTTATAAAAATTAGATCTTAAAGATTAGGGTTTAGCTATTTATACCTTTAAATCACAATCAATTAGTAGCTACGCGTAGAGGATGATAAGAGCAATCGATTTCGTGTTGAATGCAAAAGCTAATATGCAAAATTGAATGGTGGATTGGGGATGGTGATGGTCGACGTGAGCAAGAGAGGGAGGAGGGAGAGCTGCGTGATTTTGCTTCTGATTAGGTTTAGAGATTAAGTTGTAGTGTAGGTTAACTAGTTAATTATAATTAAAACCCTAATTTTCCATAAGTTACACTTAAGTCCCAAAAGTTAGTCAAATTAGGGGAGGGGGCATGGGGTTCGGCCGAATGGCCCATGGGGTGAGTCCCCGGGATCGTGTTTTGCAAAAGCTTGTACTCGCGGCTCGTTTCAAGTGCCGTTTAGTTGTACCGAAGGCCCAGAACGCTAAATCGATCATTAAAACGCAACCAATCGTTTAATTTATTAAAAACCCAATAAATTAAATATTTTTAAAAAGTTAATAATTATTAAAATAATTATTAAAATAAACCCGAGTGTGTCGGTACTCAAAAAGCAGTTATCAAAATCGTATCGTTTTTATCGTATTTCATTATCCGAAATATTTATTCGTATTAATATCAACCCATATTAATTATTGTAACCCTCCGAGGATCAAGTATGTATTTATTACACATAAACACATAAAATTCAAGTAATCGTCGTTAAATAAACTAACGGAAGGTTAACTGAAAAAGAAAGGTTGTTACATTACCCACCTGTTATTGAAAATATCGTCCCGAAATTTTAGTGATCGTTCGCTGAAGTAGTTTCCTCGGGAAACAGTTGCGGGCACTTCAGTCTCATCTCGTCTTCACACTCCTACGTGCACTCTGGTCCTCTTCTCGCGTTCCACCGAACTTTAACGATAGGAATTCTGCTTTGGTTCAACTCTTTGACCTCACGGCCCAAGATTTCGATAGGCTCTTCAATGAAATGAAGTTTTACGTCGATACGCAATTCCTCTAATGGATTAATAAAATTCTCGTCGGCTAAGCACTTTTTCAAGTTGGATACGTGAAAAACGTCGTGTATACCACTGAGTGCTTGTGACAGTTCCAACCTGTAAGCTACCGGTCCAACTCTTTCGGTTATCTCGAATGGTCCAACTTATCTAGGGCTCAATTTACCTCATTTTCCAAACTGTACGACACCCTTCCAAGGTGATACTTTAAGCATGACTTTGTCACCAACTTGAAATTCTATGTCCTTCCATCTAACATCGACATAACTCTTTTGACGACTCCAAGCCGTTCTCGATCGTTCCTGAATCTGTAGGACTTTCTCAGTTGTCTCCTGAATAATCTCAGGACCTGTCAATTGACTATCCCCCAACTCGCTCCAACAAACGGGAGATCTACACTTCCTTCCGTACAATGCTTCGAAAGGTGCAGGCTTAATGCTCGCATGGTAGCTGTTATTGCATGAGAACTTAGCTAGTGGTAAATACTTATCCCATCCGTTCTCGAAATCGATGACACATGCCCTCAACATGTCCTCAAAAGTCTAAATAGTTTTCGCTCTGGCCATCTTTCTGGGGGTGATATGATGTACTCATATCTAAATGAGTCCCCATTGCTTTCTGTAATGACTGCCAAAATCTGGAAGTAAATCCGCTGTCGCGATCGGATATAATGGATATAGGCACTCCATGCCTAGAGACGACTTCCTTAATGTAGATCTGAGCCAACTTCTCCATTTTATCAGTTTCTCTTATCGGTAGAAAGTGTGCGGACTTAGTGAGACAATCCACGATAACCTAAATAGTATCGTAACCTCCCGCCGTTCTCGGCAATTTCATGATGAAGTCCATGGTAATACCTTCCCACTTCCACTGGGGAATCTCTGGTTGAGTTAATAATCCTGATGGATTCTGATGCTCAGCCTTGACTTTAGCGCATGTCAAGCACTTACCGACATAGGTAGCAATGTCAGCTTTCAAATTTGGCCACCAATAGAATGCCTTCAAATCCTGGTATATTTTATCTGATCCAGGATGAATTGAGTACCTTGACTTGTGTGCTTCCTCCAATACTAGTTCTCTCAATATACCAAATTTTGGTACCCAAATTCGATTAGCAAAGTACCGTTTTCTGTCCTCCTTGATGTCAAATTTCTTATCCATTCCTCTGAGAAATTCAACATCGACATTTTCTTGTTTCACGGCTTCCCGTTGTGCTTCGCGGATCTGTGATGTGAGATTCGTATGGATAACTATGTTAAGCGCTTTAACCCTAAGGGGTTTCTCTCTCTTTTCTGCTCAAAGCATCTGCCACAACATTCGCTTTGCCCGGATGGTATTGGAGTTCGCAGTTATAATCGCTAAGTAGTTCCATCCAACGTCGTTGTCTCATGTTGAGTTGTTTCTGATCAAATATGTGCTGTAAACTCTTATGGTCGGTGAAGATAGTAAACTTGGTTCCATACAGGTAGTGTCTCCACATTTTAAGTGCAAAGACAACAACTCCTAATTCAAGGTCATGCGTAGTGTAGTTTTGCTAATAAATCTTTAACTGACGCGATCCATAAGCAATAACTTTATTTCGTTGCATAAGCATGCAACCCATTCCTTGTCGTGAGGCATCACAATAAACAACAAAATCTTCACTTCCCTCTGGTAGAGACAATACTGGTGCAGTTGTTAACTTCTCTTTCAACAACTGAAATGCAGTCTCTTGCAGTTCTGACCACTCATACTTCTTGCCCTTATAAGTCAACGCCATTAATGGTCGGGAAATCTTAGAGAATCCTTCAATGAATCTCCTGTAGTAACCAGCTAAACCCAAAAATTACCGGATCTAAGTTGGCGTCTTTGGAGTTTCCCAATTCTTAACCGACTCAATCTTTTCTGGGTCGACCTGTATTCCATTGGCCCCTACTACATGGCTAAGAAATTATACCTCTGGTAACCAAAAGTCACACTTAGAGAACTTTGCATACAATTGCTCTTTTCTAAGCATGGCCAATATCGATCATAGATGCTGTTCGTGCTCTTCTTTGTTCTTGGAGTACACCAATATATCATCAATAAACACAATGACGAATTTATCTAGGTATGGCTTACACACACGGTTCATGAGGTCTATGAACACTGCTGGTGCATTCGTCAAACCAAACGGCATCACTGTAAACTCATAATGTCCATAACATGTTATAAACACTGTCTTCGGGACATCAGCTTCTTTGACTCTCAATTGGTGATACCCGGATCTCAAATCAATCTTCGAATAACAACACGATCCTTGTAGTTGATCAAATAAGTCATCAATTCTCGGTAGTGGATACTGATTCTTGATTGTCAACTTGTTCAATGCTCTGTAATCGATACACAACCTCATCGACCCATCTTTCTTTTTAACAAATAGGACCGGAGCTCCAACTCAGAAATTCATGGCTATGTGACCCACCTTCTAGTACCTGTCAAAAATTAGGGCATTACAACTCTGGTGTTCTTCACCACGGGAAGCTCTTGTAGTTCTAAAGGTGCAAGTCCGTATATTGTACGTGTAACGGGTGCAGCTGCTGGCTCCAAATCAATCCAAAATTCGACTTCACGGTGGGGTGGACGTGTAACCTTAGGGCAATCTCTAATAGTTGGAAAATATTCGGGTCTCTTAAATGTCGGCTCATCTTTACTCACATGTGCCAGAATTGCGAGACATTCTCATCTCATGTTCTGGACCTTCGAGTAATCAGTGTAACATGACGGTGTACTGATCTCTTCTCCGTACACGATTATCGTCGGTGAAAGAAATTCGAATAGTCTTCTGGTTGTAGCTGCCTCGGTTGTATCGTCAGATAACCAGTTTGTTTCAACCATTAAGTTAAAACTTTCCAGTTTAATAGTTTTATAGAGTACACATTGTCTAAGGAAGGTACAAGGTTATAAATGTTGTGACCAAATTCTCCAGCGTTAAAGCTTCTCTCAACACCGGTGTTGACAGCATATATAAACATTATGGTTGATGAGCGAGAACGTGATGAATTTCATGGAAAACAAAAAGGAACAAGGTGTAATGGCAACTCAAACAAAATCTGATATTTAATCAAAAAGGGTTGGTGCAAACTCCCAGGCGTATGTCTCGCAAGAAACAGATGAAGTGTGGTTCGCGTCGATGTGTTCAAAGTTGGTTGGCAATGTTGTGGGTATAATGAAAATGATTGCCGCTTAAGAAACGTACGTTGGAACAGAATGAGAAAGAATACGGTAACAAGTATTATTACTAGTAGGAATGAGTGATGGAGTTAGCGATAAGTAGCGATGGGTTGTGATAAGCAGTGATGATAGTAGTAACGTATAAGTTGTTAGGGTATATACTCGCATCATAAGTATACACACATGTATATTAACGCATTCAATAATTTATAATAGTTATCAGTTGGTAGACTCGTGTTGGGAAGCAAAATTGTGAAACTGCGGGTGGCTGAATGATAGGTAAGTTGGAAATCGAATAGACAATATCTACTATGTATTGTGCGGGATGTTACCAGGAATTCCTCCTCTAAAGACGTATCAGAAAGGAGTTGTGATGCACAGTAGCGAGTAGTAAAGCGTGGAGGTATTAGTAGTGACGAGTAGTACTCAGTACTGGTAGGTAGTAATGGGTAGTATTGAGTAGTAGCAAGTAGCAAGGGGTAGCGGTAAGTAGTATTTAGTAATGATAAGCAGTGAGAAGTAGTGATCAGTCGTGACTAGCGGTCAGAGGCGGCGTTGAGTAGTAGTTAGCAGCGCTAAACAGTACTGAGTAGTGGTATGAGATGACGAGTGTGTTCAAGTAGTGTCCTTGTAGTGATAAGTAGTGATCGGTGGTGGCAGTGTCGAGTAGGGACGAGTTGTGTCAGAATTACAGGTTATATTACAATTAGTTTGCACAGTGTAAGTTTCTACTCACATTTGGGATTGCACGTTTATTTTCTAAGCATTGTTTATCCAAGTAACCTACTTGACTCGGCCCCAATTCCTTATCTTGTGATGTCAGAACTTCTATATGAGTCACCGTAATGTAATCTCGGTCATTACATTACGCTATCTCACATTTCCATTCGACATCACTCCATAAGTTCAAGATGGCTTAGTCAACTTAATTTCGTTAAATCTCTTGTCGCGTATACGTATGTGATTCGTAGTGTAGCGTCTAATTCGGGTCCATATCATATGGGTATAAGGTGTATATGTACTTGATGTAATGTGTAGCCCTACATGTAGCATTGTGAAGCAAACAGTGCAAGTAAGATGTGTAAAAGTCATCCAAGACACACGGCTATAGACTAGACTTCACTAATGCGCCCTACGGTTAGACACACTAATGTATCCTATTTCCCTATAGCCAAAGCTCTGATACCATCTTTAACACCCTGTCAAAAATCCCTTTAACGAAATGGTAACTCTGGTCCCAGTGCTTGGCTTGACTTCTACGTAACAGCAATATTCTACAGCGGAAGCAATTATTACCTGAGAATAAAACACGCAAAATGGGTCAACAAATAATGTTGGTGAATCTACAGGTTTAAAGTTAAGTAACAGTATCTGAAAAACAGTTATCAGAAAAATAGTTTAGTTTCATTGACCACGAGATTTTACAAGTACAACACCAAGTCGTAAAAACGTTTGCATAATATGAGCACCTGAATACTAGCAATGACCCGAGTATAGAAGCCAATATACCCGACTTTACCTCCTAAAATGTTATACACTTGTTCGAGAGTATCTAATGTTCAAAATAAATGCACCACATTTATTATAGCGGGTGAGGTTGTCAACCTAACGGATCCGTCCATCTAGATTGTGCTATATTTCATGCTATATGTAAAATAAGCGGTATTGTAAGTTTGTAAAATATTGTGTAAAAGTTTGAACGCGAAATATTATTATAATCAGTTTTTCATATAGAATTGTAGTAGTTGAATTGTATATTAGCTACTAAGTATGAACTTAACGGGTAGGTACTACCCGAATTTAAACTTATAAAACGCTAATATGAAGAAAAAGCTTTTATAAATGAGTTCATATTATGCTACGAAATACTATTAACTACTCTTAATATTCTGTATGATTAACTTGTTCCATTTGACTATTTTGAAGGAAATGGCACCGACTACTCGACACACCGTGAATATGAATGAAGAGGAATTCCATACTTTTCTAGCTTCAAACATAGCCGCAGTACAGGCTGCGCTACATGCCAACAATAACCTTGGATCTAGTAGTACAGGAAATCGTGTAGGATGCACCTACAAAGAATTCACTGCCTGCAAACCTTTGGAATTTGATGGAACCGAAGGACCGATCGGATTGAAACGGTGGACCGAGAAGGTCAAATCGGTGTTTGCCATAAGTAAGTGTACTGAAGAGGATAAAGTAAAGTACGCTACGCATACCTTCACAGGTTATGCGTTAACATGGTGGAATACCTATCTAGAGCAAGTGGGACAAGATGATGCTTACGCACTACCGTGGTCAGCATTCAAGCACTTGATGAACGAGAAGTACCGTCCCAGAACCGAGGTCAATAAGATCAAGACAGAACTTAGAGGGTTACGAACCCAAGGATTTGATATTACCACGTACGAAAGACGATTCACATAATTATGCCTATTGTGTCCGGGAGCGTTCGAAGATGAGGAAGAGAAGATCGACGCGTTTGTGAAAGGATTACCGGAAAGAATCCAAGAAGATATAAGTTCACACGAGCCCGCCTCCATACAACAGGCATGTAGAATGGCTCACAAACTAGTGAACCAGATTGAAGAAAGAATTAAAGAACAGACTACTGAAGAGGCCAATATGAAGCAAGTCAAAAGAAAGTGGGAGGAAAACGGTGATAAGAATCACCAATTCAACAACAACAGCAATTACAACAATAATCGCAACAATTATCCCAACAATCGCAACATCAATCGCAACTACAACAAACGGCCCAACAACAACAACAACAACAACAGCAACTACAACAATCATCCCAACAACAATTACAACCGCAACAACAACAACAATCAGAAGCAGCTATGCCAAAGGTGTGAAAAGTATCACTCGGGGTTCTGCACCAAATTTTGCAACAAGTGTAAAAGAAATGGTCATAGCGCGGCGAAGTGTGAGGTCTACGGACCAGGGGTTAACAGAACGAAAGGAACAAATGGTGTCAGAACGAGTAATGGCGGAGCAAGTAGTGTCGGAGCAAGTTATGCCAATGTAGTTTGTTATAAATGTGGAAAACCGGGCCACATTGTTAGAAATTGCCCGAACCAGGAGAACACGAATGGACAAGGCCGCGGAAGAGTTTTCAATATTAATGCGGCAGAGGCACAGGAAGACCCGGAGCTTGTTACGGGTACATTTCTTATTGACAATAAATCTGCTTACGTTTTATTTGATTCGGGTGCGGATAGAAGCTATATGAGTAGAGATTTTTGTGCTAAATTAAGTTGTCCATTGACGCCTTTGGATAGTAAATTTTTACTCGAATTAGCAAATGGTAAATTAATTTAAGCAGTTAATATATGTCGGAATCGAGAAATTAAACTGGTTAGCGAAACATTTAAGATTGATTTGATACCAGTAGAGTTAGGGAGTTTTGATGTGATAATCAGTATGGACTGGTTGAAAGAAGTGAAAGCAGAGATCGTTTGATACAAAAATGCAATTCGCATTATACGAGAAAAAAAGAAAACCCTTAATGGTGTACGGAGAAAAGGGCAACACGAAGCTACATCTTATTAGTAATTTGAAGGCACAAAAACTAATAAGAAAAGGTTGCTATGCTGTTCTAGCACACGTCGAGAAAGTACAAACTGAAGAAAAGAGCATCAATGATATTCCCATTGCAAAAGAATTTCCCGATGTATTTCCGAAAGAATTACCGGGATTACCCTCACATCGATCCGTTGAATTTCAAATAGATCTTGTACCAGGAGCTGCACTAATAGCTCGTGCTCCTTACAAACTCGTACCCAGCGAGATGAAAGAACTGCAAAGCCAATTATAAGAACTTTTAGAGCGTGGTTTCATTCGACCAAACACATCGCCGTGGGGAGCTCCTGTTTTGTTTGTCAAGAAGAAAAATGGTACATTCAGGTTGTGTATCGACTACCGAGAGTTGAAAAAACTTACCATCAAGAACCGCTACCCACTACCGAGAATCGACGACTTATTTCATCAACTACAAGGCTCGTCTGTTTATTCAAAGATTGACTTACGTTCCGGGTATCATCAAATGCGGGTGAAAGAAGATGATATTCCAAAGATTGCTTTTAGAACACGTTACGGTCATTACGAGTTTATGGTCATGCCGTTTGGTTTAACAAATGCACCAGCTGTGTTCATGGACCTTATGAACCGAGTGTGTGGACCATACCTTGACAAGTTTGTCATTGTTTTCATTGATGACATACTTATTTACTCATAGAATGACCAAGAACACGGTGAACATTTGAGAAAGGTGTTAGAAGTATTTAGGAAGGAAGAATTGTACGCTAAGTTTTCAAAGTGTGCATTTTGGTTGGAAGAAGTTCAATTCCTCGGTCACATAGTGAACAAAGAAGGTATTAAGGTGGATCCGGCAAAGATAGAAACTGTTGAAAAGTGGGAAACCCCAAAAACTCCGAAACACATACGCCAGTTTTTAGGACTAGCTGGTTACTACAGAAGGTTCATCCAAGACTTTTCTAGAATAGCAAAACCCTTGACTGCATTAACGCATAAAGGGAAGAAATTTGAATGGAATGATGAACAAGAGAAAGCGTTTCAGTTATTGAAGAAAAAGCTAACTACGGCACCTATATTGTCATTGCCTGAAGGGAATGATGATTTTGTGATTTATTGTGACGTATCAAAGCAAGGTCTCGGTTGTGTATTAATGCAACGAACGAAGGTGATTGCTTATGCGTCTAGACAATTGAAGATTCACGAACAAAATTATACGACGCATGATTTGGAATTAGGCGCGGTTGTTTTTGCATTAAAGACTTGGAGGCACTACTTATATGGGGTCAAAAGTATTTGATATTGCGAAACGTAACCTTTATTTTGAACGGATTTGAGTTGTTTTGTTACACGAATTGATTTATTGTATATGTGGTATTTTATTGAATTCAGGTTGATTTCACACATATATAGGTAACTAGTCCTATTCATGTAGTTTAGTTTGTTGGTAAATCCGATTCGTTCCACAGGGAGATTGAGTGTTTAATGGTTTTTAATAGTCTTTGATGTCAAACTTATTTAAAGGGGGTTTTGGATTAGGAATTTATAATATAACAGTAAAAGAAAATAAATTAAACTAATTTACTAAATAAAATTACAAGATTACAATAATTAACTTAAAAAGGAACTAAATGAAAATATACTAATTATGATGCGACAATTATATTACTAAATGGTAATTAGTAAAATAGTAACTTTTAATAAAACTATATATTTAGAATTTTGTTTTGAGTAATTATAATATAAAATTATTTAAATTAACTAAATGACAAGTTTTAATTATACTAAAATAAATTATTAGGAATAAAATTAATTAACTAATTATAAACTAGTTACAAATTGTAAATTTATAATAATTAATACTGATTATTAGGATTAAAACATGTATTAAAGTTAATTTATAATAACTAATAATAATTATATAGTAATAACCTAAATATAAATAATTAAATAATTAAACCCTAATTTTACCCTAACTGGTACTGTAGCCGCGTTATTACCTTACGCGTTTCGCGTATTTATACGCGTATCACGTATACCTTTAAACCTTACGCGAATTGTGTGATTCTGATCGTACAGTTTGATTTATAGGCGTGCGCGTTTCGTGTAATTATACACGTTTCGCGTATGACTTATACGATGTGACAAAACTAACTGTTACGGATTTAAATGTTTTTATGTATTGTTTTTATATTTTAAAATAATAATTCGTAAATAATGATAATAATACTTTTACAAGAAATATATATGGGATAAAATGGGAGTATTTACTTAAATGTGTCACCCCTAGGTCCATGGATTATTTTAAGTTTACGCCCTATTTAAAATGTTCTAGTATCAAACTTTATATTTTTCTTTCGAATAAATATAAGGTTACAACTTAACTAAATAAAATCTAATTTTCATCGGATTCTTTTTAGAAAGCTACTATTCCCCAAGTATTTAAATTGAGACCTAGCCTAGTTTTGACTTTCGCCAATACCCAAATTATAACGGTTTCCCTTTTTATAATTTCACTGTCATGTACTTATTGATATTACCCAAACCACCGAAGTTTATTTCTAAATTGGTGTTAATAACTTATCCATAAATTCGTCTAGATCATTTTTAATGTTGAAGCTTAATTTATATAAATAAAAACAACTTTCGTTATTTAAATTTAATAAATTAAGTGGCAAGGGTTAAATACCTAATTACATAAAAATGGTTCTTTTAACTAGGCTCAATATTAAAAATACTAAAGTTACATTTTAACTTTTACAAATGGTAACAATCCATTTCACTAGGGGCTCTACATCTAAGCAAACACTATAGAAATTTAGCTATTCATTACACTAGGGTAAACATAAAAATATAGATATGCAAACATAATAACAACACTAATTTTAACAGAGTAAACTTACTAAAATATCTTCACTTTCATTAACTTCAAACGGTAGGAAAATTACAATAATAACACCCCTTTCACGCGTACAATAACACCCTTAATCACGAACAATATCCCCTTAATATTTGAAACTATACTAAATATTTAACCTTGAACTAATTGATACAAGTAAAAATGACAATAACTTGCGTATAATAATTGTTGTATGTTTTTTTTTATTCTCCCTCTCACTTGAACTAGTACTCCGTATTTATCATGTAACAAAGTAGTAGGTAAAGATTTTAAAAATGTTGAATGCTTGCTTGCTGTAGCTCATTGAGAAAAAGATATAGTTTTAAACTCCAAAAGCAGCCGCCCCATTTCTGGCTAATGATTAAACTCGGCCTAACCTTACGCGTTTCGTGTAGGATCACACGATTCGCGTAAGACCAAAATGCTACACGTTTCGTGTAGTGTTACACGGTTCGTGTAAGTACAATCGACAGTTTTCTTCATTTTTCTTTTTCGTTTGTTCTTTGTTGATCCCGTACTGACGTGTACTGACTTGGCACTTTCCATTTGAACTCTTTTCTTCATCTATCTTGTACTTTCGTTCGGATAAACGTTTCTTGATATAAATTTGGTTAAAACTATCATTTTATCATCGTTTCTTCAAACTTCAAGCTCTTGTCCACTTTTGTCATTTTTCTTGAATATTATACGTTGAATGTCTTTTTAAATGATAAAAGCTGATGAAATATGACTGATATTGCGTCGAATAATATGTATGTTTAGAGCAATATCAAAATACCCCACACTTGAACGTTGCTTGTCCTCAAGCAATTACATCTTTTAACAGAATTAGAACATTATATATTTTTCCTTATTGAACATTAGATCACACAACACACACTACATGAAATGAAACACACGCTATATGGAATAAGTTTTGCACACTACACAATTTTTATTGAATCACACGCACACCACACGAAATGAAATTCTGACAACAGAAACAAACATGAAACTCATGATTAAGGTTTAAAAATTTGGATCCTTAGGGAAAATTGGACCTTGTGAAAACGTTTTATGATTTTATAAAATGTCATGCTAGTTTTTACACTAGACACGTTTTCCGGTTTTAACCTCAAATTCCGGTTGAGGGTAACTGAAAACCGAAGTCTCAGTCGGCGATTAGCAAGCTATTCGCCCCCATGATTGTAGTATCATGGAACTTGAAGCCGAATGTCCAAAAAATGGTTTTACACAAATATAATTCATAAAATAGCATAAGTTTTAGAACAAAATTATATCGTGTCCAAATATCATCGGTGAACCATGAGTTTGCACACCTCAATTTGTTATGGCATATGTATGTTGACCGCGGTCAAACATAGATGCGGTTGATCTTTACGGAGATCATCCATCTGGGGATTAGATTCATTAGTCTTAAAAGCTAATTTGCATTGTGCCCCCCCCATTGTACGAAACATATCCTTCTCATGGTTAGGATAAGTCTGACCACCAAAAACCCTGTTTGATGCTGAGGTTAGGTGGATTTCCAGCCGATTTTAGTTATGACTTTTCAAGATTTTTCGTCAACCTACAGCTGTTATGGACTACATCTTCTAACATAAGTTAGCAAGTGTGTCAATTTGGAAGACTTTACTTCCTTACGGGATGGACTTGATTCATCCTCTAATACTCGTAATAATGGAGTATTCAGGTTTATACGTTCCAAAGCAATGATATCTGCAATAACTTCATAGAAACATGTGATAAATGGTTCTCAACATAAGGTTTTATAAATTTTTGTTATAATTGGTTTTCTTGTATAGGTTTTAAACAAATATCCTTATGCGTTTTTAATGTATTGAGACGATAATTTCGGTTTTTTACACCTATGCTTTAATCGCTCGTAATTACCTTAAAAATTTATTTGATACATTTGTTTAAAAATTTTATAAACTTGATAAAAATCACCAAATTATAAGTTCTCGAGAATTTATATATTCCCACCCCACACTTGAGATTATGTAATGCCCTCATTACATAAAATCAGATAATAATGTATAAATTTGAGAGGACAAAAAGTGTAAAGTATTTGGAACATCCTTTGTTAACCGTTTTGGATTTTCATTTTGTTTTACCTATGATTATATCCAATGTTTGTATCACAATGTAATTCGATGTTTCGTTTCGTCTAATTGCATTTTCTTCTGTACCTGTCAAAACCATGTTAAAAACATACAAAACATGGGGTTGTACTTCAATCGTACAAAACAATTTTTACCCCACACTACTTTCTTGCTAATATATAATAAAACATAAGAAACATAAAAAGTATCAATACACACCATACAATTATGTTATTACAAACCATAAAAATAAAAATGTTTTAAAGAATAGAACTAGTTAAATGGATTCCAAAATGGGCCTCCCTGTTCGCCTTCTTCCTGTTGCTGTCGCTGCCGTTGTTCGTTTAGGCGTTGTTCCTCGTAGAAACGCCTATATGCATCCTGACTCGCGGCTATGGCGGCGTTATGGTCATATGGTGGAGGTAGAGGGTCATTGGGTGTCTGCCATTGGGGGTATGAAGGATAGTTTGAGGGTGCGTAATTCTGCGGGTTAGATGCGTATAAATATGCCTGATGATGCGCCCACTCTAATTGTGCTCCCTGACCCCTCTGATCGTATCGGATGTTAGACAGAATATTATACTGATCTAGTTGGGTATGCCTAATATCCCCCAATTGCCGAGACAAAGCAGTATACTAGTCTTCTGATCTCACTCCCCAGTTTTGATATGAGTTACGTACATCTAAACTCAATGCGTTAAAAGAATTTTAGAGCATATCGAAATCAGAAGTACCTGTATGAGACGAGCTAGCCTGATCTGTCTCTCTGCGTCTCCTCCTAGCTTCCCTCGCGGGTTCATCATCCTCTTCCATAGGTGCGTGAGCAGCAACTTCCTGTTGCCTTAAACTACGTACCCCACCCCTCACACGTATAGCCTTAGCTGTCTTATACACCTCCAATCCTAAAGTACGAACCCGTTGATCTATCGGCTGGATTGGAGGATCTAATTCGCTCGGGTCGAGACCGAACCAGGCTGCCAAACACGTGACATAGTGACCTCCCGACATGTCACTGGATCCTCGAGCACCCTTACCTATATGGGCCAAAAAGTAGGCCACTCCATAGGGTATACTAATAAATGTATCCCTATCTCTGATTGCATCCAAATACCAAAGGTCAACATAATTAATCTTATCTGTATTAAGGAATGCCCTTTGGTTAATTGTGTTCACTATAAATTTATGAATTATTCGATAGCGAACATCAGTGATCTTAAGGTATGATTCTTGGCCTGCTACATATGTATTCTTTTGGGAAAAAGAACGCCAGACGCTCAAAGAATCATAATCTCCTGTATACATAGCTCCTGTAAAAATATATTCCCAAAAACCTGAAGCATTTATCTCATTACCGTCGTAAATCCCTAAAGCCAAAGTCATGTCGCATAGGGACATTACTCTATCTACCCCACCCAGTCGAAATTGTAGAAATCTAGTATCTTCGATATTTTTTGGGTTTATATTCATCCTAACGGTAGAGTAAAATTCCAAACACAATTCTCTATATACAGGAGAATTCAATCTAAACAATTTCTCAAAGTCATTATAATACCTAATTTCCCCAAATTCATTCGTGAAACTTTGGGTTAAAATTTCCCTTATCGGTGTATCTAAGTTGACTGGGTCTCCTAGGGGATCCCAATCAACAACATAAACTGGAGAGATGGTTTGATTTACCAGAATGAGTAAATCCTTAACTTTTTGCACCCTTTGATGTAATTCGTTAGGAAATTGAAGGATGGGGTGTAGGTTCAAGAGTTGTTGTTCCATTTCGGGGGTAACTTGATCTTGTGCTTGTTGTTGGTTAAATGCCCTCATTCTAAATGGTCCCTGCATAACATTTTAAAACAAGAAAATCATCCCAATAGGATGTGTTAATGTTAGCAAAGAGTCTAAATTCAACCTACAAACTTGTTTTCAACACCACATGAATCAATTTATTTCAAAAACTTTGGAAGTTTTAGTTCTATGATTCAAAACAAAACAGAAACAAACCAAAAATCATAAATCAAAAATCAAGTTTCATATGCAAAGTTTAATTCACAAGTGAAAACACGCAATTTATCTAAGTGTATCTAGTTCAATTCAATCACATTGCGTGTATTTCTGCTTCTAAACAATCCTTAATAGCATTAAAGTTCATACTTGATTCATTAAAATGACAAAAACTATCAAAATCATACTAAAATTAAAAATTACAAAATCAAACAAACAAAATCATGTTCAAGAGTTATAACTACTGACAAAACACTTAAAAACATTTAATTACAACCAAAATAACACACCTCAGTAGCAATTTCACAATTATCCCCAATTTGTATAAACCCTA
This sequence comes from Rutidosis leptorrhynchoides, assembly GCF_046630445.1. NCBI lineage: Eukaryota > Viridiplantae > Streptophyta > Magnoliopsida > Asterales > Asteraceae > Rutidosis > Rutidosis leptorrhynchoides. The sequence goes on from NC_092343.1 coordinate 169,501,013, forward strand.
ATTTTTTAATAACCAATTAAACATCAATTTTTTTCATGCTAATCGGGTTTAATATCATACTAACAACAATAATATAGCAATAATCAATCAAAAATCAACAAGAACATGTATATACTTCGGATTAAAGCCATAAAGAAATATAATGAAAAATTTGAAGAACATGAGGTAAAATGGGTATAGGACCCTTACCAATCTAGGCATGTTGAAAGATTGAAGAATTGGAGAAGATTGGAAGTGTTAATTTAAGTTTTTGGGTGTGATTTTCGGGTTTTTGTGTTAGGTTTTCGTCACAGCAGCAGAAATAAAAAAAAATGGGAGTGTGAAAACTGTCTGCTGCTCGATCTGATATGTCCAGCTATTTTTGACCTTACGCGTTTCGTGTAGGTCTACACGATTCGCGTATGCTTTGAATTCCACGCGTTTCGTGTAGGTCTACACGATTCGCGTATGCTTTGTCTGTAATTTTTTTTTTTTTTTATATAACTTAAAATCAATTGAATTTAAAAATATCTTTTATAAATTTATATTTGTAACGGAAATTCGGTTGTTAGACCTGATCTTAATCCGTTTATAAATTTTTAATTTCAATACATGTTTTAATAATTTCAATTTATAAAATTCAATCCATTAAAAGTTAAAGTTTTTAATGTTTTTCGAAAACAAATTTAAAATAAAATAAAATAAAAACACTCTATTTTTTTGTTAAAATTATTAACATTTTTAATTTTAAAACAAGTACATGAAAAATAAAAATTACACAAATTAAAATACACTCTATTTTTCTTGTATACCCCTAAATCAACTAATTTTCAAACTTAAAACTTTGTTTCCTATCGATTAGGTAGAGATAAATTCGGTCGTCAAACCTATCATTATCCACGACAAAGATTTACAAGTTATATATTTTTACGGTTATTGATAAAAAGGTATATTTTGCAATCTACTGTAGACTTTTAGAATTTAACAAAAAATTTTGTGCAATTTGAAGAATGAAAATTCAGTTGTGACACCTAAACATTTTCCTTTTCAAAGAAACAAGTTAAACTCAAGGCGTTTCACCTTCAATTTAGTAGAAAGGATTTTTTTTTTAAATTTTTATTTTGTTTTCGTGGTTTACTATTTAACAGATATCTTATGAATCCAACAAGAAATTTCGTGCAATTTGAAAAATGATAATTCAGTTGTAACACTTAACATTTATCGTTTTCAATGAAAACATATTGAACTCAAGGTTCATCACTTTTAAATGGTAGACCGTTTTAATAGAACATACAACAAACAAAAACAAACCAAACACAACAAAACATTACACACAAAAATGCACAAACACACAATTGGAGAGAAAAAGATTTAAAGAGTGAAGCCTCGTTGGCTCGCCTCGTAGTGGAGTCGCATTATTTCGCTCCCCATTGCTTCGTAGGCGTAACCTCGCTGGTTTAAGAGGTTTTCTTCTGCACATTTTAAAGGCCCTTCTCGGCATAAGTTTACGTACTCGTAATTAGAGTCCGTTTGGTTCTTTGGGCAATCTCCGGAGTGAGTCGGTTTTCCACATTTCACACATTTACCCAAATGACGTGCTCGACGCCTTTTAGCTGATTTAGATTTTCCTCTTGCATAGTTTGTCTCATTTAGTTTCTGTCTTTCTTCTTTCCTCGCCTTATCGCATCTTTTCTTAATATCTAACACCACATCCCTCGGTAAAATCTTATCGCATTTTAAAATGAAATGGTTGTAGATATACTGACTGCGCATCTTGAAATTACACAATAAAAACAAAAAGAAATTAAAAAGGTAGAATGGAGGAAGAAGACTAGTTCTTTAGGGTCTGCTAGGGAAAGACCAATCTAACCCCACTCTTAAAGATAAGAATAAAAATCGAGAATGGAGTTTAAAACCTTAGAGTTACCCTGAATTTATTTGTCCGTAGGGTAGAAGGTGGTTTCGTCTCTTTCCGTAGTATTGATTTCTTCAAAGTATAACTTGAGTCTGTGTCCGTTCACTTTGAAAGTTCCACCGTATTTACCATACAACTCTGCATATCCAGATGGAAAAACTTGTTTTATTATATATGGCCCAGTCCATCGGGATCTAAGTTTACCAGGTGAAAACTTGAAACTTGATTGGAATACCAATACTTTATCCCCTTGTTCAAATTCTTTCTTTTTTAAACGTGCATCGTGCCATACTTTAGTTTTTTCTTTATATGTTTTAGAATTTTCGTAGGCTTGTAATCTTAATTCATCTAGTTCGTTAAGTTGTAATAACCTATTTTCTCCTGCTTGTACAAGGTCAGTATTACATTCTCTCATAGCCCAGTATGCCTTGTGTTCAACTTCAACAGGTAGATGACACGCTTTACCATATACAAGTCTAAATGGCGTGGTACCTATTGGTGTTTTATACGCAGTCCTAAAAGCCCACAACGCATCATCTAACTTGCGTTGCCAGATTTTAGGGTTGTTATTAACTGTCTTCTCAAGTATGCGTTTTAAGGCACGATTCGTGTTCTCCACTTGACCACTTGTTTGCGGGTGGTACGGAGTAGAGAAACGATGAGTTACGCCATACTTCTTCAACACCTTTTCAAGAAGGTTGTTGGTAAAATGTGTTCCTCGGTCGGATATGAGTGCTTTTGGGATTCCAAAGCGTGAGAAGAGATTTTTCAAGAAGTTTACCACCACCCTAGCATCATTTGTAGGCAAAGCTTTTGCTTCAGCCCACTTGGATACATAGTCAACGGCTACTAGTATGTACTTGCACTTATGTGAACTTGGAAAGGGTCCCATGAAATCGATTCCCCAAATGTCAAAGATTTCACAAACTTGGATGCCGGTTTGAGGCATCTCATCCTTTTTCGTGATGTTACCCGTTCGTTGGCATGCGTTACAAGTCCGAACGAAATCATGGGCATCTTTAAAGATCGTGGGCCAATAAAAGCCCGATTCAAGGATTTTTCTTGCAGTGTGGTTTGGTCCGAAATGACCGCCGGTTGGCCCTTGATGGCAATGCTCAAGAATTTGTTGAGCTTCTTGTCCGTACACACAACGGCGAATTATTTGATCCGCACCAACACGAAATAGGTCTGGGTATTCCCAGAAATATGACTTCAAATCTGCAAAGAATTTCTTCTTTTGCTGATAAGTAAGTCCTTTTTGTAGAATGTCTGAAGCAAGATAGTTTGCAAAATGGGCAAACCATGGGATTTCAGATTCTTTTTCAACCCTCATTAGAGATTCGTTAGGAAATGTATCTTTGATGATTGTATCATCAAGTTTATCTAATTCGGGGTTTTCAAGTCGGGATAAATGATCGGCAGCTAGATTCTCAGCTCCTTTCTTGTCACGTATCTCAATGTCAAATTCTTGAAGTAAAAGAACCCAACGTATGAGACGATGTTTTGCATCTAGTTTCGAGAATAGGTATCTAAGTGCCGAATGGTCCGTGTAAACAATGGTCTTGGACAACACCAAATATGACCGAAATTTATAGAATGCATAAACAACCGCTAGGAGTTCTTTTTCCGTGGTGGTATAATTAATTTGGGCTCCCATTAGAGTTTTACTTGCATAATAAATCGGTAGAAAATGATTATCTTGACGTTGTCCTAAAACAGCACCTAAGGCATAATCGCTTGCGTCACACATTAGCTCAAATGGCATACTCCAATCCGGAGATACCATAATTAGAGCTTGTGTGAGTTTTGACTTTAGAATCGAGAATGCATTCTCGCAATTAGAATCGAAGTCAAATGGAGCATCCTTTTCAAGAAGCTTGGTCAATGGGCGGGCGATTTTAGAAAAATCTTTGATAAATCGCCTATAGAATCCTGCGTGACCAAGAAAGCTTCTAATGGCTTTAACATTTGATGGTTTAGGTAGCTTAGAGATAACTTCAATTTTAGTTTTATCTACCTCTATTCCCGCACGAGATATTTTGTGACCAAGTACAATGCCCTCCTTCACCATGAAGTGGCATTTTTCCCAATTTAGGACCAAGTTTACTTTCTCACATCGGATAAGCATACGTTCTAGATTGAAAAGACACGATTCAAAGGAGTCTCCAAACACGGAAAAGTCATCCATGAAGACTTCCATACAATCCTCTACCATATCATCAAAGATTGCCATCATGCACCTTTGAAAGGTTCCGGGTGCATTGCATAAACCAAACGGCATGCGGCGATAGGCAAAGGTACCGAAAGGACAAGTGAATGTGGTCTTTTCTTGATCGTTGGGATCAATTGGGATTTGGAAGTAACCGGAGAAACCGTCTAGAAAGCAATAATATTATTTTCCCGCTAATCGTTAAAGCATTTGATCTATAAAAGGTAACGAGAAATGATCCTTTCTAGTGGCATCATTTAGACGTCTGTAATCAATACAGACTCTCCAGCCGGTAACTGTTCTAGTTGGGACGAGTTCATCCTTTTCATTTAATATAACGGTTGTACCCCCCTTTTTGGGTACTACTTGTACTGGACTAACCCATGGACTATCGGAGATGGGGTAGATTAACCCGGCGTCAAGAAGCTTGACGACCTCCTTTTTAACAACCTCTTTCATGTTGGGATTTAGCCTGCGTTGTCTTTGTACTACGGGTTTGTAGTCATTCTCAAGGAGAATTTTATGTGTACAATAAGACGGGTTTATTCCCGGAATGTCGGTTGTTTTCCAGGCTATAGCCTTTTTATGGGTTTTTAATACAGAAATTAGCTTATCCTTCTCATTATCTGAAAGATGTGAAGCAATAATTACTGGTAATTGAGATGTACCTTCGAGATAAGCATACTCCAAGTGTTTGGGTAGCTCTTTAAGCTCTAGTACGGGTGGTTCTTCTAAGGAATTTTTTATACGAAATCTATCTTCATTTTTGATTTCCTCAAACGATTCCTCTTCCATGGGAATTTCTTCTATTATGGTCTCGTCATCCGTGACCACCTTCATCAACTCATCAAAATCTTTATCAATATTGAAGTATTCATTCTCACTTACCGGGGCTAACCCCGGGATATCAATTTCAAGTAGCTCCTTCAATTCATTCTCGACACAAAGATCTATAACATCAATTTGAAAACAAGAGTCATCGGTAGAAGTGGGTCTTTTCATGGCTTTGTCAATGTGACAAATTATTCTCTCGTTTCCCACACCTAGATTCAATTGTTCTTTTTGGACATTAATGATAGCATCTGCAGTGTTTAGGAAAGGACGTCCTAAAATGATAGGAACTTTTGTGGCCTCTTGCATTTCTAGAATAACGAAGTCGACGGGAAAGATAAGTGAGCCAACTTTTACAAGTATATCCTCGGCTATACCTATGGGAGTATCAAATGATTGGTTTGCTAATCGAATACCCATTCGGGTTGGTTTTAAGTCTCCTAAGTCAAGTTTTAAATATAACGAGTAAGGCATTAAATTAACACTTGCACCTAGGTCGGCTAGTGCATCGTACACTACCGAATCACCCATCATACATGGTATGATAAAACTACCAGGGTCTCCTAATTTTGGAGGTACATTTTGTTTCTTTAAAATGGCCGAACATTCCTCATGAAGGAATGTGGCAGAAACATCGTGGTATTTACCCTTCGAGGATATGAGATCCTTTAAAAACTTCCCATAATTGGACATATCCCTAAGAACCTCCGCGAGTGGCATGTTAATGCTAATTTGCTTAATCATGTCCGCAAATTTCTCATATCGCCTCGCGAGTCTGTCTTTCTTTAATGCTTTTGGGTATGGAATAGGTTCCTTATGCACCTTTACTGTTGGTTCTTCACTTTTCTTTGGTATGACCTCAGGTGGATCATCTTTCTCTTGTTCTTTGTCAACTTGCTCATTTTCATCAACCGGTATTTGTAAAACAGAAGGACATAAAGGAACTTCCGGGGACTTAAGAGTCTCCGGTTTAGTAGTTAAACCACTTCTAGTAGTTATAGCATTTACATGCTCATTCCTTGTTTGGGGGTTGTTGGAATTCACTTGAGTATTTGAGGGGAGAGTACCTGGTGGTCTCTCTGATAGTAACTGTGATATCCTTCCAACATCCCTTTCTAAGTTTTGTATTGTGGCTTGTTGATTTCGGATTTGCTGAGTTTGGAGCTCTGCATTTTGCTCGTGCTTAACCATAAAATCTCTTAAGAGATCTTCTAAACCAGATTTCCTCTCAGGTTGAGGTTGCATAATTGCTAATGGTTGTGGTTGATTGTGTTGGAAATTATTTTGATAATTTCGTTGAGGTTGATTTCGGTTATTATAACCTGGTGGCGGATTTCTTTGATTTTGATTTGGGAAATTCCGGTTATTTTGGTAACCTGGATTTCCTCCTTGATAGTTATTATTATTTTGATAGTTATTATTATTTGATCCTGAAGGTCCTCCTACTTGATAGCTGTTTATAGGAGGATATTTTCGGTTGTTTGCTTCTATAGCTGGAAAATCACTGAAGTTCATTTCACCTTTTCGTAAGTAACCTAAGAAATTTGCTTGCTCTTCCATTGTACTTTGATCACAATCTCTAGTAAGATGGGGACCTTGGCATAGTTCACATCCTACTCTGATAGCATGCATTTCCTTGGTTACTTTCTCGATTTGCCTTGCTTGATTTGCTATTTGAACTTTTAAAGAAGCAATTTCATCATTGCTTTCAATACTAGCAACATTTGATGATCTAGAGAATTCTATTTCTTGATGCCAATTATGGGAATGGGAAGCTAAATCAGCATTGATTGTGTGAGCATCTTCAGGTGTTTTCTTCATGATCGAACCTCCGGCTGCAACATCTATATCTTTTCTAGTTGCCACATTGACTCCTTTATAGAATATTTGGACGTTTTGGAATGTATTCAACCCGTGTTGAGGACATACCCTAAGCATTTTGTTGAATCGGGTCCAAGCTTCATAAAGAGTTTCATTAGGCTTTTGCATAAAGTGATTTATATCACTTTGCAATTTTGCTGCTTTTGAAGCAGGAAAGAATTCTGACAAAAACTTATCCATCATATCATTCCAGTTTTCAATATAACCTTCTGGTAATGAGTCTAGCCAATCTCTTGCATCATCTTTTAAGGACCATGGAAAGATTTTTAAACATGCAACTTCATCGGTGACATCTTTGATTTTGAAAAGCTTGCAAATGCTTACAAACTTACGAAGATGCTCGTTAGCATCCTCATTTGTTGCTCCACCGAATTGACATGTATTAGTCACCATGTGTAAAAATTGACCTTTTATTTCAAAGCCATCACTCATCGTGGGTTGGATGATTGCGTGGCCTTGACCTTTTCTTGTGGCCTTCATTAAAGCTTCCATCGTTTGATTTGTATCAGCCATTTCTTCTTCTTCTTTAATAATCGGCTCTATGATTGGTTGAATTATTGGTTCAGAGTCGGATTCTAAGGAAAGTGACTCTAAATTTTCAGCAAGAGATTCTACTTCTTGAGCTCTTAAGCGTTCGTGGAATTTTCTTTCGGGTTCAGGATGTGAAGGAGTTAATTCAGCGTTGGAGGAACGTAAGTTCATGCATTAATTTCTATTATGAGATCATAACACCAAAAGCTTTTCTAGTGTTACTTACTTGTTTCTTTTTTTTAGTGTTTTTCGGTGTTTTTTAAAATTACTAGTACTTCTTTTTGTTGTTTTTGACTTTTATTAATTCTTTGTGGTTCCGGATTAAGTTTAACGAGTTTAGTATTTTCTGAACGGATCATACAATTGGGAAATTGTACAAAGAACTAAAGGATTTATTCATAAACTTTGAACTTTCTTGGAATTGAATTTCCTCGAGAGGATCGAATAACATAAAAACAATGATAAAAACCCTTAAACAAACAGATTTTCTTTCTGATTTTGCCCACGTTTCGAATAGCCAAAAGATGCAGCAGAGGGGCAGGATCCTTCTATTGACCAATAAAATTGGTGATCCAACAACCCGGTCCACGTACAAATCCAACTACTACTACGAATCAGAAAAATTATCTATTTATTTAACTCTTAAGTCCCCGGCAGTGGCGCCAAAAAGTTGATATTGCGAAACGTAACCTTTATTTTGAACGGATTTGAGTTGTTTTGTTACACGAATTGATTTATTGTATATGTGGTATTTTATTGAATTCAGGTTGATTTCACACATATATAGGCAACTAGTCCTATTCATGTAGTTTAGTTTGTTGGTAAATCCGATTCGTTCCACAGGGAGATGGAGTGTTTAATGGTTTTTAATAGTCTTTGATGTCAAACTTATTTAAAGGGGGTTTTGGATTAGGAATTTATAATATAACAGTAAAAGAAAATAAATTAAACTAATTTACTAAATAAAATTACAAGATTACAATAATTAACTTAAAAAGGAACTAAATGAAAATATACTAATTATGACGCGACAATTATATTACTAAATGGTAATTAGTAAAATAGTAACTTTTAATAAAACTATATATTTAGAATTTTGTTTTGAGTAATTATAATATAAAATTATTTAAATTAACTAAATGACAAGTTTTAATTATACTAAAATAAATTATTAGGAATAAAATTAATTAACTAATTATAAACTAGTTACAAATTGTAAATTTATAATAATTAATACTGATTATTAGGATTAAAACATGTATTAAAGTTAATTTATAATAACTAATAATAATTATATAGTAATAACCTAAATATAAATAATTAAATAATTAAACCCTAATTTTACCCTAACTGGTACTGTAGCCGCGTTATTACCTTACGCGTTTCGCGTATTTATACGCGTATCGCGTATACCTTTAAACCTTACACGAATTGTGTGATTCTGATCGTACAGTTTGATTTATAGGCGTACGCGTTTCGTGTAATTATACACGTTTCGCGTATGACTTATACGATGTGACAAAACTAACTGTTACGGATTTAAATGTTTTTATGTATTGTTTTTATATTTTAAAATAATAATTCGTAAATAATGATAATAATACTTTTACAAGAAATATATATGGGATAAAATGGGAGTATTTACTTAAATGTGTCACCCCTAGGTCCATGGATTGTTTTAAGTTTACGCCCTATTTAAAATGTTCTAGTATCAAACTTTATATTTTTCTTTTGAATAAATATAAGGTTACAACTTAACTAAATAAAATCTAATTTTCATCGGATTCTTTTTAGAAAGCTACTATTCCCCAAGTATTTAAATTGAGACCTAGCCTAGTTTTGACTTTCGCCAATACCCAAATTATAACGGTTTCCCTTTTTATAATTTCACTGTCATGTACTTATTGATATTACCCAAACCACCGAAGTTTATTTCTAAATTGGTGTTAATAACTTATCCATAAATTCGTCTAGATCATTTTTAATGTTGAAGCTTAATTTATATAAATAAAAACAACTTTCGTTATTTAAATTTAATAAATTAAGTGGCAAGGGTTAAATACCTAATTACATAAAAATGGTTCTTTTAACTAGGCTCAATATTAAAAATACTAAAGTTACATTTTAACTTTTACAAATGGTAACAATCCATTTCACTAAGGGCTCTACATCTAAGCAAACACTATAGAAATTTAGCTATTCATTACACTAGGGTAAACATAAAAATATAGATATGCAAACATAATAACAACGCTAATTTTAACAGAGTAAACTTACTAAAATATCTTCACTTTCATTAACTTCAAACGGTAGGAAAATTACAATAATAACACCCCTTTCACGCGTACAATAACACCCTTAATCACGAACAATATCCCCTTAATATTTGAAACTATACTAAATATTTAACCTTGAACTAATTGATACAAGTAAAAATGACAATAACTTGCGTATAATAATTGTTGTATGTTTTTTTTTATTCTCCCTCTCACTTGAACTAGTACTCCGTATTTATCATGTAACAAAGTAGTAGGTAAAGATTTTAAAAATGTTGAATGCTTGCTTGCTGTAGCTCATTGAGAAAAAGATATAGTTTTAAACTCCAAAAGCAGCCGCCCCATTTCTGGCTAATGATTAAACTCGGCCTAACCTTACGCGTTTCGTGTAGGATCACACGATTCGCGTAAGACCAAAATGCTACACGTTTCGTGTAGTGTTACACGGTTCGTGTAAGTACAATCGACAGTTTTCTTCATTTTTCTTTTTCGTTTGTTCTTTGTTGATCCCGTACTGACGTGTACTGACTTGGCACTTTCCATTTGAACTCTTTTCTTCATCTATCTTGTACTTTCATTCGGATAAACGTTTCTTGATATAAATTTGGTTAAAACTATCGTTTTATCATCGTTTCTTCAAACTTCAAGCTCTTGTACACTTTTGTCGTTTTTCTTGAATATTATACGTTGAATGTCTTTTTAAATGATAAAAGCTGATGAAATATGACTGATATTGCGTCGAATAATATGTATGTTTAGAGCAATATCAGTATTATATATACCGACCACAAAAGTCTTCAACACATATTTAATCAGAAACAACTGAATATGAGGCAGCGTAGGTGGATTGAATTGTTGAATGATTACGACTTTGAGATTCGTTACCACCCGGGAAAGGCAAATGTGGTAGCCGATGCCTTGAGCAGGAAGGACAGAGAACCCATTCGAGTAAAATCTATGAATATAATGATTCATAATAACCTTACTACTCAAATAAAGGAGGCGCAACAAGGAGTTTTAAAAGAGGGAAATTTAAAGGATGAAATACCCAAAGGATCGGATAAGCATCTTAATATTCGGGAAGACGGAACCCAGTATAGGGCTGAAAGGATTTGGGCACCAAAATTTGGAGATATGAGAGAAATGGTACTTAGAGAAGCTCATAAAACCAGATACTCAATACATCCTGGAACGGAGAAGATGTACAAGGATCTTAAGAAACATTTTTGGTGGCCGGGTATGAAAGCCGATGTTGCTAAATACATAGGAGAATGTTTGACGTGTTCTAAGGTCAAAGCTGAGCATCAGAAACCATCAGGTCTACTTCAACAACCCGAAATCCCGGAATGGAAATGGGAAAACATTACCATGGATTTCATCACTAAATTGCCAAGGACTGCAAGTGGTTTTGATACTATTTGGGTAATAGTTGATCGTCTCACCAAATCAGCACACTTCCTGCCAATAAGAGAAGATGACAAGATGGAGAAGTTAGCACGACTGTATTTGAAGGAAGTCGTCTCCAGACATGGAATACCAATCTCTATTATCTCTGATAGGGATGGCAGATTTATTTCAAGATTCTGGCAGACATTACAGCAAGCATTAGAACTCGTCTAGACATGAGTACTGCCTATCATCCACAAACTGATGGGCAGAGCGAAAGGACGATACAAACGCTTGAAGACATGCTACGAGCATGTGTTATTGATTTCGGAAACAGTTGGGATCGACATCTACCGTTAGCAGAATTTTCCTACAACAACAGCTACCATTCAAGCATTGAGATGGTGCCGTTTGAAGCACTTTATGGTAGAAAGTGCAGGTCTCAAATTTGTTGGAGTGAAGTGGGGGATAGACAGATTACGGGTCCGGAGATTATACAAGAAACTACCGAGAAGATCATCCAAATTCAACAACGGTTGAAAACCGCCCAAAGTCGACAAAAGAGCTACGCTGACATTAAAAGAAAAGATATAGAATTTGAAATTGGAGAGATGGTCATGCTTAAAGTTGCACCTTGGAAAGGCGTTGTTCGATTTGGTAAACGAGGGAAATTAAATCCAAGGTATATTGGACCATTCAAGATTATTGATCGTGTCGGACCAGTACCTTACCGACTTGAGTTACCTCAATAACTCGCGGCTGTACATAACACTTTCCACGTCTCGAATTTGAAGAAATGTTTTGCTAAAGAAGATCTCACTATTCCGTTAGATGAAATCCAAATCAACGAAAAACTCCAATTCATCGAAGAACCCGTCGAAATAATGGATCGTGAGGTTAAAAGACTTAAGCAAAACAAGATACCAATTGTTAAGGTTCGATGGAATGCTCGTAGAGGACCCGAGTTCACCTGAGAGCGTGAAGATCAGATGAAGAAGAAATATCCGCATCTATTTCCAGATGATTCGTCAACACCTTCAACAGCTTAAAATTTCGGGACGAAATTTATTTAACTGGTAGGTACTGTAGTGACCCGAACTTTTCCATGTTTATATATATATTAATTGAGATTGATATTTACATGATTAAATGTTTCCAACATGTTAAGCAATCAAACTTGTTAAGACTTGATTAATTGAAATATGTTTCATATAGACAATTGACCACCCAAGTTGACCGGTGATTCACGAACGTTAAAACTTGTAAAAACTATATGATGACATATATATGGATATATATATAGTTAACATGATACTATGATAAGTAAAAATATCATTAAGTATATTAACAATGAACTACATATGTAAAAACAAGACTACTAACTTAATGATTTTTAAACGAGACATATATGTAACAATTATCGTTGTAAAGACATTTAATGTATATATATCATATTAAGAGATATTCATACATGATAATATCATGATAATATAATAATTTAAAATCTCATTTGATATTATAAACATTGGGTTAACAACATTTAACAAGATCGTTAACCTAAAGGTTTCAAAACAACACTTACATGTAACGACTAACGATGACTTAACGACTCAGTTAAAATGTATATACATGTAGTGTTTTAATATGTATTTATACACTTTTGAAAGACTTCAATACACTTATCAAAATACTTCTACTTAACAAAAATGCTTACAATTACATCCTCGTTCAGTTTCATCAACAATTCTACTCGTATGCACCCGTATTCGTACTCGTACAATACATAGCTTTTAGATGTATGTACTATTGGTATATAAACTCCAATGATCAGCTCTTAGCAGCCCATGTGAGTCACCTAACACATGTGGGAACCATCATTTGGCAACTAGCATGAAATATCTCATAAAATTACAAAAATATGAGTAATCATTCATGACTTATTTACATGAAAACAAAATTACATATCCTTTATATCTAATCCATACACCAACGACCAAAAACACCTACAAACACTTTCATTCTTCAATTTTATTCATCTAATTGATCTCTCTCAAGTTCTATCTTCAAGTTCTAAGTGTTCTTCATAAATTCTACAAGTTCTAGTTACATAAAATCAAGAATACTTTCAAGTTTGCTAGCTCACTTCCAATCTTGTAAGGTGATCATCCAACCTCAAGAAATCTTTGTTTCTTACAGTAGGTTATCATTCTAATACAAGGTAATAATCATATTCAAACTTTGGTTCAATTTCTATAACTATAACAATCTTATTTCAAGTGATGATCTTACTTGAACTTGTTTTCGTGTCATGATTATGCTTCAAGAACTTCGAGCCATCCAAGGATCCGTTGAAGCTAGATCCATTTTTCACTTTTCCAGTAGGTTTATCCAAGGAACTTAAGGTAGTAATGATATTCATAACATCATTCAATTCATACATATAAAGCTATCTTATTCGAAGGTTTAAACTTGTAATCACTAGAACATAGTTTAGTTAATTCTAAACTTGTTCGCAAACAAAAGTTAATCCTTCTAACTTGACTTTTAAAATCAACTAAACACATGTTCTATATCTATATGATATGCTAACTTAATGATTTAAAACCTGGAAACACGAAAAACACCGTAAAACCGGATTAACGCCGTCGTAGTAACACCGCGGGCTGTTTTGGGTTAGTTAATTAAAAACTATGATAAACTTTGATTTAAAAGTTGTTATTCTGAGAAAATGATTTTTATTATGAACATGAAACTATATCCAAAAATTATGGTTAAACTCAAAGTGGAAGTATGTTTTCTAAAATGGTCATCTAGACGTCGTTCTTTCGACTGAAATGACTACCTTTACAAAAACGACTTGTAACTTATTTTTCCGACTATAAACTTATACTTTTTCTATTTAGATTCATAAAATAGAGTTCAATATGAAACCATAGCAATTTGATTCACTCAAAACGGATTTAAAATGAAGAAGTTATGGGTAAAACAAGATTGGATAATTTTTCTCATTTTAGCTACGTGAAAATTGGTAACAAATCTATTCCAACCATAACTTAATCAACTTGTATTGTATATTATGTAATCTTGAGATACCATAGACACGTATACAATGTTTCGACCTATCATGTCGACACATCTATATATATTTCGGAACAACCATAGACACTCTATATGTGAATGTTGGAGTTAGCTATACAGGGTTGAGGTTGATTCCAAAATATATATAGTTTGAGTTGTGATCAATACTGAGATACGTATACACTGGGTCGTGGATTGATTCAAGATAATATTTATCGATTTATTTCTGTACATCTAACTGTGGACAACTAGTTGTAGATTACTAACGAGGACAGCTGACTTAATAAACTTAAAACATCAAAATATATTAAAAGTGTTGTAAATATATTTTGAACATACTTTGATATATATGTATATATTGTTATAGGTTCGTGAATCAACCAGTGGCCAAGTCTTACTTCCCGACGAAGTAAAAATCTATGAAAGTGAGTTATAGTCCCACTTTTAAAATCTAATATTTTTGGGATGAGAATACATGCAGGTTTTATAAATGATTTACAAAATAGACACAAGTACGTGAAACTACATTCTATGGTTGAATTATCGAAATCGAATATGCCCCTTTTTATTAAGTCTGGTAATCTAAGAATTAGGGAACAGACACCCTAATTGATGCGAATCCTAAAGATAGATCTATTGGGCCTAACAAACCCCATCCAAAGTACCGGATGCTTTAGTACTTCGAAATTTATATCATATCCGAAGGGTGTCCCGGAATGATGGGGATATTCTTATATATGCATCTTGTTAATGTCGGTTACCAGGTGTTCACCATATGAATGATTTTTATCTCTATGTATGGGATGTGTATTGAAATATGAAATCTTGTGGTCTATTGTTACGATTTGATATATATAGGTTAAACCTATAACTCACCAACATTTTTGTTGACGTTTAAAGCATGTTTATTCTCAGGTGAATACTAAGAGCTTCCGCTGTTGCATAATAAAATAAGGACAAGATTTGGAGTCCATGTTTGTATGATATTGTGTAAAAACTGCATTCAAGAAACTGATTTCGATGTAACATATTTGTATTGTAAACCATTATGTAATGGTCTTGTGTAAACAGGATATTTTAGATTATCATTATTTGATAATCTACATAAAGCTTTTTAAACCTTTATTTATGAAATAAAGGTTATGGTTTGTTTTAAAATGAATGCAGTCTTTGAAAAACGTCTCATATAGAGGTCAAAACCTCGTAACGAAATCAATTAATATGAAACGTTTTTAATCAATAAGAACGGGACATTTCACTGGTGCTGCTGATGCTTGTAGATATTGCACCATATTCTCCAGAGCCACTATTCGAGCGCGAAGCTCATTGACTTCTTCTATTACACCGGGATGATTGGCGGTTCGGACGAGAGGATGAATAAGATTTAGAATTCTAGATATTATATATTCGTGGCGGGATATCCTGGAAATGAGGGTGAAAATGGTGTTCCGGATTGGTTCGCCGGTAAGTGCTTCAGGTTCTTCGCCAAGAAGTGAATTTGATGAGTGGAAGGGATCTCCTTCTTCTTGCCTCCATTGATTAACTCAACTACGAACCCATCCCCAATTCATCCAGAATAGATGATGACTAATTGGTTCATTTGTTCTGGTTACGCTGCCTGTGGAGCTCGAGGAATCAAGTGAGAAATCCATATTATATGATCGAATAAAGGGTTTCGATATGAGATGAGTGTTGAATACTGAATGATACTTTTTGTCTCCTCGAATACGTATATATAGCAAAAAGATTTCTGTAATTTACGGAGAAAATTTAGGAAAAGTGTTAGACAAAGTCTATTGGGATAGATATGATAAGATATGATTTGTCTATACTCAATTTATGCAATAATTGCAGTATGCGTGTCTAGATTAAAAATGATAAGTATGTAATCAGATAAACTTTCGATTAAAGACTTTCAATTCGTAATGGCCTATTCAGGTATACGGGCTTCAGCTATAGGATCCTTTAAATCAGTAATCCAAATCCTTCCATTCTAGAGTTCAATATGAAACCATAGCAATTTGATTCACTCAAAACGGATTTAAAATGAAGAAGTTATGGGTAAAACAAGATTGGATAATTTTTCTCATTTTAGCTACGTGAAAATTGGTAACAAATCTATTCCAACCATAACTTAATCAACTTGTATTGTATATTATGTAATCTTGAGATACCATAGACACGTATACAATGTTTCGACCTATCATGTCGACACATCTATATATATTTAGAAACAACCATAGACACTCTATATGTGAATGTTGGGGTTAGCTATACAGGGTTGAGGTTGATTCCAAAATATATATAGTTTGAGTTGTGATCAATACTGAGATACGTATACACTGGGTCGTGGATTGATTCAAGATAATATTTATCGATTTATTTCTGTACATCTAACTGTGGACAACTAGTTGTAGGTTACTAACGAGGACAGCTGACTTAATAAACTTAAAACATCAAAATATATTAAAAGTGTTGTAAATATATTTTGAACATACTTTAATATACATGTATATATTGTTATAGGTTCGTGAATCAACAGTGGCCAAGTCTTACTTCTCGACGAAGTAAAAATCTGTGAAAGTGAGTTATAGTCCCACTTTTAAAATCTAAAATTTTTGGGATGAGAATACATGCAGGTTTTATAAATGATTTACAAAATAGACACAAGTACGTGAAACTACATTCTATGGTTGAATTATCGAAATCGAATATGCCCCTTTTTATTAAGTCTGGTAATCTAAGAATTAGGGAACAGACACCCTAATTGACGCGAATCCTAAAGATAGATCTATTGGGCCTAACAAACCCCATCCAAAGTATCGAATGCTTTAGTACTTCGAAATTTATATCATATCCGAAGGGTGTCCCGGAATGATGGGGATATTCTTATATATGTATCTTGTTAATGTCGGTTACCAGGTGTTCACCATATGAATGATTTTTATCTCTATGTATGGGATGTATATTGAAATATGAAATCTTGTGGTCTATTGTTACGATTTGATATATATAGGTTAAACCTATAACTCACCAACATTTTTGTTGACGTTTAAAGCATGTTTATTCTCAGGTGAATACTAAGAGCTTCCGCTGTTGCATACTAAAATAAGGACAAGATTTGGAGTCCATGTTTGTATGATACTGTGTAAAAACTACATTCAAGAAACTGATTTCGATGTAACTCATTTGTATTGTAAACCATTATGTAATGGTCGTGTGTAAACAGGATATTTTAGATTATCATTATTTGATAATCTACGTAAAGCTTTTTAAACCTTTATTTATGAAATAAAGGTTATGGTTTGTTTTAAAAATGAATGCAGTCTTTGAAAAACGTCTCATATAGAGGTCAAAACCTCGCAACGAAATCAATTAATATGGAACGTTTTTAATCAATAAGAACGGGACATTTCAGTTGGTATCAGAGCGTTGGTCTTAGAAAACCAGAATTTTGCATTAGTGTGTCTTACCAAGTTTGTTAAGATGCATTAGTAAGTCTGGACTTCGACCGTGTTTACTTGAAAAATGATTGCTTAACAAATTTTGTTGGAAACTATATATTTTTAACATGTGAATATTATGTGATATATTAATCTCTTAACGCGTTTGATATTATGTGATAGATGTCTACCTCTAGAACAAGTCCCATTGACTCACCTAATAATAATGAAGAGTCAAATATAAATTGGAATGATTCGTGGACTGATTCACAAGTTCCCGAAGAGGAACCGGAAGAAGAGTCGGAACCGGAAGAAGAGTCGGAACCGGAAGAAGAATCGGAACCGGATGAAGAAATAGAACCGGTGGGGGAAATAATAAAACAGTTAAGTAAAAGAAAATTCTCAACCAACCGACCAAGGTTAATTATGGTCAATGGTGTTTTCGCCAAGGAAGCAAAATATTGGGAGGATTACCAATTCTCCGATGAATCCGATTTCGACGAGAATTCCGATGATGTTATAGAAATTACCCCAACTGAATTTAAAAAGGCAAAAGAAAATAATAAGGGAAAGGGCATAAA
This sequence comes from Rutidosis leptorrhynchoides, assembly GCF_046630445.1. Lineage (NCBI taxonomy): Eukaryota > Viridiplantae > Streptophyta > Magnoliopsida > Asterales > Asteraceae > Rutidosis > Rutidosis leptorrhynchoides. The sequence goes on from NC_092343.1 coordinate 169,519,123, forward strand.
AATAGAGAAATCTAATTCCAACCCCGATGAACTTTATATGTATCGTCAACCCCCGAAGTCCTTAAGTTGTAACAATGACCCGGGAACCTCTAAACCACCAGGTTTTTCTAAACCAATGTGGAAAACGACGGCTCGTATTAGGGGAACATCATATATCCCTAGAAACTTGGCAAAACGAACCAAAACCGAAGAAGAAGAAACAAGCGAGTCGGAATAAGATAGTTGTATTCGTGTGGTGTAATATATGTAATATAGTGTGCTTATGCTTTATGATATATGTAAAAATTGCTTGTATTAATAAATATTTTTTTTATGAATCTAACTCTTGTTCTATTTTACAGTATAAAAACACAAAATGGATAGACAACCCAATATTTTAAGAGACCTACCCGGAGACATGATTGATGAAATCTTGTCTAGAGTCGGTCAGAATTCTTCGGCACAACTATTTAAGGCGAGATCATTTTGTAAGACATTCGAAGAACGTTCCAAGAATGCCTTGGTTTATAAAAGGCTTTCGTTCGAAAGATGGGGGAAATCACATTGGGAAATCCATAAGTTACGATGTGTTTACTTTGACGCATATATTGCGGGGAACCCAAATGCTATTTTACGCAATGGGTTAAGAAATTATTTTGACTCAATATATCCGAATATTGGACTTCGTGATTTAGAAATAGCGGCTAACATGCAACATAAAGAAGCATGTTATGCTTACGGATTAGTAATGTTCGCTTCTCACCAAAGTGAGAACAAGAACATCGGCCTACAACTATTAAACAAAACGTTCCCACAAGTGACGGAGTCGGTAATTGGGGTAAGAAATGAGGTTTTTAGATTGTTACGGGACTGTTGGACATTACGTAACCCTCGTCCCTTTGACGATGTTACAACACGCTGTCTTATCAACGGCCAAAACGGTTATGTTCCACAAGACCAAGGATGGGAAGTAATCCTAGTAAAACCAGAATGCATGACTTGTTTCTGGACGTATGAATTACGTGTCTTTAGTGCCTTTGCTGAACGACTTGTGTACTAGCTAGAATTATCTTCACAACCATCTTGTATCAAATTTATTGTGTGCTATATTTCATGCTATATGTAAAATAAGCGGTATTGTAAGTTTGTAAAATATTGTGTAAAAGTTTGAACGCAAAATATTATTATAATCAGTTTTTCATATAGAATTGTAGTAGTTGAATTGTATATTAGCTACTAAGTATGAACTTAACGGGTAGGTACTACCCGAATTTAAACTTATAAAACGCTAATATGAAGAAAAAGCTTTTATAAATGAGTTCATATTATGCTACGAAATACTATTAACTACTCTTAATATTCTGTATGATTAACTTGTTCCATTTGACTATTTTGAAGGAAATGGCACCGACTACTCGACACACCGTGAATATGAATGAAGAGGAATTCCGTACTTTTCTAGCTTCAAACATAGCCGCAGTACAAGCTGCGCTACATACCAACAATAACCTTGGATCTAGCAGTACAGGAAATCGTGTAGGATGCACCTACAAAGAATTCACTGCCTGCAAACCTTTGGAATTTGATGGAACCGAAGGACCGATCGGATTGAAACGGTGGACCGAGAAGGTCGAATCGGTGTTTTCCATAAGTAAGTGTACTGAAGAGTACAAAGTGAAGTACGCTACGCATACCTTCATAGGTTCTGCGTTAACATGGTGGAATACCTATCTAGAGCAAGTGGGACAAGACGATGCGTACGCACTACCATGGTCAGCATTCAAGCACTTGATGAACGAGAAGTACCGTCCCAGAACCGAGGTCAATAAGCTCAAGACAGAACTTAGAGGGTTACGAACCCAAGGATTTGATATTACCACGTACGAAAGACGATTCACAGAATTGTGCCTATTGTGTCCGGGAGCATTCGAAGATGAGGAAGAGAAGATCGACGCGTTTGTTAAAGGATTACCGGAAAGAATCCAAGAAGATATAAGTTCACACGAGCCCGCCTCCATACAACAGGCATGTAGAATGGCTCACAAACTAGTGAACCAGATTGAAGAAAGAATTAAAGAACAGACTGCTGAAGAGGCCAATGTGAAGCAAGTCAAAATAAAGTGGGAGGAAAACGGTGATAAGAATCACCAATACAAAAAACAACAGCAATTACAACAATAATCGCAACAATTATCCCAACAATCGCAACATCAATTGCAACTACAACAAACGGCCCAACAACAACAACAACAACAACAACAACAACTACAACAATCATCCCAACAACAATAATAACCGCAACAACAACAACAATCAGAAGCAGCTATACCAAAGGTGTGAAAAGTATCACTCGGGGTTCTGCACCAAATTTTGCAACAAGTGTAAAAGAAATGGTCATAGCGCGGCGAAGTGTGAAGTCTACGGACCAGGGGTTAATAGAACGAAAGGAACAAATGGTGTCGGAACGAGTAATGGCGGAGCAAGTAGTGTCGGAGCAAGTTATGCCAATGTAGTTTGTTATAAATGTGGAAAACCGGGCCACATTATTAAAAATTGCCCGAACCAGGAGAACATGAATGGACAAGGCCGCGGAAGAGTTTTCAATATTAATGCGGCAGAGGCACAGGAAGACCCGGAGCTTGTTACAGGTACGTTTCTTATTGACAATAAATCGGCTTACGTTTTATTTGATTCGGGTGCGGATAGAAGCTATATGAGTAGAGATTTTTGTGCTAAATTAAGTTGTCCATTGACACCTTTGGATAGTAAATTTTTACTCGAATTAGCAAATGATAAATTAATTTCAGCAGATAATATATGTCGGAATCGAGAAATTAAACTGGTTAGCGAAACATTTAAGATTGATTTGATACCAGTAGAGTTAGGGAGTTTTGATGTGATAATCGGTATGGACTGGTTGAAAGAAGTGAAAGCAGAGATCGTTTGTTACAAAAATGCAATTCGCATTATACGAGAAAAAGGAAAACCCTTAATGGTGTACGGAGAAAAGGGCAACACGAAGCTACATCTTATTAGTAATTTGAAGGCACAAAAACTAATAAGAAAAGGTTGCTATGCTGTTCTAGCACACGTCGAGAAAGTACAAACTGAAGAAAAGAGCATCAATGATGTTCCCATTGCAAAAGAATTTCCCGATGTATTTTCGAAAGAATTACCGGGATTACCCCCACATCGATCCGTTGAATTTCAAATAGATCTTGTACCAGGAGCTGCACCAATAGCTCGTGCTCCTTACAGACTCGCACCCAGCAAGATGAAAGAACTGCAAAGCCAATTATAAGAACTTTTAGAGCGTGGTTTCATTCGACCAAGCACATCACCGTGGGGAGCTCCTGTTTTGTTTGTCATGAAGAAAGATGGTACATTCAGGTTGTGTATCGACTACCGAGAGTTGAACAAACTTACCATCAAGAACCGCTACCCACTACCGAGAATCGACGACTTATTTGATCAACTACAAGGCTCGTCTGTTTATTCAAAGATTGACTTACGTTCCGGGTATCATCAAATGCGGGTGAAAGAAGATGATATTCCAAAGACTACTTTCAGAACACGTTACGGTTATTACGAGTTTATGGTCATGCCATTTGGTTTAACTAATGTACCAGCTGTGTTCATGGACCTTATGAACCGAGTGTGTGGACCATACCTTGACAAGTTTGTCATTGTTTTCATTGATGACATACTTATTTACTCAAAGAATGACCAAAAACACGGTGAACATTTGAGAAAGGTGTTAGAAGTATTGAGGAAGGAAAAATTGTACGCTAAGTTTTCAAAGTGTGCATTTTGGTTGGAAGAAGTTCAATTCCTCGGTCACATAGTGAACAAAGAAGGTATTAAGGTGGATCCAGTAAAGATAGAAACTGTTGAAAAGTGGGAAACCCCGAAAACTCTGAAACACATACGCCAGTTTTTAGGACTAGTGTAGCGACCCCGACAAATCGTCAAGTGACGGCGTCGACTACGTGGGTCCCATTACCTGGTCATAAGTCTTTATGACAATGTTTGACCAAAATATGTCACCCTCATTTCAAAATAAAGATTGTTTTCAAAGTTTACAAGAATTGTTCAACCAAAAGTTAAGTTACAAGGTTATAAGTACATTTGAAATCTAGGCGACACGGTTTAAAGTAAAGTCAAAAGACGCTCCAAGTAATGCATGTATACTCGACATCCAATGCAAGTATCAAATAGTGAGCGGAAGCATGTATCACATATCGTGCAAGACCTGAGAAAAACATAGAAATCTGTCAACGAAAACGTTGGTGAAATCATAGGTTTAAGTAAGTAAGTGAGTAAAAGTAAGTAAGTCGAACCACAAGGTTTGCAAAGTTGAAATAATAGTAATACATTCTAAAAGTTAATATTCACGAGCACCCAATTATCAAAGCTTAACATTCCATCCATTGTATACCCCATCCATAGTGCTAGAACAAACACTGATTCTCGAAAATATATTTCATCCGTAGACGGTAGCGAACCGTCAAAGATGAGGGCTGTCAAACCCATATGGCCATATAACATAAGTTCTCGCTTACACCCGTCAAGTGTAACTAATGATAATCGAATTGAGGCTTTTTGTTCTAAACTCGTATGTAGAATGTTTGTTTTCCCGTTCTTGTGTTCACTTAGTTCAAAAGAATCGTTTATGTTTTCTCATCCCAAATATAAGTTCAAAAAGAGTAAAAGTGGGACTATGATCTCACCTTGAGCGCAAGAGTTAATAAAGTACTTCAACGAGTAAACGCGTGCAAAGACAAAGCTAATCTCGACCTAAACAAGTAGGTTGTATCAATAACGATAGTCACGAAGGGTCAAAGTTGTTCAATTAGTCCTATGGCTCGACACGACTCGATTATGTAGCATGTGAGGCAAATTGTCAAGTTTCATGCAAGACACAAGTATAGAATCATGTTAGAAAGATTGCATAATTAATTGGTTAAGTTTGACAAAAAGTCAAACTTGGTCGGGTCAAAGTCAACGAAAAAGTCAACATGTTCGGGTCGGGTCCCGGACTATTTTTCTATGCTAATTATTCATATACAAGTGTATTAAAACAAGTTTCATGTGAATCGGAGGTCCGTAGGTCATCAAACATTTCACGTGAAATGGGACGAGGAGGTCAGAATCTGACCAGGTACATCTGCGCGCCGCGCGGGGATGGGGCGCGCCGCGCCACCATCTGTGCAGGTCTGTTTCTGTTTTTCCACAAGTATGCACGAGCCAAAATCAATTCTAACACAACAATTGACCCGCAAACACTTATAATGCCTATCATATATCGTTGGAAAGGTATTTTGACGAGGAATACAACTAAGCACTTATGGTCAATCAATAACATCATTTACAATAGCCGAAATCTCATCAAGTGAGCAATAAAAGTCCATTTTCAAAGTTTCAAGTTCATCAATTGCATTTTGAGTTTCGGGAAATCAATTCACACATATGATATGCCGTTTTGAAGGTAATGAAGCATACATTACTACTAAACACTAACAATTAACATTCCATGACATTCAAGCATCCAAAAATTCATGTCAAGAACTATCAAACCCTAGTCAAACATCTCAAAATCAATAATCATGTTTTTGAAGTTTTCTTAATCAACCTACACATCAATTTGAAGCTAATGATGCTAGTAACACATTTAATACATGAACTTTAACAATTAAACAACTTTTAATCATCCAAAATCAAAGATTAAGCAAGCAATTTTCATATTCAAGCTAGTTACACCAAAAACAACAAATCGAGCATACAAATTACATACACGACATCACAATGAGCCATAGACACTAATTAACACACTTTCAAGTCAAAAACACGAATTTAGAGAAATCTAGAGTTTTAGAAATGTTACCCAAACTTGATGATATTGGTATCAAAATGTAGAGGATGAAGAGAGGATCACGAAAATGTAATTTGTTTTGATGTTTGCTTCTCCAATCGGATTTAGATGATGATTTTATGTTTGAGGGTTTTGAGTTCAAAAATGGGAAGTAGAGAGAAAGAGGAGGATGAAGGTGGGAGGTGGAGATGAAATGAATGGATGTGGTAAGTGGGTTGACTAGTTGACCTAGTCAACTAGTTTGCCCATTTGGCAATCTCGGTCCCTCGAGTTTCAAAGCGGGTGCGGGAATTAACCCAACGAATATTTTAAAAACGTTCGAGTAACGGATGACTTTATAATTAGATAACGAGAATATTATAAACGTTAGTTAACGAAAGATACAAATTTGAATAACGAAAGATATTATAATAAAAAAAAAGACGGTGTTAAAATAAATTTAACGGAAAATCATGGGATGTTACATTATCCACACCTCAAAAGAAATTTCGTCCCGAAATTTAGTTGGAAGTAGTAGTCGATGTCTCTTACTCGAGACCTAGCGTTGTTCAATCTACGGAGCAGTGAAGATACATCCTTAGGCATTTCCACGAATCTGAATAGTCGGGGTGTTACGTAGTAGTAAGGTTTGGTTTTACGATCCACAAGTTCAGCCGGTTTTCCTATGAAGAGTAGTTTGTCATCAATAGTTGGTGCATCTAGAAGGATTGCAAGTTCCTGTTCCGCAGGACACGTTTCTAAGTTTGTTACACGAAATGTAAGGTAAACGGAAACTTAATTGAGTCGGCAGTTCTAAATGGTAGGAAGCGGCTCCAATACGCCCCAAGGTTTCAAAAGGTTCAATATTGCGGATATAACCTTCCTCGATTTCCCAAAATGAATTACACCTTTCCAAAGTGCGGTTTCTCAATACTACGCGGTCACACACTGTGTTTGGTGAGGTTTTCATCTAAGTTCGGCATAACTCTTCTGGCGACAATGGGTTGTCTCGAGCCCTTCTCGGACTTGGATTATCTCAATTGTTGTTTCTTGGATGAGTTAAGATTCGGTGTTTTGTTTGCCACATGCTTTGGTCCAACGAATAGGGGTATGACATTAGCGGTCATATAGGGTTTCGGAAAGTGTGTGTGAACACACGAGTGGTAACTACTGTTGTAAGAGTGATCTACTAAAGGTGACAATACGAGTTTGTGACATGTCTTTCCAAGACGTAAATCGTTCGTTTGCTCGGTTCGTCGGTTTGTGGGTGGTATGCGGTACTCATGTCTAAGCGGGTCTCCAAGGCTTCTTGTAAAACTAGAAGTGAAACGAGTATTTCGATACGGGATAATTGACAAGGATACACCGTGTTGGAATAGAATCTCTTAAGATATGTTTGAACAAGTCAGTTAGGGTTCGAAAAATGTTCGTTAGGACTATTCACCCTCGTGGCGAATACTTATGTAATATGAGGAGTTTCTCTATCCATGGAGAAATGTTACAAGGAGTTTCTTTAAACGGAAATGCGAGCGATAAAGATAAGAGTGAAATGAGGACTTAGAATAGGATGAGCTTGCATCTCGAGGTTGCCATAACGTGCCTCTAGTTGTCAAAAGTTGAAGTCTGAAAGAGAAACGAGATAGTACACGTAGTTGCATAGTTCGGGGTTGAATAATAGTTGGCCGATTATCAGAAACACAAGGGCGTTAAGTCAAAGAAGAGTGAAGTATCATTGGATTGTGTGTTATCTAAATTTCCAGTAATATCAGACGGTAACGGTAAAATAACAGAGGTATGTAGTGTGGTACGTGATGACGAGAATATTGATCGGATCCACAATTTAGTATTTGAATTCTTCGTGCAAAATAACGAATTTCCGTTCCGTTGATTTCGAGTCGAGGGAGTATGCCTTTCGGCGTTCAATTAGAAATATTTCCATGTTTGAGTTCCATCTGTTGCTATACGATTTTTAACTAGAACTGTTGGTGTGAAGAATCACGCTCAAGGTGCGAACACGGAGAGGTTTAAAGTTTTCCTTAGTGAGTTAACGAGTTTAAAAGTCGTGTAACACGAGAAAAGTCAGAAATGAATCTTTGGTAATAACAGACGAGATCTAAGATTTTTACGAATACAAGTCCGAGTTGGTAGAGTTTCCTGATTACATGTGGCTTGATTTCGAGATTGATTGTAATGCCTTGACCATTAACATCATGGTCTAGAAAATTGGACTTCGTTCAACAGAAATTCTCACTCGGAGAATTTGGTATAGAGTTGCTCTTTTCTCAAAAGTTCGAGCGTAAGATGGTGATGTTGTTCGTTTTCCTTCTTTACTTAAATAAGTTAAGATGTCATCCATAAATACGATAACAGATTTGTCTAGATAAGTTGCATACGTGGTTTAGGAGGTTCATGAATACGGACGGAGTCCTAAATAAATCGACGGTACTAAGAGAGATTTACAACTAACGTTACGAGTTCGGAAGATGGCTTAGGAGACATCGTCTCCCTTAACCCCCAATTGATGATAACCGGAACGGAGGTCGTTTTGGAATACACACGGGATTCATGCAAGAAATCATGAGGTCATGGATGCGAGGGAGAGGGTATCGGTTTCCAACCGAAAATTACTCAGTTCACAATAATCTATACAAGATGATGGGGAAACATTTTCTTTTTAACGAATAGGTTCCGAGCTCCCTAGTTCTATAGGTGTCAAGTCAAAAGTCTTAACGTATATCCTCCAATAAAATTTATAGGCACACAATATTTTTCGTTAGTCACTTAAATTGCCTAAGTAGTGTCTAGGGGAAAAAGGTGAAGTGCAAAGAGTATGAGTCAGAGCCTTGTTTATAAAACGTCTAACGGTAACCGAATCGAATAAACATGAAACGTGAGAATTTCGAGAAGAAACATACCCGTGACTAGTCCATCGTCGTCTCGGGCATCCTAGGCGTTGATGTTGAAAGTTTAACGGCGTGCGTTGGGGTTGATTTTCTTATTTGGGCATTCATTCCTAAAATGACCCGTTTGGCCACATGCGTAGCAAGTGACCGACTTTTGTGTGTTGGGTCCCTTTCGAGGGACGGGGGTGGCACTTCCACAATGTTTGTCGATGTGACCACTTCCTTGGCGCCGGTGGCGAAACCTGCCACATCCTTCAAAGTGATGCTTGTGGCATTCGTTACAAAAAGGTAGTTTTCCGGCATACCCTTTCTTGTCGCCGGGGAAAAAGGGCTCTTTGGTGAAGTTGTTATTGTTGCGGTTGCTTGATTGGGAGGCTTCCCATTTTCTTTTGTTGTTACTCGGGTGGTTCCCGACCATTGGTGCCGGTGCTTCCATTTCATTCGCCGTTCCTAAAGTTTGGCGGGCCTTGGTTAAAGCCTCTTGTATGTTAGTGGGTTGGGATGCCATTACCCCGTGTTGAATGCTCTTAGGGAGGCCATCCATGTAAAGTTCGACTCTTAGGGATTCGGGAGTCATGAGATTTGGACACATTGAGACTAGTTCGGTGAACCGTTGATTATAAGTTTCGAGGTCATTCCCGACCTTTTTAAATTCCTTAGACCCTGTTCGAGCCTTCGAGTCTCGTCGCGCAGAAAATATTCGGTGATCATTCTTTCTCTTAATTCGGTCCATGAGAGTGTGTGGGCTTCATCAATACCCACCGATTGTACGTACTTGTTCCACCACGAAAGAGCAATGCCGGTGAAAGTGAGGGTGGAAAACTTGACCTTATCTTGGTCTCGACAACCGCTTGTGTTAAAAACGGTCTCCATTTGTTCAAACCATCGGGTGAGAACAACCGGTCCTCCGGTTCCATCGAAAGTGGGAGGGTTGTACTTCATGAAGTTCTTGTAGGAGCAACCTTCGCTTGAATTACCGGCTCCACGATTGGTGTTGTTGGAAAAGTGATCTGCCACGGCCGTACCCACGGCGGTGGTTATCATTCGTTGAAGAGCTTGTTCTAGAGTTTCGAGAGGAGTATTGCGTTGACCTTGATGAGCCATTGTTCCTTCATGACACAAGAATATCGTTGGTTAGTATTTTCAACAATACTAACCGGAGTATGGAATAAGGATAAAGAGAAAATTTTCCTTGACTCGCCTTAAATTCTCTATGTCATAGTGTCGGAACGTCCATGTGAATCACCGTAATATAATCCCGGAAATTATATTACCCTGATTCTCATGTGCATTTAACATTACTTCATAAAGTCAAGGTGGCGCATCAACAAAATTTATCAACGTAAGATCGAGATCGAATACGAGTTAGATATGATAGAAGAGTTCGAGTATAAATGCACAAATAGTCAAGTAATTCCTACTTCAGTCTATATGCCGGTTGTAGTCTAGATTCACCTATGTACCCTATGACTCGGGGTGGACACAAATGAACTCTAAATCCCTACAACCAAAGCTCTGATACCACTTGTAGCGACCCCGACAAATCGTCAAGTGACGGCGTCGACTACGTGGGTCCCATTACCTGGTCATAAGTCTTTATGACAATGTTTGACCAAAATATGTCACCCTCATTTCAAAATAAAGATTGTTTTCAAAGTTTACAAGAATTGTTCAACCAAAAGTTAAGTTACAAGGTTATAAGTACATTTGAAATCTAGGCGACACGGTTTAAAGTAAAGTCAAAAGACGCTCCAAGTAATGCATGTATACTCGACATCCAATGCAAGTATCAAATAGTGAGCGGAAGCATGTATCACATATCGTGCAAGACCTGAGAAAAACATAGAAATCTGTCAACGAAAACGTTGGTGAAATCATAGGTTTAAGTAAGTAAGTGAGTAAAAGTAAGTAAGTCGAACCACAAGGTTTGCAAAGTTGAAATAATAGTAATACATTCTAAAAGTTAATATTCACGAGCACCCAATTATCAAAGCTTAACATTCCATCCATTGTATACCCCATCCATAGTGCTAGAACAAACACTGATTCTCGAAAATATATTTCATCCGTAGACGGTAGCGAACCGTCAAAGATGAGGGCTGTCAAACCCATATGGCCATATAACATAAGTTCTCGCTTACACCCGTCAAGTGTAACTAATGATAATCGAATTGAGGCTTTTTGTTCTAAACTCGTATGTAGAATGTTTGTTTTCCCGTTCTTGTGTTCACTTAGTTCAAAAGAATCGTTTATGTTTTCTCATCCCAAATATAAGTTCAAAAAGAGTAAAAGTGGGACTATGATCTCACCTTGAGCGCAAGAGTTAATAAAGTACTTCAACGAGTAAACGCGTGCAAAGACAAAGCTAATCTCGACCTAAACAAGTAGGTTGTATCAATAACGATAGTCACGAAGGGTCAAAGTTGTTCAATTAGTCCTATGGCTCGACACGACTCGATTATGTAGCATGTGAGGCAAATTGTCAAGTTTCATGCAAGACACAAGTATAGAATCATGTTAGAAAGATTGCATAATTAATTGGTTAAGTTTGACAAAAAGTCAAACTTGGTCGGGTCAAAGTCAACGAAAAAGTCAACATGTTCGGGTCGGGTCCCGGACTATTTTTCTATGCTAATTATTCATATACAAGTGTATTAAAACAAGTTTCATGTGAATCGGAGGTCCGTAGGTCATCAAACATTTCACGTGAAATGGGACGAGGAGGTCAGAATCTGACCAGGTACATCTGCGCGCCGCGCGGGGATGGGGCGCGCCGCGCCACCATCTGTGCAGGTCTGTTTCTGTTTTTCCACAAGTATGCACGAGCCAAAATCAATTCTAACACAACAATTGACCCGCAAACACTTATAATGCCTATCATATATCGTTGGAAAGGTATTTTGACGAGGAATACAACTAAGCACTTATGGTCAATCAATAACATCATTTACAATAGCCGAAATCTCATCAAGTGAGCAATAAAAGTCCATTTTCAAAGTTTCAAGTTCATCAATTGCATTTTGAGTTTCGGGAAATCAATTCACACATATGATATGCCGTTTTGAAGGTAATGAAGCATACATTACTACTAAACACTAACAATTAACATTCCATGACATTCAAGCATCCAAAAATTCATGTCAAGAACTATCAAACCCTAGTCAAACATCTCAAAATCAATAATCATGTTTTTGAAGTTTTCTTAATCAACCTACACATCAATTTGAAGCTAATGATGCTAGTAACACATTTAATACATGAACTTTAACAATTAAACAACTTTTAATCATCCAAAATCAAAGATTAAGCAAGCAATTTTCATATTCAAGCTAGTTACACCAAAAACAACAAATCGAGCATACAAATTACATACACGACATCACAATGAGCCATAGACACTAATTAACACACTTTCAAGTCAAAAACACGAATTTAGAGAAATCTAGAGTTTTAGAAATGTTACCCAAACTTGATGATATTGGTATCAAAATGTAGAGGATGAAGAGAGGATCACGAAAATGTAATTTGTTTTGATGTTTGCTTCTCCAATCGGATTTAGATGATGATTTTATGTTTGAGGGTTTTGAGTTCAAAAATGGGAAGTAGAGAGAAAGAGGAGGATGAAGGTGGGAGGTGGAGATGAAATGAATGGATGTGGTAAGTGGGTTGACTAGTTGACCTAGTCAACTAGTTTGCCCATTTGGCAATCTCGGTCCCTCGAGTTTCAAAGCGGGTGCGGGAATTAACCCAACGAATATTTTAAAAACGTTCGAGTAACGGATGACTTTATAATTAGATAACGAGAATATTATAAACGTTAGTTAACGAAAGATACAAATTTGAATAACGAAAGATATTATAATAAAAAAAAAGACGGTGTTAAAATAAATTTAACGGAAAATCACGGGATGTTACAACTAGCTGGTTACTACAGAAGGTTCATCCAAGACTTTTCCAGAATAGCAAAACCCTTGACTGCATTAACGCATAAAGGGAAGAAATTTGAATGGAATGATGAACAAGAGAAAGCGTTTCAGTTATTGAAGAAAAAGCTAACTACGGCACCTATATTGTCATTGCCTGAAGGGAATGATGATTTTGTGATTTATTGTGATGCATCAAAGCAAGGTCTCGGTTGTGTATTAATGCAACGAACGAAGGTGATTGCTTATGCGTCTAGACAATTGAAGATTCACGAACAAAATTATACGACGCATGATTTGGAATTAGGCTCGGTTGTTTTTGCATTAAAGACTCGGAGGCACTACTTATATGGGGTCAAAAGTATTATATATACCGACCATAAAAGTCTTCAACACATATTTAATCAGAAACAACTGAATATGAGGCAGCGTAGGTGGATTGAATTGTTGAATGATTACGACTTTGAGATTCGTTACCACCCGGGAAAGGCAAATGTGGTAGCCTATGCCTTGAGCAGGAAGGACAGATAACCCATTCGAGTAAAATCTATGAATATAATGATTCATAATAACCTTACTACTCAAATAAAGGAGGCGCAACAAGGAGTTTTAAAAGAGGGAAATTTAAAGGATGAAATACCCAAGGGATCAGAGAAGCATCTTAATATTCGGGAAGACGGAACCCGGTATAGGGCTGAAAGGATTTGGGTACCAAAATTTGGAGATATGAGAGAAATGGTACTTAGAGAAGCTCATAAAACCAGATACTCAATACATCCTGGAACGGGGAAGATGTACAAGGATCTCAAGAAACATTTTTGGTGGCCGGGTATGAAAGCCGATGTTGCTAAATACGTAGGAGAATGTTTGACGTGTTCTAAGGTCAAAGCTGAGAATCAGAAACCATCAGGTCTACTTCAACAACCCGAAATCTTGGAATGGAAATGGGAAAACATTACCATGGATTTCATCACTAAATTGCCAAGGACTGCAAGTGGTTTTGATACTATTTAGGTAATAGTTGATCGTCTCACCAAATCAGCACACTTCCTACCAATAAGAGAAGATGACAAGATGGAGAAGTTAGCACGACTGTATTTGAAGGAAGTCGTCTCCAGACATGGAATAAAAATCTCTATTATCTCTGATAGGGATGGCAGATTTATTTCAAGATTCTGGCAGACATTACAGCAAGCATTAGGAACTCGTCTAGACATGAGTACTGCCTATCATCCACAAACTGATGGGCAGAGCGAAAGGACGATATAAACGCTTGAAGACATGCTACGAGCATGTGTTATTGATTTCGGAAACAGTTGGGATCGACATCTACCGTTAGCAGAATTTTCCTACAACAACAGCTACCATTCAAGCATTGAGATGGCGCCGTTTGAAGCACTTTAAGGTAGAAAGTGCAGGTCTCCGATTTGTTGGAGTGAAGTGGGGGATAGACAGATTACGGGTCCGGAGATTATACAAGAAACTACCGAGAAGATCATCCAAATTCAACAACGGTTGAAAACCGCTCAAAGTCGACAAAAGAGCTACGCTGACATTAAAAGAAAAGATATAGAATTTGAAATTGGAGAGATGGTCATGCTTAAAGTTACACCTTGGAAAGGCGTTGTTCGATTTGGTAAACGAGGGAAATTAAATCCAAGGTATATTGGACCATTCAAGATTATTGATCGTGTCGGACCAGTAGCTTACCGACTTGAGTTACCTCAACAACTCGCGGCTGTACATAACACTTTCCACGTCTCGAATTTGAAGAAATGTTTTGCTAAAGAAGATCTCACTATTCCGTTAGATGAAATCCAAATCAACGAAAAACTTCAATTCATCGAAGAACCCGTCGAAATAATGGATCGTGAGGTTAAAAGACTTAAGCAAAAAAAGATACCAATTGTTAAGGTTTGATGGAATGCTCGTAGTGGACCCGAGTTTACCTGGGAGCATGAAGATCAGATGAAGAAGAAATACCCGCATCTATTTCCATAAGATTCGTCAACACCTTCAACAGCTTAAAATTTCGGGACGAAATTTATTTAACGGGTAGGTACTGTAGTGACCCGAACTTTTCCATGTTTATATATATTAATTGAGATTGATATTTACATGATTAAATGTTTCCAACATGTTAAGCAATCAAACTTGTTAAGACTTGATTAATTGAAATATGTTTCATATAGACAATTGACCACCCAAGTTGACCGGCGATTCACGAACGTTAAAACTTGTAAAAACGACATGACGATATATATATGGATATACATATGGTTAACATGAGATTATGATAAGTAAGTATCTCCATTAGTATATTAACAATGAGTTATATACATATAAACAAGACTACTAACTTAAGGATTTCGAAACGAGACATATATGTAACGATTATCGTTGTAACGACATTTAAATGTATATATATCATATTAAGATATATTAATATATCATAATATCATGATAATATAATAATTTAACATCTCATTAGATATAATAAACAATGGGTTAACAACATTAATTGAGATCGTTAACTTAAAGGTTTCAAAACAACACTTACATGTAACGACTAACGATGACTTAACGACTCAGTTAAAATGTATATACATGTAGTGTATTTAGATGTATTAAAATACTTTTGGAAGACTTCAAGACATATATCAAAACACTCATACTTAACGAAAATGGTTACAGTTACTTTCCCATTCTTTTCTTTCATCAAGAATTCTAGTCGTATTCTTACCCGTATTATACACAGCTTCAAAACGTACTTACTATGGGTATATACCAATAGGAACTAGCATGGGATTCCACTCTTGATTATGTCATGTATGACTAATCAATTTTAACTTCTACCATGAGCTAGTCAACTAACTAGAACTCCTTTTAACCCCACTCACCACTCACCAATTACCACCCATCATTCACTCCATTTCACTTCCAATTCTCTTTCTAATTCTCTCTCAACACACACACACTATTATGAACGTATTTTTCCAGTAGTTAATCATCATCTTCATCAAAAATCACTTCAAGAATCAAGCTATAATCATCATAGGAAGAACACTTCAAGAACACTTCAAAAATCCCTTCAAGTTTACTAATTTACTTCCAAGCTTTCTAATCCATTCCAAGTAATCATCTAAGATCAAGAAACCTTTGTTATATACAGTAGGTTATCTTTCTTATTCAAGGTAATATTCATATTCAAACTTTGATTCAATTTCTATAACTATAAACTATCTTAATTCGAGTAAAAATCTTACTTGAACTTGTTTTTGTGTCATGATCCTACTTCAAGAACTTTCAAGCCATCCAAGATCCTTTGAAGCTAGATCATTTCTTGTCACTTCCAGTAGGTTTACCTACTAAACTTGAGGTAGTAATGATGTTCATAACATCATTCGATTCATATATATAAAACTATCTTATTCGAAGGTTTAAACTCGTAATCACTAGAACATAGTTTAGTTAATTCTAAACTTGTTCGCAAACAAAAGTTAATCCTTCTAACTTGACTTTTAAAATTAACTAAACACATGTTCTATATCTATATGATATGCTAACTTAATGATTTAAAACCTGGAAACACGAAAAACACCGTAAAACCGGATTTACGCCGTCGTAGTAACACCGCGGGCTGTTTTGGGTTAGTTAATTAAAAACTATGATAAACTTTGATTTAAAAGTTGTTATTCTGAGAAAATGATTTTTATTATGAACATGAAACTATATCCAAAAATTATGGTTAAACTCAAAGTGGAAGTATGTTTTCTAAAATGGTCATCTAGACGTCGTTCTTTCAACTGAAATGACTACCTTTACAAAAACGACTTGTAACTTATTTTTCCGACTATAAACCTATACTTTTTATGTTTAGATTCATAAAATAGAGTTCAATATGAAACCATAGCAATTTGATTCACTCAAAACGGATTTAAAATGAAGAAGTTATGGGTAAAACAAGATTGGATAATTTTTCTCATTTTAGCTACGTGAAAATTGGTAACAAATCTATTCCAACCATAACCTAATCGACTTGTATTGTATATTATGTAATCTTGAGATACCATAGACACGTATACAATGTTTCGACCTATCATGTCGACACATCTATATATATTTCGGAACAACCATAGACACTCTATATGTGAATGTTGGAGTTAGCTATACAGGGTTGAGGTTGATTCCAAAATATATATAGTTTGAGTTGTGATCAATACTGAGATATGTATACACTGGGTCGTGGATTGATTCAAGATAATATTTATCGATTTATTTCTGTACATCTAACTGTGGACAACTAGTTGTAGGTTACTAACGAGGACAACTGACTTAATAAACTTAAAACATCAAAATATATTAAAAGTGCTGTAAATATATTTTGAACATACTTTAATATACATGTATATATTGTTATAGGTTCGTGAATCAACAGTGGCCAAGTCTTACTTCTCGACGAAGTAAAAATCTGTGAAAGTGAGTTATAGTCCCACTTTTAAAATCTAAAATTTTTGGGATGAGAATACATGCAGGTTTTATAAATGATTTACAAAATAGACACAAGTACGTGAAACTACATTCTATGGTTGAATTATCGAAATCGAATATGCCCCTTTTTATTAAGTCTGGTAATCTAAGAATTAGGGAACAGACACCCTAATTGACGCGAATCCTAAAGATAGATCTATTGGGCCTAACAAACCCCATCCAAAGTATCGGATGCTTTAGTACTTCGAAATTTATATCATATCCGAAGGGTGTCCCGGAATGATGGGAATATTCTTATATATGCATCTTGTTAATGTCGGTTACCAGGTGTTCACCATATGAATGATTTTTATCTCTATGTATGGGATGTATATTGAAATATGAAATCTTGTGGTCTATTGTTACAATTTGATATATATAGGTTAAACCTATAACTCACCAACATTTTTGTTGACGTTTAAAGCATGTTTATTCTCAGGTGAATACTAAGAGCTTCCACTGTTGCATACTAAAATAAGGACAAGATTTGGAGTCCATGTTTGTATGATACTGTGTAAAAACTGCATTCAAGAAACTGATTTCAATGTAACATATTTGTATTGTAAACCATTATGTAATGGTCATGTGTAAACAGGATATTTTAGATTATCATTATTTGATATTCTACGTAAAGCTTTTTAAACCTTTATTTATGAAATAAAGGTTATGGTTTGTTTTAAAAATGAATGCAGTCTTTGAAAAACGTCTCATATAGAGGTCAAAACCTCGCAACGAAATCAATTAATATGGAACGTTTTTAATCAATAAGAACGGGACATTTCAATTGCTTGGCATGACTTCTATGTAACAGCAAAGTTTTACAGCGGAAGCAAAAAAGTGCCTGAGAATAAACATGCTAAAAAGTGTCAACCAAAAGGTTGGTGAGTTCATAGGTTTATCATAACTAATGATTATGATAATAGTAATAGATCACAAGATTACAGTTTTCAAAAATATCCTTACACCACAGTGTAATAAAAAGATTCTACGACCATGGGCACCTAGTAACAAGCCTTAACGATAATAATATAATAATGAATACCCCTAATGTCTATAGAGCATCGAATCAAGTGCGATAATAACCTCGAAGTACTAAACATCCGTTGACTGCTAGCGCGACTAGCCCGGATGGGGTTGTCAAACCCGATAGATCTATCAATAGGATTTGCGCCTGTGGTACAGAGACCAATAGATTACGTTACCAAGCTAGGGAAATATTTGTGATTCTAACCCACGTAGAATTAATTTTAGTACTTGTATCTATTTTGTAAAACAGATATAAAATATTTCATGTATTCGCAGGCCAAAAATATATATTGCAAAAGCAATTAAAAAGGGAGCTATGAAAACTCACGATACTGTATTTCGTAGTAATTATGCGTATGACGGCACTGAACAAGTGCAGAGTTGATCTCGGATTCACGAACCTGTATCAAGTATATATATTAACACATATACTCGTAATCGAATAAGTTTATATATATTATTTTAATTGTTATATATTTCTATACTTTTATATATATTCTATATATAAGTATTTATTTGATAAAATAATATTAATAATGATAATGAATAAAGAGTTGTATTATTTTGTAATAATAATAATAATAATAATAATAATAATAATAATAATAATAATAATAATAATAATAATAATAATAATAATAATAATAATAATAATATTCATAATGATAATGGTAATATTCATAAAAATAATAATAACGATACTAAAAATAATGATAACTTTAATAAAAATGATAATTTTACTAAAAATGATGTTTTCAATAAAAATGTTAAAATGATAGTTTTTGATAATAATGATTTAATAATAATAATAATAATAATAATAACTACTTTATTAATAATGATAATACTTACTAATAATACTAGTAATAATAATAATTTTAGTAGTAACAATAATAATAGTAATTTTAATTTTAATTTTAATTATGTTAATAATAATACATGGTAACTTTTATTAGTAATAATAATAGTTATAATACTAATAATAATAATAATAATAATAATAATTATAATAATAATAATAATAATAATTTTAGTATTGAAAACTACCTCCAAAGCCTTTTCCAAAAAAAAAATTGCCCCGAACCGGGCTTGAACCCGCAACCTCACGTTAACCCTACATAACTCATAACCATCCGTCTATTTCTGTCTTTCTTGATTTATACCATACTTATATATATTTAACTCGTTTCTTTCTAATTCCCTTTATTCTTCAAAATTTTAATTCGGCCAGAGTAATAATCAATCATAGCAGCGAATTTTGTTTTGGTTTAGGAATTGTAAATGAAATAGAAACGACTTGAATGTGGGTGAATTGGGATCAAAAGAAAAGAAAAAAAAATTACAGCAGCAGTAGCATTTTCACGATGAACAAGACGAAGATGAAAATTTGATTTCAAAATCCGGACGTTTTTAAATAACGGTTCCTTCATCAAACATGCTTGAAATGATGTTCATAACACTCAATTATGATCCTCTTAGCCTGAATCAACATATAGCTTTCGAATTTTGAGAATCATAAATAGGTTGACTTTTTCTTTATATACTTTGACTTCGAAATTCAGGCTCAATTTGAGGAATTGGATTCTGAAATTTACAGAAAGTTTGTACGGACGATCCCTAACAAAACTGCATTAACACTTTTTGAAATTGACTTCGAATTCAAGGATTTGGCAAAAAGTGAAGAACAGAGGTTACGTACCATTGTTTTTTTATATTTCTGTTTAATTCAACAAAATAAAAGCTGTTAAAAGTGTTGTGTAATTGATAATGATAATGGAAGATCGACTGGTTTATCTCAAAAACCATATGTTCGATTTGTTTTTATAGCAGATAATTGATCGACATTTTTCTAATTAAGGAGGAAAATATATATATATATATATATATATATATATATATATATATATATATATATATATATATATATATATATATATATATAAACAAATCACGATGGAAATAAAAAAATAAAAGAAGATATGATTTAATTAAAATAATTAAAAGCAGATTTGATTTATAAAATATATATAACTGATTAGTACAATATTTTTGACTTTTTATTTTTAATTGATATTATTATTAAATATATTAATAAATATATAATAATAATAATTATAAATATGATAATAATAATAATATTAATGAAAATATTAATAATAATAATAAGTATAACAATAATAATAATAATAATAATATTAGTAATGATAATACTAATAATGATAATTGCAATTAATAACAATTAAAGATAATATTGTTAATTATTATATTAATAATAATAATAATATTAATATAATAAATTGATGCTAATGAATTATTATTTACGAATAATTGTTCGTGAATCGTCGGTATTTGTCGAAGTTTAATGAAATCAGTTTAAAAATTTTGAGGTTCAGTTTAACTGACTTTGATTATCGTGTCAGAATCACATAAGGATTAAGTTTAAATTTAGCCAGAAATTTCCGGGTTGTCACATTTAACCGTTGGTACATTTATATTTCATTTGTATATGCGATTAAATGTTTGAAAGTGTTATTTCGATTTATACGATATATATGTATATATATAATACGCATGAGAATGTATGTGTGTACGAGGATACATATGGTTTAGGAGTTTAGTAAGTCTTGTGAGACTATTTGGTGAAGGCTAGGTGATTATAGGAAGCGGGAACGAAGTGTACAAGTCGTATAAATCAATGCTTGAGTTAAGTTGTCGAAAGTGGCCAGTTGCAGGCCATTGCCGCGCCGCGAGGATCATGGTCGTGCCGCGACTTTGAACTCAAACCAATTTCAGAAGGCACATTTAACAGGTTAAAAATCACTTGCATTGTCGCGCCGCGAGAAAGGGGGTCGCGCCGCGACCTTCCTATGCAGCTGATCCGAATTTCAGTTTTTAAAATGAGGGGTTCAAGGGTAATTTCATCTTTTCGCGTGTGGATCTGATTGGGACTTTGAATCTCAGCCACTTACCCACTTTTATTTATTACTTTTCCATTTTCTTTCTCTATTTCCTCTCAAAACACAAAACCCATTTAAATTCAAAGTAAGATTTGAGTGTGAAGATTTGAGATTTGATCTTTGGAGCAAGAAGTAAAGTTTTTCTCCTCGTTCTTAGCTACAAGTGGATAGTGTTGGTAAGTCTTAATGTAACATCCTCAATCGGGCCTAGATGTAAGATTACTAGATTGCCCTTAAGTTTGTATTGCGTTACTATATGCTTTTATTTTTATTTAATATTTATTATTATATAATGATGTGGTTAGGACCAGTTTGTGACAAGTGTAACAGAATAGGTTTGTTTATTTAATTTGGACTTCGTTTATGTTGCCAAATGTTGTACGAAAGATATCAGATAACTGATAAATACCCGTGTATCGCACAGTATGGGAATTAAATCCAATTAAGTGACTAGTGATGTCTCTCTCTTGCATTTTTCCAGAACCATCTCACACACACACACACACCGTACCATCCCTTCCACCTACAATCAAACCCTAATCCTTAATCTTTATTTAGAGCTCAAATTGTTCATATCTTTGTGTTCCTTGTGATTCACTGATTCTTTTAAGGTAAGAATCACAAGCTTCCATGCTCTAATCTTTGAGAAAGTTAAGGTTTTGTGTTAGTTTTCATAAAAGTGTAAATTTGTGTCAAAACAAGTGATTTAAGTGTTGTTATGGTCAAATTGTTGTGGGTTTTGAGTCTATAACAAGTAGTGAACAAGTTGTGGTCGATTTTGGTGTTTAAAACGAGCTCTAGATCGGGATTTGAGGATTTCATCGTGAAGTCTGTAGCCTTCGTTCAGTTTTTGATGAAAATGAACACAGTCGGCCGACTGTCGGTCGACAGTACCGACCGAGGGTTGAACCGGTCGATTGACGAAGACAACCGACCGACTGTTGAGTGATCCGACCGACTGAGATTTACTTTTGGCCGATTGATGTAATACCAAATGAATCGACCGACTGGGAAGGTCAGTCGACCGGTTGTGTCGACAGTCGGCCGACTGTAAGAGTCAGTCGACCGACTAAGTGTCCAGGGCAGAATATTTTACCTAAGTGTTGATTTTAGCCGTTATGCTGTCCGTTTGTATTTTGATGGTCAGGATGTAAATTTTGAAAGTGCACAAGTGTTAAGCAAAAAAATTTAGCAGACAGTTTTTGATACAAAAATTTATATATTGTGTTATTTGATGTTAACGAATAGAAACTAACTTGTGTATATGTTTTTCTTAGGAGAAAAGGAGAAAGAGAAGGTTCAGTGATTAGATAGCTGAATACCTTCTCGATTGCTGGTATTTGGTGAGTGGGACTAACTGGAGAATATAGTATATAGAAGCATGTTATATTATGATTGCCATGCTTATTAGATATACTTATTGTTGTGGTCAGTTAGTACTTTGTGATGACTGCATGTTAGTTGATGCTTGTCTGTTGGAGCCCAGTGCATCCCTATTGTGTGGCAGCCTCGGTAGAAGAGATCAACCTGCGGGTTGGGTTCCTCTGTGATAGCCTAGACAACCGTGGTGTATATATATGTGAATGACGCATTCGTCGCGTGTGGATTATGTATATACATACGGTGGTGGAGGAACTTCTGGTAAGCCCCAGTCCGATCAGCTGGTGGTTAATGGTTTGGCCGAGCCGCCAGAGTCTCTGTAGATGGCACTTGGGTGATTGTGAGGACCTCGACCTTATCCTCCCGGACGAAGTCTTCAACAGTTGGTCCCATTACGATGATCGACTCCAAATAATATCCTTAACATGAGCAAATGCACAGCGGAAGACTTAATTCGTACCTGAGAATAACATGCTTTAAAAAGTCAACATAAAGTTGGTGAGATATATAGGTTTGATGCTAGCAGTGTAATAACTATGGACCACAAGATTTCATGTTTATACATAATACACTCCTCGTGTATGAAAAGTCGTTGAGCACTTGGTAATCATACTTAACATTTAAATCACAGCAGCATATTCTTAAATAAACCCTACACCGTACCAAGTGTAGTAACAAAACGAAGTACTGTGCAACCGTTAAAAACTGGTCGTCCAGCCCGGTTGGGGTTGTCAGGCCCGATAGATCTATCAACAGGATTCGCGTTTACGCTCCTCACGTAAATATTAGCTACCAAGTATAAAGAAATATGCCATGGTACAACTCAACGTAGAATTTATTTTTGATCACTTGTGTCCATAACGTAAATCATTTATAAAAAAACAGCGCATGTATTCTCAGCCCAAAAATATTTAGAGTTTAAAAGGGACTATATACTCACCTAATGTATTTTGTAGTAAAAATACATATAACACCATTGATCAATTATAAGGTTGGCCTCAGATTCACGAACCTATATAATTTATATATATATATTAATACATATAATGGTAATCGAACAAATTTATATATTAATATAATGTTTGTTATCTTATATGTTATATAGATAAAATTATATTTAATCTATATATTTTATATTACTAATACTTATCATATCAAATTTTAATATAGTAGTTACTCATTAAAATTTTGTTTAATATAATATGTAATATTGATATTAAGTAGTTATATTTTATGCCATAAATATATTTTTATATAAAAAAAATTCTTTATTTGATATACTAATAATAATGATAAAAATAATACTAATTATGATAAAAATCATAATAATTCTAATAATACTAGTAATAATAATAATAAAAATAATAATTTTAATAAAAATGTTAATTTTCAATAATAATACTAATATCAATAATACTTATCTAATAATAATACTAATATCAATAATAATAATAAGTTAGTTAATAAACTACCTTCAAGCTTTTATTAAAAATAAAGTGCCTCAAATCAGACTCGAACACGTGACCTCTCGCTCACCGACACCTCCTCTAACCAATGCTCCATTTCTACTTTCTTGTTATGACCCGTATAATATTTATATTTAACCCGATATTTTCCGGTTTTCTCTTCGGCCCAATCCTTATTTTCGGCCCACCATTTAAATAAACCACGGCCCAATTAGGAGCTCGGCCCAACCTTCCATACCTCTTAAGCAGCTCTTTAAGAATATAAAAAAAAAAAAAACTCGCAGGTTCCAGGTTTCGAACCCTTGACCTCTTATTTCCTGACCACCCACCCTAACCATCTGGTCCACTTTGTTTATCTGAAATATATCATAACTAATATCTTTTTAATCATTAACTGTTTCATCCCACTTCTCTAATACAAAACCCAGGACTATTCATCCTCTTCTCCATTTTTTATCAAGCTCACCATTACCATATCATCTTCGTGATAATCATCATATCACTCGCATCATAACATCATTATTCTCAAAACATCTTAATCATATCATATATCATCACCCTCGTCATTATCTTTCCATCTCTAATATCACCATCGTCCTCGTCATTACACGTCACTGTAACCGAAAATGGAAGCAAGAACAGCTGCTTTAGCAGCATACACGAGCAGCGGCACTCATAGTGGTGTGCAGGTGGCGGAAATAAATAAAAAAAATAATAATAATAACATTGGTGGTGATCTACGGTGCTCACAGTTAAACCGAAAACTTAACTAGGTGAGAGAGAGAAGAGTGAGGTGAGAGATGGTGTTTTCGACGGGTGCAGTAACCAGAACGCAACAAGTTGTTTGGTGGGTTTATGATGGTGGTGAATGATGTCGGGTGGGGTTGTTGAGGTGACCGGAGATTGAAAGAGGATGATGGAGGTTGAAGTGGCGAAGAAAGGTTTCAAGGTAATGCAAAGTGAGTTTAGTTGCAACTGTAAACGGTCATAGCTGCGATGATGATCGATGGTTGGTGATACTATGAAGAAGAAGATGATGAGGTCGTTTGGTGATGAAAGGTAAACGTGGTGTCGGGTGATGAAGTTAAAGGGTTTGATTATTTACGCATACCGTGAGCTCGATTAAACGTTTTATAGCTGGCTGAAACTCGACAAGATAACTTTATCCAAAAAAAAAAACTCGACAAGATAATCAATCAAAAACAGGGATAAATAAGGAAGAAAATAAAAAGTCCTGTTGTAAATTTGTACTACTTTGATTCAATTGTGATTTGGTGGATCTTGTGATCTAATTTAAAGACACCAATCGGTTTCATGATAGTGATATTAACCAGCTTCTGTTTTTATTCGATGTATATTATAATGATGCATATACATAATTTTAATGATACATAATAATTCTAATGATACATATACATATACATAATCAGTAAATATGATTCTAATATATATAATAATAATTCTAATAAATAATAATTCTAATTATTAATAATTATATTAATATTACTGAAAAATAATAATATAATTACTAATAATAATACCAATATAATCATTTATGCTTATCTATTTTTCATATACATATATATATATATATATATATATATATATATATATATATATATATATATATATATATATATATATATATATATATATATATATATATATATATATATATATATATATATATATATATATATAGTGATGATACAAATATGAAAATAATGATAATAATATTAATATAGCATTTATACTTAAAATTTATAATTAAATTTAATACGTTACAATTTCTATACAAAATTTTTTCCAATAATATATTATATCGAATCTTTAGTATCTATTTACTATTTATATTTAATATTTCTTATGTATATAATTTATACATTTATATATATGTATATATATACATATTTATTTTTAATGAGGTAACAACATTTTAAAATTTCTAAAACTTACAGTTATACAAATATTTATATTTAATTACTTACAACCAATTGTTCGTGAATCGTCAGGCTTAGTAAAAGGGTAACTAATTATCCAGATATAGATTTCAAAATTTCTAGACTCAACATTAGGGTTTTTGCTTATCGTGTCGGAAACATATAGAGTTTAAGGTTTAAATTTGGTCGGAAATTTCAGGGTCGTTACAGTACCCACCCGTTAAAAAAATTTCGTCCTCGAAATTTGGTAAATGTTGTCATGGATAACAATAGGAATGTTTTCATGACGGTTATGAGGTGATAATGGAGTTTTATTAACATTGAGTGATGTAGATAAAACGACTCGATCATGTGAAGCGCACGAATGAAGTTATCACAAAAGAGTGATATGAGTAAATATGGAATTGTTTTAACCTATGACGTGATTAGGATTGGTTTCCGGATTTTAAGGGATTCGGAGAAATTCTTACATAATAAGATTTGGTTTTTCAGCGATCAGAATCTTCTTTGATTTAATATGGCAATCTGTTTTGGTTTATCTGTCGGATATTTCTCTTCCCGACTTCGAGTCAAGCGAGTAATGGTCCGGAATTTGTAGGTATGAAACTCGGAATAAATATAGCTAATGTTCCTAGAAAGAAATGGTAATGGCACGATTTTGATTGGTCAAATTACCAGAATGTCTAGGAAGATAGAACTATCAAGATGATATGTTCCTAATACGTTTCGGAATTGGATAGAATGTAAGAGCCGTGTAACATGGCACGTGATGACGGTACTGTGAATCATCATGCTTCATTAGAAACTCAACCTTACTTAATGTAATATAATGAAGTTGATCAAGTTTCATTATATTATACTAATTCATGCATCAGTTCCCAACACTACTTCAAAACATTCATATTTTAAACTTGGAGGTTTCGGAATTTAGAAACTAACACAGTTTCTTTTATATTGTAACGCAGATGTTACGAAGAGTTGAATGATCGCAGATAGAAATAGTTGTGAGAATATCTCCAGAAATATGGAGAATATGTATAACGAAAGATATGAAGATATCTTATAATGTCTAATGATAAGATGATGATAAAGAATATCATCTTGAAAAGTTTAGAATAAGGAGTAGAGTTCTTACTAACGGTTTCAGCAGGCACTGGATCATTTGGATCCTTTGAAGACAGGTTCTGTTTTCACGATTTGTTCACGGCCTCCTTCATACTTTGCTCAATCCGTTTTCCAGTTCCAAACCTTCTATTTTTCTGAGCTTTATCAACCTACTGTACTTTATCGTCAACCTTTGACTTGTTAAAGTCGTTTACAGTTTTTGCTGCTTCATCAGCATTTCAAGAACTACTTCATAGTTTAGGGTGTTTTTCAGAAACTTCACATTCGAATTGTGAAATTCTTAGGGATAAACGTTTTCGATATAACTGGGAGAATTTCTGCGAGATTTTCCAAATACTGGTTGCAGATTTCACCAGAAAGATAACGAGTTGCTGGTACATCTGCTGATGATGTTGTGAAATATAAAAGGTTCTCCGGTAACGACGGCGAAAGGACAAGGTATAAATATCGAGGTTATAATAAGAGTAGTCTCTCTGAAAAGTCGAAGTGGAGCTGTGACAAAATTAGCTTCTTGAAAAGGAATCGTAGGATTGTTTTTGCTAATAAATGGCAAAGGATTCAACACGGTATGTGTTAAACTATGAATTTGATTTCAAGAGTTTTTCGGGTGCATAACTGTATGCATGAATCTTTCTTCCATAGACGAGGTGCAACTGGTTCAACCTCTCGATCGAGGTGTTTTCAAGAATCATGATGGGTTTGAACGCGGGTTGTAATCATCAAGATACAAATGAGGTTTAAGATGAAATCAAGTGGCAAACTTGAAGATTAGTTTTAGTTTCATATGTTATAATCAACATTTTAATTCATTTTAATTATCCAAAATTAGCAGTCCAATAGTCCGATTGTCCAATAGTCCAATGAATTCATATATAAATTAAATATATATAATATTCGAATTAATTAATACTTATCGTGACCCGTATACCGGTCTCAGTGTCGATCACAACTCAAACCATATATATATTTTGGAATCAACTCCAACCCTGTATAGCCAACTCCCACCTTCACATATAGAGTGTCTGCGGTTGTTCCGAAATATATATATAGATGGGTCGATATGATAAGTCGAAACCTTGCATACGTGTCCCGTTATTTAAAGTGCGTAAAATAAATAAATATATATCATGACCCATTATACAACGTGTTGTCTCAGAATTAATCCGACGTATTGTTGTACATGTGTCCCGACAGTATGTACAGTGCAGAAATTAAAATTGCGAGAATGTAAATTGCGATAAATTAAATGTTAGCCGGGAACAGTTAGCTAGGAGCAGTTAGCGTGGATTCCTAACAATATTTCAATTTAGTTAATTCGTCTGTTTCTAACAAATTTTATTTTGTCCAATATTTTCTTCTTTATGCCACTTGTTGGATTCTGATAGGTCAAAATCCGAATATGAATTTTGAATGAAAATGGTTATTCTGAGGTGAGCGGATACTAATATCGGTGGTTGTAAGTGGGATAATAGATAACCGTTGAATCAGATTCGAAGAATGTACAGCGTAACTTATTAATGTGAATTCTAAATATTCCTCGGGTACTACCTACCTGTTAAAATATTTTCATCATTAACAGTTTGTACGAAAGAATTTTTAATTACAATCTTTATGAAAATATACTTGCATATATATTTTCTTCAAATGTAATTATGGATTTAATGAGTCAATAAGATATTAACTCATTTGATTTATTGTTAGCACTTGATTACATGATCTCTAAAACATTAGAGATTACATAATTGCCATGTCGAACGAAGGTAAATGAGGTAGAACAATACGTAGAATGAAATTAATCAATGTAGGACGATATGTAGAACGATATGTAGAATGAAGATCATACTCGAAATACAGATGGTAATATTGAGGCGTGTGATGTTGATATTCGAGGTACAATTTGTGATGTTGAGAGTTACGGCGCGGTCATGGTTTAGGGATGATAAGGGTACTGTCGACGTCGGTGATGGTGGTACTGATTATGCTGCTGGTGCTGCTGCTGGTGTTCGTATCCTTAACACCAGGTTCTCCAAAGTCGTCACACGAGCGCGTAGTTTGTTAACTTCTTCTAGTACTACAGGATGATTGACGGTTAAAACGAGCGGATGAATAAGATTTGAAATATGGGATAGTATATAATCGTGACGAGCTATTTTAGAAATGAGAGAGAAATGGTGTTTTTATCAGGTTTGCCGGTAAAAGTTTCAGGTTCATCGCCAAGAGATATTTTGGTGGATGAAATGGATCTTCGGTGTGAAATGATTTTCAAATATAGAATGATATTCTAACTTCATAGAATATCCATATATATGGTACTAAAGTTTTTGTAGACTATAGAGGAACCTACGGCATATGTCAGGCAAGTCTACAGATGCGCTAAGATATGAATTATTCGATACGCTAAGATATGAATTTTGTCTATACACTAACAATGCAGTAAATGCAGTAAGACGTGTCTAGACTTAAGAATGGCAAGCAGATAATTCCCTAAGGATGATAAGCAGATGGCTTCCGACTAGAAATGATAAGCAAAACCTTTTGACAGGTAGACACGGTCAAAGTCCAGACTCACTAATGTATCCTAACGACTACCAGTTAGACACACTAATGCAAGGCCTGGTTCGCTAAGACCAACGCTCTGATACCACCTGTGAGGACCTCGACCTTATCCTCCCGGACGAAGTCTTCAACAGTTGGTCCCATTACGATGATCGACTCCAAATAATATCCTTAACATGAGCAAATGCACAGCGGAAGACTTAATTCGTACCTGAGAATAACATGCTTTAAAAAGTCAACATAAAGTTGGTGAGATATATAGGTTTGATGCTAGCAGTGTAATAACTATGGACCACAAGATTTCATGTTTATACATAATACACTCCTCGTGTATGAAAAGTCATTGAGCACTTGGTAATCATACTTAACATTTAAATCACAGCAGCATATTCTTAAATAAACCCTACACCGTACCAAGTGTAGTAACAAAACGAAGTACTGTGCAACCGTTAAAAACTGGTCGTCCAGCCCGGTTGGGGTTGTCAGGCCCGATAGATCTATCAACAGGATTCGCGTTTACGCTCCTCACGTAAATATTAGCTACCAAGTATAAAGAAATATGCCATGGTACAACTCAACGTAGAATTTATTTTTGATCACTTGTGTCCATAACGTAAATCATTTATAAAAAAACAGCGCATGTATTCTCAGCCCAAAAATATTTAGAGTTTAAAAGGGACTATATACTCACCTAATGTATTTTGTAGTAAAAATACATATAACACCATTGATCAATTATAAGGTTGGCCTCAGATTCACGAACCTATATAATTTATATATATATATTAATACATATAATGGTAATCGAACAAATTTATATATTAATATAATGTTTGTTATCTTATATGTTATATAGATAAAATTATATTTAATCTATATATTTTATATTACTAATACTTATCATATCAAATTTTAATATAGTAGTTACTCATTAAAATTTTGTTTAATATAATATGTAATATTGATATTAAGTAGTTATATTTTATGCCATAAATATATTTTTATATAAAAAAAATTCTTTATTTGATATACTAATAATAATGATAAAAATAATACTAATTATGATAAAAATCATAATAATTCTAATAATACTAGTAATAATAATAATAAAAATAATAATTTTAATAAAAATGTTAATTTTCAATAATAATACTAATATCAATAATACTTATCTAATAATAATACTAATATCAATAATAATAATAAGTTAGTTAATAAACTACCTTCAAGCTTTTATTAAAAATAAAGTGCCTCAAATCAGACTCGAACACGTGACCTCTCGCTCACCGACACCTCCTCTAACCAATGCTCCATTTCTACTTTCTTGTTATGACCCGTATAATATTTATATTTAACCCGATATTTTCCGGTTTTCTCTTCGGCCCAATCCTTATTTTCGGCCCACCATTTAAATAAACCACGGCCCAATTAGGAGCTCGGCCCAACCTTCCATACCTCTTAAGCAGCTCTTTAAGAATATAAAAAAAAAAAAACTCGCAGGTTCCAGGTTTCGAACCCTTGACCTCTTATTTCCTGACCACCCACCCTAACCATCTGGTCCACTTTGTTTATCTGAAATATATCATAACTAATATCTTTTTAATCATTAACTGTTTCATCCCACTTCTCTAATACAAAACCCAGGACTATTCATCCTCTTCTCCATTTTTTATCAAGCTCACCATTACCATATCATCTTCGTGATAATCATCATATCACTCGCATCATAACATCATTATTCTCAAAACATCTTAATCATATCATATATCATCACCCTCGTCATTATCTTTCCATCTCTAATATCACCATCGTCCTCGTCATTACACGTCACTGTAACCGAAAATGGAAGCAAGAACAGCTGCTTTAGCAGCATACACGAGCAGCGGCACTCATAGTGGTGTGCAGGTGGCGGAAATAAATAAAAAAAATAATAATAATAACATTGGTGGTGATCTACGGTGCTCACAGTTAAACCGAAAACTTAACTAGGTGAGAGAGAGAAGAGTGAGGTGAGAGATGGTGTTTTCGACGGGTGCAGTAACCAGAACGCAACAAGTTGTTTGGTGGGTTTATGATGGTGGTGAATGATGTCGGGTGGGGTTGTTGAGGTGACCGGAGATTGAAAGAGGATGATGGAGGTTGAAGTGGCGAAGAAAGGTTTCAAGGTAATGCAAAGTGAGTTTAGTTGCAACTGTAAACGGTCATAGCTGCGATGATGATCGATGGTTGGTGATACTATGAAGAAGAAGATGATGAGGTCGTTTGGTGATGAAAGGTAAACGTGGTGTCGGGTGATGAAGTTAAAGGGTTTGATTATTTACGCATACCGTGAGCTCGATTAAACGTTTTATAGCTGGCTGAAACTCGACAAGATAACTTTATCCAAAAAAAAAAACTCGACAAGATAATCAATCAAAAACAGGGATAAATAAGGAAGAAAATAAAAAGTCCTGTTGTAAATTTGTACTACTTTGATTCAATTGTGATTTGGTGGATCTTGTGATCTAATTTAAAGACACCAATCGGTTTCATGATAGTGATATTAACCAGCTTCTGTTTTTATTCGATGTATATTATAATGATGCATATACATAATTTTAATGATACATAATAATTCTAATGATACATATACATATACATAATCAGTAAATATGATTCTAATATATATAATAATAATTCTAATAAATAATAATTCTAATTATTAATAATTATATTAATATTACTGAAAAATAATAATATAATTACTAATAATAATACCAATATAATCATTTATGCTTATCTATTTTTCATATACATATATATATATATATATATATATATATATATATATATATATATATATATATATATATATATATATATATAGTGATGATACAAATTTGAAAATAATGATAATAATATTAATATAGCATTTATACTTAAAATTTATAATTAAATTTAATACGTTACAATTTCTATACAAAATTTTTACCAATAATATATTATATCGAATCTTTAGTATCTATTTACTATTTATATTTAATATTTCTTATGTATATAATTTATACATTTATATATATGTATATATATACATATTTATTTTTAATGAGGTAACAACATTTTAAAATTTCTAAAACTTACAGTTATACAAATATTTATATTTAATTACTTACAACCAATTGTTCGTGAATCGTCAGGCTTAGTAAAAGGGTAACTAATTATCCAGATATAGATTTCAAAATTTCTAGACTCAACATTAGGGTTTTTGCTTATCGTGTCGGAAACATATAGAGTTTAAGGTTTAAATTTGGTCGGAAATTTCAGGGTCGTTACAGTGATGTTTGTGTGTTAGACTCTGTGACGTGATTAGTATAACGCTTATGTATGCTATGGCCTGTAGTTAGTCATACTCACTTAGCTTCGTGCTAATTCCCCTCCATCTCCTCCTTCCAGCTTGATAGCTTTTGTAGATAGTGATTTTTGGGAGAAGATGGGCATGGTGATGTTATGTTTGACAGGATTAACTCTGATGTGATCTTTTATAGTTTAAACTGTGTTCTTTTGAAAATAGATTGTAACTACATATTCTCCGTATAAACATATATTTTGTAATGACACATGACACTGGTTATCTTAGCAATAGTTAATTTTTATTTTTTAATTAATAAATAAATGCTTCCGCCACGTATATATAAAAAAAATAGTGGTGTCACAAGTTGGTATCAGAGCCGAGTTTTGCAGCATGTGCATTGTGATCTACATGTCATGTTCCCAAACTTAGAAGAGTCATGTCAAACATAACATGCTGGGGATGGGTTAAGTGAGTATTAGGACGGGATATGTGTTAGTTGTTAGTATTAACAGAATTTATACTAAGCTTTGGTGTGAGTGTTGTGATAGTGTAGTAATGGTAGATAATCAAGCAATCGCTACTGGCCCTACTGTCCCTGGAACTGCTACTTTTAGAGCCCCTGACGAAGATGGACATGTGTCTTCAGAAGAAGAAACTTCTCAAGAAGTAATAGAACTTCAAAGTCGGTTACTAGAAGCTTAGGAGAAAATTAAGGAATTGGAACATGAACGGGCGCAATGGAACCCTAATACCACTGCGTTAAACACAAATTTTCCTTCAAACCTTTATAATCAAGACGGTGGCAGTTCCCAATCACAGTTTCCATAAAATACCGATCAAAACTATCAAATGCCATTTTCGTTTAACCAGACTTTTTCTAATCAAATGATGTACCCATTTCAAGTCCCTGAGACAAGAAGGAAGTGTACCTACAAACAGTTTATGGACTGCAAACCTCTTGAGTACAGTGGTCACACAAACCCTACAATGACCCTTAATTGGCTAAGAGAAGTAGAGAGCATTGGAAGCATGTTTTTATGAGCTGAATCTATGGTACTGTTTGCTAGTTGGCTTCTCAAAGGTGAAGCAATGGAGTGGTGGGATTCTATTACTGCATATTTACCCAAAGAACAGATCAGTCAGATAACTTGGGAACAGTTCGCTGCTAAGGTTCGTGAGCAGTATTGTTCTGAGTATGAGATGGAAAGATTGAAAACTGAGTTTCTGAGTATGAAAATGACCGAAAACATGACGATTTATGAGGTTTTCAGATATTTTATATCGAAGCTAAGGTTCGTTCAACAGTGGGTACCAACTGAGAAAGATAAGATTCAGCATTTTATGCGGGTGATTAAGCCGGAGTACAGAACCGTTGCGAGATTTGCAACAACCTTGGTGCAGGCTCATGAGATGGCTAAAGTTACAGAAGGTGATATAATGGCAGCAAAAAGAGAAAGTTCGAGAAGTGGATCTTTTGGGGGTAAATCAGAAGGTCAATCGGATGGACAGTCAAATCAGCAGTCGAGTAAGTAATCCAGTTTTCGTGGTAAAATGTCAGGCGTGTTTAAACAGAAAAGTAAGTCTGGTATTAGTGGATCAGGTTCAAGTCAGTCTGGGTGGTGTAATGTTTGTAAGTCAACCCATACCGGTCCGTGTTCTCCAATGACCAGAAGGTGTTTGAAATGTGGAGTGTTAGGTCATAAATCAACAGCTTGTTCATTTAAGTCTAATGTTTGTTGGAGTTACCATCAAGAGGGGCATAGATCTGCTAATTGTCCATCTGCGTCAAGATCCGATTCTGGGGCAGGGTCAGGGGCGAGGTCGGTTACTTCTGGGGGATCTTCTGCTTCTACTGTCGGGCAGAAGAGAAAGAATCCTCCAACAGCAGAGGCAAGGGCATTTCTGATGACGGTAGACGCTGCAATCGCTACCGATGATGTCATTACCGGTATGTTCTTGGTTAATTCCTTGCCAGCTCGTGTGTTATTTGATTCTAGAGAAAATCGTTCTTTTATGGCCTTAGGCTTTTGTGATAAGTTGAAGTTGCCTGTTAGGATGTTAGATGAGCCTTTGGGAATAGAAGTAGCTGATGGTAAGATGGCTTCATGCACATAATCTGTGTCTGGAATTACCATCGAAATTGACGGCCATTCTTTCCCGTTAACCTGTTTATTGATGCATATACCTAGCTTTGATATAGTCATAGGCATGAACTGGTTAAGAGCTAATAGGGCTAATATTAAGTGTGATAAGAATATGATTTCTTTCCGTCTAGCAGATGGATCCCGAGTGATAGTTAGAGGAGAGCGAAGTGGATTTAACTTCCCTATGGTTTCCCTAATGAAAGCTCAGAAGGCAATAACGAAAGGGTGTGATTCATTCTTAGCCTACGTGATTGATGTTAAGAAAGAGAAGAAGCAGGTGACCGATATTCCCGTTGTGTCAGAATTTCCAGAAGTATTTCCAGTTGATTTACCAGGGTTACCTCCAGTACGTGAAGTAGAGTATAAAATTGATTTAGTTCCAGGCGCTACGCCAGTTACAAAAGCTCCTTACAAATTAGCTCCGTCAGAAATCCGAGAGATGATGTCTCAGATTCAGGAACTGTTAGATAAGGGGTTTATCCGACCAAGTTCTTCACCGTGGGGTGCTCCTGTTTTGTTTGTGAAAAAGAAAGATGGGTCGCTTCGTATGTGTATAGATTATCGTGATTTGAATAAGAGAATAATAA
This sequence comes from Rutidosis leptorrhynchoides, assembly GCF_046630445.1. Classification (NCBI taxonomy): domain Eukaryota; kingdom Viridiplantae; phylum Streptophyta; class Magnoliopsida; order Asterales; family Asteraceae; genus Rutidosis; species Rutidosis leptorrhynchoides. The sequence goes on from NC_092343.1 coordinate 169,554,821, forward strand.
AGAATAAGTATCCGATACCGAGAATAGATGATTTATTTGATCAGTTAAAGGGTGCTTCTTACTTTTCAAAGATTGATTTACGTTCAGGGTATCATCAGGTACGTGTTACAGAGAATGATATACCGAAAACAGCGTTCAGAACTAGATATGGTCATTATAAATTTTTAGTTATGCCATTCGGGTTAACCAATGCGCCAGCAGTGTTTATGGATTTAATGAACAGGGTGTGTCGTCAGTATCTTGACAAGTTTGTGATTGTCTTCATAGATGATATCTTGATATATTCGAAAACCGAGAAAGATCATGCTACACATTTGAGATTGGTATTAGAACTTCTGAAACAGGAACAGTTGTACGCTAAGTTTTCTAAGTGTGAATTTTGGTTGCGGGAAGTACAATTTTTGGGTCATGTGATTTGTGAACAGGGTATTAAAGTAGACCAGTCTAAGGTAGAGGCCGTAATGAATTGGAACTCACCGAAAATGCCGATAGAAATTAAGAGTTTTCTGGGTTTAGCAGGTTATTACCACCGATTTATCAAAGACTTCTCTAAATAGCAGGTCCTTTGAATAAGTTAACTAGAAAAGATGTAGCCTTTCGATGGACTGATGAACAAGAAAAGGCTTTTCAGACTCTCAAACAGTTGTTATGTCAAGCGCCGATTTTAGCTTTACCAGAGGGAACAGAAGACTTTGTAGTTTACTGTGATGTGTCACGAGCAGGTTTGGGTTACATTTTGATGCATAGAAATAAAGTCATAGTGTATGCTTCACGACAGTTGAAGAATCATGAACGAAATTACCCTACTCATGATTTAGAGTTAACTGCAGTTGTGTTTGCCTTGAAGCTTTGGAGACACTATTTGTATGGTACACATTGTGAAATCTATACAGATCATAAGAGTCTTCAATATATCTTTTCGCAGAAAGAATTAAATATGCATCAACGTCGATGTTTAGAATTGATTAAAGACTACGATTGTGAGATTAAGTACCATCCGGGTAAAGCAAATGTGGTCGCAGATGCTCTGAGTCGCAAGAAAACCATCAAAAATGTTAGATTTATGAGAATTGAAATAGTTTCAAACTTGATTGATCGATTGAAAACCGTTCAGTTAGTAGCTTTGAATAATGAAAATCTAAAGACTGAGCAAATGACCAAAAGAAAATTTGACCTATGCAATGATTCTAGAGGATTAAAGACCTATAAAGATCGAATTTGGGTGCCTATGCTTGGAGATTTGAGAGATTTAATCCTTACTGAAGCGCATAAATCGAGATTATCAGTGCATCCAGGTAGTACAAAGATGTATAGAGACTTGAAAACATTGTATTGGTGGCCGACAATGAAGACAGATGTTGCAAATTTTGTCGAAAAATGTCATATTTGTGCGCAAGTTAAGGCAGAACATCAGAAACCGTATGGATTTCTAAGACAGTTAGAAATTCCTCAGTGAAAATGGGATCATATAATGATGGATTTTGTAACCAAGTTACCCCGAACCCAGAAAGGACACGACATGATCTGGGTGATTGTGGATCGTTTAACAAAGAGTGCTCACTTTTTAGCTACTCGTGAAACAGCTTCGTTAAGTGATTTGGCAGAATTGTACTTGAAAGAGATCGTTAGTCGACATGGTATACCGTTGTCAATAGTTTCCGATAGAGATACTAGGTTTGTATCGAACTTCTGGAACAGTTTACAACAGAATCTGGGTACGCGTGTGATTTAAGTACAGCATATCATCCACAAACAGACGGTCAGAGTGAACGAACGATTCAGACGTTAGAAGACATGTTGAGAGCGTGTGTCTTAGAATATGGTGGTTCTTGGGATTCACATCTTCCATTGATAGAGTTTGCTTACAACAATTCATATCATTCGAGTATCAGAATGCCGCCGTATGAAATGTTGTATGGTCGCAAATGCAGAACTCCTACGTGTTGGTTAGAAGCGGGTGAGAAACAATTTGCAGGTCCCGAAATTGTTCAGATAACCGCATAAAAGGTCGAAATTGCAGGTGAAAAGTTAAAAGCAACTAGAGATAGACAAAAGATGTATGCTGAACCGCGCAGACGTCCGGTGATATTTAATGTAGGTGATCATGTATATTTGGAAGTTTCGCCGTGGAAAGGGGTGATTAGATTTGGTAAGCGTGGTAAACTAGCACCGAGATTTATTGGACCACTTCTGATCAAAGAAATTTTGAATGATCAGACTGTTGTTTTAGATCTTCCATCAGAGTTAGCAGGAATACACAACACGTTCAATGTTTGTTATTTAAGAAAATGTAAAGTAGATAATGAAAGTCAGATTCTTCCATTGAAGGATTTGAAAGTTGATTTAACTAAGAAGTTAGTTGAAGAGCCAGTTAGAATCGTGGACAAGAAAGTCACAAAGCTAAGAAAGAAACAGATTCCTATGGTGTTAGTGGAATGGCGGTACAGTTTAGGTTCTAACTTGACGTGGGAAATCGAGGAGTTAATGAGGGTGCGCTATCCCCAGTTGTTTGACCTTGACCAGATTCTGAGGACGGAATCTTCTTAAGGGGGTAGATTTGTAACATCCTCAATCGGGCCTAGATGTAAGATTACTAGATTGCCCTTAAGTTTGTATTGCGTTACTATATGCTTTTATTTTTATTTAATATTTATTATTATATAATGATGTGGTTAGGACCAGTTTGTGACAAGGGTCACAGAACAGGTTTGTTTATTTAATTTGGACTTCGTTTGTGTTGCCAAATGTTGTACGAAAGATATCAGATAACTGATAAATACCCGTGTATCGCACAGTGTGGGAATTAAACCCAATTAAGTGACTAGTGATGTCTCTCTCTTGCATTTTTCCAGAACCATCACACACACACACACACCGTACCTTCCCTTCCACCTACAATCAAAACCTAATCCTTAATCTTTATCTAGAGCTCAAATTGTTCATATCTTTGTGTTCCTTGTGATTCACTGATTCTTTTAAGGTAAGAATCACAAGCTTCCATGCTCTAATCTTTGAGAAAGTTAAGGTTTTGTGTTAGTTTTCATAAAAGTGTAAATTTGTGTCAAAACAAGTGATTTAAGTGGTGTTATGGTCAAATTGTTGTGGGTTTTGAGTCTATAACCAGTAGTGAACAAGTTGTGGTCGATTTTGATGTTTAAAACCAGCTCTAGATCGAGATTTGAGGATGTCATCGTGAAGTCCGCAGCCTTTGTTCAGTTTCTGATGAAGATGAACACAGTCGGCTGACTGTCGGTCGACAGTCGACCGACTGAGGGTTGAACCAGCCGATTGATGAAGACAACTGACCGACTGTTGAGTGAACCGACCGACTGAGATTTACCTTCGGCCGATTGATGTAATACCAAATGAATCGACTGACTGGGAAGGTCAGTCGACCGACTAAGTGTCCAGGGCAGAATATTTTACCTAAGTGTTGATTTTTAGCCGTTATGCTGCCCGTTTGTATTTTGATGGTCAGGATGAAAATTTTGAAAGTGCATAAGTGTTAAGCAAAAAATTTTAGCGGACAGTTTTTGATACAAAAATTTATATGTTGTGTTATTTGATGTTAACGAACAGAAACTAACTTGTATATATGTTTTTCTCAGGAGAAAAGGAGAAAGAGAAGGTTCAGTGATTAGATAGCTGAATACCTTCTCGCTTGCTGGTATTTGGTGAGTGGGACTAACTGGAGAATATATTATATAAAAGCATGTTATATTATGATTGCCATACTTGTTAGATATACTTATTGTTGTGGTTAGTTAGTACTTTGTGATGACTGCATGTTAGTTGATGCTTGTCTGTTGGAGCCCAGTGCGTCCCTATTGTGTGGTAGTCTTGTGTAGGAGAGATCAACCTGCGGGTTGGGTTCCTCTGTGGTAGCCTAGACAATCGTTGTGTATATATATGTGAATGACGCGTTCGTATTGTGTGGATTATGTATATACATACGGTGGTGGAGGAACTTCTGGTAAGCCCCAGTCCGATCAACTGGTGGTTAATGGTTTGGCCGAGCCGCCAGAGTCTCTGTAGACGGCACTTGGGTGATGTTTGTGTGTTAGACTATGTGACATGATTAGTATAATGCTTATGTATGCTATGGCATGTAGTTAGTCGTACTGACTTAGCTTCGTGCTAATTCCCCTCCATCTCCTCCCTGCAGGTTGATAGCTTTTGTAGATAGTGCTTTTTGGGAGAAGACGGACATGGTGATGTTATGTTTGACAGGATTAACTCTGATGTGATCTTTTATAGTTTAAACTGTGTTCTTTTGAAAATAGATTGTAACTACATCTTCTCCGTATAAACATGTATTTTGTAATGACACGTGACACTGGTTGTCTTAGCAATAGTTAATGTTTATTTTGTAATTAACAAATAAATGCTTCCGCCACGTATATATATAAAAAAAATAGCGGTGTCACACTTAACTACGTATTTTGAGTTTTAGTTAATTTATGATTAGGGTTTGGTCATTTGAGACTTGTAAGACCCATTTCGGGATTTAATGGGTGAATTTGGGTTAATTTGATGCAAGGAAACCCAAATGGTGTTAATCTAGGGTTAGGTCATGTAAATTGAGAATTGTAGGTGTTAATTGTGTTGTTAGGCACTTATACACTTGCAAAATGATGAAAGTTTGTTAATGAGTTAAGTTTGACCAAAACTTGTAAGTCAAAGTGTTAAAACAGGTCAAATGGGTAATGGTTGACCTAGTTGGGTGAGATGGGTATGAAATACCCATAAATTGTGCTAGTTGGTGTTAGTAGACTCTAATCACTAGCTTTTAGTGATTTATGAGGAGTCATGGCCATTAATGGGCGGTTTTGGTGGATGTAAGTCATTTAATGCATTTTGGTCATTAAATGCTAAAGAGATAAGTGTTGGTGGTTGATTCCACTAGTTGTATGTTGATTGTGTACTTAATGTATTAGGTACTTTCTTTTTAGGCTTACGAAAGTATTCAATCACCACCGGTGTGATAAGGTGAGTGGGATAAGTATACATGTACGTATATGATGTATTTATTTGTATGAATAGATATGTGTTGTCCGATTAGTGATATATGTCGTTGTGCACTAACGGTTCTATGAATGGATATGCGTTGTCTGAGTTGGTGATATATGTTGTTGTACACTAACGATTTGTGAACGGATATGTGTTGTCGTTCCGCCATGGGATTAGTGATATATGTTGTTGTACACTAATGGTTGTTATGAACACCGATGGGAAATTCGAGTAACATCATGCATAATCCTAAATATGTATCTAATTCATAATTCATCAAAACTATCTAATGATAAAAATTGAACATACAAGCATGCATAATCCTAAATACTCGAGCACTAGTCAGGGATACACTATTAATATATAAAAGTTAAGTTATGAGTGCTCACGTATCAATATTGAGATTCAATATTGCAGGAAAGGTACGTAGACGCAACGGAGACGATAAACACTAGATTGACCTTACGAGCATACCCATGAACCATACCCATCACCTCCATAGCTATAACCCATAATTTCCTTAACTCTATCCCGCTCATAAAACCCATTTTGAAAACACGCGAGCAGAACCTCGTCGTAGTATTTTATGTATATTTTGATAATAATAATACTAATAATAATAATAATAATAATAATAATAATAATAATAATAATAATAATAATAATAATAATAATAATAATAATAATAATAATAATCTTAATAATATTATTAATAATAATAATAATAATATAAATAATAAATATTACGGAGTAAGATAGATGAGAGGATGGAATTCTGAATCACAAAACGCGAAATGATCGAACTTTAAAGGATACACCTTCACCTAACCACCATGCGATCGCATGGGGCTGAGGTGCAAAGGCCATGTGATCGCATGGCTAACCCAGATAGCTCACATTCAATTGTTTGTTTATGCCGACGTTTTTAATATTTATTTATATAATATATTTAATTTATATAATTAATTAAATATTATATTAAATTTACGTGCGTAGTAAATTTGAAATTTTAGTTCCAATGACTCGGGCGTTGTCACTAGACTAATGTTCTGGTTCCGGTCTTTCAAACGGCATTTAGTACGCTTAGAAAACTCGCACTTTATGTTTTGCGTAACGTAACCTTACGAATGACAAGCCTCAAATCAATGAAAACTATTTTACTCTAAATGCAACTTAATCATTTAAGCGTTTTGGTTATTTACTTCTATAAATCAAAGTCTCGTTATTTATCAAAGTATAATTAATAATATTAGTTTTAAATCAAAACGTTTTATCTCAAGGTTAATATTATATTTTATCATTTTGTAAAATATATAAATATATAAATATTCATTTAGAAATATAAATTTATATATATTATAAATATTTATTGAATAATAAAATCTTTAGTTTTTCAAATACTAAACACATTTCAAAGTATAATTTAAAATAATTTATATCATATAATGTTTATGCTTTTAAGAATAGATTTCCTTTATGCGCTAACATTTGTTTTAATATCCTTAGACTTTCTAAATAATACATCTTAATATTAATCGAATCAATTAACAAGTGTTACTATCGTTTAAATAACTAATTTGTAATCATAATTATTTAATATACATAAACATATTTTAAATACACGTTGCAAGTTATATATATATATATATATATATATATATATATATATACATATATATATATATATATACATATATATATATATATACATATATATATATATATACATATATATATATATATATATATATATATATATATATCTAATAATCAATATACCAACTTACGTTATCTAAACAAAGACATTTTAATAATTAAGTTTTATTATATCGGAAAACGTTTTCGCACGTTTGAAAATAGATCAATCAAATATTATGGAATTCAATTCTCCACTAACTTTTGTCTAACATTCGATAAGTGACACTTTCTTCTCATTTGTAAATCACTTTACCAATTATTCCAAATACCGTTAAAAAGAATAGATTTCTCAAATCATAGTGGACCTCTTAATAGAGACTCGTAATTATAATTCAATGTATCTAATAATTCAATCATTTGATATCAGCTTTTAATTCCATTAATAACTATTAGAATGTATATTTTGAAACAAATACGTTTATATAAAGTATTATACGTCTAATACTTTGTTAATGTTTTCAAGTTATAATATATACACATATATAATCATGTTCGTTCATATAATGGTTCGTGAATCATTGGAATTTGGTAGAGGTTAAATGAGTGTATGAACACATGAGATTCAACTTACAAACTTTGCTTATCGTGTCAGGAATATATAAAGATTAAAGTTTAAATTTGGTCGGAAATTTTCGGGTTGTCACAGTACCTACCTGTTAAAGAAATTTCGTCCTGAAATTTGATTGGGATGGTCATGGCTAATAATAAGTATGTTTTCATGACACATATAAGCTGAAGATTAGGGTTTTATCATCATTGAGTAATATGGATAAAACCATTTGATTTTATGAAGAGTACGAGTGAAGCTGTCACCAAAAGAGTGAAATGAGTAGGTATAGATTCGTCATATCTTTTGATGTAGATAGGATTGATTTCCAAGTTCAAGAGATTTGGAGAAAATCTTCGTATTAGGATTTGATTCTTCGATAATCAAGGGAATTAGGATCTGCTTTAAATGCGATCATCTGTTTTGATTTCTCTGTCGAATATTTTACTATAAATCCACCTCCTTCGTTTCCTTTTAACTCACACCTTCCATTATTTCTAACTCATACATTAAAGCATTCATCAATATGCTCCATCCAGTTCTGCTTCTTGATATATTCCTAACCTTCATATCGGTCATTCTTCTTTTTCATCTACAGCCGGAAGAATCTATTTACTTCTACTATACACTTGGTTTTATAGTGTTTTTAGTTCTCTAGTGTCTTTATATTGCTATATGTATTGATATATACGGTTTATAATTTCTGGGTGGTTGTTGGGTTTTATATCTTCTCTTATATTTCGATGTCCCTGCTTCTGTCTCCCATAATCATTGTTATCTCCAGTTAATACTTTCTTTTATTTGCTGCGATTTATACCCCAATTTCTATTTCGGAGTTTTATCCTTTCGTTTCTTCTTCTTTCTATTAAGCACCTCTTGTAATGGTCCAGAATTTGCAGATATAAATTTCGGAATGAACATTGTTAATGTTCTAAGAAGGGAATTGTAATGGCACGATCTTGACTTGTCAAATTACTAGAATACCTCGGAAAAGACCGAATCATCAAGAAATATTTTCTTGATATTTTAGAGGTTAAAGAGAATATAAAAGTCGTGTAACATGACACATGATGACGTTATGATCTGTGAATCATCACGTTCCATTTAGAAACTCAGCATGAATTACTATAATATAATCACGTTGATCAAGTGTCATTATATTATACTAACTCATGTTTCAGCTCCCAACACTACTTTAAAAATATTCCTATGTTAAACTTGAATGTTTCAGAATTTAGAAATTAAAATAGTTTCTTTTATGATGTAATATAGATAGCACGAAGAGGTAAATGATTTCAGATAAGAATACTTATGAAAATATCTTCAGAAATATGGAGGATATTTATAATGAAAGATACGATGATATCTTAGAATTTCTAATATCAGAGGATAATGAAGAATATTGTCCGCAAGGGTTTAGAGTCAGGAGCAAGGTATTCATTAATGACTTCAACAGGTACTGAATCATTTGAATCCTTTGAAGTCAGGTTCAGTCTTTGTGATTTGTCCACAGCCTCCTTCATACTTTGCTCAATCCGGTTTCCAGTTCCAAGACTTCTCTTTTTCTGCACTTTGCCAGCACACTTATTTATTATCATCAAACTTTTACTGTTAAAGTCGTTTATAGTTATTGCTGCTTCATCAGCATTTTTTTTCCATTTTTGGAGAACCAATTCGTAGTTCAGAGTGTTTTTCAGAAAATTCTCATTCAAATTAAGTCCAGAAGATAAACGTTATATATACACATATAACTGTTGGCGTAGACATGCTGCGAGATTTCAAAATGTGCTAATTCCCGATGATTCGTATGGCAATTCTCGTTACAAGATGTAAATGAGTAAATGATGGGGTTTCGGTAAGTATAATGATTCTTCGGAAGGTCAAAGATCAGTGAAGTTGCGAATAAGTTTATTGCTAATGTGGTAGAATATGAAAGGTTCTCCGGTAACAAAAGGGTAATCATATATATCAATATTATGATAAGGCTACTCCGAATGAAAAATCGAAGTTGTCTTGCTGGAGCTGTGATAGAATTTGCTACTTTGAAAAGGAATTGCAAAGTTATTTTTTTTTTCCTAATAAATGCCAAAGGATCTGACACAGATATGTGCTGAATTATGACTTTGGTTTCGAGAGCTTTTTAAGTACATAACTGTGGGTAATATGTGGTTGGATCATCATCTCGATTGCTCATTATTTGAAGTGTCTTAAGAAATTTTCGAAGGGTTTGAACACAGATTGTAATCGTTAATATACATTTGATGTTCTAACACAGTTTTAAAGTCAAAGTATATCTTTAAAAGATGTAGGAATCTAAAAGTGATGGTACCGGTTATATCTCGAATTGAATTCTGAGGTTTCAAAATCAGAATATGTAATTGGGTTTGAATGAGTATGGTTGTTTTGATTTCTATAAAGGAATGTATATTATTGTGAAAGTAGGAAGTATAGTTGATAATGTACTTAATATGATTCGAAGAATATAACATATTAATTGTGAATATATATATATATATATATATATATATCGGGTATTACCTACCCGTTAAAAAAAATTCACAATTAATATTTTGTACATAAGAATTTTATTAAAGTCTTTATGAAAATATATATGTATATATTCTCCTCAGATGTAACATAGATTTAAATGAGTTAATACTAAATTAAACTCATTCGATTTACGGTTGGAACTAGAATTGAAAAATCCCTTGAAGGCTTTAGAGATTGCATAAGTATTTCTTCAATAATATTAAAATTATGAATCAATACTTCGTTATTTGTTTAGGCGTGATGTTGGTTTTCGTTAAATTCTTGTGAACTTCGCAAAGTACGAATGATGTTATCTGAAAAAGTTTCGGTTACATCGATGATGAAAATGTAAAATCAAATATATACTTGATTTATTAGGAATTTGAATTTGTTGAATTGAGACAGAGATTGTAGTTAATGATGGTTAAGTTGCGGGCGAAGGACGTACATTATTGCATATTTGTAATATGAATTAACCGAGTAGTTAAGATTCACACACAATAGCTTAGCACAGAAAGATTTATTTTTATTTCAATATATATATATATATATATATATATATATATATATATATATATAATATACATATAATTTCTTTAGAGGGAATGAGTTAATTCTTCCTAACTCGCTGATACAATATACGCGTTATTGATTCGTAATGATGTCCACAGTGATTCTTGAACTGACGGGGTTTGTGATGTTATAGGTGTTGTTGATTCTGATGCTGACTGCATTAACGATGCTGGTGATGCTGACAGTACTGATGATGTTGTTGGTAAAATAAGTTTAGCTGGTTAATCACACACCTTTTTTTTCAGGGTTTCTACTCTTCCTTCTATCATTTTTGGTTTGCTTAACTGATTTATGGTTAGGGCTAGATTAGATAATCTCTAAGACTTTAGAGATTACATAATCGCTGCGGAATGTTTCTCCAATGAAGTTATGAATTAATACTTCATCAGTTATTGTTGTTGGTACTCCTTGGTATCTATGGTGCGTATGACGTTGATGCTCGTGGGACAGATTGTGAAGTTGAGGTTTACGACGTGGTTGTTGTTAGAGGTGGTAATGGTACTTTTAGCGTTGATGATGGTGGTACTGGTTATGCTACTGGTGCTGCTGCTGGTGTTTGTAATCTCTGCACCATATTCTCCAAAGCCATTACCCGAGCGCGAAGCTCGTTGACTTCTTCTATTACACTGGGGTGATAGTCGGTTCGGACGAGCGGATAAATAAAATCTAAAATTTGATGTAATATATAATCATGACGAGATACTCTGGAAATGAGAGAGAAAATGGTGTTTCGGACAGGTTCGCCGGTAAGTGCTTCAGGTTCTTCGTCAAGAGGGCAATGTGGTGGATGAAAAGGATCGCCTTCTTCTTGTCTCCAATGATTGAGGAGGCTATGAACCCATCCTCAATTCATCCAGAATAGGTGATGACTGATTGGTTGATCCATTCCGGTCACACTGCTTTCGAAGTTTGAGTGAGATTCCATTTCGGAATCCGAGTGACTTGAACTGACGACAAATTCCATTTCGTACGATGGGATAAAGGATTTTTCGATATAAAATGATTTTTCCGGTTATCGGGTGGTATTCTATTTTCATAGGATATATATATATATATATATATATATATATATATATATATATATATATATATATATATATATATATATATACATATATATATATATATATATACATATATATATATATACATATATATATATATATATATAGATATACATATATATATATATATATATATATATATATATATATATATATATATATATATATATATATATATATATATATATATATATATATATATGTCAAAAGATTTCGTAGATTACGTAGGAATTTGCGGGATATGTCAGGCAAAGTTTAAAATAACATATACGAAAAGATATGATTTAGCAGATACGCTAAGATATGAATTTTGTCTATACACTACTCATGCAATTAATGTAGCAAAAAGTGTCTAGACTAAAAATAGAAAGCAGGTAATTTCCTAAGGATGATAAGCAGATGATTTTCGACTAGAAATGATAAGCAAAACACGGTCGAAGTCAAGACTCACTAATGCATCCTAATGAGTTATCAGTTAGACACACTAATGCAGACCTGGTTCGCTAAGACCGCCGCTCTGATACCAACTGAAAGGACCCATTCATATACATTATAAACGATTCACAATAGTTGATTACATCGCGAGGTATTTGACCTCTATATGATACATTTTACAAACATTGCATTCGTTTCTAAAAGACAATCTTTGTTTACAACGAAAGTTGACGGCATGCATACCATATCATAATACATCCAACTATAATTGACTTAATAATAATTTTGATGAATTTCAACGACTCGAATGCAACGTCTTTCAAAATATGCTATGAATGACTCCAAGTAATATCTCTAAAATGAGCAAATGCAGAGCGGAAGATTTCTTTAACACCTGAGAATAAACATGCTTTAAAGTGTCAACTAAAAGGTTGGTGAGTTCATTAGTTTATCATAATCATTCATTTCCATCATTTTAATAGATCACAAGATCTCATATATTGTCATGTGTAACTCGCGAATTAAAATTTATTCATATGGTGAACACCTGGTAACCGACCTTAACAAGATGCATATAGAATATCCCCATCATTCCGGGACTCTCATCAGACATGATAAATCGAAGTACTAAAGCATCCGTAACCCGGGTGGGGCTTGTTGGGCTCAATAGATCTATCTTTAGGATTCACGTCAATTGGTGGCAATTATAATAAACACCAATTCTTAGGCTACCAAGCTAAAAAGGGGCATATTCGATTCGATAATCCAACCATAGAATGTAGTTTCGATCACTTGTGTCTATTTCGTAAAACATTTATAAAAGCAGCGCATGTATTCTCAGTCCCAAAAATATATATTGCAAAAGCATTTAAAAAGGGAGCAAATGAAACTCACCATACTCTATTTCGTAGTAAAAATACATATAACATTATTGAACAAGTGCAAGGTTGGCCTCGGATTCACGAACCTAAATTAATTATATATTTATGTGTTGGTCAATATTTGTCTAACAAATTGGGTTAGGTCATAGTGTACCATAATCATAATGCTCGAGATTATCATGCAAACGCTAGCAAAGGTCATATAATCCAAAAATGGTTTTTAGAATCTATACATGTTTATTATATAACTTAAATATAGCCATTTTATATATATAAGTATATTTATCAAATTCTCATTAAAGTAAATAATACAAGTCATTTATTAATAAATATAAATTTATACTAAATTTTATATATGATAAAAATATACTTTTATATAATTTTAAGTAGTGATATTTATAAAGTTTACTTAGTACCATAAAAATATTGTGACATGTATTATTAATGTAATTATATTAAGTATGATAAAAAAAATATCTTTGTACCTCCTATTTATTTGATAAAATAGTATTGATAATAATAGTAAGTAAAGTTGTATTTATAATAATAATATTAATTATTTTTTAATAATAATAATAAAATAATAATAATAATAATAACAATATTTATATTTACTAATGATGATAATAATAAATAATGATCTTTTCTAATAATACAAATTTTATAATAATATTATTCTGATAAAGATATTATATTCATATTTAACAATAATAACAAATAAATAACAATGTTTTATATGAGAATGATAATTCTTATTCGAAATGATAATTTTTAATAATAATAATAATAATACTAAAATGATAATAAAATGATATTTTATAATAACAATGATATTTTATAAAAATGATAATTTTAATGAGATTGATAGTTTTAATATAAATGATGATTTTAATAATAATAACGATGAAAAAAATAACTTGATAGTTTTGATAAAAATATTAATTATTTTAATAATATTAATTAATAATAATAATAATAATAATAATAATAATAATAACAATAATAATAATAATATTGATTATTAAATAATAATAATAATAACGATAATAACGACGATAATAATAACGATAATAACGACGATAATAATAACGATAACGATAACGATAACGATAAGAACGATAACGATAACAATAACGATAACGATAATTATTTTTAACAATAATAGTTTAAAATTATAGATAATTCAATTGACGATATCTTTTAATCCGTTCATCAAAATCATACGATATCTAAATGAAAAGTTTATAGTTTTTCGCCAGCTTTCCAACGACATGCATATCATATACCTTATCTCAATCGCATATGTATCTAATTCATAATTCATCAAAACTATCTAATGATAAAAATTGAACATACAAGCATGCATAATCCTAAATACTCGAGCACTAGTCAGGGATACACTATTAATATATAGAAGTTAAGTTATGAGTACTCACGTATCAATATTGAGATTCAATATTGCAGGAAAGGTACGTAGACGCAACGGAGATGATAAACACTAGATTGACCTTACGAGCATACCCATGAACCATACCCATCACCTCCATAGCTATAACCCATAATTTCCTTAGCTCTATCCCGCTCATAAAACCCATTTTGAAAACACGCGAGCAGAACCTCGTCGTAGTATTTTATGTATATTTGATAATAATAATAATACTAATAATAATAATAATAATAATAATAATAATAATAATAATAATAATAATAATAATAATAATAATAATAATAATAATAATAATAATAATAATAATAATAATAATAATAATAATAATAATAATAATAATAAGATTAATAATAATCTTAATAATAAAAATTAATAATAATAATAATAATATAAATAATAAATATTACGGAGTAAGATAGATGAGAGGATGGAATTCTGAATCACAAAACGCGAAATGATCGAACTTTAAAGGATACACCTTCACCTAACAACCATGCGATCGCATGGGGCTGAGGTGCAAAGGCCACACGATCGCATGGCTAACCCAGACAGCTCACATTCGATTGTTTGTTTATGCCAACGGTTTTTAATATTTATTTATATAATATATTTAATTTATATAATTAATTAAATATTATATTAAATTTACGTGTGTAGTAAATTTGTAATTTTAGTTTCAATGACTCGGGCGTTGTCACTAGACTAATGTCCTGGTTCCGGTCTTTCAAACGGCATTTCGTACGCTTAGAAAACTCGCACTTTATGTTTTGCGTAACGTAACCTTACGAATGACAAGCCTCAAATCAATGAAAACTATTTTACTCTAAATGAAACTTAATCATTTAAGCATTTTGGTTATTTACTTCTATAAATCAAAGCCTCGTTATTTATCAAAGTATAATTAATAATATTAGTTTTAAATCAAAACGTTTTATCTCAAGGTTAATATTATATTTTATCATTTTGTAAAATATATAAATATATAAATATTCATTTAGAAATATAAATTTATATATATTATAAATATTTATTGAATAATAAAATCTTTAGTTTTTCAAATACTAAACACATTTCAAAGTATAATTTAAAATAATTTATATCATATAATGTTTATGCTTTTAAGAATATATTTCCTTTATGCGCTAACATTTGTTTTAATATCCTTAGACTTTCTAAATAATACATCTTAATATTAATCGAATCAATTAACAAGTGTTACTATCGTTTACATAACTAATTTGTAATCATAATTATTTAATATACATAAACTATTTTAAATACACGTTGTAAGTTTTATATATATATATATATATATATATATATATATATATATATATATATATATATATATATATATATATATATATATATATATATATATACCAACTTAAGTTATCTAAACAAAGACATTTTAATAATTAAGTTTTATTATATCGGAAAACGTTTTCGCACGTTTGAAAATAGATCAATCAAATATTATGGAATTCAATTCTCCACTAACTTTTGTCTAACATTCGATATGTGACACTTTGTTCTCATTTGTAAATCACTTTACCAATTATTCCGAATACCGTTAAAAAGAATAGATTTCTCAAATCATAGTGAAACTCTTAATAGAGACTCGTTGTAACGACCCTAGATTTTCCAACGTTTATTTATTAATAATTATTATTATTAATATGTGTGATTAAACGAATGTATGTTATTACATTTACATGTTGCCATGATTGCCCGAACTTGACTTTAATTGCCCGAAACGTCTTTGTGACACCCGGAACTTTCACGAATAATATTTTTAGAATATTATTTACATTCATGATTAGTTTTATTAATCATTTTAATTAACTAAGGCTTTTAGTTAATTACATGGGCTTTAATTGGATTTATTTGTTAATTAAGTGAACTTGGGCTTTATTAGTGTTATGGACTTATGACTTTGGGCTTATAAGCCCACCCTACATTATTAATGGACTTAGTTAGCCCATGTCATTCACTTGTAAGTATCATTTAGTGAGGAACTAGCTAGTTAAAAGACTTGGAATATAGTTAGCACCTTATCCCCATGCATAACCATCTTTTATCCACCTTTTCAAGCTTTAACATGCAATTACATTTTGGACTTCATCCCTCTCCATTTTTCTGCAGCAAAACCGTGAGCCTAAGGCTCCTTATGGGGAGTTTTGTTTTCATTTTTTCATCACTTCATTCATTTGCATTCCTCTCTCAAAAAAACACACACACATACTTGCTTACATTTTCTCTCTTTTCTCTAGTTCTTGTAAGTAAACTTGAAAACTTCTTCTCTTCTTCTTTTCTTTCTAAAACCGTGACCTTACACTTCATCATCATCATCTTTGCTTGTTGTTTACT
Organism: Rutidosis leptorrhynchoides; assembly: GCF_046630445.1. NCBI lineage: Eukaryota > Viridiplantae > Streptophyta > Magnoliopsida > Asterales > Asteraceae > Rutidosis > Rutidosis leptorrhynchoides. The sequence goes on from NC_092343.1 coordinate 169,571,375, forward strand.
TATGCTTTGTTGTTGTTAAAGTTACTTGAAGTTTGTTGTTATTTACTTACTTGTTAACAAGAATCAAACTCCTTGGTTTCATTCTTCATAATATCTTGTATTTTCAAGAACACAAGAACATAAACTTACTAGTTTATGATTCTACATTTATTGTTTCAAAAGATCAAGGTTCATGTGTTGAAAGCATACTTGTGATTCATGAAATAAACTTTAAAGTTTACTTTCCTTAAAGATCAAGCTTAGGCTTGAATCTTTAAAGTATGCAACCCATGAACTCATTAACTTGTTTAAATTAGTTTGTTACTTCATTTACTTGCACTTTAATTTCATGTTGTTGGTTGTTATTGGTCAAATGTTACTAGTTAACTTTGATCTCATTAATCTTGAACTTAAAGTTAACTTTAAAAGTTCAAGAACATGTAAATGAAACTTTTTAATTATAACCTTGTACACTTATGTTAGATCTAGACTTTTGAGTCTTGGATCTTCATGATCAAACTAAGAACTATGTTCTACAACTTAAGATCTTGATTTCATAAGTTCACTTTCAAGTTTGTAACTTGTCTTTACTTTTAAAGTTCATGTAAGTGTTAGATCTAAGACCTTGATGTAACTTTGGTTCATCAACTTCATACAACTCTTAAGTGAGTTGATCTACATGGCTTAGACTCACACTTGTGTCATAATTGTCAAAACATAGTTAGTATTAATTTTACATTTCATGTATGTGCTAAATCTAAGACTTTGATGAAACTTTGGTTCATCAAAACACTTGCAACACTTGAATGAGTTGTGCTTCATGTCTTAGACTTGCACTTGGGTTATGATGGTCAAACCATGGTAAAGATGATGTAAACACATCAAAGAGTTGTACACTTGAAGCTATATGCATCAAGAATGAGAACCATGATGAACATCAAGCACCAAGACCACCGGAACTCACTTTTAACTTCCTATTTTCTGTTTACAGCCCTTTGTCCTACTGTTTCTGTAACAGACCAGTAGACCTGGGCTACTGAGACCTTGATTTTCAAATATATCTTTTCGAGTAGATAATTTTTCATAAAGACTCGTCTTGATCCGAGTTACGGTTTAGGATTTATGGCCCTCCGATCGTCACTATGTCCTTTAACGTTGTGCAGAAATTTCTGACCTACTCGCACTTAGACCATCGCCAAGGTCAAACGAAGACGAGTTTGCTTCTGTAAATTATACCACACTTAAATGACTCATATACAGAGCCATGACCACTGGTCTCACCTTAATTCAGTAAGGGTAGAGGCCTTGGTGACTGATCGAATTCAGCTTTTGTTTTAAACTACTTTCATGAACGAAACCTACTTTACACCTTTTGTTAAGTGATGAATGATGATGACCCTTAAGACCTTATTTACATACTTTTAAACCTATTAAGACGATTTACTGACTTAGTACTTTTTGACTTAGGTTGAGGACTTTCGGACCGATTACTTGCACACTTTTCCCGACTCGACTTTACGACTACATTATCATTGTGAGTTATAGCATTCCCTTTTTACTTTAACTTATTTTGGGAACTGAGAATGCATGCGCTTTTATACATTTTACATACTAGGCACGAGTACTTAAACTTATATATGTGTGGGTTATATAACGGCAGAAACATTCCCTTTAGCTCGGTAACGTTTAGTCATTGGTTTTTCAACCGGTGAACGCGAATCTTAGATATGGATCCATAGGGTTTGACATCCCCACTCGGGCTAGTAGCGCTAGCATTTAACGGGTGTTTAATATTTCGTAAACATACGCACTTGCCAAGTGTACTTTCAGGGGGTATAAACGTTAAGTTAGTTACCAAGTGCCCACGGTTAACATATACTTTATCATACTGTTTTGAAACGCTCTTTGTAGCACTGAAATCTCGTGGCCTACCTTACTTACTGTGATACTTAAACTATAGCTCACCAACCTTTGTGTTGACGTTTTTAAGCATGTTTTTCTCAGGTGCTTGAGGTTAGCTTCCGCTGTGTACTAGTCGTGCTGTAGACACCCGCTGCTTAGAGTTGTCATCGCATGAACTACTTTACCTTGCATTCAAACTTTAGAACTTTTGAACTATGAATTGTAACGACCATTGTGGTCACATACACTTATTATTTGCTTCTACTTAGTGAAGCATGTGAAATGTCCCGTTCTTATTGATTAAAAACGTTCCATATTAATTGATTTCGTTGCGAGGTTTTGACCTCTATATGAGACGTTTTTCAAAGACTGCATTCATTTTAAAACAAACCATAACCTTTATTTCATCAATAAAGGTTTAAAAAGCTTTACGTAGATTATCAAATAATGATAATCTAAAATATCCTGTTTACACACGACCATTACATAATGGTTTACAATACAAATATGTTACAACAAAATAAGTTTCTTGAATGCAGTTTTTACACAATATCATACAAGCATGGACTCTAAATCTCGTCCTTATTTAAGTATGCGACAGTGGAAGCTCTTAATAATCACCTGAGAATAAACATGCTTAAAACGTCAACAAAAATGTTGGTGACTTATAGGTTTAACCTATATATATCAAATCATAATAATAGACCACAAGATTTCATATTTCAATACACATCCCATACATAGAGATAAAAATCATTCATATGGTGAACACCTGGTAACCGACATTAACAAGATGCATATATAAGAATATCCCCATCATTCCGGGACACCCTTCGGATATGATATAAATTTCGAAGTACTAAAGCATCCGGTACTTTGGATGGGGTTTGTTTGGCCCAATAGATCTATCTTTAGGATTCGCGTCAATTAGGGTGTCTGTTCCCTAATTCTTAGATTACCAGACTTAATAAAAAGGGGCATATTCGATTTCGATAATTCAACCATAGAATGTAGTTTCACGTACTTGTGTCTATTTTGTAAATCATTTATAAAACCTGCATGTATTCTCATCCTAAAAATATTAGATTTTAAAAGTGAGACTATAACTCACTTTCACAGATTTTTACTTCGTCGGGAAGTAAGACTTGGCCACTAGTTGACTCACGAACCTATAACAATATATACATATATATCAAAGTATGTTCAAAATATATTTACAACACTTTTAATATATTTTGATGTTTTAAGTTTATTAAGTCAGCTGTCCTCGTTAGTAACCTACAACTAGTTGTCCACAGTTAGATGTACAGAAATAAATCGATAAATATTATCTTGAATCAATCCACGACCCAGTGTATACATATCTCAGTATTGATCACAACTCAAACTATATATATTTTGGAATCAACCTCAACCCTGTATAGCTAACTCCAACATTCACATATAGAGTGTCTATGGTTGTTCCGAAATATATATAGATGTGTCGACATGATAGGTTGAAACATTGTATACGTGTCTATGGTATCTCAAGATTACATAATATACAATACAAGTTGATTAAGTTATGGTTGGAATAGATTTGTTACCAATTTTCACGTAGCTAAAATGAGAAAAATTATCCAATCTTGTTTTACCCATAACTTCTTCATTTTAAATCCGTTTTGAGTGAATCAATTTGCTATGGTTTCATATTGAACTCTATTTTATGAATCTAAACAGAAAAAGTATAGGTTTATAGTCAGAAAAATAAGTTACAAGTCATTTTTTTAAAGGTAGTCATTTCAGTCGAAAGAACGACGTCTAGATGACCATTTTAGAAAACATACTTCCACTTTGAGTTTAACCATAATTTTTGGATATAGTTTCATGTTCATAATAAAAATCATTTTCTCAGAATAACAACTTTTAAATCAAAGTTTATCATAGTTTTTAATTAACTAACCCAAAACAGCCCAAGGTGTTACTACAACGGCGTAAATTCGATTTTACGGTGTTTTTTGTGTTTCTAGGTTTTAAATCATTAAGTTAGCATATCATATAGATATAGAACATGTGTTTAGTTGATTTTAAAAGTCAAGTTAGAAGGATTAACTTTTGTTTGCGAACAAGTTTAGAATTAACTAAACTATGTTCTAGTGATTACAAGTTTAAACCTTCGAATAAGATAGCTTTATATGTATGAATTGAATGATGTTATGAACATCATTACTACCTTAAATTCCTTGGATAAACCTACTGGAAAATAGAAAAATGGATCTAGCTTCAACGGATCCTTGGATGGCTCGAAGTTCTTGAAGCAGAATCATGACACGAAAACAAGTTCAAGTAAGATCATCACTTGAAATAAGATTGTTATAGTTATAGAAATTGAACCAAAGTTTGAATATGATTATTACCTTGTATTAGAATGATAACCTACTGTAAAAAAAAAAGATTTCTTGAGGTTGGATGATCACCTTACAAGATTGGAAGTGAGCTAGCAAACTTGAAAGTATTCTTGATTTTATGTAACTAGAACTTGTAGAATTTATGAAGAACACTTAGAACTTGAAGATAGAACTTGAGAGAGATCAATTAGATGAAGAAAATTGAAGAATGAAAGTGTTTGTAGGTGTTTTTAGTCGTTGGTGTATGGATTAGATATAAAGGATATGTAATTTTGTTTTCATGTAAATAAGTCATGAATGATTACTCATATTTTTGTAATTTTATGAGATATTTCATGCTAGTTGCCAAGTGATGGTTCCCACATGTGTTAGGTGACTCACATGGGCTGCTAAGAGCTGATCATTGGAGTGTATATACCAATAGTACATACATCTAAAAGCTGTGTATTGTACGAGTACGAATACGGGTGTATACGAGTAGAATTGTTGATGAAACTGAACGAGGATGTAATTGTAAGCATTTTTGTTAAGTAGAAGTATTTTGATAAGTGTATTGAAGTCTTTCAAAAGTGTATAAATACATATTAAAACACTACATGTATATACATTTTAACTGAGTCGTTAAGTCATCGTTAGTCGTTACATGTAAGTGTTGTTTTGAAACCTTTAGGTTAACGATCTTGTTAAATGTTGTTAACCCAATGTTTATAATATCAAATGAGATTTAAAATTATTATATTATCATGATATTATCATGTATGAATATATCTTAATATGATATATATACATTAAATGTCTTTACAACGATAATCGTTACATATATGTCTCGTTTAAAAATCATTAAGTTAGTAGTCTTGTTTTTACATATGTAGTTCATTGTTAATATACTTAATGATATGTTTACTTATCATAGTATCATGTTAACTATATATATATCCATATATATGTCATCATATAGTTTTTACAAGTTTTAACGTTCGTGAATCACCGGTCAACTTGGGTGGTCAATTGTCTATATGAAACATATTTCAATTAATCAAGTCTTAACATGTTGGAAACATTTAATCATGTAAATATCAATCTCAATTAATATATTTAAACATGGAAAAGTTCGGGTCACTACAGTACCTACCCGTTAAATAAATTTCGTCCCGAAATTTTAAGCTGTTGAAGGTGTTGACGAATCTTCTGGAAATAGATGCGGGTATTTCTTCTTCATCTGATCTTCACGCTCCCAGGTGAACTCGGGTCCTCTACGTGCATTCCATCGAACCTTAACAATTGGTATCTTGTTTTGCTTAAGTCTTTTAACCTCACGATCCATTATTTTGACGGGTTCTTCGATAAATTGAAGTTTTTCGTTGATTTGGATTTCATCTAACGGAATAGTGAGATCTTCTTTAGCAAAACATTTCTTCAAATTCGAGACGTGGAAAGTGTTATGTACCGCCGCGAGTTGTTGAGGTAACTCAAGTCGGTAAGCTACTGGTCCGACACGATCAACAATCTTGAATGGTCCAATATACCTTGGATTTAATTTCCCTCGTTTACCAAATCGAACAACGCCTTTCCAAGGTGCAACTTTAAGCATGACCATCTCTCCAATTTCAAATTCTATATCTTTTCTTTTAATGTCAGTGTAGCTCTTTTGTCGACTTTGGGCAGTTTTCAACCGTTGTTGAATTTGGATGATCTTCTCGGTAGTTTCTTGTATAATCTCCGGACCCGTAATCTGTCTATCCCCCACTTCACTCCAACAAATCGGAGACCTGCACTTTCTACCATAAAGTGCTTCAAACGGCGCCATCTCAATGCTTGAATGGTAGCTGTTGTTATAGGAAAATTCTGCTAACGGTAGATGTCGATCCCAACTGTTTCCGAAATCAATAACACAAGCTCGTAGCATGTCTTCAAGCATTTGTATCGTCCTTTCGCTCTGCCCATCAGTTTGTGGATGATAGGCAGTACTCATGTCTAGACGAGTTCCCAATGCTTGCTGTAATGTCTGCCAAAATCTTGAAACAAATCTGCCATCCCTATCAGAGATAATAGAGATTGGTATTCCATGTCTGGAGACGACTTCCTTCAAATACAGTCGTGCTAACTTCTCCATCTTGCCATCTTCCCTTATTGGCAGGAAGTGTGCTGACTTGGTGAGACGATCAACTATTACCCAAATAGTATCATAACCACTTGCAGTCCTTGGCAATTTAGTAATGAAATCCATGGTAATGTTTTCCCATTTCCATTCCGGGATTTCAGGTTGTTGTAGTAGACCTGATGGTTTCTGATGTTCAGCTTTGACCTTAGAACACGTCAAACATTCTCCTACATATTTAGCAATATCGGCTTTCATACCTGGCCACCAAAAATGTTTCTTAAGATCCTTGTACATCTTCCCCGTTCCAGGATGTATTGAGTATCTGGTTTTATGAGCTTCTCTAAGTATCATTTCTCTCATATCTCCAAATTTTGGTACCCAAATTCTTTCAGCCCTATACCAGGTTCCGTCTTCCTGAATATTAAGATGCTTCTCCGATCCTTTGGATATTTCATCCTTTAAATTTCCCTCTTTTAAAACTCCTTGTTGCGCCTCCTTTATTTGAGTAGTAAGGTTAGTGTGAATCATTATATTCATAGATTTTACTCGAATGGGTTCTCTGTCCTTTCTGCTCAAGGCGTCGGCTACCACATTTGCCTTTCCCGGTTGGTAACGAATCTCAAAGTCGTAATCATTCAACAATTCAATCCACCTACGCTTCCTCATATTCAGTTGTTTCTGATTAAATATGTGTTGAAGACTTTTGTGGTCGGTATATATAATACTTTTGACCCCATATAAGTAGTGCCTCCAAGTCTTTAATGCAAAAACAACCGCGCCTAATTCCAAATCATGCGTCGTATAATTTTGCTCGTGAATCTTCAATTGTCTAGACGCATAAGCAATCACCTTCGTTCGTTGCATTAATACACAACCGAGACCTTGCTTTGATGCGTCACAATAAATCACAAAATCATCATTCCCTTCAGGCAATGACAATATAGGTGTCGTAGTTAGCTTTTTCTTCAATAACTGAAACGCTTTCTCTTGTTCATCATTCCATTCAAATTTCTTCCCTTTATGCGTTAATGCAGTCAAGGGTTTTGCTATTCTGGAAAAGTCTTGGATGAACCTTCTGTAGTAACCAGCTAGTCCTAAAAACTGGCGTATGTGTTTCGGAGTTTTTGGGGTTTCCCACTTTTCAACAGTTTCTATCTTTGCCAGATCCACCTTAATACCTTCTTTGTTCACTATGTGACCGAGGAATTGAACTTCTTCCAACCAAAATGCACACTTTGAAAACTTAGCGTACAATTCTTCCTTCCTCAATACTTCTAACACCTTTCTCAAATGTTCACCGTGTTCTTGATCATTCTTTGAGTAAATAAGTATGTCATCAATGAAAACAATGACAAACTTGTCAAGGTACGGTCCACACACTCGGTTCATAAGGTCCATGAACACAGCTGGTGCATTAGTTAAACCAAACGGCATGACCATAAACTCGTAATGACCGTAACGTGTTATGAAAGCAGTCTTTGGAATATCATCTTCTTTCACCCGCATTTGATGATACCCGGAACGTAAGTCAATCTTTGAATAAACAGACGAGCCTTGTAGTTGATCAAATAAGTCGTCGATTCTCGGTAGTGGGTAGCGGTTCTTGATGGTAAGTTGGTTCAACTCTCGGTAGTCGATACACAACCTGAATGTACCATCTTTCTTCTTGACAAACAAAACAGGAGCTCCCCACGGTGATGTGCTTGGTCGAATGAAACCACGCTCTAAAAGTTCTTGTAATTGGCTTTGCAGTTCTTTCATCTCGCTGGGTGCGAGTCTGTAAGGAGCACGAGCTATTGGTGCAGCTCCTGGTACAAGATCTATTTGAAATTCAATGGATCGATGTGGGAGTAATCCCGGTAATTCTTTCAGAAATACATCGGGAAATTCTTTTGCAATGGGAACATCATTGATGCTCTTTTCTTCAGTTTGTACTTTCTCGATGTGTGCTAGAACAGCATAGCAACCTTTTCTTATTAGTTTTTGTGCCTTCAAATTACTAATAAGATGTAGCTTCGTGTTGCCCTTTTCTTCGTACACCATTAAGGGTTTTCCTTTTTCTCGTATAATGCGAATTGCATTTTTGTAACAAACGATCTCTGCTTTCACTTTTTTCAACCAGTCCATACCGATTATCATATCAAAACTCCCTAACTCTACTGGTATCAAATCAATCTTAAATGTTGTAGCGACCCCGACAAATCGTCAAATGACGGCGTCATCTACGTATGGTCCCATTACATGGTCGTAAGTCTTTATAACAAAGTTTGACCGGAAAAAAATCTGTCGCATTCATTTCATAAATAAGGATGTTTCAAAGTTTACAAAAGTAGTTTCCATAACAAGTACATAACAATGTTTAAAGTTTGTATGAAACACGTGCGACACAATTTAAAAGTAGTCAAAAAGACGCTCCACGTATGCAAGTATACTCGACATCCAATGCAAGTATCAAAAAGTATGAGCGGAAGCATGTATCACCTAAGTTCAAGGACCTGAGAAAAACATAGAGAATCTGTCAACGAAAACGTTGGTGAAATCATAGGTTTAAATAAGTAAGTGAGTAAAAGTAAGTTGAACCACAAGATTTGCAACATCGATAAAGTCATAGTACATTCTAAAAGTTAATATTCACGAGCACTCAATTATCAAAGCTTAACATTCCGTCCGTTGAACCCCGTAATAATAGTGTTAGAACATACACTGTTTCCCGAAAATATATTTCACCCGTAGACGGTAGCGAACCGTCCGAAGTGAGGGTTTGTCAAACCCATATGGCCATATAACATAAGTTCTCGCTTACACCATCTGATGTAACTAATGATAATCGAATTGAGGATTTGTGTTCAAACTCGTATGTAGAATGTTTGTTTTCCCTGTACTTGTGTTCACGTAGTTTAAAAGAACGTTTATGTTTTCTCATCCCAAAAGTAAGTTCAAAAAGAGTAAAAGTGGGACTATGATCTCACCTTGAGTGCACGTACGAAAATTACTTCACAAAATAACGTGTGCGAAGGATAGTGCTAGTCTTGACCTAAACAAATAGGTCGTATCAATAACGGTAAACACGATAGGTCAAAGATGTTCAATTAGTCCTATGGCTCGTTACGACTCGATTATGTAGCATGTGAAATCAAATTGTCAAGTTTCATGCAAGGTACAAGTGTATAAACAAGTTAGGAAGGTTGTATAATCATTTGGTTAAGTTTGACAAAAAGTCAAACTTTGGTCGGTCAAAGTCAACGAAAAAGTCAACACATTCGGGTCGGGTCCCGAACTATTTTTCTGAGGTTTTTAATCATGTATGAGCATGTTAGGACAAGTTACATGTGAATCGGAGGTGCGTAGCATAGCAAACATTATTCGAAAATTGACAAAGTTGGACAGACCATAATGGCGCGCCGCGCGGGTATATGGCGCGCTGCGCCATTACTTGTGCAGAGAGTTCTGGCAGTTTTTAAGTTTTATGCACGAACCTAACTTCAAACAATCACCATTTATGATCCGCAAACAATCAAGACAAGTATCTTATACCGTTGGGAAGGTAATTTGACGAGGAAAAAAACTAAACACATTTCATCAATCAATCTACCTATTACAACAACCAAAACCACATCTAATGCTTAACATTAACCGCATACAAGTTCATAAATGCAATTCAATGATTCGGGCAACCAATTTACATGAATGATATGCCGTTTCGAAGGTAATCAAGCATACAATCCAACTAAACACTTACCAATAATAATCCATGGCATTCAATGCATCAAAAGTCCATTTCAAGTTCATCAAACCCTAACCCAAATTCACCAAAATCAATAATCAAGTTCATGAAGTTTTCTAAGGCAACCTACACATCAAATTGAAGCTAGTGATGCTAGTAACACAATTAAAACATCAACTTTTAACATCTAACAACATATGATCATCCTAAATTCAAGAACAACACACCAAAATCAAGTTCATTCTAGTTATACTAAAACAACGAGATCGAGCATACAAATTACATACACGACATCACAATGAGCCATAGACACTAACTAACACCATTTCAAGTCAAAAACACGAATTTAGAGAAATCTAGAGTTTTAGAAATGTTACCCAAACGAGATGAAGTTGGTACCAAAATGAAGAGGATGAAGAGAGGATCACGAATATGTAATTTATTTTGTTGTAAGCCTCCTAGATCGGTTTTAGATGATGATTGAATGAATTTGGTAATGGTGTGTGTGTTCTTGCTAGAGAGAAAGAGAGAGAGATGGAGATGATAATGAATGGGTGAAAGGGGTTTGACCCTTTGACCTAGTCAAGGGTTTGATCCCTTGTCAAGTTTAGTCCCTCAACTTTCGTTCGGGTGCGTGAATTACCTAAACGAGATAATTTAAAACGCGTATCAACGGGAGATGTTATAAACATATAACGGACTTTAAATTAGTATAAAGGAAAAGTAAATGGAAAAAGGCGGGATGTTACATTACCTACTCCTTAAAAGAAATTTCGTCCCGAAATTTAAGTAGGCGTAGTAGTCGTTGTTTCTTCCTCGAGATCTTGTATTTCCGAATTCACGAATAGATGAGGATACTTCCTTTGCATTTGATCTTGCCTTTCCCAAGTAAACTCGGGTCCCCTTTTGGCGTTCCAACGGACTTTAACAATCGGGATTCGGCTTTGTTTCAATGTCTTGACGGAGGTGTCCACAATTTCAACCGGTTCCTCCACAAAATGAAGTTTGTCATCAACAGTAAGTTCCTCGAGAGGAATGACGATATCGGGTTCGGCAAGACACTTTTTCAAGTTAGATACATGAAAAGTAGGATGGACGGAGCTTAGTTGAGGCGGAAGGTTTAAACGATAAGCAACGGTTCCAACACGCTCTAAGATTTCGAAAGGACCAACATACCGCGGATTTAGTTTCCCACGTTTCCCAAAACGGATGACACCTTTACAAGGTGCGACTTTTAACATGACGCGGTCACCGACTTGAAATTCGAGGTCTTTGCGTCTTTTGTCGGTATAGCATTTTTGACGACTCCGGGCCGTCCGAAGCCTATCTCGGATTTGAAGAATCTTTTCGGTTGTTTCGTGAATGAGTTCGGGCCCGGAAATTTTCACGTCACCCACTTCGGCCCAACAAAGAGGAAAGCGACATTTTCGACCATATAACGCTTCAAAAGGTGCGGCTTTAATACTTGCGTGATAACTATTGTTGTAAGAGAACTCGGCGAGAGGTAAGTGCTTGTCCCAAGCTTTTCCGAAATCAACCACGCAAGCTCGTAACATGTCCTCTAAGGTTTGAATTCTACGTTCGCTTTGTCCATCGGTTTGAGGATGATATGCGGTGCTCATATCTAAACGCGTTCCCAACGCTTCTTGCAATGTACGCCAAAATCTAGAAACGAAACGGCTATCTCGGTCGGAGATAATCGATAAAGGTACACCGTGTCGGGCTACGATCTCCTTAATGTAAAGTTGTGCAAGTTTCTCCATTTTGTCCGTTTCTTTCATGACCAGGAAGTGTGTGGATTTGGTGAGACGGTCAACAATAACCCAAATGGTATCATAACCGCCCGTCGTTTTTGGTAGCTTGGTGATAAAATCCATCGTTATCCTTTCCCACTTCCATTGCGGGATCTCGGGTTGTTGAAGTAGTCCGGACGGTCTTTGGTGTTTGGCTTTGACTTTGGAACATGTCAAACACTTGGAAACATAAGTAGCTACGTCCCTTTTGATGTTCGGCCACCAATATAGTTGTTTAAGGTCTTGGTACATCTTATTGGCACCGGGGTGAATCGAGTATCGTGACTTATGGGCTTCGTCTAAAATAAGGCTTCGTAGGTCCCCATAACTAGGCACCCAAATCCTTCCGGCGTAATATCGGAGTCCGGTCTCCCTAATTTCGAATCGAGAGACGAGAATGTTCAAGAGCTCGTGTGAAAGGTTTTCATCCTTGAGAGCCTCATCTTGGGCTATCCGAATTTGGCTATTAAGGTTTGCGTGGATGGTGATGTTTAAGGCTCGGACACGAAGAGGCACCGCTCTTTCTTTTCGACTTAAGGCATCGGCTACTACGTTTGCCTTCCCGGGATGGTAACGAAGCTCGCAATCGTAATCGTTCAAAGTTTCAATCCATCGTCGTTGTCTCATGTTTAGTTGCTTTTGATCGAAAATGTGTTGGAGACTTTTGTGGTCGGTAAAGATAGTACTCTTGGTTCCATAAAGATAGTGTCTCCACATTTTAAGTGCAAAGACAACGGCTCCGAGTTCGAGATCATGAGTCATGTAATTCCGTTCATGAATTTTTAGTTGTCGAGAAGCATAAGCAATGACTTTCGTTCGTTGCATCAATACACACCCAAAACCATGTTTTGAGGCATCGCAATATACAACAAAGTCATCATTGCCTTCGGGAAGTGACAAGATAGGAGCGGTGGTTAGCTTCGTTTTCAAGATTTGGAATGCGGATTCATGTTCGGTTGCCCAAACGAATTTTCTTCCCTTATGAGTTAACATGGTTAGAGGACGAGCAACCAAAGAAAAATCCTTGATGAATCTACGGTAGTACCCGGCGAGACCCAAGAATTGACGAATGTGAGTAGGAGTAGTAGGAGTCTCCCATTTACTAATGGCTTCGATTTTTGTGGGATCGACTTTAATACCTTGATCACTTACAACATGACCAAGAAATTGAACTTCCTTTAACCAAAATTCACACTTGGAGAATTTGGCATAAAGTCGTTCTTGTCTCAAGAGTTCAAGCACAAGTCGGAGATGTTGTTCGTGCTCTTCTTCATTTTTAGAATAGATCAATATGTCATCGATGAACACAATAACGAATTTATCGAGATACAGTTTGCACACGCGGTTCATAAGATCCATGAACACCGCCGGTGCGTTAGTGAGACCAAATGGCATGACAAGGAATTCATAACTACCATAACGAGTTCGGAAAGCGGTTTTGGAGACATCTTCCCCCCTTAACCCTCAATTGATGATAACCCGAGCGGAGATCGATTTTCGAATATACACAAGACCCTTGTAGTTGATCAAAGAGGTCATCGATGCGAGGAAGAGGATATCGGTTCTTAACCGTAAATTTGTTTAGTTCATGATAATCAATGCACATTCGTAGGGATCCGTCTTTCTTTTTAACAAACAAAATCTGAGCGCCCCATGGTGAATGGCTAGGTTGGATAAAACCACGATCAAGTAGTTCTTGGATTTGACTTTGCAATTCTTGCATTTCGGATGGAGCGAGTCTATATGGTGCACGTGCTACGGGTGCGGCTCCCGGAATAAGATCGATTTGGAATTCAACCGGTCGATGAGGTGGAAGACCCGGCAATTCATCGGGAAATACATCGGAATAGTCACTAACAATTGGCACATCACCGATGTGCTTCTCATCGGACTCGACTTTCTTAACGTGAGCAAGGATCACAAAACAACCCTTACGGAGTAGTTTTCTAACTTTAAGGCACGAAACGAGGTTGAGTCTGGTGCAACTCTTATCGCCATAAACAATCAAAGGTTCACCATTCTCGATAGGAATTCGGATTGCGTTAAGATCACAAAGGATGTGAGATTTCGTTTTGACTAACCAATTCATACCGATTATTACATCAAAGCTTCCTAGTTTCATAGGTATCAAGTCAATTTCAAATTCCTTACCCAAAATGTTTAACGTACACCCCCGATAACATGTGTCGGCACTTAATAGTTTCCCGTTAGCCACTTCAATGGTATAAGTGGTATCTAGTGGACGTGGTGGAGTATTAAAAAAATGAGTCAAAGTCTTGGATACAAAACTCTTATCGGCACCCGAATCGAATAAGCAAGAGACATAAGAATTGTTGAGAAGAAACGTACCCGTGACTAATTCATTATCATCTCGGGCTTCCTCGGTGTTGATGTTAAAGGCTCGGCCTCGGTTATTGGGGTTGGCTTTCTTTTTCGGGCATTCGTTCTTATAATGGCCCGTTTGGCCACATTCGTAACAAGTGACCGTTTTTGGAGGATTGGGCCCCTTTCGAGCAACGGGGGCGGCGCTTGTGCAATTGTTGGCCCTATGACCAACACCTTGGCAACGGTGACAAACTAGCTTGTTACATTCGCCGTGATGATGCTTGTGGCATTTGTTGCAAACAGGTAAGTTTCCGACATAACCCTTCTTGCCGTCGTTGTTGAAAGGCTTTTTGGTGAAGGTGTTGTTGTTGTAGTTGGTTGATGGAGTAGCTTCCCATTTCCTTTTGTTGCCACCCGACTTGTCCTCGGCCTTAGGAGCCGGCACTACGATTTCGTCAACCGTTTCGATTAATTGGCGGGCCATGTTCATAGCGGCTTGATGAGTAGCGGGTTTGGATGACATCACCCCTTGTTTGATGCTTTTTGGAAGACCGAGCATGTAGAGCTCAATCCTTTGAGATTCGGGGTTAACAAGATTAGGACACATCAAGGATAGTTCGGCGAAGCGTTGATTATAAGCTTTAAGATCGTTTCCGACCGCTTTCAAAGCTCTTAGTTCTTCCTCAAGCTTTCGGGTTTCTTCGCGCGGAAAATATTCAACAATCATCTTTTCCCTTAGATCGGCCCAAGAGAGGGCATGAGCTTCATCGGTACCCACCGATTGAACATAGGTGTTCCACCATGTTAGAGCAATTCCGGAGAAAGTTTGGGTGGAGTATTTGACCTTGTCTTGATCCCGACAACCGCTTATGCTAAAGACGGCCTCCGTTTGTTCAAACCAACGAGTAAGCACAACCGGTCCCCCGGTTCCCTCATAAGTGTGAGGTTTGCACCCCATGAAAGCTTTGTAGGAGCACCCTTCGCTAGAGTTACCGGCTCCTTGGTTATTGTTGTTGTGGTTGGTGTTATTGTTGTTGTTAGACGAGTGACCGGCCATGGCCGCATCCACGGCGGTGGCTATCATGCGTTGTAAGACTTGTTCGGGAGTTTCATTGCGTCGTACACGGCGAGGAGGCATTGTTCCTTCAAAACAAAAGAATACCGTTGGTTAGTATTCTAAATAATACTAACCGTGATATGGAATAAAGATAGAGAGAAAATTATCCTTGACCCGCCTTAAATTCTTTATGTCATAATGTCGGAATGTTCATATGTGTCACCGTAATATAATCCCGGAAATTATATTACCCTAACTCATATGTGCATGCGACATTACTTCATATAGTCAAGGTGGCGTGCCAATTTAATTATACAACGCGAGATTAAGATAGAATAAGAGTAGATATGAGTAAGAGAGTTCGAGTATAAATGCACAAGTAGTCAAGTAATTCCTATGTCAAGTCTATATGCCGGTTGTAGTCTAGACTCACCAATGTACCCTATGACTCGGGGTTGACACTAATGAACTCTAAATCCCTACAACCTGGGCTCTGATACCACTTGTAGCGACCCCGACAAATCGTCAAATGACGGCGTCATCTACGTATGGTCCCATTACATGGTCGTAAGTCTTTATAACAAAGTTTGACCGAAAAAAATCTGTCGCATTCATTTCATAAATAAGGATGTTTCAAAGTTTACAAAAGTAGTTTCCATAACAAGTACATAACAATGTTTAAAGTTTGTATGAAACACGTGCGACACAATTTAAAAGTAGTCAAAAAGACGCTCCACGTATGCAAGTATACTCGACATCCAATGCAAGTATCAAAAAGTATGAGCGGAAGCATGTATCACCTAAGTTCAAGGACCTGAGAAAAACATAGAGAATCTGTCAACGAAAACGTTGGTGAAATCATAGGTTTAAATAAGTAAGTGAGTAAAAGTAAGTTGAACCACAAGATTTGCAACATCGATAAAGTCATAGTACATTCTAAAAGTTAATATTCACGAGCACTCAATTATCAAAGCTTAACATTCCGTCCGTTGAACCCCGTAATAATAGTGTTAGAACATACACTGTTTCCCGAAAATATATTTCACCCGTAGACGGTAGCGAACCGTCCGAAGTGAGGGTTTGTCAAACCCATATGGCCATATAACATAAGTTCTCGCTTACACCATCTGATGTAACTAATGATAATCGAATTGAGGATTTGTGTTCAAACTCGTATGTAGAATGTTTGTTTTCCCTGTACTTGTGTTCACGTAGTTTAAAAGAACGTTTATGTTTTCTCATCCCAAAAGTAAGTTCAAAAAGAGTAAAAGTGGGACTATGATCTCACCTTGAGTGCACGTACGAAAATTACTTCACAAAATAACGTGTGCGAAGGATAGTGCTAGTCTTGACCTAAACAAATAGGTCGTATCAATAACGGTAAACACGATAGGTCAAAGATGTTCAATTAGTCCTATGGCTCGTTACGACTCGATTATGTAGCATGTGAAATCAAATTGTCAAGTTTCATGCAAGGTACAAGTGTATAAACAAGTTAGGAAGGTTGCATAATCATTTGGTTAAGTTTGACAAAAAGTCAAACTTTGGTCGGTCAAAGTCAACGAAAAAGTCAACACGTTCGGGTCGGGTCCCGAACTATTTTTCTGAGGTTTTTAATCATGTATGAGCATGTTAGGACAAGTTACATGTGAATCGGAGGTGCGTAGCATAGCAAACATTATTCGAAAATTGACAAAGTTGGACAGACCATAATGGCGCACCGCGCCATTACCTGTGCAGAGAGTTCTGGCAGTTTTTAAGTTTTATGCACGAACCTAACTTCAAACAATCATCATTTATGATCCGCAAACAATCAAGACAAGTATCTTATACCGTTGGGAAGGTAATTTGACGAGGAAAACAACTAAACACATTTCATCAATCAATCTACCTATTACAACAACCAAAACCGCATCTAATGCTTAACATTAACCGCATACAAGTTCATAAATGCAATTCAATGATTCGGGCAACCAATTTACATGAATGATATGCCGTTTCGAAGGTAATCAAGCATACAATCCAACTAAACACTTACCAATAATAATCCATGGCATTCAATGCATCAAAAGTCCATTTCAAGTTCATCAAACCCTAACCCAAATTCACCAAAATCAATAATCAAGTTCATGAAGTTTTCTAAGGCAACCTACACATCAAATTGAAGCTAGTGATGCTAGTAACACAATTAAAACATCAACTTTTAACATCTAACAACATATGATCATCCTAAATTCAAGAACAACACACCAAAATCAAGTTCATGCTAGTTATACTAAAACAACGAGATCGAGCATACAAATTACATACACGACATCACAATGAGCCATAGACACTAACTAACACCATTTCAAGTCAAAAACACGAATTTAGAGAAATCTAGAGTTTTAGAAATGTTACCCAAACGAGATGAAGTTGGTACCAAAATGAAGAGGATGAAGAGAGGATCACGAATATGTAATTTATTTTGTTGTAAGCATCCTAGATCGGTTTTAGATGATGATTGAATGAATTTGGTAATGGTGTGTGTGTTCTTGCTAGAGAGAAAGAGAGAGAGATGGAGATGATAATGAATGGGTGAAAGGGGTTTGACCCTTTGACCTAGTCAAGGGTTTGATCCCTTGTCAAGTTTAGTCCCTCAACTTTCGTTCGGGTGCGTGAATTACCTAAACGAGATAATTTAAAACGCGCATCAACGGGAGATGTTATAAACATATAACGGACTTTAAATTAGTATAACGGAAAAGTAAATGGAAAAAGGCAGGATGTTACAAATGTTTTGCTAACCAGTTTAATTTCTCGATTCCGACATATATTATCTGCTGAAATTAATTTACCATTTGCTAATTCGAGTAAAAATTTACTATCCAAAGGCATCAATGGACAACTTAATTTAGCACAAAAATCTCTACTCATATAGCTTCTATCCGCACCCGAATCAAATAAAACGTAAGCAGATTTATTGTGAATAAGAAACGTACCCGTAACAAGCTCCGGGTCTTCCTGTGCCTCTGCCGCATTAATATTGAAAACTCTTCCGCGGCCTTGTCCATTCGTGTTCTCCTGGTTCGGGCAATTTCTAATAATGTGGCCCGGTTTTCCACATTTATAACAAACTACATTGGCATAACTTGCTCCGACACTACTTGCTCCGCCATTACTCGTTCCGACACCATTTGTTCCTTTCGTTCTATTAACCCCTGGTCCGTAGACCTCACACTTCACCGCGCTATGACCATTTCTTTTACACTTGTTGCAAAATTTGGTGCAGAACCCCGAGTGATACTTTTCACACCTTTGGCATAGCTGCTTCTGATTGTTGTTGTTGTTGTGGTTATTATTGTTGTTGGGATGATTGTTGTAGTTGCTGTTGTTGTTGTTATTGTTGTTGTTGTTGTTGTTGTTGTTGTTGTTGGGCCGTTTGTTGTAGTTGCGATTGATGTTGCGATTGTTGGGATAATTGTTGCGATTATTGTTGTAATTGCTGTTGTTATTGTATTGGTGATTCTTATCACCGTTTTCCTCCCACTTTCTTTTGACTTGCTTCACATTGGCCTCTTCAACAGTCTTTTCTTTAATTCTTTCTTTAATCTGGTTCACTAGTTTGTGAGCCATTCTACATGCCTGTTGTATGGAGGCGGGCTCGTGTGAACTTATATCTTCTTGGATTCTTTCCGGTAATCCTTTCACAAAAGCGTCGATCTTCTCTTCCTCATCTTCGAACGCTCCCGGACACAATAGGCACAATTCTGTGAATCGTCTTTCGTATGTGGTAATATCAAATCCTTGGGTTCGTAACCCTCTAATTTTTGTCTTGAGCTTATTGACCTCGGTTCTGGGATGGTACTTCTCGTTCATCAAGTGCTTGAATGCTGACCACGGTAGTGCGTACGCATCATCTTGTCCCACTTGTTCTAGATAGGTATTCCACCATGTTAACGCAGAACCTGTGAAGGTATGCGTAGCGTACTTCACTTTGTCCTCTTCAGTACACTTACTTATGGCAAACACCGATTCGACCTTCTCGGTCCACCGTTTCAATCCGATCGGTCCTTCGGTTCCATCAAATTCCAAAGGTTTGCAGGCAGTGAATTCTTTGTAGGTGCATCCTACACGATTTCCTGTACTGCTAGATCTAATGTTATTGTTGGTATGTAGCGCAGCCTGTACTGTGGCTATGTTTGAAGCTAGAAAAGTACGGAATTCCTCTTCATTCATATTCACGGTGTGTCGAGTAGTCGGTGCCATTTCCTTCAAAATAGTCAAATGGAACAAGTTAATCATACAGAATATTAAGAGTAGTTAATAGTATTTCGTAGCATAATATGAACTCATTTATAAAAGATTTTTCTTCATATTAGCGTTTTATAAGTTTAAATTCGGGTAGTACCTACCCGTTTAGTTCATACTTAGTAGCTAATATACAATTCAACTACTACAATTCTATATGAAAAACTGATTATAATAATATTTCGCGTTCAAACTTTTATACAATATTTTACAAACTTACAATACCGCTTATTTTACATAAAGCATGAAATATAGCACACAATAACTTTGATACAAGATAGTTGTGAAGATAAGTCTAGCTAGTACACAAGTCGATCAGCAAAGGCAATAAAGACACGTAATTCATACGTCCAGAAACAAGTCATGCATTCTGGTTTTACTAGGATTACTTCCCATCCTTGGTCTTGTGGAACATAACCATTATGGCGGTTGATAAGACAGCGTGTTGTAACGTCGTCAAAGGGACGAGGGTTACGTAATGTCCAACAGTCCCGTAACAATCTAAAAACCTCATTTTTTACCCCAATTACCGACTCCGTCACTTGTGGGAACGTTTTGTTTAATAGTTGTAGCTCGATGTTCTTGTTCTCACTTTGGTGAGAAGCGAACATTACTAATCCGTAAGCATAATATGCTTCTTTATGTTGCATGTTAGCCGCTTTTTCTAAATCACGAAGTCCAATATTCGGATATATTGAGTCAAAATAATTTCTTAACCATTGCGTAAAATAGCATTTGGGTTCCCCGCAATATATGCGTCAAAGTAAACACATCGTAACTTATGGATTTACCAATGTGATATCCCCCATCTTTCAAACGAAAGCCTTTTATAAACCAAGGCATTCTTGGAACGTTCTTCGAATGTCTTACAAACTGATCTCGCCTTAAATAGTTGTGCCGAGGAATTCTGACCGACTCTAGACAAGATTTCATCAATCATGTCTCCGGGTAGGTCTCTTAAAATATTGGGTTGTCTATCCATTTTGTGTTTTTATACTGTAAAATAGACAAGAGTTAGATTCATAAAAAAAATACTTATTACAAGCAATTTTTACATATATCATAAAGCATAAGCACACTATATTACATATATTACACCACACGAATACAACTATCTTATTCCGACTCGCTCATTTCTTCTTCTTCGGTTTTGGTTCGTTTTGCCAAGTTTCTAGGGATATATGATGTTCCCCTAATACGAGCTGTCGTTTTCCACAACGGTTTAGAAAAACCTGGTGGTTTAGAGGTTCCCTGGTCATTGTTACAACTTAAGGGCTTCGGGGGTTGACGATACATATAAAGTTCATCGGGGTTGGAATTAGATTTCTCTATTTTTATGCCCTTTCCCTTATTATTTTCTTTTGCCTTTTTAAATTCAGTTGGGGTAATTTCTATAACATCATCGGAATTCTCGTCGGAATCCGATTCATCGGAGAATTGGTAATCCTCCCAATATTTTGCTTCCTTGGCGGAAACACCATTGACCATAATTAACCTTGGTCGGTTGGTTGAGGATTTTCTTTTACTTAACCGTTTTATTATTTCCCCCACCAGTTCTATTTCTTCATCCGGTTCCGATTCTTCTTCCGGTTCCGATTCTTCTTCCGGTTCCGACTCTTCTTCCGGTTCCTCTTCGGGAACTTGTGAATCAGTCCACGAATCATTCCAATTTACATTTGACTCTTCATTATTATTAGGTGAGTCAATGGGACATGTTCTAGAGGTAGACATCTATCACATAATATCAAACGCGTTAAGAGATTAATATATCACATAATATTGACATGTTAAAAATATATAGTTTCCAACAAAATTTATTAAGCAATCATTTTTCAAGTAAACACGGTCGAAGTCCAGACTCACTAATGCATCCTAACAAACTCTATAAGACACACTAATGCAAAATTTTCTGGTTCTCTAAGACCAACGCTCGGATACCAACTGAAATGTCCCGTTCTTATTGATTAAAAATGTTCCAAATTAATTGATTTCGTTGCGAGGTTTTGACCACTATATGAGACGTTTTTCAAAGACTGCATTCATTTTAAAACAAACCATAACCTTTATTTTGTCAATAAAGGTTTAAAAAGCTTTACGTAGATTATCAAATAATGATAATCTAAAATATCATGTTTACACACGACCATTACATAATGGTTTACAATACAAATATGTTACAACAAAATAAGTTTCTTGAATGCAGTTTTTACACAATATCATACAAGCATGGACTCCAAATCTCGTCCTTATTTAAGTATGCGATAGCGGAAGCTCTTAATAATCACCTGAGAATAAACATGCTTAAAACGTCAACAAAAATGTTGGTGACTTATAGGTTTAACCTATATATATCAAATCATAATAATAGACCACAAGATTTCATATTTCAATACACATCCCATACATAGAGATAAAAATCATTCATATGGTGAACACCTGGTAACCGACATTAACAAGATGCATATATAAGAATATCCCCATCATTCCGGGACACCCTTCGGATATGATATAAATTTCGAAGTACTAAAGCATCCGGTACTTTGGATGGGGTTTGTTAGGCCCAATAGATCTATCTTTAGGATTCGCGTCAATTAGGGTGTCTGTTCCCTAATTCTTAGATTACCAGACTTAATAAAAAGGGGCATATTCGATTTCGATAATTCAACCATAGAATGTAGTTTCACGTACTTGTGTCTATTTTGTAAATCATTTATAAAACCTGCATGTATTCTCATCCCAAAAATATTAGATTTTAAAAGTGGGACTATAACTCACTTTCACAGATTTTTACATCGTTGGGAAGTAAGACTTGGTCACTGGTTGATTCACGAACCTATAACAACATATACATATATATCAAAGTATGTTCAAAATATATTTACAACACTTTTAATATATTTTGATGTTTTAAGTTTATTAAGTCAGCTTTCCTCGTTAGTAACCTACAACTAGTTGTCCACAGTTAGACGTACAGAAATAAATCGATAAATATTATCTTGAATCAATCCACGACCCAGTGTATACGTATCTCAGTATTGATCACAACTCAAACTATATATATTTTGGAATCAACCTCAACCCTGTATAGCTAACTCCAACATTCACATATAGAGTGTCTATGGTTGTTCCGAAATATATATAGATGTGTCGACATGATAGGTCGAAACATTGTATACGTGTCTATGGTATCTCAAGATTACATAATATACAATACAAGTTGATTAAGTTATGGTTGGAATAGATTTGTTACCAATTTTCACGTAGCTAAAATGAGAAAAATTATCCAATCTTGTTTTACCCATAACTTCTTCATTTTAAATCCGTTTGAGTGAATCAATTTGCTATGGTTTCATATTGAACTCTATTTTATGAATATAAACAGAAAAAGTATAGGTTTATAGTCGGAAAAATAAGTTACAAGTCATTTTTGTAAAGGTAGTCATTTAAGTCGAAAGAACGACGTCTAGATGACCATTTTAGAAAACATACTTCCACTTTGAGTTTAACCATAATTTTTGGTTATAGTTTCACGTTCATAATAAAAATCATTTTCTCAGAATAACAACTTTTAAACCAAAGTTTATCATAGTTTTTAATTAACTAACCCAAAACAGCCCGCGGTGTTACTACAACGGCGTAAATTCAGTTTTACGGTGTTTTTTGTGTTTCTAGGTTTTAAATCATTAAGTTAGAATATCATATAGATATAGAACATGTGTTTAGTTGATTTTAAAAGTCAAGTTAGAAGGATTAACTTTTGTTTGCGAACAAGTTTAGAATTAACTAAACTATGTTCTAGTGATTACAAGTTTAAACCTTCGAATAAGATAGCTTTATATGTATGAATCGAATGATGTTATGAACATCATTACTACCTTAAGTTCCTTGGATAAACCTACTGGAAAAGGGAAAAATGGATCTAGCTTCAACGGATCCTTGGATGGCTCGAAGTTCTTGAAGCAGAATCATGACACGAAAACAAGTTCAAGTAAGATCATCACTTGAAATAAGATTGTTATAGTTATAGAAATTGAACCAAAGTTTGAATATGATTATTACCTTGTATTAGAATGATAACCTACTGTAAGAAACAAAGATTTCTTGAGGTTGGATGATCACCTTACAAGATTGGAAGTGAGCTAGCAAACTTGAAAGTATTCTTGATTTTATGTAACTAGAACTTGTAGAATTTATGAAGAACACTTAGAACTTGAAGATAGAACTTGAGAGAGATCAATTAGATGAAGAAAATTGAAGAATGAAAGTGTTTGTAGGTGTTTTTAGTCATTGATGTATGGATTAGATATAAAGGATATGTAATTTTGTTTTCATGTAAATAAGTCATGAATGATTACTCATATTTTTGTAATTTTATGAGATATTTCATGCTAGTTGCCAAATGATGGTTCCCACATGTGTTAGGTGACTCACATGGGCTGCTAAAAGCTGATCATTGGAGTGTATATACTAATAGTAAATACATCTAAAAGCTGTGTGTTGTACGAGTACGAATACGGGTGCATACGAGTAGAATTGTTGATGAAACTGAACGAGGATGTAATTGTAAGCATTTTTGTTAAGTAGAAGTATTTTGATAAGTGTATTGAAGTCTTTCAAAAGTGTATAAATACATATTAAAACACTACATGTATATACATTTTAACTGAGTCGTTAAGTCATCGTTAGTCGTTACATCTAAGTGTTGTTTTGAAACCTTTAGGTTAACGATCTTGTTAAATGTTGTTAACCCAATGTTTATAATATCAAATGAGATTTTAAATTATTATATTATCATGATATTATCATGCATGAATATCTCTTAATATGATATATATATACATTAAATATCTTTACAACGATAATCGTTACATATATGTCTCGTTTAAAAATCATTAAGTTAGTAGTCTTGTTTTTACATATGTAGTTCATTGTTAATATACTTAATGATATGTTTACTTATCATAGTATCATGTTAACTATATATATATCCATATATATGTCATCATATAGTTTTTACAAGTTTTAACGTTCGTGAATCACCGGTCAACTTGGGTGGTCAATTGTCTATATGAAACATATTTCAATTAATCAAGTCTTAACAAGTTTGATTGCTTAACATGTTGGAAACATTTAATCATGTAAATATCAATCTCAATTAATATATATAAACATGGAAAAGTTCGGGTCACTACAGCATGCTTTTGAAATGTAAAACATTTGATGTCGGTTATGACATCACCTTTTTATCATGAATGCAACTTCTTTAATTACAGCATATAGTACTTAACCTTGTAATGATCCTGTTGTTAATGATTCGTACACGATGGTTTTGTACGGGGCATCACATTTGGTATCAGAGCATTGGTTGTAGGGAATTAGGTTGCATTAGTGAGTCTAAGACCGACCCGATTAGGATTCACTAATAGGACTAATCTACAACTTGCTAGTTTACTTGTTTCCGCTGGACATACTGCATGTTGCTGCTTACCTTTACTGCTATATGCCATATGCTACTACATGATTTCACTACTGTATGATATTACTTGCTTTCGATTGCTAGCTACTTCCGTACGATTCGTTATTTTTGCCATGCTATTTATTGTTATACATGATTTAAAGTGTTGGCCTAATACGTGCTTGCTTTATGACTTACTGACATGGAAAATTTATTTTTCCTTGTTCAGATGTCGGATGTACCACCTGCTATCATTTTGGGCAGTTTAGACTCTTCAGCTACTCCACCTACCACCGTTGCCGATCCACCGATCCCGATACGCACGAGTGACCCCGGCGCTTCATCTTCCAGGACTAGCAGCCAGCCGCCTACACCAGTGGCTACTATTGACGGACACGTGGACCCTACGGAGATTCCAACTCCGTCTGCTCCCGGACCCTCGGAGTCACAGCCCCGCATCGGTGGTGTTGTGATCCCCGCGGAGTTTGGGGAAGGGCCATTCCGTAACCATATGCGCATGCCGTGCTGACGCGCTCCAGATGGACGTTTAGTGCCAATTCCGCCATTCAGACACAGAGAGATGTTGGCCGCCTTCGAACTGCCAGTTTAGTCACCCGTGTCACCACCACATGATTCGGATGACTCATCATCCGCCGATTCTTCATCAGATAATTCTTCATCAGACTCCAGTGACGACGAGGACCCTGCTGATATACCTATTCAGCCAGCCTCTACCCCGCCGAAGAAGCGGTACCGTCCTGATGGTACCGTCATTCCAGGGGTGAATGGAGGTCGTGCTTTCACTGACGCTTTTGGTCGGCGTCGAAGGGTTACTGCCCGTAAGCGGCTTGTGCCGTACCCTGTCGACCCACTCATACGTAAGACACCTTGTTACGTGTTGACTATTTCTGGAGCCGGGACGTCTGCACCCCATTTTGTGCGGTCTGCACCACCCACTCCACCAGCACCATCCACTCCACCCGCACTGTAGTGACCCGAACTTTTCCATGTTTATATATATTAATTGAGATTGATATTTACATGATTAAATGTTTCCAACATGTTAAGCAATCAAACTTGTTAAGACTTGATTAATTGAAATATGTTTCATATAGACAATTGACCACCCAAGTTGACCGGTGATTCACGAACGTTAAAACTTGTAAAAACTATATGATGACATATATATGGATATATATATATATATATATATATAGTTAACATGATACTATGATAAGTAAACATATCATTAAGTATATTAACAATGAACTACATATGTAAAAACAAGACTACTAACTTAATGATTTTTAAACGAGACATATATGTAACGATTATCGTTGTAAAGACATTTAATGTATATATATCATATTAAGAGATATTCATACATGATAATATCATGATAATATAATAATTTAAAATCTCATTTGATATTATAAACATTGGGTTAACAACATTTAACAAGATCGTTAACCTAAAGGTTTCAAAACAACACTTACATGTAATGACTAACGATGACTTAACAACTCAGTTAAAATGTATATACATGTAGTGTTTTAATATGTATTTATACACTTTTGAAAGACTTAAATACACTTATCAAAATACTTCTACTTAACAAAAATGCTTACAATTACATCCTCGTTCAGTTTCATCAATAATTCTACTCGTATGCACCCGTATTCGTACTCGTACAATACACAGCTTTTAGATATATGTACTATTGGTATATACACTCTAATGATCAGCTCTTAGCATCCCATGTGAGTCACCTAACACATGTGGGAACCATCATTTGGCAAATAGCATGAAATATCTCATAAAATTACAAAAATATGAGTAATCATTCATGACTTATTTACATGAAAACAAAATTACATATCCTTTATATCTAATCCATACACCAACGACCAAAAACACCTACAAACACTTTCATTCTTCAATTTTCTTCATCTAATTGATCTCTCTCAAGTTCTATCTTCAGGTTCTAAGTGTTCTTCATATATTCTACAAGTTCTAGTTACATAAAATCAAGAATACTTTCAAGTTTGCTAGCTCACTTCCAATCTTGTAAGGTGATCATCCAACCTCAAGAAATCTTTGTTTCTTACAGTAGGTTATCATTCTAATACAAGGTAATAATCATATTCAAACTTTGGTTCAATTTCTATAACTATAACAATCTTATTTCAAGTGATGATCTTACTTGAACTTGTTTTCGTGTCATGATTCTGCTTCAAGAACTTCGAGCCATCCAAGGATCCGTTGAAGCTAGATCAATTTTTCTCTTTTCCAGTAGGTTTATCCAAGGAACTTAAGGTAGTAATGATGTTCATAACATCATTCGATTCATATATATAAAGCTATCTTATTCGAAGGTTTAAACTTGTAATCACTAGAACATAGTTTAGTTAATTCTAAACTTGTTCGCAAACAAAAGTTAATTCTTCTAACTTGACTTTTAAAATCAACTAAACACATGTTCTATATCTATATGATATGCTAACTTAATGATTTAAAACCTGGAAACACAAAAAACACCGTAAAACCGGATTTACGCCGTCGTAGTAACACCGCGGGCTGTTTTGGGTTAGTTAATTAAAAACTATGATAAACTTTGATTTAAAAGTTGTTATTCTGAAAAATGATTTTTATTATGAACATGAAACTATATCCAAAAATTATGGTTAAACTCAAAGTGGAAGTATGTTTTCTAAAATGGTCATCTAGACGTCGTTCTTTCGACTGAAATGACTACCTTTACAAAAACTACTTGTAACTTATTTTTCCGACAATAAACCTATACTTTTTCTGTTTAGATTCATAAAATAGAGTTCAATATGAAACCATAGCAATTTGATTCACTCAAAACGGATTTAAAATGAAGAAGTTATGGGTAAAACAAGATTGGATAATTTTTCTCATTTTAGCTACGTGAAAATTGGTAACAAATCTATTCCAACCATAACTTAATCAACTTGTATTGTATATTATGTAATCTTGAGATACCATAGACACGTATACAATGTTTCGACCTATCATGTCGACACATCTATATATATTTCGGAACAACCATAGACACTCTATATGTGAATGTTGGAGTTAGCTATACAGGGTTGAGGTTGATTCCAAAATATATATAGTTTGAGTTGTGATCAATACTGAGATACGTATACACTGGGTCGTGGATTGATTCAAGATAATATTTATCGATTTATTTCTGTACATCTAACTGTGGACAACTAGTTGTAGGTTACTAACGAGGACAGCTGACTTAATAAACTTAAAACATCTAAATATATTAAAAGTGTTGTAAATATATTTTGAACACACTTTGATATATATGTATATATTGTTATAGGTTCGTGAATCAACCAGTGGCCAAGTCTTACTTCCCGACGAAGTAAAAATCTGTGAAAGTGAGTTATAGTCCCACTTTTAAAATCTAACATTTTTGGGATGAGAATACATGCAGGTTTTATAAATGATTTACAAAATAGACACAAGTACGTGAAACTACATTCTATGGTTGAATTATCGAAATCGAATATGCCCCTTTTTATTAAGTCTGGTAATCTAAGAATTAGGGAACAGACACCCAAATTGACGCGAATCCTAAAGATAGATCTTTTGGGCCTAACAAACCCCATCCAAAGTACCGGATGCTTTAGTACTTCGAAATTTATATCATATCCGAAGGGTGTCCCGGAATGATGGGGATATTCTTATATATGCATCTTGTTAATGTCGGTTACCAGGTGTTCACCGTATGAATGATTTTTTATCTCTATGTATGGGATGTGTATTGAAATATGAAATCTTGTGGTCTATTATTATGATTTGATATATATAGGTTAAACCTATAACTCACCAACATTTTTGTTGACATTTTAAGCATGTTTAGTCTCAGGTGATTATTAAGAGCTTTCGCTGTCGCATACTTAAATAAGGACGAGATTTGGAGTCCATGCTTGTTTGATATTGTGTAAAAACTGCATTCAAGAAACTTATTTTGTTGTAACATATTTGTATTGTAAACCATTATGTAATGGTCGTGTGTAAACAGGATATTTTAGATTATCATTATTTGATAATCTACGTAAAGCTTTTTAAACCTTTATTGATGAAATAAAGGTTATGGTTTGTTTTAAAATGAATGCAGTCTTTGAAAAACGTCTCATATAGAGGTCAAAACCTCGCAACGAAATCAATTAATATGGAACGTTTTTAATCAATAAGAACGGGACATTTCAGTTGGTATCCGAGCGTTGGTCTTAGAGAACCAGAATTTTGCATTAGTGTGTCTTATCGAGTTTGTTAGGATGCATTAGTGAGTCTGGACTTCGACCTTGTTTACTTGAAAAATGATTGCTTAACAAATTTTGTTGGAAACTATATATTTTTAACATGTGAATATTATGTGATATATTAATCTCTTAACGCGTTTGATATTATGTGATAGATGTCTACCTCTAGAACAAGTCCCATTGACTCACCTAATAATAATGAAGAGTCAAATGTAAATTGGAATGATTCGTGGACTGATTCACAAGTTCCCGAAGAGGAACCGGAAGAAGAGTCGGAACCGGAAGAAGAATCGGAACCGGAAGAAGAATCGGAACCGGATGAAGAAATAGAACCGGTGGGAGAAATAATAAAACGGTTAAGTAAAAGAAAATCCTCAACCAACCGACCAAGGTTAATTATGGTCAATGGTGTTTCCACCAAGGAAGCAAAATATTGGGAGGATTACCAATTCTCCGATGAATAGGATTCCGACGAGAATTCCGATGATGTTATAGAAATTACCCCAACTGAATTTAAAAAGGCAAAAGAAAATAATAAGGGAAAGGGCATAAAAATAGAGAAATCTAATTCCAACCCCGATGAACTTTATATGTATCGTCAACCCCCAAAATCCTTAAGTTGTAACAATGACCCGGGAATCTCTAAACCACCAGGTTTTTCTAAACCAATGTGGAAAACGACGGCTCGTATTAGGGGAACATCATATATCCCTAGAAACTTGGCAAAACGAACCAAAACCGAAGAAGAAGAAACAAGCGAGTCGGAATAAGATAGTTGTATTCGTGTGGTGTAATATATGTAATATAGTGTGCTTATGCTTTATGATATATGTAAAAATTGCTTGTATTAATAAGTATTTTTTTTATGAATCTAACTCTTGTCTATTT
Organism: Rutidosis leptorrhynchoides; assembly: GCF_046630445.1. Classification (NCBI taxonomy): domain Eukaryota; kingdom Viridiplantae; phylum Streptophyta; class Magnoliopsida; order Asterales; family Asteraceae; genus Rutidosis; species Rutidosis leptorrhynchoides. Next base: position 169,601,580 of record NC_092343.1, read on the forward strand.
TACAGTATAAAAACACAAAATGGATAGACAACCCAATATTTTAAGAGACCTACCCGGAGACATGATTGATGAAATCTTGTCTAGAGTCGGTCAGAATTCTTCGGCACAACTATTTAAGGCGAGATCAGTTTGTAAGACATTCGAAGAACGTTCCAAGAATGCCTTGGTTTATAAAAGGCTTTCGTTCAAAAGATGGGGGATATCACATTGGGAAATCCATAAGTTACGATGTGTTTACTTTGATGCATATATTGCGGGGAACCCAAATGCTATTTTACGCAATGGGTTAAGAAATTATTTTGACTCAATATATCCGAATATTGGACTTCGTGATTTAGAAAAAGCGGCTAACATGCAACATAAAGAAGCATGTTATGCTTACGGATTAGTAATGTTCGCTTCTCACCAAAGTGAGAACAAGAACATCGGGCTACAACTATTAAACAAAACGTTCCCACAAGTGACGGAGTCGGTAATTGGGGTAACAAAATGAGGTTTTTAGATTGTTACGGGACTGTTTGACATTACGTAACCCTCATCCCTTTGACGACATTACAACATGCTGTCTTATCAACGGCCATAACGGTTATGTTCCATAAGACCAAGGATGGGAAGTAATCCTAGTAAAACCAGAATGCATGACTTGTTTCTGGACGTATGAATTACGTGTCTTTAGTGCCTTTGCTGAACGACTTGTGTACTAGCTAGAATTATCTTCACAACCATCTTGTATCAAATTTATTGTGTGCTATATTTCATGCTATATGTAAAATAAGCGGTATTGTAAGTTTGTAAAATATTGTGTAAAAGTTTGAACGCGAAATATTATTATAATCAGTTTTTCATATAGAATTGTAGTAGTTGAATTGTATATTAGCTACTAAGTATGAACTTAACGGGTAGGTACTACCCGAATTTAAACTTATAAAATGCTAATATGAAGAAAAAGCTTTTATAAATGAGTTCATATTATGCTACGAAATACTATTAACTACTCTTAATATTCTGTATGATTAACTTGTTCCATTTGACTATTTTGAAGGAAATGGCACCGACTACTCGACACACCGTGAATATGAATGAAGAGGAATTCCGTACTTTTCTAGCTTCAAACATAGCCACAGTACAGGCTGCGCTACATACCAACAATAACCTTGGATCTAGCAGTACAGGAAATCGTGTAGGATGCACCTACAAAGAATTCACTGCCTGCAAACCTTTGGAATTTGATGGAACCGAAGGACCGATCGGATTGAAACGGTGGACCGAGAAGGTCGAATCGGTGTTTGCCATAAGTAAGTGTACTGAAGAGGACAAAGTGAAGTACGCCACGCATACCTTCACAGGTTCTGCATTAACATGGTGGAATACCTATCTAGAGCAAGTGGGACAAGACGATGCGTACGCACTACCGTGGTCAGCATTCAAGCACTTGATGAACGAGAAGTACCGTCCCAGAACCGAGGTCAATAAGCTCAAGACAGAACTTAGAGGGTTACGAACCCAAGGATTTGATATTACCACATACGAAAGATGATTCACAGAATTGTGCCTATTGTGTCCGGGAGCATTCGAAGATGAGGAAGAGAAGATCGACGCGTTTGTGAAAGGATTACCGGAAAGAATCCAAGAAGATATAAGTTCACACGAGCCCGCCTCCATACAACAGGCATGTAAAATGGCTCACAAACTCGTGAACCAGATTGAAGAAAGAATTAAAGAACAGACTGCTGAAGAGGCCAATGTGAAGAAGTCAAAAGAAAGTGGGAGGAAAACGGTGATAAGAATCACCAATACAACAACAACAGCAATTACAACAATAATCGCAACAATTATCCCAACAATCGCAACTACAACAAACGGCCCAACAACAACAACAACAACAACAACAACAGCAACTACAACAATCATCCTAACAACAATAATAACCGCAACAACAACAACAATCAGAAGCAGCTATGCCAAAGGTGTGAAAAGTATCACTCAGGGTTCTGCACCAAATTTTGCAACAAGTGTTAAAGAAATGGTCATAGCGCGGCGAAGTGTGAGGTCTACGGACCAGGGGTTAATAGAACGAAAGGAACAAATGGTGTCGGAACAAGTAATGGCGGAGCAAGTAGTGTCGGAGCAAGTTATGCCAATGTAGTTTGTTATAAATGTGGAAAACCGGGCCACATTATTAGAAATTGCCCGAACCAGGAGAACACGAATGGACAAGGCCGCGGAAGAGTTTTCAATATTAATGCGACAGAGGCACAGGAAGACCCGGAGCTTGTTACGGGTACGTTTCTTATTGACAATAAATCTGCTTACGTTTTATTTGATTCGGGTGCGGATAGAAGCTATATGAGTAGAGATTTTTGTGCTAAATTAAGTTGTCCATTGACGCCTTTCGAGAGTAAATTTTTACTCGAATTAGCAAATGGTAAATTAATTTCAGCAGATAATATATGTCGGAATCGAGAAATTAAACTGGTTAGCAAAACATTTAAGATTGATTTGATACCAGTATAGTTAGGGAGTTTTGATGTGATAATCGGTATGGACTGGTTGAAAGAAGTGAAAGCAGAGATCATTTGTTACAAAAATGTAATTCGCATTATACGAGAAAAAGGAAAACCCTTAATGGTGTACGGAGAAAAGGGCAACACGAAGCTACATCTTATTAGTAATTTGAAGGCACAAAAACTAATAAGAAAAGGTTGCTATGCTATTCTAGCACACGTCGAGAAAGTACAAACTGAAGAAAAGAGCATCAATGATGTTCCCGTCGCAAAAGAATTTCGCGATGTATTTCCGAAAGAATTACCGGGATTACCCCCACATCGATCCGTTAAATTTCAAATAGATCTTGTACCAGGAGCTGCACCAATAGCTCGTGCTCCTTACAGACTCGCACCCAGCGAGATGAAAGAACTGCAAAGTTGATGTCAAAGCTAAGGTATACGAAATAGTTTATATTTTACTAGGAAAAACTATTAAATACGATACAATTTTACACAAGATATTTATTTATTTATAGAATGGATATACGTAAACCTTGCTACAACACTTATAGGCAGTGTACCTAATCGTACAGTAGTGTAGTTTTTAGTAAGTCCGGTTCGTTCCACAGGGAATCTTTTTTTTAAACAAAGCTCAACGCTATATTAGTTTACTTTTATAAAAATACAAATATATATATAAGTAATATTATTATTATAAAGGGGGGTTTTTACCGTTTAATGACCGGTTTGTCGATTTTAAAACTTTAGTCGCAGTTAAAACCAAATGTAAAATATTAAAAATAAATACAAGACTTAAATTAAAGCATGAAGTAAATAACGATAAATGAAATTACGAATAATAAAAGTGCGATAAAATAAACTTGCGATAATTAAAAAGTACGATAATTAAAAGTGCAATTAAATATAATAACAATAAAAATGCGATAATTAGAAGTGCAATTATATATAAAATAAAGGAAATTAAATATGAAATAAAAGAATTATGCTTATTTAAACTTCCGTAATCATGATGTTTGACGTGTTGATTTTAGTTTTATGCCCATGGGTTAATTGTCCTTGGTCCTGGATTATTTAATATGTCCGTCTGGTTTTTGTCCATAACAGTCCATCAGTCATAAATATAAAGTGCGAGTGTCCTCGTCAAATTATCCTTATACCAGAAGTCAAATATTCCAACTAATTGGGGATTCGAATTGTAACAAGGTTTTAATACTTTGTTTAATGAATACACCAGGTTATCAACTGCGTGTAAACCAAGGTTTTACTACTTTGTTAGCAATTACACCAATTACCCTTGAATGTAATTTCACCCCTGTTTTAATTATTCTAGTGGCTATTAATCCATTCCCGTGTCCGGTTAAATGAACGATTATTCGTACATATAAATACCCCGCCCATCGTGTCCGATCGAGTGTATATGGTAATTTATAGGGACGCCCAATTGTAAATCTTTATATTAACATTAACAAACTTTCATTTAGTTAAACAAATATAAAGCCCATTAATAGCCCATAGTCTATTTTCCACAAGTGTCGTTCTTTTGTCCAAACCCCAATTATGGTACAAAGCCCAATTACCCAATTTTAGTAATTAGCCCAACATCATGATTACTTCGTTTTAAATAAGCATAATAATAACTTAGCTACGAGACATTAATATAAAAAGGTTGAACATAACTTACAATGATTAAAAATAGCGTAGCGTTACACGGACAGAATTTCGACTTACACCCTTACAATATTCGCTAACATACCCTTATTATTAGAATTATAATTAAAATTAAAATATAAATTATAAATATATATATATATTTTACGTATGAGAAGAAGAAGAAAAAGATGGATGAAAATGATCAGAATTCGGTTTGCTTTATAGGGAGTTTTAAAACTGGGGGCTCCGCGACTCGCGGCCTTTTTGGCCTTCAAACTCCGCGAGTCGCGGAGTTTGAAATTACAGCTCAAAACTTTTGGAGTCTTTCTTGCCGACGGATTTTATATATAAATATAAAATATAAATAATTAATATAATTATTTATATATTATATTATATTCTTGTGCATAGTAGACTTGTAATTTTTAGTTCGTTGCGTCGAGCGTTGAGAGGTGACTCATGTCCCGGTTCCGGATTTTTGAACGTCCTTGCGTACAATTTTATATTTTGTACTTTACGTTTTGAATCTTGTACTCTTGTAATTTCGAGACGTTTCTTATCAATAATTAGAACCTCTTTGATTGTCTTTTGTACTTTTGAGCTTTTTGGTCATTTGCGTCTTCAATTCGTCGAATCTGTCTTTTGTCTTCACCTTTTATTATTTAAACGAATATCACTTGTAAATAGAACAATTGCAACTAAAAGCTTGTCTTTCTTGAGGAAAAATGCTATGAAATATATGTTCGTTTTTAGCATTATCAAATATTCCCACACTTGAGCGTTGCTTGTCCTCAAGCAATATCGTCTTGAAATACAAGAATCACTTCTTTATTCTTCACACTTTGTACATCAGTGATTTCTATACGGTGATATAAACAATGGTAGTAACGATATGGTTTACAGTCCCACATGACTATAAAAATTTAGATCCATTAAGGAAATTGGATCTTTATGAAAACATTTGATCTTTTGAAAATTAAATCTAGTTTTTACCCTAGATAAGTTTTCCGGAATAACCCTTTACCGGTGTTTGCAAAATATTTTTGTGGGTTTGGTGGGTTTCAGATTTTGAAAATTTTAGCTCAAAACTTATGGTTTTGTGTCACCCACTTGCTAACCTTGTATTTGGAAAGCAACACGTCCAGTTCACTTGTCCCGTATATTACCTTTCGGTAAACTACCGTCCGGTTGTAAAGGAAAGCGTTGAACAAGCAACTGTTAAGGCAATGTCCCCTGACATGCTTTTAATTATGGTCTATAACGTGTCGGACGCAATTACTATCCTTTGTAGGAGCAATAGTAAAGCTCACCCTTATAATTTTTCGATCTGGCACAAGGTCCTGTCTTTGACCATGCTATGCAACCACCGTTCTTACGGTTGACACCCGATTTAGTTCAGGTGACCTAATGAATTCCAGGTGAATTCCTAGGATTTTACGTTCAATGGTAATGAACGCATTGAAAATAGGGTTTTCAGAAAACAAATCGGTTTATAATTTTGATCAAAATATTTTCTCGTTCAAGCTCGAGTTTAGATATCATTGAATTCCATGAGTTTGTAATTCTCAATCTTTAAGGTCAATCTCTAGGATTGAATAATATCAGTCTTAAAAGCTGATTTTTAATCTTTAAGGAGATTATCCTTTCTGGGGATCTGATTCATTAGTCTTATCCAGATAATTTGCATGGCGCCCCCCCATTGTACGAGATAAATCCTTCTCATGGTTAGGATAAATCTGACCACTTGGCGACCCTGTTTAATGCTGAGGTCCGTGGATTTCCTGCTGATTTTAGTGATGACTTTTCTAGATTTTTCGTCAACCTACAGCTGGTCTGGACGACAACTTCATGACCTAAATCAAGAAGCGTGTTTCTTTTTCGAAAGACTTTACTTCCTTTTAATGATAGAATTGATTCATCGTGTAGATCCATCTATTCTTGCAAAAGTATTACAGTAAATCGGGTAAAACAGTTAATTTAGTCCAAAACAAAAGCACCTGCAATAACTTTACAGAAACATGTGATAGATAGTTTTTAATTGAATAACTTGGTACATTCTCCCCACACTTGGTTTTTTTTTCATGTGTCTTTTTATATCTTAATAAATAAATTGAAGCGTCTTAGTTGTTTCTCAATTTATGTCCACTTTTTAGGGTAACAATAATTTCGGTATTAACACCTAGTTTTATCGTTCATAAATATGTATAAACATGATTTTGAGTTCATTTAATTGAAAATTTTGAAAAATTTTACTAGAATTGGGTAGTCAGTATATAAGACTAGGGCTGTTCTTTATTATCAGAGAGCACTAGATTCTAATACAACTACTGCTTTACTAGTATTTTTAATGGTAACCAAGTGTATAAAGTAAAAAATTTTAAAATCCGAAAGAATTTAACCCCTTCCCACACTTAAGATCTTGCAATGCCCTCATTTGCAAGAAATCAGTAACTATTTAAATTATTGAGGGCGATTTGTGTGAAAATGATTAAATTTTACCAAAGTTTCCAAATATATTGGCGTTTGTTTGCTGAATGATAAATGGTGCACATCATTTGTTCATTCCGTCTTGTTGTTATTTCACATATATTTTGCATCTTGTCGTCAAAATTAGTTGCTTTTGCTGAACTTAATGCCAGTCTTTGAAAATGCGTTGTTTTACCCTGTTGTGTACATAAGATAAACTGCAAACATATATACATATTTTTGAAGTTTGGTATATTACCCCACATTCAAAAATTATTAAAATCTAAGAATAAAAGTTAGATAATTATAAAAATGATTACAATATTAACAAAAGTATTAAACGTATCAATCATTACAAATTACAAAATAAAAAAAAATAAGTAAACTAAGGATGATATTGGTACCAATAGGGGTTCCAGGCATAACCATAGGTGCTATAGAATGCTTCGGCAGGGTTATACATAGGATATGGTGGCTGCATCTCTATAGACCAAGGAGGGAAGATGGGTTTCGGTGTAGGAATATAGTTTCTACCTATATGTTGGCAATGAGCTATGATTTGGTTCTGATGAACTTGCCAATCTTCAAATGCTCTCTGTCTAGCATTTTCGTATTCCTGAGAAGCTATAAACCTTTGCATTTCTTGCATCTCATTCCCCCCTCCTACATTACCTTGCTGTTGGTTTCTCTCCACCTGTGGATGTCTACCATGGTATCGTACTGCGGCGTTATTTCGCCTCTTCAAAACTTTCGCACCATGGTATACATTTAAACCTATAGTATCGCGGGGTTCTGGTTCTTCTACTAATAATTCCCCCCGACTTATATCCACACCGAGATATTCACCAATCAAAGTAATAAAAATACCACCTCCTATTATGCTATGCGGTCGCATCCCCCGAACCATAGCTGATAAATAATAACCCACACAATATGGTATATTTACAGCGCTTTGTGGGTCTCGAATACACATATGGTAAAACAAATCCTGTTCATTTACTTTTTCCTTGTTCTTACCCCTTTGTGTAATCGAATTGGCTAAAAACCTATGAATCACTCTTAATTCGGCTCTATCTATATCCAAATAAGAGTAATTTCCCCCTTTGAAACGGTGATGGCTTGTCATTTGACTCCACACACCATGTGTATCAAAATTTTCATCTATCTTTCTACCGTTTAGTATCAACCCTCTACAATCGGCAGATGCTAACTCCTCAGGCGTATATATACGTAAAGCCTGAGCCATGTCTAGTAAAGACATGTGGCGCATCGAACCGCCTAACAAAAATCTAATAAAAGAACGATCTGTTAAACTAGCTACCCGATCATTCAACTCTATACTACACAACAATTCTTCACACCATACTTTATATACAGGTCTACGCATGGTGAATAAACGTACCCAGTCATTAAAAGTAGAATTACCATACCTCTGTACAAGTAATTCCCTAATTGGCCCGGCCAATTCTACATCTTCTAAGGGTCCCCATTCTATGACCCTCGGTACCTCAACAACCTTAGAATGAAGAGTATGCAAACCCCTTTGGTATTTTGGATAATCTATCCAAAGTCTGTCAAATCTCAGGTTCGGGTGCAACTCTTCCAAATGCATATCAGAAAAGGTCATGACTGGATGAGGTATATCCTGCTTGTAGTAGTTATCCACCTCCTGTTGTTCCGCATTCTCAGCAGGAGCATTGTGGGCTTGGGATGAAGATTCACCCCTTTCAGTCTGCAAAACACATCAAACACAAATTTTGTGCATCCAAATATGCATTAGTGTCAGCAAAATCATCAATCAAAATAATCACAATGACATTATCAATTTATATCGAACTTAAGCTCATTTTCATATTTTCATCAAATCTACACTTTTTCAAATAAGCATATACGAAAATGTTCGCCTAGTTCATAATCATTCAACTCAAATAACATGTCAAAATAATCATTACTAGCAATTAAACAAGTCTCAAATGGCATTATCTTTCAAAAATCAAGTTCATGAATTTTAGACTTGAAAAAGTCCACTTTAATTCTCAAAATCATGTTTAGGCTCAAAGTTTGGATCATTTAACTACCTAGACATGTTACACTACTCAATTTAGCAACAATTCATGACAAAAATCGGCCATAACCTGTTTATATCAAAAAGCCCCAAATTTGCTCAAGAACACAAACCCTAGATTACTCAAAAATTGAAGTTTAAGGCTTCTAATCATGTTAAACAGCATCAATCTAGGTTATACAAGCATAATACATAAACAATTTAAGCATAATTACACTAAAAAGCATCAAAATCAAATTGGGGAAAAAATTGCTCAAGAACACCAAATTTCGGATTAAATGGTGTTTAGGTGTAGAAATTTACCGTTTTTCTTGAGTAATTCCTAGATAGCATCCTTCTAAACATGATTTTAGTAAAAAATTTGGTGATTAACGGTTAAAAATTGTGATTTTGGGGTGTATTTCTCGGGTTTTTTCGTGCAGAATTCGCTGTGTTTTTGAGTTGTGGAGTGCACTGATCTGTTACAGCTCTTTATTTTTTTCTGGGTTTTGGTCCCTCCGCGACTCACGGTGAAATACCCTTCAAACTCCGCGAGTCGCGGAGTTTGCTATTTTTTTTTTTTTTATAATAATAACTTATTAAAACAATTAATTAATTAATTTTAAAATTTTGTTTCCTTTGTTATTTAGGACGAGGTCGTTTCGGATCGATGTCCTAGTCCGTCCTTCGACAAAATTTTAAAATTTGTCTTTTTGTAGCGATTGTTTTAAAAGCTAAGATTTTTGGGTTTTTTAATGTTTTTGGCATACTTTAAATCAATAAGATTAAAAATAATGATAATAAAAGTTCTCGTCCCTCCCTTGGGTAAAGCAATTTCGGTTCAAAGACCTAGTCTTCAACTTACGACGAATTTTAAAAATCATATTTTTAACTTAATGAGATAAAGTAAATTTTTGTTTTTAAATTCACACAACTTAAATATAAAATTCAAAATTTATATTAAAAATTCACACCAAACTTAAAATTTGAAATGCATAAAATTAAAAATTTATATTTTTTTAAAAATTAAAAATTCACACCAAACTTAATTTTAATTTTTCAAATATTTACAATTTTAAAAATATTGTTTTACAAAGTTTACAATATTAATTTAAGATTTAAATATTAATTTTAAAAACATGGTAAAAAATAAAATTAAAAATCTTTTTGTCTTTTTATCCCACTTTAATCAATCAAATATTATCAAAAATATGCGCCCCTCTTTTCGGTAAAGTAATTTCGGTTCCAAGACCTAATTTAACTCATGACGAATTTTTGAAATATTTTGGGTTGATTGATTAAAGATATTTATACCTTAAGAATAAACGTTAAATTTCGCAGTGATGTAATAAATTTTTGAATGATATCAATAATTTCGGTCGCCAAACCTAATTTTATTCAATACCAATTTAATACTTTTTAGCGAACAAATTAGCATTTATTATCAAAAGGTTAAAAATAAAAATAAAAACTGTACAGACATACCTGTGAAATACATTTCTTAGTTATATGATCTATCTCATTCATAAGATAGTCGGTTTAATTGGTTTTCCATGGCTACATAGGCGTAACCTCGAGCATTCAGTGTCTTTTCTTCTAAACATATGAACGGTCCGTCTCTGCATAAAGTAACAAATTCGGTATTTGAATAGGTTTGATTATTTGAACATTTACCTCCATGTGACCATTTTCCGCATTTGTGACATCTTTCTAGGTGTCGTGCTCTTCTTTTCGCTGCGGATTTTGATTTTCCTTTACCAAATTGTAACTTATTATCTTCGCATCTGGATTCTTTTCTAACTCCGTCCATTCTTTCTCTGATTACTGATACTAATTCACTCGGTAGTATGTCATTATTTCTTTTAGTGATCAAAGCGTGTAGCATTAGACCATGGTTTAGTTCACAGGCAGTCTTCATTTTGTAAAAACCTAAAAAAAAATAAAAATTCAGAATGGGGGGAGAAGACTAGTTCTTTAGGGTCTGCTAGGGAAAGACCATTCGGGTTCCATTTTCGAGAACTACACGAAAACAGACAATCTAACTCTAACAGAAATACATATTATCCTTTAAAGACTTGATTCTCCCCACACTTAGTTAGCTATGGTGTCGAAATTGTGATTAACTTCGTTGTCGACTTCCATCGGACCATGTATGTAATGTTTAACTCTGTGACCATTAACTTTAAATTCAATCCCATTTGAATTTATCAATTCTATCGTTCCGTATGGAAAAACTCTTTTGACTATGAATGGTCCAGACCATCTTGATTTCAATTTTCCAGGAAATAGCTTGAATCGTGAATTGAAAAGAAGAACTCTGTCTCCTTCTTTAAATTCTTTTGAACTTCTGATTCTTTTATCATGCCATTTCTTCGTTCTTTCTTTATAGATTAACGAATTTTCGTATGCTTCATGTCTTAATTCTTCTAATTCGTTTAGTTGACTTAATCGTAGACGTCTGGCTTCATGTAAATCAAGATTACATGTCTTCAAATCCCAAAATGCTTTGTGTTCAATTTCTACTGGAAGATGACATGCTTTTCCATAAACAAGTCTAAAAGGTGTGGTTCCAATTGGAGTTTTGTAGGCTGTTCTAAAAGCCCAGAGTGCATCCTCCAATTTAATGGACCATTCCTTCGGATTTGATCCTACGGTTTTCTCTAGAATACGTTTTAAGGCTCGGTTGGTATTTTCAACTTGTCCACTTGTTTGTGGATGATATGCGGTGGAGATTTTATGAGTTACTCCATAACGTTTAAGAACTTTCTCAAGTTGATTATTACAGAAATGAGTACCCCGATCACTTATCAAAGCTTTCGGTGTTCCAAACCTTGCAAAAAGACGTTTTAAAAAGTTGACTACAACTCGTGCATCGTTAGTTGGGAGAGCTTGTGCTTCCGCCCATTTAGATACATAATCAATGGCTACGAGTATATATAGATTATTATGAGATTTTGGAAATGGACCCATAAAGTCAATACCCCAAATGTCAAATACTTCACATACTTGGATGACATTTTGTGGCATTTCATCACGTTGACTTATTTTTCCGGCCCTTTGACAAGCATCACAGGATTTGCAAAGAAGGTGTGCGTCTTTGTAAATTGTAGGCCAATAGAATCCAGCTTCATAAACTTTTCTTGCTGTTAGTTGAGGCCCATAATGCCCTCCTGTTGGTCCTGTGTGACAATGGTTTAATATTTTACTAGCTTCATCTCCAAATACACATCGGCGTATTATTCCATCGGGACAACTTTTAAACAGATGTGGATCTTCCCAGAAATAGTGTTTTATATCACTAAAGAATTTCTTTCGTCTTTGGTACGATAATCCTTTTTCAAGGAATCCACAAACTAAGTAGTTTGCATAGTCTGCAAACCATGGGATTTCTTTATAATCTATCTTCAATAAATATTCATCAGGAAAGTTGTCTTGTATTGCTGATTCATTTAGAACTTCTAATTCGGGATTTTCAAGACGAGAAAGATGATCAGCGGCGAGATTTTCTGCTCCTCTTTTATCTCGGATTTCAATATCAAACTCTTGTAAGAGTAAGATCCAACGGATTAATCTTGGTTTAGCATCTTGTTTTGAAAATAAGTATCTAAAAGCAGAATGGTCGGTATAGACCACCGTTTTTGCTAGAACGAGATATGATCGAAATTTGTCAAAAGCAAAGACAATAGCAAGGAGTTCTTTTTCAGTAGTTGTATAGTTCGTTTGTGCTCCTTGTAACGTCTTACTAGCATAATATATAGGTTGAAATCGTTTTTCAATCCTTTGTCCTAAAACGGCTCCCATTGCAAAATCACTTGCATCGCACATGAGTTCAAATGGTAGATTCCAATTTGGCGTTATCATGATCGGCGCATTAGTGAGTTTCTCTTTAAGAATATTAAAAGATTTGATACACTCATCTGAAAAGATGAATGGCGCATCCTTTTCTAGGAGTTTATTCATAGGAGTGGCAATCTTAGAAAAATCTTTTATGAAACGTCGGTAAAAACCGGCATGCCCTAGAAAACTCCTAACTCCTCTAACATTGGTGGGATGTGGAAGTTTAGAAATTACATCTACTTTAGCTCTATCCACTTCAATTCCTTCTTTTGAAATTTTATGTCCAAGAACGATTCCTTCTTTAACCATGAAATGGCATTTCTCCCAATTAAGTACTAGATTTGATTGTTCGCATCTAAGAAGCATTCGTTCAAGATTAGCTAGACATGATTCAAATGTATCACCGAAGACTGAAAAGTCATCCATGAAAACTTCCATGCATTCTTCTATCATGTCGTGAAAAATCGCCATCATACACCTTTGAAAGGTTGCAGGGGCGTTACAAAGTCCAAATGGCATGCGTTTGTAAGCAAAAGTACCATAAGGGCACGTGAATGTGGTTTTCTCTTGGTCTTCGGGTGCTATTGGAATTTGAAAATATCCAGAAAATCCATCTAGAAAACAATAGTAACTATTTCCGGCTAATCTTTCCAACATTTGATCAATAAAAGGTAAGGGAAAGTGATCTTTTCTGGTGGCGTCATTTAATTTTCTATAATAAATACACACACGCCATCATGTTACAGTTCTAGTAGGAATAATCTCATTTTTCTCATTTGTAATGACAGTCATGCCACCCTTCTTAGGCACGCATTGAACTGGGCTTACCCATGGACTATCAGAGATTGGATAAATTAAACCTGCATCTAGCAGTTTAATAATCTCTTTCTTAACTACATCTTGCATATTAGGATTTAGTCTTCGTTGGCGTTGCACATACGTTTTATGACCTTCTTCCATAAGGATTTTATGTGTGCAATACGAAGGACTTATTCCTTTAATATCATGAATCTTCCATGCAATGGCTGGTTTATGAGCTTTCAACACAGAAATGAGTTGTGATTTCTCATTTTCAGTAAGAGAAGACGATATTATTACAGGTAATTCAGATTCACCATGTAAATAAGCATATTCCAAATAGTTTGGAAGTGGCTTTAACTCTAATTTTGGAGGTTCTTCTATCGATGATTTATATCGATATCTGTCTTCTTCTTTTAGCATTTGAATTTCTTCTGTTGTTGGTTCATATCCATTAGCTATAAGTGTAGCTAACATTTCAGCTTCATCAATTGGTTCATTACCTTCTCCTAAAGAACATTCTCCTGTTCCTTGTAATTCTGGAAATTCTTCTAATAATTCTGCATGTGCATCTATAGTTTGAATATAATAACATGTATCATCTGCAGATTGTGGTTGTTGCATTGCTCTATCAACTGAAAAGGTAACACTCTCATCCTCTATACTTAGGGTCAGTTTCTTACCGAACACGTCTATCATTGCTTTAGCCGTGTTTAAGAATGGTCTTCCTAATATGAGAGGAACTTGAGAATCTTCTTCCATGTCCAGAACAACAAAATCTACTGGGAATACTAAAGTACCAACTTTAACTAGCATGTTCTCCATTATCCCTCTAGGATATTTTATTGATCTATCGGCTAGTTGTATGCTTATTCTGGTTGGTTTTAATTCTCCAAGGTCTAGTTTAGCGTATAGTGAATACGGCATTAAATTTATACTAGCACCTAAATCTGCTAATGCTTCTATTGAACTAAGACTACCCAGAAAACATGGAATTGTGAAACTTCCTGGATCAGATAGTTTTTCTGGTATCTTATTCAACAGTACTGCTGAACAATTAGCATTCATAGTAACAGCCGAGAGTTCTTCCATTTTCTTTCTATTTGAGATTAGATCTTTCAAGAATTTAGCATATCTAGGCATTCCTGAAATCACATCAATGAAAGGAAGATTTACATTTATCTGTTTAAACATATCCAAGAATTTGGATTGCTCGGCTTCAAGTTTTTCTTTCTTCATTTTGCTCGGATAAGGAAGTGGTGGTTGATATGGTTTAACATAAGGTTTAGCCTTAGCTGTGTTATCTTCATTAACCTTTTCAACTACCGGTTCTTTTTCCTTATCTTGATCAGGTTGTGGTTCTTGTGGAGTAGGAATGGCTTCATCAGAAGTTACAAGTATTTCAGGTGGTTTAAGTGTTGTACCACTTCTTGTGGTAATGGCTTTAGCTGTTTCATTCCGGGGGTTAGCGTTTGTATCACTAGGTAGACTTCCCGGTTTTCTTTCACCTATTAATCTTGCTAGGTTACTTACTTCTTGTTCCAGATTTTGAATAGAAGCTTGTTGATTTCTAAATGCTTGAGCATTTTGTTCATTGGTTTGTTTCTGAGATGTGAAAAACTGTGTTTGAGTTTCAACTAGCTTCGTCATCATATCTTCTAAATTCGGCTTTTTATCATCGGTTTGTTGTGGTGGTTTGTTTTGAAAATTCGGTCTTTGCTGATTGTAATTATTATTGGATACTTGTTGATTGCTAGGACCTTGTTGGTTGTTGTATGGAATATTTCGGTTATAATTCTGGTTTTGATTGTAAATCAGTCTTGGCGGTTGATAATTATTCTGATAATTATTTCCAGGTCTTTGGTTTATGTATGAAATATTCTCTCTTTGTTCCATTGTTAATTCAATACTGAGACAATCTTTTGTCAAATGTGGTCCTCCACACTGCTCACAACTAATTCGTATTGAGTGAATATCCTTAGTCATCTTTTCCATTCGTCTCTCCACAGCATCTATCTTTGCGGAAATGGAATCTAAGTCATGGCTAGAATCGGCTCTAGCTGCTTTAGATGATCTAATGATATCTTTTTCTTGGTGCCACTCATGTGAGTGGGAAGCAGTATTATCAATAATTTTGTAAGCATCAGTTTCGGTTTTCTTCATAATAGAACCACCAGCTGCTATATCTATGTCTTTCCTTGTAGTGATGTCGCATCCTTGGTAGAATATTTGTACTATTTGACAGGTGTCTAAACCATGTTGCGGACATCCTCTTAACAACTTTCCATATCTTGTCCATGCCTCATATAGAGTTTCATTTGGTTTCTGTGTAAACGTAACAATTTCTGCTTGAAGTCTTACGGCTTTAGATGCAGGAAAGAATTGTTTAAGAAATTTGCCAACTAAAACATCCCATGTATCAATCGCCCCTTCAGGTAACGATTCCAACCAATCTTTGGCTTCTCCCTTTAAAGTCCAGGGAAATAACATGAGATATATCTGTTCATCCTCCACTTCTCGGATTTTAAATAGTGTGCAGATCCTATTAAAGGTACGTAGATGTTCATTTGGATCTTCCTTCGGCGCACCACTAAATTGGCATTGATTAGTCACCATGTGTAGAATTTGTCCTTTGATTTCATAATCTGGCGCATTAATGTCTGGATGAGTAATTGCGTGACCTTGGCCAGTGCGTTTAGCTCTCATTCGGTCTTCCATACTTAAAGGTTCCAGATTCTCCATAGTTGAATTTGTTGAATCGGTATCACTAGATGATTCTGATTTAATGGTTCATTCCTCAACAATCTCTGTTTGAATGATTGGTGGTTCCGGAGGAAAGTTTAATGGTTCAGGATCTATGAACCGTTCCTGAATATTCTCCGGATTCTCAATTGTGAGGTTGGGTTCAAAAAATGGATTATCAGAAATTTGAACTGAAGTACTTGGTCGACTGGATGACGATTCTAAAGAAAAATCAACGGCGGTTATATTTGCTAAATGTCTTGATCTAGTTACAGGTGGTGAACGTACAAAAGGTGGTGAACGTCTTGCTCGGTGCATTCACTGAATATCCTATTAGTTTTAAAAAGGAAAGAAAAATTATAATAAGTTATCCAACCAATAGACTTTTCTGATTTTGCCCACGTTTCGAATAGCCAAAAGATGCAGCAGAGGGGCAGGATTCATTTGGTCTCAATATAATTGAGGACTGTTTGGCTCCAATAACCCGGTCCACGTACAAATCCAACTATTACTACGAACCAGAAAATTTTGATGTCTATCAATTTAACCACTTAAAATAAATTTTCGTAATTTTAAGAAATTTAGAGAAGAAGTAGAATAAAAATCTATGTCCTAAAACTAGAATAGCGAGAAATAAGAAAGAAAAAGAGTTCGTCGAAAAAGGTCGAAAAAGAAAAATGGTTGAAAAATAAAAGGTGACGGGAAAATAAAAGAAACTTATAAAAACTTAAAAATACTTGACTAACCTAACCTTATTACTACAACTAACTTAAAATTATAATCGCAAATTGAGATTACTAATTGAAATGATAATTGGTACATAGTAAAAGTCGTCTAAAAATATTAAAGCTTACAAGAAAAACTAAATCCCAAATGGAAATAACTTAAAAAGAAACTAAAACTTAAAAAGGTGTCGCAAAATTCTAAAGTACCTAAATCTTAGTCTAAAGAAAAAGCACTTAAGGAATTCTACGGCAAAGTCTAAAAATCTAGAGGTAAAAATAACTATGGCAAAATCTAAGTTTAAAACTAAATATGAGCTAAAAATACAAATATTACGCTACAATAATTAAAAAGGGACAAAATATAAAAATATACAAAAAGTTGTAAAAAGTACAATTTTTATAAAAATATTATTTTTATATTATTTATTTATTAAAACTATTAATTTAATATTTTAATTAAACTAATTAAACAAAATAATAATAAAAACTAAAATTAATAATTAATTAAAAACTAATTAGGGTTTTATATTAATAATTATAATATAATCCGTAATTAATGTGAAATTAGGGTTCTGTCAGCGTGTCAGAGCAGCTCCGCGACTTGCGGTATTCAAGGCTTCAAACCCCGCGACTCGCGGGGTTCCAAAATTTAGCTGACAGGTTATTTTAAATTCGACGCGTTTTTCTTTAATTTTTTTTTTATTTTTTTATTTTCTGTTTTTAAATATGTGTATTAATAAAACTTTATATTTAAAACTTAAATAAAAATAGAATCACTTTATAGTTTTATAAATAAAAATCTTAAAACTAGATTTATATATATATATATTTTTTTTATGTTTATAAATAAAAACAAAATACTTAAATAAAACTTATGTTTTTATAAAATAAAAATAAAGAAACTTTATAAAACTTAAATATTTAACAAAATCTTAAAAATACTTATATTTTTGTTTTTCTTTTTATATTTTCGAATATTTAAAAATGTATTTTTATAAAAGCGACTTTTAATAGAAGTAAACTAAAAATCCTTTTTTTTATATATTAGCGTTGCGCTTCCGGCTTTTAAGAGAGTTCCCCGGCAGCGGCGCCAAAAATACTTGATGTCAAAGCTAAGGTATACGAAATAGTTTATATTTTACTAGGAAAAACTATTAAATACGATACAATTTTACACAAGATATTTATTTATTTATAGAATGGATATACTTAAACCTTGCTACAACACTTATAGGCAGTGTACCTAATCGTACAGTAGTGTAGTTTTTAGTAAGTCCGGTTCGTTCCACAGGGAATCTTTTTTTTAAACAAAGCTCAACGCTATATTAGTTTACTTTTATAAAAATACAAATGTATATATAAGTAATATTATTATTATAAAGGGGGGTTTTTACCGTTTAATGACCGGTTTGTCGATTTTAAAACTTTAGTCGCAGTTAAAACCAAATGTAAAATATTAAAAATAAATACAAGACTTAAATTAAAGCATGAAGTAAATAACGATAAATGAAATTACGAATAATAAAAGTGCGATAAAATAAACTTGCGATAATTAAAAAGTACGATAATTAAAAGTGCAATTAAATATAATAACAATAAAAATGCGATAATTAGAAGTGCAATTAAATATAAAATAAAGGAAATTAAATATGAAATAAAAGAATTATGCTTATTTAAACTTCCGTAATCATGATGTTTGACGTGTTGATTTTAGTTTTATGCCCATGGGTTAATTGTCCTTTGTCCTGGATTATTTAATATGTCCGTCTGGTTTTTGTCCATAACAGTCCATCAGTCATAAATATAAAGTGCGAGTGTCCTCGTCAAATTATCCTTATACCCGAAGTCAAATATTCCAACTAATTGGGGATTCGAATTGTAACAAGGTTTTAATACTTTGTTTAATGAATACACCAGGTTATCAACTGCGTGTAAACCAAGGTTTTACTACTTTGTTAGCAATTACACCAATTACCCTTGAATGTAATTTCACCCCTGTTTTAATTATTCTAGTGGCTATTAATCCATTCCCGTGTCCGGTTAAATGAACGATTATTCGTACATATAAATACCCCGCCCATCGTGTCCGATCGAGTGTATATGGTAATTTATAGGGACGCCCAATTGTAAATATTTATATTAACATTAACAAACTTTCATTTAGTTAAACAAATATAAAGCCCATTAATAGTCCATAGTCTATTTTCCACAAGTGTCGTTCTTTTGTCCAAACCCCAATTATGGTACAAAGCCCAATTACCCAATTTTAGTAATTAGCCCAACATCATGATTACTTCGTTTTAAATAAGCATAATAATAACTTAGCTACGAGACATTAATATAAAAAGGTTGAACATAACTTACAATGATTAAAAATAGCGTAGCGTTACACGGACAGAATTTCGACTTACACCCTTACAATATTCGCTAACATACCCTTATTATTAGAATTATAATTAAAATTAAAATATAAATTATAAATATATATATATATTTTACGTATGAGAAGAAGAAGAAAAAGATGGATGAAAATGATCAGAATTCGGTTTGCTTTATAGGGAGTTTTAAAACTGGGGGCTCCGCGACTCGCGGCCTTTTTGGCCTTCAAACTCAGCGAGTCGCGGAGTTTGAAATTACAGCTCAAAACTTTTGGAGTCTTTCTTGCCGACGGATTTTATATATAAACATAAAATATAAATAATTAATATAATTATTTATATATTATATTATATTCTTGTGCATAGTAGACTTGTAATTTTTAGTTCGTTGCGTCGAGCGTTGAGAGGTGACTCATGTCCCGGTTCCGGATTTTTGAACGTCCTTGCGTACAATTTTATATTTTGTACTTTGCGTTTTGAATCTTGTACTCTTGTAATTTCGAGACGTTTCTTATCAATAATTAGAACCTCTTTGATTGTCTTTTGTACTTTTGAGCTTTTTGGTCGTTTGCGTCTTCAATTCGTCGAATCTGTCTTTTGTCTTCACCTTTTATTATTTAAACGAATATCACTTGTAAATAGAACAATTGCAACTAAAAGCTTGTCTTTCTTGAGGAATAATGCTATGAAATATATGTTCGTTTTTAGCATTATCAAAAGTCAATTACAAGAACTTTTAGAGCGTGGTTTCATTCGACCAAGCACGTCACCGTGGGGAGCCCCTCTTTTGTTTGTCAAGAAGAAAGATGGTACATTCAGGTTGTGTATTGACTACCGAGAGTTGAACAAACTTACCATCAAGAACCGCTACCCACTACCAAGAATCGACGACTTATTTGATCAACTACAAGGCTCGTCTGTTTATTCAAAGATTGACTTACATTCCGGGTATCATCAAATGCGGGTGAAAGAAGATGATATTCCAAAGACTGCTTTCAGAACACGTTACGATCATTACGAGTTTATGGTCATGCCGTTTGGTTTAACTTATGCACCAGCTGTGTTCATGGACCTTATGAACCGAGTGTGTGGACCATACCTTGACAAGTTTGTCATTGTTTTCATTGATGACATACTGATTTACTCAAAGAATGACCAAGAACACGGTGAACATTTGAGAAAGGTGTTAGAAGTATTGAGGAAGGAAGAATTATACGCTAAGTTTTCAAAGTGTGCATTTTGGTTGGAAGAAGTTCAATTCCTCGGTCACATAGTGAACAAAGAAGGTATTAAGGTGGATCCGGCAAAGATAGAAACTGTTGAAAAGTGGGAAATCCCGAAAACTCCGAAACACATACGCCAGTTTTTAGGACTAGCTGGTTACTACAGAAGGTTCATCCAAGACTTTTCCAGAATAGCAAAACCCTTGACTGCATTAACGCATAAAGGGAAAAAATTTGAATGGAATGATGAACAAGAGAAAGCGTTTCAGTTATTGAAGAAAAAGCTAACTACGGCACCTATATTGTCATTGCCTGAAGGGAATGATGATTTTGTGATTTATTGTGACGCATCAAAGCAAGGTCTCGGTTGTGTATTAATGCAACGAACGAAGGTGATTGCTTATGCGTCTAGACAATTGAAGATTCACGAACAAAATTATACGACGCATGATTTGGAATTAGGCGCGGTTGTTTTTGCGTTAAAGACTTGGAGGCACTACTTATATGGGGTCAAAAGTATTATATATACCGACCACAAAAGTCTCCAACACATATTTAATCAGAAACAACTGAATATGAGGCAGCGTAGGTGGATTGAATTGTTGAATGATTACGAATTTGAGGTTCGTTACCACCCGGGGAAGGCAAATGTGGTAGCCGATGCCTTGAGCAGGAAGGACAGAGAACCCATTCGAGTAAAATCTATGAATATAATGATTCACAATAACCTTACTACTCAAATAAAGGAGGCGCAACAAGGAGTTTTAAAAGAGGAAAATTTAAAGGATGAAATACCCAAAGGATCGGAGAAGCATCTTAATATTCGGGAAGACGGAACCCGGTATAGGCCTGAAAGGATTTGAGTACCAAAATTTGGAGTTATGAGAGAAATGGTACTTAGAGAAGCTCATAAAACCAGATACTCAATACATCCTGGAACGGGGAAGATGTACAAGGATCTCAAGAAACATTTTTGGTGGCCGGGTATGAAAGCCGATGTTGCTAAATACGTAGGAGAAAGTTTGACGTGTTCTAAGGTCAAAGCCGAGCATCAGAAACCATCAGGTCTACTTCAACAACCCGAAATCCCGGAATGGAAATGGGAAAACATTACCATGGATTTCATCACTAAATTGCCAAGGACTGCAAGTGGTTTTGATACTATTTGGGTAATAGTTGATCGTCTCACCAAATCAGCACACTTCCTGCCAATAAGAGAAGATAACAAGATGGAGAAGTTAGCACGACTGTATTTGAAGGAAGTCGTCTCCATGCATGGAATACCAATCTCTATTATCTCTGATAGGGATGGCAGATTTATTTCAAGATTCTGGCAGACTTTACAGCAAGCATTAGGAACTCGTCTAGACATGAGTACTGCCTATCATCCACAAACTGATGGACAGAGCGAAAGGATGATACAAATGCTTGAAGACATGCTACGAGCATGTGTTATTGATTTCGGAAACATTTGGGATCGACATCTACCATTAGCAGAATTTTCCTACAACAACAGCTACCATTCAACCATTGAGATGGCGCCGTTTGAAGCACTTTATGGTAGAAAGTGCAGGTCTCCGATTTGTTGGAGTGAAGTGGGGGATAGACAGATTACGGGTCCGGAGATTATACAAGAAACTACCGAGAAGATCATCCAAATTCAACAACGGTTGAAAACCGCCCAAAGTCGACAAAAGAGCTACGGTGACATTAAAAGAAAAGATATAGAATTTGAAATTGGAGAGATGGTCATGCTTAAAGTTGCACCTTGGAAAGGAGTTGTTCGATTTGGTAAACGAGGGAAATTAAATCCAAGGTATATTGGACCATTCAAGATTATTGATCGTGTCGGACCAGTAGCTTACCGACTTGAGTTACCTCAACAACTCGCGGCTGTACATAACACTTTCCACGTCTCGAATTTGAAGAAATGTTTTGCTAAAGAAGATCTCACTATTCTGTTAGATGAAATCCAAATCAACGAAAAACTCCAATTCATCGAAGAACCCGTCGAAATAATGGATCGTGAGGTTAAAAGACTTAAGCAAAACAAGATACCAATTGTTAAGGTTCGATGGAATGCTCGTAGAGGACCCAAGTTCACCTGGGAGTGTGAAGATCAGATGAAGAAGAAATACCCACATCTATTTCCAGAAGATTCGTCAACACCTTCAACAGCTTAAAATTTCGGGACGAAATTTATGTAACGGATAGGTACTGTAGTGACCCGAACTTTTCCATGTTTATATATATTAATTGAGATTGATATTTACATGATTAAATGTTTCCAACATGTTAAGCAATCAAACTTGTTAAGACTTGATTAATTGAAATATGTTTCATATAGACAATTGACCACCCAAGTTGACCGGTGATTCACGAACGTTAAAACTTGTAAAAACTATATGATGACATATATATGGATATATATATATAGTTAACATGATACTATGATAAGTAAACATATCATTAAGTATATTAACAATGAACTACATATGTAAAAACAAGACTACTAACTTAATGATTTTTAAACGAGACATATATGTAACGATTATCGTTGTAAAGACATTTAATGTATATATATCATATTAAGAGATATTCATACATGATAATATCATGATAATATAATAATTTAAAATCTCATTTGATATTATAAACATTGGGTTAACAACATTTAAGAAGATCGTTAACCTA
The DNA here is from genome assembly GCF_046630445.1 of Rutidosis leptorrhynchoides. Classification (NCBI taxonomy): domain Eukaryota; kingdom Viridiplantae; phylum Streptophyta; class Magnoliopsida; order Asterales; family Asteraceae; genus Rutidosis; species Rutidosis leptorrhynchoides. The sequence goes on from NC_092343.1 coordinate 169,624,644, forward strand.
AAGGTTTCAAAACAACACTTACATGTAACGACTAACGATGACTTAACGACTCAGTTAAAATGTATATACATGTAGTGTTTTAATATGTATTTATACACTTTTGAAAGACTTAAATACACTTATCAAAATACTTCTACTTAACAAAAATGCTTACAATTACATCCTCGTTCAGTTTCATCAACAATTCTACTCGTATGCACCCGTATTCGTACTCGTACAATACACAGCTTTTAGATATATGTACTATTGGTATAAACACTCCAATGATCAGCTCTTAACAGCCCATGTGAGTCACTTAACACATGTGGGAACCATCATTTGGCAACTAGCATGAAATATCTCATAAAATTACAAAAATATGAGTAATCATTCATGACTTATTTACATGAAAACAAAATTACATATCATTTATATCTAATCCATACACCAACGACCAAAAACACCTACAAACAATTACATTCTTAAATTTTCTTCATCTAATTGATCTCTCTCAAGTTCTATCTTCAAGTTCTAAGTGTTCTTCATATATTCTACAAGTTCTAGTTACATAAAATCAAGAATACTTTCAAGTTTGCTAGCTCACTTTCAATCTTGTAAGGTGATCATCCAACCTCAAGAAATCTTTGTTTCTTATAGTAGGTTATCATTCTAATACAAGGTAATAATAATATTCAAACTTTGGTTCAATTTCTATAACTATAACAATCTTATTTCAAGTGATGATCTTACTTGAACTTGTTTTCGTGTCATGATTCTGCTTCAAGAACTTCGAGCCATCCAAGGATCCATTGAAGCTAGATCCATTTTTCTATTTTACAGTAGGTTTATCCAAGGAACTTAAGGTAGTAATGATGTTCATAACATCATTCAATTCATATATATAAAGCTATCTTATTCGAAGGTTTAAACTTGTAATCACTAGAACATAGTTTAGTTAATTCTAAACTTGTTCTCAAACAAAAGTTAATCCTTCTAACTTGACTTTTAAAATCAACTAAACACATGTTCTATATCTATATGATATGCTAACTTAATGATTTAAAACCTGGAAACACGAGAAACACCGTAAAACCGGATTTACGCCGTCGTAGTAACACCGCGGGCTGTTTTGGGTTAGTTAATTAAAAACTATGATAAACTTTGATTTAAAAGTTGTTATTCTGAGAAAATGATTTTTATTATTAACATGAAACTATATCCAAAAATTATGGTTAAACTCAAAGTGGAAGTATGTTTTCTAAAATGGTCATCTAGACGTCGTTCTTTCGACTGAAATGACTACCTTTACAAAAACGACTTGTAACTTATTTTTCTGACTATAAACCTATACTTTTTCTGTTTAGATTCATAAAATAGAGTTCAATATGAAATCATAGCAATTTGATTCACTCAAAACGGATTTAAAATAAAGAAGTTATGGGTAAAACAAGATTGGATAATTTTTCTCATTTTAGCTACGTGAAAATTGGTAACAAATCTATTCCAACCATAACTTAATCAACTTGTATTGTATATTATGTAATCTTGAGATACCATAGACACGTATACAATGTTTCGACCTATCATGTCGACACATCTATATATATTTCGGAACAACCATAGACACTCTATATGTGAATGTTGGAGTTAGCTATACAGGGTTGAGGTTGATTCCAAAATATATATAGTTTGAGTTGTGATCAATACTGAGATACGTATACACTGGATCGTGGATTGATTCAAGATAATATTTATCGATTTATTTCTGTACATCTAACTGTGGACAACTAGTTGTAGGTTACTAACGAGGACAGCTGACTTAATAAACTTAAAACATCTAAATATATTAAAAGTGTTGTAAATATATTTTGAACATACTTTGATATATATGTATATATTGTTATAGGTTCATGAATCAACCAGTGGCCAAGTCTTACTTCCCGACGAAGTAAAAATCTGTGAAAGTGAGTTATAGTCCCACTTTTAAAATCTAACATTTTTGGGATGAGAATACATGCAGGTTTTATAAATGATTTACAAAATAGACACAAGTACGTGAAACTACATTCTATGGTTGAATTATCGAAATCGAATATGCCCTTTTTTATTAAGTCTGGTAATCTAAGAATTAGGGAACAGACACCCTAATTGACGCGAATCCTAAAGATAGATCTATTGGGCCTAACAAACCCCATCCAAAGTACCGGATGCTTTAGTACGTCGAAATTTATATCATATCCGAAGGGTGTCCCGGAATGATGGGGATATTCTTATATATGCATCTTGTTAATGTCGGTTACCAGGTGTTCACCGTATGAATGATTTTTTATCTCTATGTATGGGATGTGTATTGAAATATGAAATCTTGTGGTCTATTATTATGATTTGATATATATAGGTTAAACCTATAACTCACCAACATTTTTGTTGACGTTTTAAGCATGTTTATTCTCAGGTGATTATTAAGAGCTTCCGCTGTCGCATACTTAAATAAGGATGAGATTTGGAGTCCATGCTTGTATGATATTGTGTAAAAACTGCATTCAAGAAACTTATTTTGTTGTAACATATTTGTATTGTAAACCATTATGTAATGGTCGTGTGTAAACAGGATATTTTAGATTATCATTATTTGATAATCTACGTAAAGCTTTTTAAACCTTTATTGATGAAATAAAGGTTATGGTTTGTTTTAAAATTAATGCAGTCTTTGAAAAACGTCTCATATAGAGGTCAAAACCTCGCAACAAAATCAATTAATATGGAACGTTTTTAATCAATAAGAACGAGACATTTCACGCACCACCTGCACCACAAGCACCACCTGCCCCACCATCTCCCACTGTCGAGGAATTGACAAGGGAGGTGGGAATCCTCCGAGCTCGGGTTACTGAGCTCGAAGAGCAGTTGCCTCAGGTTTTAGACATCCTACACCCACCTTCACCGTAGGACTTTTGTATTAGATTTCATGATGTAATCTAGTTGTAGTTTATTGTATTACTCATGTATTGTACGAACTTAATGAGATGTATGAAACTTATTATTAATGAATGGAAACTTTGTGATGTTACTTTTTGCACAAGTGTTCTATTTACGTTACTGTATGATGTTTTGCGGTACTTGTATCAACTTGCGTTACTTAATTAACATGTGTTGTGATGTTTACATGTTGGTTGTTATATACTATATTATTATATATTGAATGCTGGATTTTGACTTGAGTCAAAATGTTTGTATAGAACACCATGGCTAACGGTCGATCCACACCTACTGCTGCTCAAATTGAAGAGATGGTCCAAGAACGTGTAGCTGCAGCCCTAGCAGAAAGAAACCTCCAAGCTCCACCGCCACCACCACTGGTTATCCCACCCGTTCGAAATGGGTGTACTTACAAGGAATTCCAGAGATGCAAACCACATAACTTCAGCGGCACAGAGGGACCGGTTGGTCTCATCAGATGGTTCGAGAAACTTGAATCAGTATTCCGAGTTAGCAACTGTTCGGAGGACAGCAAAACCAAATTTGCTTCTTCCACGCTATCTGAAGGCGCGCTCACATGGTGGAACACAATGGCACAGGCACAAGGCATTGATGAGGCGTATGCTACGCCATGGGGAGAATTTAAGTGTGCCATGATTGAGGAGTATTGTCCGAGAACCGAAATCCAAAAGATGGAAATGGAATTCATACAGTTAAAGGCCATTGGGAACGACCTTGATGGTTACAACAGGAGATTTTTGGAACTAGCCCTGATGTGTCCGACAATGGTCACCCCGGAATTCAAGCGAATGGAGAGATACTTCTGGGGACTCCCTAAGAGCATTAAGGGAAACGTCACCTCATCCAAACCACCAAATGTTCCCGAAGCGATGCGCATGGCGCATACTTTAATGAATCAGATAATCGTTGATGAACCGGAGAAAACTAAATCTGAAGCAGGTACTAGTGAGAAGCGCAAATGGGATAACCACAACAACAACAACAACAACAACAGGGGAAGAAACTATGAACAGAACCCGGCGAAACGACATGAGGGTTTCAGAGGAAACAACAACGGTGGAAACCCCAACTGTAACATCCCGCCTTTTTCCGTTTACTTTTCCGTTATACTATTTTAAACTCCGTTATATGTTTATAACATCTCCCATTAATACGCGTTTTAAATTATCTCGTTTAGGTAATTCACGCACCCGTTTCCAAAGTTGAGGGACTAATTTTGACAAAGGAGCAAAGAGGTGACTAGGTCAAAGAGTCAACACTCTTCCTCCTCCAATCATTAAATCTTTTTCTTTTTCCTTTTTCTCCAACACTTTCACCAAATCTCTCAAACACCACTTCAAGGATTCATCATCCAAATCAAATCGAGCAAGCATCCATCTAAACAAATTGCATATTCGGAATCCTCTCATCTTCCTCTTCGATTCCATACCGATTTCATCAAGTTTGGGTAACTTTCTAAAATCACTAGATTTTGTGTTCTTGATGTTTTTAACTTATAAAGTTGTTAATTAGTGTCTATGGCTCAAGTCTAACATGAATATATGATTTATATGTTCGATTTCGTTATTTGAAGTAACTAGTTTGAATATGAACTTTGGTGTGTTTGATTTGGTGATTTGGTTGTTTGAATGTTGTTAAAAGTGATAAATGCATGTATTAAATGTGTTCCTAGTATCACTAGCTTCAATTTGATGTGTAGGTTGTCTTAGAAAACTTCATAAACATGATTAGTGATTTTGATGTTGTTGGTTAGGGTTTGATAGAATTTAATGTGAACATTTAATGCTTTGAATGACATGAAATGTTATTTGTAAGTGTTAGGTTGTATTGTATGCTTGATCACCTTCGAAACGGCATATCATTCATGTAAATTGGTTGCCGAATCATCAAATTTCATTTATGAACTTGAATGCATTTAATGAGGAGCCTTGAATGTAATTTTGGTTGTTGTAAAAGTAAATGTGATTGTTGAAATGTGTTTAGTTGTTTTCCTTGTCAAAATACCTTTCCGATGATATAAGATACATGTTTTGGTTGTTTGCGGGTCATAAATGGTGATTATTTGAAGTTAGGTTCGTGCATAAAACTTAAAAACTGCCATATTTCTCTGTACAGGTAATGGCGCGGCGCGCCATATACCCGCGCGGCGCGCCAAAGTGGTCTGTCCAACTTTGTCAATTTTCGAATAATGTTTGCTATGCTACGCACCTCCGATTCACACGTAACTTGTTCTAACATGCTCATACATGATTAAAAACCTCAGAAAAATAGTTCGGGACCCGACCCGAACGTGTTGACTTTTTCGTTGACTTTGACCGACCAAAGTTTGACTTTTTGTCAAACTTAACCAAATGATTATGCAACCTTCCTAACTTGTTTATATACTTGTATCTTGCATGAAACTTGACAATTTGATTTCACATGCTACATAATCGAGTCGTAACGAGCCGTAGGACTAATTGAACATCTTTGACCTATCGTGTTTACCGTTATTGATACGACCTATTTGTTTAGGTCAAGACTAGCACTATCCTTCGCACACGTTACTTTGTGAAGTACTTTTCATACGTGCACTCAAGGTGAGATCATAGTCCCACTTTTACTCTTTTTGAACTTACAATTGGGATGAGAAAACATAAACATTTCTTTTACTAAGTGAACACAAGTACAGGAAAACAAACATTCTACATACGAGTTTAGAACAAAAATCCTCAATTCGATTATCATTAGTTACACTTGCCGGGTGTAAGCGAGAACTTATGTTGTATGGATCCATATGGGTTTGACAAACCCTCATTCAAACGGTTCGCTACCGTTTACGAATGAAATATATTTTCGTGAAACAGTGTATGTTCTAACACTATTGTGATGGGGTTCTATGGAAGAAAAGTTAAGCATTGATAATTGGGTGCTCGTGAAACAAACTTTTGGAATGTATTACTATTATATCAATGTTACAAATCTTGTGGTTCATTTGTACTTACTTACTTAAACCTATGATTTCACCAACGTTTTCGTTGACAGATTCTATGTTTTTCTCAGGTCCTTGAACGTTTTGTGATACCTGCTTCCGCTCATTACTTTTGATGCTTTGCTTGGATATCGAGTATACATGCATACGTGGAGAGTCTTTTGGCTACTTTTAAATTGTCATATGTTTCAATTGTACTTTAAACTTTGTTATGTATCTAGTTGTCGAACTACTTTGTAAACCTTGAAACATCTTTACTTTTGAAATAAATACGACATACTTTTGGTCAAACGTTGTTTTAAAGACTTATGACCACGTAACGGGACCTAAGTAGACGGCGCCGTCAAACATGATTTGGTCGGGTCGCTACAGATGGTATCAGAGCGTTGGTTGTAGGGATTTAGAGTTCATTGGTGTCGACCCCGAGTCATAGGGTACATTAGTGAATCTAGACTACAACCGGCATATAGACTGAAGTAGGAACTACTTGACTATTTGTGCATTATACTCGAACTCTCCTATCATATCTAACTCTTATTCGATCTTGGTATCACGTTGTTAAATTTGATTGACACGCCACCTTAACTTTATGAAGTAGTGTTAAATGCACATGTGAATCAGGGTAATATAATTTCCGGGATTATATTACGGTGGTTCACATGGACGTTCCGACATTATGACATAAAGAATTTAAGGCGGGTTACGGAAATTTTATCTTTATCCTTATTCCATATCACGGTTGGTATTATTGAGAATACTAACCAACGATATTCTTGTGTCTTGAAGGAACAATGGCTCGTCGACGCGCTCCTCCCGAAACTCCCGAACAAGCTCTACAACGAATGATAGCCACCGTCGTGGATGCGGCCATGGCCGGTCACTCTTCCAACAACAATAACAATAACAACAATCACAACAACAACAATGGAGCCGGTAACTCAAACGAAGGGTGCTCCTACAAATCCTTCATGGGGTGCAAACCTCACACTTTTGATGGAACTGGGGGACCGGTCGTGCTCACCCGATGGTTTGAGCAAACGGAAGCCGTCTTTAGCATAAGCGGTTGTCGGGACCAAGACAAGGTCAAATACTCCACTCACACCTTCGCCGGTGTCGCTCTTACATGGTGGAATACTTATGTACAATCGGTGGGTACCGATGAAGCTCACGCCCTCTCTTGGGCCGACTTGAGGGAAAAGATGATTGTCGAATATTTCCCTCGTGAAGAAACCCGAAGGCTCGAACAAGAGCTAAGAACTTTAAAGGCGATCGGAAACGATCTCAAGGCTTATAATCAACGATTTTCCGAACTAGCCTTGATGTGCCCAAATCTTGTGAACCCCGAAGCTTTAAGGGTTGAACTTTACATGGATGGCGTTCCAAAGAGTATCAAACACGGAGTAATGTCATCCAAACCCACTAATCATCAAGAAGCTTTGAACATGGCTCGCAAATTGATAGAAACGGTTGACGAAATCGTAGTTCCGGCACCTAAGGCCGAGGATAAATCGGGCGGCAACAAAAGAAAGTGGGAACCCTCCCAATCAAGCAACAACAACTTTGCCAAGAAGCCTTACACCTCCGACGGCAAAAAGGGTTATGCCGGGAACCTACCTCTTTGCAACAAATGCAACAAACATCACTTTGGTGAATGTGGCAAGTTAATTTGCCACCGGTGCCAAGGAGTTGGTCATAAGGCCAATGAGTGTAAAAGTGTTGCCCCCATCGCTCGAAAGGGGCCCAATGCACCAAAAACGGGCACTTGTTATGAATGTGGCCAAACGGGCCATTATAGAAATGCATGCCCGAAAAGGAAAGATAACACCAATACGCGCGACCGAGCTTTCAACATCAACACCGAGGAAGCCCGAGATGATAATGAATTAGTCACGTGTACGTTTCTTCTCAACAACACTTATGTTACTTGTTTATTCGATTCGGGTGCCGATAAGAGTTTTGTATCCAAGACTTTGACTCATTCTTTTAATACTCCACCACGTCCACTTGATACCACTTATACCATTGAAGTGGCCAACGAAAAACTATTGAGTGCCGACACATATTACCGGGGGTGTACGTTAAACATTTTGGGTAATGAGTTTGAAATTGACTTGATACCCATGGAACTAGGGAGCTTCAATGTAATAATCGGTATGAATATGCTAGCCAAAACGAAATCTCACATCCTTTGTGATCTTAACGCTATCCGAATCCCTGTCGAGAATGTTGAACCTTTGATCGTCTATGGCGATAAGAGTTGCACCGGACTCAACCTCATTTCGTGTATTAAAGTTAGAAAACTACTCCGTAAGGGTTGTTTTGCGATCCTTGCTCACATTAAGAAAGTCGAGTCCGATGAGAAGCACATCGATGATGTGCCAATTGTTAGTGACTATTCCGATGTATTTCCCGATGAACTGCCGGGTCTTCCACCTCATCGACTGGTTGAATTCCAAATCGATCTTATTCCGGGAGCCGCACCCGTAGCACGTGCACCATATAGACTCGCTCCATCCGAAATGCAAGAATTGCAAAGTCAAATCCAAGAACTACTTGATCGTGGTTTTATCCAACCTAGCCATTCACCTTGGTGCGCTCCGATTTTGTTTGTTAAAAAGAAAGACGGATCCCTACGAATGCGCATTGACTATCGTGAACTAAACAAATTGACGGTTAAGAATCGATATCCTCTCCCTCGCATCGATGACCTCTTTGATCAATTACAAGGGTCTTGTGTATATTCAAAAATCGATCTCCGCTCGGGTTATCATCAATTGAGGGTTAAGGGGGAAGATGTCTCCAAAACCGCTTTCCGGACTCGTTATGGTAGTTATGAATTCCTTGTCATGCCATTTGGTCTCACTAACGCACCGGCGGTGTTCATGGACCTTATGAACCGCGTGTGCAAACCGTATCTCGATAAATTCGTTATTGTGTTCATCGATGACATATTGATCTATTCTAAAAATGAAGAAGAGCACGAACAACATCTCCGACTTGTGCTTGAACTCTTGAGACAAGAACGACTTTATGCCAAATTCTTCAAGTGTGAATTTTGGTTGAAGTAAGTTCAATTTCTTGGTCATGTTGTAAGTGATCAAGGTATTAAAGTCGATCCCACGAAAATCGAAGCCATTAGTAAATGGGAGACTCCTACTACTCCTACTCACATTCGTCAATTCTTGGGTCTCGCCGGGTACTATCGTAGATTCATCAAAAACTTCTCTTTGGTTGCACGTCCTCTAACCGCATTAACTCACAAGAGAAAGAAATTCATTTGGGCGACCGAGCAAGAATCCGCGTTTCAAATCTTGAAGACAAAGCTAACCACCGCTCCTATCTTGTCACTTCCCGAAGGCAATGATGATTTTGTTGTATATTGCGATGCCTCGAAACATGGTTTTGGGTGTGTATTGATGCAACGGAAGAAAGTCATTGCTTATGCCTCTCGACAACTAAAAATTCATGAACGGAATTACACGACTCATGATCTCGAACTCGGAGCCGTTGTCTTTGCACTTAAAATGTGGAGACACTATCTTTATGGAACCAAGAGTACTATCTTCACCGATCACAAAAGCCTTCAACACATCTTCGATCAAAAGCAACTAAACATGAGACAACGACGGTGGATTGAAACTTTGAACGATTATGATTGCGAGCTTCGTTACCATCTCGGGAAGGCAAACGTAGTAGCCGATGCCTTAAGTCGAAAAGAAAGAGCGGTGCCTCTTCGTGTCCGAGCCTTAAACATCACCATCCACACAAACCTTAATAGCCAAATTCGGGTAGCCCAAGATGAGGCTCTCAAGGATGAAAACCTTTCACACGAGCTCTTGAACATTCTCGTCTCTCGATTCGAAATTAGGGAGACCGGACTCCGATATTACGCCGGAAGGATTTGGGTGCCTAGTTATGGGGACCTACGAAGCCTTATTTTAGATGAAGCCCATAAGTCACGATACTCGATTCACCCCGGTGCCAATAAGATGTACCACGACCTTAAACAACTATATTGGTGGCCGAACATCAAAAGGGACGTAGCAACTTATGTTTCCAAGTGTTTGACATGTTCCAAAGTCAAAGCCGAACACCAAAGACAGTCCGGACTACTTTAACAACCCGAGATCCCACAATGGAAGTGGGAAAGGATAACGATGGATTTTATCACCAAGCTACCAAAAACGACGGGTGGTTATGATACCATTTGGGTTATTGTTGACCGTCTCACCAAATCCGCACACTTCCTTGCCATGAAAGAAACGGACAAAATGGAGAAACTGTCACAACTTTACATTAAGGAGATCGTAGCCCGACACGGTGTACCTTTATCGATTATCTCTGACCGAGATGGCCGTTTCGTTTCTAGATTTTGGCGTACATTGCAAGAAGCGTTGGGAACACGTTTAGACATGAGCACCGCATATCATCCTCAAACCGATGGACAAAGCGAACGTACAATTCAAACCTTAGAGGACATGTTACGAATTTGCGTGGTTGATTTTGGAAAAGCTTGGGACAAGCACTTACCTCTCGCCGAGTTCTCTTACAACAATAGTTATCACGCGAGTATTAAAGCCGCACCTTTTGAAGCGCTATATGGCCGAAAATGTCGTTCACCTCTTTGTTAGGCCGAGGTAGGCGACGTGCAAATCACCGGACCCGAACTCATTCACGAAACCACCGAGAAGATCGTACAAATCCGAGATAGGCTTCGGACGGCCTGGAGTCGTCAAAAGAGTTATACCGACAAACGACGCAACGACCTCGAATTTCAAGTCGGTGACCGAGTAATATTAAAAGTCGCACCTTGGAAAGGTGTAATCCGTTTTGGGAAACGCGGGAAGCTAAATCTGCAGTATATTGGTCCTTTCGAAATCTTGGAGCGTATTGGAACCGTTGCTTATCGTTTAGATCTTCCGCCTCAATTGAACTCCGTTCATCCTACCTTCCATGTATCTAACTTGAAAAAGTGTCTTGCCGAACCCGATATCGTCATCCCTCTCGAGGAACTTACTATTGATGACAAACTTCATTTTGTGGAGGAACCGGTTGAAATTGTGGACACCTCCGTCAAGACATTGAAACAAAGCCGAATCCCGATTGTTAAAGTCCGTTGGAACGCCAAAAGGGGACCCGAGTTTACTTGGGAAAGGCAAGATCAAATGCAAAATAAATACCCTCATTTGTTCCCGGCTCCAGAAACGCAAGATCCCGAGGAAGAAACAACGACTACTACGCCTACTTAAATTTCGGGACGAAATTTCTTTTAAGGAGTAGGTAATGTAACATCCCGCCTTTTTCCGTTTACTTTTCTGTTATACTATTTTAAACTCCGTTATATGTTTATAACATCTCCCGTTAATACGCGTTTTAAATTACCTCGTTTAGGTAATTCACGCACCCGTTTCCAAAGTTGAGGGACTAAGTTTGACAAAGGAGCAAAGAGGTGACTAGGTCAAAGAGTCAACACTCTTCCTCCTCCATTCATTAAATCTTTTTCTTTTTCCTTTTTCTCTAACACTTTCACCAAATCTCTCAAACACCACTTCAAGGATTCATCATCCAAATCAAATCGAGCAAGCATCCATCTAAACAAATTGCATATTCGGAATCCTCTCATCTTCCTCTTCGATTCCATACCGATTTCATCAAGTTTGGGTAACTTTCTAAAATCACTAGATTTTGTGTTCTTGATGTTTTTAACTTATAAAGTTGTTAATTAGTGTCTATGGCTCAAGTCTAACATGAATATATGATTTATATGTTCGATTTTGTTATTTGAAGTAACTAGTTTGAATATGAACTTTGGTGTGTTTGATTTGGTGATTTGGTTGTTTGAATGTTGTTAAAAGTGATAAATGCATGTATTAAATGTGTTCCTAGTATCACTAGCTTCAATTTGATGTGTAGGTTGTCTTAGAAAACTTCATAAACATGATTAGTGATTTTGATGTTGTTGGTTAGGGTTTGATAGAATTTAATGTGAACATTTAATGCTCTGAATGACATGAAATGTTATTTGTAAGTGTTAGGTTGTATTGTATGCTTGATCACCTTCGAAACGGCATATCATTCATGTAAATTGGTTGCCGAATCATCAAATTTCATTTATGAACTTGAATGCATTTAATGAGGAGCCTTGAATGTGATTTTGGTTGTTGTAAAAGTAAATGTGATTGTTGAAATGTGTTTAGTTGTTTTCCTTGTCAAAATACCTTTCCGATGATATAAGATACATGTTTTGGTTGTTTGCGGGTCATAAATGGTGATTGTTTGAAGTTAGGTTCGTGCATAAAACTTAAAAACTGCCAGATTTCTCTGTACAGGTAATGGCGCGGCGCGCCATATACCCGCGCGGCGCGCCAAAGTGGTCTGTCCAACTTTGTCAATTTTCGAATAATGTTTGCTATGCTACGCACCTCCGATTCACACGTAACTTGTTCTAACATGCTCATACATGATTAAAAACCTCAGAAAAATAGTTCGGGACCCGACCCGAACGTGTTGACTTTTTCGTTGACTTTGACCGACCAAAGTTTGACTTTTTGTCAAACTTAACCAAATGATTATGCAACCTTCCTAACTTGTTTATATACTTGTATCTTGCATGAAACTTGACAATTTGATTTCACATGCTACATAATCGAGTCGTAACGAGCCGTAGGACTAATTGAACATCTTTGACCTATCGTGTTTACCGTTATTGATACGACCTATTTGTTTAGGTCAAGACTAGCACTATCCTTCGCACACGTTACTTTGTGAAGTACTTTTCATACGTGCACTCAAGGTGAGATCATAGTCCCACTTTTACTCTTTTTGAACTTACAATTGGGATGAGAAAACATAAACATTTCTTTTACTAAGTGAACACAAGTACAGGAAAACAAACATTCTACATACGAGTTTAGAACAAAAATCCTCAATTCGATTATCATTAGTTACACTTGCCGGGTGTAAGCGAGAACTTATGTTGTATGGATCCATATGGGTTTGACAAACCCTCATTCAAACGGTTCGCTACCGTTTACGAATGAAATATATTTTCGTGAAACAGTGTATGTTCTAACACTATTGTGATGGGGTTCTATGGAAGAAAAGTTAAGCATTGATAATTGGGTGCTCGTGAAACAAACTTTTGGAATGTATTACTATTATATCAATGTTACAAATCTTGTGGTTCATTTGTACTTACTTACTTAAACCTATGATTTCACCAACGTTTTCGTTGACAGATTCTATTTTTTCTCAGGTCCTTGAACGTTTTGTGATACCTGCTTCCGCTCATTACTTTTGATGCTTTGCTTGGATATCGAGTATACATGCATACGTGGAGCGTCTTTTGGCTACTTTTAAATTGTCATATGTTTCAATTGTACTTTAAACTTTGTTATGTATCTAGTTGTCGAACTACTTTGTAAACCTTGAAACATCTTTACTTTTGAAATAAATGCGACATACTTTTGGTCAAACGTTGTTTTAAAGACTTATGACCACGTAACGGGACCTAAGTAGACGGCAGCGTCAAACATGATTTGGTCGGGTCGCTACACCAACAACAACACCAACCCCAACCCGAACTACAAGGGAACCCTACCTCAATGCAAGAGGTGTTACAAACACCACACTGGGTATGCTTGTCGAGGTCGCCAACGGTAAACTTGAAAAAGTTGACCACATTAGTCGTGGAGCTATTATCAACATAGCTGGTGCAGATTTTGAAATTGATTTGATACCTATCAAACTGGGAAGTTTTGACGTGATCGTTGGTATGGATTGGTTGAGTAAGATAATGGCCGATATTATCTGTGGAGATAAAGCACTTCGCATACCACAAGGAGATGGCGAACCACTGGTTATCTATGGAGAGAGATGTTGTGACGACCCGAAAATTTCCGACCAAATTTAAACCTAACCTTTATATGTTTCCGATATGATAAGCAGAATTTGTATTGTTGAATCTCAAAAAGTTTGGAACTACATTCATGTAATCAATTACCCTTTGACCGTGTTCGACGATTCACGAACAATTATGTGTATATATATATATATATATATATATATATATATATATATATATATATATATATATATATATAATATAATATTAACTGAAAACATTAATAAAGTATTAGATATATGATACTTTACATGAACGTATTTGTTTCGATATATTTATCGACAGAATTAAGAGATAATATCAAATGATTGAATTATCAGATACATTATGATATGATTACGGGCCAATGTTATGAGGTCCACTGTGATTTAAGAAATCTATTCTTTTTGACAATATTCGGAAAATGGTAAAGTAAGTAAGAACGTGGTGTGTAAATAACTTAGATGTTAGATATCGAAAAGTTAAGTAACTCGACATTTTTCATTAAGATGATTTCATACATTTATTAAACTTTTGGACTTTATTCCATGCTTCACCAACAGACTGTAATTTAAAAACTTGAAACCTATTATGAATATATATAATTCTACTTTTCTAAAATGTTTTATGATATAACAATTTAAATTAATATTAAATATATTTATACGCGTATTATACGTACATAGTTTTTATACTTTTACTATACTTTAACTTTACCTTTACTTTACTTTTACTTTACTTTAACTTTAATAATTCATACTTTAATAATTCACTTTAATAATTCATACTTTAATAATTCACTTTAATAATTCATACTTTAATAATTCACTTTAATAATTCATACTTTAATAATTCACTTTAATAATTCATACTTTAATAATTTACTTTAATAATTCATACTTTAATAATTCACTTTAATAATTCATACTTTAATAATTCACTTTAATAATTCATACTTTAATAATTCACTTTAATAATTTAAAAATCTATTATAAATAGAATTCAATAGGTTTCATTATTTCATGGAAACTTGAAAATTATTTCTCTAAACTCTCTCAATCGATTTATATATATATATATTTGCTCTGTATTATTTCAAGATATTATTAGTATACATAAAATATTACGACGGAGTGCTGTCCGAGTGATTTCAAAATAGTTTTTTTTTTATGAGTCGAAGCTAAGGAAATTATGGGTTATAGCAATGGAGGTGATGGGTATGCTCGTGAGGTCAATCTAGTGTTTATCATCTCCGTTGCATCTACGTACTTTCCTGCAATATTGAATCTCAATATTGATACGTTCGTGAATCCGAGGCCAACCTTGCACTTGTTAAATGACGTTATATGTATTTTTACTACGAAATACAGTATGGTGAGTTTCATTTGCTCCCTTTTATATATATTTTTGGGACTGAGAATACATGCGCTGTTTTCATAAATGTTTTACGAAATAGGCACAAGTACTAAAACTAATTCTACGTGGGTTTAAACCAGAAATATACCCTTAGCTTGGTAACATTAAACTACTTGTCTATGTACAGTAGGCGCGAATCCTAAAGATATATCTATTGGGCCTGACAAACCCCATCCTGACTATGGGATGCTTTAGTACTTCGAGGTTATTTTAAACACACCTGATCTGGTGTACTTCAGAGGATAAAACATGAACGTTAAGGCTTGTTACCGGGTGCCTACAACTTATAGAATACTTGTATACACTTGCGAGTGTGCATATATTTATAAACGGAAATCTTGTGGTCTATTAATATATTGAAATGATTGTTATGATAAACCTATGAACTCACCAACCTTTTGGTTGACACTTTAAAGCATGTTTATTCTCAGGTATTAAAGAAATCTTCCGCTGTGCATTAGCTCATTTTAAGGATATTACTTGGAGTCATTCATGGCATATTTTGAAAGATGTTGCATTGGAGTCATTGAGTTCATCAAGATTATTATTAAGCCAATTATAGTTGGATGTATTATGAAATGTTGTGCATGCCGTCAACTTTCGTTGTAAAGAAATTTTGTCTTTTAAAAATGAATGCAATGTTTGTAAAATGTATCATATAGAGGTCAAATACCTCGCGATGAAATCAACTATTATGAACCGTTTATAATGTATATGAACAGGTCCTTTCAGTTGGTATCAGAGCGGTGGTCTTAGCGAACCAGGTCTGCATTAGTGTGTCTAACTGATAGTCGTTAGGATGCATTAGCGAGTCTGGACTTCGACCGTGTCTGCATGTCAAAAGTTTTGCTCATCATTTTTGTCGGAAATTACCTGCTTATCATTCTTAGTCTAGACACATCTTATTGCATTGATTGCATGAATAGTGTATAGACAAAATTCATATCTTAGCGTATCTGCTAATTCATATCTTAGCGTATCTGTTACTGTAAACTTTGCCTGACATATTCCGTAAATTCCTCCATAATTTACGACACCTTTTGCTCTATATAATTAGAATACCACCCGATAGCCGAAAAATCATTTCATATCGAAAAATTATTTATTCAATCGTACGAAATGGAATTCGTCATTAGTTCAAGTCCCTCGGATTCCGAAATGGAATCCCACTCAAGTTCCGAAAGCAGTGTGACCGGAATGGATCAACCAATTAGTCATCATCTATTCTGGATGAATTGGGGATGGGTTCGTAGCCTCATTAATCATTGGAGACAAGAAGAAGGTGATCCCTTCCATCCACCACATTGCCCTCTTGGCGATGAACCTGAAGCACTTACCGGCGAACCTGTTCGAGACACCATTTTCTCACTCATTGCAAGAGTATCTCGTCATGATTATATACTATCCCATATTGCAAATCTTATTCATCCGCTCGTTCCAACCGCCAATCATCCCGGTGTACTAGCAGAAATTAACGAACTTCGCGCCCGAGTAGTGGTTTTGGAACACATGGTGCAAGAATTACAAACACCATCAGCAGCACCAGCAGCATAACCAATACTGCCAGTAACATCCACATCGTAAGCCTCAATACCACAAGCTTCAGCAGCATCACCAGCAGCATCACCAGCACTTACCGGCAGTATCATCAGCATCAACAATATCGTCAGCACCACCATCACCGTCAGTACTGTCAGCATCATCAGCACTAGCAGCACCTATAACATCACAAGTTCCGTCAGTTCAAGAATCACCGTGGACGTCATCATTGATCAACAACGAGTATTTTGTATCAACGAGTTATGAAGTATTAACTCATTCTTCTGAAGAAAATATATATATATTTTATATATATGAATGCTGAAACTATAAAAATATTTCGTACTAAGCTATTGAATATGAATTAAAAAGGGTAGATACTACTCAGTTAAATTCATATTACTAATATGCTATGATGTACATCCTTCGTTAACAACCTAACCATCGTAACTACAATCTTTGATTCAATTAAATGAATTCGGTTTCATAATAAACCAAGTGTATCATTCAATAACATGTTTGATTTTACACTTTCATCTTCAATGTACTCGAAACTTATTGGAAAACAACATTCGTATCTTGTGAAGTTAGCAAGAGTTCTACGAGCATCAGCATAATTCACTAAGGAAATATCTATAAGAATAAATATTGAAGTATTGATTACATTAGCGAAATACTCCGCGAAGATTATGTAATCTCTAATGTTTTAGAGATTATTCTTTACTAATTCAAGCCGAAAATCAAATGAGCTTAATATGATATTAACTCATTAAATCTGTATTACATCTGAAGAAAATATACATACATATATTTTCATAAAGACTGTAATGAAAAATTCTTGTTCAAAATATTATTTGTGACATTTTTTTAACGGGTAGGTAATACCCGAGAGATATATAAATGCACAATTAATATATTACATTCTTCGATTCTAATTCAGTAAATCATCAACTATACTCCCTATTTTCACAACAGTATACCTTCTTTTATAAGAAATCAAAACAACCATACTCATTCAAATTCAATCACCTATTCTGATTTTTGAAATCTCAGAATGCAACTCGAGATATAACAAAACCATCACTCTTAGATTCCTATATCTTTCAAAGCTATACTTTGACTTCAAAACTGTGTTAGAACATCATATGTATTAACGATTACAATATGTGCTCAAACCCTTCGAAATTCCTGAAGACACTTCAACTAAGGAACAATTGAGATGATGATCCAACCACATGTTACCCACAGTTATACACCTGAAAAACTCTCGAACCCAAAGTCATAGTTTAACACGTACCCGCGTTGAATTCTTTAGCATTTATTAGCAAAAACAACCTTACGATTCTTTTCAAAGTAGCCAGTTTTGTCACAGCTCCAACAAGTCAACTTCGACTTTTTAGTAAAACTAATTTTATTATAACTTCGATAGATACGCTGCCCTTTCACAATCTTACTGGGGAACCTTTCATATCTCACCACATTAGCAGTAAACTTATCAACAACTTCATTAACCTTCGACTTAAACCTCTCTGAAAAGTCACTATACTTTTTCATTGAAACTCCATCTCTTACTCATCCGCATCTTGCAACAAGAATTGCCATACCAATTACTGAAAATCAGCAATCAGTATTTTGAAATCTCGCAGCGTTTCTACTTCAATAGTTATATATACATATAACGTCTATCTCCTAAACTTACACACTTCGAATGTGAAGTTTTTGAAAAACATCTCAAACTGTGAATTAGTTCTCGAAATGCTAATGAAGCAGCAAAAACTGTAAACGACTTTAACAGTCAAAAGTTTGATGACAAAGAATAATGTGTTGGTAAAGCCCAAAAAAAAGAGAAGAGTTGGTACTAAACAATGGATTGAGCAGACCGTGAAGGAGACCAAGGATAAATACAAGGACCAAAGTCTGTATTTAAAGAATCTTGATGATTCTGTTTCTGACAAAGTCATTAACGAATACCTTGCTCCTGACTCTAAACCTTTGCGGACCTTATTCTTCATCATCATCTTATCTTAAATATTATAAGATATCTTCTTATCTCTCATTATACATATTCTCCATATTTCTGGAGATATTTTCACAACTATTCTTATCTGAGATCATTTATCTCTCCATAATATCTGCAACATAAAAGAAACTGTGTTGGTTTCTAAATTCTGAAAAAAAATTCAAATATGAATGTTTTGAAGTAGTGTTGGGAACTGAAGCATGAGTTAGTATAATATAATGACACTTGATCAACGTGATTATATTACAGTAATTCATGCTGAGTTTCTAATGGTACGTGATGATTCACAGAACATACCGTCATCATGTGCCATTTACACGACTCTTACATTCTACCAAATCTCCAAACATATTAAGAACATATCTTCTTGATAGTTCTATCTTTCCGGATATTCTGGTAATTTGCCAAATCAAGATCGTACCATTACGATTTTCTTCTTAGAACATTAACTATGTTCATCCAAAACTTCATACTTACTAATTCTGGGCCATTATTCGCTTGACTTAAAGCCGGGAAGAGACAACAAAAGTATGAAACTCTGAAATGTAAGGGAGAATATAAAGTCCAATAACAACACATAAATTACAAACCGTGTATATCAATGTTTATCGCAACATAAAGACACGGGAGAATTAAAAACACTATAACCCCAAGGGCGAAGTAGAAGAAAACAGATTCCTCCGGTGAAAGTTAGAAAAGGAGAATGATTGTTGTGATAGTAAGGATAAGGACAAGGATTAGAACTGGATTAAGCATTTTCGCAATCTTTTGAAATTGGAATTGAGTATAGAAGTGGTAAAAACTAATGGAATGGAAAAGGTAAATATATAAGGGAAATATCAGACGTAGTAATCGGGACAGATCATCGCATTTACTTAAAGAGATCCTAATTTCCTTAAATCTCGAAGAAACAGATCTTATAGATTTCCAAGATTTTTTTTTTTTTTTGAATCCCTTGAATTCTGGAAGTCAACCATGACTACGTCAAAAATTATGACGAAACTTATTTTCCTCATTCCACTATTTTGTGATAGCTTCACTCATACGCTTCGAGTAATCGGATCATTTTATCCATATTACTCTATGGTAATAAAATCCTATCTATCAACACATATCCGTCATAAAAACATTTTTATGGTTAGCCATGACGACCTCGATCAAATTTCGGGACGAAATTTCTTTAACGGGTAGGTACTGTGACGACCCGGAAATTTCCGACCAAATTTAAACCTAACATTTATATGTTTCCGACATGATAAGCAGAATTTGTAATGTTGAATCTCAAAAAGTTTGGAACTACATTCATGTAATCAATTACCCTTTGACCGTGTTCGACGATTCACGAACAATTATGTGTATATAGATATGTATATATAATATATAATATTAACTGAAAACATTAACAAAGTATTAGATATATGATACTTTACATGAACGTATTTGTTTCGATATATTTATCGACAGAATTAAGAGATAATATCAAATGATTGAATTATCAGATACATTATGATATGATTACGGGCCAATGTTATGAGGTCCACTCTGATTTAAGAAATCTATTCTTTTTGACAATATTCGGAAAATGGTAAAGTAAGTAAGAACGTGAAGTGTAAATAACTTAGATGTTGGATATCGACAAGTTAAGTAACTCGACATTTTTCATTAAGATGATTTCATACGTTTATTAAACCTTTGGACTTTATTCCATGCTTCACCAACAGACTGTAATTTAAAAACTTGAAACCTATTATGAATATATATAATTCTACTTTTCTAAAATGTTTTATGATATAACAGTTTAAATTAATATTAAATATATTTATACGCGTATTATACGTACATAGTTTTTATACTTTTACTATACTTTAACTTTACCTTTACTTTACTTTTACTTTACTTTAACTTTAATAATTCACTTTAATAATTCATACTTTAATAATTCACTTTAATAATTCATACTTTAATAATTCACTTTAATAATTCATACTTTAATAATTCACTTTAATAATTCATACTTTAATAATTCACTTTAATAATTCATACTTTAATAATTCACTTTAATAATTCATACTTTAATAATTCACTTTAATAATTCATACTTTAATAATTCACTTTAATAATTCAAAAATCTATTATAAATAGAATTCAATAGGTTTCATTATTTCATGGAAACTTGAAAATATATTTCTCTAAACTCTCTCAATCGATTTATATATATATATATATATTTGCTCTGTATTATTTCAAGATATTATTAGTATACATAAAATATTACGACGGAGTGCTGTCCGAGTGATTTCAAAATAGTTTTTTTTTAATGAGTCGAAGCTAAGGAAATTATGGGTTATAGCTATGGAGGTGATGGGTATGGTTCATGGGTATGCTCGTGAGGTCAATCTAGTGTTTATCATCTCCGTTGCGTCTACGTACTTTCCTGCAATATTGAATCTCAATATTGATACGTTCGTGAATCCGAGGCCAACATTGCACTTGTTAAATGACGTTATATGTATTTTTACTACGAAATACAGTATGGTGAGTTTCATTTGCTCCATTTTATATATATTTTTGGGACTGAGAATACATGCGCTGTTTTTATAAATGTTTTACGAAATAGGCACAAGTACTAAAACTAATTCTACGTGGGTTTAAACCAGAAATATACCCTTAGCTTGGTAACATTAAACTACTTGTCTATGTACGGTAGGCGCGAATCCTAAAGATAGATCTATTGGGCCTGACAAACCCCATCCTGACTATGGGATGCTTTAGTACTTCGAGGTTATTTTAAACACATCTGATCTGGTGTACTTCAGAGGGTAAAACATGAACGTTAAGGCTTGTTACCGGGTGCCTACAACTTATAGAATACTTTTATACACTTGCGAGTGTACATATATTTATAAACGGAAATCTTGTGGTCTATTAATATATTGAAATGATTGTTATGATAAACCTATGAACTCACCAACCTTTTGGTTGACACTTTAAAGCATGTTTATTCTCAGGTATTAAAGAAATCTTCCGCTGTGCATTAGCTCATTTTAAGGATATTACTTGGAGTCATTCTTAGCATATTTTGAAAGATGTTGCATTCGAGTCATTGAGTTCATCAAGATTATTATTAAGCCAATTATAGTTGGATGTATTATGAAATGTTGTGCATGCCGTCAACTTTCGTTGTAAAGAAATTTTGTCTTTTAAAAACGAATGCAATGTTTGTAAAATGTATCATATAGAGGTCAAATACCTCACGATGAAATCAACTATTATGAATCATTTATAATGTATATGAACGGGTCCTTTCAGATGTACCTCGAAGTTGAACCTCATTAGTTGCGTGAAAGCGCAAAAGATTATGAAGAAGGGACGTTTTGCTGTCCTAGCACATGTGAAAGCGGTGGAAACTGAGGTGAAGAGCGTGAACGACGTTCGAATTGTGAACGAATTTTCTAATGTTTTCCCTGAAGAATTACCTGGATTACCGCCGCCGAGAGCAGTAGAGTTTCAGATCGACTTAGTGCCAGGAGCTGCACCTGTAGCTCGCGCACCTTATAGACTCGCACCTTCCGAGATGCAAGAACTACAGAGTCAACTACAAGAACTACATGATCGAGGATTTATTCAACCAAGTTTCTCGCCTTGGGGCACACCTGTGTTATTTGTGAAGAAGAAGGATGGATCCTTCCGTATGTGTATCGACTACCGTGAGCTCAACAAATTGACAATCAAGAATCGGTATCCTCTTCCACGAATTGATGATCTTTTTGATCAACTACAAGGATCGAGTGTCTACTCAAAGATCGATTTGCGATCTGGCTATCACCAGTTGAGGGTGAAGGAAAGTGACATGATGAAAAGTGCGTTCAGAACTCGTTATGGTCATTATGAGTTTCTTGTGATGCCATTCGGGTTGACAAATGCACCTGCCGTGTTCATGGACCTCATGAATCGTGTCTGCAAGCCGTACTTGGATAAGTTTGTTATCATCTTCATAGATGATATCCTCATCTACTCTAAGAGCGAAGAAGAGCATGAGCAACACCTCCGACTAGTACTTGAACTCTTGAGACAAGAGCAACTTTACGCCAAATTCTCCAAGTGTGAATTTTGGTTGAAGGAAGTTCAATTTCTGGGTCATGTTGTGAGCGACCAGGGTATCAAAGTCAATCCCACCAAGATTGAAGCCATCAGCAAGTGGGAGACCCCCACTACTCCAACTCACATTCGCCAATTCCTAGGTCTCGCCGGTTACTACCGAAGATTCATCGAAGGATTTTCTCTAATTGCGCGTCCTTTGACCGCGCTGACTCACAAGGGCAAGAAGTTCATTTGGGAACCTGCACACGAATCAGCATTCCAAACTTTGAAAAAGAAGTTAACCACCGCACCTATCCTATCACTTCCCAAAGGCAGTGACGATTTCGTTGTTTATTGCGATGCTTCGAAGAGTGGTTTTGGTTGTGTACTGATGCAACGATCAAAGGTTATTGCCTATGCCTCCCGCCAATTGAAGATTCACAAGCGGAACTACACTACTCACGATCTTGAACTTGGAGCCGTTGTCTTTGCACTTAAATTGTGGAGACACTATTTGTATGGAACTAAGAGCACTATCTTCACCGATCACAAGAGTCTCCAGCACATCTGTGATCAGAAGCAACTGAATATGAGACAGCGTCGATGGATCGAGATGCTCAACGACTACGATTGTGAACTCCGTTATCACCCTGGCAAGGCCAATGTTGTAGCTGACGCTTCAAGCCGAAAGGAGAGGACGGCACCTCTTCGTGTTAGGGCTCTGAACATCACCATCCATTCGAACCTCAACAGTCAGATCAGAGTAGCCCAAGATGAGGCTCTCAAGAAGGAGAATATATCTCACGAACATTTGAACATACTTGTCTCTCGATTCGAGGTTAGGGAGTCTGGACTCCGATGTTATGCCGGAAGAATTTGGGTACCCCTTTATGGAGATCTACGTAACCTTATACTTGATGAAGCACACAGATCGAGATATTCGATTCACCCTGGAGTGGGCAAGATGTACCACGACCTTAAAGAACAGTATTGGTGGCCGAATCATAAAAAGGACGTTGCGACTTATGTTGGTAAGTGTTTGACTTGCTCAAAGGTTAAAGCCGAGCATTAGAGACCTTCTGGTTTACTTCAACAGCCAGAGATCCCACAATGGAAGTGGGAAAGGATCACAATGGATTTCATCACCAAGCTGCCAAAGACGGTGGGCGGATACGATACTATTTGGGTTATTGTTGACAGCCTTACCAAATCTGCACACTTCCTCACGATGAAGGAAACTGATACGATGGAGAGACTTGCTCAACTTTACATTAAAGAGGTTGTATCTCGTCACGGTGTACCTTTATCGATCATCTCAGATCGCGATCCCCGTTTCGCTTCTAGATTTTGGCGTTCTTTGCAAGAAGCCATGGGAACTCGTCTTGACATGAGTACTGCTTATCATCCTCAGACTGACGGGCAAAGTGAACGAACGATTCAGACCTTGGAGGACATGTTGCGTGCATGTGTCATTGATTTTGGAAAGGCCTGGGAAAGGCATTTGCCGTTAACCGAATTCTCGTACAACAACAGTTATCACTCTAGCATTAATGCTACACCTTTTGAAGCATTGTATGGCTGCAAGTGCCGATCTCCTATTTGTTGGGCCGAAGTAGGCGAGAAGCAAATCACCGGACCCGAGGTAGTCCATGAAACAACGGAGAAGATTGCTCAGATTCAAGCTAAACTTAAGACTGCCCGCGATCGCCAAAAGAGTTATGCCGATCTTAAACGTAAAGACTTTGAATTCAACGTTGGTGATCGTGTTATGTTGAAGGTTGCACCTTGGAAAGGTGTGATCCGTTTTGGAAAACGTGGAAAGTTAAACCCACGATACATTGTTCCTTTTGAAATCTTGGAATGTGTTGGACCCGTTGCATACCGTTTGGATCTACCAGCACAATTGAGCTCAGTTCATCCTACCTTCCATGTGTCAAACTTGAAGAAGTGTCTTGCTGCACCTGAACTTATCATACCACTTGAGGAACTTACGATTGACGATAAACTCCACTTTGTGGAAGAACCAGTTGAGATTATGGACCGTGAGATCAAAACTTTGAAATGCAATAGGATTCCGATCGTCCGAGTACAATGGAATGCCAAACGAGGACCTGAGTTTACTTGGGAGCGAGAGGATCAAATGATGCGGAAGTATCCTCACCTTTTCCCGACTCCTCCATCTACCTCAGCTTAAATTTCGGGACGAAATTTTCTTTAACAGGTGGGTAATGTAACGACCCTGGATTTTCCAACGTTTATTTATTAATAATTATTATTATTAATACGTGTGATTAAACGAATGTATGTTATTACATTTACATGTTGCCAT
Source organism: Rutidosis leptorrhynchoides (assembly GCF_046630445.1). Classification (NCBI taxonomy): domain Eukaryota; kingdom Viridiplantae; phylum Streptophyta; class Magnoliopsida; order Asterales; family Asteraceae; genus Rutidosis; species Rutidosis leptorrhynchoides. The sequence continues at coordinate 169,649,860 of NC_092343.1, forward strand.
GATTGCTCGAACTTTACTTTAATTGCCCGAAACGTCTTTGTGACACCCGGAACTTTCACGAATAATATTTTTAGAATATTATTTACATTCATGATTAGTTTTATTAATCATTTTAATTAACTAAGGCTTTTAGTTAATTACATGGGCTTTAATTGGATTTATTTGTTAATTAAGTGAACTTGGGCTTTATTAGTGTTATGAACTTATGACTTTGGGCTTATAAGCCCACCCTACATTATTAATGGACTTAGTTAGCCCATGTCATTCACTTGTAAGTATCATTTAGTGAGGAACTAGCTAGTTAAAAGACTTGGAATATAGTTAGCACCTTATCCCCATGCATAGCCATCTTTTATCCACCTTTTCAAGCTTTAACATGCAATTACATTTTGGACTTCATCCCTCTCCATTTTTCTGCAGCAAAACCGTGAGCCTAAGGCTCCTTATGGGGAGTTTTGTTTTCATTTTTTCATCACTTCATTCATTTGCATTCCTCTCTCAAAAAAACACACACACATACTTGCTTACATTTTCTCTCTTTTCTCTAGTTCTTGTAAGTAAACTTGAAGACTTCTTCTCTTCTTCTTTTCTTTCTAAAACCGTGACCTTACACTTCATCATCATCATCTTTGCTTGTTGTTTACTTATGCTTTGTTGTTGTTAAAGTTACTTGAAGTTTGTTGTTATTTACTTACTTGTTAACAAGAATCAAACTCCTTGGTTTCATTCTTCATAATATCTTGTATTTTCAAGAACACAAGAACATAAACTTACTAGTTTATGATTCTACATTTATTGTTTCAAAAGATCAAAGTTCATGTGTTGAAAGCATACTTGTGATTCATGAAATAAACTTTAAAGTTTACTTTCCTTAAAGATCAAGCTTAGGCTTGAATCTTTAAAGTATGCAACCCATGAACTCATTAACTTGTTTAAAATAGTTTGTTACTTCATTTACTTGCACTTTAATTACATGTTGTTGGTTGTTATTGGTCAAATGTTACTAGTTAACTTTGATCTCATTAATCTTGAACTTAAAGTTAACTTTAAAAGTTCAAGAACATGTAAATGAAACTTTTTAATTATAACCTTGTACACTTATGTTAGATCTAGACTTTTGAGTCTTGGATCTTCAAGATCAAACTAAGAACTATGTTCTACAACTTAAGATCTTGATTTCATAAGTTCACTTTCAAGTTTGTAACTTGTCTTTACTTTTAAAGTTCATGTAAGTGTTAGATCTAAGACCTTGATGTAACTTTGGTTCATCAACTTCATACAACTCTTAAGTGAGTTGATCTACATGTCTTAGACTCACACTTGTGTCATAATTGTCAAAATGTAGTTAGTATTACTTTTACATTTCATGTATGTGCTAAATCTAAGACTTTGATAAAACTTTGGTTCATCAAAACACTTGCAACACTTGAATGAGTTGTGCTTCATGTCTTAGACTTGCACTTGGGTTATGATGGTCAAACCATTGTAAAGATGATGTAAACACATCGAAGAGTTGTACACTTGAAGCTATATGCATCAAGGATGAGAACCATGATGAACATCAAGCACCAAGACCACCGGAACTCACTTTTAACTTCCTGTTTTCTGTTTTCTGTTTACAGCCCTCTGTCCTACTGTTTCTGTAACAGACCAGTAGACCTGAGCTACTGAGACCTTGATTTTCAAATAGATCTTTTCTAGTAGATAATTTTTCATATAAGACTCGTCTTAATCCGAGTTACGGTTTAGGATTTATGGCCCTCCGATCGTCACTATGGCCTTTAACGTTGTGCAGAAATTTCTGACCTACTCGCACTTAGACCGTCGCCACGGTCAAACGAAGACGAGTTTGCTTCTGTAAATTTTACCACACTTAAAGGACTCATATACGGAGCCATGGCCACTGGTCTCACCTTAATTCAGTAAGGGTAGAGGCTGTGGTGACTGATCGAAGTCAGCTTTTGTTTTAAACTACTTTCATGAACGAAACCTACTTTACACCTTTTGTTAAATGATGAATGATGATGACCCTTAAGACCTTATTTACATACTTTTAAACCTATTAAGACGATTTACTGACTTAGTACTTTTTGACTTAGGTTGAGGACTTTCGGACCGATTACTTGCACACTTTTTCCGACTCGACTTTACGACTACATTATCATTGTGAGTTATAGCATTCCCTTTTTACTTTAACTTATTTTGGGAACTAAGAATGCATGCGATTTTATACGTTTTACATACTAGGCACGAGTACTTAAACTTATATATGTGTGGGTTATATAACGGAAGAAACATTCCCTTTAGCTCGGTAACGTTTAGTCATTGGTTTTTGAACCAGTGAACGCGAATCTTAGATATGGATCCATAGGGTTTGACATCCCCACTCGGGCTAGTAGCGCTAGCATTTAACGGGTGTTTAATACTTCGTAAACATACGCACTTGCCAAGTGTACTTTCAGGGGGTATAAATATTAAGTTAGTTACCAAGTGCCCACGGTTAACATATACTTTATCATACTGTTTTGAAACGCTCTTTGTAGCACTGAAATCTCGTGGCCTACCTTACTTACTGTTATACTTAAACTATAGCTCACCAACCTTTGTGTTGACGTTTTTAAGCAAGTTTTTCTCAGGTGCTTGAGGTTAGCTTCCGCTGTGTACTAGTCGTGCTGTAGACACCCGCTGCTTAGAGTTGTCATCGCATGAACTACTTTACCTTGCATTCAAACTTTAGAACTTTTGAACTATGACTTGTAACGACCATTGTGGTCACATACACTTATTATTTGCTTCTACTTAGTGAAGCATGCTTTTGAAATGTAAAACATTTGATGTCGGTTATGACATGACCTTTTTTTCGTGAATGCAACTTCTTTAATTACCGCATATAGTACTTAACCTTGTAATGATCCTGTTGTTGATGATTCGTACACGATGGTTTTGTACGGGGCATCACACTCGTAATTATAATTCAATGTATCTAATAATTCAATCATTTGATATCAGCTTTTAATTCCATTAATAACTATTAGAATGTATATTTTGAAACAAATACGTTTATATAAAGTATTATACGTCTAATACTTTGTTAATGTTTTCAAGTTATAATATATACACATATATAATCATATTCGTTCATATAATGGTTCGTGAATCATTGGAATTTGGTCGAGGTTAAATGAGTGTATGAACACAGTTTAAAATTCTTGAGATTCAACTTACAAACTGTGCTTATCGTGTCGGGAATATATAAAGATTAAAGTTTAAATTTGGTCGGAAATTTCCGGGTTGTCACAAATCCACACTTATTTTTGCATTGCAATTTGGCCGCGACTTTATAGAATTGTGTTTGCTCTTTGGGACGTGGTGCGACTCGGCTATCTAATCTGGATCCACGGATAATCTTTTTACTTGAATTGATGATGCTTTTCGTTCTACTATTCATTCGGATCATTTTCACTCCATTGTTGCTACGACGTTACGGTGGATATGGAGGCTCCGTAATGATCTTGTTCATGAAACGTGCGATATCAGAAAAAGTGATTTATTTGATTGTATTTTGCTTAAATCTAAAAGTAAATGAACGTCGAATTACAATTTTTGCTTTAGTAATCCTATTTAATTTTTAGTTTTTGGCTTTAGCTCCCTAGCATATTTTTTAGTAAAATTATCCTTTAAAAAAAATATAGATAAATTGTTATTTACGTAATTCTTTTTTGACTTTGGAATTATTTGACACCCGTGATGCTCTCACATCGATATCTGATTCATGCTTTGGTACAAAGAGGACGCATGTCAAAACAACAAAACATTTTTGTAGCAAAAGTTAAATAAAATAGTAATTAAATAAAATGTATTTATTATTCAAAAATTTATTATTATTTATTATACATGTACTCCCTCCGTCCCACCACAAGTGTCCACATTTTCATTTTGGGATGTCCCATTTCAAGTATCCACTTTGTATTTAAACCAATGAGAACAGGTTATTCTGGAGAGAGAAGATTTCTGATTGGTAGAGAATGAAGTTAGTGGAATTTTCTAAAACTGTGTGCAAAAAGTAAGTAGACACTTGTGGCGGGACGGAGGGAGTATGATATTTTTTTTACAATTAGAATATGGCATTATAGTAACCATTATTTTATTATTATTAATTATACAATTAAAATAATGGCATCATAGTAAACAATCGTGTAAGGCGAGGAAAATATTTTCATGTACTTTACAGAAGTAATAATCATGAGGATCAAATGATTAAATTTAGTATATATATTTATAAAGCACGATAGAAAAACTTAATTGTCATATTGTCATTTTCACATGTCTTCTTATTAGAAAAAGAAAAAGCATTATACGAGTCACAAAAAGTAACATTAAAAAGTAACAAAAAGCATCTATACAAAAAATAAGGAACATATATTTACCGTAATTTTTAATAATCCTATTAATAAGTAACTACTATATACACATAATTTTATTTTATAGTGAATCTATAAAAAATTATCACTGAACAAAGAATATGATATTATATAAAATTAACACCAACCCAATATATAACAACCAAATTTTCAAGTAATCATTAACACTTATAAAATTGTTCAAGAATCAAAAGAGGGCACCTTTAAGTCCCTTTTGGGAGCATCTAACCCTAAGAATCGCATATGAAATAAACCTATAAACCAAAATAAAACACACCATAATCACAATATTCTTCCATTTACCTTCATCTCCATAACCTCCTTGTTCCCTTAAAACATCTTTACCACTCACTAAACACTTTCCAAACAAGGACTCTAAACACTTCTCTTCACCACTAGAAAACTCATTCATCAACAACCCTTCAAATGGATACTTAAACAAAGAGATATAATGCATGAAAATCCAATACTTTGGCATACCTTGTTTCGACACAAAGTAACCCGAAAACAAGAAAAACGATCCCATGACGCCCGATATCACTGAATTCCCTACAATGAAATTCGGTACCAGTGCACTAAAGCACACTACTACCGAATTTGCAGTGTAGAGGATTAACCAAATTAATAAAAGGAACCGCGAAAACCCAAAGAAACTAGGGTTTAACCCAACCAACCAATATAATGGGGTCGAGAATAGAATCGCAAGTATTAACAAAAATGGCAAGTATACGAGCCCATTCGCTATAGCGTACGATGAAACACGATAACTTCCACATGAAGTTTCTTGCATTAGTATCTCCCTTTCTTGCAAGAAAACAGGTAGAGCTTCCACAGTTGTTGATAACAAAAATGTTAAAATGAAAGCAAACAAACCTACCCTTTCTTCGGCTCCGATTAAGTCCATATCTAGATTGTAAAAAATCGAGCCTAGAACCAAACCCGAAATCAACATTTGGAGTGTTCGACAAGCGAAAAGCTCTTTAGTTCGAGAAACATTCTTCCAAAATCTATGAGTCAAGATTATGGTTTCGCAAAATCTTGAATTTGCAAAATCCTCTCGAATCATTAGCTCTTGTTCTTGCTCTAGTTCTTGCGATTCGTGATCTTGGTCGATAAAAGACACTTTTGATTGTTGAAATAGTTGTTGTAAAGTAAACCTACCTTGAGTTGTAACTTCCCTTTTGTTAGTTGGAATACTAATTTCTTGTTCAAGATTAAGTAAAGTACTCTTATGATTCTTTTCTTGTTGCATCAAATCTACCGAATCTATAGCGAATTCAAGGATGTTAACATGAACAGGTGGTTCAAGCCCAATGAGCCTTAAAGAGTGGTTAAGTTCATCAACCGTTCCTTGATGCAAAACGGTGCCGTTTGCTAACAACAATATAGAATTAAAAAGCTTAATAATTCTAAACCCTGGTTGATGAATACTTAAAACCACAGTCTTACCTCTAGTTTGAGCCATGGTCTTAACCATATCTATAATTTGAAACGCGCAGTTACTATCTAATCCAGAAGTGGGTTCATCCAAAATCACCACTTCCGGGTCATGAATAACTGCGACACCAATAGATACCCTACGTCTCTCCCCACCTGAAATCCCACGAACCCGGTCATCCCCGACCCGTGCGTTCGCCACATGGGTCAACCCGAGTTCCCGGATCAATGATTTGACCCGGGAACTCATCTCCGGCTTAGCCACATTAAGCCGGAGCTTAGCAGTAAAAACCAGAGTTTCTTCAACAGTAAGAAGTGGGAACAATGTATCCTTTTGTGTCACATACCCTGAATTTTTTTTAAATCTACCTTTATCCATTTGTTTCTTGTTGATAAAAATGGACCCCGTTTGTGGTGTGATTTTTCCGGCAAGGATCTCAAGGAGAGATGATTTTCCGGCACCACTAGGACCGACAATTGCGAGAAGTTCATATGGTTTTGCATGGCAAGATACGTGCCGGAGGACCCGACGGGCTCTTGGATTCGGGTCGTGATTGGAAACGGGTTGATCATTATGATGTTGTTGGGGTTGTAATTCGATGAATTGTTGATCTTTGTGGTAGATTTTGGGAGGAGGTTGTGATTTATGAGTGTAGATTGTGTAGTTAATGCCTGATGCTTGAATGTCACAACCTTTTTTATTCATCTGTAGTTGTGTTTTGTAATTTGTGTTATTTTGCTGGTTGTGGTTTTATGAGGACTTGAAAGCTTTATTTGGAAGTTTTTCACATCCAAGGACTTCTTTGTCCGTACGTACTCTTGTTTGCACTATACATTATACATATATACATATATGTATATATAACAGAGTCAAGTGATTAATTATATATTTATGTACGTATTTTTGAGACATAAGTTTTTAAAATATATCATTAGTATTGATATCACTGACTTTATGATTTATGAATACTACATAGTACTACTTAGGAATAATAGTTTTAATGTGCATGTAGTGCCACTTAATTATACCTTCGCCAATCGATTTTAGCAAGGAAAATGTGTAACTAGTCGAATAAAATTAAAATGGCATTTTAAATATAAATACTCCGTAGTTGTTAACTGTGTTGATTACTTTCATTCAATTCATCAATCTATTATAGTAATAAGTTTCAAATGATTTTAAAAAAAACCTAATGACTAAGCGTATAAAAGTTTTTTTTTTTTTTAACAACAGCGCGGGATCATTTAGGAGAACTTAATCACGCACGCGTTCATCTCCCGAAGTTACAGAACTCGCCCCCAACTACTGCCCAGGAGGAAACCCGACCAATTCCGAGGGCATGAGCGGTAAAACCCCTCTCTCCACTGCCTCCGTAAAGCGATGCGCGAAATGCACCATTGGGTGGAATTCAAGGGTAAAAGGGCAACCTTGTGTGCAATGCTGCACCAACGAGAATCAAACTAGGCAGACCACTACGACATGAACTACAACAGTAGGTCCGTACCCTTGTAGTAAAATAGAAAAAAGTCTTTCATCAACTAGAACCCAGAGTGAAGGCAACTCAATAAGTAGAGTCTCTATCGCTCGAAAGCAGAGAAAGGAGATGATCTAAAAAAATTAGCATGCAAGAAGCGAAGACACAAATGCAGGCTTTGATGATTAGCAACATCTTGTCTGAGCTAGTGAGTGTGGAGGCATCAGAAGAGGATCGTAGCACATCTCCCGATAAGGAGATGAGTAGGGACATCTCTTGCCTCTTGCAAATATCTGGGCAGTACTCAATTTTCACAATCTGAAGGCTATTTGTTCTTGAATATGCGAGATGGACAAACTCGGCTTTATCTAATGCTTGCTCTCATCTTTCTAAGAACCTCTACCTTATTCGCTTACCAGAGAGCTTAACTAATAATCAATTCTTCTTTATTAAAGAAAGCACAGCAATGCGCAATCGCTAAACAAGCCACTAAAGCTACCAACTAATGCTGTATATTGCTCTACCAGGGAATAAAGACTAGGAAGAGTGATACGTGCTACTCCTACAGCTTCATTTCCCCATGGTTTAAAGAGCTTGTCTTAGGCTTAACCTTACTTAGTATTCATATAATGTTCAACTCCGCAAATAAAGATCGAAACTTGAACCCTTGTATAGGTATGCAATTTAAGTAAGCATAACAATTGAAGTAGGTAGTTCGTATTGGTATCAGAGCTATTATCATGTTCTGATCTTTCCATTTTCTTACCCATTTTTCGGTAAAGTCTCTCAACTATATTTGAAAATGAGTTGGTTATCCATAAAGATAAAGAAAGCTTTCTTGTAGTTCCGCTTCTTGCTCTAAAAATGAGGAAAGACGTGTCGAAAATCGTCAGTTGGCTTGGTCCGACCAAGAAAGGCATGTGACTCTTTGGGCATTTCTTGGGTCAAGTGAAATATTGTCACACCCTCAAATAGGGCCCGGGGTATTTGTGACTAATTATATCAAATCACAGTTGTATAAATGAGAACGACTCTATATGAGACGTTTTATTGAGTTTTGCAGCGGAAGATAAATAGATTACATTGTATTTAATAAACAACGCATTAAATGTCTTTAATTGATATGATATGTAATGAAGACTCCAAGCATAGCAAGCAATCATCATCAAATTAGCAAATGCAAGTCCTTCAAATTATCCATGAATAACTCGTTGAAATGTTTCTTTCAATTAGCAAATACACAGCGGAAGCATAATATATAAGTACCTGAGAATAAACATACTAAAGAGTGTCAACTAAAAGGTTGGTGAGTTCATAGGTTTATCATAAACAATGATTTCAATAATAGTGTTAGAGCACAAGATTTAGTTTAGAGTTGACTGATATAGAAATATCAATCTAAAAGTAATGCTGTAGTTTGTAATATCGCGACTAAACAAAAGTTACCCAGTGACACTTGTTATTCATGTCGTTGAATCATTATTATGTAGTCAAAGACCAACGGTCAATTGACTAGAGACGTCACTCTCAGTAGCGCTACTCACAATAACTAAGCTTGCATCTTATACCTCAGCAATTAACGATATTACGGCAGGGATTTAGCATGACAAAGCATGTATATAGCATAAAAGTTTGAGTACTTGTGTCTAAACGTAAAACAGTTATAAAAGTTGCGCATGTATTCTCAGCCCAAAAATATAGATAAAAAGGGAGCAAATGAAACTCACGCATATAAATATTGTAAAACAGTTAATAAAGCATTTGCATGTATTCTCAGCCCAAAAACGTAAAGAGTAAAAAGGGCAAATGAAACTCACGATACGATACGATAGTTTGTAGTAAATATTCATAGGATGGCACTGAACAAGTGCAGAGTTGTGTTGATCTCGGATTCACGAACCTATATCAAGTATATATATTAACACATATACTTGTAATCGAATAAGTTTATATATTATTTCATTTGTTATATATTTCTATATATATATATACTTATATTTATATATTCTATGTATAAGTATTTGTTTGATAAAATGACTTTGATAATGATAATGAATAAAGAGTTGTATTATTTTATAATAACAATAATAATACTAGTAGTAAAATTGATAATAATCATAATAAGGTTTTAATAATAATAATAATAATAATAATATAGTTTTGATGATAGCAAAAATGTTAACTTTTGTAAAAATGATAATAACGATAATAATTTTAATAATAACAATACTAATAATAATAATTATACTTATGTTAAAAATGATAATAATTGTATTATTAATTATTAAATGATACTAATACTAATATTAATAAATTTTGTTATTTTCATAATAATAATAATCATAATCATAATCTTAATAACGATAATAATATTTAAAATGATAAAATTAGTAATAATACAATAATAATACTAATAATAATAATAATAATATTTGATAATACTAATAATTTTTAAATGATAATACTTGTAATAATAATGATAGTAACAATAATAATACTAATAATAATAGTAATAATAATGATAATAATAACAATAATAATAATAATTGAAAACTACCTTAGAAAGCCCTTTTTAAAAAAAAAAAAACCACGAACCAGGATTGATCCCGAGACCTCACGCACACACACAAACACCCTTAACCATCCCTCCATCCTTTCTTTTCTGATTTAAACAAAATCCATTTAATTATAACCCGTATTTCTACTTCATCTTCTTCACAAAACAACTAGTTGATAGTTTTTTTTTTTTTATTCTTATTCTTAATGAAACTATAATTTGTTTGTTTTTAAAAAAGTATAAATGAAACAGAAATCATTTAGTTTGAGAGGATTAACAACAAAAAAAGAAGAAGAAAAAATAAAAATGTTGCTGCTGAAGCTCGCAACTTTTAAAAAAAAAAAAAATTTGATTTTCGATTTTGATAACGTATTAGACTATGATTATAACATGAAATAGTTTAGAAAACATTCGTGGAAATATTCCAAATCATCAATTTAACTTGAATCGAAACGGATAACACGAATTCGATTGATGAACAAAGTTTGACTTTTAAAAACCAAAAGTTTGACTTCAAAATTTGGATTCGTTATGAGGAATTGGAACTTGGGATTTTACAGGAAGTTTGAATAGACGAATCCTAACACAACTACATTTCTAGATTTTGAAAAACAGTATAAAATCGAGCCTTTGCAATTTGAGTTCAAGTACAGAGGTATACGAGAAAAAAAATTATTTCTGTTAAATTTCAGTACACAAGGTGTAATTGATAATGGAGATGAATAATTGAGTGATTGTGTGAATAATAGATAAAGATCGTTTGATTTATAGAATTGAAAAGGGATCACATATACAATTAGTCAATTAAGAACAGAAAAAAAAAAAAAAAAAACGTGAATCATATTATATATAAAAAAATAAAGCAGTTGGTGTACACTTCTTTTGACTTTTAATTTTTTTTTAAATTTTAATTAATATTTAATATATATATATATATATATATATATATATTAATAATTAAATATAAATATATTTATAAATAATAATACTTTTAATAAAGTACTAATAATAATTATAGTACTCTTTATTTGACTTTTTATTTGACTTTTTATTTTATATTTATTTTTAATTGATATAAATAATTAATAATCATATTAATAATACTAATTAATAATAATTATATTAATAATAATAATATTATTAATGATAAATAAGAATAAAAATAATAATATTAATATATCAAAGTAATGCGTAATTATTTACAAATAATTGTTCGTGAGTCGTCGGAACTAGTCAAAGTTAGGTTTAAATTTAGCCGAAAATTTCTGGGTTGTTATAGTACCTACCCGTTAAAAGAAATTTCGTCCCGAAATTTAGTTGTTGCCATCAGTCGGCGTTGTTCGTACATAGACGAGGATATTTACATTTTATTTGGTCTTCACGTTCCTAGGTATGTTCGGGGCCTTGTGTGAATTCCAACGGATAGAATATTGTTTTGTTTCAAGAGTTTGAACCATGAAGTGCATTTTATCATTAATGCGGATATCATTCAAAATGATGATGTTATACAAGTCATTTCAGTAAATTGGATACATGAAATGTATTATGAATAGTATTGAGCTCATTTAAAACCTTAAGCGTTTTATGCCACAATATTAGGGCAGACAAACAGAGAGTAGTTTATGAAAATTACAGTCATGAAATTTGATAGAGATCATCATTGTTTACAACAAGAATATTGTAATGATGAATATAAGTTGAAAAATAAAGTTTTATCACTATTAAATAATATGGATAAAATGATTCGATTATAGGAAGCGTATAAACGAAGCTATCGTAAAAGAGTGAATGAGAAAATTAAATGTTCGCCTTAACTTTTGACGTAGTCACGATTGATTTCCGGAATTCAAGGGATTAAAGGAAATCTTCGTAATCTATAAGATTTGATTCTCCGGTATTTACGAAATTTTGAGATTTGTTTGATTAAATGCGGTGATTTGCCTCGATTGATGTGTTTGGAATTTTACTATAAATTAGCTTCTTCTGTTTCATTATCTTCACCACTTCTATACTTTCTTTCTCAATTCAAACTTCCAAAAGATTAAGAAAATGCTTACTCCAGTTCTGATCCTAGTTATTTTTCTGACTATCGTTTCTGTCATTCTTCTTTTTCATTTACCCCCAGAGGAATCTGTTTACTTCTACAATTACCTTGGGGTTATAGTGTTTTTAATTCTCCCGTGTCTTTATGTTGCTATACGCATTGATATACACGGTTTGTAATTTCTGTGTTGTTATCGGGCTTTCTATTTTCCCTTATATGTCAGAGCTCTATGCTCTTGTTTTTCCTTCCCGACTTCGAGTCAAGCGAATAATGGTCCAGAATTCGTAGGTATGGAGTTTCGAATGATCATAATATACAAAGCAGAAGGAAAGGTAATAGCACGATTTGATTTGTCAAATTACCATAATTACTAGGGATAGAACTATTAAGAATATATGTTCTTGATATGTTCAGAGGTTAAGTAGAATGTGAAAGTCATGTAACATGGCAAATGATGATTATAAAGTCTATGAATCATCATCTTCCATTAAAAATTTAGCATGATTTACTGTAATATAATCACGTTGGCCTGACGTCATTATATTATACTAACTCATGCTTCAATTCCCAACACTACTTCAAATCATTCAAAATTCAAACTTGTATGTTACAGAAATATAGAAACTAAAACAGTTTCCTTTATTACGTAACACAGATAGTGCGAAGTGATAAATAATTTCGGACAAGAATAGTTATGAAGGTATCTTCAGAAATATGGAGGATATTTAAAACGAAAGATACGATGATATCTTAGAATTTTCTAAGATCAAATGATAACGAGGAAAATTCTTCTGTAAGGATTTAGAATGCATAAGGAGATCTTTTGTGATTTTCATCAGAAATCGAATCATCTAGATTCTTTGATTACAGGTTTAGTCCTTGTGATTTGTCCACGGTCTCCTTCATGGTTTGCTCAATCCGTTTTTCAGCACCAAATTTTCTATCGAGCGTTCCCAATACCCCATTCTTTATCATCAAACTCCTGGCCATTTAGGCCATCTACAATTTTGCTGTTTCCTCTGCATTTAATGCATGCATATTTGAATCATCGGTTATCAATCCGAGATGGTTTCAAGAAATTTCGTTTTTAGATGATTGAACGCTGATTGTGATCATCAAGATTCAAAGGATGTTTTCAAAAATTTTGAATTTGAAGTGTTTAAGCGTAAGATGCATCCATCAATGGATCTAACGGTTGACGAAGAAATGTTGTGATTTTCAAAAGTAAGGAATGGTAAGTTCGGTGGTTTGATGTGATAATTCATCATAGAATACGAATGAATATAATTCATGAATGTAGTGATCTTTAAGAAGATAACACTTGCTAAAGCTTTACTTAAATTCTGATATGTCAAAATCAGAATATGTAATTGAATTTGTATGAAAATGGTTGTTCTTTAGTGAACGGATACATATGTGGATGTAAGTAGTATAGTTAATGATTGTTGAATCAGAATTGAAGAATGTACGATGCAACATATTAATGTGAGATATAAATATTTCTCGGGTATTACCTACCCGTTAAAATATTTTCACTGTCAACAGTTTGTACAACAGAATATTTAATTACAATCATTATAAAAATATACGTACATATATATTTTCTCTCAGATGTAATCATGGATTTAATGAGTTAATATAATATTAAACTCATTTGATTTACGGTTGAAATGAGAATTAATAATCTCCAAAACCTTAGAGATTTCATAATTGTCGTGAAATATTTCGCTAATGAAGTTATGAATCAATACTTCATCGTTCATTGTTATTGATATATCTCGGTATATGATGTTGGTGCGCGTGGATTTCTTATGAAATTCACAAGGCACAAATAATGTTTTCTAGAAAGTTTTGAGTACATCGAAAATGGAAGTGTGAAATCAAACATGTATTTGAATAATACACTTGATTTATTATGAAAATGGAGTTTATTGTGTTGAAGCAGTGATTAACGATTATTAAGTCATTAACGAAGGATGTACATCATAGCATATTAGTGATATGAATTAACCGAGTAGTATTTACTAGTTAAGATTCACGCGTAATAGCTTAGTACGAAAAGATTTATTATTGTTCCAAACCATATATATATAAAGTATACTTATATAATTCTTCAGGAAGAATGAGTCAATACATCTTAATTCATTATTACTAATATTCCTTGGTATCTATGGGGCGTATTGAAAGGACCCGTTCATATACATTATAAACGATTCATAATAGTTGATTACATTGCGAGGTATTTGACTTCTATATGATACATTTTACAAACATTGCATTCGTTTTTAAAAGACAAACTTTCTTTACATCAAAAATTGACAGGCATGCATACCATTTCATAATATCCACTATACAACTATAAATTGATTTAATAATAATCTTTGATGAACTCAATAACTCGAATGCAACGTTCTTCGAAATATGCTATGAAAGACTGTAAGTAATATCTTTAAAATGAGCAAATGCACTGCGGAAGATTTCTTTAACACCTGAGAATAAACATGCTTTAAAGTGTCAACCAAAAGGTTGGTGAGTTCATTAGTTTATCATAATCATTTATTTCCATCATTTTAATAGACCACAAGAATTTCATTTCCAGTTCTCATAAATATACGTCCCATGCATAGAGACACAAATAATCATTCATATGGTGAACACCTGGTAACTGACATTAACTAGATACATATAAGAATATCCCCTATCATTCTGGGATCCTCCTTCGGATATGATATAAATTTCGAAGTACTAAAGCATCCGGTACTTTGGATGGGGTTTGTTAGGCCCAATAGACCTATCTTTAGGATTCGCGTCAATTAGGGTGTATGTTCCCTAATTCTTAGATTACCAGACTTTAATAAAAAGGGGTATATTCGATTTCGATAATTCAACCATAGAATGTAGTTTCAATTACTTGTGTCTATTTCATCAAACATTTATAAAAGCGCATGTATTCTCAGTCCCAAAAATATAAAGGGTAAAAAGGCAAATGAAACTCACCATACTGTATTTCGTAGTAAAAATACATATAACGTCATTGAACAAGTGCAAGGTTGGCCTCGGATTCACGAACCTAAATTAATTATATATATTTATGTGTTGGTCAATATTTGTCTAACAAATTAGGTCAAGTCATAGTGTACCACAATCCTAATGCTCGAGACTAATATACAAAAGTCAACAAAAGTAAATTTGACTCGAATTAATTTCCAAAAATCTATACATGATTAATATATAGTTTAAATATCGTCGTTTTATATTTTTAAATATTTTTAAAAGATTTATTAGAGTAAATAATATAATTTATTTATTAATAAATAAAATTTTATATTAAATTTATATAATAAAATATACTTTTATATATATTAAGTAATAAAATTTATAGGGTTCATTTAATATCATAAAGATAATATGATAGGTATTATTAAAGTAAGTTATTACACGTAGTAAAATATGTTTGTATCACATATTTATTTGATAAAATAATATCTATAATGATAGTAAGTAAAAGTTGTATTATTTTGTAATAATAATTATTATTATAAAAATATCATATTTATAATTACTAAGATGACATTATGCTAAAACGATAATTCTAATTATGATTACTTTAATATTTACGATAATTTTTAATATTATCTTTAAAATAATAATTCTATTTAAAATAATAATAATAATAATAATGATATTTTATAGTAACAATGACATTTCTATTAAAATGATAATTTTTATTAAAATGATAGTTTTAATACTAACGATACTTTTAATAATAATAGTAATGATAAAAATAATAAGAACGATAATTTTATCTAAATCAATATCTTATAATATTTTAATTTCATCATGATACTCTTACTCGTTATTTCCTAATCGTTTCGTTTAATAGCTTTTAATCGTCTTTTATATCATGTTCATAATAATGATAATAATAGTAATCAAAATAATTAGGTGTTACAAATATTTATTTTAATTAAACTAATATTAATAATGATAGTTACTATAACATTATTAATGATAATACTAATAATTATCTTAATGATAATATAGTAATAATAATAATAACAATAACAATAACCATTTTTAAATAATGATATATATATTAATAATGATAATAATAATAATAATACTAATAATAATAATAATAATAATAATAATAATAATAATAATAATAATAATAATAATAATAATAATAATTGGATAATAATAATAATAATACTAATTATAACTTTAACGATAATAACGATAGTAATAATAAAAAAAAAATAACAATTTTTAATGATAAATCCCTTTTATTGATAAAGATAATAATAATCATAATAATAAGATAAAACTAGAACGACGATAATAATAATCATTTTTAATAAAAATATCGAAAATTCAATTGATTATAAATTCTAATCCGTTCATCGAAACCATTCGATATCTAAAGGAAAAGTTCTTAATTTTTCGCTAGCTTTTCAAGGACATGCATATCTTATACCTTATATCAACCGCAAGTGTAACTAATTCATGATTTAACCTAACCTGTCTAAGGGCAATATCAAAAGTACAAGCATGCATAATCCTAACTACTCGAGCACTAGTCAGGGATACACTATTAGTATGTAAAAGTTAAATTATGAGTACTCACGTATCAATATTGAGATTCAATATTGCAGGAAAGGTACGTAGACGCAACGGAAATGATAAACACTATATTGACCTCACGAGCATACCCATGAACCATACTCAATCACCTCCATAGCTATAACCCATAATTTCCTTAATCCTATCCTACTCAAAAAACAATTTCGAAACCACTCGGACAGCACTCCGTCGTAATATTTTATGTATACTAATAATATCTTGAAATAATACGGAGTAAATATATATATATGTAAATCGATTGAGAGAGTTTAGAGAAAAATATTTTCAAGTTTCTATGAAATAATGAAACCTATTGAATTCTATTTATAATACATTTTTGAATTATTAAAGTATGAATTATTAAAGTGAATTATTAAAGTATGAATTATTAAAGTGAATTATTAAAGTATGAATTATTAAAGTGAATTATTAAAGTTAAAGTAAAGTAAATATAAAGTAAAGGTAAAGTTTAAGTATAGTAAAAGTATAAAACTATGTACGTATAATACGCGTATAAATATATATAATATTAATTTAAATCGTTATATATATTTAATAAAATAAAATATAAATATCGTTATCTTTATCATACTAGTTAAGTAATGAGTTGTCAAAAGTTGTTCTAGATATTTATAAAAGTTATATACGTTTTAATAATAAAGTTCTTTTTAAACTGAAAACATTTTTGTACGTTTGAAACTAAATAGATCAATCGAGTCTTTATGAGATTCAATCTTCCACTATCCTTTGTCTAGTTCTCAGTGACTGACAATTTGTTCTTATTTATAAATCACTTTACCATTTTCCGAATATTGTTAAAATGGAAAGATTTCTCAAATCAACGTGGGCCTTTCAACAGAGACTTGTAATCATAATTCAATATATATGATAATTCAATCATTTGATCTTATCTTCTAATTCCATTGATAAATATTTTGAAACAGATACAATCATATAAAGTATTTAATCTAATATTTTGTTTACGTTTCAATTTATAATATATATATACACCTATACATATATAATCATATTCATTTAATGGTTCGTGAATCGTTGGAACTTGGTCGAGGTTGAATGAATGTATGAACATAGTGTAAAATTCTTGAAATTTAACTTAACAAATATTGCTTATCGTGTCGGAAACATATAAAGATTAAAGTTTAAATTTGGTTGGAAATTTTCGGGTTGTCACAGTACCTACCCGTTAAAGAAATTTCGTCCCGAAATTTGAGTGAAAAGGTCGTGAATGATAATAAGTATGTTTTCATGATGCATACGGGCTGAAAATTAGAGTTTTATCATCAGCGAATAATTTGGATAAATAATCCATTTATATGAAGAGTACGAATGAAGCTAACATAGAAGAGTGAAATGAGTAAGTGTAGATTCATCTTATCATTTGACGTAGATATGATTGATTCCCAGATTTCAAGGGATTTGAAGAAAATCTTTTTAATAAGATTTGACTCTCCGGTAATCAAGGGAATTAGGATCCGCTTTAAATGAGATCGTCCATTTTAATTGTTCTGTCGAAGATTTTCTTATAAATTCCCCTCCTTCGTTTCCTTACAACTCACACCTTCTGTTGATGCATTTTATGCAAGTCCCTAGACATCTACCCACGTCCATTGCAGGTACAACAATTTACATGCCACCATGATTACTCGTTATTATCCTATCCGTGTTTGTATGTGGTTACAGGAACTGCAGGAACGAGATTTAGATGTTTGACTATGTTAGACTTAGTCAGACGTACGAGTGAAGCCGCACTAGTACGGCTGACAGGCTCATACGTACGGTTGATGCTGAGCTAAGTCACAATTACAACCTAAATGAGAAGACACGAGTGAGTGATCACCCGTACGGCTGATGAAGCCAACTCGTACGTGTGATGAATGAATCGTATGGGTGAGTCAACAGCAGGGGTATATAAAGTCTTATGTTCTTCATTTTAGGTTAAGCCTCTCATTTGTTACACACACTCAGATCTAGTGAGCTCCTCCGATTCTCTCTCAGTCCAAATCACCCATGTGGTGAATAATAGCTCTAGGTGTTGATCTAATCACACTTGATTTAGTTGTGGTTTGACTAAATTAATCAAAAAAAAAAACTTAACCTATTCACTAGAGGGTTTGATTCACTTATTCCGCCATTGTGTGAGTTAAATCTGTTGATTTCTAAGTTCCTAGTCATGTTTCATCACCTTCTATTCTTTCCCCCTCAACTCATATTTTAAAGTATTCATCAATATGCTCCATCCAGTTCTGATTCTCGATATACTTCTAACTTTCATATCGGTCATTCTTCTTTTTCATCTACCGCCGGAAGAATCTATTTACTTCTACTATACTCTTGGGTTTATAGTGTTTCTAGTTCTCCCGTGTCTTTATATTGCTATATGCATCGATATATATGGTTTATAATTTCTGGTTTGTCGTTGGGCTTTATATGTTCCCTTATATTTCAAAGTCTCTGCTTCTGTCTTTTATAATCATTTTCATTCACAGTTAATGCTCTCTTTTATTTGCTGCAATTTATACCCCAATTTCTATTTCGGAGTTTTGTCCTTTTGTTTCTTCTTCTTGCGATTAAGCACCGCTTGTAATGGTCCAGAATTCACAGATATGAATTTCGGAATGAACATTGTTAATGTTCTAGGAAGAAAATTGTGATGGCACGATCTTGACTTGTCAAATTACTAGAATACCTTGGAAAAGGCCGAATCATCAAGAAATATTTTCTTGATATTTTAGAGGTTAAATAGAATACAAGAGTCATATAACAGGGCACATGATGATGTTATGATCTGTGAATCATCACGTTCCATTTAGAAACACAGCATGACTTACTGTAATATAATCACATTGATCAAGTGTCATTATATTATACTAATTCATGTTTCAGTTCCCAACACTACTTCAAAATATTTCTATTTTAAACTTGAATGTTTCAGAATTTAGAAACTAAAATAGTTTCTTTTATGATGTAATACAGATAGTGCGAAGAGGTAAATGATTTCAAATAAGAAAAATTAAGAAAATATATTCAGAAATATGGAGGATATTTATAATGAAAGATATGATGATATTTTAGAATTTCTAATATCAGAGGATGATGAAGAATATTGTCCGCAGGGGTTTAGAGTCAGGAGCAAGGTATTCATTAATGACTTCAGCAGGTACTGAATCATTTGGATCCTTTGAAGTCAGGTTCAATCTTTGTAATTTGTCCACAGCCTCCTTCCTACTTTGCTCAATCCGTTTTCCAGTTCCAAAACTTCTCTTTTTCTGCGCTTTGCCAGCACACTTCATCATTATCATCCAGCTTTAACCGTTTAAAGTCGTTTATAGTTTTTGCTGCTTCATCAGCATTTTTTTTTCGGAGAACCAATTCGTAGTTTGGAGTGTTTTTCAGAAACTTCACATTCAAATTAAGTCCAAAAGATAGACGTTATATATACACATATAACTGTTGGCGTAGACATGCTGCGAGATTTCAAAATACTGATTGCTAATTCCCAATGATTCGTATGGCAATTCTCATTACAAGATGCGAATGAGTAAATGATGGGGTTTCAATGAATAATTATAATGACTTTTTGGAGAGGCTAAAGTCAAAGGGTAATGAAGTTGTTGGTACATCTGCTAATAATGTGGTGGAATGTAAAAGGTTCCCTGGTAACGATGGTGTATTTCTCAAGGTTATAATAAGGTTAATCTGACTGAAAAGTCAAAGTTGACTTGCTGGAGCTGTGACAAAACTGGTTACTTTGAATAGGAGTCGCAAAGTTATTTTTGCTAATAAATGCCAAAGAATCTGACGCGGATACGTTGTTTAAACTTTTACTTTGGTTTCAAGAGTTTTTCGGGTACATAACTGTGGGTAACATGTGGTTGGATCATCATCTCGATTGCTCATCATTCGAAGTGTCTTCAGAAATTTTCGAAGGGTTTGAACACAGATTGTAATCGTTAACATACATTTGATGTTCTAACACAGTTTTGAAGTCAAAATATAGCTTGTGAAAGATGTAAGGATCTAAGAGTGATGATTTTGGTCATATCTCAAGTTGAATTTTGAGATTTCAAAATCAGAATATGTAATTAAATTTTGAATGAGTATGGTTGTTTTGATTTCTATAAAAGAATGTATATTGTTGTGAAAGTAGGGAGTATAATAGATGATTTGCTGAATCAGATTCGAAGAATGTAACATATTAATTGTGAATTTATATATCTCTCGGGTATTACCTACCCGTTAAAAAATTTTCACAATTAATATTTTGTACAAAAGAATTTTGTTACACTCTTTATGAAAATATATATATGTATATTTTCTTCAGATGTAACATAGATTTAATGAGTTAATGTTAAATTAAACTCATTTGATTTACGGTTGAAACTAGAATTGAATAATCCCTAAAGGCTTTAAAAAGTACATAACTTTTACGCAGTATTTCTTTAATGACATTGAAATTATGAATCAATACTTCATTATTTGTTGATGTATGATGTTCGGTTCGTGGAATTCTTGTGAATTTCGCAAAGTACGAATGATGTTATCTGAAAAGTTTCGGGTACATGGATGATGAAAGTGTAAAATCAAATATATACTTGATTTATTATGAATTGGAATTTGTTGAATTGCGACAGAGATTGTAGTTAACGCTGGTTAATTTGCGGCCGAAGGACGTACATTATTGCATATTTGTAATATGAATTAACCGAGTAGTTAAGATTCGAACACAATGGCTTAGCACGGAAAGATTTATTTCAATATATATATATATATATATATATATATATATATATATATATATATATATATATATATATATATATATATATATATATAATATACATATAATTTCTTCAGAGGGAATGAGTTAATTCTTCATAACTCGTTGATACAATATACACGTTATTGATTCGTAATGATGTCCACAGTGATTCTTGAACTGACGGAGTTTGTGATGTTATCTGTATTGTTGATTCGGATGTTGACTGTACTGATGATGCTGGTAACGCTGACGGTACTGTTGATGCTGTTGGTAAATGTCAGGGTTTCTACTCTTCCTTCTATCATTTTGGTTCGCTTAACTGATTTATGGTTAGGGCTAGATTAGATAATCTCTAAGACTTTAGAGATTACGTAATCGCCGCGGAATGTTTCTCCAATGAAGTTATGAATTAATACTTCGTCAGTTATTGTTGTTGGTAACCCTTGGTATCTATGGTGCGTATGACGTTGATGCTCGTGGGACAGATTGTGAAGTTGAGGTTTACGCCGCGGTTGTGGTTGGAGGTGGTTGATGTGCAGCGGGGTGGTATATAAAATAGTTATTAATTTTAGCAGAAAATACTATTAAATACGATACAATTTTACACAAGATATTTATTTATTTATAGAATGGATATACTTAAACCTTGCTACAACACTTATAGGCAGTGTACCTAATCGTACAGTAGTGTAGTTTTTAGTAAGTCCGGTTCGTTCCACAGGGAGATCTTTAAGCAAAGCTCAACGCTATATTAGTTTACTTTTATTAAAATTACAAATATATATATAAGTAATATTATTATTATAAAGGGGGGGTTTTTACCGTTTAATGACCGGTTTGTCGATTTTAAAACTTTAGTCGCAGTTAAAACCTAATGTAAAATATAAAATAAATACAAGACTTTAAATTAAAGCGTAAAGTAAATAATGATAATGAAATTGCGAATAATAAAAATGCGATAAAAATTAAATTGCGATAAAATGAAAAGTACGATAATTAAAAGTGCGATAAAATAAAATAACAATAAATAAAAGTGCGATAATTAGAAGTGCAATTAAATATAAAATAAAGGAAATTAAATATGAAATAAAAGAATTATGCTTATTTAAACTTCCGTAATCATGATGTTTGACGTGTTGATTTTAGTTTTATGCCCATGGGTTAATTGTCCTTTGTCCTGGAATATTCAATATGTCCGTCTGGTTTTTGTCCATAACAATCCATCAGTCATAAATATAAATTGCAAGTGTCCTTGTCAAATTATTATTATACCCGAAGATAAATATTCCAACTAATTGGGGATTCGAATTGTAACAAGGTTTTAATACTTTGTTTAATGAATACACCAGGTTATCGACTGCGTGTAAACCAAGGTTTTACTACTTTGTTAACAATTACACCAATTACCCTTGAATGTAATTTCACCCCTGTTTTAATTATTCTAGTGGCTATTAATCCATTCCCGTGTCCGGTTAAATGAACGATTATTCGTACATATAAATACCCCGCCCATCGTGTCCGATCGAGTGTATATGGTAATTTATAGGGACGCCCAATTGTAAATCTTTATATTAACATTAACAAACTTTCATTTAGTTAAACAAATATAAAGCCCATTAATAGCCCATAGTCTAGTTTCCACAAGTGTCGTTCTTTTGTCCAAACCCCAATTATGGTACAAAGCCCAATTACCCAGTTTTAGTAATTAGCCCAACATCATGATTACTTCGTTTTAAATAAGCATAATAATAACTTAGCTACGAGACATTAATATAAAAAGGTTGAACATAACTTACAATGATTAAAAATAGCGTAGCGTTACACGGACAGAATTTCGACTTACACCCTTACAACATTCGCTAACATACCCTTATTATTAGAATTATAATTAAAATTAAAATATAAATTATAAATATAAATATATATTACTTATGAAGAGGAAGAGAAAAAAGATGATAAAACTCGTCAGAAAACTGGCTATTTATAGGACCTGACCAGCAATCTCAAACCATGCGACTCGCATGGTTTTGTGCTTCTGGCCATGCGAGTCGCATGGCCACCCTGGATTCAGCCAACTACTTTTGTTTTCTTCTTGCCGACGTAATATAATAATAATAATATATATAATATATAATTATATATAATTATATATATATTATATTATATTCATGTGCATAGTAGACTAGATATTTTTGGTCCGTTGCGTCGGGCGTTTCTTCTTGGCTCAGGTCCCGGTTCCGGATTTTCGGACGTCCTCGCGTATTATTTTAAATCGCGTACTTTGCGTCTTGTAACTTGTACTCTTGTCATTTTGAGACGTTCCTCATCAATATTTTGAACCTTTTTGATTGTCTTTTGTTCTTTTGAGCTTTTTGGTCGTTTGCGTCTTCAAATCGTCGAATCTGTCTTTTGTCTTCACCTTTTATTATTTAAACGAATATTACTTGTAAATAGAACAATTGCAACTAAAAGCTTGTCTTTCTTGAGGAATAATGCTATGAAATATATGTTCGTTTTTAGCATTATCAAATATTCCCACACTTGAGCGTTTGCTTGTCCTCAAGCAATATTGTCTTGAAATACTAGAATCACTTCTTTATTCTTCACACTTTGTACATCAGTGATTTCTATACGGCGGTATAAACAATGGTAGTAACGATATGGTTTACAGTCCCACATGACTATAAAAATTTAGATCCATTAAGGAAATTGGATCTTTATGAAAACATTTGATTTTTTTGAAAATTAAATCTAGTTTTTACCCTAGATAAGTTTTCCGGAATAACCCTTTACCGGTGTTTGCAAAATATTTTTGTGGGTTTGGTGGGTTTCAGATTTGAAAATTTTAGCTCAAAACTTGCGGTTTTGTGTCACCCACTTGCTAACCTTGTATTAGGAAAGCAACACGTCCAGTTTACTTGTCCCGTATATTACCTTTCGGCAAACTACCGTCCGGTTGTAAAGGAAAGCGTTGAACAAGCAACTGTTTAAGGCAATGTCCCGTGACATGCTTTTGATTATGGTCTATAACGTGTCGGACGCAATTACTATCCTTGGTAGGAGCAATAGTAAAGCTCACCCTTATAATTTTTTCGGTCTGGCACAAGGTTCTGTCTTTGACCATGTTATGCAACCACCGTTCTTACGGTTGACACCCGATTTAGTTCAGGTGACCTAATGAATTCCAGGTGAATTCCTAGGATTTTACGTTCAATGGTAATGAACGCATTGAAAATGGGTTTTTCAGAAAACAAATCGGTTTATAATTTTGATCAAAATATTTTCTCGTTCAAGCTCGAGTTTAGATATCATTGAATTCCATGAGTTTGTAATTCTCAATCTTTAAGGTCAATCTCTAGGATTGAGTAATATCAGTCTTAAAAGCTGATTTTTAATCTTTAAGGAGATTATCCTTTCTGGGGATCTGATTCATTAGTCTTATCCAGCTAATTTGCACGGTGCCTCCCCATTGTACGAGATAAATCCTTCTCATGGTTAGGATAAATCTGACCACTTGGCGACCCTGTTTAATGCTGAGGTCCGTGGATTTCCTGCTGATTTTAGTGATGACTTTTCTAGATTTTTCGTCAACCTACAGCTGGTCTGAACGACAACTTCATGACCTAAATCAAGAAGCGCGTGTCTTTTTCGGAAGACTTTACTTCCTTTTAGTGATGGAATTGATTCATCGTATAGATCCATCTCTTCTTTTCTTTCATCGGGTAAAACAGTTTAGTTTAGTCCAAAGCAAAAGTATTTTCAGTTATTTGTTACAAATATATGTGGCATATGTTTAAAATAACTTGGTAAATTTTCCCACACTTGGCTTTTTATTTTTCTTTTTATCGTCCTCTATTCCATTTTAAATGAATTTTGACATTTTAGTTTGTTTCTCAATTTATGTCCTTTCCGAGGTAACAATAATTTCGGTGTTAAAACCTAGTTTTATCGTTCATAAATATGTATAAACATGATTTGAATTTATTTAATTGAAAATTTTGAAAAATTTTACTAGAATTGGGTAGTCAGTATATAAGACTAGGGCTGTTCTTTTTTATCAGAGAGCACTAGATTCTAATACAACTACTGCTTTACTAGTATTTTTAATGGTAACCAAGTGTTTAATATAAAAATTTTAAAATCCGAAAGAATTTAACCCCTTCCCACACTTAAGATCTTGCAATGTCCTCATTTGCAAGAAATCAGTAACAATTTAAATTATTGAGGGTGATTTGTGTGAAAATGATTAAATTTTTACCAAAGTTTCCAAATATATTGGCGTTTGTTTGCTGAATGATAAATGGTGCACGTCATTTGTTCATTCCGTCTTGTTGTTATTTCACATATATTTTGCATCATTGTCGTCAAAAATCTTTCTTTTGCTGAACTTAATGCCAGTCTTCGAAAACGCGTTGTTTTACCCTGTTTTGTGCATAAAATAGAATACATACAATACAAATATAATCATACATGAAATTTGAAATGGAACTTTGGCATCCCACTTTCAAACTATAAGAAAAATATTAGTACACAATAATAATATAATATCCAACATTACATAAACATAATAAAATGTTAAGTGTTTAAAATAAAAATAAAAATTACCACGTATCTCTACTGATCAGGAGGTGGGTTAGGAGGAAAATTAGGATATGGATCCCAATTCATGTTCGCGTCCGGGTTCCATGGCTGATTATAGGTGTACTGGTATGCTGCGTTATAATCATATGAATCATAGGGTGGTCTCATCTCTGGCTGATGTGCGGGATAGTATGCGGGTCGGGTCGGATAATACATCTCACCAGGCTGCAACTGGCTTATAATTTGGCGCTGATGATAATCCCATCGGTCATGCTCTCGTTGCCGGGAATGCTCGTAGTCATTCCGGCGTTGCCATGCCTCGTACTGCATATGCCTATCATAGTTCGTCATGTATTCATCCTCCATACGAATGCCTAAATCAAGAGCAGTCTCCCGAACAACTCCTATAATGTTGTTCGCCTCCTCCATCTCATCATCCGAACCTCTCTCTACCTGTCGCTGAGGTCCCTCGTATCGATATACCCGACCACGTCTCATCAATAATACCCTTGCACCGTGATAAAGGTTTGAACTTATGGTTTCACCTCCGTCCTCTATTTCGTTCATTGGACCCCCTTGGTGCTTATCTACACCTAAATACTCTCCAATGAGAGTAATGAAAATACCACCACCTATAATACTCCCCGATTTCATCCCCGAAACTACATTAGCGAGATAATAACCAACACAATAGGGAATGTTAACGAAACTCCTCGGGTCTCTAATACACTTGAGGTAGAACAAATCGTTTACGGTCAATTTCTCCTTATTCCTACCCCTTTGTGTGATTGTGTTTGCTAAGAATCTATGAATCACCCGGAGTTCAGCTCTGTCTATATCTAAGTATGTATGATTTCCACTGGCGTGAAATTCATTAAAGTGTGACATACGCCTCCAGACAGCGTTAACATCAAATTCCCTATCTACCCTTTCTCCTTGGGCAATCAGGCTATTACAGTCGGGGCTCAAAAGTTCAGCAGGGGTGTAAATCTGTAAGGCCCTGGCTAAATCTATCATGGACATTCTGTACATGCGTCCACCTAACAGAAATCTAATAAAGCTTCTATCATCTATCCTCCTAACATCACTGTTTAACTTAATAGTACTAAGTAATTCTATACACCATTCCCTATATATGGTTCTACGAATGGAAAATAGGCGCATCCAATCGTTAAACTGAGAATTACCATACCTTTGCACCAATAATCCCCGAATCGGTTCGGCAAGGTCAACTGTTTCCAAAGGTACCCAGTCAATTGCCCTTGGCATTTCAACAACCTTATTGTAGAGAATGTGCATGTTCTTTTGATAATCTGGATACTCTATCCAACATCGATCAAATCTCAGATTTGGGTGTAACTGATCTTCATTAATGTCTAAACTCAGAATCCTTTGATGTGGAGCGAATTGACGAAACTGATTCACGAATAATTGATCTTGATCGTGATAAGGAATATGTTGCTCCTCCTGTTCTTCTTCTTCTTGTTGCATATGTTGTTCTTGTTCATGAAACATTTGCGGTTCGGGCTCTGGTTGCCTGGATGATGATGCTCCTGAACCTCCAGTATCGGCTTTCTGCAAAACACATTAAACACAAAATTTTTGCATCCAAATATGCATTAGTGTTAGCAAAATAATAACTTGAAACAATTATGATGACATGTTCAATTCATAACATATTTTATACATATTTTCCTAAAAAATAACAATTATATACTTTTACATACGAAAATGTGTACAATGTTTTATCACATTTAAACTCTTAAACATGTCAACAATAATCATTATAGCAATTAAACACTTGTTACATGGCATTCAAATCAAACTAGTGCTCATTTTCATATTTTTGTCAAGTCTACACTTTGTCAAATAAGCATATACGAAAAATGTACATCAAGTTCATAAGCATTTATCTTAAATAACATGCCAAAATAATCACTACTAGCAATGAAACAAGTTTCAAATGGCCTTTATATCAAATTATCCAAGTTCATGAATTTTTAGACTTAAAAAGTCCACTTTAATTCTCAAAAACATGTTTAGGCTCAAAGTTTGGATCAATTAACTACCTAAACATGTTACACTACTTAATTTAGCAACAATTCATGACAAAAATCGGCCATAACCTGTTTATATCAAAAAGCCCCAAATTGCTCAAGAACACAAACCCTAGATTCTTAAAAATTTGAAGTTTTTAGCTTCAAATCATGTTAAATAGCTTCTATCTAGGATATACATGCATAATATAACAACAATTTAGCTCTAATTACACCTAAATTTAACAAAATCAAAATATATATTTTCTAGCTCAAGAACACAAAAATTCCAATTTTAAGAGATTAGGGGTGAAATCTTTACCTTTCTCCTGAAGGGGTTGAGACTACTGAATCTAGGCATGATTATTGTGAAGTTTTGCAAGAAATTTGGTAAAAAATGGTGAATTTTTGAGAGGATTTTGGAAGGTTTTCGTGTATATGTGTGTGTGTTTGTGGGAGACAGAGCAGGTCGACTGGATATTTGATTCTGTCCAGTTTTTAGTGGCCATGCGACTCGCATGGTTTTTGCCTTTCCCCCATGCGAGTCGCATGGGGGGTAATTTCTGGTTTTTTTTTTTTTTTTTTTTTTTTTTTTTTTTTTTTTTTTTTTTTTTTTTTTTTTTTTATATAAAAACCTTACACTTTTAAAACATAAAATTTAATAAAATTTTAAAAATTTTGTTTCTTTTTAAAACGAGGTCGTTTCGGGACGATGCCCTAGTCCGCCCCTCGACAAAATTTTAAAATATGTCTTTTTGTAGCGATTGTTTTAAAAGCTAAGATTTTTGGGTTTTTTAATGTTTTTGGCATACTTTAAATCAATAAGATTAAAAATAATGATAATAAAAGTTCTCGTCCCTCCCTCGGGTAAAGCAATTTCGGTTCAAAGACCTAGTCTTCAACTTACGACGAATTTTAAAAATCATATTCTTAACTTAATGAGATAAAGTAAATTTTTGTTTTTAAATTCATACAACTTAAATATAAAATTCAAAATTAATAAAAAATAATCACACCAAACTTAAAATTTGAAATGCATAAAATTAAAAATTCATATTTTAAAAATTCACACCAAACTTATATAAATTTTTCAAATATTTACAATTTTAAAATATTGTTTTTACAAAGTTTACAATATTAATTTAAGGTTTAAATATTAATTTTAAAAAAACATGGTAAAAATAAATTTAAAAATCTTTTTTTTTTTTTTCTTTTTATCCCACTTTAATCAATCAAATATTATCAAAAATATGCGCCCCTCTTTTCGGTAAAGTAATTTCGGTTCCAAGACCTAATTTAACTCATGACGAATTTTTGAAATATTTTGGGTTGATTGATTAAAGATATTTATACCTTAAGAATAAACGTTAAATTTCGCAGTGATGTAATAAATTTTTGAACGATATCAATAATTTCGGTCGCCAAACCTAATTTTATTTAATACCAATTTAATACTTTTTAGCGAACAAATTAGCGTTTATTATCAAAAGGTTAAAAATAAAAATAAAATAAAAATAAAAACTGTACAGACATACCTGTGAAATAGATTTCTTAGTTATATGATCTATTATATTCATAAGATAGTCGGTTTAATTGGTTTTCCATGGCTGCATAGGCGTAACCTCGAGCATTCATTGTCTTTTCTTCTAAACATATGAACGGTCCGTCTCTGCATAAAGTAACAAATTCGGTATTTGAATAGGTTTGATTATGTGAACATTTACCTCCATGTGACCATTTTCCGCATTTGTGACATTTTTCTAGGTGTCGTGCTCTTCTTTTCGCTGCGGATTTTGATTTTCCTTTACCAAATTGTAACTTATTATCTTCGCATCTGGATCCTTTTCTAACTCCGTCCATTCTTTCTCTGATTACTGATACTAATTCACTAGGTAGTATGTCATTATTTCTTTTAGTGATCAAAGCGTGTAGCATTAGACCATGGTTTAGTTCACAGGCAGTCTTCATTTTGTAAAAACCTAAAAAAATAAAAATTCAGAATGGGGGGAGAAGACTAGTTCTTTAGGGTCTGCTAGGGAAAGACCATACGTGTTCCATTTTCGAGAACTACACGAAAACAGACAATCTAACTCTATCAGAAATACATATTATCCTTTAAAGATTTGATTCTCCCCACACTTAGTTAGCTGTGGTATCGAAATTGTGATTAACTTCGTTGTCGACTTCCATCGGACCATGTATGTAATGTTTAACTCTGTGACCATTAACTTTAAATTCAATCCCATTTGAATTTATCAATTCTATTGTTCCGTATGGGAAAACTCTTTTGACTATGAATGGTCCAGACCATCTTGATTTCAATTTTCCAGGAAATAGCTTGAATCGTGAATTGAAAAGAAGAACTCTGTCTCCTTCTTTGAATTCTTTTGAACTTCTGATTCTTTTATCATGCCATTTCTTCGTTCTTTCTTTATAGATTAACGAATTTTCGTATGCTTCATGTCTTAATTCTTCTAATTCGTTTAGTTGACTTAATCGTAGACGTCCGGCTTCATGTAAATCAAGATTACATGTCTTCAAAGCCCAAAATGCTTTGTGTTCAATTTCTACTGGAAGATGACATGCTTTTCCATAAACAAGTCTAAAAGGTGTGGTTCCAATTGGAGTTTTGTAGGCTGTTCTAAAAGCCCAGAGTGCATCCTCCAATTTAATGGACCATTCCTTCGGATTTGATCCTACGGTTTTCTCTAGAATACGTTTTAAGGCTCGGTTGGTATTTTCAACTTGTCCACTTGTTTGTGGATGATATGCGGTGGAGATTTTATGAGTTACTCCATATCTTTTAAGAACTTTCTCAAGTTGATTATTACAGAAATGAGTACCCCGATCACTTATTAAAGCTTTCGGTGTTCCAAACCTTGCAAAAAGACGTTTTAAAAAGTTGACTACAACTCGTGCATCGTTAGTTGGGAGAGCTTGTGCTTCCGCCCATTTAGATACATAGTCAATGGCTACGAGTATATATAGATTATTATGAGATTTTGGAAATGGACCCATAAAGTCAATACCCCAAATGTCAAATACTTCACATACTTGGATGACATTTTGTGGCATTTCGTCGCGTTGACTTATTCTTCCGGCCCTTTGACATGCATCACAGGATTTGCAAAGAAGGTGTGCGTCTTTGTAAATTGTAGGCCAATAGAATCCAGCTTCATAAACTTTTCTTGCTGTTAGTTGAGGCCCATAATGCCCTCCTGTTGGTCCTGTGTGACAATGGTTTAAAATTTTACTAGCTTCATCTCCAAATACACATCGGCGTATTATTCCATCGGGACAACTTTTAAACAGATGTGGATCTTCCCAAAAATAGTGTTTTATATCACTGAAGAATTTCTTTCGTCTTTGGTACGATAATCCTTTTTCAAGGAATCCACAAACTAAGTAGTTTGCATAGTCTGCAAACCATGGGATTTCTTTATAATCTATCTTCAATAGATATTCATCAGGAAAGTTGTCTTGTATGGCCGATTCATTTAGAACTTCTAATTCGGGATTTTCAAGACGAGAAAGATGATCAGCGGCGAGATTTTCTGCTCCTTTTTTATCTCGGATTTCAATATCAAACTCTTGTAAGAGTAAGATCCAACGGATTAATCTTGGTTTAGCATCTTGTTTTGAAAATAGGTATCTAAGAGCAGAATGGTCGGTATAGACCACCGTTTTTGCTAGAACGAGATATGATCGAAATTTGTCAAAAGCAAAGACAATAGCAAGGAGTTCTTTTTCAGTAGTTGTATAGTTTGTTTGTGCTCCTTGTAATGTCTTACTAGCATAATATATAGGTTGAAATCGTTTTTCAATCCTTTGTCCTAAAACGGCTCCCATTGCAAAATCACTTGCATCGCACATTAGTTCAAATGGTAGATTCCAATTTGGTGTTATCATGATCGGTGCATTAGTGAGTTTTTCTTTAAGAATATTAAAAGATTTGATACACTCATCTGTAAAGATGAATGGCGCATCCTTTTCTAGGAGTTTATTCATAGGAGTGGCAATTTTAGAAAAATCTTTTATGAAACGTCGGTAAAAACCGGCATGCCCTAGAAAACTCCTAACTCCTCTAACATTGGTGGGATGTGGAAGTTTAGCAATTACATCTACTTTAGCTCTATCCACTTCAATTCCTTCTTTTGAAATTTTATGTCCAAGAACGATGCCTTCTTTAACCATGAAATGGCATTTCTCCCAATTAAGTACTAGATTTGATTTTTCGCATCTAATTAGCATTCGTTCCAGATTAACTAGACATGATTTAAATGTATCACCGAAGACTGAAAAGTCATCCATGAATACTTCCATGCATTCTTCTATCATGTCGTGAAAAATCGCCATCATACACCTTTGAAAGGTTGCAGGGGCGTTACAAAGTCCAAATGGCATGCGTTTGTAAGCAAAAGTACCATAAGGGCACGTGAATGTGGTTTTCTCTTGATCCTCGGGTGCTATTGGAATTTGAAAATATCCGGAAAATCCATCTAGAAAACAATAGTAACTATTTCCGGCTAATCTTTCCAACATTTGATCTATGAAAGGTAAGGGAAAGTGATCTTTTCTGGTGGCGTCATTTAATTTTCTATAATCAATACATACACGCCATCCTGTTACAGTCCTAGTAGGAATAAGCTCATTTTTCTCATTTGTGATGACAGTCATGCCACCTTTCTTAGGCACGCATTGAACTGGGCTTACCCATGGACTATCAGAAATTGGATATATCAAACCTGCATCTAGCAGTTTAATAATCTCTTTCTTAACTACATCTTGCATATTAGGATTTAGTCTTCGTTGGCGTTGCACATACGTTTTATGACCTTCTTCCATAAGGATTTTATGTGTGCAATACGAAGGACTTATTCCTTTAATATCATGAATCTTCCATGCAATGGCTGGTTTATGAGCTTTCAACACAGAAATGAGTTGTGATTTCTCATTTTCAGTAAGAGAAGACGATATTATTACAGGTAATTCAGATTCACCATGTAAATAAGCGTATTCCAAATGGTTTGGAAGTGGCTTTAACTCTAATTTCGGAGGTTCTTCTATCGATGATTTATATCGATATCTGTCTTCTTCTTTTAGCATTTGAATTTCTTCTGTTGTTGGTTCATATCCATTAGCTATGAGTGTAGCTAACATTTCAGCTTCATCAATTGGTTCATTTCCTTCTCCTAAAGAACATTCTCCTGTTCCTTGTAATTCTGGAAATTCTTCTAATAATTCTGCATGTGCATCTATAGTTTTAATATAATAACATGTATCATCTGCAGATTGTGGTTGTTGCATTGCTCTATCAACTGAAAAGGTAACACTCTCATCCTCTATACTTAGGGTCAGTTTCTTACCGAACACGTCTATCATTGCTTTAGCCGTGTTTAAGAATGGTCTTCCTAATATGAGAGGAACTTGAGAATCTTCTTCCATGTCCAAAACAACAAAATCTACTGGGAATACTAAATTACCAACTTTAACTAGCATGTTCTCCATTATCCCTCTAGGATATTTTATTGATCTATCGGCTAGTTGTATGCTTATTCTTGTTGGTTTCAATTCTCCAAGGTCTAGTTTAGCGTATAGTGAATACGGCATTAGATTTATACTAGCACCTAAGTCTGCCAATGCTTCTATTGAACTAAGACTACCCAGAAAACATGGAATTGTGAAACTTCCTGGATCAGATAGTTTTTCTGGTATCTTATTCAACAGCACTGCTGAACAATTAGCATTCATAGTAACAGCCGAGAGTTCTTCCATTTTCTTTCTATTCGTGATTAGATCTTTCAAGAATTTAGCATACCTTGGCATTCCTGAAATTACATCAATGAAAGGAAGATTTACATTTATCTGTTTAAACATATCCAAGAATTTGGATTGCTCGGCTTCAAGTTTTTCCTTCTTCATTTTACTCGGGTAAGGAAGTGGTGGTTGGTATGGTTTAACATAAGGTTTATCCTTAACTGTGTTATCTTCATTAACCTTTTCAACTACCGGTTCTTTTTCCTTATCAGGTTGTGGTTCTTGTGGAGTAGGATTAGTTTCATCAGAAGTTACAGGTATTTCAGGTGGTTTAAGTGTTGTACCACTTCTTGTGGTAATAGCTTTAGCTGTTTCATTCCGGGGGTTAGCGTTTGTATCGCTAGGTAAACTTCCCGGTTTTCTTTCACCTATTAACCTTGCTAGGTTACTTACTTCTTGTTCTAGATTTTGAATAGAAGCTTGTTGATTTCTAAATGCTTGAGCATTTTGTTCATTTGTTTGTTTTTGAGATGTGAAAAACTGCGTTTGAGTTTCAACTAGCTTCGTCATCATATCTTCTAAATTCGGCTTTTTATCATCGGTTTGTTGTGGTGGTTTGTTTTGAAAATTCGGTCTTTGCTGATTGTAAGTATTATTGGATACTTGTTGATTGCTAGGACCTTGTTGGTTGTTGTATGGAATATTTCGGTTATAATTCTGGTTTTGATTGTAAATCGGTCTTGGCGGTTGATAATTATTCTGATAATTATTTCCAGGCCTTTGGTTTATGTATGAAATATTCTCTCTTTGTTCCATTGTTAATTCAATACTGAGACAATCTTTTGTCAAATGTGGTCCTCCACACTGCTCACAACTAATTCGTATAGCATGAATATCTTTAGTCATCTT
Organism: Rutidosis leptorrhynchoides; assembly: GCF_046630445.1. Classification (NCBI taxonomy): domain Eukaryota; kingdom Viridiplantae; phylum Streptophyta; class Magnoliopsida; order Asterales; family Asteraceae; genus Rutidosis; species Rutidosis leptorrhynchoides. The sequence continues at coordinate 169,684,480 of NC_092343.1, forward strand.
TTCCATTCGTCTCTCGAAAGCATCTATCTTTGCGGAAATGGAATCTAAGTCATGGCTAGAATCGGCTCTAGCTGCTTTAGATGATCTAATGATATCTTTTTCTTGGTGCCACTCATGTGAGTGGGAAGCAGTATTATCAATAATTTTGTACGCATCAGTTTCGGTTTTCTTCATAATCGAACCACCAGCTGCTATATCTATGTCTTTTCTTGTAGTGATGTCGCATCCTTGGTAAAATATTTGTACTATTTGACAGGTGTCTAAACCATGTTGCGGACATCCTCTTAACAACTTTCCATATCTTGTCCACGCCTCATATAGAGTTTCATTTGGCTTCTGTGTGAACGTAACAATTTCTGCTTGAAGTCTTACGGCTTTAGATGCAGGAAAGAATTGTTTAAGAAATTTGTCAATTAAAACATCCCATGTATCGATCGCCCCTTCAGGTAACGATTCCAACCAATCTTTGGCTTCTCCCTTTAAAGTCCAGGGAAATAACATGAGATATATCTGTTCATCCTCCACTTCTCGGATTTTAAATAGTGTGCAGATCCTATTAAAGGTACGTAGATGTTCATTTGGATCTTCCTTCGGCGCACCACTAAATTGGCATTGATTAGTCACCATGTGTAGAATTTGTCCTTTGATTTCATAATCTGGCGCATTAATGTCTGGATGAGTAATTGCGTGACCTTGGCCAGTGCGTTTAGCTCTCATTCGGTCTTCCATACTTAAAGGTTCCAGATTCTCCATAATTGAATTTGTTGAATCGGTATCACTAGATGATTCTGATTTAATGGTTCGTTCCTCAACAATCTCTGTTTGAATGATTGGTGGTTCCGGAGGAAAGTTTAATGGTTCAGGATCTATGAACCGTTCCTGAATATTTTCTGGATTCTCAATTGTGAGGTTGGGTTCAAAAAATGGATTATCGGAAATTTGAACTGAAGTACTTGGTCGACTGGATGACGATTCTAAAGAAAAATCAACAGCGGTTATATTTGTTAAACGATGTCTTGATCGAGTTACAGGTGGTGAACGTACAAAAGGTGATGAACGTCTTGCTCGGTGCATTCACTGAATATCTTATTAGTTTTTAAAAGGAAAGAAAAATTATAATAAGTTATCCAATCAATAGACTTTTCTGATTTTGCCCACGTTTCGAATAGCCAAAAGATGCAGCAGAGGGGCAGGATTCGTTTGGTCTCAATATAATTGAGGACTGTTTGGCTCCAATAACCCGGTCCACGTACAAATCCAACTATTACTACGAACCAGAAAATTTTTATGTCTATCAATTTAACTACTTAAAATAAATTTTCGTAATTTTAAGAAATTTAGATAAGAAGTAGAAAAAATTCTAAGTCCTAAAACTAGAATAGCGAGAAATAAGAGAGAAAAAGAGTTCGTCGAAAAAGGTCGAAAAAGAAAAATGGTTGAAAAATAAAAGGTGACGGAAAAATAAAAGAAACTTATAAAAACTTAAAAATACTTAACTAATTTAACCTTATTACTACAACTAACTTAAAATTATAATCGCAAATTGAAATTACTAATTGGAATGATAATTGATACATAGTAAAAGGTCTAAAAATATTAAAGCTTACAGGAAAAACTAAATCCCAAATGGAAATAACTTAAAAAGAAACTAAAACGTAAAAAGGCGTCGCAAAATTCTAAAGCACCTAAATCTTAGTCTAAAGAAAAAGCACTTAAGGAATTCTACGGCAAAACCTAAAAATCTAGGAGTAAAAATAACTATAGCGAAAACTAAGTTTAAAATTAATTATGAGCTAAAAAAAAAAATACAAATATTACGCTACAACGATTAAAAAGGGACAAAATATAAAAGTTATAAAAAGTTATAAAAATATTAGATTTTATAAAAATATTATTTTTATATTTTATAATTTAAAGTATTAAGTATTATATAATTAAAACTAGTTAAAAGTAATAATTAATTTAAATAACTAAAACTTAATTAATAATAGTAAAAAAAAAATAATAATAATAAATAATATCCGTAATTATTACGAAATTAGGGTTCAGATGTGGTCCTGTCAGACCCTTCATGCGACTCGCATGGGGTTTAGTTGAAATGCCATGCGACTCGCATGGTGTTCGGATCCAGGCCAAAAGTTGGGCTGCTACAGTACCTTGGCCCGATTATTATTATTATTATTTTTTTTTTTTTTTTTCTGTTTTTCTATTTAATATAAAATATTTATATAGTTTAAATAAAACTTATATTTTTATAAAACTAAAAATAGAAATATTTGATAATTTTGTAAATAAAAATCTTAAAAATATATATAAGTATATTTTTTTTTTTTTTATATCTTTTTAATTTTTAAACAAAAATATAAATTTTACAAAAACTAATTATAACTTAAAAATTAAAAATATGGCGTTTCGCTTCGGCGAAGAGAGTCCCCGGCAGCGGCGCCAAAAATACTTGATGTGCAGCGGGGTGGTATATAAAATAGTTATTAATTTTAGCAGAAAATACTATTAAATACGATACAATTTTACACAAGATATTTATTTATTTATAGAATGGATATACTTAAACCTTGCTACAACACTTATAGGCAGTGTACCTAATCGTACAGTAGTGTAGTTTTTAGTAAGTCCGGTTCGTTCCACAGGGAGATCTTTAAGCAAAGCTCAACGCTATATTAGTTTACTTTTATTAAAATTACAAATATATATATAAGTAATATTATTATTATAAAGGGGGGGTTTTTACCGTTTAATGACCGGTTTGTCGATTTTAAAACTTTAGTCGCAGTTAAAACCTAATGTAAAATATAAAATAAATACAAGACTTTAAATTAAAGCGTAAAGTAAATAATGATAATGAAATTGCGAATAATAAAAATGCGATAAAAATTAAATTGCGATAAAATGAAAAGTACGATAATTAAAAGTGCGATAAAATAAAATAACAATAAATAAAAGTGCGATAATTAGAAGTGCAATTAAATATAAAATAAAGGAAATTAAATATGAAATAAAAGAATTATGCTTATTTAAACTTCCGTAATCATGATGTTTGACGTGTTGATTTTAGTTTTATGCCCATGGGTTAATTGTCCTTTGTCCTGGAATATTCAATATGTCCGTCTGGTTTTTGTCCATAACAATCCATCAGTCATAAATATAAATTGCAAGTGTCCTTGTCAAATTATTATTATACCCGAAGATAAATATTCCAACTAATTGGGGATTCGAATTGTAACAAGGTTTTAATACTTTGTTTAATGAATACACCAGGTTATCGACTGCGTGTAAACCAAGGTTTTACTACTTTGTTAACAATTACACCAATTACCCTTGAATGTAATTTCACCCCTGTTTTAATTATTCTAGTGGCTATTAATCCATTCCCGTGTCCGGTTAAATGAACGATTATTCGTACATATAAATACCCCGCCCATCGTGTCCGATCGAGTGTATATGGTAATTTATAGGGACGCCCAATTGTAAATCTTTATATTAACATTAACAAACTTTCATTTAGTTAAACAAATATAAAGCCCATTAATAGCCCATAGTCTAGTTTCCACAAGTGTCGTTCTTTTGTCCAAACCCCAATTATGGTACAAAGCCCAATTACCCAGTTTTAGTAATTAGCCCAACATCATGATTACTTCGTTTTAAATAAGCATAATAATAACTTAGCTACGAGACATTAATATAAAAAGGTTGAACATAACTTACAATGATTAAAAATAGCGTAGCGTTACACGGACAGAATTTCGACTTACACCCTTACAACATTCGCTAACATACCCTTATTATTAGAATTATAATTAAAATTAAAATATAAATTATAAATATAAATATATATTACTTATGAAGAGGAAGAGAAAAAAGATGATAAAACTCGTCAGAAAACTGGCTATTTATAGGACCTGACCAGCAATCTCAAACCATGCGACTCGCATGGTTTTGTGCTTCTGGCCATGCGAGTCGCATGGCCACCCTGGATTCAGCCAACTACTTTTGTTTTCTTCTTGCCGACGTAATATAATAATAATAATATATATAATATATAATTATATATAATTATATATATATTATATTATATTCATGTGCATAGTAGACTAGATATTTTTGGTCCGTTGCGTCGGGCGTTTCTTCTTGGCTCAGGTCCCGGTTCCGGATTTTCGGACGTCCTCGCGTATTATTTTAAATCGCGTACTTTGCGTCTTGTAACTTGTACTCTTGTCATTTTGAGACGTTCCTCATCAATATTTTGAACCTTTTTGATTGTCTTTTGTTCTTTTGAGCTTTTTGGTCGTTTGCGTCTTCAAATCGTCGAATCTGTCTTTTGTCTTCACCTTTTATTATTTAAACGAATATTACTTGTAAATAGAACAATTGCAACTAAAAGCTTGTCTTTCTTGAGGAATAATGCTATGAAATATATGTTCGTTTTTAGCATTATCAGTGGTAATGGTACTGTTGGCATTGATGATGGTGGTACTGGTTATGCTGCTGATGCTGCTGCTGGTGTTTGTAATCTCTGCACCATATTCTCCAAAGCCACTACCCGAGCGCGAAGCTCGTTGACTTCTTCTATTACACCGGGGTGATTGTCGGTTCGGATGAGCGGATAAATAAAATCTAAAATTTGATGAAATATATAATCGTGACGAGATACGCTGGAAATGAGCGAGAAAATGGTGTTTCGGACAGGTTCGCCGGTAAGTGCTTCAGGTTCTTCGTCAAGAGGGCAATGTGGTGGATGGAAGGGATCACCTTCTTCTTGTCTCCAATGATTGAGGAGGCTACGAACCCATCCCCAATTCATCCAGAATAGGTGATGACTGATTGGTTGATCTATTCCGGTCACACTGCTTTCGGAGCTTGAATGGGATTCCATTTCAGAATCTGAGTGACTTGAACTGATGACGAATTCCATTTCGTACGATTAGATAAAGGATTTTTTTTTTTCGATATGAAATGATTTTGGCTAACGGATGGTATTCTAATTACATAGAATATATATATATATATATATATATATATATATATATATATATATATATATATATATATATATATATATATATATATATATAGATCAAAAGATTTCGTAGATTACGGAGGACTTTGCGGGATATGTCAGGCAAAGTTTAAAGTAACAGATACGATAAGATATGATTTAGCAGATATGCTAAGATATGAATTTTTGTCTATACACTATTCATGCAATCAATGCAGCAAGACGTGTCTTAGACTAAAAATGATAAGCAGGTAATTTTCTGAGGATGATAAGTAGTTAATTTTCGACACAAAATGATAAGCAAAACTTTTGACATGCAGACACGGTCGAAGTCCAGACTCACTAATGCATCCTATCGACTTATCAGTTAGACACACTAATGCAGACCTGGTTCGCTAAGACCACCGCTCTGATACCAACTGAAAGGACCCGTTCATATACATTATAAACGATTCATAATAGTTGATTACATTGCGAGGTATTTGACTTCTATATGATACATTTTACAAACATTGCATTCGTTTTTAAAAGACAAACTTTCTTTACATCAAAAATTGACAGGCATGCATACCATTTCATAATATCCACTATACAACTATAAATTGATTTAATAATAATCTTTGATGAACTCAATAACTCGAATGCAACGTTCTTCGAAATATGCTATGAAAGACTCTAAGTAATATCTTTAAAATGAGCAAATGCACTGCGGAAGATTTCTTTAACACCTGAGAATAAACATGCTTTAAAGTGTCAACCAAAAGGTTGGTGAGTTCATTAGTTTATCATAATCATTTATTTCCATCATTTTAATAGACCACAAGAATTTCATTTCCAGTTCTCATAAATATACGTCCCATGCATAGAGACAAAAATAATCATTCATATGGTGAACACCTGGTAACCTACATTAACTAGATACATATAAGAATATCCCCTATCATTCCGGGATCCTCCTTCGGATATGATATAAATTTCGAAGTACTAAAGCATCCGGTACTTTGGATGGGGTTTGTTAGGCCCAATAGATCTATCTTTAGGATTCGCGTCAATTAGGGTGTATGTTCCCTAATTCTTAGATTACCAGACTTTAATAAAGAGGGGTATATTCGATTTCGATAATTCAACCATAGAATGTAGTTTCAATTACTTGTGTCTATTTCATCAAACATTTATAAAAGCGCATGTATTCTCAGTCCCAAAAATATAAAGGGTAAAAAGGTAAATGAAACTCACCATACTGTATTTCGTAGTAAAAATACATATAACGTCATTGAACAAGTGCAAGGTTGGCCTCGGATTCACGAACCTAAATTAATTATATATATTTATGTGTTGGTCAATATTTGTCTAACAAATTAGGTCAAGTCATAGTGTACCACAATCCTAATGCTCGAGACTAATATACAAAAGTCAACAAAAGTAAATTTGACTCGAAATAATTTCCAAAAATCTATACATGATTAATATATAGTTTAAATATCGTCGTTTTATATTTTTAAATATTTTTAAAAGATTTATTAGAGTAAATAATATAATTTATTTATTAATAAATAAAATTTTATATTAAATTTATATAATAAAATATACTTTTATATATATTAAGTAATAAAATTTATAGGGTTCATTTAATATCATAAAGATAATATGATAGGTATTATTAAAGTAAGTTATTACACGTAGTAAAATATGTTTGTATCACATATTTATTTGATAAAATAATATCTATAATGATAGTAAGTAAAAGTTGTATTATTTTGTAATAATAATTATTATTATAAAAATATCATATTTATAATTACTAAGATGACATTATGCTAAAACGATAATTCTAATTATGATAACTTTAATATTTACGATAATTTTTAATATTATCTTTAAAATAATAATTCTATTTAAAATAATAATAATAATGATATTTTATAGTAACAATGACATTTCTATTAAAATGATAATTTTTGTTAAAATGATAGTTTTAATACTAACGATACTTTTAATAATAATAGTAATGATAAAAATAATAAGAACGATAATTTTATCTAAATCAATATCTTATAATATTTTAATTTCATCATGATACTCTTACTCGTTATTTCCTAATCGTTTCGTTTAATAGCTTTTAATCGTCTTTTATATCGTGTTCATAATAATGATAATAATAGTAATCAAAATAATTAGGTGTTACAAATATTTATTTTAATTACACTAATATTAATAATGATAGTTACTATAACATTATTAATGATAATACTAATAATTATCTTAATGATAATATAGTAATAATAATAATAACAATAACAATAACCATTTTTAAATAATGATATATATATTAATAATGATAATAATAATAATAATACTAATAATAATAATAATAATAATAATAATAATAATAATAATAATAATAATAATAATAATAATAATAATAATAATAATAATAATAATAATAATAATAATTGGATAACAATAATAATAATACTAATTATAACTTTAACGATAATAACGATAGTAATAATAAAAAAAATTAACAATTTTTAATGATAAATCCCTTTTATTGATAAAGATAATAATAATCATAATAATAAGATAAAACTAGAACGACGATAATAATAATCATTTTTAATAAAAATATCGAAAATTCAATTGATTATAAATTCTAATCCGTTCATCGAAACCATTCGATATCTAAAGGAAAAGTTCTTAATTTTTCGCTAGCTTTCCAAGGACATGCATATCTTATACCTTATATCAACCGCAAGTGTAACTAATTCATGATTCAACCTAATCTGTCTAAGGGCAATATCAAAAGTACAAGCATGCATAATCCTAAATACTCGAGCACTAGTCAGGGATACACTATTAGTATGTAAAAGTTAAATTATGAGTACTCACGTATCAATATTGAGATTCAATATTGCAGGAATGGTACGTAGACGCAACGGAAATGATAAACACTATATTGACCTCACGAGCATACCCATGAACCATACTCAATCACCTCCATAGCTATAACCCATAATTTCCTTAATCTTATCCTACTCGAAAAACAATTTCGAAACCACTCGGACAGCACTCCGTCGTAATATTTTATGTATACTAATAATATCTTGAAATAATACGAAGTAAATATATATATATGTAAATCGATTGAGAGAGTTTAGAGAAAAATATTTTCAAGTTTCTATGAAATAATGAAACCTATTGAATTCTATTTATAATACATTTTTGAATTATTAAAGTGAATTATTAAAGTATGAATTATTAAAGTGAATTATTAAAGTATGAATTATTAAAGTGAATTATTAAAGTTAAAGTAAAGTAAAAATAAAGTAAAGGTAAAGTTTAAGTATAGTAAAAGTATAAAACTATGTACGTATAATACGCGTATAAATATATATAAAATTAATTTAAATCGTTATATATATTTAATAAAATAAAATATAAATATCGTTATCTTTATCATACTAGTTAAGTAATGAGTTGTCAAAAGTTGTTCTAGATATTTATAAAAGTTATATACGTTTTAATAATAAAGTTCTTTTTAAACTGAAAACATTTTTGTACGTTTGAAACTAAATAGATCAATCGAGTCTTTATGAGATTCAATCTTCCACTATCCTTTGTCTAGTTCTCAGTGACTGACAATTTGTTCTTATTTATAAATCACTTTACCATTTTCCGAATATTGTTAAAATGGAAAGATTTCTCAAATCAACGTGGGCCTTTCAACAGAGACTTGTAATCATAATTCAATATATATGATAATTCAATCATTTGATCTTATCTTCTAATTCCATTGATAAATATTTTGAAACAGATACAATCATATAAAGTATTTAATCTAATATTTTGTTTACGTTTCAATTTATAATATATATACACATATACATATATAATCATATTCGTTTAATGGTTCGTGAATCGTTGGAACTTGGTCGAGTTTGAATGAATGTATGAACATAGTTTAAAATTCTTGAAATTTAACTTAACAAATATTGCTTATCGTGTCGGAAACATATAAAGATTAAAGTTTAAATTTGGTTGGAAATTTCCGGGTTGTCACACGTATGGTGTTAATGTTTGAGGTACTGAGTGTGATGTTGAGGCGTGGAATGCAGATGTTGTTGGTGAAGCTGATGCTGTTGGTGGTGATGCTGATGGTATTGGTGGTATTGGTTATGCTGCTGGTGCTCATAGGTTTTGCACCATATTTTCCAAAGCCACTACTCGAGCGCGAAGCTCATTGACTTCTTCTATTATTCCGGGATGATTGGCGGTTCGGATAAGGGGATGAATAAGATCTGAAATTCTAGATATTATATATTCGTGACGGGATATCCTGGAAATGAGGGTGAAAATAGTGTTCCGAACGGGTTCACCGGTAAGTGCTTCAGGTTCTTCGCCAATAGGGCAATGTGGTGGATGAAAAGGATCACTTTCTTCAAATCTCCATTGATTAAGTAGACTACGAACCCACCCCCAATTCATCCAGAAAAGGTGATGACTAATTGGTTGGTTCATTCCGGTTACGCTGCCATTAAAGCTTGAGGAGTTCGAGGAATCAAGTGAGAAATTCATATTATCTGATCGGAATAAGCGTTTTTGTTATAAGATGAGTGTTGAATATTGAATGATATATTTGTCTTCTTGATATACGTATATATAGCAAAAAGATTTTCGTAATTTACGGAGGAAATTTAGGAAAAGTGTTTGACAAAGTTTATTAAGATAGATATGATAAGATATAATAAGATATGATGTGTCTATAATCCAATAATAGCAGTATGACGTGTCGAGATCATAAAATGATAAGTATGTAATCTGATAATCTTTTGATTAAAGACTTTCAATTCGTAATGGCCTATTCAGGTCTAGGAGCTTGAGCTATAGGATCCTTTAAATCGGTAATCCAAACCCTTCCATTCTAGAGTTTCGTAGACGCCATCCGTCAAGAAAATTTAATAACGAGAAATAAAAGGTATTAAAGTAATGAATATGAGTAGTGATGACATTATAATGTCTTTGAGATTCTCGATAACTCAATGACATTTTTCGGTTCGCAAACTGATGCATAAAGGCATAAAGCATATAGGTACATGATATAACAGGGAGTTATATACGTTTGAGTATGAATAGTAACAAATATAGGAGTTTCAAAAATTCATGGATAATATTTCATGTAATACATATGTAATACACAAAACTATGATAGATGACATAGGAATGTCGAGAACGGTGTCGCATTTAAATGTGGTGGCGGAATTGAATAGTACTTAGGAAAGTGAGCAGAGTTCTTAGGTTGGCTTGGCATTCTAAGATAAGTAAAGTTTCTAAAGTATAGTGTAGCATTTAACAGTTAAAGGCAACAATTAAAGGCACTATAGTCAAGGAAAGTTGTAGTCCTACATTGCTATGGTACCTAATTGTATAAGGCACACATAAAATGCAATCCTGGTTCTCTACAACAATTCTGCTCTGATACCAATTTGTCACACCCTCAAATAGGGCCTGGGGTATTTGTGACTAATTATATCAAATCACAGTTGTATAAATGAAAACGACTCTATATGAGACGTTTTATTGAGTTTTGCAGCGGAAGATAAATAGATTACATTGTATTTAATAAACAACGCATTAAATGTCTTTAATTGATATGATATGTAATGAAGACTCCAAGCATAGCAAGCAATCATCATCAAATTAGCAAATGCAAGTCCTTCAAATTATTCATGAATGACTCGTTGAAATGTTGCTTTCAATTAGCAAATACACAGCGGAAGCATAATATATAATTACCTGAGAATAAACATGCTAAAGAGTGTCAACCAAAAGGTTGGTGAGTTCATAGGTTTATCATAAATAATGATTTCAATAATAGTGTTAGAGCACAAGATTTAGCTTAGAGTTGACTGATATAGAAATATCAATCTAAAAGTAATGCTGTAGTTTGTAATATCGTGACTAAACAAAAGTTACCCAGTGACACTTGTTATTCATGTCGTTGAATCATTATTATGTAGTCAAAGACCAACGGTCAATTGACTAGAGACGTCACTCTCAGTAGCGCTACTCACAATAACTAAGCTTGCATCTTATACCTCAGCAATTAACGATATTACGGCAGGGATTTAGCATGACAAAGCATGTATATAGCATAAAAGTTTGAGTACTTGTGTCTAAACGTAAAACAGTTATAAAAGTTGCGCATGTATTCTCAGCCCAAAAATATAGATAAAAAGGGAGCAAATGAAACTCACGCATATAAATATTGTAAAATAGTTAATAAAGCATTTGCATGTATTCTCAGCCCAAAAACGTAAAGAGTAAAAAGGGCAAATGAAACTCACGATACGATACGATAGTTTGTAGTAAATATGCATAGGATGACACTGAACAAGTGCAGAGTTGTGTTGACCTCGGATTCACGAACCTATATCAAGTATATATATTAACACATATACATGTAATCGAATAAGTTTATATATTATTTCATTTGTTATATATTTCTATATATATATATATATACACTTATATTTATATATTCTATGTATAAGTATTTGTTTGATAAAATGACTTTGATAATGATAATGAATAAAGAGTTGTATTATTTTGTAATAACAATAATAATACTAGTAGTAAAATTGATAATAATCATAATAAGGTTTTAAAAATAATAATAATAATATAGTTTTGATGATAGCAAAAATGTTAACTTTTGTAAAAATGATAATAACGATAATAATTTTAATAATAACAATACTAATAATAATAATTATACTTATGTTAAAAATGATAATAATAGTATTATTAATTATTAAATGATACTAATACTAATATTAATAAATTTTGTTATTTTCATAATAATAATAATCATAATCATAATCTTAATAATGATAATAATATTTAAAATGATAAAATTAGTAATAATACAATAATAATACTACTAATAATAATAATATTTGATAATACTAATAATTTTTAAATGATAATACTTGTAATAATAATGATAGTAACAATAATAATACTAATAATAATAGTAATAATAATGATAATAATAACAATAATAATAATAATTGAAAACTACCTTAGAAAGCCCTTTTTTAAAAAAAAAACCACGAACCAAGATTGATCCCGAGACCTCACGCACACACACAAACACCCTTAACCATCTCTCCATCCTTTCTTTTCTGATTTAAACATAATCCATTTAATTATAACCCGTATTTCTACTTCATCTTCTTCACAAAACAACTAGTTGATAGTTTTTTTTTTTTTTTTTTGAATTCTTATTCTTAATGAAACTATAATTTGTTTGTTTTTAAAAAAGTATAAATGAAACAGAAATCATTTAGTTTGAGAGGATTAACAACAAAAAAAGAAGAAGAAAAAATAAAAATAAAAATGTTGCTGCTGAAGCTCGCAACTTAAAAAAAAAAAGAATTAGATTTTCGATTTTGATCACGTATTAGACTATGATTATAACATGAAATAGTTTAGAAAACATTCATGGAAACATTCCAAATCATCAATTTAACTTGAATCGAAACAGATAACACGAATTCGATTGATGAACAAAGTTTGACTTTTAAAAACCAAAAGTTTGACTTTAAAATTTGGATTCGTTATGAGGAATTGGAACTTGGGATTTTACAGGAAGTTTGAATAGACGAATCCTAACACAACTACATTTCTAGATTTTGAAAAACAGTATAAAATCGAGCCTTTGCAATTTGAGTTCAAGTACAGAGGTATACGAGAAAAAAAATTATTTCTGTTAAATTTCAGTACACAAGGTGTAATTGATAATGGAGATGAATAATTGGGTGATTGTGTGAATAACAGATAAAGATCGTTTGATTTATAGAATTGAAAAGGGATCACATATACATTAGTCAATTAAGAACAGAAAAAAAACAAAAAAAAAACGTGAATCATATTATATATAAAAAAAAATAAAGCAGTTGGTGTACACTTCTTTTGACTTTTATTTTTTTTTTAAATTTTAACTAATATTTAATATATATATATATATATTAATAATTAAATATAAATATATTTATAAATAATAATACTTTTAATAAAGTACTAATAATAATTATAGTACTCTTTATTTGACTTTTTATTTTATATTTATTTTTAATTGATATAAATAATTAATAATCATATTAATAATACTAATTAATAATAATTATATTAATAATAATAATATTATTAATGATAAATAAGAATAAAAATAATAATATTAATATATCAAAGTAATGCGTAATTATTTACAAATAATTGTTCGTGAGTCGTCGGAACTAGTCAAAGTTAGGTTTAAATTTAGCCGAAAATTTCTTGGTTGTTATAAATATAAAGATCCCTCACCGAGTCACTGCACACTTTAGATATAATGAATGCCTTTAGTTAGGAGTCACTCATGATAGATCTAAAAAAATAACATAGCCTTCATATGGTCCCTTTCCAGTACCCTATCTTGAGCAGGAAAGCGTTCAGTAGGAAAATACTTGAAGAAATGGGATTCGAACCCATGCATGATGCAATCTTCTTATATGTCGATTTAGCAAACCAATGCCTTAAGCCTTGTGATATCCCCCATGATCATATCAGATAGCCCTTCGGGCAACCAACCCACTTCGCTCTATCATTTCTTCTTTCTTTCCTAACATACTTAAAAACTATTTAGGAAGGGCTACTGTTATATACGTAATAAATAAACGATGACGAAACATTCACCAAATCCTATGTTTTAATAAAACGTAATGATTAAGCGTATGAAAGTTCTAAAATTCAATGATATAATGTATCGATTTAACTTAACAATTGATATGTGATATCATGTATAATTTGAATGACAATAATATTTTTGCTAAACATTTGGAACGGATACTCCCGATCACTATTGTAAAACTTACTCCTCGATTAATCATTTTAAGAGAAATTCATTCCGATTTTTTAAAATTCATTTAATTAATTGGTCAACGTTAATTGATGGTTCAAAATCAAATCTAGTAATCAAAGTCAGTCAAAGTCAAAATTGATCAACATTTTAACATGAATTTAAATTAGAACTTTAGAGTGTTTGAATAAATGAATAACTTAAACAATTATGTTAAATATTATGTTTAAGTTTATGATTTTATTCTGTACTTACACATATAATTTTTGGAATTTAATATTTACATATATAAAATACAAACCGATTAATCCTTCATTAATTTCTGAATTACTGATTACCCATTTCAAAGTTTTGACCGATTAATCTCCCAATAACTATTTTTATAACCTTACTCCGAATATTGTGAAATTACCGTAATTACTTTTTAATGAATTAATAAAAATATATAGGTATTTGATAAATGTGTATAATATAATTTAAGGATCCTAAGAACATATAATTGAGTTTATGAATAATTAAGAAAGAGTTTCAACCTTGTATAGTTTGTATAATTTAGCACACATTCTTTAATATCATTCAACATCCACTACAATTGTTCATGCATGTCGATCTTTTAATTAGTGACGATTTATTATTTGATTACTAATAATGTTATTTAGTTAGTTATCATTAAAAAGTAGTCTATAAATTTTGATCATTATACGATATAAACGATATAAGTGACCAAACTATTGGTCACTATAGTGATCCGTTTTGGTCTCTCATAATGTTTTATGATGGATCTATAGTGCGAGAAGTGACCAACCTATTTTTGTCAATAACATGACTTAGTTACCAATTTACTGTTATTAGTGACGAATAGCTCTTGTCACTAAAGCCTTTTTTCTTATAGTGATCTTTGTAATTAGGAAGTTACAAACAAACACAATGAATCAAAAATGTTTCAATATTCAGTACTGGATCATTCCATTCAGCTGTAATCAATCGCAACCTCAATATCATTCCATCAAAGTGCTTTCGCTCTTGGTGTTCTTTCCTATCTCAACGCATTCTAGTGTTCTACCAAAAGCTCATTCTGCCCCTAGCGTATTCGAGCTTGGTAGTGTCAAACTATCTGTACAAAGCAAGTTAATTAGTCCAACAGGGATAGTCGTGAACATTAAAGATATTGATCGTGAAGTACGGACTTTAAATTGGAAATTCGTAAAAGATATAAGGTACGGTTTCTCTTGTAAAGAAGTTCACCTTAATGCCTTATAAATAATTAAAGAACATTAATTTTATCATCTCTTTGAACTCTAATTATATATTATATATTCGTGTAAGTTTACTATTGTTTTTGTTATGCGTCACGCTAGTTGGACGAAAGAGAGAGAGAGAGAGCTCTCTATTAATTACAGTATTTATTGCTTTTGCTTTAGAAAACGAACCTGAAGTTTAAAAGTAAATTCAAATGAAGCTTAATTAGGAATAATATCCCGAAAATTAAATACACATGCAAAGAACATGTGATCAATAATAACATGATTGGGGTTAAGAATGACAGCTAATTAGTGGTTGGAGCTGTTCACATGTATCAAGTATTAGTTGTATGTAACTTATTTCCAAGGCCACAAAGCCATCCATGCAAAAACAAAAACTCACGTGAAATATTTTTACTCTTTTGGTTTTCTTGTTTGTAAGTTTGTAACCTTCTCATCACATTTTTCTATAATTTCCATAATTCAAGTCCTATCAAATGTTGCCTCTACAGCACAACCCTTTAATTTTACATGTACGTACAACTCTTGTTTACAAATTACATGTAAGATATACAATCATGGTTGCAAACGTTGTCCTTTGAGTCCATTACAGCGACCGTCATGGCGTTTTAGTGGCTACCCTATCTCGAGCCCGTCTCGAAAGTGAGTCAACGGTCAAAAGTCAGGTCAAATGCGGGAAAAGTCGAGTCAACGCCGTTCAAAAGTCAAAAATTCGATTAAATTCAGTCAAACATAAGTTAAATCAATTGATTTTAATGTAGTTTAGTGTTACTTTGTTGTACTATATTAGTTGTAATACCAATTATAGGTACAAACTATTCAACAAATATATATATATATATAGGGGTATGATCAATGGAGAAGTAATCAATTGGGGAGAAACGGGGGGAAGTTGGTGAAGTAAATTTTTTTTAAAATTTTTTTGGTTTTTTCGAATTTTTACAGGCATCAAAATCACATGAAAATATGAACATTTAAAAAAGATACTTCATGATAAATGTTATTATTTAGGAGGAAAAACGATCGACAAAAATAACATTCAGGATAATATTGATCTTGAAGAATATTAATCTTCGAACGTTTTTTTTTTCCATGTTTTGTGAAGTACTTTTTGTCAAAATTTAGCCCCGATTTAGAGTTTAGGGTTTAGGTTTTAGGTTTTAGGATTTAGGGTTGAGTGTTTTGGTTTTAGTCCCTAAACCCAAAACCTTAAACCCTAAACTCTAAACTCTAAACTGTTCGTGTTAAAAACTCAATCGAAATCCTAAATCTAAACCCGAAACCCTAAATTTCTAAACCATAATTTCTAAACCCTCAAAATACGCTCGAAAAACACGATAATTGTTATATATTATTTCTTCGAGCGTTTTTCCGCCAAAATAAAAACATTTATTACAAAGTGTCTTTTTTAAATGTTCATATTTTCATCCAATCTATAATGTTCGTGAACAAAGTTTTTTCAAAAAAAGAAAAAAAAAATTTACTTCCCCCCGTTTCCCCCCAATTGTTTATTTCCCCATTGATCATATATATATATATATATATATATATATATATATATATATATATATATATATATATATATATATATATATATATATATATATATATATATATATATTATATTTAAAATTTAACGTCAGTCAACATTAAAGTTGGTTGATTTTTAAAAAACTCCGGGGTGTGTGTCTTGTGTTAAAAGTCTTTATATAACAACCCTCATTTTTCCAATATGAGTTTGCCAGATTTCCCTTAGGGTTTCATTATCTTATTGAGTATACTATCATTAGGGTTGTTATCTGTTCATAATTAATGATCTTAAATAATACTTGAATTTATTTATTAATCTTAAACCCTAACCCTAATATTTAATTAATAATATAAACCCTATTATTATAAACCCTATGTAAGACCCCAATTTTTATGGCACACAGAGTTTTAAATGATGTACGTATAGTGGATGAAGCTTAGTGTAAAAGTTAAAAGGTCAGAATCTGCCCAGACATGGGTGCGCGCCGCGCACATGCCCAGTGACAGAATTCTGCCTTTTTCTATTTTAAGTTTAATGAAGGGCTTTTTGGTCTTTTCACTTGAGGCTGGATCTCAGGACTTATCAGCTGGTTTAGATCCACTTTTGGATCATTTTCGCATCCATTCATCACTCTCAACTATTCTAGAGAGAGGGGGAGAATTCTAGAGAGAGATTTGGGGTTTTGGAGAAGAAGAAGCTTGGTTTGATCAAAAGCTCAAGTGTTTAAGTTGTTAACCTCGTTCCTAGCTACGTTTTGGTTGTTGTGGTAAGTTTTAACTCCGAATTTCATTGTTGATTTTGATATTCAAAGTTAGGGTTTGAACTAGATTTGTAGAGAAACCCATTTAAACTCTTGAAGTGAGTTTGTTGATGCTAGTAATCGGGTTTATTATTATTGATGGTGGATTTTGGGTTGGTGAATAAATTGGTTATGATTAGGACTTGTAATTGGGTTTAATCACTAGGTTTAGTGATTATGAAAGTATTGGAACCCTTTTTGTGTGTTTGAAAGACTAATTTTGGAATTGAGTCAAAATTAGGGTTTTTGGGTGATTTTGAGATTGATAAGTGTTTAACACTTAAGATTGGGTTCATTGGCATATTAGAACCATGTTCACTTGTGATTAGTGATTATTGGTTAGTTTGGACGCGTTTTGGGTTTAAGAGTGCAATTGGTCGAATTTGCACTAAGTGTCGAATTAAGTTGGTTGTAAATCCACTCTAAGTGTGTTGTTGTAATTGTGATAAAGGAATAGGTACTTTCCATTGACGAGTTGCGGATTACTTGGAAGCATTCATCAAGACGACAAGGTGAGTGTTAATATCCTATGTGCATATGTATGTGTAGGATGGGTACGGGTCGGGTGAAGTGGTTCTCGGTTATAGAGCTCACTTCACATATAGGTGGATTTTTATGGACTTGTAATAGGTCCAATTGGCACGGTTGTGCGTTTTGGTTGACCACCGTTGGCGAGTTGCACACTTGTGTGTACGATATCACATGGATTGTGATTTGGAGTTATAACCCCGACGGCGTGGGTTATGGTGTGGGAAATGAATATCGGTTTGCTCGTATGCATAATATTTTGGGTAGTGAATCTCGGGTAGTGCGGATTCATGATGACTCGGGTTGTTCGGTCATCTTGTTGATGAGGTAGTGAATCTCGGGTTGTGCGAATTCACTAAGGCTCGGGTTGTTTGGCCAACCGCGGTTGTTGAATTGGTGAAGAAGTGAATATCGGGTTGTGCGAATTCACTAAGGCTCGGGTTGTTCGGCCAATCTTCGTTGTGGTATTTTGTTTTCGGTATTAGGTTAAGGGGTTAACCTTGGGCGTTTATATATAAATTGTTATATATATTGATGTATTGTTGTGATGTAGCTAACCCTCCTGGTGTAGCTATTTGGCATTGTTCACATCGTCGTTGGTGAACTTATGTTTGTTGATGTATTTTTAGCTTATTGCTTAGTGATCGTACGGTATGCTTAGATTAGCTTGCCTGTATGCTTGGATGCTCCGGTATGCGGTATTTGATTATTTGTGTGGCGTGTCCATTTTATGCATATATATGTATGTAGTATATTTTCACTCACTAAGCGTTAGCTTACCCTCTCGTTGTTTATATTTTTATAGATTTGCATGGATGCGGTGGCTCGGGTAAGCGTGGGGACTAGTGGACTTGCGTAGTTGCTTAGAAGATCTTGCTTTTGGATTTGATTAGGATTGGGTAGCATATTCCCAATCGCCATGCTCGGTCTTTATTTTGTGTTAAAAATAATGCGGCTGAAAATTTGTATTTTGTACGAAAGTCGTAAAACGGCCGATGTGGGCCCGGTCTCGTAACACTCATTTTATTATTGGACCGTTTCAGTTTTAACTAATATAAAATGTTGTGAAAAGCGTTTGGTCTAAAAGTGTCGGGAAGCAAGAGATCTTTTTACGAAAATTGGAGAAAGTGGACAGCGGGCTGCCAGGCCCTGTGCGCGCCGTGCACAGGTGTGGGTGCGCGCCGCGCACCTCATCTGGTCAGCTCAGTTTTAATTTTTTTTTATGCTGCGTTTTTGATTGGTTAACGGGTTGGGTTGTTACACCCTAACTCTAATAATATAAACTATATGTAATAATATTAATTGTGACACTATATAAAAAAAATAAATGAGTAAATAAAATGTATTTAAAATAAAAGTAACTATTATGTATATGTGTATATATATAAAGAAACAAATTGGAACCTATTAAAAATAAATAAAATGTTAAGGGTTAAAATGAAAAATAATAATACTAGTTAAATAATAATAATAATAATAATAATAATAATAATAATAATAATAATAATAATAATAATAATAATAATAATAATAATAATAATAATAATGTTATTAATAATAAAAAAAAGGCTAGTTGATAAAAAAAGAAAAAAATATTTAAAAAGACAAATAAGAAAGTGTAATCCTAATCTACTTCCAATTTTAAACTCACTAATCCTAATCTAAATCTTATGAGAAATCCTAAGCTAACTACATGAAAGGACCCGTTCATATACATTATAAACGATTCACAATAGTTGATTTCATTGCGAGGTATTTGACCTCTAAATGATACATTTCACAAACATTGCATTCGCTTTTGAAAGACAAACTTTCATTACATCGAAAGTTGACAGCACGCATACCATTTCATAATATATCCAACTATAAATGACTTAATAATATTCTTGATGAACTCAACGAGTCGAATGCAACGTCTTTTGAAATATGCCACGAATGACTCCAAGTAATATCTCTAAAATGAGCAAATGCACAGCGAAAGATTTCTTTCGTACATGAGAATAAACATGCTTTCAAGTGTCAACCAAAAGGTTGGTGAGTTCATTAGTTTATCATAAACATTCATTTCCATCATTTTAATAGACCACAAGATTTCATATATTTAATTGTACACGTAACCCGAGTACAAAATAACACGCGTAACCCGTGAATTAAAAATCATTCATATGGTGAACGCTTGATAACCGACTTAACTTTAATGCATAGAATATCCCCAAACAGAACCTCTCGTCTGTACAATAATAATAATCTCGAAGTACTAAAGCATCCGTACCCCGGATGGGACTTGTCGAGGTCCATAGATCTATCTTTAGGATTCGCGTCAATTAGGGGCCACACCCGTTTCCTAATTATTAGGTTACCAAGCTAAAAAGGGGTAATATTCAATATTCATAATCCAACCATAGAATGTAGTTTTTAATCACTTGTGTCTATTTCGTAAAACATTAATAAAATCGGTGCATGTATTCTCAGTCCCAAAAATATATATAAAAAGGGAGTAATGAAACTCACAATACTATATTTTGTAGTAAAAATACATATAACGACATTGAACAACTGAACAATGCAGGGTTGGCCTCAGATTCACGAACCTATATCATTAGTATATTTATTAATATACATAGTTGTAATCGAACAAAAATATATATATATATATATATATATTTATTAGTTATATTCTTTTTTATATTAATAATATATATATGTTTCTTATATTCATTTTGTTATATAAAAATATTAATCTTGTTATGTTATATGTATTAAATAAATTTTTAATATATATATATATATATACATATATATATATATATATATATATATATATATATATATATATATATATATATATATATATATATATATATATATATATATATATATATATATATATATATATCATTTGTATATTAATAATAATAGTAGTCAAAATAATATTAATAGTGGTAAAAATGATAGTACTTATAATACTTAATATTACTAATGAGATAATAATATTAATAATTCTATTAATGATAATAATAAAATATATTAATAATTATATTTGTAAACTATTAATTTTTCTGTTAATAATAGTTATGTTACCGATTTTAGTAATTTACATAATAATACTTGTGATAATACAAATAATAATACTTATGTTAATATTAACAATTCTATTATTTATAAAAAGGTACTAATACTAATATTTATAAAAATAATAATAATTTGTATTATTTTCGTATTGATAATAATAATAAACCTATTCATGATAATAATATCATATTTTTAAATTTAATAATAATATCATAATTAATACTTATAATAATAATAATAATAATAATAATAATAATAATAATAATAATAATAATAATAATAATAATAATAATAATAATAATAATAGATACAATACTTATAATTATAATAATAACAACATTTATGATACTTATAACAATAATTATAATACTAATTATAATACAAATTCTAACAATAATAATGATTATAATGATAACAATAATAATTATTTTTGTAATACTAATAACATTAATAATAATAATAATAATAATAATAATAATAATAATAATAATAATAATAATAATAATAATAATAATAATAATAATAGAAATGAAATTAAGAATGTATACCCTTTTAAAGTGATGTGCGTAGAGGTGTATACGAAATAGTTATATATTTATTATGAAAAACTATTAAATACGATACAATGTTACACAAGTTATTTATTTATTTATAGAGTGGATATACCTAAACCTTGCTACAACACTTATAGGCAGTGTACCTAATCGTACAGTAGTGTAGTTTTTAGTAAGTCCGGTTCGTTCCACAGGGATCTAGCCAAGTTTAACGCTATATTTAAAACTAAATTTGTATATAAATATATATATATAAATATAAGTAGTAATATTATTATAAAAGGGGGATTTTACCGTTTAATGACCGGTTTGTCGATTTTAAAACTTTAGTCGCAGTTAAAACCTAATGTAAAATATTAAAAATAAAAATAACTTAATTTAAAGCGTAAAGTAAATGACAATAATTAAAGTGCGATAAATTAAAGTGCGATCAATAAAATGACAATAAATAAAATTGCGATAATTAAAAAGTATGATAATTAAAAGTGCAATTAAATAAAATGACATTAAATAAAAGTGCGATGAAATATGAAATAAAGTCATTATGCTTATTTAAACTTTCGTAATCATGATGTTTGACGTGTTGATTTTAGTTTATTACCATGAGTTAATTGTCCTTTATCTTGGATTATTCGATATGTCCATCTAGTTTTTGTCCATAACAGTCCATCAGTCATAAATATAAAGTGCGAGTGTCCTCGTCAAATTATCCTTATATTCGAAGTCAAATATTCCAACTAATTGGGGACTTAAACTATAATTACACCAATTTTCCTTGTATATAATTCACCCCTGTTTTAATAAGTCCATTGACTATTAATCCATTCCCGTGCCTGGTTAAATGAACGATTATTAGTACTTATAAATATCCCGCCCATCGTGTCCGATCGAGTGTATATGGTTATTTATAGGTACATCTAATTGAAAATCTTTATATTAAATTAACGAACTATCATTCAATTAAACAAATATAAAGCCCATTAATAGCCCATAGTCTAATTTCCACAAGTGTCGTTCTTTTGTCCAAACCCCAATTATGGTACAAAGCCCAATTACCCCATCTTTAATATTTTAGCCCAACATCACGATTACTTTGGCTTAAATAAGCATAATAATAATTTAGCTAGGAGACATTAATTTAAAAAGGTTGAACATAACTTACAATGATTAATAATAACGTAGCGTTACACGGACAGAATTTCGACTTACACACTTACAACATTCGCTAACATACCCTTATTATTATTAAATTAAAATTAAAATTATAATATAATTTTATATATTGAGAGAGAGATTGATGAAAAAAGAGTATATCATTCGACCAAAACACGCGAAATTTATAGGATGTCAGCTGATACTGTTCACCATGCGATCACATGGGTTTATAACTGCCAGACCATGCGATCGCATGGCCCCCTGGGACAGCTCACATTTGCTTGTTTTCTTCTTGCCGACAGTTTTAATATATATATAATTTTAAAGAATTAATTATATATTATATTATATTCATGTGCATAGTTGACTTGTAATTTTTAGTCCGTTGCGTCGAGCGTTGAGAGTTGACTCTGGTCCCGGTTCCAGATTTTCGAACGTTCTTTCGTACTATTTAATATCTTGTACTTTGCTTTTTGCGGCTCGTACTCTTGTAACTTTTAGACATTTCTCATCAATAATTTGAACCACTTTGATTGTACTTTGTACTTTTGAGCTTTTTGGTCGTTTGCGTCTTCAATTCGTCGAATCTGTCTTTTGTCTTCACCTTTTATTATTTAAACGAATATCACTTGTAAATAGAACAATTGCAACTAAAAGCTTGTCTTTCTTGAGGGATAATGCTATGAAATATATGTTCGTTTTTAGCATTATCAAATATTCCCACACTTGAGTGTTGCTTGTCCTCAAGCAATATAGTCTTGAAATAAAAAATACTAGAATCACTTTTTTATTCTTCACACTTTGTACATCAGTGATTTTGATTTGGCGGTATAAACAATGATAGTAACGTTGTGGTTTACAGTCCCACATGACTATGAAAATTTAGATCCTTAAGGAAATTGGATCTTTATGAAAACATTTGATCTTTTGAAAATTAAATCTAGCTTTTACCCCAGATAAGTTTTTCGAAATAACCCTTCACCGGTGTTTGCAAATTGTTTTTGTGGGTTTGGTGGGTTTCAGATTTAAAAATTTTAGCTCAAAACTTATGGTTTTGTGTCACCCACTTGCTAACCTTGTATTGGGAAAGCAACATGTCCAGTATACTTGCTCCGTATATTACCTTTCGGTAAACTACAGTTCGGTTGTAAAGGAAAGCATTGAACAAGCAACTGTTAAGGCAATGTCCCGTGACATGCTTTTAATTATGGTCTATATCGTGTCGGATGAAATTACTATCCTTTGTAGGAGCAATAGTAAAGATCACCCTATAGTTTTTCGGTCTGACACAATGTCCTGTCTTTGACCATGCTATGCAACCACCGTTCTTATGGTTGATACCTGATTTAGTTCAGGTGACCTAATGAATTCCAGGTGAATTCCTAGGATTTTACGTTCAATGGTAATGAACGCATTGAAAATGGGTTTTCAGAAAACAAATCGGTTTGTAATTTGATCAAAATATTTTCTCGTTCAAGCTCGAGTTTAGATATCATCGAATTCCATGAGTTTGAATTCTCAATCTTTAAGGTCAATCTCAAGGATTGAGTAATATCAGTCTTAAAAGTTGATTTTTGATCTTTAAGGAGATTATCCTTTCTGGAGATCTGATTCATTAGTCTTATAAGCTAATTTGCATGGTGCCCCCTCATTATACGAGATAGATCCTCTCATGGTTAGGATAAGTCTGACCACTTGGCGACCCTGTTTGATGCTGAGGTCCGTGGATTTTCAGCTGATTTTTGAGAAAACTTTTCAAGGTTTTTCGTAGACTCTACAACTGGTCTGGACGACAACTTCCAGACCTAAATCAAGAAACGCGTTTCTTTTTCGGAAGACTTTACTTCCTTTTAATTTACAATAAATTGGGTAAAACTGATAAATATCGTCCAAAACAAAAGTATCTTCAATTATTTGTACAAAAATATGTGACATATGTTCTAAATAACTTGGTAAATTTTTCCCACACTTGGCTTTTATTTTCCTTTCTTTGCCTTTTTATTTTCCTCTATTCCATTTTAAATGAATTCTAACATTTTGGGTTTTTTTCTCAATTTATGTCCTTTCCGAGGTAACAATAATTTCGGTGTTAACACCTAGTTTTATCGCTCATAAATATGTATAAACATGATTTTGAGTTCATTTAATTGAAAATTTTAAAATTTTTTACTAGAATTGGGTAGCCAGTATATAAGACTAGGGCTGTTCTTTATTATCAGAGAGCACTAGATTCTAATATAACTAATGCGTTACTAGTATTTTTAATGGTAACCAAGTGTTTAAGTTTAAAATTTTAAAAATCCGAAAGAATTTAACCCCTTCCCACACTTAAGATCTTGCAATGCCCTCATTCGCAAGAAATCAGTAACAATTTAAATTATTGAGGGAGATTAGCGTAGAAAAAATGATTAAATTTTACCAAAGTTTCCAAACATATTGGCGTTTGTTTGTTGAATGATAAATGGTGCACATTATTTGTTCATTCCGTCTTATTGTTACATCACATTTGTTTTTCGTTTTGTCGTCAAAATTATTAGCTTTTGCTGAACTTAATGACAGTCTTTGAAAATGCGCTGTTTTACTCTATTGTGTACATTTGACAATATACATACATACAAATAATAACATGCATGGTAATTTGAAATGGGACTTAACATCCCACTTTCAAATCAAATATGAAATATTAGTACAAAATAATAAAAATATTAAACATTACATTAAAAGTATCACAATATTATATGTTTAAACATAAATAAATAAAAATAATAAAAAGATAAAAATCACCAACGGGAACTATATCAATCTGGATAGGGGTTCCAGTTCATGTCGTCGGGCGGGTTCCACGGTTGGTTATAGATGTACTGATAGGCCTGGTTAGGGTCGTAGAGAGTAAATGGTGGTCGCATATTGGGCTGGTGTGGAGGATAGTAAGCAGGTCGGGTCGGTACGTAGTTATTTGGTACCTGAGGTGATAGCTGGCTCATGATCTGATGCTGATGATAGTGCCATCTATCATGCTGTCGTTGCCTAGAATGCTCGTACACATTCTTGGCTTGCCACTGCTCGTACCGAATATGTCTATCCTGGTTTGTCATTTCTACCTCATTTATACGCTGGTAGACGTCAGTCATAGCCTCCCTAATGATATCCCTAATGTTATCCGCTTCCTCCATTTCCTCATCTGAACCTCTCTCTACCTGAGGATGATGACCATCATATGGTATTGCCTGATTGCGTCTGCTCTTTAATACCTTAGCACCCTGATAGATCTTCAATCCTAAAGTATCCACCTGTTCCCTACACACCATCAGTGGACCCCCTTGATCCCTATCTACACCCAAATACTCTCCAATGAGAGTAACAAAAATACCTCCTCCTATTATTCCCCCGTCCTGTATTCCTGCTACCATTTTGGACAGATAAAAACCAACACAGTAGGGGATATTATCAAAGCTTCTAGGGTTTCGAATACACTTAAGATAAAATAAGTCGTGTAAGGTCATCTTCTCCTTGTTTTTACCTCTTTGTGTAATCAAATTAGCTAAAAATCTATGTATAATACGTAGCTCTACTTTGTTAATATCTAAATAGGAGTGTCTTCCTCCCAGCGTAAAAACATTATAATCTGACATACGCCTCCAGACGGCGTCCGCGTCAAAATTCCTATCTACCCGCTCCCCATGATAAATCAAATTTGTACAATTGGGTAGTAGTAATTCACCAGGAGTGTAAATCTGTAAAGCCCTGGCCATGTCCAGCATGGACATCCTGTACATCCTACGGCCAAGTAAAAATCTAAGAAAACTTCTATCATCTAACCTAACTACATCCGCATTAAGTGATATAGTACTCATAAGCTCAACACAACATTCCTTATATACAGGCCTACGAATGGTGAATAAACATTCCCAATCGGGAAAAGAAGAGCTGCCATACCTTTGGACCAGATGCTGTCTAACTGAGTTAACTAGTTGGACCCTTTCCAAAGGCTCCCAATCGATTACCCTCGGTAGTTCTACATTTTTCGTTACCAGTTTAAATTTGTTACTTTGGTACGTTGGGTAATCTCTCCAGCTTCGATCAAATCTCAAATTGGGATGCAACTGTTCTTCATGAATCGTTGGGTGTTCTATTATCGGATGAATCAGAAAAATTACGTAGGCATTAACATATTCTAGTTGCGGATCATAATATGGTACATGTTGATCAGGTTGTTGTTGTTCCTGTTGTTGCTCCGGTTCAGGTTCTGGTTCATATTGTGGCTCATATTGCATTTCTAGTTCAGGTTCTGGAGCAGGTTGCCTAGATGATGATGATGCACCATCAGTATCGGTATTTCTCTGCAAAACACATTAAACATAAAATTTGTGCATCCAAATATGTATTAGTGTTAGCAAAATAATAACTTGAAACAATTACAATAACATGTTCAATCAAAATTAAACTTATACACATTTTCAAAATTTTAACAATTCTACACTTTTTCAAATAAGCATATATAAAAATGTTTACAAAGTTCATAAGCATTCAACTCAAATAGCATGTTAAAATAACCATTACTAGCAATTAAACAAAGTTCAAATGACATTTACATCAATTTAATCAAGTTCATGAATTTTAGACCTAAAAAGTCTACTTTAATTTTCAAAAATCATGTTTAGGATCATTTAGCTACCTAAACATGTTACACCACTTAATTTAGCAATAATTCATGACAAAAATAAGCCATAACATGTTTATATTAAAAAACCCCAAATTGCTCAAGAACACAAACCCTAGATTTTTAAAAATTTTGAAGTTTTTGGCTTCAAATCATATTAAATAGCATCAATCTAGGTTATACAT
The DNA here is from genome assembly GCF_046630445.1 of Rutidosis leptorrhynchoides. NCBI lineage: Eukaryota > Viridiplantae > Streptophyta > Magnoliopsida > Asterales > Asteraceae > Rutidosis > Rutidosis leptorrhynchoides. The sequence goes on from NC_092343.1 coordinate 169,712,136, forward strand.
GCATAATATACTAACAATTTAACTCTAATTACACTAGAAATTAACAAAATCAAATTAGGTAAATTATAGCTCAAGAACACTAAAAAATCAAATTTAAAGAGGTTTAGGGGTGAAATTTTTACCTTCGTGCTAAAAAATCCAAACCTAGTCATGATTGTAGCGAAGTTTTGTGAGAAATTTGGAGTAATTTATTGAAAAAAATGAGGATTTTTGAGTGTGTATGTGAATGTGTTCGTGTATGTTTTTGTGTGTTATGAGGGAACAGAGAACACTCGCTGGACTTTGTAACCTGACCAGTATTTTGGCCTCATGCGACCGCATGAGGTTTAAGAGGAAACCCCATGCGATCGCATGGGGTCTGAATTTTTTTTTTCTTTTTTTTTTTCGTTTTTGGCATACTTTAATTCAATAAGATTAAAAATAATGATAATAAAATTTCTCGTCACTCCCTTGGGTAAAGCAATTTCGGTTCAACGACCTAGTTTTCAACTCACGTCGAATTTTGAATATCACATTTTTAACTTAATGAAATAAAGTAAATTTTTGTTTTTAAATTCACACCAAACTTAAATTTAAAATTTAAAATTCATATTATTAATATTTTTATACATACAAACTTATATTAAAAATATTAATTTTTCAAATATTTACAAACTTAAATATATTGATTTTAGAAATTTTCAATAATAATTTAATATTAATTTTAAAAACAAAGTAAAAATAAAAATTAAAAATCTTTTAGCTCTTTTATCCCACTTTAATCAATCAAATATTATCAAAAATATACGCCCCTCTTTTCGATAAAGTAATTTTGGTTCCATAACCTAGTTTTACTCCTGACGAATTTTTGAAATATTTTGGGTTGATTGATTAAAGATATTTATACCTTAAGAATAAACGGTAAATTTCGCAGTGATGTAATAAATTTTTGTATGATATCAATAATTTCGGTTACGTATACCTAATTTTATTGAATACCAATTCAATACTTTATAGCGAACGATTGAGCATTTATTATCAAAAGGTTAAAAGCAATAAAAATAAAAATAAAAACTGTACATACTTACCTGTGAGAAAGAATTCTCAGAGACCTGCTTTAGCCGACTCATTAGAGAGTCGTGTGATTTGGTTTTCCATAGCTACGTAAGCGTAACCTCGATTCTTCAATATCTTTTCTTCTAAACATATAAACGGTCCTTCTCTGCATAGAGTAACAAATTCGGTATTTGAATATGTTTGATTATTTGAACATTTACCTTCGTGTGAGCATTTTCCGCATTTATAACATCTTTCAAGGTGTCGTGCTCTTCTTTTTGTTGCGGATTTTGATTTTCCTTTACCAAAATGTGTCTTATGATGATCTTTTCTGAGTTCTTTCCTTACTCCGTCCATTTTGCCTCTTATGAATGATACCAATTCACTCGGAAGGGTGTCATTATTACGTTTAGTAATCATAGCATGTAGCATTAGACCATGGTTCAGATCAAAGGAATTCTTCATCTCGTAAAACCTAATAAAATAAAAATTCGGAATGGAGGGAGAAGACTATTTCTTTAGGGTCTGCTAGGGAAAGACCATTCGGATTCCATTCTCGGAAACTACACGAAAACAGAATATCTAACTCTAACAGAAATAACTATTATCCTAAAAAGATTCGAACCTTCCCACACTTAGTTAGCTGTGGTGTCGAAATTGTGATTAACTTCATCTTTAACTTCCATTAGATTATCTATGTAATGTTTAACTCTGTGACCATTAACTTTAAATTCAATCCCATTTGAATTTATTAACTCTATTGTTCCATATGGGAAAACTCTTTTGACTATGAATGGTCCAGACCATCTTGATTTCAATTTTCCAGGAAATAGCTTGAATCGTGAATTAAAAAAAGGACTCTGTCTCTTTCCTTAAATTCTTTTGAACTTCTGATTCTTTTATCATACCATTTCTTCGTTCTTTCTTTATAGATTAACGAATTTTCATATGCTTCATGTCTTAATTCTTCTAATTCGTTTAGTTGACTTAACCGTAGACGTCCGACATCATGTAAATCAAGATTACATGTCTTCAAAGCCCAAAATGCTTTATGTTCAATTTAGACTGGAAGATGACATGCTTTTCCATAAACGAGTTTAAAAGGTGTGGTTCCAATTGGAGTTTTGTAGGCTGTTCTAAAAGCCCAGAGTGCATCCTCCAATTTCATGGACCATTCCTTCGGATTTGATCCTATGGTTTTCTCTAGAATACGTTTTAAAGCTCGGTTGGTATTTTCAACTTGTCCACTTGTTTGTGGATGATAAGCGGTTGAAATTTTATGAGTTACTCCATATCTTTTGAGAACTTTCTCAAGTTGATTATTACAAAAATGAGTACCCCGATCACTTATTAAAGCTTTCGGTGTTCCGAACCTAGCAAAAAGATGTTTTAAAAAGTTGACTACAACTCGTGCATCGTTAGTTGGGAGAGCTTGTGCTTCCGCCCATTTAGATACATAATCAATAGCAACGAGAATGTAGAGATTATTGAGATTTTGGAAATGGACCCATAAAGTCAATACCCCAAACGTCAAATACTTCACATACTTGAATGACATTTTGTGGCATTTCATCGCGTTGACTTATTTTTCCATCCCTTTTACAAGCATCACAGGATTTACAAAGAAGGTATGCACCTTTGAAAATTGTAGGCCAATAGAATCCAGCATCGTAGACTTTTCTTGCTATGAGTTGAGGCCCATAATGCCCTCCTATTGGTCCCGTGTGACAATGGTTTAAGATTTGACTGGCTTCATCCCCGAATACGCATCGGCGTATTATTCCATCGGGACAACTTTTAAACAAATGTGGATCTTCCCAGAAATAGTGTTTTATATCACTAAAGAATTTCTTTCGTTTTTGGTACAACAACCCTTTTTCAAGGAATTCACATACTAAGTAGTTTGCATAGTCTACAAACCATGGTATTTCATTATAATCTATCTTCAATAGATATTCATCAGGAAAGTTATCTTGTATGGCGGATTCATTTAGAACTTCTAATTCAGGATTTTCAAGACGAGAAAGATGATCAGCGGCGAGATCTTCTGCTCCCTTTTTGTCTCGGATTTCAATATCGAACTCTTGTAAGAGTAAGATCCAACGGATTAATCATAGTTTGGCATCTTGTTTCAAAAATAGGTATCTAAGAGCAGAATGGTCGGTATAGACCACCGTTTTAGCTAGAACGAGATATGAACGAAATTTGTCAAAAGCAAAGACAATAGCAAGGAGTTCTTTTTCAGTAGTTGTGTAATTCGTTTGTGCTCCTTGTAACGTCTTACTAGCGTAATAAATAGGTTGAAATCGTTTTTCAATCCTTTGTCCTAAAACGGCTCCCATTGCAAAATCACTTGCATCGCATTAGTGAGTTTTTCTTTAAGAATATTAAACGATTTGATGCATTCATCTGAAAAGATGAATGGAGCATCCTTTTTAGGAGTTTATTCATAGGAGTGGCAATTTTAGAAAAATCTTTTATGAAACGTCGGTAAAAACCGACATGCCCTAGAAAACTCCTAACTCCTCTAACATTAGTGGGATGTGGAAGTTTAGCAATTACATCTACTTTAGCTCTATCCATTTCAATTCCTTCCTTTGAAATTTTATGACCAAGAACGATGCATTCTTTAACCATGAAATGGCATTTCTCCCAATTAAGTACTAGATTTGATTGTTCGCATCTAATAAGCATTCATTAAAGATTAACTAGACATGTTTCAAAAGTATCACCGAAGACTGCAAATTCATCCATGAAAACTTCCATGCATTCTTCTATCATGTCGTTAAAAATCGCCATCATGCACCTTTGAAAGGTTGCAGGGGCGTTGCAAAGTCCAAATGGCATGCGTTTGTAAGCAAACGTACAATAAGGGCACGTGAATGTGGTTTTCTCTTGATCCTCGGGTGCTATTGGAATTTGAAAATATCCGGAGAAACTGTAACGACCCTGGAATTTCCAACATTTATTTATTAATAATTACTATTATTAATACGTGTGATTAAACGAATGTATGTTATTACATTTACATGTTACCATGATTGCCCGTACTTGACTTTTAAGTGCCCGAAACGTCTTTGTGACACACGAAACTTCACGAATAATATTTTCAAGTATTATTTGCATTCATGATTAAGTTTTATTAATCATTTTAATTAACTAAGGTTGTTAGTTAGTTACTTGGGCTTTAATTGGTTTAACTTGTGATTTATTTGAACTTGGGCTTTGTTAGTGTAATGGACTCATATTATTGGACTTCCAAGCCCACCCTACATACTTAATGGACTTGTTAACCCATCTTTCATGTAAGTATCACATTAAGACCTAACTAAATTGATTAATACTTGTAGGAATCTAGTTGCATGCTTAGTTACACATCTTCCCCATGAACATACATCTTTTAACCATCTTTTTGAACCTTTACATGCAAAGACCTTGTGGACTAATCCCTCCCCCCTTTGATTCCCCAAAACCGTCGGCCCTCTTGGAGTGTAGGGGTGTTCAAATCTTTTTTTTACACTACTTACTTACTTCCATTCTCTCATTCAAACACAAACACACACTTTACTTGCATTCTTTTTCTTTTCTCTCAAACTTCTTCTCTCATTTCTCTCTCAAGTTGTAAGTAACTTGAAGCTTTTCTCTCTTCTTTATTTGTCCCAAAATCGTGGCCTTTCACCCCATTTATCATCATCATTTGTTGTTCTTTGTTGTTAATGTTACTTGTCTTGTTAATTGTTGTTATTTACTTACATGTTTCAAGAATCTAACTTTCTAGTTTGATTCATCTTTTATCTTGTTTTAACAAGAACAATCAAGAACTAAACTCTCTAGTTTAGGTTCTACATATAATGTTTCAAAGATTATAAAGTTCTTGTGTTGATTAAAGACATACTTGAAGCTCATGAAGTAAACTTTAAAGTTTACTTTCTAAAGATCAAACCTTGGTTTGAATCTTTAAAGTATGAACAACCATGAACCTTTTCTTGTTTATTTAAGTTTACTTCTTCAATTTATGCACTTTAATTTCATGTAGTTAGTTTATATGGTCAAGTACTACAAGTTAGTCTTGATCTCATATCTCTTGAACAAATTAAGTTAACTTTGAAAGTTCAAGAACACACAAATAAGTTTTCTTTAAATATAACTTTGGATCTAGACTTTTGAGTCTTGGATCTTCAAGATCAAACTAAGAACTATGTTCTACTACTTATGATCTTGATTAGTTAGTTTACTTTCAAGTTTGTAACTTGTTATTAGCTTAAAGTCCATGTATGTGTTAGATCTAAGACTTTGATGCAACTTTGGTTCATCAAACTTCATACAACTCTTAAGTGAGTTGTGCTTCATGTCTTAGACTTGCACATGGGTTATGATGGTCAAAAATTGGTTAAGATGATATAGATACATCAATGAGTTTTACACTTGAAGCTATATGCATCAAGGATGAGAACCATGATGAACATCAAGCACCAAGACCACCGGAACCCTTTTAAACTCACTGCTTCTGTCCAAAACCTACTGACCTGATGCTTCTGGAACAGACCAGTAGACCTGGGCTGTTTTAACCTTGATTTTTAGATAGAACTTTTCGAGTAGATAACTTTTCATATAGGACTCGTCTTAATCCGAGTTACGGTTTAGGATTTATGGCCCTCCGATCGTTACTATGTCCTTTAACGTTGTGCAGAAATTTCTGACCTACTCGCACTTAGACCGTCGCCACGGTCAAACCAAGACGAGTTTGCTTCTGTAAATTTTACCACACTTAAGGGACTCATAGATGGAGCCATGGCCACTTGTCTCACCTTATTTCAGTAAGGGTAGAGGCCATGGTGACTGACTGAATTCAGACTTTGTTGAAAACTACTTTCATAAACGAAACTTACTTTACGCCTTTTGTTTGATGATGAATAATGATGACCCTTAAGACCTTAATTACATACTTTTAAACCTATTAAGACGATTTACTGACTTAGTACTATTTGACTTAGGTTGAGGACTTTCGGACCGTTTACTTGCACACCTTTACCGGACCGACTTTACGACTACATTATCATTGTGAGTTATAGCATTCCCTTTTTACTTTAACTTATTTTGGGAACTGAGAATATATGCGGATTTTATGTTTTACATACTAGGCACGAGTACTTAAACTTATATATGTGTGGGTTATACAACGGCATAAACGTTCCCTTTAGCTCGGTAACGTTTAATCATTGGTTTTTGAACCGTGAACGCGAATCTTAGATATGGATCCATAGGGTTTGACATCCCCACTCGGGCTAGTCGCGCTAGCATTTAACGAGTGTTTAATACTTCATAGACATACGCACTTGCCAAGTGTACTTTCAGGGGGTATAAACGTTAAGTTAGTTACCAAGTGCCCACGGTTAAGCATATACTTTTACATACTTTTGAACGCTCGTTGTAGCACTGAAATCTCGTGGCCTACCTTACATACTGTTATACTTAAACTATAGCTCACCAACCTTTGTGTTGACATTTTTAAGCATGTATTTTTTAGGTGCTTGAGGTTGCTTCCGCTGTCTTACTTGTTGTGCTGTAGACACCCGCTGCTTAGAGTTGTCCACGCATGAACTACTTTAATTTGCATTCAAACATTAGTACTTTTGAATTATGACTTATAACGACCATTTGGGGTCACGTACATTTAATTATTGCTTCTACTTAGTGAAGCATACTTTTGGAATGTAAAACTTTCGATGTTGGTTTGACATCACTTTTAATTATGAATGCAAACTCTTTTTGAAAACGCATATAGTACTTAACCTTGTAATGATCCTGTTGTTGATGGTCCGTACATGATGATTTAGTACGGGGCATCACATTTGGTATTAGAGCATTGGTTGTAGGGAATTAGGATGCATTAGTGAGTCTAAGACCGACCCGAGTAGGATTCACTAATAGGACTAATGTACAACTTGCTAGTTTACTTGTTTCCGCCGAATTTACTGCATGCTACTGCTTACTTTTTCCGCTATATGCCGTATGCTACTACATGATTTCACTACTGCATGATGCTACTTGCTTTCGATTGCATGCTACATTCATACGAATTACTGTTATTGCCATGCTAGTTACCGTTATACATGATTTAAACTGTTGGCCTATTATTTGCTTGCTTTATGACATACTGACATGGGAAAAATTTATTTTTCCTTGTTCAGATGTCGGATGTTCCACCTACTGGCATTTCGGGCAGTACAGACTCAGACCCCGTCGCCCTACCTACTGCTACACCTGCTGCTGCTACTGCCGATACACCGGCCCCGACACCCACTAGTGATTCCGGCGCTTCTACTTCCGGAGCTGGTACTAGTGCACCTGCCCCAGTGTCTGCTCCCGGACCCTCGAGGTCACAGCCCCGCATTGGTGGTATTGAGATCCCCGCGGAGTTCGGGGAAGGGCCGTTTCATAACCACATGCGCACGCCTTGCCGACGGACGTTTAGTCATGATTCCGCCAGGCAGACACAGACAGATGTTGGCCGCCTTCGGACGCTTCGGATTACCAGCTCAGCCACCAGTGTCACCACCACACGATTCGGATGACTCATCATCCGTCGATTCTTCATCATCAGATGACTCCAGCGATGATGAGGATCCTGCTGATAGACCTATTCAGGCACCCTCCACCCCGCAGAGGAAGCGTTATCGTTTCGACGGCACCGTCATTCCAGGGGTGAATGGAGGTCGTGCTTTTACTGACGCTTTTGGCCATCGTCGTAGGGTTACTGCTCGTAAACGAGTTGTGCCATACCCTGCCGACGCACAGATACGTAAGGTTCCCCGTTACGCATTGACTATTCCTGGAACCGTACCACCTAGATTTAGATACGGACCACTTACATCTAGGGACGTACCGTCTACATCCGGAGCTGGACCATCTACATCAGCACCACCAGCACCACCCGCACCACCCGCCCCACCTGCACCGCCTGCCCCACCAGCTCCCTCTAACGAGGAACTGATGAGGGAGGTTGAGATCCTCCGAGCTCGAGTCACTGAGCTCGAGGAGCAGTTCACCAGCCTTCACCGTAGGACCTTGTATTTAGATTTCATGATGTAATCTAGATATAGTTTCATGTATTTCATATGTATTGTATGAACTTATTCAGATGTATGAAACTTATTATTATTAATGAATGGAACTTTGCGTTATTTAATTCTTGCACGATGTTCTATTTACATTGCTGTACGATGATTCTGTGGTATTTGTACCTAGATGCATTATTTAATAACATGTGATGTTTTGATTCCATGTTGGTTAATATATACTTTATTATTACATATTGAATGCTGGATTTTGACTTAAGTCAAAACTTTTGTTTAGAATACCATGGCCAACGGAAGAACCACACCTACCGCAGCCCAGATTGAGGACATGATCAGCGAACGGGTCACTTCAGCCCTAGCAGAAAGAAATCTCGAAGCTCCACCGCCACCACCACCAGTTATTCCACCCATTCGAAATGGGTGTACATACAAGGAATTCCAGAGCTGCAAACCGCATAACTTCAGCGGCACCGAGGGACCAGTTGGTCTTACCAGATGGTTCGAGAAACTTGAATCAGTATTCCAAGTTAGCAACTGTTCGGAGGACAATAAGACCAAGTTTGCATCTTGCACGCTATCTGAAGGCGTGCTAACGTGGTGGAACACATTAGCTCAAGCGAAAGGTATCGATGAGGCGTATGCTACGCCATGGGAGGAATTCAAGGCGGCTATGATTGATGAGTATTGTCCGAGAATCGAAATTCAGAAGATGGAAATCGAATTTATGCAGTTGAAAGCCGTGGGAAACGATCTTAACAGTTACAATCGTAGGTTTTTGGAGTTAGCACTGATGTGTCCGACCATGGTCACCCCCAAATTCAAGCGCATGGAGAAATACTTCTCGGGACTCCCTAAGTCCATCAAAGGAAATGTCACCTCATCCAAACCACCGAATGTTCCCGAAGCAATGCGCATGGCGCATACTCTCATGAATCAGATTCTTATTGATGAGCCGGAGAAGGCTAAGTTTGAAGCTGGTAGTAGCGAAAAGAGGAAATGGGATAACAACCACAACAACCACAACAACCACAACAACCACAACAACAACAACAACAACAACAACAATAACAACAACAACAGGGGGAGAAACTACGATCAAACCCCCGCCAAGAGGCACAACAATGGTGGAAACCCTAATCCCAACAACAACACCAACACCAACCCGAACTACAAAGGAACCTTACCACAATGCAAGAGGTGTTACAAACACCACACTGGGTATTGCAATGTTGTTTGTGAGAAGTGCCAACGGGCTGGGCACATCGGGAAGGACTGCAAGGTCACTACTTTGAATGGGAAGCAAAACAACAATGGGCCGAAGAAGTGCTACGAATGTGGACAGACGGGCCATTTCAGAAATGCATGTCCAAATAAGCGAAAAGATGGAGGACCACCTCGTGGTAGAGCTTTTAATGTTAATGCAAGGGATGCACGCGATAACCCCGACTTGGTGACAGGTATATTCAAAATCAACAATCTTTTAGCTTCTGTCTTGTTTGATACTGGTGCGGATAGAAGTTATGTATGTATACATTTTTGCGATAAGATTAATTGGTCATTAGTCCTGCTAAAAGAAAGTATGCTTGTCGAGGTCGCCAACGGTAAACTTGAAAAAATTGACCACATTAGTCGTGGAGCTATTATCAACATAGCTGGTGCAGATTTCGAAATTGATTTGATACCTATCAAACTGGGAAGCTTTGACGTGATCGTTGGCATGGATTGGTTGAGCAAGATAAAGGCCGATATTATCTGTGGAGATAAAGCACTTCGCATACCACAAGGAGATGGCGAACCACTGGTTATCTATGGAGAGAGATGTACCTCGAAGTTGAACCTCATTAGTTGCGTGAAAGCGCAAAAGATTATGAAGAAGGGACGTTTTGCTATCCTAGCACATGTGAAAGCGGTAGAAACTGAGGTGAAGAGCGTGAACGTTGTTCGAATTGTGAACGAATTTTCCGATGTCTTCCCAGAGGAATTGCCTGGATTGCCGCCGCAGAGAGCCGTAGAGTTTCAGATTGATTTAGTGCCAGGAGCTGCACCTGTAGCTCGCGCACCTTATAGACTCGCACCTTCCGAGATGCAAGAATTACAGAGTCAACTACAAGATCTACTTGACCGAGGATTTATTCAACTAAGCTTCTCGCCTTGGGGCGCACCTGTGTTGTTTGTGAAGAAGAAGGATGGATCCTTCCGTATGTGTATCGACTACTGTGAACTCAACAAATTGACAATCAAGAATCGGTATCCTCTTCCACGAATTGATGATCTTTTTGATCAACTACAAGGATCGAGCATTTACTCAAAGATCGATTTGCTATCCAGCTATCACCAGTTGAGGGTGAAGGAAAGTGACGTGATGAAGACTGCATTCAGAACCCGTTATGGTCATTATGAGTTTCTCGTGATGCCATTCGGTTTGACAAATGCACCTGCCGTGTTCATGGATCTCATGAATCGTGTCTGTAAGCCTTACTTGGACAAGTTTGTTATCGTCTTCATAGATGATATCCTCATCTACTCTAAGAGCGAAGAAGAACATGAGCAACACCTCTGATTAGTGCTTGAACTCTTAAGACAAGAGCAACTTTACGCCAAATTCTCCAAGTGTGAATTTTGGTTGAAGGAAGTTCAATTTCTGGGTCATGTTGTGAGCGACCAGGGTATCAAAGTTGACCCCGCCAAGATTGAAGCTATCAGCAAGTGGGAGACCCCCACTACTCCGACGCATATTCGCCAATTCCTAGGTCTCGCCGGTTACTATCGAAGATTCATCGAAGGATTTTCTCTGATTGCGCGTCCTTTGACCGCGCTGACTCACAAGGGCAAGAAGTTCATTTGGGAACCCGCACACGAATCAGCATTTCAAACTTTGAAGAAGAAGTTAACCACCACACCTATCCTATCACTTCCTGAAGGCAGTGACGACTTTGTTGTTTATTGTGATGCATCGAAGAGTGGTTTTGGTTGTATACTGATACAACGATCAAAAGTTATTGCCTATGCCTCCCGCCAATTGAAGATTCACGAGCGAAATTACACTACACACGATCTTGAACTTGGAGCCGTTGTCTTTGCGCTCAAATTGTGGAGACATTATTTGTATGGAACTAAGAGCACTATTTTCACCGATCACAAGAGTCTCCAGCACATCTTTGATCAGAAGCAACTGAATATGAGGCAGCGTCGATGGATTGAGACGTTCAACGACTACGACTGTGAACTCCGTTATCACCCTGGCAAGGCCAATGTTGTAGCTGACGCTTTAAGCCGAAAGGAGAGGACGACACCTCTTCGTGTTAGGGCTCTGAACATCACCATTCATTCGAACCTCAACAACCAGATCAGAGTAGCCCAAGTTGAGGCTCTCAAGGAGGAGAACATATCTCACAAACATTTGAACATACTTGTCTCTCGGTTCGAGGTTAGGGAGCCTGGACTCCGATGTTATGCCGGAAAAATTTGGGTACCTTATTATGGAGATCTACGGAACCTGATACTTGATGAAACACACAAATCGAGATATTCGATTAATCCTGGTGCGGGCAAAATGTACCACGACATTAAAGAACAGTATTGGTGGCCGAATCTTAAGAAGGACGTTGCGACTTATGTTGGTAAGTGTTTGACTTGCTCGAAGGTTAAAGCCGAGCATCAGAGACCTTCTGGGTTACTTCAACAGCCGGAAATCCCACAATAGAAGTGGGAAAGGATCACAATGGATTTCATCACCAAGCTACCAAAGACGGTGGGCGGATACGATACTATTTGGGTTATTGTTGACCGCCTTACCAAATCTGCACACTTTCTAGCGATAAAGGAAACTGATACAATGGAAAGACTTGCTCAATTATACATTAAAGAGGTTGTATCTCGCCATGGTGTACCTTTATCGATCATCTCCGATCGCGATCCCCGTTTTGCTTCTAGATTTTGGCGTTCTTTGCAAGAAGCCATGGGAACTCGTCTCGACATGAGTACTGCTTATCATCCTCAGACTGACGGGAAAAGTGAACGAACGATTCAGACCTTAGAGGACATGCTGCGTGCATGTGTCATTGATTTTGGAAAGGCCTGGGAAAGACATTTGCCACTCGCCGAATTCTCGTACAACAACAGTTATCACTCTAGCATTAATGCTGCACCTTTTGAATCATTGTATAGCCGTAAGTGCCGATCTCCTATTTGTTGGGCCGAAGTAGGCGAAAAGCAAATCACCGAACCCGAGGTAGTCCACGAAACCACGGAGAAGATTGCTCAGATCCAAGCTAGACTTAAGACTGCCCGCGATCGCCAAAAGAGTTATGCTGATCTTAAACGTAAAGACTTTGAATTTAATGTTGGTGATCGTGTAATGTTGAAGGTTGCACCTTGAAAAGGTGTGATCCGTTTTGGAAAACGTGGAAAGTTGAACCCACGATACATTGGTCCTTTCGAGATCTTGGAACGTGTTAGACCAGTTGCATACCGTTTGGACATACCAGCACAATTGAGCTCAGTTCATCCTACCTTCCATGTGTCAAAATTGAAGAAGTGTCTTGCTGTACCGGAACTTATCATACCACTTGAGGAACTTATGATTGACGACAAACTTCACTTTGTGGAAGAACCTTTTGAAATTATGGATCGTGAGATCAAAACTTTGAAACGCAACAAGATTCCGATCGTTCAAGTACGATGGAATGCCAAACGAGGACCTGAGTTTACTTGGGAGCGAGAGGATCAAATGTTGCGGAAGTATCCTCACCTTTTCCCGACTCCTCCATCTACCTCAGCTTAAATTTCAAGACGAAATTTTCTTTAACAGGTGGGTAATGTAACGACCCTGGAATTTCCAACATTTATTTATTAATAATTACTATTATTAATACGTGTAATTAAACAAATGTATGTTATTACATTTACATGTTACCATGATTGCCCGTACTTGACTTTTAAGTGCCCGAAACGTCTTTGTGACACACGAAACTTCACGAATAATATTTACAAGTATTATTTGCATTCATGATTAAGTTTTATTAATCATTTTAATTAACTAAGGTTGTTAGTTAGTTACTTGGGCTTTAATTGGTTTAACTTGTGATTTATTTGAACTTGGGCTTTGTTAGTGTAATGGACTCATGTTATTGGACTTCCAAGCCCACCCTACATACTTAATGGACTTGTTAACCCATCTTTCATGTAAGTATCACATTAAGACCTAACTAAATTGATTAATACTTGTAGGAATCTAGTTGCATGCTTAGTTACACATCTTCCCCTTGAACATACATCTTTTAACCATCTTTTTGAACCTTTACATGCAAAGACCTTGTGGACTAATCCCTCCCCCCTTTGATTCCCCAAAACCGTCGGCCCTCTTGGAGTGTAGGGGTGTTCAAATCTTTTTTTTACACTACTTACTTACTTCCATTCTCTCATTCAAACACAAACACACACTTTACTTGCATTCTTTTTCTTTTCTCTCAAACTTCTTCTCTCATTTCTCTCTCAAGTTGTAAGTAACTTGAAGCTTTTCTCTCTTCTTTATTTGTCCCAAAACCGTGGCCTTTCACCCCATTTATCATCATCATTTGTTGTTCTTTGTTGTTAATGTTACTTGTCTTGTTAATTGTTGTTATTTACTTACATGTTTCAAGAATCTAACTTTCTAGTTTGATTCATCTTTTATCTTGTTTTAACAAGAACAATCAAGAACTAAACTCTCTAGTTTAGGTTCTACATATAATGTTTCAAAGATTATAAAGTTCTTGTGTTGATTAAAGACATACTTGAAGCTCATGAAGTAAACTTTAAAGTTTACTTTCTAAAGATCAAACCTTGGTTTGAATCTTTAAAGTACGAACAACCATGAACCTTTTCTTGTTTATTTAAGTTTACTTCTTCAATTTATGCACTTTAATTTCATGTAGTTAGTTTATATGGTCAAGTACTACAAGTTAGTCTTGATCTCATATCTCTTGAACAAATTAAGTTAACTTTGAAAGTTCAAGAACACACAAATAAGTTTTCTTTAAATATAACTTTGGATCTAGACTTTTGAGTCTTGGATCTTCAAGATCAAACTAAGAACTATGTTCTACTACTTATGATCTTGATTAGTTAGTTTACTTTCAAGTTTGTAACTTGTTATTAGCTTAAAGTCCATGTATGTGTTAGATCTGAGACTTTGATGCAACTTTGGTTCATCAAACTTCATACAACTCTTAAGTGAGTTGTGCTTCATGTCTTAGACTTGCACATGGGTTATGATGGTCAAAAATTGGTTACGATGATATAGATACATCAATGAGTTTTACACTTGAAGCTATATGCATCAAGGATGAGAACCATGATGAACATCAAGCACCAAGACCACCGGAACCCTTTTAAACTCACTGCTTCTGTCCAAAACCTACTGACCTGATGCTTCTGGAACAGACCAGTAGACCTGGGCTGTTCTAACCTTGATTTTTAGATAGAACTTTTCGAGTAGATAACTTTTCATATAGGACTCGTCTTAATCCGAGTTACGGTTTAGGATTTATGGCCCTCCGATCGTTACTATGTCCTTTAACGTTGTGCAGAAATTTCTGACCTACTCGCACTTAGACCGTCGCCACGGTCAAACCAAGACGAGTTTGCTTCTGTAAATTTTACCACACTTAAGGGACTCATAGATGGAGCCATGGCCACTGGTCTCACCTTATTTCAGTAAGGGTAGAGGCCATGGTGACTGACTGAATTCAGACTTTGTTGAAAACTACTTTCATAAACGAAACTTACTTTACGCCTTTTGTTTGATGATGAATAATGATGACCCTTAAGACCTTAATTACATACTTTTAAACCTATTAAGACGATTTACTGACTTAGTACTATTTGACTTAGGTTGAGGACTTTCGGACCGTTTACTTGCACACCTTTACCGGACCGACTTTACGACTACATTATCATTGTGAGTTATAGCATTCCCTTTTTACTTTAACTTATTTTGGGAACTGAGAATACATGCGGATTTTATGTTTTACATACTAGGCACGAGTACTTAAACTTATATATGTGTGGGTTATACAACGGTATAAACATTCCCTTTAGCTCGGTAACGTTTAATCATTGGTTTTTGAACCGTGAACGCGAATCTTAGATATGGATCCATAGGGTTTGACATCCCCACTCGGGCTAGTCGCGCTAGCATTTAACGAGTGTTTAATACTTCGTAGACATACACACTTGCCAAGTGTACTTTCAGGGGGTATAAACGTTAAGTTAGTTACCAAGTGCCTACGGTTAAGCATATACTTTTACATACTTTTGAACGCTCGTTGTAGCACTGAAATCTCGTGGACTACCTTACATACTGTTATACTTAAACTATAGCTCACCAACCTTTGTGTTGACATTTTTAAGCATGTATTTCTCAGGTGCTTGAGGTTGCTTCCGCTGTCTTACTTGTTGTGCTGTAGACACCCGCTGCTTAGAGTTGTCCACGCATGAACTACTTTACTTTGCATTCAAACATTAGTACTTTTGAATTATGACTTGTAACGACCATTTGGGGTCACGTACATTTAATTATTGCTTCTACTTAGTGAAGCATACTTTTGGAATGTAAAACTTTCGATGTTGGTTTGACATCACTTTTAATTATGAATGCAAACTCTTTTTTAAAACGCATATAGTACTTAACCTTGTAATGATCCTGTTGTTGATGGTCCGTACATGATGATTTAGTACGGGGCATCACAGAAACCGTCAAGAAAACAATAGTAACTATTTCTGGCTAATCTTTCCAACATTTGATCAATAAAAGGTAAGGGAAAGTGATCTTTTCTGGTGGCGTCATTTAATTTTCTATAATCAATACAAACACGCCATCCTGTTACAGTTCTAGTAGGAATAAGCTCATTTTTTTAATTTGTGATGACAGTCATGCCACCCTTCCTAGGTACACATTGAACAGGGCTTACCCATGGACTATCAGAGATTGGATAAATTAAACCTGCATCTAGCAGTTTAATAATTTCTTTCTTAACAACATCTTGCATATTAGGATTTAGTCTTCGTTGGCGTTGCACATACTTTTTATGACCTTCTTCCATAAGGATTTTATGTGTGCAATACGAAGGAATTATGCCTTTAATATCATGAATCTTTCATGCAATAGCTGGTTTATGAGCTTTTAGCACAGAAATGAGTTGAGATTTTTCATTTTCAGTAAGAGAAGACGATATTATTACTGGTAATTCAGATTCACCATGTAAATAAGTGTATTCCAAATGGGTTGGAAGTGGCTTTAACTTTAATGTCGGTGGTTCTTCTATCGATGATTTGTATCGATATCTGTCTTCTTCTTTTAGCATTTGAATTTCTTCTGTTGTTGGTTCGTATTCATTAGCCATGAGTGCAGCTAACATTTCAGCTTCGTTAATAGGTTCAGTTCCTTCTCCTAAAGAACATTCTCCTGTTCCTTTTAATTCTGGAAATTCTTCTAACAATTCTGCATGTGAATCTATAGTTTGAATATAATAACATGTATCATCTGCAGATTGCGGTTGTTGCATGGCTCTATCAACAGAAAAGGTAACACTCTCGTCCTCTATACTTAGGGTCAGTTTCTTACCGAACACGTCTATTATTTCTTTAGCCGTGTTTAAGAATGGTCTTCCTAATATGAGAGGAACTCGAGAATCTTCTTCCATATCCAGAATAACAAAATCTACTGGAAATACTAAAGTACCAACTTTAACTAGCATGTTCTCCATTATCCCTCTAGGATATTTTACTGATCGATCGGCTAGTTGTATACTTATTCGTGTTGGTTTCAATTCTCCAAGGTCTAGTTTAGCGTATAGTGAATATGGCATTAAATTTATACTAGCACCTAAGTCTGCCAATGCTTCTATTGAACTAAGACTACCCAGAAAACATGGAATTGTGAAACTACCCGGATCTGATAATTTTTCTGGTATCTTATTCAACAGTACTGCAGAACAATTAGCATTCATAGTAACAGCCGAGAGTTCTTCCATTTTCTTTCTATTTGTGATTAGATCTTTCAAGAATTTAGCATATCTAGGCATTCCAGAAATTACATCAATGAAAGGAAGATTTACATTTATTTGTTTAAACGTATCCAAGAATTTGGATTGCTCGGCTTCAAGTCTTTCTTTTGTCTATACGCTAAGATATGAATTTTGTCTATACGCTATTCATGCAATCAATGCAGTAAAACGTGTCTAGACTAGGAATGATAAGCAGGTAATTTCCGACAAAAAATGATAAGCAAAACTTTTGACATGCAGACACGGTCGAAGTCCAGACTTACTAATGCATCCTAACAACTATCAGTTAGACACACTCTTGCAAGACCTGGTTCGCTAGGACCAACGCTCTGATACCAACTATGACGATCGCTCCAAATCCATATGGACGAACACGTCATTCATTGATTTCATTGCGAGGTATTTGACCTCTATATGATACATTTTGTAAACATTGCATTCTTTTGAAAAGGCACACCATAAATGAATATTTAAATCAAAGGTTTTCTACATCTGATGATTTCTACATATAGACAATCACCATAAATAATAGTTTACAACAGTATTTCCGTTGACAATGCAGTCAAAATAAGATACATGGTGATGATTGGTGAATGCAACGTCTCCTTGAAAAATATGTCATGTAAGACTCCATGCACATAGCTTGTTTAACATCTAAGCAAACAGTGGAAGACTCCTAGGAAACCTGAGAATAAACATGCTAACAAGTGTCAACACAAAGGTTGGTGAGTTCATAGTTTTAATGTTGCGCATAATCTGTATACAAGATTTCAGTTGTTTCATCCAGAAACGTTTATCAAAATATTCTACGAAATTGAGCACCATGGTAACTAAACTTAACGTATATATAATTTGTACCCTTTGTATAATCATCTTAATAATACACGTAAACCAACGTGTACGCTTCTCAAATAGCATACGTCCGTTAAAAGGCTAGTGCTCTAGCTCGGACGGGGATATCAAACCCTATGGATCCATATATAACTACTCGCGCCCACCAGTTCTTATAACCGGCAGTTACTAGTTACCAAAGCTAAGGGATTTTCGGTTCAAACTCGGTGTAGAATTTAGTATGTACTTGTATCCATTGCGTTTAAAATAAAGTGAATGTATTCTCAGCCCAAAAATATAGATTGCAAAAGCAATTAAAAAGGGAGTAAATAAAACTCACCTTGGCAGCATATAAAGTCATTCACCAAAATGTGATCGAAACACGGATTACCAAATAACCGTAGATCTCAACATATCAATATTGAGATTCAATATTGTAGAAAAGTACGTAGACGTAACGGAGATGATAACACTAGGTTTGACTTGCAAATAATACCCATGAATATTACCCATAACCTCCTTGGCAATAACCCATAATTACCTTAGCTTTATCCCGCTCATAAAACTATTTTGAAAGTGACACGCTCATGACCTCGTCGTAGTATTTTATGTATAATACTAATAATAATACAAATACTACTAATAATAATAAGATTAATAATAATAATAATAATAATAATAATAATAATAATAATAATAATAATAATAATAATAATAATAATATAATTAATAAATATAATACGGAGAAATTTTTAAATTAAAACAGAGGCAGATATCTCGAGCTTTATAGGTGTGGCCTGTCCAGGACTGCTCCAAGACCATTTCCCATGCGATCGCATGGGATGGATTTCCAGCTCATGATCTTTTAACTTCTAGTTTGTAGACATATTTTTTAATTATTAATATAATATATTTAATTTATATAATTAATTATATATTATATTAAATTCACATGCATAGTTGACTTGTAATTTTCGTTCCGATAAGTCGTACGTCGTCACTCGACTTATGTCCCGGTTCCGGTTTTTCAAACGTCCTATCGTATACTGAAAAAACTTGTACTTTACGTTTCGTGAATCGTACCTTTGTCAAAATATAGTCTTAAATCATCCATAAACTATACCACTGTAGCAAGTCAATTTTTACTGTAGCAATTCACTGTAGCAAAGTCAATTTCACTGTAGCAAATAGTGATTTTCAAAAACACTGTAGCATTTTGGGTACTGTAGCAATTTGAAAATGTTACTATCGTTTACTAAATAACTTGAAATTATATATATGTATATATCTTTTTAATATACATAAATCAGTTTTTAAATACACATTGGAAGTTATTTATAAATTTTAATAATAAATATTTCAACTTATCATATATATTCAAATAGATATTTAAACCAATAAGTTTAATGTACGGTATCAAATAATTAATACATTGTTACCTTTTCAAGTTATATGTATCTATTTACATATAATTGTTCGCGAATCGTCGAAAACAACCGAAGGGTATTTAAATATATAAAAGTAGTTCAAAAATTTTGAGATTCAGTTTTACAGACTTTGCTTATCGTGTCGGAAATGTTAATCATACAAAGATTAAGTTTAAATTTGGTCAGAAATTTCCGGGTCATCACAGTACCTACCCGTTAAAGAAATTTTGTCCTGAAATTTGAGTGAGGTCGTCATGACTAACAATAAAAATGTTTTAATGACGAATATGAGTTGATAATAGAGTTTTATCTATGTTTGAATAATATGGATAAAATAATCCAATTACTCGAAGCGTATGAGAGAAGTTATCGTAATCAAGTGAAATGGAGAATAGAGATGCGTCTTATCTCTTGATGTAGTAACGATTGATTTCCGGATTTTAAGGAATAGAAAATCTTCATAATTTAAATAAGATTTGATTTTTCGGAATTTGCGGAAATTAGGATTTTCTTTGATTAAATGCGTAACCTGCCTCTATTGCTGCGTCCGATATTTTGCTATAAATTGACCTCTTCCGTTTCATTTATTTTCAACACTCCTATAATCTTCTTTATTATTTCATACATCCCAATAGATTGTGAAAATGCTTAATCCAGTTCTGATTCTTGATATTTTCCTGGCTATCGTATCCTTCATTCTTCTTTTTCATATGCCACCAGAGGAAGTTATTTTCTTCTACTATTACCTTGGGGTTATAGTGTTTTTCATTCTACCGTGTCTTTATATTGCTATACGCATTGATATACACGGTTTGTAATTTCGGGGTTGTTATCGGGATTTGTATTCTCAATTATATTTCAGAGCTTCATGCTTTCGTTTTCTCTTCCCGACCTTAAGTCAAGCGGATAATGGTCCAGAATTCGTAGGTATGAAGTTTCAGATGAACATAACTAATGTTCTAAGAAAGAAATGGTAACAGCACAATCTGACTTGTCAAATTACCAGAATACCTCGAAAAAGACCGAATCATTAAGAAAATATTTTCTTGATATTTTTAGAGATTATATAGAATGAAAGAGTTATGTAACATGGTTCATGATGAGGGTATGATATGTGAACCTTTATCACGTTCCATTAGAAACTCAGAATGACTTACTGTAATATAATCACGTTGATCAAGTGTCATTATATTATATTAACTCATGCTTCAATTACTTCAAAACATTTATATTTTAAACTTGAAAGTTTCAGAATTTAGAAACTAAAATAGTTTCTTTTATGGTGTAACACAGATATCGTAAAGAGAAAATTGATTTTCGATAAGAATGATTATGAAATTATCTCCAGAAATATGGAGGATATTTATAATGAAAGATACGATGATATCTTAGAATTTCTAATATCAGAGGATGATGAAGAATATTGTCCGCAAGGGTTTAGATTCGAAAGCAAGGTATTCGTTAATGGCTTCAGCAGATACTGAATCATTTGGATTCTTTGAAGACAGGTTTCGTCCTTGTGATTTATCCACATCCTCTTTCATACTTTGCTCAATCCGTTTTCCAGTTCCAAACTTTTTCTTTTTCTCAGCTTTACCACCATACTATTCTTTATCATCAAACTTTTGACTGTTAAGGTCGTTTACAGCTTTTGCTGCTTCATCAACATTTTTTCAAAATTCAGAGAACTAGTTTCGTAGTTTGGGGTGTTTTTTTTTTGGAAACTTCACATTCGAAGTATGTAAGTCCAGGAGGTAGACGTTATATGTACACATATAACTGTTGGCGTAGACGTGCTACAAGATTTCAAAATACTGATTGCTAATTCTCGATAGTTGGAATGGCAATTGCCGTTACAAGATGTGGATGAGTACATGATACGGTTTAAATGAGTATACAGATTTTTTGGAAGGTCAAAGATCAATGAAGTTGTTGGTAAATTTAATGCTAATGTGGTGGAACATGAAAGGTTCCCCAGTAACGAAAACGTATATGCCAAAATTACAAGTCTGAAAGGTCATCGTTGACTGGTTGAATGGTTGATAATACTGGATACTTTGAAAAGGAATTGCAAGGTTATTTTCGGTAAAAACAATGCTAAAGGATCTTGCATAGTTTTGAAGTCAAAGTATAGCTTTGAAAGATGTAGAGATCTAAGAATGATGTCACCGGTTCAGAGTTATGGCTTGGATTCTGATCCGTCGATATCAGAATATGTGATTGAATTTGTATGAAATGATTGTATATCATTGTGAAGATAGTGAGTATAGTTAATGATTTTTGAATCAAAATTGAAGAATGTATAGTGTAACATATTAATTGTGAACTTAAATATTTCTCGAGTAGTACCTACCCATTAAAGATTTCACAATTAATACTTTGTACAAAAGAATTTTTTTTATCGTCTTTATGAAAATATATGAATGTGTATTTTTTTTTTTTCAAATCTAATGCAGATTTAATGAGTTAATATCATATTAAGCTCATTTGATTTTCGACTTGACTTAGAAATGATTAATCTCTAAAACATTAAAGATTACATAATCTTTGCGAAGTATTTCGCTAATGTAATCGATACTCCATTATTTATTCTTATTTCTCGGTGAAGGATGTTGATGCTTGTGGAATCTTTGTGAACCTTACAAGGCACAGATGATGTTTTCTGGAAAGTTTCGAGTACATCCAAAATGAAAATGTAAAATTAATTATGTAATTGAATAATAAACTTGGTTTATTATGAAATGGAATTCATTAAGTTGAAACAGAGATTGTAGTTAACAATGGTTAAGTTGTAGCAATTCACTGTAGCAAAGTCAATTTCACTGTAGCAAATAGTGATTTTCAAAAACAATGTAGCATTTTGGGTACTGTAGCAATTTGAAAATGTTACTATCGTTTACTAAATAGCTTGAAATTATATATATGTATATATCTTTTTAATATACATAAATCAGTTTTTAAATACACATTGGAAGTTATTTATAAATTTTCATAATAAATATTTCAACTTATCATATATATTCAAATAGATATTTAAACCAATAAGTTTAATATACGGTATCAAATAATTAATACATTGTTACCTTTTCAAGTTATATGTATCTATTTACATATAATTGTTCGCGAATCGTCGAAAACAACCGAAGGGTATTTAAATATATAAAAGTAGTTCAAAAATTTTGAGATTCAGTTTTACAGGCTTTGCTTATCGTGTCGAAAATGTTAATCATACAAAGATTAAGTTTAAATTTGGTCAGAAATTTCCGGGTCATCACAGTGTAATACCACTTCTTGTGGTAATGGCTTTAGCTGTTTCATTCCGGGGGTTAGCATTTGTATCACTAGGTAGACTTCCCGGTTTTCTTTCACCTATCAACCTTGCTAGGTTACTTACTTCTTGTTCCAAATTTTGAATAGAAGCTTGTTGATTTCTAAATGCTTGAGCATTTTGTTCATTGGTTTGTTTCTGAGATGTGAAAAATTGAGTTTGAGATTCAACTAGCTTCGACATCATATCTTCTTAATTTGGCTTTTTATCATCGGTTTGTGGTGGTTTGTTTTGAAAAATAGGTCTTTGCTGATTGTAAGTATTATTGGATACTTGTTGATTACTAGGACCTTGTTGGTTGTTGTATGGAACATTTCGGTTATAATTCTGGTTTTGATTGTAGATTGGGCTTGGCGGTTGATAATTATTCTGATAATTATTTCCAAGCCTTTGGTTCATGTATGAAACATTCTCTCTTTGTTCCATTGTTTGTTCAATACTGAGACAATCTTTTGACAAATGTGGTCCGCCACACTGCTCACAACTAATTTGTATTGAGTGAATATCTTTAGTCATCTTTTCCATTCGTCTCTCAACATCATCTATCTTTGCAGAAATGGAATCAAAGTCATGGCTAGAATCGGCTCTAGCTACTTTAGATGATCTAACGATATCTTTTTCTTGATGCCACTCATGTGAGTGGGAAGCAGTGTTATCAATAATTTTGTAAGCCTCAGTTGCGGTTTTCATCATAATAGAACCACCAGCTGCTATATCGATGTCTTTTTTTGTAGTGATGTCTCATCCTTGGTAGAATATTTGTACTATTTGATAAGTGTCTAAACCATGTTGCGGACATCCTCTCAACAACTTTCCAAATCTTGTCCACGCTTCATATAGAGTTTCATTTGGTTTTTGTGTGAACATAACTATTTCTCCTTGAAGTCTTACTGCTTTAGATGCCGGAAAGAATTGTTTAAGAAAATTTTCAACTAAGACATCCCATGTATCAATTGCCCCTTCAGGTAACGATTCTAACCAATCTTTGGCTTCTCCCTTTAAAGTCCAGGGAAATAACATGAGATATATCTGTTCATGCTCCACTTCTCAGATTTTAAATAAAGTACAGATCCTATTAAAGGTATGAAGATGTTCATTTGGATCTTCCTTCGGCGCACCACTAAATTGGCATTGATTAGTTACCATGTGTAGGATTTGTCCTTTAATTTCATAATCTGGCGCATTAATGTCTGATTGAGTAATTGCATGACCTTGGCTAGTGCGTTTAGCTCTCATTCGATCTTCCATACTTAGAGGTTCTAGATTTTCCATGATTGAATTTGTTGAATCTGAATCACTAAAGGATTCTGACTTAATGGTTTCTTCCTCGACAATTTCTGGATGAGTGATTTGTGGTTCAGGAGGAATGATTATTGGTTCAGGATCTCTGAATTGTCCCTGAATATCCTCCGGATTCTCAATTGTGAGGTCGGGTTCAAAAAATGGATTATCGAAAATTTGAATTGGAGTACTTGGTCGACTGGATGACGATTCTAAAGAAAAATCAACGGCGACAATATTGGCTAGATGTCTTGATCGAGTTACAGGTGGTGAACGTATAAAAGGTGGTGAACGTTTTGCTTGGTGCATTCACTGAATATCCTATTTGTTATAAAAGGTAAAAATTATATAAGTTATCAAATTAATAGACTTTTCTGCTTTTGCCCACGTTTCGAATAGCCAAAAGATGTAGCAGGGAGCCAGAACCCTTTAAATCGGAAACTCACAACTCAGCCACTAACAAATCTAACTATTACTACGAAGCAGAAAATTTGGATGTCTATCAATTTAACCGCTTAAAATAATTTTTCGTTGAAATTTAAAGAAATTTTAGAGAAGAAATAGAAAATTCTATGTCCTAAAAACTAAAGCGTCGAGAAATAAGAAAGAATAAGAGTGCGTCAGAAAATGTCGAAAAATAAATGGTCGAAAAATAATAAAAAGAACGTAGCGCGTCGAAACTTTAAAGTCTAAAAACTAAGAATTAAAAGTTGCGTCTAAAGGTATTAAAGCTTAAAGAAAATTCTATATCCAAAACGGTAATAACTTAAAAAGTACTAAAATCTTAAAACAACGTCGCAAAATTCTAAAGCACCTAAATCTTAGTCTAAAGAAAAAGTACTTAAGGGATTTTACGGCAAGGCCTAAAAATCTAGAAATATAAAATACTACGGTAAATACTATATTAAAACTAATTACGAGCGAAAAATATACAATTACGAATTAAACTAATTAAAAAGATACAAAAATAAAAATAAAACTAAAGTTATAAAAATACAATTTTTATAAAAATATTATTTTTATATTATTTATTTTATAAAAGTAATAAGTTTATATATTTAATAAAACTAATTTTAACTTAAAATACAAATTAATTAAAAAATAAAACTAAATTATTATAATAAGTAACCCTAATTAGGGTTAAATAATAATAATAATAATTAATACTCCGTAATTAATACAGAACTAGGTTAAACCTGGCGTGTCATATCAGGCCATGCGATCGCATGGATATCGCGTTATACTTTCATGCGGTCGCATGGGTTAGGGTTTCAGGCCAGATTATCGGCTGCTACAGTACTAGGCCCGAAAATTAAAAATTTTATAATTTTTCTATTTTTATAAAATATTTAAATAAACAAATAAAAACTTATATTTTAAAAACTAAAATAAAAATAAAGAAACTTTATAATTTTATATATATATTTAACAAACTCTTAAAAATATATATATTTTGTTTTCCTTTTTATATTTTTGTTATTTTTAAAATTTAAAACGTATTTTTACAAAAAGAAATTAAAACTTAATAAAAATCTTTTTTTTTTATATAGCGTTGCGCTTTCGGCGTTTAAGAACTAGTCTTGGATCTCCGGCAGCGGCACCAAAAATACTTGATGTGCGTAGAGGTGTATACGAAATAGTTATATATTTATTATTAAAAACTATTAAATACGATATAATTTTACACAAGTTATTTATTTATTTATAGAGTGGATATACCTAAACCTTGCTACAACACTTATAGGCAGTGTACATAATCGTACAGTAGTGTAGTTTTTAGTAAGTTCGGTTCGTTCCACAAGGATCTAGCCAAGTTTAACGCTATATTTAAAACTAAATTTGTATATAAATATATATATAAATATAAGTAGTAATATTATTATAAAAGGGGGATTTTACCGTTTAATGACCGGTTTGTCGATTTTAAAACTTTAGTCGCAGTTAAAAACTAATGTAAAATATTAAAAATAAAAATAACTTAATTTAAAGCGTAAAGTAAATGACAATAATTAAAGTGCGATAAATTAAAATGCGATAAATAAAATGACAATAAATAAAATTGTGATAATTAAAAAGTACGATAATTAAAAGTGCAATTAAATAAAATGACAGTAAATAAAAGTGCAATGAAATATGAAATAAAGTCATTATGCTTATTTAAACTTTCGTAATCATGATGTTTGACGTGTTGATTTTAGTTTATTACCATGGGTTAATTGTCGTTTGTCCTGGATTATTCGATATGTCCATCTAGTTTTTGGCCATAACAGTCCATCAGTCATAAATATAAAGTGCGAGTGTCCTCGTCAAATTATCCTTATATTCGAAGTCAAATATTCCAACTAATTGGGGACTTAAACTATAATTACACCAATTTTCCTTATATATAATTCACCCCTGTTTTAATAAGTCCATTGACTATTAATCCATTCCCGTGCCCAGTTAAATGAACGATTATTAGTACTTATAAATATCCCGCCCATCGTGTCCGATAGAGTGTATATGGTCATTTATAGGTACATCCAATTGTAAATCTTTATATTAAATTAACGAACTATCATTCAATTAAACAAATATAAAGCCCATTAATAGCCCATAGTCTAATTTCCACAAGTGTCGTTCTTTTGTCCAAACCCCAATTATGGTACAAAGCCCAATTACCCCGTCTTTAATATTTTAGCCCAACATCATGATTACTTCAGCTTAAATAAGCATAATAATAACTTAGCTACGAGACATTAATTTAAAAAGGTTGAACATAACTTACAATGATTAATAATAGCGTAGCGTTACACGGACATAATTTCGACTTACACACTTACAACATTCGATAACATACCCTTATTATTATTAAATTAAAATTAAAATTATATTATAATTATATATATTGTGAGAGAGATTGATGAAAAAGGAGTATATCATTCGACCAAAACACGCGAAATTTATAGGATGTCAGCTGATACTGTTCACCATGCGATCGCATGGGTTTATAACTGCCAGGCCATGCGATCGCATGGCCCCCTGGGACAGCTCACATTTGCTTGTTTTCTTCTTGCCGACGGTTTTAATATATAATATAATATATATATAATTTTTAAGAATTAATTATATATTATATTATATTCATGTGCATAGTTGACTTGTAATTTTTAGTCCGTTGCGTCGAGCGTTGAGAGTTGACTCTGGTCTCGGTTCCGAATTTTCGAACGTCCTTTCGTACTATTTAATATCTTGTACTTTGCGTTTTGCGGCTCGTACTCTTGTAACTTTTAGACGTTTCTCATCAATAATTTGAACCACTTTGATTGTACTTTGTACTTTTGAGCTTTTTGGTCGTTTGCGTCTTCAATTCGTCGAATATGTCTTTTGTCTACACCTTTTATTATTTAAAAGAATATCACTTGTAAATAGAACAATTGCAACTAAAAGCTTGTCTTTCTTGAGGGATAATGCTATGAAATATATGTTCGTTTTTAGCATTTTCATAAAGCCTTTTACAAAAAAATTGCCCCATACGAGACTCGAACCCGTGACCACTCGCAAACCCGCTAACACCCGTAACCGTCCATCCATATCTGTTTTTCCTGATTTATTCTACTTTCATAAATATATATTCCGTATGTATTTATGTTTATTTTTCTCCTTCTTCATCACTCAATAATCGATCAAGAATTTAATCCGACTACTAAAAGTGTTTATTAAATCTTTGGGTTTTTAGACGATACAGAAACAAAAATAGATTGATCAAATTATTTAAAATAGAAAACAAAGAAATTAAATAAGCTGTAACAGGTTATATTGAACTCGTATGAACTTGAAAATCGAATTTGACCTTAGAGGCTGTTATAGACAACGACTTCAACATGAAAAAGATTCTAAATCCTCATTAAAAACTTTCTGTATAATCAATTTGGCTGAAAACATTAGAACGAAATCAAATTTCTCAATGAACAAATTATTTGACTTTTGAAAATCAAAGTTTGACTCCAAAATTAGAACACGATAGATAAAATTGGACCTTGGAACTTTACAGATAGTTTAAAATGAAGATTTAAAACAAGATTGCATTAATACATTTTTGATTTCGATTAGAATTCAAGGTTTTGAAAAAAAATAGGAAAACAGAGGTATACGACTTCAGTTTATAGAGTTTTCTGTTTTTAATTTGCTTTTCTTCAACAAATTGCAGTAGATATATATGGAGTACAAATTATTGATGGATGTTGTAACAATATTCGATTGGTAATGTTTTGTAGTAAGGATTTGTCGACACCATATATTCGTTCAGGTACAAAGAAATAAATAAAAAAATTAAAAGGTGATTAAGACTCTAAACGGATTTTGTTTTACATCTGTTTGGATTGTGACCTGAATTCGATCAAAAAAAAAACAAAGTAAGCTGAATTCTGATTGTGATGTATAACAATTTGGTACGATTGATTAGCTTTTTAATTTTACTCTAATAATAATAATAATAATAATAATAATAATAATAATAATAATAATAATAATAACAATAATAATAATAATAATAATAATGATAATAATAATAATAATAATAAATAATACTGATAATAATAATAATAATTAATAATACTGATAATAATAGTTATAAAGATGATAATAATATATTTTTTATGATAATAATAATATATATTGTTTTATTTATAATAATGATAACTATAAAAAATGATTTTTAATGATAATGGTAATAATAGTCTCTACAATAATAATAATAGTACTAATACAACTTAAATATATCAAATTTTATATATATATTTTAGATTAGAAGTTATAATATTACAAATATGAATATTAATATAAACAACAATAATAATGAAAGTAATGAAAATGATATTAATATATCGATTATATTCAAACTTGTAGTTTACTATAATACCATTTATTATTTAAGTAATATCATATTATATGATGACATTTACTGAATAGTTAATATTTATATATTTTATGTATTTATTTAATAGAAATCATATATAGATTCATAATTTCATATATATATTTATATTTATATATATTTTAACAGTAACTTAATTATTTTATTTATCATTTTACATTCTTAATTCCAATTGATTAAAGTGTATTTTATTAATTCAAATTATTATATATACACTTTCGTTTATATATATATATATATATATATATATATATATATATATATATATATATATATATATATATATATATATATATATATATATATATATATATATATATATATCTACATAAACATTTACACACAATTGTTTGTGAATCGTCGGGAGTAGTCAAGGTCAAATGATTTCATGAAATAGTTCAAAAATTTTTGAGATTCAGTTTAACAGACTTTGCTCATCGTGTCGAAATCATAATAAGATTAGGTTTAAATTTGGTCTAAAATTTCTGGGTCATCACAGTACCTACCCGTTAAAGAAATTTCGTCCCGAAATTTGATTGTGATCGTCATGGCTGACAATAAGTATGCTTTCATGACTCATATGAGCTGATAAATAGAGTTTTATTACCATTGAGTAATAAGAATAAAATAATTCGATTATTTGAAAAGTACGAATGAAGCTATCACAAAAGATTTGAAATGAAGAAATAGAGATTTGCCTTGGCTTTTGACGTGGTCACGTTTGAATTTAGAAAATAAGGTGTGTCATAACTTTTGACGTTGTCTTGGTTGAATTCCTGAATTCAAGGGATTTAATGAAAATCTTCAAAATCTAAAAGATTTGATTCTTCGGCGAGTAAGGAAATTAAGATCTCTATAATTAAATACGGTGATCTACCTCGATTACTTTGTCTGATATTTCTATTATAAATTAAGCTCTTCTATTCCATTATCCTCACCATTCCTATACTTTCTTTCTTAATTCATACATCCAACAGATTGTGAAAATGTTTAATCCTATTCTAATCCATGATATTTTCCTAATTATAATTTCTGTCGTCCTTCTTTTCAATCTTCCACCAGAAAAATCTATTTACTTTTACTATTACATTGGGGTGAAACTATTCTTAATTCTACAGTGTCTTTATATTGCTATTCATATTAATATCCACAGTTTGTAACCTCCGTGTTGTTATTGGGCTTTATATTTTCTCTTATATTTTGGAGATCTTTGCCTTTTTATTCTCTTCTCGACCTCTAGTAAAGCGAGTAATGGTCCAGAATTCGTAGGTATGAAGTTTTGAATGAACACGACTAACGTTTTAAGAAAAAAATTGAAATAGCACGGTCTTGATTTGTCAAATTACCAGAATATCCGAAAAAGACTGAGTCATCAAGAAAATGTTTTATTGATATTTTAGAGGTTAAATAGAATACAAGAGTCGTGTAACATGGCACATGATGACGGTATGGTCTGTGAATCGTCATGTACTATTAGAAACTCAGCATGACTTACTGTAATATAATCACGTTGATCAAGTGTCATTATATTATACTAACTCATGCATCAATTTTCAACACTACTTCAAAAGCATTCTTATTTTAAACTCAAAGGTTTATAGAACATAGAAACTAAGACAGTTTCCTTTTATGATATATGACAGATAGCGCGGAGAGATAATTTATATCGGACGAGACTATTTATAAAGATATCTTCAGAAATATTGAGGATATTAATAATGAAAGATACGATAATATCTTAGAATTTTTGAATCAAATTGTGATGAAGAAATTCATTCACGATGATTTAGAGCGATTAAGTAGCAAGGTATTCGTTAAAGATTTCATCAGAAACAGAATCATCAGGATTCTTTTATGTACAAGTTTAGTCCTTATTCAGAGTCTCTTTCATGATTTGCTCAATTCATTTTTCAGTATCAAAATTTTTGAGCTTTTCCAACACTCCATTCTTTATCATCAAACTTTTGACTGTTAAGGCAGTCTTCAGTTTTCACTGCTTTATTAGCTTTTTTAAAACTCTGGAAACTGATTCATAAGCTAAAGCGCTTTTCAGAAATTCAGAATTGAAATTCGTAAATCCAGGAGATAGAAGTTATATATATATATATATATATATATATATATATATATATATATATATATATATATATATATATATATATATATATATATATATATATATATATATATATATATATATATATATATATATATATATATATTATATATATAAAAATTGTAGTCGTAGAATCGCTGAGAATTTCGAGATTATCGATTGATGCCTTCCGGTACTTGGTATGGTAATTATCGTTACAAGATACCGATGAGTTCATGATAAGACTTCAATAGATAAATATATTGATTTGTCGTAGAGATTTAAGCCAAGGAGCAACGAGGTTGCTGGTACGTCTGCTGGTAATTTAGTGAAATATAAAAGATTTCCCGGTAACAATAAAAGAGCACGCATATATATCAAGGTTATAATAAGGTTGTTTCGAACGAAAAGTTGAAGTTGACTTGCTGGAGCTGTGACAAAACTGGCTATCTCGATCAGGAGTTGCAAAGTTATTTTCGGTAATAATAACACTAAAGGAATTAGCACAGCTATTTGTTAAACGTTTACTCAGGTTTCGAGTAGTTTCAGGTGCATAACTATATGCATCAATCTTTTCTTCTGTAGATGAAATATGATTGGTTCATCCTCTCGATTGAGGTGTTTTTAAGAATTATGAAAGGTTTGAACGCAGATTGTAATCGTCAAGATACAAATGAGGTTTAAGATGAATTCAAGTGGCAATCTTGAAGAAATGTTTAGTTTCATATATTATAATCAATATTTTAGTTCATTTTAATTGTCCAATGTTGGCAGTCCACAGTTAGCAGTCCACAATTAGAAATTCAATAATTCATATATAGTTTAATATATAATATTCGAATTAATTAATACGTATCGTGACTCATTGTATACATGTCACAGACTCGATCACAACTCAAAGTATATATATTATTATAGAATCAACCTCAACCCTGTATAGCTAACTCGATCATTACTGCATATAGAGTGTCTATGGTTATTCCAAATAATATATATAGATGTGTCGATATGATATGTTAAAACATTGTATACGTGTCCCAATATTTAAAATGCGTAAATAACAGTATTTAAATGACGATAAATAAAGTGCATAAAATAAATAACAGAAATTAAATGACGATAAATAAAATTGCGAGAATATAAATTGCGATAAATAAACTGCGATAAATAAATTGCGATAATAAAATGTAATAAGAAATTAAAAGTTAGCTAGGAACAGTTAGCTAGGATTTTGTTAGCGTGGATTCTTAACAAAATTTTCTCATGGTTAATTTGTTTGTTTCTAACAAATTTTATTTTTGTCCAATGTTTTCTTCATTATGCCACTTGTTGGATTCTAATAGATCAAAATCCAAATATGAAATTGAATGATAAGGGTTATTCTGCGGTGAACGGATACGTATATCGGTGGTTGTAAATAGGATAGTAAATGACTGTTGAATTAGATTTGAAAGAATGTACAGTGTACTTATTAATGTGAAATCTAAATATTCCTCGGGTATTACCTACCCGTTAAAATATTTTCACCATTAACAGTTTGTACGAAAGAATTTTTAATTACAATCTTTATGAAAATATATATACATATATATTTTCTTCAGATGTAATCATGGATTTAATGAGTCAATATGATATTAAACTCATTTGATTTACCGTTAGAACAAGAATATATAATCTCTAAAACATTAGAGATTACATAATCTCCATGTCGAACGAAGATAAATGATATAGAACGATTCGCAGATTGATGATTATGCTCGAGGTATATAATGAGATGTTGAGGTGTCTGATGTTGAACTTGGGTTGTTGGTGGTACTGGTATTGATGTTGGTGCTGGTGATATTGCTGAAACTGGTAGATTTTGCATCATATTCTCCAAAGTTACTACCCGAGCGCGAAATTCGTTGACTTCTTCTATTATTCCTTTGATGATTGTCAATTGGAACGAATGGATGAATAAGGTTTAGAATTTTAAATAGAATATAATCGTGGCGAGATATTCGAAAAATGAGAGTGAAAATGGTGTTTCGGATTGGTTCGTCGGTGAATGCTTCAGGTTCTTTGCCCAGAGGACAATATGGTGGATGAAAGGGATCGCTTCTTCTTGTCTCCAATGATTAAGTAGACTACAAACCCATCCCCAATTCATCCAGAATTGAAGATGACTAGTTGGTTGATCCATTTCGTTTACACTGCTTTCGGAGCTTAGGTGAATATCCATGTCGGAATAGCTGTCGGAATAACTATCGGAATAGCTATCGGAATCTGAGAGACTCGAACTGGTTGAGGGATTCATCTGTTTGGATTGTGACCTGAATTCGATCAAAAAAAAAAAACAAAAACAAAGTAAGCTTAATTCTGATTGTGATGTATAACAATTTGGTACGACTGATTAGCTTTTTAATTTTACTCTAATAATAATAATAATAATAATAATAATAATAATAATAATAATAATAATAATAATAATAATAATAATAATAATAACAATAACAATAATGATAATGATGATAATAATAATAATAATAATAATAATAATAATAATAATAATAATAATAATAATAATAATAATAAATAATAATGATAATAATAATAATTAGTAATATTGATAATAACAGTTATAAAGATGATAATAATATATATATTTTTTATGATAATAATAATATATATTGTTTTATTTATAATAATGATAACTATAAAAAATGATTTTTAATGATAATGATAATAATAGTCTCTACAATACTAATACAACTTAAACATATCAAATTTTATATATATATTTTAGATTAGAAGTTATAATATTACAAATATGAATATTAATATTAACAACAATAATAATGAAAGTAATGAAAATAATATTAATATATCGATTATATTCAAACTTGTAGTTTACTATAATACCATTTATTATTTAAGTAATATCATATTATATGATGACATTTACTGAATAGTTAATATTTATATATTTTATGTATTTATTTAATAGAAATCATATATAGATTCGTAATTTCATATATATATTTATATTTATATATATTTTAACAGTAACTTAATTATTTTATTTATCATTTTACATTCTTAATTCCAATTGATTAAAGTGTATTTTATTAATTCAAATTATTATATATACACTTTTGTTTATATATATGTGTATATATATATATATATATATATATATATATATATATATATATATATATATATATATATATATATATATGTATAAACATTTACACACAATTGTTCGTGAATCGTCGGGAGTAGTCAAGGTCAAATGATTTCATGAAGTAGTTCAAAAATTGTTGAGATTCAGTTTAACAGACTTTGCTCATCGTGTTGAAATCATAATAAGATTAGGTTTAAATTTGGTCAAAAATTTTCGGGTCGTCAGATTACAACTTCTAAAGCTAATCCTAACTACACTTTGAGTTGTGGTCAAACACTAACACACACACTATAAAAGGACCCCTTTGCTTCACAAATTTCTGCATCACAAATCAATTAAATAACACCTCAACATCCTTCCTCCCTTTTTCCTGTTTGCTCGACAGTTTGTGTCACCAACCATCACCCTAAGTCAACACCCAACATCATCAAATTAGCCCTCTCATTATCACCTTTTAATGCGTGATCTTGCAGCCAAACCACCATCCCAACAGCCCTTCTGTCGCCACCCTTCTACAGTCCCCTATTATCGCCTGTTTGCTGTGATTTTTACAGCCCAAACCGCCAAGAACAGCAGCCTTTTTGCTGCTATAATCGACCCTAATAGGCTGCTACTGTGCAGTTGCAAACCATCACCAATTACAGCAGTTTTCTGCTGTCTTTTGCCACCAAAAACAGCCCGAACAGCAGCGTTTTTGCTGCTGCTGTGAACCACCACCAACACCATCTTTTACTACTATAAACCGCCTTCAAAACCACCTA
Organism: Rutidosis leptorrhynchoides; assembly: GCF_046630445.1. Classification (NCBI taxonomy): domain Eukaryota; kingdom Viridiplantae; phylum Streptophyta; class Magnoliopsida; order Asterales; family Asteraceae; genus Rutidosis; species Rutidosis leptorrhynchoides. The sequence continues at coordinate 169,747,101 of NC_092343.1, forward strand.
AAAACCGTCCCAAAAACAGCCTTGTTCTGTTGTTCCTATTTGCTATTTCTGCACGTCTAAAAGTGTCCAAGACCCGCTCGTTTTGGCCTCGTTTGCTGCTGTATTTTTCTGTCCTGATTAGCTCTATCATCACCACCATTTGTTGTCTCTTTTCTTGCTCTAGTCCACTTTGAGGTATCCCTAATATCCTAACTTAATCATACTTTTTACATTGTTTTCTTTTTAATTATTATGTTATTAGTTATGATCTTGAACATAAAACTAAACAAGCTTATGATTATGATTATAAATTGATCATGAACTTGATAAAAATAGCTAAAGATTTTGATTATAATAAATAAGATTAAGAGTGATGAATTATAAGTATTATGGGTAAGTTATTATGATATTGAACTAGTTAATAAAGTGTTATTAATATAAACTATAAATAATTAGGAAGATCATAAAACTAGATAAATAAGTTAGAGATTATGATTATGAGTAAATATTATGATTGTTTGTGGATAAGTAAATGGTTAAAAGATATTAAATAAGAATTAATTATGATTATTATGATTAGGGTTAAAAGGTTTGGAAAATAATTGTGGCTAGTAAAGATTAGGGTTGGTGAATATTAAGGTTATTAGCTTATGATTATGTATAAAAAGTTATGATTTTATGATTAGCAACGTATAGTGACAATGACATGCATGCATGCATACGTATGTATGTACATATATATAGGTAGGTATATGCTTGTGTATATATTTAGATATATACATACGTGTATATGTATGTGTATATATGTATGTATATGTACGTGTGTGTGTGTATGTATGAATGTGTATTACGTAAGTTATATAAGGTTAGTAACATAATAATAAAAATAATAAATGTATATAGATATGTATCATCTTACACTTATTTATATGTAACACTTACCTAGGATATATACATATATATCATATAGTTATAAATATAAACATGTATGATAATAATAATAAAGAATATATATGTATGTATCTTGTACGTGTATATATTGGTAACATATGTACGACTATATGTATGTAACACGTACAAAGATTATAACATATGTATGTACAAAACATAATAAGATACTATAACGATGGTTGATTAATTAAAGGATAATAATATTATTACTATAACTTGTAAACCTATCTATATGGTAACACCTTAAGTACACTAAGTAATATTATATATATATATATATATATATATATATATATATATATATATATATATATATATATATATATATATATATATATATATATATATATATAATTAATAAGTACATTAATAACTTATTATGTGTATACACTTATAACGTGAAGGTTATAATTAAAGATAGCGTACAAAGACTACAAACATCACCGCTACTTGTGGCCTAGGGTGATCCTTGTTACCATTATGGGACGCTTGTGGATCTCGAATGCCAAGACTTAGATTCTGGTCAAGAGATCCTGGGCCGCTCGGTAACAATAGATCATTTGAGTGACTTTCATGTTAGCAACGAAGTTTGGGCGAGATTTTACAACATCTTTGTTAAGAATTATAACCCGAACATTCTTAAACAAGAAGCTTACTATAAGTGGAAGCTTTCCATAAATAGTAGGTTTCCAAATATAGAAACTTTTGAGAAATAGGAACTTTTCTCGAAAACCGTCACTGTTAATATAGTTTACTATATTAATAAACAAACTTATGTCTATTAGACATTAACTAATTAAACATTACATCTCTAGGTTGAGATCTCCGATTACATACTCCGTTCATACTACTTGTGTGGAATTTCTTGCATGCAAGGTGAACTTCATAGCCCCTCTTTTTACTATTTCTTATCTCTTTTATAACTTTGGGGTGAGACACATGCTTGTTTTCAAACTGTTTTACGCTTAGACACAAGTACTCAAAAACTTTATTTTGATTAGTTCAAACTGTGCTAACATGCTTTGATTCATGCTAAATCCCTGCCATGATATCGTTAGTTGCTGGAATTTTGGCAAGCTTAGTTATTGTGAATAATGCTATTGAGAGAGACGTCTCTATCCGAATGACCGTTGGTCAATGGATACATAATAATGATTCAACGACACAAACGTGATGTGTTTAGGGTAACTTATGGTTAGTTTCGATATCATATACTTCAGCACTACTAACGAACTGATTAAACTTTATAACTAAATCTTGTGGTCTAAAAACTTGTTATGATTATTAAACCTATGTTGGTCACTCAACCATTTTTGGTTGACACTTTAAGCATATTTTGTCTCAGGTGAAGATTGTTAGAGTTATTTGCTACTTGGACTTTGCTGCTTTTAGAGTCCGCATTATTACATTCATATTATTGCATTAGAACATTTAAGTCCAATTGTAATGACATTACTTTCCGCTGTTTTAAATACATTAGTTTATACTAAAAACGACTCATATAGAATCGTTCTCGTTTATACATTCCTGTGTTATGATATTGTGAAGTCATATTTCCCCGGCCCTATTTGGGGGTTATGACAGAGTGATATTAGAGCCAGGTTTGTTATAGAGAACCAGGATTGCATTTTATGTGTGCCTTATGTGCTAGTTAGGTGCCTTAGCAATCTATAGGACTATAACCTTTCCCGCCTTAGTTTTAAGCGTTTTTCTTTAATCTTTATAATGCTATTTCATCTTACTTCCTACTTTTACCTCTGATGATATTTTGTATCCTTTTCTAAGGATATCAAGCCAAAACCCTATCATCTTTCCTGATCCTGACTCTAAAGGATAGGTTAGTATGTGATTGTTATCATATCCATACATATCTTATGACCTGACTTCGCCATTGTGATTCAAAGTATTCTTGACTCACGCGAAGGGATGTCACTCATGACTCAACATTCCAACATCAACCATCTAAGTTTGATCACATATCCTGACCTTGTGAAGTGACATTGAAATGGAAATATGAATTAGTGAAATATAATGACGCCCGACCAACGTGATTATATTACGGTAATTCATATAGAAATTCTAATATCATGACATATGGAATAGAAAGTGAATCAAAGAAAATTTCCAAGCCATTCATTCAAAAATCTCAACGTTATTACATGAAGGGTAATCATCATCTGATTTGTAGAGATACTAAGAGCTCGTTTTTCAACCAAACTATCTATCTCACACCCATGAGTAGATTAGCAAACTCTTTTATGCCATAAACATTGTAAAGCTTTGCATTCTTTCTTTCTTAATACTTATCTCTTTGACGCTTAATTATCACATCCCCGCTGGAAGGAAGGATGCATGTTTTTAACTGACCTGAAGTGACACCCCCGAAACTTCTTCGAAGCATGCCTCCTGTTATCTACAATTATGCTCCTAGTGTAGATTTTCATAAACCCATTAGAAAACCCGTCTAAGATAAGCGACAACAACTCGCAAGATTTTCATTTGAATATTCAAACGATATTATAAACACCACATTCACTATCACGTTCTCATACTCTACCATTCATATCTCACTTGTCAGCAACAGCTTCACACATGAACATTTTGAATTTCCAAGAACATACGCCCTAATAATAGTCAACAACCGTATTTAAAAACAATAGATTTCATTACCTCGCAACATTGTTGCTTAAAATAACCCGAAATTTTCAAAATACCTTCACCCGATCTTCGTCGATCTTTTTCCAACTTGTAACCTCCGAAATATGAAAATTCTGTTACCAAAATTTTACACACACTGTTTTACTGTGCGATCCTCTCAAAATTTTATAAAATAAATTTATTTACTTCCATTCGTGCAAATTTTATAAATCATATATGTTTACATAATAAAGTAAATAAAATTTACCTTTACTTATTTTTGACTAGTACATATAAAATTATACTCTTACATTTACAAATCAATTATTCAAAAGATATTTTACTTAAAATAGTACATGTTGTATATAACTCCAGTTTTACTAAGAACTTCGTTTCTTTTTACATTGTCACCTTAAACGACTCGAACTTCTATAAAGTTTTCATTGTTTGTTCATATAAAATTTTCGTGTTATTATACACCACATATTAATCACAATTCCTCTCGTCCTCTGAAACTTATAATTAAGTTTATCATTCAAAACCTTCTGTTCTCATCAACTTTTCCCTTTTAAGGTTGACCGTTGAGGAGTTTTTACTTCCGATATTTCATGGCTAAACCACAACACTCTCGTAAATATCAATTCTATAATTCAATATTTTGTGGCATTTATGTGGTTCCTCTAAACAATTTTTCCTTCGTGGGTTGCAACTGGACATTATTCTAGCCAAGTTTCGATCCCTGATTTGACATGTAACTGAAATCATGATCATAAAGCTACGTTCTACAACGAGCTATCAAAAACTATTTCCAAGGATAAGTTCACATGTATTATAATACATTGAACGATATCTTTCCTTAAATCACTCATACCATCCCGAGGGCATCTTAGTAATTATGGCATACTTGTATAAAAGCCTGATTAGTGACTGCTCAGCTAACATCTCCTTTCCTCGATTCTCATTAGGAATATCTATGGTTACCTTCCGGAATTTGAAGTCGGTGATATATCTAACAAACACAAGTCGTGCATCAAATTACATGGCTGTGATCTCCAAGTACTTCTCTCTGATTGTCTGCCCTAGTATGGCGACATAAGTGTACAATGGTTTTAAATAAGCTTAGTAATGTTCATGGCACGTTTCAGGTATCTGATTTACTGAAATGCTTGTAACATCACAGCCTCTTTTGAGAAAACCTAGTCAGGTGACACTCATATTATTCCTTTGAAATTACCTCCGCATTGATAATAAAATGCACTTCATAGAAGAACCTGTAGAAGTTATGGATCGTGAGATCAAACGCTTGAAACAGGACAACAGTTCCTATTGTTAAGATATGATGTAATTAACGTAGAGGCCTCGAGTATACTGGGGAACGTGAAGACCAGATGAAGCGGAAATATCCACATCTATTCTCAACTGCTGATGCATCTGAGGAGTCTTCCTGAAACTTCAGGACGAAGTTTAAATTAACGGGGAGGTACTATAACAACCCTCATTTTTTCAATATGAGTTTACCAGATTTCCCTTAGAGTTTCATTGTCTTACTGAGTATACTATCATTAGGGTTGTTATCCGTTCATAATTAATGATCTTAAATAATACGTGAATTTATTAATCTTAAACTCTAACCCTAATATTTAATTAATAATATAAACCCTATTATTATAAACCCTAACTCTAATAATATAAACTATATGTAATAATATTAATTGTGACACCATATAAAAAAATAAATGAGTAAATAAAATGTATTTAAAATAAAAGTAACTATTATGTATATGTGAATATATATAAAGAAACAAATTGGAACCTAATAAAAATAAATAAAATATTAAGGGTTAAAATGAAAAATAATAATACTAGTTAAAAAATAATAATAATAATGTTATTAATAATAAAAAAAGGCTAGGTGATAAAAAAAGAAAAAAATATTTAAAAAGACAAATAAGATAGTGTAATCCTAATCTACTTCCAATTTTAAACTCACTAATCCTAATCTAAATCTAATGAGAAATCCTAAGCTAATTACAACTTATAAAGCTTATCCTAACTACACTTTGAGTTTGTGGTCAAACACTAACACACACACACACACACACTATAAAAGGACCACTTTGCTTCACAAATTTCTGCATCACAAATCAATTAAATAACACCTCAACATCCTTCCTCCCTTTTCCTATTTGCTCGACAGTTTGTGTCACCAACCATCACTCTAAGTCGACACCCAACATCATCAAATCAACCCTCTCATCGTCACCTTTTGATGCGTGATCTTGCAGCCAAACCACCATCCCAACAGCCCTTCTGTCGCCACCCTTCTGCAGTCCCCTTTAATCGCCTGTTTGCTGTGATTTTTACAGCCCAAACCGCCAAGAACAGCATCCTTTTTGCTGCTATAATCGACCCTAATAGGCTGCTACTGTGCAGCTGCAAACCATCACCAATTACAGCAGTTTTCTGCTGTCTTTTGCCACCAAAAACAGCCCGAACAGCAGCGTTTTTGCTGCTGCTGTGAACCGCCACCAACACCATCTTTTACTGCTATAAACCGCCTTCAAACACCACCTAAAAACCGTCCCAAAAACAGACTTGTTCTGCTGTTCCTATTTGCTGTTTCTGCACGTCTAAAACAGTCCAAGACCCGCTCGTTTTGGCCTCGTTTGCTGCTATATTTTTCTGTCCTGTTTCGTTCTATCATCACCACCATTTGTTGTCTCTTTTCCTTGCTCTAGTCCACTTTGAGGTATCCCAAATACCCTAACTTAATCATACTTTTTACATTGTTTTTGATAATGCTAAAAACGAACATATATTTCATAGCATTATCCTTCAAAAAGACAAGCTTTTAGTTGCAATTGTTCTATTTACAAGTGATATTCGTTTAAATAATAAAAGATTAAGACAAAAGACAGATTCGACGATTTGAAGACGCAAATGACCAAAACGCTAAAAAGTACAAAATACAATCCAAGTGGTTCAAAATATTAATGAGAAACATCTAAAAAATTACAAGAGTACAAGCCGCGAAATGCAAAGTACAAGATATCTAAATATACAAAAGGACGTTCGAAAATCCGAAACCGAGACCTGAGCTAACTATCAACGCGCGACGCAACGGACCTAAAATTACAAGTCAACTATGCACACGAATATAATATAATATATATAATTATATAAAATTATATATATATTATATTATATATTATAATAAAACTCGAGCAACCCACGTTTTTGTTGCATGGTGACCAGGAAATGACGGCCATGCGATCGCATGGCCAGGAAGTAGAAAAACCATGCGATTGCATGGCACCCAGCAACTTGCCACATCTATAAATTGAAGCGTTTTTCGGACGAATTTTACACAATATATATCCATCTACTCTCTATCCCTCAAATATATATTTATATTTATATTTTAATTATAATTTTAATTTAAATTTAATAATAATAAGGTTATGTTAGCGAATGTTGTAAGTTTGTAAGTTGAAATTCTGTCCGTGTAACACTACGCGATTAATACTCATTGTAAGTTATGTTCAACCTTTTTAAATTAATGTCTCGTAGCTAAGTTATTATTATGCTTATTTAAGCCGAAGTAATCATGATGTTGGGCTAAATATTAAGATTGGGTAATTGGATTTTGGACCATAATTGGGGTTAGGACAAAAGAACGACACTTGTGGAAATTAGACTATGAGCTATTAATGAACTATCATTAAATTAACGAACTAACGAACTATCATTAATAGCCCATAGTCCAATTGTAAATCTTTATATTAAATTAACGAACTATCATTCAAATAAACAAATATAAAGCCCATTAATAGCCCATAGTCCAATTTCCACAAGTTTCGGTCTTTTGTCCAAACCCCAATTATGGTACAAAGTCCAATTACCCCGTCTTAATATTTAGTCCAACATCATGATTACTTCGATATAAATAAGCATAATAATAACTTAGCTACGAGACATTAATTTAAAAAGGTTGAACATAACTTACAATGAATATTAATAGCGTAGCGTTACACGAACAGAATTTTGACTTACAAACTTAAACATTCTCCACTATAACTTTATTATTATTAACTTAAAATTAAAATAAAAATAAAAATAAAAATATATATATTGAGAGTATGATGATAGATTAGAAAAAAGTGTATATAATTCGTCCAGAACTCGTGCATTTTATAGAATGTGGCCTGCTACAGTAAACCATGCGACCGCATAGTTTTTGTTCTTCCAGGCCATGTGATCGCATGGCCGCCTTCTCCTGGTCACAAAGTGATTAAAATGTGGGTTGCTCGTATTTATTTAATATATAATATAATATATATATATAATTTTTATATAATTATATATATATTATATTATATTCTTGTGCATAGTTGACTTGTAATTTTAGCTCCGTTGCATCGTGCATTGATAGTTGGCTCCGGCCCCGGTTCCAGATTTTCGAACGTCCTTTCGTACGATTTAATATCTTGTACTTTACGTTTCGCGGCTCGTACTCTTGTAACTTTTAGACGTTTCTTATCAATAAATTGAACCACTTGGATTGTACTTTGTACTTTTTAGCTTTTTGGTCGTTTGCGTCTTCAATTCGTCGAATCTGTCTTTTGTCTTCACCTTTTATTATTTAAATAAATATCACTTGTAAATAGAACAATTGCAACCAAAAGCTTGTCTTTCTTGAATGATAATGCTATGAAATATATGTTCGTTTTAGCATTATCAAATATTCTCACACTTGAGCGTTGCTTATCCTCAAGCAATATAGAACTTGAATATAACTTTACTAGAATCACTTCTTTATTCTTCATACTTTGTACATCAGTGATTTTAATACGTTCGGTTGTAAAGGAAAGTGTTGAACAAGCAACTGTTGAGGCAATGTCCCGTGACATGCTTTTAATTATGGTCTATATCGTGTCGGATGCAATTACTATCCTTTGTAGGCGCAATAGTAAAGATCACCCTATAGTTTTTTGGTCTGGCACAAGGTGATGTCTTCGACCATGTTATGCAACCACCGTCCTTACGGTTGACACCCGATTTGGTTCAGGTGACCTAATGAATTCCAGGTGAATTCCTAGAATTTTACGTTCAATGGTAATGAACGCATTGAAAATAGGGTTTTAAGAAAACAAATCGGTTTGTAATTTGATCAAAATATTTTCTCGTTCAAGCTCGAGTTTAGATATCATTGAATTCCATGAGTTTGAATTCTCAATCTTTAAGGTCAATCTCAAGGATTGAGTAATATCAGTCATAAAAGCTGATTTTTGATCTTTAAGGAGATTATTCTTTCTGGGGATCTGATTCATTAGTCTTATAAGCTAATTTGCATGGTGCCCCCCATTGTACGAGACAGATCCTCTCATGGTTAGGATAAGTCTGACCACTTGGCAACCCTGTTTGATGCTGAGGTTCGTGGATTTCCAGCTAATTTTCGAGAAAACTTTTCAAGGTTTTTCGTAGTCTCTACAACTGGTCTGGACGACAACTTCCTGACCTAAATCAAGAAGCGCGTGTCTTTTTCTCGGAAGACTTTACTTCCTTTTAAATTCCATTTATATTATAATAAAGTGGGTAAAATTGATTAATATCGTCCAAAATAAAAGTATCTTCAATTATTTGTACAAAAATATGTGATATATGTTCTAAATAACTTGGTAAATTTTTTCACACTTGGCTTTTATTTTTCTTTCTTTGACTTTTTATTCTCATCTATTCCATTTTAAATGAATTCAAGCATTTTGGGTTGTTTCTCAATTTGTGTCCTTTCCGAGGTAACAATAATTTCGGTATTAACACCTAGTTTTATCGTTCATAAATATGTATAAACATGATTTTGAATTCATTTATTTGAAAAAATTTTAAAATTTTTTACTAGAATTGGGTAATCAGTATATAAGACTAGGGCTGTTCTTTATTATCAGAGAGCACTAGATTCTAATACAACTACTACGTTACTAGTATTTTTAATGGTAACCAAGTGTTTGAATTAAAATTTTAAAAATTCGAAAGAATTTAACCCCTTCCCACACTTAAGATCTTGCAATGCCCTCATTTGCAAGAAATCGGTAACAATTTAAATTATTGAGGGTGATTAGTGTAAAAAGATGATTAAAATTTTACCAAAGTTTCCAAACATATTGTTGTTTGTGTTGAATGATAAATGGTGCACATCATTTTTTCATTCCGTCTGTTGTTACATCACACTTGTTTTTCATTTTGTCGTCAAAATTAATAGTTTTTGCTGAACTTAATGCCAGTCTTTGAAAATGCGTTGTTTTACCCTGTTGTGTACATGAGATAAAATACATACAATACAAATATAATCATGCATGGTAATTTGAAATGGGACTTGATATCCCACTTTCAAATTATAAAAATGAAATATTAGTACAAAATAATAAACATATTAAACATTACATAAAAGTATCACAATGTTAAATGTTTAGCATAAATAGATAAAAATAATAAAAGAGAAGACATCACCAATGGAACACTATTGATTTGGATAGGGGTTCCAGTTCATATCATCGTTCGGGTTCCATGGTTGGTGATAAGTGTTCTGGTATGCTTGATTGGGGTCGTACAGGTCAAAGGGTGGTCGCATGTCGGGCTGATGCGGTGGATATTAAGCAGGCCGAGTCGGGATGTAGTTATTTGGTACCTGATATGATAGCTGGCTCATGATTTAGTGCTGATGAACTTGCTAGTTATCGTGTTGGCGTCGCCAGGAAGTCTCATACTCATTCGCGGCTTGCCACTGCTCATACCGACGATGCCTATCCTCATTAGTCATTTCTACCTCATCTATATGCTGGAAAACGTCAGTAGCACTATCCCTAATGATGTCCCTAATGTCATCCGCTTCCTCCATTTCCTCATCTGAACCCCTCTCTACCTATGGATGGCGGCCCTGATATTGTACTGCCTGATTGCGTCTCCTAGTCAATACCTTTGCACCTTGATAGACTTGCAAACCTAAAGTCTCGTCCTGTTCCCTATATACCATCATCGGACCCCCTTGATCCCTATCTACACCTAAATACTCTCCAATGAGAGTAACAAAAATACCTCATCATATTATTCCCCATTCCTGTATACCTTCCACCATTTTGGACAGATAAAAACCAAAACACTAGGGGATATTAACAAAGCTTCTAGTGTTTCGAATGCACTTAAGGTAAAATAAATCGTGTAAGGTCATTTTCTCCTTGTTGTTACCTCTTTGTGTAATGGAGTTTGCTAAGAATCTATGTATTATACGAAGCTCGGCTTTATTAATATCTAAATAGGAGTGTCTTCCTCCCCGCGTAAATACATTAAAATTTGACATACGCCTCCAGATGGCATTAGCGTCAAAATTTCTATCTACCCGCTCACCATGATAAATCAAATTTGTACAATCAGGTGATAGTAATTCAGCGGGACTGTAAATCTGTAAAGCCCTGGCCATGTCCAGCATGGACATCCTGTACATCCTACGGCCAAGCAAAAATCTAAGAAAACTCTTATCATCTAACCTATCTACATCCTTATTAAAAGTTATAGTACTCATGAGCTCAACACACCACTCTTTATATACAGGCCTACGAGTGGTAAATAAACGTTCTCAATCAGTAAAAGAAGAGCTACCATACCTTTGGATTAGATGCTGCTTAACTGGGTTAGCTAGGTGGACCCTTTTCAAAGGCTCCCAATCTATTACCCTTGGAACTTCTACATTTTTGGTCCAAAGCTTAAATTTGTTACTTTGGTACGTCGGGTAATCTCTCCAACTTCTATCAATCCTTAAATTGGGATGCAACTATTCTTCATGAATTGTTGGGTGTTCTATTATATGGTGAACAGGAAATACAACGTAGGCAATAAAAAATTGTGGGTCTGGTTCATAGTATGGTACGTGTTGAGCATAATGTTGTTATTGTTGTTCCTGTTGTTGCTCCGGTTCGTGATATTGCATCTCTGGCTGTGGTTCCGGAGCAGGTTGCCCAAATGATGATGATGCACCATCAATATCGGTATTTCTCTGCAAAACACATTAAACACAAAATTTGTGCATCCAAATATGTATTAGTGTTAGCAAAATAACAAATTAAAATAATTACAATAACATGTTTAATCCATATTAAACTTATACTCATTTCCATATTTTTATCAATTCTACACTTTTTCAAATAAACATATATGAAAATGTTTAGAAAGTTCATAAGCATTCAACTCAAATAACATGTCAAAATAATCATTACTAGCAATTAAACAAGTTTCAAATGGTATTTATATCAAATTAATCAAATTCATGAATTTCAGACTTAAAAAGTCCACTTTAATTCTCAAAAATTATGTTTAGGATCAAAGTTTGGATCATTTAGCTACCTAAACATGTTACACTACTTAATTTAGCAATAATTCATGATAAAAATTGGCCATAACCTGTTTATATCAAAAAGCCCCAAATTGCTCAAGAACACAAACCCTAGATTTCTAAAATTTTTGAAGTTTTTAGCTTTAAAGCATGTTAAATAGCATCAATCTAGGTTATACATGCATAATATACTAACAATTTAACTCTAATTACACTAGAAATTAACAAAAATAAATTAGGTAAAATTTAGCTCAAGAACATTAAAATTCAATTTTAAAGAGTTTTAGGGGTGTAATTGCTACCTTCTTTGAAAAACTTCTGAACAAACGCATGATTAGAGAGGATTATAGCAAGAAATTTGGTTGAATTTGGTGAAAATTGGGAATTTTTGAGAGTGTTTGTGTGTGTTTTCGTGTTTATGTGTGTGTGTTTTGTGTGGATACAGAGCAGCTCGCTGTGATTATGTTCCTGCCCAGATTTTCTGTCCCATGCGATCGCATGGGGTGTAATTGTTTTTTTTATATAAAATCATTTACTTATGAAACAATTAAGTAATTTTAAAAATTTGTTTTCTTTCTAGAATGAGGGCGTTTCGGATCGTTGTCCTAGTTCGTCCCTCGACAAAATTTTAAAATTTGTCATTTTAAAGCGTTGTTTTAAAAGCAAAAATTTTTGGGTTTTTTTTAATGCTTTTGCATACTTTAGATCAATGAGATTAAAAATAATGATAATAAAATTTCTCGTCCCTCCCTTGGGTAAAGCAATTTCGGTTCAACGACCTAGTCTTCAACTCACGACGAATTTTAAATATCAAATTTTTAACTTAATGAAATAAAGTAAATTTTTGTTTTTAAATTCACACCAAACTTAAATTTAAAATGCATAAAATTAAAAATTCATATTATTAATATTTTTATACATTAATTTTACAAACTTATATTGAAAATATTAATTTTTAAAATATTTAAAAACTTAAATATATTGATTTTAAAAATTTACAATAATAATTTAATATTTATATATTAATTTTAAAAACAAGGTAAAAATTAAAATGAAAAATCTTTTTGGTCTTTTGTCTCACTTTAATCAATCAAATATTATCAAAAATATACGCTCCTCTTTTGGGTAAAGTAATTTCGGCTATTTTACCTAGTTTTACTCCTGACGAATTTCTGAAATATTTTGGATTGATTAATTAAAAATATTTATACCTTAAGAATAAACGGTAAATTTCGCAGTGATGTAATAAATTTTTGTATGATATCAATAATTTCGGTTTCGCATACCTAATTTTATTGAATATCAATTTAATACTTTATAGCAAACGATTCAGCGTTTGTTATCAAAAGGTTAAAAGCAATAAAAAAAATAAAAACTGTACATACTTACTTGTGAGATAGAATTCTCAGAGACCTGCTTTAGCTGACTCATAGGAGAGTCGTGTGATTTGGTTTTCCATAGCTACATAAGCGTAACCTGGATTCTTCAATAACTTTTCTTCTAAACATATGAACGGTCCTTCTCTGCATAGAGTAACAAATTCGGTATTTGAATATGTTTGATTGTTCGAACATTTACCTTCGTATGACTATTTTCCACATTTATGACTTTCAGTAACAAATGGATTTTGATTTTCCTTTACCAAAATGTATCTTATGATGGTCTTTCCTGAGTTCTTTCCTCACTTCGTCCATTTTGCCTCTTATGAATGATACCAGTTCACTCAGAAAGATGTTATCATTACGTTTAGTAATCATAGCGTGTAGTAGTAAACCATGGTTCAGATCAAAGGAATTCTTCATCTTGTAAAACCTAAAAGAAATAAAAATTCAGAATGGAGGGAGAAGACTAGTTCTTTAGGGTCTGCTAGGGAAAGACCATGCAGATTCCATTTTTGAGAACTACACGAAAACAGAATATCTAACTCTAACAGTAATACATATTACCCTTAAAAGATTCGAATATTCTCACACTTAGTTAGCTGTGGTGTCAAAATTGTGATTAACTTCATCTTCAACTTCCATTGGATTATCTATGTAATGTTTAATTCTGTGACCATTAACCTTAAATTCCATTTGAATTTATTAATTCTACTGTTCCGTACGGGAAAACTCTTTTGACTATGAATGGTCCAGACCATCTTGATTTCAATTTTTCAGGAAATAGCTTGAATCGTGAATCGAAAAGAAGAACTCTTTCTCCTTCCTTAAATTCTTTTGAACTTCTGATTCTTTTATCATGCCATTTCTTTGTTCTTTCCTTATAGATTAACGAATTTTTGTATGCTTCATGTCTTAATTCTTCTAATTCGTTTAGTTGACTTAACCGTAGACGTCCGGTTTCATGTAAATCAAGATTACATATCTTCAAAGCCCAAAATGCTTTATGCTCAATTTCTACTGGAAGGTGACATGCTTTTTCGTAAAAAAGTTTAAAAGGTGTGGTTCCAATTGGAGTTTTGTAGGCTGTTCTAAAAGCCCAAAGTGCATCCTCCAATTTCATGGACCATTCCTTCGGATTTGATCCTACGGTTTTCTCTAGAATACGTTTTAATGCTCGGTTGGTATTTTCAACTTGTCCACTTGTTTGTGGATGATAAGCGGTTGAGATTTTATGAGTTACTCCATATCTTTTGAGAACTTTTTCAATTTGATTATTACAAAAATGAGTACCCCGATCACTTATTAAAGCTTTCGATGTTCCGAACCTAGCAAAAAGACGTTTTAAAAAATTGACTACAACTCGTGCATCGTTAGTTGGGAGAGCTTGTGCTTTCGTCCATTTAGATACATAATCAATGGTAACGAGAATGTAGAGATTATTATGATATTTTAGAAATGGACCCATAAAGTCAATACCCCAATTGTCAAATACTTCACATACTTGAATGACATTTTGTGGCATTTCATCACGTTGACTTATTTTTCTTGCCCTTTGACAAGCATCACAGAATTTACAAAGAAGGTGTGCGTCTTTGAAAATTGTAGGCCAATAAAATCCAGCATCGTAAACTTTTCTTGCTGTGAGTTGAGTCCCATAATGCCCTCCTGTTGGTCCTGTGTGACGATGATTTAAGATTTGACAAGATTCATCTCCGAATACACATTGGCGTATTATTCTATCGGAAAAACTTTTAAACAAATGTGGATCTTCCCAAAAATAGTGTTTTATATCACTAAAGAATTTCTTTCGTTTTTGGTACAACAACCCTTTTTCAAGGAATTCACATACTAAGTAGTTTGCATAGTCTGCAAACCATGGTATTTCATTATAATCTATCTTCAATAGATATTCATCAGGAAAGTTATCTTGTATGGCCGACTCATTTAGAACTTCTAATTCGGGATTTTCAAGACGAGAAAGATGATCAGCGGCGATATTTTCTGTTCCCTTTTTGTCTCAAATTTCAATATCAAACTCTTGTAAGAGTAAGATCCAACGTATTAATCGTGGTTTGGCATCTTGTTTCGAAAATAGGTATCTAAGAGCAGAATGGTCGGTATAGACCACCGTTTTAGCTAGAACGAGATATGAACGAAATTTGTCAAAAGCGAAGACAATAGCAAGGAGTTCTTTTGCAGTAGTTGTGTAATTCGTTTGTGCTCCTTGTAACGTCTTACTAGCGTAATAAATAGGTTGAAATCGTTTTTCAATCCTTTGTCCTAAAACGGCTCCCATTGCAAAATCACTTGCATCGCACATGAGTTCAAATGGTAGATTCCAATTTGGAGTTATCATGATCGGCGCATTAGTGAGTTTTTCTTTAAGAATATTAAAAGATTTGATGCATTCATCCGAAAAGATGAATGGAGCATCTTTTTCTAAGAGTTTATTCATAGGAGTGGCAATTTTAGAAAAGTCTTTTATGAAACGTCGGTAAAAACCTGCATACCCTAGAAAACTCCTAATTCCTCTAACATTGGTGGGATGTGGAAGTTTAGCAATTACATCTACTTTAGCTCTATCCACTTCAATTGCTTCCTTTGAAATTTTATGACCAAGAACGATGCCTTCTCTAACCATGAAATGGCATTTCTCCCAATTAAGAACTAGATTTGATTGCTCGCATCTAATAAGCATTCGTTCAAGATTAACTAGACATGTTTCAAAAGTATCACCGAAGACTGAAAAGTCATCCATGAAAACTTCCATGCATTCCTCTATCATGTCGTGAAAAATCGCCATCATGCACCTTTGAAAGGTTGCAGGGGCATTGCAAAGTCCAAATGGCATGCGTTTGTAAGCAAAAGTACCATAAGGGCACGTGAATGTGGTTTTCTCTTAGTCCTCGGGTGCTATTGGAATTTGAAAATATCCGAAAAAACTGTCAAGAAAACAATAGTAACTATTCCCGGCTAACCTTTCCAACATTTGATCAATGAAAGGTAAGGGAAAGTGATCTTTTCTGGTGGCATCATTTAATTTTCTATAATCAATACAAACACGCCATCCTGTTACAGTCCTAGTAGGAATAAGCTCATTTTTTTTCATTTGTGATGACAGTCATGCCACCCTTCTTATGTACGCATTGAACTGGGCTTATCCATGGACTATCAGAGATTGGATAAATTAAACCTGCATCTAGCAGTTTAATAATTTCTTTCTTAACAACATCTTGCATATTTAGATTTAGTCTTCATTGGCGTTGCACATACGTTTTATGACCTTCTTCCATAATGATTTTATATGTGCAATACGAAGGACTTATGCCTTTAATGTCATGAATCTTCCATGCAATAGCTGGTTTATGAGCTTTTAGCACAGAAATGAGTTGAAATTATTCATTTTCCGTAAGGGAAGATGATATTATTACAGGTAATTCGGATTCACCATGTAAATAAGCGTATTCCAAATGGTTTAGAATTGGTTTTAACTCTAATGTCGGTGCTTCTTCTATCGATGATTTGTATCGATATCTGTCTTCCTCTTTTAGCATTTGAAGTTCTTCTGTTGTTGGTTCGTATTCATTAGCCATAAGTGTAGCTTACATTTCAGCTTCATCAATTGGTTCAGTTCCTTCTCCTAAAGAACATTCTCCTGTTCCTTGTAATTCTGGAAATTCTTCTAACAATTCTGCATGTGAATCTATAGTTTGAATATAATAACATGTATCATCTGCAGATTGCGGTTGTTGCATGGCTCTATCAACAGAAAAGGTAACACTCTCGTCCTCTATACTTAGGGTCAGTTTCTTACCGAACACGTCTATTATTGCTTTAGCCGTGTTTAAGAATGGTCTTCCTAATATAAGAGGAACTCGAGAATCTTCTTCCATGTCCAGAATAACAAAATCTACTGGAAATACTAAAGTACCAACTTTGACTAGCATGTTCTCCATTATCCCTCTAGGATATTTTACTGATCGATCGGCTAGTTGTATGCTTATTCGTGTTGGTTTTAATTCTCTAAGGTCTAGTTTAGCGTATAGTGAATATGGCATTAAATTTATACTAGCACCTAAATCTGTCAATGCTTTTATTGAACTAAGACTACCCAGAAAACATGAAATTGTGAAACTTCCTGGATCAGATAATTTTTTTGGTATCTTATTTAATAGCACTGCAGAAAAATTAGCATTCATTGTAACAGCTGAGAGTTCTTCCATTTTCTTTCTATTTGTGATTAGATCTTTCAGAAATTTAGCATATCTTGACATTCCTGAAATCACATCAATGAAAGGAAGATTAACATTATCTATTTAAACATATCCAAGAATTTGGATTGCTCGGCTTCAAGTATTTCTTTTCTCATTTTACTCGGGTAAGGAAGTGGTGGTTGGTATGGTTTAACATAAGGTTTAGCCTTAACTGTGTTATGTTCATTAACCTTTTCAACTACCTGTTCTGTTTCCTTTTCTTGCTCAGGCTGTGGTGCCTGTGTAGTAGGAATAGAGTCATCAGAATTTACAGGTATTTAAGGTGGTTTAAGTGTAATACCACTTCTCGTGGTAATGGCTTTAGCTTTTTCATTTCGGGGGTTAGGATTTGTATCGCTAGGTAGACTTCTCAGTTTTCTTTCACATATCAACTTTGCTAGGTTGCTTACTTCTTGCTCCAGATTTTGGATAGAAGCTTGTTGATTTCTAAATGCTTGAGCATTTTGTTCATTGGTTTGTTTCTGAGATGTGAAAAATTGAGTTTGAGATTCAACTAGCTTTGACATCATATCTTCTAAATTTGGCTTTTTATCATTGGTTTGTGGTGGTTTATTTTGAAAAATAGGTCTTTGCGGATTGTAAGTATTGTTAGATACTTGTTGATTACTAGGACCTTGTTGATTGTTGTATGGAACATTTCGGTTATAATTCTGATTTTGATTGTAGTTTGGTCTTGGCGGTTGATAATTACTTTGATAATTATTTCCAGGCCTTTGGTTTATATATGAAACATTTTCTCTTTGTTCCATTGTTTGTTCGATACTGAGACAATCTTTTGTCAAATGTGGTCCTCCACACTGCTCACAACTAATTCGTATAGCGTGAATATCTTTAGTCATCTTTTCCATTCGTCTTTCGAAAGCATCTATCTTTGCGGAAATGGAATCAAAATCATGGCTAGAATCGGCTCTAACCGCTTTAGATGATCTAACGATATCTTTTTCTTGATGCCACTCATGTGAGTGGGAAGCAGTGTTATCAATAATTTTGTAAGCTTCAGTTGCAGTTTTCTTCATAATGGAACCACCAGCAGCTATGTCGATGTGTTTTTGTGTAGTAATATCGCATCCTTTGTAGAATATTTGTACTATTTGATAAGTGTCTAAACCATGTTGCGGACATCCTCTCAACAACTTTCCAAATCTTGACCACGCCTCATATAGAGTTTCATTTGGCTTTTGTGTGAACGTAACAATTTCTCCTTGAAGTCTCACAGCTTTAGATGCCGAAAAGAATTGTTTAAGAAATTTTTCAACTAAGACATCCCATGTATCAATCGCCCCTTCAGATAACGATTCTAACCAATCTTTGGCTTCTCCCTTTAAAGTCCAGAGAAATAACATGAGATAGATCTGTTCATCCTCAACTTCTCTGATTTTGAATAGAGTACAGATCGTATTAAAGGTTCGAAGATGTTCATTTGGATCTTCCTTCGGCGCACCATTAAATTGGCATTAATTAGTTACCATGTGTAGGATTTGTCCTTTAATTTCATAATCTGGTGCATTAATGTCTGGTTGAGTAATTGCATGACCTTGGCCAGTGCGTTTAGCTCTCATTCGGTCTTCCATACTTAGAGGTTCCAGATTTTCCATGATTGAATTTGTTGAATCTGAATCACTAGAGGATTCTGACTTAATGGTTTCTTCCTCGACAATCTCTGGATGAGTAATTTGTGGTTCAGGAGGAATGATTAGTGGTTCAGGATCTCTGAATTGTCCTTGAATATCCTCCGGGTTCTCAATTGTGAGGTTGGGTTCAAGAAATGGATTATCGAAAATTTGAATTGGAGTACTTGGTCGACTAGATGACGATTCTAAAGAAAAATCAACGGCGACAATATTGGCTAGATGTCTTGATCAAGTTACAGGCGGTGAACGTATGAAAGGTGGTGAACGTTTTGCTCGGTGCATTCACTGAATGTCCTATTAATTATAAAAGATAAAAATTATATAAGTTATCAAATTAATAGACTTTTCTGATTTTTCTCACGTTTCGAATAGCCAATAGATGCAGCATGTAGCCAGGACCCTTTAAATCGGAAGCCCACAACTCGCCACTAACAAATCCAACTATTACTACGAACCAGAAAATTTTGGATGTCTATTAATTTAACCGCTTAAAATAATTTTTTCTTCGAAATTTTGAAGAAAAAAAAATCTATGTCCTAAAAACTAGAGCATCGAGAAAAAAGAAAGAAAAAGAATGCGTCGGAAAACGTTGAAAAATAAAAAGTCGGAAAATAAGCGTTGAAAAATAAGAAAATTGCAGCGTCGAAACTTAAAAGCCTAAAAACTAAATATTAAAAATTGCGTCTAAAGAAATTAAAACTTAAAGGAATTCTATATCCAAAATGGCAATTACTTAAAAAGTACTAAAATCTTAAAATGACGTCGCAAAATTCTAAAGCATCTAAATCTTAATCTAAACAAAAAGCACTTAAGGGATTTTACGGCAAAGCCTAAAAATCTAGAAATAAAAATAAACTACGACAAAATACTAGATTAAAACTAATTACGAAGGATAGATATACAAATTAAAATTTAAACTGATAAAAATATTTAATTTATAAAAAAGATAAAAAAAATGATAAAATTACTTATTTTTATAAAAATATTATTTTTATATAATTATTTTATAAAAGTACTAATTTATAAATTAATAAAACTAATTAAAACTTATAAATAATTAAAAGTAAACTTAAACTAATTATATTAAAATAAAATCCTAATCTTAAATAATTAATAATAATTATAATAATTAATTCGTAACCCTAATCGTACTGTACGAGGTATGTGGCATGTCAGAAGGTACCATGCGGTCGCATGAGTTTTATACTCCTGGACCATGCGATCGCATGGCTTCGGATTTCAGGCCTGTTTGTTTGGGCTGCTACAGTTCTCGGCCCAGATTATTTTTAATTATTTTTTTCTTCTGTTTTTTAACTTATAAAATATTTATATAAAATAAATAAAAACTTATACTTTAAAAACTAAAATAAAAATAGAAATACTTTATAATTTTATATATTTTAAACAAACTCTTAATATATATATATATATATATATATATATATATATATATATATATATATATATTAACTTTTGTATTTTTAATATTTAAAACGTATTTAAAAAAAATTAAAACTTAATAAAAATCTCTTTTTTTATATAGCGTTTCGCTTTCGGCGTTTAAGAGTTGTTCCCCGGCAGCGGCGCCAAAAATACTTGATGTTATGCGAGGTGTATACGAAATAGTTATATTTTTATTGAGAAATACTATTAAATACGATACAAATTTACACAAGTTATTTATTTATTTATTTATAGAGTGGATATACCTAAACCTTGCTACAACACTATAGGTAGTGTACCTAATCGTACAGTAGTGTAGTTTTTAGTAAGTCCGGTTCGTTCCGCAGGGAGCTAGCCAAGTTTAACGCTATATTCTTAAAACTATATTTGTATAAATATATATATATATATATATATATATATATATATATATATATATATATATATATATATATATATATATATATAATATTATTATTATTATAAAAAGGGGGTTTTTAACGTTTAATGACCGGTTTGTCGATTTTATGTCTTAAGTTACAATTAAAACCTAATGTAAAATATTAAAAATAAATACAACTTTATTTAAAGCGTAAAGTAAATGACGATAAATAAAAATGCGATAATTAAAAACACGATAATTAATAGTGCAATAAATAAAATGATAGTAAATAAAAGTGCGATGAGATATAAAATAAAGGAATTATGCTTATTTAAACTTCCGTAATCATGATGTTTGACGTGTTGATTTTAATTTATTACCATGGGTTAATTGTCCTTTGTCCTGGATTATTCGATATGTCCATACGGTTTTTGTCCATAACAGTCCATCAGTCATAAATATAAAGTGCGAGTGTCCTCGTCAAATTATCCTTATACCCGAAGTCAAATATTCCAACTATTGGGGACTTAAACTGTAAGAAGGTTTAATACATTGTTAATGATTACACCAGGTTATCGACTGTATGCAATCCAAGGTTTTAATACTTTATTAACAATTACACCAAGTGTCCTTGTATGTAATCCACCCCTGTTTTAATGAGTCCATTGACTATTAATCCATTCCCGTGTCCGGTTAAATGAACAATTATTAGTACTTATAAATATCCCGTCCATCGTGTCTGATCGAGTGTGTGTGGTTATTTATAATTACATCCAATTGTAAATCTTTATATTAAATTAACGAACTATCATTCAATTAAAAAAATATAAAGCCCATTAATTGCCCATAGTCCAATTTTCACAAGTGTCGGTCTTTTGTCCAAACCCCAATTATGGTACAAAGCCCAATTACCCTGTCTTAATATTTAGTCCAACATCATGATTACTTCGATTTAAATAAGCATAATAATAACTTAGCTACGAGACATTAATTTAAAAAGGTTGAACATAACTTACAATGAATATTAATAGCATAGCGTTACACGGACAGAATTTCGACTTACAAACTTAAAACATTCGCCACTATAACTTTATTATTATTAACTTAAAATTAAAATTAAAATTAAAATTAAAATATATATATTGAGAGTATGATGATAGATTAGAAAAAGGTGTATATAATTCGTCCAGAACTCGTGCATTTTATAGAATGTGGCCTGCTATAGTAAACCATGCGACCGCATGGTTATTGTTCTTCCAGGCCATGCGATCGTATGGCCGCCTTCTCCTGGTCACAAAGTGATTAAAACGTGGGCTGCTCGTATTTATTTAATATATAATATAATATATATAATTTTTATATAATTATATATATATTATATTATATTCTTGTGCATAGTTGACTTGTAATTTTAGCTCCGTTGCGTCGCGCGTTGATAGTTGGCTCAGGCCCCGGTTCCGGATTTTCGAACGTCCATTCGTACGATTTAATGTCTTGTACTTTGCATTTCGCGGCTCGTACTCTTGTAACTTTTAGACGATTCTTATCAATAAATTGAACCACTTGGATTGTACTTTTTAGCTTTTTGGTCATTTGCGTCTTCAAATCGTCGAATCTGTCTTTTGTCTTCACCTTTTATTATTTAAATGAATATCACTTGTAAATAGAACAATTGCAACCAAAAGCTTGTCTTTCTTGAAAGATAATGCTATGAAATATATGTTCGTTTTTAGCATTATCACGGCCCAAGACCTGGCCTGGTATCCGAAGCCATGCGATCGCATGGCCCAGACACGTAAACCTCATGCAATCGCATGAGGCTGTCTGACAGTTGAAACCCTACCATTTATTACGGAATTAGGTTAATTATTATTATAATTTAAATCATTTAGGGTTAGATTTAATTACTATTAATTAGTTTTAATTAGTTTGTTTAATTAAATTTTTATTTTAAGTTTTAATTAGTTTTATTAATTTATAAATTAGTACCTTTTATAAAATAATAATATAAAAATAATATTTTTATAAAAAATTGTATATTTATAACTTTAAGCTTATTTTTATATTTTGTATATTTTTATCGTTTAATTCGTAAATTTTATAATTTATCGTTCGTAATAGTTTTAAGTTTAGTATTTTTTCGTAGTTACTTTATATTTCTAGATTTTTAGGCTTTGCCGTAAAATCCCTTAAGTGCTTTTTCTTTAGACTAAGATTTAGGTGCTTTAGAATTTTGCGACGCCATTTTAAGATTTTAGTACCTTTTAAGTTATTGCCGTTTTGGATATAGAATTCCTTTTAAGCTTTAATACCTTTAGACGTAACATTTTAATATTTAGTTTTTAGACTTTTAAGTTTTGACGCTTTACTTTCTTATTATAATTTTTTCGACGCTTATTTTTCGACCTTTTATTTTTCGACATTTTTCGACGCACTCTTTTTCTTTCTTATTTCTCGACGCTCTAGTTTTTAGGACATAGAATTTTCTTTATTTTCTTTAAAACTTCGACGAAAAAATTATTTTAAGTGGTTAAATTGATAGACATCCAAAATTTTCTGATTCGTAGTAATAGTTGGATTTGTTAGTGGCGAGTTGTGGGCTTCCGATTTAAAGGGTCCTGGCTACCTGCTGCATCTATTGGCTATTCGAAACGTGGGTAAAATCAGAAAAATCTATTAATTTGATAACTTATATAATTTTTATCTTTATAACTAATAGGATATTCAGTGAATGCACCGAGCAAAACGTTCACCACCTTTCATACGTTCACCACCTTTCTTTATAATAGTCATCTAGTCGACCAAGTACTCCAATTCAAATTTCCGATAATCCATTTTTTGAACCCGACCTCACAATTGAGAATCCGGAGGATATTCAGGGACAATTCAGAGATCCTGAACCATTAATCATTCCTCCTAAACCACAAATTACTCATCCAGAGATTGTCGAGGAAGAAACCATTAAGTCAGAATTCTCTAGTGATTCAGATTTAACAAATTCAATCATGGAAAATCTGAAACCTCTAAGTATGAAAGACCGAATGAGGGCTAAACACACTGGCCAAGGTCATGCAATTACTCAACCAGACATTAATGCACCAGATTATGAAATCAAAGGACAAATCCTACACATGGTAACTAATCAATGCCAATTTAGTGGTGCACCAAAGGAAGATCCAAACGAACATCCTCGTACCTTTAATAAGATCTGTACTCTATTTAAGATCATAGAAGTTGAGGATGAACAGATATATCTCATGTTATTTCCCTGGACTTTAAAGGGAGAAGCCAAAGATTGGTTAGAATCGTTACCTGAAGGGGCGATTGATACATGGGATGTCTTAGTTGAAAATTTTCTTAAACAATTCTTTCCGGCATCTAAAGCTGTGAGAGACTTCAAGGAGAAATTGTTACGTTCACGCAAAAGCCAAATGTAACTCTATATGAGGCGTGGACAAGATTTGGAAAGTTATTGAGAGGATGTCTTCAACATGGTTTAGACACTTATCAAATAGTACAAATATTCTATCAAGGATGCAATATTACTACACGAAAAGACATCGATATAGCAGCTGGTGGTTCCATTATGAAGAAAACCGCAACTGAAACTTACAAAATTATTGATAACACTGCTTCCCACTCACATGAGTGGCATCAAGAAAAAGATATCGTTAGATCATCTAAAGCGGCTAGAGCCGATTCTAGCCATGACTTTGATTCCATTTCAGCAAAGATAGATGCTTTCGAGAGACAAATGGAAAAGATGACTAAAGATATTCACGCAATACGAATTAGTTGTGAGCAGTGTGGAGGACCACATTTGACAAAAGATTGTCTCAGTATTGAACAAACAATGAAACAAAGAGAGAATGTTTCATACATGAACCAAAGGCCTGGAAATAATTATCAGAATAATTATCAACCGCCAAGACCAATCTACAATCAAAATCAGAATTATAACCGAAATGTTCCATACAACAACCAACAAGGTCCTAGCAATCAACAAGTATCTAACAATACTTACAATCAGCAAAGACCTATTTTTCAAAATAAACCACCACAAACCGATGATAAAAAGCCAAATTTAGAAGATATGATGTCGAAGCTAGTTGAATCTCAAACGCAGTTTTTCACATCTCAGAAACAAACCAATGAACAAAATGCTCAAGCATTTAGAAATCAACAAGCTTCTATTCAAAATCTGGAACAAGAAGTAAGTAACCTAGCAAGGTTGATAGGTGAAAGAAAACCGGAAAGTTTACCTAGCGATACAAATGCTAACCCCCTGAATGAAACAGCTAAAGCCATTACCACGAGAAGTGGTATTACACTTAAACCACCTGAAATACCTGAAATTTCTGATGACTCTATTCCTACTCCACAAGAACCACAATCTCAGCAAGAAAATGAAAAAGAACCGGTAGTTGAAAAGGTTAATGAAGATAACACAGTTAAGGGAAAGCCTTATGTTAAACCATACCAACCACCACTTCCTTACCCGAGTAAAATGAGAAAAGAAAGACTTGAAGCCGAGCAATCCAAATTCCTGGATATGTTTAAACAAATAAATGTTAATCTTTCTTTCATTGATGTGACTTCAGGAATGCCAAGATATGCTAAATTCCTGACAGATCTAATCACAAATAGAAAGAAAATGGAAGAACTCTCGGCTGTTACTATGAATGCTAATTGTTCTGCAGTACTGTTGAATAAGATATCAGAAAAATTATCAGATCCAGGAAGTTTCACAATTCCATGTTTTCTGGGTAGTCTTAGTTCAATAGAAGCATTGTGATAATGCTAAAAACGAACATATATTTCATAGCATTATTCCTCAAGAAAGACAAGCTTTTAGTTGCAATTGTTCTATTTAAAAGTGATATTCATTTAAATAATAAAAGGTGAAGACAAAAGACAGATTCGACGAATTGAAGACGCAAACGACCAAAAAGCTAAAAAGTACAAAGTACAATCAAAGTGGTTCAAATTATTGATGAGAAATGTCTCAAAATTACAATAGTACAAGCCGTGAAACACAAAGTACATGATATTAAATCGTACGAAAAGGCATTCGAAAATCCGGAACCGAGACATGAACCAACTTTCAGCGCGCTTCGCAATGGACCAAAAATTACAAGTCAACTATGAACAAGAATATAATATTATATATAATTAATTATATATTTATTATATATTATTTTAATCAAAGCAGCCCACGTTTAATTCAATTGGTGAGCTGGATTCCAGACCTCCGCACTCGCGGAACTTTTATGAAGAAAACGTCCGCACTCGCGGAGCTCTACAGTATAACGTGGGCCTATAAAAGGCCGCGCATTCTGATCGATTCTTTAAATCCTTTTTCTATCTATCTCTCACGATATATATATATATATATATATATATATATATATATATATATATATATATATATATATATATATATATATATATATATATAATTTTAATTTAAGATTAATAATAATAAGGTTATGTTAGCGGATGTTGTAAGTGTGTAAGTCAAAATTCTGTCCGTGTAAAGCTACGCTATTATTAATCATTGTAAGTTATGTTCAACCTTTTTAAATTAATGTCTCGTAGCTAAGTAATTATTATGCTTATTTAAATCGAAGTAATCATGATGTTAGACTAAATATTAAAGACGGGGTTATTGGGCTTTGTACCATAATTGGGGTTTGGACAAAAGACCGACACTTATGGAAATTAGACTATGGAATATTAATGGGATTTATATTTTTTTAATTGAATGATAGTTTGTTAATTTAATATAAAGATTTACAATTGGACGTACATATAAATAACCATATACACTCGATCGGACACGATGGGCGGGATATTTATAAGTACTAATAATCGTTCATTTGGCCGGACAGGGGAATGGATTAATAGTCAATAGACTCATTAAAACAGGGGTAAATTATGTACAAGGACACTTGGCGTAATTGTTAACAAAGTATTAAAACCTTGGGTTACAAGCAGTCGATATCCTGGTGTAATTATTAAACAAAGTATTAAGACCTTCTTACAGTTTAAATCCCTAATTAGTTGGAATATTTGACTTCGGGTATAAGAATAATTTGACGAGGACACTCGCACTTTATATTTATGACTGATGGACTGTTATGGACAAAAACTGTATGGACATATTGAATAATCCAGGACAAAGGACAATTAACCCATGGTAATAAATTAAAATCAACACGTCGAACATCATGATTACAGAAGTTTAAATAAGCATAATTCCTTTATTTCATATTTCATCGCACTTTTATTTAATGTCATTTTATTTAATTGCACTTTTATTTATCGTACTTTTTAATTTTATTTATTGTCATTTTATTTATCGCACTTTTATTTATCGCACTTTAATTATTGTCATTTACTTTACGCTTTAAATTAAGTTATTTTTATATTTAATATTTTACATTAAGTTTTAACTGCGACTAAAGTTTTAAAATTGACAAACCGGTCATTAAACGGTAAAAACCCCCTTTTATAATAATAATATTACTTATATATATATATATATATATATATATATATATATATATATATATATATATATATATATATATATATATATATATATAGATATTTATATTTATATAAATATAGTTTTAAAAATATAGCGTTAAACTTGACTAGTTACCTGTGAACGAACCGGACTTACTAAAAACTATACTACTGTACGATTAGGTACACTGCCTATAAGTGTTGTTGCAAGGTTTAGGTATATCCACTCTAAAAATAAATAAATAAATAACTTGTGTAAAATTGTATCGTATTTAATAGTATTTCGCAATAAAAATATAACTATTTCGTATACACCTCTACGCACATCAAGTATTTTTGGCGCCGCTGCCGGGGAACCTAAACGCCGAAAGCGCAACGCTATAAAAAAAGATTTTTTAAGTCGTAATCTATTTCTGTAAAAATATACGTTTTAAATATTAAAAATACAAGAAAAAGAAAAATATATCTATATATTTTTAAGTTTAGTTAAATTAAAAAGTTTATATTTTTTATTTATTGTTAAAAAGTTGTAAAAAAGTAATAAGTTATATTTATATTTTATATGTTAAAAACAGAAAAATTTAAAAAGTAAAAAAAAATCACTGAACCTGCACAAATTCGACCTGCACCTCAGCTGAGTCTGCATAATCCGCACTCGCGGTACTTTGGCCAGCTGGGATCCGCACTCGCGGAGCGTTCTGACAGGCTGAACCTTGTACGCATTTATTACACAATTAGGTTTAAATTAATTATTATTATTATTATTATTATTATTATTATTAAACCTAATTAGGGTTTATATTTAATATTAATTAGTTTTAGTTTAATTAATTTTGTATTTTAAGTTTTAAGTTTTATTTAGTTTTATAAAAATTAATACTTTTATAAAATAATAATATAATAATAATATTTTTGTAAAAATTATATTTTTATAATTTAATTTTTATTTTTAAATTTTGTATCTTTTTAATCGTTTATTCGTAATATTTATATTTTTCGCTCGTAATTAGTTTTAAGTTATAGTTTTTGTCGTAGTTATTTATATTTCTAGATTTTTAGGATTTGTCGTAAAATCCCTTAAGTGCTTTTTCTTTAGACTAAGATTTAGGTGATTTAGAATTTTACGACGTCGTTTATTGCCTTAATATTTTATAGAGTTTAGTACTTTTTAAGTTATTGCCGTTTTGGATATAGAATTTCTTTTAAGCTTTAATACTTTTAGACTTAACTTTTTAGAATTCTAAGTTTCGACGCTTTATTTTCTTATTTTTATTTTTCGACTGTTTGTTTTTTGACCATTTATTTTTTGACCTTTTATTTTTTGACGTTTTTCAACGCGCCCTTTTTCTTTCTTATTTCTCGACCCTCTAATTTTTAGGACATATAATTTTCTATTTCTTCTCTAAAATTTCTTTAAACTTCAACGAAAAATTATTTTAAGTAGTTAAATTGATAGACATCCAAAATTTTCTGGTTCGTAGTAATAGTTAGATTTGTTAGTGGCGAGTTCTGGGCTTCCGATTTAAAGGGTCCTAGCTACCTGCTGCATCTATTGGCTATTCGAAACGTGGGCAAAAGCAGTAAAGTCTATTAATTTGATAACTTATATAATTTTTTATCTTTTATAACTAATAGGATAATCAGTGAATGCACCAAGCAAAACGTTCACCACCTTTTATACGTTCACCTCCTGTAACTCGATCAAGACATCTAGCCAATATTGTCGCCGTTGATTTTTCTTTAGAATCGTCATCCAGTCGACCAAGTACTCCAATTCAAATTTTCGATAATCCATTTTTTGAACCCGACCTCACAATTGAGAATCCGGAGGATATTCAGGGACAATTCAGAGATCCTAAACCACTAATCATTCCTCCTGAACCACAAATCACTCATCCAGAAATTGTCGAGGAAAAAACCATTAAGTCAGAATCCTCTAGTGATTCAGATTCAACAAAATCAATTATGGGAAATCTGGAACCTCTAAGTATGGAAGACCGAATGAGAGCTAAACGCACTGGCCAAGGTCATGCAATTACTCAACCAGACATTAATGCGCCAGATTATGAAATCAAAGGACAAATCCTACACATGGTAACTAATCAATGCCAATTTAGTGGTGCGCCGAAGGAAGATCCAAATGAACATCTTCGAATCTTTAATAGGATCTGTACTTTATTCAAAATCAGAGAAGTTGAGGATGAACAGATCTATCTCATGTTATTTCCCTAGACTTTAAAAGGAAAAGCCAAAGATTGGTTAGAATCGTTACCTGAAGGGGCAATTGATACATGGGATGTTTTAGTTGAAAAATCTCTTAAACAATTCTTTCCGGCATCTAAAGCCGTGAGACTTCAAGGAGAAATAGTTACGTTCACACAAAAGTCGAATGAAACTTTATATGAGGCGTGGACAAGATTTGGAAAGTTATTCAGAGGATGTCCGCAACATGGTTTAGACACTTATCAAATAGTACAAATATTCTACCAAGGATGCGACATCACTACACGAAAAGACATAGATATAGCAGCTGGTGGTTCCATTATGAAGAAAACAGCAACTGAAGCTTACTATGTTATTGATAACACTGCTTCCCACTCACATGAGTGGCATCAAGAAAAAGATATCGTTAGATCATCTAAAGCGGCAAGAGCCGATTCTAGCCATGACTTACATTCCATTTCCGCAAAGATAGATGCTGTCAAGAGGCGAATGGAAAAGATGACTAAAGATATTCACTCAATACGAATTAGTTGTGAGCTGTGTGGAGGACCACATTTGACAAAAGATTGTCTCAGTATTGAACAAATAATGGAACAAAGAGAGAATGTTTCATACATAAACCAAAGGCCTGGAAATAATTATTAGAATAATTATCAACCGCCAAGACCAATTTACAATCAAAACCAGAATTATAACCGAAATGTTCCATACAACAATCAACAAGGTCCTAGCAATCAACAAGTATCTAACAGTACTTACAATCCGCAAAGACCTATTTTTCAAAATAAACCACCACAAACCAATGATAAAAAGCCAAATTTAGAAGATATGATGTCGAAGCTAGTTGAATCTCAAACTCAATTTTTCACATCTCAGAAACAAACCAATGAACAAAATGCTCAAGCATTTAGAAATCAACAAGCTTCTATCCAAAATCTGGAGCAAGAAGTAAGCAACCTAGCAAGGTTGATATGTGAAAGAAAACTGAGAAGTCTACCTAGTGATACAAATCCTAACCCCCGAAATGAAAAAGCTAAAGTCATTACCACAAGAAGTGGTATTACACTTAAACCACCTGAAATACCTGTAATTTCTGATAACGCTATTCCTACTCCACAGGCACCACAGCCTGAGCAAGATAAGGAAACAGAACTGGTAGTTGAAAAGGTTAATGAAGATAACAAAGTTAAAGCTAAACCTTATGTTAAACCATACCAACCACCACTTCCTTACCCGAATAAAATAAGAAAAGAAAGACTTGAAGCTGAGCAATCCAAATTCTTGGATATGTTTAAACAAATAAATATAAATCTTCCTTTCATTGATGTGATTTCAGGAATGCCTAGATATGCTAAATTCTTGAAAGATCTAATCACAAATGGAAAGAAAATGGAAGAACTATCGGCTGTTACTATGAATGCTAATTGCTTTACAGTACTGTTGAATAAGATACCAGAAAAATTATCAGATCCAGGAAGTTTTACAATTTCATGTTTTCTGGGTAGTCTTAGTTCAAGCGAAGCATTGGCAGACTTAGGTGCTAGTATAAATTTAATGCCGTATTCACTATACGCTAAACTAGACCTTGGAGAATTGAAACCAACATGAATAAGTATACAACTAGCCGATCGATCAGTAAAATATCCTAGAGGGATAATGGAGAACATGCTAGTTAAAGTTGGTACTTTAGTATTTCCAGTAGACTTTGTTATTCTGGACATGGAAAAGATTCTCGAGTTCCTCTTATATTAGGAAGACCATTCTTAAACACGGCTAAAGCAATAATAGACGTGTTCGGTAAGAAACTGACCCTAAGTATAGAGGACGAGAGTGTTACCTTTTCTGTTGATAGAGCCATGCAATAACCGCAATCTGCAGATGATACATGTTATTATATTCAAACTATAGATTCAGATGCAGAATTGTTAGAAGAATTTCCAGAATTATAAGGAACAGGAGAATGTTCTTTAGGAGAAGGACCTGAACCAATTGATGAAGTTGAAATGTTAGCCGCACTTATGGCTAATGGATATGAACCAACAACAGAAGAATTTCAAATGTTAAAAGAAGAAGACAGATATCGATACAAATCATCGATTGAAAAACCACCGACATTAGAGTTAAAGCCACTTCCAAACCATTTGGAATACGCTTATTTACATGGTGAATCTGAATTACCTGTAATAATATCGTCTTCTCTTACTGAAAATGAAAAATCTCAACTCATTTCTGTGCTAAAAGCTCATAAACCAGCTATTGCATGGAAGATTCATGACATTAAAGGCATAAGTCCTTCGTATTGCACACATAAAATCATTATGGAAGAAGGTCATAAAACGTATGTGCAACGCCAATGAAGACTAAATCTAAATATGCAAGATGTTGTTAAGAAAGAAATTATTAAACTGCTAGATGCAGGTTTAATTTATCCAATCTCTAATAGTCCATGGATACGCCCAGTTCAATGCGTACATAAGAAGGGTGGCATGACTGTCATCACAAATGAAAAAAAATGAGCTTATTCCTACTAGGAGTGTAACAGGATGGCGTGTTTGTATTGATTATAGAAAATTAAATGATGCCACCAGAAAAGATCACTTTCCCTTACCTTTCATTGATCAAATGTTGGAAAGGTTAGCCGGGAATAGTTACTATTGTTTTCTTGACGGTTTTTTCGGATATTTTCAAATTCCAATAGCACCCGAGGACCAAGAGAAAACCACATTCACGCGCCCTTATGGTACTTTTGCTTACAAACGCATGCCATTTAGACTTTGCAACGCCCCTGCAACCTTTCAAAGGTGCATGATGGCGATTTTTCACGACATGATAGAAGAATGCATGGAAGTTTTCATGGATGACTTTTCAATTTTCGGTGATACTTTTGAAACATGTCTAGTTAATCTTGAACGAATGCTTATTAGATGCGAGCAATCAAATCTAGTTCTTAATTGGGAGAAGGCATTGTTATTGGTCATAAAATTTCAAAGGAAGGAATTGAAGTGGATAGAGCTAAAGTAGATGTAATTGCTAAATTTTCACATCCCACCTATGTTAGGGGAGTTAGGAGTTTTCTAGGGCACCCCGGTTTTTACCGACGTTTCATAAAAGATTTTTCTAAAATTGTCACTCCTATGAATAAACTCCTAGAAAAGGATGCTTCATTCATCTTTTCAGATGAATGCATCAAATCTTTTAATATTCTTAAAGAAAAACTCACTAATGCGCCGATCATGATAACTCTAAATTGGAATTTACCATTTGAACTTATGTGCGATGCAAGTGATTTTGCAATGGGAGCCGTTTTAGGATAAAGGATTGAAAAACGATTTCAACCTATTTATTACGCTAGTAAGATGTTACAAGGAGCACAAACGAATTACACAACTACTGAAAAAGAACTCCTTGCTATTGTCTTTGCTTTTGACAAATTTCGTTCGTATCTCGTTCTAGCTAAAACGGTGGTCTATACCGACCATTCTGCTCTTAGATACCTAATTTTGAAACAAGATGCCAAACCACGATTAATTCGTTAGATCTTACTCTTACAAGAGTTCGATATTGAAATCCGAGACAAAAAGGGAGCAGAAAATCTCGCCGCTGATCATCTTTCTCGTCTTGAAAATCCTGAATTAGAAGTTCTAAATGAATCGGCCATACAAGATAACTTTCCTGATGAATATCTATTGAAGATAGATTATAATGAAATTCCATGGTTTGCAGACTATGCAAATTACTTAGTATGTGGATTCCTTGAAAAAGGGTCGTCGTACTAAAAACGAAAGAAATTCTTTAGTGATATAAAACACTATTTCTGGGAAGATCCACATTTGTTTAATAGTTGTCCCAATGGAATAATCCGCCAATGTGTATTCGGGGATGAAGCTAGTCAAATCTTAAACCATTGTCACACAGGACCAACAGGAGGGCATTATGGGCCTCAACTCACAGCAAGAAAAGTCTACGATACTGGATTCTATTGGCCTACAATTTTCAAAGACGCACACCTTCTTTGTAAATCCTGCGATGCTTGTCAAAGGGCCGGAAAAAAAAGTCAACGTGATGAAATGCCACAAAATGTCATTCAACTATGTGAAGTATTTGATATTTGGGGTATTGACTTTATGGGTCCATTTCCAAAATCTCATAATAATCTCTGCATTCACGTTGCCATTAATCATGTATCTAAATGAGCGAAAGCACAAGCTCTCTCGACTTACGATGCACGAGTTGTAGTCAACTTTTTAAAACGTCTTTTTGCAAGGTTCGGAACACTGAAAGCTTTAATAAGTGATCGGGGTACTCATTTTTGTAATAATAAACTTGAGAAAGTTCTCAAAAGATATGGAGTAACTCATAAAATCTCAACCGCTTATTATCCATAAACAAGTGGACAAGTTAAAAATACCAACCGAGCATTAAAACGTATTCTAGAGAAAACCGTAGGATCAAATCCGAAGGAATGGTCCATGAAATTGGAGGATGCACTCTGGGCTTTTAGAACAGCCTACAAAACTCCAATTGGAACCACACCTTTTAGACTCGTTTACGGAAAAGCATGTCATCTTCCAGTAGAAATTGAACATAAAGCATTTTGGGCTTTGAAGACATGTAATCTTGATTTACATGAAGCCGGACATCTACGGTTAAGTCAATTAAACGAATTAGAAGAATTAAGACATGAAGCATACGAAAATTCGTTAATCTATAAAGAAAGAACGAAAAAATGGCATGATAAAAGAATGAGAAGTTTAAAAGAATTTAAAGAAGGAGACAAAGTCCTTCTTTTCAATTCACGATTCAAGCTATTTCCTGAAAAATTGAAATTAAGATGGTCTGGACCATTCATAGTCAAAAGAGTTTTCCCCTACGGAACAGTAGAATTGATAAATTCAAATGGGATTGAATTTAAAGTTAATGGTCACACAGTTAAACATTACATAGATAATCCAATGGAAGTTGAAGATCAAGTTAATCACAATTTCGACACCACATCTAACTAAGTGTGGGAAGGTTCGAATCTTTTTAGGGTAATATATATTTCTGTTAGAGTTAGATATTCTGTTTTCGTGTAGTTTTTGAGAATGGAATCCGAATGGTCTTTCCCTAGCAGACCCTAAAGAACTAGTCTTCTCCCTCCATTCTGAATTTTTATTTTTTTAGGTTTTACGAGATGAAGAATTCATTTGATTTGAACCATGGTCTAATGCTACACGCTTTGATTACTAAACGTAATAATGACACACTCCCGAGTGACCTGGTGTAAGTAATAAGAGGCAGATGTGACGAAGTAAGGAATGAACTCAGGAAAGATCATCATAAGACACATTTTGGTAAAGGAAAATCAAAATTCGCAAGAAAAAAAAGAGCACGACACCTTGAAAGATGTCATAAATGCGGAAAATGGTCACACGAAGGTAAATGTTCAAACAATCAAACATATTCAAATACCGAATTTGTTACTCTATGCAGAGAAGGACCGTTCATGTGTTTAGAAGAAAAGATATTGAAGAATCGAGGTTACGCTTATGTAGCTATGGAAAACCAAATCACACGACTCTCCTATGAGTCGTCTAAAGCAGGTCTTTGAGAAATCTATCTCACAGTTAAGTATATGTACAGTTTTTATTTTTTTATTTTATTGCTTTTAACCTTTTGATAATAAACGTTGAATCATTCGCTATAAAGTATTAAATTGGTATTCAATAAAATTAGGTATGCGAAACCGAAATTATTGATATCATACAAAAATTTATTACATCACTGCGAAATTTACCGTTTATTCTTAAGGTATAAATATCTTTAATCAATCAACCTAAAATATTTCAAAAATTCGTCCGGAGTAAAAGTAGGTTATGGAACCGAAATTACTTTATCGAAAAGAGGGGCGTATATTTTTGTTAATATTTGATTGAATAAAGTGGGATAAAAGACCAAAAAGATTTTTAATTTTATTTTTACCTTGTTTTTAAACTTAATATATAAATATTAAATTATTATTGTAAATCTTTTTAAATCAATATAATTAAGTTTTTAAATATTTTAAAAATTAATATTTTCAATATAAGTTTGTAAAATTAATGAATAAAAATATTAATGATATTTATATAAATTTTTAATTTTATGCATTTTAAATTTAAGTTTGGTGTTAATTTAAAAACAAAAATTTACTTTATTTCATTAAGTTAAAAATTTGATATTTAAAATTCGTCGTGAGTTGAAGACTAGGTCGTTGAACCGAAATTGCTTTACCCAAGGGCGGGACGAGAAATTTTGTTATCATTATTTTTAATCTTATTGATTTAAAGTATGCCAAAAATATTTTAAAAAACTCAAAAATCTTTGCTTTTAAAACAAATGCTTTAAAATGACGAATTTTAAAATTTTGTCGAGAAACGGACTAGGACACCGATCCGAAACGCCCTCATTCTTAAAAGAAACAAATTTTTAAAAATTTATTAATTTATGTTTTATTAGTTAAAGATTTAAAAAAAAACTGCACTCGCGGTACTTTAAAGGGTCCCACATCCGCACTCGCAGAGATATCAAAACCCAGATGAGGATAACTGGTCGAACAGACCAGTCTCCAACACAACCCACACTCATTTTTCTGCGAAAAAACACACAAAACCCTCTAAAAATCGCGATTTTTCACCGTTAAACATCAAATTTTTTGCTAAAATCATGTTGAGAAGGATGCTACCAAGAAGTTTCTCAAGGAGATCGGTAATTTCTACATCTAAACACTCTTTAATTCGAATTTTTAGTGTTCTGAAATAAATTTATACCTAATTTGATTTTGATGATTTCTAGTTTAATTATGCTTAAATTGTTTGTGTATTATGCTTGTATAACCTAGATTGATGTTATTTAACATGATTAGAAGCCTTAAACTTCAAATTTTGAATAATCTAGGGTTTGTGTTCTTGAGCAAAATTGGGGCTTTTTGATATAAACTGGTTATGGCCGAATTTTGTTGTTAGTTTATACTAAATTGAGTAGTGTAACATGTTTAGGTTGCTAAATGATCAAAACTTTGATCCTAAACATGATTTTTAAGAATTAAAGTGGACTTTTTGAATAAAAAAATTCATGAACTCGATTTAATTGATATGAATGCCATTTGGAAATTGTTTAATTGCGAGTAATGATTATTTTGACATGTTATTTGAGATAAAAGCTAAAGAACATTGTATACATTTTCATATATGTTTATTTGTAAAAGTGTAGAATTATTAATATTATGAAAATGCGTATAAAGTTTAATATGAATTAAACATGTCATTATGATTGTTTTGATTTATGATTTTGCTAACACTAATACATATTTGGATGCACAAAAATTGTGTTTAATGTGTTTTGCAGACTGAAAGGGGTGAATCTTCATCCTCATCTCAGGCTCACAATGCTCCTCCTGAGAATGCAGAAGAACAGGAGATTAACGACCAATATAGACAAAATCTACCGCATCAATTCATTTCATATTCAAATATATAATTGGCAGATTTACATCCTAATTTAAGGTTTGACCGACATTGGATAGATTATCCAAAATACCAGAGGAACTTGCACACCCTTCAGTCTAATGTTGTTGAAGTACCCAGAGTAATAGATTGGGAACCATTAGAAACAGTGGGATTGGCCGGTCCAATCAGAGAATTACTTACACAAAGGTATGGTAATTCTACTTTTAATGATTAGGAACGTTTGTTTAATATACGTAGGCGTGTATATAGAGAATGGTGTGTGGAATTATTATGTAGTGTTGAAATAAATGATCGGGCAACTACCTTAACCGATCCTAGTTTTATTAGATTTTTATTAGGAGGTGTGATGCGCCATATGTCTCTACTAGACATGGCTCAGGCTTTGTGTATATATACGCCTGAGGAACTAGCATCTACTGATTGTCAAAGGTTGATAGTTAATGATAGGAAAGTTGATGAAAATTTTGATATGAATGGAATATGGAGTAGAATGACTAGGCATAACCGATTTCGTGGGGGGAATAACTCTTATACTGATATTGATAGAGCTGAGCTAAGAGCAATCCATAGGTTCTTAGCAAACTCGATTACACAACGAGGTAAGAATAAAGAGAAAGTAAATGAGAATGATTTATTTTATCTCATGTGTATTCGAGACCCCCAGAGCGCTGTTAGTATACCTTATTGTGTGGGTTATTATTTATCGGCTATGGTTAGGAGTATACGGCCTAATGGTATAATAGGAGGTGGTATCTTTGTTACTTTAATTGCTGAGTATCTCGATGTCGATAGAAGTCATGGGGGATTAATAATTGCAGCACTAGAACCCCGTGATACAATTGGTTTGAAAGTATACCATGGTGCTAAGGTTTTAAAGAAACGAAATAACACTGCAGCACCATATGATGGACAACATCTACAGGTTGAAAGAGATCAGCAGCAAGGTAATGCGGGAGGGGGAAATCAGATGACAGAAATGCAAATTTTTATGGCTCAACATGAGTATGAAACGGCTAGACAGCGAGCATTTCAAGATTGGCAGTATCATCAAAACTAAATCATAAGTCATTGTGCACACATAAATACAAACTACATTCCAACTCCAATGCCCGTATTTCCTCCCTGGACTATACAGACCTGACCACCGTACCCTACATATGACTCAGCTCAAGCATTTTACATCATATACGGCTATGCATGGGATCCCTACTGGCACCATCCTCATCAACCATGATTTTATTTTATGCCTATTTTTATTTATTTGGTAACTTGTAATTTTATACTTTTAATATTTCTTTTTATACTATAAT
Organism: Rutidosis leptorrhynchoides; assembly: GCF_046630445.1. Classification (NCBI taxonomy): domain Eukaryota; kingdom Viridiplantae; phylum Streptophyta; class Magnoliopsida; order Asterales; family Asteraceae; genus Rutidosis; species Rutidosis leptorrhynchoides. The sequence goes on from NC_092343.1 coordinate 169,785,714, forward strand.
AGTTTTTATAATTTTATAACTTTTATTATTAGATTTTTAATAATTTTTGAATGTGGGGGTGATATACCCAACTTCAAAAATATGTATATATATGTTTGTAGTTTATCTCATGTACAAAACAGGGTAAAACAGCGCATTTTCAAAGACTGGTATTAAGTTCAGTAAAAACAACTAATTTTGACGACAAGATGCAAAATATATGTGAAATAACAACTGCAGGAATGAACAAATGATGTGCACCATTTATCATTCAACAAACAAACGCCAATATGTTTGGAAATTTTGGTAAAATTTAATCATTTTTCTACGCTAATCACCCTCAATAATTTAAATTGTTACAGATTTCTTGCAAATGAGGGCATTGCAAGATATTATGTGTGGGAAAGGGTTAAATTCTTTCGGATTTTTAAAATTTTTTACTTATACACTTGGTTACCATTAAAAATACTAGTAACGCAGTAGTTGTATTAGAATCTAGTGCTCTCTGATAATAAAGAACAACCCTAGTCTTATATACTTACTACCCAATTCTAGTAAAATTTTTCAAAATTTTCAACTAAATGAACTCAAAATCATGTTTATACAAATTTATGAACGATAAAACTAGGTGTTAACACCGAAATTATTGTTACCTCGGAAAAGACATAAATTGAGAAACAACCTAAAATGTTAGAATTCATTTAAAATGGAATAGAGGAAAATAAAAAGGCAAAGAAAGGAAAATAAAAGCCAAGTGTGGGAAAAATTTACCAAGTTATTTAAAACATATATCACATATTTTTGTACAAATAATTGAAGATACTTTTGTTTTGGACAAAATTAACCGTTTTACCCGGTAAATTGTAATATCTTTGAAAGAAAGATGGATCTACACGATGAATCAATTCCATTATTAAAAGGAAGTAAAGTCTTCCGAAAATGACACGCGCTTCTTGATTTAGGTCAGGAAGTTGTCGTCCAGACCAGTTGTAGAGTCTACGAAAAACCTTGAAAAGTTTTCTCGAAAATCAGCTGGAAATCCATAGACCTCAGCATCAAACAGGGTCGCTAAGTGGTCAGACTTATCCTAACCATGAGAGGATCTGTCTCGTACAATGAAGAGCACCGTGCAAATTAGCTTATAAGACTAATGAATCAGGTCTCCAGAAAGGATAATCTCCTTAAAGATCAAAAATTAGCTTTTAAGCCTGATATTACTCAATCCTTGAGATTGACTTTTAAAGATTGAGAATTACAAACTCATGGAATTCGTTGATATCTAAACTCGAGCTTGAACGAGAAAATATTTTGATCAAAATTACAAACCGATTTGTTTTCTGAAAACTCATTTTTAATGCGTTCATTACCATTGAATGTAAAATCCTAAGAATTTACCTGGAATTCATTAGGTCACCTGAACCAAATCGGGTGTCAACCGTAAGAACGGTGGTTACATAGCATGGTCGAAAACAGGACCTTGTGCCAGACCAAAAAATTATAGGGTGATCTTTACTATTGCTCCTACAAAGGATAGTAATTGCATCCGATACGATATAGACCATAATTAAAAGCATGTCATTAGACATTGCCTCAACAGTTGCTTGTTCAACGCTTTCCTTTACAACCGGACGGTAGTTTACCGAAAGGTAATATACGGAGCAAGTATACTGGACGTGTTGCTTTCCCAATACAAGGTTAGCAAGTAGGTGACACAAAACCGCAAGTTTTGAGCTAAAATTTTCAAATCTGAAACCCACGAAACCCACAAAAATAATTTGCAAACACCGGTGAAGGGTTATTCTGGAAAACTTATCTAGGGTAAAAGCTAGATTGAATTTTTAAAAGATCAAATGTTTTCATAAAGATCCAATTTCTTAAAGGATCTAAATTTTTATAGTCATGTGGGACTGTAAACCACATCGTTACTACCATTGTTCATATCGCCGTATGGAAATCACTGATGTACAAAGTGTGAAGAATAAAGAAGTGATTTTAGTATTTTTATTTCAAGACTATATTGCTTGAGGACAAGCAACGCTCAAGTGTGGGAATATTTGATTATGCTAAAGTTGAACATATATTTCATAGCATTATCCCTCAAGAAAAACAAGCTTTTAGTTGCAATTGTTCTATTTACAAGTGATATTCGTTTAATTAATAATAGGTGAAGACGAAAGACAGATTCGACGAATTAAAGATGCAAACGACCAAAAAGCTAAAAAGTATAAAGTACAATCAAAGTGGTTCAAATTATTGATGAGAAACGTCTAAAAATTACAATAGTACAAGCCGTGAAACACAAAGTACAAGATATTAAATCGTACGAAAAGGCGTTCGAAAATCCGGAACCGAGACATGAACCAACTTTCAGCGCGCTTCGCAATGGACCAAAAATAACAAGTCAACTACGCACAAGAATATAATATTATATATAATTAATTATATATTTATTATATATTATTTTAATCAAAGCAGCCCACATTTAATTCAATTGGTGAGCTGGATTCCAGACCTCCGCACTAGCGGAACTTTTATGAAGAAAACATCCACACTCGCGGAGCTCTACAGTGTAACGTGGGCCTATAAAAGGCCACGCATTCTGATCGATTCTTTAAATCCTTTTTCTATCTATCTCTCACGATATATATATATATATATATATATATATATATATATATATATATATATATATATATATATATATATAATTTTAATTTAAGATTAATAATAATAAGGTTATGTTAGCAGATGTTGTAAGTGTGTAAGTTGAAATTCTGTCCGTGTAACACTACGCTATTATTAATCATTGTAAGTTATGTTCAACCTTTTTAAATTAATGTCTCTTAGATAAGTAATTATTATGCTTATTTAAATCGAAGACGCGCACCTTCTTTGTAAATCCTGTGATGCTTGTCGAAGGGCCGGAAAAATAAGTCAACGTGATGAAATGCCACAAAATGTCATTCAAGTATGTGAAGTATTTGACGTTTGGGGTATTGACTTTACGGGTCCATTTCCAAAATCTCATAATAATCTCTACATTCTCGTTGCTATTGATTATGTATCTAAATGGGTGGAAGCACAAGCTCTCCCAACTAACGATGCACGAGTTGTAGTCAACTTCTTAAAACGTCTTTTTGCAAGGTTCAGAACACCGAAAGCTTTAATAAGTGATCGGGGTACTCATTTTTGTAATAATCAACTTGAGAAAGTTCTCAAAAGATTTGGAGTAACTCATAAAATCTCAACTACTTATCATTCACAAACAAGTGGACAAGTTGAAAATAACAACCGAGCTTTAAAATGTATTCTAGAGAAAACCGTAGGATCAAATTCGAAGGAATGGTCCATGAAATTGGAGTATGCACTCTGGGCTTTTCGAACAGCCTACAAAACTCCAATTGGTACCACACCTTTTAGACTCGTTACGGAAAAGCATGTCATCTTCCAGTAGAAATTGAGCATAAAGCATTTTGAGCTTTGAAGACATGTAATCTTGATTTACATGAAGCCGGACGTCTACGGTTAAGTCAACTAAACGAATTAGAAGAATTAAGACATGAAGCATACGAAAATTCGTTAATCTATAAGGAAAGAACGAAGAAATGGCATGATAAAAGAATCAGAAGTTCAAAAGAATTTAAAGAAGGAGACAGAGTTCTTCTTTTCAATTCAAGATTCAAGCTATTTCCTGAAAAATTGAAATCTAGATGGTCTGGACCATTCATAGTGAAAAGAGTTTTCCCATACGGAACAGTAGAGTTAATAAATTTAAATGGGATTGAATTTAAGGTTAATGGTCACAGAGTTAAATATTACATACATGGTTCAATGGAAGTTGAAGATGAAGTTAATCACAATTTCGACACCACAGCTAATTAAGGGTGGGAAGGTTCTGAAATGTCCCGTTCTTATTTATTAAAAATGTTCCATATTAATTGATTTCGTTGCAAGGTTTTTGACCTCTATATGAGACGTTTTTCAAAGACTGCATTCATTTTAAAACAAACCATAACCTTTATTTCATCAATAAAGGTTTAAAAAGCTTTAAGTAGATTATCAAATAATGATAATCTAAAATATCCTGTTTACACACGACCATTACATAATGGTTTACAATAAGAATATATTACGTCAAAAATAAGTTTCTTGAATGCAGTTTTTACATAATATCATACAAGCATGGACTCCAAATCTTGTCCTTATTTAAGTATGCGACAGCGGAAGCTCTTAATAATCACCTGAGAATAAACATGCTTAAAACGTCAACAAAAATGTTGGTGAGTTATAGGTTTAACCTATATATTATCAAATCATAATAATAGACCACAAGATTTCATATTTCAATATACATCCCATACATAGAGATAAAATTCATTCATATGGTGAACACCTGGTAACCGACATTAACAAGATGCATATAAGAATATCCTCTATCATTCCGGGAAATCCTTCGGACATGAAAAAAACGAATTCAAAGTACTAAAGCATCCGGTACTTTGGATGGGGTTCGTTAGGCCCAATAGATCTATCTTTAGGATTCGCGTCAATTAGTAGATCGGTTTACTAATTCTTAGGCTACCAAGCAAAAGGGGCATATTCGGCTTCGATCATTCACCCATATAATGTAGTTTCAATTACTTGTGTCTATTTCGTAAAACATTTATAAAATTGCATGTATTCTCATTACAAAATATTAGATTTTAAAAGTGGGACTATAACTCACTTTCACAGATTTTTTACTTCGTCGGGAAGTAAGACTTGGCCACTGGTCGATTCACGAACCTATAACAAATATGTACATATATATCAAAGTATGTTCAAAATATATTTACAACACTTTTAATACATTTTGATGTTTTAAGTTAATTAAGTCAGTTGTCCTCGTTAGTAATCTACAACTAGTTGTCCACAGTTAGATGTACAGAAATAAATCAATATATATATATTATCTTGAATCAATCCACGACCGAGTGTATACACGTCTCAGGCTAGATCACAACTCAAAGTATATATATTTTTGGAATCAACCTCAACCCTGTATAGCTAACTCCAACATTACTGCATATAGAGTGTCTATGGTTGTTCCAACTAATATATATACATGGGTCGATATGATATGTCAAAACATTTTCATACGTGTCTATGGTATCCCAAGATTACATAATATATTAGAATACATGTATAATACAATATAAGTTAGCTAGGATATGATTTGTATAGAATTGTTAATATTTCCCGTAGCTAAAAAAATAAAAAAATATCCAATTTTGTTTTACCCATAACTTCTTCATTTTAAATCCGTTTTGAGTGAATCAAATTGCTATGGTTTCATATTGAACTCTATTTTATGAATCTAAATAGAAAAAGTATAGGTTTATAGTCGAAAATATAAGTTACAAGTCATTTTTGTAAGAGGTAGTCATTTCAGTCGAAAGAACGACGTCTTGATGACCATTTTGAAAAACATACTTCCACTTTGAGTTTAACCATAATTTTTGGATATAGTTTCATGTTCATAAGAAAAATCATTTTCCCAGAATAACAACTTTTAAATCAAAGTTTATCATAGTTTTTAATTATCAAACCCAAAACAGCCCGCGGTGTTACTACGACGGCGTATGTCCAGTTTTACGGTGTTTTTCGTGTTTTCAGGTTTTAAATCATTAAGTTAGCATATCATATAGATATAGAACATGTGTTTAGATGATTTTAAAAGTCAAGTTAGAAGGATTAACTTTTGTTTGCGAACAAGTTTAGAATTAGCTAAACTATGTTCTAGTGATTTCAAGTTTAAACCTTCGAATAAGATAGCTTTATATGTATGAATCGAATGATGTTATGAACATCATTACTACCTCAAGTTTTGTGGATAAACCTACTGGAAAAGAGATAAGTAGATCTAGCTTCAAAGGATCTTGAATGGCTTAAAAGTTCTTGAAGTAGAATCATGACACGAAAACAAGTTCAAGTAAGATTTCCACTCGAAATAAGATTGTTATAGTTATAGAAATTGAATCAAAGTTTGAATATGAGTATTACCTTATATTAGAAAGATATCTTACTGTAAATAATAAAGATTTCTTGAGGTTGGATGATCACTCTACAAGATTGGAAGTAAGCTAGCAAACTTGGAAGTATTCTTGATTTTATGAAACTAGAACTTGTAGAATTTATGAAGAACACTTAGAACTTGAAGATAGAACTTGAGAGAGATCAATTAGATGAATAAAATTGAAGAATGAAAGTGTTTGTAGGTGTTTTTGGTCGTTGGTGTATGGATTAGATATAAAGGATATGTAATTTTGTTTTCATGTAAATAAGTCATGAATGATTACTCATATTTTTGTAATTTTATGAGATATTTCATGCTAGTTGCCAAATGATGGTTCCCACATATGTTAGGTGACTCATATGGGCTGCTAAGAGCTGATCATTGGAGTGTATATACCAATAGTACATACATCTAAAAGCTGTGTATTGTACGAGTACGAATACGGGTGCATACGAGTAGAATTGTTGATGAAACTGAACGAGGTTGTAATTGTAAGCATTTTTGTTAAGTAGAAGTATTTTGATAAGTGTCTTAAAGTCTTTCAAAAGTGTATGAATACATATTAAAACACTACATGTATATACATTTTAACTGAGTCGTTAAGTCATCGTTAGTCGTTAAGTCATCGTTAGTCGTTACATGTAAGTGTTGTTTTGAAACCTTTAGGTTAACGATCTTGTTAAATATTGTTAACCCAATGTTTATAATATCAAATGAGATTTTAAATTATTATATTATCATGATATTATGATGTATGAATATCTCTTAATATGATATATATACATTAAATGTCGTTACAACGATAATCGTTACATATATGTCTCGTTTCAAAATCATTAAGTTAGTAGTCGTGTTTTTACATATGTAGTTCATTGTTAATATACTTAATGATATGTTTACTTATCATAATATCATGTTAACTATATATATATCCATATATATGTCATCATATAGTTTTTACAAGTTTTAACGTTCGTGTATCACCGGTCAACTTGGGTGATCAATTGTCTATATGAAACCTATTTCAATTAATCAAGTCTTAACAAGTTTGATTGCTTAACATGTTGGAAACACTTAATCATGTAAATAACAATTTCATTTAATATATATATAAACATGGATTAGTTCGGGTCACTACAGGTTCGAATCTTTTAAGGGTAATATGTATTTCTGTTAGAGTTAGATTTTCTGTTTTCGTGTAGTTCTCGAAAATGGAATCCGAATGGTCTTTCCCTAGCAGATCCTAAAGAACTAGTCTTCTCCCTCCATTCTGAATTTTTATTTCTTTTAGGTTTTACGAGATGAAGAATTCCTTTGATCTGAATCATGGTCTACTACTACACGATATGATTACTAAACGTAATAATGACACACTTCCGATGAACTAGTATCATTCATAAGAGGAAAGATGGACGAAGTGAGGAAAGAACTCAGGAAGAATCATCATAAGATACATTTTGGTAAAGGAAAATCAAAATCTGCAACAAAAAGAAGAGCACGACACCTTGAAAGATGTCATAAATGCGGAAACTGGTCACTAAACGAGAAGGACCGTTCATATGTTTAGAAGAAAAGTTATTGAAGAATCGAGGTTACGCTTATGTAGCTATGGAAAACCAAATCGCATGACTCTCCTATGAGTCGGCTAAAGCAGGTCTCTGAGAATTCTTTCTCATAGGTAAGTACGTACAGTTTTATTTTTTATTTTATTGCTTTTAAGCTTTTGATAATAAACGTTGAATCGTTCTTTATAAAGTATTAAATTGATATTCAATAAAATTAGGTATGTGAAATCGAAATTATTGATATCATACAAAAATTTATTACATCACTGCGAAATTTACCGTTTATTCATAAGGTATAAATATCTTTAATCAATCAATTCAAAATATTTCAAAAATTCGTCAGGAGTAAAACTAGGTAATATAGCCGAAATTACTTTACCTAAAATAGGGCCGTATATTTTTGATAATATTTGATTGATTAAAGTGAGATAAAAGATCAAAAAGATTTTTAATTTTATTTTTACCTTATTTTTAAAATTAATATATAAACATTAAAATTATTATTGTAAATCTTTTTAAATCAATATATTTAAGTTTTTAAATATTTTAACAATTAATATTTTCAATATAAGTTTGTAAAATTAATGTATAAAAATATTAATAATATTAATATGAATTTTTAATTTTATGCATTTTAAATTTAAGTTTGGTGTGAATTTAAAAACAAAAATTTACTTTATTTCATTAAGTTAAAAATTTGATATTTAAAATTCATCGTGAGTTGAAGACTACGTCATTGAACCAAAATTGCTTTACTCGAGGGCGGGACGAGAAATTTTATTATCATTATTTTTAATCTTATTGATTTAAAGTATGCCAAAAACATTAAAAAAATCCAAAAACCTTAGCTATTAAATCAATGCTTTAGAAAGACAAATTTTTAAAATTTTGTCGAGGGACGAATTAGGTCAACGTACCGAAACCCCCTCAATATAAAAGGAAACAAAATTTTAAATTCATTTCATTTTTTGTTTTGTAAGTAAAAGGTTTTCATAAAAAAAAAAATAATAAATAAAAAAATATCTGGACCCCATGCGATCGCATGGGATATGTAAGGGGGATCCATGCTATCGCATGGAGGCAAAAATCTGGTCAGGAACAAAAGGCAGCGAGCACTCTGTCTCTCCCACATTTACACACACACATACAAGAACACATCCCAAAACACTCTCAAAAATACGCCATTTTTCACCAAAATTCACCAAATTTCTTGCAATAATCCGCTATAGTCATGCCTATATTCAGATGGGGAGGCAGGAAGGTAAAGATTTCACCCCTAAAACTCTTTAAATTCGAATTTTAGTGTTCTTAAGTTAATTTTTACCTAATTTGATTTTGTTAATTTCTAGTGTAATTAGAGTTAAATTGTTAGTATATTATGCATGTATAACCTAGATTGATGCTATTTAACATGATTTGAAGCCAAAAACTTCAGAATTTTTAGAAATCTAGGGTTTGTGTTCTTGAGCAATTTGGGGTTTTTTGATATAAACAGGTTATGGCCTATTTTTGTTATGAATTAGTGCTAAATTAAGTAGTGTAACATGTTTAGGTAGCTAAATGATCCAAACTTTGATCCTAAACATGATTTTTGAGAATTAAAGTAGACTTTTTAAGTCTAAAATTCATGAACTTGATTAATTTGATATAAATGCCATTTGAAACTTGTTTAATTGCTAGTAATGATTATTTTGACATGTTATTTGAGATAAAAGCTTATGAACTTTGTAAACATTTTCATATATGATTATTTGAAAATGTGTAGAATTGATAAAAATAGGAAAATGAGTATAAGTTTAATATGGATTAAACATGTTATTGTAGTTGTTTTAATTTGTATTTTGCTAACACTAATGCATATTTGGATGCACAAATTTTGTGTTTAATGTGTTTTGCAGAGAAATACAGATACGGACAGTGCATCATCGTCTAGGCAACCTGATCCGGAACCACAGTCAGAGATGCAATATCACGAACCGGAACAACAACCTGAACAACAACAGCATTATGATTAACACGTGCAATACTATGAACCAGAACCACAATTTTTTATTGCCTACGTAGTATTTCCCATTCACCATATAATAGAACACCCAACAATTCATGAAGAACAGTTGCATCCAAATTTAAGATTTGATAGAAGTTGGAGAGATTACCCGACGTACCAAAGTAACAAATTTAAGCTTTGGACCAAAAATGTAGAAGTACCAAGGGTAATCGATTGGGAGCCTTTGGAAAGGGTCCACCTAGCTAACCCAGTTAGGCTGCTACTAATCCAAAGGTATGGCAGCTCTTCTTTTTCCGATTGGGAACGTTTATTTACCACTCGTAGGCCTGTATATAAGGAGTGGTGTGTTGAGCTAATGAGTACTATAGCTTTTAATAAGGATGTAGATAGGTTAGACGATAAGAGTTTTCTTAGATTTTTACTTGGCCGTAGGATGTACAGGATGTCCATGCTGGACATGGCCAGGGCTTTATAGATTTACACTCCCGCTGAATTACTATCACCTGATTGTACAAATTTGATTTATCATGGTGAAAGGGTAGATAGAAATTTTGACGCTAATGCTATCTGGAGGCGTATGTCAAATTTTAATGTGTTTACGCGGGGAGGAAGACACTCCTATTTAGATATTAATAAAGTCGAGTTTCGTATAATACATAGATTCTTAGCAAACTCGATTACACAAAGAGGTAACAACAAGGAGAAAATGACCTTACACAATTTATTTTACCTTAAGTACATTCGAGACACTAGAAGCTTTGTTAATATCCCCTACTGTGTTGGTTTTTATCTGTCCAAAATGGTGGAAGGAATACAGAAAGGGGGAATAATAGGAGGAGGCATTTTTGTTACTCTCATTGGAGAGTATTTAGATGTAGATAGGGATCAAGGGGGTCCGATGATGGTATGTAGGGAACAGGATGAGATTTTAGGTTTGTAAGTCTATCAAGGTGCAAAGGTATTGACTAGGAGACGCAATCAGGCAATACAATATCAGGGCCGCCATCCACAGGTAGAGAGGGGTTCGGATGAGGAGATAGAGGAAGCGGATGACATTAGGGATGTCATTAGGGATAGTGCTACTGATGTTTTCCAGCGTATAGATGAGGTAGAAATGACTAATGAGGAAAGGCATCGTCGGTATGAGCAGTGGCAAGCCGCGAGTGAGTATGAGACTTCTAGGCGACGCCAACACGATAGCTGGCAAGTTCATCAGTAACAAATCATGAGCCAACTATCATATCAGGTACCAAATAACTACATCCCGACTCAGCCTGCTTACTATCCACCACATCAGCCCGACATGCGACCACCCTATAACCTGTACGACCCCAATCAAGCCTACCAGAACACCTATCACCAACCATGGAACCCGAACGACGATATGAATTGGAATTCCTATCCAAATCAATAGTGTTCCATTGGTGATTTCTTATCTTTTATTATTTTTATCTATTTATGCTAAACATTTAACATTTTGATACTTTAATGTAATGTTTAATATTTTTATTATTTTGTACTAATATTTGATATTTGATTTGAAAGTGGGATATTAAGTTTCATTTCAAATTACCATGCATTTTTATATTAGTATTGTATGTATTTTATCTCATATACACAACAGGGTAAAACAGCGCATTTTCAAAGACTGGCATTAAGTTCAGCAAAAGCTATTAATTTTGATGACAAAACGAAAAACAAGTGTGATGTAACAACAGACGGAATGAACAAATGATGTGCACCATTTATCATTCCACACAAACAACAATATGTTTGGAAACTTTGGTAAAATTTAATCATTTTTCTACGCTAATCACCCTCAATAATTTAAATTTCTACTGATTTCTTGCAAATGAGGGCATTGCATGATCTTAAGTGTGGGAAGGGGTTAAATTCTTTCGGATTTTTAAAATTTTAATTTAAACACTTGGTTACCATTAAAAATACTAGTAACGCAATAGTTGTATTAGAATCTAGTGCTCTCTAATAATAAAGAACAACCCTAGTCTTATATACTGACTACCCAATTCTAGTAAAATTTTTTAAAAAAATTTCAAATAAATGAATTCAAAATCATGTTTATACATATTTATGAACGATAAAACTAGGTGTTAATACCGAAATTATTGTTACCTCGGAAAGGACATAAATTGAGAAACAACCCAAAATGCTTGAATTCATTTAAAATGGAATAGAGGAGAATAAAAAGGCAAAGAAAGGAAAATAAAAGCCAAGTTCGGGAAACATTTACCAAGTTATTTAGAACATATATCACATATTTTTGTACAAATAATTGAAAATACTTTTGTTTTGGACAATATTAATCAGTTTTACCCAGTTTATTATAATATAAATAGAATTTATAAGGAAGTACATGTAACATCCCGTTTTTCCCGTACGTATCGAAAGGTAAATACTTAATCATTTGTATGATTTTAACTCGTTAGATTGTGCGTAATTGTGTAGATATATATATATATATATATATATATATATATATATATATATATATATATATATATATATATATATATATATATAATATATGTACTTGTTAACGTGTGCGTATATAAGTTCGTAAAGGAGTTTTGGTTAGCGTTAAGTCTTGTGAGGCTTAGATACAATGTTTAGACGTGTATTGGAAGCTTGAACGAATTGATAGTTTTGTAAAACAATTTTTGGCTTAAGTTTTGTCGAAGTGTTTAGACGAAGGCAAATGTCGCACCGCAATAATCTGGGCCGCGACGCGACATATAGAGCAAACCAGGATCAGAAAGGGACTTAAGAAGGGTCGATTTTCCCTTTGTTCGTCGCGCCGCGACGATTTGAGCCGCACCGCGGCATTACTGCCAGACTGGTGTCGGGCTTAGATCTTTTTAAGGGATTTTGAGGGGCAAAATGGTAAATTGACATGTGGATCTGATGGGAGCATTAACTCTCCACCACATATTCATTTAATTCATTTCCTTTTTCAATTTCTTTCATTTTCTCTCCCAAAAACTCAACACCCATTTAGATTAAAAGTGAGATTTGAGTGTGAAGGATTGAGGGTTGATCTTTGGAGCAAGAATTAAAGTTGTTCCTTGTGTCTCTAGCTACGCGTTGATAGTCTCGGTAAGTTCTAACTCTAAGTTTTGAGTTTTAATTGGTTTTAAGCTAGGGTTTTGCTAATGAAGATCTTGTATGACCCATTTGAGGGTTTAATGGGTGGGTTTTGGGTTAGATTGGTGAAAGTAAACCCAAGTGGCCATAACCTAGGGTTTGGTCTTATGATTTGGGGTTATAAATGTTAAATGGCGTTTTTAGTCACTAACACACTTGTTAAAGTTGAAAGAGATGTTAATTGGGTCCTGTTTGACAAGTTTGGTAGTGAAAGTGTTAAATGGATCCAAAATGGGCTAGTTGACCTAGTTTGGGCGAAATGGGTATAAATTACCCTAAGTTGGTGTTAGTATAAGTTAGTAGACTTTAATTCACTAGCTTTAGTGACTAAAGTCGAGTCTTGGCCATTTAAGGGCGGTTGTGGTGTGTTTGAGTCATTTAATGTGAATTGGGTCATTAAATGCTCAAGTAGGTGTAATGTGGTTAATTCCACTAATTGTGTATTGAAATTGTACTTAATGTAATAGGTACTTTGCTTTGAAGCTCGGAGGTGCATAATCATCATCGAAGTGCTAAGGTGAGTGGGATAATTATGTGCGTGCATATATAATGTATTTATTTGTGTAGTATGAGTTGTGAAATGTCGAGGTGTTAAGACACCACTTCTCACGTGATGGGTGAAGCATCGAGGTGTTAAGATGCCACCTAGGGGTGAAGTGTCGAGGTGTTAAGGCACCACTCCGTAGAATAGATGGGTGAAGCATCAAGGTGCTAAGATGCCACTCGGGGTGAAGTATCGAAGTGTTAAGATGCCACCCGTGGGGTTAGTGTACGAGGTGTTAAGTGCACTAATATTTTTTATGAACTCCGAAGGTCTTTAAACACCGTTCCCTCATTCAATTGGTTAACCATGGTTGTGTGTGGATTGTAGCATATTATATTGTTTAAAATATGCTATTGTTATGCTAGCTCGTTTGGTGGAAGGTTTGGTAATATACTTGGGGTAGTATGATTATTTATATTGCTAGCAAGTATGCGGTAAATGTGTAAGTGATTGCAAGTAAGTAGGCTGTATATGTAAACGTATAATTGTTGCACTCACTAAGCATTAGCTTACCCCTCTCGTTGTTTATCTTTTTAGATGCAGGTGTGGACAAGGGCAAGGGGGTTATTGGGCACTAGGTGTCCTTGTTGATGTTATGATGAAGCTTTTGGAAGTTGACCTACGTTTTGGGTAGTTTAGTCCTAAACCATACTCGAAGGGTCGTTTGGATTATAAACTATCATTTGTAGTTGGTCAAACTTGTATCACATTCGTTAATGGCCTTGTGCCTTTTGTAAACACTAAACTTGTTGTATGTTTTAACGAAACGTGTGGAATGGTTTACATGTTTAATTGGCGCGTAAATGTGTATTATAAAAAAAATTATCGTATGGAATAAGGGTTGGGTTGTTTCAAATGGTATCAGAGCATGGTCTAAGGGATTTAGGCGACTTGAGATAGGTGCCTAGACTTAGACTTTATTGTGCATGCACTTTTATGCGGGACTTGTAGGACTTTGGGTCTAATCGGGATTTGTTAGTGCTTTGGTTATGTGAACTAACCTCGTGCTAATTGATTTGTGTTGTGTTTAGCAATCATCAAGCGAGATGGACGTTGTACTAGAAAGTTAATGCGATGTGCTCGCGTAACAATGATTAGCTACCATTGTTACGGGTGCAAATCGTGTCAAACAAGTAATGTACGATGATTGTTGAGTAAGATGGAGTAGTGTGGGGTATACGTATATGCATACGTGTTATGTCCTTTGTTTCGTTCGTTGTTTAATCTTTTCCGTTTTATAGAATGAAGATGAGAAACAGATACGACACCGAAAATGGGGGCACTAGTGAGGACCCCGAATTCACGGCCAAGGTTGAGGCCATCTTTAAACATCAAAAGGCGGAATATCTTGAAGAGATTAAGAAGATGTTTCTTGACTCGATTGACGAGCAATTAGTCAATGTAGTCAAAGAGCAAGTCAAGGCCGTTCTTCATGATGATAATATGGGAAGACGCGACTTTTTCTTTAAGAATTTCAAAGATGCTCAACCACCTATTTTTGAGGGCGAAAGGGACCCGTTAAAGAGTGCTCGGTGGATCTCCGATATGGAGGGGGCCTTTTGAACTTGTGAATGCCCGATTGATAAAAAGACAAGGTATGGTTGTAGCATGCTAAGGGGTGATGCAAAGCTATGGTGGGATGCAAAAATCCAAGTTTATGGCGAGGAACAATGCATGGATTTTACTTGGGATGAGTTCAAAACGGAGTTCTTCCAAGAGTACCGAACTTCGGCCTACCTTACTAGGCTTAAGGTCGAGTTGCGTTCCTTGAGGCAAGGGTCGATGGATTTGAATACTCTTAAATCCGTTTACTTGTCAAAAACTCAATTTTGCCCGAATATGTCGGGAATGATAAGATGTTGAAGGAAGACTTTTACCGAATCTTGAATGACAATTATCAAGAAAATATTAGTGTGAACGTGGTGAAGAGTTTTGATGAGTTGTTTGATATGGCCAAAGGGTTTGAGTCGCTCGTCTTGAGAAAGAGTGGCTTTACCTTCAGCAAAAAGAAGTTTGAAGCTATTAGTCATTCAAACTTTTCTAACAAGAAGCACAAGAAGGGCTCCGAGAGTATTGGTAGTGTTAAGAAGGGTGCTTCCGGTGATTTTACTTATGCTTGCTACAATTGTGGGCAAAGAGGGCACATGGCTCGTGAGTGCCCAAAACAATCATCCACAACCAAGCTCACTTGTTTTAATTGAGGTAAAGAAGGGCATAAGAAGCCGGAGTGTCCCGACTTGCAGGGTGATCATGTTAGGAGGTTAGAGAAGGCGGCGGGCACGGCTATGGGGCGGAATTATTTGATGACCAATGATGAGGCCAGGCATTCCAATGAAGTTGTCTCAGGTACTTTCATGGTTAACTCTAATCCGGCAAAGATATTATTTGATAGCGGTGCTAATTTGTCTTTTGTATCGCCTCGATTTGTGTCTAAGCTTAACAAACCGCTAGCTAAGTTAAGTCATCCGGTAGAAGTTGAAATAGCGGATGGTAAGACGGTGCTAGGGGTTGATATGTGTAAATATTGTAATGTTGTGTTTGGTACCGAAACGTTTAAAATCGATCTAATTTCGATGACTTTGGGTGAGTTTGATATTGTTGTTGGTATGGATTGGCTCGATCGTTATAGATCCGATATTGCTTGCCATGATAAGTTCATTCGTGTGAGGACCCCAAGTGGGGGAGAGTTGATTATTCATGGCGATAAACGAAGAAGACTCGTACCATTATGCACTTATGCACGGGCGCGACGTTTTCTCAAGAGTGGTGGTATATGTTATCTTGCTCATGTAGTTGATAATCGTGATGAGCCACCACCCATTCGTGAAATTCTGGTGATTAATGAATTTGAAGACGTTTTTCCGGACGAGTTACTGGGTGTTCCGGCGGAAAGACAAGTAGAATTTCGCATTGAGTTGGTTTCGGGGGCTACCCCCATTGCTAAAACTCCTTATCGTTTAGCACCGACAGAAATGCAAGAGTTGTTAAATCAAACCCAAGAGTTGCTTGAAAAGGGTTTCATTCGACCGAGCTCCTCGCCATGGGGTGCTCCGGTCTTGTTTGTGAAAAAGAAAGATGGATGTATGCGGATGTGCATCGATTATCGGGAGTTGAACAAAGTGACGATCAAGAATCGCTATCCATTACCTAGGATTGACAATTTGTTTGACCAACTCCAAGGTGCAACGTATTTTTATAAGATTGACTTACGGTCCGGCTATCATCAAGTGAGGGTCCGTGAGGAAGATATAGAGAAAACGGCTTTTCGAACGCGTTACGGGCATTATGAGTTTGTAGTTATGCCTTTTGGTCTTACGAATGCACCGGCGGCATTCATGGATCTCATGAACCGGGTATGCCAACCTATGTTGGACAAGTCGGTAATTGTGTTCATCGACGACATACTTGTTTATTCTAAGAGTATGAAGGAACATGAGCACCATTTGCGTGAAGTGTTGAAGACATTGCGGAAGGAGAAGTTGTATGCAAAATTCTCCAAATGTGAATTTTGGCTAAGGGAAGTTCAATTCCTTGGCCATATTGTGAATCAAGAAGGAATTCAAGTAGACCCGGGGAAAATAGAAACGGTGAAGAGTTGGGGACGACCGACTGCGCCTACGGAAATCTGAAGTTTTCTCGGATTGGCCGGTTATTATCGTCGGTTCATCCAAGACTTTTCTAAGATTGCTTCTCCTTTGACTAAATTGACGAGGAAGAACGTAAAGTTCAATTGGGAGAACGAGCAAGAAATCGCTTTTCAATTGTTAAAAGAGAAATTGTGTCAAGCTCCGGTGTTAGTGTTGCCGGAAGGGGTAGAAGACATGACGGTTTATTGTGATGCTTCTTTAAATGGGCTCGGGTGTGTTTTGATGCAAAGAGGTAAAGTCATCGCTACGCCTCTCGACAATTAAAGGAACACGAAAAGAGATACCCGACTCACGATCTTGAATTGGCGGCGGTGGTTCATGCGTTGAAAATTTAGCGCCACTACTTGTATGGTGTCAAGTGTACAATTTATTCGGACCATAAGAGTTTGAAACATCTCTTTACTCAACGAGATTTGAATTATCGTCAACGTAGGTGGATGGATGTGGTAAACGATTATGATTGTGAGATACTTTACTATCCGGGAAAGGCGAACGTGGTCGCGGATGCGTTGAGTCAAAAGAGTCAACATCCGGCGATACGAGTAGGATCGTTACGCATGATTATTACTAACGATTTCCTTGTAAAGCTTGGTGAGATTCAAATAGAAGCGTATGTTCACAACAAGCATGAAGAGCGGATTGTGGGGCAAACGGAGTTCATTACTATGGGCTCGCGTGGTTTGTTGTCGTTTCAAGGAAGAGTGTGGGTACCTAAGATGGGTGGTAATAGACAAGTGCTACTAGATGAAGAACATAAGTCGAAGTATTCCTTTCATCTGGGTGCAACAAAGATGTACTATGACTTGAGGAAAGATTATTGGTGGCCCGGTATGAAACGTGATGTGGTTAAGTATGTTGAACAATGCGTCACGTGTTTGCAAGTTAAAGCCAAACACCAAAATCCGTACGGTAAGTTACAACCCTTGGAAGTCCCGAAATGCAAATGGGGGCACATTACCATGGACTTCATTACTAAGTTACCGAAGACGGCGAGAACCCAATATGATACGATTTGGGTGATAGTTGATCGATTGACAAAAAGTGATTTGTTTCTTCCCATTCGGGAAACGATATCATCGGAGACTTTATCCAAGTTGTTTATCAAGGAGGTGATATCGAGACATGGGGTTCCTATATCTATTGTTTCGGATCGGGATACTCGTTTTACGTCCCGCTTTTAGAACAAGTTTCATGAAGATATGGGTACTCAATTGAAATTGAGCACGGTGTATCATCCTCAAACGGACGGTCAAACCGAGCGTACGAACTAAACGTTAGAGGATATGTTAAGGGCGTGTATTATTGATTTTGGTGGAAGTTGGGATGAGCACTTACCCTTGGTGGAATTCTCATACAACAATAGTTACCACACTTGTATTGGAATGCCACCTTATGAGATGCTCCATGGACGTAGGTGTCGAACTCCCATTTGTTGGGGAGAAGTGGGTCAACGAGAAATCGGAAGCTCCGATTTGGTTTTGGAGACAAATAGTAAAATTGAGATGATTCGGGCTCGACTTAAGGCGGCGCAAGATCGACAAAAGTCTTATGCCGATAAAGGTAGGAGAACGATTGAGTTTCAAGAAGGTTACATGGTGATGCTTAAGGTTTCTCCATGGAAGGGTGTTATCCGGTTTCGGAAACGAGGAAAGTTAGCTCCTCAGTTTATTGGTCCTTTCAAGGTTTTGGCACGTGTTGGTGAGGTTGCTTATCGACTAGAGTTACCCGAAGAACTTGCGGGGATTCATAACACATTTCATGTTTCCCATCTTCGTAAGTGTCTTGCGGATGACTCGACTTGGGTGCCTTTAGATGAGATTACGTTGAATAACAAGCTAGAGTATGCGGAAGAACCGGTTGCAATCCTTGATGAGAAGGTTAAGATGTTGTGAAACAAGGAACTTAGAACTTTTAAGGTGCAATGGCGACGTCGAAAGGGTTCCGAGTTTACATGGGAATCCGAAGAGTTTGTTTTGGTTTATCTCCCGGCTTGTCATGCGGCTTGGATCGCGAGGACACGCTCCGATTTAAGTGGAGGAGAGTTGTAACATCCCGTTTTTCCTGTACGTATAGAAAGGTAAATAATTAATCATTTGTACGATTTTAACTCGTTAGATTGTGCGTAATTGTGTAGATATATATATAAATATATGTACTTGTTAATGTGTGCGTATATAAGTTCGTAAAGGAGTTTTGGTTAGCGTTAAGTCTTGTGAGGCTTAGATACAATGTTTAGACGTGTATTGGAAGCTTGAACGAATTGATAGTCGTGTAAAATGATTTTTGGCTTAAGTGTTGTCGAAGTGTTCAGACGAAGGCAAATGTCGCGCCGCGATAATCTGGGCCGCGATGCGACATATAGAGCACACCTTGATCAGAAAGGGACTTAAGAAGGGTCGATTTTCCCTTTGTTCGTCGCGCCGCGACGATTTGAGCCGCGCCGCGGCATTACTGCCAGACTGGTGTCGGGCTTAGATCTTTTTAAGGGATTTTGAGGGGCAAAATGGTAAATTGACATGTGGATCTGATGGGAGCATTAACTCTCTACCACATATTCATTTAATTCATTTCCTTTTTCAATTTCTTTCATTTTCTCTCCCAAAAACTCAACACCCATTTAGATTAAAAGTGAGATTTGAGTGTGAAGGATTGAGGGTTGATCTTTGGAGCAAGAATTAAAGTTGTTCCTTGTGTCTCTAACTACGTGTTGATAGTCTCGGTAAGTTCTAACTCTAAGTTTTGAGTTTTAATTGGTTTTAAGCTAGGGTTTTGCTAATGAAGATCTTGTATGACCTATTTGAGGGTTTAATGGGTGGGTTTTGGGTTAGATTGGTGAAAGTAAACCCAAGTGGCCATAACCTAGGGTTTGGTCTTATGATTTGGGGTTATAAATGTTAAATGGCATTTTTAGTCACTAACACACTTGTTAAAGTTGAAAGAGATGTGAATTGGGTCATGTTTGACAAGTTTGGTAGTGAAAGTGTTAAATGGATCCAAAATGGGCTAGTTGACCTAGTTTGGACGAAATGGGTATAAATTACCCTAAGTTGGTGTTAGTATAAGTTAGTAGACTTTAATTCACTAGCTTTAGTGACTAAAGTCGAGTCTTGGCCATTTAAGGGCGGTTGTGGTGTGTTTGAGTCATTTAATGTGAATTGGGTCATTAAATGCTCAAGTAGGTGTAATGTGGTTAATTCCACTAGTTGTGTATTAAAATTATACTTAATGTAATAGGTACTTTGCTTTGAAGCTCGGAGGTGCATAATCATCACCGAAGTGCTAAGGTGAGTGGGATAATTATGTACGTGCATATATGATGTATTTACTTGTGTAGTATGAGTTGTGAAATGTCGAGGTGTTAAGACACCACTTCTCACGTGATGGGTGAAGCATCGAGGTGTTAAGATGCCACCTAGGGGTGAAGTGTCGAGGTGTTAAGGCACCACTCCGTAGAATAGATGGGTGAAGCATCGAGGTGCTAAGATGCCACTCGGGGTGAAGTATCGAAGTGTTAAGATGCCACCCGTGGGGTTAGTGTACGAGGTGTTTAGTGCACTAATGGTTGTTATGAACTCCGATGGTCTTTAAACAGCATTCCCTCGTTCGATTGGTTAACCATGGTTGTGTGTGGATTGTAGCATATTATATTGTTTAAACTATATGCTATTGTTATGCTAGCTCGGTTGGTGGAAGGTTTGGTAATATACTTGGGATAGTATGATTATTTATATTGCTAGCATGTATGCGGTAAATGTGTAAGTGATTGCAAGTAAGTAGGTTGTATATGTAAACGTATAATTGATGCACTCATTAAGCATTAGCTTACCCCTCTCGTTGTTTATCTTTTTAGATGCAGGTGTGGACAAGTGCAAGGGGGTTATTGGGAACTAGGTGTCCTTGTTGATGTTATGATGAAGCTTTTGGAAGTTGACCTACGTTTTGGGTAGTTTAGTCCCAAACCATGCTCTAAGGGTCGTTTGGATTATAAACTATCATTTGTAGTTGGTCAAACTTGTATCACATTCGTTAATGGCCTTGTGCCTTTTGTAAACACTAAACTTGTTGTATGTTTTAACGAAACGTGTGGAATGGTTTACATGTTTAATTGGCGCGCAAATGTGTATTATAAAAAAAATTATCGTATGGAATACGGGTTGGGTTGTTTCAGTACAGTCTTCCGAGAAAAAGACACGCGCTTCTTGATTTAGGTCAGGAATTTGTCGTCCAGACCAGTTGTAGAGTCTACGAAAAATCTTGAAAAGTTTTCTCGAAAATCAGCTGGAAATCCACGGACCTCAACATCAAACAGGGTCGCCATGTGGTCAGACTTATCCTAACCATGAGAGGATCTGTAATGTACAATGGGGGCACCGTGCAAATTAGCTTATAAGACTAATGAATCAGATCCGCAGAAAGGATAATCTCCTTAAAGATCAAAAATCAGCTTTTAAGACTGATATTACTCAATCCTTGAGATTGACCTTAAAGATTGAGAATTGCAAACTCATGGAATTCAATGATATCTAAACTCGAGCTTGAACGAGAAAATATTTTGATCAAATTACAAACCGATTTGTTTTCTGAAAACCCTATTTTCAATGCGTTCATTACCATTGAACGTAAAATCCTAGGAATTCACCTAGAATTCATTAGGTCACCTGAACCAAATCGGGTGTCAACCGTAAGAACGGTGGTTGCATAGCATGGTCGAAGACAGGACCTTGTGCCAGACCGAAAAACTATAGGGTGATCTTTACTATTGCTCCTACAAAGGATAGTAATTGCATCCGACACGATATAGACCATAATCAAAAGCATGTCAAGGGACATTGCCTCAACAATTGCTTGTTCAACGCTTTCCTTAACAACCGGATGGTATTTTACCGAAAGGTAATATACGGAGCAAGTATACTGGACGTGTTGCTTTCCCAATACAAGGTTAGCAAGTGGGTGACACAAAACCATAAGTTTTGAGCTAAAATTTTCAAATCTGAAACCCACAAAACCCACAAAAACATTTTGCAAACACCGGTGAAGGGTTATTCCCGAAAACTTATCTAGGGTAAAAACTAGATAGAATTTTCAAAAAGATCAAATGTTTTCATAAAGATCCAATTTCCTTAAAGGATCTAAATTTTTATAGTCATGTGGGACTGTAAACCACAACGTTACTATCATTGTTCATACCGTCGTATAGAAATCACTGATGTACAAAGTGTGAAGAATAAAGAAGTGATTCAAGTATGTTTATATTCAAGTTCTATATTGCTTGAGGACAAGAAACGCTCAAGTTTGGGAATATTAAAGTGTGGGAATATTTGATAATGCTAAAAACGAACATATATTTCATAGCATTATCCTTCAAGAAAGATAAGCTTTTAGTTGCAATTGTTCTATTTACAAGTGATATTTGTTTAAATAATAAAAGGTGAAGACAAAAGACAGATTCGACGATTTGATGACGCAAATGACCAAAATGCTAAAAAGTACAAAATACAATCCAAGTGGTTCAAAATATTGATGAGAAACGTCTAAATAATTACAAGAGTACAAGCCGCGAAATGCAAAGTACAAGATATCTAAATATACAAAAGGACGTTCGAAAATCCAGAACCGAGACCTGAGCCAACTATCAACGCGCGAAGCAACGGACCTAAAATTACAAGTCAACTATGCATAAGAATATAATATAATATATATATAATTATATAAAATTATATATATTATATTATATATTATAATAAAACTCGAGCAGCCCACTTTTTTGTTGCATGGTGACCAGGAAATGATGGCCATGCGATCGCATGGCCAGGAAGTAGAAAAACCATGCAATCGCATGGCACCCAGCAACTTGCCACATCTATAAATTGAAGCATTTTTTGGACAAATTTTACACAATATATATCCATCTACTCTATCTCTCAAATATATATTTATATTTATATTTTAATTATAATTTTAATTTAAGTTTAATAATAATAAGGTTATGTTAGTGAATGTTGTAAGTTTGTAAGTCGAAATTATGTCCGTGTAACACTACGTGATTAATACTCATTGTAAGTTATGTTCAACCTTTTTAAATTAATGTCTCATAGCTAAGTTATTATTATGATTATTTAAGCCGAAGTAATCATGATGTTAGGCTAAATATTAAGATTGGGTAATTGGGTTTTGGACCATAATTGGGGTTTGGACAAAAGAACGACACTTGTGGAAATTAGACTATGGGCTATTAATGGGCTTTATATTAACTAAATGATACCTTGTTAATTTAATATAAAGGTTACAATTTGACGTATCTATAAATAACCACATACGCTTAATCGGGTACGGTGGGCGGGATATCTATAAATACCAATAATTGTTCATTTTACCAGACACGGGGATGGATTAATAGTCAATGGACTCGTTGAAACAGGGGTGGATTACATTCAAGGGTAATATGTGTAATTGTTAACAAAGTATTAAAACCTTGGACTACACGCAGTCGATAACCTGGTGTATTCATTAAACAAAGTATTAAGACCTTGTTACAGTTCGAATCCCCAATTAGTTGGAATATTTGACTTCGGGTATAAGGATAATTTGACGAAGACTCTCGCACTTTATAATTATGACTGATGGACTATTATGGACAAAACCGTATGGACATATCGTATAATCTAGGACAAAGGACAATTAACCCATGGTAATAAACTAAAATCAACACGTCAAACATCATGATTACGGAAGTTTAAATAAGCATAATTCCTTTATTTTATATCTAATCGCACTTTTATTTACTGTCATTTTATTTATTGTACTTTAAATTATTGCACTTTTATTTATCGCACTTTTAATTATCATCATTTACTTTACGCTTTAAATTAAGTCATATTTATTTTTAATATTTTACATTAGGTTTTAATTGTGACTTAAGACATAAAATCGACAAACCGGTCACTAAACGGTAAAAAACCCCTTTTTATAATAATAATAATAATAATAATATTACTTATATATATATATATATATATATATATATATATATATATATATATATATATATATATATATATATATATATATATATATATATATATATATATATATATATATATATATATATTATACAAATATAGTTTAAAATATAGCGTTAAACTTGGCTAGTTCCCTGTGGACGAACCGGACTTACTAAAAACTACACTACTGTACGATTAGGTACACTGCCTATAGTGTTGTAGCAAGATTTAGGTATATTCACTCTATAAATAAATAAATAACTTGTATAAAATTGTATCGTAATTAATAGTATTTCGCAATAAAAATATAACTATTTCGTATACACCTCGCATAACATCAGTTTTCTTTTTAATTATTACGTTATTAGTTATGATCTTGAACATAAAACTAAACAAGCTTATGATTATGATTATAAATTGATCATG
Organism: Rutidosis leptorrhynchoides; assembly: GCF_046630445.1. Lineage (NCBI taxonomy): Eukaryota > Viridiplantae > Streptophyta > Magnoliopsida > Asterales > Asteraceae > Rutidosis > Rutidosis leptorrhynchoides. The sequence goes on from NC_092343.1 coordinate 169,810,101, forward strand.
AACTTGATAAAAATAGCTAAAGATTTTGATTATAATAAATAATATTAAGAGTGATGAATTATAAGTATTATGGGTAAGTTATTATGATATTGAACTAGTTAATAAAGTGTTATGAATATAAACTATAAATAATTAGGAAGATCATAAAACTAGATAAATAAGTTAGAGATTATGATTATGAGTAAATATTACGATTGTTTATGGATAAATAAATGGTTAAAAGATATTGAGTAAGAATTGATTATGATTATTATGATTAGGGTTAAAAGGTTTGGAAAATAATTGTGGCTTGTAAAGATTAGGGTTGGTGAATATTAAGGTTATTAGCTTATGATTATGAATAAAAAGTTATGATTTTATGATTAGCAACGTATAGTGACAATGACATGCATGCATGCATACGTATGTATGTATGTACATATATATAGGTAGGTATATGCTTGTGTATATATTTAGATATACACATATGTGTATATGTATGTGTATATATGTATGTATATGTACGTGTGTGTGTATGTATGAATGTGTATTAGGTAAGTTATATAAGGTTAGTAACATAATAATAAAAGTAATAAATGTATATATATGTATCATCTTACACTTATATATATGTAACACTTACCTAGGATATATACATATATAACATATAGTTATAAATATAGACATGTATGATAATAATAAAGAATATATATGTATGTATCATGTAGGTGTATATATAGGTAACTGATGTGTGCGAGGGGTAGTACGAAATAAATTATATTTTACTACGAAATACTATTAAATACGCTACAATTTTACACAAGTTATTTATTTATTTATTGAATCATTCAGTGTACCTAATCGTAGAGTAGTGTAGTTTTTAGTAAGTTCGGTTCGTTCCACGGGGAGCTAGCTGAGTCTAACGCTATATTTATTTTAAACTATATTTGTATAAAAATATATATATAAGTAATATTATTATTGTTATAAAGGGGGGTTTTACCGTTTAGTGACCGGTTTGTCGATTTTAAGTCTTAAGTCACAATTAAAACCTAATATAAAATATTAAATATAAATACAACTTAATTTAAAGTGTAAAGTAAATGACGATAATGAAAAGTGCGAATAAATAAAAGTGCGATAAATAAAATGACGGTAAATAAAAGTGCGATGAGATATAAAATAAAGAGAATTATGCTTATTTAAACTTCCGTAATCATGATGTTCGACGTGTTGATTTTAGTTTATTACCAAGGGTTAATTGTCCTTTGTCCTGGATTATTTGATATGTCCATCTGGATTTTGTCCATAACAGTCCATTCGTCATAAATATAAAGTGCGAGTGTACTCGTCAAATTACCCTTATACCAGAAAGTCAAATATTCTAACTAATTGGGGACTTAAACTGTAACAAGGTCATAATACTTTTTTAATGATTACACAGGTTATCAACTGCATGTAACCCAAGGTTTTAATACGTTGTTAACAATTACACCAAGTGTCCTTGTATGTAATCCACCCCTATTTTAATGAGTCTATTGACTATTAATCCATCCCCATGTCCGGTTAAATAAACAATTATTAGTATTTATAAATATCCCGCCCATCGTGTCCGATCGAGTGTATGTGGTTATTTATAAATACGTCAAATTGTAAATCTCTATATTAAATTAACGAACTATCATTCAGTTAAACAAATATAAAGCCCATTAATAGCCCATAGTCCAATTTTCACAAGTGTCGGTCTTTTGTCCAAACCCCAATTATGGTCTAAAGCCCAATAACCTAGTCTTTATAGTTAGTCCAACATCACGATTACTTCAGCTTAAATAAACATAATAATAATTTAGCTACGAGACATTAATTTAAAAAGGTTGAACATAACTTACAATGAGTAATAATCGCGTAGTGTTACACGGACAGAATTTTGACTTACAAACTTAAAACATTTGCCACTATAACCTTATTATTATTAACTTAATATTAAAATTAAAATTATAATAAATATAAATATATTTGAGAGAGAGAGCAGAGAATTGTATGATGAAGGTGTAAATAACTCGTCCAATTCGTTCGCTATTTATAGCACTTGGCATGTGATTTCTTCCCATGCGATCGCATGAATTTATAACTACCAGGCCATGCGATCGCATAGCCTCCTAGGACAGCTCACTTCATCTTGTTTTCTAGCTTGCCGATGGTTTTTAATAATATAATATAATATATATAATTTTATATAATTATATATATATATATATTATATTATATTTATGTGCATAGTTGACTTGTAATTTTAGGTCCGTTGCGTCGTACGTTGAAAGTTGGTTCATGTCCTGGTTCCGGATTTTCGAACGTCCTTTCGTACGATTTAATATCTTGTACTTTGCGTTTTGTGGCTTGTACTCTTGTAATTTCTAGACGTTTCTCATCAATAAATTGAACCACTTGGATTGTACTTTGTACTTTTTAGCTTTTTGATCATTTGCATCTTCAAATCGTTGAATCTGTCTTTTGTCTTCACCTTTTATTATTTAAACAAATATCACTTGTAAATAGAACAATTGAAACTAAAAGCTCGTCTTTCTTGAAGGATAATGCTATGAAATATATGTTCGTTTTTAGCATTATCAAATATTCCCACACTTGAGCGTTGCTTGTCCTCAAGCAATATAGAACTTGAAATAAAAACATACTTGAATCACTTCTTTATTCTTCACACTTTGTACATCAGTGATTTTGATACGGCGGTATGAACAATGATAGTAGCATTGTGGTTTACAGTCCCACATGACTATAAAAATTTAGATCCTTTAGGAAATTGGATCTTTATGAAAACATTTGATCTTTTGAAAATTCATTCTAGCTTTTACCCTAGATAAGTTTTCTGGAATAACCCTTCACCGGTGTTTGCAAAATATTTTTGTCGGTTTTGTGAGTTTCAGATTTGAAAATTTTAGCTCAAAAATTATGGTTTTGTGTCACCCACTTGCTAACCTTGTTTTAGGAAAGCAACACGTCCAGTATACTTACTCCGTATATTACCTTTCGGTAAACTACCGTCCGGTTGTAAAAGAAAGCGTTGAACAAGCAACTGTTAAGGCAATGTCTAATGACATGCATTTGATTATGGTCTATATCTTGTCGGATGCAATTACTATCCTTTGTAGGAGCAATAGTAAAGATCACCCTATAGTTTTTCGGTCTGGCACAAGGTCCTGTCTTCAACCATGCTATGCAACCACCGTTCTTACGGTTGACACCTGATTTGGTTCAGGTGACCTAATGAATTCCGGTGAATTCTTAGGATTTTACGTTCAATGGTAATGAACGCATTGAAAATTGGTTTTCAGAAAATAAATCGGTTTGTAATTTGTTCAAAATATTTTCTCGTTCAAGCTCGAGTTTAGATATCATCGAATTCCATGAGTTTGAATTCTCAATCTTTAAGGTCAATATCAAGGATTGAGTAATGTCAGGCTTAAATGCTGATTTTTAATCTTTTAAGGAGATTATCCTTTCTGGGTATCTGATTCATTAGTCTTATAAGCTGATTTGCACGGTGCCCCCCATTGTACAAGACAGATCCTCTCATGGATAGGATAAGTCTGACCACATGGCGACCCTGTTTGATGCTGAGGTCCGTGGATTTCCAACTGATTTTTGAGAAAAATTTTCAAGATTTTTCGTAGGCTCTACAACTGGTCTGGACGACAACTTCCTGACCTAAATCAAGAAGCACGTGGCTTTATCTCGGAAGACTTTACTTTCTTTTAAATTCCATTTATATTACAATAAACTGGGTAAAACTGATTAATATCGTCCAAAACAAAAGTATCTTCAATTATTTGTACAAAAATATGTGATATATGTTCTAAATGACTTGGTAAATTTTTCCCACACTTGGCTTTTATTTTTCTTTCTTTGCCTTTTTATTCTCTTCTATTCCATTTTAAATGAATTCAATCATTTTGGGTTGTTTCTCAATTTATGTTCTTTCCGAGGTAACAATAATTTCGGTGTTAACACCTAGTTTTATCGTTCATAAATATGTATAAACATGATTTTGAGTTCATTTAGTTGAAAATTTTTAAAATTTTTACTAGAAGTGGGTAGTCAGTATATAAGACTAGGGCTGTTCTTTATTATCAGAGAGCACTAGATTCTAATACAACTACTGCGTTACTAGTAAAGTTTAACGACGGCTATTAAACCAAGTGTATAAGTCAAATTTTTTTTAAGCCGAAAGAATTTAATCCCTTCCCACACTTAAGATCTTGCAATGCCCTCATTTGCAAGAAATCAGTAACAATTTAAATTATTGAGGGTGATTAGCGTAGAAAAATGATTAAATTTTACCAAATTTTCCAAACATATTGTTGTTTATTTGAATGATAAATGGTGCACATCATTTGTTCATTCCTGCAGTTGTTATTTCACATATATTTTGCATCTTGTCGTCAAAATTAGTTGGTTTTTGCTGAACTTAATGCCAGTCTTTGAAAATGCGCTGTTTTAACCTGTTGTGTACATGAGATAAAATACATATAATACAAATATAAACATGCATGATATTTTGAAATGGGACTTAATATGCCACTTTCAAATTACAAAGATGAAATATTAGTACAAAATAATAATAATGTTAAACATTACATAAAAGTATCAAAATATTAAATGTTTAACATAAATAGATAATAATAATAAAAGATAAGAAATCACCAATGGAATACTATTGATTTGGATAGGGATTCCAGTTCATATCATCGCTCAGGTTCCATGATTGGTGATAGGTGTCCTGGTAGGCTTGATTGGGGTCGTACAGGTCAAAGGGTGGTCGCATGTCAGGCTGATGTGGTGGATAGTAAGCAGGTCGAGTCGGGATGTAGTTTTGTGGTACCTGATATGATAGCTGGCTCATGATCTAGTGCTGATGAACTTGCCAGCTATCGTGTTGGCGTCGCCTAGATTACTCATACTCATTCGTGACTCTCCACTGCTCATGCTGATGATGCCTAGCCTGATTATTCATTTCCACCTCATCTACATGCTGGAAGACATTAGTATAACTATCCCTAATGACATCCCTAATGTCATCTACTTCCTCCATCTCCTCATCCGAACCCCTCTCTACCTGTGGATGGGTGCCCTGATATGGTATTGGCATATTGTGCCTCCGTTTTAGTACTTTTGCACCTTGATAAATCTGCAAGCCTATACTCTCGGCTTGTTCCTCAATCTCTACCATCAGACCCCCATGCTCTTTATCTACACCTAAGTACTCTCCAATGAGAGTAACAAAAATACCTCCCCCTATAATACTTCCTGCTTGCATACCCTCAACAACTTTTTAAAGATAATGGCCTACGCAATAAGGAATGTTAACAAAGCTCATCGGGTCTCGAATACACTTAAGATAGAATAAATCGTTTAGGGTCATTTTCTCTTTGTTTCTACCCCGTTGTGTAATCGATTCGCTAAGAATCTATGTAGTATACGGAGCTCTGCTCTATCAATATCTAAGTAGGAGTGTTTTTCACCCCGCGTAAATTCCCTAAATCTTGACATACGCCTCCATATGGCGTTAGCGTCAAAATTCCTATCTACTCTTTCACCTTCAGTAATTAAACTATTACAATCAGGTGTAATAATCTCAGTGGGGGTGTAGATTAATAAAGCTCTAGCCATGTTCAACATGGACATTCTGTACATTGTACCTCCTAAAAGAAATCTAATAAAACTTTTATCTCCTATCATAGTAACATCATTATTTAACTCTATAGTGCTAAGCAATTCAACACACCATTCTCTATATATAGTTCTACATGTAGTAAATAAGCGGATCCAATCGTTAATATAGAGCTACCATACATCTGGACTAGTAAATCCCTAACCGGTTCGGCTAGGTGAACCGCTTCCAAAGGCTCCCAATCGATTACCCGAGGCATTTCAAAATTTTTGTGGTAAAGAATGTGCATGTTCTTTTGAAATTTCGGGTATTCAGTCCAACAACGATCGAATCTTAGGTTGGGATGTAACTGTTGGTCATCGATAAGTGGGTGCATAATCCTCGGGTGAGGCTGAAATTGACGATAATGAGTATAAAACATTGGTTCCGGCTCATAATATAGCATGTGTTGATCATAATGTTGTTGTTGTTCAGGTTGTGATTTCGGTTGTGGTTCTTGATCAGGTTCTTGTTCAGGTTCTTGTTCATGTTGTCTAGACGATGATGCACCGTCCGTATCTGTATTTCTCTGCAAAACTGTGATGACCCGGATTTTTTCGACTACCTGATTACACTATTTATATGATTTAATAATTTCGACATGATAAGCAATGAATTTTAATAAGTCTTGAACCTCCGAAAAGAATTTTATATAAGCAGTTGACCACCCTTTTATTCCTACAATTCACGAACGTCATAACTTGTATTAATTATATATATATATGTGTATATATACATATATTTAACTTGAAAATATGATAATTAAATATCTCATTAAGTATATTAACAAAGTATTATATATATATTTTCATACTACTAATTTAAAGAGTTTTTGAACAATATATATGTTACTATTTAAACGACGTAATTAACTTAAATTAAAATGTATGTACATACAATGTATTACGAGTGTAAATACATCCATACAAGTATTGAATACACTTTATAATATACCAATACATATAAAGGATAGCTATACTCGTATTTCCGTTCAATTTCCTCAAGAATTCTACTCGCATTCATACGGTATTTTTACCCGTATTATACACAGCTTCTAGAAGTATTTACTATTGGTATATACCAATAGAAATCTGAAATTATTTGTGTAATATGTCATCCATGACCTAATCAATTTAATATGTCATCCATGACTTAATACATTTTAACTAATCTTAGATATTTTCACTAAAAACCAAATTTTCAAGCCTATAAATAACCACCATTTCTAACTCATTTTTACACACACTTGCAAGAACTCTCTCAAGTTTTATTCTACTACTTCTTTCCAGCAACTTTACATTCTAAACTTGAGATAAAAATTCTACTTCAACTCTTGTTCAATTCATATGTTTATAGCTATCTATATATGAGTTTATAAACTAGAACATAGTTTAGTTGATTCTAAACTTGTTTGAAAAACTAATCTAATCTTTCTAACTTAACTCTAATAACACTTATTTATATGTATTATGATGTTATATTAAGTTAATATAAGAACTTATAACTTGTACATATGAAGAACACCTTGAAACTTAACATATATCCTTTAATCTCCATTCGGTAAAAAGCGGGCTGTTTTGGGTTGGGAATTAAAAACCTATCTTAGACTTTGAATTCGAGTCTAAGACTTTGGAAATATGTTAATATATGTAAATAAGACTTCCAGTATTTTTTCATGATTTTAGACAAAGTGGAAGTATTTTATCAAAAATCATATATTGGGTGGATGCCGGGATTTTCCCAAATCTGTCCACCGACACAAAAAGAGGGTAAAGCTCTAAAAATTACTACTTGAGCTGATATTTTCGAATTGGTTTTGTTAAATTTACTTCTTAAGGAATCCATAGCAATTTGATTCACTTTAAACGGAGTTGTAATGAATATTTGGCGAGTAAAACAAAATCTGCTAAAATTAACGTTGTATGGACGAAATTTATATTATAAAAACTATATTAACCATATCCTTGCTAACTTTTCCTATATTCTATATATATTTGGACATGTTATCATTAGTATAACAAAATATTATAATCTTGGTTAATTCCGAGATTGTATATATATAATAATCTTGGTACGTTCCATGACAATACGTGCACAATACGTTTTGATAAATCCTAAGACAATACGTACGCAATACGTCTTAGTTAATTCTAAGACAATACGTATACAATACATCTCTGGATTGATGCAAGACAATACGCTGTGGGGTAATTCTAAGATTATATATATATACCGATTAATGGACTTTTCGAACTATTTTGGACTACCAACATAAAATGTTAAAAATTATTATATAAGTATTCTATGAACTTGCTTTATTTTATATGTCATATTATTATCTGAATCGTTATTATTGTTATAGGTTCGTGAATCCAAGGACGACGATCGTATTTTTAATAAGTTGAAAACTTATTATTAATATACTTTTACTACTGTGAGTATATAGTCCCATTTTTAAACTCTAAAATATTTTGGGATGAGGATACATGCATTTTATGTTTTACGCCTTGGACACAAGTACTTAAAATATATTCTACGTTGAGTTGTACCACCTTGCATATCTTCCCTAATAGCTTGGTAACTAATATTTACATGTTGTAAGAACATGTAAGCGCGAATCCTATTGATAGATCTATCAGGTTTGACAACCCCAACCGGGCTAGTCGCTCTAGTATCGTAAACGGTTGTATAGTACTTCGTTTTTACTATACTTGGTATAGTGTAGGGAGATTTCATAATAGAAGGAATATGCCACATTAATGGTTAAGTATGGTTACCGAAGTGCTCAACAACTTACAGAATATCTTTATTGAAATGTTTGTAACTATGAAATCTTGTGGTCTATATTTATATCGATGCTAGCTTTAAACCTATATACCTCACCAACCTTTGTGTTGACTGTTTAAGCATGTTTATTCTCAGGTCCTTAAGAAAGTCTTTTGCTATCGCATTATCTGAGCAAGCTTTGCATGGAGTCTCATGCTTTTGTTTAAAAGAGGGTTGCATTCAATAAAACTTTGGTCATGTATTATATTCGACTGTTATGTCACCTTTATAATATTTGAAAATCGATGTATCATGGGGATTATTTTGTAAATAATCGCCCATATGTTTAAAACTCGTATTATGTATAATAATGGTGTACTTTTTATGAAACGAATGCAATATTTTCTAAAACATATCATATAGAGGTCAATTACCTCACTATGGGACCAATGAATAACGTACTGCATTTATAGTAATATGGACGGGTCGTTTCAGTTGGTATCAGAGCAGAGGTCTTAGCGAATCAGAAATTGCATTAGTGTGTCTGACCGGTATTTGTTAGGATGCATTAGTGAGTCTGAACTTTGACCTAACTTGTTTTTGAAAATCATTGCTTATCATTTTTGGTCGGAAATTAAATATTATAACATATAAATATTATGTGATATATTTCTAATGTGGTAGTTAATTTGTGATAGATGTCTACTTCTAGCACCATTCTCATTATCACATTCAGCGACTTTGAAGAGGAATCTCCAGTAAAATTACCAATCATTGACTTATCTGATAACCACGATGACTCGAAGAAAGATGTATCAATCATCTATATAACTGATGACGATGATGACCTAGAGTGGGATGCATTTTGGGAAGATTCACAAATTCCAGAAAAACCAGAAGTGAAAGAACCTGAAAACAATCCGGAGACGGAGGAGGAAGTCAAAGAAATTTCTAAACAAGATTGGAATAACGCAACAAGGGATGTTAAACTTCTTATTGTAGTAGGGCTTGAGAACCGACACCTTTTACCACCAAACCACCCTTACCATATAAATCTCCCTGATAATCCCACCAAGATACCAAGAACCTCCAACCCACGACCAACAACAAAATACACTGTGCGTCTATCCCTCATTCCACCTAAACAAATTGATTCACCAACAACTAAAAGGCCCCGTCGTTTTTGAATCACCTCCTGCTATAATAACATTTCACGCCATGTATAATATTATGTAGTGTGCTTTATTTTATCCTACATACGTATTATGTAAAATAAACCTATGTGAAATACTGGTATTGTATTGTTATATCATGAATAAGCGTGAAATGATTATGTGATTTTACTTTAAATTTTTCATAATAGAATATTATCTAGATGGTAGTAGTTAATTTTTGACTAAGCTATTAAGTATGAACTTTAACGGGTAGGTAATACCCTAGAAATAATTATAAAATGCTAATAAGAAGAAAAAACTTTTATAATAATTGGTTCATATTATTAATATGCCATGATGTACCATTAATTACTCACTACATCTATAATATTCTATGTGATTAATTATCTTATATGTTAATTGAAGAAACACGGCTCGATTAAACCGAATGATGGAACAAGAAATTGAGGAGCTTATCAACCAACGCGTAAACGACCGTATGCTTTGGGTCGAAGCGGCAAGAGCATCAGAAAATAACACCAACCCTCGTGCAGGATGTACATATAAAGCATTTCAAGGTTGCAAACCTTCATCATTAAGCGGAACAGAAGGACCAGTCGGTTTAACCCGATGGTTCGAAAAGCTCGAGTCCGTATTTAAAATCAGTGGTTGTGCGGAAGGGGATAGGAAAAAGTATGCTTCATGCACATTACAGGATGGTGCAGTTACATGGTGGAAAAACTATGTAAAAGCTGTAGGGGGCGATGAAGCATATGATACTCCTTGGGAGGAGTTGAAAAATATGCTAATCAATGAATACTGCCCAAGGAATGAGGTTAGAAAAATGGATGCCGAGTTACGAAATCTGAAAGTTGTCGGAACCAAACTTTCCAACTATAACAGGAAATTCATGGAATTAGCCTTGTTATGTCCTGAATTGGTACCAACGGAAGAGTGAAAGATTGAATTGTACAAAGATGGTCTGCCAAAGAACATCAAGGTCAATGTTACAGCATCCAAACCCAAGACAATTCATGAAGCTATAACCATGGCAAACGAGCTAATGGATCAGATCATCCTGGATAAGAACGCATCAAATACCGATGCCAAGGTATCGGATAACAAAAGAAAGTGGGATGGAAACCGTGATCGAGGTCACCAACAACAATCTCTCAAGAAACAGGAAACCACGCAAGGTACGGGTAGTGGTTCAAGTTCAGGTTACAAAGGATGAAATCCCTTATGTAACAGATGCCACAAACATCACATGGTTTTTGTAATGTGGTGTGCAACAAACGTAATCGAACGGGTCATCTTGCTGAAGATTGTTGGGTTCCCGTTACAAATACAAATGGCACCAAGACTCCTGCCACCAATGCAAATAGAACTGCCTTGGCTGCTGTTACTTGTTACGGGTGTGGGAAACAGGGTCATATTAAGAGCCAGTGCTCGAATCCAGAGAAGAATAACAGACCTGCATGGGGAAGAGCATTTGTTATTAATGCTAGAGAAGCGTGTGAAGACCCGAAGCTTGTTACGGGTACGTTTACCATTCATGACTTATTTGCATCTATTATATTTGATACTGGTGCCGATAGAAGTACAGTATTATATTTGATACTGGTGCCGATAGAAGTACGCAACGTAAATTGAATTGTTCATCATTACCTCTAGATGCTAAGTACATGATTGAGTTAGCTAATGGTAAACTAATTAAAGTCGATAAAATTTGCCGTGATTGTAAAATAAATTTAGCCGGAGAAACGTTTAAAATTGATTTGATACCCATAGAATTAGGAAGTTTTAATTTAATAGTCGGCATGGACTGGATGTCGAAAATAGGAGCTAAAGTTGTGTGTGCCAAGAAGGCAATTCGCATTCCCCGTAAGGATAAAACGAAAGTAATGATTTATGGAGAGACGGGTAACTCAAAGCTAAAACTCATTAGCTGCTTGAAAGTCCAAAAGTGCTTGAAGAAAGGGTGCTATGCTATCCTCTCACATGTTAATAAAGTCGAAATGAAGGAGAAAGAGAAGAGCATCAATGACATGCCTGTGGCAAGAGAATTTCCTGAAGTCTTTCCGGAAGAGTTGCCGGGATTACCTCCATTTAGATCTGTAGAATTTCAAATAGATCTAGTACTAGGAGCCGCACCAGTGGCTCGTGCTCCATACAAACTTGCACCGTCTGAGATGAAAGAGTTACAAAGCCAGTTACAAGAATTACTGGACCGTGGATTCATTTGACCGAGTACTTCACCATGGGGAGCTCCGATTTTATTCATCAAGAAGAAAGATGGATCCTTTCGAATGTGTATAGATTATCGTGAATTAAACAAGTTAACTATCAAGAATCGGTACCCATTATTAAGAATTGATGACTTGTTTGATCAGCTGCAAGGATCACGTATTTACTATAAAATTAATCTAAGATCGGGTTATCATCAGTTGCGTGTCAAAGAAGAAGATATTCCGAAAACCGCATCTCGGACGCGCTACGGTCATTATGAATTTTTAGTCATGCCGTTCGGGCTGACAAATGCACCAGCTGTATTCATGGACCTCATGAATCGGGTATGCAGTCTGTATTTGGATAAGTTTGTTATTGTCTTTATTGATGACATTCTTATTTATTCTAAGAATGAAGCAGAACATGAACAACATTTAAGGTTGGTACTGGAACTGTTAAAGAAAGAACAGTTATACGCAAAGTTTTCCAAGTGCGCCTTTTGGCTGAAGGAAGTACAGTTCCTTGGTCACATTGTCAGCAGTGAAGGAATTCAGGTTGATCCAGCCAAGATTGAAGCCATTGAAAAGTGGGAGACCCCAAAGACTCCAACGCAAATACGCCAATTTTTGGGTCTTGCTGGCTATTAAAGAAGGTTTATTCAAGATTTTTCCCGGATAGCCAAACCATTAGCAGCATTAACACACAAAGGGAAGAAGTATGAATGGACTTCTGAGCAGGAAGCCGCATTTCAATTATTGAAGAAGAAGTTGACTACATCGCCTATTCTATCGTTACCTGAAGGGAACGATGATTTTGTAATTTATTGTGACGCTTCGCGACAGGGTTTTGGTTGTGTCCTCATGCAACGAAAGAAGGCTATTGCATATGCATCCCGACAACAGAAGATTCATGAACAAAATTATACAACTCATGATCTAGAATTGGGAGACACTACTTGTACGGGGTTAAATGTACTGTGTATACCGATCATAAAAGCCTTCAACATATCTTCAACCAAAAACAACTGAACATGAGGCAATGTAGGTGGGTCGAGCTGATAAACGACTATGATTGTGAAATTCGATATCATCCCGGGAAAGCAAATGTAGTAGCAAATGCTTTAAGCAGGAAGGAAAGAGAGCCGATTCGAGTACGAGCAATGAATATAAAGATTCGTACGAACCTCACTACCCAAATTAAGGAGGCTCAACAAGGAGCTCTTTGATGTGTGCGAGGCGTACTAGGAAATAGCTATATTTTTACTACAAAATACTATTAAATACAATACAATTTTACACAAGATATTTATTTATTTATAGAATGGATATACCTAAACCTTGCTACAACACTTATAGGTAGTGTACCTAATCGTACAGTAGTGTAGTTTTTAGTAAGTCCGGTTCGTTCCACAGGGATCTTTTAAACAAGCTTAACGCTATATTTTTTAAAAACTATATTTGTAAAAATACAAAAATATATAAGTAATATTATTGTTATCAAAAGGGGGTTTTTACCGTTTAATGACCGGTTTGTCGATTTTAAAACTTAAGTCGCAGTTATAACCTAATGTACAATATTAAAAATAACTACAACTTAATTTAAAGCGTAAAGTAAATAACGATAATGAAATTGCGATAAATAAAAGTGCAATAAAATAAAATTGCGATAATTAAAGAGTACGATAATTAAAAATGCAATTAAATAAAATGACAATAAATAAAAGTGCGATAATTAAAAGTGCAATTAAATATGAAATATATAAATTATGCTTATTTAAACTTCCGTAATCATGATGTTTGACGTGTTGATTTTAGTTTTATTACCATGGGTTAATTGTCCTTTGTCCTGGATTATTCGATATATCTATACGGATTTGTCCATAATAGTCCATCAGTCATAATCATAAAGTGCGAAAGTCTTCGTCAAATTATTCTAATTCCCGAAGTCAAATATTCTAGCTAATTGGGGATTCGATTTGTAACAAGGTCTTAATACTTTGTTTAATGAATATACCAGGTTATCGACTGCGTGTAGTCCAAGGTTTTACTACTTTGTTAACAATTACACCAATTACCCTTGAATGTAATCCACCCCTGTTTCAACAAGTCTATTAACTATTAATCCAGTTCCGTGTCCGGTAAAATGAACAATTATTGGTATTTATAGATATCCCGCCCACCGTACCCAGTCAAGCGTATGTGGTTATATATAAATACGTCAAATTATAAGTCAATATATTAAATCAACGAGGTATCATTTAGTTAATATAAAACCCATTAATAGCCCATAGTCTAATTTCTACAAGTGTCGTTCTTTTATCCAAACCCCAATTATGGTACAAAGCCCAATTACCCAATTTTAATATTTAGCCCAACATCACGATTACTTCGGCATTAAATAAGCATAATAATAACTTAGCTACGAGACATTAATTTAAAAAGGTTGAACATAACTTACAATGATTAAAAATAGCGTAGCGTTACACGGACAGAATTTCGACTTACATCCTTACAACATTCGCTAACATACCCTTATTATTAGAATTTAAAATTAAAATTAAAATTAAAATTAATATATACATATATATATATATATATATATATATATATATATATATATATATATATATATATATATATATATATATTGTTGAGTGATGGAAGAGAAAAAGATGGTGTTTATGTTGCTCAAAACTGCGAAATTTATAGGCATGTGGCCTGGTACCTACTGCCATGCGATCGCATGGATTTCTCTCATCAGGCCATGCGATCGCATGGCCTGCTTTTTCAGGTCACATGTCTTTGTTTTCATTCTGCCGACGGTTTATAAATATATATATAATATATAAATAATTTTAAGAATTATTTTAATATTATATTATATTTATGTGCATAGTTGACTTTTAATTTTTAGTCCGTAGCTTCGAGCGTTGAGAGTTGACTCTGGTCCCGGTTTCGGATTTTCGAACGTCCTTGCGTACAATTTAATATCTTGTATTTTGCGTTTCGCGTCTTGTACTCTTGTAATTTTGAGACGTTTCTCTCCAATAATTTGAACCACTTTGATTGTAATTTGTACTTTTGAGCTTTTTGGTCTTTTGCGTCTTCAATTCGTCGAATCTGTCTTTTGTCTTCACCTTTTATTATTTAAACGAATATCACTTATAAATAGAAAAATTGCAACTAAAAGCTTGTCTTTCTTGAGGGATAATGCTATGAAATATATGTTTGTTTTTAGCATTATCAAATATTCCCACACTTGAGCGTTGCTTGTCCTCAAGCAATATAGTCTTGAAATAAAAATACTAGAATCACTTCTTTATTCTTCACACTTTGTACATCAGTGATTTCTATACGACGGTATAAACAATGGTAGTAACGATGTGGTTTACAGTCCCACATGACTATGAAAATTTAGATCCTTAAGGAAATTGGATCTTTATGAAAACATTTGATCTTTTGAAAATTAAATCTAGTTTTTACCCTAGATAAGTTTTCCAGAATAACCCTTTACCGGTGTTTGCGAAATTGTTTTTGTGGGTTTGGTGGGTTTCAGATTTGAAAATTTTAGCTCAAAACTTATGGTTTTGTGTCACCCACTTGCTAACCTTGTATTAGGAAAGCAACACGTCCAGTATACTTGCTCCGTATATTACCTTTCGGTAAACTACCATCCGGTTGTAAAGGAAAGCGTTGAACAAGCAACTGTTAAGGCAATGTCCCCTGACATGCTTTTAATTATGGTCTATAACGTGTCGGATGCAATTACTATCCTTTGTAGGAGCAATAGTAAAGCTCACCCTATAATTTTTCGGTCTGGCACAAGGTCATGTCTTTGACCATGCTATGCAACCACCGTTTTTACAATTGACACCCGATTTGGTTCAGGTGACCTAATGAATTCCAGGTGAATTCCTAGGATTTTACGTTCAATGGTAATGAATGCATTGAAAATGGGTTTTTCAGAAAACAAATCGGTTTGTAATTTTGGTCAAAATATTTTCTCGTTCAAGCTCGAGTTTAGATATCATCGAATTCCATGAGTTTGTAATTCTCAATCTTTAAAGTCAATCTCTAGGATTGAGTAATATCAGGCTTAAAAGCTGATTTTTGATCTTTTAAGGAGATTATCCTTTCTGGGGATCTGATTCATTAGTCTTATCAAGCTAATTTGCACGGCGTCCTCCCCATTTTACGAGACAGATCCTCTCATGGTTAGGATAAGTCTGACCACTTGGCAACCCTGTTTGATGCTGAGGTCCGTGGATTTCCAGCTGATTTTCGAGAAAACTTTTCAAGAATTTTCGTAGACTCTACAACTGGTCTGGACGACAACTTCCTGACCTAAATCAGAAAGCGCGTTTCTTTTTCGGAAGACTTTACTTCCTTTTTAATGATGGAATTGATTCATCGTGTAGATCCATCTTTTCTTTCAAATGTATTACAATAAACCAGGTAAAACAGTTAATTTAGTCCAAAACAAAAGTATCTTCAATTATTTGTACAAAAATATGTGATATATGTTTTTAAATAACTTGGTAAATTTTTCCCACACTTGGCATTTATTTTCCTTTTTATTGTCCTCTATTATAAACATGATTTTGAATTCATTTGTTTGAAAAATTTTACTAGAATTGGGTAGTCAGTATATAAGACTAGGGCTGTTCTTTATTATCAGAGAGACTAGATTCTAATACAACTACTGCATTACTAGTATTTTTAATGGTAACCAAGTGTATAAGTTAAAATTTTAAAAATCCAAAAGAATTTAACCTCTTCCCACACTTAAGATCTTGTAATGCCCTCATTTGCAAGAAATCAGTAACAATTTAAATTATTGAGGGTGATTAGCGTAGAAAAATGATTAAATTTTACCGAAGTTTCCAAACATATTGGCGTTTGTTTGCTGAATGATAAATGGTGCACATCATTTGTTCATTCTTTCTTGCTGTTACATCACACTTGTTTTTCGTTTTATCGTCAAAATTAGTAGCTTTTGCTGAACTTAATGCCAGTCTTTGAAAATGCGCTGTTTTACCCTGTTGTGTACATGAAATAAAATACATACATACAAATAATAACATGCATGGTAATTTGAAATGGGACTTAAAATCTCACTTTCAAATCAAATATGAAATATTAGTACCAAATAATAAAAATATTAAACAATACATTAATGAATCACAATATCATATGTTTAAACATAAATAAATAAAAATAATAAAAATCACCAACAGGAACTATATCAATCTGGATAGGGGTTCCAGTTCATGTCGTCGTCCGGGTTCCATGGTTGGTGATAGGTGTACTGGTAGGCCTGGTTAGGGTCGTAGAGAGTATATGGTGGTCTCATCTCGGGCTGGTGTGGAGGATAATAAACGGGTCGGGTCGGTACGTAGTGATCCTGAGGTGACAGCCGGCTCATGATCTGACGCTGATGATAGTCCCATCTATCATGCTGTCATTGCCTGGAATGCTCGTAATCATTCCGGGCTTGCCACTGCTCCATCCAACTAAATCTCTCCCAGTTTGTCATATCTACCTCATCTACACGCTGGTAGACGTCAGTCATAGCCTCCCTAATGACATCCCTAATGTCATCCGCTTCCTCCATTTCCTCATCTGATCCTCTCTCTACCTGTGTATGACGACCTTCATAGGGTACTCCCTGGTTTCGTCTGCTCTTTAATACCTTAGCACCCTGATAGACCTTCAATCCTATAGGCTCAACATGTTCCCTACATTCCAAAAGTGGACCCTCTTGGTCCCTATCTACACCCAAATACTCTCCAATGAGAGTAACAAAAATACCTTCTCCTATTATTCCTCCTTCCTGTATTCCTTCCACCATCTTAGACAAATAAAAACCAACACAGTAAGGGATATTAACAAAGCCTCTTGGGTCTCGAATACACTTTAGGTAAATAAATCATGTAAGGTCATTTTCTCCTTATTGTGACATCTCTGTGTAATCGAGTTAGCCAAAAATCTATGAATTATACGAAGCTCGGCTTTGTTAATATGTAAGTAGGAGTGTTTTCCTCCCAGAGTGAAAACATTATAATTTGACATACGCCTCCAGACGGCGTTCGCGTCAAAATTCCTATCTACCCTTTCACCACGATAAATCAAATTTATACAATCAGGTAGTAGTAATTCACTAGGAGTATATATCTGCAAAGCCCTGGCCATGTCCAGCATGGACATCCTGTACATCCTACAGCCAAGTATAAATCTAAGAAAACTTTTATCATCTAACCTATCTACATCTGCATTTAATGCTATAGTACTCATCAGCTCAATACACCATTCCTTATATACAGGTCTACGAATGGTGAATAGACGTTCCCAATCGTGAAAAGAAGAACTGCCATACCTTTGGATCAGATGCTCCCTAACTGAGTTAGCAAGTTGGACCCTTTCTAAAGACTCCCAATCGATTACCCTTGGCACTTCTACATTTTTCGGTATCAGTTTGAATTTGTTACTTTGATATGTCGGGTAATCTCTCCAGCTTCTTTCAAATTTCAGATTAGGACGCAACGTGTGTTTAGGAATCATTGGGTATTCTACTGGCAGATGCATTTGAAATACTATAAAGGCATCAACAAATTGTAGCGGATCATAATAAGGTACGTGTTGATCAGGCTATTGTTGTGGTTCCTGTTGTGGTTCTTGTTCAGGTTCATATTGCATTTCTGGTTCAGGTTCCGGTTGTGGTTGTCTAGATGATGATGATGCACCATCAGTATCTGTAAATCTCTGCAAAACACATTAAACACAAAATTTGTGCATCCAAATATGCATTAGTGTTAGCAAAATTACAAATTGAAACAATTATAATAACATGTTAAATCAAAATTAAACTTATACACATTTTCACAATTTTTTTACAATTCTACACTTTTTTAAATAAGCATATATGAAAATGTTTACAAAGTTCATAAGCATTTAACTCAAATAACATGTTAAAACAACCATTACTAGCAATTAAATAAGTTTCAAATGGCATTTACATCAAATTAATCAAGTTCATGAATTTTAGACTTAAAAAGTCCACTTTAATTCTCAAAAATCATGTTTAGGATCTAAGTTTGGATCATTTAGCTACCTAAACATGTTACACTACTTAATTTAGCAATAATTCATGATAAAAATCGGCCATAACCTGTTTATATCAAAAAGCCCCAAATTGCTCAAGAACACAAACCCTAGATTCCTAAAATTTTTGAAGTTTTTGGCTTCAAATCATGTTAAATAGCATCAATCTAGGTTATACATGCATAAAATACTAACAATTTAACTCTAATTACACTAGAAATTAACAAAATCAAATTAGGTAAAATATTAATAAATATCACAAAAACTAGAAAATTTATGAGTTTTAGGGGTGTACTTTTTACCTTCTTTGAAAAGCTTCTGAACAATTTCATGATTAGAGCGAGAAATTTGACGAATTATGGTGAAAAATTGCGAATTTTAGAGGTGATTTAGGAGTGTATTAGTGTAGTTGTGTGTGTGTTGTGGTGAAGACAGAACTCGCTGCCCTTTTTGTTTCTGGCCTGATTTCCAGCCTCATGCGATCGCATGAGGTTACAGGGTAAATCTCATGCGATCGCATGAGGTCCCCTTTTTTTTATATATATGAAAACCTTATAACTTTTAAAACATAAATTAATAAAATTTTAAAAATTTGTTTCTTTTTAGGAGTGAGGGTGTTTCGGATCGTTGTCCTAGTCCGTCCCTCGACAAAATTTTAAAATTTGTCAATTCAAAGCGTTGTTTTAAAAGGAAAGATTTTTGGGTTTTTAAATGTTTTTGGCATACATTAATTCAATAAGATTAAAAATAATGATAATAAAATTTCTCGTCCCTCCCTTGGGTAGAGCAATTTTGGTTCAACGACCTAGTTTTCAACTCACGACGAACTTTAAAAATCAATTTTTAACTTAATGAAAATAAAGTAAATTTTTGTTTTTAAATTCACACCAAACTTAAATTTAAAACTGCATAAAATTAAAAATTCATATTATTAAAATTAAAAATTCATACCAAAATTATATTATATTTTTGTTTTTGTACATACAAACTTATATTAAAAGTATTAATTTTTCAAATATTTATAAACTTAAATATATTGATTTTAAAAAGTTTACAATAATAATTTAATATTAATATATTAATTTTAAAAACAAAGTAAAAATTAAAAATTAAAAATCTTTTTGGTCTTTTATCCCACTTTAATCAATCAAATATTATCAAAAATATACGCCCCTCTTTTCGGTAAAGTAATTTCGGCTATATTACCTAGTTTACTCCTGACGAATTTCTGAAATATTTTGGGTTGATTGATTAAAGATATTTATACCTTAAGAATAAACGGTAAATTTCGCAGTGATGTAATAAATTTTTGTATGATATCAATAATTTCGGTCGCAAAACCTAATTTTATTGAGTATCAATTTAATACTTTATAGCGAACAATTTAGTGTTTATTATCAAAAGGTTAAAAGCAATAAATTAAAAATAAAAACTGTACATACTTACCTGTGAGATAGAATTCTCAGTGACCTGCTTTAGCCCACTCATAAGATAGTCGGATTAATTGGTTTTCCATAGCTACATAGGCATAACCTCGAGCATTCAATGATTTTTCTTCGAAACATATGAACGGTCCTTCTCTGCATAAAGTAACGAACTCGGTATTGGAATATGTCTGATTCGTCGAGCATTTTCCTTCGTGTTACCATTTTCCGCATTTGTGACATCTTTCAAGGTGTCGTGCTCTTCTTTTCGCTGCGGATTTTGATTTTCCTTTACCAAAATGTAACTTATTATGATCGTTTCTGAGTTCTTTTCTTACTCCTTCCAATTTGGCTCTTATTACTGATACCAGGTTACTCGGGAGTGTGTCATTATTACGTTTAGTAATCAAAGCGTGTAGCATTAGACCATGGTTCAGATCAAAGGAATTCTTCATCTCGTAAAACCTAAAAAAATAAATATTCAGAATGGAGGGAGAAGACTAGTTCTTTAGGGTCTGCTAGGGAAAGACCATTCGGATTCCATTCTCGAGAACTATACGAAAACAGAATATCTAACTATAACAGAAATACATATTACCCTAAAAAGATATGAACCTCCCCACACTTAGTTAGATGTGTTGTTGAAATTGTGATTAACTTCATTGTCAACTTCCATCGGACCATGTATGTAATGTTTAACTCTGTGACCATTAACTTTAAATTCAATCCCATTTGAATTTATTAACACTATTGTTCCGTATGGGAAAACTCTTTTGACTATGAATGGTCCAGACCATATTAATTTCAATTTTTCAGGAAATAGCTTGAATCGTGAATTGAAAAGAAGAACTCTGTCTCCTTCTTTAAATTCTTTTGAACTTCTGATTCTTTTATCATGCCATTTCTTCGTTCTTTCCTTATAGATTAACGAATTTTCATATGCTTCATGTCTTAATTCTTCTAATTCGTTTAATTGACTTAACTGTAGTCGTCCAGCTTCATGTAAATCAAGATTACATGTCTTCAAAGCCCAAAATGCTTTGTGTTCAATTTCTACTGGAAGATGACATGTTTTTCCGTAAACGAGTTTAAAAGGTGTGGTTCCAATTGGAGTTTTGTAGGCTGTTCTAAAAGCCCAGAGTGCATCCTCCAATTTCATGGACCATTCCTTTGGATTTGATCCTACGGTTTTCTCTAGAATACGTTTTAAAGCTCGGTTGGTATTTTCAACTTGTCCACTTGTCTGTGGATGATAAGCGGTTGAGATTTTATGAGTTACTCCATATCTTTTGAGAACTTTCTCAAGTTGATTGTTACAAAAATGAGTACCCCGATCACTTATTAAAGCTTTCGGTGTTCCGAACCTTGCAAAAAGACGTTTTAAGAAGTTGACTACAACTCGTGCATTGTTAGTTGGGAGAGCTTGTGCTTCCGCCCATTTAGATACATAATCAATGGCAACGAGAATGTAGAGATTATTATGTGATTTTGGAAATGGACCCATAAAGTCAATACCCCAAATGTCAAATACTTCACATGCTTGAATGACATTTTGTGGTATTTCATCACGTTGACTTATTTTTCTGGCCCTTTGACAAGCATCACAGGATTTGTAAAGAAGGTGTGCGTCTTTGAAAATTGTAGGCCAATAGAATCCAGCATCGTAAACTTTTCTTGCTGTAAGTTGAGGCCCATAATGCCCTCCTGTTGGTCCTGTGTGACAATGGTTTAAGATTTTACTAGCTTCATCTTCGAATACACATCGGCGTATTATTCCATCGGGACAACTTTTAAACAAATGTGAATCTTCCCAGAAATAGTGTTTTATATCACTAAAGAATCTCTTTCGTTTTTGGTACGATAATCCTTTTTCAACGAATCCACATACTAAGTAGTTTGCATAGTCTGCAAACCATGGAATTTCATTATAATCTATCATCAATAGATATTCATCAGGAAAGTTGTCTTGTATGGCCGATTCATTTAGAACTTCTAATTCAGGATTTTCAAGACGAGAAAGATGATCAGCGGCGAGATTTTCTGCTCCCTTTTTATCTCGGATTTCAATATCGAACTCTTGTAAGAGTAAGATCGAACGGATTAATCGTGGTTTAGTATCTTGTTTTGAAAATAGGTATCTAAGAGCAGAATGGTCGGTATAGACCACTGTTTTAGCTAGAACGAGATATGAACGAAATTTGTCAAAAGCAAAGACAATAGCAAGGAGTTCTTTTTCAGTAGTTATGTAATTTGTTTGTTCTCCTTGTAACGTCTTACTAGCATAATATATAGGTTGAAATCGTTTTTCAATCCTTTGTCCTAAAACGGCTCCCATTGCAAAGTCACTTGCATCGCACATTAGTTCAAACGGTAGATTCTAATTTGGAGTTATCATGATCGGCGCATTAGTGAGTTTTTCTTTAAGAATATTAAAAGATTTGATACATTCATCTAAAAAGATGAATGGAGCATCCTTTTCTAGGAGTTTATTCATAGGAGTGGCAATTTTAGAACAATCTTTTATGAAACGTCGGTAAAAACCGGCATGCCCTAGAAAACTCCTAACTCCTCTAACATTGGTGGGATGTGGAAGGTTAGCAATTACATCTACTTTAGCTCTATCCACTTCAATTCCTTCCTTTGAAATTTTATGACCAAGAACGATGCCTTCTTTAACCATGAAATGGCATTTCTCCCAATTAAGAACTAGATTTGATTGTTCGCATCTAATAAACATTCGTTCAAGATTAACTAGACATGATTCAAATGTATCACCGAAGACTGAAAAGTCATCCATGAAAACTTCCATGCATTCTTCTATCATGTCGTGAAAAATCGCCATCATGCACCTTTGAAAGGTTGCAGGGGCGTTGCAAAGTCCAAATGGCATGCGTTTATAAGCAAAAGTACCATAAGGGCACGTGAATGTGGTTTTCTCTTGGTCCTCGGGTGCTATTGGAATTTGAAAATATCCGGAAAAACCGTCAAGAAAACAATAGTAACTATTTCCGGCTAATCTTTTCAACATTTGATCAATGAAAGGTAAGGAAAAGTGATCTTTTCTGATGGTGTCATTTAATTTTCTATAATCAATACAAACACGCCATCCTGTTACAGTCCTAGTAGGAATAAGCTCATTTTTCTCATTTGTGATGACAGTCATGCCACCCTTCTTAGGTACGCATTGAACTGGGCTTACCCATGGACTATCAGAGATTGGATAAATTAAACCTGCATCTAGCAGTTTAATAATTTCTTTCTTAACAACATCTTGCATATTAGGATTTAGTCTTCGTTGGCGTTGCACATACGTTTTATGACCATCATCCATAAGGATTTTATGTGTGCAATACGAAGGACTTATTCCTTTAATATCATGAATTTTAAATGCAATAGCTGGTTTATGAGCTTTTAGCACAGTAATGAGTTGAGATTTTTCATTTTCCGTAAGAGAAGATGATATTATTACAGGTAATTCAGATTCACCATGTAAATAAGCATATTCCAAATGGTTTGGAAGTGGCTTTAATTCTAATGTCGGTGGTTCTTCTATCGATGATTTATATCGATATCAGTCTTCCTCTTTTAGCATTTGAATTTCTTCTGTTGTTGGTTCATACCCATTAGCCATAAGTGTAGCTAACATTTTAGTTTCATCAATTGGTTCAGTTCCTTCTCCTAAAGAACATTCTCTTGTTCCTTGTAATTCTAAAAATTCTTCTTCTAACAATTCTGCATGTGAATCTATAGTTTGAATATAATAACATGTATCATCTGCAGATTGTGGTTGTTGCATGGCTCTATCAACAGAAAAGGTAACACTCTCGTCCTCTATACTTAGAGTCAGTTTCTTACCAAACACGTCTATTATTGCTTTAGCCGTGTTTAAGAATGGTCTTCCTAATATGAGAGGAACTCGAGAATCTTCTTCCATGTCCAGAATAACAAAATCTACTGGAAATACTAAAGTACCAACTTTAACTAGCATGTTCTCCATTATCCCTCTAGGATATTTTACTGATCTATCTGCTAGTTGTATGCTTATTCGTGTTGGTTTCAATTCTCCAAGGTCTAGTTTAGCGTATAGTGAATACGGCATTAGATTTATACTAGCACCTAAATCTGCCAATGCTTCTATTGAACTAAGACTACCCAGAAAACATGGAATTGTGAAACTTCCTGGATCTGATAATTTTTCTGGTATCTTATTCAAAAACACTGCAGAACAATTAGCATTCATAGTAACAGCCGAGAGTTCTTCCATTTTCTTTGTATTTGTGATTAGATCTTTCAGAAATTTAGCATATCTTGGCATTCCTGAAATCACATAAATGAAAGGAAGATTGAAATTTATTTGTTTAAACATATCCAAGAATTTGGATTGCTCGGCTTCAAGTCTTTCTTTTCTTATTTTACTCGGGTAAGGAAGTGGTGGTTGGTATGGTTTAACATAAGGTTTAGCCTTAACTGTGTTATCTTCATTAACCTTTTCAACTACCTGTTCTTTTTCCTTATCTTGTTCAGGTTGTGGTTCTTGTAGAGTAGGAATAGCTTCATCAGAAATTACAGGTATTTCAGGTGGTTTAAGTGTAATACCACTTTTTGTGGTAATGGCTTTAGCTGTTTCATTCCGGGGGTTAGCATTTGTATCACTAGGTAGACTTTCCGGTTTTCTTTCACCGATCAACCTTGCTAGGTTACTTACTTCTTATTCCAAATTTTGAATCGAAGCTTGTTGATTTCTAAATGCTTGAGCATTTTTTCATTGGTTTGTTTCTGAGATGTGAAAAACTGCATTTGAGATTCAACTAGCTTCGACATCATATCTTCTAAATTTGGCTTTTTATCATCGGTTTGTGGTGGTTTATTTTGAAAATTAGGTCTTTGCTGATTGTAAGTATTATTAGATACTTGTTGATTGCTTGGACCTTGTTGGTTGTTGTATGGAACATTTCGGTTATAGTTCTGATTTTGATTGTAGATTGGTCTTGGCGGTTGATAATTATTCTGATAATTATTTCAAGGCCTTTGGTTTATATATGAAACATTCTCTCTTTGTTCCATTGTTAGTTCAATGTTGAGACAATCTTTTGTCAAATGTGGTCCTCCACACTGCTCACAACTAATTTGTATTGAGTGTATATCCTTAGTCATCTTTTCCATTCATCTCTCGACAGCATCTATCTTTGCAGAAATGGAATCGAAGTCATGGCTAGAATCGACTCTAGCTGCTTTAGATGATCTAACGATATCTTTTTCTTGGTGCCACTCATGTGAGTGGGAAGCAGTGTTATCAATAATTTTGTAAGCGTCAGTTGCGGTTTTCTTCATAATGGAACCACCAGCTACTATATCGATGTCTTTTCTTGTAGTGATGTCGCATCCTTGGTAGAATATTTGTACTATTTGACAAGTGTCTAAACCATGTTGCGGACATCCTCTTAATAATTTTCCAAATCTTGTCCACACCTCATATAGAGTTTCATTTGGTTTTTGTGTGAACGTAACAATTTCTGCTTGAAGTCTCACGGCTTTACATGCCGGAAAGAATTGTTTAAGAAATTTTTCAACTAAAACGTCCCATGTATCAATCGCCCCTTCAGGTAACGATTCTAACCAATCTTTGGCTTCTCCCTTTAAAGTCAAGGAAAATAACATGAGATATATCTGTTCATCCTCCACTTCTCTTATTTTAAATAGTGTACAGATCCTATTAAAGGTACGAAGATGTTCATTTAGATCTTCCTTCGGCGCACCACTAAATTGGCATTGATTAGTTACCATGTGTAGAATTTGTCCTTTGATTTCATAATCTGGCGCATTAATGTCAGGTTGAGTAATTGCATGACCTTGGCCAGTGCGTTTAGCTCGCATTTGGTCTTCCATACTTAGAGGTTCCAGATTTTCCATGATTGAATTTATTGAATCTGAATCACTAGAGTATTCTGATTTAATGGGTTGTTCCTCGACAATCTCCGTTTGAATGATTGGTGGTTCCGGAGGAAAGATTAGTGGTTCAGGATCTCTGAATTGTCCTTGAATATCCTCCGAATTCTCAATTGTGAAGTCGGGTTCAAAAAATGAATTATCGGAAATTTGAATTGGATTACTTGGTCGACTGGATGACGATTCTAAAGAAAAATCAACGGCGACAATATTGGCTAGATGTCTTGATCGAGTTACAGGTGGTGAACGTACAAAAGGTGGTGAACATTTTGCTCGGTGCATTCACTGAATATCCTATTAGTTATAAAAGATAAAATTATATAAGCTATCAAATTAATAGACTTTTCTGCTTTTGCCCACGTT
Source organism: Rutidosis leptorrhynchoides (assembly GCF_046630445.1). NCBI lineage: Eukaryota > Viridiplantae > Streptophyta > Magnoliopsida > Asterales > Asteraceae > Rutidosis > Rutidosis leptorrhynchoides. Next base: position 169,836,787 of record NC_092343.1, read on the forward strand.
TCGAATAGCCAATAGATGCAGCAGGGAGCCAGAACCTTTTTAATCGGAAGCTCACAACTCAGCCACTAACAAATCCAACTATTACTACGAAGCAGAAAATTTGGATGTCTATCAATTTAACCGCTTAAAATAATTTTTCGTTGAAATTTAAAGAAATTTTAGAGAATAAATAGAAAATTCTATGTCCTAAAAACTAGAGCGGCGAAAAATAAGAAAGAAAAAGAGCGCGTCGGAAAAACGTCGAAAAAAAAAGGTCGAAAAATAAAAATAAGAAAGTAGCGCGTCGAAACTAAAAATTCTAAAAATTAAAACTTACGTCTAAAGATATTAAAGCTTAAAAGAAATTCTATATCCTAAAACGGCAATAAATTAAAAAGTACTAAAATCTTAAAACGGCGTCGCAAAATTCTAAAGTACCTAAATCTTAGTCTAAAGAAAAAGCACTTAAGGGATTTTACGGCAAAGCCTAAAAATCTAGAAATAAAAATAACTATGGTAAAATACTAAGTTTAAAACTAAGTACGAGCGAAAAATACAAAAATTACGCTAAAACAAATAAAAAGATACAAAATATAAAAATATACTTAAAGTTGTAAAAAGTACAATTTTTATAAAAATATTATTTTTATATTATTTATTTTATAAAAGTATTAATTTTATAATTTATAAAAACTAATTAAACTAAAAATACAAATTAAATAAAACTAAATCAAATTATTATTAAATATAACCCTAATTAGGGTTTTAAATATATAATAATAATAATAATAATTACGTAATTATTGCAGCAGGAAGTCAAATGTGGGGTGTCAGAAACGTTCATGCGGTCGCATGGATTTTTGCCTTCGGGTTCATGCGATCGCAAGGGCTAGGGTTTCGGGCTAGAGTTGGGCTGCTACAGTACCGGGCCTCGTGTTTTTACTTTTTTTCTGTTTTTTGTTTTAGATTAAATAAAATATAAATAACTTAAATAAAAATTTAATTTTAAAAACTAAAATAAAAATACTTTTATAAATATTTAACAACTCTTAACAACAAATATATAGATTTTTTTATATATATAGCGTCGCGCTTTCGGCGTTTTAGTGTCCCCGGCAGCTACGCCAAAAATACTTGATGTGTGAGAGGCGTACTAGGAAATAGTTATATTTTTACTACAAAATACTATTAAATACAATACAATTTTACACAAGATATTTATTTATTTATAGAATGGATATACCTAAACCTTGCTACAACACTTATAGGCAGTGTACCTAATCGTACAATAGTGTAGTTTTTAGTAAGTCCGGTTCGTTCCACAAGGATCTTTTAAACAAGATTAACGCTATATTTTTTAAAAACTATATTTGTAAAAATACAAAAATATATAAGTAATATTATTATTATAAAAAGGGGGTTTTTACTGTTTAATGACCGGTTTGTCGATTTTAAAACTTAAGTCGCAGTTAAAACCTAATGTAAAACATTAAAAATAACTATAACTTAATTTAAAGCGTAAAGTAAATAACGATAATGAAATTGCGATAAATAAAAGTGCAATAAAATAAAATTGCGATAATTAAAGAGTACGATAATTAAAAATGCAATTAAATAAAATGACAATAAATAATAGTGCGATAATTAAAAGTGCAATTAAATATGAAATATATAAATTATGCTTATTTAAACTTCTGTAATCATGATGTTTGACGTGTTGATTTTAGTTTTATTACCATGGGTTAATTGTCCTTTGTAATGGATTATTCGATATGTCCATACGGATTTGTCCATAATAGTACATCAGTCATAATCATAAAGTGCGAAAGTCTTCGTCAAATTATTCTTATTCCCGAAGTCAAATATTCCAACTAATTGGGGATTCGAATTGTAACAAAGTCTTAATACTTTGTTTAATGAATACACCAGGTTATCGACTGCGTGTAGTCCAAGGTTTTACTACTTTGTTAACAATTACACCAATTACCCTTGAATGTAATCCACCCCTGTTTCAACAAGTCTATTAACTATTAATCCAGTTCCGTGTCCGGTAAAATGAACAATTATTGGTATTTATAGATATCCCTCCCACCGTACCCAGTCAAGCGTATGTGGTTATATATAAATACGTCAAATTATAAGTCAATATATTAAATTAACGAGGTATCATTTAGTTAAAATAAAACCCATTAATAGCCCATAGTATAATTTCTACAAGTGTCGTTCTTTTATCCAAACCCCAATTATGGTACAAAGCCCAATTACCCAATTTTAATATTTAGCCCAACATCACGATTAATTCGGCATTAAATAAGCATAATAATAACTTAGCTATGAGACATTAATTTAAAAAGGTTAAACATAACTTACAATGATTAAAAATAGCGTAGCGTTACACGGACAGAATTTCGATTACATCCTTACAACATTCGCTAACATACCCTTATTATTACAATTTAAAATTAAAATTAAAATTAAAATATATATATATATATATATATATATATATATATATATATATATATATATATATATATATATATATCGTTGAGTGATGGAAGAGAAAAAGATGGTGTTTATGTTGCTCAAAACTGCGAAATTTATAGGCATGTAGCCTGGTACCTACTGCCATGCGATCGCATGGATTTCTCTCATCCAGGCCATGCGATCGCATGGCCTGTTTTTCCAGGCCACATGTCTTTGTTTGCATTCTGCCGACGGTTTATAAATATATATATAATATATAAATAATTTTAAGAATTATTTAAATATTATATTATATTTATGTGCATAGTTGACTTGTAATTTTTAGTCCGTTGCGTCGAGCGTTGAGAGTTGACTTGTAACACCCTGTTTTTGTTTCTGATTTTGCAGTAGATCGGGACGCCGTCCAGCAAAGAAGGACGGGACGCCGTCCAAGATTCTGGACGCCGTCTAAACGGTCTGTCGAGCCAGCTGTTTTAATTATTGTAAAAGGGGTAAAATGGTAAAATCACTTAGGTGCCGGTTTGGAGCCTTCAAGGCTGGTTCCTTGGCCATTTTGGATCATAATACACACACACAAACACAGTCCTCAAACCCTAGTGAGAGAAACTCACTTTTAGTGAGAGAGAGCTTGGTTTGGAAGGGAAGGAGTCTGATTCTCACGAAATCTTAGGTTCTAAAGTTGTTCATCTCGTTTACGGCTACATTGTGGTGGTATTGGTAAGCTCAAACTCTGAATTTCATTTGTTAGATTTTATTTTCAAGTTAGGGTTTTGAGTTAGTTGTTATGAAACCCTTTTAGATGATGAAATGGGTTTATGGTGACTTGTTGTTCTTGTCACTTGGCGGGTTTTGGGTCGGTTGATGATTTGGCCTTGATTAGGGTTTGATCTTGAGTTTAGTCACTAGGATTAGTGATTTTGGAAGTGTTGGAACCCTTTTGGGTGAGTTTGGTTAACTAATTTTGAAATAGGTCAAAATTAGGGTTTTGTTGCAAAATGGGTATGACACGTGTTTAACACTTGTGTTCGGGTTTAATTGGTGTGTTAGGACCATTTTCACGTATATTAGTGATTATTGGTTAATTTGGGCGCGGTTTGTGCTTGGAAGTGCAAATGGGTCGAATTTGCACTAAGGGTCAATTGGGTTGGTTTGTAAGTCAACCGTAATTGTGTTGTTTGTATTGTGATAATGGAATAGGTACATTCTATTGACGAGTTGCGGATTATTTGGAAGCATTCATCAAGGCGACAAGGTGAGTGTTAATATCCTATGTGCATATGTATGTGTAGGATGGGTGCGGGTCGGGTGAAGTAGTTCTCGGTTATAGAGCACACTTCACATATAGGTGGATTTGATGGACTTTTGTATGAGTCCAATTGGCACGGTTGTGCATTTTGGTTGACCACCCTTTGGCGAGGTACACGTTTGTGTGTACCTTATCACACGTGGTTGTGATTTGGATGTTAGAACCCCAATGGCGAAGGGTTGATATTGTCGTGATGTGGATAACCTCGACGTGGTGGATTTTATAATCCCGTGACCGTGGGTTGAGTTGGAGAAGTGAATCGCGTGTAGTTCGGATTCACGATGACGCGTGTAGTTCGGTCATCTTATCAAAATGAATCTCGTGTAGTTCGAATTCACGATGACGCGTGTAGTTCGATCATCTTATTGGAAATGAATCTCGTGTAGTTCGGATTCATGGTGACTCGTGTAGTTCGGTCATCTTATTGAGGTAGTAATCTCATGTGGTTTCAGATTACTAAGGCTCGTGTAGTTCGGCCAACCTCGATATTGTGAAGATAGTAATCTCGTGTGGTTTCGGATTACTAAGGCTCGTGTAGTTCTGCCAATCTTCATTGTGGCGTTTGGTATTCGGTAATGGGTTAAGGGGTTAACCTTATTCGTTTTATATTGTTATATATTAATGTATTGTTGTGTTGTAACTAACCCTCCGGGTGTAGCTTATTGGCGTTGTTCACATCGTCGTTGGTGAACTTACACTTTGTTGATATCTTTAGCTTGTTGCTTACAGGTAGTACGGTATGCTTAGTGTAGTTGCCTTAATACATGGATGCTTCGGTATGCGGTATTTGATAATTGTGTGGCGTGTCCATTTTATACATATATATGTATGTAGTATATTATCATTCACTAAGCGTTAGCTTACCCTCTCATTGTTTACATTTTTATAGATTGCACGGATGCGGTGGCTCGGGTAAGCGCGGGGACTAGTGGACTTGCGTAGTTGCTTTAGAAGACTTGCTTTTGGATTTGATTCGGATTGGGTAGCGTGTCCCCAATCCCATGCTCGGTCTATGTTTTTGTATAAACTAATGGGTCGAAATAGTCACTTGTGGTATTTTGGGTCGATGTGGGCCCGGTGTCGTAAAACTCGATTTTTATTGTAAAAAACTCTTAGTTTATACTATTGTAATCTATTGTGAAAGTGTTTTGGTTTAAAAGTGTCGGGAAGCGGGTTTTCGCCCGCGTGTGTTCGAAAAACTGATCAGGCTGTTTTAGTACATCTGGACGCCGTCCCAGATGGCTGGACGCCGTCCCAGTCTTAAGTGCTAGACGCCGTCCAGATCAACTGTTCCGGGAAAAAAATTTGTGGCACATTTTCGGAAGCTTAACGGGTTGGGTTGTTACAAGTGGTATCAGAGCATGGTCTAAGGGATTTAGGTGACTTGAGATAGGTGCCTAGACTTAGACTTTTGTGTGTGCTTAATTGTTGCGGGACTTGTAGGATTACGGGTCGGAATGGGAATTTGGTTAGTGCCTTAATTGATAGGTGGACTAACGTGTATATTAATACGTGGATATTATTAATATACGATTGTGTTATGTTTGTGTTTATGTTGCGTTGCGAATATCATCGAGCAAGATGGTCATTGTACTAACGAGGGGATACGATGTGTGTGCGTAATAAGGACTTGAAAACCTTATTACGGGTGCAAATCGTGTTTAACAAGTGATGTACCACGAGTGTCGAGCAAGATCGGACGGTGTTATGCGTGTTGTTTTATACGTTTGTGGACTAATCGTTTTGCATTGTTTAGAATGACGATGTGAAATGAGATCTAGATGAATGATGAGGAGTTTAACTCTAGAGTTGCGGCCGCCGTTGCGGAGCAAATGAGTGCATTTTGAGAAGAAATGGATAGGAGGTATTCCGAATTTCGAAATAGTGGTGAAATGGAGCATTGTCTTAAGAGCTTCATGAGGACTAAACCCCCGATGTATGACGGGAAACCGGATCCTTTGGTAAGCACAACTTGGATCTCGGATGTTGAAGGGTGTTTTCGTACTATTGAATGCCCTCCTGAGAAGAAGACGAGACTCGCTACTAGTTTATTGCGGGGTAGGGCAAAGGATTGGTTGGATGGTAAGATTGATCTTGTCGGTGGTGAGCCGTTTATGGCTTTATCGTGGGACGAGTTTAAGAAGGAATTCTTCGAGGAGTTCCGAACTTCAGCCGATTTATCGGAAATACGTAATGAGTTGCGAAATTTGCAACAGGGTTCTATAGATTTGAATACTCTCAAGACGACCTTTATGGCGAAGGCTCGTTTTTGCCCGGAGTATTTAGGGAATGATAATTTGTTGATGCAAGATTTCTATCGAACTTTGAATGATGACTTGAAGAGTAAGATTAGCCAGGGTTACGCGAAGTCGTTTGCGGAATTATTCGCGGTTGCTAGAGGTTTCGAGTCGTATACGCGATCAAAGATTGGTGAACCTTCAAGTGAGAGAAGGGTTGTTTCGTATGGTGCTCCGAGTAAGAGGACTAAGGGTCCGAGTGAGAGCACGGGTGGTACGCGGATGGGTATACCGGATTCTAGTGCATCTAGATGTTACAATTGTGGCATGAGGGGTCACAAGTCTTGGGAATGTTCGGTACCAAAGAGTGATGGCATGGTGTGCTTCAATTACCAAGAAGAAGGACATCGTAAGTCAGAATGTCCCAAATTAGCAAGGACGGGTGCGGCAAGGAGACGTTAAGGTACGTTTCGTTTTAATAAATATGTTCTTTGATTATTTATTAAGTGCCGTTAAATTTGAGTTTGTAAAATGCCTTGTGTTGTGCATATTGTTGTTATGGGTGACGTTCCTAATGGAAGTACCCTATGGTGATGTTGTGATTAATGGGCGAAGGGCGTAAGACTTGGTGCAACCAAGCATTCTTTGATATTTGTAGAGTGTTTATACCAAGCCATGGGTATGGGTTTTAGTGTTCGGATGTTAGAGCATGTTCACTCTCGTGTTGAAGTGATGAACTATGAGGTTCGTCGGGTGGTTGGAACCCTTGAAATCAAGTGTTTTGAATCTCGACGTATGTTGGTAATGGAGTTTATATGACGCGACATTAGGTACCTCTTTTATACCTACTAGCGTGGTGTTCAACTCCGATTGTGTTGCGGTTACATTGTACTTAGGGTACCGAAGTGAAACCCTTAGGTACATGAGTGACTAGGTGGAAATTGACAAACTAGAGCAATTGGATGATTGCGAGGGTGTGGTTTGTGTAATTGTAGTACACTTTTCGTTCGAAGTGTTTGAGGATTGATTTAAATCCTTCGTGTGCTCTCGGTTGGAGCAAGATGTGGTGATGGGTCGTGTGAACCCAATTGTTGGTAAAGTCTACCTTTGGTAGCATGGTACGGTTGTACGAGATGCGGTTATGTGATGTAGTTCCAAGTGGGGGAGTTACACTCCCGTCCGAGGAAGTTTTAGTGTGAGATTTCGGATGACGTTTTAGTAAGATCCGAAAATTGTGTTGGGACCTAGTTTGGTCAATTTGTGGTAGATTACAATTTCGGATAAATTGTACTTATGGTTTGGATTTGAATTATCACCGAGGTGGTAATGTGGTAAATCTCATTGAGAGATAATGGACGTGTTTGGTGAGCAAGGTGAAATCCTTCGGTTAAGGGAGGTGTGTCGGATTCTCTTCTAGAGAATTATTGTTTTGTGCCTATGTTTGATATAGGTGGTTCTTGCTCGAGTGTGTGTATGGTTAGTGGTATCCGTTAGGATTCACTATGGCGTAGCAGAGCGCGATGTTACGCTACTCGACGTTCGAGACCAAAAGGGCGTTGATTGATGAAGCATGACTTTCGTAGTCCGCTGACTTCATCATGGTATTGGTGATTGATGAAGCATGACCTTTAGGGTCCGCTGACTTCATCATGGGAGTATGCGATTGGTGGAGCATAACCTTCGGGGTCCGCTGACTTCATCATGAGCGAGGTGTTATATCGGTGGAGCATGACCTTCGGGGTCAGCTGACTTCATCCGGTGTTGAGATTGGTGAAGCATGATCTTCGGGTCCGCTGACTTCATCATGGTAGTGGATTGCGTGTGGTTTCGGATTCAAAAATGACTCGTGTGGTTTCGGTCATTGTATTGAGGAGTGGGTCTCGTGTAGTTCGTATTCACTATGGCGCGTGTAGTTCGGCCATTCCCGATTGTTGTTGTGGTGAAGGTAGTGAGTCGCGTGTAGTTCGGATTCACTAAGGCGCGTGTGTTTTCGGCCAGCCTTCGTATTGTTGGATGTGTGAGCACCGATGGGAAATTCGAGTACCATCTCCGTGTGCGATTGGATATGCGTTGTCCATGAGTTAGTGTTATATGTCGTTGTACACTAACGGATGTTGTGTGATCTATCGGTTGTTTTATACACCGATGGTGGGGTCGTAAGGACCATGATGTTTGATCTATCGGTTGTTTGATACACCGATGGTGGGGTCGTGAGGACCATGTTGTGGTATGATTAGTGATGCGATAGCCGTGTTTCGCTCACATGTTGTTACGGGTGCGATGATCGTCGATTTTGTACACCTTGGGATCTAGCGTTGCCATGATCGTTTGGGCGCTATCAGTTTTAACCGTTTATTATGTTATTACGGTAGTTGCGTATTGGTCGTATTGCGCACTACAAGGGATGTTTAGTGATTGGTGTTATCCGTAAGGATTCGTTCGGATCGGTCTTAATCGTTCCGGGTTGTTGACCTTGGATTGAGACTTGGTTGCTTCTAGCATTGTACCTGTAATGGTACGCTGAAGGGTTGATATCTCGGTCCGAGATTGGTTGAGTTTTTCCCGATGTTAGGGAATGAGCATGGTTTTAGTGCTCGGGATTGTGAATTGTTAAATCGCGTGTGACGATTTAGTTGTTAAAGGCGATTCATTGGGAAGGATTGCTTAGGAAAGTCGGATTGGGGCTATGTTTGAGGACCGTTGAGTGAGGTCTGTTCGGTTACGTGTTGCAGATCGCGAGGACGCGATCGTGTTTAAGTGGGGGAGAGTTGTAACACCCTATTTTTGTTTCTAATTTTGTAGTAGATCGGGACGCCGTCCAACCTTCAGGACGCGTCCAGCAAAGAAGGACGGGATGCCGTCCAAGATTCTGGACGCCGTCCAAACGGTCTGTCGAGCCAGCTGTTTTAATTATTGTAAAAGGGGTAAAATGGTAAAATCACTTAGGTGCCGGTTTGGAGCCTTCAAGGCTGGTTCCTTGGCTATTTTGTATCATAATACACACACACAAGCACACTCCTCAAACCCTAGTGAGAGAAACTCACTTTTAGTGAGATAGAGCTTGGTTTGGAAGGGAAGGAGTCGGATTCTCGCGAAAGCTCGGGTTCTAAAGTTGTTCATCTCGTTCACGGCTACATTGTGGTGGTATTGGTAAGCTCAAACTCCGAATTTCATTTGTTAGATTTGATATTCAAGTTAGGGTTTTGAGTTAGTTGTTATGAAACCCTTTTAGATGATGAAATGGGTTTATGGTGACTTGTTGTTCTTGTCACTTGGCGGGTTTTGGGTCGGTTGCCGATTTGGCCTTGATTAGGGTTTGATCTTGAGTTTAGTCACTAGGATTAGTGATTTTGGAAGTGTTGGAACCCTTTTGGGTGAGTTTGGTTAACTAATTTTTAAATGGGTCAAAATTAGGGTTTTGGTGTCAAAATGGGTATGACACGTGTTTAACACTTGTGTTCGAGTTTAATTGGTGTGTTAGGACCATTTTCACGTGTATTAGTGATTACTGGTTAATTTGGGCGCGGTTTGTGCTTGGAAGTGCAAATGGGTCGAATTTGCACTAAGGGTCAATTGGGTTGGTTTGTAAGTCAACCCTAATTGTGTTGTTTGTATTGTGATAATGGAATAGGTACGTTCCATTGACGAGTTTCGGATTATTTGGAAGCATTCATCAAGGTGACAAGGTGAGTGTTAATATCCTATGTGCATATGTATGTGTAGGATGGGTGCGGGTCGGGTGAAGTGGTTCTCGGTTATAGAGCTCACTTCACATATAGGTGGATTTGATGGACTTTTGTATGAGTCTAATTGGCACAGTTGTGCGTTTTGGTTGACCACCCTTTGGTGAGGTACACGTTTGTGTGTACGTTATCACACGTGGTTGTGATTTGGATGTTATAACCCCAATGGCGAAGGGTTGATATTGTCGTGATGTGGATAACCCCGACGTGGTAGATTTTATAATCCCGTGACCGTGGGTTGAGTTGGAGAAGTGAATCGCGTGTAGTTCGGATTCACGACGACGCGTGTAGTTCAGTCATCTTATCGAAATGAATCTTGTGTAGTTCGGATTCACGATGACGCGTGTAGTTCGGTCATCTTATTGGAAATGAATCTCGTGTAGTTCGGATTCATGGTGACTCATGTAGTTCGGTCATCTTATTGAGGTAGTAATCTCGTGTGGTTTCGGATTACTAAGGCTCGTGTAGTTCGGCCAACCTCGATGTTGTGAAGATAGTAATCTCGTGTGGTTTCGGATTACTAAGGCTCGTGTAGTTCGGCCAATCTTCATTGTGGCGTTTGGTATTCGGTAATGGGTTAAGGGGTTAACCTTATTCGTTTTATATTGTTATATATTAATGTATTGTTGTGTTGTAGCTAACCCTCCGGGTGTAGCTTATTGGCGTTGTTCACATCGTCGTTGGTGAACTTACACTTTGTTGATATCTTTAGCTTGTTGCTTAGAGGTAGTACGGTATGCTTAGTGTAGTTGCCTTAATACATGGATGCTTCGGTATGCGGTATTTGATAATTGTGTGGCGTGTCCATTTTATACATATATATGTATGTAGTATATTATCATTCACTAAGCGTTAGCTTACCCTCTCGTTGTTTACATTTTTATAGATTGCACGGATGCGGTGGCTCGGGTAAGCGTGGGGACTAGTGGACTTGCGTAGTTGCTTTAGAAGACTTGCTTTTGGATTTGATTAGGATTGGGTAGCGTGTCCCCAATCCCATGCTCGGTCTATGTTTTTGTATAAACTAATGGGTCGAAATAGTCACTTGTGGTATTTTGGGTCGATGTTGGCCCGGTGTCATAAAACTCGGTTTTTATTGTGAAAAACTCTTAGTTTATACTATTGTAATCTATTGTGAAAGTGTTTTGGTTTAAAAGTGTCGGGAAGCGGGTTTTCGCCCGCGTGTGTTGGAAAAACTGATCAGGCTGTTTTAGTACATCTGGAAGCCGTCCCAGATGGCTGAACGCAGTCCCAGTCTTAAGTGCTGGACGCCGTCCAAGCTTTTGGATGCCGTCCAGATCAACTGTTCCGGAAAAAAAAAATTGTGGCACATTTTCGGAAGGTTAACGGGGTGGGTTGTTACATGACTCTGGTCCCGGTTCCGGATTTTCGAACGTCCTTGCGTACAATTTAATATCTTGTATTTTGCGTTTCGCGTCTTGTACTCTTATAATTTTGAGACGTTTCTCACCAATAATTTGAACCACTTTGATTGTAATTTGTACTTTTGAGCTTTTTGGTCGTTTGCGTCTTCAATTTGTCGAATCTTTCTTTTGTCTTCACCTTTTATTATTTAAACGAATATCACTTGTAAATAGAACAATTGCAACTAAAAGCTTGACTTTCTTGAGAGATAATGCTATGAAATATATGTTTGTTTTTAGCATTATCACTCTTTCTAAAGAAAACTTTGGAAATGAGATGCTTAAAGGGTTAGATAAACAGCTTGTTACACAGGAGGACGGAACCCGATACTTCGCTGGACGCATTTGGGTACCGAAGTTTAAAGGGTTAAGAAAATTGGTTTTGGATGAGGCACATAAGATGAGATACTCGATACATCCCGGAGCTGGAAAGATGTATCAAGATCTTAAAGCACACTTTTGGTGGCCAAATTTGAAAGCTGATATTGCAACGTACATCGGAGAATGTTTGACTTGCTCCAAAGTCAAGACGGAACATCAGAAACCGTCAGGTCTGCTTCAACAACCAGAAATCCCGGAATGGAAATGGGAATGTATTACTATGGATTTCATCACGAAGCTACCAAAGACTGCATGGGGTTACGACACCATTTGGGTAATTGTCGATCGTCTCACCAAATCTGCACATTTCCTACCTATGAAGGAAATGGATAAGATGGAGAAATTGGTATGATTATACATGAAAGAAGTTGTTTCAATACATGGAGTACCTATCTCCATTATATCCGATCGCGACAGTCGGTTTACGTCAAGGTTTTGGCAATCACTACATGAAGCTCTAGGGACACGTCTGGATATGAGCTCTGCATATCATCCTCAGACCGATGGGCAAAGTGAAAGGACCATTCAGACTCTTGAAGACATGCTTAGAGCATGTGTGATCGATTTCGGAAACGGATGTGATAAATATTTACCATTGGCAGAATTCTCGTATAACAACAGTTATCATACGAGTATTAATGTTGCACCATTCAAAGCACTTTATGGAAGAAAGTGTAGATCCCCTATCTATTGGAACGAAGTAGGTGACAGACAACTTACTGGTCCCGAGATCATACAGGAGACTACTGATAAGATTGTGCAAATCAAGGAGAGATTGAAGACCGCCCAAAGTCGTCAAAAGAGCTATGCTGATGTTCGAAGGAAGCCGTTAGAATTTTAGGTTGATGACTTGGTTATGTTAAAGGTGTCACCTTGGAAAGGTGTGATACGCTTTGGTAAGAGGGGTAAATTGAACCCAAGATACGTAGGACCATTCAAGATCATCGAACGTATTGGACCGGTGGCTTATCGACTTAAGCTACCACAACAACTTGCTGGAGTACACAATACCTTTCACGTCTCGAACCTAAGGAAATGCCTTACAAAAGAAGACCTCACTGTTCCTCTTGAAGAAATCCAAATCGACGAAAAACTGCATTTTATAGAAGAGCCTGTTGAAATCATGGACCGTGAAGTCAAACAGCTCAAGCAAAGCAACATACCTATAGTTAGAGTTCGTTGGAATGCTCGAAGAGGTCCCGAGTTCACTTGGGAAAGAGAGGACCAGATGAAATAGAAGTATCCACATCTGTTTACAAACACCGTCCATTAAATAGGTACTACTTCAAATTTCGGGACGAAATTTCTTTAACGGGTAGGTACTGTGATGACCCGGAATTTTCCGACTACTTGATTATACTATTTATATGATTTAATAATTTCGACATGATAAACAATGAATTTTAAAAAGTATTGAACCTCCGGAAAGAATTTTATATAAGCAGTTGACCACCCTTTTATTCCTACGATTCACAAACGTCATAACTTGTATTAATTATATATATGTGTATATATATACATATATTTAACTTGAAAATATGATAATTAAATATCTCATTAAGTATATTAACAAAGTATTATATATATATATATATATATATATATATATATATATATATATATATATATATATATATATATATATATATATATATATATATATATACATATATATATACATATATATATATATACATATTTTCATACTACTAATTTAAAGAGTTTTTGAACAATTTATATGTTAATATTTAAACGACGTAATTAACTTAAATTAAAATGTATGTACATACAATGTATTACGAGTGTAAATACATCCTTACAAGTATTGAATACACTTTATAATATACCAATACATATAAAGGATAGCTATACTCGTATTTCCGTTCAATTTCCTCAAGAATTCTACTCGCATTCATACGGTATTTTTACCCGTATTATACACAGCTTCTAGAAGTATTTACTATTGGTATATACCAATAGAAATCTGTAATTATTTGTGTAATATGTCATCTATGACCTAATCAATTTAATATGTCATCCATGACTTAATACGTTTTAACTTATCTTAGATATTTTCACTAAAAACCAAATTTCAAGCCTATAAATAAGCACCATTTGTAGTGACCCGAACTTTTCCATGTTTATATATATATTAAATGAAATTTTTATTTAAATTATTAAGTGTTTCCAACATGTTAAGCAATCAAACTTTTTAAGACTTGATTAATTGAAATAGGTTTCATATAGACATTTGACCACCCAAGTTGACCGGTGATTCACGAACGTTAAAACTTGTAAAAACTATATGATGACATATATATGGTTATATATATAGTTAACATGATTTTATGATAAGTAAGTATCTCATTAGGTATTTTAACAATGAGTTATATACATAAAAATGAGACTGTTAAATTAAGAAACTCGAAAACGATATATATATAACGATTATCGTTATAACAACGTTTTACTAAGTACATATGAATCATATTAAGATATTGATACACTTGGTTAATTATGTTAAATGATAAGTAAATATATCATTAAGTGTATTAACAATGAACTACATATGTAAAAATAAGACTACTAACTTAATGATTTCGAAACGAGACATATATGTAACGATTATCGTTGTAACGACATTTAACTGTATATATATCATACTAAGATATATTATATATCATAATATCATGATAATGTAACAATTTAACATCTATTTAGATATAATAAACAATGGGTTAATAACATTTAACAAGACCGTTAACCTAAAGGTTTCAAAACAACATATACATGTAACGACCAACGATGACTTAACGACTCAGTTAAAATGTATTTACATGTAGTGTTTTAATATGTATTCATACACTTTTAAAAGAATTCAAGACACTTATCAAAATACTTCTACTTAACAAAAATGCTTACAATTACATCCTCGTTCAGTTTCATCAATAATTCTACTCGTATGCACCCGTATTCGTGCTCGTACAATACACTGCTTTTAGATGTATGTACTATTGGTATATACACTCCGATGATTACCTCTTAGTAGCCCATGTGAGTCACCTAACACATGTGGGAACTATCATTTGGCAACTAGCATGAAATATCTCATAAAATTACAAAAATATGAGTAATCGTTCATGACTTATTTACATGTAAACAAAATTACACATCCTTTATATCTAATCCATATACCAACGACCAAAAACACCTACAAATACTTTCATTCTTCATTTTTCTTCATATAATTAATCTCTCTCAAGTTCTATCTTCAAGTCCTAAGTGTTCTTCATAAATTCTATAAATTCTAGTTTCATAAAATCAAGAATACTTCCAAGTTTGCTAGCTTACTTCCAATCTTGTAAAGTGATCATCCAACCTCAAAAAATCTTTCTTATTTATAGTAAGATATATATTTCTAATACAAGGTAATACTCATATTCAAACTTTGATTCAATTTCTATAACTATAACAATCTTATTTCGAGTGGAAATCTTACTTGAACTTGTTTTCGTGTCATGATTCTGCTTCAAGAACTTTCAAGCCATCCAAGGATCCTTTGAAGCTAGATCGATTTTTCTCATTTCTAGTAGGTTTATCCACAAAACCTAAGGTAGTAATGATGTTCATAACATCATTCGATTCATATATATAAAACTACCTTATTCGAAGTTTTAAACTTGAAATCACTAGAACATAGTTTAGTTAATTCTAAACTTGTTCGCAAACAAAAGTTAATCCTTCTAACTTGGCTTTTAAAATCAACTAAAAACATGTTCTTTATCTATATGATATGCTAACTTAATGATTTAAAACCTGAAAACACGAAAACACCGTAAAACCGGATATACGCCGTCGTAGTAACACCGCGGGCTGTTTTGGGTTAGTTAATTAAAAACTATGTTAAACTTTGATTTAAAAGTTTTTCTTCTGGAAAAATTATTTTTCTTATGAACATGAAACTATATCCAAAAATCATGGTTAAACTCAAAGTGGAAGTATGTTTTCTAAAATGGTCATCTAGACGTCGTTTTTTCGACTGAAATGACTACCTTTACAAAAATAACTTGTAACTTATATTTCCGACTATAAACCTATACTTTTTCTGTTTAGATTCATAAAATAGAGTTCAATATGAAACCATAGCAATTTGATTCACTCAAAACGGATTTAAAACGAAGAAGTTATGGGTAAAACAAGATTGGATATTTGTTGATTGTTGTAGCTACGGGAAATATTGTAACAATTCTATACAAATCATATCCTAGCTAACTTATATTGTATTATACATATATTCTAATATATTATGTAATCTTAGGATACCATAGACATGTATGCAAATGTTTTGACATATCATATCGACCCATGTATATATATTATTTGGAACAACCATAGACACTCTATATGCAGTAATGTTGGAGTTAGCTATACAGGGTTGAGGTTGATTCCAAAAATATATATACTTTGAGTTGTGATCTAGCCTGAGACGTGTATACACTGGGTCGTGGATTGATTCAAGATAATATATATCGATTTATTTCTGTACATCTAACTATGGACAACTAGTTGTAGGTTATTAACGAGGACAGCTGACTTAATAAACTTAAAACAGTAAAACGTATTAAAAAAGTTGTAAATATATTTTGAACATACTTTGATATATATGTACATATTTGTTATAGGTTCGTGAATCGACCAGTGGCCAAGTCTTACTTCCCGATGAAGTAAAAGTCTGTGAAAGTGAGTTATAGTCCCACTTTTAAAATCTAATATATGGGTGAATGATCGAAGACGAATATGCCCCTTTTGCTTGGTAACCTAAGAATTAGTAAAACGATCTACTAAATAACGCGAATTCTAAAGATAGATCTATTGGGGCTAACGAACCCCATCTAAAATACCGGATGCTTTAGTACTTCGAATTCGTTTTTATCATTTCCGAAGGATTTCCCGGAATGATAGGGGATATTCTTATATGCTTCTTGTTAATGTCGGTTACCAGGTGTTCACCATATGCATCTATGTATGGGATGTATATTGAAATATGAAATCTTGTGGTCTATTATTATGATTTGATAATATATAGGTTAAACCTATAACTCACCAACATATTTGTTGACGTTTTAAGCGTGTTTATTCTCAGGTGATTATTAAGAACTTCCGCTGTTGCATACTAAAATAAGGACAAGAATTGGAGTCCATGCTTGTATGATATTATGTAAAAACTGCATTCAAGAAACTTATTTTTGATGTAATATATTCTTATTGTAAACCATTATGTAATGGTCGTGTGTAAACGGTGTATTTTAGATTATCATTATTTGATAATCTACGTAATGCTTTTTAAACTTTTATAGATAAAATAAAGGTTATGGTTGTTTTAAAAATGAATGCAGTCTTTGAAAAACGTCTCATATAGAGGTCAAAACCTCGCGACGAAATCAATTAATATGGAACGTTTATAATCAATATGAACGGGACATTTCAGTTGGTATCCGAGCGTTGGTCTTAGAGAACCATAAATTTGCATTAGTGTGTCTTATCGAGTTTGTTAGGATACATTAGTGAGTCTGGACTTCGATCGTGTTTTCTTTAAAAACGATTGCTTAACACTTTTGTTGGAAACTATATATTATTAACATGTAAATATTATGTGATATATTAATCTTAACGTGTTTGATATTGTGTGATAGATGTCTACCACTAGTACAAATCCCATTGATTCACCTAATAATAATGAAGAGTCGAATATATTTTGGGAAGATTCACAAATTCCCGAAGAGGAACCGGAAGAGGAGGAACCGGAAGAGGAGGAACTGGAAGAAGAAGAGGTTCCGGAGGAAGAAATATTGATACCTATAGTAAATCGATTAAATAAAAGGAAATCCTCAACCAACAGACCAATGTTAATAATGGTCAATGGTGTTTCTGCCGAGGAAGCAAAATATTGGGAAGATTACCAATTTTCCGATGAATCGGATCCCGATGAAGATTTCGATGATGTTATAGAAATTACCTCGATCCAATTTAATAAAGTGAAAGAAAATAATAAGGGAAAAGGTATAAAAATAGAGAAACCTGATTCCAACCCCGATGAACTTTATATGTATCGACAACATCCGTATTTCCTAAAATGTAACAATGACCCGGGAACCTCTAAACCACCAGGTTTTTCTAAACCATTATGGAAAACGACGGCTCGTATTAGAGGAACACCATATATTCCTAGAAAATTAGGAAAACGAACCAAGTCCGAAGAAGAAGAAACCAGTGATTCAGATTAGAGGGTTGTAATCATGTTGGGTATTATATGTATTGTAGTGTGCTTGTACTTTTATGTTCTATGTAAAAATTGCTTGTATTATTTGTTAATTATCTTTTACGAATCTAATCCTTGTCTATTTTACAGTATAAAAACAAAATGGACGTTAAATGTAGACAACCGAATATTTTAGAAGACCTACCAGAGGATATGATTGAGGAAATCTTATCTAGAGTCGGTCAGAATTCATCAGCACATTTAGTTATGGCGAAATTAACTTGTCAAACATTTGAAATAATTTCCAGAAATGCCTTAGTTTATAAAAGGCTTTCCTTTGATAGGTGGGGTATATCACATTGGGGAGACCGTAAGTTACGCCGTGTTTTCTTTAAAGCGTTAAATGCGGGGAACCCAAATGCAATTTTACGCTATGGGTTAAGAACCTATTTTGACTCAACATATTCCAACATAGGATTTCGTGAATTAGAAAGAGCTTCTAACATGCAACATAAAGAAGCATGTTATGCTTACGGGTTAGTGATGTTCGCTTCTTACCAAAGTGAGAAAAAGAACATCGGATTGCAACTTTTAAATAAAACCTTCCCACAAGTGACGGATTCAGTAGTTGAGGTGAGAAACAAGGTTTTTAGATTATTAAGGGGCTGTTGGACATTACAAAACTCTCATCCTTTTGACGACATTACAACATGCTGCCTAGCCAATGGTCATAACAGTTATTTTCCACAAGACCAAGGATGGGAAGTCGTCTTAGTAAAACCAGAATGCATGACCTGTTTATGGACTTATGAATTACGTGTCTTTATTTCCTTTGCTGAACAACTTGCGTATTAACTAGATTTATCTTCAAAACTGTCCTGTATCAAAGTGTACTATATTTCATGTTATATGTAATATAGCTATGTTGTAAGTTTGAAGAATATTTATATGTGATATATTATTATAATCAGTTTTTCATATGGAATTGTAGTAGTTGAATTGTATATTAGCTACTAAGTATGAACTTAAAGGGTAGGTTGTACCCGAATTTAAACTTATAAAACGCTAATATGAAGAAAAAGCTATTATAAATGAGTTCATATTATGCTACGAAATACTATTGACTACTCTTAATATTCGGTATGATTAACTCGATTCAGTTGGCTATTTTGAAGGAAATGGCACCGATTACTCGACACACCATGAATATGAGCGAAGAGGAATTTCGTACCTTTCTTGCTGCAAACATAGTCGCAGTACAGGCTGCGCTACATACCAACAATAACTCTGAATCTAGCAATGCAGCTAACGGCGCAAGAAATTGTGTAGGATGCTCCTACAAAGAATTCACTACCTGCAAACCTTTGGAATTTGATGGAACCGAAAGACCAATTGGATTGAAACGGTGGACCGAGAAAGTCGAATCGGTGTTTGCCATAAGTAAGTGTACTGAAGAGGAAAAAGTTAAGTACGCTACGCATACCTTCACAGGTACTGCGTTAACGTGGTGGAACACCTATCTTGAACAGGTAGGACAAAATGCTGCTTACGCACTACCGTGGTCGGCATTCAAGCAATTGATGAACGAGCAGTACCGTCCTAGAAACGAAGTCAATAAACTCAAGGCAGAACTTAGAGAGTTACGAACACAAGGGTTCGACGTTACCACATATGAACGACGATTCACAGAGTTGTGCCTATTGTGTCCGGAGCATTTGAAGATGAAGAAGAGAAGATCGACGCGTTTGTAAAAGGGTTACCAGTAAGGATTCAAGAAGATGTGAGTTCACACGAGCCCGTTTCTATACAGAAGGCAAGTCGAATGGCTCATAAACTCATAAATCAGATTGAGGGAAGAATTAAAGAGCAGGCGGCCGAAGAAGCCAACACGAAACAACTCAAGAGGAAGTGGGAGAAAAACGGTAACAAGAGTCACCAGTACAACAACAACAACAACAATTACAACCACAATCGCAACAACTATTCCAACAACCGCAACAACAATCGCAACAATAACCACAATCCTAATAATAACTACAACAAACAATCCCAACAACAACCTCAATAACAACAATGGCAACAAAAACCAAAAACAGCCATGTCATAGGTGTGAAGAAAATCATCAGGGATTTTGCACCACATTTTGCAACAGGTGTAAAAGAAATGGTCATAGCGCGACAAAGTGTGAGGTCTACGGACCAAAGTTTAATAGAACTAAAGGAACAAATAATGCCGGAACAAGTAGTGTCGGAGCAAGTAATACCAACGCTGTTTGTTATAAATGTGGAAAATCGGGCCACATTATTAGAAATTTCCTGAATCAGGGGAATACTAATGGGCAGGGCCGTGGAAGAGTTTTCAATATTAATGCGGCAGAAGCACAGGAAGAACCGAAGCTTGTTACGGGTACGTTTCTTATTGACTATAAATCTGCTTATGTTTTATTTGATACGGGTGCAGATAGAAGCTATATGAGTAGAGAATTTTGTGCTAAATTAAGTTGCCCATTGACGCCTTTGGATAGTAAATTTTTACTCGAATTAGCAAATGGTAAATTAATTTCAGCAGATAATATATGTCAGAATCGAGAAATTAAACTGATTAGCGAAACATTTAAGATTGACTTGATACCAGTAGAGTTAGGGAGTTTTGATGTGATAATCAGTATGGACTGGTTAAAAAAAGTGAAAGCAGAGATCGTTTGTTACAAAAATGCAATTCGCAGTATACGAGAAAAAGGAAAACCCTTAATGGTGTACGGAGAAAAGAGGAACGCGAAGTTAAATCTTATTATTAACCTGAAGGCACAAAAACTAATAAGAAAAGGTTGCTATGCTGTGCTAGCACACGTCGAGAAAGTCAATTCCGAAGAAAAGAACATCAATGATGTTCCCGTAATAAAAGAATTTCCCGATGTATTTCTGAAAGAATTACCGGGACTACCTCCACACCGATCCGTTGAATTTCAAATAGACCTTGTACCGGGAGCTGCACCAATAGCTCGTGCTCCATACAGACTCGCACCTAGCGAAATGAAGGAACTTCAAAGCCAATTACAAGAACTTTTACAGCGTGATTTCATTAAATCAAGCACATCACCGTGGGGAGCTCCTGTTTTGTTTGTCAAGAAGAAGGATAGTACATTTAGGTTGTGTATTGGCTACCAAGAGTTGAACAAACTTACCATCAAGAACCGCTACCCACTACCAAGAATCGATGACTTATTTGATCAACTACAAGGCTCGTCGGTTTATTCAAAGATTGATTTACGTTCTGGGTATCATCAAATGCGGGTGAAGGAGGATGATATTCCAAAGACTGTTTTTAGGACGCGTTACGGTCATTACGAGTTTATGGTTATGCCGTTTGGGTTTACTAACGTACCAGTTGTGTTCATGGACCTCATGAACCGAGTGTGTGGACCATACCTTGACAAGTTTGTCATTGTTTTCATCGATGACATACTTATTTACTCAAAGAATGACCAAGAGCATGAAGAACACTTGAGAAAATTGCTAGAGTTGTTAAGGAAAGAAAAACTGTACGATAAGTTTTCAAAGTGTGCATTTTTGTTGGAAGAAGTTCAATTCCTCGGTCACATAGTGAACAAAGAAGGTATTCAGGTGGATCCAGCAAAGATTGAAACCGTTGAAAAGTGGGAAACCCCGAAAACTCCGAAACACATACGCCAATTTTGAGGGCTAGCTGGTTATTACAGGAGATTCATCCAAGATTTTTCTAAAATAGCAAAACCCTTGACTGCATTAACGCATAAAGGGAGGAAATTTGAATGGAAGGATGAACAAGAAAAAGCATTTCAATTATTGAAGAAAAAGTTAACTACGGCACCTATATTGTCATTACCTGAAGGGAATGATGATTTTGTGATATATTGTGACGCCTCAAAGCAAGGTCTCGGTTGTATATTAATGCAACGAACGAAGGTAATTGCTTATGCGTCTAGACAATTGAAGATTCACTAGCAAAATTATACGACGCATGATTTGGAATTAGGCGCAGTTGTTTTTACATTAAAGACTTGAAGGCACTACTTATATAGGGTCAAAAGTATTATATATACCGACCACAAAAGTCTTCAACACATATTTAATCAGAAACAACTGAACATGAGGCAGCGTAGGTGGATTGAATTGTTGAATGATTACGACTTTGAGATTCGTTACCACCCGGGGAAGGCAAATGTGGTAGCCGACGCCTTGAGCAGAAAAGACAGAGAACCCATTCGAGTAAAATCTATGAATATAATGATTCACAATAACCTTACTACTCAAATAAAGGAGGCACAACAAGGAGTTTTAAAAGAGGGTAATTTAAAGGATGAAATACCCAAAGGATCGGAGAAGCATCTTAATATTCGGGAAGACGGAACCCGGTATAGGGCTGAAAGGATTTGGGTACCAAAATTTGGAGATATGAGAGAAATGGTACTTAGAGAAGCTCATAAAACCAAATACTCAATACATCTTGGAACAGGAAAGATGTGCAAGGATCTCAAGAAACATTTTTGGTGGCCGGGTATGAAAGCCACTGTTTCTAAATATGTAGGAGAATGTTTGACGTGTTCTAAGGTCAAAGCTAAGCATCAGAAACCATCAGTCATTCATTAATTTCATTGCGAGGTATTTGACCTCTATATGATACGTTTTGTAAACATTGCATTCTTTTGAAAAGGCACACCATAAATGAATATTTAAATCAAAGGTTTTTGACATCTGATGATTTCTACATATAGACAATCACCGTAAATAATAGTTTATAATAGTACTTCCGTTGACAATGCAGTCAAAATAAGATACATGGTGATGATTTGGTGAATGCAACGTTTCCTTGAAAAATATGCCATGTACGACTCCATGCACATAGCTTGTCTAACATATAAGAAAACAGCGGAAGACTTCTAGGAAACCTAAGAATAAATATACTAACAAGTGTCAACACAAAGGTTGGTGAGTTCATAGTTTTAGTGTTTCGCATAATCTGTATATAAAGGTGGATCACAAGATTTCAGTTATTTCATCCAGAAACGTTTATCAAAATATTCTACGAAATTGAGCACCCTGGTAACTAAAATTAACGTATATATAATTTGTACCCTTTATATAATCATCTTAATAATACACGCAAACCAACGTATACGCTTCTCAAATAGCATACGTCCGTTAAAAGGCTAGTGCTCTAGCTCGGACGGATCATTTCACTAGTTTTTGTTATATTCCTATTTTAACCAAACTCAACCCCCTAATTTGAGAACTCTTAGCTTTTTATTAAACATGGTGTTTAGTTTAATTTTCATAAATCTTCTTTACATATTGCACGATCTATACTTTTAGCTCCCAAACCAACTTAAGATTTTTTTCTTACCTTATTTGAGCCAGGAAACCTATTCGTCAAGCGAGGATTGGGGACTTATCTAAACGAGCTTTATGCTCTCAAAAGTTAATAGCCAAAAGCCCATTAAAGCAAGCTAAATCCGAACTCTATTCACCTCAAATAGCAACACTACACATCAGAATGCGTTAAATTTTAAAATTACCATCTCTACTTTCATTACAGTAAGCACATAAAAGCTTTCGTCCTCGAATGTTATAAAACAAAAATCCACATCAAACAACTTTTTTTAGCTGCACTATGCATGCAACAGTATCATGTATTTCTTCTTTCGAATGTCACTATTTTTCAACTTCTATAACCACCCATTTTCCTGCTATAATAAAAGCTTGAACTAATTACAAATGATCATTATTATTTACTGATGCTCGCTATTTGCATTGCTTTGGTTAAAATAGCATATCAAGCCCTATGGATCCATATACAACTACTAGCGCCCACCAGTTCTTATAACCGGCAGTTACTAGTTACCAAAGCTAAGGGATTTTCGGTTCAAACTCCGTGTAGAATTTAGTATGTACTTGTATCCATTGCGTTTAAAATAAAGTGCATCTATTCTCAGTCCAAAAATATAGATTGCAAAAACAATTAAAAAGGGAGCATATGAAACTCACCTTAGCAGCATATAAAGTCGTTCACCAAAATGTGACTGAAACTCGGATTACCAAATAACCGTGGATCTCAACCTAGAGAACATATGTTGGTCAATAAATGTCTATCAAGCTAGGTCTGGTTATAGTGTATCACAATCCTAATGCTCGAGATCGACATACAAAAGTTATCCAAAGTCGTTTCAAAAAGTCAATTTTGACAATAGTTCAACAAAACGAGACATACCTTATATAAGGAGTCATTTACTCGGTTGGTAATATTCAAAAATTCATTTTATCAATCTCGTAAACAAGTTGTTTAAATCTTAATTGTAGATTCAAAAGCAATTTCAATTAACATCAATCATAATTCAGTTGACCATATCTTTTGATTCGTTCATCGAAATTACGTGATTTCTAAATGAAAAGTTATTGATTTTTCGCCAGCTTTCCAAACACATGCATATCATATACCTTTTACCAGTAATATGTGTATTTAATTTGTGATTCATCATAAACTGTTTAACGACGAAATTTAGCATACAAGCATGCATAAACATATATACTCGAGCACTCGACATGGATACACAATTAATATATAAAAAATAAGATATGAATACTCACGTATCAATATTGTGATTCAATATTGCAGGGAAGTACGTAGACGCAACAGAGATGATAAACACTAGGTTTGATTTGCCAATAATACCCACGTACATTACCCATAACCTCCATAGCTATAACCCATAATTTCCTTAGCTCTATCCCGCTCGAAAACCCATTTTGAAAGTGACACGCTCATAACCTCGTCGTAGTATTTTATGTAATATTACTACTAATAATAATAATAAGATTAATAATATTAATCTTAATAATATATATATATATATATATATATATATATATATATATATATATATATATATATATATATATATATATATATATATATATATATATATATATATATATTAAAGAGACAGAGAGATTGAGAGATTGATTTATGATTGAATTCGTCCGAAAAACTGATCGAGCTTTATAGGCATTCCTGTCCAGCCATCCCATGTGATCGCATGGGTCTGAAGAGGAATGGTCATGCGATCGCATGGCCTGAAGATCCAGCTCACAAACCTTTTAACTTCTAGTTTGTCGACATATTATAATATAATATATATAATATATAATTTAAATTAATTAATTATATATTATATTATACTCTCGTTCATAGTTAATATGTAATTTTTGTTCCGATAAGTCATGCGTCATTACGCGACTTATGTCCCGGTTCCGGTTTTTCGAGTGTCCCTTCGTACGCTGAGAAAACTTGTAATTTACATTTTAGGACACGTACCTTTGTCAAAATATAGCCTTAAATTATCCCTAATTTATATCACTCGAAATATAACTAATACATTTGATTGTTTTGGTCATTTACTTCTATAAATCATCGTCTCGCTATTTGTTAAAATACATTTTAAAATAGTGTTTTACTGTAGCAAATAGTGATTTTCGAAAACACTGTAGCTTTTCAGGTACTGTAGCAATTCGAAAATACTGTAGCAAATTAGTGTTTTACTGGTTCATCTTAAACGTTTTAGTTAACTTATCTAAATATCAAACAGATAATCAAACCAATAAGGTTAATGCACAATATCATTTTCATAACACTTTGTTACGTTTTCAAGTTATAGCATATGTATCTATTTACATATAATTGTTCGCGAATCGTTGAGAACAATCGAAGGGTAATTGAATAGTTCAAAATTTTGAGATTCAACTTCATAGACTTTGCTTATCGTGTCAAAAATGTTAAAGATTAAGTTTAAATTTGGTCAGAAATTTCAGGGTCATCACAGTACCTCTCCGTTAAAGAAATGTTTTCATGACGAATATGAGTTGATAAATAGAATTTTTATCACCGTTGAATAATATGGATAAAACAATCTAATTACTCGCAGCGTATGAAGGAAGTTATCATAATAGAGTGAAATGGAGAATAGAGATTCGTTTTTAACTCTTGACGTAGTAACGATTGATTTCCGGAATTTAAGGAATGGAAAATCTTCATTATCTAAATAAGATTTGATTTTTCGAAATTTGCGGAAATTAGGATTTTCTTTAATTAAATGCGTAATCTACCTCGATTGCTATGTTTGATATTTCGCTATACATTGACCTCTTCCGTTTCATTTATTTTCACCACTCCTATAATCTTCTTCCTTATTTAATACTTCTTAATAGATTGTGAAAATGCTTCATCCAGTTCTGATTCTTGATATACTCCTAACTTTCTTATCTATCATTCTTCTTTTTCATCTGCCGCCGGAGGAATCTATTCACTTTTACTATACTCTTGGCTTTATAGTGTTTTTAGTTCTCCCGTGTCTTTACGTTGCAATACTTATTGATATTCATGGTTTGTAATTTATGTGTTTTTATCGGGCTTTATATTCTCCGTTATATTTCGAAGCTTCATGCTTTCGTTCTCTCTTCCCGCATTCAAGTCAAGCGAATAATGGTTCAGAATTCGTAGATATGGATTTTGAAATGAACATAGTTAATGTTCTAAGAAGGGAATTGTAATGGCACGATCTTGATTTGTCAAATTACCAGAATATCCGAAAAAGACCGAATCATCAAGAAATATATTTTCTTGATATATTTAGAGATTATATAGAATGAAAGAGTTATGTAACATGGTTCATGATGAGGGTGGGATCTGTGAACCTTTATCACATTCCATTAGAAACTCATCATGATTTACTGTAATATAATCACGTTGATCAAGTGTCATTATATTATACTAACTCATGCTTCAGTTCCCAACATTACTTCAAAACATCCATTTTTTTGAATTTTTCAGATTTTAGAAACTAAAATAGTTTCTTTTATGATGTAACACAGATAGCGCGAAGAGATGAATGATTTCAGATAAGAATGGGTATGAAAAAATATCTTTAAAAATATGAAGGATATTTATAATGGAAGATACGAGGATATCTTAGAATATTTAAGATAAGATGATGATGATGAATATTATCCGCAAAGGTTTTAGAGTAAGGAGTAAGGTATTTGCTAATGACTTCAGTAGACATTGAATAATTTGGATTCTTTGAAGGCAGGTTCAGTCTTTGTGATTTATCCACATCCTCCTTCATACTTTGCTCAATCCGTTTTTCAGTTCCAAACCTTCTCTTTTTCTCAGCTTTACCACCATACTATTCTTTATTATCAAACTTTTGACTGTTAAGGTTGTTTACAATTTTTGCTGCTTCATCGGCATTGTTCCAATTTCAGAGAACTAGTTCATAGTTTGGGATGTTTTTCATAAACTTCACATTCGAAGTATGTAAGTCTAAAAGATAGACATTATATGTATATATATAACTGTTGGTGTAGAATTGCTGCGAAATTCGAAATACTGATTGTTAATTCCCGGTATTTGGTATGGCAATTACCGTTACATGATGTAGATGAGTACATGATAGGGTTTCAATGAGTATAAGGATTTTTCAAAAGATCAAGGATCAATGAGGTTGTTGGTAAATTTACTGCTAATATGGTGGAACATGAAAGGTTCCCCGGTAACAAGAATGTATATGTCAAGATTATAATAAGGCTAATCTGAAAAGTCGAGGTTGACTGGTTGAATGGTTGATAATACTAGATACTTTGAAAAGGGATTGCAAGATTATTTTCGGTAAAAACAACGCTAAAGGATCTTGCACAGTTTTGAAGTCAAAGTATAGCTTTGAAAGATGTAGAGATCTAAGAATGATGTCACCAGTTCAGAGTTATGACTTAGATTCTGATCCATCAATATCAGAATATGTAATTGAATTTGTATGAAAATGATTGTATATCGTTGTGAGTATTGTTAATAATTTTTTTTTTTGAATCAAAGTTGAAGAATGTACAGTATAACATATTAATTGTGAACTTATATATTTCCCGAGTATTACCTACCCGTTAAAGATTTCACAATTAATATTTTGTACAAAAGAATTTTTAATACCGTCTTTATGAAAATATATGTATGTATATTTTCTTCAGATGTAATACTGATTTAATGAGTTAATATATTATATTAAGCTCATTTGATTTTCGGCTTAACTTAGAAATGATTAATCTATAAAATATTAAAGATTACATAATCTTTGCGGAGTATTTCCCTAATGAAATCAATACTTCATTATTTATTCTTATTGATATTCCTTGGTGAAGGATGTTGGTACTCGTGGAATTTTTGTGAACCTTATAAGGCACAGATGATGTTTTCTGGAAAGTTTCGAGTACATCGAAAATAAAAATGTAAAATCAATTATGTAATTGAATAATACACTTGATTTATTAGGAAATGGAATTCATTGAGTTGAAACAGAGATTGTAGTTAGCGAAGGTTAAGTTGTTAACGAAAGATGTACATTATAGCATATTAGTAATATGAATTAACCGAGTAGTATTTACCCTTTTTCAATTCTTACATAATAGTTTAGTACGAAAAGATTTATGATGGTTTTAAAATTTATATATATAAGATATACATATAAATTCTTTAGAGGGATTGAGTTATTACTTCATAACTCATTGATACAATATACTCGTTGTTGACTCATAATAATATCCACAGTGCCTTCTTGAACTGGTAGAGCTTGTGATGTTAGAGGCGATGTTGACAGAACTGACTGTGCTGGTGAGGCTAAGGGTACTATTGATGTTGTTGGTAAAACAAGTCTAGCTTGTACCTTACGTACCATTCTTGTCAGGGTTTCTATTCTTCCTTCTATCATCTCTATTCATCTGATTTACGGTTAGAACTGGGATAAATAATCTCTAAGATTTTAGAGATTACCTAATCGCCGTAGAATATTTTTCCGATGAAGTTATGAATAAATACTTCATCGTTTATTGTTGTTGGTACTCCTTGGTACCTATGGTGCGTATGATGTTGATATTCGAGGTACAGATTGTGATGTTGAGGCGTGTGATGGGATGTTGTTGTTGGTGGTGGTAATGGTCCTGTTGGTGTTGATGATGGTGATACTGGTTATGCTGCTGGTGCTGCTGCTGGTGTTTGTAATCCTTGCACCATATTCTCCAAAGCCACTACCCGAGCGCGAAGCTCGTTGACTTCTTCTATTATACTGGGATGATTGGCGGTTCGGACAAGCGGATGAATAAGATTTAGAATATTGGATATTACGTAGTCGTTGCGAGCAGTTCTGGAAATGAGGGTGAAAATGGTGTTACGAACAGGTTCTCCAGTAAGTGCTTCAGGTTCTTCGCCAAGAGATGAATATGGTGGATGGAAGGGATCACCTTCTTCTTGTCTCCAATGATTAAGTAGATTACGAACCCATCCCCAATTCATCCAGAATAGATGATGGCTAATTGGTTGATCCATTCCGGTTACGCTGTTTTCGAAACTTGAGTGGAAATCCATATCGGAATAGCTGTCGGAATCTAAGGAATTTGAACTAGATACAGGATCCATTTTGTGTAATCAAGGAAAATATTTTTGGAATGAAATAGATTATAGGACTAATTTGGTACTCCTCAATATTTACAAATGTATTTATAATACCAGAATCCCATAAGTTACGGAGGATTTTACGGAAGATGTCAGGCAAAGTTTACTGTAATAGATATGCCAAGATATGAATTTTGTCTATACTCTATCTATGCAATCAATGCAATAAGATGCGTTTAGACTTAAGATGATAGACAGGTAATTTCTGACAAGAAATGATAGGCAAAACTTTTGACATGCAGACACAGTCGAAGTCCAGACTTACGAATGTATCCTAACAACTCTCAGTTAGATACACTAATGCAAGACCTGGTTCACTAAGACCAATGCTCTGATACAAACTGTGACGATCGCTCTAAATCCATATGGACAATACGTCATTCATTGATTTCATTGCGAGGTATTTGACCTCTATATGATACGTTTTGTAAACATTGCATTCTTTTGAAAAGGCACACCATAAATGAATATTTAAATCAAAGGTTTTCGACATCTGATGATTTCTACATATAGACAATCACCGTAAATAATAGTTTACAATAGTACTTCCGTTGACAATGCAGTCAAAATAAGATACATGGTGATGATTTGGTGAATGCAACGTTTCCTTAAAAAATATGCCATGTACGACTCCATGCACATAGCTTGTCTAACATATAAGCAAACAGCGGAAGATTTCTAAGAAACCTGAGAATAAACATGCTAACAAGTGTCAACACAAAGGTTGGTGATTTCATAGTTTTAGTGTTTCGCATAATCTGTATATAAAGGTGGATCAAAAGATTTCAGTTATTTCATCCAGAAACGTTTATCAAAATATTCTACGAAATTGAGCACCCTGGTAACTAAACTTAACGTATATATAATTTGTACCCTTTGTATAATCATCTTAATAATATACGTAAACCAACGTGCACGCTTCTTAAATAGCATACGTCCGTTAAAAGGCTAGTGCTCTAGCTCGGACGGGGATATCAAGCCCTATGGATCTATATACAACTACTCGCGCCCACCAGTTCTTATAACCGGCAGTTACTAGTTACCAAAGCTAAGGGATTTTCGGTTCAAACTCAGTGTAGAATTTAGTATGTACTTGTATCCATTGCATTTAAAATAAAGTGCATGTATTCTCAGTCTAAAAATATAGATTGCAAAAACAATTAAAAAGGGAGCATATGAAACTCACCTTAGCAGCATATAAAGTCGTTCACCAAAATGTGACTGAAACTCGGATTATCAAATAACCATAGATCTCAACCTAGAGAACATATATTGGTCAATAAATGTCTATCAAGCTAGGTCTGGTCATAGTGTATCACAATCCTAATGCTCGAGATCGACATACAAAAGTTATCCAAAGTCGTTTCAAAAAGTCAATTTTGACAATAGTTCAACAAAACGAGACATACCTTATATAAGGAGTCATTTACTCGGTTGGTAATATTCAAAAATTTATTTTATCAATCTCGTAAACAAGTTGTTTAAATCTTAATTGCAGATTCAAAAGCCATTTCAATTAACGTCAATCATAATTCAGTTGACCATATATTTTGATTCGTTCATCGAAATTACGTGATTTCTAAATGAAAAGTTATTGATTTTTCACCAGCTTTCCAAAAACATGCATATCATATACCTTTTACCAGTAATATATGTATTTAATTCGTGATTCATCATAAACTGTTTAACGACGAAATTTATCATACAAGCATGCATAAACATATATACTCGAGCACTAGACATGGATACAGAATTAATATATAAAAGATAAGATATGAATGCTCACGTATCAATATTGTGATTCAATATTGCAGGGAAGTACGTGGACGCAACAGAGATGATAAACATTAGCTTTGATTTGCCAATAATACCCACGTACATTACCCATAACCTCCATAGCTATAACCCATAATTTCCTTAGCTCTATCCCGCTCGAAAACCCATTTTGAAAGTGACACGCTCATAACCTCGTCGTAGTATTTTATGTAATATTACTACTAATAATAATAATAATAAGATTAATAATATTAATCTTAATAATAATAATAATAATATATATATATATATATATATATATATATATATATATATATATATATATATATATATATATATATATATATATATATATATATATATTAAAAAGACAGAGAGATTGAGAGATAGAATTATGATTGAATTCGTCCGAAAAACTGATCGAGCTTTATAGGCATTCCTGTCCAGCCATCCCATGCGATCGCATGGGTCTGAAGAGGAATGGCCATGCGATCGCATGGCCTGAAGATCCAGCTCACAATCCTTTTAACTTCTAGTTTGTCGACATATTATAATATAATATATATAATATATAATTTAAATTAATTAATTATATATTATATTATATTCTCGTGCATAGTTAATTTGTAATTTTTGTTCCGATAAGTCGTACGTCATTACGCGACTTATGTCCCGGTTCCGGTTTTTCGAGTGTCCCTTCGTACGTTGAGGAAACTTGTAATTTATATTTTGGGACACGTACCTTTGTCAAAATATAGCGTTAAATTATCCCTAATTTATATCACTCGAAATATAACTTATACATTTGAGAGTTTTGGTCATTTACTTCTATAAATCATCATCTCGCTATTTGTTAAAATACATTCTAAAATAGTGTTTTACTGTAGCAAAGGTACTATAGCAAAGTTTTTTTTTACTGTAGCAATTCGGGTACTGTAGCAATTCGAAAATACTGTAGCAAATTAGTGTTTTACTGGTTCATCTTAAACGTTTTAGTTAACTTATCTAAATATCAAACAGATAATCAAACCAATAAGGTTAATGCACAGTATCATTTTCATAACACTTTGTTACGTTTTCAAGTTATAGCATATGTATCTATTTACATATAATTGTTCGCGAATCGTTGAGAACAATCGAAGGGTAATTGAATAATTCAAAATTTT
Organism: Rutidosis leptorrhynchoides; assembly: GCF_046630445.1. NCBI lineage: Eukaryota > Viridiplantae > Streptophyta > Magnoliopsida > Asterales > Asteraceae > Rutidosis > Rutidosis leptorrhynchoides. The sequence goes on from NC_092343.1 coordinate 169,869,074, forward strand.
GAGATTTAACTTCATAGACTTTGCTTATCATGTCGGAAATGTTAAAGATTAAGTTTAAATTTGGTCAGAAATTTTCGGGTCATCACAGATAGGGATGGCAGATTTATTTCAAGATTCTGGCAGACATTACAGCAAGCATTAGGAACTCGTCTAGACATGAGTACTGCCTATCATCCACAAACTGATGGGCAGAGCGAAAGGATGATACAAATGCTTGAAGACATGCTACGAGCATGTGTTATTGATTTCGGAAATAGTTGGGATCGACATCTACCGTTAGCAGAATTTTTCTACAACAACAGATACCATTCAAGCATTGGGATGGCGCCGTTTGAAACAATTTATGGTAGAAAGTGCAGGTCTCTGATTTGTTGGAGTGAAGTGGGGGATAGACAGATTACGGGTCCGGAGATAATACAAGAAACTACTGAGAAGATCATCCAAATTCAACAACGGTTGAAAACCGCCCAAAGTCGACAAAAGAGCTACGCTGACATTAAAAGAAAAGATATAGAATTTTAAATTGGAGAGATGGTCATACTTAAAGTTGCACCTTGGAAAGGCATTGTTCGATTTGGTAAACGAGGAAAATTAAATCCAAGGTATATTGGACCATTCAAGATTATTGATCGTGTCATACCAGTATCTTACCGACTTGAGTTACCTCAACACCTCGCGGCTGAACATAACACTTTCTACGTCTCGAATTTGAAGAAATGTTTTGCTAAAGAAGATCTCACTATTCTGTTAGATGAAATCCAAATCAACAAAAAACTTCAATTCATCGAAGAACCCGTCGAAATAATGGATCGTGAGGTTAAAAGACTTAAGCAAAACAAGATACCAATTGTTAAGGTTTGATGGAATGCTCGTAGAGGACCCGAGTTCACCTGGGAATGAGAAGATCAGATGAAGAAGAAATATCCGGACTTATTTCCAGAAGATACGTCAACACCTCCAACTGCGTAAAATTTCGGGACGAAATTAATTTAACGGGTACGTACTGTAGTGACCCGAACTTTTCCATGTTTATATATATATTAAATGAAATTGTTATTTACATGATTAAGTGTTTCCAACATGTTAAGAAATCAAACTTGTTAAGACTTGATTAATTGAAATAGGTTTCATATAGACATTTGACCACCCAAGTTGACCGGTGATTCACGAACGTTAAAACTTGTAAAAACTATATGATGACATATATATGGTTATATATATAGTTAACATGATTTTATGATAAGTAAGTATCTCATTAGGTATTTTAACAATGAGTTATATACATAAAAATGAGACTATTAAATTAAGAAACTCGAAAACGATATATATAACGATTATCGTTATAACAACGTTTTACTAAGTACATATGAATCATATTAAGATATTGATGTACTTGGTTAATTATGTTAAATGATAAGTAAATATATCATTAAGTGTATTAACAATGAACTACATATGTAAAAATAAGACTACTAACTTAATGATTTCGAAACGAGACATATATGTAACGATTATCGTTGTAACGACATTTAACTGTATATATATCATAATAAGATATATTATATATCATAATATCATGATAATGTAATAATTTAACTTCTCTTTAGATATAATAAACAATGGGTTAATAACATTTAACAAGACCGTTAAGCTAAAGGTTTCAAAACAACATATACATGTAACGACTAACGATGACTTAACGACTCAGTTAAAATGTATTTACATGTAGTGTTTTAATATGTATTCATACACTTTTGAAAGACTTCAAGACACTTATCAAAATACTTCTACTTAACAAAAATGCTTACAGTTACATCCTCGTTCAGTTTCATCAACAATTCTACTCGTATGCACCTGTATTCGTACTCGTACAATACACTGCTTTTAGATGTATAGTATATACACTTCAATGATCAGCTCTTAGCAGCCCATGTGAGTCACCTAACACATGTGGGAACCATCATTTGGCAACTAGCATGAAATATCTTATAAAATTACAAAAATATGAGTAATCATTCATGATTTATTTACATGTAAACAAAATTACACATCCTTTATATCTAATCCATATACGAACGACCAAAAACACCTATAAACACTTTCATTCTTCATTTTTCTTCATCTAATTGATCTCTCTCAAGTTCTATCTTCAAGTTCTAAGTGTTCTTCATAAATTCTATAAGTTCTAGTTTCATAAAATCAATAATACTTCCAAGTTTGCTAGCTTACTTCCAATCTTGTAAAGTAATCATCCAACCTTAAGAAATCTTTCTTATTTACAGTAAGATATCTTTCTAATACAAGGTAATACTCATATTCAAACTTTGATTCAATTTCTATAACTATAACAATCTTATTTCGAGTGGAAATCTTACTTGAACTTATTTTCGTGTCATGATTCTGCTTCAAGAAATTTCAAGCCATCCAAGGATCCTTTGAAGCTAGATCTATTTTTCTCATTTCCAGTAGGTTTATCCACAAAACCTGAGATAGTAATGATGTTCATAACATCATTCGATTCATATATATAAAACTACCTTATTCGAAGGTTTAAACTTGAAATCACTAGAACATAGTTTAGTTAATTCTAAACTTGTTTGAAAAAAAGTTAATCCTTCTAACTTGACATTTAAAATCAACTAAACACATGTTCTATATCTATATGATATGCTAACTTAATTATTTAAAACCTGAAAACACGAAAAACACCGTAAAACCGGATATACGCCGTCGTAGTAACACCGCGGGCTGTTTTGGGTTAGTTAATTAAAAACTATGTTAAACTTTTATTTTAAAGTTGTTCTTCTGGGAAAATTATTTTTCTTATGAACATGAAACTATAACCAAAAATTATGGTTAAACTCAAAGTGGAAGTATGTTTTCTAAAATGGTCATCTAGACGTCGTTTTTTCGACTAAAATGACTACCTTTATAAAAACGACTTGTAACTTATATTTTGGACTATAAACCTATACTTTTTCTGTTTAGATTCATAAAATAGAGTTCAATATAAAACCGTAGCAATTTGATTCATTCAAAATGGATTTAAAACAAAGAAGTTATGGGTAAAACAAGATTGGATATTTTTTTATTGTTGTAGCTACGGGAAATATTGTAACAATTCTATACAAATCACATCCTAGCTAACTTATATTGTATTATACATGTATTCTAATATATTATGTAATCTTGGGATACCATAGACACGTATGCAATTGTTTTGACATATCATATCGACCCATGTATATATATTATTTGGAACAACCATAGACACTCTATATGCAGTAATGTTGGAGTTAGCAATACAGGGTTGAGGTTGATTCCAAAAATATATATACTTTGAGTTGTGATATAGCCTGAGACGTGTATACACTGGGTCGTGGATTGATTCAAGATAATATTTATCGATTTATTTCTGTACATCTAACTGTGGACAACTAGTTGTAGGTTACTAACGAGGACAGCTGACTTAATAAACTTAAAACATCAAAATATATTAAAAGTGTTGTAAATATATTTTGAACATACTTTGATATATATGTACATATTTGTTATAGGTTCATGAATCAACCAGTGGCCAAGTCTTACTTCCCGACGAAGTAAAAGTCTGTGAAAGTGAGTTATAGTCCCACTTTTAAAATCTAATATTTTGGGATGAGAATACATGCAGTTTTATAAATGTTTTACAAAATAGACACAAGTAATTGAAACTACATTATATGGGTGAATGATCGAAGCCGAATATGCCCCTTTTACTTGGTAACCTAAGAATTAGTAAACCGATTTACTAATTGACGCGAATCTTAAAGATAGATCTATTGGGCCTAACGAACCCCGTCCAAAGTACCGGATGCTTTAGTACTTCGAATTCGTTTTTATCATGTCCGAAGGATTTCCCGAAATGATAGGGGATATTCTTATATGCATCTTATTAATGTCGATTACCAGGTGTTCACCATATGAATGAATTTTATCGCTATGTATGGGATGCATATTGAAATATGAAATCTTGTGGTCTATTATTATGATTTGATAATATATAGGTTTAACCTAAAACTCACCAACATTTTTGTTGACGTTTTAAGCATGTTTATTCTCAGATGATTATTAAGAGCTTCCGCTGTTGCATACTAAAATAAGGACAAGATTTGGAGTCCATGCTTGTATGATATTATGTAAAAACTGTATTCAAGAAACTTATTTTTGACGTAATATATTCTTATTGTAAACCATTATGTAATGGTCGTGTGTAAACGGTACATTTAAGATTATCATTATTTGATAATCTACGTAATGCTTTTTAAACCTTTATAGATAAAATAAAGGTTATGGTTGTTTTAAAAATGAATGCAGTCTTTGAAAAACGTCTCATATAGAGGTCAAAACCTCGCGACGAAATCAATTAATATGGAACGTTTATAATCAATATGAACGGGACATTTTACCATTTCTAACTCATTTTTACACACACTTGCAAGAACTCTCTCAAGTTTTATTCTACTACTTCTTTCTAGCAACTTTACATTCTAAACTTGAGGTAAAAACTCTACTTCAACTCTTGTTCAATTCATATGTTTATAGCTATCTATATAAGAGTTTATAAACTAGAACATAGTTTAGTTGATTCTAAACTTGTTTGAAAAACTAATCTAATCTTTCTATCTTAACTCTAATAACACTTATTTATATGTATTATGATGTTATATTAAGTTAATATAAGAACTTATAACTTATACATATGAAGAACACCTTGAAACTTAACATATATCCTTTAATCTCCATTCGGTAAAAAGCGGGCTGTTTTGGATTGGGAATTAAAAACCTATCTTAGACCGAGGCTAAGACTTTGGAAATATGTTAATATATGTAAATAAGACTTGAGGTATTTTTTCATGATTTTAGACAAAGTGGAAGTATTTTATCAAAAATCATATATTGGGTGGATGCCGGGATTTTCCCAAATCTTTCCACCGACACAAAAAGAGGGTAAAGCTCTAAAAATTACTATTGGGCTGATCTTTTCAAATTGTTTTTGTTAAATTTACTTCTTAAGGAATCCATATCAATTTGATTCACTTTAAACGGAGTTGTAATGAATATTTGGCGAGTAAAACAAAATCTGCTAAAATTAACGTTGTATGGACAAAATTTATATTATAAAAACTATATTAACCATATCCTTGCTAACTTTTCCTATATTCTATATATATTTGGACATGTTATCATTAGTATAATAAAATATTATAATCGTGGTTAATTCCGAGATTGTATATATATAATAATCTTGGTACGTTCCATGACAATACGTGCACAATACGTTTTGATAAATCCTAAGACAATACGTACACAATAAGTCTTAGTTAATTCTAAGACAATACGTATACAATAAGTCTCTGGATTAATGTAAGACAATACGCCGTGGGGTAATTCTAAAATTATATATATATACAGATTATTGGACTTTTCGAACTTTTTTGGACTACCAACATAAAATGTTAAAAATTATTATATAAGTATTCTATGAACTTGCTTTATTTTATATGTCGTATTATTATCTGAATCGTTATTATTGTTATAGATTCGTGAATCCAAGGACGACGATCATATTTTTAATAAGTTGAAAACTTATTATTAATATACTTTTACTACTGTGAGTATATAGTCCCATTTTTAAACTCTAAAATATTTTGGGATGAGAATACATGCATTTTATGTTTTACGCCATGGACACAAGTACTTAAAATATATTCTACGTTGAGTTCTACCACCTTGCATATCTTCCCTAATAGCTTGGTAAATAATATTTACATGTTGTAAGAACATGTAAACGCGAATCCTATTGATAGATCTATCGGGTTTGAAAACCCCAACCGGGCTAGTCGCTCTAGTATCGTAAACGGTTGCATAGTACTTCATTTTTACTATACTTGATACAGTGTAGGGAGATTTCATAATAAAGGGAATATGCCACATTAATGGTTAAGTATGGTTACCGAAGCGCTCAACAACTTATAGGATATCTTTATTGAAATGTTTGTAACTATGAAATCTTGTGGTCTATATTTATATCGATGCTAGCTTTAAACCTATATATCTCACCAACCTTTGTGTTGACTGTTTAAGCATGTTTATTCTCAGGTCCTTAAGAAAGTCTTCCGCTGTCGCATTATCTGAGCAAGCTTTGCATGGAGTCTCATGCTTTTGTTTAAAAGAGGGTTGCATTCAATAAAACTTTGGTCATGTATTACATTCAACTGTTATGTCACCTTTGTAATATTTGAAAATCGATGTATCATGGGGATTATTTTGTAAATAATCGCCCATATGTTTAAAACTCGTATTATGTATAACAATGGTGTACTTTTTATGAAACGAATGCAATATTTTCTAAAACGTATCATATAGAGGTCAATTACCTCGCTATGGGACCAATGAATAACGTACTGCGTTTATAGTAATATGGACGGGTCGTTTCAAAAACACATTAAACACAAAATTTGTGCATCCAAATATGCATTAGTGTTAGCAAAATAACAAATTAAAACAATTACAATAACATGTTTAATCCATATTACTAGCAATTAAAAGGTATACAAAGTTCATAAGCATTCAACTCAAATAACATGTTAAAATAATCATTACTAGCAATTAAACAATTTTCAAATGGCATTTATATTAAAATAATCAAGTTCATGAATTTTAGACTTAAAAAGTCCACTTTGATGCTCAAAAATCATGTTTAGGATCAAAGTTTGGATCATTTGGCAACCTAAACATGTTACACTACTTAATTTATAAATAATTCATAACAAAAATCGGCCATAACTTGTTTATATCAAAAAGTCCCAAATTACTCAAGAACACAAACCCTAGATTTCTAAAAATTTTGAAGTTTAAGACTTCAAATCATGACAAATAGCATCAATCTAGGTTATACAAGCATAATATACTAATAATTTAATTCTAATTAAACTAGAAATTATCAAAATCAAATTAGGACAATTAATTATAATTATCACAAAAATTAGAAAATTTAGGAGTTTAGGGGTGAAATTTCTACCTTTTTGCTTCCCCATCTGAAGAAAGGCATGATTGGAACGGATTATAGCAAGAAATTTCGTAAATTTTGGTGAAAAAATGAAGATTTTAGGAGTGTTTGTGGGTGTTTGCTCGTATGTGTGTGTGTGTATTTTTTTTTATAAAAAGGGTTTACTTATAAAAATAAAAAATGGAATAAATTTAAATTTTTGTTTCTTTTTAGATTGAGGGCGTTTCGGTACGTTTACCTAGTTCGTCCCTCGACTAAATTTTAAACTTTGTCATTTTGAAGCGTTATTTTAAAAGCAAAGATTTTTGGGTTTTTTAAATGTTTTTGGCATACTTTAGATCAATAAAATTAAAAATAATCATAATAAAATTTCTCGTCCCGCCCTCGGGTAAAGCAATTTCGGTTCCACAACCTAGTCTTCAACTCACGATGAATTTTAAATATCAAATTTTTAACTTAATGAAATAAAGTACATTTTTATTTTTAAATTCACACCAAATTTAAATTTAAAATGCATATTAAAATTTCATATAAATATTAATAATATTTATACATTGGTTTTACAATAATATAGTTATATATTAATTTTAAAAACAAGGTAAAAATAAAAAATAAAAATTTTGTTGGTCTTTTATCCCACTTTAATCAATCAAATATTAACAAAAATATACGTCCCTCTTTTGGGTAAAGCAATTTCTGCTATATTACCTAGTTTTACTCCTGATGAATTTCTGAAATATTTTAGATTGATTGATTAAAGATATTTATACCTTATGAATAAACGGTAAATTTCGTAGTGATGAATTAAATTTTTGTATGATATCAATAATTTCGGTTTCGCATACCTAATTTTATTGAATATCAATTTAATACTTTATAGCGAACGATTCAGCGTTTATTATCAAAAGGTTAAAAGCAATAAATAAAAACAAATAAAAACTGTACATACTTATCTGTGAGAAAGAATTCTCAGTGACCTGCTTTAGTTGACTCATATGAGAGTCGTTCGATTTGGTTTTCCATAGCTACATAAGCGTAACCTCTAATTTTTAATAACTTTTCTTCTAAACATATGAACGGTCCTTCTCTGCATAAAGTAACGAATTCAGAATTGGAATGTGTTTGATTGTTCGAACATTTACCTTCGTGTGACCATTTTCCGCATTTATGACATCATTCAAGGTGTCGTGCTCTTCTTTTTGTTGCGGATTTTGATTTTCCTTTACCAAAATGTGTCTTATGATGATCTTTCCTGAGTTCTTTCCTCACTTCGTCCATTTTTCCTCTTATGAATGATACCAGTTCACTCGGGAAAGTGTTATTATTACGTTTAGTAATCATAGCGTGTAGTAGTAGACCATGGTTCAGATCAAAGGAATTCTTCATCTCGTAAAACCTAAAAGAACTAAAAATTCAGAATGGAGGGAGAAGACTAGTTCTTTAGGGTCTGCTAGGGAAAGACCATTCGGATTCCATTTTAGAAAACTACACGAAAACAGAACATCTAACTCTAACAGAAATTCATATTACCCTTAAAAGATTCGAATCTTCCCACACTTAGTTAGTTGCGGTGTCGAAATTGTGATTAACTTCATCTTCAACTTCCATTGGATTATCTATGTAATGGTTAACTCTGTGACCATTAACCATAAATTCAATGCCATTTGAATTTATTACTTCTACTGTTCCGTATGAGAAAACGCTTTTGACTATGAATGGTCCAGACCATCTTGATTTCAATTTTCCAGGAAATAACTTGAATCGTGAATTGAAAAGAAGAACTGGTCTCCTTCCTTGAATTCTTTTGAACTTCGGATTCTTTTATCATGCCATTTCTTCATTCTTTCCTTATAGATTAACGAATTTTCATATGCATCGTGTCTTAATTCTTCTAATTCGTTTAGTTGACTTAATCGTAGACGTCCAGCTTCATGCAAATCAAGATTACATGTCTTCAAAGCCCAAAATGCTTTGTGCTCAATTTCTACTAGAAGGTGACATGCTTTTCCGTAAACGAGTTTAAAAGGTATGGTGCCAATTGGAGTTTTGTAGGCTGTTCTAAAAGCCTAGAGTGTCCTCCAATTTCATGGATCATTCCTTCGGATTTGATCCTATGGTTTTCTCTAGAATACGTTTTAAAGCTCGGTTGGTATTGTCAACTTGTCCACTTGTTTGTAGATGATAAGCGGTGGAGATTTTTATGAGTTACTCCATATCTTTTGAGAACTTTCTCAAGTTGATTATTACAAAAATGAGTACCCCGATCACTTATTAAAGCTTTCGGTATTCCGAACCTTGCAAAAAGATGTTTTAAAAAGTTGACTACAACTCGTGCATCGTTAGTTGGGAAAGCTTGTGCTTCCTCCCATTTAGATATATAATCAATGGCAATGAGAATGTAAAGAATATTATGAGATTTTAGAAATGGACCCATAAAGTCAATACCCCAAACGTCAAAAACTTCACATACTTGAATGACATTTTGTGGCATTTTATCACGTTGACTTATTTTTCCAGCCCTTTGACAAGCATCACAGGATTTACAAAGAAGGTGTGCGTCTTTGAAAATTGTAGGCCAATAGAATCCAGCGTCATAAACTTTTCTTGCTGTGAGTTGAGGCCCATAATGCCCTCTTGTTGGTCCTGTGTGACAATGGTTTAAGATTTGACTAGCTTCATCTCCGAATACGCATCGGCGTATTATTTCATCGGGACAACTTTTGAATAAATGTGGATCTTCCCAAAAATAGTGTTTTATAACATTAAAGAATTTCTTTCGTTTTTGGTACGACAACCCTTTCTCAAGGAATCCACATACTAAGTAGTTTGCATAGTTTGCAAACCATGGAATTTCATTATAATCAATTTTCAATAGATATTCATCAGGAAAGTTATCTTGTATGGCCGATTCATTTAGAACTTCCAATTCGGGATTTTCAAAACGAGAAAGATGATCAGCTGCGAGATTTTCTGCTCCCTTTTTGTCTCGGATTTCAATATTGAACTCTTGTAAGAGTAAGATCCAACGGATTAATCTTGGTTTGGCATCTTGTTTTGAAAATATGTATCTAAGAGCAGAATGGTCAGTATAGACAACCGTTTTTAATAGAACGAGATATGAACGAAATTTGTCAAAAGTAAAGACAATAGCAAGGAGTTCTTTTTCAGTAGTTGTGTAATTCGTTTGTGCTCCTTGTAACGTCTTACTAGCGTAATAAATAGGTTGAAATCGTTTTTCAATTCTTTGACCTAGAACGGCTCCCATTGCAAAATCACTTGCATCGCACATGAGTTCAAATGGTAAATTTCCAATTTGGAGTTATCATGATCGGCGCATTAGTGAGTTTTTCTTTAAGAATATTAAAAGATTTGATGCATTCATCTAAAAAAGATGAATGGAGCATCCTTTTCTAGGAGTTTATTCATAGGAGTGGCAATTTTAGAAAAGTCTTTTATGAAACGTCGGTAAAAACCGGCATGCCCTAGAAAACTCCTAACTCCTCTAACATTGGTGGGATGTGGAAGTTTAGCAATTACATCTACTTTAGCTCTATCCACTTCAATTCCTTCCTTTAAAATATTATGACCAAGAACGATGCCTTCTTTAACCATGAAATGGCATTTCTCCTAATTAAGTACTAGATTTGATTGCTCGCATCTAATAAGCATTCGTTCAAGATTAACTAGACATGTTTCAAAAGTATCACCGAAGACTGAAAAGTCATCCAAGAAAACTTCCATGCATTCTTCTATCATGTCGTGAAAAATCACCATCATGCACCTTTGAAAGGTTGCAGGGGCGTTGCAAAGTCCAAATGGCATGCGTTTGTAAGCAAAAGTACCATAAGGGCATGTGAAGGTGGTTTTCTCTTGGTCCTCGGGTGCGATTGGAATTTGAAAGTATCCGGAGAAACCGTCAAGAAAATAGTAGTAACTATTTCCGGCTAATCTTTCCAACATTTGATCAATGAAAGGTAAAGGAAAGTGATCTTTTCTGGTGGCGTCATTTAATTTTCTATAATCAATACAAACACGCCATCCCGTTACAGTCCTAGTAGGAATAAGCTCATCTTTTTCATTTATGATGATAGTCATGCCACCCTTTTTAGGTACACATTGAAATGGGCTTACCCATGGACTATCAGAGATTGGATAAATTAAACCTGCATCTAGCAGTTTAATAATTTCTTTCTTAACAACATCTTGCATATTAGGATTTAGTCTTTGTTGGCGTTGCACATAGGTTTTATGACCTTCTTCCATAAGGATTTTATATGTGCAATGTAGTGACCCGAACTTTTCCATGTTTATATATATTAATTGAGATTGATATTTACATGATTAAATGTTTCCAACATGTTAAGCAATAAAACTTGTTAAGACTTGATTAATTGAAATATGTTTCATATAGACAATTGACCACCCAAGTTGACCGGTGATTCACGAACGTTAAAACTTGTAAAAACTATATGATGACATATATATGGATATATATATAGTTAACATGATACTATGATAAGTAAACATATCATTAAGTATATTAACAATGAACTACATATGTAAAAACAAGACTACTAACTTAATGATTTTTAAACGAGACATATATGTAACGATTATCGTTGTAAAGACATTTAATGTATATATATCATATTAAGAGATATTCATACATGATAATATCATGATAATATAATAATTTAAAATCTCATTTGATATTATAAACATTGGGTTAACAACATTTAACAAGATCGTTAACCTAAAGGTTTCAAAACAACACTTACATGTAACGACTAACGATGACTTAACGACTCAGTTAAAATGTATATACATGTAGTGTTTTAATATGTATTTATACACTTTTGAAAGACTTCAATACACTTATCAAAATACTTCTACTTAACAAAAATGCTTACAATTACATCCTCGTTCAGTTTCATCAACAATTCTACTCGTATGCACCCGTATTCGTACTCGTACAATACACAGCTTTTAGATGTATGTACTATTGGTATATACACTCCAATGATCAGCTCTTAGCAGCCCATGTGAGTCACCTAACACATGTGGGAACCATCATTTGGCAACTAGCATGAAATATCTCATAAAATTACAAAAATATGAGTAATCATTCATGACTTATTTACATGAAAACAAAATTACATATCCTTTATATCTAATCCATACACCAACGACCAAAAACACCTACAAACACTTTCATTCTTCAATTTTCTTCATCTAATTGATCTCTCTCAAGTTCTATCTTCAAGTTCTAAGTGTTCTTCATAAATTCTACAAATTCTAGTTACATAAAATCAAGAATACTTTCAAGTTTGCTAGCTCACTTCCAATCTTGTAAGGTGATCATCCAACCTCGAGAAATCTTTGTTTCTTACAGTAGGTTATCATTCTAATACAAGGTAATAATCATATTCAAACTTTGGTTCAATTTCTATAACTATAACAATCTTATTTCAAGTGATGATCTTACTTGAACTTGTTTTCGTGTCATGATTCTGCTTCAAGAACTTCGAGCCATTCAAGGATCCGTTGAAGCTAGATCCATTTTTTTCTTTTCCAGTAGGTTTATCCAAGGAACTTAATGTAGTAATGATGTTCATAACATCATTCGATTCATACATATAAAGCTATCTTATTCGAAGGTTTAAACTTGTAATCACTAGAACATAGTTTAGTTAATTCTAAACTTGTTCGCAAACAAAAGTTAATCCTTCTAACTTGACTTTTAAAATCAACTAAACACATGTTCTATATGTATATGATATGCTAACTTAATGATTTAAAACCTGGAAACACGAAAAACACCGTAAAACCGGATTTACGCCTTCGTAGTAACACCGCGAGCTGTTTTGGGTTAGTTAATTCAAAACTATGATAAACTTTGATTTAAAAGTTGTTATTCTGAGAAAATGATTTTTATTATGAACATGAAACTATATCCAAAAATTATGGTTAAACTCAAAGTGAAAGTATGTTTTCTAAAATGGTCATCTAGACGTCGTTCTTTCGACTGAAATGACTACCTTTACAAAAACGACTTGTAACTTATTTTTCCGACTATAAACCTATACTTTTTCTGTTTAGATTCATAAAATAGTGTTCAATATGAAACCATAGCAATTTGATTCACTCAAAACGGATTTAAAATGAAGAAGTTATGGGTAAAACAAGATTGGATAATTTTTCTCATTTTAGCTACGTGAAAATTGGTAACAAATCTATTCCAACCATAACTTAATTAACTTGTATTGTATATTATGTAATCTTGAGATACCATAGACACGTATACAATGTTTCGACCTATCATGTCGACACATCTATATATATTTCGGAACAACCATAGACACTCTATATGTGAATGTTGGAGTTAGCTATACAGGGTTGAGGTTGATTCCAAAATATATATAGTTTGAGTTGTGATCAATACTGAGATACGTATACACTGGGTCGTGGATTGATTCAAGATAATATTTATCGATTTATTTCTGTACATCTAACTGTGGACAACTAGTTGTAGGTTACTAACGAGGACAGCTGACTTAATAAACTTAAAACATCAAAATATATTAAAAGTGTTGTAAATATATTTTGAACATACTTTAATATATATGTATATATTGTTATAGGTTCGTGAATCAACAGTGGCCAAGTCTTACTTCTCGACGAAGTAAAAATCTGTGAAAGTGAGTTATTGTCCCACTTTTAAAATCTAATATTTTTGGGATGAGAATACATGCAGGTTTTATAAATGATTTACAAAATAGACACAAGTACGTGAAACTACATTCTATGGTTGAATTATCAAAATTGAATATGCCCCTTTTTATTAAGTCTGGTAATCTAAGAATTAGGGAACAGACACCCTAATTGACGCGAATCCTAAAGATAGATCTATTGGGCCTAACAAACCCCATCCAAAGTACCGGATGCTTTAGTACTTCGAAATTTATATCATATCCGAAGGGTGTCCCGGAATGATGGGGATATTCTTATATATGCATCTTGTTAATGTCGGTTACCAGGTGTTCACCATATGAATAATTTTTATCTCTATGTATGGGATGTGTATTGAAATATGAAATCTTGTGGTCTATTGTTACGATTTGATATATATAGGTTAAACCTATAACTCACCAACATTTTTGTTGACGTTTAAAGCATGTTTATTCTCAGGTGAATATTAAGAGCTTCCACTGTTGCATACTAAAATAAGGACAAGATTTGGAGTCCATGTTTGTATGATATTGTGTAAAAACTGCATTCAAGAAACTGATTTCGATGTATCATATTTGTATTGTAAACCATTATGTAATGGTCGTGTGTAAACAGGATATTTTAGATTATCATTATTTGATAATCTACGTAAAGCTTTTTAAACCTTTATTTATGAAATAAAGGTTATGGTTTGTTTTAAAAATGAATGCAGTCTTTGAAAAACGTCTCATATAGAGGTCAAAACCTCGCAACGAAATCAATTAATATGGAACGTTTTTAATCAATAAGAACGGGACATTTCAGTTGGTATCCGAGCGTTGGTCTTAGAGAACCAGAATTTTGCATTAGTGTGTCTTATCGAGTTTGTTAGGATGCATTAGTGAGTCTGGACTTCGACCGTGTTTACTTGAAAAATGATTGCTTAACAAATTTTGTTGGAAACTATATATTTTTAACATGTGAATATTATGTGATATATTAATCTCTTAACGCATTTGATATTATGTGATAGATGTCTACCTCCAGAACAAGTCCCATTGACTCACCTAATAATAATGAAGAGTCAAATGTAAATTGGAATGATTCGTGGACTGATTCACAAGTTCCCGAAGAGGAACCGGAAGAAGAGTCGGAACCGGAAGAAGAATCGGAACCGGAAGAAGAATCGGAACCGGATGAAGAAATAGAACCGGTGGGGGAAATAATAAAACGGTTAAGTAAAAGAAAATCCTCAACCAACCGACCAAGGTTAATTATGGTCAATGGTGTTTCCGCCAAGGAAGCAAAATATTGGGAGGATTACCAATTCTCCGATGAATCGGATTCCGACGAGAATTCCGATGATGTTATAGAAATTACCCCAACTGAATTTAAAAAGGCAAAAGAAAATAATAAGGGAAAGGGCATAAAAATAGACAAATCTAATTCCAACCCCGATGAACTTTATATGTATCGTCAACCCCCGAAGTCCTTAAGTTGTAACAATGACCCGGGAACCTCTAAACCACCAGGTTTTTCTAAACCAATGTGGAAAATTACGGCTCGTATTAGGGGAACATCATATATCCCTAGAAACTTGGCAAAACGAGCCAAAACCGAAGAAGAAGAAACAAGCGAGTCGGAATAAGATAGTTGTATTCGTGTGGTGTAATATATGTAATATAGTGTGCTTATGCTTTATGATATATGTAAAAATTGCTTGTATTAATAAGTATTTTTTTTATGAATCTAACTCTTGTCTATTTTACAGTATAAAAACACAAAATGGATAGACAACCCAATATTTTAAGAGACCTACCCGGAGACATGATTGATGAAATCTTGTCTAGAGTCGGTCAGAATTCTTCGGCACAACTATTTAAGGCGAGATCAGTTTGTAAGACATTCGAAGAACGTTCCAAGAATGCCTTGGTTTATAAAAGGCTTTCGTTCGAAAGATAGGGGATATCACATTGGGAAATCCATAAGTTACGATGTGTTTACTTTGACGCATATATTGCGGGGAACCCAAATGCTATTTTACGCAATGGGTTAAGAAATTATTTTGACTCAATATATCCGAATATTGGACTTCGTGATTTAGAAAAAGCGGCTAACATGCAACATAAAGAAGCATGTTATGCTTACGGATTAGTAATGTTCGCTTCTCACCAAAGTGAGAACAAGAACATCGGGCTACAACTATTAAACAAAACGTTCCCACAAGTGACGGAGTCGGTAATTGGGGTAAGAAATGAGGTTTTTAGATTGTTACGGGACTGTTGGACATTACGTAACCCTCGTCCCTTTGACGACGTTACAACACGCTGTCTTATCAACGGTCATAATGGTTATGTTCCACAAGACCAAGGATGGGAAGTAATCCTAGTAAAACCAGAATGCATGACTTGTTTCTGGACGTATGAATTACGTGTCTTTATTGCCTTTGCTGAACGACTTGTGTACTAGCTAGAATTATCTTCACAACCATCTTGTATCAAATTTATTGTGTGCTATATTTCATGCTATATGTAAAATAAGCGGTATTGTAAGTTTGTAAAATATTGTGTAAAAGTTTGAACGCGAAATATTATTATAATCAGTTTTTCATATAGAATTGTAGTAGTTGAATTGTATATTAGCTACTAAGTATGAACTTAACGGGTAGGTACTACCCGAATTTAAACTTATAAAACGCTAATATGAAGAAAAAGCTTTTATAAATGAGTTCATATTATGCTACGAAATACTATTAACTACTCTTAATATTCTGTATGATTAACTTGTTCCATTTGACTATTTTGAAGGAAATGGCACCGACTACTCGACACACCGTGAATATGAATGAAGAGGAATTCCGTACTTTTCTAGCTTCAAACATAGCCGCAGTACAGGCTGCGCTACATACCAACAATAACCTTGGATCTAGCAGTACAGGAAATCATGTAGGATGCACCTACAAAGAATTCACTGCCTGCAAACCTTTGGAATTTGATGGAACCGAAGGACCGATCGGATTGAAACGGTGGACCGAGAAGGTCAAATCGGAGTTTGCCATAAGTAAGTGTACTGAAGAGGACAAAGTGAAGTACGCTACACATACCTTCACAGGTTCTGCGTTAACATGGTGGAATAGCTATCTAGAGCAAGTGGGACAAGACGATGCGTACGCACTACCGTGGTCAGCATTCAAGCACTTGATGAACGAGAATTACCGTCCCAGAACCGAGGTCAATAAGCTCAAGACAGAACTTAGAGGGTTACGAACCCAAGGATTTGATATTACCACGTACGAAAGACGATTCACAGAATTGTGCCTATTGTGTCTGGGAGCATTCGAAGATGAGGAAGAGAAGATCGACGCGTTTGTGAAAGGATTACCGGAAAGAATCCAAGAAGATATAAGTTCACACGAGCCCGCCTCCATACAACAGGCATGTAGAATGGCTCACAAACTAGTGAACCAGATTGAAGAAAGAATTAAAGAACAGACTGCTGAAGAGACCAATGTGAAGCAAGTCAAAAGAAAGTGGGAGGAAAACGGTGATAAGAATCACCAATACAACAACAACAGCAATTACAACAATAATCGCAACAATTATCCCAGCAATCGCAACATCAATCGCAACTACAACAAACGGCCCAACAACAACAACAACAACAACAACAACAACAACAACAACAACAACAACAACAACAGCAGCAACTACAACAATCATCCCAACAACAATAATAACCGCAACAACAACAACAACAACAACAACAACAATCAGAAGCAGCTATGCCAAAGGTGTGAAAAGTATCACTCGGGGTTCTGCACCAAATTTTGCAACAAGTGTAAAAGAAATGGTCATAGCGCGGCGAAGTGTGAGGTCTACGGACCAGGGGTTAATTGAACGAAAGGAACAAATGGTGTCGGAACGAGTAATGGCGGAGCAAGTAGTGTCGGAGCAAGTTATGCCAATGTAGTTTGTTATAAATGTGGAAAACTGGGCCACATCATTAGAAATTGCCCGAACCAGGAGAACACGAATGGACAAGGCCGCGGAAGAGTTTTCAATATTAATGCGGCAGAGGCACAGGAAGACCCGGAGCTTGTTACGGGTACGTTTCTTATTGACAATAAATCTGCTTACGTTTTATTTGATTCGGGTGCGGATAGAAGCTATATGAGTAGAGATTTTTGTGCTAAATTAAGTTGTCCATTGACGCCTTTGGATAGTAAATTTTTACTCGAATTAGCAAATGGTAAATTAATTTCAGCAGATAATATATGTCGAAATCGAGAAATTAAACTGGTTAGCGAAACATTTAAGATTGACTTGATACCAGTAGAGTTAGGGAGTTTTGATGTGATAATCGGTATGGACTGGTTGAAAGAAGTGAAAGCATAGATCGTTTGTTACAAAAATGCAATTCGCATTATACGAGAAAAAGGAAAACCCTTAATGGTGTACGGAGAAAAGGGCAACACGAAGCTACATCTTATTAGTAATTTGAAGGCACAAAAACTAATAAGAAAAGGTTGCTATGCTGTTCTAGCACACGTCGAGAAAGTACAAATTGAAGAAAAGAGCATCAATGATGTTCCCGTCGCAAAAGAATTTCCCGATGTATTTTCGAAAGAATTACCGGGATTACCCCCACATCGATCCGTTGAATTTCAAATAGATCTTGTACCAGGAGCTGCACCAATAGCTCGTGCTCCTTACAGACTCGCACCCAGCGAGATGAAAGAATTGCAAAGCCAATTACAAGAACTTTTAGAGCGTGGTTTCATTCGACCAAGCACATCACCGTGGGGAGCTCCTATTTTGTTTGTCAAGAAGAAAGATGGTACATTCAGGTTGTGTATCGACTATCGAGAGTTGAACAAACTTACCATCAAGAACCGCTACCCACTACCGAGAATCGACGACTTATTTGATCAACTACAAGGCTCGTCTGTTTATTCAAAGATTGACTTACGTTCCGGGTATCATCAAATGCAGGTGAAAGAAGATGATATTCCAAAGACTGCTTTCAGAACATGTTACGGTCATTACGAGTTTATGGTCATGCCGTTTGGTTTAACTAATGCACCAGCTGTGTTCATGGACCTTATGAACCGAGTGTGTGGACCATACCTTGACAAGTTTGTCATTGTTTTCATTGATGACATACTTATTTACTCAAAGAATGACCAAGAACAAGGTGAACATTTGAGAAAGGTGTTAGAAGTATTGAGGAAGGAAGAATTGTACGCTAAGTTTTCAAAGTGTGCATTTTGGTTGGAAGAAGTTCAATTCCTCGGTCACATAGTGAACAAAGAAGGTATTAAGGTGGATCCGGCAAAGATAGAAACTGTTGAAAAGTGGGAAAACCCGAAAACTCCGAAACACATACGCCAATTTTTAGGACTAGCTGGTTACTACAGAAGGTTCATCCAAGACTTTTCCAGAATAGCAAAACCCTTGACTGCATTAACGCATAAATGGAAGAAATTTGAATGGAATGATGAACAAGAGAAAGCGTTTCAGTTATTGAAGAAAAAAAGCTAACTACGGCACCTATATTGTCATTGCCTGAAGGGAATGATGATTTTGTGATTTATTGTGACGCATCAAAGCAAGGTCTCGGTTGTGTATTAATGCAACGAACGAAGGTGATTGCTTATGCGTCTAGACAATTGAAGATTCACGAACAAAATTATACGACGCATGATTTGGAATTAGGCGCGGTTGTTTTTGCATTAAAGACTTGGAGGCACTACTTATATGGGGTCAAAAGTATTATATATACCGACCACAAAAGTCTTCAACACATATTTAATCAGAAACAACTGAATATGAGGCAGCGTAGGTGGATTGAATTGTTGAATGATTATGACTTTGAGATTCGTTACTACCCGGGGAAGGCAAATGTGGTAGCCGATGCCTTGAGCAGGAAGGACAGAGAACCCATTCGAGTAAAATCTATGAATATAATGATTCATAATAACCTTACTACTCAAATAAAGGAGGCGCAACAAGGAGTTTTAAAAGAGGGAAATTTAAAGGATGAAATACCCAAAGGATCGGAGAAGCATCTTAATATTCGGGAAGACGGAACCCGGTATAGGGCTGAAAGGATTTGGGTACCAAAATTTGGAGATATGAGAGAAATGGTACTTAGAGAAGCTCATAAAACCAGATACTCAATACATCATGGAACGGGGAAGATGTACAAGGGTCTCAAGAAACATTTTTGGTGGCCGGATATGAAAGCCGATGTTGCTAAATACGTAGGAGAATGTTTGACGTGTTCTAAGGTCAAAGCTGAGCATCAGAAACCATCAGGTCTACTTCAACAACCCAAAATCCCAGAATGGAAATGGGAAAACATTACCATGGATTTCATCACTAAATTGCCAAGGACTGCAAGTGGTTTTGATACTATTTGGGTAATAGTTGATCGTCTCACCAAATCAGCACACTTCCTGCCAATAAGAGAAGATGACAAGATGGAGAAGTTAGCACGACTGTATTTGAAGGAAGTCATCTCCAGACATGGAATACCAATCTCTATTATCTCTGATAGGGATGGCAGATTTATTTCAAGATTCTGGCAGACATTACAGCAAGCATTAGGAACTCGTCTTGACATGAGTACTGCCTATCATCCACAAACTGATGGGCAGAGCGAAAGGACGATACAAACGCTTGAAGACATGCTACGAGCATGTGTTATTGATTTCGGAAACAGTTGGGATCAACATCTACCGTTAGCAGAATTTTCCTACAACAACAGCTACCATTCAAGCATTGAGATGGCGCCGTTTGAAGCACTTTATGGTAGAAAGTGCAGGTCTCCGATTTTTTGGAGTGAAGTGGGGGATAGACAGATTACGGGTCTGGAGATTATACAAGAAACTACCGAGAAGATCATCCAAATTCAACAACGGTTGAAAACCGCCCAAAGTCGACAAAAGAGCTACGCTGACATTAAAAGAAAAGATATAGAATTTGAAATTGGAGAGATGGTCATGCTTAAAGTTGCACCTTGGAAAGGCGTTGTTCGATTTGGTAAACGATGGAAATTAAATCCAAGGTATATTGGACCATTCAAGATTATTGATCATGTCGGACCAGTAGCTTACCGACTTGAGTTACCTCAACAACTCGCGGCTGTACATAGCACTTTCCACGTCTCGAATTTGAAGAAATGTTTTGCTAAAGAAGATCTCACTATTCCGTTAAATGAAATCCAAATCAACGAAAAACTCCAATTCATCGAAGAACCCGTCGAAATAATGGATCGTGAGGTTAAAAGACTTAAGCAAAACAAGATACCAATTGTTAAGGTTCAATGGAATGCTCGTAGAGGACCTGAGTTCACCTGGGAGCGTGAAGATCAGATGAAGAAGAAATACCCGCATCTATTTCCAGAAGATTCGTCAACACCTTCAACAGCTTAAAATTTCGGGACGAAATTTATTTAACGGGTAGGTACTGTAGTGACCCGAACTTTTACATGTTTATATATATTAATTGAGATTGATATTTATATGATTAAATGTTTCCAACATGTTAAGCAATCAAACTTGTTAAGACTTGATTAATTGAAATATGTTTCATATAGACAATTGACCACCCAAGTTGACCGGTGATTCACGAACGTTAAAACTTGTAAAAACTATATGATGACATATATATGGATATATATATATAGTTAACATGATACTATGATAAGTAAACATATCATTAAGTATATTAACAATGAACTACATATGTAAAAACAAGACTACTAACTTAATGATTTTTAAACGAGACATATATGTAACGATTATCGTTGTAAAGACATTTAATGTATATATATCATATTAAGAGATATTCATACATGATAATATCATGATAATATAATAATTTAAAATCTCATTTGATATTATAAACATTGGGTTAACAACATTTAACAAGATCGTTAACCTAAAGGTTTCAAAACAACACTTACATGTAACGACTAACGATGACTTAACGACTCAGTTAAAATGTATATACATGTAGTGTTTTAATATGTATTTATACACTTTTGAAAGACTTCAATACACTTATCAAAATACTTCTACTTAACAAAAATGCTTACAATTACATCCTCGTTCAGTTTCATCAACAATTCTACTCGTATGCACCCGTATTCGTACTCGTACAATACACAGCTTTTAGATGTATGTACTATTGGTATATACACTCCAATGATCAGCTATTAGCAGCCCATGTGAGTCACCTAACACATGTGGGAACCATCATTTGGCAACTAGCATGAAATATCTCATAAAATTACAAAAATATGAGTAATCATTCATTACTTATTTACATGAAAACAAAATTACATATCCTTTATATCTAATCCATACACCAACGACCAAAAACACCTACAAACACTTTCATTCTTCAATTTTCTTCATCTAATTGATCTCTCTCAAGTTCTATCTTCAAGTTCTAAGTGTTCTTCATAAATTCTACAAATTCTAGTTACATAAAATCAAGAATACTTTCAAGTTTGCTAGCTCACTTCCAATCTTGTAAGGTGATCATCCAACCTCAAGAAATCTTTGTTTCTTACAGTAGGTTATCATTCTAATACAAGGTAATAATCATATTCAAACTTTGGTTCAATTTCTATAACTATAACAATCTTATTTCAAGTGATGATCTTACTTGAACTTGTTTTCGTGTCATGATTCTGCTTCAAGAACTTCGAGCCATCCAAGGATCCGTTGAAGCTAGATCCATTTTTCTCTTTTCCAGTAGGTTTATCCAAGGAACTTAATGTAGTAATGATGTTCATAACATCATTCGATTCATACATATAAAGCTATCTTATTCGAAGGTTTAAACTTGTAATCACTAGAACATAGTTTAGTTAATTCTAAACTTGTTCGCAAACAAAAGTTAATCCTTCTAACTTGACTTTTAAAATCAACTAAACACATGTTCTATATGTATATGATATGCTAAGTTAATGATTTAAAACCTGGAAACACGAAAAACACCGTAAAACCGGATTTACGCCGTCGTAGTAACACCGCGAGCTGTTTTGGGTTAGTTAATTCAAAACTATGATAAACTTTGATTTAAAAGTTGTTATTCTGAGAAAATGATTTTTATTATGAACATGAAACTATATCCAAAAATTATGGTTAAACTCAAAGTGGAAGTATGTTTTCTAAAATGGTCATCTAGATTCTTTCGACTGAAATGACTACCTTTACAAAAACGACTTGTAACTTATTTTTCCGACTATAAACCTATACTTTTTCTATTTAGATTCATAAAATAGAGTTCAATATGAAACCATAGCAATTTGATTCACTCAAAACGGATTTAAAATGAAGAAGTTATGGGTAAAACAAGATTGGATAATTTTTCTCATTTTAGCTACGTGAAAATTGGTAACAAATCTATTCCAACCACAACTTAATCAACTTGTATTGTATATTATGTAATCTTGAGATACCATAGACACGTATACAATGTTTTGACCTATCATGTCGACACATCTATATATATTTCGGAACAACCATAGACACTCTATATGTGAATGTTGGAGTTAGCTATACAGGGTTGAGATTGATTCCAAAATATATATAGTTTGAGTTGTGATCAATACTGAGATACGTATACACTGGGTCGTGGATTGATTCAAGATAATATTTATCGATTTATTTCTGTACATCTAACTGTGGACAACTAGTTGTAGATTACTAACGAGGACAGCTGACTTAATAAACTTAAAACATCAAAATATATTAAAAGTGTTGTAAATATATTTTGAACATACTTTAATATATATGTATATATTGTTATAGGTTCGTGAATCAACAGTGGCCAAGTCTTACTTCTCGACGAAGTAAAAATCTGTGAAAGTGAGTTATTGTCCCACTTTTAAAATCTAATACTTTTGGGATGAGAATACATGCAGGTTTTATAAATGATTTACAAAATAGACACAAGTACGTGAAACTACATTCTATGGTTGAATTATCAAAATCGAATATGCCCTTTTTTATTAAGTCTGGTAATCTAAGAATTAGGGAACAGACACCCTAATTGACGCGAATCCTAAAGATAGATCTATTGGGCCTAACAAACCCCATCCAAAGTACCGGATGCTTTAGTACTTCGAAATTTATATCATATCCGAAGGGTGTCCCGGAATGATGGGGATATTCTTATATATGCATCTTGTTAATGTCGGTTACCAGGTGTTCACCATATGAATGATTTTTATCTCTATGTATGGGATGTGTATTGAAATATGAAATCTTGTGGTCTATTGTTACGATTTGATATATATATGTTAAACCTATAACTCACCAACATTTTTGTTAACGTTTAAAGCATGTTTATTCTCAGGTGAATATTAAGAGCTTCCGCTGTTGCATACTAAAATAAGGACAAGATTTGGAGTCCATGTTTGTATGATATTGTGTAAAAACTGCATTCAAGAAACTGATTTCGATGTATCATATTTGTATTGTAAACCATTATGTAATGGTCGTGTGTAAACAGGATATTTTAGATTATCATTATTTGATAATCTACGTAAAGCTTTTTAAACCTTTATTTATGAAATAAAGGGTATGGTTTGTTTTAAAAATGAATGCAGTCTTTGAAAAACGTCTCATATAGAGGTCAAAACCTCGCAACGAAATCAATTAATATGGAACGTTTTTAATCAATAAGAACGGGACATTTCATGCAATACGAAGGACTTATACCTTTAATATCATGAATCTTCCATGCAATAGCTGGTTTATGAGCTTTTAGCACAGAAATGAGTTGAGATTTTTCATTTTTCGTAAGAGAAGACGATATTATTACAGGTAATTCAGATTCACCATGTAAATAAGCGTATTCCAAATGGTTTGGAACTGGCTTTAACTCTAATATCGGTGGTTCTTCTATCGATGATTTATATCGATATCTGTCTTCCTCTTTTAGCATTTGAAGTTCTTCTGTTGTTGGTACGTATTCATTTGCCATAAGTGCGGCTAACATTTCAGCTTCATCAATTGGTTCAGTTCCTTCTCCTAAAGAACATTCTCCTGTTCCTTGTAATTCTGGAAATTCTTGTAACAATTCTGCATGTGAATCTATAGTTTGAACATAGTAACATGTATCATCTGCAGATTGCGGTTGTTGCATGGCTCTATCAACAGAAAAGGTAACTCTCTCATCCTCTATACTTAGGGTCAGTTTCTTACCGAACACGTCTATTATTGCTTTAGCCGTGTTTAAGAATGGTCTTCCTAATATGAGAGGAACTCGAGAATCTTCTTCCATGTCCAGAATAACAAAATCTACTGGAAATACTAAAGTACCAACTTTAACTAGCATGTTTTCCATTATCCCTCTAGGATATTTTACTGATCAATCGGCTAGTTGTATGCTTATTCGTGTTGGTTTCAATTCTCCAAGGTCTAGTTTAGCGTATAGTGAATACGGCATTAAATTTATACTAGCACCTAAGTCAGCCAGTGCTTCTATTGAACTAAGACTACCCAAAAAACATGGAATTGTGAAACTTCCTGGATCAGAGAGTTTTTCTGGTAGTTTATTCAACAGTACTGCAGAACAATTAGCATTCATTGTAACAGCCGAGAGTTCTTCCATTTTCTTTCTATTTGTGATTAGATCTTTTAAGAATTTAGCATATCTTGGCATTCCTGAAATCACATCAATGAAAGGAAGATTGACATTTATTTGTTTAAACATATCTAAGAATTTGGATTGCTGGGCTTCAAGTCTTTCTTTTCTCATTTTACTTGGGTAAGGAAGCGGTGGTTGGTATGGTTTAACATAAGGTTTAGCCTTAACTGTATTATCTTCATTAACCTTTTCAACTACCGGTTCTGTTTCCTTATCTTGATCAGGCTGTGGTGCTTGTGGAGTAGGAATAGAGTCATCAGAAATTATAGGTATTTTTGGTGGTTTAATTGTAATACCACTTCTTGTGGTAATGGCTTTAGCTGTTTCATTTCGGGGGTTAGCATTTGTATCGCTAGGTAGACTCTCCGGTTTTCTTTCACCTATCAACCTCGCTAGGTTGCTCACTTCTTGTTCCAGATTTTGGATTGAAGCTTATTGATTTCTAAATGCTTGAGCATTTTGTTCATTGGTTTGTTTCTGAGATGTGAAAAATTATGTTTGAGATTCAACAAGCTTCGACATCATATCTTCTAAATTTGGCTTTTTATCATCGGTTTGTGGTAGTTTATTTGAAAAAATAGGTCTTTACTGGTTGTAAGTATTATTGGATACTTGTTGATTGCTATGACCTTGTTAGTTGTTGTATGGAACATTTCGGTTATAATTCTGATTTTGATTGTAGTTTGATCTTGGCGGTTGATAATTATTTTGATAATTATTTCCAGGCCTTTGGTTCATGTATGAAACATTCTCTCTTTGTTCCATTGTTTGTTCAATACTGAGATAATCTTTTGTCAAATGTGGTCCTCCACACTGCTCACAACTAATGCGTATTGCGTAAATATCTTTAGTCATCTTTTCCATTCGTCTCTCAAAAGCATCTAACTTTGCGGAAATGGAATCCAAGTCATGGCTAGAATCGGCTTTAGCCGCTTTAGATGATCTAACGATGTCTTTTTCTTGATGCCACTCATGTGAGTGGGAGGCTGTGTTATCAATAATTTTGTAAGCTTCAGTTGCGGTTGTCTTCATAATGGAACCACCAGCTGCTATGTCGATGTCTTTTTGTGTAGTAATGTCGCATCCTTGGTAGAATATTTGTACTATTTGATCAGTATCTAAACCATGTTGAGGACATCCTCTCAACAACTTTCCAAATCTTGTCCACGCTTCATATAAAGTTTCATTTGGCTTCTGTGTGAACATAACAATTTTTCCTTGAAATCTCACGTCTTTAGATGCCGAAAAGAATCTTGTAAGAAATTTCTCAACTAAAACATCCCATGTGTCAATCGACCCTTCAGGTAACGATTCTAACCAATCTTTGGCTTCTCCCTTTAAAGTCCAGGGAACTAACATGAGATAGATCTGTTCATCCTCAACTTCTCTAATTTTGAATAGAGTACAGATCCTATTAAAGGTACGAAGATGTTCGTTTGGATCTTCCTTCGGCGTACCACAAAATTGGCATTGATTAGTTACCATGTGTAGGATTTGTCCTTTGATTTCATAATCTGGCGCATTAATGTCTGGTTGAGTAATTGCATGACCTTGGCCAGTGCGTGTAGCTCTCATTCGATCTTCCATACTTAGAGATTCCTGATTTTCCATGATTGGATTTGTTGAATCTGAATCACTAGAGGATTTTGATTTAATGGTTTCTTCCTCGACAATCTCTGGTTGAATGATTTGTGGTTCAGGAGGAATGATTAGTGGTTCAGGATCTCTGAATTTTCCTTGAATATCCTCCGGGTTCTCAATTGTGAGGTCGGGTTCAAAAAATGGATTATCGAAAATTTGAATTGGAGTACTTGGTCGACTAGATGACGATTCTAAAGAAAAATCAACGGCGACAATATTGGCTAGATGTCTTGATCGAGTTACAGGTGGTGAACGTATGAAAGGTGGTGAACGTTTTGCTCGGTGCATTCACTGAATATCCTATTAGTTATAAAAAAATAAAAAATTATATAAGTTATCAAATTAATAGACTTTTCTGATTTTTCCCACGTTTCGAATAGCCAATAGATGCAGCAGGTAGCCAGGACCCTTTAAATTGGAAGCCCACAACTCGCCACTAACAAATCCAACTATTACTACGAACCAGAAAATTTTGGACGTCTATCAATTTAACCGCTTAAAATAATTTTTCATTGAAATTTTGAAGATAAAATCTACGTCCTAGAAACTAGAGCGTCGAGAAATAAGAGGAAGAAAAAGAGTGCGTCGAAAAACGTCGAAAAATAAAAGGTCGAAAAATAAGCGTCGAAAAACAAACGAAATCTTGCGTCTAAAGGTATTAAAGCTTAAAAGGAATTCTAAATGAAAAACGGCAATTACTTAAATAGGTACTAAAATCTATTTAAAACTAAAGCGATAAGCGATGTCGTAGAATTCTAAACTACCTAAACCTTAATCTAAAGAAAAAGCACTTAAGGAATTTTACGGCAAAACCTAAAAATCAAGAAATATAAAATGCTACGACAAAAACTAAGTTTAAAACTAATTACGAACAATAAATTATAAAAGTTACGAATTAAACGATAATAAAGAAAAATGCAAAATACAAAAATAAACTAAGTTGATAAAAATAAAATTTTACAAAAATATTATTTTTATATTATTATTTTATATAGTTAATAAGAATATTAAAACTTAATAATACTAATTATAAATTAAAACTAAAATTTAAAAACTAATTAATTACCTAAACCCTAATTAGGGTTAACAATAATAATAATAATTAATTAAAAACCCTACTGTAATTATGGCGTACCAGGTTTCAGCTGTCAGACCCTCTCATGCGGTCGCATGAGTGTAGTTCACCTCAGCCATGTGATCGCATGGCCCAGAATTCTGGATCTGATTGTTGGGCTGCTACAGTACCAGGCCCGATTCAGTTTTAATTATTATTTTTTTCTGATTTTTAATAAAATAATTTAAGTAAAACTTATAAATTAAAAAAAATTATTTACTTATTAATTTTTATAAATTTTAACAATAAAAATATAAACTTTTTTTTAATTTAACTAAAATTTAAAAATATAGATATATATATTTTTTTCTTTTTCTTGTTTTTATGTTTTTGTTTTTAATATTTAAAACTTATGTAAATATATTTTTACAAAAATAGCTTAAAAACTAAAATAAAAAATAAAAAATTTATAGCATTTTGCTTTCGGCGTTGTTGAGTTCCCCGGTAGCGGCGCCAAAAATACTTGATGTGTGTGAGGGGTAGTAAGAAATAGATTATATTTTACTACTAAATACTATTAAATACGCTACAATTTTACACAAGTTATTTATTTAAACCTTGCTACAACTGTGGTGACCCGAAAAATTTCGACTAATTTTAAACCAAATTCTCGATACGTTTTAATATTTTTGACACGATAAGCAAATTCTGTAAGGTCGAGTCTCAAAAACCTTGAACTGTTTCTTATATTCATTTGACCTTGACTATTTCCAACGATTCACGAACAATTATTTGAAAATAAATATGTATATATATATATATATGTATATATATAATAATTAGAGATAATAAAATATAACTAATTAAGTTGTTATTAGAATATATACAAAACGAATAATTAGACGTATATTGTAAAATATTAAAATATATAAATGGTAAATATTCAATATATGATATGAAATATATATTCAATAATATTACATAATTAAAATTGTAATATTAATATATAAAAATGTAATCACAAGTTAAAATATAGTTGTTATTACTTTCATTAGTATTATTAATATTAATATCATTATTATCAATATCATTATATACATATAACATATACATGAAATTGGATACATTTAATTAGTAATATTATTGTTATCATTTTTATTATTAATTATTGGTAAACTTACTGAATTATCATTTTTGTTATTAGTACTATCATTATATTATTATTAACAGTATTTTTATATGTATAAATAATAATAAGATTATTATTATTACTATTATTATTATTATTAATTAGTATTATAATTAATAATATATTTATATTATTTATAATCTATAAAACAGAAAAGAAAAAGGAAATATGTATGAATCAGTCAAATATCACAATCTGTTTATTTCTTTTCTTTTTCTAATTAATATTCCTGTTTAACTCTTTGCTACATATCCATATCACTCGTACGAATCTGTTAGCAATCAATCTCAACTTTTATATTTCCCTATTTGCTTTCGGATTGGAACTGCTGTCAACACCCAATTCTTCCATATAACAACGAAATCAGTTGAACGTAGATATCAGCTTTTGGAATTTATTTCTTCTCTTTTGTTCTTGTCGACTTAAATGATTCTTCTGTCAATATCAATTAGCTACAAAACAACTGAAATCAAATCTTGTTACTGTATTACTCTTTCTTTTACATTCTATAACTGATACAATTCAGAAAGAAACAGAAGAATAAAAATCAAAAAAAAAAAAATTAGGAAATCTGTTTTACAATGATTTAATTGTCCTTCCTGTATGTTAAAGGTAATTGAGTTGAATAACTTACATATATCGTACCAAATTCAGTTGGGCATCAACATCAACTTTTCTTATTTACCTGTCCTTCTTGTCCTTCTTGTCTGCTCGAGATTCTTTGGTGATTTCGATTAAACACTACAAACAAACTCAATCCATCTTTTACTTTTGTTTTCTTCTTCTGGCCTTGTATATTTCTGTTGACCACCATCAATCCTACAAAACAAAATTTGATCAGTTATAGATACGATATCACTCACTAAATGTATAAATAATTACGTACAAAAATTACATAGAGGTAGAGAGAGTATTAGAAATTACATTCACCATCACCATCTCAAATTGTTGTTACTATCTTTGGTTTACAACCATCTCACACCAATCACCTGTATATTTGTTCGTCTCCAGTTTCATTTAAATCATAAACCGTTACCATCATCTAAGCACCATCTTGTGTTACTACTAACTTCTTGGAGAATCACCTCACAACCACAATAGACCACCACCTTAACATCTTCGCCACCTTTATCCCTTTCTCTCTCATTCTCTTTCTTAGTTGAAACCACCATAATTGCCACCTCTTTTACACTCTTATGCTCGACCATTTTCTGTTTCTTTTACGGTTTATAACCACCACCAACCATCTCTTCAATTATTATGTACTGCTGCCCTCTTATTTAAAAACCCTACAATTCCCATCTTCGACCCAAATCTTTGTCAATGTGATTCATTCGAAACTTTAACCCAACACAACCATTATGAATTAGAATATACAGTATGTATATATATATTATAATTCAAACTACTAAATGCGTATACATTTTATCCTGGTGGCCGACAAATTGGAGTCACTCAAATTAAAGGACGTTCCACATTTTCTAAAGTAACTTTGAAGAGTATATGATGTGTTGTCAAACCCTCCGATCCATTCCATACTAACCCACTGCAAACAGACAAAACTTTTCTTTTCATTTGTGCTAATACTCGAGCCAGACCACTTCTTGTTAATCATTGTGTTTAGTGAATTATAGAGCTTTTTAATATGCTTGAAGAGCAAAGATGTCGATTGTAATTGGGAGATATGAGGGGTCACGAGATTAAAGGGGCCAAGTTAAGGGTAGTGGAATTTCTTTATACAAAACTTTAAACAAAGTCGATCATGATTCATGGGGGACACTCGAAAAATCTTGGCCGACACTTATGGCATCTTATTGGCATTTATAATTTTTTTTTTTATTGATGATGGTGACTTTTATAAACCAAGTTGGGGACTTTTTGTGTTATTGGATTCATGATGAGGATATTGGTATTAAGATGAAATAATAAACGAAGGTAAAGATGATGATAATGGACTGTTATGATAACGATGATAGTGATGGATATCATATGGATGATGATGACGATGGAGATTACATGATGCAGGATGATGAAGATGAGATGATGATAAAGGAAGATGATGGTGATGACTTGATGATAATTGATGATGATAATACGTTGATAATAATCACCACCACAATCACTTTTCGATTTCCATAACCTCTGATCGATTACTAGTTTTTTTTTGTCCTATCGACACCCCCAAAACCGACCCATCTGTGGTTATAATTCAAGTGTTACCCTAAAATACGAATCAATATTGAACACTAAAAGGATTTTTGGGCTCAAGTTGTAACCAGGCTATGATTAAATCATTTTTGGTTGGGCCGAAAATCTTAATGTTGGGCTGAAAGATGTGGCCAAGATATAACAGAAGTACGGGTTATATGTATTTGTTGGGGGAATAAAACGGATAAATTGAAATAGCAGAATGGTTGAGGGAGATTTGGGATATCGAGAGGTCGTTGGTTCGATTCCCGTCCTTGGAAACTTAATTCTTTTTATTACTCCTAAGGTATTATTTGACATTATTAAAATTATTACTAAGTATTGTTATTGTTATTATTACCTTTATTATTATTAATAATAATATTATTAATTCTATTGTTATTATGGTTAAGATTATTTTTAAGTATTATCATTATTACTATATGTATTATTATTATCATTATCGTTATAAAAATATGACACTTTTATTATTATTAACTCTATTATTATACATACAACTTATATATATAAATATATATATGAAAAGTATCACGAATATAAATATTTTATAAAGAAGTATATATATATATATATATATATATATATATATATATATATATATATATATATATATATATATATATATATATATATATATTTATATATATGAAAAATATTATTATAAATATATTATAAAGATATAAATCTTAATTCATTAGATTATTAATGAAAAACATAGGTAAAAATAACAATTAAAAATCACTAATAATAATACATATATTCAATTACGATTATATATGTATTAATGAATATACAAATGATATAGGTTCGTGAATATGAGGACAACCCTATACTTATTCAATGTCGTTCTATGTATTTTTACTACAAAATACAGTATGGTGAGTTCATTTGATCCCTTTTACTCTTTACATTTTTTTTGGGACTGAGAATACATGCAAATGCTTTATTAACTGTTTTACAATATTTATATGCGTGAGTTTCATTTGCTCCCTTTTACTCTTTACATTTTTGGGACTGAGAATACATGCGCTATTTTTACAACTGCTTTATTAAATGCTTTCGAAATACATTTTGAACTGCAAATACATGAAATACTTTTATAAATGTTTGACGAGATAGACACAAGCAAAACATTCCTCGAATGAATTATTATGCAGACAGAAATTCTGCGAATTATTATTGAATTATGTGGACATGATAATTGCCACCATTGAATTATGTGGACATGATAATTGCCACCATTGAATTATGTGGATATGATAATTACCACCATTGAATTACGTGGACATGATAATTGCCACCAGTTGATATGAATATTATGTATCGAGAGAATGATTTTTATACACAGGTTATGTGTATGTTATTTTTGTGCACAAGATATGTGTACGGTTACTAAGATTTATGAAATATGATTTCGTACACGAGAAAGGTGTACTGTATTTAAAATATATAGCATGTACATTACAGGTGGGTATAGGATTCGGGCCCATTTGTACCATGCAGCATTTAAATCTTGTGGGCTATCAAAATGATGAATTTTATTGTTTTATGATAAACCTATGAACTCACCAACCCTTTTTGGTTGACACTTGAAAGCATGTTTATTCTCAGGTATGAAAGAAACCTTCCGCTGTGCATCTGCTCATTTTAAAGATATTACATGGAGTCGTTCATGGCATATAGAGGTCCATTCATCGCGATGGTACCATATGTTATTGTATTCGTTCGAAAGATTTTGGACGGGGTATGACATGTGGTATCAGAGCGGTGGTCTTAGCGAACCGGGTCTGCATTAGTGTGACTAACTGATAAGTCATTAGGATGCATTAGTGAGTCTGGACTTCGACCTAGTAGTTGTTAGATTATATTAATGAGTCTGGACTTGAACCTGGTCTGCATGTCAAAAGTTTTGCTTATCATTTCGTGCCGAAAATTACCTGCTTATCATCTTAAGTCTAAACGCGTCTTACTGCATTCATTGCATAGATAGTGTATAGACAAAAATTTATATCTTAGCGTATCTGCTAATCCATATCTTAGTGTATCTGTCACTATAAACTTTGCCTGAAAGATTTCGTAAATTCCTCCGTACTACGAAATCTTTTGTTCTATATATATAGATATTCTATGTAATTAGAATATCATCCGATATCTGAAAATCATTACATATCGAAAAATCCTTTATTCAATCGTACGCAATGGAACTCACAACCAGTTCAAGTCCCTCGAATTCCGATTTGGAGTCCCACTCCAGCTCCGAAAGCAGCGTCACCAGAATGAATCAATCAATCAGCCATCCCCAAATCATCTGATGAGTTCATAGACGACTTAATCAATGGAGACGAGAAGAAGACGATACTTTCCATCAACCGAATTCACTTTTGGCGAAGAACCGGAAGCACTTACCGGTGAACCTATTAGAAACACCATTTTCATACTCATTTCCCGAATACCTCGCCACGATTAGATTCTATCTAAAATTTTAAACCTTATTCATTCGTTTGTTACGACCGACAACCATCCCAGAATAATATAAGAAGTCAACGAACATCGCGCTCGAGTGATCAATGTGGAGAATATGGTGCAAAACTTACCAGCTTCAGCAACATCAACAGTACCACCATCACCGACAGCAACATCCGCATAACACACCTCAACATCACAATCTGTTCCACGAACATCAACATCATACGCACCATAGATACTAAGGAGTACCAACAGCAATTATAATGAAGTATTGAACCATAACTTCATTAATATTCTGCGAAGAATATGTGGATCCTAATAATTAACGATGAAGTATTGATCCATAACTTCATCAATATTCTGTGAAGAATATGTGGTTCCTAATAGTTTTAGGGATTACTTATTCT
This sequence comes from Rutidosis leptorrhynchoides, assembly GCF_046630445.1. Classification (NCBI taxonomy): domain Eukaryota; kingdom Viridiplantae; phylum Streptophyta; class Magnoliopsida; order Asterales; family Asteraceae; genus Rutidosis; species Rutidosis leptorrhynchoides. The sequence continues at coordinate 169,903,464 of NC_092343.1, forward strand.
AGCTCAAACCGAAAAGCAAATGAGATTAATACCATATTAACTCATTAAATCCATGATTACATCTGAAGAAAATATATATGTATATATATTTTCATAAAGATTGTGATTAAAAATTCTTTTGTACAAACTGTTAATGGTGAAAATATTTTAACGGGTAGGTACTACCCGAGGAATATTTAAATTTCACATTAATAAGTCACACTGTACATTCTTCAATTCAGATTCAGCAGTCATTAACAATATTGCTCAAATCCGCACATATACGTAGCTGTTCACCGAAGAACAACTATTTTCATCCAAGTTCAATTTCATATTCGGATTTTGACCGATCAGAATTCAAGTCAAGAAATAACCGATACCAGCATTTTTAAATTCCTACATCTTTCAAAGTTATACTTTGACTTCAAAACTGTGCTAGAACGTCACTTCTATTCACAAAACTCAGAAAAATATTCATGTCGATTACAATCTGCGTTCAAACCTTTCATGATTCTTGAAAACCCCTCAATCGGGAGGATGAATCAACCTCACTTCATCTACGGAAGAAAAGATTTACGAATATAGTTATGCACCTGAAAAATTCTCGGAACCTGTATAAATGTTTAACACGTATCTGTGCTAGCTTCTTTGGCATTGCTATTTTCGAAAATAACAACGCAATTTCTTTTTAAATTAGCCAATTTTGTGACAGCTCCAGCAAATCAACTTCGACTTTCATTCGGATTAGCCTTATTATAACTTTGATATATAAGGTTGCCTTTCGTCATTGTTATCGGAGAATCCTTTATATCTCATCACAATAGCAGTAAACTTACCGGCAACTTCATTGATCTTTGACTCTTCGAAAAATCATTATATTTGTCGAAACCCCATCCTGTGCCCATCTGCATCTTGTGACGATAGTTGTTATCCCAAAAAGCTTTAATCATTATTTTGAATCTCGCAGTGTTTCTACATCAACAGTTATATGTATACATATAACATGTATCTTTTAGAATTATGATCTTCCATTCTGAAATTCTGAATAAGCACCCCGATTTACGAAATCAATTCTCGGAGTATTAAAAGAACTGTTAAAGCAGCAAAAACTATGAATGACTGTAACAGTCAAAAGTTGATAATAAAAGAATGATCCGTGGTAAAAGCTCGAAAAAACATCGAAATCTGCTTTCTACATTATAATATCTTCAATATTTCTATGATATCGTTATATCTTCCTTAGTCGTAAATATCCTCAATATTTTCGAAGGTATCCTTATATCGTTTTTGTTCGTAATTATCTTCGCTGTCATTCTATCCTTAGTACATCATATCGAAAACTGTTTTGACTTTTAGATTTCAGTGAAACACTGAAGTTTAAAACCGTGGATATTCTTGAGTAATATTGGAATGAAAACATGAGTTAATATAATATAATGACACTTGATCAACGTAATTATATTACAGTAAATCATGCGAAAGTTCTAATGGAACGGGATGATGGTAATGCTTGATCGACCTTATCATCACCACGAACCGTGTTACTTGACTTGTATTCATTATGAACCATGTTACTTGATTCGAATTCATTATGAACCCGAACTCAACCCGAGAGAGGCATTCATAAAACTATCTGCGTATCCACCTTGAAGAAATCTTTAATCATATCATTTTTCTTCGATGAAACATTCTTTGACGATTAAAATCTTTCTATTAAAATTCTAAATCCAAATCTGGTACTAAAACATTCTCAATTTCAATTCCAACTGTCACCACTCAAATTTCGGGACGAAATTTCTTTAACGGGTAGGTACTGTAGTGACCCGAAAAATTTCGACTAATTTTAAACCAAATTCTCGATACGTTTTAATATTTTTGACACGATAAGCAAATTCTGTAAGGTCGAGTCTCAAAAACCTTGAACTGTTTCTTATATTCATTTGACCTTGACTATTTCCAAAGATTCACGAACAATTATTTGAAAATAAATTTATGTATATATATATATATATATATATATATATATATATATATATATATATATATATATATATATATATATATATATATATATATATATATATATATATATATGTATATATATAATAATTAGAGATAATAAAATATAACTAATTAAGTTGTTATTAGAATATATATATATATATATATATATATATATATATATATATATATATATATATATATATATATATATATATATATACAAAACGAATAATTAGACGTATATTGTAAAATATTAAAATATATAAATGGTAAATATTCAATATATGATATGAAATATATATTTAATAATATTACATAATTAAAATTGTAATATTAATATATAAAAATGTAATCACAAGTTAAAATATAGTTGTTATTACTTTCATTAGTATTATTAATATTAATATCATTATTATCAATATCATTATATACATATAACATATACATGAAATTGGATACATTTAATTAGTAATATTATTGTTATCATTTTTATTATTAATTATTGGTAAACTTACTGAATTATCATTTTTGTTATTAGTACTATCATTATATTATTATTAACAGTATTTTTATATGTATAAATAATAATAAGATTATTATTATTACTATTATTATTATTATTATTATTAATTAGTATTATAATTAATAATATATTTATATTATTTATAATCTATAAAACAGAAAAGAAAAAGGAAATATGTATGAATCAGTCAAATATCACAATCTGTTTATTTCTTTTCTTTTTCTAATTAATATTCCTGTTTAACTCTTTGCTACATATCCATATCACTCGTACGAATCTGTTAGCAATCAATCTCAACTTTTATATTCCCCTATTTGCTTTCTAATTGGAACTGCTGTCAACACCCAATTCTTCCATATAACAACGAAATCAGTTGAACGTAGATATCAGCTTTTGGATTTTATTTCTTCTCTTTTGTTCTTGTTGACTTAAATGATTCTTCTGTCAATATCAATTAGCTACAAAACAACTGAAATCAAATCTTGTTACTGTATTACTCTTTCTTTTACATTCTATAACTGATACAATTCAGAAAAAAACAGAAGAATAAAAATCAAAAAAAAAAAAAATTAGGAAATCTGTTTTACAATGATTTAATTGTCCTTCCTGTATGTTAAAGGTAATTGAGTTGAATAACTTACACATATCGTAACAAATTCAGTTGGGCATCAACATCAACTTTTCTTATTTACCTGTCCTTCTTGTCTGCTCGAGATTCTTTGGTGATTTCGATTAAACACTACAAACAAACTCAATCCATCTTTTACTTTTGTTTTCTTCTTCTGGCCTTGTATATTTCTGTTGACCACCATCAATCCTACAAAACAAAATTTGATCAGTTATAGATACGATATCACTCACTAAATGTACAAATAATTACGTACAAAAATTACATAGAGGTAGAGAGAGTATTAGAAATTACATTCACCATCACCATTTCAAATTGTTGTTACTATCTTTGGTTTACAACCATCTCACACCAATCACCTGTATATTTGTTCGTCTCCAGTTTCATTTAAATCATAAACCGTTACCATCATCTAAGCACCATCTTGTGTTACTACTAACTTCTTGGAGAATCACCTCACAACCACAATAGACCACCACCTTAACATCTTCGCCACCTTTATCCCTTTCTCTCTCATTCTCTTTCTTAGTTGAAACCACCATAACTGCCACCTCTTTTACACTCTTATGCTTGACCGTTTTCTGTTTCTGTTACGGTTTATAACCACCACCAACCATCTCTTCAATTATTATGTACTGCTGACCTCTTATTTAAAAACCCTACAATTCCCATCTTCGACCCAAATCTTTGTCAATGTGATTCATTCAAAACTTTAACCCAACACAACCATTATGAATTCGAATATACAGTCTGTATATATATATTATAATTCAAACTACTAAATGCGTATACATTTTATCCTGGTGGCCGACAAATTGGAGTCACTCAAATTAAAGGACGTTCCACATTTTCTAAAGTAACTTTGAAGAGTATATGATGTGTTGTCAAACCCTCCAACCCATTCGATACTAACCCACTGCAAACAGACAAAACTTTTCTTTTCATTTGTGCTAATACTCGAGCCAGACCACTTCTTGTTAATCATTGTGTTTAGTGAATTATAGAGCTTTTTAATATGCTTTAAGAGCAAAGATGTCGATTGTAATTGGGTGATATGAGGGGTCACGAGATTAAAGGGGCCAAGTTAAGGGTAGTGGAATTTCTTTATACAAAACTTTAAACAAAGTCGATCATGATTCATGGGGGACACTCGAAAAATCTTGGCCGACACTTATGGCATCTTATTGGCATTTATAATTTTTTTTTATTGATGATGGTGACTTTTATAAACCAAGTTGGGGACTTTTTGTGTTATTGGATTCATGATGAGGATATTGGTATTAAGATGAAATAATAAACGAAGGTAAAGATGATGATAATGGACTGTTATGATAACGATGATAGTGATGGATATCATATGGATGATGATGACAATGGATATTACATGATGCAGGATGATGAAGACGAGATGATGATAAAGGAAGAAGATGGTGATGACTTGATGATAATTGATGATGATAATACGTTGATAATAATCACCACCACAATCACTTTTTGATTTCCATAACCTCTGATCGATTACTAGTTTTTTTTTCTTGTCCAATTGACACCCCCAAAACCGACCCATCTGTGGTTATAATTCAAGTGTTACCCTAAAATATGAATCAATATTGAACACTAAAAGGATTTTTGGGCTCAAGTTGTAACCAGGCTATGATTAAATCATTTTTGGTTGGGCCGAAAATCTTAATGTTGGGCTGAAAGATGTGGCCAAGATATAACAGAAGTACGGGTTATATGTATTTGTTGGGGGAATAAAACGGATAAATTGAAATAGCAGAATGGTTGAGGGAGATTTGGGTTATCGAGAGGTCGTTGGTTCGATTCCCGTCCTTGGCAACTTAATTCTTTTTATTACTCCTAAGGTATTATTTGACATTATTAAAATTATTACTAAGTATTGTTATTGTTATTATTACCTTTATTATTATTAATAATAATATTATTAATTCTATTGTTATTATGGTTAAGATTATTTTTAAGTATTATCCTTTTTACTATATGTATTATTATTATCATTATCGTTATAAAAATATGACACTTTTATTATTATTAACTCTATTATTATACATACAACTTATATATATAAATATATATATGAAAAGTATCACGAATATAAATATTTTATAAAGAAGTATATATATATATATATATATATATATGTATATATATATATATGTATATATATATATATATATATTTATATATGAAAAATATTATTATAAATATATTATAAAGATATAAATCTTAATTCATTAGATTATTAATGAAAAACATAGGTAAAAATAACAATTAAAAATCACTAATAATAATACATATATTCAATTACGATTATATATGTATTAATGAATATACAAATGATATAGGTTCGTGAATCTGAGGACAACCCTATACTTATTCAATGTCGTTCTATGTATTTTTACTACAAAATACAGTATGGTGAGTTCATTTGATCCCTTTTACTCTTTACATTATTTTTGGGACTAAGAATACATGCAAATGCTTTATTAACTGTTTTACAATATTTATATGCGTGAGTTTCATTTGCTCCCTTTTACTCTTTACATTTTTGGGACTGAGAATACATGCGCTATTTTTACAACTGCTTTATTAAATGCTTTCGAAATACATTTTGAACTGCAAATACATGAAATGCTTTTATAAATGTTTGATGAGATAGACACAAGCAAAACATTCCTCGAATGAATTATTATGCAGACAGAAATTCTGCGAATTATTATTGAATTATGTGGACATGATAATTGCCACCATTGAATTATGTGGACATGATAATTGCCACCATTGAATTATGTGGATATGATAATTACCACCATTGAATTACGTGGACATGATAATTGCCACCAGTTGATATGAATATTATGTATCGAGAGAATGATTTTTATACACAGGTTATGTGTATGTTATTTTTGTGCACAAGATATGTGTACGGTTACTAAGATTTATGAAATATGATTTCGTACACGAGAAAGGTGTACTGTATTTAAAATATATAGCATGTACATTACAGGTGGGTATAGGATTAGGGCCCATTTGTACCATGCAGCATTTAAATCTTGTGGGCTATCAAAATGATGAATTTTATTGTTTTATGATAAACCTATGAACTCACCAACCCTTTTTGGTTGACACTTGAAAGCATGTTTATTCTCAGGTATGAAAGAAACCTTCCGCTGTGCATCTGCTCATTTTAAAGATATTACATGGAGTCGTTCATGGTATATAGAGGTCCGTTCATCGCGATGGTACCATATGTTATTGTATTCGTTCGAAAGATTTTGGACGGGGTATGACAACAACACTTATAGGCAGTGTACCTAATCGTAGAGTAGTGTAGTTTTTAGTAAGTCTGGTTCGTTCCACGGGGAGCTAGCTGAGTATAATGCTATATTTATTTAAAACTATATTTGTATAAAAATATATATATAAGTAATATTATTATTGTTATAAAGGGGGGTTTTACCGTTTAGTGACCGGTTTGTCGATTTTAAGTCTTAAGTCACAATTAAAACCTAATGTAAAATATTAAATATAAATACAACTTAATTTAAAGTGTAAAGTAAATGACGATAATTAAAAGTGTGAATAAATAAAAGTGCGATAAATAAAATGACGGTAAATAAAAGTGCGATGATATATAAAATAAAGAGAATTATGCTTAATTAAACTTCCGTAATCATGATGTTCGACGTGTTGATTTTAGTTTATTACCAAGGGTTAATTGTCCTTTGTCCTGGATTATTTGATATGTCCATCTGGTTTTTGTCCATAACAGTCCATCGGTCATAAATATAAAGTGTGAGTGTCCTCGTGAAATTACCCTTATACCCGAAGTCAAATATTCCAACTAATTGGGGACTTAAACTGTAACAAGGTCTTAATACTTTGTTAATGATTACACCAGGTTATCGACTGCATGTAACTCAAGGTTTTAATACGTTGCTAACAATTACACCAAGTGTCCTTGTATGTAATCCACCCCTGTTTTAATGAGTCCATTGACTATTAATCCATCCCCGTGTCACGTTAAATGAACGATTATTAGTATTTATAAATATCCCGCCCATCGTGTCTGATCGAGTGTATGTGGTTATTTATAAATACGTCAAATTGTAAATCTCTATATTAAATTAATGAACTATCATTCAGTTAAACAAATATAAAGCCCATTAATAGCCCATAGTCCAATTTCTACAAGTGTCGGTCTTTTGTTCAAACCCCAATTATGGTCCAAAGCCCAATAACCCAGTCTTTATAGTTAGTCCAACATCACGATTACTTCGGCTTAAATAAACATAATAATAATTTAGCTACGAGACATTAATTTAAAAAGGTTGAACATAACTTACAATGAGTATTAATCGCGTAGTGTTACACGGACAGAATTTCGACTTACAAACTTAAAACATTTGCCACTATAACCTTATTATAATTAAATTAATATTAAAATTAAAATTATAATAAATATAAATATATTTGAGAGAGAGAGCAGAGAATTATATGATGAAGGTGTAAATAACTCGTCCAATTCGTTCGCTATTTATAGCACTTGGCCTGTGATTTCTTCCCATGCGATCACATGGATTTATAACTACCAGGCCATGCGATCGCATGGCCTCCTGGGACAGCTCACTTCATCTTGTTTTCTAGCTTGCCGACGGTTTTTAATAATATAATATAATATATATAATTTTATATAATTATATATATATATATATATATATATATATATATATATTATATTATATTTATGTGCATAGTTGACTTGTAATTTTAGGTCTGTTGCGTCGCGCGTGGAATTTCTTGCTTGCTACTAAGGTGAACTTCATAGCCCCTCTTTTTACTATTTCTTAACTGTTTTATAAATTTGGGGTGAGACACATGCTTGTTTTCAAACTGTTTTATGCTTAGACACAAGTACTCGAAAACTTTATTTTGATTTGTTCAAACTGTACTAACATGCTTTGATTCATGCTAAATCCCTTCCATGATATCGTTAGTTGCTGGAATTTTGGCAAGCTTAGTTATTGTGAATAGCGCTATTGAGAGTGACATCTCTATCCGGATGACCGTTGGTCAATGGATACATAATAATGATTCAACGACACGAACGTGATGTGTTTAGGGTAACTTATGGTTAGTTTCGATATCATATACCTCAGCACTACTAACGAACTGATTAAACTTTATAACTAAATCTTGTGGTCTAAAAACTTGTTATGATTATTAAACCTATGTTGTTCACTCAACTATTTTTGGTTGACACTTTAAGCATGTTTTGTCTCAGGTGAAGATTGCTAGAGTTATTTGCTACTTGGACTTTGCTGCTTTTAGAGTCTGCATTATTACATTCATATTATTGCATTAGAACATTTTAGTCCAATTGTAATGACATTACTTTCCGCTGTTTTAAATACAATAGTTTATACTAAAAACGTCTCATATAGAGTCGTTCTCGTTTATACATTCCTGTGTTATGATATTGTGAAGTCATATTTCCCCAGCCCTATTTGGGGGTTATGACACTTTAGGAGGAGTCCTGGTGATAAGGATGGCGGTATAAGTGAATGGGTTTTGTACGATTATTGGTGAAAGGCAAACTCGGTGATATAATTTTTGCTTTGAGTGGAATATTGCCGTATGTAGAGTCAATCTTACATTTTTTTTTTTGAAAAGAAAAGAGAGATATATATTAATCAACGAAACCACGATTGTACAAGGGGATACCAAGAGAATTATCCAAGCAACCTCAATAGAGACCTATACTAAAATCTACAAAGTATCTATTACAAATGTACAAATAGGCCATATCTAAAAAACATGAGGCCTACTCGAAGAAACTTAAGCTTTGATCATACTGCAATTTTGAGCTTCAACTGATCCCATCGCGATTAGGAACAAAAGAACTGCAGGTTCTTGGTCGTGTATGTAGTGACCCGAACTTTTCCATGTTTATATATATTAATTGAGATTGATATTTACATGATTAAATGTTTCCAACATGTTAAGTAATCAAACTTGTTAAGACTTGATTAATTGAAATATGTTTCATATAGACAATTGACCACCCAAGTTGATCGGTGATTCACGAACGTTAAAACTTGTAAAAACTATATGATGACATATATATGGATATATATATATATAGTTAACATGATACTATGATAAGAAAACATATCATAAAGTATATTAACAATGAACTACATATGTAAAAACAAGACTACTAACTTAATGATTTTTAAACGAGACATATATGTAACGATTATCGTTGTAAAGACATTTAATGTATATATATCATATTAAGAGATATTCATACATGATAATATCATGATAATATAATAATTTAAAATCTCATTTGATATTATAAACATTGGGTTAACAACATTTAACAAGATCGTTAACCTAAAGGTTTCAAAACAACATTTACATGTAACGACTAACGATGACTTAACGACTCAGTTAAAATGTATATACATGTAGTGTTTTAATATGTATTTATAAACTTTTGAAAGACTTCAATACACTTATCGAAATACTTCTACTTAACAAAAATGCTTACAATTACATCCTCGTTCAGTTTCATCAACAATTCTACTCGTATGCACCCGTATTCGTACTCGTACAATACACAGCTTTTAGATGTATGTACTATTGGTATATACACTCCAATGATCAGCTCTTAGCAGCCCATGTGAGTCACCTAACACATGTGGGAACCATCATTTGGCAACTAGCATGAAATATCTCATAAAATTACAAAAATATGAGTAATCATTCATGACTTATTTACATGAAAACAAAATTACATATCCTTTATATCTAATCCATACACCAACGACCAAAAACACCTACAAACACTTTCATTCTTCAATTTTCTTCATCTAATTGATCTCTCTCAAGTTCTATCTTCAAGTTCTAAGTGTTCTTCATAAATTCCAAAAGTTCTAGTTTCATAAAATCAAGAATACTTTCAAGTTTGCTAGCTCACTTCCAATCTTGTAAGGTGATCATCCAACCTCAAGAAATCTTTGTTTCTTACAGTAGGTTATCATTCTAATACAAGGTAATAATCATATTCAAACTTTGGTTCAATTTCTATAACTATAACAATCTTATTTCAAGTGATGATCTTACTTGAACTTGTTTTCGTGTCATGATTCTGCTTCAAGAACTTCGAGCCATCCAAGGATCCATTGAAGCTAGATCCATTTTTCTCTTTTCCAGTAGGTTTATCCAAGGAACTTAAGGTAGTAATGATGTTCATAACATCATTCGATTCATACATATAAAGCTATCTTATTCGAAGGTTTAAACTTGTAATCACTAGAACATAGTTTAGTTAATTCTAAACTTGTTCGCAAACAAAAGTTAATCCTTCTAACTTGACTTTTAAAATCAACTAAACACATGTTCTATATCTATATGATATGCTAACTTAATGATTTAAAACCTGGAAACACGAAAAACACCGTAAAACCGGATTTACGCCGTCGTAGTAACACCGCGGGCTGTTTTGGGTTAGTTAATTAAAAACTATGATAAACTTTGATTTAAATGTTGTTATTCTGAGAAAATGATTTTTATTATGAACATGAAACTATATCCAAAAATTATGGTTAAACTCAAAGTGGAAGTATGTTTTCTAAAATGGTCATCTAGACGTCGTTCTTTCGACTGAAATGACTACCTTTACAAAAACGACTTGTAACTTATTTTTCCGACTATAAACCTATACTTTTCTGTTTAGATTCATAAAATAGAGTTCAATATGAAACCATAGCAATTTGATTCACTCAAAACGGATTTAAAATGAAGAAGTTATGGGTAAAACAAGATTGGATAATTTTTCTCATTTTAGCTACGTGAAAATTGGTAACAAATCTATTCCAACCATAACTTAATCAACTTGTATTGTATATTATGTAATCTTGAGATACCATAGACACGTATACAATGTTTCGACCTATCATGTCGACACATCTATATATATTTCGGAACAACCATAGACACTCTATATGTGAATGTTGGAGTTAGCTATACAGGGTTGAGGTTGATTCCAAAATATATATAGTTTGAGTTGTGATCAATACAGAGATACGTATACACTGGGTCGTGGATTGATTCAAGATAATATTTATCGATTTATTTCTGTACATCTAACTGTGGACAACTAGTTGTAGGTTACTAACGAGGACAGCTGACTTAATAAACTTAAAACATCAAAATATATTAAAAGTGTTGTAAATATATTTTTGAACATACTTTGATATATATGTATATATTGTTATAGGTTCGTGAATCAACCAGTGGCCAAGTCTTACTTCCCGACGAAGTAAAAATCTGTGAAAGTGAGTTATAGTCCCACTTTTAAAATCTAATATTTTTGGGATGAGAATACATGCAGGTTTTATAAATGATTTACAAAAAAGACACAAGTACGTGAAACTACATTCTATGGTTGAATTATCGAAATCGAATATGCTCCTTTTTATTAAGTCTGGTAATCTAAGAATTAGGGAACAGACACCCTAATTGACGCGAATCCTAAAGATAGATCTATTGGGCCTAACAAACCCCATCCAAAGTACCGGATGCTTTAGTACTTCGAAATTTATATCATATCCGAAGGGTGTCCCGGAATGATGGGGATATTCTTATATATGCATCTTGTTATTGTCGGTTACCAGGTGTTCACCATATGAATGATTTTTATCTCTATGTATGAGATGTGTATTGAAATATGAAATCTTGTGGTCTATTGTTACGATTTGATATATATAGGTTAAACCTATAACTCACCAACATTTTTGTTGACGTTTAAAGCATGTTTATTCTCAGGTGAATATTAAGAGCTTCCGCTATTGCATACTAAAATAAGGACAAGATTTGGAGTCCATGTTTGTATGATATTGTGTAAAAACTGCATTCAAGAAACTGATTTCGATGTAACATATTTGTATTGTAAACCATTATGTAATGGTTGTGTGTAAACAGGATATTTTAGATTATCATTATTTGATAATCTACGTAAAGCTTTTTAAACCTTTATTTATGAAATAAAGGTTATGGTTTGTTTTAAAAATGAATGCAGTCTTTGAAAAACATCTCATATAGAGGTCAAAACCTCGCAACGAAATCAATTAATATGGAACGTTTTTAATCAATAAGAACGGGACATTTCAGTTGGTATCAGAGCGTTGGTCTTAGAGAACCAGAAAATTTGCATTAGTGTGTCTTATCGAGTTTGTTAGGATGCATTAGTGAGTCTGGACTTCGACCGTGTTTTCTTTAAAAATGATTGCTTAACATTTTTGTTGGAAACTATATATTTTTTAACATATGAATATTATGTGATATATTAATCTCTTAACGTGTTTGATATTATGTGATAGATGTCTACCTCTAGAACAAGTCCCATTGACTCACCTAATAATAATGAAGAGTCAAATGTAAATTGGAATGATTTGTGGACTGATTCACAAGTTCCCGAAGAGGAACCGGAAGAAGAGTCGGAACCGGAAGAAGAATCGGAACCGGATGAAGAAATAGAACCGGTGGGGGAAATAATAAAACGGTTAAGTAAAAGAAAATCCTCAACCAACCGACCAAAGTTAATTATGGTCAATGGTGTTTCCGCCAAGGAAGCAAAATATTGGGAGGATTACCAATTCTCCGATGAATCGGATTCCGACGAGAATTCCGATGATGTTATAGAAATTACCCCAACTGAATTTAAAAAGGCAAAAGAAAATAATAAGGGAAAGGGCATAAAAATAGAGAAATCTAATTCCAACCCCGATGAACTTTATATGTATCGTCAACCCCCGAAGTCCTTAAGTTGTAACAATGACCCGGGAACCTCTAAACCACCAGGTTTTTCTAAACCAATGTGGACAACGACGGCTCGTATTAGGGGAACATCATATATCCCTAGAAACTTGGCAAAACGAACCAAAACTGAAGAAGAAGAAACGAGCGAGTCGGAATAAGATAGTTGTATTCGTGTGGTGTAATATATGTAATATAGTGTTCTTATGCTTTATGATATATGTAAAAATTGCTTGTATTAATAAGTATTTTTTTATGAATCTAACTCTTGTCTATTTTACAGTTTAAAAACACAAAATGGATAGACAACCCAATATTTTAAGAGACCTACCCGGAGACATGATTGATGAAATCTTGTCTAGAGTCGGCCAGAATTCTTCGGCACAACTATTTAAGGCGAGATCAGTTTGTAAGACATTCGAAGAACGTTCCAAGAATGTCTTGGTTTATAAGAGACTTTCGTTTGAAAGATGGGGGATATCACATTGGGAAACCCATAAGTTACGATGTGTTTACTTTGACGCATATATTGCGGGGAACCCAAATGCTATTTTACGCAACGGGTTAAGAAATTATTTTGACTCAATATATACGAATATTGAACTTCGTGATTTAGAAAAAGCGGCTAACATGCAACATAAAGAAGCATGTTATGCTTACGGATTAGTAATGTTCGCTTCTCACCAAAGTGAGAACAAGAACATCAGGCTACAACTATTAAACAAAACGTTTCCACAAGTGACGGAGTCGGTAATTGGGGTAAGAAATGAGGTTTTTAGATTATTACAGGACTGTTGGACATTACGTAACCCTCGTCCCTTTGATGACGTTACAACACGCTGTCTTATCAACGGCCATAACGGTTATGTTGCACAAGACCAAGGATGGGAAGTAGTCCTAGTAAAACCAGAATGCATGACTTGTTTCTGGACGTATGAATTACGTGTCTTTATTGCCTTTGCTGAACGACTTGTGTACTAGCTAGAATTGTCTTCACAACTATCTTGTATCAAAGTTATTGTGTGCTATATTTCATGCTTTATGTAAAATAAGCGGTATTGTAAGTTTGTAAAATATTGTATAAAAGTTTGAACGCGAAATATTATTATAATCAGTTTTTCATATAGAATTGTAGTAGTTGAATTGTATATTAGCTACTAAGTATGAACTTAACGGGTAGGTACTACCCGAATTTAAACTTATAAAACGCTAATATGAAGAAAAAGCTTTTATAAATGAGTTCATATTATGCTACGAAATACTATTAACTACTCTTAATATTCTGTATGATTAACTTGTTCCATTTAACTATTTTGAAGGAAATGGCACCGACTACTCGACACACCGTGAATATGAATGAAGAGGAATTCCGTACTTTTCTAGCTTCAAACATAGCCGCAGTACAGGCTGCACTACATACCAACAATAACCTTGGATCTAGCAGTACAGGAAATCGTGTAGGATGCACCTACAAAGAATTCACTGCCTGCAAACCTTTGGAATTTGATGGAACCGAAGGACCGATCGGATTGAAACGGTGGACCGAGAAGGTTGAATCGGTGTTTGCCATAAGTAAGTGTACTGAAGAGGACAAAGTGAAGTACGCTACGCATACCTTCACAGGTTCTGCGTTAACATGGTGGAATACCTATCTAGAGCAAGTGGGACAAGATGATGCGTACGCACTACCGTGGTCAGCATTCAAGCACTTGATGAACGAGAAGTACCGTCCCAGAACCGAGGTCAATAAGCTCAAGACAGAACTTAGAGGGTTACGAACCCAAGGATTTGATATTACCACGTACGAAAGACGATTCACAGAATTGTGCCTATTGTGTCCGGGAGCATTCGAAGATGAGGAAGAGAAGATCGACGCGTTTGTGAAAGGATTACCGGAAAGAATCCAAGAAGATATAAGTTCACACGAGCCCGCCTCCATACAACAGGCATGTAGAATGGCTCACAAACTAGTGAACCAGATTGAAGAAAGAATTAAAGAACAGACTGCTGAAGAGGCCAATGTGAAGCAAGTCAAAAGAAAGTGGGAGGAAAACGGTGATAAGAATCACCAATACAACAACAACAACAGCAATTACAACAATAATCGCAACAATTATCCCAACAATCGCAACATCAATCGCAACTACAACAAACGGCCCAACAACAACAACAACAACAACAACAACTACAACAATCATCCCAACAACAATAATAACCGCAACAACAACAACAATCAGAAGCAGCTATGCCAAAGGTGTGAAAAGAATCACTCGGGGTTCTGCACCAAATTTTGCAACAAGTGTAAAAGAAATGGTCATAGCGCGACGAAGTGTGAGGTCTACGGACCAGGGGTTAATAGAACGAAAGGAACAAATGGTGTCAGAACGAGTAATGGCGGAGCAAGTAGTGTCGGAGCAAGTTATGCCAATGTAGTTTGTTATAAATGTGGAAAACCGGGCCACATTATTAGAAATTGCCCGAACCAGGAGAACACGAATGGACAAGGCCGTGGAAGAGTTTTCAATATTAATGCGGTAGAGGCACAGGAAGACCCGGAGCTTGTTACGGGTACGTTTCTTATTGACAATAAATCTGCTTACGTTTTATTTGATTCGGGTGCAGATAGAAGCTATATGAGTAGAGATTTTTGTGCTAAATTAAGTTGTCCATTGACGCCTTTGGATAGTAAATTTTTACTCGAATTAGCAAATGGTAAATTAATTTCAGCAGATAATATATGTCGGAATCGAGAAATTAAACTGGTTAGCGAAACATTTAAGATTGATTTGATACCAGTAGAGTTAGGGAGTTTTGATGTGATAATCGGTATGGACTGGTTGAAAGAAGTGAAAGCGGAGATCGTTTGTTACAAAAATGCAATTCGCATTATACGAGAAAAAGGAAAACCCTTAATGGTGTACGGAGAAAAGGGCAACACGAAGCTACATCTTATTAGTAATTTGAAGGCACAAAAACTAATAAGAAAAGGTTGCTATGCTGTTCTAGCACACGTCGAGAAAGTACAAACTGAAGAAAAGAGCATCAATGATGTTCCCATTGCAAAAGAATTTCCCGATGTATTTCCGAAAGAATTACCGGGATTACCCCCACATCGATCCGTTGAATTTCAAATAGATCTTGTACCAGGAGCTGCACCAATAGCTCGTGCTCCTTACAGACTCGCACCCAGCGAGATGAAAGAACTGCAAAGCCAATTACAAGAACTTTTAAAGCGTGGTTTCATTCGACCAAGCACATCACCGTGGGGAGCTCCTGTTTTGTTTGTCAAGAAGAAAGATGGTACATTCAGGTTGTGTATCGACTACCGAGAGTTGAACAAACTTACCATCAAGAACCGCTACCCACTACCGAGAATCGACGACTTATTTGATCAACTACAAGGCTCGTCTGTTTATTCAAAGATTGACTTACGTTCCGGGTATCATCAAATGCGGGTGAAAGAAGATGATATTCCAAAGACTGCTTTCAGAACACGTTACGGTCATTACGAGTTTATGGTCATGCCGTTTGGTTTAACTAATGCACCAGCTGTGTTCATGAACCTTATGAACCGAGTGTGTGGACCATACCTTGACAAGTTTGTCATTGTTTTCATTGATGACATACTTATTTACTCAAAGAATGACCAAGAACACGGTGAACATTTGAGAAAGGTGTTAGAAGTATTGAGGAAGGAAGAATTGTACGCTAAGTTTTCAAAGTGTGCATTTTGGTTGGAAGAAGTTCAATTCCTCGGTCACATAGTGAACAAAGAAGGTATTAAGGTGGATCCGGCAAAGATAGAAACTGTTGAAAAGTGGGAAACCCCGAAAACTCCGAAACACATACGCCAGTTTTTAGGACTAGCTGGTTACTACAGAAGGTTCATCCAAGACTTTTCCAGAATAGCAAAACCCTTGACTGCATTAACGCATAAAGGGAAGAAATTTGAATGGAATGATGAACAAGAGAAAGCGTTTCAGTTATTGAAGAAAAAGCTAACTACGGCACCTATATTGTCATTGCCTGAAGGGAATGATGATTTTGTGATTTATTGTGATGCATCAAAGCAAGGTCTCGGTTGTGTATTAATGCAACGAACGAAGGTGATTGCTTATGCGTCTAGACAATTGAAGATTCACGAACAAAATTATACGACGCATGATTTGGAATTAGGCGCGGTTGTTTTTGCATTAAAGACTTGGAGGCACTACTTATATGGGGTCAAAAGTATTATATATACCGACCACAAAAGTCTTCAACACATATTTAATCAGAAACAACTGAATATGAGGCAGCGTAGGTGGATTGAATTATTGAATGATTACGACTTTGAGATTCGTTACCACCCGGGGAAGGCAAATGTGGTAGCCGATGCCTTGAGCAGGAAGGACAGAGAACCCATTCGAGTAAAATCTATGAATATAATGATTCATAATAAGATTACTACTCAAATAAAGGAGGAGCAACAAGGAGTTTTAAAAGAGGGAAATTTAAAGGATGAAATACCCAAAGGATCGGAGAAGCATCTTAATATTCGGGAAGACGGAACCCGGTATAGGGCTGAAAGGATTTGGGTACCAAAATTTGGAGATATGAGAGAAATGGTACTTAGAGAAGCTCATAAAACCAGATACTCAATACATCCTGGAACGGGGAAGATGTACAAGGATCTCAAGAAACATTTTTGGTGGCCGGGTATGAAAGCCGATGTTGCTAAATACGTAGGAGAATGTTTGACGTGTTCTAAGGTCAAAGCTGAGCATCAGAAACCATCAGGTCTACTTCAACAACCCGAAATCCCGGAATGGAAATGGGAAAACATTACCATGGATTTCATCACTAAATTGCCAAGGACTGCAAGTGGTTTTGATACTATTTGGGTAATAGTTGATCGTCTCACCAAATCAGCACACTTCCTACCAATAAGAGAAGATGACAAGATGGAGAAGTTAGCACGACTGTATTTGAAGGAAGTCGTCTCCAGACATGGAATACCAATCTCTATTATCTCTGATAGGGATGGCAGATTTATTTCAAGATTCTGGCAGACATTACAGCAAGCATTAGGAACTCGTCTAGACATGAGTACTGCCTATCATCCACAAACTGATGGGCAGAGCGAAAGGACGATACAAACGCTTGAAGACATGCTACGAGCATGTGTTATTGATTTCGGAAACAGTTGGGATCGACATCTACCGTTAGCAGAATTTTCCTACAACAACAGCTACCATTCAAGCATTGAGATGGCGCCGTTTGAAGCACTTTATGGTAGAAAGTGCAGGTCTCCGATTTGTTGGAGTGAAGTGGGGGATAGACAGATTACGGGTCCGGAGATTATACAAGAAACTACCGAGAAGATCATCCAAATTCAACAACGGTTGAAAACCGCCCAAAGTCGACAAAAGAGCTACGCTGACATTAAAAGAAAAGATATAGAATTTGAAATTGGAGAGATGGTCATGCTTAAAGTTGCACCTTGGAAAGGCGTTGTTCGATTTGGTAAACGAGGGAAATTAAATCCAAGGTATATTGGACCATTCAAGATTATTGATCGTGTCGGACCAGTAGCTTACCGACTTGAGTTACCTCAACAACTCGCGGCTATACATAACACTTTCCACGTCTCGAATTTAAAGAAATGTTTTTCTAAAGAAGATCTCACTATTCCGTTAGATGAAATCCAAATCAACGAAAAACTTCAATTCATCGAAGAACCCGTCGAAATAATGGATCGTGAGGTTAAAAGACTTAAGCAAAACAAGATACCAATTGTTAAGGTTCGATGGAATGCTCGTAGAGGACCCGAGTTCACCTGGGAGCGTGAAGATCAGATGAAGAAGAAATACCCGCATCTATTTCCAGAAGATTCGTCAACACCTTCAACAGCTTAAAATTTCGGGACGAAATTTATTTAACGGGTAGGTACTGTAGTGACCCGAACTTTTCCATGTTTATATATATTAATTGAGATTGATATTTACATGATTAAATGTTTCCAACATGTTAAGTAATCAAACTTGTTAAGACTTGATTAATTGAAATATGTTTCATATAGACAATTGACCACCCAAGTTGATCGGTGATTCACGAACGTTAAAACTTGTAAAAACTATATGATGACATATATATGGATATATATATATAGTTAACATGATACTATGATAAGAAAACATATCATAAAGTATATTAACAATGAACTACATATGTAAAAACAAGACTACTAACTTAATGATTTTTAAACGAGACATATATGTAACGATTATCGTTGTAAAGACATTTAATGTATATATATCATATTAAGAGATATTCATACATGATAATATCATGATAATATAATAATTTAAAATCTCATTTGATATTATAAACATTGGGTTAACAACATTTAACAAGATCGTTAACCTAAAGGTTTCAAAACAACATTTACATGTAACGACTAACGATGACTTAACGACTCAGTTAAAATGTATATACATGTAGTGTTTTAATATGTATTTATAAACTTTTGAAAGACTTCAATACACTTATCGAAATACTTCTACTTAACAAAAATGCTTACAATTACATCCTCGTTCAGTTTCATCAACAATTCTACTCGTATGCACCCGTATTCGTACTCGTACAATACACAGCTTTTAGATGTATGTACTATTGGTATATACACTCCAATGATCAGCTCTTAGCAGCCCATGTGAGTCACCTAACACATGTGGGAACCATCATTTGGCAACTAGCATGAAATATCTCATAAAATTACAAAAATATGAGTAATCATTCATGACTTATTTACATGAAAACAAAATTACATATCCTTTATATCTAATCCATACACCAACGACCAAAAACACCTACAAACACTTTCATTCTTCAATTTTCTTCATCTAATTGATCTCTCTCAAGTTCTATCTTCAAGTTCTAAGTGTTCTTCATAAATTCCAAAAGTTCTAGTTTCATAAAATCAAGAATACTTTCAAGTTTGCTAGCTCACTTCCAATCTTGTAAGGTGATCATCCAACCTCAAGAAATCTTTGTTTCTTACAGTAGGTTATCATTCTAATACAAGGTAATAATCATATTCAAACTTTGGTTCAATTTCTATAACTATAACAATCTTATTTCAAGTGATGATCTTACTTGAACTTGTTTTCGTGTCATGATTCTGCTTCAAGAACTTCGAGCCATCCAAGGATCCATTGAAGCTAGATCCATTTTTCTCTTTTCCAGTAGGTTTATCCAAGGAACTTAAGGTAGTAATGATGTTCATAACATCATTCGATTCATACATATAAAGCTATCTTATTCGAAGGTTTAAACTTGTAATCACTAGAACATAGTTTAGTTAATTCTAAACTTGTTCGCAAACAAAAGTTAATCCTTCTAACTTGACTTTTAAAATCAACTAAACACATGTTCTATATCTATATGATATGCTAACTTAATGATTTAAAACCTGGAAACACGAAAAACACCGTAAAACCGGATTTACGCCGTCGTAGTAACACCGCGGCCTGTTTTGGGTTAGTTAATTAAAAACTATGATAAACTTTGATTTAAACGTTGTTATTCTGAGAAAATGATTTTTATTATGAACATGAAACTATATCCAAAAATTATGGTTAAACTCAAAGTGGAAGTATGTTTTCTAAAATGGTCATCTAGACGTCGTTCTTTCGACTGAAATGACTACCTTTACAAAAATGACTTGTAACTTATTTTTCCGACTATAAACCTATACTTTTCTGTTTAGATTCATAAAATAGAGTTCAATATGAAACCATAGCAATTTGATTCACTCAAAACGGATTTAAAATGAAGAAGTTATGGGTAAAACAAGATTGGATAATTTTTCTCATTTTAGCTACGTGAAAATTGGTAACAAATCTATTCCAACCATAACTTAATCAACTTGTATTGTATATTATGTAATCTTGAGATACCATAGACACGTATACAATGTTTCGACCTATCATGTCGACACATCTATATATATTTCGGAACAACCATAGACACTCTATATGTGAATGTTGGAGTTAGCTATACAGGGTTGAGGTTGATTCCAAAATATATATAGTTTGAGTTGTGATCAATACTGAGATACGTATACACTGGGTCGTGGATTGATTCAAGATAATATTTATCGATTTATTTCTGTACATCTAACTGTGGACAACTAGTTGTAGGTTACTAACGAGGACAGCTGACTTAATAAACTTAAAACATCAAAATATATTAAAAGTGTTGTAAATATATTTTTGAACATACTTTAATATATATGTATATATTGTTATAGGTTCGTGAATCAACCAGTGGCCAAGTCTTACTTCCCGACGAAGTAAAAATCTGTGAAAGTGAGTTATAGTCCCACTTTTAAAATCTAATATTTTTGGGATGAGAATACATGCAGGTTTTATAAATGATTTACAAAATAGACACAAGTACGTGAAACTACATTCTATGGTTGAATTATCGAAATCGAATATGTCCCTTTTTATTAAGTCTGGTAATCTAAGAATTAGGGAACAGACACCCTAATTGACGCGAATCCTAAAGATAGATCTATTGGGCCTAACAAACCCCATCCAAAGTACCAGATGCTTTAGTACTTCGAAATTTATATCATATCCGAAGGGTGTCCCGGAATGATGGGGATATTCTTATATATGCATCTTGTTATTGTCGGTTACCAGGTGTTCACCATATGAATGATTTTTATCTCTATGTATGAGATGTGTATTGAAATATGAAATCTTGTGGTCTATTGTTACGATTTGATATATATAGGTTAAACCTATAACTCACCAACATTTTTGTTGACGTTTAAAGCATGTTTATTCTCAGGTGAATATTAAGAGCTTCCGCTGTTGCATACTAAAATAAGGACAAGATTTGGAGTCCATGTTTGTATGATATTGTGTAAAAACTGCATTCAAGAAACTGATTTCGATGTAACATATTTGTATTGTAAACCATTATGTAATGGTCGTGTGTAAACAGGATATTTTAGATTATCATTATTTGATAATCTACGTAAAGCTTTTTAAACCTTTATTTATGAAATAAAGGTTATGGTTTGTTTTAAAAATGAATGCAGTCTTTGAAAAACATCTCATATAGAGGTCAAAACCTCGCAACGAAATCAATTAATATGGAACGTTTTTAATCAATAAGAACGGGACATTTCAGTGTAAACCATTATTGCCACTCGAAGTTCAATTTTTTGATCTTTTGGTTAACCATTCGAAACTTTTGAATTGGATCTCGATGAGTACATTAGGACTAGATGATACTTTGTTACGAAAGATCTTTTGGTTTCGATTCTACCATATTAAGTATCCTGTCACCCACTTGACGGCTTGCCAAAGTCTATTAATGTAACCCGAACCGTGTAATGTAGAAGAGTCTCTGAACATTTTCTCGATAGAAAGTGTTGTCACATTGCCGAGTCTCCATCAATTAAAAACCCGAACCCAAATATCCATTATGTATTTGCAGAAGATAAGTACGTGTTCTACCATCTCGAGTTTGTCATCACACAGGGGACACCTTACCGAGTTAAGGTCGATACCTTTTTTATCTAACTCAACCCGGGTCGAGATCCTTTTGCGTGACGTCCATGCGAATAGTTCTATTTTCTTGGTGACCAATTTATTTCGTGCAGTTTCCTTAGCCTGAAACAAGTGACGCAGTAGTTTAGAATCAATTTCGGTTGCCATGATACTAGTCTCGAACACCCTTTTGTTACTCAAGAGCCATTTCCACTTGTCTGTGTTGCCACGGTCAACCGAAGCAGATGCAAGATATGATTCCAGCATTTCACAATCAGTACTCGATCTACCAAATAACGGTCTAGTCCATTGCCACAGAAAGTTTGTACATGCACTGCTCCAACAGAACCTATCGTATACAAGTGCCATTTTTATAGTTTCAAGTTGAAATAATCTAGGAGATCGAACTTTAAAACATACGTCCCCTTGCCAAGTATCTTCCCTAAACAACGTGTCACTACCATTGCCAATTGTTTTCACAAAAGAGCAGTTAATTGTGACACCCAAATTTGTAAGAGTATTATTAAGACGTAAAATTGAGGACCACGAAGTATTATGATTACAGAACCGTTACCACCCAACCCTCCGTTCCAACCATATAAATTTTTGATGATTCTCACCCAAAAGGCCCAATTTTGGATCAGAAAATGCCACCACCATTTACACATTAAAGCCAAGTTTTTGGCCTTCAACGAACCACATTTAAACCCCTCGACTCATAAGGAACAAGGATGTCATCCCATTTGACTCAAGCCATTTTGTGGGGCGGGTGGAGTCAATCTTACATTGATTGGAGAAAAATCTTAAAGCCAACATATAGATTTGATATACTTACGATCCACTCTATTGACAAGTAATTTATTTTATCATGTAAAGTAGCATGCGTATAATTAATATGTGTTCGTTTTTATAAAAAAAAAATATAGAAAAAAACATACATTATAAGTGCTATATAATAAGATCACTCTCATCCACTATATAATTTTATCTCAGAACAAACTGTCATATAAACATCATGTCAAGCTTTCCTTTCAAGACATAATATTGGACATAATCATAGTATATTAGTTATTTATATCATAGTATATAAGTTGAGAAGTCAAAAGTACAGCATAAATTTTCATCACATTCATCTGGAGATATGCATAAAAAAATATGAAAGTGAGGGAGAGTTTTTAAGGGCATGTGATGACATGGCTAATGCCATTGGTGCCGTCGAGCACAAAATTAGGGAAGGGTAAGCACAAGATCTTTTAGGTTGAATTTTGGCACATTAACTTTTGGTGCCGCTATCAGAGAGCGATTCTAAATTAAGATTCATTTAATACTTTTAGTTATTCGATCCTTGTGTGGAAGTCAAATTCCGCAAAAGTTACTTGCTATATTTTCTATTTTTATTTCCGTAGACGTTTTTATTTGTTGTGTTGTGATTGCAGGATAGGTACAGTTTATGAAATTGCGTTCTGACAAAAACACAGAATTAGTAAATCTAATTTCCGAACCTGAGAAATCTTATCACGGACACTACAAACTAAAGGAAGAGCTAGAAACCTTTGAGTATTTTCAAGCGTTAGCATTTAATTTCTCAGACACCGATTCTAAGTTCGTTAAAGATGAACAATGGATCGGTGATCCGAATGATCAACCAATGTGGAGTGCCAGGAAGACGGCACCACCAACTTTACCACTACCTATTAGAAGACCGGATATTACTATTGTTTCATTTGAGGTCAAGCCTCAATTCATTCATATGCTTAGAGAGAATTTATTCAATAGAAAATCTAACAATAATCGATTTGATTATATGAGCAATTTGACGAGTTATGTGATTTGTACAAGAATAAGGATTTGAGTGCGGATGCGTTCAAACTGAGAACTTTCCCATATTCACTTATTGGGGATGCAAGGGCTTGATTGAAATCTCAACCGTCAAATTCCATCACAACCTTTGCCCAACTTCGTAACAAGTTCATTACTAGGTATTTTCCTGTTGGTTGAAAGGTTGAAAGCAGAAATCGATTCCTTTGCTCAGAAATTTGATGAATCATTTATGATGTTTAGGAAAGATTAAAGAGAATGTTATGCAATTGTCTGCAAAAAGGGTTGGATAAAGGTCTTACTATTCAGATTTTCTACACGGGCATTAAAGAACATACCAGGGGTATTCTGGATTCTTCAGCTAAAGGAGTATTATTATAGAATCACCAAATCAGGCATACCAGCTTTTGGAACACATGGACGTTCATAGTTTTGAATGGACATCAACATCTAGAGATACATCATCGAGGAAGACCGTTGCTAGTGCTTATGATGAGGATGATGGTAGTGGTGTAACGTTGGCATCCTTATAAAATCAGATGAAGACATTCGGTAAGGAGTTTGAGATGTTGAACAAAACCATGGTGGCTATGCAAGTAGGTTGTGAAGAGTGTAAGGGTCCTTACCTTACAAAGCATTGTGAGGTCGATAACCGACCAATGATGATGGAAGCTCAATTGAACTATATGGGTTATAATTCGGGTTATCAAAAAGGTTCGGGTTTTAATCAAGGAGGTAATTCGAAGTATCAAAAAAATTCGAGGAATGTTGCTTATCAAAGGAATGTACCGCCATGTTTCGCTAACCAAAACCAACCTCAACCAAATTTTCAACCTCAAGCAGAGAAGACACCATCACTTGAGATTTGTTGAGAGATTTTGTGAATAGATCATCGGAAAGTGAAACACTCCTAAAGGAATAAAGTGAATTGATGAAGCAACAAATGAAAAATCAACAAACTTTAATTCAAAACTTGGAACATGATATGGGTAGGATGTTCCAATCGGAGAGACCACCGGGTGCTCTTCTATCAAATACCAAACAAAAATAAATCATGATTCGACCCGCACTCAACCGTGAATGCTAGTTCTTCTCAAAGTACAACAAGGAACCCCCGGTTTTCTTATTACTCGCATGTTAACGTGCCATTTATACATATTTTATACACGTTATCGGTTCCTACTTGGGTGTATTCAATAAGATTTTGAATTTATTTGGTGTTCATTTGATTAGATAGGTGAGTTCAAGCGAAGAACATTAAAAGGGAGTATTATGGTTAATATAGTTGAAGATTTCAGCTCCAAAGTCTTATAACAAATGAAAAATACAAGTTCAACAACAGATGTGGCGCATGCCTTTGGGATGTGGCGCATCACCCGAGCCCCAGAAATCAGATTGTTAACATTCATATTAGATGTGGCGCATCTAAAAGGGATGCGGTGCATCTAAAGGGGATGCGGTGTGAAATGTCCCGTTCTTATTGATTAAAAACGTTCCATATTAATTGATTTCGTTGCGAGGTTTTGACCTCTATATGAGACGTTTTTCAAAGACTGCATTCATTTTAAAACAAACCATAACCTTTATTTCATCAATAAAGGTTTAAAAAGCTTTAAGTAGATTATCAAATAATGATAATCTAAAATATCCTGTTTACACACGACCATTACATAATGGTTTACAATACAAATATGTTACAACAAAATAAGTTTCTTGAATGCAGTTTTTACACAATATCATACAAGCATGGACTCCAAATCTCGTCCTTATTTAAGTATGCGACAGCGGAAGCTCTTAATAATCACCTGAGAATAGACATGCTTAAAACGTCAATAAAATGTTGGTGAGTTATAGGTTTAACCTATATATATCAAATCATAATAATAGACCACAAGATTTCATATTTCAATACACATCCCATACATAGAGATAAAAATCATTCATATGGTGAACACCTGGTAACCGACATTAACAAGATGCATATATAAGAATATCCCCATCATTCCGGGACACCCTTCGGATATGATATAAATTTCGAAGTACTAAAGCATCCGGTACTTTGGATGGGGTTTGTTAGGCCCAATACATCTATCTTTAGGATTCGCGTCAATTAGGGTGTCTGTTCCCTAATTCTTAGATTACCAGACTTAATAAAAAGGGGCATATTCGATTTCGATAATTCAACCATAGAATGTAGTTTCACGTACTTGTGTCTATTTTGTAAATCACTTATAAAACCTGCTTGTATTCTCATCTCAAAAATATTAGATTTTAAAAGTGGGACTATAACTCACTTTCACATATTTTTACTTCGTCGGGAAGTAAGACTTGGCCACTGGTTGATTCACAAACCTATAACAATATATACATATATATCAAAGTATGTTCAAAATATATTTACAACACTTTTAATATATTTTGATGTTTTAAGTTTATTAAGTCAGCTGTCCTCGTTAGTAACCTACAACTAGTTGTCTACAGTTAGATGTACAGAAATAAATCGATAAATATTATCTTGAATCAATCCACGACCCAGTGTATATGTATCTCAGTATTGATCATAACTCAAACTATATATATTTTGGAATCAACCTCAACCCTGTATAGCTAACTCCAACATTCACATATAGAGTGTCTATGGTTGTTCCGAAATATATATAGATGTGTCGACATGATAGGTCGAAACATTGTATACGTGTCTAAGGTATCTCAAGATTACATAATATACAATACAAGTTGATTAAGTTATGGTTGGAATAGATTTGTTACCAATTTTCACGTAGCTAAAATGAGAAAAATTATCCAATCTTGTTTTACCCATAACTTCTTCATTTTAAATCCGTTTTGAGTGAATCAAATTGCTATGGTTTCATATTGAACTCTATTTTATGAATCTAAACAGAAAAAGTATAGGTTTATAGTCGGAAAAATAAGTTACAAGTCGTTTTTGTAAAGGTAGTCATTTCAGTCGAAAGAACGACGTCTAGATGACCATTTTAGAAAATATACTTCCACTTTGAGTTTAACCATAATTTTTCGATATAGTTTCATGTTCATAATATCAATCATTTTCTCAGAATAACAACTTTTAAATTAAATTTTATCATAGTTTTTAATTAACTAACCCAAAACAGCCCGCGGTGTTACTACGACGGCGTAAATCCGGTTTTACGGTGTTTTTCGTGTTTTCAGGTTTTAAATCATTAAGTTAGCATATCATATACATATAGAACATGTGTTTAGTTGATTTTAAAAGTCAAGTTAGAAGGATTAACTTTTGTTTGCGAACAAGTTTAGAATTAACTAAACTATGTTCTAGTGATTACAAGTTTAAACCTTCGAATAAGATAGCTTTATATATATGAATCGAATGATGTTATGAACATCATTACTACCTTAAGTTCCTTGGATAAACCTACTGGAAAAGAGAAAAATTGATCTAGCTTCAACGGATCCTTGGATGGCTCGAAGTTCTTGAAGCAGAATCATGACACGAAAACAAGTTCAAGTAAGATCATCACTTGAAATAAGATTGTTATAGTTATAGAAATTGAACCAAAGTTTGAATATGATTATTACCTTGTATTAGAATGATAACCTACTGTAAGAAACAAAGATTTCTTGAGTTTGGATGATCACCTTACAAGATTGGAAGTGAGCTAGCAAACTTGAAAGTATTCTTGATTTTATGTAACTAGAACTTATAGAATATATGAAGAACACTTAGAACTTGAAGATAGAACTTGAGAGAGATCAATTAGATGAAGAAAATTGAAGAATGAAAGTGTTTGTAGGTGTTTTTGGTCATTGGTGTATGGATTAGATATAAAGGATATGTAATTTTGTTTTCATGTAAATAAGTCATGAATGATTACTCATATTTTTGTAATTTTATGAGATATTTCATGCTAGTTGCCAAATGATGGTTCCCACATGTGTTAGGTGACTCACATGGGCTGCTAATAGCTGATAATTGGAGTGTATATACCAATAGTACATACATCTAAATGCTGTGTATTGTACGAGTACGAATACGGGTGCATACGAGTAGAATTGTTGATGAAACTGAACGAGGATGTAATTGTAAGCATTTTTGTTAAGTAGAAGTATTTTGATAAGTGTATTGAAGTCTTTCAAAAGTGTATAAATACATATTAAAACACTACATGTATATACATTTTAACTGAGTCGTTAAGTCATCGTTAGTCGTTACATGTAAGTGTTGTTTTGAAACCTTTAGGTTAACGATCTTGTTAAATGTTGTTAATCCAATGTTTATAATATCAAATGAGATTTTAAATTATTATATTATCATGATATTATCATGTATGAATATCTCTTAATATGATATATATACATTAAATGTCTTTACAACGATAATCGTTACATATATGTCTCGTTTAAAAATCATTAAGTTAGTAGTCTTGTTTTTACATATGTAGTTCATTGTTAATATACTTAATGATATATTTACTTATCATAGTATCATCTTAACTATATATATATATATATATATATATATATATATATATATATATATATATATATATATATATATATATATATCCATATATATGTCATAAATATAGTTTTTACAAGTTTTAACGTTCATGAATCACCGGTCAACTTGGGTGGTCAATTGTCTATATGAAACATATTTCAATTAATCAAGTCTTAACAAGTTTGATTGCTTAACATGTTGGAAACATTTAATCATGTAAATATCAATCTCAATTAATATATATAAACATGGAAAAGTTCGGGTCACTACACGGTGCATCGACCCAACATGTGTACTAGGATGCGGTACATCCTAAGAGATGCAGCGATCGTGTCCTGACTTCTTTAGCAAGTTAGAAACACCTTATAAATAGAAGGGGACTTTGGTCAGTTTAAGGGGACGAATTCATCTACAAATTAAAGGGGTTTTGAGCTATTTTTATCATATTCAAGCTAGTTCATCATCAAGATTGAAGATTGGATCAAGGATCATCATTGGTACTTCTAATATTCATTATTTTAGCGATTAAATTATGAATTCTATTATGTTCGTGTGTTTGTTTGATTCCTTTATGAACATGTTAATCTAAATCTTTAGTGTGTTCACTTTAATGTAAGACTTATGATTTTAGATTATTCCATATTTTGGTTTATAGAAGTTATTATGATTGATTACTTTCATAAATCCATTTATGTGATTATATACATACTTAGTTCAATTATATAGGTTTATAAATTGATTTATGTGAGTTATCAATGTTCATAACTTGTACTTCAACACTTAGTGACTTAGACATCTGCATGTGAGTGTAGGTGGTAATTGAGTGTTATTGTGATAACACAATCGTGTAAACTATTTTGAGTGATCTTAATAGGATATATTTTACGTGAGTTTAACTAAGGAAGAGTATCATTAATTAAAAGGGTATAATCTGAATCATGAATAATGTGAATGTGACTTAACTAAACTCATTAGATCATAGTTTGTTGATATTGTGATATTGATACAAACTATTTACTTGTAACTTTAATAGCGGTTTTAATTACAAAAGAGCAGAGTCATTGTCATTTGTTGAGCATTAAAGTGGACGTCGTTTCCCCTCATCTGGTTAATTCGTTTGTTAGATTACGCTTTCTACTTTAGTTTAATTAAAATCAAACTCCCCATTTTCAATTAGGATAATTATTAGTTTTAAAATGTTAATTTGACTACTCTTGTGGAACAAACTAGTCTTTTAATTATCAATTGTTATATGTAACAGACTGAAACCCGGGCTAGATATAAGATGATGGTTTTGCCCATATGGTTTTATTATGTGTCTTTATGTGTTTTATTTTAATTAAATGTTTACTATCATCTGATGGTTTGGCTAAGACCAGTTAGTGACAAGGGTTACAGAACAGGTTAGTTTATTTAATTTGGACTCCGTTATGGGCGCCTAACGAAGTACGAAAAATATCAGATAACTGGTAAATACCCTTGTGATGTGGGGTAAGGGTTTTAACCCCTTATATGTGTATGTATCTGCTTCTTTTCATTTATTTTTCCAGAATCTTCACTCACACATTCACAACTTCATTCTTGAACCCTAAGTGCTAAATCATTGATCTTTGATTCTTGTTCTTGGGATAGTTGAGTTAGTGTAATAGATTCCTTGTTATTTTAATGTCTTAAACAAGGAAATTTCGATGCAAATTTCGTAGCTTGAATCTCCGATTTTAAGGATTTTTGTGAAGTTTTGTCAAAAGTGATTTTGGTGTCAAATTGCTTGATTTTAATGTCGTTTGGGTGTAAAGTTTGTGGGTTTATGTCCCAAGATATTTTATAAAAAAGTTGTGTTCAGTTTTGAGGTCAAAATCCAGTCCAGGATCGAGATTTGGTGATTTGGTGATTTTGGCTTGAAACTTGTGAGTTTGCTTACTGCTGTTATTGTTGCAGCTGAAGAATACAGTCGACCGACTGTCTTTGATAGTCGACCGTCAGAATATGACAGTCGACCGTCGGACTGTGACTGTAGATCGTTGGTGCTAGATAGAGACAGTCGACCGACAGACTATGACAGTCGACCGTCAGTGTAGAGACAGTCGACCGACTGTCTATTACAGACTCCCGACAGTATTATTTTGGGGAAATTTATGCTAAGTGACAGTTTTTAGCCGTTATGATAATGTAAACGTGTTTTTACTGTCTAGCAATCCCGTTCAACATCAACGTACAAAACACATGGAATTAGATATACATTGTGTACGTGAAAAAGTGGTACCAAAGTTAGAGTTTTACATGTTCGGTCTCGTTATCGAATAGCTGATATTTTCAACAAAGGGCTTCCACGTTTGATATTTGAAGATTTTCGTGCTAGTCTCAACGTTCGCGATCCTCCCGTTTCGACTGTGGGGGTGTATTCGCTGGAGATTTTAGACATATTTATTAAATTACATGAAGAGTTACAATCAAAAGCCTTGGAGATAAAGGTTGATCAATCTAAACGACTAATATATGAATCATTACATCAAACTCAAATGACGAATACACGGAAAACTTAAAGATAGAAATAGACACGAGAGTGTATAGTGTAGCGACCCGACCAAATCATGTTTGACGGCGCCGTCTACTTAGGTCCCGTTACGTGGTCATAAGTCTTTAAAACAACGTTTGACCAAAAGATATGTCGCATTCATTTCAAATGTAAAGATTGTTCAAAGTTTACAAGAATAGTTCCACCACAAGTTACGATACAAAGTTTTAAGTACACATGAAACTGATGCGACACAATTTAAAAGTAGCCAAAAGACGCTCCATGTATGCATATATACTCGACATCCAATGCAAGTATCAAAATAATGAGCGGAAGCATGTATCATGTATCGTTCAAGGACCTGAGAAAAACATAGAAATCTGTCAACGAAAAACGTTGGTGAAATCATAGGTTTAAGTAAGTAAGTACAAGTGAACCACAAGATTTGCATCAATGAAATAATAGTAATACATTCCAAAAGTTTGTTTCACGAGCACCCAATTATCAATGCTTAACATTTCCTTCCATTGAACCCCATCACTTAGTGCTAGAACATACACTGTTTCTCAAAAATATATTTCATTCGTAAACGGTAGCGAACCGTTTGAATGAGGGTTTGTCAAACCCATATGGATCCATACAACATAAGTTCTCGCTTACACCCGGCAAGTGTAACTAATGATAATCGAATTGAGGATTTTGTTCTAAACTCGTATGTAGAATGTTTGTTTTCCTGTACTTGTGTTCACTTAGTAAAGAAATGTTTATGTTTTCTCATCCCAAATGTAAGTTC
Source organism: Rutidosis leptorrhynchoides (assembly GCF_046630445.1). Taxonomy (NCBI): domain Eukaryota; kingdom Viridiplantae; phylum Streptophyta; class Magnoliopsida; order Asterales; family Asteraceae; genus Rutidosis; species Rutidosis leptorrhynchoides. Next base: position 169,935,619 of record NC_092343.1, read on the forward strand.
AAAAAGAGTAAAAGTGGGACTATGATCTCACCTTGAGTGCACGAGTAGTAAAGTACTTCGACAAGTAAACGTGTGCAAAGAACAATGCTAGTCTTGACCTAAACAAATAGGTCGTATCAATAACGGTAAACACGATAGGTCAAGGATGTTCAATTAGTCCTATGGCTCGTTACGACTCGATTATGAAGCATGTGAGTCAAATTGTCAAGTTTCATGCAAGATACAAGTATAGAATCATGTTAGAAAGATTGCATAATTAATTGGTTAAGTTTGACAAAAAGTCAAACTTGGTCAAAGTCAACGAAAAAGTCAACACGTTCGGGTCGGGTCCCGGACTATTTTTCTATGCTAATTATTCATATACAAGTGTATTAAAACAAGTTTCATGTGAATCGGAGGTCCGTAGGTCATCAAACATTTCACGTGAAATGGGACGAGGAGGTCAGAATCTGACCAGGCACATCTGCGCGCCGCGCGGGGATGGGGCGCGCCGCGCCACCATCTGTGCAGGTCTGTTTCTGTTTTTCCCAAGTATGCACGAGCCAAAATCAATTCTAACACAACAATTGACCCGCAAACACTTATAATGCCTATCATATATCGTTGGAAAGGTATTTTGACGAGGAATACAACTAAGCACTTATGGTCCAACAATAACATCATTTACAATAGCCGAAATCTCATCAAGCAAACAATAAAAGTCCATTTTCAAAGTTTCAAGTTCATCAATCGCATTTTGAGTTTCGGGAAACCAATTCACACATATGATATGCCGTTTTGAAGGTAATCAAGCATACAATCCAACTAAATACTTACTAATAATAATCCATGGCATTCAATGCATCAAAAGTCCATTTCAAGTTCATCAAACCCTAACCCAAATTCACCAAAATCAATAATCAAGTTCATGAAGTTTTCTAAGGCAACATACACATCAAATTGAAGCTAGTGATGCTAGTAACACAATTAAAACATCAACTTTTAACATCTAACAACATATGATCATCCAAAATTCAAGAACAACACACCAAAATTCAAGTTCATGCTAGTTACACTAAAACAACGAGATCGAGCATATAAATCATATATTCATGTTAGACTTGAGCCATAGACACTAATTAACACTTTTATAAGTTAAAAACATCAAGAACACAAAATCTAGTGATTTTAGAAAGTTACCCAAATGAGATGAAGTTGGTACCAAAATGAAGAGGATGAAGAGAGGATCACGAATATGTAATTTATTTGGTTGCTAGCTCCCTAATCCGGATTTAGATGATGAATGAATGAATTTGGAAATTGGGTGTGTTCTTGCTAGAGAGAAAGAGAGAGAGAGTGAGAGATGGTTGAATGGTGGTAATTGGGGTTTGACCCTTTGACCTAGTCAAGGGTTTGATCCCTTGTCAAGTTTAGTCCCTCAACTTTCGCTCGGGTGCGTGAATTACCTAAACGAGATAATTTAAAACGCTTATCAACGGGAGATGTTATAAACATATAACGGACTTTATATTAGTATAACGGAAAAGTAAATGGAAAAAGGCGGGATGTTACATTACCTACTCCTTAAAAGAAATTTCGTCCCGAAATTTAAGTAGGCGTAGTAGTCGTTGTTTCTTCCTCGAGATCTTGCGTTTCTGAATTCACAAATAGATGAGGATACTTCCTTTGCATTTGATCTTGTCTTTCCCAAGTAAACTCGGGTCCTCTTTTGGCATTCCAATGAACCTTGACAATCAGGATTCGGCTTTGTTTCAATGTCTTGACGGAGGTGTCCACAATTTCAACCGGTTCCTCCACAAAATGAAGTTTGTCATCAATAGTAAGTTCTTCGAGAGGGATGACGATATCGGGTTCGGCAAGACACTTTTTCAAGTTAGATACATGGAAGGTAGGATGAACGGAGTTCAATTGAGGCAGAAGATCTAAACGATAAGCAACGGTTCCAATACGCTCCAAGATTTCGAAAGGACCAATATACCGCGGATTTAGCTTCCCGCGTTTCCCAAAATGGATTACACCCTTCCAAGGTGCGACTTTTAACATTACTCGGTCACCGACTTGAAATTCAAGATCGTTGCGTCGTTTGTCGGTATAGCTCTTTTGACGACTTCGGGCCGTCCTAAGCCTATCTCGGATTTGAACGATTTTCTCGGTGGTTTCGTGAATGAGTTCGGGTCCGGTGATTTGCACGTCGCCTACCTCGGCCCAACAAAGAGGTGAACGACATTTGCGGCCATATAGCGCTTCAAAAGGTGCGGCTTTAATACTCGCGTGATAACTATTGTTGTAAGAGAACTCGGCGAGAGGTAAGTGCTTGTCCCAAGCTTTTCCGAAATCAACCACGCAAGCTCGTAACATGTCCTCTAAGGTTTGAATTGTACGTTCGCTTTGTCCATCAGTTTGAGGATGATATGCGGTGCTCATGTCTAAACCCGTTCCCAACGCTTCTTGCAATGTACGCCAAAATCTAGAAACGAAACGGCCATCTCGGTCGGAGATAATCGATAATGGTACACCGTGTCGGGCTACGATCTCCTTAATGTAAAGTTGTGCAAGTTTCTCCATTTTGTCCGTTTCTTTCATGGCAAGGAAGTGTGCGGATTTGGTGAGACGGTCAACAATAACCCAAATGGTATCATAACCGCCCGTCGTTTTTGGTAGCTTGGTGATAAAATCCATCGTTATCCTTTCCCACTTCCATTGCGGGATCTCGGGTTGCTGAAGTAGTCCGGACGGTCTTTGGTGTTCGGCTTTGACTTTGGAACATGTCAAACACTTGGAAACATAAGTAGCTACGTCCCTTTTGATGTTCGGCCACCAATATAGTTGTTTAAGGTCGTGGTACATCTTATTGGCACCGGGGTGAATCGAGTATCGTGACTTATGGGCTTCATCTAAAATAAGGCTTCGTAGATCCCCATAACTAGGCACCCAAATTCTTCCGGCGAAATATCGGAGTCCGGTTTCTTTAACTTCGAATCGAGAGGTGAGGACGTTCAAGTGTTCGAGAGAGATGTTTTCATCCTTGAGAGCCTCATCTTGGGCTACCCGAATTTGGCTATTAAGGTTTGTGTGGATGGTGATGTTTAAGGCTCGGACACGAAGAGGCACCGCTCTTTCTTTTCGACTTAAGGCATCGGCTACTACATTTGCCTTCCCGGGATGGTAACGAAGCTCGCAATCGTAATCGTTTAAGGTTTCAATCCACCTTCGTTGTCTCATGTTTAGTTGCTTTTGATCGAAAATGTGTTGGAGACTTTTGTGGTCGGTAAAGATAGTACTCTTGGTTCCATAAAGATAGTGTCTCCACATTTTAAGTGCAAAGACAACGGCTCCGAGTTCGAGATCATGTGTCGTATAGTTTCGTTCATGAATTTTGAGTTGTCGAGAAGCATAAGCAATGACTTTCGTTCGTGCATCAATACACACCCAAAACCATGTTTTGAGGCATCGCAATATACAACAAAGTCATCATTGCCTTCGGGAAGTGACAAGATAGGAGCGGTGGTTAGCTTCGTTTTCAAGATTTGGAATGCGGATTCATGTTCGGTCGCCCAAATGAATTTCTTTACCTTGTGAGTCAATGCGGTTAGAGGACGTGCAACCAAAGAGAAATTTTCGATGAATCTACGATAGTACCCGGCGAGACCCAAAAATTGACGAATGTGAGTAGGAGTAGTAGGAGTCTCCCATTTGCTAATGGCTTCGATTTTCGTTGGATCGACTTTAATACCTTGGTCACTTACAACATGACCAAGAAATTGAACTTCCTTTAACCAAAATTCACACTTGGAGAATTTGGCATAGAGTTGTTCTTGTCTTAAAAGTTCAAGCACAAGTCGGAGATGTTGTTTGTGCTCTTCTTCATTTTTAGAATAAATCAATATGTCATCGATGAACACAATAACGAATTTATCGAGATACGGTTTGCACACGCGGTTCATAAGATCCATGAACACCGCCGGTGCGTTAGTGAGACCAAATGGCATGACAAGGAATTCATAACTACCATAACGAGTTCGGAAAGCGGTTTTGGAGACATCTTCCCCCTTAACCCTCAATTGATGATAACCCGAGCGGAGATCGATTTTCGAATATACACAAGACCCTTGTAGTTGATCAAAGAGGTCATCGATGCGAGGAAGAGGATATCGGTTCTTAACCGTCAATTTATTTAGTTCACGATAATCAATGCACATTCGTAGGGATCCGTCTTTCTTTTTAACAAACAAAATCGGAGCGCCCCAAGGTGAATGGCTAGGTTGGATAAAACCACGATCAAGTAGTTCTTGGATTTGACTTTGCAATTCTTGCATTTCAGATGGAGCGAGTCTATATGGTGCACGCGCTACGGGTGCGGCTCCCGGAATAAGATCGATTTGGAATTCAACCGGTCGATGAGGCGGAAGACCCGGCAATTCGTCGGGAAATACATCGGAATAGTCACTAACAATTGGCACATCATCGATGTGCTTCTCATCGGACTCGACTTTCTTAACGTGGGCAAGGATCGCAAAACAACCCTTACGGAGTAGTTTTCTAACTTTAAGGCACGAAACGAGGTTGAGTCTGGTGCAACTCTTATCACCATAAACAATCAAAGGTTCACCATTCTCGATGGGAATTCGGATTGCGTTAAGATCACAAAGAATGTGAGATTTCGTTTTGACTAACCAATTCATACCGATTATTACCTCAAAGCTTCCTAGTTCCATGGGTATCAAGTCAATTTCAAATTCCTTACCCAAAATGTTTAACGTACACCCCCGGTAATATGTGTCGGCACTTAATAGTTTTCCGTTAGCCACTTCAATGGTATAAGTGGTATCTAATGGAAGAGGTGGAGTGCTAAAAGAATGAGTCAAAGTCTTGGATACAAAGCATTTATCGGCACCCGAATCGAATAAGCAAGAGACATAAGAATTGTTGAGAAGAAACGTACCCGTGACTAGTTCAGTGTCATCCCGGGCTTCCTCGGTGTTTATGTTGAAAGCTCGGCCGCGCGTGTTGGGGTTATCTTTCTTCTTTGGGCATGCATTTCTATAATGACCTGTTTGACCACATTCGTAACAAGTGCCCGTCTTTGGTGCATTGGGCCACTTTCGAACAACGGGAGTGGCACTTTTACAATCGTTGGCCTTATGACCAACTCCTTGGCACCGGTGGCAAATTAACTTACTACATTCGCCAAAGTGATGTTTGTTGCATTTGTTGCAAAGAGGTAGGTTCCCGGCATAACCTTTCTTGCCGTCGGAGATGTAAGGCTTCTTAGCAAAGTTGTTGTTGCTTGATTGGGAGGGTTCCCACTTTCTTTTGTTGCCGCCCGATTTATCCTCGGCCTTAGGTGCCGGAACTACGATTTCGTCAACCGTTTCAATTAGTTGGCGAGCCATGTTCATAGCGGCTTGATGAGTAGTGGGTTTGGATGACATCACCCCTTGTTTGATGCTTTTTGGAAGACCGAGCATGTAGAGCTCAATCCTTTGAGATTCGGGGTTAACAAGATTAGGACACATCAAGGATAGTTCGGCGAAGCGTTGATTATAAGCTTTAAGATCGTTTCCGACCGCTTTCAAAGCTCTTAGTTCTTCCTCAAGCTTTCGGGTTTCTTCGCGCGGAAAATATTCAACAATCATCTTTTCCTTTAGATCGGCCCAAGAGAGGGCATGAGCTTCATCGGTACCCACCGATTGAACATAGGTGTTCCACCATGTTAGAGCAATTCCGGAGAAAGTGTGAGTGGAGTATTTGACCTTGTCTTGATCCCGACAACCGCTTATGCTAAAGACGGCCTCGGTTTGTTCAAACCAACGAGTAAGCACAACCGGTCCCCCGGTTCCATCAAAAGTGTGAGGTTTGCACCCCATGAAAGCTTTATAGGAGCATCCCTCGTTTGAGTTTCCGGCTCCATTGTTGTTGTTGTTGTTGTTGTTGTTGTGGTTGTTATTATTATTGTTGTTGGATGAGTGACCGGCCATGGCCGCATCTACGGCGGTAGCTATCATCCGTTCGAGAGCTTGTTCGGGAGTTTCATTGCGGCGTACACGACGAGGAGCCATTGTTCCTTCAAGACACAAGAATATCATTGATTAGTATTCTCAATAATACTAACCGTGATATAGAATAAAGATAAAGAGAAGAAGTTCTTTTTTTTTTTTTTTTTTTTTTTTCTTCGACTCGCCTTAAATTCTTTATGTCATAATGCCGGAACGTTCATATGAGTCACCGTAATATAATCCCGGAAATTATATTACCCTGATTCATATGTGCATTCGACATCATTTCATATAGTCAAGGTGGCGCGTCAATCAAATTAAACAACGTGAGATTAAGATGAACTAAGAGTATATATGAGTAGAAGCGTTCGAGTATAAATGCACAAGTAGTCAAGTAATTCCTACTTCAAGTCTATATGCACGTTGTAGTCTAGACTCACCAATGTACCCTATGACTCGAGGTTGACACTAATGAACTCTAAATCCCTACAACCAACGCTCTGATACCATCTGTAGCGACCCGACCAAATCATGTTTGACGGCGCCGTCTACTTAGGTCCCGTTACGTGGTCATAAGTCTTTAAAACAACGTTTGACCAAAAGATATGTCGCATTCATTTCAAATGTAAAGATTGTTCAAAGTTTACAAGAATAGTTCCACCACAAGTTACGATACAAAGTTTTAAGTACAAATGAAACTGATGCGACACAATTTAAAAGTAGCCAAAAGACGCTCCATGTATGCATATATACTCGACATCCAATGCAAGTATCAAAATAATGAGCGGAAGCATGTATCATGTATCGTTCAAGGACCTGAGAAAAACATAGAAATCTGTCAACGAAAAACGTTGGTGAAATCATAGGTTTAAGTAAGTAAGTACAAGTGAACCACAAGATTTGCATCAATGAAATAATAGTAATACATTCCAAAAGTTTGTTTCACGAGCACCCAATTATCAATGCTTAACATTTCCTTCCATTGAACCCCATCACTTAGTGCTAGAACATACACTGTTTCTCGAAAATATATTTCATTCGTAAACGGTAGCGAACCGTTTGAATGAGGGTTTGTCAAACCCATATGGATCCATACAACATAAGTTCTCGCTTACACCCGGCAAGTGTAACTAATGATAATCGAATTGAGGATTTTGTTCTAAACTCGTATGTAGAATGTTTGTTTTCCTGTACTTGTGTTCACTTAGTAAAGAAATGTTTATGTTTTCTCATCCCAAATGTAAGTTCAAAAAGAGTAAAAGTGGGACTATGATCTCACCTTGAGTGCACGAGTAGTAAAGTACTTCGACAAGTAAACGTGTGCAAAGAACAATGCTAGTCTTGACCTAAACAAATAGGTCGTATCAATAACGGTAAACACGATAGGTCAAGGATGTTCAATTAGTCCTATGGCTCGTTACGACTCGATTATGAAGCATGTGAGTCAAATTGTCAAGTTTCATGCAAGATACAAGTATAGAATCATGTTAGAAAGATTGCATAATTAATTGGTTAAGTTTGACAAAAAGTCAAACTTGGTCAAAGTCAACGAAAAAGTCAACACGTTCGGGTCGGGTCCCGGACTATTTTTCTATGCTAATTATTCATATACAAGTGTATTAAAACAAGTTTCATGTGAATCGGAGGTCCGTAGGTCATCAAACATTTCACGTGAAATGGGACGAGGAGGTCAGAATCTGACCAGGCACATCTGCGCGCCGCGCGGGGATGGGGCGCGCCGCGCCACCATCTGTGCAGGTCTGTTTCTGTTTTTCCCAAGTATGCACGAGCCAAAATCAATTCTAACACAACAATTGACCCGCAAACACTTATAATGCCTATCATATATCGTTGGAAAGGTATTTTGACGAGGAATACAACTAAGCACTTATGGTCCAACAATAACATCATTTACAATAGCCGAAATCTCATCAAGCGAACAATAAAAGTCCATTTTCAAAGTTTCAAGTTCATCAATCGCATTTTGAGTTTCGGGAAACCAATTCACACATATGATATGCCTTTTTGAAGGTAATCAAGCATACAATCCAACTAAATACTTACTAATAATAATCCATGGCATTCAATGCATCAAAAGTCCATTTCAAGTTCATCAAACCCTAACCCAAATTCACCAAAATCAATAATCAAGTTCATGAAGTTTTCTAAGGCAACATACACATCAAATTGAAGCTAGTGATGCTAGTAACACAATTAAAACATCAACTTTTAACATCTAACAACATTTGATCATCCAAAATTCAAGAACAACACACCAAAATTCAAGTTCATGCTAGTTACACTAAAACAACGAGATCGAGCATATAAATCATATATTCATGTTAGACTTGAGCCATAGACACTAATTAACACTTTTATAAGTTAAAAACATCAAGAACACAAAATCTAGTGATTTTAGAAAGTTACCCAAATGAGATGAAGTTGGTACCAAAATGAAGAGGATGAAGAGAGGATCACGAATATGTAATTTATTTGGTTGCTAGCTCCCTAATCCGGATTTAGATGATGAATGAATGAATTTGGAAATTGGGTGTGTTCTTGCTAGAGAGAAAGAGAGAGAGAGTGAGAGATGGTTGAATGGTGGTAATTGGGGTTTGACCCTTTGACCTAGTCAAGGGTTTGATCCCTTGTCAAGTTTAGTCCCTCAACTTTCGCTCGGGTGCGTGAATTACCTAAACGAGATAATTTAAAACGCTTATCAACGGGAGATGTTATAAACATATAACGGACTTTATATTAGTATAACGGAAAAGTAAATGGAAAAAGGCGGGATGTTACATATAGTCTTCAAAGAAAGTATGGCTTCAGCACTTATCCGTGATCATCAATTGCCATTGGATTTATTAACCATTGCAACCAATCTATGGGCTTTTATTCCACCGACTTGATATCTACTCAAAGCTTTGAACTTGAATTTCTTGCAAGACAAATGAACACACACCCATGAGTACATCATTCGTCTATATAATATTACGGCAATCCCAAAATTATTGTTCCACTATAACTTTATATTAGGTCTTTCGTGTACAACTTTAATTTTAAATATGTTTATTCGTGTTATATAATATTTGATGAAAATTAGTTTAATGAAAACACGTTTTAAAATCGAATCCATTAATATTATTTTCATAAGATATTATTAATTATAAATAAAAATATCAGAAGTCACTATTCAAAAAAAAAGACTTTGCAAAGTCTAAGGGTGCGTTTGTTTGTCTCTTAATGAAATGGTTTAGTGCTGAATGTTGAACCATTAAGCATTCAGTGTGTTTATTTCTGACCTCTGAATGACATATGATGCTGAATGGTTCAGAATTTAGTGTTGAATCATTCAGAGATGAAACACTCTCTTAATCATTAAGAGCTTAAATTTTCTATAATTTTCTCCTCAAATCATATACTGAACACTTAACTAACAAGTATATTGGATATTTTTTTTCACGTTACACTTTGATAAGGTAATTTTACTCAATTTATATCGTATTCTAAATGATTATCAAACAGCTCATTTTCATTCAGAACAAACTTTATTCAGAGGTTTTGAATCATTCAGATTCTAAACCATTCAACGGTAAATCATTCAGTTTTATCAAACGTGCCATAACATTTATCCTTATATACTAAAAGCCATGGCCTTTTGTGTAGTTTTAGTTATATACGATTGTCATTTTGAGTTTGCGTTCACATTACAAACGATCCCTCAAATTCCGCTATATTTCCATAACGGCCCCTCAAGTTTACACTTTTTCAGGGGTAAAAAGTATAAATATATAATTTTATTAAAATAAAAGAAAGTAATTCCACCCGAATTTATAACGGGTCCTATCTTCTTGCTCGGTGCGAGTTAAATTTTTCCGAGACCACCGTTCAACTCGAAAAAATCTTACAGGCTTTCGCTCGTATCTTCCCGCTCGCCACGAGTTAAATTTTTTCGATGGAAGCGTCAGACTCGAAATAATTTTCTGATCAAAAATAAACTAACCACGTTCGAAACGGACACTTTTTAAAAAACGCTAAACACAACGACAGCCCGTATCTTTCTGTTCGCCACGAGTTAAATTTTTCCGACAGCACCGTTACACTCGAAAAAATTTATTGAACAAAACAAAACTAACTACGTTCGAAATGGATACTTTTTAAAAAACGCTTAACACAACGACATTTAAAACGACGCTTAACATATAGGCCATGTTCCCCTCTGTAGATACACAACGATACGTTAAATATGAATACGCAGGCCAATCTATTTTGGAATGGCGAGACAAATATAACTGATACGGAGTAATTGCCAAAATCTTTTGTGCTTGTGGTTAATATGTCACTGTCGTTGTAGAAGTCAGTACACAATTAAAATAACAGAAGTAATAGTGATGATTAAAATATAATTAATTTATTTAAAGATATGGGTGTTTGTGGTTGTAAACTTTTATGAAAGTCAATAAATAAATTTAAATTCATACTGTATAAATTATAAATTATTCATATCATGAAATGTTAAATACTCCGTAACTAATTTGTGGCTATGGTTCAAACCCGTGACATTACTTACTTTCTGGTAGGCCAATCTATGCTTTTCATTCTATTACAAGTCGCCAAGTATACGACAATTTAAATTAAATCTATCTGTATCTTCTATATATGAAATGTTTAGAAATTAGGTATGGGTTTGATTATTTGAATTGTTCCAATCATGAAACACTTTTCTATTAAGTATTTTACCACATATAAGCCTTGGGTTAATATGAATTTCAATTGAGATAAGACACGAACGAATTTTATTTTTAGGCAAGAAGAAATCAAAATCAAGTATCATGAAGAATGTATGTTTCTTTATTTTATATGATATGTGGATGCCGATTCTCTCAAAAACGAAGATATACATAAGTTATTTTGACACGCAGTTAAAATGAAGGGATGCAACCCTTAAAGTTTGGCGAGGAAATCGGTTGATGATACGCCATACCGTTTCGCGGGAAATTGTGTTGGAAGGCAACTTTTCGATATAAAGGATGGTGTCTTTTCGGTTGAGATTTCGGGGTGCTGCCCCTTGGACCAGGGGCACTACCCCTTGGACCCCACAAGGGGGGCGCCCCCTTTACCCCCACTATTTACGCTACAGTTACTAGCCCACTCTTAAGGGCGTGTACTCCACACTCTCCAAACCCGTTGTTAAGTATAACTAGCTAACTCTTGCATTCAAATAAATTCCAATCAACTAAAATGAATGTTGGATGACACCACAATCACCAATAGAAAATGTTTACAAGGGAGCTTTTTATAGCTTTTTGTAGGTTTTAGCTTTTATAAAAATGTTCTGTTTGATTCAAGGGACTTAAAGCTTTTAGATGGTGGGAATAAGCTAAAAGCTATTTGAATTAGCGTTTAAGAAAAAACTCCTAACTTTTAATTATTTAATCTTTATTTTAAAAGTTTTATATACTCTACCAAACATCTAAATATATTAACAAAAAAAAAAAAATAGCTATCAACTATTAGCTATCAGCTACTAACTATAAGCTACTAGCTATCAGCTACCAAACATACCCTATGCAAGACAGCCATCCTTGTGTCTCTGTGTGTGTGTGTGTGTCTCTGTGTGTGTGTATGTGTGTGTGCGTGTGTGCGCGCGCGTGCGTGGGAAACACTTTTTTGAGGAAAGTAATTTTTTCATTTTTTTTGAATATTTTTTCCAAAAATTAAGATCACATGAAAATATAAACATTTAAAAAACACATTTTGTGATAAATGTTACTCCCTCCGTCTCATCTTAAGTGTCCATTGTTGACTTTCTAAAGTCATTCTTTATCAACTTTGACCATAAATATTTTAATTTGTGCTATATAATATTTAATGAAAATTATATGAATGAAATGAGTTTTTAAATGTGTTTTCATTCATATAATTTTTATCAAATATTATATAACACAAATAAAAATATTTACGATCAAATTTGACAAAGAAAGACTTTGAAAAGTTAACACTGATAGGACGAATGGAGTATTATTTTGGCGGAAAATCGCTCGAAGAAATAAATGATAACATTCATTGCAATGAATGTTATTCTTCTGAGTTTTTTTTAAGGTTAAAAAAATTAGAGCTTAGTAATTAGAGTTTAGAAATTTGGATTCAAAAATTAGAGTTTAGCGCGCGCGCTCTCTCTCTCTCTCTCTCTCTCTCTCTCTATATATATATATATATATATATATATATATATACATACATACATACATATACATATACATATACATACATATATATGGGCAAGATCAATGGGGAAGTAACCAATCGGTGGGAAGCGGAGGGAAGCAAAAAAAAAAATTTCGTTTTTTTTGGAATTTTTTTTTTCCGGCATCAAGATCACACGAAAATATGAACATTTAGAAAAGACACTTCTTGATGAATGTTATTATTTAGGCGGGAAAACGATCGACAAAAATAACATTCAAAATAATATTGTTCGTGAAGAATATGAACGTTTTTTTTTCATGTTTTGTGAAGTAAAATTTAGCCCGATTTAGATTTTAGGGTTTAGGGTTTAGGGTTTGGTGTTTTGAGTTTATTCCATAAACCCAAAACACCAAACCATAAACCCTAAACCCTAAACCCTAAACTCTAAACCGTTCGTGTTAAAAACTCAATCTAAATCCTAAATCTAAACCCTAAATCTAAACCCTAAACCCTAAATTTCTAAATCCTACTATCTAAACCCTATAAACGCTAATATCGAAGCAACGGGTCATCGTCAATTATTTTGCAATCTGATCCAAAGAAGTGTAGGATTCGTGGGCTAAATGTGTGCATCGCAAGTTCGATCTTCAACCCCAATAGTAAGGGTGTTCCTATCAGAATTGGAATAAGGAATTTGACAAAGAAGTGCTCCTGGATATACCAACCTATGACGTATGTTATCTCAGAACGTAATGAAGTTAGAGTATGGTTAAGCCATTGGATGTTTGATAACAGTGAGTTTGAAGATGGCGATGAAGGTAGTGTTCTCATCAGTGCAAAACCTAGTTACGAAATTTTTGTTCATGATACAAAAGAATATGTAGATGTAAGGGAGTATGGAATTAGCCTTGTGTATGGTGAGGAAAACAAGAAAGACGAAGATCCATTGGCATATTACAAGTCATGGAATCATAACATCTCTGCTGCTAAACTATTCTATTCAAATTCAAATGATTACCTTTTGTTACCTGATCAATGGTCATCTTTCCTTGATAGTAAACTACGTAATAAAGCCATCAAAAACATGAAAGACGACGAACATTCAATATGATGCACCCTCAGCTCATTTACATATTTTTGTTACAATAAAGTTGTGGGTTTATGATTTCATAATGTAAGAAACTTTACACCTTTTATTATAACATGAGGCTAAGTTGCGAACTTTGAAAATTACTATTGGACGGTATATAAGATCCACAAGGGTTTTTTTTTTTTTTTTTTTTTTTGGCAAAAAACGAAAACTATATAGATGGAATCTTCATAGAAAATGAAGATTCAAAACGAAGCGTACAAAGACAAGAGACCTTGATGGCTCGAAACTAGAAAACGTCACAAGTCGACATTCACTCTAACCGAGCCAAACATTGACTTCCAAAACCTAAACCAATACAAACTACCACTCTAACAAACGCTAATTGAAAAACAATTAAATTAACAACAACAAAGACAAAAAACGAAAAATAACCAAAATTAAGAAGGCTTGTTACCATTTGTCCGGTCGATTTGTGATCACCATTAATTTTGTCGATACGAATTCCTTTGCCACCACGGAATTCAAAATTGTATGAAACAACATTAGACGAGGAACTCCCAATACGTTTTCCGGGAACCCAAGGCATCCCTTGACCCTTAAATTGTTGAAAAAAACCAATATGATCGCCACCGGAAGAACCCCCAACATTGGACTCCATGAAAGACCTTTGTATCGCCTCCCACATTCAATGTCGTCGGTATTATCTTTAAGAGAAAAAGTACTCTCAATGGGCACATCTTTCCCATTAAATCACGACACCTTCTCCTTTAACCCAATGACAGCTTTGGGCCCATTAACTTCACCACCACTACCCGACTCCATCTCCTTCTTTCTCTTCTTCTCCTTAATCATCTCCTTCTTTCAACCCAAGATCCACAAGTGTCTATTGTACATATTTTGGCAAGCATTTAATGTCTTTTGAGATGAGATGCACTTCAAGACTTACCTTATCATATTGTTGATCAAATTTGAGTATCCTCATCCTTTATTTATTTATATATATATATATATATATATATATATATATATATATATATATATATATATATATATATATATATATATATATATATATATAATCAAGAGGAAAGCACTTTTTTTGGGGAAGTGGGGGGAAGTAAACTTTTTTCGTTTTTGAAAAAACTTTGTTCACGAACATTATAGATTAGATAAAAATATGAACATTTAAAAAAGACACTTTGTGATGAATGTCATTATTTTGACGGGAAAACGCTCGAAGAAAAAAATAAAAACATTCAATGCATTTAATGTTTCGCTGCTAAGTTTTTTTTAAGGGGTTAGAAATTAGGGTTTGGAAATTAGGGTTTAGAAATTAGGGGGTTATAAATTAGGGTTTAGCTATTAGGGTTTAGAAATTAAGGTTTTGGGTTTAGAAATATAGGGTTTAGGGTTTAGAAATTAGGGTTTAGATTGAATATTTTAACACGAACAGTTTAGAGTTTAGGGTTTTGGGTTTTGAGTTTTGGGTTGAGGGTTTACGGAGTAGTGGGGGTTTCCCACTTGCTGATAGCTTCAATCATTGCGGGATCAACCTTGATACCTTGATCACTCACAACGTGACCCAGAAATTGGACTTCCTTCAACCAAAACTCACACTTGGAGAATTTGGCGTAAAGTTGCTCTTGTCTCAAGAGCTCAAGCACTAGACGAAGATGTTTCTCATGTTCTTCTTCGCTTTTGGAGTAGATGAGAATATCATCCATGAAGACGATAACGAACTTATCCAGGTATGGCTTGCAGACACGATTCATGAGATCCATAAACACGGCAGGTACGTTGGTTAAACCAAATGGCATCACGAGAAACTCATAATGACCATAACGAGTTCTGAATACAGTCTTCATTACATCGCTCTCTTTCACCCTCAACTGGTGATAATCGGATCGCAAATCGATCTTAGAGTAAACACTTGATCCTTGCAGCTGATCGAAAAGATCGTCAATTCGGGGAAGGGGATACCGATTCTTGATCGTCAATTTGTTGAGTTCACGGTAGTCGATACACATGCGGAATGACCCGTCCTTCTTCTTCACTAATAAAACAGGTGCGCCCCAAGGCGAGAAACTTGGTTGGATAAATCCACGGTCTAGCAGTTCTTGTAGTTGGCTCTGCAACTCTTGCATTTCGGAAGGTGCGAGTCGATAAGGTGCGCGAGCTACAGGTGCAGCCCCTGGCACTAAATCAATCTGAAACTCCACTGTGACGACCCGGAAATTTTCGACCAAATTTAAACTCAATCTTTATATGGTTTCGACATGATAAGCAAAGTCTATTAAATTGAATTTCAAAAATTTTGAACTATTTCATATGTTCAATTGACCTTCGACCATTCTCGACGATTCACGAACAGTAATGTGTATATAGATATGGTATAATAAATGGTAATATATTTTATTTAATTACAAGATGAATATATAATTAGTATATTAACATTATTATCATTATCATTATTGTTAATATTAATACGTGTATTTTTAATATTAAACAATTATAAAATAAAGTATATATGTATCTATAACATTTGTGATGTATGAGTGATGATATTAATGATACTATTAGTATCATTAATAATACCAATATTATTATAACCAATAAGATTATTATTATTATTAATAACATTACTAGTAATTGAAATTTTCATTATTGTTAGTATTAATATTAACATATTATTAATTGTCCTTTATTATTATTAGATTTTGTTAAGATTATTATTAATATTATTATTATTAATATTAATAGTATTAATATGATTATACTAGATAATTATATAAAAATAGGAATTAGATATATATATATATATATATATATATATATATATATATATATATATAAATACAGAAATATAATCAATATATGTATAAAGTTCTATAAATACATACATATACATGTATAAAATACGGAGATACGATTAAATATATATGGATGCTGTATATACGTACATAAATACACATAATTAGGTAATCTATTTCCAATCCTTGTTGAACTGTGCTGTAAATCGATTTTTGGCTACCAACTGGTTCAACGAATTCAACTAAGTGATGTTAGCAAACAAATTTGTACAAATCAACTTTAAGCATTGGAACCAGTCCAAATTCTGTTATCAATCCACTTCTCCTTTTCTTTATTTTTTATTATTATTCTTGTACCTGCTAAAATAAAATCTGTCGACACCCTCAGATTATATAGCAAACGATTCTCAATTTCAATTGATTAACTCTTTTATCTTCACCATCCTCACCAAACATTATCACCTACGATCATCATAGTAAGCCACCACCTTGACGACACCCATTTAACCACCTCTTATTCATTTAGCCTTCACTTCGAATATAACCCAAGTAGCCACTCTCTTCACCTCTTTTCTTCGTAAACCCATAACCATCGACCACTAACTATTCGGGAATCATCACCACCCTCAAGCCGCCACATGACCACCATTAACCACGTTGCTCTCCTCTTCGGTTTTTCGAGCCACAAACACACACACCATCTATGTTTTCATCTATATTTCATGTCTATTGATAAAGCACAAAAACCACCGTCACCTTTTCCAACACCTTTGCAAATTGATTCACCATCTCTGTTGTCACTCCTGCTGCTATACGCGTATCTTCAAAAAAAAAAATATTTGTCGAACGTTTGATGCTACCATTGCAGCTCTCTCTCCGTCCTGTTTTATTACTGAGAAGAACGATAATGATCAAATGAAATGATCATGATAATCGTGGTGTTGATGATGTACAAAATGAAATGAAGTTTACGGGTTGTTGGATGATAACAATGATGATGTTATGAAACGAGGAAGTGTAAGGAATGATGATAAGGGATACGTATACAATAGGTGAGAAGTTAGATCACTAACCTCTCCTCAAGTTCCATGTGCAAATCAATCTCTTTAATTATTTTATAAACGTTCCAAAAAGAAGATAAGGTATTGGATTTCCTTTTATGTATGTGGGACGGTTTAGGACTAATTGGCCGACATGTATCATATTTATGAGTTAGTGGGACATAATCCAGCTCATGGTCAACATATATAACATCAAATACAACCCACTTGCCAATTGATATTAACTTTGCAAGTTTCTTTTCTTTTCTTATAACCGACATCCACCAAACCCTTAACCCAACTTATTGATTAAAGATGATGAATTAGTGGATGAATATTTTAATAATGATGTTATTGCTAGCATGATTCTACAGTCCATCGATTTGCTATACCTAATTCAACTTATGTTAAAATATGATATAAAAGAAGACTGAGATATGATAAAGTATCGATGAGTTTATTAAGATGATAATGAATTGGTTATGATAATGATCAAGATGATATAGATGATGATGATGATAAAAACGATTTTGTTCCTGTCTCTATTATTTCTCTCCTTGCCAACATTAAACCACGACAAATTTGTCATGAATCATGGGAGACAGATGAGATATCCTAGAATATACGTGGTCTTCCAGCACACCATCCAGTTATTTGATTTTTTCTTAACCACTCCACTAGTTTATTGAATCAAAAAAAAAAAAAAAAGATCGGATCCTTTACTCATGTTACAACTTGGGTTGAGATTTTAATATCCTAACGGGCCCTTTAAATGGTGATGGGGCTAGGGTATTATAGTTGGTCCGTAAATGGATCCTGGACCGAGACTTATTGTTGGGCCATAATTATATTGGGACGAGCAGAAAGTAGTTAAATAAACATGGGACACGGTTTATAACATGAAAGTAGAATTAGTGGAATGGTTAAGGGAGGTGTTGTGTTTACAAGAGGTCGCGAGTTCGAGTTCGGGAAGTGGCATTTTATTTTTAAAAGCTCCCTTCTTCAAAGGTCGTATTCTATATTATTATTATTATTATTATTATTATTATTATTATTATTATTATTATTATTATTATTATTATTATTATTATTATTATTATTATTATTATTATTTTTATTACTAGTATTATCGTTATTATTTTTACAACAAATAAATATTATGGATATAAAATTATACTTATAATAACATTACATATTATAAACATATTTTTTTAATATAAATATTCATATATAACAAATGATGTATTTTTAATATAATATTACTCATATATAAATATCAATATAACTATATAAATATGAGTCATTTTTAAAGATACATACAAATTAAATATATAATATACAATTTAAGATATAATCAATTTGTTCGATTACAAATATATGTGTTAATATATATAAATGATATAGGTTCGTGAATCCGAGGTCAACCCTACACTTGTTATATGACGTCATTGTATTTTTACTACAAAATACATTAGGTGAGTTTCATTAATCCCTTTTTAAATGCTTTTGGAATATATATTTTTGGGACTGAGAATACATGCGATGTTTTTATAACTGTTTTACGAAATAGACACAAGTAATCAAAACTACATTATATGGTTGAATTATCGAAATCGAATATGCCCCTTTTTATTAAGTCTGGTAATCTAAGAATTAGGGAACAGACACCCTAATTGACGCGAACTCTAAAGATAGATCTATCGGGCCCAACAAGCCCCATCCAAAGTACCGGATGCTTTAGTACTTCGAAATTTATATCATGTCCGAAGGAGGATCCCGGAATGATGGGGATATTCTTATATGCATATTGTGAATGTCGGTTACCAGGTGTTCACCATATGAATGATATTTTTGTCTCTATGCATGGGACGTATATTTATGAGAAATGAAAATCTTATGGTCTATTAATATATTGAAATGATTGTTATGATAAACCTATGAACTCACCAACCTTTTGGTTGACACTTTTAAGCATGTTTATTCTCAGGTACGAAAGAAATCTTCCGATGTGCATTTGATCGTATTACATGGAGTCGTTCATGGCATATAGAGGTCAGAACCTCGCAATGGGACCAACTGTTAAAGACTTCGTCCGGATGGATTAGGACGGGTCACTACAGGTGGTATCAGAGCGGTGGTCTTAGTGAACCGGGTCTGCATTAGTGTGTCTAATTGATAAGTCGTTAGGATGCATTAGTGAGTCTGGACTTCGATCGTGTCTGCATGTCAAAAGTTTTTTTTATCATTTTTGTCGGAAATCATTTGCTTATCATCCTTAGTAAATCACCTACTTATCATTCTTAGTCTAGACACATCTTACTGCAATGATTGCATGAATAGTGTATAGACAAAAATTCATATCTTAACGTATCTGACAATTCATATTTTAGCGTATCTGTTACTGAAGACCTTGCTTGATATCCCACGAAAACCTCTCCGTAATTTAAGGGATCCTGGTACTATATATATTTATGCATATTATGCATTGGGAATACATCTAACTATCAATTATTGTCACTAAACTCTTCATACCAAAAAATCTTTTCTGTGATCGCGTAAGATGGCCTCTACGAATCGACCACGTTCCTCTGACTCCGAAGACAGCGTGACAGGAGCACACCAACCAATTAACTACCGTGATTACTGGATAAAATGGGGGTGGGTTCGCGACATACTCACCCTATGGAGAAGGGAAGAAGGTACTCCATATCATGAACCGAATCTACCACCTAACCTTGGAGTACTCGACCCGCTCACCGGCGAACCTGTTCGCAACACCGTTTATGTGACGACCCCGTCAAAACACTTAACGGATCCGTCAGTTGGTCCCATAGCTTGATCAGACTTAAATGAATTAAATAAACAAAGTTGCATTCTTTTATTTCAAAATGTTGCCCAAAAAGGAAACAAACCCAATTAAGTGGTTTAAATCAACCAACCATAGTAATGAACCAACAGTTGACACAAAACCTTGCCAACAAACCCACAATTTAAATTATCCAAAATAGAATGCAAACTTAAGTTTCATAAATTGTTTCAATAAAATCTGCCCAAATGCATGCAGACTCTTCTAACGACAGCGGAAGCATCATATAACTCAAGTATCTGTGAAAACATGCAAGTAAACTGTCAACACAAAGGTTGAGTGAATTATAGGTTTAAATAAATAAGTAAACTTTAGACCACAAGATTTAAAAAAAAATGTTAGAAAACATTAAACATTATTCCATTATCAATGAGCCACCTGGTAACCACTTAACCCTTTATTTACCCTTGCCAAACACAATAAAAATATACACTTGTACAGTGTATCTACAACAAATTACGAAGTACTAAACATTCCGATTATAAATTGCTAGCGCGACTAGCTCGAAATGGGGTTGTCAAACCCGATAGATCTATCCATAGGATTCGCGTTCACCGGTAGAAACCAATGATTACAGTTACCAGACTAGGGAATATTTTTGTCCAACTCACAATGAATAATTAAATTTAACTGTTACTTGTGTCTAACCGTAAATAAAAATCTGCATGTAATCACATCCCAAAAATATACTTTGAAAAGTATGTAAAAACGGGACTATAACTCACCTTAAATAGCAACTGAAGAAATCTCACAAACAAGCGAACAGCAAGTAAAGTAAAGTGATCAAGAAAGATCACAACGCCGACCTATAAATAAAGCAGGTCGAAATAAATAACTAACTTAGGCCAAGTCTTAGTATGATAGCTATTGTACATGTTGCAAGTAGGCATAGAACATTACTCAGCAAGCATCGGTTTGATTGGAACAGCATAAGGACACACACTTTCTATTTTTAGAAAGTTTCTATTTTTAGCAGATTTCCATTTTTGGAAAGTTTTCTATTTTTGGAAAGTTTCTATTTTTGGAAAGTTTCTATTTTTGGAAAGTTTCCAAATTTAGAAAGTTCTATTTTTAGAAAGTTTTGAAGTTAGGAAAGTTTCCATATTTAGAAAGTCAACTGAAAGTCAAAGTCAACCAAAAGTCAACTCAAAAGTCAACCTTGGTCAAACATAGTCAACATTAATTTTAAAAGTGTAAGTTATAATAATAACATAGGTTATAATGTTATTTAAAGTCAAAAGTGTATAATAATGTCTTAACATAAGTTTAATTAAATAAAATGAATTATTAAAGTTAATATAAGTTGAAATGTTATAATTAGTATAACATAAGTATTTAATTAATTAATTAAATATTAATCATAATATAAATATTATTAATTTATAATAAATTTTAAATCATATCATAAGTATTATTAATTAATAATGAATTATTAATCATATCATAAGTTTCTAATTAACATTATTAAATCATAAGTATTTAATAATTAAATCATAATTAAATAATAATTAAGTCTTATAATAATTAAATAATTATTTAATGTTTATTATAAGTCTTTTAATAATTTCTCAAAAACAAATTTAATACTTATCATAAGTATTTTCCTTTAATAATAAAAGTATTATTAATCATAAGTTTAATTAAAATGTTAATTAAATTATAATTAATAATTAAATGATATAATAAATATTTATATCATAAGTTTTAATTAATAATAATTACTTCTTTTATCTAAAGTAATTTATTAATAATGAAGTCCATAAATTTTAACATAAGTTTAATCATGAACCATAAGTTTTAAGTTTAAAAGTTCGTCGGGTCGTATCTTGAGCCCCGGATGTCGGTTTCGGGCAAGCCACATATGCAACTTCACCAACTCAAACCACCCGACACAATTATGAACTCAAGAACACTCCAAGAACAGTCCCTAGGTCGTGGATATCAGCCATGACAACATTTGGGAAATCAATTTACTCAAAACGGTAATTCGGGCACAACGGGTGAACCGTGGCTCGGATTTAGGTGACCCGAACATAACAATTCATCTCACCATCAGTCCTAACCAAATGACACACCCTAAAGACACCAAGGATGGTCACAAAGTCGGACCCAACCTTGTTCATGCCAAGAACACCTTTCAATCTTTAACAAAAATCAGATTAAGCATATCTAGGGCTCCGGGAATCGAAACGACATGAATCCGGAGTCTAAAATTAATGTCTTGATGAGAGGAACTCATTTATGTACTTTATTTTAACATTCATATCAGTTACAAAGTCAGAATATACGAATCAAACTGCTGTCCAAAATTTACAAACCGAAATCATATGCAAACGAGTAATTCTACGCATCCACACAACATTACAACAACTAATATACATCATACTAATAATATAAACTCAAAATACAGAAATATAAATAAATATGGAAAGTTCTAGGGTTAGGGTTTATACCCTAATCGAGAATCAAAGAATATGATCGCGTAGAGAACGAAGAGAGGAACACGTTTATGCTATTCAATCCTTGATCCAAGCTTGAAAAATGATGAAGATGATGATTATGGTGGTGGTAGGCGACGGCCAAGAAGGGAGGAGAGGAGAGAAAAAGATAAAATTTAGGTTTTAGATGAAAATAAAAGTGGAAGTGCACAAAAGGAAAAACAAGGGCCAATACTCCCTCCCCTTGGGAGTATTCGGCCGAATTGGGTAGGGGGTGGGCCCCTTAGTGGGCCAACTTGTCCATTATTGAAAAACGTGCAATTCCTGATGGCCCAAAAGTCCGAACGAATCCCGAAACACGAAAACATGCTTACGCGATTAAAAATCCGGAAAGATAACGAACGCGCGACGAAAAATAAATATAAATACACCTACTAATAATATGATCATAAAATATCATATTTAAAATATTTAGGATTTAAAAATCCCGAAAGCTCGACCGTTGGTTTAAAAACCGAAAAGATTCGCCGGATGGAAATCCGCGGAACGTAGAAACGTATAAATTAAAATATGAATACATATATTCACATAACACATAATAATTATTATATATATATTATTACAAAAATAATAATATAGGTTATAGAAATGACGTGGCTCACTAACAGTTAACGGTCGTTAAATAATTAACGGAAAAAGATAACGGAAAAAGTAGGGTCGTGACAGTACCTCCCCGTTACGGAAATTTCGTCCCGAAATTTAAGCAGGCGCAGGGGTTGACTCGGCATCTGAGAACAAATGCGGATACTTCTGCTTCATTTGGTCTTCACGCTCCCAAGTGAACTCGGGACCGCGTCTAGCGTTCCATCGGACCCGAACAATAGGAATTCTGCTCTGTTTAAGAGTCTTAACCTCTCGGTCCATGATCTCAACTGGCTCCTCAATAAAATGCAATTGCTTGTCAACTTGAAGTTCCTCCAAAGGAATAGTCTGATCAAATTCAGCCAAACACTTCTTTAAGTTCGAAATATGGAAAACATCGTGAACGACACTGAGTTCTTGTGGCAACTTCAAACGATAAGCCACCGGTCCAACTCTTTCAATGATCTCAAACGGTCCCACGAAACGAGGACTTAACTTCCCTCTTTTACCAAAACGAATAACACCCTTCCAAGGCGAAACTTTTAACATAACACGATCACCAACTTGGAATTTAACATCTTTCCTTCCTTTGTCGGCATAACTCTTTTGCCGACTTCTAGCAGTCCTCAACCTTTCCTTAATTTGAACAATCTTCTCAGTAGTCTCGTGAATAATCTCTGGACCTGTAAGTTGAGCATCCCCAACCTCATTCCAACAAATAGGAGACCTACACTTCCTACCGTACAAAGCTTCAAACGGTGCGGCTTTAATACTTGCGTGGTAGCTGTTGTTATAAGAAAACTCAGCTAACGGCAAATACTTATCCCACCCATTCCCAAAATCAATCACACAAGCTCGCAACATATCTTCTAATGTCTGAATGGTCCTCTCACTTTGACCATCCGTTTGAGGATGATAAGCGGTGCTCATATCCAATCTAGTGCCCAAGGCTTCTTGCAACGATTGCCAAAATCTCGATACAAATCGACTATCTCTGTCGGAAATTATAGAAACGGGAACACCATGCCTCGAAACAATCTCTTTCAAATACAAACGGGTGAGTTTCTCCATGGAATCGGTTTCCCTAATCGGCAAAAAGTGAGCCGACTTAGTGAGTCGATCTACAATCACCCAAATCGCATCATAGCCACCCGAAACTCTTGGTAACTTAGTGATAAAATCCATAGTGATACCTTCCCACTTCCACTCGGGAATTTCTGGTTGTACCAACAATCCGAACGGTTTTTGATGTTCAGCTTTGACCTTAGAACAGGTCAAACACTTAGCCACATACGTAGCCACATCACCTTTCAAATTTGGCCACCAATACAGCTCCTTAAGATCATGATACATCTTTCCTGAACTAGGATGAATAGAGTACCTAGACTTATGAGCCTCATCCAAAACAAGTTGTCGCAGTTCACCAAACTTCGGAACCCAAAGACGTCCTACAAAGTACCTAGTACCATCTGCTCGAATCTCAAATTTCTTAGCCATACCTCTTACGTTCTCTTTCACGAAATTCTCCTCCTTTAAGGCTTCTTGTTGTGCCTCAAGAATCTGCCTAACGAGGTTTGATCTAACTGTCATATTCAAAGCTCTAACCCTTCGTGGTTCAGCCCTTTCTTTACGACTCAAAGCATCAGCCACAACATTGGCTTTACCCGGATGATACAAAAGGTCACAATCATAATCATTCAACGTCTCAATCCATCTTCGTTGTCTCATGTTCAAATGTTTTTGATCGAGAATATGTTGAAGACTCTTATGATCGGTGTACACAGTACTCTTAACACCTAAAAGATAGTGTCTCCAAATCTTCAGTGCAAAAATAACAGCTCCCAACTCTAAATCATGAGTTGTATAGTTCTGTTCGTGAACCTTCAACTGACGTGACGCATACGCAATAACCTTCTTTCGTTGCATCAAAATGCAACCATAGCCTTGTCGTGATGCATCGCAATAAACAACAAAATCATCATTACCCTCCGGTAGAGACAATATCGGAGCGGTAGTCAGTTTCTTCTTCAAAATCTGAAAAGCATTCTCCTGTTCATCCTTCCACTCATACTTTTTCCCTTTATGCGTTAAAGCAGTCAGAGGTTTCGCTATACGAGAGAAATCCTGGATGAACCTTCGATAGTAACCTGCCAATCCTAAGAACTGACGAATTTGAGTAGGAGTTTTCAGAGTTTCCCACTTTTCAATCGCCTCAATTTTAGCAGGATCAACTTGTATTCCTTGTTTGCTAACAATATGACCAAGGAACTGAACTTCTCTTAACCAAAAAGCACACTTAGAGAACTTAGCGTACAACTCTTCTTTCTTTAACAAATCAAGCACTAACCTCAAATGTTCTTCGTGCTCTTCATCACTCTTAGAATAGATAAGGATGTCATCGATGAAAACAATAACGAACTTGTCCAGATAGGGTCTACACACACGGTTCATGAGGTCCATGAACACAGCAGGTGCATTTGTCAATCCGAACGGCATAACAAGAAATTCAAAGTGACCGTAACGGGTGCGAAAAGCAGTTTTTGAAACATCAGATTCTTTAACACGCAACTGATGATAGCCAGAACGAAGATCAATTTTTGAATAAACAGAAGAACCCTGAAGCTGATCGAACAGATCATCAATTCTCGGAAGAGGATAACGATTTTTAACAGTGAGCTTATTCAGTTCACGATAATCAATGCATAAACGAAAAGAACCATCCTTCTTCTTAACAAACAGAACAGGAGCTCCCCAAGGGGACGAACTAGGACGAATAAAACCTTTGTCTAACAACTCACGGAGTTGACTTGACAATTCTTGAAGTTCAGAAGGCGCAAGACGATAAGGAGCACGTGCTACAGGAGCAGCGCCGGGAACAAGATCAATTTGGAATTCTACCGCGTTTTGTGGCGGAAGGCCAGGTAAGTCATCGGGAAACACCTCGGGAAAATCCCTAACAATATGAACGTCATCAACGTTCTTTACTTCCTTACTAGGATCAACAACATGAGCAAGGATAGCATGACAGCCTTTGCGGAGATGTTTACGAACTTTCATACAGCTAATAAGGTTTAACTGTGCGCATTTCTTATCTCCAAAGACCATCAGTGGCTCTCCAATCACATCAGTAATACGAATAGCCTTATCATAACAGACAATCTCGGCACGGTTCGCGGACAACCAATCCATACCAATAACAATATCAAAACTACCAAGTTCAATCGGTATCAAATCTATCTCGAAATCCCTACCACCCAGATTAATGTTACACTTACGATGTACAGCCTTAGCAGTAAGTTCCTTACCATTAGCTACTTCAACAACATAAGTATTGTCTAAGAGAGTTAACGGCGTTTTAATTCTCGGACTTAATTTACTCGACACGAAACTTAAATCAGCCCCTGAATCAAATAGAACATAAACTGATAAATCGTTGACTGAGAACGTACCAGTAACAAGCTTAGGATCTTCCTCCGCATCCTTAGCATTAATGTTGAACGCTCGGCCGCGTGCAGTCTCTGCAGTCTTCTTGTTGGGACAAGCATCTCGGAAATGCCCCGGCTTCCCACACTCATAACAAACCCTTGTATTACCTCCATTATTCGATTTTCCATTACCGTTACCGTTACCACCTCTATTACCAACATTATTATTATTACCACCAGTCGCGGGAGTAGCAGACCCCAGCAAAAGCACTGTACAATCTTTAGCAATGTGCCCTTTCTTAGAGCACCTCTTATAAGTAACTGTGCAGTAACCATCATGAGCTTTATAGCAACGAGGACACACCCGTTGATTTCTGTTATTAGCACCTGAGGTATCCTGTTTCTTCTGCTGATTTTGGTTTTGATTGCGGTTGTTATCCCACTTTCGTTTCTCATTATCAGCCTTCTTGACAACCTCCTCACTGCTTTCAACAACTGTAGTCTTGCTTCTTCTCAACACCTTGTCATTAAGTTTGTGGGCCATAGACATAGCTGCCTCAATAGTCTGGGGTTCACTGGACTCAACCCCGTGTTCAATCTTCTCGGACAAACCATCAATGTAAGCCTCAATTTTGCGGTCCTCATCCGCATAAACCCTAGGACACAGCAAAGTCAACTCGAAAAACCTTCGTTCATAGGCATCTAACTCGGTGCCATGCATTTTCAAATTCTTGAGCTCAACCTCTAGCTTCTTAAGCTCACCCCGAGGTCTATAGCGGGTGATCAATCTTTCCTTAAAATCATTCCAGGCCAAACCATAAGCTACATCGCTTCCCAAACTACTAACCAGATTGTTCCACCATGTCAAGGCACTATCCTTGAGAGTGCAACTAGCGAAACTAACTTTGTCCTCTTCACGGACCCGACTGACCCTGAAAATAGATTCGATTTTCTCGAACCAACGAGTAAGCCCTATTGGTCCTTCCGTACCACTGAATTCTTGGGGTCGACCAGCCATAAAAGTTTTGTGGGAGCATCCCACCTAGTTGTTGTTCACATTGGCGTTAACATTAGCATTTGCTGCCATAGCAGCAGCAATTCCTTCATTGATCAGGCGTTGCATACGCGCTTCAGTGGACTCTCTTGGAGGCATGATCTTCAAAATAGAATAACACATCCGTTAGTACCAAGAATAATACTAGTGTCATAAAGGAATAGATCAAAACACGAAAAGACTAACCATTAAGATATTAGTCAACTAACACTATGAGTAATAACATGACAGTTATGATTGTTATAGAAATAACCATCACATGCATACATATTTTATGATAACATCATACAACATACATAGCACCTAACATACATGAACATATATTACGCATAATATAACATGCCAAGAGCCACAACATCAGAAATAAAACATGATAATGATAATAGATGTCATAAAAATAACCATCCATACATAATGAAAAATATATCCCATAACAAAATCTTAATAAAATCCTCGGCAAAACACCGTACATAACCCAAAATGTATGTATAAAAAGGACATTAAGTCTGATGAAATAGATAATCAATATGAATAATCACATCACATTCGCTTAGAGCGGGTGTGATCAGCTGGTCCAGCATGAGTCTCAGCAGGATCCTCATACTTACGCAACTTCCCTTTCACAACATCCAACTCTTCCTTCAACACACGAACAGTGCTCTCGAGAGCCTCGAACTTAGCATTAACTTCTCGATCACACTTGCGGTTCGCATCCTCAACCCTATGCTTGAAAGTGATAAAGTTACCCATGTCGGCATGGATCTCGTCCATAACTTCATTATGTGGCAAGGTGCGCAAACAGTCACTAAGGGCGTTAATACGTGTCACCTCATTATAAGCCCGGTTCATATGAGTAATGGTAGAAAAATAGTAATGAACAGGATCATCGATCTCTGGTTGATTAGCACGACGTCTAGCAGGAGACGGTGGAGCAGGAGCAGCAACAGAGTTATCGCTCGAAGTCGACATCTGCAAACAGCAAAACCGCAAACCACATACCAAAAAGATATAAAAGCTAATAATATAACTTATACGAAATGAAATGCATAATAATGCTATAGCAAAAAGGTCGGGCTGTAGACTAGACTCTAATGCACCCTAATAACCACGGGTTGACCACATTAAGACCGCCTAGTTCCCTACAACCAGAGCTCTGATACCACATGTGACGACCCCGTCAAAACACTTAACGGATCCGTCAGTTGGTCCCATAGCTTGATCGGACTTAAATGAATTAAATAAACAAAGTTGCATTCTTTTATTTCAAAATGTTGCCCAAAAAGGAAACAAACCCAATTAAGTGGTTTAAATCAACCAACCATAGTAATGAACCAAAAGTTGACACAAAACCTTGCCAACAAACCCACAATTTAAATTATCCAAAATAGAATGCAAACTTAAGTTTCATAAATTGTTTCAATAAAATCTGCCCAAATGCATGCAGACTCTTCTAACGACAGCGGAAGCATCATATAACTCAAGTACCTGTAAAAACATGCAAGTAAACTGTCAACACAAAGGTTGAGTGAATTATAGGTTTAAATAAATAAGTAAACTTTAGACCACAAGATTTAAAAAAAAATGTTAGAAAACATTAAACATTATTCCATTATCAATGAGCCACCTGGTAACCACTTAACCCTTTATTTACCCTTGCCAAACACAATAAAAATATACACTTGGACAGTGTATCTACAACAAATTACGAAGTACTAAACATTCTGATTATAAATTGCTAGCGCGACTAGCTCGAAATGGGGTTGTCAAACCCGATAGATCTATCCATAGGATTCGCGTTCACCAGTAGAAACCAATGATTACAGTTACCAGACTAGGGAATATTTTTATCCAACTCACAATGAATAATTAAATTTAACTGTTACTTGTGTCTAACCGTAAATAAAAATCTGCATGTAATCACATCCCAAAAATATACTTTGAAAAGTATGTAAAAACGGGACTATAACTCACCTTAAATAGCAACTGAAGAAATCTCACAAACAAGCGAACAGCAAGTAAAGTAAAGTGATCAAGAAAGATCACAACGCCGACCTATAAATAAAGCAGGTCGAAATAAATAACTAACTTAGGCCAAGTCTTAGTATGATAGCTATTGTACATGTTGCAAGTAGGCATAGAACATTACTCAGCAAGCATCGGTTTGATTGGAATAGCATAAGGACACACACTTTCTATTTTTAGAAAGTTTCTATTTTTAGCAGGTTTCCATTTTTGGAAAGTTTTCTATTTTAGGAAAGTTTCTATTTTTGGAAAGTTTCTATTTTTGGAAAGTTTCTATTTTTGGAAAGTTTCCAAATTTAGAAAGTTCTATTTTTAGAAAGTTTTGAAGTTAGGAAAGTTTCCTTATTTAGAAAGTCAACAGAAGTCAACTGAAAGTCAAAGTCAACCGAAAGTCAACTCAAAAGTCAACTTTGGTCAAACATAGTCAACATTAATTTTAAAAGTGTAAGTTATAATAATAACATAGGTTATAATGTTATTTAAAGTCAAAAGTGTATAATAATGTCTTAACATAAGTTTAATTAAATAAAATGAATTATTAAAGTTAATATAAGTTGAAATGTTATAATTAGTATAACATAAGTATTTAATTAATTAATTAAATATTAATCATAATATAAATATTATTAATTTATAATAAATTTTAAATCATATCATAAGTATTATTAATTAATAATGAATTATTAATCATATCATAAGTTTCTAATTAAAATTATTAAATCATAAGTATTTAATAATTAAATCATAATTAAATAATAATTAAGTCTTATAATAATTAAATAATTATTTAATGTTTATTATAAGTCTTTTAATAATTTCTCAAAAAAAAATTTAATACTTATCATAAGTATTTTCCTTTAATAATAGAAGTATTATTAATCATAAGTTTAATTAAAATGTTAATTAAATTATAATTAATAATTAAATGATATAATAAATATTTATATCATAATTTTTAATTAATAATAATTACTTCTTTTATCTAAAGTAATTTATTAATAATGAAGTCCATAAATTTTAACATAAGTTTAATCATGAACCATAAGTTTTAAGTTTAAAAGTTCGTCGGGTCGTATCTTGAGCCCCGGATGTCGGTTTCGGGCAAGCCACATATGCAACTTCACCTACTCAAACCACCCGACACAATTATGAACTCAAGAACACTCCAAGAACAGTCCCTAGGTCGTGGATATCAGCCATGACAACATTTGGGAAATCAATTTACTCAAAACGGTAATTCGGGCACAACGGGTGAACCGTGGCTCGGATTTAGGTGACCCGAACATAACAATTCGTCTCACCATCAGTCCTAACCAAATGACACACCCTAAAGACACCAAGGATGGTCACAAAGTCGGACCCAACCTTGTTCATGCCAAGAACACCTTTCAATCTTTAACAAAAATCAGATTAAGCATATCTAGGGCTCCGGGAATCGAAACGACATGAATCCGGAGTCTAAAATTAATGTCTTGATGAGAGGAACTCATTTATGTACTTTATTTTAACATTCATATCAGTTACAAAGTCAGAATATACGAATCAAACTGCTGTCCAAAATTTACAAACCGAAATCATATGCAAACGAGTAATTCTACGCATCCACACAACATTACAACAACTAATATACATCATACTAATAATATAAACTCAAAATACAGAAATATAAATAAATATGGAAAGTTCTAGGGTTAGGGTTTATACCCTAATCGAGAATCAAAGAATATGATCGCGTAGAGAACGAAGAGAGGAACACGTTTATGCTATTCAATCCTTGATCCAAGCTTGAAAAATGATGAAGATGATGATTATGGTGGTGGTAGGCGACGGCCAAGAAGGGAGGAGAGGAGAGAAAAAGATAAAATTTAGGTTTTAGATGAAAATAAAAGTGGAAGTGCACAAAAGGAAAAACAAGGGCCAATACTCCCTCCCCTTGGGAGTATTCAGCCGAATTGGGTAGGGGGTGGGCCCCTTAGTGGGCCAACTTGTCCATTATTGAAAAACGTGCAATTCCTGATGGCCCGAAAGTCCGAACGAATCCCGAAACGCGAAAACATGCTTACGCGATTAAAAATCCGGAAAGATAACGAACGCGCGACGAAAAATAAATATAAATACACCTACTAATAATATGATCATAAAATATCATATTTAAAATATTTAGGATTTAAAAATCCCGAAAGCTCGACCGTTGGTTTAAAAACCGAAAAGATTCGCCGGATGGAAATCCGCGGAACGTAGAAACGTATAAATTAAAATATGAATACATATATTCACATAACACATAATAATTATTATATATATATTATTACAAAAATAATAATATAGGTTATAGAAATGACGTGGCACACTAACAGTTAACGGTCGTTAAATAATTAACGGAAAAAGATAACGGAAAAAGTAGGGTCGTGACAGTTTATACCCTTTTTGCCAGAATATTTCGTCTTGAGACTACCATTAACGGAACTAGAGAAGATATCCGATCTCTACCTCACACTGATAACCAACCAGGGTTAGTAGAAGAAGTTAAAGAACTCCGAGCTCGAGTGTTAACTTTAGAGAGCACGGTACACAATTTGCAAGCACCAGTAGTCTCACCAACACCGGTAACATCACCAACCTTAGCACCAACAGCATTAGTACCACCAACAACAGCATTCGCATCACCAGCTTCGATATCTCATTCTGTACCTCGAGTATAATCATCGTTCTACGTATCGTTCCATCAATTTTATTTTCATTCGACATGGCGATTATGTAATCTCTAATGTTTTAGAGATTATATATTCTTGTTCTAATGGTAAATCAAATGAGATTAATATCACATTAACTCATTAAATTCATGATTATATCTGAAGAAAATATATATGTATATATATTTTCATAAAGATGGTAATTAAAAATTCTTTCGTACAAACTGTTAATGGTGAAAATATTTTTAACGGGTAGGTAATACTCGAGGAATATTTAGATTTCACATTAATAAGTTATACTGTACATTCTTCGAATCTGATTCAACAGTCATTTACTATCCTACTTACATCTACAGATATACGTATCCGTTCACCAAAGAATAACTATTTTCATTCAAATTCAATTTCATATTTGGATTTTGATCTATCAGAATCCAACAAGTGGCATAATGAAGAAAACATTGGACAAAATAAAAATTGTTAGAAACAAACAAATTAACTATGAGAAATTTTGTTAAGAATCCACGCTAACTGTTCCTAGCTAACTGTTAATTCCGTGTTACATTTTATTTTATCGCAATTTAATTATCGCAATTTATTTATCGCAGTTTATTTATCGCAATTTATATTCTAACAATTTTCATTTATCGTCATTTAATTTCTGTTATTTATTTTACGCACTTTAAATATCGGGACACGTATACAAGGTTTTGACATATCATATCGACGCATCTATATATATTATTTGGAATCACCATAGACACTCTATATGCAGTAATGATCGAATTCTCTATACAGGGTTGAGGTTGATTCTACAATAATATATATACTTTGAGTTGTGATCGAGTCTGAGACATGTACACGGGTCACGATACGTATTAATTAATTCGAATATATATATATATGAATTATTGAATTGTTAACTGTGGACTATCAACATTGGACAATTAAAATGAATTAAAATATTGTTTATAACATATGAAACTAAATAATTTTTCAAGTTGCCACTTGATTTCATTTTAAACCCCATTCGTATCATCACGATTACATCTGCGTTCGAACATTTCATGATTATTGAAAACATCTCAATCGATAGGATGAATCAACCGCACTTCATCTACGGAAGGAAAGATGTATGCATATAGTTATGCACCTGAGAAATTCTCGACAACTGAGTAAAAGTTTAACACGTAGCCGCGTCAGATCCTTTGGCATTTATTAGAAAAAATAACTTTGCGATCCCTTTTCAAAGTAGCAAATTTTGTCACAGCTTCAGCAAATCAACTTCGACTTTCGTTCGAAACAACCTTATTATCACCTTGATTTATATGGATGTTCTTTTATTGTCACCAGACAACCTTTCATATTCCACCATGTTACCATCAGCGTTTAATCATCTAAAAACACAATTCTCCTGAAACCACCTCGGATTAATAACCGATGATCCAGATATCATAGCATTAAA
This sequence comes from Rutidosis leptorrhynchoides, assembly GCF_046630445.1. NCBI lineage: Eukaryota > Viridiplantae > Streptophyta > Magnoliopsida > Asterales > Asteraceae > Rutidosis > Rutidosis leptorrhynchoides. The sequence continues at coordinate 169,969,352 of NC_092343.1, forward strand.
TGCAGAGGAAACAGAAAAATGATAGGTGGTCTAAACGGCCAAAAGTTTGATGATAAAGAAAGGAGTGTTAGGAATGCTCGATAGAAAATTCGGTATTGAAAAACAGGTTGAGCTACCCATGAAGGAGACCAAGGACAAATACAAGGACCAAACCCTATATTTAAAGGATTCAGGTAATTCTGGATCCGTTGAAATCTTTAGAGAATATCTTGCTTCAAAGTCATGTTAAAATCTTGCGGAAAATCTTTCTCCATCAACCATCGAACTTAGAAATTCCAAAAATATCATCATCAATATCTTCGATATTTCTGAAGATATTTTCATAAATATTCTCGTCCGAGATTATATACCTCTTCGTGCTTCCTGTATATCATTATATTGGAAACATTCAATAGAAAATTTAGTACCGAAAAGCAGATTATGCAAAACTATGAAGAAAGCCGTGGACAAATCACAAAGAATAAGTTTGACTTCAAAGAATCCAAATGATTCAATGTCTGCTAAAGTCTTTAGTGAATATCTTGCTCCTTACTCTAAACCCTTGCAGACAATAGTTTCTATCATCCTCTGATCTTAGATATTCCGAGATATTATCGTATCTTTCATTATAAATATCCTCCATATTTCTGGAGATATTTTTATAACTATTCTTATCTGAAATCATTAATCTCTTCGTGCTATCAGTATTACATCATATAGAAACGGTTAGTTTCTATCTTTTGTAAACTTTAGAGCTTAAAATATGAATGTTATTGAAGTAATGTTGAGAATTGATGCATGAGTTAGTATAATATAATGACACTTGATCAACGTGATTATATTACAGTAAGTCATGCCGAGTTTCTAATGGGACGTGATGATTCACAGATCATAACGTCATCATGTGCCATGTTACATAACTGTCATTCTGCTTAACTTCTGAACATATCAGGAAAGTATATTCTTGATAGTTCTATTCTCAGTGAATCTGGTAATTTGACAAATCAAATCATGCTATTACGTTCCTTCTTATTTAGAACATTAATAATGTTCATTCTGAAACTTATATCTGCGAATTCTGGACCATTACAAGAGATGCCAAATCGCCAGAAGAAGAAACGAAGGGACAAAGCTCTGAAATAGAAATTGGAGTATAAATCGCAGCAAATAGGAGGGAGTATTTGTAACGACCCGTCAAAATCGCTATTGACGCGGCACGTTAATCATTGATTCCACAGTGAGGTTTTGACCTCTATATGATACGTTTTGATAAAATATTGCATTCATTAAAATAAGTGACTTTCTAAACATAGAAAGTTATAAACATGTGGGCGAGTGCTTAGGTATAAGCAAAACCCCAAAATACATAAGTCTTTAATTTACAGGTTGACATCACAGTCCAATTATTTATTACACAGCGCAGTTTTATTTTGAATGCAATAAACTTTGTACAAAGCATGAGAGACTCCATGCAGGCAACAAGCACATCACAGCGGAAGCATTCTAAGGACCTGAGAATAAAACATGCTAAAAAGTCAACACGGATGTTGGTGAGTTATAGGTTTAATTGCTCGAGTCATAAACATATATAAAGATAGACCACAAGATTTTATCAAAAGTTTATCAATAGATTCTACGTAACAGAGCACCCTGGTAACTAAACTTAACGCTATAGTGATAATTACCCCATTCGTTTTAATACACGCAAACCAACGTGTCTTAAACTCAAATAACATACGTCCGTTGAAAGGCTAGCGCTCTAGCTCGGACGGGGATGTCAAGCCCTATGGATCCATATACAATTATTCGCGCCCACCAGTCCATATCCTATGTACTGGCAGCTACTAGTTACCAAAGCTAAGGGATTTTCGGTTTAACTCAGTGTAGAATTTTGTATGTACTTGTGTCTTATTGCGTTTAAAATAAATTGCATGTATTCTCAGCCCAAAAATATTTAAAGTATTTAAAAAGGGAGACTATAACTCACAGTTCAATATTGCGATTCAATATTGTAGGCAAATTGCGTAGACGTAATGATGGTAGACGACTGTATGGTTGGTCTTGGATTCAAGAACAATACCCCGAACAATACCCAATATTTCCTTATTTTAAAACGGTTTGAAACCCGAATTAAAAATACCCTCGAATATACTTTATTATTATTAAACTTAAAATTAAAATTATAATTATAATTATAATTATAAAATAACGTACATATATATTTATGAAATATTTCGTCGAGCAAAACTGACCTTTTATAGTACTTTTCGATTTACTGTAGCTCATGCGATCGCATGAGTTTTCAGTGTTTTTGCCATGCGATCGCATGGCCGCCTTTTCTGTTTTTGTTTGCTAGTTCGTCGACATCAAATAGTGTACTGTAGCAAATAGTGTTACTGTAGCAAATAGTGTTTTACTGTAGCAAATAGTGTTTTACTGTAGCAAATAGTGTTTTACTGTAGCAAATCACTGTAGCAAACTCGTTTTCACTGTAGCACTGTAGCAAAATACGATTTCACTGTAGCAAAATAGTGTTTTACTGTAGCAAATTAATTTTTACTGTAGGAAAGTCGTTTTTACTTGTACATATATATATACATACATATAATTGTTCATGAATCGTCGAGAGTAGTCAAAGGTAATTGTATATATGTAACAGTTCTAAAATTTTGAGACTCAATCTAACAGACTTTGTTTAACGTGTTAAAATAATAAATCGTATAGAGAATTGGTTTAAATAAGTCAAAAAAGTTCGGGTCATCACAGTACCTCCCCGTTAAAGAAAATTTCATCCCGAAATTTTGAGTAGTACCTGTTTCATGAGCGATATCAGTGAACAAATGTGGATACTTTTGCTTCATCTGATCTTCACGTTCCCAAGTAAACTCGGGTCCTCGTCTTGCGTTCCAACGAACTCTAACTATCGGTATTTTGCTTTGTTTTAATTGTTTGACCTCACGGTCCATGATTTCAACAGGTTCTTCGATAAAATGGAGTTTATCATTGATTCGTATTTCGTCAAGAGGAATTACGACATCCTCTTCAGCTAAACATTTCTTCAAATTTGACACGTGAAATGTGTTGTGAACACTACTAAGTTCTTGCGGTAGCTTTAATCGATAAGCAACTGTTCCAATTCTTTCGGTGATTTCAAAGGGTCCTACGTACCTAGGACTTAGCTTTCCTCGTTTACCGAATCGTACAACGCCTTTCCAGGGTGACACTTTCAACATGACTTTGTCGCCCACTTGAAATTCTAGCGGTTTTCTTCTTACATCAGCATAACTCTTTTGGCGACTCATGGCCGTTTTCAATCGCTGTTGTATTTGAATGATCTTTTCGGTGGTTTCGTGAATAATTTCTGGTCCAGTAAGTTGTCTTTCTCCTACTTCACTCCAACAGATAGGAGATCTGCACTTTCTACCGTAAAGTGCTTCAAATGGTGCTGCGTTGATGCTCGTATGATAGCTGTTATTGTATGAAAATTCTGCCAACGGTAAGTGTCGATCCCAACTGGTTCCAAAGTCAATCACGCATGCCCGTAACATGTCTTCCAATGTTTGTATTGTTCTTTCACTTTGACCATCTGTCTGTGGGTGATAAGCGGTGCTCATATCTAATCGAGTTCCCAATGCTTTTTGTAATGACTGCCAGAAACGTGATGTGAATCGGGTGTCGCGATCAGATATGATAGAGATGGGTACACCATGCCTGGAAACTACTTCCTTCAAATATAGGCGTGCTAATTTCTCCATACTGTCTGTCTCCTTTATTGGTAGAAAGTGAGCTGATTTAGTTAGACGATCAACTATCACCCAAATAGTATCATGACTACTTGCAGTCCTTGGCAATTTCGTAATGAAATCCATGGTTATTCTTTCCCATTTCCACTGCGGAATTTCTGGTTGTTGCAGTAATCCTGACGGCTTTTGGTGCTCAGCTTTGACCTTTGCACACGTTAAACATTTGCTTACATAAGTAGCAATTTCTATTTTCATATTAGGCCACCAATAAAACTTCTTGAGATCGTGGTACATTTTTCCGTTTCCTGGGTGAATTGAGTACCTCGTTTTGTGTGCTTCATCCAGTACTAGTTGCCTTAGGTTACCATGTTTTGGTACCCATATCCTACCAGCAAAATACAGGGTTCCATCGGCTTTTTCTTCAAGTTGTTTTTCTAACCCTTTGCTTATTTCGCCTTTTCCATTTTCTTCTTTTAAAGCCTCTAACTGTGCTGCTTGAATTTGTTTTGTGAGATCAGTACGAATTGTAATATTCAAAGCTCGGACCCTAAGAGGTTTTACTCTTTCTTTTCGACTTAGGGCATCAGCTACAACATTAGCCTTTCCGGGGTGGTAACGGATTTCACAATCGTAATCGTTTAACAACTCTACCCAGCGACGTTGCCTCATATTGAGTTGTTTTTGATCAAAAATATGCTGAAGACTCTTATGGTCGGTGTACACTGTACAGTTGGTGCCATATAGATAGTGTCTCCATATTTTGAGTGCAAAAACTACTGCTCCAAGTTCTAAATCGTGCGTCGTATAGTTCTTTTCATGAATTTTTAGTTGTCGTGAGGCATATGCGATGACTTTTGTGCGTTGCATTAATACACATCCTAAACCTTGGCGTGAAGCATCACAATAGATCACGAAATCATCATTTCCTTCTGGTAATGACAAAATGGGTGCAGACGTTAACTTCTTCTTTAATAACTGGAATGAGGATTCCTGTTCCGTGGACCAATCATACTTCTTTCCCTTTTGAGTCAATGCAGTTAAGGGTTTGGCGATTCTAGAGAAATCTTGAATGAATCTTCGGTAGTAACCAGCAAGACCTAAGAATTGGCGGATTTGTGTTGGAGTCTTCGGTGTTTCCCATTTACTAATGGCTTCGATCTTGGCGGGGTCAACTTTAATTCCATGTTTACTGACAACATGGCCCAAAAATTGTACTTCTTGTAACCAGAAATCACACTTCGAAAATTTTGCGTACAATTCTTCTTTCTTGAGTATCTCCAGTACCAGTCTTAAGTGTTGCTCATTTTCTTCCTTGTTCTTCGAGTAAATCAATATGTCGTCGATAAAAACAATGACAAATTTGTCTAAATACGGTCTACAGATGCGATTCATTAGATCCATGAATACTGCTGGAGCATTAGTTAATCCAAAAGGCATGACTAGAAACTCATAGTGACCGTAACGGGTTCTGAACGCGGTTTTAGGAACATCTTCTTCCTTCACTCTCAGTTGATGATATCCAGAGCGTAGATCAATCTTAGAATAAACACTTGATCCTTGCAATTGATCAAACAAATCATCAATCCTCGGTAATGGGTACCGATTCTTGATCGTTAATTTGTTTAATTCTCGGTAATCTATGCACATTCTCATAGATCCATCCTTCTTCTTGACGAACAGAATAGGAGCACCCCAAGGTGAAAAACTAGGACGAATAAATCCACGGTCCGATAATTCTTGCAACTGGTCTTGTAATTCTTGCATTTCTGAAGGTGCAAGTCTATATGGAGATCGGGCTACAGGTGCAGCTCCTGGTATGAGATCAATCTAGAATTCTACACATCTGTGTGGAGGTAGCCCCGGTAATTCTTCTGGAAATACTCCGGGATATTCTCTTACAACCGGCATGTCATTAATGCTTCTTTCTTCAGTATTGATCTTCTTTACATGTGCCAGAATAGCATAACAACCTTTTCTTATAAGTTTCTGGGCCTTCATACAGCTGATAAAGTTCAGCTTTGAGTTGCTCTTCTCCCCATAAATCATTAATGACGTTTCATCCTTACGAGGGATGCGGATTGCTTTCTCAGCGCAAACAACTTCCGCTCTTGTTTTGGACATCCAGTCCATGCCAACGATTACGTCAAAACTTCCTAATTCTACGGGTATCAAATCGATTTTGAAGGTTTCACCAGCGAGATTCATTTCGCAACCATGGCAAATTTTATCGGCTTTTATCAGTTTACCATTAGCTAATTCAATAGTATATTTATCGTCTAGAGGTAATGATGCACATTTTAGTTTAAAACTAAAGTCTTTACACATATAACTTCTATCAGCACCCGTATCAAACATAATAGAAGCTAGTTGATTATTAACGGTAAACGTACCCGTGACAAGATTAGGATCCTCACGTGCTTTACTGGCACTAACATTAAATGCCCTCCCACGTGCGGGTTCTTTGTTCTTCTCCTTATCAGGGCATTGATTTATAAAGTGACCAGACTTCCCGCATCCAAAACATTTCTTGACATCGGTCAGTTTTGTCTTTACTTCAGAAACGGTGGCATAACAATCTTTCGCCACATGTCCTTTCTTGTTGCACTTATCACAGACCACTTGACAATAACCTGCATGATGTGTGTAACATCTTTTGCAGAACGGATGGGGTCCCTTATAGTTTGGACTTGCAGTTGCCCCATCATGTTTACCTTTAAAAGTTTCTTGTTTCTTCAGGTGAGTACTTTTGCCCTTATAGTCTTCCCATTTCCTCTTTCCTTCAGTTGTCTTGACTTCGGTAATTGGTGCCTTAATCGAACTCTCTGTGATCTGGTCCATGAGTTGGTGAGCCATTGTCATGGCTTCCTGCATCGTATTCGGTTTGGACGATGTAACATTTCCTTTGATATTGATCGATAAACCGTCAATATACATTTCTATCTTTCGTTTCTCATTTGGCACCAATTCGGGACACAACAAGGCTAGTTCCATGAAACGCTTTTCATAGTTATTGAGATTCGCGCCGATAACCTTCAGATTACGTAACTCAGATTCCATTTTTCTGATCTCGTTTCGAGGACAGTACTCCTCGATTAGCATCTTTTTCAGTTCTTCCCAAGAGATATCATATGCCGTATCTATTCCTTCTGCTTTAGCATAATTGTTCCACCAAGTAAGTGCACCATCTTGCAACGTGCACGAAGCATACTTTGACTTGTCTTCGTTCGCACAATTACTGATTTTGAAAACGGACTCCATCTTTTCAAACCATCGGGTTAGACTGACTGGTCCCTCAGTTCCACTAAACGTCTGTGGTTTGCATCCTTGAAAAGTTTTGTATGAGCATCCGTTTCGTGAATTTGTGTTTACGGCTGCTGCTTTGGCTGCTGCTTCGGATGTTGCTTTTGCTGCTTCGGTTGCAGCAATTCTTTCATTCACACGTTTCTCGACTAGTTGCTCAAACTCAGCATCCGACATTTGAGACATGTTTCTTCAATAAACACAACAGATATAATTTAATCATATAGAATATTATAGGTAAAATGAGTTGTCAATAGTTAATCGTAGCATATTAATAATATGAACCGATTATTATAAAAGCCTTTTCTTCTTATTAGCATTTTATAATTATTTCTAGGGTATTACCTACCCGTTAAGTTCATACATAATAGCTAGTACAAGGAATTAACTACTAAAATCCTAATAATATTCCACTATGAAAAATTATAGCGAGTTACTACATTATTATGTAATAATAATAATAAGAAGTAGTAATAATACAAATAATCATTCCATGCATTTATTATTAATAAACCAAAATAATACAATACCATACAATACTGTTATTTTACATATGCTTATTTTACATAACAAGATAGAGTAGCACACATAAGTAATAAAATAGCGCATGGAAGATTTATGGTTGCGAGGTCGTTCATTCAGAACTATCAGAAACTTCTTCCCATTTGGTTCTCTCTGCCAATTGTTTGTGTGCACATGGTCCGACAGACATTCTGGCAGTGTATTTTATTTTTAGTTGGGGTTTTGAGGTACCCGTTACCTCAGTGGGTTTTATACAATAAGGGTGGTTATGGATCGAATGGTCCTGTTCTTTTTTAATAACTAAGGACATTTTATTATTGTGGTTGTTTTTATTATCTATAGCAAGTTGGAATTTCTCCTTAGTGATCTCTTTTATTTCATTAGCGAAATCCTCCTCCTTACTGATCTCGTCTGATGACGAACTGTCTGAGTCATGTGTAGGAGAATATGATGACGAACTGCAAGAATATGTACCGGTGGTCATGAACCGAAATCTGCCAGGCGTAATCAGCACAACCCGCCCGTCGGCGGTATATCTGGACCAATGTCCATATTTGTTTAGAAATGGACGATCCTCGTTTACTCCAGGGATCATGGGTCCATGCCAATGATACTGTGGCTCCGGAAAACTAAAGCTGGGTGGAGCCGGAACCTCCTCTGGGTTTACCGGGAGTTGAGATTCCCCGGCTAACACAATTTCTTCTTTAATAGGTATTGGAACGCCCTTTTCAGTTGTGGATAGAATAGATTCAGTGTCCGATTCCGAGTCGTACAAAATGATAGGATTAGAGGAAGTCATCTATCACATAATTGAAACAACAATTACGTTAGCATATAAATATATCACATATAATGTTTTTGACCAAATAATAAGCAAAAATCAGGAAAAACAGATATGGTCATAGTCCAGACTCACTAATGCATCCTAACAATTACCAGTTAAACACAATAATGTAATTTCTGGTTCCCTATGACCTCAAGCTCGGATACCAACTGTAACGACCCGTCAAAATTGCTATTGACGCGGCACGTTAATCATTGATTCCACAGTGAGGTTTTGACCTCTATATGATACGTTTTGATAAAATATTGCATTCATTAAAATAAGTGACTTTCTAAACATAGAAAGTTATAAACATGTGGGCGAGTGCTTAGGTATAAGCAAAACCCCAAAATACATAAGTCTTTAATTTACAGGTTGACATCACAGTCCAATTATTTATTACACAGCGCAGTTTTATTTTGAATGCAATAAACTTTGTACAAAGCATGAGAGACTCCATGCAGGCAACAAGCACATCACAGCGGAAGCATTCTAAGGACCTGAGAATAAAACATGCTAAAAAGTCAACACGGATGTTGGTGAGTTATAGGTTTAATTGCTCGAGTCATAAACATATATAAAGATAGACCACAAGATTTTATCAAAAGTTTATCAATAGATTCTACGTAACAGAGCACCCTGGTAACTAAACTTAACGCTATAGTGATAATTACCCCATTCGTTTTAATACACGCAAACCAACGTGTCTTAAACTCAAATAACATACGTCCGTTGAAAGGCTAGCGCTCTAGCTCGGACGGGGATGTCAAGCCCTATGGATCCATATACAATTATTCGCGCCCACCAGTCCATATCCTATGTACTGGCAGCTACTAGTTACCAAAGCTAAGGGATTTTTGGTTTAACTCAGTGTAGAATTTTGTATGTACTTGTGTCTTATTGCGTTTAAAATAAATTGCATGTATTCTCAGCCCAAAAATATTTAAAGTATTTAAAAAGGGAGACTATAACTCACAGTTCAATATTGCGATTCAATATTGTAGGCAAATTGCGTAGACGTAATGATGGTAGACGACTGTATGGTTGGTCTTGGATTCAAGAACAATACCCCGAACAATACCCAATATTTCCTTATTTTAAAACGGTTTGAAACCCGAATTAAAAATACTCTCGAATATACTTTATTATTATTAAACTTAAAATTAAAATTATAATTATAATTATAATTATAAAATAACGTACATATATATTTATGAAATATTTCGTCGAGCAAAACTGACCTTTTATAGTACTTTTCGATTTACTGTAGCTCATGCGATCGCATGAGTTTTCAGTGTTTTTGCCATGCGATCGCATGGCCGCCTTTTCTGTTTTTGTTTGCTAGTTCGTCGACATCAAATAGTGTACTGTAGCAATAGTGTTACTGTAGCAAATAGTATTTTACTGTAGCAAATAGTGTTTTACTGTAGCAAATAGTGGTTTACTGTAGCAAATCACTGTAGCAAACTCGTTTTCACTGTAGCACTGTAGCAAAATACGATTTCACTGTAGCAAAATAGTGTTTTACTGTAGCAAATTAATTTTTACTGTAGGAAAGTCGTTTTTACTTGTACATATATATATACATACATATAATTGTTCATGAATCGTCGAGAGTAGTCAAAGGTAATTGTATATATGTAACAGTTCTAAAATTTTGAGACTCAATCTAACAGACTTTGTTTAACGTGTTAAAATAATAAATCGTATAGAGAATTGGTTTAAATAAGTCAAAAAATTTCGGGTCATCACAGTATTAACTGTGGATGACAATGATTATAGGAAACAGAAAGGGGGACATTGAAATATAAGGAGAGATATAAAGCCCGATAACAACGCATAAATTACAAACCGTGTATATCAATGTTTATAGCAACATAAAGACACGGGAGAATTAAAAGCACTATAACTCCAAGAGCAAAGTAGAAGTAAGCAGATTCCTCGGGTGGAAGTTGGAAAAGGAGAATGATTGTTACGATAGTAAGGATAAGGACAAGGATTAGAACTGGATTAAGCATTTCCACGATCTTTTGGATGTATGAACTAAGGAAGAGAGTAAGGGAATGGTAAGAATAATGGAACGGAAGATCTTAATTTATAATGGAAATATCAGACAGAGTAATCGAGGCAGATCACCGTATTTAATTATAGAGATCTTAATTTCCTTACTCGTCGAAGAATCAAATCTTTTAGATTTCGAAGATTTCCTCTAAATCCCTTGAATGCCGGAATTCAACCATGACTACTTCAAAAGTTATGACGAAACTTATTTTCCTCATTCCACTATTTTAGGATAGCTTCACCCGTACTTTTCACATAAATGAATGATTTTATCCATATTACTCTATGGTAATAAAACTCTATCTATCAATTCATAATTGTCATGAAAACATTCTTATTATTAGCCATGACAACCTCCATCAAATTTCGGGACGAAATTTCTTTAACGGGTAGGTACTGTGACGACCCGGAAATTTTCGACCAAATTTAAACTCAATCTTTATATGGTTTTGACATGATAAGCAAAGTCTATTAAATTGAATTTCAAAAATTTTGAACTATTTCATATGTTCAATTGACCTTCGACCATTCTCGACGATTCACGAACAGTAATGTGTATATAGAAATGGTATAATAAATGGTAATATATTTTATTTAATTACAAGATGAATATATAATTAGTATATTAACATTATTATCATTATCATTATTGTTAATATTAATACGTGTATTTTTAATATTAAACAATTATAAAATAAAGTATATATGTATCTATAACATTTGTGATGTATGAGTGATGATATTAATGATACTATTAGTATCATTAATAATACCAATATTATTATAACCAATAAGATTATTATTATTATTAATAACATTACTAGTAATTGAAATTATCATTATTGTTAGTATTAATATTAACATATTATTAATTGTCCTTTATTATTATTAGATTTTGTTAATATTATTATTAATATTATTATTATTATTAATATTAATAGTATTAATATGATTATACTAGATAATTATATAAAAATAGGAATTAGATATATATATATATAAATACAGAAATATAATCAATATATGTATAAAGTTCTATAAATACATACATATACATGTATAAAATACGGAGATACGATTAAATATATATGGATGCTGTATATACGTACATAAATACATATAATTAGGTAATCTATTTCCAATCCTTGTTGAACTGTGCTGTAAATCGATTTTTGGCTACCAACTGGTTCAACGAATTCAACTAAGTGATGTTAGCAAACAAATTTGTACAAATCAACTTTAAGCATTGGAACCAGTCCAAATTCTGTTATCAATCCACTTCTCCTTTTCTTTATTTTTTATTATTATTCTTGTACCTGCTAAAATAAAATCTGTCGACACCCTCAGATTATATAGCAAACGATTCTCAATTTCAATTGATTAACTCTTTTATCTTCACCATCCTCACCAAACATTATCACCTACGATCATCATAGTAAGCCACCACCTTGACGACACCCATTTAACCACCTCTTATTCATTTAGCCTTCACTTCGAATATAACCCAAGTAGCCACTCTCTTCACCTCTTTTCTTCGTAAACCCATAACCATCGACCACTAACTATTCGGGAATCATCACCACCCTCAAGCCGCCACATGACCACCATTAACCACCTTGCTCTCCTCTTCAGTTTTTCGAGCCACAAACACACACACCATCTATGTTTTCATCTATATTTCATGTCTATTGATAAACCACAAAAACCACCGTCACCTTTTCCAACACCTTTGCAAATTGATTCACCATCTCTGTTGTCACTCCTGCTGCTATACGCGTATCTTCAAAAAAAAAAATTGTCGAACGTTTGATGCTACCATTGCAGCTCTCTCTCCGTCCTGTTTTATTACTGAGAAGAACGATAATGATCAAATGAAATGATCATGATAATCGTGGTGTTGATGATGTACAAAATGAAATGAAGTTTACGGGTTGTTGGATGATAACAATGATGATGTTATGAAACGAGGAAGTGTAAGGAATGATGATAAGGGATACGTATACAATAGGTGAGAAGTTAGATCACTAACCTCTCCTCAAGTTCCATGTGCAAATCAATATCTTTAATTATTTTATAAACGTTCCAAAAAGAAGATAAGGTATTGGATTTCCTTTTATGTATGTGGGACGGTTTAGGACTAATTGGCCGACATGTATCATATTTATGAGTTAGTGGGACATAATCCAGCTCATGGTCAACATATATAACATCAAATACAACCCACTTGCCAATTGATATTAACTTTGCAAGTTTCTTTTCTTTTCTTATAACCGACATCCACCAAACCCTTAACCCCACTTATTGATTAAAGATGATGAATTACTGGATGAATATTTTAATAATGATGTTATTTCTCGCATGATTCTACAGTCCATCGATTTGCTATACCTAATTCAACATATGTTAAAATATGATATAAGAGAAGACTGAGATATGATAAAGTATCGATGAGTTTATTAAGATGATAATGAATTGGTTATGATAATGATCAAGATGATATAGATGATGATGATGACAATAAAAACGATTTTGTTCCTGTCTCTATTATTTCTCTCCTTGCCAACATTAAACCACGACAAATTTGTCATGAATCATGGGAGACAGATGAGATATCCTAGAATATACGTGGTCTTCCAGCACACCATCCAATTATTTGATTTTTTCTTAACCACTCCACTACTTTATTGAATCAAAAAAAAAAAAAAAAAGATCGGATCCTTTACTCATGTTACAACTTGGGTTGAGATTTTAATATCCTAACGGGCCCTTTAAATGGTGATGGGGTTTAGGTATTATAGTTGGGCCGTAAATGGATCCTGGACCGAGACTTATTGTTGGGCCATAATTATATTGGGACGAGCAGAAAGTAGTTAAATAAACATGGGACACGGTTTATAACATGAAAGTAGAATTAGTGGAATGGTTAAGGGAGGTGTTGTCTTTACAAGAGGTCGCGAGTTCGAGTTCAGGAAGTGGCATTTTATTTTTAGAAGCTCCCTTCTTCAAAAGTTGTATTCTATATTATTATTATTATTATTATTATTATTATTATTATTATTATTATTATTATTATTATTATTATTATTATTATTATTATTATTATTATTATTATTATTATTATTATTATTATTATTATTATTATTATTTTTATTACTAGTATTATCGTTATTATTTTTACAACAAATAAATATTATGGATATAAAATTATACTTATAATAACATTACATATTATAAACATATTTTTTTAATATAAATATTCATATATAACAAATGATGTATTTTTAATATAATATTACTCATATATAAATATCAATATAACTATATAAATATGAGTCATTTTTAAAGATACATACAAATTAAATATATAATATACAATTTAAGATATAATCAATTTGTTCGATTACAAATATATGTGTTAATATATATAAATGATATAGGTTCGTGAATCCGAGGTCAACCCTACACTTGTTATATGACGTCATTGTATTTTTACTACAAAATACATTAGGTGAGTTTCATTAATCCCTTTTTAAATGCTTTTGGAATATATATTTTTAGGACTGAGAATACATGCGATGTTTTTATAACTGTTTTACGAAATAGACACAAGTAATCAAAACTACATTATATGGTTGAATTATCGAAATCGAATATGCCCCTTTTTATTAAGTCTGGTAATCTAAGAATTAGGGAACAGACACCCTAATTGATGCGAACTCTAAAGATAGATCTATCGGGCCCAACAAGCCCCATCCATAGTACCGGATGCTTTAGTACTTCGAAATTTATATCATGTCCGAAAGAGGATCCCGGAATGATGGGGATATTCTTATATGCATATTGTGAATGTCGGTTACCAGGTGTTCACCATATGAATGATATTTTTGTCTCTATGCATGGGACGTATATTTATGAGAAATGAAAATCTTATGGTCTATTAATATATTGAAATGATTGTTATGATAAACCTATGAACTCACCAACCTTTTGGTTGACACTTTTAAGCATGTTTATTCTCAGGTATGAAAGAAATCTTCCGCTGTGCATTTGCTCGTATTACATGGAGTCGTTCATGGCATATAGAGGTCAGAACCTCGCAATGGGACTAACTATTGAAGACTTCGTCCGGATGGATTAGGACGGGTCACTACATCCACTGCTCTCGGTGGCGGTAATCCAGGCAATTCTTCCGGAAAGACGTCGGGAAATTCGTTCACAATTCGTACATCACCCACGCTCTTCACCTCAGTTTCTAACGTTTTCACATGTGCTAAGACAGTAAGACGTCCCTTCTTCATGATCTTTTGCCCTTTCATGCAACTAATGAGATTCAGTTTCGAGCTACATCTCTCTCCGTAAATAATCAGTAGCTCACCGTCTCCGTGTGGTATACGAAGAGCTTTATCTCCACAGATAATATCGGCCCTTATCTTGGTCAACCAGTCCATACCGACAATAACATCAAAGCTTCCCAACTAAATGGGTATCAAATCAATCTCGAAATCCACACCAGCTATGTTGATAATAGCTCCTCGGCTAACTTGGTCAACTTTCTCAAGTTTTCCATTGGCTACCTCTACAAGCATACTCTCCTTTAAAGGAACTAACGACCAATTTATCTTAGAGCAAAAGTGTCTACATACATAACTTCTATCGACATCAGTATCAAATAGGACAGAAGCTAATAGATTATTGATAGTGAATATACCTGTGACCAAGTCGGGGTTTTCACGAGCATCCCTTGCATTCACATTGAATGCTCTTCCACGCGGTGGTTGAAATGTCACGTTCTTATTGATTAAAAACGTTCCATATTAATTGATTTCGTTGCGAGGTTTTGACCTTTATATGGGACGTTTTTCAAAGACTGCATTCATTTTAAAACAAACCATAACCTTTATTTCATCAATAAAGGTTTAAAAAGCTTTACGTAGATTATCAAATAATGATAATCTAAAATATCCTGTTTACACGCGACCATTACATAATGGTTTACAATACAAATATGTTACAACGAAATAAGTTTCTTGAATGCAGTTTTTACACAATATCATACAAGCATTGACTCCAAATCTCGTCCTTATTTAAGTATGCGATAGCGGAAGCTCTTAATAATCACCTGGGAATAAACATGCTTAAAACGTCAACAAAAATGTTGGTGAGTTATAGGTTTAACCTATATATTATCAAATCATAATAATAGACCACAAGATTTCATATTTCAATACACATCCCATACATAGAGATAAAAATCATTCATATGGTGAACACCAGGTAACCGACATTAACAAGATGCATATTTAAGAATATCCTCATCATTCCGGGACACCCTTCGGATATGATATAAATTTCGAAGTACTAAAGCATCCGGTACTTTGGATGGGGTTTGTTAGGCCCAATAGATCTATCTTTAGGATTCGTGTCAATTAGGGTGTCTGTTCCCTAATTCTTAGATTACCAGACTTAATAAAAAGGGGCATATTCGATTTCGATAATTCAACCATAGAATGTAGTTTCACGTACTTGTGTCTATTTTGTAAATCATTTATAAAACCTGCATGTATTCTCATCCCAAAAATATTAGATTTTAAAAGTGGGACTATAACTCACTTTCACAGATTTTTTACTTCGTCGGGAAGTAAGACTTGGCCACTAGTCGATTCACGAACTTATAACAAATATGTACATATATATCAAAGTATGTTCAAAATATATTTACAACACTTTTAATACATTTTGATGTTTTAAGTTTATTAAGTCAACTGTCCTCGTTAGTAACCTACAACTAGTTGTCCACAGTTAGATGTACAGAAATAAATCGATATATATTATCTTGATTCAATCCACGACCCAGTGTATACATATCTCAGTATTGATCACAACTCAAACTATATATATTTTGGAATCAACCTCAACCCTGTATAGCTAACTCCAACATTCACATATAGTATAACAACCCTCATATTTCCATACCTGAATTGACTAATATGACTATAGGGTTGTTATCCATACGTAATATATAATTAAATTTGACATTGATCAAATATTTATTTTTAGTCGACACTTTTTGTTAACTAAAGTTTACACTAATTATATAAAATAACTTTAGTTAATATTAATATTAATGCGTATTATATTTAAAACTATATGAAACATAATTATTAACTAAATGATAAGTTATTTTAATCATTATATATATATTTTTAGCTTATAAAAAAAGAGATTTTTTTTATAAATTAAATAATGAGCCCATGAATTTTGACTAAATATTTTCAAAAAACAAAAACTTATTAAAAACATTTTTAACATGTTTTTATTTTTTGTCAAAATTGGCACCTTTATTTTATTTATATTTTTTCTTTTCACCAACCATTTTTTTCCTATAAATACCCACTTCCATTTCATAAAAACTTGTATCAAATCTTTAGAAAAACTCTCTCACAAACTTGGGAAAGTACTTGAGGTATTTTCTATATTTTTTATCGAATTGCTTTTATTTTTTTGTATATTCTTTAAAAATTCAAATTTAATATATATAAATTATTTTTACATGTTATAATTAGTATTATAAGTATTATGATGTATAAAAATAATTTTGATAATTTATGGAATATTATTTATAATTAAATACGAATTATGTAGTATTTAAACATAAAAACAATATAAAATTTGTAATAAAATATTAAACAGTAATAAAAATAATTATAATTTTTTTTGAGATTATTATACTTTTATAAACAAGCAAAAATTATAAAAATTAAATAAATGGGACGATTAGTATTTAAAAATAATTTACTTTTGCATTATTCTAAACCGAGAGAAATAATAAAAAAAATACAAAATAAATACAAACGTGTATTAAATATTTTTATAAAATTTTTATATGATTATTAGCATCACTAGATACTTTAAAAAATATATAAAAATTAATTTTAAATTATTTTTCCTATTTATTTAATTATAGGCTGATTACAATGGTTAAATAATTAGAAAACATTAAATAAATAATATTTTGATATAAAATTTGGTTTAATAATTTTTATAACATTTTTACATAATATAGAACCTGTAAAAAATATAAAATTATTTATTTAGGTCGATTTAATATTTATTACCTAATTAAATTTGATTAATATAAACCGAGTATATATATAAAGAATAGTGGGAAATAAATACAAAAACTTGATAAAATTATTTTTATAAAATATCCTACTGAATTGTATAATTAACTAAGTTTATATAAATTATAAATATAATATTTAATGAATTAATATTCGAATTAACATATATTAGTATGATTTTCGATTAACATAAGTATATTACATATACTAAATTAATATTATTATTATTATAACTTACGGTTAATAACTAAGTATACTATATAATAAAGTATAATGCTTATAATGTAAGTTAATAACAATACATTATTAATAAACACTTATTTTATAACTATACTAATTTAATAATAATAACTTATAGTATATAATATAAGATAATCACATTGTTAATACATTAATAAATATAATATAACATATATAATAACATATAAACCTAAAGTGAAGGTTAATCAAAGATAATGTACAATTCATGTGAACTTCATCGCTACTCACGGTCGTAAGTGATTGATGTCTAGGTTGCCATTTATGGGTAAGCTTGTGGATCTCGAATGCCATGACTTAGATTCTGGTCAAGAGTCCTGGGCCCCCGGTTACATCTGGTCATTCCTGACTTATTTGATAGCAACGAAGTTTGAGTAAAGTTATACAACATCTTGCTAAAGATTAACCCGAACTTTCTAAAATTGAAAAATTACTATAAGTGGAAACTTTCCATAAATAGTGACCTTCCAAAAATGGAAATTCTTTAGTGAACCATTACTATCAATATAGTACTATATACTATTGTCTGTTAGGCAATGTCTGATCATACGTTCTATCTCTAGGTTGAGATCTCGGTCACGTCCTTCCGTTCAATTCTTTCGTGGAATACTCTTTTACGCTACTAAGGTGATTTTCATAGCCCCACTTTTACTGTTTACTTAACTATTTATAACTTTTGGGGTGAGACACATGCTTGCTTTATAACTGTTTTACACTTAGATACAAGTACTAAATTGTTAACTATGCTGTCATGCTTTGATTCATGCTAAATCCCTACCGTAATATCGTCAATTGCTATGTTTAAATGCAAACTTAATTATTGTGAGTAGGCCTATTGAGAGTAACGTCTCTAACCATTTGACTGTTGGTCTTTGGTTACATAATAATGATTCCACGACACTGACAGTACAAGGTGTCAAAGGGTTAACTTGTTTAGTAACGATATTACAAACTGCAGCAGCACTTTTAGATTGATATTTCTATATCAATCAACTTTAAACTAAATCTTGTGGTCTAAAACTTTGGATATTATTTATAAACCTGTGAATTTCACTCAACCTTTTTGGTTGACACTTTAAGCATGTTTTGTCTCAGGTGATGATTGAGCTAGCTGTTTGCAACTTTGTGATGATAGATTTGATGCTTGCATGGAGTCCACATCGCATATTATATTTTAGTTCATAAACATTTATTTTACGTTTTAATAATAATGTAAACATGTATTACTGCTTCCGCTGTTTTATTAACAAAGATTTTATTTAAAAAGTCTCATATAGAGTCGTTCTCGTTTATACAACTGTGTTATGATATGATTGGTCACAATTACCCCTGGTCCATTTTGGGGGGTGTGACATATAGAGTGTCTATGGTTGTTCCGAAATATATATAGATGTGTCGACATGATAGGTCGAAACATTGTATACGTGTCTATGGTATCTCAAGATTACATAATATACAATACAAGTTGATTAATTTATGGTTGGAATAGATTTTTTAACAATTTTCACGTAGCTAAAGAGAGTAGTTTTTACCAATTTTGTTTTGCTCGCCATTTCTTCGTTTCTAATCCGTTTTGAGTGATTTAAGTGGCCAAGGTTTCGTATTGAACTTGACTTTATGAAATTAAACAGAAAAGGTATAGGTTTATAGTCAGAAATAAAAGTTACAAGTCGTTTTTGAAAGAGGTAGTCATTTCTGTCGAAAGAACGACATCTTGATGGCTGTTTTGAAAATCATACTTTCACTTTGAGTTTAACCATGATTTTTGGATATGGTTTCATGTTCATAAGAAAAATCATTTTTCCAGAAGTATAACTTTTAAATCAAAGTTTTTCATAGTTTTTAATTATCCAAACCAAAACAGCCCCCGGTTGTAACTACGACGGCGTAAATCCGGTTTTATGGTGTTTATTGTGTTTCCGGGTTTAAAATCATTAAGTTAGCATATCATATAGATATAGATCATGTGTATAGTTGATTTTAAAAGTATAGTTAGAAGGATTAACTTTATTTGCGAACAAGTTTAGAATTAACTAAACTATGTTCTAGTGATTAATAGTTTACCACTTCGAATATGATAGCTTTTTATGTATGAATCAAATGATGTTATGAACATCATTAATACCTTAAGTTCCTTGGATAAACCTACTGGAAAAGAGAAAAATGGATCTAGCTTCAACGGATCCTTGGATGGCTCGAAGTTCTTGAAGCAGAATCAGGACACGAAAACAAGTTCAAGTAAGATCCTCACTTGAAATAAGATTTTTATAGTTATAGAAATTGAACCAAAGTTTGAATATGATTATTACCTTGTATTAGAATGATAACCTACTATAAGAAACAAAGATTTCCAGAGGTTGGATGATCACCTTACAAGATTGGAAGTGAGCTAGCAAACTTGAAAGTATTCTTAATTTTATGTAACTAGAACTTGTAGAATTTATGAAGAACACTTAGATCTTGAAGTTAGAACTTGAGAGAGATCAATTATATGAAGAAAATTGAAGAATGAAAGTGTTTGTAGGTGTTTTTGGTCGTTGGTGTATGGATTAGATATAAAGGATATGTAATTTTGTTTTCATGTAAATAAGTCATGAATGATTACTCATATTTTTTGTAATTTTATGAGATATTTCATGCTAGTTGCCAAATGATGGTTCCCACATGTGTTAGGTAACTCACATGGGCTGCTAAGAGCTGATCATTGGAGTGTATATACTAATAGTACATACATCTAAAAGCTGTGTATTGTACGAGTACGAATACGGGTGCATACGAGTAGAATTGTTGATGAAATTGAACGAGGATGTAATTGTAAGCATTTTTGTTAAGTAGAAGTATTTTGATAAGTGTCTTGAAGTCTTTCAAAAGTGTATGAATACATATTAAAACACTACATGTATATACATTTTAACTTAGTCGTTAAGTCATCGTTAGTCGTTACATGTAAGTGTTGTTTTGAGACCTTTAGGTTAACGATCTTGTTAAATGTTGTTAACCCAAAGTTTATAATATAAAATGAGATTTTAAATTATTATTATCATGATATTATGATATATTAATAAATCTTAATATGATATATACATTTAAATGTCGTTACAACGATAATCGTTACATATATGTCTCGTTTCGAAATCCTTAAGTTAGTAGTCTTGTTTTTACTTATGTAGTTCATTGTTAATACACTTAATGATATATTTAATTATCATATTATCATGTTATATATAATATAACAATGTATTAATATGCTTCATATATATTTAGTAAGACGTGGTTATAACGATAATCGTTATATGTATCGTTTCGAGTTTCATACGTCAATAGTCTCCTTTTTAAGTATATAACTTATTGTTACTATTTTTAATGAGATACTTGATGATCATTATATCATGTTAAACATGTATATTTATTCATTTATGTATCATCATGTCATATACAACTTATAGCGTTCGTGAATCATTGGTCAAACTGGGTAATCAGACGTTTACAAAATTTCCGTTTCAATTAACCAAGTCTTAACAAATTTGATTGCTTAACATGTTGGAAACATTTAATCATGTAAATATAGTTTTCATTAAACATATAATCATAGAAAGGTTCGGAAAAGTTCGGGTCACTACAGTACCTACCCGTTAAATAAATTTCGTCCCGAAATTTTAAGCGATTGGAGGTGTTGGCTCATCTTCTGGAAATAAGTGTGGGTACTTCTTGTTCATCTGATCTTCTCATTCCCAGGTGAACTCGAGTCCTCTACGAGCATTCCATCGAACCTTAACAATCGGTATCTTGTTTTGTTTAAGTCTCTTAACCTCACGATCCATTATTTCAACGGGTTCTTCAATGAATTGAAGTTTTTCATTGATTTGGATTTCGTCCAACGGAATAGTGAGATCTTCTTTAGCAAAACATTTCTTCAAATTCGAGACATGAAAAGTGTTATGTACAGTCGGAGTTGTTGAGGTAACTCAAGTCGGTAAGCTACTGGTCTGACACGATCAATAATCTTGAATGGTCCAATATACCTTGGATTTAATTTCCCTCGTTTACCAAATCGAACAACACCTTTCTCAGGTGCAACCTTAAGCATGACCATCTCTCCAATTTCAAATTCTATATCTTTTCTTTTAATGTCGGCGTAGCTCTTTTGTCGACTTTGGGTGGTTTTCAACCGTTGTTGAATTTGGATGATCTTCTCAGTAGTTTCTTGTATTATCTCCGGACCCGTAAACTGTCTATCCCCCACTTCACTCCAACAAATCGGAGACCTGCACTTTCTACCATAAAGTGCTTCAAACGGAGCCATCTCAATGCTTGAATGGTAGCTATTGTTGTAGGAAAATTCTGCTAACGGTAGATGTCGATCCCAACTGTTTCCGAAATCAATAACACATGCTCGTAGCATGTCTTCAAGCGTTTGTATCGTCCTTTCACTCTGCCCATCAGTTTGTGGATGATAGGCAGTACTCATGTCTAGACGAGTTCCTAATGCTTGCTGTAATGTCTGCCAGAATTTTGAAATAAATCTGCCATCCCTATCAGAGATAATAGAGATTGGTATTCCATGTCTGGAGACGACTTCCTTCAAATACAGTCGTGCTAACTTCTCCATCTTGTCATCTTCTCTTATTGGCAGGAAGTGTGCTGATTTGGTGAGACGATCAACTATTACCCAAATAGTATCAAAACCACTTGCAGTCCTTGACAATTTAGTGATGAAATCCATGGTAATGTTTTCCCATTTCCATTCCGGGATTTCGGGTTGTTGAAGTAGACCTGATGGTTTCTGATGCTCCGCTTTGACCTTAGAACACGTCAAACATTCCCCTATGTATTTGGCAACATCGGCTTTCATACCTGGCCTCCAAAAATGTTTCTTGAGATCCTTATACATCTTCCCTGTTCCAGGATGTATTGAGTATATGGTTTTATGAGCTTCTCTAAGTACCATTTCTCTCATATCTCCAAATTTTGGTACCCAAATCCTTTCAGCCCTATACCGGGTTCCATCTTCCTGAATATTAAGATGCTTCTCCGATCCTTTAGGTATTTCATTCTTTAAATTTCCCTCTTTTAAAACTCCTTGTTGCGCCTCCTTTATTTGAGTAGTAAGGTTATTGTGAATCATTATATTTATAGATTTTACTCGAATGGGTTCTCTGTCCTTTCTACTCAAGGCGTCGGCTACCACATTTACCTTCCCCGGGTGGTAACGAATCTCAAAGTCATAATCATTCAACAATTCAATCCACCTACGCTGCCTCATGTTCAGTTATTTCTGATTAAATATGTGATGAATACTTTTGTGGTCGGTATATATAATACTTTTGACCCCATATTAGTAGTGCCTCCAAGTCTTTAATGCAAAAACAACCGCACCTAATTCTAAATCATGCGTCGTATAATTTTGCTCGTGAATCTTCAATTGTCTAGACGCATAAGCAATTACCTTCGTTCGTTGCATTAATACACAACCGAGACCTTGCTTTGAGGCGTCACAATATATCACAAAATCATCATTCCCTTCAGGCAATGACAATATAGGTGCCGTAGTTAGCTTTTTCTTCAATAACTGAAACGCCTTCTCTTGTTCATCCTTCCATTCAAATTTCTTCCCTTTATGCGTTAATGCAGTCAAGGGTTTTGCTATTTTGGAGAAATCTTGGATGAATCTTCTGTAGTAACCAGCCAATCCTAAAAATTGACGTATATACTTCGGAGTTTTTGGGGTTTCCCACTTTTCAACGGTTTTGATCTTTGCCGGGTCCACCTGGATACCTTCTTTGTTCACTATGTGACCGAGGAATTGAACTTCTTCCAACCAAAATGCACACTTTGAAAACTTAGCGTACAGTTTTTCTTTCCTCAATACTTCTAGCACTTTTCTCAAATGTTCTTCGTGCTCTTGATCATTCTTTGAGTAAATAAGTATGTCATCGATGAAAACAATGACAAACTTGTCAAGATATGGCCCACACACTCAGTTCATAAGGTCCATGAACACAGCTGGTGCATTAGTCAATCCAAACGGCATAACCATAAACTCGTAATGACCATAACGCGTCCTAAAAGCAGTTTTTGGAATATCATCCTCCTTTACTCGCATTTGATGATATCCAGAACGTAAATCGATCTTCGAATAAATCGACGAGCCTTGTAGTTGATCAAATAAGTCGTCAATTCTCGGCAGTGGATAACGGTTTTTGATGGTAAGTTTGTTCAACTCTCTGTAGTCAATACAAAACCTAAATGTACCATCTTTCTTCTTGACAAACAAAACAGGAGCTCCCCATGGTGATGTGCTTGGTCGAATAAAACCACGTTCTAATAGTTCTTACAGTTGGCTTTGCAGTTCTTTCATCTCGCTGGGTGCGAGTCTGTAAGGAGCACGAGCTATTGGTGCAGCTCCTGGTACAAGATCTATTTGAAATTCAACAGATCGATGTGGAGGTAGTCCCGGTAATTCTTTCGAAAATACATCGAGAAATTCTTTTGCGACAAAAACATCATTGATGCTCTTTTCTTCAGTTTGTACTTTCTCGACATGTGCTAGAACAGCATAGCAACCTTTTCTTATTAGTTTTTGTGCCTTCAAATTACTAATAAGATGTAGCTTCGTGTTGCCATTTTCTCCGTACACCATTAAGGGTTCTCCTTCTTCTCGTACAATGCGAATTGCATTTTTATAACATACGATCTCTGCTTTCACCTTCTTCAGCCAGTCCATGCCAACTATTACATCAAAACTCCTTAACTCTACTGGTATCAAATCAATCTTAAATATTTCGCTACCCAGTTTAATTTCTCGATTCCGGCATATATAATCTGCTGAAATTAATTTACCGTTTGCTAATTCGAGTAAAAATTTACTATCCAACGGCGTCAATGGACAACTTAATTTAGCACAAAAATCTCTACTCATATAGCTTTAATCCGCACCCGAATCAAATAAAACGTAAGCAGATTTATTGTCAATAAGAAACGTACCCGTAACAAGCTCCGGGTCTTCCTGTGCCTCTGCCGCATTAATATTGAAAACTCTTCTGCGGCCTTGTCCATTCGTGTTCTCCTGGTTCGGGCAATTTCTAATAATGTGACCCGGTTTTCCACATTTATAACAAACTACATTGGCATAACTTGCTCCGACACTACTTGCTCCACCATTACTCGTTCCGACACCATTTGTTCCTTTCGTTCTGTTAACCCCTGGTCCGTAGACCTCACACTTCGCCGCGCTATGACCATTTCTTTTACACTTGTTGCAAAATTTGGTGCAGAACCCCGAGTGATACTTTTCACACCTTTGGCATAGCTGCTTCTGATTATTGTTGTTGTTGCGGTTGTTATTGTTGTTGGGATGATTGTTATAGTTGCTGTTGTTGTTGTTGTTGTTGTTGTTGTTGTTGTTGTTGTTGTTGTTGTTGTTGTTGTTGTTGTTGTTGGGCCGTTTGTTGTAGTTGCGATTGATGTTGCGATTGTTGGGATAGTTGTTGCGATTATTGTTGTAATTGCTATTGTTGTTGTATTGGTGATTCTTATCACCGTTTTCCTCCCACTTTCTTTTAACTTGCTTCACATTGGCCTCTTCAGCCACCTGTTCTTTAATTCTTTCCTCAATCTGGTTCACTAGTTTGTGAGCCATTCTACATGCCTGTTGTATGGAGGCGGGCTCGTGTGAACTTATATCTTCTTGGATTCTTTCCGGTAATCCTTTCACAAATGAGTCGATCTTCTCTTCCTCATCTTCGAACGCTCCCGGACACAATAGGCACAATTCTGTGAATCGTCTTTCATACGTGGTAATATCAAATCCTTGGGTTCGTAACCCTCTAAGTTCTATCTTGAGCTTATTGACCTCGGTTCTGGGACGGTACTTCTCGTTCATCAAGTGCTTGAATGCTAACCACGGTAGTGCGTAAGCATCATCTTGTCCCACTTGCTCTAGATAGGTATTCCACCATGTTAACGCAGTACCTGTGAAGGTATGCGTAGCGTACTTCACTTTGCCCTCTTCAGTACACTTACTTATGGCAAACACCGATTCGACCTTCTCGGTCCACCATTTCAATCCGATCGGTCCTTCGGTTTCATCAAATTCCAAAGGTGTGCAGGCAGTGAATTCTTTGTAGGTGCATCCTACATGATTTCCTGTACTGCTAGATCCAAGGTTATTGTTGGTATGTAGCGCAGCCTGTACTGCGGCTATGTTTGAAGCAAGAAAGGCACGAAATTCCTCTTCGCTCATATTCAAGGTGTGTCGAGTAGTTGGTGCCATTTCCTTCAAAATAGTCAAATGAAACAAGTTAATCATACAGAATATTAAGAGTAGTCAATAGTATCTCGTAGCATAATATGAACTCATTTATAAAAGCTTTTTCTTTATATTAGCGTTTTATAAGTTTAAATTCGGGTAGTACCTACCCGTTAAGTTCATACTTAGTAGCTAATATACAATTCAACTACTACAATTCTATATGAAAAACTGATTATAATAATATTTCGCGTTCAAACTTTTACACAATATTTTACAAACTTACAATACTGCTTATTTTACATATAGCATGAAATATAGCACACAATAAATTTGATACAAGATGGTTGTGAAGATAATTCTAGCTAGTACACAAGTCGTTCAGCAAAGGCAATAAAGACACGTAATTCATACGTCCAGAAACAAGTCATGCATTCTGGTTTTACTAGGACTACTTCCCATCCTTGGTCTTGTGGAACATAACCGTTATGGCCGTTGATAAGACAGCGTGTTGTAACGTCGTCAAAGGGACGAGGGTTACGTAATGTCCAACAGTCCTGTAACAATCTAAAAACCTCATTTCTTACCCCAATTACCGACTCCGTCACTTGTGGGAACGTTTTGTTTAATAGTTGTAGCCCGATGTTCTTGTTCTCACTTTGGTGAGAAGCGAACATTACTAACCCGTAAGCATAACATGCTTCTTTATATTGCATGTTAGCCACTTTTTCTAAATCACGAAGTCCTATATTCGGATATATTGAGTCAAAATAATTTCTTAACCCGTTGCGTAAAATAGCATTTGGGTTCCCCGCAATATATGCGTCAAAGTAAACACATCGTAACTTATGGATTTCCCAATGTGATATCCCCCATCTTTCGAACGAAAGCCTTTTATAAACCAAGGCATTCTTGGAACGTTCTTCGAATGTCTTACAAACTGATCTCGCCTTAAATAGTTGTGCCGAGGAATTCTGACCGACTCTAGACAAGATTTCATCAATCATGTCTCCGGGTAGGTCTCTTAAAATATTGGGTTGTCTATCCATTTTGTGTTTTTATACTGTAAAATAGACAAGAGTTAGATTCATAAAAAAAAATACTTATTAATACAAGCAATTTTTACATATATCATAAAGCATAAGCACACTATATTACATATACTACACCACACGAATACAACTATCTTATTCCGACTCGCTCGTTTCTTCTTCTTCGGTTTTGGTTCGTTTTGCTAAGTTTCTAGGGATATATGATGTTCCCCTAATACGATTCATCGTTTTCCACATTGGTTTAGAAAAACCTGGTGGTTTAGAGGTTCCCGGGTTATTGTCACAACTTAAGAAATACGGGTGTTGACGATACATATAAAGTTCATCGGGTTTGGAATCAAATTTCTCTATTTTTATGCCCTTTCTCTTATTGTTCTCGTTTGCCTTATTAAATTGTGTTGGGGTAATTTCTATAATATCATCGGAATCCTTGTCGGGATCCGATTCATCGGAGAATTGGTAATCCTCCCAATACTTTGCTTCCTTGGCGGAAACACCATTGACCATAATTAACTTTGGTCGGTTGGTTGAGGATTTTCTTCTACTTAACCGTTTTATTATTTCCCCCACTGGTTCTATTTCTTCTTCCGGTTCCGATTCTTCTTCCGGTTCCGATTCTTCTTCCGGTTCCGACTCTTCTTCCGGTTCCTCTTCGGGAACTTGTGAATCAGTCCACGAATCATTCCAATTTACATTTGACTCTTCATTATTATTAGGTGAGTCAATGGGACTTGTTCTAGAGGTAGACATCTATCACATAATATCAAACACGTTAAGAGATTAATATATCACATAATATTCACATGTTAAAAATATATAGTTTCCAACAAAATTTGATAAGCAATCATTTTTCAAGTAAACACGGTCGAAGTCCAGACTCACTAATGCATCCTAACAAACTCGATAAGACACACTAATGCAAAATTCTGGTTCTCTAAGACCAACGCTCGGATACCAACGGAAATATCCCGTTCTTATTGATTAAAAACGTTCCATATTAATTGATTTCATTGCGAGGTTTTGACCTCTATATGAGACGTTTTTCAAAGACTGCATTCATTTTAAAACAAACCATAACCTTTATTTCATCAATAAAGGTTTAAAAAGCTTTACGTAGATTATCAAATAATGATAATCTAAAATATCCTGTTTACACGCGACCATTACATAATGGTTTACAATACAAATATGTTACAACGAAATAAGTTTCTTGAATGCAGTTTTTACACAATATCATACAAGCATGGACTCCAAATCTCGTCCTTATTTAAGTATGCGACAGCGGAAGCTCTTAATAATCACCTGAGAATAAACATGCTTAAAACGTCAACAAAAATGTTGGTGAGTTATAGGTTTAACCTATATATTATCAAATCATAATAATAGACCACAAGATTTCATATTTCAAAACACATCCCATACATAGAGATAAAAATCATTCATATGGTGAACACCTGGTAACCGACATTAACAAGATGCATATTTAAGAATATCCCCATCATTCCGGGACACCCTTCGGATATGATATAAATTTCGAAGTACTAAAGCATCCGGTACTTTGGATGGGGTTTGTTAGGCCCAATAGATCTATCTTTAGGATTCGCGTCAATTAGGGTGTCTGTTCCCTAATTCTTAGATTACCAGACTTAATAAAAAGGGGCATATTCGATTTTGATAATTCAACCATAGAATGTAGTTTCACGTACTTGTGTCTATTTTGTAAATCATTTATAAAACCTGCATGTATTCTCATCCCAAAAATATTAGATTTTAAAAGTGGGACTATAACTCACTTTCACAGATTTTTTACTTCGTCGGGAAGTAAGACTTGGCCACTGGTCGATTCACGAACCTATAACAAATATGTACATATATATCAAATTATGTTCAAAATATATTTACAACACTTTTAATACATTTTGATGTTTTAAGTTTATTAAGTCAGCTGTCCTCGTTAGTAACCTACAACTAGTTGTCCACAGTTAGATGTTCAGAAATAAATCGATATATATTATCTTGATTCAATTCACGACCCAGTGTATACATATCTCAGTATTGATCACAACTCAAACTATATATATTTTGGAATCAACCTCAACCCTGTATAGCTAACTCCAACATTCACATATAGAGTGTCTATGGTTGTTCCGAAATATATATAGATGTGTCGACATGATAGGTCAAAACATTGTATATGTGTCTATGGTATCTCAAGATTACATAATATACAATACAAGTTGATTAAGTTATGGTTGGAATAGATTTGTTACCAATTTTCACGTAGCTAAAATGAGTAGTTTTTACCAATTTTGTTTTGCTCGTCATTTCTTCGTTTCTAATCCGTTTTGAGTGATTTAAGTGGCCTCGGTTTCGTATTGAACTTGAATTTATGAAACTAAACAGAAAAGGTATAGGTTTATAGTCGGAAATACAAGTTACAAGTCGTTTTTGAAAGAGGTAGTCATTTCCGTCGAAAGAACGACATCTTGATGACTGTTTTGAAAAACATACTTTCACTTTGAGTTTAACCATGATTTTTGGATATGGTTTCATGTTCATAAGAAAAATCATTTTCCCAGAAGTATAGCTTTTAAATCAAAGTTTTTCATAGTTTTTAATTATCCAAACCAAAACAGCCCCCGGTTGTAACTACGACGGCGTAAATCCGGTTTTATGGTGTTTATCGTGTTTCCGGGTTTTAAATCATTAATTTAGCATATCATATAGATATAGATCATGTGTATAGTTGATTTTAAAATTGTAGTTAGAAGGATTTACTTTATTTGCGAACAAGTTTAGAATTAACTAAACTATGTTCTAGTGATTACGAGTTTACCACTTCGAATATGATAGCTTTTTATGTATGAATCGAATGATGTTATGAACATCATTACTACCTTACGTTACTTAGATAAACCTACTGGAAAAGAGAAAAATAGATCTAGCTTCATCGGATCCTTGGATGGCTCGAAGTTCTTGAAGCAGAATCATGACACGAAAACAAGTTCAAGTAAGATCATCACTTGAAATAAGATTGTTATAGTTATAGAAATTGAACCAAAGTTTGAATATGATTATTACCTTGTATTAGAATGATAACCTACTGTAAGAAACAAAGATTTCTTGAGGTTGGATGATCACCTTACAAGATTGGAAGTGAGCTAGCAAACTTGAAAGTATTCTTGATTTTATGTAACTAGAATTTGTAGAATTTATGAAGAACACTTAGAACTTAAAGTTAGAACTTTAGAGAGATCAATTAGATGAAGAAAATTGAAGAATGAAAGTATTTGTAGGTGTTTTTGGTCGTTGGTGTATGGATTAGATATAAAGGATATGTAATTTTGTTTTCATGTAAATAAGTCATGAATGATTACTCATATTTTTTGTAATTTTATGAGATATTTCATGCTAGTTGCCAAATGATGGTTCCCACATGTGTTAGGTGACTCACATGGGCTGCTAAGAGCTGATCATTGGAGTGTATATACCAATAGTACATACATCTAAAAGCTGTGTATTGTACGAGTACGAATACGGGTGCATACGAGTAGAATTGTTGATGAAATTGAACGAGGATGTAACTGTAAGAATTTTTGTTAAGTAGAAGTATTTTGATAAGTGTCTTGAAGTCTTTCAAAAGTGTATGAATACATATTAAAATACTACATGTATATACATTTTAACTGAGTCGTTAAGTCATCGTTAGTCGTTACATGTAAGTGTTGTTTTGAGACCTTTAGGTTAACGATCTTGTTAAATGTTGTTAACCCAAAGTTTATAATATCAAATGAGATTTTAAATTATTATATTATCATGATATTATGATATATTAATATATCTTAATATGATATATACATTTAAATGTCGTTACAACGATAATCGTTACATATATGTCTCGTTTCGAAATCCTTTAGTTAGTAGTCTTGTTTTTACTTATGTAGTACATTGTTAATACACTTAATGATATATTTAATTATCATATTATCATGTTATATATAATATAACAATGTATTAATATGCTTCATATATATTTAGTAAGAGGTGGTTATAACGATAATCGTTATATGTATCGTTTCGAGTTTCATACGTCAATAGTCTCCTTTTTAAGTATATAACTTATTGTTACTATTTTTAATGAGATACTTGATGATCATTATATCATTTTAAACATATATATTTATTCATTTATGTATCATCATGTCATATACAACTTATAGCGTTCGTGAATCATTGGTCAAACTGGGTAATCTGACGTTTACAAAATTTCCGTTTCAATTAACCAAGTCTTAAAAAGTTTGATTGCTTAACATGTTGGAAACATTTAATCATGTAAATATAGTTTTCATTAAACATATAATCATAGAAAGGTTCGGAAAAGTTCGGGTCACTACAGTGGTCCGCCATCCTTTCGCTTGTTGGGACACTCATTTCTGAAGTGGCCCATTTGTCCGCATTCATAGCACTTTCTCGGTCCATTGGGGTTCGGCTTCCCAGTCATGGTGGTGATCTTGCAGTCTCTGCCAATATGCCCGGTCTTTTTGCATTTTTCACAAACAACGTTACAATACCCGGTATGGTGCTTGTAGCACCTCTTGCACTGTGGTAGAGTACCCTTGTAGTTGGGGTTTGAGCCAGTGTTTGGGTTGGGGTTCCTCTCATCGTTGTGCCTTTTAGCGGGGGTTTGATCATAGGCTCTCCCCTTGTTGTTATCCCACTTACGCTTATCACTACTACCCGCTTCGGATTTTGCCTTTTCCGGTTCATCGATGATGATTTGGTTCATTAAGGTATGCGCCATGCGCATTGCTTCCGGGACATTAGGTGGCTTAGACGAGGTGACATTTCCCTTAATGGACTTAGGAAGTCCCCACAAGTACCTTTCCATGCGCTTAAACTCCGGGGTAACCATGGTAGGACACATCAGGGCTAATTCTAGATACATACTGTTGTAACCATCTGAGGTCGTTTCCCACAACCTTCAACTGCATAAACTCAATCTCCATTTTCTGGATCTCGGTCCTAGGGCAATATTCCTCAATCATGGCCCCCCTTAAACTCTTCCCATGGAGTGGCATACGCCTCAACAATACCCTTTGCTTGAGCCAGGGTGTTCCACCAAGTTAGTGCACCGTCTGACAGCGTACATGAAGCATACTTGGTTTTGTTCGCCTTTGAGCAGTTACTAACTCGAAACAAAGATTCTAATTTCTCAAACCACCTAGTGAGACCAACTGGCCCCTCAGTTCCACTAAAGTTGTGAGGCTTGCAGCTTTGAAACTCTTTGTATGTACACCCATTACGAATGGGCTGGATAACCGGTGGCGGTGGAGCTTGGGGGTTCATTTTGGCTAAAGCTGCGGCGACTCGTTCAGCTATCATTTCCTCGATCTGTGATGCGGTTGGCGATGATCTTCCGTTTGCCATTGATGTTCTAAACAAAAATTTTGAGTCAAGTCAAAATCCGGTATTCAAATAGTAATAATAGAGTATTTGGTAACCAGCATGGAATCAACACAACACATGCTAATTAAGTAACGCATATAGATTCAGATACCACAAAGTCATCACACAGTAATGTAAATAGAACACCGTGCAAGAATTAAACAACACAAAGTTCCATTCATTAATAATAAGTTGCATACATCCGCATAGGTTCGTACAATACATAAGTAAAACATAAAACTACAAATGAGATTACATAATGAAATCTAATACAAATGTCCTATGGTGATGGTGGGTGTAGGATGTCCATTACGTGGGACATCTGGTCCTCGAGCTCAGTGACCCGAGCACGGAGGGTCTCCACTTCCCTTGTCAGTTCCTCGACAGAGGGAGATGGTGGGGCAGGCGGTGCAGTCGGTACGGCTGGTGCTGGTGGTGCAGATGGTCCGGCTCCAGAAGTGGATGGTGCATAGCGGTAAGGCTTACGGATGAAGGGATCAGCAGGATACGGCACAAGCCGCTTACGGGCGGTGACTCTAGTCCTCAGTCCATGTGCGTTAACGGATGATCTCCCTCCGTTAACCCCAGGAATAACAGTACCGTCAAAAAGATACCGCTTCTTCTGCGGGGTAAGGGGTGGCTGCACGGGTGCCTCATCAGGGTCCTCATCGGAATCCTCGTCACTGGAGTCGTCGGAGGATGAGTCGTCGGATGATGAGTCGGCGGATGATGGGTCGTCTAGATCGGCTGGGGGTGGCTGCACGGGTGGCTCTCCTCGGGCGGCCATCATCAGTCGGTATCTGAAAGGCGGGATCGGCACGAGACGTCCATCGGGAAGGCGTCGGCACCAATGGTTATGCTCATTACGGACCGGACCATCCCCAAGTTCCGCAGGAATCACAGCACCACTGGAATGGTGCTGTGGCTCCGAGGGTCCTGGGGCAAGTGGATCTGGAATCTCCTGTAGGTCCTCGGCTCCGTCAAAGGTGATCACTGGGCCGGGCGCCTGGCTACTGGCTCCGGAGGATGAATCGCCGGAGTCGCTGGAAGGTGACGACGACGGGATCTGAGAATCGGCAACAATGGCAGGCGAGGTGGCGGACGAGTCTGAGTCGCTCTCCAAAATGATAACATGTGGAATATCCGACATCTGAACAAGGAAAAATAACTTTTTTCATGTCAGTAAGTCATAAAGCAAGCACGTATTAGGCAAAGTAACTACGACAGTCTAGATCATGTATAGCGGTAAGTAGCATGGAAATAACGACAAGTATCATGCAATCGAAAACAGATAATAGCATGCAGTAGTGAAAGCAAGTAACAGTATACGGCATATAGCAGTAAAAGTAAGCAGCAGTATGCAGCAAGTTCCGCAGAAACAAGTAAACTAGCAAGTTGTAGATTAGTCCTATTAATGAATCCTACTCGGTCGGGTCTTGACTCACTAATGCAACCTAATTCCCTACAACCAATGCTCTGATACCAAATGTGATGCCCCGTACAAAACCATCGTGTACGAATCATCAACAATAGGATCATTACAAGGTCAAATACTATATGATGTTTCAAAATAAGTTGCATTCATGAATAAAGGTGACGTTTTAACCAACGTCAAATGTTTAACAACCAAAAGTATGCTTCTACGAATAGCAAGTAATAATAGTACGTGACCCATAGGTCGTTACAAATACATCGTTTCAAAAGTAATATAGTTTGAATGCAAAATGAACGTTTCATGCTTTGTAGACACCCGTTGCGCTTATTAGAGATGTCACCGCATGAAACGTTCATTTTGCATTCAAACTATATTACTTTTGAAAAGATGTATTTGTAACGACCTATGGGTCACGTACTATTATTGCTTGCTATTCGTAGAAGCATACTTTTGGTTGTTAAACATTTGACGTTGGTTAAAACGTCACCTTTATTCATGAATGCAACTTATTTTGAAACAGCATATAGTATTTGACCTTGTAATGATCCTGTTGTTGATAATTCGTACACGATGGTTTTGTACAGGGCATCACAATAAACCCAAAACATCAAACCCTAAACCCTAAACTCTAAACCCTAAACTCTAAACCGTTCGTGTTAAAAACTCAATCTAAATCCTAAATCTAAACCCTAAACCCTAAATTTCTAAACCCTAATATCTAAACGCTAATATCTAAACGCTAATATCTAAACCTCAATATCTAAAATCTCAATATACGCTCGAAAAACACGATAATTGTTATATATTACTTCTTCGAGCGTTTTTCCGCCAAAATAAAAACATTTATCACAAAGTGTCTTTATTAAATGTTCATATTTTCATCCAATCTATAATGTTCGTGAACAAAGTTTTTTCAAAAAAAGAAAAAAAAAAAAAATTTTTTTGCTTCTCCCACTTCCCCCGATTGGTTACTTCCCCCTTGATCCTACCACTATATATATATAAGCTCTACTTTTTATGCCTACCAAACGAAACTTATGACTTGAAAATTATTAAAATCATAAGCTCAAGCTTCAATAAGCTCTCAGCTTATGGTGGTGCCAAACACACCCTATGTTAATTGGATTAGTGTTATTAGTTCCGAATTCGAACTTTTGATACTTCTTTTTCTTTGGATGATACGATGGGTTAATCATTTTCTTTCATTGGTTCCAACAGTGACAGCTGCGAAATCTGCTATTTGGTTAGCCATTTTCATTATATAATTTTTCAAACTATTGTTATTGTTGTAGAAACTATCAATAGCATTCAACGTTAAACTTTAACTGAAGGCAATCAAACCCACTCTTAAAAGATATTTCAATCAGTGTTCACATAGACCCGGTTTTGTAGGCCTCATCTCAGCTTATTACACAACCATAAATTGCTACGAGGGAGGATATTTATTTTGCAATATGACAATCATGACTTCATAACTAGCAACAAGTTCAAAAGAGTAAACCGACTGAACATGTTTGTATAAATTGGAAACAGAAGTGTCTATTGAGTTGTATCTTTGAACTCAAGTTGACCAGGTAAATTTAACTCCATTTACTGAATATACCTGGGTGAATCATAGCCACACTAGTAAGTATAACAATCTAATAATGGATGATATATATAAACTACAACTGTTGTGTTTACAATACAGTAATATCCATATGATGCACCATAAATGGAAGGTAAAACATACAAGACATGGAATTTAAATATTAAAGTTCTCATTCTTTTAACACGATACACTGATAGTCTGATATAAATCAGAACATAAGGAATATAATCCTCACTTCATAAATATAACACTCGCTCTCATCAGCTATACATCCTTTAATCCTGCATAAATATGAGACATTATAGACAAGAAAATAAAAAACATATTCAGATGGACATTTTAGCAACTTTAATTTAACCAAAAAATATATCTTGTTGTTGGGTATTTATCCGACATCAGCCGTTTGAACTAAATATTAAGTAGCTTATAATAGCTTGAGTTTCTCATCTCCTTGAGTTAACTTTGGGGTTAAATTGGGCTCAAGTCTATTAAAAACTTAAGAGAAATTATTCATAGTTTTAAGAAACATAGTGGGCAATTTTGACCCAATTTCTTGTCCGTTCAGATAATGGGTTTTGATCAGTAAAAGGAAATTAATAACTGTAGCATATACCACAATAATATATTGAAAGTTAAGCTGCAACTAACGATACTAACATACCTCATCATCATCATCGTCCTCTTTTTTCAGGCGGGTCGTACCACCTTCCCTATCAAGTGGTAGCTTCATCGCTCCAAACGGTGTATCCACATCAATATTCCCTTTCATCGAATAACCCGTACCTCTTCCTCTCAACATATCCCACAAAGCCGAACCACAATCTTTAGGCCTAAACGTGATCGGAATATCAATAAACGTAATACCATTCTTTTCAATTTTCTGAGTTTTCGCCAGCTCAGCACCACCAATGCTGACATCACATAGCCACACTTCATAGTCAAGTGCATTAAGCCCCAAATCAAAATCATTCTTATTTTCCAACTTCAAATGAAGAGTCGCAACAGATTCTTCAAACGAAAACTTTTCAAACTTTATTTTATCAATATCAACATCAGGCTTATACGGTACAGGGATTTCACCATCTTTTTCAAGAGGTAAAGTTAGCCTTCCGAAAACGGGCACATCAACGATTAAATCAAATTTGATTTTGTATGGTATAATGCTTCCAGGTTGTATATCATCATACGTGTTCTTAATATCATCATATATTAAACAAAGTGGAATTTGGACTGTTTCTGAACCATGTGCATGTATAGTTCCAGCATCAGGAATCAAACCAGAAATTAGTTTTCTTCCATCACTTTCGATTAAGTAGTTAATGTCGATAAGAGGAATAGGAATCGGGGTCGGGTTTGTGACAAGCACGTCGACGATAATATCAGCTTGTTTAAGATTGATTTTGGGAATGTGAATTGCGCTGACATCAGCGGTAGGTTTTCCGAATCCTATTGTCTCTTCAATCTTCTCACCGATATCTTGGATGAAACCCTTTACCTTCCCTAAAAATCCACTGTTTTCACCTTCTTCTTCGTTTTCATGTTTTTTCTCCTTAGCACCTCGTTCCACTATCTCCGGTTTATCATATGATGACATACCTTCAAAATAACAAATAAATACATGCTTAGTTTAAGTCCATTTGCACTAACAAAAACACTAATTGGGTCTTGGTTCTTATTCCAATAATTTTGGTTTCAAAAAAAAAATTAGACAATCAATTTTTATTTTTATTTTGGGTGAAAAATACATATATTATATATAAACAAAATGATCAGATGATCAGGTTGAGTTACAAGATTAGACAATCAATGAAACATGAAATCCTAATTGAATAAATATCTTCAACCAGCATAACAAACTATCACTTTATGAAGTAACAAAGTGTACACTGTTCTAACACTAAAAACACTATGGAGATCAACACAAATAAAATACATTAAGTTCATCTTTCAGCAAGAAAATCAACTTACTAAAAACTGTCGAAATGTTTATTTGCATAATTAATCCAAACTTTTAACACTCAACATATCAGAAACTATATTTTAAACTCACTCAACAAGTTAAACATGTGTCTTCAACATAAATTCAAGCTCAACCTTTAGCCTTATTGAGATCTGTGTAATCAGTTACTTGTGAAACTTACTCGTATCAACTTTAAATCCAATACATTTAGATTCATAATTTATACAAAATGTTAAGCAAATGCCTAAATTAAAAACATAAAAACTAACATGTAGATCAAGTTACTTCAACAAAAATGCAATTTCATCATTGTGATCAGTTAATACTTAATATCAAACTTACTGCTATCAATTTACCTCATGAAGACCTAAATTCAATAACTAAATCACAATCATACAGACAAACAGATCTGATCAAATCAAAACAGCAGCAAGCATTTGACTACAGTATTGACTATAACAAAATGCTCAGTAAACAAGCTATCAAACTTAATTAAGTTATTATCTACTCAAAACTACTTACTAATTGCTCATAATAACAAAAAATGCATTTTCATGAGTGTGATCGGTTAAATATCGAACTTACTTCTATCAATTTACCTCATGAAAACCTAAATTATGTCACTAAATCACAATCATACAGACTAACTAAATCACAATCATACAGACTAACAGATCTGATCATATCAAAACAACAGCAATCATTTGACTATAGTCTAATTAGCATTGACTATACCAAATTCATTAATAAAAAATATAATTAACTTAAACGAAGCTATTATCTACTCAAAACTAGTAGTTATTGCTCAATAATAACACTAACAGATCATGATTCATAACAGAATTTAGTACCTGTAAATTGTTCGTCAATAGTTAAGTTTCGGTTTGAATCTGCAAGATCAAATAAAATAAGTTGAAATAAAATCAGGATCGGAGTTAGTTTTATAGATCTAAAATGTATGATTAATCCAATCCAATCCAATAAATTAATAAAAAGTAAATGCAAAAAAAACGTGAGGAGGAATGGGAGTGCACCTGTTTAGGTGCGTTTGCGTGTTTCTAGTGTGTAGATCATCCCGGATTAAATACTTTGGTCCACCGTCCATAATAAATTTATCTAATCAGTAATTACTCACACGCTATATCCACGCTACGTGCTGTCAGTATAATTTTTAATTACTTTACGGAGTATTTAATTTTTTTTTTTATTACAATTACAAAGATTGTGGGTAGTTAAGGTGCACTTTAATTAGGGAAATTTTTTTTTTTTTTTAATTAGGAAAAATTAAGAACTTTCATTAAATTCCTGCATTCTATTTTCAAATCTTCTATTATATGCATTTTACTATTTAATTTGTTCTATTGTATATATTATGTAACTTGTACACCAGGTATCCGGTTAATATTTAGAAAAAGTTCGTAGTTGATCCCTCAACTTAATGTTCGTTAAAAAATTTCGTTAAATTTTATCTCATCCTACCATTCCATTCATTATTTTCAAAAACATCTCCATCTTCATCTTCATCTTCATCTTCATCTTCATCTTTACCTTCATCTTCAAAACACCTCTTATCACAAATAATTTCAAAAAGACATTCATTACCACAATCAAGTTTAAAATCAGAAGTTGCAACTTCAATACGAGATCATACAAGTTTTTAATTAAAACTAATCAGGAAAGTTAAACCATTTGAAACCATCAACCCTTTGTGTGGCAGCCCTTTTTAAAACTAAGAACCCTTTTGTTCATTCCATTCAATTTTAATTTGTCGTGTATGACACAAAAAAAATAAAACCTTTTTTATGTTTGTTTCTTGGGGCTGTAACAAATTGCAATCAACAACCCTTTTTAATTGTTTACAGAATATATATGTTGTGTATGTGTGCCAACTCAAAAAACGAAATCACTAAAACCCCCTTTTGTATGTTTGCCGACTCAACCTTCGATTACCACTCGCCCGAGATATGAGATCTGAACAGTGGTTCGACACCGAGATCTGAGATCTGAAACTCGCCATATCTGAATTTATAGTTGCAAAGGTGTGGATCTTAAGTTATGTTAAAATCGAAGGTGTTTCGTCTTAGCGATTTTGAAAGCTGGAGCTTTACAACTGGCACATCCATCGTCGTAATCACATTGTCCAGCAAGATCTGGTTTCATATTTGTTTTTTCTTTGAGTATTAGAAAGTACAAGTAATGATGTGCCTAGCTGCACATCTATATGAGCTACACTAGATCAACGCGCGTCATCCCGGATAAGTCGCGTCCAGCTCATATCTTACATTGACTAGCGCGCCATCCCGCCACGCTTTAGCACTAGTCTCACGAACATTGATTGCGTATCTGAACAAGAGCGCAATGTTAAAGAACGGATAAGGCTAAATGAGTACTATGGCGACACAAAAGAAGAAAGGACACATGTGGCTGCACGACACGATCCTGACAGTGCAGAACAGATGGAAAGGGACAACAGGGTATCAAGGGGACAGCACTAAGATAATGGCAGTACTTTTTCAGCTTTTTAGAATAAAGGGACAGAAACAATACGACGTGGCAACATCATATCCTCTTTGTCCCCTTGCATGGCACTAAGGGACAAAAGTCAACGGGTATAAATAGGCATAACTAAGAACGAAAAACAGATCACTTCCAGAATTGCATTCCACTTCACTCACAAAAATACTCTCAAGTGTTTTCTCCTCAGCTAACTCGCGCAACCGGCATAGCACTCACAAAGACTTAGCGATTCAGGTAGCGCACACTACGTAAATCCCAACATCACCCTTGGGCCATCAACACCGGTTAACCCGAATGATGGTGGGTTACGTTAAACCACCCTTTCTGAGATCGTCATCTTCCATGAGAGTTATTTACAGTACTCCGAACCAGAGAGTTAAACTCAAAAAACCCTTAAACTCCTCATTATTGTTGATCTCGCATGAACCAAATTCATTGGACCATTTTATGTTTGATCAACAAGCTTTCAAGCATCATGTACAAGTCTTGTTTGCAAATCTAAAAAAAAAAAAAAACAACAGCTGATATATATTTTCATTTTGAACACCCTTTATAATTAAATTGGTTGATCTTATTCACTTTCCTAG
This sequence comes from Rutidosis leptorrhynchoides, assembly GCF_046630445.1. NCBI lineage: Eukaryota > Viridiplantae > Streptophyta > Magnoliopsida > Asterales > Asteraceae > Rutidosis > Rutidosis leptorrhynchoides. The sequence continues at coordinate 170,009,994 of NC_092343.1, forward strand.
TTAATTATTTTGCATTCTGCCGATTAACTTTCCTAGTTGCTCTTTGCTTATAACTCTATCTATTCTATTAAATAAGAAATCGATCAATTTGAATAATTCTCGTGTATTACTTTTTGAATGATTTAATTTTTAATCCGATCAATTTATAATCGAGGAAAAAACTGGAAAAAATGAAAATGAAAGAAAATGGAGAAGGGTAGAAGATGAAAGAAGAAGAAATGTAAAGAAGGACCAATGTGTAATTTTATTTAGAAAAAAACAAATGATTTGATATCTAACAAATATGAAGGACCAATAATGTAATTTTGAAATTAAGAGGACCTGAAAATTACCTGTTATAACATGTTCACCACATTCAATAGAACAATTTAAATAGTTGAATGCGTACAATAGGATATCTGAAAGTTGGATGCATACAATAGGAATTTAATGAAAGTTCAATGCATTTTCAAACAATTATCCCCTTTAATTATTATTCGCTTCCTTCCATATTAAGAATGCAAAAACAAAAAACACACCGTTGAATAAATCTTATCATTATAATTATATTATACTTGATCGAACCAAAAGCTGGTATAGGAGATAAATTTAGGTTCTAATGTTTAATTTGAGAGGAAAAAATAATAGATTATTTTAACTCCGACAATCGTGCAAACCAATCGAAATCTGAGAATTCACGAGCGTGTAAAACAATCAATCGAATTAACTTATTCAATTAGATAGAATATAACTATCATTTTTCTTAACATCAATTATATAAACTCCAAAGAACCAGGGGCGGATTATATGTAGGACAGGGCGGGGCACACGCTCCAGCTGGATTTCGGAAAAAAAAAATTACACAAAAAAAAATTACTACAAAATAAGCGTTTTTTTTTAGTGTTTGCCCTAACTATTAATGAAAATTTTAATAAGTTTTTGCATCCGCCTCATCTGTGTCGGGTTCAAGTTTCGCCACTACAAAAAATGACTCTAACAAGCCGCTAGAATAGGGTTTACAATCCAAGAGATAAAAAAAAAAAACTCTGTACTAGTCAATAACCTTACCTCTATACTAGACGCTTAAATATAGTTATCAACTTATCATTACTAGTCAATAAGATTTTAGATAATGTCTTAGACTCGAACCTTTATTGTAATAGTATTTATATTTATAGCAACTATGTTTGATGATAATAAAAATAACCATCTTTTTCTCATAATTTAAACATTGAAACCTTATTCATTTACGATTGATATCTTTTATCAACGTATTGTGATTATGATAAAACTTGAACAAAAGTAAGTTTATAAGAATATGATTTTTTATAATATTTTCAAAATCGTGAATCATCACATGATGGCAACTGGCAAGCATGGAGATACAAAGTAAAGTGCCCAAAGTGACGAGACGTTGCTTTCCTTCACTTTGGGACCAATTTATTCATGTATTTGCAATCTAGTTGAACTTTTTTTTTTTTCTTAAATACTTCTGTGCTTTTATAACATACGTAGTATTTTAGACCATTTGTAACGGTGGGTGTCGTTTCTTGCTCGTGTTTCTTGTTTTTTTGCACTTTTTTGATGACTATGACATGTTTCTTTTTTGGGTGGAGTAGTGGTGGTGTTTCTTTTTTGTGTTGGTTAAGAGTATTGTGATGATATGTTAAAAATATAATTGGGTTAAGTATTAAAATGAGATAAAAATAATATTTTTAAATTAATAAAAAATTAAAAAAAACCAAGCAACACCATGTTTCTTGTACCGTTGCATTCTCTCAAAATGCCAAAGAGACACCACAAAGAGCCGCCCCATTACCGCATGTTTTGGCGTTTCCTTTGATCCATGTAGGCAAGTAACGGGGTTACTTGCATCCATTACAAATAGTCTTATACAAAAAGGTTCTATAAAACGCTATCGATCTTCTCTTCTTTGATGTAGGTTAGACCGAAAAAGAAAAACCATTGCTAAAAAATGAAAAGACTTGAGAGAGATATGTACACAATCAATCATGTTTTATATGTTATACAGTACAACACTGTAAAACATAAATGATTGTATACATAACAAAATTGGTTGTGTACATATCATCACCTTATTTATAATACGAGTACATTTTAACGGATTTATTTACATTTATTCACATGATTGTTCACATGTGAACACATGTACAAGTATCTCGGTGTTTTTACCTATGACTTGACTTGCACATGTTTTTAACATTAATTTTTACAACCGTAAACCGAGAAAGAGGGATTGTATTACTCACTGAACAAAGCAATACCATGATAGAAATGACATAAGAATATTGAAAATCTTTAATCACATTTAGATCACAATTAAAAAAAGTTAACGGTTAATTCGTTGAACGTCAAAAAAAAAAATAAATGAATGAAAAAGAGGTCGAAAAGTGAAAGTGAAAAAAAGTAGTTAAAAGATAATGATAAACAAAGTTTGAAAGAAAAAAAAGATTACAAAATTATCCCCGAAATTGAGTGTAATTACAATAGTTCCATTGTTAATAATGTCCTAAACTCGCCACAAGTAATATGTAGTTATAATATAATTATAATTTACAAAACTTATAGCTTTAGGTTTAACATACATACCTAAACATCATGCACATGAAAATTTACATTTACATTTACAATCAGTATAACAGAGGAGAGGTATGAACAGTTTTACGGGCATTTTGGTCATTCAACTCTGTTTTTAAGATATCATGCTGACGTAAGCATGACGTCAGCTTTTTCATTTTTTAATCTTTTTCATTTTTTTAAGAATTACTACTACATATTACTTTATTATTGTCCATAGATGCAGTAGAAATATCTTGATACCAAGTTTATTCCATGAAATTAAATGCTTCATTCTTAATATGAAAGGTTCCGATGTTTAATTTTAATGCAATCATTTTCGTGAACTACTGAACACCACCGCAAACCATCGTCACCAACAAAAATTCGACAGCAACCACCATCGACAATCCTGCCATCAACACAACCGTTGACCACCGCCGTCAACCACCACGAACCGTCACCATCCACCCTTTTCCAACTAGATCTATTAAAGAAAATATTCTACAAACAAATATTAATTATAAAAACGTGTTTATATACAGACTTTTTTGCTCCGTTGGTCCGTCAATTATACACGAAATTGCAATCCGAGTCCCTCAAATTTTCTTTTGGATTTTCGAGTCCTTAAAATTGCAAAATTTTGCAATCCGAGTCCCTTCGTCAGTTTGCCGTCTAAATTAGCCGTTAACCCTTCACATGTGCCATGCATGTGAGGGTAAAATCGTATTTTTACTTTTTTCTTCGACTCTTTTGCTTCGTTGGTCCTTCGTTTATAGACAAAATTGCAATACGAGTCACTCAAGTTTTTTTTAATTTTTTTTTTAAGGCAAGCATAATATATTATATATTATATATATGAATTAAATGTACAAAGATGACTCATACTTGAGAATAGTATGAGTCGAAATAAACACAAGTATGAGTCCTCTTTGTACCTTTAATTCATACATATAATATATTATGCTTGGCCTTTCAAAAAAAAAAGAAAAAAAAAAGAAAAAACAACTTGAGGGACTCGTATTGCAATTTTTTCTATAAACGAAGGACCAACGGAGCAAAAGAGTCGAAGAAAAGAGTAAAAAGACGATTTTACCCTCATATGCATGGCACATGTGAAGGGTTAACGGCTAATTTAGACGGCAAACAGACGGAGGGACTCGGATTGCAAAATTTTGCAATTTTAAGGACTCGAAAATCCAAAAAAAAACTTGAGGGACTCGGATTGCAATTTTGTGTATAATTGAAGGACCAACGGAGCAAAAATGTCTTATATACATATATATATATATATATATATATATATATATATATATATATATATATATATATATATATATATATATATATATATATATATATAGTACGGAGTACTTAATAACAAAACCTCAACCACATAAAAACAGATCTAAGGATAGTCACTAAGAGTTCGTTGATTTGAACATAATAACATATCTGAGCGTCGGTGTGGTGCGAGAGACAGAAGGCGGTTCGATCGGAAAAAAAGGAAAAAGAAAAAGTAGCAGCGGTTTACAATGGCTAAAGAGGGTGGCAGTGAGTGTAGGTAACCGATGGCTAAAGAGGGTGGTAGTGAGAGGCTGCCAGAATTTGAGAGAGAAAGAAGTAGAAGTTTGGGGATCTAGGATTTGTGACTTGTGAGATGAGAGAGTGGAGTTTTGGGATTTTAAGTTTAAACAGATACATACTCTGCATCCAGTTGTTTTTAAAAAAGGTCGTTTTATTTTTAATGAATCAAAGGCCCATACTTATACTACTTATCCATCCATCATTGTGGCCCATAATTATACTAAGTTTTTAAGTTATAAATCTATCCACAATTGAGAAATTTTTTTTAAATCCGACCCAATATAACCCAACGGAGTGGGCCGGCCGGCCTCCTACTAGTTCATACTAGAGGGCAGTCTTTGTATTTTCACATTAAATAATCATCATGAACAATTAGTTTGGTTTTGAACTCCCTAAACATGTGAAAATGTGAAAAGCCTTTCCATGTAGGAACTTATCACTCTACTTCCGTATAACTTGGAACTTATCACTCTACTTCTGTATAGCTAAAGAGTAATTTATGTACTATCTCTGTCTCATCTTAAGTGTCTATCTTTTCACTTTAGGCTGTTCCATTTAAAGTGTTCACTTGAAGTATTTTGAAGAGAGAAGATTTCTGATTGGTAAAGAATTTAGTTAGTGAGATTTTCTAAAACTTTGTGCAAAAAGTAAGTGAACACGTGGGATAGAAATAGTATTTTTTAAGAATTAAAATTGTATATTCTTTTTTATTTTCTATAGGAATTAAAATTATGTATTTTTTAATTTTTAAGAATTTAAATGATGTTGTAAGACCCTGTTTCCTATTTCAGTTGAATGGGACGCCGTCCAATTTGTGGGACGCCGTCCAGTAAAGAAAAGTTTGACGCCGTCCAAATATTGGGACGCCGTCCAGATGAACTGGCGGACCAGCTGTTGTAAATTGAGTTAATGAAGGATATTTTGGTATTTTCACTTGAGGGTCGGTTTATGAGCTACAAAACTGATCCATTGGCCATCTTATCCTCATTTCACCTCTTTTCACACACACACTTGCATCTAGAGAGAGAGAGAGAGAGAGAGAGAGAAGAGTTTAGAGAGAGAGAGCTTGATTTGGAGAGGAAGGAGTTGGATTCTCGCCAAAGCTCGGGTTTTAAAGTTGTTCATCTCGTTCACGGCTACGTTGTGGTAGTATTGATAAGTTCAAACTCCGAATTTCATTTGTTAGATTTTGATATTCAAGTTAGGGTTTGAGCTTGATTAGTTGAGAAACCCTTTTAGATGATGAAGTGGGTTTATGGTGACTAGTTATTCTTGTCACTTGGCGGGTTTTGAGTTGGTTGACGATTTGGCCATGTTTAGGCTTTGATATTGGGTTTAATCACTAGGTTTAGTGATTATGGAAGTGTTAGAACCCTTTTGGGAGTATTTGGTTGATTAATTTTGAAATGGGTCAAAATTAGGGTTTATGTGCCAAACTGGGCAAGACGAGTGTTTAACACTTGTGTTCGGGTTTAATTGGCGTATTAGGACCATTCTCACTTGTGTTAGTGATTATTGGTTGGTTTGGACGCGGTTTGGTGTTTGGAAGTGCAATGGGTCGAAATTGCACTAAGTGCGGATTTGAGTTGGTTTGTAAATCCACTCTAAGTGTGTTGTTTGTATTATGATAATGGAATAGGTACTTTCCATTGGCGAGTTGCGCATTATTCAGTTGCATTCATCAAGACGACAAGGTGAGTGTTAATATCCTATGTACATATGTATGTGTAGGATGAGTGCGGGTCGGGTGAAGTGGTTCTCGGTTATAGAGCTCACTTCACATATAGGTGGATTTGATGGACTTGTGTATAGGTCCAATTGGCACGGTTATGCGTTTTGGTTGACCATCTTTGGCGAGGTGCACACTTTGTGTGTACGTTATATCATGGAGTTGACTTTGGAAATATATCGGAAAAGTCACTAACAATTGGCACACCATCGATGTGCTTCTCATCGGACTCGACTTTCTTAACGTGAGCAAGGATCGCAAAACAACTCTTACGGAGTAGTTTTCTAACTTTAATACATGAAACGAGGTTGAGTCCGGTGCAACTCTTATCGCCATAGACGATCAAAGGTTCACCATTCTCGATAGGGATTCGGATTGCGTTAAGATCACAAAGGATATGAGATTTTGTTTTGGCTAGCCAATTCATACCGATTATTACATCGAAGCTACCTAGTTCCATGGGTATCAAGTCGATTTCAAACTCATTACCCAAAATGTTTAACGTACACCCCCGGTAATATGTGTCGGCACTCAATAGTTTTCTGTTGGCCACTTCAATGGTATAAGTGGTATCTAGTGGACGTGGTGGAGTATTAAAAGAATGAGTCAAAGTCTTGGATACAAAACTCTTATCGGCACCCGAATCGAATAAACAAGTAACATAAGTGTTGTTGAGAAGAAACGTACCCGTGACTAACTCATTATCATCTCGGGCTTCCTCGGTGTTGATGTTGAAAGCTCGGCCGCGCGTGTTGGGGTTATCTTTCCTCTTCGGGCATGCATTTCTATAATGGCCCGTTTGGCCACATTCATAACAAGTGCCCGTTTTTGGTGCATTGGGCCACTTTCGAGCGACGGGAGTGGCACTTTTACAATCGTTGGCCTTATGACCAATTCCTTGGCACCGATGGCAAATTAGCTTACTACATTCGCCAAAGTGATGTTTGTTGCATTTGTTGCAAAGAGGTAGGTTCCCGGCATAACCCTTCTTGCCGTCGGAGGTGTAAGGCTTCTTAGCAAAGTTGTTGTTGCTTGATTGGGAGGGTTCCCACTTTCTTTTGTTGCCGCCCGATTTATCCTCGGCCTTAGGTGCCGGAACTACGATTTCGTCAACCGTTTCTATCAATTTGCGGGCCATGTTCAAAGCTTCTTGATGATTAGTGGGTTTGGATGACATTACTCCGTGTTTGATACTCTTTGGAAGACCATCCATGTAAAGTTCAACCCTTAAAGCTTCGGGGTTCACAAGATTTGGGCACATCAAGGCTAGTTCGAAAAATCGTTGATTATAAGCCTTGAGATCATTTCCGATCGCCTTTAAAGTTCTTAGCTCTTGTTCGAGCCTTCGGGTTTCTTCACGAGGGAAATATTCGACAATCATCTTTTCCCTCAAGTCGGCCCAAGAGAGGGCGTGAGCTTCATCGGTACCCACCGATTGTACATAAGTATTCCACCATGTAAGAGCGACACCGGCGAAGGTGAGAGTGGAGTATTTGACCTTGTCTTGGTCCCGACAACCGCTTATGCTAAATACGGCTTCCGTTTGCTCAAACCATCGGGTGAGCACGACCGGTCCCCCGGTTCCATCAAAAGTGTGAGGTTTGCACCCCATGAAGGATTTGTAGGAGCACCCTTCGTTTGAGTTACCGGCTCCATTGTTGTTGTTGTTGTTGTGGTTGTTGTTGTTATTGTTGTTGTTGTTGGATGAGTGACCGGCCATGGCCGCATCTACGGCGGTAGCTATCATCCGTTCGAGAGCTTGTTCGGGAGTTTTATTGCGGCGTACACGACGAGGAGCCATTGTTCCTTCAAGACACAAGAATATCATTGATTAGTATTCTCAATAATACTAACCGTGATATAGAATAAAGATAAAGAGAAGTTTTTCCTCGACTCGCCTTAAATTCTTTATGTCATAATGTCGGAACGTTCATATGAGTCACCGTAATATAATCCCGGCAATTATATTACCCTGATTCATATGTGCATTCGACATTATTCTATAAATTCAAGGTGGCGTGTCAATCAAATTAAACAACGTGAGATTAAGATGAACTAAGAGTAGATATGAGTAGAAGCGTTCGAGTATAAATGCACAAGTAGTCAAGTAATTCCTACTTCAAGTCTATATGCCGGTTGTAGTCTAGACTCACCAATGTACCCTATGACTCGAGGTTGACACCAATGAACTCTAAATCCCTACAACCAACGCTCTGATACCATCTGTAGCGACCCGACAAAATCGTCATTGACGGCGCCGTCTACTTAGGTCCCGTCACGTGGTCATAAGTCTTTAAAACAACGTTTGACCAAAAGATATGTCGCATTCATTTCAAATGTAAAGGTTATTCAAAGTTTACAAGAATAGTTCCACCACAAGTTACGTTACAAAGTTATAAGTACAAATGAAACTTATGCGACACAATTTAAAAGTAGCCAAAAGACGCTCCATGTATGCATAAATACTCGACATCCAATGCAAGTATCAAATTAATGAGCGGAAGCATGTATCATGTATCGTTCAAGGACCTGAGAAAAACATAGAAATCTGTCAACGAAAACGTTGGTGAAATCATAGGTTTGAGTAAGTAAGTACAAGTGAACCACAAGATTTGCAACCATGAGATAATAGTAATACATTCCAAAAGTTTGTTTCACGAGCACCCAATTATCAATGCTTAACATTCCTTCCATAGAACCCCATCACAATAGTGTTAGAACATACACTGTTTCTCGAAAATACATTTCATTCGTAAACGGTAGCGAACCGTTTGAATGAGGGTTTGTCAAACCCATATGGCCATATAACATAAGTTCTCGCTTACACCCGGCAAGTGTAACTAATGATAATCGAATTGAGGATTTTTGTTCTAAACTCGTATGTAGAATGTTTTTTTTCCTGTACTTGTGTTCACTTAGTTAGAAAGGAACGTTTATGTTTTCTCATCCCAAATGTAAGTTTCAAAAGAGTAAAAGTGGGACTATGATCTCACCTTGAGCGGAAGAGTAAATAAGTACTTCGACAAGTAACGTGTGCAAAGGACAATGCTAGTCTTGACCTAAACAAATAGGTCGTATCAATAACGGTAAACACGATAGGTCAAAGATGTTCAATTAGTCCTACGGCTCGTTACGACTCGATTATGTAGCATGTGAAATCAAATTGTCAAGTTTCATGCAAGATACAAGTATAGAAACATGTTAGGAAGGTTGCATAATCATTTGGTTAAGTTTGACAAAAAGTCAAACTTTGGTCGGTCAAAGTCAACGAAAAAGTCAACACGTTCGGGTCGGGTCTCGAACTATTTTTCTGAGGTTTTTAATCATGTATGAGCATGTTAGAATAAGTTACATGTGAATCGGAGGTGCGTAGCATAGCAAACATTATTCGAAAATCGACAAAGTTGGACAGACCACTTTGGCGCGCCGCGCGGGTATATGGCGCGCCGCGCCATTACCTGTGCAGAGAATTCTGGCAGTTTTTATGTTTTATGAACGAACCTAACTTCAACCAATCACCATTTATGACCCGCAAACAACCAAAGCATGTATCTTATATCATCGGAAAGGTATTTTGACAAGGAAAACAACTAAAAACATTTCATCCATCACATTTTCTTTTACAACAACCAAAATCACATTCAAAGCTCCTCATTAAATGCACTCAAGTTCATAAATGAAATTCAATGATTCGGCAACCAATTTACATGAATGATATGCCGTTTCGAAGGTGATCAAGCATACAATACAACCTATTACTTACAAATAACATTTCATGTCATTCAAAGCATCAAAAGTTCATTTCTAGTTCATCAAACCCTAATTAAGAATCACAAAATCAATAATCATGTTAACGCAAGGTTTTCATATCATCCAACATACCAAAACGAAACTAACGATGCTAGTAACACTTTTAACACAATGGGTTTAACATCTAACAACATTTAATCAATCAAAATCAAAGATTAAACTAACCCATTTCAAGTGTTCATGCTAGTTATACCAAATAACAAGATCGAGCATACAAATTATATACACGACATCACAATGAGCCATAGACACTAACTAACACCATTTCAAGTCAAAAACACGAATTTAGAGAAATCTAGAGTTTTAGAAATGTTACCCAAACGAGATGAAGTTGGTACCAAAATGAAGAGGATGAAGAGAGGATCACGAATATGTAATTTATTTTGTTGTAAGCCTCCTAGATCGAATTTAGATGATGATTGAATGAATTTGGTAAATGTGTGTGTGTTCTTGCTAGAGAGAAAGAGAGAGAGATGGAGATGATTGAATGGTGGTGATTGGGGTGGACTAGTTGACCTAGTCAACTAGTTTGTCCCGTGTCAATTTTAGTCCCTCAAGTTTGAATCGGGTGCGTGAATTACCTAATCGAGATAATTTAAAACGCGTATTAACGAAAGATGTTATAAATATATAACGGACTTTAAAATAGTTAAACGGAAAGTAACCGGAAAAAGGCGGGATGTTACAGATTATATAACCCAATGGCGAAGGGTTGATATTGAGTTGTGATGTGGATAACCCCGATGATGTGGATTTTATAATCCCGGGACCATGGGTTTTGATGTGGAGAGTGAATCACGTGTGGATGCGGATTTACGATGACGCGTGTAGTTCGGTCATCTTATTGAGGTAGTGATCTCGTGTTGTTGCGGATTTACTAAGGCTCCTGTAGTCTGGCCAACCTCGATATTGTTGTGTTATTGAAGATAGTAGTCTCGTGTGGATGCGGATTTATTAAGGCTTGTGTAGTTCGGCCAATCTTCATTTCGGTATTGGGTTAAGGGGTTAACCTTGGGCGTTTTACGCTTTATCATTATATATATTGTCGTATTGTTGTGAGGTAGCTAGCCCACCGGGTGTAGCTCTATGGCGTTGTTCATATCGTTATTGGTGAACTTACATTGTTGATATTGTTAGCTTGTTGTATAGCGATTCTACGGTATGCATAGGTTAGCTTGCCTTTCTGCTTGGATGCTCTGGTATGTGCTATTTGATTATTTGTGTGGCATGTCCATTTTATGCATATATATGTATGTAGTATATTCTCACTCACTAAGCGTTAGCTTACCCTCTCGTTGTTTACATTTTTATAAATTTGCGCGGAGGCGGAGGCTCGGGCAAGTGTGGGACTAGTGGACTTGCGTAGGTTGCTTTAGAACACTTGCTTTTGGATTTGATTAGGATTGGGTAGCGTATCCCTAATCACCATGCTCGGTCTATGTTTTGTATTAAACTAAAATGGGTCGAAATGGTCACTTGTCGTAATTTAAGTCCATGTGGTCCGATGTTGTAAAACTCAATTTTATTGTGGGAATCTCTTAATTATAATTATATTAATGAGCTGTGAAAACCTTTTCGTATAAAAGTGTCGGGAAGCGGGTTTTCCGCTCGCGTGGATTGGACAAACTAAGCAGAATTTTTTTGTTCATATGGACGCCGTCCAGATACACTGAATTAGAATTTTTTTTTTTTAGGTCGTGTTTTCGGTTGGATAACGGGTTGGGTCGTTACAAGTGGTATCAGAGCATGATCTAAGGGATTTAGGTGACTTGAGATAAGTGCCTAGACGTAGACTTTTGTGTGTGCTTATTTGTTGCGGGACTTGTAAGAGTACGGGTCGGAATGGGAAATGCGGTTAGTGCCTTAATTTGTAGGGGGACTAACGGTCATATTAAAATTCGGATATTATTTATATACCTTGCGTTATGTTTGTATTTATGTTGCGTTGCGAATATCATCGAGCAAGTTAGTCGTTGTACTAACGAGTTGATACGGCGTGTGTGCGTAATAAGGACTTGCAAACCTTATTATGGGTGCAAATCGTGTCTAACAAAGTGATGTACGACGAGTGTTGAGCAAGATGGGGCGGTATTGTGCGTGTGGTTTTATACGTTCATGATCTAATCGCTTTGCATTCCTTATAATGGCAACGGGAAATGGGATCGAGACGAACGACGTTGAGTTTAACGCTAGAGATGCGGCCGCCGTTGCGGAGCAACTGGGTGCGTTTTGTGACGACCCGGGAATTTCCGACCAAATTTAAACTTAATCTTTATATAATTTCGACACGATAAGTGAAGTCTGTAATGTTTAGTCTTAAAAATTTTGAACTATTTCATATATGCAATTACCCTTCGATTATTCTCGACAATTCACGAACCATTAATCGCAAATAGAAATGTATATATATATATATATATATATATATATATATATATATATATATATATATATATATATATATATATATATATATATATATATATAATATTTATATACTATGAGTTAAATATATTAACAAACTAGTAAGTGATTTAGAAAACTTAAACTAGATACTTAGAACATGATTAAATATGAAGTAGTTCAAATATATATATATATATATATCTACATATATATATATATATATATATATATATATATATATATATATATATATATATATATATATATATATATATATAGGATTAATATACATAATTATTAATTATATGTATATTATAATATATATATATATATATATATATATATATATATATATATATATATATATATATAATGTAAAATATTAAATATGAAACATTTGATTTTTTTTATATATATAATATTACATAAATAATAATAAGTAATATAGATATATTTAATTTAGATTTAATAAGAAATATTGTGTTACACTAATATTATTATTATTACTTCATGATTATTGATATTAATATTAATATCAGTATTATTAGTATTACTATATATGATATATAAATATGAAGGTTTACACATTTAAATTGTTATAACATTATTATTACTAAAATTATTATTATCATTATTAATATCATTTTTATTACATTTAGTAATAAATATTATGATTATTATAAATATTAGAAGTATTAATGTGAGTATTACTATCTTTATCATTATTGTTATTAATAATATTAACAAACAATTATTTTTTTTCTGTATTTATTATTATTAGTATTTTTATAAAATTGTAGTATTATTATTAATATATTTATTATTTTCTTTTAATATTAATTATATATTATATATGTATTAAATTCAATAGAGGAATCATAATCTGTTAAGTATTACTATCAATCTGTAGACAATTGATTCCCTAGTACAAATCACGATTTAATAATCACACTAACAGCCAGTTCAGTCGTACTCAACCTTTAATTTTTTTTTGATATTTTCTGTCTGTTCTTATCAGTCTGAGTATGAAAGGGTCGACACCACATTTGCCATATAATCGATCAATTCAGCTGTTAAACACTTCATTTAAGTTTTTTCTTTCATTATCAATCACAAACTACCATTGAATTACAATTAATTGGAGAATTAATCAGAGAAATTCAAATGAAGAGCTCCTGTCCCCTGTACGTGAACTTTTTATTCAATTCATCAAATTCGTAACAATTTTTAAAATCTAAAAATGCAGTTATGTTAGAATTTAATTACTAAAACTATCTGCAAATTCTCAATCTAAATTGTTTACTATCGAACTCTAATTTACGAGTCAAAGTTTTAACTTAAAAAGTCAACTGTTTCTTCTACAATCGAAATCATAAATTATATGTTGTTTCTGATTCAATTGATGATGCTACTGTATTCTAATGAGCATTTGGAAGATATTTCATGAAGAGATCAGAGTCTCAAAACCTGTAAATTTCGAAATCAAATATTTAGTTTTTTTTTTTTCGCGATACACAGCAGCTGCTGTTATGGTTTTATTTTTTTTTTTATATAATTCAACACCAGAAAAAAAGGGACTATGTCTGTTTCTATTTTAATGCTAAAACCCTAGATATAATTCGTGGATTATAAAACTCATATTGGTCCCTGATCGAGTTAAATTTGGGGAAGATGATGATCACAGGAAACGTTTGGTTATATATAAATGGGGTATCTATTAAATTAGAAAAACAGATGGGTTCAGTTGGTTAGAGTGCGTGTTGGTATACGAGAGGTCGCGGGTTCGAGTCCCTCCTTAGACAGTTTATATCTTTTTAATACTCCTAAGGTATTATTATTGTTATTTTTATTATTATTATTATTATTGTTATATCTATTAATATTATTATGATTTTTTATTATTATTAGTGTATCATATTTGTTGTTATAAAACATTACGATTAAAATTACGGATATGTTAATAATTGTTATTACTAACTTAATATTATGAATATTATTATCACTAAAATAAGTAAAATTGTTATTATTATTATTATTATTATTATTATTATTATTATTATTATTATTATTATTATTATTATTATTATTATTATTATTATTATTATATTATTATTATTATTATTATTATTATTATTATTATTATTATTATTATTATTATTATTATTAAGCATTAGTTATTATATTGGTAAATTTAGGTATAAACATGAGAATTGGTATTAAAATCATTATTATTATATCATAGTTAATAATATTACTACCATTATTAATAAACATCATTCGTATTATATTTAGCCAAAAATTATCATTTTCATTTGTGTTACTAGTATTATCATTTAGGAATTATTAGTAATATCATTACTAATATTATTACAAATAGTATTATTATTACTGTTAGTATTATTATTAACATGATTCGGAACATACTAATAACGTTCATAGTATAAAAATTTAAAAAAAGATGATATGATGAAAAATATGAAAATGGTTATGAAATTAAGTTATAAGAACTATAGTTAAGAAATTAGATAATTTAAACCGAACCTCATGATAAAACTGATTATTATTAACACAGGCATTATTGTAAATATTTTATCATTATTACTATTATTAAAAAATATTGTTTTTATGAAAACTAACATTTTATCTTACCACTATTATATCAAAATTAACATCTTTATTGAACTTATTATTATCACTAACATTATTACTATTATTAGTATCATAACAATTAATATCTCTATTCTAGTATCACTATCATAAATATTTTTGCAAACAGAAGAAATTTATATAAGAATATAAAAGTATACCAATATTACATAATATTACTTTTAACTAATATAATATTATAACATTTATTAATTTATATATCAAATAAACATTATAGAATATTATAAGTATTAATAGATTTTATATATAAATACTAATCTTAATACCTAAATATATATAAGTTTATTCGATTACAATTATGTTTTAATTGATATACAAATGATATAGGTTCGTGAATCCGAGGCCAACCCTATACTCGTTCAATGTCGTTTCATGTATTTTTACTACAAAATACATTAGGCGAGTTTCATTTGCTCCCTTTTACTCTTTACATTTTTGGGCTGAGAATACATGCAAATGCTTTATTAACTGTTTTACAATATTTATATGCGTGAGTTTCATTTACCTTTTTACCCTTTATATTTTTGGGCTGAGAATACATGCGCAATTTTTATAAATGTTTTATGAAATAGACACAAGTAATCAAAACTACATTATATGGTTGAATGATCGAAATCGAATATGCCCCTTTTAGTCTGGTAATCTAAGAATTAGGGAACAGACACCCTAATTGACGCGAACTCTAAAGATAGATCTATCGGGCCCAACAAGCCCCATCCAAAGTACCGGATGCTTTAGTACTTCGAAACTTATATCATGTCCGAAGGAGGATTCCGGAATGATGGGGATATTCTTATATGCATATTGTGAATGTCGATTACCAGGTGTTCAATCCATATGAATGATATTTTTGTCTCTATGCATGGGACGTATGTTTATGAGAAATGGAAATATGAAATCTTGAGGTCTATTAAAATTATGAAATGATTATTTATGTTAAACTAATGAACTCACCAACCTTTTGGTTGACACTTGAAAGCATGTTTATTCTCAGGTATGAAAGAAATCTTCCGCTGTGCATTTGCTCGTCTTAGAGATATTATTTGGAGTCATTCATGACATATTTCAAAAGACCTTGCATTTGAGTCGTTGCGTTCATCAAGATTAATATTAAGTCAATTATAGCTAGATATATTATGAAATAGTATGCCTGCCGTCAACTTTCGATGTAATGAAAGATTGTCTTTTCAAAAAACGAATGCAATGTTTGTAAAATGTATCATATAGAGGTCAAGTACCTCGCGATGTAATCAACTGTTGTGAATCGTTTATAATCGATATAGACTTCGTCCGGATGGATTAGGACGGGTCTTCACAGTTGGTATCAGAGCGGTGGTCTTAGCGAACCAGGTCTTGCATTAATGAGTCTAACTGATAGTCGTTAGAATGTATTAGTGAGTCTGGACTTCGACCGTGTCTGCATGTCAAAAGTTTTGCTTATCATTAGTGTCGGAAATTATTTGCTTATCATCCTTAAAGTCTAGACACGTCTTACTGCCTCTTTTGCATAGACAGTGTATAGATAAATTCATATCTTAGCGTATATGTTATTGTTACCCTTGCCTGACAGCTTCCGTAGATTCCTCCGTAACTTATGAGATTTTAGTATTATGTATGCATATGTAAATTATGTATTGCAGAATACTAATCTATATCCTATAATCTATTTCTTATCGAAAATCCTTCATCTGATCGTGTGAGATGAATCCTTCAACTAGTTCGAGTCCCTCAGATTTCGATAGCTATTTCGATAGTTATTCCGACAGCTATTCCGACATGGATGTTCACCTAAGCTCTGGAAGCAGCGTCACCAGAATGAATCAACCAATCATCCATCCCCAATTCATCTGATGGATTCGTAGTCGACTTAATCAATGGAGACACGCAGAAGGCGATCCCTTCCACTAACCGAATTTACCTCTTAGCGATGAACCTGAAGCACTTATCAGCGAACCAGTCCGAATCATTATTTTCACCCTCACTTCCTGAATATCTCACCACGATTATATTCGATCCACAATTCTAAACTTTATTCATCCGCTAGTTCCGACTGACAATCATCCTAGAATAATGGAAGAAGTCAACGAGCTTCGCACCCGAGTTGTAGCCTTGGAAAAATATGGTGCAAAATGTACCAGCTTCAGCAACATCACCGGCACCAACAATACCATCAGTAACAGCACCAGTACCATCAACAATCCATGCCTCAACATCCCATTCAGTACCTCGAGTACAATCATCGTTCTACGTATCGTTCTACATCATTTATCTTCATATGACATGGCGATTATGTAATCTCTAATAGTTTAGAGATTATATATTCTTGTTCTAACGTTAAATCAAATGAGTTTAATATCATATTAACTCATTAAATCCATGATTACATCTGAAGAAAATATATATGTATATATGTTTTCATAAATATTGTAATTAAAAATTCTTTTGTACAAAGTGTTAATTGTGAAAATATTTTAATGGGTATGTAATACCCGAGGAATATTCAGATTTCACATTAATAAGTTACACTGTACATTCTTCGAAGCTGATTCAACATTCGTTTACTATCTTACTTACAACCACCGATATACGTATCCGTTCACCGCAGAATAACCACTTTTATTTAATTTCATTTTCGAATTTTGACCTATCAGAATCCAACAAGTGGCATAATGAAGAACACATATGGCAAAATAAAATTTGTTAGAAATAGACAAATTAACTATGAGAAATTTTGTTAAGAATCCGCGCTAACTGTTCCTAGCTAATTGTCCCTAGCTAACTGATTACATTTTATTTGTCGCAATTTAATTATCGCAATTTATTTATCGCAATTTATTTTATCGCAATTTAATTCTCGCAATTTTATTTATAGTCATTTAATTTCTGTATTTATTTTACGCACTTTAAATATCGGGACACGTATACAAGGTTTTGACATATCATATCGACGCATCTATATATATTATTTGGAATAACCATAGACACTCTATATGCAGTAATGCGGGAGTTAGCTATACAGGGTTGAGGTTGATTCTACAATAATATATATAGTTTGAGTTGTGATCGAGTCTGAGACGTATACGGGTCACGATACGTATTAATTAATTAGAATATTATATGTTAATCTATATATGAATTATCAGACTGTCAATTGTGGACTACCGACTGTGGACTAATAAAATTGGACAATCAAAATGAATTAAAATATTGATTAAAACATATGAAACTAAACATTTCTTCAAGTTTGCCACTTGATTTCATCTTAAACCCCATTTGTATCTTGACGATTACAATCTGCATTCAAACCTATCATGATTCATGAAAACACCTCGATTGAGAGAATGAATCAACCGCATTTCATCTATGGAAGGAAAGATTTATGCACATAGTTATGCATCTGAAAACACTCGGAAACTGAGCAAACGTTTAACGTGTAGCTGTGCTAATTCCTTTAGCCTTATTATTACCGAAAATAACTTTGTAATCTCTTTTCAAATTAGCCAATTTTTTCACAGCTCCAACAAGTCAACTCCGACTCTTCGTCCGAAACAACCTCATTATAACCTTGATATATATGCGTACTCTATATTGTTACTGGGGAACCTTTCATATTCCACCATGTTACCATCATCGTTTAATCATCTAAAAACACAATTATCTTAAAACTACTTCGGAATAAGAACCAATGATTCAGATACGGTAACAGTAAACGTAGAGGAATCGGCAATCAGTACTTTGAAAATGCACAACATGTCTACATCAACAGTTATATGTATAACATTTATCTTTTAGAATTATGGTCTTTCATTCTGAAATTCTGAACAACACTCGGTCTACAAATCAATACTCTGAATGTTGAAAAAGCTGAACGAAGCAGCAGAAACCATAGACAACTTTAAACGACCTTAATCATCGGAAGTTGGTGATAAAAAATAATATTTTGGAAAAGCTCAGAAATGTTGGAACTGGAAAATGGATAGAGTTAACCATGAAGGAGACCAAGGACAAATACAAGGACCATACCCTATATTTAAAGAATCCAGATAATTCTGGATCCGTTGAAAACTTTAGAGAATATCTTGCTCCGAAGTCATGTTAAAATCTTGCGGAAAATCTTTCTCCATCAACCATCGAACTTAGAAATTCCAAAATGTCATCATCAATATCTTCGATATTTCTGAGGATATTTTCATAAATATTCTCGTCCGAAATTATATACTTCTTCTTGCTTCCTGTGTATCATTATATTGGAAACATTCAAGAGAAAATTTTGTACCGAAAAGCAGATTATGCGAAACTATGAAGAAAGCCGTGGATAAATCACAAAGAATAAGTTTGACTTCAAAGAATACAAATGATTCAATGACTGCTAAAGTCTTTAGTGAATATCCTACTCCTTACTCTAAACCCTTACGGACAATAGTTTCTATCATCCTCTGATCTTAGATATTCCGAGATATTATCGTATCTTTCATTATAAATATCCTCGAAATTTCTGAATATATTTTCATAACTAATCTTATCAAAAATCATTTATCTCTTTGAACTATCAGTGTTACATCATATAGAAACTGTTAGTTTCTATATTATGTAAACTTTCGAGCCTAAAATATGAATGTTATTGAAGTAATGTTGGGAACTGATGCATGAGTTAGTATAATATAATGACACTTGATCAACGTGATTATATTACAGTAAGTCATGCTGAGTTTCTAATGAGACGTGATGATTCACAGATAATAACATCATCACGTGCCATGTTACATAATTCTTTCATTCTGCGTAACTTCTGAACATATCAAAAATATATATTTTGATAGTTCTATACTCAGTGATTCTGATAATTTGACAAATCAAATCGTGCTAATACCTTCTTTCTTATTTAGAACATGATGTTTATCCGAAATTCCATACTTACGAATTCTGGACCATTACTCGCTTTACTAGAGGTCGGGAGGATAATAAAAAGGCAAAGAGATTCAAAATATAAGAGAAAATATAAAGCCCAATGACAACACCGAAATTACAAACCGTGGATATCAGTACGTATAGCAATATAAAGACACGAGGATTATAAATACAATAATCCCTAGAGCATAATAGAAATAAACAGATTCTTCAGGTGGGAGTTGGAAAAGAAGAACGATCATTGCGATAATTAGAATAAGAACAAGGATCAGAACAGGGTTAAGCATTTTCATAAATCTTTTGAATTTAGGAATTGAGTATAGAAGTGGTGAAAATAAATGGAACGGAAAAGGTAAATTTATAAAGGAAATATCAGACGTAGTAATCAAGGCAGATCATCGTATTTAATTATAGAGATCTTAATCTCCTTATTCGCCGAAGAATCAAATCTCTCAGATTTTGAAGATTTTCTTTAAATCCCTTGAATTTCGGAATTCAATCGCGACTACGTCAGAACTTATGAAAAATC
This sequence comes from Rutidosis leptorrhynchoides, assembly GCF_046630445.1. Taxonomy (NCBI): domain Eukaryota; kingdom Viridiplantae; phylum Streptophyta; class Magnoliopsida; order Asterales; family Asteraceae; genus Rutidosis; species Rutidosis leptorrhynchoides. The sequence continues at coordinate 170,030,186 of NC_092343.1, forward strand.
TCCATTTCTTCATCTCGATCATTTGTGATAGTTTCATTCATACAATTCGATTAATCGAATCATTTTAGCCATACTACTCAATGATGATAAAACTCCATTTATCAACTCATATTCGTCATGAAAACAATTTTTATTCTTAGCCATGACGACCTTACTCAAATTTCGGGACGAAATTTCTTTAACGGGTAGGTAATGTGACGACCCGGGAATTTCCGACCAAATTTAAACTTAATCTTTATATAATTTCGACACGATAAGTGAAGTCTGTAATGTTGAGTCTTAAAAATTTTGAACTATTTCATATATGCAATTACCCTTCGATTATTCTCGACGATTCACGAACCATTAATCGCAAATAGAAATGTATATATATATATATATATATATATATATATATATATATATATATATATATATACACACACACACTATGAGTTAAATATGTTAACAAACTAGTAAGTGATTTAGAAAACTTAAACTAGATACTTAGAACATGATTAAGTATAAAGTAGTTCAAATATATAAATATATAACTATATATATCTACATATATATATATAGGATTAATATACATAATTATTAATTGTATGTATATTATAATATATATATATATATATATATATATATATATATATATATATATATATATATATATATATATATATATATATATATATATAATGTAAAATATTAAATATGAAACATTTGATTTTTTTTATATATATAATATTACATAAATAATAATAAGTAATATAGATATATTTAATTTAGATTTAATAAGAAATATAGTGTTACACTAATATTATTATTATTACTTCATGATTATTGATATTAATATTAATATCAGTATTATTAGTATTACTATATATGATATATAAATATGAAGGTTTACACATTTAAATTGTTATAACATTATTATTACTAATATTATTATTATCATTATCAATATCATTTTTATTACATTTAGTAATAAATATTATGATTATTATAAATATTAGAAGTATTAATGTGAGTATTACTATCTTTATCATTATTGTTATTAATAATATTAACAAACAATTATTTTTTTCTGTATTTATTATTATTAGTATTTTTATAAAATTGTAGTATTATTATTAATATATTTATTATTTTCTTTTAATATTAATTATATATTATATATGTATTAAATTCAATAGAGGAATCATAATATGTTAAGTGTTACTATCAATCTGTAGACAATTGATTCCCTAGTACAAATCACGATTTAATAATCACACTAACAGCCAGTTCAGTCGTACTCAACTTTTAATTTTTTTTTTGATATTTTCTGTCTCTCCTTATCAGTCTGAGTATGAAAGGGTCGACACCACATTTTCCATATAATCGATCAATTCAGCTGTTAAACACTTCATTTAAGTTTCTTCTTTCATTATCAATCACAAACTACCATTGAATAACAATTAATTGGAGAATTAATCAGAGAAATTCAAAAGAAGAGCTCCTGTCCCCTGTACGTGAACTTTTTATTCAATTCATCAAATTCTTAACAATTTTTAAAATCTAAAAATGCAGTTATGTTAGAATTTAATTACTAAAACTATCTGCAAATTCTCAATGTAAATTGTTTACTATCGAACTCTAATTTACGAGTCAAAGTTTTAACTTAAAAAGTCAACTGTTTCTTCTACAATCGAAATCATAAATTATATGTTGTTTCTGATTCAATTGATGATGCTACTGTATTCTAATGAGCATTTGGAAGATATTTCATGAAGAGATCAGAGTCTCAAAACCTGTAAATTTCGAAATCAAATATTTAGTTATTTTTTTTCGCGATACACAGCAGCTGCTGTTATGGTTTTATTTTTTTTAGTTAATTCAACACCAGAAAAAAAACGGACTATGTCTGTTTCTATCTTAATGCTAAAACCCTAGATATAATTCGTGGATTATAAAACTCAGATTGGTCCCTGATCGAGTTAAATTTGGGGAAGAAGATGATCACAGGAAACGTTTAGTTATATATAAATGGGGTATCTATTAAATCAGAAAAACAGATGGGTTCAGTTGGTTAGAGTGCGTGTTGGTATACGAGAGGTCGCGGGTTCGAGTCCCTCCCTAGACAGTTTATATCTTTTTAATACTCCTAAGGTATTATTATTGTTATTATTATTATTATTATTATTATTATTATTATTATTAATATTATTATTATTATTATTATTATTATTATTATTATTATTATTATTATTATTATTGTTATATCTATTAATATTATTATGATTTGTATTATTATTAGTGTATCATATTTGTTGTTATAAAATATTACGATTAAAATTACGGATATGTTAATAATTGTTATTACTAACTTAATATTATGAATATTATTATCACTAAAATAAGTAAAATTGTTATTATTATTATTATTATTATTATTATTATTATTATTATTATTATTATTATTATTATTATTATTATTATTATTATTATTATTAAGATTAGTATCAATATTAAGCATTAGTTATTATATTAGTAAATTTAGGTATAAACATGAGAATTGGTATTAAAATCATTATTATTATATCATAGTTAATAATATTACTACCATTATTAATAAACATCATTCGTATTATATTTAGCCAAAAATTATCATTTTCATTTGTGTTACTAGTATTATCATTTAGGATTTATTAGTAATATCATTACTAATATTATTACAAATAGTATTATTATTACTGTTAGTATTATTATTAACATGATTCGGAACATACTAATAACGTTCATAGTATAAAAATTTTAATAAAAGATGATATGATGAAAAATATGAAAATGGTTATGAAATTAAGTTATAAGAACTATAGTCAAGAAATTAGATAATTTAAACCGAACCTCATGATAAAACTGATTATTATTAACACAGGCATTATTGTTATTATTTTATCATTATTACTATTATTAAAAAATATTGTTTTTATGAAAACTAACATTTTATCTTACCACTATTATATCAAAATTAACATCTTTATTGAACTTATTATTATCACTAACATTATTACTATTATTAGTATCATAACAATTAATATCTCTATTCTAGTATCACTATCATAAATATTTTTGCAAACAGAAGAAATTTATATAAGAATATAAAAGTATACCAATATTACATAATATTACTTTTAACTAATATAATATTATAACATTTATTAATTTATATATCAAATAAACATTATAGAATATTATGAGTATTAATAGATTTTATATATAAATACTAATCTTAATACCTAAATATATATAAGTTTATTCGATTACAATTATGTTTTAATAGATATACAAATGATATAGGTTCGTGAATCCGAGGCCAACCCTATACTCGTTCAATGTCGTTTCATGTATTTTTACTACAAAATACATTAGGTGAGTTTCATTTTCTCCCTTTTACTCTTTACGTTTTTGGGCTGAGAATACATGCAAATGCTTTATTAACTGTTTTACAATATTTATATGCGTGAGTTTCATTTACCTTTTTACCCTTTATATTTTTGGGCTGAGAATACATGCGCAATTTTTATAAATGTTTTACGAAATAGACACAAGTAATCAAAACTACATTACATGGTTGAATGATCGAAATCGAATATGCCCCTTTTAGTCTGGTAATCTAAGAATTAGGGAACAGACACCCTAATTGACGCGAACTCTAAAGATAGATCTATCGGGCCCAACAAGCCCCATCCAAAGTACCGGATGCTTTAGTACTTCGAAACTTATATCATGTCCGAAGGAGGATCCCGGAATGATGGGGATATTCTTATATGCATATTGTGAATGTCGATTACCAGGTGTTCAATCCATATGAATGATATTTTTGTCTCTATGCATGGGACGTATGTTTATGATAAATGGAAATATGAAATCTTGTGGTCTATTAAAATTATGATATGATTATTTATGTTAAACTAATGAACTCACCAACCTTTTGGTTGACACTTGAAAGCATGTTTATTCTCAGGTATGAAAGAAATCTTCCGCTGTGCATTTGCTCGTCTTAGAGATATTATTTGGAGTCATTCATGACATATTTCAAAAGACGTTGCATTCGAGTCGTTGCGTTCATCAAGATTAATATTAAGTCAATTATAGCTAGATATATTATGAAATAGTATGCCTGCCGTCAACTTTCGATGTAATGAAAGATTGTCTTTTCAAAAAACGAATGCAATGTTTGTAAAATGTATCATATAGAGGTCAAGTACCTCGCGATGTAATCAACTGTTGTGAATCGTTTATAATCGATATGGACTTCGTCCAGATGGATTAGGATGGGTCTTCACATGTTCTGAAATGTCCCGTTCTTATTGATTAAAAACGTTCCATATTAATTGATTTCGTTGCGAGGTTTTGACCTCTATATGAGACGTATTTCAAAGACTGCATTCATTTTTAAAACAAACCATAACCTTTATTTCATAAATAAAGGTTTAAAAAGCTTTACGTAGATTATCAAATAATGATAATCTAAAATATCCTGTTTACACACGACCATTACATAATGGTTTACAATACAAATATGTTACATCGAAATCAGTTTCTTGAATGTAGTTTTTACACAATATCATACAAACATGGACTCCAAATCTTGTCCTTATTTTAGTATGCAACAGCGGAAGCTCTTAGTATTCACCTGAGAATAAACATGCTTTAAACGTCAACAAAAATGTTGGTGAGTTATAGGTTTAACCTATATATATCAAATTGTAACAATAGACCACAAGATTTCATATTTCAATACACATCCCATACATAGAGATAAAAATCATTCATATGGTGAACACCTGGTAACCGACATTAACAAGATGCATATATAAGAATATCCCCATCATTCCGGGACACCCTTCGGATATGATATAAATTTCGAAGTACTAAAGCATCCGGTACTTTGGATGGGGTTTGTTAGGCCCAATAGATCTATCTTTAGGATTCGCGTCAATTAGGGTGTCTGTTCCCTAATTCTTAGATTACCAGACTTAATAAAAAGGGGCATATTCGATTTCGATAATTCAACCATAGAATGTAGTTTCACGTACTTGTGTCTATTTTGTAAATCATTTATAAAACCTGCATGTATTCTCATCCCAAAAATATTAGATTTTAAAAGTGGGACTATAACTCACTTTCACAGATTTTTACTTCGTCGGAAAGTAAGACTTGGCCACTGGTTGATTCACGAACCTATAACAATATATACATATATATCAAAGTATGTTCAAAATATATTTACAACACTTTTAATATATTTTGATGTTTTAAGTTTATTAAGTCAGCTGTCCTCGTTAGTAACCTACAACTAGTTGTCCACAGTTAGATGTACAGAAATAAATCGATAAATATTATCTTGAATCAATCCACGACCCAGTGTATACGTATCTCAGTATTGATCACAACTCAAACTATATATATTTTTTAATCAACCTCAACCCTGTATAGCTAACTCCAACATTCACATATAGAGTGTCTATGGTTGTTCTGAAATATATATAGATGTGTCGACATGATAGGTCGAAACATTGTATACGTTTCTATGGTATCTCAAGATTACATAATATACAATACTAGTTGATTAAGTTATGGTTGGAATAAATTTGTTACCAATTTTCACGTAGCTAAAATGAGAAAAATTACCCAATCTTGTTTTACCCATAACTTCTTCATTTTAAATCCGTTTTGAGTGAATCAAATTGCTATGGTTTCATATTGGACTCTATTTTATGAATCTAAACAGAAAAAGTATAGGTTTATAGTCGGAAAAATAAGTTACAAGTTGTTTTTGTAAAGGTAGTCATTTCAGTCGAAAGAACGACGTCTAGATGACCATTTTAGAAAACATACTTCCACTTTGAGTTTAACCATAATTTTTGGATATAGTTTCATGTTCATAATAAAAATCATTTTTCCAGAATAACAACTTTTAAATCAAAGTTTATCATAGTTTTTAATTAACTAACCCAAAACAGCCCGCGGTGTTACTACGACGGCGTAAATCCGGTTTTACGGTGTTTTTCGTGTTTCCAGGTTTTAAATCATTAAGTTAGCATATCATATAGATATAGAACATGTTTAGTTGATTTTAAAAGTCAAGTTAGAAGGATTAACTTTTATTTGCGAACAAGTTTAGAATTAACTAAACTATGTTCTAGTGATTACAAGTTTAAACCTTCGAATAAGATAGCTTTATATGTATGAATCGAATGATGTTATGAACATCATTACTACCTCAAGTTCCTTGGATAAACCTACTGGAAATGAGAAAAATAGATCTAGCTTCAAAGGATCCTTGGATGGCTTGAAAGTTCTTGAAGCAGAATCATGACACGAAAACAATTTCAAGTAAGATTTCCACTCGAAATAAGATTGTTATAGTTATAGAAATTGAATTAAAGTTTGAATATGATTATTACCTTGTATTAGAAAGATAACCTACTGTAAGTAACAAAGGTTTCTTGATCTTGGATGATTACTTGGAATGGATTTAGAAAACTTGGAAGTAAACTTGCAATCTTGGAAGTATTCTTGATTTTATGAAACTAGAACTTTTGGAATTTATGAAGAACACTTAGAACTTGAAGATAGAACTTGAGAGAGATCAATTATATGAAGAAAATTGAAGAATGAAAGTGTTTGTAGGTGTTTTTGGTCGTTGGTGTATGGATTAGATATAAAGGATATGTAATTTTGTTTTCATGTAAATAAGTCATGAATGATTACTCATATTTTTGTAATTTTATGAGATATTTCATGCTAGTTGCCAAATGATGGTTCCCACATGTGTTAGGTGACTCACATGGGCTGCTAAGAGCTGATCATTGGAGTGTATATACCAATAGTACATACATCTAAAAGCTGTGTATTGTACGAGTACGAATACGGGTGCATACGAGTAGAATTGTTGATGAAACTGAACGAGGATGTAATTGTAAGCATTTTTGTTTTGTAGAAGTATTTTGATAAGTGTCTTGAAGTCTATCAAAAGTATATGAATACATATTAAAACACTACATGTATATACATTTTAACTGAGTCGTTAAGTCATCGTTAGTCGTTACATGTAAATGTTGTTTTGAAACCTTTAGGTTAACGATCTTGTTAAATGTTGTTAACCCATTGTTTATTATAATAAATGAGATGTTAAATTGTTATATTATCATGATATTATGATATATAATATATCTTAGTATGATATATATACAGTTAAACGTCGTTACAACGATAATCGTTACATATATGTCTCGTTTCGAAATCATTAAGTTAGTAGTCGTATTTTTACATATGTATTTCATTGTTAATACACTTAATAATATATTTACTTATCATTTAACATAATTAACCAAGTGTATCAATATCTTAATATGATTCATATGTACCTAGTAAGACGTTGTTATAACGATAATCGTTATATATATCGTTTTCGAGTTTCTTAAATTAATAGTCTCATTTTTATGTATATAACTCATTGTTAAAATACCTAATGAGATACATACTTATAATAAAATCATGTTAACTATATATATAACCATATATATGTCATCGTATAGTTTTTACAAGTTTTAACGTTCGTGAATCACCGGTCAACTTGGGTGGTCAATTGTCTATATGAAACCTATTTCAATTAATCAAGTCTTAACAAGTTTGATTGCTTAACATGTTGGAAACACTTAATCATGTAAATAACAATTTCATTTAATATATATATAAACATGGAAAAGTTCGGGTCACTACAGTACCTACCCGTTAAATAAATTTCGTCCCGAAATTTTAAGCAGTTGGAGGTGTTGACGTATCTTCTGGAAATAAATGCGGGTATTTCTTCTTCATCCGATCTTCATGCTCCCAGGTGAACTCGGGTCCTCTACGAGCATTCCATCGAGCCTTAACAATCGGTATCTTATTTTGTTTAAGTCTCTTAACCTCACGATCCATTATTTCGACGGGTTCTTCAATGAATTGAAGTTTTTCATTGATTTGGATTTCGTCCAATGGAATAGTGAGATCTTCTTTAGCAAAACATTTCTTCAAATTTGAGACGTGGAAAGTGTTATGTACAGCCGCGAGTTGTTGAGGTAGCTCCAGTTGGTAAGCTACTGGTCCGACACGATCTATAATCTTGAATGGTCCAATGTACCTTGGATTTAGTTTCCCCTGTTTACCAAATCGAACAACGCCTTTCCAAGGTGAAACCTTAAGCATGACCATTTCTCCAATTTCAAACTCTATATCTTTTCTTTTACTATCCGCGTAGCTCTTTTGTCGACTCTGGGCGGTTTTCAATCTTTGTTGAATTTGGATTATTTTCTCGGTAGTTTCTTATATTATCTCCGGACCCGTAATCTGTCTATCCCCCACTTCACTCCAACAAATCGGAGACCTGCACTTTCTACCATAAAGTGCTTCAAACGGCGCCATCTCAATGCTTGAATGGTAGCTGTTGTTGTAGGAAAATTCTGCTAACGGTAGATGTCGATCCCAACTGTTTTCGAAATCAATAACACAAGCTCGTAGCATGTCTTCAAGCGTTTGTATCGTCCTTTCGCTCTGCCCATCACTTTGTGGATGATAGGCAGTACTCATGTCTAGACGAGTTCCCAATGCTTGCTGTAATGTCTGCCAGAATCTTGAAATAAATCTGCCATCCCTATCAGAGATAATAGAGATTGGTATTCTATGTCTGGAGACGACTTCCTTCAAATACAGTCGTGCTAACTTCTCCATCTTGTCATCTTCTCTTATTGGCAGGAAGTGTGCTGACTTGGTGAGACGATCAACTACTACCCAAATAGTATCATAACCACTTGCAGTCCTTGGCAATTTAGTAATGAAATCCATGGTAATGTTTTCCCATTTCCATTCCGGGATTTCAGGTTGTTGTAGTAGACCTGATGGTTTCTGATGTTCAGCTTTGACCTTAGAATACGTCAAACATTCTCCTACATATTTAGCAATATCGGCTTTCATACCTGGCCACCAAAAATGTTTCTTAAGATCCTTGTACATCTTCCCCGTTCCAGGATGTATTGAGTATCTGGTTTTATGAGCTTCTCTAAGTACCATTTCTCTCATATCTCCAAATTTTGGTACCCAAATTCTTTCAACCCTATACCGGGTTCCGTCTTCCCTAATATTAAGATGCTTCTCCGATCCTTTGGGTATTTCCTCCTTTAAATTTCCCTCTTTTAAAAATCCTTGTTGCGCCTCCTTTATTTGAGTAGTAAGGTTAGTGTGAATCATTATATTTATAGATTTTACTCGAATGGGTTCTCTGTCCTTTCTGCTCAAGGAGTCGGCTACCACATTTGCCTTCCCCGAGTGGTAACGAATCTCAAAGTCGTAATCATTCAACAATTCAATCCACCTACGCTGCCTCATATTCAGTTGTTTCTGATTAAATATGTGTTGAAGACTTTTGTGGTCGGTATATATAATACTTTTGACCCTATATAAGTAGTGCCTCCAAGTCTTTAATGCAAAAACAACCATGCCTAATTCCAAATCATGCGTCGTATAATTTTGCTCGTGAATCTTCAATTGTCTAGACGCATAAGCAATCAACTTCTTCCGTTGCATTAATACACAACCGAGACCTTGCTTTGATGCGTCACAATAAATCACAAAATCATCATTCCCTTCAGGCAATGACAATATAGGTGCCGTAGTTAGCTTTTTCTTCAATAATTGAAACGCCTTCTCTTGTTCATCCTTCCATTCAAATTTCTTCCCTTTATGCGTTAATGCAGTCAAGGGTTTTGCTATTTTGGAGAAATCTTGGATGAATCTTCTGTAGTAACCAGCCAATCCAAAAAATTGACGTATATGCTTCGGAGTTTTTGGGGTTTCCCACTTTTCAACGGTTTCGATCTTTGCCGAGTCCACCTGGATACCTTCTTTGTTCACTATGTGACCGAGGAATTGAACTTCTTCCAACCAAAATGCACACTTTGAAAACTTAGCGTACAGTTTTTCTTTCCTCAATACTTCTAGCACTTTTCTCAAATGTTCTTCGTGCTCTTGATCATTCTTTGAGTAAATAAGTATGTCATCGATGAAAACAATGACAAACTTGTCAAGATATGGCCCACACACTCGGTTCATAAGGTCCATGAACACAGCTGGTGCGTTAGTCAATCCAAACGGCATAACCATAAACTCGTAATGACCATAACGCGTCCTAAAAGCAGTTTTTGGAATATCATCCTCCTTTACTCGCATTTGATGATATCCAGAATGTAAATCGATCTTCGAATAAACCAACGAGCCTTGTAGTTGATCAAATAAGTCGTCAATTCTAGGCAGTGGATAACGGTTTTTGATGGTAAGTTTGTTCAACTCTCTGTAGTCAATACACAACCTAAATGTACCATCCTTCTTCTTGACAAACAAAATAGGAGCTCCCCATGGTGATGTGCTTGGTCGAATGAAACTACGCTCTAAAAGTTCTTGTAATTAGCTTTGCAGTTCTTTCATCTCGCTGGGTGCGAGTCTATAAGGAGCACGAGCTATTGGTGCAGCTCCTGGTACAAGATCTATTTGAAATTCAACAGATCAATGTGGAGGTAGTCCCGGTAATTCTTTCGGAAATACATCGGGAAATTATTTTGCGACGGGAACATCATTGATGCTCTTTTCTTCAGTTTGTACTTTCTCGACATGTGCTAGAACAGCATAGCAACCTTTTCTTATTAGTTTTTGTGCCTTCAAATTACTAATAAGATGTAGCTTCATGTTGCCCTTTTCTCCGTACACCATTAAGGGTTCTCCTTCTTCTCGTACAATGCGAATTGCATTTTTATAACATACGATCTCTGCTTTCACCTTCTTCAGCCAGTCCATGCCAACTATTACATCAAAACTCCCTAACTCTACTGGTATCAAATCAATCTTAAATATTTCGCTACCCAGTTTAATTTCTCGATTCCGGTATATATTATCTGATGAAATTAATTTACCGTTTGCTAATTCGAGTAAAAATTTACTATCCAACAGCGTCAATGGACAACTTAATTTAGCACAAAAATCTCTACTCATATAGCTTCTATCCGCACCCGAATCAAATAAAACGTAAGCAGATTTATTATCAATAAGAAACGTACCCGTAACAAGCTCCGGGTCTTCCTGTGCCTCTGCCGCATTAATATTGAAAACTCTTCCGCGGCCTTGTCCATTCTTCTTCTCCTGGTTCGGGAAATTTCTAATAATGTGGCCCGATTTTCCACATTTATAACAAACTACATTGGCATAACTTGCTCCGACACTACTTGCTCCGCCATTACTCGTTCCGACACCATTTGTTCCTTTCGTTCTGTTAACCCCTGGTCCGTAGACCTCACACTTCGCCGTGCTATGACCATTTCTTTTACACTTGTTGCAAAATTTGGTGCAGAACCCCGAGTGATACTTGTCACACCTTTGGCATAGCTGCTTCTGATTGTTGTTGTTGTTGCGGTTGTTATTGTTGTTGGGATGATTGTTGTAGTTGTTGTTGTTGTTGTTGTTGTTGTTGTTGTTGTTGTTGGGCCGTTTGTTGTAGTTGCGATTGATGTTGCGATTGTTGGGATAATTGTTGCGATTATTATTGTAATTGCTGTTGTTGTTGTATTGGTGATTCTTATCACCGTTTTCCTCCCACTTTCTTTTGACTTGCTTCACATTGGCCTCTTCAGCCGTCTGTTCTTTAATTCTTTCCTCAATCTGGTTCACTAGTTTGTGAGCCATTCTACATGCCTGTTGTATGGAGGCGGGCTCGTGTGAACTTATATATTCTTGGATTCTTTCCGGTAATCCTTTCACAAACGCGTCGATCTTCTCTTCCTCATCTTCGAATGCTCCCGGACACAATAGGCACAATTCTGTGAATCATCTTTCGTATGTGGTAATATCAAATCCACGAACCCTCTAAGTTCTGTCTTGAGCTTATTGACCTCGGTTCTGGGACGGTACTTCTCGTTCATCAAGTGCTTGAATGCTGACCACGGTAGTGCGTACGCATCATCTTGTCCCACTTGCTCTAGATAGGTATTCCACCATGTTAACGCAGAACCTGTGAAGGTATGCGTAGCGTACTTCACTTTGTCCTCTTTAGTACACTTACTTATGGCAAACACCGATTCGACCTTCTCGGTCCACCGTTTCAATCCGATCGGTCCTTCGGTTCCATCAAATTCCAAAGGTTTGCAGGCAGTGAATTCTTTGTAGGTGCATCCTACACGATTTCCTGTACTGCTAGATCCAAGGTTATTATTGGTATGTAGCGCAGCCTGTACTGCGGCTATGTTTGAAGCTAGAAAAGTACGGAATTCCTCTTCATTCATATTCACGGTGTGTCGAGTAGTCGGTGCCATTTCCTTCAAAATAGTCAAATGGAACAAGTTAATCATACAGAATATTAAGAGTAGTTAATAGTATTTCGTAGCATAATATGAACTCATTTATAAAAGCTTTTTCTTCATATTAGCGTTTTATAAGTTTAAATTCGGGTAGTACCTACCCGTTAAGTTCATACTTAGTAGCTAATATACAATTCAACTACTACAATTCTATATGAAAAACTGATTAAAATAATATTTCGCGTTCAAACTTTTATACAATATTTTACAAACTTACAATAACGCTTATTTTACATAAAGCATGAAATATAGCACACAATAACTTTGATACAAGATAGTTGTGAAGATAATTCTAGCTAGTACACAAGTCGTTCAGCAAAGACAATAAAGACACGTAATTCATACGTCCAGAAACAAGTCATGCATTCTGGTTTTACTTGGACTACTTCCCATCCTTGGTCTTGTGGAACATAACCGTTATGGCCATTGATAAGAAAGCGTGTTGTAACGTCGTCAAAGGGACGAGGGTTACGTAATGACCAACAGTCTCGAAATAACCTAAAAACCTCATTTCTTACCCCAATTACCGACTCCGTCACTTGTGGGAACGTTTTGTTTAATAGTTGTAGCCCGATGTTCTTTTTCTCACTTTCGTGAGAAGCGAACATTACTAACCCGTAAGCATAGCATGCTTCTTTATGTTGCATGTTAGCCGCTTTTTCTAAATCATGAAGTCCTATATTCGGATACATTGAGTCAAAATAATTTCTTAACCCGTTGCGTAAAATAGCATTTGGGTTCCCCGCAATATATGCGTCAAAGTAAACACATCGTAACTTATGGGTTTCCCAATGTGATATCCCCCATATTTCAAAAGAAAGTCTCTTATAAACCAAGACATTCTTGGAACGTTCTTCGAATGTCTTACAAACTGATTTCGCCGTAAATAGTTGTGCCGAAGAATTCTGACCGACTCTAGACAAGATTTCATCAATCATGTCTCCGGGTAGGTCTCTTAAAATATTGGGTTGTCTATCCATTTTGTATTTTTATACTGTAAAATAGACAAGAGTTAGATTCATAAAAAAAAATACTTATTAATACAAGCAATTTTTACATATATCATAAAGCATAAGCACACTATATTACATATATTACACCACACGAATACAACTATCTTATTCCGACTCGCTCATTTCTTCTTCTTCGGTTTTGGTTCATTTTGCCAAGTTTCTAGGGATATATGATGTTCCCCTAATACGAGCTTTCGTTTTCCACAACGGTTTAGAAAAACCTGGTGGTTTAGAGGTTCCCGGGTCATTGTTACAACTTAAGGGCTTCGGGGGTTGACGATACATATAAAGTTCATCGGGGTTGGAATTAGATTTCTCTATTTTTATGCCCTTTCCCTTATTATTTTCTTTTACCTTTTTAAATTCAGTTGGGGTAATTTCTATAACATCATCGGAATTCTCGTCAGAATCCGATTCATCGGAGAATTGGTAATCCTCTCAATATTTTGCTTCCTTGGCGGAAACACCATTGACCATAATTAAGCTTGGTCGGTTGGTTGAGGATTTTCTTTTACTTAACCGTTTTATTATTTCTCCCACCGGTTCTATTTCCTCCTCCGGTTCCTCCTCTTCCGGTTCTGATTCTTCTTCCGGTTCTGATTCTTCTTCCGGTTCTTCTTCGGGAACTTGTGAATCAGTCCAATATATATTCGACTCTTCATTATTATTAGGTGAGTCAATGGGATTTGTGCTAGAGGTAGACATCTATCACACAATATCAAACATGTTAAGAGATTAATATATCACATAATATATACATGTTAATAATATATAGTTTTAAAAAAAAATGTTAAGCAATCATTTTTAAAGAAAACACGGTCGAAGTCCAGACTCACTAGTGCATCCTAACAAACTTGATAAGACACACTAATGTAAATTTTCTGGTTCTCTAAGACCAACGCTCGGATACCAACTGAAATGTCCCGTTCTTATTGATTAAAAACGTTCCATATTAATTGATTTCGTTGCGAGGTTTTGACCTCTATATGAGACGTATTTCAAAGACTGCATTCATTTTTAAAACAAACCATAACCTTTATTTCATAAATAAAGGTTTAAAAAGCTTTACGTAGATTATCAAATAATGATAATCTAAAATATCCTGTTTACACACGGCCATTACATAATGGTTTACAATACAAATATGTTACATCAAAATCAGTTTCTTGAATGCAGTTTTTACACAATATCATACAAACATGGACTCCAAATCTTGTCCTTATTTTAGTATGCAACAGCGGAAGCTCTTAGTATTCACCTGAGAATAAACATGCTTTAAACGTCAACAAAAATGTTGGTGAGTTATAGGTTTAACCTATATATATCAAATCGTAACAATAGACCACAAGATTTCATATTTCAATACACATCCCATACATAGAGATAAAAATCATTCATATGGTGAACACCTGGTAACCGACATTAACAAGATGCATATATAAGAATATCCCCATCATTCCGGGACACCCTTCGGATACGATATAAATTTCGAAGTACTAAAGCATCCGGTACTTTGGATGGGGTTTGTTAGGCCCAATAGATATATCTTTAGGATTCGCGTCAATTAGGGTGTCTGTTCCCTAATTCTTAGATTACCAGACTTAATAAAAAGGGGCATATTCGATTTCGATAATTCAACCATAGAATGTAGTTTCACGTACTTGTGTCTATTTTGTAAATCATTTATAAAACCTGCATGTATTCTCATCCCAAAAATATTAGATTTTAAAAGTGGGACTATAACTCACTTTCACAGATTTTTACTTCGTCGGAAAGTAAGACTTGGCCACTGGTTGATTCACGAACCTATAACAATACATACATATATATATCAAAGTATGTTCAAAATATATTTACAACACTTTTAATATATTTTGATGTTTTAAGTTTATTAAGTCAGCTGTCCTCGTTAGTAACCTACAACTAGTTGTCCACAGTTAGACGTACAGAAATAAATCGATAAATATTATCTTGAATCAATCCACGACCCAGTGTATACGTATCTCAGTATTGATCACAACTCAAACTATATATATTTTTTAATCAACCTCAACCCTGTATAGCTAACTCCAACATTCACATATAGAGTGTCTATGGTTGTTCCGAAATATATATAGATGTGTCGACATGATAGGTCGAAACATTGTATACGTGTCTATGGTATCTCAAGATTACATAATATACAATACAAGTTGATTAAGTTATGGTTGGAATAGATTTGTTACCAATTTTCACGTAGCTAAAATGAGAAAAATTATCCAATCTTGTTTTACCCATAACTTCTTCCATTTAAATCCGTTTTGAGTGAATCAAATTGCTATGGTTTCATATTGAACTGTATTTTATGAATCTAAATAGAAAAAGTATAGGTTTATAGTCGGAAAAATAAGTTATAAGTTGTTTTTGTAAAAGTAGTCATTTCAGTCGAAAGAACGACGTCTAGATGACCATTTTAGAAAACATACTTCCACTTTGAGTTTAACCATAATTTTTGGATATAGTTTCATGTTCATAATAAAAATCATTTTTCTAGAATAACAACTTTTAAATCAAAGTTGATCATAGTTTTTAATTAACTAACCCAAAACAGCCCGCGGTGTTACTACGACGGCGTAAATCCGGTTTTACGGTGTTTTTCGTGTTTCCAGGTTTTAAATCATTAAGTTAGCATATCATATAGATATATAAAATGTGTTTAGTTGATTTTAAAAGTCAAGTTAGAAGGATTAACTTTTATTTGCGAACAAGTTTAGAATTAACTAAACTATGTTCTTGTGATTACAAGTTTAAACCTTCGAATAAGATAGCTTTATATGTATGAATCGAATGATGTTATGAACATCATTACTACCTCAAGTTCCTTGGATAAACCTACTGGAAATGAGAAAAATAGATCTAGCTTCAAAGGATCCTTGGATGGCTTGAAAGTTCTTGAAGCAGAATCATGACACGAAAACAATTTCAAGTAAGATTTCCACTCGAAATAAGATTGTTATAGTTATAGAAATTGAATTAAAGTTTGAATATGATTATTACCTTGTATTAGAAAGATAACCTACTATAAGTAACAAAGGTTTCTTGATCTTGGATGATTACTTGGAATGGATTTAGAAAACTTGGAAGTAAACTTGCAATCTTGGAAGTATTCTTGATTTTATGAAACTAGAACTTTTGGAATTTATGAAGAACACTTAGAACTTGAAGATAGAACTTGAGATAGATCAATTATATGAAGAAAATTGAAGAATGAAAGTGTTTGTAGGTGTTTATGGTCGTTGGTGTATGGATTAGATATAAAGGATATGTAATTTTGTTTTCATGTAAATAAGTCATGAATGATTACTCATATTTTTGTAATTTTATGAGATATTTCATGCTAGTTGCCAAATGATGGTTCCCACATGTGTTAGGTGACTCACATGGGCTGCTAAGAGCTGATCATTGGAGTGTATATACCAATAGTACATACATCTAAAAGCTGTGTATTGTACGAGTACGAATACGGGTGCATACGAGTAGAATTATTGATGAAACTGAACGAGGATGTAATTGTAAGCATTTTTGTTATGTAGAAGTATTTTGATAAGTGTCTTGAAGTCTTTCAAAAGTGTATGAATACATATTAAAACACTACACGTATATACATTTTAACTGAGTCGTTAAGTCATCGTTAGTCGTTACATGTAAATGTTGTTTTGAAACCTTTAGGTTAACGATCTTGTTAAATGTTGTTAACCTATTGTTTATTATAATAAATGAGATGTTAAATTGTTATATTATCATAATATTATGATATATAATATATCTTAGTATGATATATATACAGTTAAATGTCGTTACAACGATAATCGTTACATATATGTCTCGTTTCGAAATCATTAAGTTAGTAGTCTTATTTTTACATATGTATTTCATTGTTAATACACTTAATAATATATTTACTTATCATTTAACATAATTAACCAAGTGTATCAATATCTTAATATGATTCATATTTACCTAGTAAGACGTTGTTATAACGATAATCGTTATATATATCGTTTTCGAGTTTCTTAAATTAATAGTCTCATTTTCATGCATATAACTCATTGTTAAAATACCTAATGAGATACATACTTATAATAAAATCATGTTAACTATATATATAACCATATATATGTCATCGTATAGTTTTTACAAGCTTTAACATTCGTGAATCACCGGTCAACTTGGGTGGTCAATTGTCTATATAAAACCTATTTCAATTAATCAAGTCTTAACAAGTTTGATTGCTTAACATGTTGGAAACACTTAATCATATAAATAACAATTTCATTTAATATATATATAAACATGGAAAAGTTCGGGTCACTACACGTTTCGAGAAGAAATGGATAGGAAGTATTTCGAATCTCGAAATAGTGGTGAAATGGAGCGTTGTCATAAGAGCTTCATGAGGACTAAACCACCGATGTATGACGGGAGACCGGATCCTTTGGTAAGCACAACATGGATCTCGGATGTCGAAGGGTGTTTTTGCACTATTTCATGCCCTCCCGAGAAGAGGACAAGACTCGCTACTAGTTTGTTGCGGGGTAGGATGAAAGATTGGTTGGATGGTAAAATTGATATCGTTGGTGGTGAAGCGTTTATGGGGTTATCATGGGACGATTTTAAGAAGGAATTCTTCGAGGATTTCCGGACTCAAGCCGATATGTTGGATTGGAACGATGAGTTGCGAAATTTGCAACAAGGTTCTATGGATTTGAATACTCTCAAAACGACCTTTATAGCGAAGGCTCGTTTTTGCCTGGAGTATAAAGGACGAGATAGATTGTTGAAGGGAGATTTCTATCGAACTTTGAATGATGACTTGCGGAGCAAGATTAGCCTTGGTCAAGTGAACTCGTTCGTGGAGTTACTTGCCATGGCTAGGGGTTTCAAATCGTATTCGCAATCGAAGGTTAGTGAACCTTCAAGTAAGAGAAGGGTTGTTTCGTATGGTGCTCCAAGTAAGAGTACTAAGGGTGCAAGTGTGAGCACGGGTGGTATACGGACGAGTATATCGGATTCTAGTGCGTCTAGGTGTTACAATTGTGGCGTGAGGAATCATAAGTCTTGGGAATGTTCGGTGCCAAAGGGCGATGGCACGGTGTGCTTTAATTGCCTAGAAGAAGGACATCGCAATTCGGAGTGTCCCGAGTTAGCGGGGACAGGTGTGAAGAGAAGACGTTAAGGTACTTTTCGTTTTAATAAATATGTCCTTTGATTAATTGTGTGTGCCGATGAATTCGGGTTTGGTTAAATGCATTGTGTTGTGCATATTTTGTTAGGGGTGACATTCCTAATGGAATTACCCTATGGTGGCATTTGGATTGTCGGACGAAGGTAATAAGACTTGGTGCAACCAAGCATTCCTTAGTTTTGGGAAATGTTTCTACCAAGCCATGGGATTGGGTTTTGGTGTTCGGTTGTTAAGCGCGCGTTTGCTTTCATGTTGAAGTTAATGAACCATGAGGTTCGACGGGTGGATAAAACCCTAAAGATCGAGTGTTTGATCTCGATGTGTGTTAGTAATGGAATCTACGTGACGCGATGTTAGGTGCCTCCTTCATACCTACTAGCGTGGTATTCGACTCCGATGGTGTTGCGGTTACATTGTACTTAGGGTACCGGAGAGAAACCCTTAGGTACTGATAAGGCTAAAAAGGAACATATATTTCATAGCAATATCCCTCCTAAATAACAGGTTTTCATATGTAATTGTATTATATTTTCATTGTAATTGTATAAATAAATAAGTGCGAAGACAAAAGGCGAAAACGGAGATTTGAAGACACAAACGTCCAAAAAGCTCAAATGTTCAAGATACAATTCAAAAGGTTCAATTTATTGATGAAAAACGTCTAAAAATGACAAGAGTACAAGTTACAAAATGCAAAGTACAAGATATTAAATTGTACGCAAGGACGTTCGAAAATCCGGAACCGGGACATGAGTCAACTATCAACGCCCGACACAATGGACCAAAAATTATGAGTCAACTATGCATAAGAATAAAATATAATATATAAATAATTATATAAATTATTTATATATTATAAATATATATATAATCATGTCGACAAGCTATGAGACAAAGGATCCTGAGCTGGATTTTCAAACTCCACGACTCGCGGAGTTTGAAGGCCAAAAACTCTACGACTCAATGCATTCTGCCGAGTTTATATATAATAAATAATAATACTCTGTAATAAATAAATAAATAAATATATATATAATATATATAGTATAGGGTAGTTTTATATTAGATTAGTTTGGGTTATGTAAACGTTATTTTTACGGGTTTTTGAAGTCGAAATTCTGTCCGTGTAACACTACGCGATAAATACTCAATGTAAGTTATGTTTTCCTTTTTAAATTAATGTCTCGTACTTAAGTTATTATTATGCTTATTTGAGCCAAAGTAATCATGATGTTGGACTAAATATTAAAGACGGGGTAATTGGGCTTTGTACCATAATTGAGGTTTGGACAAAAGAACGACACTTGTGGAAATTAGACTATGGGCTATTAATGGGCTTTATATTTGTTTAACTAAATGATAGTTTGTTAATTTTAATATAAAGATTTACAATTGGACGTCCCTATAAATAACCATATACACTCAATCGGACACGATGGGCGGGGTATTTATATGTACGAATAATCGTTCATTTAACCGGACACGAGAATGGATTAATAGTCTATGGAATTATTAAAACAGGGGTGAAATTATGTACAAGGACACTTGGCATAATTGATAACAAAGTATTAAAACCTTGGGTTATACGCAGTCGATAACCTGGTGTAATTATTAAACAAAGTATTAAAACCTTGTTACAGTTTAAGTCCCCAATTAGTTGGAATATTTGACTTCGGGTATAAGGATAATTTGACGAGGACACTCGCACTTTAAATTTATGACCGATGGACTGTTATGGACAAAAACCAGATGGACATATTAAATAATCCAGGACAAAGGACAATTAACCCATGCGCATAAAACTAAAATCAACACGTCAAACATCATGATTACGGAAGTTTAAATAAGCATAATATATTTTATTTCATTTTTCCTCGTACTTTTATTCATTGTCATTTTAATTATTGTTATTTATTTTATATTGTTAGTTAAATATCGTCATTTACTTTACGCTTCGCATAAAATATAAAATCGACAAACCGGTCATTAAACGGTAAAACCCCCTTTTATATATTATTAATATAATATATTTTGTACGAATATAATTGTTTAAAATATAGTGTGAAATAAGCCAGCTCCCTGTGGAACGAACCGGACTTACTAAAAACTATACTACTCTACGATTAGGTACACTGCCTATAGTGTTGTAGCAAGGTTTAGGTATATCCCATTTGTAAATAAATAATTAAAGCTTGTGTAATTTGTAACGTATTTCGTAGTAAAATATAGTACTATCACGTACCCCCACGCTACCACATCAAGTTTTTTGGCGCTACTGCCGGGGACAATCTAGCTTAAAAGCCGGAAGCGCAACGCTAATAAATATATAAAAAAAAGATTTTTTTTTAGTTTACTTTTATAAAAAAATACGCTTTTGTAAAAATACGTTTTAAATATTCGAAAATATAAAAAGAAAACAAAAATATAAATATTTTTAAAATATAAGTTTTAGTTATTTCTATTCTAGTTTTTAAAATATAAGTTTTATTAAATTTATATAAATATTTTAATTAAATTAAAAATAGAAAAATATAATTAAAAAAAAATAATTTAAATTTATATAAGTTTTATTAAATATAAGTTTTATTTCTATTCTAGTTTTTAAAATATAAGTTTTATTAAATTTATATAAATATTTTAATTAAATTAAAAATAGAAAAATATAATTAAAAAAAAAATAATTTAATTACGTCGAAACGTGTCAACCGAAACAGCCTGTCATCCGGAATTTCGAACCCCGCGACTCGCGGAGTTTTCCAGCTTTGGGCACCGCAACTCGCGGAGCAGCCCTGACACGGGTACACAGGAACCCTAAAAGCATTTATTACGGAGTAATTATTATTATTAATTTTTAATTAAACCCTAATTAGTTTTTGTTAATTTATTATTTAGTTTAGATTTTTAGATTTAATTTATATATTTAGTTAAATTAGTTTAATTAAAATTTAAAACTTAATAGTTTTATAAAATAAATAATATAAAAATAATATTTTTATAAAAATTGTAGTTTTTACAACTTTTAGTATATTTTTATATTTTGTCCCTTTTTAATTGTTTTAGCGTAATATTTGTGTTTTTCATTCATATTTAGTTTTAAACATAGTTTTTGCCATAGTTATTTTTACTTCTAGATTTTTAGGCTTTACCGTAAAATTCCTTAAGTGCTTTTTCTTTAGACTAAGATTTAGGTGCTTTAGAATTTTGCGACGCCATTTTTTCGCGCTATCTTTCTTATTTTTATTTTTCGACGTTTTTCGACGCGCACTCTTTTTCTTTCTTATTTCTCGACACGCTAGTTTTTAGGACTTAGAAATTTTCTCTATTTCTTCTCTAAAATTTCAAAACGAAAAATTATTTTAAGCGGTTAAATTGATAGACATCCAAATTTTCTGCTTCGTAGTAATAGTTGGATTTGTTAGTGGCTGAGTTGTGAGCTTCCGATTTAAAGGATTCTGGCTCCCTGCTGCATCTATTGGCTATTCGAAACGTAGGCAAAAGCAAAAAAGTCTATTAATTGGACAACTTATATAAGTTTTTCTATTTTTATAACTAATAGGATAATTAAAATTTGGTAATAAGCGCATTATGAAAAGTCTCGAAGATATTTTGGAAACTCTTTATGAAATACAAAATCAATACTCTCAACCGAGTGTTGATGACAATTCGATCAGTCAATCTTGGATCACGAATGACGAAACAATAACTGGTTGTGAAATCTGTGGAGATTATCACTCAACATGGGAATGTTATTATTACGTTCCTATGGAAAATTACGCACCTACGGAACCTGAATGGAATGATTATGAAGAATACAATTCAAATTGGGATTATTCCCAAGAATATATCCAAACTCAACAACCAGTAGACGAGGAAAATTACGTGTCTGAAAATTTACTAGACAATATGAAAATCAAACTCGAAGAACTCAATGCTCAAAATGAACAAATGAGAGAGTTTGTAAACTGGCAAGCTGAAACTCTATCAGACTACACACCTGTTGATCTGAGCAGTATTGTGCAAGAAAATCTCATATCATCGAATTTTGATGAATTCGAGAGCTCCGAAATTACCAACTATCCCGATGATACTTTTTATTCAGTCTTACCAATTTCACAACATATCGACACATTAGCCTCTACCGACGAAATCATCGATCCATCAATGGATAAAGAAGAAGTAAGGGTGACAAATTGGTACTCTTGGGAAAACGATAACGTTGAAAATTTTACCCTCGAGACCAAAATGGTGAGACCAATAAGTACCATTAATGAAGAAGAATCTACTCCAATCCCGAAATTCACCATTCCACAACCTTCCAACCCAATATTCTCAATAGATGAGTCATCTACCGAAGATGAATTACGAGCTGTAATAGATAATGATACCTCAGATTTCACCCAATTGGGTAATAGAGGTGAAACCTTTAATCCCGAGAATAAAAGGAAGGAAATGTTAGGAATTGTCCACCCTATAATATGTATGTCGGTGTATATCGATCCATTTGATCAAGAACCAGAAAAGAGACATATCCATTTACTAAAAGCTACACTTAAAAAAGAATTAAGTAGTGACGATCGGGTGAGTCTAAACTTTAAACCCATTGATATATTATATACCACCCGAGATGTAAATAACTGGCTCACTATTCTAATTCGTGGAACTTATTCTACCGACTTCACATGTCGTCAGCTAAGTATGGGGAAGTCTAACCCCACTTAACGTTAAATTAGGGGTTCGGGTTAGTGCATAACTCGTTAATAAACTTGCATAATAAGTTAGGGTAAAAGACGCATTTTCAAAGATTAGCAAACAGTCCAGAAAAGCAACCGTTTTTGAAGAAAAACATGTGTGATAAAACAATAAAAGGAATGAACGATGAGGCGCGCCATCTATCATTAGACGAGCTTTGTAATTACAAACTGGGTATTTTTAATTACTTTTCTACACTAATCACCCTCATGAATTTATAATTATAGTCTGATTTCATGCAAATGAGGGCATTGCATGATCTCAAGTGTGGGGAAGGGTTATAAATTCTCTCGGGTTTACACTTGGTTTATTTGCCAAATTTTGTGAAAATTTGAAAAATTTTCAACTAAATGAAGTCAAAATCATGTTTATACATATTTATGAACGATGAAAACTAGGTGTTAATACCGAAATTATCGTTACGTCGAAAAGGACATAAATTGAGAAACCACCAAAAACGCTTGAATTCATTTAAAATGGAATAAAGGAGAATAAAAAGGTAAAGAAAGAAACTAAGTGTGGGGAGAATGTACCAAGTTAATTAAAAACTATCTATCACATGTTTGTGCAAAGTTATTGCAGGTGTTTTTGTTTTGGACTAAATTAACTGTTTTACCCGATGAAAGAAAAGAAAAGATGGATCTACACGATGAATCAATTCCATCATTAAGAGGAAGTAAAGTCTTCCGAAAAAGACACGCGCTTCTTGGTTTAGGTCAAGAAGTTGTCGTCCAGACCAGCTGTAGGTTGACGAAAAATCTAGAAAAGTCATCTCTAAAATCAGCAGGAAATCCACGGACCTCAGCATCAAACAGGGTCGCCAAGTGGTCAGATTTATCCTAACCATGAGAAGGATTTATCTCGTACAATGGGGGGCACCGTGCAAATTAGCTTGATAAGACTAATGAATCAGACCCCCAGAAAGGATAATCTCCTTAAAGATTAAAAATCAGCTTTTAAGCCTGATATTACTCAATCCTTGAGATTGACCTTAAAGATTGAGAATTACAAACTTATGGAATTCAATGATATCTAAACTCGAGCTTGAACGAGAAAATATTTTGATCAAAATTACAAACCGATTTGTTTTTTGAAAACCTATTTTCAATGCGTTCATTACCATTGAACGTAAAATCCTAGGAATTCACCTGGAATTCATTAGGTCACCTGAACCAAATCGGGTGTCAACCGTAAGAATGGTGGTTGCATAGCATGGTCAAAGACAGGACCTTATGCCAGACCGAAAAAATTATAGGATGATCTTTACTATTGCTCCTACAAAGGATAGTAATTGCGTCCGACACGTTATAGACCATAATTAAATGCATGTCATTAGACATTGCCTTAACAGTTTCTTGTTCATCGCTTTCCTTTACAACCGGACGGTAGTTAGCCGAAAGGTAATATACGGAACAAGTGAACTGGACGTGTTGCTTTCCTAATACAAGGTTAGCAAGTGGGTAACACAAAACCACAAGTGTTGAGCTAAAATTTTCAAATCTGAAACCCACACAACCCATAAAAATATTTTGCAAACACCGGTGAAGGGTTATTCCGGAAAACTTGTCTAGGGTAAAAGCTAGATTGAATTTTCAAAAGATCAAATGTTTTCATAAAGATCCAATTTCCTAACGGATCTAAATTTTCATAGTCATGTGGGACTGTAAACCGCCTTTCAAATGTGCACTTTGCTTTGGAAACCGAAAGTAAATCGGCTATTTGATTGCAAGTGTCGTTGACCTAAACTCGAGGCAACTGTGGATGACACACCCACCTTTAACCATGGTTCTATCATTACTATCATTGTTTATACCACCATATCAAAATCACTGATGTACAAAGTGTGATGAATAAAAAAGTGATTCATGTATGTTTTTATTTCAAGTTCTGTATTGCTTGAGGACAAACAACGCTCAAGTGTGGGGATGTTTGATAAGGCTAAAAAGGAACATATATTTCATAGCAATATCCCTCATAAATAATAGGTTTTCATATGTAATTGTATTATATTTTCATTGTAATTGTTTAAATAAATAAGTGCGAAGACAAAAGGCGAAAACGAAGATTTGAAGACACAAACGTTCGAAAAGCTCAAATGTTCAAGATACAATTCAAAAGGTTCAATTTATTGATGAAAAACGTCTAAAAATGACAAGAGTACAAGTTACAAAACGCAAAGTACAAGATATTAAATTGTACGCAAGGACGTTCGAAAATCCAGAACCGGGACATGAGTCAACTATCAACGCCCGACGCAATGGACCAAAAATTATGAGTCAACTATGCATAAGAATAAAATATAATATATAAATAATTATATAAATTATTTATATATTATAAATATATATATAATCATGTCGACAAGCTATGAGACAAAGGATCCTGAGCTGGATTTTCAAACTCCACGACTCGCGGAGTTTGAAGGCCAAAAACTCCACGACTCGCGGAGCTGTCAGAAATCAAAACGCCTATAAAAGGGCATGCATTCTGCCGAGTTTATATATAATAAATAATAATACTCTGTAATAAATAAATAAATAAATATATATATAATATATATAGTATAGGGTAGTTTTATATTAGATTAGTTCGGGTTATGTAAAAGTTATTTTTATGGGTTTTTGAAGTCAAAATTCTGTCCGTGTAACACTACGCGATAAATACTCAATGTAAGTTATGTTCTCCTTTTTAAATTAATGTCTCGTACTTAAGTTATTATTATGCTTATTTGAGCCAAAGTAATCATGATGTTGGACTAAATATTAAAGACGGGGTAATTGGGCTTTGTACCATAATTGGGGTTTAAACAAAAGAACGACACTTGTGGAAATTAGACTATGGGCTATTAATGGGCTTTATATTTGTTTAACTAAATGATAGTTTGTTAATTTTAATATAAAGATTTACAATTGGAAGTCCCTATAAATAACCATATACACTCAATCGGACACGATGGGCGGGGTATTTATATGTACGAATAATCGTTCATTTAACCGGACACGGGAATGGATTAATAGTCTATGGAATTATTAAAACAGAGGTGAAATTATGTACAAGGACACTTGGCATAATTGATAACAAAGTATTAAAACCTTGGGTTACACGCAGTCGATAACCTGGTGTAATTATTAAACAAAGTATTAAAACCTTGTTACAGTTTAAGTCCCCAATTAGTTGGAATATTTGACTTCGGGTATAAGGATAATTTGACGAGGACACTCGCACTTTAAATTTATGACCGATGGACTGTTATGGACAAAAACCAGACGGACATATTAAATAATCTAGGATAAAGGACAATTAACCCATGGGCATAAAACTAAAATCAACACGTCAAACATCATGATTACGGAAGTTTAAATAAGCATAATATATTTTATTTCATTTTTCCTCGTACTTTTATTTATTGTCATTTTAATTATTGTTATTTATTTTATATTGTTAGTTAAATATCGTCATTTACTTTACGCTTCGCTTAAAATATAAAATCGACAAACCGGTCATTAAACGGTAAAACCCCCTTTTATATATTATTAATATAATATATTTTGTACGAATATAATTGTTTAAAATATAGTGTGAAATAAGCCAGCTCCCTGTGGAACGAACCGGACTTACTAAAAACTATACTACTCTACGATTAGGTACGCTGCCTATAGTGTTGTAGCAAGGTTTAGGTATATCCCATTTGTAAATAAATAATTAAAACTTGTGTAATTTGTAACGTATTTCGTAGTAAAATATAGTACTATCACGTACCCCCACGCTACCACATCAGGTACATTAGTGACTAGGTGGAAATATGACAAGCTATGGCAATCGGAGGATTGCAATAATAAAGTTTGTGTAATTTGTGGTGTACTCTTTGTTCGAAGTGTTTAAGGATAGGTTAAAATCCTTCGTGTGATCAAGGTTGGAGTAAGGTATTGTGATGTGGTTATGGAACGGAGTTCTAAGTGGGGGAGTTTGAACTCTCGCACGAAGATGTTCTAGTGTATTGAAATTGGATGATGCTCGTATGGATTCAGAGCTAGCGATGAGACCTACGTTGGTAGATTGTGGTAAAAGTACGATTTGAAATAAATTGTGCTTATGGTTTTGGATTTAAATTATCACCGAGGTGGTAATATGGTTGATGTCGTAGCGTGGGGGTACGAAATAGTGTATATTTTTACTAGGAAATACTATTAAATATGATACAATTTTACACAAGATATTTATTTAATTACAGATGGGATATACCTAAACCTTGCTACAACACTATAGGCAGTGTACCTAATCGTAGAGTAGTATAGTTTTTAGTAAGTCCGGTTCGTTCTACAGGGAGCGGGCTTATTGCACACTATATTTTTAAACAACTATATTTGTACAAAATATATATAATTATATATAATAATATATAAAAGGGAGTTTACCGTTTAATGACCGGTTTGTCGATTTTATATTTTAAGCGAAGCATAAAGTAAATGACGATATTTAACCAATATAAAATAAATAACAATAATTAAAATGACAATAAATAAAAGTACGAGGAAATATGAAATAAAATATATTATGCTTATTTAAACTTCCGTAACCATGATGTTTGACGTTTTGATTTTAATCTATTGTCCTGGGTTAATTGTCCTTTGTCCTGGATGTATTTGAAACCTATCTGGTTTTTGTCCGTAATAGTTCATCGGTCATAATTATAAACTGCTCGGCAAATTTAACCTTATACCCGAAGTCAAATATTTCAACTAACTGGGGATTCGAACTGTAACAAGGTCTTAATACTTTGCTTAATGAATACACCAGGTTATCGACTGTGTGTAAACCAAGGTTTTAATACTTTGTTAACAATTACACCAATTACCCTTGAATGTAATCCACCCCTGTTTTAATGAATCCATTGACTATTAATCCATCCCCGTGTCCGGTCAAATGAACAATAATTCGTACTTATAAATATCCCGCCCATCGTGTCCGATTAAGCGTATGTGGTTATATATAGATACGTCAAATCATAACCTTTATATTAAATTAACGAGGTATCGTTAATTTAATATAAAGCATATTAATAGCCCATAGTCTAATTTCCACAAGTGTCATTCTTTTGTCCAAACCCCAATTATGGTACAAAACCCAATTACCCCGTCTTTAATATTTAGCTCAACATCATGATTACTTCAGCTCAAAGAAGCATAATAATAACTTAAGTACGAGACATTAATTTAAAAAGGAGAACATAGCTTACATTGATTATTTATCGCGTAGTAGTACACGGACAGAGCTCCGACTTTAAAACCCGTAAAAATAACTTTTACATAACCCAAACTAATCTAATATAACACTAATATATATATATATATATATATATATATATATATATATATATATATATATATATATATATATATATATTATATATATTTATTTATTTATATTATAATACGGGGTATTATTATTATTATTATGTATTTTAAACTTGCAAAATTCGTGGCCTTTTATAGGCATTTTGATTTCTGACAGCTCCGCGAGTCGTGGAGTTTTAAGCCTTCAAACTCCGCGAGTCGTGGAGTTTGAAAATCCAGCTCACAAACTTTTGGCTCCTAGCTTGTCGACATAATAAATATATAAATATAAAATATAAATAATTAATATAATTATTTATATATTATATTATATTCTTGTGCATAGTAGACTTGTAATTTTTGCACCGTTGCGTCGCGCGTTGAGAGTTGACTCATGTCCCGGTTCCGGATTTTCGAACGTCCTTGCGTACAATTTAATATCTTGTACTTTGCGTTTTGTAACTTGTACTCTTGTCATTTTTAGACGTTTTTCATCAATAAATTGAACCACTTGGATTGTATCTTGTACATTTGAGCTTTTTGGTCATTTGCGTCTTCAAATCGTCGTTTTCGCCTTTTGTCTTCGCATTTATTTAATATAAATGATTACAACTTAAAATAGGACAATTACAACTAAATAATTTACATATTGGGAGGATATTTCTACAAAATATATATTTATTTGGAGCACTATCAAATATCCCCATACTTGAACGTTGCTTGTCCTCAAGCAATACATAACTTGAAATAATATAATACATCACACGAATCACTTCTTTATTCTTCACACTTTGTACATCAGTGATTTGGAAATGGTGGTATAAACAATGATAGTAACGATAGAACCATGGTTAAAGGTGGGTGTGTCATCCACAGTTGCCTCGGGTTTAGGTCAACGACACTTGCAATCAAATAGCCGATTTACTTTCGGTTTCCAAAGCAAAGTGCACATTTGAAAGGCGGTTTACAGTCCCACATGACTATGAAAATGTAGATCCTTAAGGAAATTGGATCTTTATGAAAACATTTGATCTTTTGAAAATTCAATCTAGCTTTTACCCTAGATAAGTTTTCCGGAATAACCCTTCACCGGTGTTTGCAAAATATTTTTGTGGGTTGTGTGGGTTTCAGATTTGAAAATTTTAGCTCAACACTTGTGGTTTTGTGTTACCCACTTGCTAACCTTGTATTAGGAAAGCAACACGTCCAGTTCACTTGTCCCGTATATTACTTTTCAGCAAACTACCGTCCGGTTGTAAAGGAAAGCGTTGAACAAGCAACTGTTAAGGCAATGTCTAATGACATGCATGTGATTATGGTCCAAAAACGTGTTGGATGCTATTACTATCCTTTGTAGGAGCAATAGTAAAGATCATCCTATGATTTTTTCGGTCTGGCACAAGGTCCTGTATCCGACCATGCTATGCAACCACCGTTCTTACGGTTGACACCTGATTTGGTTCAGGTGACCTAATGAATTCTAGGTGAATTCTTAGGATTTTACGTTCAATGGTAATGAACGCATTGAAAATGGGTTTTCAGAAAACAAATCGGTTTGTATTTTTGATCAAAATATTTTCTCATTCGAGCTCGAGTTTAGATATCATTGAATTCCATGAGTTTGTAATTCTCAATCTTTAAGGTCAATCTCAAGGATTGAGTAATATCAGGCTTAAATGCTGATTTTTAATCTTTAAGGAGATTATCCTTTCTGGGGGTCTAATTCATTAGTCTTATCAAGCTAATTTGCACGGCGCCCTCCCCATTTTACGAGACAGATCCTCTCATGGTTAGGATAAGTCTGACCACATGGTGACCCTGTTTGATGCTGAGGTCCGTGGATTTCCTGCTGATTTTAGAGATGACTTTTCTAGATTTTTCGTCAACCTACAGCTGGTCTGGACGACAACTTCTTGACCTAAATCAAGAAGCGCGTGTCTTTTTCGGAAGACTTTACTTCCTTTTAATGATGGAATTGATTCATCGTGTAGATCCATCTTTTCTTTTCTTTCATCGGGTAAAATAGTTAATTTAGTCCAAAACAAAAGTACCTGCAATAAACTTTACAGAAACATGTGCTAGATAGTTTTTAATTGAATAACTAGGTACATTCTCCCCACACTTAGTTTCTTTCTTTGCCTTTTTATTCTCCTTTATTCCATTTTAAATGAATTCGATCGTTTTAGGGTGTTTCTCCGTTTATGTCCTTTCCGAGGTAACGATAATTTCGGTATTAACACCTAATTTTCATCGTTCATAAATATGTATAAACATGATTTTGAATTCATTTAGTTGAAAATTTTTCAAATTTTCATAAAATTTGGCAAATAAACCAAGTATAAACCCGAGAGAAATTATAACCCTTCCCCACACTTGAGATCATGCAATGCCCTCATTTGCATGAAATCAGACTAAAATTATAAATTCATGAGGGTGATTAGTATAGAAAAGTAGTTAAAGATACCATAGATTTGTAGGATGATAGATGGTGCACCTCATCGTTCATTCCTTCTTATTTTATCACACATGCTTTTTTTTCAAAAACGGTTGCTTTTCTGAACTGTTTGCTAATATTTGAAAATGCATCTTTTACCCTTACTGGATTTATGCACTAACCTGAACCCCTAATTTAACGTTAAGTGTGGATAAACTTCCCCACACTTAGCTGACGACATGTGAAGTCGGTAGAATAAGTTCCAAGAATTAAAATAGTGAGCCAGTTATTTACATCTCGGGTGGTATATATTATATCAATGGATTTAAAGTTTAGACCCACCCGATCGTCACTACTTAATTCTTTTTTAAGTGTAGCTTTTAGTAAATGGATATGTCTCTTTTCTGGTTCTTGGTCAAATGGATCGATATATACCGACATACATATTTCTATAGGGTGGATAATTCCTAACATTTCCTTCCGTTTATTCTTGGGATCAAAGTTTTCACCTCTATTACCCAATTGGGTGAAATTCGAGGTGTCAATATCTATTATAGCTTGTAGTTTATCTTTGGTAGATGACTCGTCTATTGAGAATATTGGGTTGGAAGGTTGTGAAATGGTGAATTTCGGTATCAAAGCAAATTCTTCTTCATTAATCGGTCCCACCATTTTGGTCTCGGGGGTAAAGTTTTTAACGTTATCGTTTTCCCAAGAGTACCAATTTGTCACCCTTACTTCTTCTTCATTCATTGATTGATCGATGATTTCGTCGGTAGAGGCTAATGTGTCGATATGTTGTGAAATTGGTAAAGCTGAATAAAAAGTATCATCGGGATAGTTGGTGATTTCGGAGCTCTCGAATTCATCAAAATTCGATGATATGAGATTTTCTTGTACAATACTCCTCAGATCAATAGGTGTGTAGTCTGATAGAGTTTCAGCTTGCCGGTTTACAAATTCTCTCATTTGTTCATTTTGATCATTGAGTTCTTCGAGTTTGATTTTCATATTGTCTAATAAATTTTCAGACACGTAATTTTCCTCGTCTACTAGTTGTTGAGTTTGGAAATATTCTTGGGAATAATCCCAATTTGAATTGTATTCTTCATAATCATTCCATTCAGGTTCCGTGGGTGCGTAATTTTCCATAGGAACGTAATAATAACATTCCCATGTTGAGTGATAATCTCCACAGATTTCACAACCAGTTATTGTTTCGTCATTCGTGATCCAAGATTGACCGAACGAATTGTCATCAACACTCAGTTGAGAGTATTGATTTCGTATGTCGTAAAGAGTTTCCAAAATATCTTCGAGACTTTTCATAATGCGCTTATTACCAAATTTTAATTATCCTATTAGTTATAAATATAGAAAAACTTATATAAGTTGTCCAATTAATAGACTTTTCTGCTTTTGCCCATGTTTCGAATAGCCAATAGATGCAGCAGGGAGCCAAAACCCTTTAAATCGGAAGCTCACAACTCAGCCACTAACAAATCCAACTATTACTACGAAGCAGAAAATTTGGATGTCTATCAATTTAACCGCTTAAAATAATTTTTCGTTGAAATTTTAAAGAAATTATAGAGAAGAAATAGAGAAAATTCTAAGTCCTAAAAACGAGTTCGTCGAGAAATAAGAAAGAAAAAGAATACGCGTCGAAAAACGTCGAAAAATAAAAATAAGAAAGAAAAACGTCGAAACTTAAAAGTCTAAAAATTATATCTAAAAAGTTGCGCCTAAAGGTCTAAAGGTAAATGCAATTTTATTCAGAAAACGGCAATTACTTAAAGGCACTAAAATCTATTTAAAACTAAAGCGAAAAACGACGTCGCAAAATTCCAAAGCGCCTAAATCTTAATCTAAAGAAAAAGCACTTAAGGGATTTTACGGAAAAGCCTAAAAATCTAAAAATAAAAATAAGCTACGGCAAAATACTAGAACTTAAAACTAGCTACGAACAATAAAGATACAAATATTACACTAAAAAAATACAAAATATAAAAATAAACTTAAAGTTCTAAAAAGTACAATTTTTATATAAATATTATTTTTATATTTTTATTTTATAAAAGTATTAATTTTATATATAAATAAAACTAATTAAAATTTAAAATTCAATTTAATTAAAAATTAAAACTAATTATATTAAACTAATAAAGTAATTAGGGTTTAAAAATAATAATAAATAATATTACTCCGTAATTAAAGCGAAAATAGGGTTTCTGTCAGCGCGTCAGGGCAGCTTCGCGAGTCGCGTTGCCACGTGCCCTAAAATTCCGCAAGTCGCGGAGTTTGCATTTTTTTTTATTATTTTATATTGTTTTTCTAAAAATATATATAAATATATTTATACAAAAATAAATTAAAAATATAGAGTTTCGCCGACTTCCCCGGCAGCGGCGCCAAAAACTTGATGTCGTAGCGTGGGGGTACGAAATAGTGTATATTTTTACTAGGAAATACTATTAAATATGATACAATTTTACACAAGATATTTATTTATTTACAGATGGGATATACCTAAACCTTGCTACAACACTATAGGCAGTGTACCTAATCGTAGAGTAGTATAGTTTTTAGTAAGTCCGGTTCGTTCCACAGGGAGCGGGCTTATTGCACACTATATTTTTAAACAACTATATTTGTACAAAATATATATAATTATATATAATAATATATAAACGGGGGTTTACCGTTTAATGACCGGTTTGTCGATTTTATATTTTAAGCGAAGCGTAAAGTAAATGACGATATTTAACCAATATAAAATAAATAACAATAATTAAAATGGTAATAAATAAAAGTACGAGGAAATATGAAATAAGATATATCATGCTTATTTAAACTTCGGTAACCATGATGTTTGACATTTTGATTTTAATCTATTGTCCTGGGTTAATTGTCCTTTGTCCTGGATGTATTTGAAACCTATCTGGTTTTTGTCCATAATAGTTCATCGGTCATAATTGTGATGACCCGGGAATTTACGACTAAATTTAAACTTAATCTTTATATGTTTTCGACACGATGAGCAAATTCTGTAATGTTGATGTTTCAAAAACTTTGAAATGTGTTCATGTAATCAATTCGACCTTTGACTACTCCCGAACGATTCACGAACAACTATTTGTAAATAGATACATGTATATTTAAATCTGTGAAAATATAATAGTAATTGGAAATATAAATTGAAATATTATATTTTATTGTTATTAAAATTAATTATGTAAAAATAATGTAAAAATAGTATATTATAATAATAATTATTTAAAACATATCTATATGTAAATAAAGTATATTAAATATATATTTTGAAATTTCGAATTTATTTAGTAAACGGCAGTAACACTCAAATGCCATTCGATGGATATTAAGCATGTTAAATTCAAACTTATGTAATTTTAAAATAAACGGTTAGCCGAAAATGAGATTTATAAATTTTAGGCTTAATAATAATATAATTAAAAGTTGTTTGTTAAATTTTAACTTTTTATATTTTATTTGGGATGGGGGTGAATAATTAATGTAATTTTTATTTAATAATTATGGATCGAATTTTATACCATAATGACCGAAATAAATAAAAATAATTACTGTGGAAGTTTGGAATTTTTCTGAACACTTTTATTCGCCACTGAGTTAAACAACGGAGTACGAAATAACAGTTCGTTAAAACACGGATCAAGAAAGTAGGGCGGCTATTCTATTCAATCACGGATGAATTATGTTTTCCTTTTTAAATCAACTTGGGACCTTATACTGTACGTTTTGGATTTAGTATTATGCTTTTCACTTCATTTGCCAACTTGCATATTGATTTACACCTTAATATTCTCATTTGATTATTATTATGATATTATTATTAATATTATATTATTTATATCCACCAGTACTCATTCTTTATATATATATATATATATATATATATATATATATATATATATATATATATATATATATATATATATATATATATATATATATATATATATATATACCCTATAGAGTTACCAACTATTATTTTGATTTCTCTCTCTGCTAATATACCCGATCACACTTCAACTTCTATGATGATCGATTAAGATCTAAAATATTGATTGTTTATGTCTCTATTCGAATAAGCCAAACATCATCTTTCACCACCTTCAACAATCATAAACCACCATCTTCCATCACCACTTAAATGAATCATTCCAACCACCACTAACCATCGTGGGTCACCAAACCACCATCGTTTCGTCTATTTTTATGTTCATCATTGAGCAACAACGAGACCACTTTGTATTATATTTGATTCTCCTCATAAACCCACAAACAAACCAACATCCATATTACCACCATCTTGTTTTCTTCAACCCACCTTATCACCACCACTTTCATCACCTCCATGATACCTGCTACTGCTATGCTTGTGTATCTGCTTTCTCTGTCACCGACAACCACAACCACAAAAATCCATCGAACACCATCAATCATTTGCAACCATTTTCGTTTCCTGCTCCAATCCTTGTTCTAAAGGTTGTTCAAACCACCATGATCTTCGAATACTATCAACAACCATTTCATCCTTCTGTTGTATATCGACTGCCTCATTTATGTTTACAAGCGGATTATTAAGTGAAGGTTGATGATTATAATAAGGAGAGGATATGCATAGTAACGCTGAAAATAAGTAATAGATAATGAAGGATGCAGAAGGTATCTCTTTATAATATGTAGGATAATTATCATTAGGATAGTGGGGCTCGACATATGCTAGTGGGTGGGGAAAAGAGAGAATAAATTAGGATTTACAAAAGCATTCAATACCTGCTCCATTGTCAACTAATGTTTTAAGTATTAGTTATACTTGTTGTAATTATTCGATCGGTATTAACGAGATGGAAGGGAACACAACCCTTTAAGGTTATTCTGGGTCGAGACATATTCTTGTTTTTGGGCCATGTCATATTTTTGGCCGGACAACATGTTCATAAACCATCGATCTTGTTATACAACTTGGGCCAAGAATCTGTTAGTTACTCAAAAGGATCGAAGGTTTAATGAAATCAGAATGAAGTCTAGTGAAGAATTATGGTATACGTTTCCAAGATCACAGCAAAATAAATAATTATATAATGAAGATTAAATGAATAAATGATATAGATTAAGAAGTGACGATGATGTTATGGTTATGTTACTTAACGATTTAGATGATGAGGGTGATTAAGATTAATGATGATGATAATATGAGATGGATTAGGATAAGAGCCTGCGTAGATTTTTTTTCTCTTGTTCCTGAATCTACTGCCGTTCCAGGTACCAGACAAGTCACGAATTGATTTTAGTTTGGACTGTATTGAGTTTTAAATCAACTTGGGCCAGATTAAATAAATTATATTGGGCTTCTTTTACACAAATGGACTAGGTTATAATGGGTTTTACTAGTAGGCCGAAACAAGCTGTACAAATTAATTTCTGTTTGAGGTCCCGATCGGTTTGAATTTTTAGAGAAAGGGGAAAATAAGGGAAAACAGAAATATGGGTTTAATGTTATAGTATCCAATGTAAATCATAAAAAGAGTAATGGCTGAAGGGTTTGAGGTGTTGTGTGTTTAGCAAGAGGTCTGGGGTTCGAGCCCGGGCATTGGCTTGTATTTTTGGAACTTTTTCTTGAGAGGTAGCTACTATTATTATTATTATTATTATTATTATTATTATTATTATTATTATTATTATTATTATTATTATTATTATTATTATTATTATAACAACAAATATTATTTAATTAAAATATAATTATTACATATCTATATTAATATTACATAATTTTATATTTTTAAACAAAATATTATTTTTATTAAGTGATGCATAATATATAAATATATTATACAATATAGATAATAATATGATTATATATGTAAAAATTAATCTTAATACATTATAAACTTAGTTGATTAATATTATACATGTTAATATATGAATAATATAGGTTCGTGAATCCGAGGCCAACCCTGCATTGTTCAATATAGTCATATGTATTTTTACTACAAAATACATTTGGTGAGTTCATTTGATTCCCTTTTACTCTTTACATTTTTGGGACTGAGAATACATGCGCTGTTTTTACAACTACTTTATTAAATGCTTTTGAAATATATTTTGAACTGCGAATACGTGAAATGCTTTTGTAAATGTTTGACGAGATAGACACAAGCAAAACATTCCTCGAATGAATTATTATGCAGACAGAAGTTCTGCGGATTATTATTGAATTATGTGGACATGATAATTGCCACCATTGAATTATGTGGACATGATAATTGTCACCATTGAATTATGTGGACATGATAATTGCCACCAGTTGATGTGAATGTTATATATCGAGAGAATGATTTTATACACAGGTTATGTGTATGTTATTTTTGTGCACAAAATATGTGTACGGTTACTATGATTTATGAAAATGGTTTCGTACACGAGAAAGATGTACTGTATTTAAAAGATATAGCATGTACATTACAGGTGGGTATAGGATTTGGGCCCATTTGTACCATGTAGGATTTAAATTTTGTGGTCTATCAAAATGATGAATTTTATTGTTTTATGATAAACTTATGAACTCACCAACCTTTTGGTTGACACTTGAAAGCATGTTTATTCTCAGGTATGAAAGAAATCTTTCGCTGTGCATTTGCTCATTTTAAGGACATTACTTGGAGTCGATCATCGCTCTGGGATCAAATGTTGATGACTTCGTCCAGATGGATTAGGACGGGACATCACAATAATTATAAACTGCTCGGCAAATTTAACCTTATACCCGAAGTCAAATATTCCAACTAACTGGGATTCGAACTGTAACAAGGTCTTAATACTTTGCTTAATGAATACACCAGGTTATCGACTGTGTGTAAACCAAGGTTTTAATACTTTGTTAACAATTACATCAATTACCCTTGAATGTAATCCACCCCTGTTTTAATGAGTCCATTGACTATTAATCCATCCCCGTGTCCGGTCAAATGAACAATAATTCGTACTTATAAATATCCCGCCCATCGTGTCCGATTAAGCGTATGTGGTTATATATAGATACGTCAAATCATAACCTTTATATTAAATTAACGAGGTATCGTTAATTTAATATAAATCCCATTAATAGCCCATAGTCTAATTTCCACAAGTTTCGTTCTTTTATCCAAACCCCAATTATGGTACAAAACCCAATTACCCCGTCTTTAATATTTAGCTCAACATCATGATTACTTCGGTTCAAATAAGCATAATAATAACTTAAGTACGAGACATTAATTTAAAAAGGAGAACATAGCTTACATTGATTATTTATCGCGTAGTAGTACACGGAAAGAGCTCCGACTTTAAAACCCGTAAAAATAACTTTTACATAACCCAAACTAATCTAATATAACACTAATCTATACTATATATATATATATATATATATATATATATATATATATATATATATATATATATATATATATATATATATATATATATATATATATATATATATATATATATATTATATTTATTTATATTATACTACGGAGTATTATTATTATTATGTATTTTAAACTTGCAGAATTCGTGGCCTTTTATAGGCATTTTGATTTCTGACAGCTCCGCGAGTCGTGGAGTTTGAAAATCCAGCTCACAAACTTTTGGCTCCTAGCTTGTCGACATAATAAATATATAAATATAAAATATAAATAATTAATATAATTATTTATATATTATATTATATTCTTGTGCATAGTAGACTTGTAATTTTTGCACCGTTGCGTCGCGCGTTGAGAGTTGACTCATGTCCCGGTTCCGGATTTTAGAACGTCCTTGCGTACAATTTAATATCTTGTACTTTGCGTTTTGTAACTTGTACTCTTGTCATTTTTAGACGTTTTTCATCAATAAATTGAACCACTTGGATTGTATCTTGTACATTTGAGCTTTTTGGTCATTTGCGTCTTCAAATCGTCGTTTTCGCCTTTTGTCTTCGCACTTATTTAATATAAACGATTACAACTTAAAATAGGACAATTACAACTAAATAATTTACATATTGGGAGGATATTTCTACAAAATATATATTTATTTGGAGCACTATCAATGGTGAATCTCGTTTAGAGATAATTGATGGTTGCGAGGGGTAGTACGAAATAGATTATATTTTACTACGAAATACTATTAAATACGATACAATTTTACACAAGTTATTTATTTATTTATTGAATGGATATACCTAAACCTTGCTACAACACTTATAGGCAGTGTACCTAATCGTAGAGTAGTGTAGTTTTTAGTAAGTCCGGTTCGTTCCACAGGGAGCTAGCTGAGTTTAATGCTATATTTATTTTAAACTATATTTGTGTGTGTGTGTGTGTGTGTATATATATATATATATATATATATATATATATATATATATATATATAAGTAATATTATTATTATTATAAAAGGGGGTTTTTACCGTTTAGTGACCGGTTTGTCGATTTTATGTCTTAAGTCACAATTAAAACCTAATGTAAAATATTAAATATAAATACAACTTAATTTAAAGCGTAAAGTAAATGACGATAAATAAAAATGCGATAATTAAAAGTACGATAATTAAAAGTGCAATAAATAAAATGCGATGAGATATAAAATAAAGGAATTATGCTTATTTAAACTTCCGTAATCATGATGTTTGACGTGTTGATTTTAATTTATTACCATGGGTTAATTGTCCTTTGTCCTGGATTATTCGATATGTCCATCTGGTTTTTGTCCATAATAGTCCATCGGTCATAAATATAAAGTGCGAGTGTCCTCGTCAAATTACCCTTATACCCGAAGTCAAATATTCCAACTAATTGCGGACTTAAACTGTAACAAGGTCTTAATACTTTGTTAATGATTACACCAGGTTATCGACTGCGTGTAACCCAAGGTTTTAATACGTAGTTAACAATTACACCAAGTGTCCTTGTATGTAATCCACCATTGTTTTAATGAGTCCATTGACTATTAATCCATTCCCGTGTCCAGTTAAATGAACGATTATTAGTATTTATAAATATCCCGCCCATCGTGTCCGATCGAGTGCATGTGGTTATTTATAATTATCTCAAATTGTAAATATCTATATTAAATTAACGAACTATCATTCAGTTAAACAAATATAAAGCTCATTAATAGCCCATAGTCCAATTTCCACAAGTGTCGGTCTTTTATCCAAACCCCAATTATGGTTCAAAGCCCAATAACCCAATCTTAATAATTAGTCCGACATCACGATTACTTCGGCTTAAATAAACATAATAATAACTTAGCTACGAGACATTAATTTAAAAAGGTTGAACATAACTTACAATGAGTATTAATCGCGTAGTGTTACACGGACAGAATTTTGACTTACAAACGTAAAACATTCACCACTATAACCTTATTATTATTAACTTAATATTAAAATTATAATTATAAAATATAAATATATATATTTCGTATGTAATCAGAGTAAGGAAAAGAAAAAGGTGTAATGAAATCGGCAGAATGCGCGGCCTTTTATAGGCCCATTTTGCACTGTGCTGCTCCGCGATTGCGGTTGTTTTCTTCCTCACAGCTCCGCAGTCGCGGAGCTTTGGATTCCAGCTCATTTGTTGATTTAAAACGTGGGCTGCTGATTATTTATAATATATAATATTATATATAATTAATTATATATTATATTATATTCTTGTGCATAGTTGACTTGTAATTTTAGCTCCGTTGAGTCGTACGTTGATAGTTGGTTCATGTCTCGGTTCCGGATTTTCGAACGTCCTTTTGTACGATTTAATATCTTGTACTTTGCGTTTTGCGGCTTGTACTCTTGTAATTTTTAGACGTTTCTCACAAATAATTTGAACCACTAGGATTGTACTTTGTACTTTTTAGCTTTTTGGTCATTTGCGTCTTCAAATCATCGATTCTGTCTTTTGTCTTCACCTTTTATTATTTAAACAAATATTACTTGGAATTAGAACAATTGCAATTAAAAGCTTGTCTTTCTTGAAGGATAATGCTATGAAATATATGTTCATTTTTAGCATTATCAAATATTCTCACACTTGAGCGTTGCTTGTCCTCAAGCAATATAGAACTTGAATATAACTTTACTAGAATCACTTCTTTATTCTTCACACTTTGTACATCAGTGATTTTGATACGGCGGTATGAACAATGATAGTAACGATGTGGTTTACAGTCCCACATGACTATAAAAATTTAGATCCTTTAGGAAATTGGATCTTTATGAAAACATTTAATCTTTTGAAAATTCAATCTAGCTTTTACCTTAGATAAGTTTTCCGGAATAACCCTTCACCGGTGTTTGCAAAATGTTTTTGTGGGTTTCAGATTTTAAAATTTTAGCTCAAAACTTGCGGTTTTGTGTCACCCACTTGCTAACCTTGTATTAGGAAAGCAACACGTCCAGTTTACTTGCTCCGTATATTACCTTTTGGTAAACTACCGTCCGGTTGTAAAGGAAAGCGTTGAACAAGCAACTGTTAAGGCAATGTCTAATGATATGCTTTTGATTATGGTCTATATCGTATCGGATGCAATTACTATCCTTTGTAGGAGCAATAGTAAAGATCACCCTATAGTTTTTCGGTCTGGCACAAGGTCATGTCTTCGACCATGCTATGCAACCACCGTTTTTACGGTTGACACCCGATTTGGTTCAGGTGACCTAATGAATTCCAGGTGAATTCCTAGGATTTTACGTTCAATGGTAATGAACGCATTGAAAATAGGCTTTCAGAAAATAAATCGGTTTATAATTTTGATCAAAATATTTTCTCGTTCAAGCTCAATTTTAGATATCATCAAATTCCATGAGTTTGTAATTCTCAATCTTTAAGGTCAATCTCAAGGATTGAGTAATATCAGGCTTAAATGCTGATTTTTAATCTTTAAGGAGATTATCCTTTCTGGAGATCTGATTCATTAGTCTTATAAGCTAATTTGCACGGTGCCCCCCATTGTACGAGACAAATCCTCTCATGGTTAGGATAAGTCTGACCACTTGGCGACCCTGTTTGATGCTGAGGTCCGTTAATTTTCAGCTGATTTTCGAGAAAACTTTTCAAGGTTTTTCGTAGACTCTACAACTGGTCTGGACGACAACTTCCTGACCTAAATCAAGAAGCGCGTGTCTTTTTCTCGAAAGACTGTACTTCCTTTTAAATTCTATTTATATTACAATAAACTGGGTAAAACTGATTGATATCGTCCAAAACAAAAGTATCTTCAATTATTTGTACAAAAATATGTGATATATGTTCTAAATAACTTGGTAAATTTTTCCCACACTTAGCTTTTATATTTCTTTCTTTGCCTTTTTATTCTCTTCTATTCCATGAATTCAAGCGTTTTGGGTTGTTTCTCAATTTATGTCCTTTCCGAGGTAACAATAATTTCGGTGTTAACACCTAGTTTTATTGTTCATAAATATGTATAAACGAGATTTTGAATTCATTTATTTGAAAATTTTTAAAATTTTTACTAGAAGTGGGTAGTCAGTATATAAGACTAGGGCTGTTCTTTATTATCAGAGAGCACTAGATTCTAATACAACTACTGCGTTACTAGTATTTTAACGGTGGCTATTAAACCAAGTGTATAAGTCAAATGTTTAAAACCGAAAGAATTTAATCCCTTCCCACACTTAAGATCTTGCAATGCCCTCATTTGCAAGAAATAAGTAACAATTTAAATTATTTAGGGTGATTAGCGTAGAAAAATGATTAAATTTTACCAAAGTTTCCAAACATATTGTTGTTTGTTTGAATGATAAATGGTTCACATCATTTGTTCATTCCTGCAGTTATTTTGCATCTTGTCGTCAAAATTAGTTGCTTTTGCTGAACTTAATGCCAGTCTTTGAAAGTGCGCTGTTTTACCCTGTTTTGTACATGAGATAAAGTACAAACATATATATACATATTTTGAAGTTGGGTATATCACCCCACATTCAAAAATTATTAAAATCTAATAATAAAAGTTAGAAAATTATAAAAACTATTACAGTATCAAAAGAAGTATTAAAAGTATAAAATTACAAGTTACAAAATAAATAAAAATAGGAATAAAAGAAAATTACGGTTGATGAGGATGATTCCAGTAGGGATTCCATTCATAGCCGTAAGTGCTGTAGAATGCTTGGGCTGGGTTATATGTAGGGAACGGTGGTCAGGTCTCTATAGTCCAGGGAGGAAATATGGCCGGTTGAGTAGGAATGTAGTTTGTATTTATGTAGGCACAATGGCTTATGATTTGGCTTTGATGATATTGCCAATCTGCAAATGCTCGTTGTCTAGCCATTTCATACTCATTTTGGGCCAATAATATTTGTATTTCTGTCATCTGATTCACTCCTCCCGCATTACCTTGCTCCTGATCTCTTTCTACCTGTGGATGCGCACCATCATATGGTGCTGCAGCGTTATGTTGTTTCTTTAAAACCTTTGCACCATGATATACTCGCAAACCAATTCTATCACGGGGTTCTGGTACTGCAATTGATAATCCCCCCTGACTTCTATCCACATTGAGATACTCAGCAATTAAAGTAATAAAGATACCACCTCCTATTATACTATTAGGCCGCATACCCCTAACCATTACCGATAAATAATAACCCACACAATAAGGTATACTCACAATGCTCTGTGGGTCTCGAATACACATGAGGTAAAATAAATCATTTTCATTTACCTTCTCTTTGTTCCTACCTCGCTGTGTAATCAAGTTTGCTAAAAACCTATGGATTACTCTTAGCTCAGCTCTATTAATATCAGTATAAGAGTAATATCCCCCACGAAATCGGTTATGGCTAGTCATTCTACTCCATATTCCATTCATATCAAAATTTTCATCAACCCTCATACCATTAATTATCTACCTTTGACAATCAGTAGATGCTAGTTCCTCAGGCGTATACATACACAAAGCCTGAGCCATATCTAATAGAGACATATGGCGCATCACACCTCCTAACAAAAATCTAATAAAGCTCTGA
Source organism: Rutidosis leptorrhynchoides (assembly GCF_046630445.1). NCBI lineage: Eukaryota > Viridiplantae > Streptophyta > Magnoliopsida > Asterales > Asteraceae > Rutidosis > Rutidosis leptorrhynchoides. Next base: position 170,074,413 of record NC_092343.1, read on the forward strand.
TCGGTTAAGGTAGCTACCCGATCATTTATTTCAACACTACATAATAATTCCACACACCATTCTCTATATACAGGCCTACGTATATTGAATAATCGTTCCCAATCATTAAAAGTAGAATTATCATACCTTTGTGTAAGTAATTCTCTGATTGGCTCGGCCAATCCCACTGTTTCTAACGGTTCCCAATCTATTACCCTGTGTACTTCAACATTTTTGACTGAAGGGTGTGTAAGTTCCTCTGATATTTTAGATAATCTATCCAATGTCTGTCAAATCTTAAATTAAGGTGTAAATCTGCCAATTGTATATTTGAATATGAAATGAATTGATACGGTAGATTTTGTCTGTATTGGTCGTTAATCTCCTGTTCGTCTGCATTCTCAGGAGGAGCATTGTGAGCCTGAGATGCGGATGAAGATTCACCCCTTTCAGTCGGCAAAACACATTAAACACAATTTTTGTGCATCTAAATATGCATTAGTGTTAGAAAAATTATAAATCAAAACAATCATAATGACATGTTTAAACAATATTAAACTTATACACAATTTCATAAAATTAACAATTCTACACTTTTACAAATAAACATATATCAAAATGTATACAATGTTTCTAAGCATTCATCTTCTAAAACATGTCAAAATAACCATTGCTAGCAATTAAACAAGTCTCAAATGGCATTCATATCAAATTAATCAAGTTCATGTATTTTAGACTTAAAAAAATTCACTTTAATGCTCAAAATCATGTTTATGATCAAGGTTTTGATCATTTAGCAACCTAAACTTGTTACACTACTTAATTAAGCATGAACTAACAATAAAATTCGGCCATAACCCATTTATATCAAAAAGCCCCAAATTTTGCTCAAGAACACAAACCCTAGATTGTTAAAAATTTGAAGTTTAAGGCTTCTAATCATGTTAAATAGCATCAATCTAGGTTATACAAGCATAATATACAAACAATTTAAGCACAATTAAATTAGAATTCATCAAAATCAAATTAGGTATAATTTTGCTCAAGAACACTAAAAATCCGGATTAAAGAGTGTTTAGATGTAGAAATTACCGATCTCCTTGAAAAACTTCTTGGTAGGATTCTTCTCAACACGATTTTAGCAAAAAATTTGATGATTAACGGTGAAAAATCGTGATTTTGATAGGGTTTTTGGGTGTTTTTCGCAGAAAATGTGATTGTGTGTGTGTGGACTGGTCTGCCTCGACCAGTTAACTAGTCTGGAAAATGGAAGTTCCGCGTGTGCAGATGTGGGGACCCCAAAAAGCTTCGCGAGTGCGGTATATATATATATATATATATATTTCTTTTATAAAACCTTTATTCATAAAACAATTAATTGATTAATTTTTAAATTTTTTTTCCTTTTTTATTTAGGCAGAGGTTGTTTCGGTACATTTACCTAGTCCGTCCCTCGACAAAATTTAAAATTTGTCATTTTAAAGCGTTGGTTTTAAAAGCAAAGATTTTGGGGTTCTTTAATATTTTTGGCATACTTTAAATCAATAATTAAAAATAATGATAACAAAATTTCTCGTCCCGCCCTTGGGTAAAGCAATTTCGGTTCAATGACCTAGTCTTCAACTTACGACGAATTTTAAATATAAAATTTTTAACTTAATAAAATAAAGTACATTTTTATTTTTAAATTCACACCAAACTTAAATTTAAAATGCATATTAAAATAAAATTTCATATAAATATTATTTATATAAATTAGTTTACAAACTTACATTTAAAATATTATAATTATATATTGGTTTTTAAAAATTTACAATAATATTAAATTAATATTTATTAATTTTAAAAACAAGGTAAAAATCAAATTAAAATCTTTTTGGTCTTTTATCCCACTTTAATCAATCAAATATTATCAAAAATATACGTCCCTCTTTTGGGTAAAGTAATTTCGGCTAAATTACCTAGTTTTACTCCTGACGAATTTTTGAAATATTTTGGATTGATTGATTAAAGATATTTATACCTTATGAATAAAAGGTAAATTTCGCAGTGATGCATTAAATTTTGGTATGATATTAATAATTTCGGTTTATTATACCTAATTTTATTGAATAACAATTTAATACTTTATAGCGAACGATTCAGCGTTTATTATCAAAAGGTTAAAAGCAGTAAGTAAAAATAAAAATAAAAATAAAAAATGTACATACTTACCTGTGAGATAGAATTCTCAGAGACCTGCTTTAGCCGACTCATAGGAGAGTCGTTCGACTTGGTTCTCCATTGCTACATAAGCGTAACCTCGATTTTTCAATAACTTTTCTTCTAAACATATGAACGGTCCTTCTCTGCATAAAGTAACGAACTCAGTGAAAGGACCTGTTCTAATCCTTCTGGATGAATACATTACATTTGGTTACATCGCGAGGTACTTGACCTCTATATGATACATTTTACAAACATTGCATTCGTTTTTAAAAGACAAACTTTCATTACATCGAAAGTTGACGACATGCATACCATTTCATAATATATCCAACTATAATTGACTTAATGATAATCTTGATGAACTCAACGACTCGAATGCAACTGTAACAACCCAACCCATATGCAATCGAAATATACAAATTAAAAAAAAAAATTGTACAGCATAGTGGCGCGGCGCGCCACTGACCTGCGCGGCTCGCCAAAACGGCCTGTCCAACTTTTCCTTTTTTGCAAAAAAGATCACTTGCTTCCCGACACTTTTAGACCAAATGATTTTCACAACATTTTATATTAGTTAAAACTAACACGTTCCAATAATAAAATGAGTTTTACGAGACCGGGCCCACATCGGCCGTTTTACGACTTTCGTACAAAATACAAGTTTTCAACCACATGATTTTTAACACAAAATAAAGCTGAGCATGGCGATTGGGGATACGCTACCCAATCCTAATTAATTCAAAAGCAAGTCTTCTAAAGCAACTACGCGAGTCCACTAGTTCTCACGCTTGCCCGAGCCACCTCATCCATGCAATCTATAAAAATGTAAACAACGAGAGGGTAAGCTAACGCTTAGTGAGTGAAAATATACTACATACATATATATACATAAAATGGACACGCCACACAAATAATCAAATACCGCATACCGGAGCATCCAAGCATAAAGGCAAGCTAGTCTAAGCATACCGTACGATCACTAAGCAACAAGCTAACAATGCCAACAATAAGGTAAGTTCACCAACGACGATGTGAACAACGCCATTAAGCTACACCCATAGGTTAGCTACATCACAACAATACGACAATATATATATATATATATATATATATATATATATATATATATATATATATATATATATATATGTATATATATATATATATACGACAAACGTCGATGTTCACAACATCCAAATGTATTCAAGATCTCAAGGTTAGCTCTACGAATGGTATCATCAACATCGAACTTAAATCCCATTCGTCCCAATTTACGTGGTATCGTCAACATCGAACTTAAAACCCACGTATGAGGTATCGTCAACATCGAACTTAAAACCCTCATCGAATGAATTAATGCGGTATCATCAACATCGAACTTAAAACCCACATATGAGGTATCGTCAACAACGAACTTTAAACCCTCATCAACGTCACTACAATAGTAATATGGCATCGTCAACATCGAACTTAAATTCCATACATGAGGTATCGTCAACATCGAACTTTAAGCCCTCATCAACACCACAATATACTCTAGGGTACAGTATCGTCAACAACGAACTTTAAACCCTTACCCCACAAGTAAATAACTCATATACATACGCATATAATTATTCCACTCACAAGCCCATGTGATAATGTACACACGAAGTGTGCACCTCGCCAAAGGTGGTCAACCAAAACGTACAACTGTGCCAATTGGACATGTACCCAAGTCCATCAAATCCACCTATATGTGAAGTGAGCTCTATAACCGAGAACCACTTCACCCGACCGGCACCCATCCTACACATACATATGCATATAGGATATTTACACTCACCTTGAAGTCTTGATGGATTCCAAACCAAAATCCGCAATCGCTGATGGAATGTACCTATTCCATTTATCACATAACAAGTAACACAATTAGGGTTGACTTACAAACCAACCCAATTAACACTTAGTGCAATTTTGACCTAAATGCACTTCCAAGTACAAACCGCGCCTAAAATTAACCAATAATCACTAACACAAGTGAGAATGGTTCTAATACGCCAATTAAACCCAATCATTGGTGTTAAACACCTATCTTGCCCATAATGACACTTAAACTCTAATTTTGACCCAAAGGAGTCAATATCGCGCCATTAGCGAGTTTTGACACCAAAACATATTTAACTCGGTTTTATACTTCAACTTAATCCATTTTAAGTTTATAAACCTTATTAAATCGACAATTGGGTCATAATCATCACCAAACCCTAATTTTGACTCTAGTCAAAATTAGTCAACCTAAATTCACCTAAAGTGGTTCCAACAATTCCATAATCACTAAACCTAGTAATTAAACACAAGATTAAAGCCTAATCAAGGCTAAATCATCAACAACCCAAAACCCGCCAAGTGACAAGAATAACTAGTCACCATAAACCCATTTCATCATCTAAGAGGGTTTCACTACAAATCAAACTCAAACCCTAACTTGAATATCAAATCTAACAAATGTAATTTAGAGTTTAAACTTACCAATACCGCCAAAATGATGCCGTTGACAAGATGAATAACTTTAATACTTGAGGTTTGACCCGAATCAAACTTCTTCTTCTCCAAATGGAGCTTTCTCTCACTTAAAATGGGTTTCTCACTCTAGGGTTTGATGAGAGGGTTTGATGAATGAAATGTGATCCAAAATGATCAATGGATCAGTGTTGATGACCCCAAACCGACCCCTAGTGAAAAGACCAAAGTACCCCTCATTTAAACCTTTTAAAAAAGCTGAAAATTGCATCAGACGGGATCGGAGCGCCGCTCCATAAGGTGGAGCGCCGCTCCAACCTTCAGGTCAGTTTTCAGTTTCTTGTTTTAGCCATAACTTTTTGACCGTAGCTCCGTTTTTGATGAATTAAATATCGTTGGAAACGTAGTAAGATTTTCTTTCCAATGGTAATGCTTTGAAACATCAACTCTGTAGTGACCCAAACTTTTACATGTTTATATATATTAATTGAGATTGATATTTACATGACTAAATGTTTCCAACTTGTTAAGCAATCAAACTTGTTAAGACTTGATTGAATGAAATAAGTTTTATATAGACAATTGATCACCCAAGTTGACCGGCGATTCACGAACGTTACAAAATTGTAAAAACTATACGATGACATATATATGGTTATATATATAGTTAACATGATTTTATTATAAGTAAGTATCTCATTAAGTATTTTAACAATGAGTTATATACATAAAAATGAGACTATTAAATTAAGAAACTCGAAAACGATATATATAACGATTATCGTTATAACAACATCTTACTAGGTACATATGAATCATATTAAGATATTGATACACTTGGTTAATTATGTTAAATGATAAGTAAATATATCATTAAGTGTATTAACAATGAACTACATATGTAAAAATAAGACTACTAACTTAATAATTTCGAAACGAGACATATATGTAATGATTATCGTTGTAACGACATTTAATTGTATATATATCATACTAAGATATATTATATATCATAATATCATGATAATGTAACAATTTAACATCTCATTTGATATAATAAACAATGGGTTAACAACATTTAACAAGATCGTTAACCTAAAGGTTTCAAAACAACATTTACATGTAACGACTAACGATGACTTAACGACTCAGTTAAAATGTATATACATGTAGTTTTTTAATATGTATTCATACACTTTTGGAAGACTTCAAGACACTTATCAAAATACTTCTACTTAACAAAAATGCTTTCAATTACATCCTCGTTCAGTTTCATCAACAATTCTACTCGTATGCACCTGTATTCGTACTCGTACAATACACAACTTTTAGATGTATGTACTATTGGTATATACACTCCAATGATCAGCTCTTAGCAGCCCATGTGAGTCACCTAACACATGTGGGAACCATCATTTGGCAACTAGCATGAAATATCTCATAAAATTACAAAAATATGAGTAATCATTCATGACTTATTTACATGAAAACAAAATTACATATCCTTTATATCTAATCCATATATCAACGACCAAAAACACCTACAAACACTTTCATTCTTCAATTTTCTTCATCTAATTGATCTCTCTCAAGTTCCATCTTCAAGTTCTAAGTGTTCTTCATAAATTCCATAAGTATAGTTTCATAAAAATCAAGAATACTTTCAAGTTTGCAAGTCTACTTCCAAGCTTTCTAATCCATTCCAAGTAATCATCTAAGATCAAGGAACCTTTGTTATTTATACTAGGTTATCTTTCTAATTCAAGGTAATATTCATATTCAAACTTTGATTCAATTTCTACAACTATAACAATCTTATTTCGAGTGAAAATCTTACTTGAACTGTTTTTGTGTCATGATTGTGCTTCAAGAACTTTCAAGTCATCCAAGGATCCTTTGAAGCTAGATCCATTTTTCTCATTTCTAGTAGTTTTATCCAGAAAACTTGAGGTAGTAATGATGTTCATAACATTATTCGATTCATACATATAAAGCTATCTTATTCGAAGGTTTAAACTTGTAATCACTAGAACATAGTTTAGTTAATTCTAAACTTGTTCGCAAACAAAAGTTAATCCTTCTAACTTGACTTTTAAAATCAACTAAACACATGTTCTATATCTATATGATATGCTAACTTAATGATTTAAAACCTGGAAACATGATGAACACCATAAAATCGGATATACGCCGTCGTAGTGAAACCGGGGGCTGTTTTGGTTTGGATAATTATAAACTATGATAAACTTTGATTTAAAAGTTGTTCTTCTGGGAAAATTATTTTTCATATGAACATGAAACTATATAAAAAAATTTTGGTTAAACTCAAAGTGAAAGTATGTTTTTCAAAATGGTCATCAAGATGTCGTTCTTTCGACGAAAATGACTACCTCTTTAGTAATTGACATGTAACTTAAATTTCCGACTATAAACCTATACTTTTTCTGATTGGATTCTTAAATTAGAGTTCAATATGAAACTATAGCAATTTGATTCATTCAAAACGGATTTAAAATGAAGAAGTTATGGGTAAAATAAGATTAAATATTTTTGATCTTTTTAGCTACGGGAAATGTTTAACAAATCTATACAAATCATATCCTAGCTAACTTATATTGTATTGTACATGTATTCTAATATTTTATGTAATCTTGGGATACCATAGACACGTATGCAAATGTTTTGACATATCATATCGACCCATGTATATATATTATTTGGAACAACCATAGACACTCTATATGCAGTAATGTTGGAGTTAGCTATACAGGGTTGAGGTTGATTCTAAAAATATATATACTTTGAGTTGTGATCTAGCCTGAGACGTGTATACACTGGGTCGTGGATTGATTCAAGATAATATATATCGATTTATTTCTGTACATCTAACTGTGGACAACTAGTTGTAGGTTACTAACGAGGACAGCTGACTTAATACACTCAAATCTTTAAAACATAATAAAAATGGTTGTAATTATATTTTGATCATATTTTGATATATATGTACATATTTGTATAGGTTCGTGAATCGATCCGTGGCCAAGTCTTATTTCCGAGGAAGGAAATATCTGTGAAAGTGAGTTATAGTCCCACTTTTAAAATCTAATATTTTTGGGATGAGAATACATGCAGGTTTTATAAATGATTTACAAAATAGACACAAGTACGTGAAACTACATTCTATGGTTGAATTATCGAAATCGAATATGCCCCTTTTTATTAAGTCTGGTAATCTAAGAATTAGGGAACAGACACCCTAATTGACGTGAATCCTAAAGATAGATCTATTGGGCCTAACAAACCCCATCCAAAGTACCAGATGCTTTAGTACTTTGAAATTTATATCATATCCGAAGGGTGTCCCGGAATGATGGTGATATTCTTATATATGCATCTTGTTAATGTCGATTACCAGGTGTTCACCATATGAATGATTTTTATCTCTATATATGGGATGTGCATTGAAATATGAAATCTTGTGATCTATTGTTATGATTTGATATATATAGGTTAAACCTATAACTCACCAACATTTTTGTTGACGTTTAAAGCAAGTTTATTCTCAGGTGAATACTAAGAGCTTTCGCTGTTGCATACTAAAATAAGGACAAGATTTGGAGTCCATGTTTGTATGATATTGTGTAAAAACTGCATTCAAGAAATGTATGTCGATGTAATATATTTCTATTGTAAACCATTATGTAATGGTCGTGTGTGAACAGTATATTTTAGATTATCATTATTTGATAATCTACGTAATGTTTTTAAAACCTTTATTGATAAAATAAAGGATATGGTTGTTTTAAAAATGAATGCAGTCTTTGAAAAACGTTTCATATAGAGGTCAAAACCTCGCAACGAAATCAATTAATATGGAACGTTTATAATCAATATGAATGGGACATTTCAGTTGGTATCCGAGCGTTGGTCTTAGAGAACCAGAAATTTTCATTAGTGTGTCTTATCGAGTATGTTAGGATACATTAGTGAGTCTAGACTTCGACCCTGTTTTCTTTAAAAACGATTGCTTAACACTTTTGTTGAAAACTATATGTTATTAACATGTAAATATTATGTGATATATTAACCTCTTAATGTGTTTGATATTGTGTGATAGATGTCTACCACTAGTACAAATTTCATCGAATCACCTAATAATAATGAAGAGTCGAATATACTTTGGGAAGATTCACAAATTCCCAAAGAGGAACCGGAAGAAGAGGAACCGGAAGAAGAGGAACCAGAAGAGGAGGAACCGGAAGAGGAGGAATCGAAAGAAGAAGAGGTTCCGGAGGAAGAAATATTGTTACCTATAGTAAATCGATTAAATAAAAGAAAATCCTCAACCAATGGACCAAAGTTAATAATGGTCAATGGTGTTTCCGCTAAGGAAGCAAAATATTGGGAAAATTACCAATTTTTCGATGAATCGGATCCTGATGAGGATTCCGATGATGTTATAGAAATTACCCCGACCCAATTTAATTAGGCAAAAGAAAATAATAAGGGAAAACGCATCAAAATAGAGAAATCTAATTCCGACCCCGAAGAACTTTATATGTACCGTCAACACCCGTATTTTCAATATCGTGACAATAACCCGGGAACCTCTAAACCACCAGGTTTTTCTAAATCAATGTGGAAAACGATGACTCGTATTAGAGGAGCATCATATATCCCTAGAAGATTAGGAAAAAGAACCAAGTTCGAAGAAGAAGAAACCAGTGATTCAGATTAGAGGGGTGTGAGCATGTTGTGTAATAAATGTATTGTAGTATGCTTGTACTTTTATGTTCTATGTAAAAATTGCTTGTATTGGTTGTTATTACGAATCTAATCCTTGTCTATTTTATAGTATAAAAACAAAATGGACGTTAAGGGTAGACAACCGAATATTTTAGAAGACCTACCAGAGGTTATGATTGAGAAAATCTTGTCTAGAGTCGGTCAGAATTCATCAGCACATTTAGTTATGGTGAAATTAACTTGTCAAACATTTAAAAGACTTTCCAGAAATGCCTTAGTTTATAAAAGGCTTTCCTTTGATAGGTGGTGTATATCACATTGGAGAGACTTTAAGTTACGCCGTGTTTTCTTTAAAGCGTTAAATGCGGGGAAACCAAATGCAATTTTATGCTACGGGTTAAGAACCTATTTTGACTCAACATGTGATGCCCCGTACAAAACCATTGTGTACGAATCATCAACAACAGGATCATTACAAGGTTAAGTACTATATGCTGTAATTAAAGAAGTTGCATTCATGATAAAAAGGTGATGTCATAACCGACATCAAATGTTTTACATTTCAAAAGCCTGCTTCACTAAGTAGAAGCAAATAAATAAGTGTATGTGACCCCAAAGGTCGTTACATAACATAGTTCAAAAGTACGAATGTTTGAATGCAAAGTAAAGTAGTTCATGCGTGGACAACTCTAAGCAGCGGGTTCTACAGCACGACTAGTACACAGCGGAAGCAACCTCAAGCACCTGAGAAATACATGCTTAAAAATGTCAACACAACGGTTGGTGAGCTATAGTTTAAGTATAACAGTAAGTAAGGTAGGCCACGAGATTTCAGTGCTACAAAGAGCGTTTCAAAACAGTATGATAAAGTATATGTTAACCGTGGGCACTTGGTAACTAACTTAACGTTTAAAATACCCCCTGAAAGTACACTTGGCGAGTGCGTATGTTTACGAAGTATTAAACACTCGTTGACTGCTAGCGCGACTAGCCCGAGTGGGGATGTCAAACCCTATGGATCCATATCTAAGATTCGCGTTCACCGGTTCATAAACCAATGATTAAACGTTACCGAGCTAAAGGGAATGTTTCTGCTGTTATATAACCCACACATATATAAGTTTAAGTACTCGTGCCTAGTATGTAAAATATAAAATCCGCATGTATTCTCAGTTCCCAAAATAAGTTAAAGTAAAAAGGGAATGCTATAACTCACAATGATATGTAGCGGTAAAGTAGTAGTCGGGAAAGGTGTGCAAGTAAATGGTCCGAAGTCCTCAACCTAAGTCAAATAGTACTAAGTCAGTAAATCATCTTAATAGGTTTAAAAGTATGTATTTAAGGTCTTAAGGGTCATCATCATTCATCATCAAACACAAGGCGTAAAGTAAGTTTCGTTTATGAAAGTAGTTTTCAATAAAGTCTGACTTCAGTCAGTCACCACGGCCTCTACCCTTACTGAATTAAGGTGAGACCAGTGGCCATGGCTCCGTCTATGAGTCCCTTAAGTGTGGTAAAATTTACAGAAGCAAACTCGTCTTGGTTTGACCTTGGCGACGGTCTAAGTGCGAGTAGGTCAGAAATTTCTGTACAACGTTAAAGGACATAGTGACGATCGGAGGGCCATAAATCCTAAACCGTAATTCGGATTAAGACGAGTCCTATATGAAAAGTTATCTACACGAACTGAGCTATCTGAAAATCAACGTTACAGTAGCCCAGGTTTAATGGTCTGTTACAGAAACCAGAAAAACAGAAACTGTACACAGAAAACAGAAAAGTAAATGGACATAGTGACGCTCGGAGGGCCGTAGACTCTAAACCGTAACTCGGATTAAGACGAGTCTTATATGAAAAGTTATCTACTCGAAAAGTTCTATCTAAAACTCAAGGTTAGAACAGCCCAGGTCTATGGTCTGTTCCAGAAGCATCAGGTCAGTAGGTTTTGGACAGAAGCAGTGAGTTTAAAAGGGTTCCGGTGGTCTTGGTGCTTGATGTTCATCATGGTTCTCATCCTTGATGCATATAGCTTCAAGTGTACAACTCATTGATGTATCTACATCATCTTAACCAAGTCTTGACCATCATAACCCATGTGCAAGTCTAAGACATGAAGCACAACTCACTTAAGAGTTGTATGAAGTTTGATGAACCAAAGTTACATCAAAGTCTTAGATCTAACACATACATGAACTATAAACATGAAAGTTAACTAACTAATCAAGATCATAAGTAGTAGAACATAGTTCTTAGTTTGATCTTGAAGATCCAAGACTCAAAAGTCTAAATCCAAAGTTCTATTTAAAGAAAACTTGTTTGTGTGTTCTTGAACTTCCAAGGTTAACTTGATTTGTTCAAGAGATATGAGATCAAGACTAACTTGTAGTACTTGACCATATAAACTAACTACATGAAATTAAAGTGTATAAAATAAAAAAACAAGTTAATTAAACAAGTAATTAGTTCAAGGGTTGCTCATACTTTAAAGATTCAACCAAAGTTGATCTTTAAGTAAAGTAAACTTTAAGTTTACTTCCATGACTTACAAGTATGATTTCAACAACAAGAACTTTATAATCTTTGAAACATTATATGTAGAACTTAAACTAGAGAGTTTAGTTCTTGATTGTTCTTGTTAAAACAAGATAAAAGATGAATCAAACTAGAAAGTTAGATTCTTGAAACATGTAAGTAAATAACAACAATTAACAAGACAAGTAACATTAACAACAAAGAACAACAAATGATGATGATGATTTGCATGTATGTATAACGTTTTAAGAAGAAAAGAAGAAGAGAAAAAGATGTTCAAAATACTTACAAGAAAGAGAGAAAAGAGAGAAAATGGTTGAGAGAAAATTAGAAGTATGTGTGTGTTTGAAATGAGAAGAGTAATGCAAGTAAACAAGTAATGTAAAAAAAAGATTTGAACTCCTTTGGTACCCCTCTAGGCCATGGTTTGCTGCAGTATTTTGGGGGGGAGGAGTTTGTTTGTTGGTTACTAGAATGTAAAGATGACAAAAGTTGGATATTAAGGGTGCATGCATGGGGAAGGTGTGCAACTAGATTCCAAGTCTCCTTTAACTAACTAGTTCATGAAGTAATTGATACTTACAAGTGAAAGAGTGGGTTAAAGGGTCCATTAATAATGTAGGGTGGGCTTGGAAGTCCAATAACATGAGTCCAATACACTAACAAAGCCCAAGTTCAAATAAATCACAAGTTAAACCAATTAAAGCCCAAGTAACTAACTAATAGCCTTAGTTAATTAAAATGATTAATAAATTTAATCATGAATGTAAATAATATCTAAAAATATTATTCGTGAAAGTTCCGGGTGTCACAAAGACGTTTCGGGCTCTTAAAAGTCAAGTACGGGCAATCAAGGCAACATGTAAATGTAATAACATACATTCGTTTAATCATACGTATTAATAATAGTAATTATTAATAAATAAAGGTTGGAAATTCTAGGGTCGTTACATTACCCACCTGTTAAAGAAAATTTCGTCCCGAAATTTAAGCTGAGGTAGATGGAGGAGTCGGGAAAAGATGAGGATACTTCCGCATCATTTGATCCTCTCGTTCCCAAGTAAACTCAGGTCCTCGTTTGGCATTCCATCGTACTCGAACGATCGGAATCTTGTTGCGTTTCAAAGTTTTGATCTCACGATCCATAATCTCAACTGGTTCTTCCACAAAGTGGAGTTTGTCGTCAATCGTAAGCTCCTCAAGTGGTATGATAAGTTCAGGTGCAGCAAGACACTTCTTCAAGTTTGACACATGGAAGGTAGGATGAACTGAGCTCAATTGTGCTGGTAGATCTAATCGGTAAGCAACGGGTCCAACACGTTCCAAGATTTTAAAAGGACCAATGTATCGTGGGTTCAACTTTCCACGTTTTCCAAAACGAATCACACCTTTCCAAGGTGCAACCTTCAACCTAACACGCTCTCCAACGTTGAATTCAAAGTCCTTACATTTAAGATCGGCATAACTCTTTTGGCGATCACGGGCAGTCTTAAGTCTAGCTTGGATCTGAGCAATCTTCTCCGTCGTTTCGTGGACTACCTCGGGTCCGGTGATTTGCTTTTCGCCTACTTCGGCCCAACAAATAGGAGATCGGCACTTGCGGCCAAACAATGCTTCAAAAGGTGCAGCATTAATGCTAGAGTGATAACTGTTGTTGTACGAGAATTCGGCGAGTGGCAAATGTCTTTCCCAGGCCTTTCCAAAATCAATGACACATGCACGCAGCATGTCCTCTAAGGTATGAATCATTCGTTCACTTTGCCCGTCAGTCTGAGGGTGATATGCAGTGCTCATGTCGAGACGAGTTCCCATGGCTTCTTGCAAAGTACGCCAAAATCTAGAAGCAAATCGGGGATCGCGATCGGAGATGATCGATAAAGGTACACCGTGTCGTGATACAACCTCCTTAATGTATAATTGAGCAAGTCTCTCCATTGTATCCGTTTCCTTCATCGCTAGAAAGTGTGCAGATTTGGTAAGGCGGTCAACAATAACCCAAATAGTATCGTATCCGCCCACCGTCTTCGGAAGCTTAGTAATGAAATCCATTGTGATCCTTTCCCACTTCCATTGTGGGATTTCCGGTTGTTGAAGTAACCCAGAAGGCCTCTGATGTTCGGCCTTAACTTTCGAACAAGTCAAACACTTCCCAACATAAGTTGCAACGTCCTTCTTAAGTTTCGGCCACCAATACTGTTCTTTAAGGTCGTGGTACATTTTGCCCGCTCCAGGATGAATCGAATATCTCGATTTGTGTGCTTCATCAAGTATAAGGTTCCGTAGATCTCCATAAAGAGGTACCCAAATTCTTCCGGCATAACATCGGAGTCCAGACTCCCTAACCTCGAATCGAGAGACAAGTATGTTCAGATGTTCGTGAGATATGTTCTCCTCCTTGAGAGCCTCAACTTGGGCTACTCTGATCTGGTTGTTGAGGTTCGAATGAATGGTGATGTTCAGAGCCCTAACACGAAGAGGTGCCGTCCTCTCCTTTTGGCTTAAAGCGTCAGCTACAACATTGGCCTTGCCAGGGTGATAACGGAGTTCACAATCGTAGTCGTTGAGCATCTCGATCCATCGACGCTGTCTCATATTCAGTTGCTTCTGATCAAAGATGTGCTGGAGACTTTTGTGATCGGTGAAGATAGTGCTCTTAGTTCCATACAAATAATGTCTCCACAATTTGAGTGCAAAGACAACGGCTCCAAGTTCAAGATCATGTGTAGTGTAGTTCCGCTCGTGAATCTTCAATTGGCGGGAGGCATAGGCAATAACCTTTGATCGTTGCATCAGTACACAACCAAAACCACTCTTCGATGTATCAGAATAAACAACAAAGTCGTCACTGCCTTCAGGAAGTGATAGGATAGGTGCGGAGGTTAACTTCTTCTTCAAAGTTTGAAATGTTGATTCGTGTGCGGGTTCCCAAATGAACTTCTTGCCCTTGTGAGTCAGCGCGGTCAAAGGACGCGCAATCAGAGAAAATCCTTCGATGAATCTTCGATAGTAACCGGCGAGACCTAGGAATTGGCGAATATGCGTTGGAGTAGTGGGGGTCTCCCACTTGCTGATGGCTTCAATCTTGGCGGGATCAACTTTGATACCCTGGTCGCTCACAACATGACCCAAAAACTGTACTTCCTTCAACCAAAATTCGCACTTGGAGAATTTGGCGTAAAGTTTCTCTTGTCTTAAGAGTTCAAGCACTAATCGGAGGTGTTGCTCATGTTCTTCTTCACTCTTAGAGTAGATGAGGATATCATCTATGAAGACGATAAAAAAACTTGTCCAAGTAAGGCTTGCAGACACGATTCATGAGGTCCATGAACACGGCAGGTGCATTTGTCAAACCGAATGGCATCACGAGAAACTCATAATGACCATAACGGGTTCTGAATGTAGTTTTCATCACGTCACTTTCCTTCACCCTCAACTGGTGATAACCGGATCGCAAATCGATCTTTGAGTAGACACTCGATCCTTGTAGTTGGTCAAAAAGATCGTCAATTCGTGGAAGAGGATACCGATTCTTGATAGTCAGTTTGTTGAGTTCACGGTAGTCGATACACATACGGAAGGATCCATCCTTCTTCTTCACAAATAGAACAGGTGCGCCCCAAGGCGAGAAACTTGGTTGGATAAATCCTCGGTCAAGTAGCTCTTGTAGTTGACTCTGTAATTCTTGCATCTCGGAAGGTGCAAGTCTATAAGGTGTGCGAGCTACAGGTGCAGCTCCTGGCACTAAGTCAATCTGAAACTCTATGGCTCTCTGCGGCGGCAATCCAGGCAATTCCTCTGGGAAGACATCGGAAAATTCGTTCACAATTCGAATGTCGTTCACGCTCTTTACCTCAGTTTCTACTACTTTCACATGTGCTAGGACAGCAAAGCGTCCCTTCTTCATAATCTTTTGCACTTTCACGCAACTAATGAGGTTCAACTTCGAGGTACATCTCTCTCCATAGATAACCAGCGGTTCGCCATCTCCTTGTGGTATGCGAAGTGCTTTATCTCCACAGATAATATCGGCCTTTATCTTGCTCAACCAATCCATACCGACGATCACGTCAAAACTTCCCAGTTTGATAGGTATCAAATCAATTTCAAAATCTGTACCAGCTATGTTGATAATAGCTCCACGACTAATATGGTCAACCTTTTCAAGTTTTCCATTGGCGACCTCGACAAGCATACTTTCTTTTAACGGGACTAATGACCAATTAATCTTATCGCAAAAATGTCTACATACATAACTTCTATCCGCACCAGTATCAAACAAGACAGAAGCTAAAAGATTGTTGATTGTGAATATACCTGTCACCAAGTCGGGGTTATCGCGTACATCCCTTGCATTAACATTAAAAGCTCTAGCACGCGGTGGTCCGCCATCCTTTCGTTTGTTCGGGCACTCGTTTCTGAAATGGCCCGTCTGCCCGCATTCGTAACACTTTTTCGGCCCGTTGGTGTTCGGCCTCCCTGTCATCGTGGTAGTCTTGCAGTCTCTACCGACATGCCCGCTCTTCTTACACTTCTCACAAACAGCATTACAATACCCGGTGTGGTGCTTGTAGCACCTCTTGCATTGTGGTAGCGTGCCTTTGTAGTTCGGGTTGGAGTTGTTGTTGTTGGGGTTGGGGTTGTTGTTGTTTTGCCTGAACCCTTCATGTCGCTTCACCAGGTTTTGATCATAGTTTCTACCCCTGTTGTTGTTATTGTTGTTGTGGTTGTTGTGGTTGTTATCCCATTTCCTCTTTTCGCTACTACCAGCTTCAAACTTAGCCTTCTCCGGCTCATCAATAAGGATCTGATTCATGAGGTTATGCGCCATGCGCATTGCTTCGGGAACATTCGGTGGTTTGGATGAGGTGACATTTCCTTTGATGGACTTAGGAAGTCCCGAGAAGTATTTCTCCATGCGCTTGAATTCGAGGGTGACCATGGTTGGACACATTAATGCTAACTCCAAAAACCTACGGTTGTAACTGTTAAGGTCGTTCCCTACGGCCTTTAACTGCATAAATTCGATTTCCATCTTCTGAATTTCGGTTCTTGGACAATACTCATCAATCATAGCACACTTAAACTCTTCCCAAGGCGTAGCATACGCCTCATCAATACCTTTTGCTTGAGCTAACGTGTTCCACCACGTTAGTGCGCCGTCTGATAGCGTGCAAGATGCAAACTTTGTCTTACTGTCCTCCGAACAGTTGCTAACTCGGAATACTGATTCAAGTTTTTCGAACCATCTGGTGAGACCAACTGGTCCCTCGGTGCCGCTGAAGTTATGCGGTTTGCAGCTCTGGAATTCCTTGTATGTACACCCATTTCGAACGGGTGGGATAACTGGTGGTGGTGGCGGTGGAGCTTGGAGATTTCTTTCTGCTAGGGCTGCAGCGACCCGTTCGCTGATCATGTCCTCAATCTGGGCGGCGGTAGGTGTGGTTCTTCCATTAGCCATGGTATTCTAAACAAAAATTTTGACCCAAGTCAAAATCCAGCATGCAAGTAGTAGTAATACAGTATATAGTGACTAACATGGAATCAAAACATCACATGTTATTAAATAATGCATCTAGGTACAAATACCACAGAATCATCGTACAGCAATGTAAATAGAACATCGTGCAAGAATTAAATAACGCAAAGTTCCATTCATTGATAATAATAAGTTTCATACATCTGAATAAGTTCGTACAATACATATGAAATACATGAAACTATATCTAGATTACATCATGAAATCTAAATACAAAGCCCTACGGTGAAGGTGGGTGAACTGCTCCTCGAGCCAACTGCTCCTCGAGCTCAGTGACTCGAGCTCGGAGAGTCTCAATCTCCCTCATCAGTTCCTCGTTAGAGGGAGCTGGTGGGGCAGGCGGTGCAGGTGGGGCGGGTGGTGCCGGTGGTGCTGATGTAGATGGTCCGGCTCCGGATGTAGACGGTACGTCCCTAGATGTAAGTGGTCCGTATCTAAATCTAGGTGGTACGGTTCCAGGAATAGTCAATACGTAACGGGGAACCTTACATATCTGTGGGTCGGCAGGGTATGGCACAACTCGTTTACGAGCAGTAACCCTACGACGATGGCCAAAAGCGTCAGTAAAAGCACGACCTCCATTCACCCCTGGAATGACGGTGCCGTCGGAACGGTACCGCTTCTTCGGCGGGGTGGAGGGTGCCTGAATAGGTCTATCAGCAGGATCCTCATCATCGCTGGAGTCGTCTGATGATGAAGAATCGGCGGATGATGAGTCATCTGAATCATGTGGTGGTGACACTGGTGGCTGAGCTGGTAATCCAAAGCGTCCGAAGGCGGCCAACATCTGTCGGTGTCTGCCTGGCGGAATCACGACTAAACGTCCGTCGGGAGTGCGTCGGCAAGGTGTGCGCATGTGGTTACGAAACGGCCCTTCCCCAAACTCTGCGGGGATCTCAATACCACCAATGCGGGGCTGTGACCTCGAGGGTCCGGGAGCAGACACTGGGGCAGGTGCACTAGTACCAGCTCCGAAAGTAGAAGCGCCGGGATCACTAGTGGGTGTCGGGGCCGGTGTATCGGTAGTAGCAGCAGCAGGTGTAGCAGTAGGTAGGGCGACGGGGTCTGAGTCTGTACTGCCCGAAATGCCAGCAGGTGGAACATCCGACATCTGAACAAGGAAAAATAAATTTTCCATGTCAATATGTCATAAAGCAAGCAAATAATAGGCCAACAGTTTAAATCATGTATAACAGTAACTAGCATGGCAATAACAGTAATTCGTATGAAAGTAGCATGCAATCGAAAGCAAGTAGCATCATGCAGTAGTGAAATCATGTAATAGCATATGGCATATAGCAGTAACAGTAAGCAGCAGCATGCAGCAAGTTCAGCAGAAACACGTAAACTAGCAAGTTGTAGATTAGTCCTATTAGTGAATCCTACTCGGGTCGGTCTTAGACTCACTAATGCAACCTAATTCCCTACAACCAATGCTCTGATACCAAATGTGATGCCCCGTACAAAACCATCGTGTACGAATCATCAACAACAGGATCATTACAAGGTTAAGTACTATATGCTGTAATTAAAGAAGTTGCATTCATGATAAAAAGGTGATGTCATAACCGACATCAAATGTTTTACATTTCAAAAGCCTGCTTCACTAAGTAGAAGCAAATAAATAAGTGTACGTGACCCCAAAGGTCGTTACATAACATAGTTCAAAAGTACGAATGTTTGAATGCAAAGTAAAATAGTTCATGCGTGGACAACTCTAAGCAGCGGGTTCTACAGCACGACTAGTACACAGCGGAAGCAACCTCAAGCACCTGAGAAATACATGCTTAAAAACGTCAACACAACGGTTGGTGAGCTATAGTTTAAGTATAACAGTAAGTAAGGTAGGCCACGAGATTTCAGTGCTACAAAGAGCGTTTCAAAATAGTATGATAAAGTATATGTTAACCGTGGGCACTTGGTAACTAACTTAACGTTTAAAATACCCCCTGAAAGTACACTTGGCGAGTGCGTATGTTTACGAAGTATTAAACACTCGTTGACTGCTAGCGCGACTAGCCCGAGTGGGGATGTCAAACCCTATGGATCCATATCTAAGATTCGCGTTCACCGGTTCATAAACCAATGATTAAACGTTACCGAGCTAAAGGGAATGTTTCTGCTGTTATATAACCCACACATATATAAGTTTAAGTACTCGTGCCTAGTATGTAAAATATAAAATCCGCATGTATTCTCAGTTCCCAAAATAAGTTAAAGTAAAAAGGGAATGCTATAACTCACAATGATATGTAGCGGTAAAGTAGTAGTCGGGAAAGGTGTGCAAGTAAATGGTCCGAAGTCCTCAACCTAAGTCAAATAGTACTAAGTCAGTAAATCGTCTTAATAGGTTTAAAAGTATGTATTTAAGGTCTTAAGGGTCATCATCATTCATCATCAAACACAAGGCGTAAAGTAAGTTTCGTTTATGAAAGTAGTTTTCAACAAAGTCTGACTTCAGTCAGTCACCACGGCCTCTACCCTTACTGAATTAAGGTGAGACCAGTGGCCATGGCTCCGTCTATGAGTCCCTTAAGTGTGGTAAAATTTACAGAAGCAAACTCATCTTGGTTTGACCGTGGCGACGGTCTAAGTGCGAGTAGGTGAGAAATTTCTGCACAACGTTAAAGGACATAGTGACGATCGGAGGGCCATAAATCCTAAACCGTAATTCGGATTAAGACGATTCCTATATGAAAAGTTATCTACACGAACTGAGCTATCTGAAAATCAACGTTACAGTAGCCCAGGTGTACTGGTCTGTTACAGAAACCAGAAAAACAGAAACTGTACACAGAAAACAGAAAAGTAAATGGACATAGTGACGCTCGGAGGGCCGTAGACTCTAAACCGTAACTCGGATTAAGACGAGTCTTATATGAAAAGTTATCTACTCGAAAATTTCTATCTAAAAATCAAGGTTAGAACAGCCCAGGTCTATGGTCTGTTCCAGAAGCATCAGGTCAGTAGGTTTTGGACAGAAGCAGTGAGTTTAAAAGGGTTCCGGTGGTCTTGGTGCTTGATGTTCATCATGGTTCTCATCCTTGATGAATATAGCTTCAAGTGTACAACTCATTGATGTATCTACATCATCTTAACCAAGTCTTGACCATCATAACCCATGTGCAAGTCTAAGACATGAAGCACAACTCACTTAAGAGTTGTATGAAGTTTGATGAACCAAAGTTACATCAAAGTCTTAGATCTAACACATACATGAACTATAAACATGAAAGTTAACTAACTAATCAAGATCATAAGTAGTAGAACATAGTTCTTAGTTTGATCTTGAAGATCCAAGACTGAAAAGTCTAGATCCAAAGTTCTATTTAAAGAAAACTTGTTTGTGTGTTCTTGAACTTCCAAGGTTAACTTGATTTGTTCAAGAGATATGAGATCAAGACTAACTTGTAGTACTTGACCATATAAACTAACTACATGAAATTAAAGTGTATAAAATAAAGAAACAAGTTAATTAAACAAGTAATTAGTTCAAGGGTTGCTCATACTTTAAAGATTCAACCAAAGTTGATCTTTAAGTAAAGTAAACTTTAAGTTTACTTCCATGACTTACAAGTATGATTTCAACAACAAGAACTTTATAATCTTTGAAACATTATATGTAAAACTTAAACTAGAGAGTTTAGTTCTTGATTGTTCTTGTTAAAACAAGATAAAAGATGAATCAAACTAGAAAGTTAGATTCTTGAAACATGTAAGTAAATAACAACAATTAACAAGACAAGTAACATTAACAACAAAGAACAACAAATGATGATGATGATTTACATGTATGTATAAGGTTTTAAGAAGAAAAGAAGAAGAGAAAAAGATGTTCAAAATACTTACAAGAAAGAGAGAAAAGAGAGAAAATGGTTGAGAGAAAATGAGAAGTATGTGTGTGTTTGAAATGAGAAGAGTAATGCAAGTAAACAAGTAATGTAAAAAAAAGATTTGAACTCCTTTGGTGCCCCTCTAGGCCATGGTTTGCTGCAGTATTTTGGGGGGGGGGAGTTTGTTTGTTGGTTACTAGAATGTAAAGATGACAAAAGTTGGATATTAAGGGTGCATGCATGGGGAAGGTGTGCAACTAGATTCCAAGTCTCCTTTAACTAACTAGTTCATGAACTAATTGATACTTACAAGTGAAAGAGTGGGCTAAAGGGTCCATTAATAATGTAGGGTGGGCTTGGAAGTCCAATAACATGAGTCCATTACACTAACAAAGCCCAAGTTCAAATAAATCACAAGTTAAACCAATTAAAGCCCAAGTAACTAACTAATAGCCTTAGTTAATTAAAATGATTAATAAATGTAATCATGAATGTAAATAATATCTAAAAATATTATTCGTGAAAGTTCCGGGTGTCACAAAGACGTTTCGGGCTCTTAAAAGTCAAGTACGGGCAATCAAGGCAACATGTAAATGTAATAACATACATTCGTTTAATCATACGTATTAATAATAGTAATTATTAATAAATAAATGTTGGAAATTCTAGGGTCGTTACACAACATATCCCAATATAGGATTTCGTGAATTAGAAAGAGCTTCTAACATGCAACATAAAGAAGCATGTTATGCTTACGAGTTGGTGATGTTCGCTTCTTATCAAAGTGAGAAAAAGAACATCGGATTGCAGCTTTTAAATAAAACTTTCCCACAAGTGACGGATTCAGTAGTTGGGGTGAGAAACAAGGTTTTTAGATTATTACGGGGCTATTAGACATTACGAAACCCTCGTGCTTTTGACGACATTACAACATGCTGCCTAGCTAATGGTCATAACGGTTATTTTCCACAAGACCAAGGATGGAAAGTCGTCTTAGTAAAACCAGAATGCATGACTTGTTTCTGGACTTATGAACTACGTGTCTTTATTTCCTTTGCTGAACAACTTGCGTATTAACTAGATTTATCTTCAAAACTGTCCTGTATCAAAGTGTACTATATTTCATGTTATATGTAATATAACGAAGTTGTAAGTTTGAAGAATATTTGTATGTGATATATTATTATAATCAGTTTTTCATATGGAATTGTAGAAGTTGAATTGTATATTAGTTACTAAGTATGAACTTAACGGGTAGGTAGTACCCGAATTTAAACTTATAAAAAACTAATATGAAGAAAAAGCTTTTATAAATGAGTTCATATTATGCTACGAGATACTATTGACTACTCTTAATATTCTGTATGATTAAATTGTTTCATTTGACTATTTTGAAGGAAATGGCACCGACTACTCGACACACCTTGAATATGAGCGAAGAGGAATTTCGTGCCTTTCTTGTTTCAAACATAGCCGCAGTACAGGTCGCGCTACATACCAAAAATAACTCTGAATCTAGCAATATAGCTAACGGCGCAAGAAATCGTGTAGGATGCTCCTACAAGGAATTCACTGCCTGCAAATCTTCAGAATTTGATGGGACCGAAGGACCAATCAGATTGAAACGGTGGACCGAGAAAGTTGAATCGGTATTTTCCATAAGTAAGTGTGCTGAAGGAGACAAAGTGAAGTACGCTACGCATACCTTCACAGGTATTGCGTTAACATGGTGGAATACCTATCTAGAGCAAGTGGGACAAGATGCTGCTTACGCGCTACCGTGGTCAGCATTCAAGCACTTGATGAACGAGAAGTATCATCCCAGTACCAAGGTTAATAAGCTCAAGTCAGAACTTAGAGGGTTACGAACACAGGGATTCGATATTACTTCGTGCGAAAGATGATTCACAGAATTGTGCCTATTGTGTCCGAGAGCGTTCGAAGATGAGGAAGAGAAGATCGACGCTTTTGTGAAAGGGTTACCAGAGAGAATCCAAGAAGATATAAGTTCACACGAGCCTGCCTCCATACAAAAGGCATGTAGAATGGCTCACAAACTAGTGAACCAGATTGAGGGAAGAATTAAAGAACAGGCGGCCGAAGAGGACAACGTGAAGTTAGTCAAAAGAAAGTGGGAGGAAAACGGTGATAAGAGTCACCAAAACAACAACAACTATCCCAACAATCGCAACATCAATCGCAACTACAACAAACAACAACAACAACAACAACAACAACAACAACAACAACAACAACTACAACAATCATCCTAACAACAATAACAACTGCAACAACAACAACAACAATTAGAAGCAGCTATGCCAAAGGTGTGAAAAGTATTACTCGGGGTTCTGCACCAAATTTTACAACAAGTGTAAAAGAAATGGTCATAGCGCGGCAAAGTGTGAGGTCTACGGACCAGGGGTTAACGGAACGGAAGGAACAAATGGTGTCGGAACGAGTAATGGCGGAGCAAGTAGTGTCGGAGCAAGTTATGCCAATGTAGTTTATTATAAATGTGGAAAATCGGGCCACATTATTAGAAATTTCCAGAACCAGGAGAACACGAATGGACAAGGCCGCAGAAGAGTTTTCAATATTAATGTGGCAGAGGCACAGGAAGACCCGGAGCTTGTTACGGGTACGTTTCTTATTGACAATAAATCTGCTTACGTTTTATTTGATTCAGGTGCGGATAGAAGCTATATGAGTAGAGATTTTTGTGCTAAATTAAGTTGTCCATTGACGCCGTTGGATAGTAAATTTTTACTCGAATTAGCAAACGGTAAATTAATTTCAGCAGATTATATATGCCGGAATCGAGAAATTAAACTGGGTAGCGAAATATTTAAGATTGAGTTGATACCAGTAGAGTTAGGGAGTTTTGATGTAATAGTTGGCATGGACTGGCTGAAGGAGATGAAAGCAGAGATCGTATCTTACAAAAATGCAATTGGCATTGTACGAGAAGAAGGAGAACCCTTAATGGTGTATGGAGAAAAGGGAAACACGAAGCTACATCTTATTAGTAATTTGAAGGCACAAAAACTAATAAGAAAAGGTTGCTATGCTGTTCTAGCACACGTCGAGAAAGTACAAACTGAAGAAAAGAGCATCAATGATGTTCCCGTCGCAAAAGAATTTCCCGATGTATTTCCGAAAGAATTACCGGGACTACCTCCGCATCGATCTGTTGAATTTCAAATAGATCTTGTACCAGGAGCTGCACCAATAGCTCGTGCTCCTTACAGACTCGCACCCAGAGAGATAAAAGAACTGCAAAGCTAACTGCAAGAACTATTAGAACGTGGTTTCATTCGACCAAGCACATCACCATGGTGAGCTCCTGTTTTGTTTGTCAAGAAGAAGGATGGTACATTTAGGTTGTGTATTGACTACAGAGAGTTGAATAAACTTACCATCAAAAACCGTTATCCACTGCCGAGAATTGACGACTTATTTGATCAACTACAAGGCTCGTCAGTTTATTCAAAAATTGATTTACATTCTGGATATCATCAAATGCGAGTAAAGGAGGATGATATTCCAAAAACTGCTTTTAGGACGTGTTATGGTCATTACGAGTTTATGGTTATGCCGTTTGGAATGACTAACGCACCAGCTGTGTTCATGGACCTTATAAACCGAGTGTGTGGGCCATATCTTGACAATTTTGTCATTGTTTTCATCGATGACATACTTATTTACTCAAAGAATGATCAAGAGCACGAAGAACATTTGAGAAAAGTGCTAGAAGTATTGATGAAAGAAAAACTGTACGCTAAGTTTTCAAAGTGTGCATTTTGGTTGGAAGAAGTTCAATTCCTCGGTCACATAGTGAACAAAGAAGGTATCCAGGTGGACCCGGCAAAGATTGAAACCATTGAAAAGTGGGAAACCCCAAAAACTCCGAAGCATATACGTCAATTTTTAGGATTGGCTGGTTACTACAGAAGATTCATCCAAGATTTCTCCAAAATAGCAAAACCCTTGACTGCATTAACGTATAAAGGGAAGAAATTTGAATGGAAGGATGAACAAGAGAAGGCGTTTCAGTTATTGAAGAAAAAGCTAACTACGGAACCTATATTGTCATTGCCTGAAGGGAATGATGATTTTGTGATTTATTGTGACGCATCAAAGCAAGGTCTCGGTTGTGTATTAATGCAACGAATGAAGGTGATTGCTTATGCGTCTAGACAATTGAAGATTCACGAGCAAAATTATACAACTCACGATTTGGAATTGGGTGCTGTTGTTTTTGCATTAAAGACTTGGAGGCATTATTTATATGGGGTCAAAAGTATTATATATACCGACCACAAAAGTCTCCAACATATATTTAATCAGAAGCAACTGAATATGAGACAACGCAGGTGGATTGAACTGTTGAATGATTATGATTTTGAGATTCGATACCACCCGGGGAAGGCGAATGTGGTAGCCGACGCTTTGAGTAGAAAGGACAGAGAACCTATACGGGTAAAAGCTATGAATATAATTATTCGTACTAACCTTACTACTCAATAAAGGAGGCGCAACAGGGGGTTGTAAAAGAAGGAAAGTTGAAGAATGAGATACCCAAAGGATCAGAGAAACATATTAATATTCGGGAAGATGGAACCCGATATAGGGCTGATAGAATTTGGGTACCAAGGTTTGGAGATGTGAGAGAAATGGTACTTAAAGAAGCACATAAAACTAGATATTCAATACATCCCAGAGCGGGGAAGATGTATAAAGATCTCAAGAAACACTTTTGGTGGCCGGGTATGAAAGCCGATATTGCTAAATATGCAGGAGAATGTTTGACGTGTTCTAAGGTCAAAGCTGAACATCAGAAACCATCAGGTCTATTACAACAACCTGAAATCCCGGAATGCAAATGGGAAAACATTACCATGGATTTCATTACTAAATTGCCAAGGACTGCAAGTGGTTATGATACTATTTGGGTAATAGTTGATCGTCTCACCAAGTCAGCACACTTCCTGCCAATGAGAGAAGATGACAAAATGAGGCACTTTATGGTAGAAAGTGCAGGTCTCCGATTTTTTGGAATGAAGTGGGGGATAGACAGATTACGGGTCCGGAGATAATACAAGAAACTACCGAGAAAATCATCCAAATTAAACAACGATTGAAAACTGCCCAGAGTCGACAAAAGAGCTATGCGGACAGTAAAAGAAACGATATAGAGTTTGAAATTGGAGAAATGGTCATGCTTAAGGTTTCACCTTGGAAAGGCATTGTTTGATTTGGTAAACGGGGGAAACTAAATCCAAGGTACATTGGACAATCCAAGATTATAGATCGTGTCGGACCAGTAGCTTACCAACTGGAGCTACCTCAACAACTCGCGGCAGTACATAACACTTTCTACGTCTTGAATTTGAAGAAAAGTTTTGCTAAAGAAGATCTCACTATTCCGTTGGACGAAATCCAAATCAATGAAAAACTTCAATTCATTGAAGAACCCGTCGAAATAATGGATCGTGAGGTTAAGAGACTTAAGCAAAACAAGATACCGATTGTTAAGGTTTGATGGAATGCTCGTAGAGGACCCGAGTTCACCTGGGAGCATGAAGATCAGATGAAGAAGAAATACCCGCATCAATTTCCAGAAGATTCGTCAACACCTTCAATAGCTTAAAATTTCGGGACGAAATTTATTTAACGGGTAGGTACTGTAGTGACCCGAACTTTTCCATGTTTATATATATTAATTGAGATTGATATTTACATGACTAAATGTTTCCAACGTGTTAAGAAACCAAACTTTTTAAGACTTGATTAAATGAAATAAGTTTCATATAGACAATTGATCACCCAAGTTGACCGGCGATTCACGAACGTTACAAACTTGTAAAAACTATACGATGACATATATATGGTTATATATATAGTTAACATTATTTTATTATAAGTAAGTATCTCATTAGGTATTTTAACAATGAGTTATATACATAAAAATGAGACTATTAAATTAAGAAACTCGAAAATGATATATATAACGATTATCGTTATAACAACGTCTTACTAGGTACATATGAATCATATTAAGATATTGATACACTTGGTTAATTATGTTAAATGATAAGTAAATATATTATTAAGTGTATTAACAATGAACTACATATGTAAAAATAAGACTACTAACTTAATGATTTCGAAACGAGACATATATGTAACGATTATCGTTGTAACGACATTTAACTGTATATATTGAAAGTATTTCGTGTGCCCGAGAGACATATTCAATTAACGTGGCTAATATGTTTTGATCCAAGTCGGGTCATACCCAATAACAAGCTTACCGACACCTTATTTGTATTTGATCTCGGCGATTGGTTCGTTGATTAGATATGCGACACTTGAACCTTAAGAAAAATGGTTTTCTGAAATATTACTTGATGTGTATATATATATATATATATATAAATTATGGAATAATTTATATGAAATGGATTTAATTATTTATAGGTTAAATAATTAACCAAGTTATGTTACATTTTATAAAATAGGTTTTATAAAAATGTATACATAACAAATAAAATGTAAATTTATAAAATGACTTTTATAAAATTCAATTTTATAAAATCAAATTTTATAAAACCATTTTATTTATATCTTTGGAAGTGGCATTGGGACTCAAGCACACATGCTAGGATTCCTTCTTGGTCAAAGCATTTTCCCATTCTCCACAAGCATATTTACCAAGGGCTTGTTGGAGAGATGTAACACTTGCAAATACACATAAAAAGTAATCAAAAAAAAAACTGCACACAGCCATTTTTCTTTGCTGTCTGGCCGTGACTGTTTGGAGGGGAAAGGGAGATCAAAATTCAGTTTTTGCAAGCTCCAATCAAGTGTTAATAAATCCTAACTAAAGTACAAAGGTTTGGTATTAAAGGCTTGGGGTATTACTTGCTTGAGGCTTCAAGTTAGAGGTTCCATTCTTCATCATCTTCATCATCATCTTGCAACCTTGATAACAACCCTCAACTAGCTTGAGGAGGTAAAATCTTACTTCCTTTGTTGTTATATGTAAGCATTATTTCAAGACTTGATAACAATATGGAATTCAATTTAAATGGTTTAACATATAAACTTGTTTTCATTAATCATATTGCTTCCGCTTGTTATAACTTTACATGAATGGGATTTATGATCAAGTTAACATTATATACTTGTTGTTATATTGAATTCCATCAATGGTATCTAGAGCCAAGGTCTTTGAAATATGCTTCTTGTTTATGACTTTTAAACCCACTAATCTTACAATCTAGTAACATGCATGAAACTAGAATGTAAAAATTTTGGATTTTGGGTGGGGTTTAATTTTGGCCGAATTTTAGGGGTTCCAAAATGGGTTTGGAACTTCAAGTTTGGTCAAGTTTTGTTGTTAGTTGTTCTTCACAATCAAGCCTTGACCTTGTGGTTGCATGTGTGTATGATGTGGTTGTTTTATTCATTCTTATGGTTTGTAATATTAATCATTCATTTAGTTTGTAATAATTTGTAATTTTATTCATTTGTAATTTATTTTATGTTTGGTATGTAAAATAGATTAGGTTGTAATTTCATTTTCTAGAAAAAAATGTATTAGGATATATCCTTTTGTAAAGAAAATGAAGAATGAAGATGATGAAGATGATCACAAGTTGGAAACATTTGGATGCAAGATTAAGTGGGAGATTAAAAATCTCCTACTTTGTCATAACCCTTAGAAGGTGACATTTGTTTTGGCTAAACAAATGTCTACCAAATTGGCTTGATTGTGGACTTGGTTGTTTTGCATGATTATTGTGTTTGTATGTTTGGTTGCTACAATTTATCACATATTTACAACTTGCAAAATGACATTATAATTGGTTATAATTAAAACAACAAAGGTCACTAATAAATGGTTATCAAGGACATAAATGACATTGCATATAAAATGGTTTATATCATGTAATTGGTTTTACTAATAAGACATGAAAATTGGTTTTTCATATTGTGCTATACACCAAATGCATGTTGGTATATGGCAAAATGTTTTCTTAAACTAGAATTTATGAAAACTTAAAATCCCTTAACTATAACAAGGTAAACAAGTTAAAACGCCATCCTTTTGTGGGAACACTTTAACATAGTAGGAAACTCATAATGGGATAAAGGTCACCTAACCATAATGAACTAACTAATATGGTTAAGGTAAAATTCGCAGGCTTGTGGGATAAAGGTCACCTAACCACTTGTATGTTGATTTTACATGTTTACACAAGTAGGACGACTTGATTTGGAAATCATGAACTTAGGGTCACTGAAGCATGAGGAACAAATAGGCGTTGATGGGATAAATATGCCATGCAAAAGGATTGCATGATCCCATAATTTAGAAGTTGTAAAAGGATTGCAATTGTCATATAAATGACTACCTAGCTAAATCAAATAACGTGATAAAGGTCACCTAACCGAAATTTGATTTACCGTTGGATTCTAATATTTAATGAATCAATTAATTATAAAAGGGTATTGTTTATTAAATATAAAATCAATACTTAAATGAACTTTGTTAATTTTGTAGATGGCCACCAATAACAACAACATGCAAAATGCACCACTTAACCTAAACAACCTATCATTAAGGTCTCTCCTCGAGAAAGACAAACTCAACCATACGAACTTTATGGATTGGTTCCGTAATCTTAGGATTGTCCTCAAACTTGAGGATAAAGCGTATGTGTTGGAGGACCCTATTCTCGACCAACCGGATGAGGAAGATCTAGAGGGCATGGCTTATTATGACAAGTATTGTGCCGATTCGGTGCAAGTCGCTTGCCTAATGCTTGGGACTATGATACCCGAACTTCAAAAGGATTTCGAACATCATAGTGCATATGACATGATTACGCAATTGAAGGAGATGTTCCTTCAACAAGCACGTGTTGAGCGCTTCGAAACGGTTCGAGCGCTACATGCATGTCGTATGGATGACACCCAATCCGTATCCTCTTATGTCCTCAAAATGAAAAGCCTTATTGATCGCGCAAACCGTCTTAATCTCAACATATCTAATGAGCTAGCCACTGATCTTATCTTAAACTCCTTATCAAAGAGGTTTGACCAATTTGTAATTAATTACAATATGAATGGGATGGATAAGACCATTGGTGAACTTCATGGCATGTTAAGGACGGCCAAAACTAGCATGGGTAAGAGGGCTTCACCCGTGCTAATGATCAATGATGGTGGGTCCAAAGGTAATAACACCTCTAAGCCAAAGGCGGCTAAGAGGAAAGGACCCGCTCATCAAGGCAAGGGAAGGGGGAGGATGGTTACCCCAACCAAAAACAAGAACAAGAAGCAAAAGGTTGCCGGACAAGCAAACCCCAAGGAAGACCCATGTTTCGGTTGCGGTGAAATGGGTCACTGGAAACGCAATTGCCCGGTCTACCTTAAGGAGTTGAAGGAAAAGAGGGATGCGGGGCAATCCTCAGGTAACATATATATGGTATATATAGAGCTTAGTATTACTTCTTCTAATACATGGGTATTAGACACTGGATGTGGAACTCACATTTGCAATTCTTTGCAGGGGTTCAAAAGAAGTAGCAAGCAAACGAGAACATCAAGTATCTTTATGGGTAATGGAGCCAAAGTGCAAGTGAAGGCTCAAGGAGACTTTGTATTAAAACTTCCATGTGGTTTGGAACTTATTTTGAACAATGATTTGTATGCACCGGATTTATGTCGAAACATTATTTCAGTTTCCCGTTTAAAACAATGTGGTTTTTATCTTAATTTTGTTAATGATGATATCCACGTATATTTAGATAATGTATTCTATTTTAAGGCTTCACCTTCAAATGGAATTTATGAATTGGTTCATGATGACACATCATCTAATAGCTCAATATACCATACTAGCACCAAGAAACTCAAAAGGGATTTGAGTGATTCCTACTTATGGCATTGTCACCTTGGTCACATAAACAAGAATCGAATGCATACACTTCAAAAGAATGGCCTTTTGAAATCAAATGAACTAGACTCGTTTGATGTATGTGAATCTTGTTTACAAGGCAAAATGACTAAAGCACCTTTCAAATGGACCTTTGAAAGGGCTAAGGACTTATTGGGATTAATACATTCGGATGTATGTGGACCCTTTAAGCCCATAACTAGGAATGGTGAAAGATACTTCGTTACTTTCATTGATGACTTCAGTCGTTTCGGATATGTCTACTTGTTAAGACATAAGGACGAAACTTTTGAAGCATTCAAAGAGTACCAAAGCGAAGTACAAAATCAACTCAATAAGATAATCAAGGTACTTCGTACCGATAGAAGAGGTGAATACCTAAGTGATGCTTTCCAGGATCATCTTAGAAGTTGTGGGATTATCTCGCAACTCACTCCTCCTGGAACACCCCAACTGAATGGAGTTTCCGAAAGGAGGAACCGAACCCTAATGGATATGGTTCGATCTATGATGGCTAGAAGCTTGTTACCTCTATCATTTTGGGGTTATTGTCTATGCTCCGTGGCTCGTATTTTAAATATGGCCCCAACCAAGAAAGTGGAACGAACACCTCATGAGATGTGGTTTGGAAAACCTCCATCTCTATCATACTTAAAGGTATGGGGATGTGAAGCTTATCCTAAGCGTTACGTCCCTAATAAGTTGAATGCTCGATCCACGAAGTGTATCTTCATAGGATATCCCAAGGATAATATGGGATATTATTTCTATGATCCATCCGAGCAGAATGTATTTGTTGCTCGGAAGGCGGAATTCCTTGAAACTAAGTTCCTAATGGAAGGAAGTAGTGAAAGGAAGATAGATCTTGAAGAGGTTCAAGATCAAGTAGATGATACACAATTGGTTGACACTAGCACTCAACATGAAAATGTTGAGAGTGATCAAATGGATGATCAAAATACACAAGACGTTCGCAGATCTGGTAGGATTAGTAATCCTCCTGAGAGATATGGGTTTCACATGGATGGTTGCTATGTGGTTGATTTGGATGAACCAATAAACTACCAAGATGCTTTATCAAGGATTGATAAAGATAAATGGCAGGAAGCCATGAACGCTGAGATGCAATCCATGTATGACAACCAAGTTTGGGAACTTGTTACACAACCTGCTGGCTCAAGGCTAGTTGATTGTAAATGGCTTTTCAAAATGAAAACCGACATACATGGAAACTTGGATACATATAAAGCTAGACTTGTAGCAAAAGGTTTCACTCAAACTCAAGGGGTTGACTATGATGAAACTTTTTCGCCTGTGGCAATGCTAAAGTCTATTAGGATATTACTTGCCATTGCTGCTCATTATGATTATGAAATATGGCAAATGGATGTCAAGACCGCTTTCCTAAATGGATATCTTGTTGAAGATGTCTATATGGTTCAGCCTGAAGGTTTTGTTGATCCGAAATATACTAGAAAGGTATGCAAGTTAAAGAAGTCAATCTACGGATTGAAACAAGCATCTAGAATGTGGAATCATCGTTTTAATGAGGAAGCCGAGAAATTTGGCTTCATTAAAAATGGTGATGAAGCTTGTGTATACAAGAAAGATAGTGGGAGCACTATCATGTTCCTTGTACTATATGTGGATGATATATTGTTATTTGGAAATGATATTCCGGCAATGCAAGGAGTTAAAACTTGGCTAAGTAAATGCTTCTCCATTAAGGATCTTGGAGAAGCACAATATGTTTTGGGGATTGGGATCTACAGGAATAGATCCAAGAAACTGATAGGTTTAAATCAAAGTGCATACATTGAAAAGATCTTGAAAAGGTTCAAGATGGAGAACTCTAAGAAAGGTTTGGTACCTATTCAAAAGGGAACACTTCTCAGTTCATCTCAGTGCCCCACCACAAAAGATGAACAGGAGAGAATGAAGAAAGTCCCATATGCTTCTGCCATTGGGTCAATCATGTATGCAATGATATGCACTAGACCGGATGTGTCATGCGTTCTTAGCCTGACAAGTAGATACCAGAATAACCCAGGAAACAGTCATTGGATTGCTGTTAAAAGTATATTGAAATACCTTAGGAGGACTAAGGATATGTTTCTGATATATGGGTCTGGTGAGGAGGAACTCGCTGTAAAAGGTTACGTGGACGCGAGTTTCCAAACTGATCGTGACGATTCTCGATCACAATCCAGTTATGTCTTCACATTAAATGGAGGTGCGGTCTCTTGGAAGAGTTCAAAACAGGATGTTGTTGCTCTATCTACTACAGAGTCGGAGTACATCGCCGCATCATTGGCAGCTCAGGAAGCTGCATGGATGAAGAAATTCATCGACGACTTAGGAGTAGTCCCTTCCATTCAGGACCCTCTTGAGATCTTTTGTGACAACGAGGGTGCGATTGCTCAAATCAAGGAACCTCGTGCTCATCAAAAGACCCGTCACATTGAGCGGAGATTCAACTACATAAGGGATGAAGTTGAAAAGGGAAAGATATGTATTCGCAAAGTTCACACAGATCTTAATATAGCGGTCCTCTCACGAAGCTCTTACATGGATCAAAACATGCAGGACATGCTTGTGCATTAGGGCTTCGATATTCTAGTGATTGGTCATGATCTGTTTTAAGTATTGTAACAGAACGAAATTGTTCAAACTCACTAATATAATTATGGTATTAATTTATTTTGAGTCATGTTCCTATTTTGCATATTTTATCCATGAATAAGTAATTATTCTAAATTCCGTAGTCGATCACATTCGTGGGAACAAGTGTGAGGTTTAGACTATTATGAACTTGGATTGGTATACATTCACGGACTGAATATGGGGCAAGGTTGCTACCAAGGTTCATAGATATTTGTGGGATGCAAATATTGGAAGACCCGCCATCAAGATTTACTAAATGGAGCCTTTGTGGTTGATCACATGTAATCTTGAGTAAAGGTGAATATCATTGTATCCTCTGACCTGAGGTACATATTGGGTTCGGATATTTACCAAGTGTTGTGCCTTGATTCTTTCCTTCGCTATTCTGAAATATGGTAGTTCATAAGGAAGAGCTCAGGTATAATGCAAGGTGTATATATCGGACGTATGTAGTCAAGATGGAATTTGTCCCTCTTATTCGTTGAGAGTTAGATGTCTAAGGCCTGATAAAGTTGAATCTAAAAGGGAGTAATCACTCTGTATCCCTTGGATTTAACATGACATCTAGGATGAAAGGATAAATTAAAGATTCACCTATTCATATTCGAGATGGGAACTCGAAAGGGATGATGTTATTGAATGGCACATATTCATAACATATTGGGGGTGATGGACGGTCGTTAGGTGGTATCCATCACTTGCATTAATTTCTTATGTTTCTCGTGCAAGTGGGAGATTGAAAGTATTTCGTGTGCCCGAGAGACATATTCAATTAACGTGGCTAATATGTTTTGATCCAAGTCGGGTCATACCCAATAACAAGCTTACCGACACCTTATTTGTATTTGATCTCGGCGATTGGTTCGTTGATTAGATACGCGACACTTGAACCTTAAGAAAAATGGTTTTCTGAAATATTACTTGATGTGTATATATATATATAAATTATGGAATAATTTATATGAAATGGATTTAATTATTTATAGGTTAAATAATTAACCAAGTTATGTTACATTTTATAAAATAGGTTTTATAAAAATGTATACATAACAAATAAAATGTAAATTTATAAAATGACTTTTATAAAATTCAATTTTATAAAATCAAATTTTATAAAACCATTTTATTTATATCTTTGGAAGTGGCATTGGAACTCAAGCACACATGCTAGGATTCCTTCTTGGTCAAAGCATTTTCCCATTCTCCACAAGCATATTTACCAAGGGCTTGTTGGAGAGATGTAACACTTGCAAATACACATAAAAAGTAATCAAAAAAAACTGCACACAGCCATTTTTCTTTGCTCTCTGGCCGTGACTATTTGGAGGGGAAAGGGAGATCAAAATTCAGTTTTTGCAAGCTCCAATCAAGTGTTAATAAATCCTAACTAAAGTACAAAGGTTTGGTATTAAAGGCTTGGGGTATTACTTGCTTGAGGCTT
This sequence comes from Rutidosis leptorrhynchoides, assembly GCF_046630445.1. NCBI lineage: Eukaryota > Viridiplantae > Streptophyta > Magnoliopsida > Asterales > Asteraceae > Rutidosis > Rutidosis leptorrhynchoides. Next base: position 170,109,824 of record NC_092343.1, read on the forward strand.
CAAGTTAGAGGTTCCATTCTTCATCATCTTCCTCATCATCTTGCAACCTTGATAACAACCCTCAACTAGCTTGAGGAGGTACAATTGTGACAACCCGGAAATTTCCAACCAAATTTAAACTTTAATCTTTATATGATTCCGACACGATAAGCAATATTTGTTAAGTTAAATTTCAAGAATTTTAAACTATGTTCATACATTCATTCAACCTCGACCAAGTTCCAACGATTCACGAACCATTAAACGAATATGATTATATATGTATATGTGTATATATATTATAACTTGAAACGTAAACAAAATATTAGATTAAATACTTTATATGATTGTATCTGTTTCAAAATGTTTATCAATGGAATTAGAAGATAAGATCAAATGATTGAATTATCAGATATATTAAATTATGATTACAAGTCTCTGTTGAAAGGCCCACGTTGATTTGAGAAATCTTTTCATTTTAACAATATTCGAAAAATGGTAAAGTGATTTATAAATATGAACAAATTGTCAATCATTGAGAACTAGACAAAGGATAGTGGAAGATTGAATATCATAAAGACTCGATTGATCTATTTAGTTTCAAACGTACAAAAACGTTTTCAGTTTAAAAAGAACTTTATTATTAAAACGTATATAACTTTTATAAATATCTAGAACCACTTTTGACAACTCATTACTTAACTAGTATGATAAAGATAACGATATTTATATTTTATTTTATTAAATATATATAACGATTTAAATTAATATTATATATATTTATACGCGTATTATACGTACATAGTTTTATACTTTTACTAAAACTTTACCTTTACTTTATTTTTACTTTACTTTAACTTTAATAATTCATACTTTAATAATTCACTTTAATAATTCATACTTTAATAATTCACTTTAATAATTCATACTTTAATAATTCACTTTAATAATTTATACTTAAATAATTCACTTTAATAATTCATACTTTAATAATTCACTTTAATAATTCAAAAATCTATTATAAATAGAATTCAATAGGTTTCATTATTTCATAGAAACTTGAAAATAGTTTTCTCTAAACTCTCTCAATCGATTTACATATATATATTTACTCCGTATTATCTCAAGATATTATTAGTATACATAAAATATTACGACGGAGTGCTGTCCGAGTGATTTTGAAGTTGTTTTTTCGAGTGGGATAGGATTAAGGAAATTATGGGTTATAGCTATGGAGGTGATCAGTGTTGCAGATCTCGGAATTTCTCGGCGAGATCTCGGGGAGATCTCGGTTTCAAAACTCAGCCGAGAATATTTTCTCATCTCGTTGAGATTTCTCGGTCAACGGTTAAAATCTCGGTCAACGTCACGATTTCTCGGATTTTCTCGGTGAGATCTCGGATTTTCTCGTAATTTCTCGGATTTTCTCGCAATTTCTCGGATTTTCTTCTAATTTTTCGCTCATTTCTCAAATTTTCTCGTAAAAATCCATATAAATATACATATATTTATATATTTATACATATTTATATTAAAAAAACTAGAAAGTCAACACAAGTCAACGTCCGAGATCTCCCCGAGATTTTTCCAAGATGCCGAGATCTCCTCAAAAATGTCCAAACGAGATCTCCCCGAGATCCGAGTTCTCCAACCTTGGAGGTGATTGAGTATGGTTCAGGGGTATGCTCGTGAGGTCAATATAGTGTTTATCATCTCCGTTGCGTTTACGTACCTTTCCTACAATATTGAATCTCAATATTGATATGTGAGTACTCATAATTTAATTTTTACATACTAATAGTGTATCCCTGACTAGTGCTCGAGTATATAGGATTATGCATGCTTGTACTTTTGATATTGCCATTAGATAGGTTATGTTGATTCCTGAATTAGTTACATATACGATTGAGATAAGGTATAAGATATGCATGTCGTTGGAAAGCTAGCGAAAAATAGTTGAATTTTGGTTTAAGAATCACTTGAATCCAAGTAACGGTTAGAAAGTTATGAAATAAACAAATTGCATAATTAATTTCGTAATTAAAATTGCTGATGATAATTAGTGAAATAATTTTATGGGTTATAAAAAGTGGTTATTTGGATTCTACTCGTCGAGTAGATGAATTTTCATATAAAGCACGTCTCGTTTCATTGAACGGTTGTCAAGTTATGGACAAAAGAAGTTTTGCAAATTTTGATGAAATGTCGAAACGGGAACTGAAATTCTCGCTGATCTGCGTTGTTTCATATATAAAAAAAAATACCACTGAATTCTTTGCTGTAAGATCTAACAAATGACTCTGGCCGTTTGTCAATTTGAGTTTCGATGATTTTTCTAAAAATCATCAAAGTTGACGGTTTGGTCACATTTTAAAATTCTAAAAAGAGCTGAAACTTTTTTATTTAAAAATGTCAGTTTTGTATCAGTTGTCATGGTCGGCCTGATATGTGTTTACTCTTGCCAAAAATCATGTTATATCTTTGTGGTAACGAGAATTTGCAGGCTTTGACCGTTTGTCAATACGAGTTTTGAGGAATTTTCTAAAAATCTCCAAAGTAGGCTACTCGGTCACTTTTGTAAATTTATTAAAGCTGAAAAATTAACTTTGAAACGCCGAAAACGCGTTGGCAACTACGAGTTGTCTAGGATTAGTTTACTTCTGTAATATTTATGCTTAATTTTTTTGGTAATGTGTAACTTTTATCTTTGGCCGTTTATCAATCGGAGTTCCGATAATTTTTCTAAAAATAGCTGAAGTGGCCCGTTTAGTCATGTTTGACCGAAAATCATTTTTGTATAAGTTATTATATATTTGCATGCGACCTCATTTTTACTTTGACCTTTGACTTTTGACTTTAACCTTTGACTTTTGACTTTGAACTTTGACTTTTCCTGTTAACTTTTCAGTTAACTTTTTTTGTTGATTTTCTCTAAAAAAAAAAAAAAAAAAAAAAAAAAAAAAAAACCTAAAATACTATTTTATGATTATGAAACCATTTGTGTTACGTTGTTTCACACGTCACCTTTTACTAGAATCTTAATTGAGCATTAGTAATATAACATGTTACTATACTGTAGAGTCATACTCGAGCTATAGGATAGGATTACACTATGACCTGACCTAAATTGCTATACAAATATTGACCAACATATAAATATATATAATTAATATAGGTTCGTGAATCCGAGGCCAACCTTGCACTTGTTCAATGACGTTATATGTATTTTTACTACGAAATACAGTATGGTGAGTTTCATTTGCCTTTTTACCCTTTATATTTTTGGGACTGAGAATACATGCGCTTTTATAAATGTTTGACGAAATAGACACAAGTAATTGAAACTACATTCTATGGTTGAATTATCGAAATCGAATATGCCCCTTTTTATTAAAGTCTGGTAATCTAAGAATTAGCGAACAGACACCATAATTGACGCGAATCCTAAAGATAGATCTATTGGGCCTAACAAACCCCATCCAAAGTACCGGATGCTTTAGTACTTCGAAATTTATATCATGTCCGAAGGAGGATCCCGGAATGATAGGGGATATTCTTATATGCATATTGTTAATGTCGGTTACCAGGTGTTCACCATATGAATGATTATTTTTGTCTCTATGCATGGGACGTATATTTATGAGAACTGGAAATGAAATTCTTGTGGTCTATTAAAATGATGGAAATAAATGATTATGATAAACTAGTGAACTCACCAACCTTTTGGTTGACACTTTAAAGCATGTTTATTCTCAGGTGTTAAAGAAATCTTTCGCTGTGCATTTGCTCATTTTAAAGATATTACTTGGAGTCTTTCATAGCATATTTCGAAGAACGTTGCATTCGAGTCATTGAGTTCATCAAAGATTATTATTAAATCAATTTATAGTTGGATAGTGGATATTATGAAATGGTATGCATGCCTGTCAATTTTCGATGTAAAGAAAGATTGTCTTTTAAAAACGAATGCAATGTTTGTAAAATGTATCATATAGAGGTCAAATACCTTGCAATGTAATCAACTATTGTGAATCATTTATAATGTATATGAACGGGTCCTTTCAGTTGGTATCAGAGCGGCGGTCTTAGCGAACCAGGTCTGCATTAGTGTGTCTAACAGATAAGTCGATAGGATGCATTAGTGAGTCTGGACTTCGACCGTGTCTGCACGTCAATAGTTTTGCTTATCATTTTGTGTCAAAAATTAACTACTTATCATCCTCAGGAAATTACCTGCTTATCATTTTTTGTCTAAGACACGTCTTGCTGCATTGATTGCATGAATAGTGTATGGACAAAAATTCATATCTTAGCGTATCTGCTAAATTATATCTTATCGTATCTATTACTATAAACGTTGCCTGATATATCCTGTAAATTCCTCCGTAATTTACAAAATCTTTTGTTCTATATATATGGATATTCTATGTAATTAGAATACCATCCGATAACCGAAAATCCTTTCATATCGAAAAAAAAAAAATCCTTATTCAATCGTACGAAATGGAATTCATCATTAATTCAAGTTCCTCGGATTTCGAATTGGAATCCCACTCCAGCTCCTAAAGTAGAGTGACCGGAATAGATCAACCAATCAGTCATCACCTATTCTGGATGAATTGGGGATGGGTTCGTAGCCTCCTCAATCATTGGAGACAAGAAGAAGGTGATCCCTTCCATCCACCACATTGCCCTCTTGATGAAGAACCTGAAGCACTTACCGGCGAACCTGTTCGAAACACCATTTTCTCGCTCATTTCCAGAGTATCTCGTCACGATTATATATTACATCAAATTTTAGATTTTATTTATCCGCTCGTCCGAACCGACAATCACCCCGGTGTAATAGAAGAAGTCAACGAGCTTCGCGCTCGGGTAGTGGCTTTGGAGAATATGGTGCAGAGATTACAAACACCAGCAGCAGCATCAGCAGCATAACCAGTAACACCATCATCAACGCCAATAGTACCATTACCACCCCATCCACAACCACGTCGTAAACCTCAACTTTACACTCTGTCCCACGAGCACCAATGTCATACGCCCTGTAGATACCATGGAATACCAACAACAATAACCGACGAAGTATTAATTCATAACTTCATTGGAGAAACATTCCGCGCAGATTATGTAATCTCTAAAGTCTTAGAGATTATCTAATCTAGCCCTAACCATAAATCAGTTAAGCGAACCAAAATGATAGAAGGAAGAGTAGAAACCCTGACAAAAATGGTGTGTGATTAACAAGCTAAACTTGTTTTACCAACAGCATCAACAGTACCGTCAGCGTCACCAGCATCATCAGTACAGTCAACATCAGAATCAACAACACCTATAACATCACAAACTCCGTCAGCTCAAGAATTACTATGGACATCATTACGAATCAATAACCCGTATATTGTATCAACGAGTTATGAAGAATTAACTCATTCCCTTTGAAGAAATTATATGTATATTTTATATATTTTGAAATAAAAATAAATCTTTCCGTGCTAAGCTATTGTGTGTGAATCTTAACTACTCGGTTAATTCATATTACAAATATGCAATAATGTACGTCCTTCGGCCGCAACTTAACCAGCGTTAACTACAATCTCTGTCGCAATTCAACAAATTCCAATTCATAATAAATCAAGTATATATTTGATTTTACACTTTGATAATGCTAAAAACGAACATATATTTCATAGCATTATTCCTCAAGAAAGACAAGCTTTTAGTTGCAATTGTTCTATTTACAAGTGATATTCGTTTGTATAATAAAAGGTGAAGACAAAAGACAGATTCGACGAATTTTAGACGCAAACGACCAAAAAGCTCAAAAGTACAAAAGACAATCAAAAAGGTTCCAATTATTGATAAGAAACGTCTCGAAATTACAAAAGTACAAGATTCAAAACGCAAAGTACAAGATATTAAATTGTACGCGAGGACGTTCGAAAATCCGGAACCGGGACCAGAGTCAACTCTTAACGCTCGACGCAACGGACTAAAAATTACAAGTTAACTATGTATATAAATATAATATAATATATAATTAATTATATTAATTATATATATATTATATTTATAAATAAAAAACCGTCGGCAGAGAAAAACTCCAAGGACTGAGCTGTAAAAGTAACCTCCGCGACTCGCGGAGTTTGAAGAGGTTTTCACCGCGAGTCGCGGAGCCCCAAAATTGAAAACTGCCTATAAAGCCAACCGAATTCTGATCAAAATCAATCATCTTTTTCTTCTCTTATCATACGTAAAATTTATATATATATATATATAATTTATATTTTAATTTTAATTTTAATTCTAATAATAAGGGTATGTTAACGAATGTTGTAAGGGTGTAAGTCGAAATTCTGTCCGTGTAACGCTACGCTATTTTTAATCATTGTAAGTTATGTTCAACCTTTTTACATTAATGTCTCGTAGCTAAGTTATTATTATGCTTATTTAAAACGAAGTAATCATGATGTTGGGCTAATTACTAAAATTGGGTAATTGGGCTTTGTACCATAATTGGGGTTTGGACAAAAGAACGACACTTGTGGAAATTAGACTATGGGCTATTAATGGGCTTTATATTTGTTTAACTAAATGAAAGTTTGTTAATGTTAATATAAAGATTTACAATTGGGCGTCCCTATAAATTACCATATACACTCAATCGGACACGATGGGCGGGGTATTTATATGTACGAATAATCGTTCATTTAACCGGACACGGGAATGGATTAATAGCCACTAGAATAATTAAAACAGGGGTGAAATTACATTCAAGGGTAATTGGTGTAATTGTTAACAAAGTAGTAAAACCTTGGTTTACACGCAGTCGATAACCTGGTGTATTCATTAAACAAAGTATTAAAACCTTGTTACAATTCGAATCCCCAATTAGTTGGAATATTTAACTTCGGGTATAAGAATAATTTGATGAGGACACTCGCACTTTATATTTATGACTGATGGACTGTTATGGACAAAAACCAGACGGACATATTAAATAATCCAGGACAAAGGACAATTAACCCATGGGCATAAAACTAAAATCAACACGTCAAACATCATGATTACGGAAGTTTAAATAAGCATAATTCTTTTATTTCATATTTAATTTCCTTTATTTTATATTTAATTGCACTTCTAATTATCGCACTTTTATTTATTATTATTTAATCGCACTTTTAATTATCGTACTTCTTAATTATCGTAAGTTTATTTTATCGCACTTTTATTATTCGCAATTTCATTATCGTTATTTACTTTACGCTTTAATTTAAGTCTTGTATTTATTTTATATTTTACATTAAGTTTTAACTGCGACTAAAGTCTTAAAATCGACAAACCGGTCATTAAACGGTAAAAACCCCCCTTTATAATAATAATATTACTTATATATATGTTTATATTTTTATAAAAGTAAACTAATATAGCGTTGAGCTTTGTTTAAAGATTTCCCTGTGGAACGAACCGGACTTACTAAAAACTACACTACTGTACGATTAGGTACACTGCCTATAAGTATTGTAGCAAGGTTTAAGTATATCCATTCTATAAATAAATAAATATCTTGTGTAAAATTGTATCGTATTTAATAGTGTTTTCTGCTAAAATTAATAACTATTTTATATACACCTCGCATAACATCAAGTATTTTTGGCGCCGCTGCCTGGGAACACTCTTAAACGCCGAAAGCGGAACGCTAATATAAAAAAAAAAAGATTTTTTTAGCTTACTTCTATTAAAAATTCGTTTTTGTAAAAATACGTTTTAAAAATTCGAAAATATAAAAAGAAAAACAAAAATATAAGTATTTTTTTAAGATTTTGTTAAATATTTAAGTTTTATAAGTTTCTTTATTTTTATTTTAGTTTATAAAAATATAAGTTTTATTTTAATATTTTTTATTTATTTAAAAACAGAAAACAGAAAATAAAAAAAATAAAAATAAAGAAAAAAACGCGTCGATTTAAAACTGTGCCAGAGTTGAAATTTGGATCCCCGCGACTCGCGGGGTTTGATGCAATAATTGCCGCGACTCGCGGAGCTTCTCTGACACACGGACAGAAGCCCTAATTCAGCATTAATTACGGGTTTTAATTAATTATTATTATTTAAACCTAATTATTATTATTATTATTATTAGTTTTATTTTAAGATTTACTTTTTATTTAATTTGTTTTATTTAGTATTAATTAGTTTACTTAAATTGTAAAATTAGTAGTTTTATTAAATAAAATAATATAAAAATAATATTTTTATAAAAATTGTACTTTTTACAACTTTTTATTTATTTTTATATTTTGTCCCTTTTTAGGCTTTGCCGTAGAATTCCTTAAGTGCTTTTTCTTTAGACTAAGATTTAGGTACTTTAGAATTTTGCGACGCCTTTTTAAGTTTTAGTTTCTTTTTAAGTTATTTCCATTTGAGATTTAGTTTTTCCTGTAAGCTTTAATATTTTTAGACACCTTTTACTATGTATCAATTATCATTTCAATTAGTAATTTCAATTTGCGATTATAATTTTAAGTTAGTTGTAGTAATAAGGTTAGGTTAGTCAAGTATTTTTAAGTTTTTATAAGTTTCTTTTATTTTTCCGTCACCTTTTATTTTTCAACCATTTTTTCTTTTTCGACCTTTTTCGACGAACTCTTTTTCTCTCTTATTTCTCGCTATTCTAGTTTTTAGGACTTAGAATTTTTTCTACTTCTTATCTAAATTTCTTAAAATTACGAAAATTTATTTTGAGTGGTTAAATTGATAGACATCAAAATTTTCTGGTTCGTAGTAATAGTTGGATTTGTACGTGGACCGGGTTATTGGAGCCAAACAGTACTCAATTATATTGAGACCAAACGAATCCTGCCCCTCTGCTGCATCTTTTGGCTATTCGAAACGTGGGCAAAATCAGAAAAGTCTATTGATTGGATAACTTATTATAATTTTTCTTTCCTTTTAAAAACTAATAGGATATTCAGTGAATGCACCGAGCAAGACGTTCACCACCTTTTGTACGTTCACCACCTGTAACTAGATTAAGACATTTAGCAAATATTGTCGCCGTTGATTTTTCTTTAGAATCGTCATCTAGTCGAACAAGAACTCCAACTCAAATTTCCGATAATCCATCTTTTGAACCCGACTTCACAATTAAGAACCCGGAGCATATTCAAGGACAATTCCAAGATCTTGAACCACTAATTATTCCTCCTGAGCCACAAACCATTAAATCAGAATCCTCTAGTGATTCGTATTCAACAAATTCAATTATGGAAGTAACGGAACCTCTAAGTATGGAAGATCGAATGAGAGCCACACGCACGGGCCAAGGTCACGCCATTATTAAGCCAGATGTTAATGCGCCAGATTATGAAATCAAAGGACAAATTCTACACATGGTAACTAACCAATGCCAATTCAGTGGTGCACCGAATGAAGATCCTAACGAACACCTTCGTACATTTAAAAGAATTTGTACACTATTCAAAATCCGAGAAGTGGAAGATGAGCAGATCTATCTCATGTTGTTTCCTTGGACTTTAAAAGGAGAAGCCAAAGATTGGTTAGAATCGTTACCTGAAGGGGCGATTGACACATGGGATGTCTTAGTTGAAAAATTTCTTCAAAGATTCTTTTCGGCATCTAAAGCCGTGAGACTTCAAGGAGAAATTGTTACGTTCACACAAAAGCCAAATGAAACATTATATGAGGCGTGGACAAGATTCGGAAGGATGTTGAGAGGATGTCCTCAACACGGTTTAGACACTTATCAAATAGTACAAATATTCTACCAAGGTGTCAACGTTGCTACACGAAAAGACATCGACATAACAGCTGGTGGTTCCATTATGAAGAAAACCGCAACTGAAGCTTACAAAATTATTGATAACACAGCCTCCCACTCGCATGAGTGGCACCAAGAAAAAGATATTTTTCGTTCATCTAAAGTGGCTAGAGCCGATTCTAGCCATGACTTTGATTCCGTTTCAGCAAAAATAGATGCTTTCGAAAGACGAATGGAAAAGATGAATAAAGATATTCATGCAATACGAATCAGTTGTGAGCTATGCGGTGGACCACACTTATTGAAAGATTGTCACATTGAACAAACATTGGAACAACGAGAGAATGTTTCCTATATGAACCAAAGGCCTGGAAATAATTATCAAAATAATTATCAACCGCCAAAGCTAAACTTCAATCGAAATCAAAACATTCTTTACAATCCAAAAGGACCCGAAAATAACTGGTATAACCAACAAGGTCCGAATAACCAACCAACTCAAAACAACACTTTCAATCAACAAAGACCTGGCTTATATAAACCACAACAACAAACCGAAGAGAAAAAGTCAAATATGGAAGACGTGGTATTCAAGCTAGTTGAATCTCAAACACAATTTATTGAAACTCAAACCCAAACGAACGAGAGATTTGATCAGTCATTAAGAACTCAACAAGCTTCCATTTTGAATCTAGAAAAACACGTAGGTACTCTTGCTAGCATGATGAGTGAGAGGGAACAAGGAAAGCTACCGAGTAATACTGAAGTAAATCCTCGGAATGAGAATGTTAATATGGTTTCAACGAATTCTGAAAAACCAGCACCAGAAGATGGGAAGGTTTTAGATGAGAGTAACAATGAAGAAGTTACACCACCACCACCCGAGTATGTAAAGCCAGTGGTGGCACCATACAAACCACCCATCCTGTTTCCAAGAAAAGGAGTTGAGTATGAGCAAGTAATAAGTAATAAAGATTGTGATACTTCTGGAAAAAAGAAGAAGAAAAAGAATAAGAAAGTACAAGAAACAAAAGCCGTAGAAGTAAACCCGGTGAAGACAGTTCCACCAAAACCTCCACCTAGGGTAGGTGATCCGGGTGAATTTATTGTTCCCTGTCTACTTAGTGATTGTGTCATGTATGATGCACTAGCAGATTTAGGTACAAGTGTAAGTGTTATGCCTCTTTCATTATATAAGAGATTAGGAGTAGGTAAGTTAAGTCCAACGGATATGAGTGTTCGACTCTTTGATCAAACCATTAAGCACCCAGTTGGAATTGCTGACAACCTACCCGTTCAAGTAGGCAATTTAACCTTTCTAGTCGAATTTATTGTCATTGACATAGAAGAGGACCCAAATATTCCTCTAATTTTAGGTCGGCCATTCTTAGCGTCCACCAAGGCGTTATTTGATGTAGGAAATGGAAGAATGACACTTAAAAGTGGTGACAAATCGATCACCTTTATGATTCGAAAGTCTAAATCTCCACCAGCCAAAACCGTTGAACCAGTAAAAACAATTGGTAAGAACCATGTGTTTTTACCAACTCCAACGGTAATACTTAGCAATAATGAAACGCCTAAGTGTGGGAAAAATGAAGTAACACCTAATGATGACATGATAACAAAGAACCCCGTTGTTGATACGAAATTAAATGATCCCGTTATTAATAGTTCAATGAAGAAACTTATTAAACGGATTCGCGATGCTAGAACCAAGGGGAACTTTAAGTTATGTAACCGGTTAGTATCCAATCTATCACCTAAAGAAAAGGAGAAACTAGTTGAAATTGTGGAAATTACACAGGAATCCGACCAATGGCTTAAAGAAAAAGTCACGGATATGCAAGTTGATTATGGACCAAGAGAAATTAACGATGAAGTTAATCACAATTTTGACACCACGGCTACCTAAGTGTGGGGAGATTCAAATGTTCTAAAAAGAAAATGCTATCTAGAGTTAGTTGTTCTGTTCTCGTGTAGTTCCGAGAATGGAACCCGATTGGTCTTTCCCTAGCAGACCCTAAAGAACTAGTCTTCTCCCCCCATTCTGAATTTTTATTTTTTTTAGGTTTTTACAAAATGAAGACTGCCTGTGAACTAAACCATGGTCTAATGCTACACGCTTTGATCACTAAACGTAATAATGACATACTACCGAGTGAAATAGTATCAGTAATCAGAGAAAGAATGGACGGAGTTAGAAAAGAATCCAGATGCGAAGATAATAAGTTACAATTTGGTAAAGGAAAATCAAAATCCGCAGCGAAAAGAAGAGCACGACACCTAGAAAGATGTCACAAATGCGGAAAATGGTCACATGGAGGTAAATGTTCAAATAATCAAACCTATTCAAATACCGAATTTGTTACTTTATGCAGAGACGGACCGTTCATATGTTTAGAAGAAAAGATACTGAATGCTCGAGGTTACGCCTATGTAGCCATGGAAAACCAATTAAACCGACTATCTTATGAATGGGATAGATCATATAACTAAGAAATCTATTTCACAGGTATGTCTGTACAGTTTTTATTTTTATTTTTAACCTTTTGATAATAAACGCTAATTTGTTCGCTAAAAAGTATTAAATTGGTATTGAATAAAATTAGGTTTGGCGACCGAAATTATTGATATCATTCAAAAATTTATTACATCACTGCAAAATTTAACGTTTATTCTTAAGGTATAAATATCTTTAAACAATCAACCCAAAATATTTCAAAAATTCGTCATGAGTTAAATTAGGTTTTGGAACCGAAATTACTTTACCGAAAAGAGGGGCGCATATTTTTGATAATATTTGATTGATTAAAGTGGGATAAAAAGACAAAAAGATTTTTAATTTTATTTTTACCATGTTTTTAAAATTAATATTTAAATCTTAAATTAATATTGTAAACTTTGTAAAAACAGTATTTTTAAAATTATAAATATTTGAAAAATTAATATAAGTTTGGTATGAATTTATAAATTTTTAAATTAAGTTTGGTGTGAATTTTTAATTTTTAAAATATAAATTTTTAATTTTATGCATTTTAAATTTTAAGTTTGGTGTGAATTTTTAATATTAATTTTGAATTTTATATTTAAGTTGTGTGAATTTAAAAACAAAAACTTACTTTATCTCATTAAGTTAAGAATATGATTTTTAAAATTCGTCGTAAGTTGAAGACTAGGTCTTTGAACCGAAATTGCTTTACCCAAGGGAGGGACGAGAACTTTTATTATCATTATGTTTAATATGAAAAATATGAAAAAAAAAAAAAAAAAAAAAAAACAAACTCCGCGACTCGCGGAGTTTGAAGTGTATTTCGCCGCGACTCGCGGAGAGGCCGAATTACAGAAAAAAAATAAAAAGAGCTGAACGATCAGTTTCAGTCCCCAACCCAAAAACTCAAAAACAAACTGCGAAAAAACCCCGAAAATACACCCAAAAACACCCCAAAAATCCCAATTTTTAACCGTTAATCACCAAATTTTTTGCTAAAATCATGTTGAGAAGGATGCTATCTAAGAATTACTCAAGAAAAACGGTAAATTTCTACACCTAAACACCATTTAATTCGAAATTTGGTGTTCTTGAGTCATTTTTTCCCCAATTTGATTTTGATGCTTTTTAGTGTAATTAGACTTAAATTGTTTATGTATTATGCTTGTATAACCTAGATTGATGCTGTTTAACATAATTAGAAGCCTTAAACTTCAAATTTTGAATAATCTAGGGTTTGTGTTCTTGAGCAAATTTGGGGCTTTTTGATATAAACAGGTTATGGCCGATTTTTGTCATGAATTGTTGCTAAATTGAGTAGTGTAACATGTCTAGGTAGTTAAATGATCCAAACTTTGAGCCTAAACATGATTTTGAGAATTAAAGTGGACTTTTTCAAGTCTAAAATTCATGAACTTGATTTTTGAAAGATAATGCCATTTGAGACTTGTTTGATTGCTAGTAATGATTATTTTGACATGTTATTTGAGTTGAATGCTTATGAACTTGGCGAACATTTTCGTATATGCTTATATGAAAAAGTGTAGATTTGATAAAAATGTGAAAATGAGCTTAAGTTTGATATAAATTGATAATGTCATTGTAATTATTTTGATTGATGATTTTGCTGACACTAATGCATATTTGGATGCACAAAAATTGTGTTTGATGTGTTTTGCAGAATGAAAGGGGTGAATCTTCATCCCAAGCCCGCAATGCTCCTGCTGAGAATTTGGAACAACAGGAGGTGGATAACTACTACAAGCAGGATATACCTCATCCAGTCATGACCTTTTCCGATATGCACTTGGAAGAGTTGCACCCGAACCTGAGATTTGACAGACTTTGGATAGATTATCCAAAATATCAACGGGGTTTGCATACTCTTCATTCTAAGGTTGTTGAGGTACCGAGGGTCATAGAATGGGGACCCTTAGAAGCTGTAGAATTGGCCGGGCCAATTAGGGAATTACTTGTACAGAGGTATGGTAATTCTTCTTTTAATGACTGGATATGTTTATTCACCATACGTAGACCTGTATATAAAGTATGGTGTGAAGAATTGTTATGTAGTATAGAGTTGAATGATCGGGTAGCTAGTTTAACCGATCGTTCTTTTATTAGATTTTTGTTAGGCGGTTCGATGCGCCACATGTCTTTACTGGACATGGCTCAGGCTTTACGTATATATACGCCTGAGGAGTTAGCGTCTGCCGATTGTAGAGGATTGATACTAAACGGTAGAAAGATAGAAGAGAATTTTGATACACACGGTGTGTGGAGTCAAATGACAAGCCATCACCGTTTCAAAGGGGGAAACTACTCTTATTTGGATATAGATAGAGCCGAATTAAGAGTGATACATAGGTTTTTAGCTAATTCGATTACACAAAGGGGTAAGAACAAAGAAAAAGTAAATGAACAAGATTTGTTTTACCATATGTGTATTCGAGACCCACAAAGCGCTGTAAGTATACCATATTGTGTGGGTTATTATTTATCAGCTATGGTTCGGGGGATGCGACCACATAGCATAATAGGAGGTGGTATTTTTATTACTTTGATTGGTGAATATCTCGGTGTGGATATAAGTCGGGGGGGATTATTACTAGAAGAGCCGGAACCCCGCGACACTATAGGTTTAAATGTATACCATGGTGCGAAAGTTTTGAAGAGGCGAAATAACGCCGCAGTACGATACCATGGTAGACATCCACAGGTGGAGAGAAACCAACAACAAGGTAATGTAGGAGGGGGGAATGAGATGCAAGAAATGCATAGGTTTATAGCTTCTCAGGAATACGAAAATGCTAGACAGAGAGCATTTGAAGATTGGCAAGTTCATCAGAACCAGATCATAGCTCATTGCCAACATATAGGTAGAAACTATATTCCTACACCGAAACCCATCTTCCCTCCTTGGTCTATAGAGATGCAGCCACCATATCCTACGTATGATCCTGCCGAAGCATTCTATAGCACTTATGGTTATGCCTGGAACCCCTATTGGTACCAATATCATCCTTAGTATACTTATTTTTTTTTATTTTGTAATTTGTAATTATTGATACGTTTAATACTTTTATTAATATTGTAATCATTAATTATCTAACTTTTATTCTTAAATTTTAATAATTTTTGAATGTGGGGTAATATACCAAACTTCAAAAATATGTATATATGTTTGCAGTTTATCTTATGTACACAACAGGGTAAAACAACGCATTTTCAAAGACTGGCATTAAGTTCAGCAAAAGCAACTAATTTTGACGACAAGATGCAAAATATATGTGAAATAACAACAAGACGGAATGAACAAATGATGTGCACCATTTATCATTCAGCAAACAAACGCCAATATATTTGGAAACTTTGGTAAAATTTAATCATTTTCACACTAATCACCCTCAATAATTTAAATTGTTACTGATTTCTTGCAAATGAGGGCATTGCAAGATCTTAAGTGTGGGAAGGGGTTAAATTCTTTCGGATTTTAAAATTTTTATCTTAAACACTTGGTTACCATTTAAAAATACTAGTAAAGCAGTAGTTGTATTAGAATCTAGTGCTCTCTGATAATAAAGAACAGCCCTGGTCTTATATACTGACTACCCAATTCTAGTAAAATTTTTCAAAATTTTCAATTAAATGAATTCAAAATCATGTTTATACATATTTATGAATGATAAAACTAGGTTTTAACACCGAAATTATTGTTACCTCGGAAAGGACATAAATTGAGAAACAAACTAAAATGTTAAAATTCATTTAAAATGGAATAGAGGACGATAAAAAGGAAAATAAAAGCCAAGTGTGGGAAAATTTACCAAGTTATTTTAAACATATGTCACATATATCTGTAACAAATAACTGAAAATACTTTTGCTTTGAACTAAACTAAACTGTTTTACCCAATGAAAGAAAAGAAGAGATGGATCTACACGATGAATCAATTCCATCATTAAAAGGAAGTAAAGTCTTCCGAAAAAGAAACGCGCTTCTTGATTTAGGTCATGAAGTTGTCGTCCAGACCAGCTGTAGGTTGACGAAAAATCTAGAAAAGTCATCACTAAAATCAGCAGGAAATCCACGGACCTCAGCATTAAACAGGGTCGCCAAGTGGTCAGATTTATCCTAACCATGAGAAGGATTTATTCCGTGCTAAGCTATTGTGTGTGAATCTTAACTACTCGGTTAATTCATATTACAAATATGCAATAATGTACGTCCTTCGGCCGTAACTTAACCAGCGTTAACTACAATCTCTGTCGCAATTCAACAAATTCCAATTCATAATAAATCAAGTATATATTTGATTTTACACTTTGATAATGCTAAAAACGAACATATATTTCATAGCATTATTCCTCAAGAAAGACAAGCTTTTAGTTGCAATTGTTCTATTTACAAGTGATATTCGTTTGTATAATAAAAGGTGAAGACAAAAGACAGATTCGACGAATTTTAGACGCAAACGACCAAAAAGCTCAAAAGTACAAAAGACAATCAAAAAGGTTACAATTATTGATAAGAAACGTCTCGAAATTACAAAAGTACAAGATTCAAAACGCAAAGTACAAGATATTAAATTGTACGCGAGGACGTTCGAAAATCCAGAACCGGGACCAGAGTCAACTCTTAACGCTCGACGCAACGGACTAAAAATTACAAGTTAACTATGTATATAAATATAATATAATATATAATTAATTATATTAATTATATATATATTATATTTATAAATAAAAAACCGTCGGCAGAGAAAAACTCCAAGGACTGAGCTGTAAAAGTAACCTCCGCGACTCGCGGAGTTTGAAGAGGTTTTCACCGCGAGTCGCGGAGCCCCAAAATTGAAAACTGCCTATAAAGCCAACCGAATTCTGATCAAAATCAATCATCTTTTTCTTCTCTTATCATACGTAAAATTTATATATATATATATAATTTATATTTTAATTTTAATTTTAATTCTAATAATAAGGGTATGTTAGCGAATGTTGTAAGGGTGTAAGTCGAAATTCTGTCCGTGTAACGCTACGCTATTTTTAATCATTGTAAGTTATGTTCAACCTTTTTACATTAATGTCTCGTAGCTAAGTTATTATTATGCTTATTTAAAACCAAGTAATCATGATGTTGGGCTAATTACTAAAATTGGGTAATTGGGCTTTGTACCATAATTGGGGTTTGGACAAAAGAACGACATTTGTGGAAATTAGACTATGGGCTATTAATGGGCTTTATATTTGTTTAACTAAATGAAAGTTTGTTAATGTTAATATAAAGATTTACAATTGGGCGTCCCTATAAATTACCATATACACTCAATCGGACACGATGGGCGGGGTATTTATATGTACGAATAATCGTTCATTTAACCGGACACGGGAATGGATTAATAGCCACTAGAATAATTAAAACAGGGGTGAAATTACATTCAAGGGTAATTGGTGTAATTGTTAACAAAGTAGTAAAACCTTGGTTTACACGCAGTCGATAACCTGGTGTATTCATTAAACAAAGTATTAAAACCTTGTTACAATTCGAATCCCCAATTAGTTGGAATATTTAACTTCGGGTATAAGAATAATTTGATGAGGACACTCGCACTTTATATTTATGACTGATGGACTGTTATGGACAAAAACCAGACGGACATATTAAATAATCCAGGACAAAGGACAATTAACCCATGGGCATAAAACTAAAATCAACACGTCAAACATCATGATTACGGAAGTTTAAATAAGCATAATTCTTTTATTTCATATTTAATTTCCTTTATTTTATATTTAATTGCACTTCTAATTATCGCACTTTTATTTATTATTATTTAATCGCACTTTTAATTATCGTACTTCTTAATTATCGTAAGTTTATTTTATCGCACTTTTATTATTCGCAATTTCATTATCGTTATTTACTTTACGCTTTAATTTAAGTCTTGTATTTATTTTATATTTTACATTAAGTTTTAACTGCGACTAAAGTCTTAAAATCGACAAACCGGTCATTAAACGGTAAAAACCCCCCTTTATAATAATAATATTACTTATATATATGTTTGTATTTTTATAAAAGTAAACTAATATAGCGTTGAGCTTTGTTTAAAGATTTCCCTGTGGAACGAACCGGACTTACTAAAAACTACACTACTGTACGATTAGGTACACTGCCTATAAGTGTTGTAGCAAGGTTTAAGTATATCCATTCTATAAATAAATAAATATCTTGTGTAAAATTGTATCGTATTTAATAGTGTTTTCTGCTAAAATTAATAACTATTTTATATACACCTCGCATAACATCACACTTTCATCATCGATGTACCCGAAACTTTTCAGATAACATCATTCGTACTTTGTGAAATTCACAAGAATTCCACTAACCGAACATCATACATCAACAAATAACGAAGTATTGATTCATAATTTCAATGTCATTAAAGAAATACTGCGTAAAAGTTATGTACTTTTTAAAGCCTTTAGGGATTATTCAATTCTAGTTTCAACCGTAAATCAAATGAGTTTAATTTAACATTAACTCATTAAATCTATGTTACATCTGAAGAAAATATACATATATATTTTCATAAAGACTGTAATAAAATTCTTTTGTACAAAATATTAATTGTGAAATTTTTTTTTAACGGGTAGGTAATACCCGAGAGATATATAAATTCACAATTAATATATTACATTCTTCGAATCTGATTCAGCAAATCATCCATTATACTCCCTACTTTCACAACAATATACATTCTTTTATAGAAATCAAAACAACCATACTCATTCAAAATTTAATTACATATTCTGATTTTGAAATCTCAAAATTCAACTTGAGATATGACCAAAATTATCACTCTTAGATCCTTACATCTTTCACAAGCTATATTTTGACTTCAAAACTGTGTTAGAACATCAAATGTATGTTAACGATTACAATCTGTGTTCAAACCCTTCGAAAATTTCTGAAGACACTTCGAATGATGAGCAATCGAGATGATGATCCAACCACATGTTACCCACAGTTATGTACCCGAAAAACTCTTGAAACTAAAGTAAAAGTTTAAACAACGTATCCACGTCAGATTCTTTAGCATTTATTAGCAAAAATAACTTTACGACTCCTATTCAAAGTAGCCAGTTTTATCACAGCTCCAGCAAGTCAACTTCGACTTTTCAGTCAGACTAACCTTATTATAACCTTGAGATATACATCATCGTTATCAGGGAACCTTTTACATTCCACCACATTATTAACAGATATATCAACAACTTCATTACCCTTTGACTTTAGCCTCTCCAAAAAGTCATTATAATTATTCATTGAAACCCCATCATTTACTCATTTGCATCTTGTAATGAGAATTTCCATACGAATTATTGGGAATTAGCAATCAGTATTTTGAAATCTCGCAGCAT
The DNA here is from genome assembly GCF_046630445.1 of Rutidosis leptorrhynchoides. Lineage (NCBI taxonomy): Eukaryota > Viridiplantae > Streptophyta > Magnoliopsida > Asterales > Asteraceae > Rutidosis > Rutidosis leptorrhynchoides. Next base: position 170,129,499 of record NC_092343.1, read on the forward strand.
GTCTACGCCAACAGTTATATGTGTATATATAACGTATATCTTCTGGACTTAATTTGAATGTGAAGATTCTAAAAAACACTTCGAACTACGAATTGGTTCTCCGAAAATGGAAAAATACTAATGAAGCAGCAAAAAAAAAAAAAACTATAAACGACCTTAACAGTAAAAGTTTGATGATAATGAATAGGTGTGCTGGCAAAGCGCAAAAAAAGAGAAGTCTTGGAACTGGAAAACGGATTGAGCAAAGTAGGAAGGAGGCTGTGAACAAATTACAAAGACTGAACCTGACTTCAAAGGATCCAAATAATTCAGTATCTACTGAAGTCATTAACGAATACCTTGCTCCGGACTCTAAACCCCCGCAGAAAATATTCTTCATCATCCTCTGATATTAGAAATTCTAAAATATCATCATATCTTTAATTATAAATATCCTCCATATTTCTGAAGATATTTTCTTAATTTTTCTTATTTGAAATCATTTACCTCTTCGCGCTATCTGTATTACATCATAAAAGAAACTATTTTAGTTTCTAAATTCTGAAACATTCAAGTTTAAAATAGGAATATTTTGAAGTAGTGTTGGGAACCGAAGCATGAATTAGTATAATATAATGACAGTTGATCAATGTGATTATATTACAGTAAGTCATGCTGAGTTTCTAAATGGAACGTGATGATTCACAGATCATAACATCATCATGTGCCATGTTATACGACTCTTGTATTCTATTTAACCTCTAAAATATCAAGAAAATATTTCTTGATGATTCGGCCTTTTCCAAGGTATTTTAGTAATTTGACAAGTCAAGATCGTGCCATCACAATTCCTTCCTAGAACATTAACAATGTTCATTTCGAAATTCATATCTGTGAATTCTGAACCATTACAAGCGGTGCTTAATCGCAAGAAGAAGAAACGAAAGGACAAAACTCCGAAATAGAAATTGGGGTATAAATTGCAGCAAATAAAAGAGAGCATTAACTGTGAATGATAATGATTATAGAAGACAGAAGCAGAGACTTTGAAATATAAGGGAACATATAAAGCCCAACGACAAACCAGAAATTATAAACCATATATATCGATGCATATAGCAATATAAAGACACGGGAGAACTCGGAACACTATAAATCCAAGAGTATAGTAGAAGTAAATAGATTCTTCCGGCGGTAGATAAAAAAAAGAAGAATGACCGATATGAAAGTTAGAAGTATATCGAGAATCAGAACTGGATGGAGCATATTGATGAATACTTTAAAATATGAGTTGAGGGGGAAAGAATAGAAGGTGATGAAACATGACTAGGAACTTAGAAATCAACAGATTTAACTTACACAATGGCAGAATAAGTGAATCAAACCCTCTAGTGAATAGGTTAAGTTTTTTTTTTTTGATTAATTTAGTCAAACCACAACTAAATCAAGTGTGATTAGATCAACACCTAGAGCTATTATTCACCACCTGGGTGATTTGGACTGAGAGAGAATCGAAGGAGCTCACTAGATCTAAGTGTGTGTAACAAATGAGAGACTTAACCTAAAATGAAGAACATAAGACTTTATATACCCCTGCTGTTGACACACCCATACGATTCATTCATCACACGTACGAGTTAGCTTCATCAACCGTACGGGTGATCACTCACTCGTGTCTTATCATTTTGGGTTGTAATTGTGACTTAGCTCAGCATCAACCATGCGTATGAGCCTGTCAGCCGTACTAGTGAGGCTTCACTCGTACGTCTGACTAAGTCTAACATAGTCAAACATCTAAATCTCGTTCCTGCAGTTCCTGTAACCACATACAAACACGGATAGGATAATAACGAGCAATCATGGTGGCCTGTAAACTGTTGTACCTGCAATGGACGTGGGTAGATGTCTAGGGACTTGCATAAAATGCATCAACAGATGGTGTGAGTTGTAAGGAAACGAAGAAGGTGAATTTATAAGAAAATCTCCGACAGAACAATTAAAATGGATGATCGCATTTAAAGCGGATCCTAATTCCCTTGATTACCGGATAGTCAAATCTTATTAAGAAGATTTTCTTCAAATCCCTTAAAATCTGGGAATCAATCATATCTACGTCAAATGATAAGATGAATCTACACTTACTCATTTCACTCTTCTATGTTAGCTTCATTCGTACTCTTCATATAAATGGATTGTTTATCCAAATTATTCGCTGATGATAAAACTCTAATTTTCAGCCCGTATGCATCATGAAAACATACTTATTATCATTCACGACCTTTCCACTCAAATTTCAGGACGAAATTTCTTTAACGGGTAGGTACTGTGACAACCCGGAAATTTCCAACCAAATTTAAACTTTAATCTTTATATGATTCCGACACGATAAGCAATATTTGTTAAGTTAAATTTCAAGAATTTTAAACTATGTTCATACATTCATTCAACCTCGACCAAGTTCCAACGATTCACGAACCATTAAACGAATATGATTATATATGTATATGTGTATATATATTATAACTTGAAACGTAAACAAAATATTAGATTAAATACTTTATATGATTGTATCTGTTTCAAAATGTTTATCAATGGAATTAGAAGATAAGATCAAATGATTGAATTATCAGATATATTAAATTATGATTACACGTCTCTGTTGAAAGGCCCACGTTGATTTGAGAAATCTTTTCATTTTAACAATATTCGAAAAATGGTAAAGTAATTTATAAATATGAACAAATTGTCAATCATTGAGAACTAGACAAAGGATAGTGGAAGACTGAATATCATAAAGACTCGATTGATCTATTTAGTTTCAAACGTACAAAAACGTTTTCAGTTTAAAAAGAACTTTATTATTAAAACGTATATAACTTTTATAAATATCTAGAACCACTTTTGACAACTCATTACTTAACTAGTATGATAAAGATAAATATATTTATATTTTATTTTATTAAATATATATAACGATTTAAATTAATATTATACATATTTATACGCGTATTATACGTACATAGTTTTATACTTTTACTATACTTAAACTTTACCTTTACTTTATTTTTACTTTACTTTAACTTTAATAATTCATACTTTAATAATTCACTTTAATAATTCATACTTTAATAATTCACTTTAATAATTCATACTTTAATAATTCACTTTAATAATTTATACTTTAATAATTCACTTTAATAATTCATACTTTAATAATTCACTTTAATAATTCAAAAATCTATTATAAATAGAATTCAATAGGTTTCATTATTTCATAGAAACTTGAAAATAGTTTTCTCTAAACTCTCTCAATCGATTTACATATATATATTTACTCTGTATTATCTCAAGATATTATTAGTATACATAAAATATTACGACGGAGTGCTGTCCGAGTGATTTTGAAGTTGTTTTTTCGAGTGGGATAGGATTAAGGAAATTATGGGTTATAGCTATGGAGGTGATTGAGTATGGTTCAGGGGTATGCTCGTGAGGTCAATATAGTGTTTATCATCTCCGTTGCGTTTACGTACCTTTCCTGCAATATTGAATCTCAATATTGATATGTGAGTACTCATAATTTAATTTTTACATACTAATAGTGTATCCCTGACTAGTGCTCGAGTATATAGGATTATGCATGCTTGTACTTTTAATATTACCATTAGATAGGTTATGTTGATTCCTGAATTAGTTACATATACGATTGAGATAAGGTATAAGATATGCATGTCGTTGGAAAGCTAGCGAAAAATAGTTGAATTTTGGTTTAAGAATCACTTGAATCCAAGTAACGGTTAGAAAGTTATGAAATAAACAAATTGCATAATTAATTTCGTAATTAAAATTGCTGATGATAATTAGTGAACTAATTTTATGGGTTATAAAAAGTGGTTATTTGGATTCTACTCGTCAAGTAGATGAATTTTCATATAAAGCACGTCTCGTTTCATTGAACGGTTGTCAAGTTATGGACAAAAGAAGTTTTGCAAATTTTGATGAAATCGAAACGGGAACTGAAATTCTCGCTGATCTGCGTTGTTTCATATATAAAAAAAATTACCACTGAATTCTTTGCTGTAAGATCTAGTAAACGACTCTGGCCGTTTGTCAATTCGAGTTTCGATGATTTTTCTAAAAATCATCAAAGTTGACGGTTTGGTCACATTTTAAAATTCTAAAAAGAGCTGAAACTTTTTTATTTAAAAATGTCAGTTTTGTATCAGTTGTCATGGTCGGCCTGATATGTGTTTACTCTTGCCAAAAATCATGTTATATCTTTTTGGTAACGAGAATTTGCAGGCTTTGACCGTTTGTCAATACGAGTTTTGAGGAATTTTCTAAAAATCTCCAAAGTAGGCTACTCGGTCACTTTTGTAAATTTATTAAAGCTGAAAAATTAACTTTGAAATGCCGAAAACGCGTTGGCAACTACGAGTTGTCTAGGTTTAGTTTACTTCTGTAATATTTATGCTTAATTTTTTTGGTAATGTGTAACTTTTATCTTTGGCCGTTTATCAATCAGAGTTCCGATAATTTTTCTAAAAATAGCTAAAGTGGCCCGTTTAGTCATGTTTGACCGAAAATCATTTTTGTATAAGTTATTATATATTTGCATGCGACCTCATTTTTACTTTGACCTTTGACTTTTGACTTTAACCTTTGACTTTTGACTTTGAACTTTGACTTTTCCTGTTAACTTTTCAGTTAACTTTTTTTGTTGATTTTCTCTAAAAAAAAAAAAAAAAAAAAAAAAAACCTAAAATACTATTTTATGATTATGAAACCATTTGTGTTACGTTGTTTCACACGTCACCTTTTACTAGAATCTTAATTGAGCATGAGTAATATAACATGTTACTATACTGTAGAGTCATACTCGAGCTATAGGATAGGATTACACTATGACCTGACCTAAATTGCTATACAAATATTGACCAACATATAAATATATATAATTAATATAGGTTCGTGAATCCTAGGCCAACCTTGCACTTGTTCAATGACGTTATATGTATTTTTACTACGAAATACAGTATGGTGAGTTTCATTTGCCTTTTTACCCTTTATATTTTTGGGACTGAGAATACATGCGCTTTTATAAATGTTTGACGAAATAGACACAAGTAATTGAAACTACATTCTATGGTTGAATTATCGAAATCGAATATGCCCCTTTTAATTAAAGTCTGGTAATCTAAGAATTAGGGAACAGACACCATAATTGACGCGAATCCTAAAGATAGATCTATTGGGCCTAACAAACCCCATCCAAAGTACCGGATGCTTTAGTACTTCGAAATTTATATCATGTCCGAAGGAGGATCCCGGAATGATAGGGGATATTCTTATATGCATATTGTTAATGTCGGTTACCAGGTGTTCACCATATGAATGATTATTTTTGTCTCTATGCATGGGACGTATATTTATGAGAACTGGAAATGAAATTCTTGTGGTCTATTAAAATGATGGAAATAAATGATTATGATAAACTAATGAACTCACCAACCTTTTGGTTGACACTTTAAAGCATGTTTATTCTCAGGTGTTAAAGAAATCTTCCGCTGTGCATTTGCTCATTTTAAAGATATTACTTGGAGTCTTTCATAGCATATTTCGAAGAACGTTGCATTCGAGTCATTGAGTTCATCAAAGATTATTATTAAATCAATTTATAGTTGGATAGTGGATATTATGAAATGGTATGCATGCCTGTCAATTTTCGATGTAAAGAAAGATTGTCTTTTAAAAACGAATGCAATGTTTGTAAAATGTATCATATAGAGGTCAAATACCTCGCAATGTAATCAACTATTGTGAATCGTTTATAATGTATATGAACGGGTCCTTTCAACAATCTTACTTCCTTTGTTGTTATATGTAAGCATTATTTCAAGACTTGATAACAATATGGAATTCAATTTAAATGGTTTAACATATAAACTTGTTTTCATTAATCATATTGCTTCCGCTTGTTATAACTTTACATGAATGGGATTTATGATCAAGTTAACATTATATATTTGTTGTTATATTGAATTCCATCATATATATCATACTAAGATATATTATATATCATAATATCATGATAATGTAACAATTTAACATCTCATTTGATATAATAAACAATGGGTTAACAACATTTAACAAGATCGTTAACCTAAAGGTTTCAAAACAACATTTACATGTAACGACTAACGATGACTTAACGACTCAGTTAAAATGTATATACATGTAGTGTTTTAATATGTATTCATACACTTTTGAAAGACTTCAAGACACTTATCAAAATACTTCTACTTAACAAAAATGCTTACTATTACATCCTCGTTCAGTTTCATCAACAATTCTACTCGTATGCACCCGTATTCGTACTCGTACAATACACAGCTTTTAGATGTATGTACTATTGGTATATACACTCCAATGATCAGCTCTTAGCAGCCCATGTGAGTCACCTAACACATGTGGGAACCATCATTTGGCAACTAGCATGAAATATCACATAAAATTACAAAAATATGAGTAATCATTCATGACTTATTTACATGAAAACAAAATTACATATCCTTTATATCTAATCCATATACCAATGACCAAAAACACCTACAAACACTTTCATTCTTCAATTTTCTTCATCTAATTGATCTCTCTCAAGTTCCATCTTCAAGTTCTAAGTGTTCTTCATAAATTCCATAAGTATAGTTTCATAAAAATCAAGAATACTTCCAAGTTTGCAAGTCTACTTCCAAGCTTTCTAATCCATTCCAAGTAATCATCTAAGATCAAGGAACCTTTGTTATTTATCGTAGGTTATCTTTTTAATTCAAGGTAATATTCATATTCAAACTTTGATTCAATTTCTACAACTATAACAATCTTATTTCGAGTGAAAATCTTACTTGAACTGTTTTCGTGTCATGATTCTGCTTCAAGAACTTTCAAGCCATCCAAGGATCCTTTGAAGCTAGATCCATTTTTCTCATTTCCAGTAGTTTTATAAAGAAAACTTTAGGTAGTAATGACATTCATAACATCATTCGATTCATACATATAAAGCTATCTTATTCGAAGGTTTAAACTTGTAATCACCAGAACATAGTTTAGTTAATTCTAAATTTGTTCGCAAACAAAAGTTAATCCTTCTAACTTGACTTTTAAAATCAACTAAACACATGTTCTATATCTATATGATATGCTAACTTAATGATTTAAAACCTGGAAACATGATGAACACCATAAAATCGGATATACGTCGTCGTAGTGAAACCGGGGGCTGTTTTGGTTTGGATAATTAAAAACTATGATAAACTTTGATTTAAAAGTTGTTCTTCTGGGAAAATGATTTTTCATATGAACATGAAACTATATCCAAAAATCTTGGTTAAACTCAAAGTGAAAGTATGTTTTTCAAAATGGTCATCAAGATGTCGTTCTTTCGAGGGAAATGACTACCTCTTTAGTAATTGACATGTAACCTAAATTTCTGACTATAAACCTATACTTTTTTTGTTTCGATTCTTAAATTAGAGTTCATTATGAAACCATAGCAATTTGATTCACTCAAAACGGATTTAAAATGAAGAAGTTATGGGTAAAACAAGATTGGATATTTTTGATCTTTTTAGCTACGGGAAATGTTTAACAAATCTATACAAATCATATCCTAGCTAACTTATATTGTATTATACATGTATTATAATATTTTATGTAATCTTGGGATACCATAGACACGTATGAAAATGTTTTGACATATCATATCGACCCATGTATATATATTATTTGGAACAACTATAGACACTCTATATGCAGTAATGTTGGAGTTAGCTATACAGGGTTGAGGTTGATTCCAAAAATATATATACTTTGAGTTGTGATCTAGCCTGAGACGTGTATACACTGGGTCGTGGATTGATTCAAGATAATATATATCGATTTATTTCTGTACATCTAACTGTGGACAACTAGTTGTAGGTTACTAACGAGGACAACTGACTTAATACACTCAAATCTTTAAAACATAATAAAAATGGTTGTAATTATATTGTGATCATACTTTGATATATATGTACATATTTGTATAGGTTCGTGAATCGATCCGTGGCCAAGTCTTATTTTCGAGGAAGGAAATATCTGTGAAAGTGAGTTATAGTCCCACTTTTAAAATCTAATATTTTTGGGATGAGAATACATGCAGGTTTTATAAATGATTTACAAAATAGACACAAGTACGTGAAACTACATTCTATGGTTGAATTATCGAAATCGAATATGCCCCTTTTTATTAAGTCTGGTAATCTAAGAATTAGGGAACAGACACCCTAATTGACGCGAATCCTAAAGATAGATCTATTGGGCCTAAAAAACCCCATCCAAAGTACCGGATGCTTTAGTACTTCGAAATTTATATCATATTCGAAGGGTGTCCCGGAATGATGGGGATATTCTTATATATGCATCTTGTTAATGTCGGTTACCAGGTGTTCACCATATGAATAACTTTTATCTCTATGTATGGTATGTGTATTGAAATATGAAATCTTGTGGTCTATTGTTACGATTTGATATATATAGGTTAAACCTATAACTCACCAACATTTTTGTTGACGTTTAAAGCATGTTTATTCTCAGGTGAATACTAAGAGCTTCCGCTGTTGCATACTAAAATAAGGACACGATTTGGAGTCCATGTTTGTATGATATTGTGTAAAAACTGCATTCAAAAAACATATGTCGATGTAATATATTTCTATTGTAAACCATTATGTAATGGTCGTGTGTAAACAGTATATTTTAGATTATCATTATTTGATAATCTACGTAATGTTTTTAAAACCTTTATTGATAAAATAAAGGTTATGGTTGTTTTAAAAATGAATGCAGTCTTTGAAAAACATCTCATATAGAGGTCAAAACTTCGCAACGAAATCAATTAATATGGAACGTTTATAATAAATATGAACGGGACATTTCAAACTCAAACTTTATTTGGGGTTGAAAAGATACGTACACACCTTGTCACTTCAGACAACGTCCAGTTTCCTTCGACGTTCGAGCAAGCAACACGTACGTGCTTCGTATACTTAATACACGCATCGTACACCATAAATACATTATGTACCATAAATATTTGGGTCTTACAACTCTCCCCCACTTAAACTCGATCACGTCCTCGTGATCTTCACCACTTAACCAATCCGGACCTACTCAATGGTCCTCAATCATAAGTCCCAATCCGAACTTTCTTAGACAATTCTTCCCAATGAATCACCTTTAACAACTAAAATCGCCACCCGCGATTTATCAAAACCACTATCCGAGCACTAAAACCTGCTCTTTTCCCCATATCGGAAAAAACTCAACCAATCTCGTACCGAGATATAAATTCCTTAGCGTACCTTTACCAAGGACAACGCTAAAAGCGACCATGTCTCAACCTAAAGTCAACAATCCGAACGTTGAGGATCGAACCACATGAATCCTTACGGATTACACTTACCACTAAACATCCTTTTTAGTGCGCAATACAACCAATACGCCACTATCCTAACATCATAAGCTATGGCTAAAACTAAAAGCTCCCAAAATGACTATGGCAACGCTAATCCTAAGGTGTACAAAATCGACTATTGTCATACCCGTAACAACATGTGAGCGAAACACGGCTATCGCAATCACTAATCACACAACATGGTCCTCACGATCCCACCATCGGTGTATAAAACAACCGATAGATCACACCACACGGTCCTTACAACCCCACCATCGGTGTATAAAACAACCGATAGATCACTCAACACCGGATGATGTCAGCGGACCCCGTCAACGGTCATGCTTCACCAATATATCACTACTCCCATGATGAAGTCAGCGGACCCCGAAGGTCATGCTCCACCAATCAACGATCCCATGATGAAGTCAGCGGACCCCGAAGGTCATGCTTCACCAATCAACGATCTCATGATGAAGTCAGCGGACCCCGAAGGTCATGATTCATCAATCACATACGCACTTTTGGCCTCAAAGAACGAGTAGTGCAACATCGCGCTCTGCTACACTATAGTGAACCCTAACGGATACCACTAACCATCCACACAATCGAGGAAGAACCACCTATATCGAACATAGGCACAAAACAATAATTCTCTATAAGAGAATTCACCATGCACATCCCTTAACCGAGGGATTCCACCTTGCTCGCCATACACATCCTTATCTCTCAACGAGATTTACCACATTACCACCTTGGTGATAATTCAAATCCAAAATCATAGGTACAATTTAACCGAAATTGTACTCTACCACAAATCGACCAAATCTAGGTCCCGACACAAATTTCAGATCTACCATAAGCATTGTTCGAAATCTCACACTAAAACCTCCTCGTGAGGGAGTGTAACTCCCCACTTGGAATTACGTTCCATAACCGCATCTCGTACACCCGTACAATGCTACCAAAGGTAGACTTTACCAATAATTGGGTTCACACGGCCCATCACCATGTCTTGCTCCAACTTTGAGCATACCAAGGATCCTAACATATCCTTAAACACTTCGAACGAAAAGTCTACCACAAATTACACGAACTATACACTCGCAATCATCCAATTGCTTTAGTTTGTCGAATTTCACCCGATCACTCATGAACCTAAGGGTTTCACTTCGGTACCCTAAGTACAATGTAACCGCAACACAATCGGAGTCGAACACCACGCTAGTAGGTATAAAAAGGCACCTAATGTCGCGTCACGTAGACTCCTTTACCAACATGCATTGAGATCAACACTCGATTTCAAGAGTTTCAATCCACCCGACGAACCTCATGGTTCATCAACTTCAACACGAAAGCGAACACGCGCTTAACGACCGAACACCAAAACCCATTTCCATGGTTTGGTAGAAACATTTCCTAAATACTAAGGAATGCTTGGTTGAACCAAGTCTTACGCCCTTCGCCCGACAATCAAACATCACCATAGGGTACTTCCATTAGGAACGTCACCCATATCAATAACTTGCACAACACCATTGAGACTTTAAGGGTCTCACTCAAACGTGCTTAACGACCCAATACCAACCAAAATGCTTAAGCACCCAAGGATTCGTACCATAGGATCAAGGCACAACACACCACTTATACACTCTACTGAGAGCAAACCGGAACCATAAACGTAAACCGCCCGCTTGCTACGAATTATCTCCAATGGAGAATAAAGTTTATCTAAGACTTACGCACATACTGCATGTTATTACAAACGAACAACATATAATTTCGTACTAAAGGTACCTGATGTAGCGCTGTTGGGCTTCCGTGCTCCACTACCCATCATGTATTCGCGCTCTAACCTCCTAACCCGATCGTCATGCGATTCGAAACACTCTGATTTCCGGTGTCCCTCCATCTGGCAAATGAAACACCTGATTGAGCCTAAAGGCAACACCATACAATCTTATGCCAAATAACCCCGTTCCCCACACTTAAAGCACGTGAGCTTGTAACCCTTCTTACTCTTCTTCTTCACATTCCCGATGCCTTCAGGCGTACTTCGTGCCCTATTACCATGAGCACCATGTAATCCTAACCTTGTAAGTACATCTTCATCATCGCTACCTCGAGGTTTGGGAAACCTCTTTTCAAACTCTTCCTTTACAACTTTAGTCACTTGGTCTCGGACCATTTCCGTCATTTGTCCTTCGACCAACTCCTTGGTTACTTCTCTAACTTTGCCGGTGAAAACCAAGACATATTGTTCAAACACGGCCTCAATCTTTAACGTTAACTCATCCTTCCCTTTGTGAATAGGCTCACTCATTCCGCATCCATCTTTCATTTTCATTCTAAGGGATGCAAACGATTAGATCACGAACGTATAGACCACATGCACAACACCGTCCCATCTTGCTAAACACTCATCGTACATCACTTGTTAGACACGATTTGCACCCGTAATAAGGTTTGCAAGTCCTTATTACGCATACACGCCGTATCAACTTGTTAGTACAACGACCGCCTCGCTCGATGATATAAACAAACACAAACAAAATTCTACGCGATATAAACACACGCGAGAATTATTATCACAACACAAAAGTATATTAATAATATCCACATTACTAATATAAACGTTAGTCCACCTACAAACAAGGCACTAACTATAACCTATTCCGACCCATACTCCTACAAGTCCCGCAACAAAATTAAGCACACACAAAAGTCTAAGTCTAGGCACCTATCTCAAGTCACCTAAATCCCTTAGACCATGCTCTGATACCACTTGTAACAACCCAACCCATATGCAATCGAAATATGCAAATAAAAAAAAAAATTTTGTACAGCATAGTGGCGCGGCGCTCCAAAACGGCCTGTCCAACTTTTCCTTTTTTGCGAAAAAGATCACTTGCTTCCCGACACTTTTAGACCAAACGCTTTTCACAACATTTTATATTAGTTAAAACTAACACGTTTCAATAATAAAATGAGTTTTACTAGACCGGTCCCACATCGGCCGTTTTACGACTTTCGTACAAAATACAAGTTTTCAACCACATGATTTTTAACACAAAATAAAGTCGAGCATGGCGATTAGGGATACGCTACCCAATCCTAATTAATCCAAAAGCAAGCCTTCTAAAGCAACTACGCGAGTCCACTAGTTCTCACGCTTACCCGAGCCACCTCATCCATGCAATCTATAAAAATGTAAACAACGAGAGGGTAAGCTAACGCTTAGTGAGTGAAAATATACTACATACATATATATGCATAAAATGGACACGCCACACAAATAATCAAATACCGCATACCGGAGCATTCAAGCATAAAGGCAAGCTAGTCTAAACATACCGTACGATCACTAAGAAACAAGCTAACAATGTCAACAATAAGGTAAGTTTACCAACGACGATGTGAACAACGCCATTAAGCTACACCCAGAGGGTTAGCTACATCACAACAATACGACAATATATATATATATATATATATATATATATATATATATATATATATATATATATATATATATATATATATATATATATATCACAATAATACGACAAACGTCGATGTTCACAACATCCAAATGTATTCAAGATCTCAAGGCTAGTGATAATGCTAAAAATGAACATATATTTCATAGCATTATCCCTCAAGAAAGACAAGCTTTTAGTTGCAACTATTCTATTTACAAGTGATATTGGTTTAAATAATAAAAGGTGAAGGCAAAAGACAGATTCGACAAATTGAAGACGCAAACGACCAAAAAGCTCAAAAGTACAAAATACAATCAAAGAGGTTCCAATTATTGATAAGAAACGTCTCAAAATTACAAGAGTACAAGATTCAAAACGCAAAGTACAAGATATTAAATTGTACGCAAGGACGTTCGAAAATCCGGAACCGGGACCAGAGTCAACTCTCAACGCTCGACGCAACGGACTAAAAATTACAAGTCAACTATGCACATGAATATAATATAATATATAATTAATTCTTAAAATTAATATATATATTATATTATATTTAAAAACCGTCGACAGAAGAAAACAACCAAATGTGGCTCTCCCCAGCTGGCCATGCGATCGCATGGCTTTGAAGGGCAAAGTTCATGCGATCGCATGAGGCTCTTTTCCAGCTCACAAGGCCTATAAAACACGAGCTCTGGTGTACCATATATCATATATCTTTCTCTCTATCTCGTAAACATATATATATATATATATATATATATATATATATATATATATATATATATATATATATATATATATATATATTAATTTCAATTTTAATTTTAATTTTAATTCTAATAATAAGGGTATGTTAGCGAATGTTGTAAGGGTGTAAGTCGAAATTCTGTCCGTGTAACGCTACGCTATTTTTAATCATTGTAAGTTATGTTCAACCTTTTTAATTTAATGTCTCGTAGCTAAGTTATTATTATGCTTATTTAATCCGAAGTAATCATGATATTGGGCTAAAAATATTAAAATTGGGTAATTGGGCTTTGTACCATAATTGGGGTTTGGACAAAAGAACGACACTTGTGGAAATTAGACTATGGGTTATTAATGGGCTTTATATTTTTTTAACTAAATGATAATTTGTTAATTTTAATATAAAGATTTACAATTGGACGTCCCTATAAATAATCATATACACTCGATCGGACACGATGGGCGGGGTATTTATATGTACGAATAATCGTTCATTTAACCGGACACGGGAATGGATTAATAGTCACTAGAATTATTAAAACAGGGGTGAAATTATGTACAAGGACACTTGGCATAATTGATAACAAAGTATTAAAACCTTGGGTTACATGCAGTCGATAACCTGGTGTAATTATTAAACAAAGTATTAAAATCTTGCTACAGTTTAAGTCCCCAATTAGTTGGAATATTTAACTTCGGGTATAAGGATAATTTGACGAGGATACTCGCACTTTATATTTATGACTGATGGACTGTTATGGACAAAAACCAGACGGACATATTAAATAATCCAGGACAAAGGACAATTAACCCATGGGCATAAAACTAAAATCAACACGTCAAACATCATGATTATGGAAGTTTAAATAAGCATAATTCTTTTATTTCATATTTAATTTCCTTTATTTTATATTTAATTGCACTTCTAATTATCGCACTTTAATTTATTGTTATTGTATTTAATTGCACTTTTAATTATCGTACTTTTTAATTATTGTATTTTATTTCATCGCACTTTTATTTATCGCAATTTCATTATCGTTATTTACTTTACGCTTTGAATTAAGTCTTGTATTTATTTTTAATATTTTACATTTGGTTTTAACTGTGACTTAAGTTTTTAAAATCGACAAACGGTCATTAAACGGTAAAAACCCCCCCTTTATAATAATAATATTACTTATATATATATTTGTATTTTTATAAAGTGAAACTAATATAGCGTTAAGCTTTGTTTAAAGATTTTTTCCCTGTGGAACGAACCGGACTTACTAAAAACTACACTACTGTACGATTAGGTACACTGCCTATAAGTGTTGTAGCAAGGTTTAAGTATATCCATTCTCTAAATAAATAAATATCTTGTGTAAAATTGTATCGTATTTAATAGTATTTCCTTGTAAAATTTAATAGTATTTTATACCCCTTAGCTTTAACATCAGCTAGATCTACGAATGGTATCGTCAACATCTAACTTAAATCCCATTCGTCCCAATTTACGTGGTATCGTCAACATCGAACTTAAAACCCACGTATGAGGTATCGTCAACATCGAGCTTAAAACCCTCATCGAATGAATTAATGTGGTATCGTCAACATCGAACTTAAAATCCACATATGAGGTATCATCAACAACGAACTTTAAACCCTCATCAACGTCACTACAATAGTCGTATGGCATCATCAACATCGAACTTAAATTCCATACATGAGGTATCATCAACATCGAACTTTAAGCCCTCATCAACACCACAATATACTCTAGGGTACGGTATCGTCAACAACGAACTTTAAACCCTTACCCCACAAGTAAATAACTCATATACATACGTATATAATTATTCCACTCACAAGCCCATGTGATAATGTACACACGAAGTGTGCACCTCGCCAAAGGTGGTCAACCAAAACGCACAACCGTGCCAATTGGACATGTACCCAAGTCCATCAAATCTACCTATATGTGAAGTGAGCTCTATAACCGAGAACCACTTCACCCGACCCGCACCCATCCTACAAATACATATGCATATAGGATATTTACACTCACCTAGAAGTCTTGATGGATGCCAAACCAAAATCCTTAATCGTCGATGAAATGTACCTATTCCATTTATCACATAACAAGTAACACAATTAGGGTTGACTTACAAACCAACCCAATTGACACTTAGTGCAATTTCGACCCAAATGCACTTCCAAGTACA
The DNA here is from genome assembly GCF_046630445.1 of Rutidosis leptorrhynchoides. Taxonomy (NCBI): domain Eukaryota; kingdom Viridiplantae; phylum Streptophyta; class Magnoliopsida; order Asterales; family Asteraceae; genus Rutidosis; species Rutidosis leptorrhynchoides. Next base: position 170,145,404 of record NC_092343.1, read on the forward strand.
AACCGCGCCCAAAATTAATCAATAATCACTAACACAAGTGAGAATGGTCCTAATACGCCAATTAAACCCAATCATTGGTGTTAAACACCTATCTTGCCCATAATGACACTTAAACCCTAATTTTGACCCAAAGGAGTCAATATCGCACCATTAGCAAGTTTTGACACCAATACATATTTAACTTGATTTTATACTTCAACTTAATCCATTTTAAGTTTATAAACCTTATTAAATCGACAATTGGGTGATAATCATCACCAAACCCTAATTTTGACTATAGTCAAAATTAGTCAACCCAAATTCACCTAAAGTGGTTCCAACACTTCCATAATCACTAAACCTAGTGATTAAACTCAAGATTAAAGCCTAATCAAGGCCAAATTGTCAACCAACCCAAAACCCGCCAAGTGACAAGAATAACTAGTCACCATAAACCCATTTCATCATCTAAGAGGGTTTCACTACAAATCAAACTCAAACCCTTACTTGAATATCAAATCTAACAAATGTAATTCGGATTTTGAACTTACCAATACCACCAAAATGATGCCGTTGACGATATGAATAACTTTAATACTTGAGGTTTGACCCGAATCAAACTTCTTCTTCTCCAAATGGAGCTTTCTCTCACTTAAAATGGGTTTCTCACTCTAGGGTTTGATGAGAGGGTTTGATGAGTGAAATGTGATCCAAAATGATCAATGGATCAGTTTTGATGACCCCAAACTGACCCCTAGTGAAAAGACCAAAATACCCCTCATTTAAACCTTTTAAAAAAGCTGAAAATTGCATCAGACGGGATCGGAGCGCCGCTCCATAAGGTGGAGCGCCGCTCCAACCTTCAGCTCAGTTTTCAGTTTCTTGTTTTGGCCATAACTTTTTGACCGTAGCTCCGTTTTCGATGAATCAAATATCGTTGGAAATGTAATAAGATTTTCTTTCCAATGGTAAGGCTTTTAAATATCAACTCAAACTTTATTTGGGGTTGAAAAGATACGTACACACCTTGTCAATTTAGACAACGTCCAGTTTCCTTCGACGTTCGAGCAAGCAACACGTACGTGCTTCGTATACTTAATACACGCATCGTACACCATAAATATATTATGTACAATAAATATTTGGGTCTTAGAGTAACGTCTTTTGAAATATGTCATGAATGACTCCAAATAATATCTCTAAAATGAGCAAATGCACAGCGGAAGATTTCTTTCATACCTGAGAATAAACATGCTTTAAAGAGTCAACCAAAAGGTTGGTGAGTTCATTAGTTTATCATAAAAATTTATTTCCATCATTTTAATAGACCACAAGATTTCATATATTTAATTGTACATGTAACCTGAGTACAAAATAACACGCGTAACCCGCGAATTAAAAATCATTCATATGGTGAACGCTTGATAACCGACTTAACTTTAATGCATAGATTATCCCCAAACAGAACCTCTCGTCTGTATAATAATAATAATCTCGAAGTACTAAAGTATCCGTACCCCGGATGGGACTTGTCGAGGTCCATAGATCTATCTTTAGGATTCACGTCGATTAGGGGCCATACCCGTTTTCTAATCATTAGGTTACCAAGCTAAAAAGGGGTGATATTCAATATTCATAATCCAGCCATAGAATGTAGTTTTTGATCACTTGTGTCTATTTCGTAAAATATTAAGAAAATCGGCGCATGTATTCTCAGTCCCAAAAATATATATAAAAAGGGAGTAATGAAACTCACAATACAATATTTTGTAGTAAATATATTCATACGACGATACTGAACAATGCAGGGTTGGCCTCGGATTCACGAAATTATATCATTTGTATATATATTAATACACATAATTGTAATCGAACAATTATATATATATATATATATATATATATATATATATATATATATGTGTGAATTTATTAGTTATATCATATTTATATTAGTAATATGTATATGTTTCCTATATTCATTTTGTATATGAAAATATTAATTTTGTTATGTTATATATATATATATATATATATATATATATATATATATATATATATATATATATATATGTATGTATGTATATATATCTATATATGTATATATATATGTATATCATTTGCTTGCTAATGAAAATAGTAATTATAATAATATTAATATAATATTAAGTATTTAAATAATTATAATACTTTACATTTCTAAAAAAAGTAATAATGTTAGTAATTCTATCAGTGATAATAATAATGATATTAATGATAATAACTATAAAAATATTAATTTTACTGTTAGTGATAGTTATGATAATAATTTTAGTAATTACATAATAATAATACTTATGATAATATAAATAATAATACTTATCATCATATTAGTGGTAATAATAATAATAATCTTAATATTAATTTTAATAACGATAATTATAACTTATAGTATGATAGTTATAGTAATACTTAACTTAACAATAAAAACAATAATAATTATATCAATCTTATTACTAATGTTAATCTTAATAATAATGCTCTTGTTAATAATAATAATAATAATTCAAAAATGATACTAATACTATTATTAATGATTCTAGTTTGTATTAGTTTCATAGTAACAATAATAAGAATAATCCTACTCATAATAATACTTATATCAATATTAATACTAATAATAACACTAATAATAATACCTAGTGATATTTCTTAATAACAAATAATAATAGTATTTAATAATAATAACAATAATGATGATAATAATAATAATAATAATAATAATAATAATAATAATAATAATAATAATAATAATAATAATAATAATAATAATAATAATAATAATAATAATAGTTTTGATAATAAGGATACTACTAATAATGTTCTTTAATTATAATACTAATACTAATGTTAATTATAATAATAATCATGTTAATACTAATAGTAATAATAATTCTAATAATAATAATAAATATAATAATAAAAATAATAATACTTAATGATAATATTAGTAATAATAATAATGATAATACTATTAATTATAATAATCATATTACTAATATTAGTGATAATAATAATTAACTTAATAACAACAACAATTAATAATAATAATAACAACAAAAATAATAATACTTGAAACTACCTTCAAAAGCTTTTTCCCTTAAAAGAATGCCTTAGACAAGGCTCGAACCTAAGACCTCTCGCTTTTCTAAAACACCCCTAACCACTACTCCGCTAGTATCTTTCTTGAATTAATTCCCGTATTTAATATATTAACCGCTGGCCAGGTATTAATCAGTTTGATAATTGGGCCGTAGCCCACTTCAACAGCCCAACAGAAAAATGAAGTGCAGTAGCCCAACAGCTTCTATTTATGATTCAAAAAAAATAAGCAGTCGGCTAGGTTCGATCCAGGGACCTTTCGCTTTTCATCCCACCTCTAAAACCATCGAGCTACTAGCTCACTTCTGATATAATATAAACCTTAAATATATATAACCCGTTACTATTTATTGTCTTCTTCAACAAAACCCATAACTATTCATCATTATCAAAACTAATTTTACTTCATCAACATCATCGTTCATCTTAACCATCGTCATCATCTATATCGTACCCCATCGTCATCATTCTTTAATACGATCACTCGTATCATAATCATCTTCATTTAAACACGATCATCATCATCTTAACTATTTAACAAGTATCATTTTCAACTCGCTATAATGTTACACAGCAACACAACATCAATTGCAGCTATAACAATCTTAAAAGATGGGTTTCGTGTTCTGGCCGAAAAATATCATTAGCAAAACCCGTTAACAACCCACTCAAAAGTTGGCCCAACTAGAAAAAAACCATGGTGGCCCAATTTTCATCTCACCACAATCGATGGAAACAGAAAAAAAAAAAATAGAATTTGAGTATGAAGTACAGTATCACGACCACATCATTACTGCCATCATCATCTTATTGCTACTGTTGGAAACGAAAAAGAAAAGGAGTGTACATCACTGTAGCAGCATAGTAGAGTTGTTAGCTTTTGTTATTTTCATCAACATAAGAACAGAACGTTAACAGGATTGTAGCTGTAGCATCTTTCGAATGAAACAGAAGTAAAATAACAACATCTAATGAGTATCACAGCTGTATAGTTTTGTAGTGACCCGAACTTTTCCATGTTTATTTATATTAAATGAAATTGATATTTACATGATTAAGTGTTTCCAACATGTTAAGCAATCAAACTTGTTAAGACTTGATTAATTGAAATAGGTTTCATATAAACAATTGACCACCCAAGTTGACAGGTAATTCACGAACGTTAAAACTTGTAAAAACTATATTATGACATATATATGGATATATATATATATATATATATATATATATATATATATATATATATATATATATATATATATATATATATATATATATATATATATATATATATATAGTTAACATGATATTATGATAAGTAAACATATCATTAAGTATATTAACAATGAACTACATATGTAAAAACAAGACTACTAACTTAAGGATTTCGAAACGAGACATATATGTAACGATTATCGTTGTAACAATATTTAACTGTATATATATCATATTAAGATATATTAATACATCATATTCTCGTGATAATTTAATAATTTAACATCTCTTTAGATATAATAAATAATGGGTTAACAACATTTAACAAGATCGTTAACCTAAAGGTTTCAAAACAACATTTACATGTAACGACTAACGATGACTTAACGACTCAGTTAAAATGTATATACATGTAGTGTTTTAATATGTATTCATACACTTTTGAAAGACTTCAAGACACTTATCAAAATACTTCTACTTAACAAAAATGCTTACAGTTACATCCTCGTTCAGTTTCATCAACAATTCTACTCGTATGGACCCGTATTCGTACTCATACAATACACAGCTTTTAGATGTATGTACTATTGGTATATAAACTCCAATGATCAGCTCTTAGCAGCCCATGTGAGTCACCTAACACATGTGGGAACCATCATTTGGCAACTAGCATGAAATATCTCATAAAATTACAAAAAATATTAGTAATCATTCATGACTTATTTACATGTAAATAAAATTACACATCCTTTATATCTAATCCATATACCAACGACCAAAAACACCTACAAACACTTTCATTCTTCAATTTTCTTCATCTAATTGATCTCTCTCAAGTTCTATCTTCAAGTTCTAAGTGTTCTTCATAAATTCTATATTCTAGTTTCATAAAATCAAGAATACTTCCAAGTTTGCTAGCTTACTTCCAATCTTGTAAAGTGATCATCCAACCTCAAGAAATCTTTCTTATTTACAGTAAGATATCTTTCTAATACAAGGTAATACTCATATTCAAACTTTGATTCAATTTCTATAACTATAACAATCTTATTTCGAGTGGAAATCTTACTTGAACTTGTTTTCGTGTCATGATTTTGCTTCAAGAACTTTCAAGCCATCCAAGGATCCTTTGAAGCTAGATCTATTTTTTTCATTTCCAGTAGGTTTATCCACAAAACCTGAGGTAGTAATGATGTTCATAACATCATTCGATTCATATATATAAAACTACCTTATTCGAAGGTTTAAACTTGAAATCACTAGAACATAGTTTAGTTAATTCTAAACTTGTTCGCAAACAAAAGTTAATCCTTCTAACTTGACTTTTAAAATTAACTAAATAACATGTTCTATATCTATATAATATGCTAACTTAATGATTTAAAACCTGGAAACACGAAAAACACCGTAAAACCGGACATACGCCGTCGTAGTAACACCGCGGGCTGTTTTGGGTTTGATAATTAAAAACTATGATAAACTTTGATTTAAAAGTTGTTCTTCTGGAAAAATGATTTTTCTTATGAACATGAAACTATATCCAAAAATCATGGTTAAACTCAAAGTGGAAGTATGTTTTTCAAAATGGTCATCAAGACGTCGTTCTTTCGACTGAAATGACTACCTCTTACAAAAATGACTTGTAACTTATATTTTCGACTATAAACCTATACTTTTTCTATTTGGATTCATAAAATAGAGTTCAATATGAAACCATAGCAATTTGATTCACTCAAAACGGATTTAAAACGAAGAAGTTATGGGTAAAACAAGATTGAATATTTTTTTATTGTTGTAACTATGGGAAATATTGTAACAATTCTATACAAATCATATTCTAGCTAACTTATATTGTATTATTCATGTATTCTAATATATTATGTAATCTTGGGATACCATAGATATGTATGCAAATGTTTTGACATATCATATCGACCCATCTATATATATTATTTGGAACAACCATAGACACTCTATATGCAGTAATGTTGGAGTTAGCTATACAGTGTTGATGTTGATTCCAAAAATATATATACTTTGAGTTGTGATCTAGCCTGAGACGTGTATACACTGGCTCGTGGATTGGGTCAAGATAATATATATCAATTTATTTCTGTACATCTAACTATGGACAACTAGTTGTAGGTTACTAACAAGGACAGCTGACTTAATAAACTTAAAACATTAAAAGGTATTAAAAATGTTGTAAATATATTTTGAACATACTTTGATATATATGTACATATTTGTTATAGGTTCGCGAATCGACCAGTGACCAAGTCTTACTTCCCGACGAAGTAAAAATTTGTGAAAGTGAGTTATAGTCCCACTTTTAAAATTTAATATTTTTGGGATGAGAATACATGAAGCTTTATAAATGTTTTACAAAATAGACACAAGTACATGAAACTACTTTTTATGGTTGAATGATCGAAGCAGAATATGCCCCTTTTTGCTTGGTAGCCTAAGAATTAGGGAACATCACTAATTTTGAGAATTAGTGCACGCCTAATTGATGTGCATCCTAAAGATAGATCTATTGGGCCTAACGAACCCCATCCAAAGTACCGGATGCTTTAGTACTTCGAGTTTTATATCATGTCCGATGGATGTCCCGGAATGATGGGGATATTCTTATATGCATCTTGTTAATGTCGGTTACCAGGTGTTCACCATATGAATGATTTTTATCTCTATGTATGGGATGTATATTGAAATATGAAATCTTGTGATCTATTATTACAATTAGATAAATTTATAGGTTAAACCTATAACTCACCAACATTTTTGTTGACGTTTAAAGCATGTTTATTCTCAGGTGATTATTAAGGTCAAATATATGGACAAGATTTGGAGTCAACATGCTTTTATAATATTGTTTAAAACTGTATTCGAAATTTACTTTGTTGTAACATATTAATATTGTAAACCAATATGTATTGGTAGTGTGTAAGTGTGATATTTTTTAGATTATCATTTCTGATAATCTAGGTGGTGTCCTTTTAACCTTGTTGATAAAATAAAGGTTATGGTTTGTTTTAAAAACGAATGCAGTCTTTGAAAAACGTCTCATATAGAGGTCAAAACCTCGCAAAGAAATCAATTAATATGGAATATTTATAATAAATATGAACGGGACATTTCAAGTTTTCTGTTTGGACTGTTATATAAATAGATAACAGAATTTAGAGAGAGAGGATGAGAGATAGAAGAGAGTGAGGTGGTGGTGGTTGTGATGGTTGTAGGGTTTTTGTTTTAGATTTCGATTGTAGGAATATCATGATGGCAGCAGAAAATTTTGGTGTATTGGTGGTTGTTTTGGGTGGTGGTGATGGCTGTTTCACGCAGAAGACGGGAAAAGGAATTAGAGAGGTGATCATGATAGATAGTGTTTCAATGGTGTTGAAGGGTATCCGGTGTTGGTGGTTGTCGACTATGAGAAGTATCGGTGGTGAAGTGAAGTGGTGATTTGAGTGGTTCCATGGTGATAAGGTGGTGGTATTAAATTGACCGGCGGTGTAAGCTACCGGGACAAGAAGAGAAAGAGTAAACACAGTGTTGGTTCATTGTGTTGATTTTAACACATGATATATCATATATCTATAGTACTAACTAATAATTGCTAATAAATATATATTAATAAATATAATTATCAAAGATTAAATAAACGTGCATCATATAGCCGCCTTTTACTATTTCAATCACGGACTGGCTTTCGTGCTCCGTTGTTAATCAGTGGCGAATAAAAGTATTTAGAAAAATCCCAAATTTTTACAGTGACTATCTTAATTTATTTTGGTCATTATGGTATAAGATTTGGTCATTAACTATTAACTAAAAATTATATTAATTATTCACTCCCAACCCCAAGTAAAATATAAAAAGTTTTGAAATTCAATAAATAGTTCCTAAATACATTTTTAATAAGTCTATAATTTGTAAAACTCATTTTCGGATCATCGTTTATTTTAAAATCACATAAGTTTAATTTTAACTTGTTTAATATTGATCGAATAATAAATGAGTGTCACCGTCGTTCACTAAATAAATTCGAAATCACATATATATAGTATACTTTATATATTCGTTTTAATAATAAATTTTTATTATATCTTATATTAATTTACATATTATTTATAACAACAATTGCATATAACAGTTTCTTATATATAATTATTTATATTTACCTATTTTTATATACCTATCTATTTACAAATAATGGTTCGTGAATCGTCGAGAACAGTCGAAGGTCAAATGATTTCATGAAACAGTTCAAAAATTTTGAGACTCAATGTTACAGAATTTGCTTATCGTCTCGAAATCATATAGAGATTAAGTTTAAATTTGGTCGGAAATTTTCGGGTCGTCACACTCAGTATTTGAATGTGTCTGATTGTTCGAACATTTCCCATCGTGTCGAAATCATATAGAGATTAAGTTTAAATTTGGTCGGAAATTTCCGGGTCGTCACACTCAGTATTTGAATGTGTCTGATTGTTCGAACATTTCCCTTCGTGTGACCATTTTCCACATTTATGACATCTTTCAAGGTGTCGTGCTCTTCTTTTTGTTGCGGATTTTGATTTTCCTTTACCAAAATGTATCTTATTATGATTCTTCCTGAGTTCTTTCCTCACTTCGTCCATTTTTCCTCTTATGAATGATACCAGTTCACTCGGGAAAATGTTATTATTATGTTTAGTAATCATAGCGTGTAGTAGTAGACCATGGTTCAGATCAAAGGAATTCTTCATCTCGTAAAACCTAAAAGAAATAAAAATTCAAAATGGAGGGAGAAGACTAGTTCTTTAGGGTCTGCTAGGGAAAGACCATTCGGATTCCATTTTCGAGAACTACACGAAAACAGAACATCTAACTCTAACAGAAATTCATATTACCCTTAAAAGATTTGAATCTTCCCACACTTAGTTAGCTGTGGTGTCGAAATTGTGATTAACTTCATCTTCAACTTTCATTGGATTATCTATGTAATGTTTAACTCTGTGACCATTAACCTTAAATTCAATACCATTTGAATTTATTAACTCTACTCTTCCGTACGGGAAAACTCTTTTGACTATGAATGGTCCAGACCATCTTGATTTTAATTTTCCAGGAAATAGCTCGAATTGTGAACTGAAAAGAAGAACTCTGTCTCCTTCCTTAAATTCTTTTGAACTTCTGATTCTTTTATCATGCCATTTCTTCGTTCTTTCCTTATAGATTAACGAATTTTCATATGCCTCATGTCTTAATTCTTCTAATTCGTTTAATTGATTTAATCGTAGACGTCCGGCTTCATGTAAATTAAGATTACATGTCTTCAAATCCCAAAATGCTTTGTGCTCAATTTCTACTGGAAGGTGACATGCTTTTCCGTAAACGAGTTTAAAAGGTGTAGTACCAGTTGGAGTTTTGTAGGCTGTTCTAAAAGCCCAGAGTGCATCCTCCAATTTCATTGACCATTCCTTCGGATTTGATCCTACGGTTTTCTCTAGAATACATTTTAAAGCTCGGTTGGTATTTTCAACTTGTCCACTTGTTTGTGGATGATAAGCGGTGGAGATTTTATGAGTTACTCCATATCTTTTGAGAACTTTCTCAAGTTGATTATTACAAAAATGAATACCCCGATCACTTATTAAAGCTTTCGGTGTTCCGAACCTAGCAAAAAGACGTTTTAGGAAGTTGACTACAACTCGTGCATCGTTAGTTGGGAGAGCTTGTGCTTCCGCCCATTTAGATACATAATCAATGGCAACGAGAATGTAGAGATTATTATGAGATTTTGGAAATGGACCCATAAAGTCAATACCCCAAACGTCGAATACTTTACATACTTAAATGACATTTTGTGGCATTTCATCACGTTGACTTATTTTTCCGACCCTTTGATAAGCATCACAGGATTTACAAAAAAGGTGTGCGTCTTTGAAAATTGTAGGCCAATAGAATCCAGCATCGTAGACTTTTCTTGCTGTGAGTTGAGGCCCATAATGCCCTCATGTTGGTCCTGTGTGACAATGGTTTAAGATTTGACTAGCTTCATTCCCGAATACACATCGGCGTATTATTCCATCGGGACAACTTTTAAATAAATGTGGATCTTCCCAAAAATAGTGTTTTATATCACTAAAGAATTTCTTTCATTTTTGGTACGACAACCCTTTTTCAAGGAATCCACATACTAAGTAGTTTGCATAGTCTGCAAACCATGGAATTTCATTATAATTGATTTTCAAAAGATATTCATCAGGAAAATTATCTTGTATGGTCGATTCATTTAGAACTTCTAATTCAGGATTTTCAAGGCGAGAAAGATGATCAGCGGCGAGATTTTCTGCTCCCTTTTTGTCTCGGATTTCAATATCGAACTCTTGTAAGAGTAAGACCCAACGGATTAATCGTGGTTTGGCATCTTGTTTCGAAAATAGGTATCTAAGAGCAGAATGATCAGTATAGACCACCGTTTTAGCTAGAACTAGATATGAACGAAATTTGTCAAAAGTAAAGACAATAGCAAGGAGTTCTTTTTCAGTGGTTGTATAATTCGTTTGTGCTCCTTGTAACGTCTTACTAGCATAATAAATAGGTTGAAATCGTTTTTCAATCCTTTGTCCTAAAACGGCTCTCATTGCAAAATCACTTGCATCGCACATGAGTTCAAATGGCAGATTCCAATTTGGAGTTATGATGATTGGCGCATTAGTGAGTTTTCCTTTAAGAATATTAAAAGATTTGATGCATTCATCCGAAAAGATGAATGGAGCATCTTTTCTAGGAGTTTATTCATAGGAGTGGCAATTTTAGAAAAGTCTTTTATGAAACGTCGGTAAAAACCAGCATGCTCTAGAAAACTCCTAACTCCTCTAACATTGGTGGGATGTGGAAGTTTAGCAATTACATCTACTTTAGCTCTATCCACTTCAATTCCTTCCTTTGAAATTTTATGACCAAGAACGATGCCTTCTTTAACCATGAAATGGCATTTCTCCCAATTAAGAACTAGATTTGATTGCTCGCATCTAATAAGCATTCGTTCAAGATTAACTAGACATGTTTCAAAAGTATCACCGAAGATTGAAAAGTCATCCATGAAAACTTCCATGCATTCTTCTATCATGTCGTGAAAAATCGCCATCATGCACCTTTGAAAGGTTGCAGGGGCGTTGTAAAGTCCAAATGGCATGCGTTTGTAAGCAAAAGTACCATAAGGGCACGTGAATGTGGCTTTCTCTTAGTCCTCAGGTGCGATTGGAATTTGAAAATATCTGGAGAAACCGTCAAGAAAACAATAGTAACTATTCCCAGCTAACCTTTCCAACATTTGATCAATGAAAGGTAAGGGAAAGTGATCTTTTCTAGTAGCGTCATTTAATCTTCTATAATCAATACAAACACTACATCCTGTTACAGTCCTAGTAGGAATAAGCTCATCTTTTTCATTTGTGATGACAGTCATGCCACCCTTCTTAGGTACACATTGAACTGGCTTACCCATGGACTATCATAGATTGGATAAATTAAACTTGCATCGAGCAGTTTAATAATTTCTTTCTTAACAACATCTTGCATATTAGGATTTAGTCTCCGTTGGCGTTGCACATAGGTTTTATGATTTTCTTCCATAAGGATTTTATGTGTGCAATACGAAGGACTTATGCCTTTAATGTCATGAATTTTCCATGCAATAGCTGGTTTATGAGCTTTTAGCACATAAATGAGTTGAGATTTTTCATTTTCCGTAAGAGAAGATGATATTATTACAGGTAATTCAGATTCACCATGTAAATAAGTGTATTCCAAATGGTTTGAAAGTGGCTTTAACTCTAATATCGGTGGTTCTTCTATCGATGATTTGTATCGATATCTGTCTTTCTCTTTCAGCATTTGAAGTTCTTTTGTTGTTGGTTCGTATTCATTAGCCATAAGTGTAGCTAACATTTCAGCTTCATCAATTGGTTCAGTTCCTTCTCCTAAAGAACATTCTCCTGTTCCTTGTAATTCTGGAAATTTTTCTAACAATTCTGCATGTGAATCTATAGTTTGAATATAATAACATGTATCATCTGCAGATTGCGGTTATTTCATGGCTATATCAACAGAAAAGGTAACACTCTCGTCCTCTATACTTAGGGTCAGTTTCTTACCAAACACGTCTATTATTGCTTTAGCCGTGTTTAAGAATGGTCTTCCTAATATAAGAGGAACTCGAGAATCTTCTTCCATGTCTAGAATAACAAAGTCTACTGGAAATACTAAAGTACCAACTTTAACTAGCATGTTCTCCATTATCCCTCTAGGATATTTTACTGATCGATCGGCTAGTTGTATGCTTATTTTTGTTGGTTTCAATTCTCCAAGGTCTAGTTTAGCGTATAGTGAATACGGCATTAGATTTATACTAGCACCTAAGTCTGCCAATGCTTCTATTGAACTAAGACTACCCAGAAAACATGGAATTGTGAAACTTCCTGGATCTGAGAGTTTTTCTGGTAGTTTATTCAACAGCACTGCAGAACAATTAGCATTCATTATAACAGCCGAGAGTTCTTCCATTTTCTTTCTATTTGTGATTAGATCTTTCAGGAATTTAGCATATCTTGGCATTCCTGAAATCACATCAATGAAAGGAATATTGACATTTATTTGTTTAAACATATCCAAGAATTTAGATTGCTCGGCTTCAAGTCTTTCTTTTCTCATTTTACTCGGGTAAGGAAGTGGTGGTTGGTATGGTTTAACATAAGGCTTTGCCTTAACTGTGTTATCTTCATTAACCTTTTCAACTACCGGTTCTGTTTCCTTCTCTTGATCAGGCTGTGGTGCTTGTGGAGTAGGAATAGAGTCATTAGAAATTACAGGTATTTCAGGTGGTTTAAGTGTAATACCACTTCTTGTGGTAATGGCTTTAGCTGTTTCATTCTGGAGGTTAGCATTTGTATCGCTTGGTAGACTCCCTGGTTTTCTTTCACCTATCAACCTTGCTAGGTTACTTACTTCTTGTTCCAGATTTTGAATAGAAGCTTGTTGATTTCTAAATGCTTGAGCATTTTGTTCATTAGTTTGTTTCTGAGATGTGAAAAACTGCGTTTGAGATTCAACTAGCTTCGACATCATATCTTCTAAATTTGGCTTTTTATCATCGGTTTGTGGTGGTTTAATTAGAAAAATAGGTCTTTGCTGGTTGTAAGTATTATTAGATACTTGTTGATTGCTAGGACCTTGTTGGTTGTTGTATGGAACATTTCGGTTATAATTCTGATTTTGATTGTAGTTTGGTCTTGGCGGTTGATAATTATTCTGATAATTATTTCCATGCCTTTGGTTCATGTATGAAACATTTTCTCTTTGTTCCATTGTTTGTTCAATACTGAGACAATCTTTTGTCAAATGTGGTCCTCCAAACTGCTCACAACTAATTCATATTACGTAAATATCTTTAGTCATCTTTTCCATTCGTCTCTAGAAAGCATCTAACTTTGCGGAAATGGAATAAAAGTCATGGCTAGAATCGGCTCTAGCTGCTTTAGATGATCTAACGATGTCTTTTTCTTGATGCCACTCATGTGAGTGGGAGGCTGTGTTATCAATAATTTTGTAAGCTTCAGTTGCAGTTTTCTTCATAATGGAACCACCAGCTGCTATGTCGATGTCTTTTCGTGTAGTAATGTCGCATCCTTGGTAGAATATTTGTACTATTTGATAAGTGTCTAAGCCGTGTTGAGGACATCCTCTCAACAACTTTCTAAATCTTGTCCATGCCTCATATAGAGTTTCATTTGGCTTCTACGCGAACGTAACAATTTCTCCTTGAAGTCTCACGGCTTTAGATGCCGAAAAGAATCTTTTAAGAAATTTCTCAACTAAGACATCCCATGTGTCAATCGCCCCTTCAGGTAACGATTCTAACCAATATTTGGCTACTCCCTTTAAAGTCCAGAGAAATAACATGAGATAGATCTGTTTATCCTCAACTTCTCTGATTTTAAATAGAGTACAAATCCTATTAAAGGTTCGAAGATATTCGTTTGGATCTTCCTTCGGCGTACCACTAAATTGGCATTGATTAGTTACCATGTGTAGGATTTGTCCTTTGATTTCATAATCTGGCGCATTAATGTCTGGTTGAGTAATTGCGTGACCTTGGCCAGTGCGTGTAGCTCTCATTCGGTCTTCCATACTTAGAGGTTCCTGATTTTCCATGATTGAATTGGTTGAATCTGAATCACTGGAGGATTCTGATTTAATAGTTTCTTCCTCGACAATCTCTAGATGAGTTATTTGTGGTTCAGGAGGAATGATTAGTGGTTCAGGATCTCTGAATTGTCTTTGAATATTCTCCGGATTCTCAATTGTGAGGTCGGGTTCAAAAAATGGATTATCAAAAATTTGAATTGGAGTACTTGGTCGACTTGATGACGATTCTAAAGAAAAATTAACGGCGACAATATTGGCTAGATGTCTTGATCGAGTTACAGGTGGTGAACGTATGAAAGGTGGTGAACATTTTGCTCGGCGCATTCACTGAATATCCTATTAGTTATAAAAATAAAAAATTATATAAGTTATCAAATTAATAGACTTTTCTGATTTTGCCCACGTTTCGAATAGCCAATAGATGCAGCAGGTAGCCAGGACCCTTTAAATCGGAAACCCACAACTCGCCACTAACAAATCCAACTATTACTATGAACCAGAAAATTTTGGATGTCTATCAATTTAACCGCTTAAAATAATTTTTCGTCAAAATTTTGAAGATAAAATCTATGTCCTAAAAACTAGAGCGTAGAAATGAGAAAGAAAAAAAGCGCGCTGAAAAACGTCGAAAAATAAAAGGTCAAAAAATAATAATAAGAAAGTAAATCGTCGAAACTTAAAAGTCTAAAAACTAAATATTAAAAATTGCGTCTAAAGGAATTAAAGCTTAAAAGGAATTCTATATCCAAAACGGCAATAACTTATTAGGCACTAAAATCTATTAAATATTAAAGCGATAAGTGACGTCGTAAAATTCTAAAGCGCCTAAATCTTAATCTAAAGAAAAAGTACTTAAGAGATTTTACGGCAAAGCCTAAGAATCTAGAAATATAAATTAACTACAGCAAAAACTAATCTTAAAACTAATTACGGACGAAAAATATACAAATTACGAATAAACGATAAAAATATAAAATTTATAATAAGAAACAAAAAATGATAAAATTACTTATTTTCATAAAAATATTTTTTTTATAAAAGTATTAATTAATAAAACTACTTAAAACTTGAAATACATAATTAAATTAAAACTAAAACTAATTATTAATTTAATTAAACCCTAATTAATAATAATAATTAAATAAATAACCCTAATCCCGTAATTAATGCAGTCTGAGGTTCAGCCTGTCAGGCGGCTCTGCGAGTGCGGATGGTTTCTGCCCAAAAAGCTCCGCGACTACGGATTAATACAGACTCGGAAGCTGTGCAGGCTCAAACTAGCGTGGTATTCGACTCCGATGGTGTTAGTAATGGAGTCTACGTGACGCGATGTTAGGTGCCTCCTTCATACCTACTAGCGTGGTATTCGACTCCGATGGTGTTGCGGTTACATTGTACTTAGGGTACCGGAGAGAAACCCTTAAGTACATGAGTGACTAGGTCGAAATGTGACAAGCTATGGCAATCGGAGGATTGCAATAATAAAGTTTGTGTAATTTGTGGTGAACTCTTCGTTCGAAGTGTTTAAGGATAAGTTAAAATCCTTCGTGTGCTCAAGGTTGGAGTAAGGTATTGTGATGTGGTTATGGAACGGAGTTCTAAGTGGGGGAGTTTGAACTCTCGCACAAAGATGTTCTAGTGTATTGATATTGGACGATGCTCGTATGGATTCGGAGCTAGCGATGAGACCTACGTTGGTAGATTGTGGTAAAAGTAAGATTCGAAATAAATTGTACTTATAGTTTTGAATTTAAATTATCACCGAGGTGGTAATATGGTGAATCTCATTTAGAGATAATTGATGGTTGCGAGGGGTAGTACGAAATAGATTATATTTTACTACGAAATACTATTAAATACGATACAATTTTACACAAGTTATTTATTTATTTATTGAATGGATATACCTAAACCTTGCTGCAACACTTATAGGCAGTGTACCTAATCGTAGAGTAGTGTAGTTTTTAGTAAGTCCAGTTCGTTCTACAGGGAGCTATATTTATTTTAAACTATATTTATATATATATATATATATATATATATATATATATATATATATATATATATATATATATATATATATATATATATATATATATATATATAAGTAATATTATTATTATAAAAGGGGGTTTTTACCGTTTAGTGACCGGTTTGTCGATTTTATGTCTTAAGTCACAATTAAAACCTAATGTAAAATATTAAATATAAATACAACTTAATTTAAAGCGTAAAGTAAATGACGATAAATAAAATTGCGATAATTAAAAGTACGATAATTAAAAGTGCAATAAATAAAATGCGATGAGATATAAAATAAAGGAATTATGCTTATTTAAACTTCCATAATCATGATATTCGACGTGTTGATTTTAATTTATTACCATGGGTTAATTGTCCTTTGTCCTGGATTATTCGATATGTCCATCTGGTTTTTTTCCATAATAGTCCATCGGTCATAAATATAAAGTGCGAGTGTCCTCGTCAAATTACCCTTATACCCGAAGTCAAATATTCCAATTAATTGGGGACTTAAACAGTAACAAGGTCTTAATACTTTTTTAATGATTACACCAGGTTATTGACTGCGTGTAACCCAAGGTTTTAATACGTAGTTAACAATTACACCAAGTGTCCTTGTATGTAATCCACCCCTGTTTTAATGAGTCCATTAACTATTAATCCATTCTCGTGTCTGGTTAAATGAACGATTATTAGTATTTATAAATATCCCGCCCATCGTGTTCGATCGAGTGTATGTGGTTATTTATAATTACCTCAAATTGTAAATCTCTATATTAAATTAACGAACTATCATTCAGTTAAACAAATATAAAGCCCATTAATAGCCCATAGTCCAATTTCCACAAGTGTTGGTTTTTTGTCCAAACCCCAATTATGGTTCAAAGCCCAATAACCCAATCTTAATTTTTAGCCCAACATCATGATTACTTCGGATTAAATAAACATAATAATAACTTAGCTACGAGACATTAATTTAAAAAGGTTGAACATAACATACAATGAGTATTAATCGCGTAGTGTTACACGGACAGAATTTCGACTTACAAACTTAAAACATTCGCCACTATAACCTTATTATTATTAATTTAATATTAAAATTATAATTATAAAATATAAATATATATATTTCGTATGTAATCAGAGAAAGGAAAAGAAAAAGGTGTAATGAAATCCGCAGAATGCTCGGCCTTTTATAGGCCCATTTTGCACTGTGCTGCTCCGCGATTGCGGTTGTTTTCTTCCTCACAGCTCTGCAGTCGCGGAGCTTTGGATTCCAGCTCATTTGTTGATTTAAAACGTGGGCTGCTGATTATTTATAATATATAATATTATATATAATTAATTATATATTATATTATATTCTTGTGCATAGTTGACTTGTAATTTTAGCTCCATTGAGTCGTACGTTGATAGTTGGTTCATGTCTCGGTTCCGGATTTTTGAACGTTCTTTCGTACGATTTAAATCTTGTACTTTGCGTTTTGCGGCTTGTACTCTTGTAATTTTTAGACGTTTCTCACCAATAATTTGAACCACTAGGATTGTACTTTGTACTTTTTAGCTTTTTGGTCATTTGCGTCTTCAAATCGTCAATTCTGTCTTTTGTCTTCACCTTTTATTATTTAAACGAATATTACTTGGAATTAGAACAATTGCAACTAAAAGCTTGTCTTTCTTGAAGGATAATGCTATGAAATATATGTTCATTTTTAGCATTATCAATAATGGACATGTTTGACTAGCAAGTGAGATCCCTCAGTTAAGGGATGTGCGTGTCGGATTCTGTAAGATCCTGTTTTCCAGTTATGTTGGATGCCGTCCAACAGGGTGGGGTGCCGTCCCAGTGTGAAGGACTGGACGTCGTCCAGTATTCTGGACGCCGTCCAGATGACCTGACGAGCCAGCTTTTGTGTTTTTGATATTTAAAAGGGGTAACTTGGTAATTTCACATTGTGGATGACTTTAAGGCCCTAGATCAGTTTGTGGAGCCTCATTTACTCCATTTACAACCACCAAACCTCTTCCACTTAAATTCTAGAGAGAGAGAGTGATTCAAGTGTGAGAAAACTCAAATCGAAGTGGAAGAAGCTTGTTTCGGGTTAGAGCTCGAGCATTAAAGTTGTTCATCTCCTCACTAGCTACATTTTAATTGTAGTGGTATGTTACATTGAAGTTGCAAACTCGGTTATCTTTCACAAAGGGCTCTAAGGTGAGTGGAATAATTATATGCGTAGATATATAATGTATTTATTTGTGTAGCGTGAGGGGTGAAGTGTCGTGTGCTATGACACCACGTTCACGTGACGAGTGAAGTGTCGATGTGCTAAGACGGGAGCACATTACCATGGATTTCATTACAAAGTTACCTAAGACGGCGAGAACCCAATTTGATACGATTTGGGTGATAGTGGAACGATTGACGAAAAGTGCTTTGTTTCTTCCCATTCGAGAAGTGATATCGTCGAAAACTTTGGCTAAGTTGTTTATCAAGGAGGTGATAGTAAGAGACGGGGTTCCTATATCTATTATTTTGGATCGAGATACTCGTTTCACATCTCGGTTTTTGGGAAAAGTTTCATGAAGATATGGGCACACAATTGAAATTGAGCACGGCGTATCATCCTCAAACGGACGGTCAAACCGAACGTACGAATCAAACTTTGGAGGAGATGTTACGGGCGTGCATTATTGATTTTGGTGGTAGTTGGGATGAGCACTTGCCTTTGGTAGAATTCTCGTACAATAATAGTTATCATACTAGTATCGGGATGCCACCATATGAGATGCTTTATGGGCGTAGGTGTCGAACCCTAATTTGTTGGGGCGAAATGGGTCAAAGGGAAATCGGGAGTACCGATTTGGTTTTATAGACGAATAGCAAGATTGATAAGATTCGGGCTCATTTGAAAAAGGCTCAAGATAGACAAAAGTCGTATGCCGACAAACATAGGCGAATGATCGAATTCCAAGAAGGTGACATGGTGATGCTTAAGGTTTCGCCATGGAAAGGTATTATTCGGTTTCGAAAATGGGGAGAATTAGCTCCTCGGTTTATTGGCCCATTTAAAGTTTTAGCTCGTGTTGGCGAAGTTGCATATCGTTTGGAATTACCCGAAGAACTTGCGGGGATCCATAATACATTTCATGTTTCCCATCTCTGTAAGTGTCTTGCGGATGATTCTTCGTGGGTGTCATTAGACGAAATTGAGCTAAACAACAAGTTAGAGTATATTGAGGAGCCGGTTGGTATACTTGACGAAAAAGTGAAGACATTGAGAAATAAAGATGTGAGAACTTTAAAGTTCAATGGCGTCGTAGTATAGGTTTCGAGTTTACTTGGGAGCCCGAAGAGTTTGTTCTTGTGTATCTTCCTGTTTGTCATGCGGCTTGGATTGCGAGGTCGCAATCCGGTTCAAGTGGGGGAGAGTTGTAAGATCCTGTTTTCCAGTTATGTTGGACGCCATCCCAGTGTGAAGGACTGGACGTCGTCCAGTATTCTGGACGCCGTTCAGATGACCTGACGAGCCATCTTTTGTGTTTTTGATATTTAAAAGGGGTAACTTGGTAATTTCACATTGTGGATGACTTTAAGGCCCTAGATCAGTTTGTGGAGCCTCATTTACTCCATTTACAACCACCAAACCTCTTCCACTTAAATTCTAGAGAGATAGAGAGAGAGAGTGATTCAAGTGTGAGAAAGCTCAAATCGAAGTGGAAGAAGCTTGTTTCGGGTTAGAGCTCGAGCATTAAAGTTATTCATCTCCTCACTAGCTACATTTTAATTGTAGTGGTACGTTACATTGAAGTTGCAAGCTCGGTTGTCTTTCACAAAGGGCTCTAAGGTGAGTGGAATAATTATATGCGCAGATATATAATGTATTTATTTGTGTAGCGGGAGGGGTGAAGTGTCGATGTACTAAGACACCACGTTCACGTGACGAGTGAAGTGTCGATGTGCTAAGACACCACTCAAAGTAATATGATGGGTGAAGTGTTGATGTGTTAAGACGCCACCTGGGGTGAAGTGTCGATGTGTTAAGACACCACCCGGAGTGAAGTATCGATGTGCTAAGATGCCACTCCAAGAAATTAACGGATGAAGTGTCGATGTGTTAAGACGCCATCCGGGGTAAAGTATCGATGTGTTAAGATTTCACCCTAAGTAAGATGAAGGGTGAAGTGCCGATGTGTTAAGGCGCCACTCGAGGTGAAGTATCAACATGTTAAGATGCCACCTCAAGTAAAAATGAAGAGTGAAGTGTCGAAGTGTTAAGACACCACTCGGGGTGAAGTGTTGACGTGTTAAGACGCCACCCAGGGTGAAGTATTGACGTGTTAAGATGCCACCCGTGGGATTAGTGTACGATGTGTTAAGTACTCTAACGGTTGTTATGAACACCGATGGGAAATTCAAGTACCATTCCTTGTGCTATTGGTTTACCATGGTTATTTGTGTTGTAGTGTAGCATACTATATTATTCGGGTTATATATATATATATATATATATATATATATATATATATATATATATATATATATATATATATATATATATATATATATATATATATATATATATATGCCTTTGTCGTTGCTAGCTTGCGGTATTGGAGGTTACTAGCTTTGTATTTGAGATTATAAACTAATTGTGTTGCTAGCATGTATGCGGTATGTGAGTAACTGATTGCAAGTAGGTATATTATATATGTATGTGTATAATTATTGCATTCACTAAGCGTTTTGCTTACCCTCTCGTTGTTTACCTCTTTTTAGGCTCCAGCATGGATAAGGGCAAAGGTATTCGGTTGGATTAGTGGCCTCCCGCTTATTTTGATAGGGGATGCTTTTAGGTTAGCTTTTGGAAGTTCGGCCAAGATTTGGGTAGTTTAACCCCAAACACCATGCTCTAGGTGTCGTTTGGAAATTAAACTCTTATGGTCAGAACTTTTATTTTTGAACGAAATCCGTAAAATGGGCGATTGTGGGCCCGATGATGTAAAACTTGTTTCGATGTTGAAAATCTATTAGTTTTACTTAAATTGATATGTTGTAAAAAGGTTTTCGTTTGATAGTGCCGGGAAGCGGGATTTCCGCTCACGTAAGTGAGCACGGGGATCAGTCCCCGACAGTGCAATGGGACGCCGTCCAAAAAGGCTGGAGGCCGTCCAGGCTTTCAGTACTGGACGCCGTCCAGATGTACAGGTCGAGAAAAAAAAATTATGGCGTATTTTTGGTATAACGAAGTCGGGTCGTTACAGATTCTCTTCTAGAGAATTATTGTTTTATGCCTATGTGCGATATGGGCGGTTCTTGCTCGATTGTGTTGGCGTTGTGTACACGTACGTATAATGCGCGTATGTGTATGATGGATTTATTTGGGTGGGTTAGTCGCGGTGTTAAGACACCACCTGGGGATTAGTGTTACACGGTGTTAAGTACACTAATGGATATTTGTTTCGGGTGGATGGTTAGTGTAATCCGTTAGGATTCACTATGGTGTAGCAGTGTACGATGTTACACTACTCGTCGTATGAGGCCAAAAGAGGGTGTGTTGATGGTTAATGTATTCCGTTTGGATTCACTATGGTGTAGCAGTGCGTGATGTTACACTACTCGTCGTTTGAGGCCAAAAGAGCGTGTGTGATGGGTGGGTTTAAAGTTCGGGCGTCGATACCACCCAAGGGACTAGTGATGCGTACTAGTGGCGTCTGCGTGGCTAACGGTTCATTCGCGAGAATCGTTCCCTTTGGATTTTGGTTATGTGTTGGGAGTAGTGTTATATCGGCATGGTATAACATTATCGGGAAATGTGAGTACCGGTGGGAATTGCGAGTACCATTCCTGTGTTGAGATTTGTGAAGTGAATCACGTGTGGATGCGAATTCACGATGACGCGTGTAGTTTCGGTCATCTTATTGAGGAAGTGAGTCTCGTGTAGTTCGGATTCAGAATGACACGTGTGGATGTGGTAATTCTATTGGGAAGTGAGTCTCGTGTAGTTCGGATTCACAATGACACGTGTGGATGCGGTCATTCTGTTGGGATAGTGACTCCCGTGTGGTGCGGATTCACTAAGGCGCGTGTAGTTTCGGCCAGCCTTCATGTGGTTTGTGTTGTGAACTATTGGTTGTTTTATACAACAATGGTGGGGTCGTGAGGACCATGTTGTGTGATTAGTGATGCGATAGCCGTGTTTCGCTCACATGTTGTTACGGGTGTGACAATAGTCGATTTTGTACACCTTGGGATTAGCGTTGCCAAAGTCATTTTGGGAGCTATCGGCTTTAGCTGTTGCTTATGATGTTACTATAGTTGCGTATTGGTCATATTGCGCACTACAAGAGATGTTAAGTGGTAAGTGTTATCCGTAAGGATTCGTTTTGTTCGGTCTTCATCGTTCGGGTTGTTGACCTTAGGTTGAGACTTGGTTGCTTTTAGCATCGTACTTGGCAAGGGTACGCTAAGGGATTGATATCTCGGTAAGAGATTGGTTGAGTTTTTCCCGATGTGAGGGATTGAGCAAGTTCTAGTGCTCGGATTTGTGGATTTGATAAGTTGCGGACGACGATTTAGTGTTTAAGGTGATTCGTTGGGAAGAATTGCCTAGAGGAATTGGAAGAAACGCGTGATGTTTCCATGTATGCTAAGCGTTGTAGTAGTTTTCGGATGTTGTGTGCGTTGCATGTCTTGAAATGCGTGCACGTGTGTATTAGTAAGTGGTATAATCTTCGAGATTAACGATAAATGAGGCGGAAGTTGGATTGGAACACATGTTTGAGGATCATGGAGTATGGGTCCGGTTGGTTAAGTGGCGCAGATCGCGAGGACACGATCATGTTTAAGTGGGGGAGAGTTGTAAGACGCTGTTTCCTATTTATGTTGAATGGGACGCCGTCCAATTTGTGGGACGCCGTCCAGTAAAGAAGAGTTGGACGCTGTCCAAATATTGGGACGCCGTCCAGATGAACTGGCGTGCCAGCTGTTGTAAATTGAGTTAATGAAGGGTATTTTGGTATTTTCACTTGAGGGTCGGTTTATGAGCCACAAAACTGATCCATTGGCCATCTTATCCTCATTTCACCTCTTTTCACTCACACACTTGCATCCAGAGAGAGAGAGAAGAGTTTAGAGAGAGAGAGAGAGAGAGCTTGATTTGGAGAGGAAGGAGTCGGATTCTCGCCAAAGCTCTGGTTTTAAAATTGTTCATCTCGTTCACGGCTACGTTGTGGTAGTATTGGTAAGTTCAAACTCCGAATTTCATTTGTTAGATTTGATATTCAAGTTAGGGTTTGAGCTTGATTAGTTGAGAAACCCTTTTAGATGAGGAAGTGGGTTTATGGTGACTAGTTATTCTTGTCACTTGGCGGGTTTTGGGTTGGTTGACGATTTGGCCATGTTTAAGCTTTGATATTGGGTTTAATCACTAGGTTTAGTGATTATGGAAGTGTTGGAACTCTTTTGGGAGTATTTGGTTGATTAATTTTGAAATGGGTCAAAATTAGGGTTTATGTGCCAAATTGGGCAAGACGAGTGTTTAACACTTGTGTTCGGGTTTAATTGGCATATTAGGACCATTCTCACTTGTGTTAGTGATTATTGGTTGGTTTGGACACGGTTTGGTGTTTGGAAGTGCAATGGGTCGAAATTGCACTAAGTGTCGATTTGAGTTGGTTTGTAAATCCACTCTAAGTGTGTTGTTTGTATTGTGATAATGGAATATGTACTTTCCATTGGCGAGTTGCAGATTATTCGGTTGCATTCATCAAGACGACAAGGTGAGTGTTAATATCATATGTGCATATGTATGTGTAGGATGAGTGCGGGTCGGGTAAAGTGGTTTTCGGTTATAGAGCTCACTTCACATATAGGTGGATTTGATGGACTTGTGTATAGGTCCAATTGGCACGGCTGTGCGTTTTGGTTGACCACCTTTGGCGAGGTGCACACTTTGTGTGTACGTTATATCATGGAGTTGTGATGTGGATTATATAACCCCAATGGCGAAGGGTTGATATTGAGTTGTGATGTGGATAACCCCGATGATGTGGATTTTATAATCCCGGGACCGTGGGTTTTGATGTGGAGAGTGAATCACGTGTGGATGCGGATTTACGATGACGCGTGTAGTTCGGTCATCTTATTGAGGTAGTGATCTCGTGTGGTTGCGGATTTACTAAGGCTCGTGTAGTTCGGCCAACCTCGATATTGTTGTGTTATTGAAGATAGTAGTCTCGTGTGGATGCGGATTTACTAAGGCTCGTGTAGTTCGGCCAATCTTCACTTCGGTATTGGGTTAAGGGGTTAACCTTGGGCGTTTTACGCTTTATCATTATATATATTGTCGTATTGTTGTGAGGTAGCTAGCCCACCGGGCGTATCTCTATGGCGTTGTTCATATCGTTATTGGTGAACTTACATTGTTGATATTGTTAGCTTGTTGTATAGCGATTGTACGGTATGCATAGGTTAGCTTGTCTTTATGCTTGGATGCTCCGGTATGTGCTACTTGATTATTTGTGTGGCGTGTTCATTTTATGCATATATATGTATGTAGTATATTCTCACTCACTAAGCGTTAGCTTACCCTCTCGTTGTTTACATTTTTATAGATTTGCGCGGAGGCGGAGGCTCGGGAAGTGTGGGGCTAGTGGACTTGCGTAGGTTGCTTTAGAAGACTTGCTTTTGGATTTGATTAGGATTGGGTAGCGTATCCCCAATCACCATGCTCGGTCTATGTTTTGTATTAAACTAAAATGGGTCGAAATGGTCACTTGTCGTAATTTGGGTTCATGTGGGCCCGATGTTGTAAAACTCGATTTTATTGTGGGAATATCTTAATTATAATTATATCAATGAGTTGTGAAAACCTTTTCGTATAAAAGTGTCGAGAAGCGGGTTTTCCGCTCGCGTGGATTGGACAAACTAAGCAGAAATTTTTAGTTCATATGGACGTCGTCCAGATGTCTTGGACGCCGTCCTGGTCTTCACTGCTGGACGTCGTCCAGATAATTGGACGCCGTCCAGATACACTGAATCAAAATATATTTTTTTTAGGTCGTGTTTTCGGTTGGATAACGGGTTGAGTCGTTACATATATACTTTTTATTTTCATTTAATTTAATTAGATATTATATATTTTATTTAATTTAATTATGTTATTAATATTTTGCTATATACCACATCAATAAAATAAACGTAGGCTAACATTTTTTTACACTAAAATATCACACTACTTAAGCCACTTGCAATCGTTCAGCTCTTTCACTAACATTTTCACTGACATATCACCACAAACCCTTTAACATCCCTTTCACATTCCTTTCACTAAACACTCCCAATCATAAACTTCATCAACCCACTTTACACATTTTATATTATTATTTATATTTATATATACAATCTATACTATATTATAAAAGGCTAATATGATGACATCATTAAATTGCCATTTCCCTTCTTAAAAAAAAAATTAAAAACAAAATGAAAAAATCTTAAGCCATGATGTCATAAAAAGTAATATTTTAATTAAAAAATAATCTTAAATATTATACTACATTTGAAGTTTTTTTATGAACTTTGGGAAATTCAAAAAAGGTCTTTACTCTTTTATTATCCGTAAACCATACTACTATTACTTTTGCAGGCTTCAAAAAACCCTAGACAAAAAGCACGCCTCCTCTTTCTCTTCACTTCTCACCTTGAGCAGTATCTTCGTCAGGTAATTTGAATCTTGATTTTTTTTTTCTTCTCCTCTTAATCTTCGTCATCTTCATCCGACAAATAACAAAGTTTTGATGGGTCAATTTAAAATGCAGGAACTTATTTGATGGGTCATTTCATCTTCTTTGTCTCTATTTCAAATATATGGATCTTCATGTCTTCGTTTTTCATATGCCATTTTTAGAGTTCTTTAATTCAATCTAAACTTCTTTCAATAATAATAAAGCTTAGTATAAAGTTAGATTGTTTGAATTGTGTATGTAAGTCTTTTTATCCCATGATTCTGTATAGATATTATTATGGTGTAATTAAAAGTACATCTGTCAAAATCATTTCATGATTAAAAAATTGTTATGTTCATGTATTTTGTTACATCAAGAAGGTCAGTTTATTTGTCAAATGACATTCTTGCTTTCTTATAAAAACATCCATGTTGCATTGAAATAATCCACGTTTCATGATAAATTAACTTGGGTCTAAGATTATGTTTGTTTAATGAATACTCATATGATGCATACCAAGTGTTTGATCAAATGTCTAAGTAAAAATTTCATTTGATATCAACACTTTTAAGGTTAGCATTTACATGTTTATAATTCTTAATTGTTTTCTGACTTCTTTTTTCCATACTTTTATTTAGGTTATGAATTTGTTTTTCTTTCTTTTGATTTGGATCATGGTTTCTAGATCGACTACATTTTGTGGCTACGGTGTAAGGTTTGTGCTTATTGTTTTAGGTTTGTATTTATAGTTTTAAGTATAAATTTTAATGTCTCTATTTGTGTTAAATGAACTTAGGTAACTTTGACGGTGAAGCTCCCTGTCAAAATCTTACTTCCATACTGATTTGTTTGTTCAACTGAGTTAGAAATATTTTATTAAAGTGGCTAAAAGATGTCATAGTATTTGCACATTATTATTTTTTGAATATGCATACTCATGATTTGTAGATATTCTGCCAACTACACAGGATCCTTTAAGAGGCGATAAAGACGAGTTATTCGATTGTAGAGTTATTCAATTTTTGCTTTTTATGCAACTCCTAATGGTCTATAATTTGATGGCATGTAATTTACTGTTCAGTATCACAAGCTCTTTAAAACTGAACACACAAGAATCAAATTTTTTAAAGTAACATGTCAAACTGAAGAGGCAATGAGCCAAGATCATTGTGATGGACTTGGTTTATCAGCAATAGAACTAGATTCCTTCATTCATTAAGATTAGATAACTCATTACAACTTTTATATTACTTATTATCTCTTTATGACTAACAAAAATACAGATTGAGCTTGTGCACAATTTGAAAGAGCAAAAGGGCAAATGGAGTGTATTGATTTGGGAGTTGCAATTGAGACCTACTGTAGAGGTAAGCGTTCTTTATACTATTCATTATAATAATGATAATGATAATGATAATGAAGATGACCTCTATGTATCAACTTTTTGAATCCAACATCGATTTCATAACTACGTTTATGCTAGCATAATCCAACAAAAAGTTAAGATATGGCTTTGAAGTTGGAAGATGCAATATATAGATATATTAACTATACTTATATTTACAAAATTATTTGGTTATGGAAACTTCTTTAAATTTGTAAGCTTATTTTGAACAATAGACAACTGATTTACATATTTGTTACTAATCATTGTTCAGATAGTTTCATAGATTGAGAGTCGAATGTTTGGATTGAGTAGCAATATGGGTGAGTATGATTAAGTTATTTATTTCTTGATCGTGCTTACATTGCAGAAAAACCTTGGTTATCGATCGAGATGGATGGTTGAGCAATGACAAAATGGATCGAGGCAGCTTATGATTATACATTAAGGCATAATCTTGGTATGATTATACATTAAGGTATAATCTTGCTTCTTTTAGCCACACCATTTATTTTTGCTTAATTTTAGTGTTTTTTAATTTTAAAGATTTATACATATGTTAATCAGTAGTCTATTTGATGAGGTTGGTGAGTAGGTTTAGAAGTTCTATTCCATTAAATTGTTCTTTTGACATTCTCCAGACACTTTCTACATAATGTTGGTGGATGTCATGTTCATTTTTAGGGACGTGTTGATCCTTAGATTATGTTATTCACCATGTGTGATTTATATATCCTTAACTATATAATTGATCAATGGTGTTTTTGTAGCTACATTTATATTAACATAATAATTAATATAAGGTGTATACTAAATACTAATGATTACAAGACATTGACCTTGGTAATATGTATTAGTTTTCTGTTTTGGATAAAGCAATTTTTGTAATATGTATTTGAGTATGCAATTTTAATTTGGAAATGAATGACCACAAAATGAACAAGGGTCATTTTTTTGTTTTTAACTTAATTTATTTTGTTTTGACCCATTTAGTAACCAGCTTATAAACCGACTCTGAGTTGGGTTATGTGCTTGGAATGTTGTGATTGCATGTTTGGATTTTGAGAATCTATACATTATTATAAAGCGCGTGCCAATAATCCTACGTGTCAGTCTGTTATTAATTCTGGTTAAATTTGCTTATGTGGCGGCTTGTGGTTAACTTATAATTTATAGTAATTATCATATACTCTATATTTAAGGAGATTCTAAATCAATCAAAACTTATCCATATATTTATTTATTATTAATCATAATAAATAAGCGGAATTGTAGAATAAGCGGAATTCTAAATAAGCACGGGCTCACAATACCATAATTAATGACAGACTATTCGGAAATGTAGCATGTTAACATAAATTTGGAAGTGATATAAAACATTCTTTTTTATGGCTTTTTGATATAAAGAGGCACAATTATCAATAAATTTCAAAGTGTTATTAACTTAACGGTCTCGACATATTATATTATAAAATTATCAATAAAAATTATAATACATTATATTAACTTATAATTTTTTAATATAAACCCACCAAACAAAATCCACCAAAATTTTTAAGGGATTTATCATTCTGTTCGCCGAGATTTAGGTTCTACCGCCATCACCGTTCAACTCGAAATAATTTTACAAACTAAACACAATAAATTGTATTCGACACGGAGCTTCGATGCACTACCAACAAGCATTTCTTTTTAGCAATAAATATAGAAGTGATTTGAATTTACAGTTTAAGTCCTTAAATATTTATGAACACGCAAATATAACTATTATAATATTAATTATACATGACGACTCCTCCGAGTACCATTATTTTGCTAAAATAACGAACAACTTTTCTAAAATTAAACTCGCGGGTTACACTTTTATTCAAAAAATAATTGTATATAATAATTCTAAAATAATATAACTTATATTTTACTAACGTTAGATTCCATGACAAATTTTCAATGTACTCATATTTTCTCTAAATATTACGTAGTAGATATTAATGTTGAGAAAAAAATTGCAGACATTTAGTTACTAACACCACTCAAAATCGCTTTTAAAATTTGTCAACACCACATGCTCTTAAACTCAATAAAACTTTTAACATTTGTCAACACCAAGGGCTTTTAAACTCAAAAAAATAATTCTTCAAAAAAATCAATTAATTTTGTACGATTATTACGTAGTATATAATTTATATATTAAAAGAAAAAAATTCAATTAATTTATATATTAATTTATTACGTAGTATATAATTTATATATTAAAAGAAAAAATCAATTAATTTTGTACGATTATTAATGGTGAGAAAAAAAATTATAGACATTAAGTTATTAACACTACTTAAAATCACTTTTAAAATTTGTAACACCACGAGCTCTTAAACTCAAAGGAACTTTTAAAAGTCGTCAACACCACGGGTTCTTAAACTTAAAAGAAATTTTTAAAATTTGTCAACACCACGAGCTATTAAACTCAAAAGAATTTTTAAAATTTGTCAATACCACGGGCTCTTAATTAATTCTTATACTTTTCATATTCTTTTAGTATGCTATTTACATATAATATGAACTGCAAATTAGATTTTATGCACGGTTTTTTACACATCCGTGCAACGCACGGGCTCAAAAACCTAGTTATTATACAAATCCCGTGTAGTAATTCGCTTATAATAACTTTTTAATTATAGTTTTAGTTGGTTTTTAGTAGTTATCTAAGTTGTATTGAATTTTTATGTTGCAATGTTTTCCGTTTGGTAGATGTTAATTAACTCTATTAAGATGTTCATCCATATGTTTTTGATAGATTTGTTGTGATGATCATTGATATGTTCTAAATCTCTTAAGATGTTCACCCATAATTTTTTTTTTATATATTCTAATGATTGTTTATGGACTTGGTGATAATGTCTCGTGTTTTTGTGAGTCAAGTGAGTTAATTAACTCTTAAGATGTTCACCCGTATGTTTTTGTGGCTAAACGAGTGGATCAAGCGAGTTTGATAATTGTTGCCTTTTAGTTTGTTATAAACTGTGTCTATTAACTTTTGTTATGGATTGCTAATTTGTTAGTCTGATTGCAGAATGTGGCTAAACCAAGCTGAGATAACACAACAGGATTGGTATTGTGGTTAAATTAAAGTTGAGGAAATTCTATAAAGTACGTCATGACTGGTACATATAGCAGCAGTTTAGCATATGAACATTCAATAAATTTAATTAAATGCAAAGGATTGTCAAATCTTTGTGCATAAAAGGCACCTTATTGTAGCAATTTATCATGTTAGTTTTATAATTGTAAAGAAAATATATGTTTTATTATACTAATTTTATTAATTACGAGTAATTAATAATTAGTCTTTTGAAAAAACCCGTGATTCCACGGTCTTCAACTAGTATAAATATAAATAACACTGCAAATTCAATTCGGGCCCACCAAGTCTTGTTAGAGGATCGTTAACCCACCCACACAAACATTACAAATGGTCTAAGTTAATCAAAACTAATTATAAAAGCATAAATATAAATAACACTGCAAATTCAATTCGGGCCCACCAAGTCTTGTTAGAGGATCGTTAACCCACCCACACAAACATTACAAATGGTCTAAGTTAATCAAAACTAATTATAAAAGCTACGGATGATAAAGAGAGTTATGAAAGCAAAGAAAATGATCATTCGCACTTTCTTATGGCTTAATCATCCATTAAAGCTCTAAACTCAGACGGTAACAGCAACACAACACAAACGCATCTTTTACCATAAAACAAACCCAGAAACAACCAACATCGCATAGAAATCATATCGTACCCTATAGTACCCAATTGCAATGATGGGTAACTAAATTAACATGCTAAAAACTTCCACACACAATGTCAAATATCCATAAAAAACACAAAACCAGTTCACAATACATTACACCCTCATAACAAATCAGTAAAGGGTGGTTGTGTTCATAAGTATAAAATCACACTTATTCGTAGATCCATGGGTGAACACAGCTTGACCAGGTAGCAGTACCCTCAGGAAACCACAATGAAATCTCCTTCCTTGCACTCTCAACAGCATCACTACCGTGAATCACATTTCTACACATAAAACAAGATAAACTATAAGAATGCATAAAAAAGGCTAACTAGGGGGTTTTCAATATTTGGTTTCAAACAGATTAACCCAAATACTGAACCGAATAAAACGAAAACCGAAAAAAAAAAACTAGATAAAAGTTGGTTTTCAGTTCAGTTTCGGTTTTCAAATTTGAATTCACTTTTCAAACCGAATTCAACTAATAATTAGAGTATATGTTAAGGTACTAATTTAAAAAAACAATTTAAATTCAAAATACGATATTAAAATATATTTATTACGATTATATTGGTTAAATTACAATTTTTTTAGGTTTTTCGGGTTTTAGCCGAACCGGATACAAATTCGGTTCGGTTTCGATTTTGAAATTGAAATTGAATTCGGTTTCGGTGTTCGATTTTAAAATTCAACTAAGTGACTAACATACTACTGTAATAACATAAAAACGTGACAAAAAACAAAACCCTAACATGATGAGAAACTATCAAAATCAAGAACATCCAGCACGTTAAGATTTGAACATTGACCAAACAAGTCAGTTTAAGATGCAGTTAGTCAAAATCAGTGATGAAATTACACAATGAAAAATACCTGCCAATGTCAATAGCAAAATCACCACGAATGGTGCCAGGGGCAGATTCGGCAGGGTTGGTAGCACCGATGATCTTGCGGCCGGTGGTAACGACATTCTTTCCCTCCCAAACCATGGCAACAACAGGCCCAGAGATAATGTATTCAACTAGCCCATTAAAGAAAGGCTTTGAGGACAAGTCAGCATAATGCTTCTCGGCAAAAGTTTGGTCAACGGTCAAAAACTTCAATCCTAGTAAACATTACATCATATTTGACAAATTAGCGTAGACTGACAAAAACATAGTTTTTGGTAGTTGATTTATTAAGCTACTAAAAAAATTTGGAAATGTAATAAGATAACAAGTTAGAAGCATAAAATTATTCATCATATATTATCAATTTTCACCCTTTTCACCGGCAAAAAGTAGAGCACAAATTAAAACTAAGCATAATGTGTAGTGATCACGGATAAATTGGCTACAATAATTCATCCAAAAAAAACATTTACTTATAGCTCCAAATAAATAATTTCTTACAAAGTGTTCAAAAAAATATGCATAATTAGTTTAAAACTGATAATCAAATGTAAACAAAGTAATAAACAGTTAATATCTAGTTCTTGAACATGTTAAATTAAAAGTATCTTCATATAAAGAGGTAATGTACCACACAAGCTTTTGTAGAATATATAAAGGTTACCATGTTAAATTAAAAGTATCTTCATATCTAGTTTGTAATTTTGTATTTTTCAACACTCAATTATCACTTTAAACAACACCACCAACCAAGTGATAGTTCAACATCCCAATTTGCATTTTGCATATTGCATATTCATACTTGGATAATAGAATTGGTAAAGGAAGTTTAAACATGTTCCTAACAAATTTTAATTACACATGATCAACAAAATCAAATAATACATCATAACTTGATGGGCCCATTAGTCCCTAACTATCTTTAACCTTTGTGTAAATGTAATAAGTTGACCAAATAATCAAGTAAAATTGTACCTTTCAAAGAGAAACCCTTCTTCTCAAATCTACCAATGATTTCACCAACCTATAAATAAAATCAAATCAATTACAAACTAGAAATACATAATCAATATCCTACTAAAAAAAGAAAAAACAAAACAAATTTAACCAATCTAATAACACTATCCATTTCTAACTTTAACATGTTGCAGAAAAATTGTAACCAACAATAAAATTTTCTAATTTATCCTTGTGAAAAGAGCACGATCGATATGTTTCTTAATTCATTCAAATTTCAAGAAAACCATAAAAACACAAAACATAATTATTAAACTCAATTAAAAAATTATTAAACACAAATATTTATTCTACCCAGTTATAATTATTAAACTCAATAACAGATTTGTAAATAAAACGACCAAAATATAATATTTTTTTTTTAAAAGTGATGGTTTGGGATTAACTCAAAATTCATAAACGAACAAAATTTTTTAGAACACACAAAAAAATTTCTTCCAATAAAAAATAAATAAACAAGTGACAGAAGACTTACAAGGCCTCTTTGAACACCATCAGGCTTAATCATGATAAAAGTTTGCTCCATGTTTGAGTGTTTATAAGATTATTTTTTGGATTAGAAATTGACAGGGGATAAAGATATACGGTGGTGGTTTGAAGAGAAAAAGATGATTTTATATCATACGGTTGGTCCAACACGGGTCAAATTTTGAAACCCTAACCCTAAATTCTAGGCATATTCTTTTATGTGGGTTTTTTACTGTTTGGCCCAATTAGGCTTGTAATTATTGGAAAGGAGTGAGGTAATGTACCAGTTAACTCGTTATATGTTCGTGTAGATTTGTAACTGGGGGGCAGAGGGGAGTAAAGTGAACGATCCATCAGGGCTCATAATTTTCAGGGGCCCAATTTTTCAATATATATATTGATATAATAATTGAAATTTTTGAGAAGTCGTAGAACTAGGAAAACACAACTAAGGTAGTGAAAACAAAGCACAATAGGTCCAAAAATAACAATCAAAGGCCTCGGGAAAAAATAGAAATCAAAGTCCACTAGCATTTTAGCACAAGAAAAAGATTTTTTTTAATAGTTTATATTATTCGTTAGGGCCCAAGGGCCTTTTTCTCCACCTCCTTCTAGGCCCATAAATCTTCTGGAGTGGCCCTGTTTGTAACACATTTACAAATCGTCCAAAAGGTTAGGAAAACTTTTTTAAAGTCAAACACACACTTAACATGAATTTATAAGGAGCCGAGTGTGTGTCACACACTGACACCTCGAATGTCTATCCCCCTTCAAAGCTAAAACGGTGGACTTCATTAAACCCTTATCGAAGAACTTTGACTTAGATGAGAGGTTGACTTGGATTCAATTATCCGGTATGCCTTTGTATGCGTGGAAAGATGATAATGCTAAAAACGAACATATATTTCATAGCATTATCCCTCAAGAAAGACAAGCTTTTGGTTGCAATTGTTCTATTTACAAGTGATATTCGTTTAAATATTAAAAGGTGAAGACAAAAGACAGATTCGACGAATTGAAGACGCAAAAGTACAAAGTACAATCCAAGAGGTTCAAATTATTGATGAGAAACGTCTAAAAGTTACAAGAGTACAAGCCTCAAAACGCAAAGTACAAGATATTAAATAGTACGAAAGGACGTTCGAAAATCCGGAACCGGGACCAGAGTCAACTCTCAACGCGCGACGCAACGGACCTAAAATTACATGTCAACTATGCGCATAAATATAATATAATATATATAATTACTTAAAATTATATATATATATATATATATATATATATATATATATATATATATATATATATATATATATATATATATATATATATATATATATATATATATATATATATATTATATATTAATAAAAAGTGTCGGCAAACTATTAGACATGTGAATGTTAGCTGGAAAATCAGGCCATGCGATCGCATGGCCTTGCTGCCTTATACCCATGCGATCGCATGGCAGTAAAGTGCTGGCCACATCTATAAATTCAGTAATTTTCGGACGTTTTGTTTACATATTATTCAATCTCTCTCTCTCACGATATATATATATATATATATATATATATATATATATATATATATATATATATATATATATAATTTTAATTTTAATTTTAATTTAAGATTAATTAATAATAATAAGGGTATGTTAGCGAATGTTGTAAGTGTGTAAGTCGAAATTCTGTCCGTGTAACGCTACGCTATTATTAATCATTGTAAGTTATGTTCAACCTTTTTAAATTAATGTCTCGTAGCTAAGTTATTATTATGCTTATTTAAGCCGAAGTAATCGTGATGTTGGGCTAAAATATTAAAGACGGGGTAATTGGGCTTTGGACCATAATTGGGGTTTGGACAAAAGACCGACACTTGTGGAAATTAGACTATGGGCTATTAATGGGCTTTATATTTGTTTAATTGAATGATAGTTCGTTAATTTAATATAAAGATTTACAATTGGACGTAACAATAAATAACCATATACACTCGATCGGACACGATGGGCGGGAAATTTATAAGTACTAATAATCGTTCATTTGACCGGACACGGGAATGGATTAATAGTCAGTGGACTCATTAAAACAGGGGTGAATTACATGCAAGGACACTTGGTGTAATTGATAATAAAGTGTTAAAACCTTATTACAGTTTAAGTCCCCAATTAGTTAGAATATTTGACTTCGGGTATAAGGATAATTTGACGAAGACTCTCGCAATTTATATTTATGACTGATGGACTATTATGGACAAAACCGTATGGACATATCGAATAATCCAGGACAAAGGACAATTAACCCATGGTAATAAACTAAAATCAACACGTCAAACATCATGATTATGGAAGTTTAAATAAGCATAATTCCTTTATTTCATATTTCATCGCACTTTTATTTACCGTCATTTTATTTATCGTACTTTTAATTATCGCCATTTTATTTATCGTCAATTTATTTATCGCACTTTTAATTATCGCACTTTAATTATCGTTATTTACTTTACGCTTTAAATTAAGTTATATTTATTTTTAATATTTTACATTAGGTTTTAACTGCGACTTAAGACATAAAATTGACAAACCGGTCATTAAACGGTAAAAACCCCCTTTTATAATAATAATATTACTTATATATATATATATATATATATATATATATATATATATATATATATATATATATATATATATATATATATATATATATATATATCATTAAATTTGGCTAGTTCCCTGTGGACGAACCGGACTTACTAAAAACTACACTACTGTACAATTAGGTACACTGCCTATAAGTGTTGTAGCAAGGTTTATGTATATCCACTCTATAAATAAATAAATAACTTGTGTAAAATTGTATCGTATTTAATAGTATTTCGTAGCAAAAAATATAACTATTTCGTATACACCTTTACGCACATCAAGTATTTTTGGCGCCGCTGCCGGGGACAAACAACGCCGAAAGCGAAACGTTATAAAAAAAATTTATTAAGTTTTAATTTCTTTTTGTAAAAATACGTTTTAAATATCAAAAATATAAAAACAAGAAAAAGAAAAATAAATATATATATATATATATATATATATATATATATATATATATATATATATATATATATATATATATATATATATATATATATATATATATTACTATATATTTTTACGTTTTTTAAAAAAAAAATTAAAAAGTTTGTATTTTTTAGTTACAAAAACTAATAGGTAGTTTTTAAAATATAAATTTTTATTTATATAAATATTTTATATATATTAAAAACAGAAAAAAAATATAAAAAGTATTCGGGCTACACTGTAGCAGCCCAATTTGTGATCTGAATATCTGGGCCATGCGACCGCATGAACCCGTAGGCTAAAACTCATGCGACCGCATGAGATTGTCTGACACGCAAGGATTGATCATCGTACAGCATTAATTACGGTGTATTATTAATTATTATTATTATTAAACCCTAATTAGGGTTATTTATTATATTAATTAATTTTAGTTTTATTTATTTTGTATTTTTAAGTTATATTTAGTTTTATTAATATATAAATTAATACTTTTATAAAATAATAATATAAAAATAATATTTTTAAAAAAAATTGTACTTTTATAACTTTAAGCCTATTTTTATATTTTGTATATTTTTAATCGTTAAAGTGTAATTTTATAATTTTTCGTTCGTAATTAGTTCGTAACTTAGTATTTTGCCGTAGTTATTTTATATTTCTAGATTTTTAGACTTTGCCGTAAAATCCCTTAAGTGCTTTTTCTTTAGATTAAGATTTAGGGCACCTTGGAATTTTACGACGTCGCTTATCGCTTTAATATTTTATAAATTTTAGTGTTTTTTTAAGTTATTACCGTTTTGGATTTAGAATACCTTTTAAGCTATAATACCTTTAGACGCAATTGTTAATATTTAGTATTTAGTACCTTTTAAGTTTCGATGCGCTAATTTCTTTTTATTTTTTTCAATCTTTATTTTTCGACCTTTTATTTTTCGACGTTTTTTGACGCACTCTTTTTCTTTCTTATTTTTCGACGCTCTAGTTTTTAGGACATAGAATTTTCTATTTCTTCTAAAATTTCTTTAAACTTCGACGAAAAAATTATTTTAAGCGGTTAAATTGATAGACATCCAAAATTTTCTAGTTCGTAGTAATAGTTGGATTTGTTAGTAGCGAGTTGTGGGCTTCCGATTTAAAGGGTCCTTTCTACCTGCTGCATCTATTGGCTATTTGAAACGTGGGCAAAAGCAGAAAAGTCTATTAATTTGATAACTTATATAATTTTTATCTTTTATAACTAATAGGATATTCAGTGAATGCACCGAGCAAAACGTTCACCACCTTTTATACGTTCACCACCTGTAACTAGATCAAGACATCTAGCCAATATTGTCGCTGTTGATTTTTCTTAAGAATCGTCATCTAGTCGATCAAGTACTCCAATTCAAATTTCCGATAACCCATTTTTTGAACCCGACCTCACAATTGAGAATCCGGAGGATATTCAGGGACAATTCAGAGATCCTGAACCACTAATCATTCATCCTGAACCACAAATCACTCATCCAGAGATTGTCGAGGAAGAAACTATTAAATCAGAATCCTCTAGTGATTCAGATTCAACCAATTCAATCATGGAGAATCTGGAACCTCTAAGTATGGAAGACCGAATGAGAGCTAAACGCACTGGCCAAGGTCACGCAATTACTCAACCAGACATTAATGCGCCAGATTATGAAATCAAAGGACAAATCCTACACATGGTAACTAATCAATGCCAATTTAGTGGTGCGCCGAAGGAAGATCCAAACGAACATCTTCGTACTTTTAATAGGATCTGTACTCTACTTAAAATCCGAGAAGTTGAGGATGAACAGATATATCTCATGTTATTTCCCTGGACTTTAAAGGGAGAAGCCAAAGATTGGTTAGAATCGTTACCTGAAGGGGCGATTGATACATGGGATGTTTTAGTTGAAAAATTTCTTAAACAATTATTTCCGGCATCTAAAGCCGTAAGACTTCAAGGAGAAATTGTGACGTTCACACAAAAGCCAAATGAAACTTTATATGAGGTGTGGACAAGATTTGAAAAGTTATTGAGAGGATGTCCGCAACATGATTTAGACACTTATCAAATAGTAAAAATATTCTACCAAGGATGCGACATCACTACACGAAAAGACATCGATATAGCAGCTGGTGGTTCCATTATGAAGAAAACCGCAACTGAAGCTTACAAAATTATTGATAACACTGCTTCCCACTCACATGAGTGGCATCAAGAAAAAGATATTGTTAGATCATCTAAAGCTGCTAGAGCCGATTCTAGCCATGACTTTGATTCCATTTTCACAAAGATAGATGCTGTCGAGAGACGAATGGAAAAGATGACTAAAGATATTCGCTCAATACGAATTAGTTGTGAGCAGTGTGGAGGACCACATTTGACAAAAGATTGTCTCAGTATTGAACAAACAATGGAACAAAGAGAGAATGTTTCATATATAAACCAAAGGCCTGGAAATAATTATCAAAATAATTATCAACCGCCAAGACCAATCTACAATCAAAATCAGAATTATAACTGAAATTTTCCATACAACAACCAACAAGGTCCTAGCAATCAACAAGGTCCTAGCAATCAACAAGTATCTAACAATACTTATAATCAGCAAAGACCTATTTTTCAAAACAAACCATCACAAACGATGATAAAAAGCCAAATTTTGAAGATATGATGTCGAAGCTAGTTAAATCTCAAACGCAGTTTTTCACATCTCAAAAACAAACCAATGAACAAAATGCTCAAGCATTTAGAAATCAACAAGCTTCTATTCAAAATCTGGAACAAGAAGTAAGCAACCTAGCAAGGTTGATAGGTGAAAGAAAACCGGGAAGTCTACCTAGCGATACAAATGCTAACCCCCGGAATGAAACGGCTAAAGCCATTACCACGAGAAGTGGTATTACACTTAAACCACCTGAAATACCTGTAATTTCTGATGACGCTATTCCTACTCCACAAGCACCACAGCCTGAGCAAGATAAGGAAACAGAACCGGTAGTTGAAAAGGTTAATGAAGATAACACAGTTAAAGCTAAGCCTTATGTTAAACCATACCAACCACCACTTCCTTACCCGAGTAAAATGAGAAAAGAAAGACTTGAAGCCGAGCAATCCAAATTCTTGGATATGTTTAAACAAATAAATGTAAATCTTCCTTTCATTAATGTGATTTCAGGAATGCCTAGATATGCTAAATTTCTGAAAGATCTAATCACAAATAGAAAGAAAATGGAAGAACTCTCGGCTGTTACTATGAATGAAAATTTTTCCGCAGTACTGTTGAATAAGATACCAGAAAAATTATCAGATCCAGGAAGTTTAACAATTCCATATTTTCTGGGTAGTCTTAGTTCAATAGAAGTATTGACAGACTTAGGTGCTAGTATAAATTTAATGCCGTATTCATTATACGCTAAACTAGACCTTGGAGAATTGAAACCAACACGAATAAGCATACAACTAGCCGATCGATCAGTAAAATATCCTAGAGGGATAATGGAAAACATGCTAGTTAAAGTTGGTACTTTAGTATTTCTAGTAGATTTTGTTATTTTGGACATGGAAGAAGATTCTCGAGTTCCTCTCATATTAGGAAGACCATTCTTAAACACGGCTAAAGCAATAATAGACGTGTTTGGTAAGAAACTGACCCTAAGTATAGAGGACGAGAGTGTTACCTTTTCTATTGATAGAGCCATGCAACAACCGCAATCTGCAGATGATACATGTTATTATATTCAAACTATAGATTCACATGCAGAATTGTTAGAAGAATTTCCAGAATTACAAGGAATAGGAGTATGTTCTTTAGGAGAAGGAACTGAACCAATTAATGAATCTGAAATGTTAGTCGTACTCATGGCTAATGAATATGAACCAACAACAGAAGAAATTCAAATGCTAAAATAAGAAGACAGATATCGATACAAATCATCGATAGAAGAACCACCGACATTAGAGTTAAAGCCACTTCCAAACCATTTGGAATACACTTATTTACATGGTGAATCTGAATTACCTGTAATAATATCATCTTCTCTTACTGAAAATGAAAAATCTCAACTCATTTCTGTGCTAAAAGCTCATAAATGTAAGACCCGAATAATTGTTGTGTACACATGTGTAAATAAGCTACTTGAAGTGGGGTTCTTGTTATACATTTAAAAAGAAGTCAGAATCTGGCCTGGTGATATTGCGCGCCGCGCCACTTGCCTGCGACAGATTCCCCTTTCTTTTTTAAATTAGATATTTTGAGGGTATTTTGGTAAAAACACTTAAGGGCCGAATTAAATGCCTTAGATCAGTTTTGGGAGCTTCATTACTCCATTCACAACCACCAAATCTTCTCCACTTCAATTTTAGAGAGAGAGTGCACTTCAAGAGTGAGAAAGCTCCATTAAAAGAAGAAGGAGGTTGAATCGGGTCTAGGTGCGTGTTTTAAAGTCGTTCATCTAGTCGCTAGCTACGTAGTGATTGTGTTGGTACGTTCTAAAACCCAATTTCTTACTTTAATTGTATTAAGGGTTAGGGCTTGGGTTAGTTAGCACACAAAACCCATTTGCTAGTAAATTGGGGGTTTTGGGTGAATTTGGGTCATGTGGACTCAAAGGTAACTAATTAGGGTTTTCAAAGTGTTAATTTATGTTTATGAACCTAATTAGTTAGTTAAAGTACTAGAACACTTCAATGATATGTAAATGGGTGTTAATTGGGCATGGATGACCCAAATGGGTGTGTTGACCTTGAAATGGGTCAAATGGGTCTTTAACGACCTAAGTGGTCTTGCATGTGTGAAAATGAGTTAACTTCGTGATTTAAAAGTGTTTTAAACCCATCTTGGTTAATGATTAGGGTTTTGGTGTGTGTTGACCCAAAATTAGGGTTAAGGGTTCAAATGGGTTGAAATTGCGCCTTGGGTCAAAATGGCTTTGGAATGGTGAAAGGATCGGTTGACCAACTTGAGTTTGCGTTTGATTATGTGCTAAAATGTAATAGGTACGTTACATTGAAGTGGCAAGCTCGGTTATCTTTCACGAAGACTCTAAGGTGAGTGGAGTAATTATACGTATGTGTATATGACGTATTTATTTGTGGGTGTTATGGTATGAACCATCGAGCCGGTAGTGCCATAACATGTGTGTGATCGAGTGTGAACCACGAGCCGGTAACACTATAAACTAAGATGTGAACCACGAGCCGGTAGCATCGAGTGTGAACCACGAGCCGGTAGCACTATAAACTAAGATGTGAACCACGATCCGGTAGCATCGAGTGTGAACCACGAGCCGGTAGCGCTATAAACGAGTATGACTCAATTGCGTATGGTGTGAACCACGAGCCGGTAGCACCATAGCGTTATGGTTAACCATATTGAGATTGTTGATTGTTTGGCATATTGTTTAAATATATTGTGTTGAGTATATGCTAATGCGGTTTTGTGATAATGTGCGACTTGTTAAGTATTTCGGGTATGATGTTATGCTAATTTGAGTTTCAAGTTCGTACAAGGTATTCGGTAATTGTGATTGCAAATAGATGGGTTATATATATGTATGTATAATTATTGCATTCACTAAGCTTTGCTTACCCTCTCGTTGTTTACCATTTTATAGGTTCGGTTTTGGACAAGGGTAAGGGCATCGTTTTGGGCTAGAGATCCCGCTTGATGCTAGGGGACGCTTTTGGCTTTAGTAGCTCTTGAAGTTTGACCGATAGTTGGGTAGTTTAATCCCAAACGCCATGCTCATTGTGTAGTTTGGAACTTAAACTTTTGGTGGTCGAAACTCGTAAATTGTATTAAACTCGTAAAACGGCCGATGTGGGCCCCGCCTGTAAAACATTGATTTTATATTTGAAACAAGTTAGTTTTACGTATTTGGATGTATGGTAAAAAGCGTTTCGTCTAAAAGTGTCGGGAACTAGTCAATCTTTTTCGCATTTTGAGACTTTCCGGACAGACCCGAATGGCGCGCCGCGCGGCCATAATTGAAATGTCCCGTTCTTATTGATTAAAAATGTTCCATATTAATTGATTTCGTTGCGAGGTTTTGACCTCTATATGAGACGTTTTTCAAAGACTGCATTCATTTTAAAACAAACCATAACCTTTATTTCATCAATAAAGGTTAAAAAAAACTTTACGTAGATTATCAAATAATGATAATCTAAAATATCCTGTTTACACACGACCATTACATAATGGTTTACAATACAAATATGTTACAACAAAATAAGTTTCTTGAATGCAGTTTTTACACAATATCATACAAGCATGGACTCCAAATCTTGTCCTTATTTAAGTATGCGACAGCGGAAGCTCTTAATAATCACCTGAGAATAAACATGCTTAAAACGTCAACAAAAATGTTGGTGAGTTATAGGTTTAACCTATATATATCAAATCGTAACAATAGACCACAAGATTTCATATATCAATACATATCCCATACATAGAGATAAAAATCATTCATATGGTGAACACCTGGTAACCGACATTAACAAGATGCATATATAAGAATATCCCCATCATTCCGGGACACCCTTCGGATATGATATAAATTT
The DNA here is from genome assembly GCF_046630445.1 of Rutidosis leptorrhynchoides. Lineage (NCBI taxonomy): Eukaryota > Viridiplantae > Streptophyta > Magnoliopsida > Asterales > Asteraceae > Rutidosis > Rutidosis leptorrhynchoides. The sequence continues at coordinate 170,188,887 of NC_092343.1, forward strand.
CGAAGTACTAAAGCATCCGGTACTTTGGATGGGGTTTGTTAAGCCCAATAGATCTATCTTTAGGATTCGCGTCAATTAGGGTGTCTGTTCCCTAATTCTTAGATTACCAGACTTAATAAAAAGGGGCATATTCGATTTCGATAATTCAACCATAGAATGTAGTTTCACGTACTTGTGTCTATTTTTTAAATCATTTATAAAACCTGCATGTATTCTCATCTCAAAAATATTAGATTTTAAAAGTGGGACTATAACTCACTTTCACAGATTTTTACTTCGTCGGGAAGTAAGACTTGGCCACTGGTTGATTCACGAACCTATAACAATATATACATATATATCAAAGTATGTTCAAAATATATTTACAACACTTTTAATATATTTTGATGTTTTAAGTTTATTAAGTCAGCTGTCCTCGTTAGTAACCTACAACTAGTTGTCCACAGTTAGATGTACAGAAATAAATCGATAAATATTATCTTGAATCAATCCACGACCCAGTGTATACGTATCTCAGTATTGATCACAACTCAAACTATATATATTTTGGAATCAACCTCAACCCTGTATAGCTAACTCCAACATTCACATATAGAGTGTCTATGGTTGTTCCGAAATATATATAGATGTGTCGACATGATAGGTCGAAACATTGTATACGTGTCTATGGTATCTCAAGATTACATAATATACAATACAAGTTGATTAAGTTATGGTTGGAATAGATTTGTTACCAATTTTCACGTAGCTAAAATGAGAAAAATTATCCAATCTTGTTTTACCCATAACTTCTTCATTTTAAATCCGTTTTGAGTGAATCAAATTGCTATGGTTTCATATTGAACTCTATTTTATGAATCTAAACAGAAAAAGTATAGGTTTATAGTCGGAAAAATAAGTTACAAGTCGTTTTTGTAAAGGTAGTCATTTCAGTCGAAAGAACGACGTCTAGATGACCATTTTAGAAAACATACTTCCACTTTGAGTTTAACCATAATTTTTGGATATAGTTTCATGTTAATAATAACAATCATTTTCTCAGAATAACAACTTTTAAATCAAAGTTTATCATAGTTTTTAATTAACTAACCCAAAACAGCCCGCGGTGTTACTACGACGGCGTAAATCCGGTTTTACGGTGTTTTTCGTGTTTCCAGGTTTTAAATCATTAAGTTAGCATATCATATAGATATAGAACATGTGTTTAGCATATTTTTGTAATTTTATGAGATATTTCATGCTAGTTGCCAAATGATGGTTCCCACATGTATTAGGTGACTCACATGGGCTGCTAAGAGCTGATCATTGAAGTGTATATACCAATAGTACATACATCTAAAAGCTGTGTATTGTACGAGTACGAATACGGGTGCATACGAGTAGAATTGTTGATGAACTGAACGAGGATGTAATTGTAAGCATTTTTGTTAAGTAGAAGTATTTTGATAAGTGTATTGAAGTCTTTCAAAAGTGTATAAATACATATTAAAACACTACATGTATATACATTTTAACTGAGTCGTTAAGTCATCGTTAGTCGTTACATGTAAGTGTTGTTTTGAAACTTTTAGGTTAACGATCTTGTTAAATGTTGTTAACCCAATGTTTATAATATCAAATGAGATTTTAAATTATTATATTATCATGATATTATCATGTATGAATATCTCTTAATATGATATATATACATTAAATGTCTTTACAACGATAATCGTTACATATATGTCTCGTTTAAAAATCATTAAGTTAGTAGTCTTGTTTTTACATATGTAGTTCATTGTTAATATACTTAACGATATGTTTACTTATCATAGTATCATGTTAACTATATATATATATCCATATATATGTCATCATATAGTTTTTACAAGTTTTAACGTTCGTGAATCACCGGTCAACTTGGGTGGTCAATTGTCTATATGAAACATATTTCAATTAATCAAGTCTTAACAAGTTTGATTGCTTAACATGTTGGAAACATTTAATCATGTAAATATCAATCTCAATTAATATATATAAACATGGAAAAGTTCGGGTCACTACAATAATGGCGCGCCGCGCCAGTTCCCTGTGCAGCAATTTTTTTTTTTTTTATTTTGTATTTTCACGTGGTTTGTTCGCGGGTTGGTTTGGGTTGTTATAAGTGGTATCAGAGCATGGTCTAAGGGATTTAGGTGACTTGAGATAGGCGCCTAGACTTAGACTTTTTGTGTGTGCGCTATGCGGGACTTGTAGGACTTTGGGTCGGATCGGGATTGGTTTGTGCATAGGTTTATGTAACTAATCATGCGCTATTTATTAGGTATGTTTAGCGAGCATCGAGCGAGATGGACGTTGTACTAGCAAGTTAATGCGACGTGCTCGCGTAACAATGATTAGCTACCATTGTTACTGGCGCAAATCGTGTCAAACAAGTAATGTACGACGATTGTTGAGCGAGATGGAGTAGTGTGGTATATGTATGTCGTTCCTTTTCGATTCGTTGTTTAATCTATATGCATTCTTTGAGAATGAAGACGGAAGATGGAACCGGAACGGACGCGCCTATTCATGAGGGGAAGGATGAGTTAACATTAAGGATTGAGGCGGAGTTTGAACGCTATATCTTGATTTTCGCCAACAAGGTTAAGCAAGTTCTCCAAGAGTCGTTCGAGGGAATAGTGACCGAGATGGTACGAGACCGAGTGCCTAAGGTCGTGAAGGAAGAGTTAGAAAAGAGGTTTCCTAAACCTCAAGGTGACGGTGACGAAGGAGCAGCTATGGGGATTGAATCTCATGCTTCAAAATTTGCTGATCACTCTTTGGGTAAGAGAAAGTTAGAATCAAGAGGTGCTCCTAGTAAAAGGGCGAGAAGTACGCCCGGAGGTGTTGAAAAAGTGAAGAAGAGGAGTAAGACAGGTTATGGGCCTACGTGCTTTCGGTGTGGAGGACGGGGTCATTTTGCACGGGATTGTATGAGTGTACCTTTAAGCACGATCAAGTGCTTTATTTGCCAAAAGAAGGGGCACCGTAAGTCAGAATGTTCCGAATCGTTTGTAGATCGGGTTAGGAGGTTAGAGCGTGACTATCTGATGATCAGTGGAGAGCAAGGGTCCAACGATGATGTTTCAGGTATTTTCGTCTTTGGTACAAATATGCCTTATTATTGTTTATTTGTGCCGATGGATTCGTGTATGTATTAGGGACTTAAACTTTGCTTCGAGATCTATTTAGACTCAAGTGAACTCGGTGAAGATTCGATTTGTTGATGGTTTTGATGATAGTGCACCAAGGTAGCGCCTGAGTCGTTGACTCGTGGAAACGCGCCCTGGGGACGAATACATAGTGGTAATACGTAGTATTGATGCCGGTGACATTCCTAATGGAAACACCCTATGATGACATTTGTATTGATGGACGAGGGCGTAAGACTTGGTGCAATCAAGCATTTCTTAGTGATAGGGTAAATGAATCCACTAAGCCATGAGAACGAACTTTGGCGTTAGGTTGTGAGCGCGTGTTCGCGTTTGTAGTGAAGTGGGTGAAACCCTTGAGAGCATGTGTGTATCTGATGTGTCGCGAGGTGTATATAAAATAGCTATTAAATTTTACAAGAAATACTATTAAATACGATACAATTTTACACAAGATATTTATTTATTTAGAGAATGGATATACTTAAACCTTGCTACCACACTTATAGGCAGTGTACCTAATCGTACAGTAGTGTAGTTTTTAGTAAGTCCGGTTCGTTCCACAGGGAAAATCTTTAAACAAAGCTTAACGCTATATTAGTTTACTTTTATAAAAATACAAATATATATATATATATAAGTAATATTATTATTATAAAGGGGGGGTTTTTACCGTTTAATGACCGGTTTGTCGATTTTAAAACTTTAGTCGCAGTTAAAACCAAATGTAAAATATTAAAAATAAATACAAGACTTAAATTAAAGCGTAAAGTAAATAACGATAATGAAATTGCGAATAATAAAAGTGCGATAAAATAAACTTGCGATAATTAAAAAGTACGATAATTAAAAGTGCAATTAAATACAATAACAATAAATAAAAATGCGATAATTAGAAGTGCAATTAAATATAAAATAAAGGAAATTAAATATGAAATAAAAGAATTATGCTTATTTAAACTTCCGTAATCATGATGTTTGACGTGTTGATTTTAGTTTTATGCCCATGGGTTAATTGTCCTTTGCCCTGGATTATTTAATATGTCCGTCTGGTTTTTATCCATAACAGTCCATCAGTCATAAATATAAAGTGCGAGTATCCTCGTCAAATTATCCTTATACCCGAAGTTAAATATTCCAACTAATTGGGGACTTAAACTGTAACAAGATTTTAATACTTTGTTTAATAATTACACCAGGATGTCGACTGAGTGTAACCCAATGTTTTAATATTTTGTTATCAATTATACCAAGTGTCCTTGTACATAATTTCACCCCTGTTTTAACAAGTCTAGTGGCTATTAATCCATTCCCGTGTCCGGTTAAATGAACGATTATTCGTACATATAAATACCCCGCCCATCGTGTCCGATCGAGTATATATGGTAATTTATAGGGACGCCCAATTGTAAATCTTTATATTAACATTAACAAACTATCATTTAGTTAAACAAATATAAAGCCCATTAATAGACCATAGTCTAATTTCCACAAGTGTCGTTCTTTTGTCCAAACCCCAATTATGGTACAAAGCCCAATTACCCAATTTTAGTAATTAGCCCAACATCATGATTACTTCGGATTAAATAAGCATAATAATAACTTAGCTACGAGACATTAAATTAAAAAGGTTGAACATAACTTACAATGATTAAAAATAGCGTAGCGTTACACGGACAGAATTTCGACTTACACCCTTACAACAATTGCTAACATACCCTTATTATTAGGATTTAAAATTAAAATTAAAATTAAAATATAAATTATATATATATTTTTACGTATATATTGAGAGAGAGATAGATATTAGATGATGAAAAATGATCAGAATTCGGTTGGCTTTATAGGGAATTGCAGAATTTGGGGCTCCGCGACTCGCGGCATGTTTTGCCTTCAAACTCCGCGAGTCGTGGAGTTTGTAAATACAGCTCACTCATTTTGGAGTCTTTCTTGCCGACGGATTATTATTATTTATATAATATATAAATAATTATAAGAATTATTTAAATATTATATTATATTTATGTGCATAGTTGACTTGTAATTTTTAGTCCGTTGCGTCGAGCGTTGAGAGTTGACTCTGGTCCCGGTTTCGGATTTTTGAACGTCCTTGCGTACAATTTAATATCTTGTACTTTGCGTTTTGAATCTTGTACTCTTCTAATTTCGAGACGTTTCTTATCAATAATTGGAACCTCTTTGATTGTATTTTGTACTTTTGAGCTTTTTGGTCATTTGCGTCTTCAATTCGTCGAATCTGTCTTTTGTCTTCACCTTTTATTATTTAAACGAATATCACTTGTAAATAGAACAATTGCAACTAAAAGCTTGTCTTTCTTGAGGAATAATGCTATGAAATATATGTTCGTTTTTAGCATTATCAAATATTCCCACACTTGAGCGTTGCTTGTCCTCAAGCAATATCGTCTTGAAATACTAGAATCACTTCTTTATTCTTCACACTTTGTACATCAGTGATTTCTATACGGCGGTATAAACAATGGTAGTAACGATATGGTTTACAGTCCCACATGACTATAAAAATTTAGATCCATTAAGGAAATTGGATCTTTATGAAAACATTTGATCTTTTGAAAATTAAATCTAGTTTTTACCCTAGATAAGTTTTCCGGAATAACCCTTTACCGGTGTTTGCAAAATATTTTTGTGGGTTTGGTGGGTTTCAGATTTGAAAATTTTAGCTCAAAACTTGCGATTTTGTGTCACCCACTTGCTAACCTTGTATTTGGAAAGCAACACGTCCAGTTTACTTGTCCCGTATATTACCTTTCGGTAAACTACCGTCCGGTTGTAAAGGAAAGCGTTGAACAAGCAACTGTTAAGGCAATGTCCCCTGACATGCTTTTAATTATGGTCTATAACGTGTCGGACGCAATTACTATCCTTGGTAGGAGCAATAGTAAAGCTCACCCTTATGATTTTTTGGTCTGGCACAAGGTCCTGTCTTTGACCACTATGCAACCACCGTTCTTACGGTTGACACCCGATTTGGTTCAGGTGACCTAATGAATTCCAGGTGAATTCCTAGGATTTTACGTTCAATGGTAATGAACGCATTAAAAATAGGGTTTTCAGAAAACAAATCGGTTTGTAATTTTGATCAAAATATTTTCTCGTTCAAGCTCGAGTCTAGATATCATTGAATTCCATGAGTTTGTAATTCTCAATCTTTAAGGTCAATCTCAAGGATTGAGTAATATCAGGCTTAAAAGCTGATTTTTGATCTTTTAAGGAGATTATCCTTTCTGGGGATCTGATTCATTAGTCTTATCCAGCTAATTTGCATGGTGCCCCCCCCCCATTTTACGAGATAAATCCTTCTCATGGTTAGGATAAATCTGACCACTTGGCGACCCTGTTTAATGCTGAGGTCCGTGGATTTCCTGCTGATTTTAGTGATGACTTTTCTAGATTTTTCGTCAACCTACAGCTGGTCTGGACGACAACTTCCTGACTTAAATCAAGAAGCGCGTTTCTTTTTCGGAAGACTTTACTTCCTTTTAATGATGGAATTGATTCATCGTGTATATCCATCTCTTCTTTTCTTTCATCGGGTAAAACAGTTTAGTTTAGTCCAAAGCAAAAGTATTTTCAGTTATTTGTGACAGATATATGTGACATATGTTTAAGATAACTTGGTAAATTTTCCCACACTTAGCTTTTATTTTCCTTTTTATCGTCCTCTATTCCATTTTAAATGAATTTTAACATTTTGGTTTGTTTCTCAATTTATGTCCTTTCTGAGGTAACAATAATTTCGGTGTTAAAACCTAGTTTTATCGTTCATAAATATGTATAAACATGATTTTGAGTTCATTTAATTGAAAATTTTGAAAATTTTTACTAGAATTGAGTAGTCAGTATATAAGACTAGGGCTGTTCTTTATTATCAGAGAGCACTAGATTCTAATACAACTACTGCTTTACTAGTATTTTTAATGGTAACCCAGTGTTTAAGATAAAAATTTTAAAAATTCGAAAGAATTTAACCCCTTCCCACACTTAAGATCTTGCAATGCCCTCATTTGCAAGAAATCAGTAACAAATTAAATTATTGAGGGTGATTTGTGTGAAAATGATTAAATTTTACCAAAGTTTTCAAACATATTGGCGTTTGTTTGCTGAAATATAAATGGTGTACATCATTTGTTCATTCCGTCTTGTTGTTATTTCACATATATTTTGCATCTTGTCGTCAAAATTAGTTGCTTTTGCTGAACTTAATGCCAGTCTTTGAAAATGCGTTGTTTTACCCTGTTGTGTACATAAGATAAACTGCAAACATAAATACATATTTTTGAAGTTTGGTATATTACCCCACATTCAAAAATTATTAAAATCTAAGAATAAAAGTTAGGAAATTATAAAAACTATTACAATATTAACATAAGTATTAAACGTATCAACATTACAAATTACAAAATAAATAAAACTAAGTAGACTAGGGATGATATTGATACTAATAGGGGTTCCATGCATAACCATAGGTGCTATAAAATGCTTCGGCAGGGTTATATGTAGGATATGGTGGTTGCATTTCTATAGACCAGGGAGGGAATATGGGTTTTGGAGTAGGAATATAGTTTCTACCTATATGTTGGCAATGAGCTATGATTTGGTTTTGATGAACTTGCAAATCTTCAAATGCTCTCTGTCTAGCATTTTTGTACTCCTGTGAAGCTATAAACCTTTGCATTTCTTGCATTTCATTTCCCCCTCCTACATTACCTTGCTGTTGGTTTCTCTCAACCTGTGGATGTCTACCATGGTATTGTACTGCGGCGTTATTTCACCTCTTCAAAACTTTCGCACCATGGTATACATTTAAACCTATACTATCGCGGGGTTCTGGTTCTTCGACTAATAATCCCCCCCGACTTATATCCACACCGAGATATTCAGCAATCAAAGTAATAAAAATACCACCTCCTATTATGCTATGCGGTCTCATCCCCCTAACCATAGCTGATAAATAATAACCCACACAATACGGTATACTTACAGCGCTTTGTGGGTCTCGAATACACATATGGTAAAACAAATCCTGTTCATTTACCTTTTCCTTGTTCTTACCTCTTTGTGTAATCGAATTAGCTAAAAACCTATGAATCACTCTTAATTCAGCTCTATCTATATCCAAATAAGAGTAATTTCCCCCTTTGAATCGGTGATGGCTTGTCATTTGACTCCATACACTATGTGTATCAAAATTTTCATCTATCTTTCTACCATTTAGTATCAACCCTCTACAATCGGCAGATGCTAACTCCTCAGGCGTATATATACGTAAAGCCTGAGCCATGTCTAGTAAAGACATGTGGCGTATCGAACCTCCTAACAAAAATCTAATAAAAGATCGATCGGTTAAACTAGCTACCCGATCATTTAATTCTATACTACACAACAATTCTTCACACCATACTTTATATACAGGTCTAAACATGGTGAATAAATGTACCCAGTCGTTAAAAGTAGAATTACCATACCTCTGTGCAAGTAATTCCCAAATTGGCCCGGCCAATTCTACAGCTTCTAATGGTCCCCATTCTATGACCCTAGGTACCTCAACAACTTTAGAATGAAGAGTATGCAACCCCCTTTGATATTTTGGATAATCTATCCAAAGTCTGTCAAATCTCAGGTTCGGGTGCAAATCTTCCAAGTGCATATCAGAAAATGTCATGACTGGATGAGGTATATCTTGCTTGTAGTAGTTATCCACCTCCTGTTGTTCCGCATTCTCAGCAGGAGCATTGCGAGCTTGGGATAAAGATTCACCCCTTTCAGTCTGTAAAACACATCAAACACAATTTTTGTGCATCCAAATATGCATTAGTGTCAGCAAAATCATCAATCAAAATAATTACAATGACATGATCAATTTATATCAAACTTAAGCTCATTTTCACATTTTTATCAAATCTACACTTTTTCAAATAAGCATATACGAAAATGTTCGCCAAGTTCATAAGCATTCAACTCAAATTACATGTCAAAATAATCATTACTAGCAATTAAACAAGTTTCAAATGGCATTATCTTTCAAAAATCAAGTTCATGAATTTTAGACTTGAAGAAGTCCACTTTAATTCTCAAAATCATGTTTAGGCTCAAAGTTTGGATCATTTAACTACCTAAACATGTTACACTACTTAATTTAGCAACAAGTCATGACAAAAATCGGCCATAACCTGTTTATATCAAAAAGCCCCAAATTTGCTCAAGAACACAAACCCTAGATTACTCAAAATTTGAAGTTTAAGGCTTCTAATCATGTTAAACAGCATCAATCTAGGTTATACAAGCATAATACATAAACAATTTAAGCCTAATTACACTAAAAAGCATCAAAATCAAATTAGGGAAAAAATTGCTCAAGAACACTAATTTTCGGATTAAATGGTGTTTAGGTGTAGAAATTTACCGTTTTTCTTGAGTAATTCCTTGATAGCATCCTTCTCAACATGATTTTAGTAAAAGATTTGATGATTAACGGTTAAAAATTGTGATTTTAGGGGTGTTTTTAGGGTTTTTTCGCGCAGTATTTCGCAGTGTTTTCTGTGGGTGTTGTGTGGACTGAGCTGTTCCAGCTCCTATTTTTTTTCTGTAATTCGATCCCTCCGCGAGTCGCGGGGTTTAAAGCTTCAAACTCCGCGAGTCGCGGAGTTTGTTATTATTTTTTTTTTTATATATATCTTATACTAATTAAAACAATTAAGTAATTAATTTTAAAATTTTGTTTCCCTTGTTATTTAGGACGAGGTCGTTTCGGATCGATGTCCTAGTCCGTTCCTCGACAAAATTTTAAAATTTGTCTTTTTGTAGCGATTGTTTTAAAAGCTAAGATTTTTGGGGTTTTTTTTAATGTTTTTGGCATACTTTAATTCAATAAGATTAAAAATAATGATAATAAAAGTTCTCGTCCCTCCCTTGGGTAAAGCAATTTCGGTTTAAAGACATAGTCTTCAACTTACGACGAATTTTAAAAATCATATTTTTAACTTAATGAGATAAAGTAAATTTTTGTTTTTAAATTCACACAACTTAAATATAAAATTCAAAATTAATATTAAAAATTCACACCAAACTTAAAATTTGAAATGCATAAAATAAAATTCATATTTTAAAAATTCACACCAAACTTATATAAAATTTTCAAATATTTACAATTTTAAAAATATTGTTTTTACAAAGTTTACAATATTAATTTTAAAAACATGGTAAAAATAAAATTAAAAATCTTTTTGGCTTTTTATCCCACTTTAATCAATCAAATATTATCAAAAATATGCGCCCCTCTTTTAGGTAAAGTAATTTCGGTTCCAAGACCTAATTTAACTCATGACGAATTTTTGAAATATTTTGGGTTGATTGTTTAAAGATATTTATACCTTAAGAATAAACGTTAAATTTCGCAGTGATGTAATAAATTTTTGAATGATATCAATAATTTCGGTCGCCAAACCTAATTTTATTCAATACCAATTTAATACTTTATAGCGAACAAATTAACGTTTATTATCAAAAGGTTAAAAATAAAAAAATAAAATAAAAACTGTACAGACATACCTGTGAAATAGATTTCTTAGTTATATGATCTATCCCATTCATAAGATAGTCGGTTTAATTAGTTTTCCATAGTTACATAGGCGTAACCTCGAGCATTCAGTGTCTTTTCTTCTAAACATATGAACGGTCCGTCTCTGCATAAAGTAACAAATTCGGTATTTGAATAGGTTTGATTACTTGAACATTTACCTCCATGTGACCATTTTCCGCATTTGTGACATCTTTCTAGGTGTCGTGCTCTTCGTTTCGCTGCGGATTTTGATTTTCCTTTACCAAATTGTAACTTATTATCTTCGCATCTGGATTCTTTTCTAACTCCGTCCATTCTTTCTCTGATTACTGATACTATTTCACTCGGAAGTGTGTCATTATTACGTTTAGTGATCAAAGCGTGTAGCATTAGACCATGGTTTAGTTCACAGGCAGTCTTCATTTCCTAAAAAAAATAAAAATTCAGAATGGGGGGAGAAGACTAGTTCTTTAGGGTCTGCTAGAGAAAGACCATTCGGGTTCCATTTTCGAGAACTACACGAAAACAGACAATCTAACTCTAACAGAAATACATATTATCCTTTAAAGACTTGATTCTCCCCACACTTAGCTAGCTGTGGTGTCGAAATTGTGATTAACTTCGTTGTCGACTTCCATTGAACTATCTATGTAGTGTTTAACTCTGTGACCATTAACTTTAAATTCAATCCCATTTGAATTTATCAATTCTACTGTTCCGTATGGAAAAACTCTTTTAACTATGAATGGTCCAGACCATCTTGATTTCAATTTTCCAGGAAATAGCTTGAATCGTGAATTGAAAAGAAGAACTCTGTCTCCTTCCTTAAATTCTTTTGAACTTCTGATTCTTTTATCATGCCATTTCTTCGCTCTTTCTTTATAGATTAACGAATTATCTTATGCTTCATGTCTTAATTCTTCTAATTCGTTTAGTTGACTTAATCGTAGACGTCCGGCTTCAGGTAAATCAAGATTACATGTCTTCAAAGCCCAAAATGCTTTGTGTTCAATTTCTACTGGAAGATGACATGCTTTTCCATAAACAAGTCTAAAAGGTGTGGTTCCAATTGGAGTTTTGTAGGCTGTTCTAAAAGCCCAGAGTGCATCCTCCAATTTAATGGACCATTCCTTCGGATTTGATCCTACGGTTTTCTCTAGAATATGTTTTAAAGCTCGGTTGGTATTTTCAACTTGTCCACTTGTTTGTGGATGATATGCGGTGGAGATTTTATGAGTTACTCCATATCTTTTAAGAACTTTCTCAAGTTGATTATTACAGAAATGAGTACCCCGATCACTTATTAAAGCTTTCGGTGTTCCAAACCTTGCAAAAAGACGTTTTAAAAAGTTGACTACAACTCGTGCATCGTTAGTTGGGAGAGCTTGTGCTTCCGCCCATTTAGATACATAATCAATGGCTACGAGTATATATAGATTATTATGAGATTTTGGAAATGGACCCATAAAGTCAATACCCCAAATGTCAAATACTTCACATACTTGGATGACATTTTGTGGCATTTCATCACGTTGACTTATTTTTCCGGCCCTTTGACAAGCATCACAGGATTTGCAAAGAAAGTGTGCGTCTTTGTAAATTGTAGGCCAATAGAATCCAGCATCATAAACTTTTCTTGCTGTTAGTTGAGGCCCATAATGCCCTCCTGTTGGTCCTGTGTGACAATGGTTTAATATTTTACTAGCTTCATCTCCAAATACACATCGGCGTATTATTCCATCGGGACAACTTTTAAACAGATGTGGATCTTCCCAAAAATAGTGTTTTATATCACTGAAGAATTTCTTTCGTCTTTGGTACGATAATCCTTTTTCAAGGAATCCACATACTAAGTAGTTTGGATAGTCTGCAAACCATGGAATTTCTTTATAATCTATCTTCAATAGATATTCATCAGGAAAGTTGTCTTGTATGGTCGATTCATTTAGAACTTCTAACTCAGGATTTTCTAGACGAGAAAGATGATCAGCGGCGTGATTTTCTGCTCCTCTTTTATCTCGGATTTCAATATCAAACTCTTGTAAGAGTAAGATCCAACGGATTAATCTTGGTTTAGCATCTTGTTTTGAAAATAGGTATCTAAGAGCAGAATGGTCGGTATAGACCACCGTTTTTGCTAGAACGAGATATGAACGAAATTTGTCAAAAGCAAAGACAATAGCAAGGAGTTCTTTTTCAGTAGTTGTATAGTTCGTTTGTGCTCCTTGTAACGTCTTACTAGCATAATATATAGGTTGAAATTGTTTTTCAATCCTTTGTCCTAAAACGGCTCCCATTGCAAAATCACTTGCATCCACATTAGTTCAAATGGTAGATTCCAATTTGGTGTTATCATGATCGGCGCATTAGTTAGTTTCTCTTTAAGAATATTAAAAGATTTGATACACTCATCTGAAAAGATGAATGGAGCATCCTTTTCTAGGAGTTTATTCATAGGAGTGGCAATTTTAGAAAAATCTTTTATGAAAAGTCGGTAAAAACCGGCATGTCCTAGAAAACTCCTAACTCCTCTAACATTGGTGGGATGTGGAAGTTTAGCAATTACATCTACTTTAGCTCTATCCACTTCAATTCCTTCTTTTGAAATTTTATGTCCAAGAACGATGCCTTCTTTAACCATGAAATGGCATTTCTCCCAATTAAGTACTAGATTTGATTGTTCGCATCTAATGAGCATTCGTTCAAGATTAGCTAGACATGTTTCAAATGTATCACCGAAGACTGAAAAGTCATCCATGAAAACTTCCATGCATTCTTCTATCATGTCGTGAAAAATCGCCATCATACACCTTTGAAAGGTTGCAGGGGCGTTACAAAGTCCAAATGGCATGCGTTTGTAAGCAAAAGTACCATAAGGGCACGTGAATGTGGTTTTCTCTTGATCTTCGGGTGCTATTGGAATTTGAAAATATCAGGAAAATCCATCTAGAAAACAATAGTAACTATTTCCGACTAATCTTTCCAACATTTGATCTATGAAAGGTAAGGGAAAGTGATCTTTTCTGGTGGCGTCATTTAATTTTCTATAATCAATACATACACGCCATCCTGTTACAGTCCTAGTAGAAATAAGCTCATTTTTTTCATTTGTAATGACAGTCATGCCACCCTTCTTAGGTACGCATTGGACTGGGCTTACCCATGGACTATCAGAAATTGGATAAATTAAACCTGCATCTAGCAGTTTAATAATCTCTTTCTTAACTACATATTGCATATTAGGATTTAGTCTTCGTTGGCGTTGCACATACGTTTTATGACCTTCTTCCATAAAGATTTTATGTGTGCAATACGAAGAACTTATTCCTTTAATATCATGAATCTTCCATGCAATGGCTGGTTTATGAGCTTTCAACACAGAAATGAGTTGTGATTTCTCATTTTCAGTAAGAGAAGATGATATTATTACAGGTAATTCAGATTCACCATGTAAATAAGCGTATTCCAAATGGTTTGGAAGTGGCTTTAACTATAATTTCGGAGGTTCTTCTATCGATGATTTGTATCGATATCTGTCTTCTTCTTTTAGCATTTGGATTTCTTCTGTTGTTGGTTCATATCCATTAGCTATAAGTGTAGCTAATATTTCAGCTTCATCAATTGGTTCATTACCTTCTCCTAAAGAACATTCTCCTGTTCCTTGTAATTCTGGAAATTCTTCTAATAATTCTGCATGTGCATCTATAGTTTGAATATAATAACATGTATCATCTGCAGATTGCGGTTGTTGCATTGCTCTATCAACTGAAAAGGTAACACTCTCATCCTCTATACTTAGGGTCAATTTCTTACCGAACACGTCTATCATTGCTTTAGCCGTGTTTAAGAATGGTCTTCCTAATATGAGAGGAACTTGAGAATCTTCTTCCATGTCCAAAACAACAAAATCTACTGGAAATACTAAAGTACCAACTTTAACTAGCATGTTCTCCATTATCCCTCTAGGATATTTTATTGATCTATCAGCTAGTTGTATGCTTATTCTGGTTGGTTTCAATTCTCCAAGGTCTAGTTTAGCGTATAGTGAATACGGCATTAGATTTATACTAGCACCTAAGTCTGCCAATGCTTCTATTGAACTAAGACTACCCAGAAAACATGGAATTGTGAAACTTTCTGGATCAGATAATTTTTCTGGTATCTTATTGAACAGCACTGCTGAACAATTAGCATTCATAGTAACAGCCGAGAGTTCTTCCATTTTCTTTTTATTTGAGATTAGATCTTTCAAGAATTTAGCATATCTAGGCATTCCTGAAATCACATCAATGAAAGGAAGATTTACATTTATCTGTTTAAACATATCCAAGAATTTGGATTACTCGGCTTCAAGTTTCTCTTTCTTCATTTTACTCGGGTAAGGAAGTGGTGGTTGGTATAGTTTAACATAAGGTTTAGCCTTAACTGTGTTATCTTCATTAACCTTTTCAACTACCGGTTCTTTTTCCTTATCTTGATCAGGTTGTGGTTCTTGTGGAGTAGGAATAGCTTCATCAGAAGTTACAGGTATTTCAGGTGGTTTAAGTGTTGTACCACTTCTTGTGGTAATGGCTTTAGCTGTTTCATTCCGGAGGTTAGCATTTGTATCACTAGGTAGACTTCCCGGTTTTCTTTCACCTATTAACCTTGCTAGATTACTTACTTCTTGTTCCAGATTTTGAATAGAAGCTTGTTGATTTTTAAATGCTTGAGCATTTTGTTCATTAGTTTGTTTCTGAGATGTGAAAAACTGCGTTTGAGTTTCAACTAGCTTCGTCATCATATCTTCTAAATTCGGCTTTTTATCATCGGTTTGTTGTGGTGGTTTGTTTTGAAAATTAGGTCTTTGCTGATTGTAATTATTATTGGATACTTGTTGATTGCTAGGACCTTGTTGGTTGTTGTATGGAATATTTCGGTTATAATTCTGGTTTTGATTGTAAATAGGTCTTGGCGGTTGATAATTATTCTGATAATTATTTCCAGGCCTTTGGTTTATGTATGAAATATTCTCTCTTTGTTCCATTGTTAATTCAATACTGAGACAATCTTTTGTCAAATGTGGTCCTCCACACTGCTCACAACTAATTCGTATTGAGTGAATATCTTTAGTCATCTTTTCCATTCGTCTCTCAACAGCATCTATCTTTGAGGAAATGGAATCTAAGTCATGGCTAGAATCGGCTCTAGCTGCTTTAGATGATCTAACGATATCTTTTTCTTGGTGCCACTCATGTGAGTGGGAAGCAGTGTTATCAATAATTTTGTAAGCATCAGTTTCGGTTTTCTTCATAATAGAACCACCAGCTGCTATATCTATGTCTTTCCTTGTAGTGATGTCGCATCCTTGGTAGAATATTTGTACTATTTGACAGGTGTCTAAACCATGTTGCGGACATCCTCTTAATAACTTTCCAAATCTTATCCACGCCTCATATAGAGTTTCATTCGGCTTCTGTGTGAACGTAACAATTTCTGCTTGAAGTCTTACGGCTTTAGATGCAGGAAAGAATTGTTTAAGAAATTTTTCAACTAAAACATCCCATGTATCAATCGCCCCTTCAGGTAACGATTCCAACCAATCTTTGGCTTCTCCCTTTAAAGTCCAGGGAAATAACATGAGATATATCTGTTCATCCTCCACTTCTCGGATTTTAAATAGTGTGCAGATCCTATTAAAGGTACGTAGATGTTCATTTGGATCTTCCTTCGGCGCACCACTAAATTGGCATTGATTAGTCACCATGTGTAGAATTTGTCCTTTGATTTCATAATCTGGCGCATTAATGTCTGGATGAGTAATTGCGTGACCTTGGCCAGTGCGTTTAGCTCTCATTCGGTCTTCCATACTTAAAGGTTCCAGATTCTCCATAATTGAATTTGTTGAATCGGAATCACTAGAGGATTCTGATTTAATGGTTCGTTCCTCAACAATCTCTGTTTGAATGATTGGTGGTTCCGGAGGAAAATTTAATGGTTCAGGATCTACGAATCGTTCTTGAATATTCTCCGGATTCTCAATTGTGAGGTCGGGTTCAAAAAATGGATTATCGAAAATTTGAACTGGAGTACTTGGTCGACTGGATGACGATTCTAAAGAAAAATCAACGGCGGTTATATTTGCTAAATGTCTTGATCTAGTTACAGGTGGTGAACGTACAAAAGGTGGTGAACGTCTTGCTCGGTGCATTCACTGAATATCCTATTAGTTTTTAAAAGGAAAGAAAAATTATAATAAATTATCCAATCAATAGACTTTTCTGATTTTGCCCACGTTTTGAATAGCCAAAAGATGCAGCAGAGGGGCAGGATTCGTTTGGTCTCAATATAATTGAGGACTGTTTGGCTCCAATAACCAGGTCCACGTACAAATCCAACTATTACTACGAACCAGAAAATTTTGATGTCTATCAATTTAACCACTTAAAATAAATTTTCGTAATTTTAAGAAATTTAGATAAGAAGTAGAATAAAAATCTATGTCCTAAAAACTAGAATAGCGAGAAATAAGAAAGAAAAAGAGTTCGTCGGAAAAAGATCGAATAAGAAAAATAAGAAAGAAAGATAAAAGGCGACGGAAAAATAAAAGAAACTTATAAAACTTAAAAACACTTGACTAACCCAACCTTATCACTACAACTAACTTAAAATTATAATCGCAAATTGAGATTACTAATTGGAATGATAATTAATACATAGGTAAAAGGTGTCTACAAATATTAAAGCTTACAGGAAAAACTAAATCCCAAATGGAAATAACTTAAAAAGAAACTAAAACTTAAAAAGGCGTCGCAAAATTCTAGAGTACCTAAATCTTAGTCTAAAGAAAAAGCACTTAAGGGATTTTACGGCAAAGCCTAAAAATCTAGAAGTAAAAATAACTATGGCAAAAACTAAGTTTAAAACTAAATATGAGCGAAAAATACAAATATTACGCTAAAACAACTAAAAAGGGATAAAATATAAAAATATACAAAAAGTTGTAAAAAAATACAATTTTTATAAAAATATTATTTTTATATTATTTATTTAATAAAACTATTAATTTAAATATATAAATAAAACTAATTAAAATTTAATATTACAAATTAATTAAAAACTTAAACTAAATAATATTATATATAAAACCTAATTAGGTTTAATAATAATAATAATAAATAATTAAAACCTAAATCGAATTATTTGCTGGACCAGGTTCGTGTCAGACGGCTCCGCGAGTTGCGGTGAACGAAGCAGAAAACTCCGCGAGTCGCGGGGTTCAAATTTTCAGATGACAAGTTAAATAAAATTCGACGCGATTTTTTTATTTTTTTTATTTTTTGTTTTTATATTTTCTGTTTTATATCAAAATATTTGTATAATAAAAACTTATATTTAAAAACTTAAATAAAAATAGAACTACTTTATAATTTTAAAAATATCTTAAAAATAGATTTATATATATTAAATTTTTTTTTTCTTTTTATGTTTTAAATGAAAACCAAATATTTAAATAAGACTTATATTTTTATAAAATAAAAATAAAGAAACTTTATAAAACTTAAATATTTAACAAAATCTTAAAAATACTTATATTTTTGTTTTTCTTTTAATATTTTCGAATATTTAAAATGTATTTTTATAAAAACGAATTTTAATAAAAGTAAACTAAAAATCTTTTTTTTATATTAGCGTTGCGCTTCCGGCGTTTAAGAGTATTCCCCGGCAGCGGCGCCAAAAATAACTTGATGTGTCGCGAGGTGTATATAAAATAGCTATTAAATTTTACAAGAAATACTATTAAATACGATACAATTTTACACAAGATATTTATTTATTTAGAGAATGGATATACTTAAACCTTGCTACAACACTTATAGGCAGTGTACCTAATCGTACAGTAGTGTAGTTTTTAGTAAGTCCGGTTCGTTCCACAGGGAAAATATTTAAATAAAGCTTAACGCTATATTAGTTTACTTTTATAAAAATACAAATATATATATAAGTAATATTATTATTATAAAGGGGGGTTTTTACCGTTTAATGACCGGTTTGTCGATTTTAAAACTTTAGTCGCACTTAAAACCAAATGTAAAATATTAAAACTAAATACAAGACTTAAATTAAAGCGTAAAGTAAATAACGATAATGAAATTGCGAATAATAAAAGTGCGATAAAATAAACTTGCGATAATTAAAAAGTACGATAATTAAAAGTGCAATTAAATACAATAACAATAAATAAAAATGCGATAATTAAAAGTGCAATTAAATATAAAATAAAGGAAATTAAATATGAAATAAAAGAATTATGCTTATTTAAACTTCCGTAATCATGATGTTTGACGTGTTGATTTAAGTTTTATGCCCATGGGTTAATTGTACTTTGTCCTGGATTATTTAATATGTCCGTCTGGTTTTTGTCCATAACAGTCCATCAGTCATAAATATAAAGTGCGAGTATCCTCGTCAAATTATCCTTATACCCGAAGTTAAATATTCCAACTAATTGGGGACTTAAACTGTAACAAGATTTTAATACTTTGTTTAATAATTACACCAGGATGTCGACTGAGTGTAACCCAATGTTTTAATATTTTGTTATCAATTATACCAAGTGTCCTTGTACATAATTTCACCCCTGTTTTAACAAGTCTAGTGGCTATTAATCCATTCCCGTGTCCGGTTAAATGAACGATTATTCGTACATATAAATACCCCGCCCATCGTGTCCGATCGAGTATATATGGTAATTTATAGGGACGCCCAATTGTAAATCTTTATATTAACATTAACAAACTATCATTTAGTTAAACAAATATAAAGCCCATTAATAGACCATAGTCTAATTTCCACAAGTGTCGTTCTTTTGTCCAAACCCCAATTATGGTACAAAGCCCAATTACCCAATTTTAGTAATTAGCCCAACATCATGATTACTTCGGATTAAATAAGCATAATAATAACTTAGCTACGAGACATTAAATTAAAAAGGTTGAACATAACTTACAATGATTAAAAATAGCGTAGCGTTACACGGACAGAATTTCGACTTACACCCTTACAACAATTGCTAACATACCCTTATTATTAGGATTTAAAATTAAAATTAAAATTAAAATATAAATTATATATATATTTTTACGTATATATTGAGAGAGAGATAGATATTAGATGATGAAAAATGATCAGAATTCGGTTGGCTTTATAGGGAATTGCAGAATTTGGGGCTCCACGACTCGCGGCATTTTTTTCCTTCAAACTCCGCGAGTCGCGGAGTTTGTAAATACAGCTCACTCATTTTGGAGTCTTTCTTGCCGACGGATTATTATTATTTATATAATATATAAATAATTATAAGAATTATTTAAATATTATATTATATTTATGTGCATAGTTGACTTGTAATTTTTAGTCCGTTGCGTCGAGCGTTGAGAGTTGACTCTGGTCCCGGTTCCGGATTTTCGAACGTCCTTGCGTACAATTTAATATCTTGTACTTTGCGTTTTGAATCTTGTACTCTTCTAATTTCGAGACGTTTCTTATCAATAATTGGAACCTCTTTGATTGTATTTTGTACTTTTGAGCTTTTTGGTCGTTTACGTCTTCAATTCGTCGAATCTGTCTTTTGTCTTCACCTTTTATTATTTAAACGAATATCACTTGTAAATAGAACAATTGCAACTAAAAGCTTGTCTTTATTGAGGAATAATGCTATGAAATATATGTTCGTTTTTAGCATTATCAGTATCGTTGACCGGATGCTTTCGTAGTGGTAACGGGTAGAAAGGATTTGATAGTTGGAAAAGTCTACCTTGCGGGTAGCGGTAATTTCGTTCTAAAAGGATACGTGTTATGTTGACATTGTGTCATCACTTTAGTGGCGCAATCGGGTGACGGTAGATGTTAGTATTTATTATTATCGAATTTAGCTCTCGAGAATTCAGGAAGAGGGACCGACGCCAAGTATGGTCGTGTACGACGGTAAATGGCGAAATCGTTTGACTTTGTAATCTTGACGATTTGATTTAGGAACGAGGTTCTACGTTGGGAAGTTGGTAGTGTTACATCAAAGAAATTGTGTCGACTTTATTAGGATTTATATTCCTACCGAGGAAGCGTAATGGGATTTGAGAAAGGGTACGATGCCTCGTTGTCGTATACTTTGGGTAGTAGTTACAAAATAGCCATTTTGTGTACTACGAGGAAATTAGATATATGTGTTTATTTGGGGTCATCTCTCTGTTGACCGCGTTTGACTTGTGATAGGTGATGAGGGATATCCGGAAGGATTAACTCTTCGTTACCACCCTTGGTTGTGAAGGATGGCAAGCGGCTCTCGGGAAGAACCGTTACTTGTATATTTACGATTTTAATTGCCCGTAGGAATTGTGCACATAGCCGTTTTGTGCACATGGTTGTGAGTAATAGTCGGTTTTACTCACACATTAGTATTAATAGTGCGGTAGCCGTGTTTCACACACATATTGTTGGTAGTGTTGCAATAGCCATTTTTACGCACTACGGATATATCACGATTGCCGTTTTTATACACCTTGAGTTTTGTATTGAATAACCTTCTTATTGTTAGTATTGAAAACTACTGGTTGTATACGCCGGTGGTTCGGTCATGAGGACCATGTTGTGTGACTAGTGATACAATAGCCGTGTTCTGATCAAATACTTGTGGTAGATGCGTATTAGCCGTGTATGCGTACTAAGAGGGGTGTTAGGTGGAAGGTGTTATCCGTAAGGATTCATTTTTACTTGGCCTTCATCTTTTGGGTTGTTGACATTAGGTTGAGACTTGGTGGTTGTTAGCATTGTACTTGGTAAGGGTACGCTAGGGGATTGATATCTTGGCACGAGATCGGTTAAGTTCTTCCCGATATAAGGGATTGAGCAAACTTTGTGCTCGGAATTGTGGACTTTAGTAAATTGCGGGTGACAATTTGGTTATTAATGTTGACTCTTAGAGAATGATTGCCTAGAGAAGTTGGTAGAATACGTGACGACTTCGCGTATTCTAAGTGATCATTATAGACTTCGGATGTTGTGTGTATTGCACGTTTTGGAATGCGTGCAAGTGTGTATTTAGTTATTGGGATAATCTTCAAATTAATGATTAATTGACGATTCAATTTCAATGGCGGTTTTGTGATTGTGTGGCGAGTGTTGTACGCTCTTGATGGCCACTCTTTTCTTTTATGATTTTGGGGGTGTACGCGGTGTGCCGTTCTAGATGCATTTCCGTTAATCGCGTTCGTGTGCGAGTAGAGTCTTGGTGGTTAACTATCCTTATGTATGTAGGTAACCGGGTTAATGGTTAGGACCAAGTTGGAAAGGTGTAAGCCTTGGTGTTCCAAGCGCCTCCTTAGTGTTGAGATGGAATATAAGTAGACTAGCTATGCGGCCTAGGTGGATAGTGACTAACAGGGGCCGCTAGGAAGTCATGGGTGTCGAGCCGTAAGGTTCGTTAGATTTGTGTGACCGCGTGTAGTTAGGTGACGTGTGACATCAGGAGTAGACCCCGTAAGGGTCGAGTCTGGGAGACTCGGTGTTAGTAATCGGAGTTGGATAACACAACGTCAGGTGCCTTCTTATACCTACTAGTGTAACTTTTGACCCCGATGATGTGATTGCTTTGATTTTGGTTACCGGTGAGAAACTCGAATTTACAACGGTGGTATAGTGTGATGTTTAGCGAGCGTTGACACTCAAATGATTTGAAAGACCGAGGTTCAAAATCTTATAGCGAGTCCTTGGAAGGATTATTTAGTATGACCAACGCCGGAGAATGCCGAAAAGTTCCTATCTAGTAGACGTGATGAGCGAACGGGTGTCGCTCATTTAGGAAAGGAAAGCTTCGATGGTCTTCGAAAAAGTCCCAAGTTGGACTTAGGGGTTAATTGCGAAGGTAGTTAGCAACGTGAGACGGTATGGCGAAGTTCCCGATAGAGGGATACGAGGGATTTTCGGAAAGTGTCGGGATGATTCCCGAATATTCCACGATTGTTAGACGTGACGACAATGATTGTCGATGGATTGTACTACTTTTAGGACGATTGTGGAGTGTAGGGTACTAGTTTGGATACTCGGCGTAGGAGCAAGCAGTTGTGGTTGTTTTGTCGGGTTGATTACCCGATATCGTTGTTATGATAAAATGATAAGGCTTTTGGAAAAAAAAATATTATGGTGTTTCCACGGTATACTTCAGAGTGAGTGGTGAGAATTTTGATCGAATGGAAATGAGAACCCGGATGGGTGATTGCTACATGTGCAATTCCGCATTGGAGACGGAAATGTTCAAGGTAGAAATGTTTAACTTCTAGTTTTGGTGCGGATCACGAGGACGTGATCTAATCTAAGTGGGGGAGAGTTGTAAGACCCGAATAATTGTTGTGTACACATGTGTAAATAAGCTACTTGAAGTGGGGTTCTTGTTATACATTTAAAAAGAAGTCAGAATCTGGCCTGGTGATATTGCGCGCCGCGTAGCCTTCTGGCGCGCCGCGCCACTTGCCTGCGACATATTCCCCTTTCTTTTTTAAATTAGATATTTTGAGGGTATTTTGGTAAAAACACTTAAGGGCCGAATTAAATGCCTTAGATCAGTTTTGGGAGCTTCATTACTCCATTCACAACCACCAAATCTTCTCCACTTGAATTTTAGAGAGAGAGTGCACTTCAAGAGTGAGAAAGCTCCATTAAAAGAAGAAGGAGGTTCAATCGGGTCTAGGTACGTGTTTTAAAGTCGTTCATCTAGTCGCTAGCTATGTAGTGATTGTGTTGGTACGTTCTAAAACCCAATTTCTTACTTCAATTGTATTAAGGGTTAGGGCTTGGGTTAGTTAGCACACAAAACCCATTTGCTAGTAAATTGGGGGTTTTGGGTGAATTTGGGTCATGTGGACTCAAAGGTAACTAATTAGGGTTTTCAAAGTGTTAATTTATGTTTATGAACCTAATTAGTTAGTTAAAGTACTAGAACACTTCAATGATATGTAAATGGGTGTTAATTGGGCATGGATGACCCAAATGGGTGTGTTGACCTTGAAATGGGTCAAATGGGTCTTTAACGACCTAAGTGGTCTTGCATGTGTGAAAATGAGTTAACTTCGTGATTTAAAAGTGTTTTAAACCCATCTTGGTTAATGATTAGGGTTTTGGTGTGTGTTGACCCAAAATTAGGGTTAAGGGTTCAAATGGGTTGAAATTGCGCCTTGGGTCAAAATGGCTTTGGAATGGTGAAAGGATCGGTTGACCAACTTGAGTTTGCGTTTGATTATGTGCTAAAATGTAATAGGTACGTTACATTGAAGTGGCAAGCTCGGTTATCTTTCACGAAGACTCTAAGGTGAGTGGAGTAATTATACGTATGTGTATATGACGTATTTATTTGTGGGTGTTATGGTATGAACCATCGAGCCGGTAGTGCCATA
The DNA here is from genome assembly GCF_046630445.1 of Rutidosis leptorrhynchoides. NCBI lineage: Eukaryota > Viridiplantae > Streptophyta > Magnoliopsida > Asterales > Asteraceae > Rutidosis > Rutidosis leptorrhynchoides. Next base: position 170,213,081 of record NC_092343.1, read on the forward strand.
ACATGTGTGTGATCGAGTGTGAACCACGAGCCGGTAGCACTATAAACTAAGATGTGAACCACGAGCCGGTAGCATCGAGTGTGAACCACGAGCCGGTAGCACTATAAACTAAGATGTGAACCACGAGCCGGTAGCATCGAGTGTGAACCACGAGCCGGTAGCACTATAAACGAGTATGACTCAATTGTGTATGGTGTGAACCACGAGCCGGTAGCACCATAGCGTTATGGTTAACCATATTGAGATTGTTGATTGTTTGGCATATTGTTTAAATATATTGTGTTGAGTATATGCTAATGCGGTTTTGTGATAATGTGTGACTTGTTAAGTATTTCGGGTATGATGTTATGCTAATTTGAGTTTCAAGTTCGTACAAGGTATTCGGTAATTGTGATTGCAAATAGATGGGTTATATATATGTATGTATAATTATTGCATTCACTAAGCTTTGCTTACCCTCTCGTTGTTTACCATTTTATAGGTTCGGTTTTGGACAAGGGTAAGGGCATCGTTTTGGGCTAGAGATCCCGCTTGATGCTAGGGGACGCTTTTGGCTTTAGTAGCTCTTGGAGTTTGACCGATAGTTGGGTAGTTTAATCCCAAACGCCATGCTCATTGTGTAGTTTGGAACTTAAACTTTTGGTGGTCGAAACTCGTAAATTGTATTAAACTCGTAAAACGGCCGATGTGGGCCCCACCTGTAAAACATTGATTTTATATTTGAAACAAGTTAGTTTTACGTATTTGGATGTATGGTAAAAAGCGTTTCGTCTAAAAGTGTCGGGAACTAGTCAATCTTTTTCGCATTTTGAGACTTTCTGGACAGACCCGAATGGCGCGCCGCGCGGCCATAATGGCGCGCCGCGCCAGTTCCCTGTGCAGCAAATTTTTTTTTTATTTTGTATTTTCACGTGGTTTGTTCGCGGGTTGGTTTGGGTTGTTACAATAAACCAGCTATTGCATGGAAGATTCATGACATTAAAGGCATAAGTCCTTCGTATTGCACACATAAAATCCTTATGGAAGAAGGTCATAAAACGTCTGTGCAACGCCAACGAAGACTAAATCCTAATATGCAAGTTGTTGTTAAGAAAGAAATTATTAAACTGCTAGATGCAGGTTTAATTTATCCAATTTCTGATAGTCCATGGGTAAGCCCAGTTCAATGCGTACCTAAGAAGGGTGGCATGACTGTTATCACAAATGAAAAAAATGAACTTATTCCTACTAGGACTGTAACAGGATGGCGTGTTTGTATTGATTATAGAAAATTAAATGACGCTACCAGAAAAGATCACTTTCCCTTACCTTTCATTGATCAAATGTTGGAAAGATTAGCCGGGAATAGTTACTATTGTTTTCTTGACGGTTTTTCTGGATATTTTCAAATTCTAATAGCACCCGAGGACCAAGAGAAAACCACGTTCATGTGCCCTTATGGTATTTTTGCGTACAAACGCATGCCATTTGGACTTTGCAACGCCCCTGCAACCTTTCAAAGGTGCATGATGGCGATTTTTCTCGACATGATAGAAGAATGCATGGAAGTTTTCATGGATGACTTTTCAGTCTTCGGTGATACATTTGAATCATGTCTAGTTAATCTTGAACGAATGCTTATTAGATGCGAACAATCAAATCTAGTTCTTAATTGGGAGAAATGCCATTTCATGGTTAAAGAAGGCATCGTTCTTGGTCATAAAATTTCAAAGGAAGGAATTGAAGTAGATAGAGCTAAAGTAGATGTAATTGCTAAACTTCCACATCTCACCAATGTTAGAGGAGTTAGGAGTTTTCTAGGGCATGCCGGTTTTTACCGATATAACGACCCTCATTTTTCCATACTAAATTTCTCATATTTCCATTCAGTACTTTTCCTTATTAAATGCCCAATAAAATAGTTAAACTTAATAAGTAAACTTTAATCGATAAAGGTTGGGCGTTAAGAATTATAAAATACAATAATTAACTTTGTACATTAATTGACAAGTTAATAAAAATAATAAGTTAATAAACTTTTGTGAGTAAATAAATAACTAAAAAGACTTGTGTAATTAAAATGAATAAACTTGAATAATTAAGGGTTATTAAGCTAAATTAAAGTACAAGGACTTAAGTGAAAATATTAAAACCCTAGCTCATAAAACCCTAGCCAATTTGGAAGGGTAAAATTACCCACATACCCCTCAAATTTTCGGACCAAATCACCAACCCTAACCCTTTTTCCAAGCTAACTTGTTCTCTAAGTAATTCCTTATAAAATCCTAATTCTAGAATGCTCCTATCCTCCCTATAAATAGACCCCTGGGCTAAACCATTCCATGTACCAAATCATAATTACATCCCTCACTCAAAAATCTCTCTCCCTCTCCAATTTTCGGCCAAAATCAAAAATCCCCCACCACCATCGAAATCCTTAGGGTTTCCAAGAAATCTTCAAGTGTTCTTCGCGTTCTTCGTGATCTTCAAGAATCTTCAAGGTGTTCTTCAAGATATTCAAGGCTTTGATCTTCCATCTTCATCAAGTTCTTCTTTTTTTTGTTAATCTTCTTGAATCTTCAAAGGTATAAACATAAGACCCTAATCTATTTTCTTAATTCTTTGATCTTTGTTTTAATCTATATTCACATAAAATCATAAACACATAAGCATAAGAACAAACCTAGATTTATACATGTAAAAAAAATATAAATCTATACATATACATGTACATGTCGACTAGAAAAAAAAAAGGAAACTTTGATCTCTAAAATCTTAGATTATAATTAGGAGATTTGTTAGTGTTTAATTAAGGAAACAAAATAACTATATATACATATACATATATATCGATACATATATATACTTGTAAAAATTAAATTTTTGTATATATATATATATATATACACACACGATTACATATACATATACATACTAAAACCTTAAACCCTAATTATACCTAAACTATACTACTTTAATCAAACCCTAGTTTCAATAAAAACCTAATTAATTACTAAACCCTAATTCATTAAACCTAACCCTAATTAATTAATACCACTTTAATTATTAAACCCTAATCATTACCTAATCATTACTATCTTAAATAAAACCCTAATTTACTAAACCCTAATTTATGAAACCCTAGGACACTAATTACTAAACCCTAGTTAATTAAATACCACTTTAAATAACTAACTCTAATTAATGAAACCCTAATACTACTATTAACATATATACACTATTACTATTACTAGCACCTATAACCTACTACTTATATTATAACACTTAAGAACGTTTTGGGATATGTATTAGAGATGTATAGATCTTCGAACTTTCTTGACAAATGGTTCTACGAGACTCTAGGCAGAGGGTTTGGACTTCCGATTTAAAGGGTCCTATGGCTCAAGCCCCTAGATCTCAAATGGCCATTCGAAGGGAAAAGGGTGATTGGAAGCTGATCTAATACGACAAGTATCCTAAAATGGAAAACACTCTTTAAGTAGAAACTTTCTAAGTATAGAAACTTACTAGGAACAGAAATTTAGTGAAACGAACTATACATAAACACGTACTTAAACTCAAACATGGGCAAAACACTTAACTACTCTTAAATGTCAATAGGTTGACTTTCCTGCTCACTCGTTCAACTCTTTATTCCGAGGAATAACTCTCTCTCTACTTACTAAGGTGACCTCATAGCCCCTCTTTGTTGCTAGCAAATTTACTTACTTACTTTTGGGGTGAGACACATGCTGTTTTAACTTTTTACACTTTAGAAACAAGTACCAAACTACTTAAACTATGCTATAACCGGCTATGTCCGGCTATGTCCCTACAGTGATATTTTTAAGTGCTGCGACATGCTTAATTATTGGGGGTAGGCCTATCGGGAGTAACGTCCCCGATACATTTGACTAAGTCTTTGTATTACTTGATAATGAAATTTAACCGACAAGGAGAACTAACTTGTCATGGGGCAAACTTGAACGTTTAGTCTAAATATCACGCATTGGCATAACTTTTGATCTTGCGAGATCAACTTTACAAACTAAGTCTTGTGGTCTAAAACAACGGTCAAACTTTTGTTAAACCTATGAACTTCACTCAACCTTTTTGGTTGACACTTTAGCATGTTTTGTCTCAGGTGCTGTTTGATTCAAGCTTACCTATCTACTGCTTATGTGATGCTACTTGGACATAGGATCAAGAGATTATCGCATATTTTACCTTTGCATTTGAACAATTATTTATTTCCGATTGTAACGACATTTCATTTTTCCGGTGCGTACTCATTCAAGTTAATTTAATCATTTAGTTTTTGTTCTCGTTTATATAATATGTTGGTATATTTTGATATTAAGTCACATTTCACCCAGGCCCTAACTGGGGGTGTGATAACCGACGTTTCATAAAAGATTTTTCTAAAATTGCCACTCCTATGAATAAACTCCTAGAAAAGGATGCTCCATTCATCTTTTCAGATGATTGCATCAAATTTTTTAATATTCTTAAAGAAAAACTCACTAATACGCCGATCATGATAACTCCAAATTGGAGTTTACCATTTGAACTCATGTGCGATGCAAGTGATTTTGGAATGGGAGCCGTTTTAGGACAAAGGATTGAAAAACGATTTCAACCTATTTATTACGCTAGTAAGACGTTACAAGGAGCATAAACAAATTACACAACTACTGAAAAAGAACTCTTTGCTATTGTATTTGCTTTTGACAAATTTCGTTCATATCTCTTCTAGCTAAAACAGTGGTCTATACCGACCATTCTGCTCTTAGATACCTATTTTCAAAACAAGATGCCAAACCACGATTAATCTGTTGGATCTTACTCCTACAAGAGTTCGATATTGAAATCCGAGACAAAAATGGAGCATAAAATCTCGCCGCTGATCATCTTTCTCTTCTTGAAAATCCTGAATTAGAAGTTCTAAATGAATCGGCCATACAAGATAACTTTCCTGATGAATATCTATTGAAGATAGATTATAGTGAAATTTCTTGGTTTGCAGACTATGCAAACTACTTAGTATGTGGATTCCTTGAAAAAGGGTTGTCGTACCAAAAACTAAAGAAATTCTTTAGTGATATATAACACTATTTCTGGGATGATCCACATTTGTTTAAAAGTTGTCCCGATGGAATAATACGCCGATGTGTATTCGGGGATGAAGCCAGTCAAATTTTAGACCATTGTCACATTGGACCAACAGGAGGACATTATGGGCCTCAACTCACAGCAAGAAAACTTTATGATGCCGGATTCTATTGGCCTACAATTTTCAAAGACGCACACCTTCTTTGTAAATCCTACGATGCTTGTCAAAGGGCCAGAAAAATAAGTCAACGTGATGAAATGCCACAAAATGTCATTCAAGTATGTGAAGTGTTTGACATTTGGGGTATTGACTTTATGGGTCCATTTCCAAAATCTCATAATAATCTCTACATTCTCGTTGCCATTGATTATGTATCTAAATGGGCGGAAGCGCAAGCTCTCCCAACTAACGATGCACGAGTTGTAGTCAACTTCTTAAAACGTCTTTTTGCAAGGTTTGGAACACCGAAAGCTTTAATAAGTGATCGGGGTACTCATTTTTGTAATAATCAACTTGAGAAAGTTCTCAAAAGATATAGAGTAACTCATAAAATCTCAACCGCTTATCATCCACAAACAAGTGGACAAGTTGAAAATACCAATCGAGCTTTAAAACGTATTCTAGAGAAAACCGTAGGATCAAATCCGAAGGAATGGTCCATAAAATTGGAAGATGCACTATGGGCTTTTAGAATAGCCTACAAAACTCCAATTGGAACCACACCTTTTAGACTCGTTTACAGAAAAGCATGTCACCTTCCAGTAGAAATTGAGCACAAAGCATTTTGGGCTTTGAAGACATGTAATCTTGATTTACATGAAGCCGAACGTCTATGGTTAACTCAATTAAATGAATTAGAAGAATTAAGACATGAAGCATACGAAAATTCGTTAATCAATAAAGAAAGAATGAAGAAATGGCATGATAAAAGAATCAGAAGTTCAAAAGAATTTAAAGAAGGAGACAAAGTTCTTCTTTTCAATTCACGATTCAAGCTATTTCCTGGAAAATTGAAATCAAGATGGTCTGGATCATTCATATTCAAAAGAGTTTTCTCGTACGGAACAGTAGAATTAATAAATTCAAATGGGATTGAATTTAAAGTTAATGGTCAGAGAGTTAAACATTACATAGATAGTCCAATGGAAGTTGAAGATGAAGTTAATCACAATTTCGACACCACAGCTAACTAAGTGTGGGAAAATTTGAATCTTTTTAGGGTAATATGTATTTCTGTTAGAGTTAGATATTCTGTTTTCGTGTAGTTTCCGAGAATGGAATCCGAATGGTCTTTCCCTAGCAGACCCTAAAGAACTAGTCTTCTCCCTCCATTCTGATTTTTTTTTTTTTTTTAGGTTTTACGAGATGAAGAATTCCTTTGATCTCATCCATGATCTACTACTACACGCTATGATTACTAAACGTAATAATAACATCTTCCCGAGTGAACTGGTATCATTCGTAAGAGGAAAAATGGACGAAGTAAGGAAAGAACTCAGGAAAGATCATCAAAAGATACATTTTGGTAAATAAAAATCAAAATCCGCAACAAAAAGAAGAGCACGACACCTTGAAAGATGTCATAAATGCGGAAAATGGTCACACGAAGGTAAATGTTCAAACAATCAAACATATTCAAATACCGAATTTGTTACTCTATGCAGAGAAGGACCGTTCATATGTTTAGAAGAAAAGATATTGAAGAATCGAGGTTACGCTTACGTAGCTATGGAGAACCAAATCACACGACTCTCCTATGAGTCAGCTAAAGCAGGTCTCTGAGAATTCTATCTCACAGGTAAGTATGTACAGTTTTTATTTTTGTTTTTATTTATTGCTTTTAACCTTTTGATAATAAACGCTGAATCGTTCGCTATAAAGTATTAAATTGATATTCAATAAAATTAGGTATGCGAAACCGAAATTATTGATATCATACAAAAATTTATTACATCACTGCGAAATTTACCGTTTATTCTTAAGGTATAAATATCTTTAATTAATCAACCCAAAATATTTCAAAAATTCGTCAGGAGTAAAACTAGGTTATGGAACCGAAATTACTTTACCGAAAAGAGGGGCGTATATTTTTGATAATATTTGATTGATTAAAGTGGGATAAAAGACCAAAAAGATTTTTAATTTTATCTTTACCATGTTTTTAAAATTAATATTATAAATTTTTAAAATCAATATATTTAAGTTTGTAAATATTTTAAACTACTATTTTTAATATAAGTTTGTAAAATTAAAAATATTAATTATATTTATATGAATATTTAATTTTATGCATTTTAAATTTAAGTTTAGTGTGAATTTAAAAACAAAAATTTACTTTATTTCATTAAGTTAAAAGTTTGATATTTAAAATTCGTCGTGAGTTGAAGACTAGGTCGTTGAACTGAAATTGCTTTACCCAAGAGAGGGATGAGAAATTTTGTTATCATTATTTTTAATCTTATTGAATTAAACTATGCCAAAAACATTAAAAAACCCAAAATTCTTTGCTTTTAAAACAAACGCCAATATGTTTGGAAACTTTGGTAAAATTTAATCATTTTTCTACGCTAATCACCCTCAATAATTTAAATTGTTACTGATTTCTTGCAAATGAGGGCATTGCAAGATCTTAAGTGTGGGAAAGGGATAAATTCTTTTGGATTGTTAAAATTTTAAATTTAAACACTTAGTTACCATTAAAAATACTAGTAACGCAGTAGTTGTATTAGAATCTAGTGCTCTCTGATAATAAAGAACAACCTTAGTCTTATATACTGACTACCCAATTCCAGTAAATTTTTTTAAAATTTTCAAATAAATGAATTCAAAATCATGTTTATACATATTTATGAACGATAAAACTAGGTGTTAACACCGAAATTATTGTTACCTCGGAAAGGACATAAATTGAGAAACAAACCAAAATGTTAGAATTCATTTAAAATGGAATAGAGGAAAATAAAAAGGCAAAGAAAGAAAAATAAAAGTCAAGTGTGGGAAAAATTTACCAAGTTATTTAGAACATATGTCACATATTTTTGTACAAATAATTGAAGATACTTTTGTTTTGGACAAAATTAACTATTTTACCCAGAAAATTGTATTATATTTGAAAGAAAGATGGAACTACACGATGAATCAATTCCATCATTAAAAGGAAGTAAAGTCTTCCAAAAAAGACACGCGCTTCTTGATTTAGGTCAGGAAGTTGTCGTCCAGACCAGTTGTAGAGTCTACGAAAAACCTTGAAAAGTTTTCTCGAAAATCAGCTGGAAATCCACGGACCTCAGCAACAAACAGGGTCGCCAAGGGGTCAAACTTATCCTAACCATGAGAGGATCTGTCTCGTACAATGGGGGGCACTGTGCAAATTAGCTTATAAGACTAATGAATCAGATCCCAGAAAGGATAATCTCCTTAAAGATCAAAAATCAGCTTTTAAGACTAATATTACTCAATCTATGATATTGACCTTAAAGATTGAGAATTACAAACTCATAGAATTCAATGATATCTAAACTCGAGCTTGAACGAGAAAATATTTTGATCAAAATTACAAACCAAATTGTTTTCTGAAACCCTATTTTCAATGCGTTCATTACCATTGAATGTAAAATCCTAGGAATTCACCTGGAATTCATTAGGTCACCTGAACCAAATCGGGTGTCAACCGTAAGCACAGTGGTTGCATAGAATGGTCAAAGACAGGACCTTGTGCCAGACTGAAAAACTATAGGATGATCTTTACTATTGCTCCTACAAAGGATAGAAATTGCATCCGACACGTTATAGACCATAATCAAAAGCATGTCACGAGACATTGCCTTAACAGTTTCTTGTTCAACGCTTTCCATTACAACCGGACGGTAGTTTACCGAAAGGTAATACATGGAGCAAGTATACTGGACGTGTTGCTTTCCCAATACAAGGTTAGCAAGTGGGTGACACAAAACCGCAAGTTTTAAGCTAAAATTTTCAAATCTGAAACCCACAAAATCCACAAAAACAATTTCGCAAACACCGGTGAAGGGTTATTTCGGAAAACTTATCTAGGGTAAAAGCTAGATTGAATTTTCAAAAGGTCAAATGTTTTCATAAAGATCCAATTTCCTAAAGGATCTAAATTTTCATATTTATGTGGGATTGTAAACCACAACATTATTATCATTGTTCATACCGCCGTATTAAAATCACTGATGTACAAAGTGTGAAGAATAAAGAAGTGATTCTAGTATTTTTATTTCAAGACTATATTGCTTGAGGACAAGCAACGCTCAAGTGTGGGAATATTTGATAATGCTAAAAACAAACATATATTTCATAGCATTATCCCTCAAGAAAGACAAGCTTTTGGTTGCAATTATTCTATTTACAAGTGATATTCGTTTAAATATTAAAAGGTGAAGACAAAAGACTGATTCGATGAATTGAAGACGCAAACGACCAAAAAGCTCAAAAGTACAAAGTACAATCCAAGAGGTTCAAATTATTGATGAGAAACGTCTAAAAGTTACAAGAGTACAAGCCGTAAAATGCAAAGTACAAGATATTAAATAGTACGAAAGGACGTTCGAAAATCCTAAACCGGGACCAGAGTCAACTCTCAATGCGCGACACAACGGACCGAAAATTACAAGTCAACTATGCGCATAAATATAATATAATATATATATAATTACTTAAAATTATATATATATATTATATATATTAATAAAAAGTGTCGGCAAACTATTAGACCTGTGAATGTTACCTGGAAAATCAGGCTATGCGATCGCATGGCCTTGCTGCCTTATACCCATGCGATCGCATGGCAGTAAAGTGCTGGCTACATCTATAAATTCAGCAATTTTCAGAAGTTTTATTTACATATTATTCAATCTCTCTCTCTCTCACGATATATATATATATATATATATATATATATATATATATATATATATATATATATATATATATATATATATATATATATATATATATAATTTATAATTTTAATTTTAATTTAAGATTAATAATAATAAGGGTATGTTAGCGAATGTTGTAAATGTGTAAGTCGAAATTCTGTCCGTGTAACGCTACGCTATTATTAATCATTGTAAGTTATGTTCAACCTTTTTAAATTAATGTCTCGTAGCTAAGTTATTATTATGCTTATTTAAGCCGAAGTAATCGTGATGTTGGACTAAAATATTAAAGACGGGGTAATTGGGCTTTGGACCATAATTGGGGTTTGGACAAAAGACAGACACTTGTGGAAATTAGATTATGGGCTATTAATGGGCTTTATATTTGTTTAATTGAATGATAGTTCGTTAATTTAATATAAAGATTTACAATTGGACGTAATTATAAATAACCATATGCACTCGATCGGACACGATGGGCTGGATATTTATAAGTACTAATAATCGTTCATTTGACCGGACACGGGAATGGATTAATAGTCAATGGACTCATTAAAACATGGGTGAATTACATGCAAGGACACTTGGTGTAATTGATAATAAAGTATTAAAACCTTATTACAGTTTAAGTCCCCAATTAGTTGGAATATTTGACTTCAGGTATAAGGATAATTTGACGAAGACTCTCGCAATTTATATTTATGACTGATGGACTATTATGGACAAAATCGTATGGACATATCGAATAATCCAGGACAAAGGACAATTAACCCATGGTAATAAACTAAAATCAACACGTCAAACATCATGATTATGGAAGTTTAAATAAGCATAATTCCTTTATTTCATATTTCATCGCACTTTTATTTACTGTCATTTTATTTATCGTACTTTTAATTATCGCAATTTTATTTATCGTCAATTTATTTATCGCACTTTTAATTATCGCACTTTAATTATCGTTATTTACTTTACACTTTAAATTAAGTTATATTGATTTTTAATATTTTACATTAGGTTTTAACTGCGACTTAAGACATAAAATCGACAAACCGGTCATTAAACGGTAAAACCCCCTTTTTATAATAATAATATTACTTATATATATATATATATATATATATATATATATATATATATATATATATATATATATATATATATATATATATATATATATATATATATATATATATATATATATATATATATATATATTATATTTATATTTATATTTATACAAATATAGTTTTAAAAATATAGCGTTAAACTTGGCTAGTTCCCTGTGGACGAACCGGACTTACTAAAAACTACACTACTGTACGAATAGGTACACTGTCTATAAGTGTTGTAGCAAGGTTTATGTATATCCACTCTATAAATAAATAAATAACTTGTGTAAAATTGTATCGTATTTAATAGTATTTCGTAGCAAAAATATAACTATTTCGTATACACCTCTACGCACATCAAGTATTTTTGGCGCCGCTGCCGGGGACAAACAACGCCGAAAGCGAAACGCTATAAAAATAATTTATTAACTTTTAATTTCTTTTTGTAAAAATACGTTTTAAATATCAAAAATATAAAAACAACAAAAAGAAAAATAAATATATATATATATATTACTATATATTTTTACGTTTTTTAAAAAAAAAATTAAAAAGTTTGTATTTTTTTAGTTACAAAAACTAATAGGTAGTTTTTAAAATATAAATTTTTATTTATATAAATATTTTATATAAATTAAAAACAGAAAAAAATATAAAAAGTATTCGGGCTACACTGTAGCAGCCCAATTTGTGATCTGAATATCTGGGCCATGCGACCGCATGAACCCGTAGGCTAAAACTCATGCGACCGCATGAGATTGTCTGACACGCAAGGATTGATCATCGTACAGCATTAATTACGGTGTATTATTAATTATTATTATTATTAAACACTAATTAGGGTTATTTATTATATTAATTAATTTTAGTTTTATTTATTTTGTATTTTTAAGTTATATTTAGTTTTATTAATATATAAATTAATACTTTTATAAAATAATAATATAAAAATAATATTTTTATAAAAAAATTTATTTTTATAACTTTAAGCCTATTTTTATATTTTGTATATTTTTAATCGTTAAAGTGTATGTTTATAATTTTTCGTTCGTAATTAGTTCGTAACTTAGTATTTTGCCGTAGTTATTTTATATTTCTAGATTTTTAGACTTTGCCGTAAAATCCCTTAAGTGCTTTTGCTTTAGATTAAGATTTAGGGCGCCTTGGAATTTTACGACGTCGCTTATCGCTTTAATATTTTATAAATTTTAGTTCCTTTTTAAGTTATTACCGTTTTGGATTTAGAATACCTTTTAAGCTTTAATACCTTTAGACGTAATTGTTAATATTTAGTATTTAGTACCTTTTAAGTTTCGACACGCTAATTTCTTTTTATTTTTTTCAACCTTTATTTTTCGACCTTTTATTTTTCGACGTTTTTCGACGCACTCTTTTTCTTTCTTATTTCTCGACGCTCTAGTTTTTAGGACATAGAATTTTCTATTTCTTCTAAAATTTCTTTAAACTTCGACGAAAAAATTAAATTGATAAACATCCAAAATTTTCTGGTTCGTAGTAATAGTTGGATTTGTTAGTGGCGAGTTGTGGGCTTCCGATTTAAAGGGTCCTGTCTACCTGCTGCATCTATTGGCTATTCGAAACGTGGGCAAAAGCAAAAAAGTCTATTAATTTGATAAATTATATAATTTTTATTTTTTATAACTAATAGGATATTCAGTGAATGCACCGAGCAAAACGTTCACCACCTTTTATACGTTCACCACCTGTAACTAGATCAAGACATCTAGCCAATATTGTCGCTGTTGATTTTTCTTAAGAATCGTCATCTAGTCGACCAAGTACTCCAATTCAAATTTTTGATAACCCATTTTTTGAACCCGACCTCACAATTGAGAATCCGGAGGATATTCAGGGACAATTCAGAGATCCTGAACCACTAATCATTCATCCTGAACCACAAATCACTCATCCAGAGATTGTCGAGGAAGAAACTATTAAATCAGAATCCTCTAGTGATTCAGATTCAACCAATTCAATCATGGAGAATCTGGAACCTCTAACTATGGAAGACCGAATGAGAGCTAAACGCACTGGCCAAGGTCACGCAATTACTCAACCAGACATTAATGCGCCATATTATGAAATCAAAGGACAAATCCTACACATGGTAACTAATCAATGCCAATTTAGTGGTGCGCCGAAGGAAGATCCAAACGAACATCATCGTACTTTTAATAGGATCTGTACTCTATTTAAAATCCGAGAAGTTGAGGATGAACAGATATATATCTCATGTTATTTCCCTGGACTTTAAAGGGAGAAGCCAAAGATTGGTTAGAATCGTTACCTGAAGGGGCGATTGATACATGGGATGTTTTAGTTGAAAAATTTCTTAAACAATTCTTTCCGACATCTAAAGCCGTAAGACTTCAAGGAGAAATTGTTACATTCACACAAATGCCAAATGAAACTTTATATGAGGCGTGGACAAGATTTGGAAAGTTATTGAGAGGATGTCCGCAACATGGTTTAGACACTTATCAAATAGTACAAATATTCTACCAAGGATGCGATATCACTACACGAAAAGACATCGATATAGCAGCTGGTGGTTCCATTATGAAGAAAACCGCAACTGAAGCTTACAAAATTATTGATAACACTGCTTCCCACTCACATGAGTGGCATCAAGAAAAAGATATCGTTAGATCATCTAAAGCTGCTGATAATGCTAAAAATGAACATATATTTCATAGCATTATCCCTCAAGAAAGACAAGCTTTTAGTTGCAATTGTTCTATTTACAAGTGATATTCGTTTAAATAATAAAAGGTGAAGACAAAAGACAGATTCGACGAATTGAAGACGCAAATGACCAAAAAGCTCAAAAGTACAAAATACAATCAAAAAGGTTCCAATTATTGATAAGAAACGTCTCAGAATTACAAGAGTACAAGATTCAAAACGCAAAGTACAAGATATTAAATTGTACGCAAGGACGTTCGAAAATCCGGAACCGGGACCAGAGTCAACTCTCAGCGCTCGACGCAACAGACTAAAAATTACAAGTCAACGGAGTACAAGAATATAATATAATATATATATAATTAAATTTAATTATATATATTATATTATATAATAAATAAATAAGCAGCCCACGTTTTTAAAGACTTTTGAGCCTCCCCAGCTGGCCATGCGATCGCATGGCCTTGAAGGGAAAAGCCCATGTGATCGCATGAGGCTCTTTTCCTGCCCACATGCCTATAAAAATCGAGCTTTGGTGCATCATAAAAATATCAATCTCTCTATCTCACATACGATATATATATATATATATATATATATATATATATATATATATATATATATATATATATATATATATATATATATATATATATTTATATTATAATTTTAATTTTAATTTTAATTTCTAATAATAAGGGTATGTTAGCGCATATTGTAAGGGTGTAAGTCGAAATTCTGTCCGTGTAACGCTACACTATTTTTAATCATTGTAAGTTATGTTCAACCTTTTTACATTAATGTCTCGTAGCTAAGTTATTATTATGCTTATTTAAAACGAATTAATCATGATGTTAGGCTAATTACTAAAATTGGGTAATTGGGTTTTGTACCATAATTGGGGTTTGGACAAAAGAATGACACTTGTGGAAATTAGACTATGGGCTATTAATGGGCTTTATATTTGTTTAACTAAATGATAGTTTGTTAATTTTAATATAAAGACTTACAATTGGACGTCCCTATAAATAACCATATACACTCAATCGGACACGATGGGCGGGATATTTATATGTACGAATAATCATTCATTTAACCGGACATGGGAATGGATTAATAGTCTATGGAATTATTAAAACAGGGGTGAAATTATGTACAAGGACACTTGGCATAATTGATAACAAAGTATTAAAACCTTGTTACAGTTTAAGTCCCCAATTAGTTGGAATATTTGACTTCGGATATAAGGATAATTTGACGAGGATACTCGCACTTTATATTTATGACTGATGGACTGTTATGGACAAAAACCAGACGGATATATTAAATAATCCAGGACAAAGGACAATTAACCCATGGGCATAAAACTAAAATCAACACGTCAAACATCATGATTACGAAAGTTTAAATAAGCATAATTCCTTTATTTTCATATTTAATTGCACTTCTAATTATCGTACTTTTATTTATTGTCATTATATTTAATTGCACTTTTAATTATCGTACTTTTTAATTATCGCAATTTTATTTCATCGCACTTTTATTTATCGCAATTTCATTATCGTTATTTACTTTACGCTTTAAATTAAGTTATATTTATTTTTAATATTTTACATTAGGTTTTAACTGCGTCTAAAGTTTTAAAATCGACAAACCGGTCATTAAACGGTAAAAACCCCCCTTTATAATAATAATATTACTTATATATATTTGTATTTTTATAAATTAAAACTAATATAGCGTTAAGCTTTGTTTAAAAGATTTTTCCTGTAGAACGAACCGGACTTACTAAAAACTACACTACTATACGATTAGGTACACTGCCTATAAGTGTTGTAGCAAGGTTTAGGTATATCCATTCTATAAATAAATAAATATCTTGTGTAAAATTTGTATTGTATTTAATAGTTTTTCCTAGTAAAATATAAGCTATTTCATATACACCTCTACGCACATCAAGTATTTTTGGCGCCGCTGCCGGGGATCGAACCCGGGTCACCCGCGTGACAGGCGGGAATACTTACCACTATACTACATCAGTGGTATAATTTTAATTTTAATATATATATATATATATATATATATATATATATATATATATATATATATATATATATATATATATATATATATATATATATATATATATATCGTATGTGAGATAGAGAGATTGATATTTTTATTATAATTTTAATTTTAATTTTAATTTCTAATAATAAGGGTATTTTAGCGCATATTGTAAGGGTGTAAGTCGAAATTCTGTCCGTGTAACGCTATGCTATTTTTAATCATTGTAAGTTATGTTCAACCTTTTTACATTAATGTCTCGTAGCTAAGTTATTATTATGCTTATTTAAAACGAAGTAATCATGATGTTGGGCTAATTACTAAAATTGGGTAATTGGGTTTTGTACCATAATTGGGGTTTGGATAAAAGAACGACACTTGTGGAAATTTGACTATGGGCTATTAATGGGCTTTATATTTGTTTAACTAAATGATAGTTTGTTAATTTTAATATAAAGATTTACAATTGGACGTCCCTATAAATAACCATATACACTCAATCGGACACGATGGGCGGGATATTTATATGTGCGAATAATCATTCATTTAATCGGACACGGGAATGGATTAATAGTCAAGGAAATTATTAAAACATGGGTGAAATTATGTACAAGGACACTTGGCATAATTGATAACAAAGTATTAAAACCTTGTTACAGTTTAAGTCCCCAATTAGTTGGAATATTTGACTTCGGATATAAGGATAATTTGACGAGGATACTCGCACTTTATATTTATGACTGATGGACTGTTATGGACAAAAACCAGACGGACATATTAAATAATCCAGGACAAAGGACAATTAACCCATGGGCATAAAACTAAAATCAACACGTCAAACATCATGATTACGGAAGTTTAAATAAGCATAATTCCTTTATTTTCATATTTAATTGCACTTCTAATTATCGCACTTTTATTTATTGTCATTGTATTTAATTGCACTTTTAATTATCGTACTTTTTAATTATCGCAATTTTATTTCATCGCACTTTTATTTATCGCAATTTCATTATCGTTATTTACTTTACGCTTTAAATTAAGTTATATTTATTTTTAATATTTTACATTAGGTTTTAACTGCGACTAAAGTTTTAAAATCGACAAACCGGTCATTAAACGGTAAAAACCCCCCTTTATAATAATAATATTACTTATATATATTTGTATTTTTATAAATTAAAACTAATATAGCGTTAAGCTTTGTTTAAAAGATTTTCAATGTGGAACGAACCGGACTTACTAAAAACTACACTACTGTACGATTAAGTACACTGCCTATAAGTGTTGTAGCAAGGTTTAGATATATCCATTCTATAAATAAATAAATATCTTGTGTAAAATTTATATTGTATTTAATAGTTTTTTCTAGTAAAATATAAGCTATTTCATATACACCTCTACGCACATCAGCTGCTAGAGCCGATTCTAGCCATGACTTTGATTCCATTTCCGCAAAGATAGATTCTGTCGAGAGACGAATGGAAAAGATGACTAAAGATATTCACTCAATACGAATTAGTTGTGAGCAGTGTGGAGGACCACATTTGACAAAAGATTGTCTCAGTATTGAACAAACAATGGAACAAAGAGAGAATGTTTCATATATAAACCAAAGGCCTGGAAATAATTATCAAAATAATTATCAACCGCCAAGATCAATCTACAATCAAAATCAGAATTATAACCAAAATTTTCCATACAACAACCAACAAGGTCCTAGCAATCAACAAGTATCTAACAATACTTACAATCAGCAAAGACCTATTTTTCAAAACAAACCATCACAAATCGATGATAAAAAGCCAAATTTAGAAGATATGATGTCGAAGCTAGTTGAATCTCAAACGCAGTTTTTCACATCTCAGAAACAAACCAATGAACAAAATGCTCAAGCATTTAGAAATCAACAAGCTTCTATTCAAAATCTGGAACAAGAAGTAAGCAACCTAGCAAGGTTGATAGGTGAAAGAAAACCGGGAAGTCTACCTAGCGATACAAATGCTAACCCCCGGAATGAAACGGCTAAAGCCATTACCACGAGAAGTGGTATTACACTTAAACCACCTGAAATACCTGTAATTTCTGATGACGCTATTCCTACTCCACAAGCACCACAGCCTGAGCAAGATAAGGAAACAGAACCGGTAGTTGAAAAGGTTAATGAAGATAACACAGTTAAAGCTAAGCCTTATGTTAAACCATACCAACCACCACTTCCTTACCCGAGTAAAATGAGAAAAGAAAGACTTGAAGCCGATCAATCCAAATTCTTGGATATGTTTAAACAAATAAATGTAAATCTTCCTTTCATTAATGTGATTTCAGGAATGCCTAGATATGCTAAATTTCTGAAAGATCTAATCACAAATAGAAAGAAAATGGAAGAACTCTCGACTGTTACTATGAATGCAAATTGTTCAAGAGTACTGTGGAATAAGATACCAGAAAAATTATCAGATCCAGGAAGTTTAACAATTCCATATTTTCTGGGTAGTCTTAGTTCAATAGAAGCATTGGCAGACTTAGGTGCTAGTATAAATTTAATGCCGTATTCATTATACGCTAAACTAGACCTTGGAGAATTGAAACCAACACGAATAAGCATACAACTAGCCGATCGATCAGTAAAATATCCTAGAGGGATAATGGAAAACATACTAGTTAAAGTTGGTACTTTAGTATTTCTAGTAGATTTTGTTATTTTGGACATGGAAGAAGATTCTCGAGTTCCTCTCATATTAGGAAGACCATTCTTAAACACGGCTAAAGCAATAATAGACGTGTTTGGTAAGAAACTGACCCTAAGTATAGAGGACAAGAGTGTTACCTTTTCTGTTGATAGAGCCATGCAACAATCGCAATCTGCAGATGATACATGTTATTATATTCAAACTATAGATTCACATGCAGAATTGTTAGAAGAATTTCTAGAATTACAAGGAACAAGAGTATGTTCTTTAGGAGAAGGAACTGAACCAATTAATGAAGCTGAAATGTTAGCCGTACTCATGGCTAATGAATATGAACCAACAACAGAAGAAATTCAAATGCTAAAAGAAGAAGACAGATATCGATACAAATCATCGATAGAAGAACCACCGACATTAGAGTTAAAGCCACTTCCAAACTATTTGGAATACGCTTATTTACATGGTGAATCTGAATTACCTGTAATAATATCATCTTCTCTTACTGAAAATGAAAAATCTCAACTCATTTCTGTGCTAAAAGCTCATAAACCAGCTATTGCATGGAAGATTCATGACATTAAAGGCATAAGTCCTTCGTATTGCACACATAAAATCCTTATGGAAGAAGGTCATAAAACGTATGTGAAACGCCAACGAAGACTAAATCCTAATATGCATGATGTTGTTAAGAAAGAAATTATTAAACTGCTAGATGCAGGTTTAATTTATCCAATTTCTGATAGTCCATGTGTAAGCCCAGTTCAATGCGTACCTAAGAAGGGTGGCATGACTGTCATCACAAATGAAAAAAATGAACTTATTCCTACTAGGACTGTAACAGGATGGCGTGTTTGTATTGATTATAGAAAATTAAATGACGCCACTAGAAAAGATCACTCTCCCTTACCTTTCATTGATCAAATGTTGGAAAGATTAGCTGGGAATAGTTACTATTGTTTTCTTGACGGTTTTTCTAGATATTTTCAAATTCCAATAGCACCCGAGGACCAAGAGAAAACCACGTTCACGTGCCCTTATGGTACTTTTGCGTACAAACGCATGCCATTTGGACTTTGCAACGCCCCTGCAACATTTCAAAGGTGCATGATGGAGATTTTTCACGACATGATAGAAGAATGCATGGAATCTTTCATGGATGACTTTTCAGTCTTCGGTGATACATTTGAATCATGTCTAGTTAATCTTGAACGAATGCTTATTAGATGCGAACAATCAAATCTAGTTCTTAATTGGGAGAAATGCCATTTCATGGTTAAAGAAGGCATCGTTCTTGGTCATAAAATTTCAAAGGAACGAATTGAAGTAGATAGAGCTAAAGTAGATGTAATTGCTAAACTTCCACATCCCACCAATGTTAGAGGAGTTAGGAGTTTTCTAGGGCATGCCGGTTTTTACCGACGCTTCATAAAAGATTTTTCTAAAATTGCCACTCCTATGAATAAACTCCTAGAAAAGGATGCTCCATTCATCTTTTCAGATGAATGCATCAAATCTTTTAATATTCTTAAAGAAAAACTCACTAATGCGCCGATCATGATAACTCCAAATTGGAGTTTACTATTTGAACTCATGTGCGATGCAAGTGGTTTTGCAATGGGAGCCATTTTAGGACAAAGGATTGAAAAATGATTTCAACCTATTTATTACGCTAGTAAGACGTTACAAGGAGCATAAACAAATTACACAACTACTGAAAAAGAACTCATTGCTATTGTCTTTGCTTTTGACAAATTTCGTTCATATCTCGTTCTAGCTAAAACAGTGGTCTATACCGACCATTCTGCTCTTAGATACCTATTTTCAAAACAAGATGCCAAACCACGATTAATTCGTTGGATCTTACTCCTACAAGAGTTCGATATTGAAATTCGAGACAAAAAGGGAGCATAAAATCTCACCGCTGATCATCTTTCTCGTCTTGAAAATCCTGAATTAGAAGTTCTAAATGAATCGGCCATACAAGATAAATTTCCTGATGAATATCTATTGAAGATAGATTATAGTGAAATTTCATGGTTTGCAGACTATGCAAACTACTTAGTATGTGGATTCCTTGAAAAAGGTTTGTCGTACCAAAAATGAAAGAAATTCTTTAGTGATATAAAACACTATTTCTGGGAAGATCCACATTTGTTTAAAAGTTGTCCCGATGGAATAATACGCCGATGTGTATTCGGGGATGAAGCCAGTCAAATTTTAAACCACTGTCACACAGGACCAACAGGAGGACATTATGGGCCTCAACTCACAGCAAGAAAAGTTTACGATGCCGGATTCTATTGGCCTACAATTTTCAAAGACGCACACCTTCTTTGTAAATCCTGCAATGCTTGTCAAAGGGCCGGAAATAAGTCAACGTGATGAAATGCCACAAAATGTCATTCAAGTATGTGAAGTATTTGACATTTGGGGTATTGACTATATGGGTCCATTTCCAAAATCTCATAATAATCTCCACATTCTCGTTGCCATTGATTATGTATCTAAATGGGCGGAAGCACATGCTCTCCCAACTAACGATGCACGAGTTGTAGTCATCTTCTTAAAACATCTTTTTGCAAGGTTTGGAACACCGAAAGCTTTAATAAGTGATCGGGGTACTCATTTTTGTAATAATCAACTTGAAAAAGTTCTCAAAAGATATGGAGTAACTCATAAAATCTCAACCGCTTATCATCCACAAACAAGTGGACAAGTTGAAAATACCAACCGAGCTTTAAAACGTATTCTAGAGAAAACCGTAGGATCAAATCCGAAGGAATGGTCCATAAAATTGGAAGATGCACTCTAGGCTTTTAGAACAGCCTACAAAACTCCAATTGGAACCACACCTTTTAGACTCGTTTACGAAAAAGCATGTCACCTTCCAGTAGAAATTGAGCACAAAGCATTTTGGGCTTTGAAGACATGTAATCTTGATTTACATGAAGCCGGACGTCTACGGTTAAGTCAATTAAACGAATTAGAAGAATTAAGACATGAAGCATACGAAAATTCGTTAATCAATAATGAAAGAACGAAGAAATGGCATGATAAAAGAATCAGAAGTTCAAAAGAATTTAAAGAAGGAGACAGAGTTCTTCTTTTCAATTCACGATTCAAGCTATTTCCTGGAAAATTAAAATCAAGATGGTCTGGACCATTCATAGTCAAAAGAGTTTTCTCGTACGGAACAGTAGAATTAATAAATTCAAATGAGATTGAATTTAAAGTTAATGGTCAGAGAGTTAAACATTACATAGATAGTCCAATGGAAGTTGAAGATGAAGTTAATCACTGTGATGACCCGGAAAATTTCGACTAATTTAAACCAATTCTCTATACGATTTATTATTTTGGCACGTTAAACAAAGTCTGTTAGATTGAGTCTCAAAATTTTAGAACTGTTCATATATACAATTACCTTTGACTACTCTCGACGATTCATGAACAATTATATGTATGTATATATGTATATGTACAAGTAAAAACGACTTTCCTACAGTAAAACACTATTTGCTACAGTGAAATCGTACTTTGCTACAGTGCTACAGTAAAATTGACTTTGCTACAGTGAATTGCTACAGTAAAATTGACTTGCTACAGTGAATTGCTACAGTAGCACTATTTGAATGTCGACGAACTAGAAACAAAACGCCATGCGATCGCATGGCAAAAACACTGAAAACTCATGCGATCGCATGAGCTACAGTAAATGAAAAAGTATTATAAATACGCCAGTTTGTTCGACGAGTTACTCACCCCAATTTCTTTTCTTCCTTCTGTAAACGATAAGATATTTATAATTTTAATATTATAATTTAAGTTTAATAATAATAAGGTATTTACGAGGGTATTTTAATTCGGGTTTCAAACCGTTTCAAGCTAAGGTAATATTGGGTATTGTTCGGGGTATTGTTCTAGAATCCAAGGCCAACCATACAGTCGTCTACCATCATTACGTCTACGCTATTTCCCTACAATATTGAATCACAATATTGAACTGTGAGTTATAGTCTCCCTTTTTAAATACTTTAAATATTTTTGGGCTGAGAATACATGCAATTTATTTTAAACGCGATAAGACACAAGTACATACTAAATTCTACACTGAGTTAAACCGAAAATCCCTTAGCTTTGGTAACTAGTAGCTGCCAGTACATAGGATATGGACTGGTGGGCGCGAATAATTGTATATGGATCCATAGGGCTTGACATCCCCGTCCGAGCTAGAGCGCTAGCCTTTTAACGGACGTATGTTATTTGAGTTTAAGACACGTTGGTTTGCGTGTATTAAAACGAATGGGGTAATTATCACTATAGCGTTAAGTTTAGTTGCCAGGGTGCTCTGTTACTGATAATGCTAAAAACGAACATATATTTCATAGCATTATTCCTCAAGAAAGACAAGCTTTTAGTTGCAATTGTTCTATTTACAAGTGATATTCGTTTAAATAATAAAAGGTGAAGACAAAAGACAGATTCGACGAATTGAAGACGCAAACGACCAAAAAGCTCAAAAGTACAAAAGACAATCAAAGAGGTTCCAATTATTGATAAGAAACGTCTCGAAATTACAAGAGTACAAGATTCAAAACGCAAAGTACAAAATATAAAATTGTACGCGAGGACGTTCGAAAATCCGGAACCGGGAACGGAGTCAACTCTCAATGCTCGACGCAACGGACTAAAAATTACAAGTCAACTATGCACATAAATATAATATAATATTTAAATAATTCTTATAATTATTTAATATATTATATTATTTATAAAACGTCGGCACAAGGAAACAAGCAACATGTGAGCTCTCCCAGCTGGCCATGCGATCGCATGGCCAGGAAGAAGAAAGTCCATGCGATCGCATGGCATGAAAAGTCAGGCCACATCTCCTATAAAATCGAGCTTTGGTGAACCAAAAATATATCCATCCATCTCTCTTCTCTCATATATACGTAATATATATATATTTATAATTTATATTTTAATTTTAATTATAATTCTAATAATAAGGGTATGTTAGCGAATATTGTAAGGGTGTAAGTCGAAATTCTGTCCGTGTAACGCTACGCTATTTTTAATCATTGTAAGTTATGTTCAACCTTTTTACATTAATGTCTCGTAGCTAAGTTATTATTATGCTTATTTAAAACGAAGTAATCATGATGTTGGGCTAATTACTAAAATTGGGTAATTGAGCTTTGTACCATAATTGGGGTTTGGACAAAAGAACGACACTTGTGGAAATTAGACTATGGGCTATTAATGGGCTTTATATTTGTTTAACTAAATGAAAGTTTGTTAATGTTAATATAAAGATTTACAATTGGGCGTCCCTATAAATTACCATATACACTCAATCGGACACGATGGGCAGGGTATTTATATGTACGAATAATCGTTCATTTAACCGGACACGGGAATGGATTAATAGCCACTAGAATAATTAAAACAGGGGTGAAATTACATTCAAGGGTAATTGGTGTAATTGTTAACAAAGTAGTAAAACCTTGGTTTACACGCAGTCGATAACCTGGTGTATTCATTAAACAAAGTATTAAAACCTTGTTACAATTCGAATCCCCATTTAGTTGGAATATTTAACTTCGGGTATAATAATAATTTGACGAGGACACTCGCACTTTATATTTATGACTGATGGACTGTTATGGACAAAAACCAGACGGACAGATTAAATAATCCAGGACAAAGGACAATTAACCCATGGGCATAAAACTAAAATCAACACGTCGAACATCATGATTACGGAAGTTTAAATAAGCATAATTCTTTTATTTCATATTTAATTTCCTTTATTTTATATTTAATTGCACTTCTAATTATCGCATTTTTATTGTTAATTTATTTTATCGCACTTTTAATTATCGTACTCTTTAATTATCGCAAGTTTATTTTATCGCACTTTTATTATTCGCAATTTCATTATTGTTATTTACTTTACGCTTTAATTTAAGTCTTTTATTTATTTAATATTTTACATTAGGTTTTAACTGCGACTAAAGTTTTAAAATCGACAAACCGGTCATTAAACGGTAAAAACCCCCTTTTTATAATAATAATATTACTTATATATATATTTGTATTTTTATAAAAGTAAACTAATATAGCGTTGAGCTTTGTTTAAAGATTTCCCTGTGGAACGAACCGGACTTACTAAAAACTACACTACTTTACGATTAGGTACACTGCCTATAAGTGTTGTAGCAAGGTTTAAGTATATCCATTCTATAAATAAATAAATATCTTGTGTAAAATTGTATCGTATTTAATAGTTTTTCCTAGTAAAATATAAACTATTTCGTATACACCTCGCAAAACATCAAGTATTTTTGGCGCCGCTGCCGGGGAAACGCCGAAGCGAAACGCCACACACAAAAAAAAAAGATTTTTATTTTTAGTACGTTTTGTAGAAATACGTTTTAAATATTCGAAAATATAAAAATAAAAACAAAAATATAAATATTTTTTTAAGAGTTTGTAAGTTATATAAAAGTTTCTTTATCTTTATTTTATAAAAATATAAGTTTTATTTAATTTATATAAATATATTACATAATTTTATTAAAACAGAAAAAAAAATAAATATATATTAATTCGGCCCGAACACTGTAGCAGCCCAGCTTTTGGCCCGAAACCCTAGCCCATGCGATCGCATGGCTGGGCAACTGAGGACTCATGCGATCGCATGAGCCCATCTGACACGCCAGACTGCAGCCTTCCTGCATTAATTACGGATAATAATAATAATTATAATATTAAAACCCTAATTAGGGTTATATATAATATATATTAATTTAGTTTTTATTATTAATTTGTATTTTTAGTTTATTTAGTTTATTTAAATTGTAAAATTAGTAGTTTTATTAAATAAATAATATAAAAATAATATTTTTATAAAAATTGTACTTTTTACAACTTTTTGTATATTTTTATATTTTGTCCCTTTTTAATCGTTGTAGCATAACTTTTGTATGTTTAGCTCATATTTAATTTTAAACTTAGTTTTTGCTATAGTTATTTTTACTCCTAGATTTTTAGGCTTTGCCGTAAAATTCCTTAAGTGCTTTTTCTTTAGACTAAGATTTAGGTGCTTTAGAATTTTGCGACGCCTTTTTAAGTTTTAGTTTCTTAAACACCTAATATGAGAGGAACTTGAGAATCTTCTTCCATGTCCAAAACAACAAAATCTACTGGAAATACTAAAGTACCAACTTTAACTAGCATGTTCTCCATTATCCCTCTAGGATATTTTATTGATCTATCGGCTAGTTGTATGCTTATTCTGGTTGGTTTCAATTCTCCAAGGTCTAGTTTAGCGTATAGTGAATACGGCATTAGATTTATACTAGCACCTAAGTCTGCCAATGCTTCTATTGAACTAAGACTACCCAGAAAACATGGAATTGTGAAACTTCCTGGATCAGATAGTTTTTCTGGTATCTTATTCAACAGCACTGCTGAACAATTAGCATTCATAGTAACAGCCGAGAGTTCTTCCATTTTCTTTCTATTTGAGATTAGATCTTTCAAGAATTTAGCATATCTAGGCATTCCTGAAATCACATCAATGAAAGGAAGATTTACATTTATCTGTTTAAACATATCCAAAAATTTGGATTGCTCGGCTTCAAGTTTCTCTTTCTTCATTTTACTCGGGTAAGGAAGTGGTGGTTGGTATGGTTTAACATAAGGTTTATCCTTAACTGTGTTATCTTCATTAACCTTCTCAACTACCGGTTCTTTTTCCTTATCTTGATCAGGTTGTGGTTCTTGTGGAGTAGGAATAGTTTCATCAGAAGTTACAGGTATTTCAGGTGGTTTAAGTGTTGTACCACTTCTTGTGGTAATGGCTTTAGCTGTTTCATTCCGGGGGTTAGTGTTTGTATCACTAGGTAGACTTCCCGGTTTTCTTTCACCTATTAACCTTGCTAGGTTACTTACTTCTTGTTCCAGATTTTGAATAGAAGCTTGTTGATTTCTAAATGCTTGAGCATTTTGTTCATTAGTTTGTTTTTGAGATGTGAAAAACTGTGTTTGAGTTTCAACTAGCTTCGTCATCATATCTTCTAAATTCGGCTTTTTATCATCGGTTTGTTGTGGTGGTTTGTTTTGAAAATTCGGTCTTTGCTGGTTGTAAGTATTATTGGATACTTGTTGATTGCTAGGACCTTGTTGGTTGTTGTATGAAATATTTCGGTTATAATTCTGGTTTTGATTGTAAATCGGTCTTGGCGGTTGATAATTACTCTGATAATTATTTCCAGGCCTTTGGTTTATGTATGAAATATTCTCTCTTTGTTCCATTGTTAATTCAATACTGAGACAATCTTTTGTCAAATGTGGTCCTCCACACTGCTCACAACTAATTCGTATTGAGTGAATATCTTTAGTCATCTTTTCCATTCGTCTCTCCACAGCATCTATCTTTGCGGAAATGGAATCTAAGTCATGGCTAGAATCGGCTCTAGCTGCTTTAGATGATCTAATGATATCTTTTTCTTGGTGCCACTCATGTGAGTGGGAAGCAGTGTTATCAATAATTTTGTAAGCATCAGTTTCGGTTTTCTTCATAATAGAACCACCAGCTGCTATATCTATGTCTTTCCTTGTAGTGATGTCGCATCCTTGGTAGAATATTTGTACTATTTGACAGGTGTCTAAACCATGTTGCGGACATCCTCTTAACAACTTTCCATATCTAGTCCACGCCTCATATAGAGTTTCATTTGGTTTCTGTGTGAACGTAACAATTTCTGCTTGAAGTCTTACGGCTTTAGATGCAGGAAAGAATTGTTTAAGAAATTTGTCAACTAAAACATCCCATGTATCAATCGCCCCTTCAGGTAACGATTCCAACCAATCTTTGGCTTCTCCCTTTAAAGTCCAGGGAAATAACATGAGATATATCTGTTCATCCTCTACTTCTCGTATTTTAAATAGTGTGCAGATCCTATTAAAGGTACGTAGATGTTCATTTGGATCTTCCTTCGGCGCACCACTAAATTGGCATTGATTAGTCACCATGTGTAGAATTTGTCCTTTGATTTCATAATCTGGCGCATTAATGTCAGGATGAGTAATTGCGTGACCTTGGCCAGTGCGTTTAGCTCTCATTCGGTCTTCCATACTTAGAGGTTCCAGATTCTCCATGATTGAATTGGTTGAATCTGAATCACTAGAGGATTCTGATTTAATAGTTTCTTCCTCGACAATCTCTGGATGAGTGATTTGTGGTTCAGGATGAATGATTAGTGGTTCAGGATCTCTGAATTGTCCCTGAATATCCTCCGGATTCTCAATTGTGAGGTCGGGTTCAAAAAATGGGTTATCGGAAATTTGAACTAAAGTACTTGGTCGACTAGATGACGATTCTTAAGAAAAATCAACAGCGACAATATTGGCTAGATGTCTTGATCTAGTTACAGGTGGTGAACGTACAAAAGGTGGTGAACGTCTTGCTCGGTGCATTCACTGAATATCCTATTAGTTTTAAAAAGAAAAGAAAAATTATAATAAGTTATCCAATCAATAGACTTTTCTGATTTTGCCCACGTTTCGAATAGCCAAAAGATGCAGCAGAGGGGCAGGATTCGTTTGGTCTCAATATAATTGAGGACTGTTTGGCTCCAATAACCCGGTCCACGTACAAATCCAACTATTACTACGAACCAGAAAATTTTGATGTCTATTAATTTAACCACTTAAAATAAATTTTCGTAATTTTAAGAAATTTAGATAAGAAGTAGAATAAAAATCTATGTCCTAAAACTAGAATAGCGAGAAATAAGAAAGAAAAAGAGCTCGTCGAAAAAGGTCGCCAGTAGAGCACATACCTTATTATGATCCAGTACAGTTTGTTGATGAATTCATAGTATTCCCAATGAGGCCGCCAGTGGAATTCCCAACGATTCCTGAGCACACTCTACATCCTAATCTGAGATTTGATAGAAGATGGAGAGATTACGAGACATATCAAAGGAACAAATTCAAATTGGTAACAAAAAATGTAGAGGTGCCAAGGGTAATTGATTGGGCCCCTTTGGAAACGGTCCATCTAGCTGACCGTGTTAGACAGCTTTTAGTTCAAAGGTATGGCAGTTCTTCTTTTACAGATTGGGAACGTCTTTTCACCATTCGTAGACCTGTATATAAGGAATGGTGTGTTGAGTTGATGAGTACTGTATCACTTGATACAAATATAGTTAGGATAGATGATAGAAGATTTCTTAGGTTTATCCTTGGCGGTAGGATGTACAGAATGTCCATGCTGGACATGGCCAGGGCCTTACAGATTTATACTCCTGGTGAGTTGCTATTACCCGATTGTACAAACTTGATTCATTATGGTGAACGGGTAGATAGTAACTTTGACGCTGACGCCATTTGGAGGCGTATGTCACATTTTGATGTTTTTACACGAGCAGGAGGACACTCCTATACACATATTGACAGGGCCGAGCTTCGTATTATTCATAGATTTTTGGCCAACTCGATTACACAAAGAGGTCATAATAAAGAAAAAATTACCTTATATGATTTATTCTACCTAAAGTGTATTCGGGATCCTAGAAGCTTTGTCAATATCCCTTACTGTGTTGCTTTTTATTTATCTAAAATGGTAGAGGGAATGCAGGACGGGAGTATAATAGGAGGAGGTATTTTTGTTACTCTCATTGGAGAGTATTTAGGTATTGATAGGAACCAAGGGGGTCCATTACAGATTTGTAGAGAACAGGTTGAGCCCTTAGGATTGAAAGTTTATGTGGGTGCTAAAGTATTGAAAAGTAGACGTAACCAGGCAGTACCCTATGAGGGATCTCATCCTCAGGTAGAGAGAGGCTCAGACGAGGAAATGGAGGAGGCGGAAGACATTAGGGATGTCTTTCGAGATGCTATTCTTGACGTCCACGTTCGTATAGATGAGGAAGCAATGACGAACGCGGCAAGACATAGTATGTATGAGCAGTGGAACTCCGAGCGAGTATACGAGGATTATAGGCGACGCCAACACGATAGCTGGTTAGTTCATCAGCACCAAATCATGAGCCAGCTGTCATATCAGGTACCAAATAACTATGTACCTACTCGACCTGCTCATTTTCTGCCACATAGCCCCGATATCCGACCACCCTTTAACCGGTATGACTATAACCAAGCCTATCAGAACACCTATAACCAACAATGGAACCCACCCGATGAGATGAACTGGAACCCCTATCCAGACTGATTTAGTTCCAATTGGTTATTTTTATGATTTTTATGTTTTTATCTTTTGACTTTTTCATGTTTAAACTTATGTTATTGGATAAATTTGTGTAATTTTTGTTATTTTATTATTATTGTGTACTAATATTTCATATTTAGAATTTGAAAGTGGGATATTAAGTCCCATTTCAAATTGCCATGCACGATTATACTTGTATGTATGTATATTGTCGATTGTTCAAAACAGGGTAAAACAGCGCATTTTCAAAGACTGGCATTAAGTTCAGCAAAAGCTACTAATTTTGACGACAAGATGACAAATAAATGTGATGTCACAACAGACGGAATGAACAAATGATGTGCACCATTTATCATTCAGCAAACAAACGCCAATATATTTGAAAACTTTGGTAAAATTTAATCATTTTCACACAAATCACCCTCAATAATTTAAATTGTTACTGATTTCTTGCAAATGAGGGCATTGCAAGATCTTAAGTGTGGGAAGGGGTTAAATTCTTTCGGATTTTTAAAATTTTTTTTACTTTATACACTTGGTAACCATTAAAAAATACTAGTAACGTAGTAGTTGTATTAGAATCTAGTGCTCTCTTATAATAAAGAACAGCCCTAGTCTTATATACTGACTACCCAATTCTAGTAAAATTTTTCAAAATTTTCAATTAAATGAACTCAAAATCATGTTTATACATATTTATGAACGATAAAACTAGGTGTTAAAATTGAGAAACAAACCAAAATGTTGAAATTCATTTAAAATGGAATAGAGGACGATAAAAAAGGAAAATAAAAGCCAAGTGTGGGAAAATTTACCAAGTTATCTTAAACATATGTCACATATATCTGTAACAAATAACTGAAAATACTTTTGCTTTGGACTAAACTAAACTGTTTTACCCAATGAAAGAAAAGAAAAGATGGATCTACACGATGAATCAATTCCATCATTAAAAGGAAGTAAAGTCTTCCGAAAAAAGAAACGCGCTTCTTGATTTAGGTCATGAAGTTGTCGTCCAGATCAGCTGTAGGTTGACGAAAAATCTAGAAAAGTCATCACTAAAATCAGCAGGAAATCCACGGACCTCAGCATTAAACAGGGTCGCCAAGTGGTCAGATTTATCCTAACCATGAGAAGGATTTATCTCGTACAATGGGGGGCACCATGCAAATTAGCTGGACAAGACTAATGAATCAGATCCCCAGAAAGGATAATCTCCTTTTAAAGATTAAAAATCAGCTTTTAAGACTGATATTACTCAATCCTTGAGATTGACTTTAAAGATTGAGAATTACAAACTCATGGAATTCGATGATATCTAAACTCGAGCTTGAACGAGAAAATATTTTGATCAAAATTACAAACCAATTTGTTTTCTGAAAACCCTATTTTCAATGCGTTCATTACCATTGAACGTAAAATCCTAGGAATTCACCTGGAATTCATTAGGTCACCTGAACTAAATCAGGTGTCAACCGTAAGAACGGTGGTTGCATAGCATGGTCAAAGACAGGACCTTGTGCCAGACCGAAAAATTATAAGGGTGAGCTTTACTATTGCTCCTACAAAGGATAGTAATTGCGTCCGACACGTTATAGACCATAATTAAAAGCATGTCAGGGGACATTGCCTTAACAGTTGCTTGTTCAACGCTTTCCTTTACAACCGGACGGTAGTTTACCGAAAGGTAATATACGGGACAAGTAAACTGGACGTGTTGCTTTCCAAATACAAGGTTAGCAAGTGGGTGACACAAAACCATAAGTTTTGAGCTAAAATTTTCAAATCTGAAACCCACCAAACCCACAAAAATATTTTGCAAACACCGGTAAAGGGTTATTCCGGAAAACTTATCTAGGGTAAAAACTAGATTTAATTTTCAAAAGATCAAATGTTTTCATAAAGATCCAATTTCCTTAATGGATCTAAATTTTTATAGTCATGTGGGACTGTAAACCATATCGTTACTACCATTGTTTATACCGCCGTATAGAAATCACTGATGTACAAAGTATGAAGAATAAAGAAGTGATTCTAGTATTTCAAATACGATATTGCTTGAGGACAAGCAACGCTCAAGTGTGGGAATATTTAATAATGCTAAAAACGAACATATATTTCATAGCATTATTCCTCAAGAAAGACAAGCTTTTAGTTGCAATTGTTCTATTTACAAGTGATATTCGTTTAAATAATAAAAGGTGAAGACAAAAGACAGATTCGACGAATTGAAGACGCAAACGACCAAAAAGCTCAAAAGTACAAAAGACAATCAAAGAGGTTCCAATTATTGATAAGAAACGTCTCGAAATTACAAGAGTACAAGATTCAAAACGCAAAGTACAAAATATAAAATTGTACGCGAGGACGTTCGAAAATCCGGAACCGGGAACGGAGTCAACTCTCAATGCTCGACGCAACGGACTAAAAATTACAAGTCAACTATGCACATAAATATAATATAATATTTAAATAATTCTTATAATTATTTAATATATTATATTATTTATAAAACGTCGGCACAAGGAAACAAGCAACATGTGAGCTCTCCCAGCTGGCCATGCGATCGCATGGCCAGGAAGAAGAAAGTCCATGCGATCGCATGGCATGAAAAGTCAGGCCACATCTCCTATAAAATCGAGCTTTGGTGAACCAAAAATATATCCATCCATCTCTCTTCTCTCATATATACGTAATATATATATATTTATAATTTATATTTTAATTTTAATTATAATTCTAATAATAAGGGTATGTTAGCGAATATTGTAAGGGTGTAAGTCGAAATTCTGTCCGTGTAACGCTACTCTATTTTTAATCATTGTAAGTTATGTTCAACCTTTTTACATTAATGTCTCGTAGCTAAGTTATTATTATGCTTATTTAAAACGAAGTAATCATGATGTTGGGCTAATTACTAAAATTGGGTAATTGAGCTTTGTACCATAATTGGGGTTTGGACAAAAGAACGACACTTGTGGAAATTAGACTATGGGCTATTAATGGGCTTTATATTTGTTTAACTAAATGAAAGTTTGTTAATGTTAATATAAAGATTTACAATTGGGCGTCCCTATAAATTACCATATACACTCAATCGGACACGATGGGCGGGGTATTTATATGTACGAATAATCGTTCATTTAACCGGACACGGGAATGGATTAATAGCCACTAGAATAATTAAAACAGGGGTGAAATTACATTCAAGGGTAATTGGTGTAATTGTTAACAAAGTAGTAAAACCTTGGTTTACACGCAGTCGATAACCTGGTGTATTCATTAAACAAAGTATTAAAACCTTGTTACAATTCGAATCCCCAATTAGTTGGAATATTTAACTTCGGGTATAATAATAATTTGACGAGGACACTCGCACTTTATATTTATGACTGATGGACTGTTATGGACAAAAACCAGACGGACAGATTAAATAATCCAGGACAAAGGACAATTAACCCATGGGCATAAAACTAAAATCAACACGTCGAACATCATGATTACGGAAGTTTAAATAAGCATAATTCTTTTATTTCATATTTAATTTCCTTTATTTTATAT
The DNA here is from genome assembly GCF_046630445.1 of Rutidosis leptorrhynchoides. NCBI lineage: Eukaryota > Viridiplantae > Streptophyta > Magnoliopsida > Asterales > Asteraceae > Rutidosis > Rutidosis leptorrhynchoides. The sequence goes on from NC_092343.1 coordinate 170,246,461, forward strand.
TTAATTTCACTTCTAATTATCGCATTTTTATTGTTAATTTATTTTATCGCACTTTTAATTATCGTACTCTTTAATTATCGCAAGTTTATTTTATCGCACTTTTATTATTCGCAATTTCATTATTGTTATTTACTTTACGCTTTAATTTAAGTCTTTTATTTATTTAATATTTTACATTAGGTTTTAACTGCGACTAAAGTTTTAAAATCGACAAACCGGTCATTAAACGGTAAAAACCCCCTTTTTATAATAATAATATTACTTATATATATATATTTGTATTTTTATAAAAGTAAACTAATATAGCGTTGAGCTTTGTTTAAAGATTTCCCTGTGGAACGAACCGGACTTACTAAAAACTACACTACTTTACGATTAGGTACACTGCCTATAAGTGTTGTAGCAAGGTTTAAGTATATCCATTCTATAAATAAATAAATATCTTGTGTAAAATTGTATCGTATTTAATAGTTTTTCCTAGTAAAATATAAACTATTTCGTATACACCTCGCAAAACATCAGTTACGTAGAATCTATTAACTTTTGATGAAATCTTGTGGTCTATCTTTATATATGTTTATGACTCGAGCAATTAAACCTATAACTCACCAACATTCGTGTTGACTTTTTAGCATGTTTTATTCTCAGGTTCTTAGAATGCTTCCGCTGTGATGTGCTTGTTGCCTGCATGGAGTCTCTCATGCTTTGTACAAAGTTTATTGCATTCAAAATAAAACTGCGTTGTGTAATAAATAATTGGACTGTGATGTCAACCTGTAAATTAAAGACTTATGTATTTCGGGGTTTTACTTATACCTAAGCACTTGCCCACATGTTTATAACTTTCTATGTTTAGAAAGTTACTTATTTTAATGAATGCAATATTTTATCAAAACGTATCATATAGAGGTCAAAACCTCACTGTGGAATCAATGATTAACGTGCCGCGTCAATAGCGATTTTGACGGGTCGTTACAGTCACAATTTCGATACCACAGCTAACTAAGTGTGGGAAAATTTGAATCTTATTAGGGTAATATGTATTTCTGTTAGAGTTAGATATTCTGTTTTCGTGTAGTTTCTGAGAATGGAATTCGAATTGTTTTTCCCTAGCAGACCCTAAAGAACTAGTCTTCTCCCTCCATTCTGAATTTTTATTTTTTTTAGGTTTTACGAGATGAAGAATTCCTTTGATCTCTACCATGGTCTACTACTACACGCTATGATTACTAAACGTAATAATAACATCTTCCCGAGTGAACTGGTGTAACACCCCGTTTTCCCGTGCGCGTTTAAAGGTACAACCTTAATTATTAGCACGCTTATAACTTGTTCATTTGTGTGATTAAGTGAGCCAAGTGCTAGTTTTTGTGTAAATACATGTATGTATATGTAAATATATATATATATATATATATATATATATATATATATATATATATATATATATATATATATATATATATATATATATATATATATATATATGCGAATGCGTGCGTGTACGTGTTTATGTATGTGTCACGATGGTGTTAAGTCGTGTGAGACTTAAGGGCGAAGCTTAGACGTGCATTGGAATAGTGAACGAGGTGTGCTAGTTGTATGAACCTTCGTTTTATTGATTAGTTGTCGAAGTGACCAGGAACAGGCCAATGCCGCGCCGCGAGGAATGGGGCCGCGACGCGACAAACAAAGCAAATCCAGATCCGAACTTGAGTTAAGAAGGGTCGTTTTTCCTTCTTTATGTCACGCCGCGACAAAGGTGCCGCGCCGCGGCAATTCTGCAGTTCTGACTCCGAATTCCACTCAAATTAAATAAGGTTTAGGGGCAATTTGGTCTTTTTGCGTGTAGATCTGGTTGGAGCCTTTAATATCAACCACTTATCCTATATTCTCATTTATTTTCCATTTTCTTTCACATTTTCCTCCCAAAACATAAAACCCACTAAGTTTAATCATAAGATTTGAAGGTGAAGAGTTGTGAATCAACCCAAGGAGCAAGATTTAAAGTTGTTCATCGTATCTCTAGCTACACGTTCATAGTCTTGGTAAGTCCTAACTCTAAGTCTTGAGTTTTAACTAGTTTAAGCTAGGGTTTGATTCTTATGGAACTAGTGTGACCCATTTGAGGGTTAAATGGGTGGGTTTTGGGTCAAATTGTTGAAAGGAAACGCTAAATAGCTATTATCTATGGTTTGGTCTTGTGATTTAAGGTTGTAAGTGCTAAATAATGTTGTTAGTCATTAATGCACTTTTAAAATGATGAAAGAATTGTTATTGTGTAAGTTTGACTTGATTTGTGAGTCAAAGAGTCAAAAGAGCACTAGTTGACCTAATCGGGTGAAATGGTTATGAAATACACCAAGTTTATGTTAGTTGACGTTAATAGACCCTAATCACTAGCCTTAAATGATCTATGACGAGGCGTGGCCATTAATGGGCGGTTTTGGGGTAGTTGAGTCATTTAATGCAATCAGATCATTAAATGCTCAAGGGTTAGAAGTTGGCATTTAATTCAACTAGATTGTATGTTAATAAATGCATAATGTAATAGGTACGTTACATTAAAGGGTTGCAAGCCCGGTTAGCTTCCACAAGAATCTTGAGGTAAGTGGAATGATTATGCATATGTGTACATAATGTATTTACTTGTACGAGATTCGATGTGGGTTTAAGTTCGGGCGGTCGATACCACATCGGGTCAATATATGAAATGGGTTTAAGTTCGGGCGTTCGATGCCATGTCATATATGTGTGTGGGCATGTAGTGTGGGTTTAAAGTTCGGGCGTTCGATACCACATTACACGTGACGGGTGAGTTTAAAGTTCGGGCGATCGATACCACTCCGGGGTTAGTGTTATAATTTGTTGTGCACTAACGGTTGTTGGGAACACCAATGGGAAATTTGAAGTACCATTCCTCGTACTATTGGTTAACCATGGATATGTGTTTGTTGTGTGGTGTTTTCACGTTATTCGAGTTATATATGGTATCGTTGTGCTAGCTTGTGGTCTTGGAGATTTAGCGTTATGCCTTGCGTTGGTATGCCTTTTAAATTGCTAGCGTGTATGAGGTATTTGTGTATGTGATTGCATGTAAGTAGGTTATATATGTATGTGTATAATTATTGCATTCACTAAGCGTTAGCTTACCCTCTCGTTGTTTATCTTTTTAGATGCAGGCGCAGTTAAGGGCAAGGGGGTTATCGGACATTAGGTGTTCCGTGATGATGCTTGGTTGGAGTTTTGATGTTGGCCTAACGTTTTGGGTAGTTTAGTCCCAAACCATGCTCAAAGTGTCGTTTGGATTGTAAACTATCATTCGTAATGGGTCAAACTTGTACTAAACTTTATTCGTGGCCCTCGTGCCTTTTGTAAACAATTAATTGTTGTGCGTTTTAAAAGGAACTCGTGTCATGGGTTACATATTTGTTTGGGTGTAATTGTGTTGTATATAAATTTTTTTTATCGTATGGATTACGGGTTGGGTTGTTACAAGTGGTATCAGAGCATGGTCTAAGGGATTTAGGTGACTTGAGATAGGCGCCTAGACTTAGACTTTTGTGTCATGGAATTATATGCGGGACTTGTAGGACTACGGGTCCGTGCGGGGTTTGATTAGTTCTTTGATGCATACGTGGACTAACTATGCTATGTTATGATGTTACTAATCGTGTGTTATTGTTTTGAACATCGAACAAGATGGTTGTGATACGTTTGAGCATGGCACGTCATGTGAGCGTAATAGTGAGTCGCGACCACTATTACGGTTGCAAGTCAAGTCAAGCAAGGATGTGCAACAAGTATCGAGCTAGATGTGGTGTGTGTGCGGTCATATGCATAGGTATATATGTGTATTAAATTGTTGGTGATGTCTAATCCATTTTATACTTTAGAATGAAAATGAGAAACGGAACAAATACGAATGGCAATGGTGGTCCCTCTCATGTGGAGGAAGATGAGATGACTACCAAGATTGAGACCGCTTTAGAAAACTATGTTTCGGTTTTCTCCCGAAGGGTTAAACAAATATTCGAAGAGTCGGTTTCGGAACAAATTGTCGATATGATTCAAGAACGAATGACTAATGCCGTTAAAGAAGAAGTGGAAAGGAGGTTTCCTAGACCTCAAAATGTGGGCGAGTTGGAGTTTAGCTATAAGAACTTCTTGGCGACTAAGCCTTCTCACTTTCACGGGGATCCCGACCCCATGAAGAGTGCGGCTTGGATTTCCGATGTTGAAGGTTGTTTTCGCACGACTGAGTGCCCTCCAGAAAAGAAAACAAGGCTTGCTACTTGTTTGTTAAGGGGCCATGCTAAAGATTGGCTCGATGGCAAGATTGATATGGTGGGTGATGCGGCTTTTGTGGGGTTATCTTGGGCGGATTTCAAGAAGGAGTTTTTCCTTGAATATCGTACGCAAGCGGATCTTTCCAAATTGCGCAACGAGTTAAGGAACATGCGTCAAGGGTCTTTGGACCTAAACACTCTTAAAACCAACTTTCTCGCTAAGGCGCGTTTTTGTCCCGAGTATGTGGGGAATGATCAATTGTTAATGGAAGACTTTCATGCGATCCTTAGAGATGATTTGAAGGGTAAAATTAGTATTGGTCATGTTGAGACCTTTGCTAAGCTTTTGGCGATGGAGAAGGGGTTTGAAGTGCAAGCTCCGAGTCCGGTTAGTTATGCGCCAAGTAAACGAAAGTTTAAAGCTTCTAATTTTTCGTACAAGAAGAGTAAGGGAGCATCCGAAAGTGTCGGTAGCGTGAAGAAGGGTGCTTCTAGTGGTCACATGGTCACTTGTTTCAATTGTGGGCAAAAAGGTCACTACTCTCGTGATTGCCCAAAACCGCGTACTAATGTGATCACATGTTTCAATTGTCAACAAGAAGGGCACCGAAAGTCGGAGTGCCCCGAAATCTGAAATGATCAAGTTAAAAGAATAGAGAAGGCGGCGGGGTCAGCTAGGGGACGTAATTATTTGATGATTAATGACGAAGCTAAGCAATCCAATGAAGTCGTTTCAGGTACTTTCATGGTTAACTCTAATCCGGCAAGGATTCTATTTGATAGCGGTGCAAATTTATCGTTTGTATCTCCAAAATTTGTGCCTAAACTTAATAAACCGTTAGCTAAGTTAAGTCGTCCGGTAGAAGTCGAAATAGCGGATGGCAAGACGGTGCTAGTGGTTGATGTGTGTAAAAATTGTAATGTTGTGTTTGGTTCCGAGAACTTTAATATTGATCTCATTCCGATGACGTTGGGTGATTTTGATATCGTGGTTGGTATGGATTGGCTCGATCATAATAGAGCTGATATTGCGTGCCATGAAAAATCTATTCGTGTGAAGACCCCAAGTGGGGGAGAGTTAATTATTCATGGTGATAAACGAAGGAGACCTGTGCCGATATGCACTTTTGCACGGGCACGTCATCTCGTTGTTACCGGTGGCATGGTTTTCCTTGCTCATGTTGTTGATACTCGTGATGAGCCACCACCCATTCGTGAAATTCTGGTGGTAAGTGAGTTTGAAGATGTTTTTCCGGATGAGTTACTGGGTGTTCCGGCAGAAAGACAAGTCGAATTTCGCATTGAGTTGGTTCCGGGAGCTACTCCCATTGCTAAAACTCCTTATCGTTTAGCACCGACGGAAATGCAAGAATTGTTGATTCAAATTCAAGAGTTACTTGAGAAGGGTTTTATTCGACCGAGTGCTTCACCTTGGGGTGCTCTGGTCTTGTTCGTGAAGAAGAAGGATGGTAGTATGCGTATGTGCATTGACTATCGGGAGTTAAATAAAGTGACGATCAAAAATCGTTATCCGTTGCCTAGGATTGACGATTTATTCGACCAACTTCAAGGCGCTACGTATTTCTCTAAAATTGACCTACGGTCCGGCTATCATCAAATGCGGGTCTGGGAGGAAGATATCGAGAAAACGGCCTTTCGTACTCGTTATGGGCATTTTGAATTTGTAGTTATGCCTTTTGGTCTTACGAATGCACCGGCGGCTTTCATGGATCTTATGAACCGAGTGTGCCAACCTATGTTGGACAAGTCGGTAATTGTGTTCATTGACGATATTCTTGTATATTCTAGGAGTATGAAAGAACATGAACACCATTTGCGCGAAGTGTTGAAGACGTTGAGAAAAGAGAAGTTGTATGCTAAATTCTCAAAATGTGAATTTTGGCTAAGGGAGGTTCAATTCCTTGGCCATATTGTGAACAAGGATGGTATTCAAGTAGATCCGGGGAAGATAGAAACGGTGAAGAGTTGGGGACAACCGACTACGCCTACGGAAATCCGAAGTTTTCTCGGATTGGCTAGTTATTATCGTCGGTTTATCCAAGACTTTTCCAAGATTGCTTCGCCATTAACTAAGTTGATAAGGAAGAATACGAGATTCAATTGGGAGAACGAGCAAGAAATCGCTTTTCAATTGTTGAAAGAGAAATTGTGTAAAGCTGCGGTCTTAGTATTGCCGGAAGGTGTAGAAAATATGACGGTCTATTGTGACGCTTCTTTGAATGGGCTCAGGTGTGTTCTAATGCAATGAGGTAAAGTCATCGCTTACGCCTCTCGCCAATTAAAGGAACATGAAAAGAGATACAAGACTCATGATCTCGAATTAGCGGCGGTGGTCCATGCTTTGAAAATTTGGCGCCATTACTTGGAATAGTGAACGAGGTGTGCTAGTTGTATGAACCTTCGTTTTATTGATTAGTTGTCGAAGTGACCAGGAACAGGCCAATGCCGCGCCGCGAGGAATGGGGCCGCGACGCGACAAACAAAGCAAATCCAGATCAGAACTTGAGTTAAGAAGGGTCGTTTTTCCTTCTTTATGTCGCGCCGCAACAAAGGTGCTGCGCCGCGGCAATTCTGCAGTTCTGACTCCGAATTCCACTCAAATTAAATAAGGTTTAGGGGAAATTTGGTCTTTTTACGTGTAGATCTGGTTGGAGTCTTTAATATCAACCACTTATCCTATATTCTCATTTCTTTTCCATTTTCTTTCACATTTTCCTCCCAAAACATAAAACCCACTAAGTTTAATCTTGAGATTTGAAGGTGAAGAGTTGTGAATCAACCCTAGGAGCAAGATTTAAAGTTGTTCATGGTATCTCTAGCTACACGTTCATAGTCTTGCTAAGTCCTAACTCTAAGTCTTGAGTTTTAACTAGTTTAAGCTAGGGTTTGGTTCTTATGGAACTAGTGTGACCCATTTGAGGGTTAAATGGGTAGGTTTTGGGTCGAATTGTTGAAAGGAAACCCTAAATAGCTATTATCTAGGGTTTGGTCTTGTGATTTGAGGTTGTAAGTGCTAAATGATGTTGTTAGTCATTAATGCACTTTTAAAATGATGAAAGAGTTGTTATTGTGTAAGTTTGACTTGATTTGTGAGTCAAAGAGTCAAAAGAGCACTAGTTGACCTAATCGAGTGAAATGGTTATGAAATACACCAAGTTTATTTTAGTTGACGTTAATAGACCCTAATCACTAGTCTTAAATGATCTATGACGAGGCGTGGCCATTAATGGGCGGTTTTGGGGTAGTTGAGTCATTTAATGCAATCGGATCATTAAATGCTCAAGAGTTAGAAGTTGGCATTTAATTCAACTAGATTGTATGTTAATAAATGCATAATGTAATAGGTAAGTTACATTGAAGGGTTGCAAGCTCGGTTAGCTTCCACAAGAATCTTGAGGTGAGTGGAATGATTATGCATATGTGTATATAATGTATTTACTTGTACGAGATTCGATGTGGGTTTAAGTTCGGGCGATCGATACCACATCGGGTCAATATATGATATGGGTTTAAGTTCGGGCGTTCGATGCCATGTCATATATGTGTGTGGGCATGTAGTGTGGGTTTAAAGTTCGGGCGTTCGATACCACATTACACGTGACGGGTGGGTTTAAAGGTTGGGAGATCGATACCACTCCGGGGTTAGTGTTATAATTTGTTGTGCACTAACGGTTGTTGGGAACACCAATGGGAAATTCGAAGTACCATTCCTTGTACTATTGGTTAACCAAGGCTATGTGTTTGTTATGTGGTGTTTTCATGTTATTCGAGTTATATATGGTATCGTTGTGCTAGCTTGTGGTCTTGGAGATTTAGCGTTATGCCTTGCGTTGGTATGCCTTTTAAATTGCTAGCGTGTATGAGGTAATTGTGTATGTGATTGCATGTAAGTAGGTTATATATGTATGTGTATAATTATTGCATTCACTAAGCGTTAGCTTACCCTCTCGTTGTTTATCTTTTTAGATGCAGGCGCAGTTAAGGGCAAGGGGTTATCGGACATTAGGTGTCCCGTGATGATGCTTGGTTGGAGTTTTGATGTTGGCCTAACGTTTTGGGTAGTTTAGTCCCAAACCATGCTCGAAGTGTCGTTTGGATTGTAAACTATCATTCGTAATGGGTCAAAATTGTACTAAACTTTATTCGTGGCCCTCGTGCCTTTTGTAAACAATTAATTGTTGTGCGTTTTAAATGGAACTCGTGACATGGGTTACATATTTGTTTGGGCGTAATTGTGTTGTATATAAAAAAAAAATTATCGTATGGATTACGAGTTGGGTTGTTACAACTGGTATCATTCGTAAGAGGAAAAATGGACGAAGTAAGGAAAGAACTCAGGAAAGATCATCATAAGATACATTTTGGTAAAGAAAAATCAAAATCCGCAACAAAAAGAAGAGCACGACACCTTGAAAGATGTCATAAATGCGGAAAATGGTCACACGAAGGTAAATGTTCAAACAATCAAACATATTCAAATACCGAATTTGTTACTCTATGCAGAGAAGGACCGTTCATATGTTTAGAAGAAAAGATATTGAAGAATCGAGGTTACGCTTACGTAGCTATGGAGAACCAAATCACACGACTCTCCTATGAGTCAGCTAAAGCAGGTCTCTGAGAATTCTATTTCACAGGTAAGTATGTACAGTTTTTATTTTTGTTTTTATTTATTACTTTTAACCATTCGAAAATAAATGCTGAATCGTTCGCTATAAAGTATTAAATTGATATTCAATAAAATTAGGTATGCGAAACCGAAATTATTGATATCATACAAAAATTTATTACATCACTGCGAAATTTACCGTTTATTCTTAAGGTATAACTATCTTTAATTAATCAATCCAAAATATTTCAAAAATTCGTCAGGAGTAAAACTAGGTTATGGAACCAAAATTACTTTACCGAAAAGAGGGGCGTATATTTTTGATAATATTTGATTGATTAAAGTGGGATAAAAGACCAAAAAGATTTTTAATTTTATCTTTACCATGTTTTTAAAATTAATATTATAAATTTTTAAAATTAATATATTTATGTTTGTAAATATTTTAAACTACTATTTTTAATATAAGTTTGTAAAATTAAAAATTTAATTATATTTATATGAATTTTTAATTTTATGCATTTTAAATTTAAGTTTGGTGTGAATTTAAAAACAAAAATTTACTTTATTTCATTAAGTTAAAAGTTTGATATTTAAAATTCGTCGTGAGTTGAAGACTAGGTCATTGAACCGAAATTGCTTTATCCAAGAGAGGGACGAGAAATTTTGTTATCATTATTTTTAATCTTATTGAATTAAAGTATGCCAAAAACATTAAAAAAACGCAAAAATCTTTGCTTTTAAAACAAACGCCAATATGTTTGGAAACTTTGGTAAAATGTAATCATTTTTCTACGCTAATCACCCTCAATAATTTAAATTGTTACAGATTTCTTGCAAATGAGGGCATTGCAAGATCTTAAGTGTGGGAAGGGGATAAATTCTTTCGGATTTTTAAAATTTTAAATTTAAACACTTGGTTACCATTAAAAATACTAGTAACGCAGTAGTTGTATTAGAATCTAGTGCTCTCTGATAATAAAGAACAGCCCTAGTCTTATATAATGACTACCCAATTCTAGTAAAATTTTTTAAAATTTTCAAATAAATGAATTCAAAATCATGTTTATACATATTTATGAACGATAAAACTAGGTGTTAACACCGAAATTATTGTTACCTCGGAAAGGACATAAATTGAGAAACAACCCAAAATGTTAGAATTCATTTAAAATGGAATAGAGGAAAATAAAAAGGCAAAGAAAGGAAAATAAAAGCCAAGTGTGGGAAAAATTTACCAAGTTATTTAGAACATATGTCACATATTTTTGTACAAATAATTGAAGATACTTTTGTTTTGGACAAAATTAACTATTTTACCCAGAAAATTGTAATATATTTGAAAAAAGATGGATCTACACGATGAATCAATTCCATCATTAAAAGGAAGTAAAGTCTTCCGAAAAAGACACGCGCTTCTTGATTTAGGTCAGGAAGTTGTCGTCCAGACCAGTTGTAGAGTCTACGAAAAACCTTGAAAAGTTTTCTCGAAAATCAGTTGGAAATCTACGGACCTCAGCAACAAACAGGGTCGCCAAGTGGTCAGACTTATCCTTACCATGAGAGGATCTGTCTCGTACAATGGGGGGCACCGTGCAAATTAGCTTATAAGACTAATGAATCAGATCCCCAGAAAGGATAATCTCCTTAAAGATCAAAAATCAGCTTTTAAGACTGATATTACTCAATCCTTGAGATTGACCTTAAAGATTGAGAATTACAAAATTATGGAATTCAATGATATCTAAACTCGAGAGCTTGAACGAGAAAATATTTTGATCAAAATTACAAACCGAATTGTTTTCTGAAACCCTAGTTTCAATGCGTTCATTACCATTGAATGTAAAATCCTAGGAATTCACCTGGAATTCGTTAGGTCACCTGAACCAAATCGGGTGTCAACCGTAAGCATGGTGGTTGCATAGCATGGTCAAAGACAGGACCTTGTGCCAGACTGAAAAACTATAGGATGATCTTTACTATTGCTCCTACAAAGGATAGTAATTGCATCCGACACGTTATAGACCATAATCAAAAGCATGTCACGAGACATTGCCTTAACAGTTGCTTGTTCAACGCTTTCCTTTACAACTGGACGGTAGTTACAGAAAGGTAATATACGGAGCAAGTATACTGGACGTATTGCTTTCCCAATACAAGGTTAGCAAGTGGGTGACACAAAACCGCAAGTTTTAAGCTAAAATTTTCAAATCTGAAACCCACAAAATCCACAAAAACAATTTCGCAAACACCGGTGAAGGGTTATTCCGGAAAACTTATCTAGGGTAAAAGCTAGATTAAATTTTCAAAAGGTCAAATGTTTTCATAAAGATCCAATTTCCTAAAGGATCTAAATTTTCATAGTCATGTGGGACTGTAAACCACAACTTTACTATCATTGTTCATACCGCCTTATTAAAATCACTGATGTACAAAGTGTGAAGAATAAAGAAGTGATTCTAGTATTTTTATTTCAAGACTATATTGCTTGAGGACAAGCAATGCTCAAGTGTGGGAATATTTGATAATGCTAAAAACGAACATATATTTCATAGCATTATCCCTCAAGAAAGACAAGCTTTTGGTTGCAATTGTTCTATTTACAAGTGATATTCGTTTAAATATTAAAAGGTGAAGACAAAAGACAGATTCAACGAATTGAAGACGCAAATGACCAAAAAGCTCAAAAGTACAAAGTACAATCCAAGAGTTTCAAATTATTGATGAGAAACGTCTAAAAGTTCCAAGTGTACAAGCCTCAAAATGCAAAGTACAAGATATTAAATAGTATGAAAGGACGTTCGAAAATCCGAAACCGGGACCAGAGTCAACTTTCAACGCGCGACGCAACGGACCGAAAATTACAAGTCAACTATGCGCATAAATATAATATAATATATATATATAATTACTTAAAATTATATATATATATATATATATATATATATATATATATATATATATATATATATATATATATATATATTAATAAAAAGTGTCGGCAAACTATTAGACCTGTGAATGTTAGCTGGAAAATCAGGCCATGCGATCGCATGGCCTTGTTGCCTTATACCCATGCGATCGCATGGCAGTAAAGTGCTGGCCACATCTATAAATTCAGCAATTTTCGGACGTTTTATTTACATATTATTCAATCTCTCTCTCACGATATATATATATATATATATATATATATATATATATATATATATATATATATATATATATATATATATATATATATATATATATATAATTTATAATTTTAATTTAAGATTAATAATAATAAGGGTATGTTAGCGAATGTTGTAAGTGTGTAAGTCGAAATTCTGTCCGTGTAACGCTACGCTATTATTAATCATTGTAAGTTATGTTCAACCTTTTTAAATTAATGTCTCGTAGCTAAGTTATTATTATGCTTATTTAAGCCGAAGTAATCGTGATGTTGGGATAAAATATTAAAGACGGGGTAATTGGGCTTTGGACCATAATTGGGGTTTGGACAAAAGACCGACACTTGTGGAAATTAGACTATGGGCTATTAATGGGCTTTATATTTGTTTAATTGAATGATAGTTCATTAATTTAATATAAAGATTTACAATTGGACGTAATTATAAATAACCATATACACTCGATCGGACACGATGGGCGGGATATTTATAAGTACTAATAATCGTTCATTTGACCGGACACGGGAATGGATTAATAGTCGATGGACTCATTAAAACATGGGTGAATTACATGCAAGGACACTTGGTGTAATTGATAATAAAGTATTAAAACCTTATTACAGTTTAAGTCCCCAATTAGTTGGAATATTTGACTTCGGGTATAAGGATAATTTGACGAAGACTCTCGCAATTTATATTTATGACTGATGGACTATTATGGACAAAACCGTATGGACATATCGAATAATCCAGGACAAAGGACAATTAACCCATGGTAATAAACTAAAATCAACACGTCAAACATCATGATTATGAAAGTTTAAATAAGCATAATTCCTTTATTTCATATTTCATCGAACTTTTATTTACTGTCATTTTATTTATCGTACTTTTAATTATCGCAATTTTATTTATCGTCAATTTATTTATCGCACTTTTAATTATCGCACTTTAATTATCGTTATTTACTTTACGCTTTAAATTAAGTTATATTTATTTTTAATATTTTACATTAGGTTTTAACTGCGACTTAAGACATAAAATCGACAAACCGGTCATCAAACGGTAAAAACCCCCTTTTATAATAATAATATTACACACACACACACACACACACACACACACACACACATATATATATATATATATATATATATATATATATATATATATATATATATATATATATATATATACAAATATAGTTTTAAAAATATAGCGTTAAACTTGGCTAGTTCCCTGTGGACGAACCGGACTTACTAAAAACTACACTACTGTACGATTAGGTACACTGCCTATAAGTGTTGTAGCAAGGTTTAGGTATATCCACTCTATAAATAAATAAATAACTTGTGTAAAATTGTATCGTATTTAATAGTATTTCGTAGCAAAAATATAACTATTTCGTATACACCTCTACGCACATCAAAAGAAAGTGCGTTTAAAAAAATGGCGAATTTATTCGGTAGATTCGTGTTCTTTGAAAATGATAAGGAAGGGCCGATGAGTCTAGGTAGGGTGTGTATTGCTACTAGAAATAGCAACTTTATATCCCAATAGGTAGAAGATGCTATTAATGGCGTCTGATTTGAGGTCTTTGCTCATGAGGTGGGATCATGGAAATCTCAACTCGAAGAAGAGGATGATCTTGTGTCAGATACAAATAATGCATCATCGGTCCCCTCAGAGTTTGATTTCATGGTTCCGGGGCAGAATTTGAAAGTTGATATACCAAATAAGATTGAAGATAAACTTTCTGAAAAGGAGGTCAGGCCTGAAAATGTTGAACATGAAGGGACGAATGAAACTCATTCGAATTTCAAGGATATTCAGGCTGATCAGGTTAACCACACTGGCCATACTAGCCCCCTTCAATCCGAAGATGAACCTGGGTATTCCAAACTGTTTACAAAGGAAATAGAAGAAGCCATGAAAACAGCGAGTCACGTGGGTTTTGATGAACATAAACTAAAGGAAATTTGTGTCAAGTTAATTGAACAATTTGGGGTCCTAGTGAATAATCAATGAGGTTACTATCAGTCAATATTAGGGGGAGTAAAAAAAGACGTAAACGAATGTGGATCAAGGAATTATGTTTCGCAAACAATATACAATTCCTTGGTGTTCAGGAATCCAAGATGCATCAATTGGAACTTTTTCATGTTAAAACTATGTAGGGCAATTTTGCTTTCAACTATGCGTTTAGTCTAACGCGAGGTAGATCGGGTGGGATTATTTCCGTTTGGAACCCAAATTACTTCATGAAGGAGGATATTTAGTGCGACGACAACTTTGTTATCGTAAAAGGTAAATAGGTGAATTCTTCAATGACGTTTTGTATTGTAAATGTTTATGAGCCACAAACTTCTAATGCTAAATCTCTACTTTGGAATCGCCTTCGGCTGTTCATGAGTTTAAATGTTGGTGAGTATGTTGTATTTGGCGATATGAACGAAGTATGGGAAGAAGGGGAACGTTTTAGTCCCATCTTTAATCGGGAAGAGGCAACCGTTTTCAATTCTTTTATAGACGATTATCGGTTGGAGGATATGGCATTAGGGGGTGGACGATTAACATGGTTAAATAAATCGGCCACTAAAATGAGCCGGATAGATAGAGTTTTGGTTACCGCCGATGTGACCAATATCTTCCATGATCTTAAATTGATAGCTCTTTCTCGGGAGTGGCCGGATCATCTTCCTCTTTTACTGCATGTTAATAAAGATGATTATGGCTCGTTGCCTTTTAAGTTTTTTATCTAGTGGTTGAACATATTGGATTTCGACGAGGTATTTAGGAATGCCTGGTACGAAGGTGATGAACATTCTCTTCTTTCATTTCATGATCGGTGCAAATTTATGTAAGGAAAAATCAAAACATGGGTTAAGAATATAAGAGAGGTAGATTCTTCCTTTAAGAAGGAATATCAAGACCAACTAGACAGAATAAAGGCTGCCATAGATGCAGTTGCAACAAATGACTCGGACTCAGATACTCTCATTGATTTATATGGTAAGATCGAGCATATACAAAATATTGAAGATCAAGATGTTGTCCAAAAAGCTAGGGTGAAATGGGATATAGAGGGAGATGAAAATTCAAGAGTTTTTCATGGGTTAATCAATCATCGTCTTAATAATCAAATGATCAAAGGTATAACAATCAACGGTGATTGGATGACGGATCCATTAGTGGTCAAGGATGTGTTCTTGGAGTTTTTCAAAGCTAAATTTTCAAGAGGTACACATACTGTTGAAGCCCCTAATTTTCTTCATGTTAATCGGTTAGATATTCACGATGTAGATATGTTGGAAACTGTGGTGACGGAATAGGAGATTAGGGTTACGGTATGGGATTGTGGTAGTAATAAAGCTCCGGGTTCGGACGATTTTTCGTTTGTTTTTATTAAATCTTACTGGGAATTGTTGAAATTGTTTTGGTGCCGTCCATTATGCATGTGTTTCAGGTATTTCGAATGCCAAAAGGTGCATCATCAACGTTTGTTACGTTAATTCCTAAGATTTCTAATCCTACATGTTTTAAGGACTACCGCCCGATTTCACTCATCGGGATACAATACAAAATTATAATAAAGATTTTGGCTAACCGTCTCACGAAGGTAATTGGGAAAGTCATTTGTAATGTACAAACGACGTTTATAGCGGGTAGACAAATATTAGATGGTACGTTAAATCTTAACGAAACCATGGAGTGGTACAAAAAATGCAAGCGAAAATTGATGGTTCTAAAAGTCGACTTTGAGAAAGCGTATGATTCTGTAAGTTGAAACTTTCTTGATCACAACATGTCGCATACATTAGGGTTCTACATTCCTTGGCGCAGATGGGTGAAAATGTGTTTGGAATCGGCTCGTACTTCGATTCTTGTTAATGGTAGTCCTACTAGGGAGTTTGAGGTACAACGAGGACTTCGTCAAGGGGACCCTTTAAGTCAGTTTTATTTTCTTATAATAATTGAGGGTTTGCACTTGGAATTGGTAGATTGTGTGAACCGTAACATGGTTATGGGTGCTTCGGTTGGTTTTAACGCGGTCAATGTTTCACATCTTTTGTATGTCGATGATGTGATCGTTATTTCGAACTGGGACAAATGTAGCTTGGACAACATCATTCAAGTATTTCATAATTTTTATAGTTATTCAGGTTTGAAAATTAATGTTAATAAATCGAATCTTTACGGACTGGGTGTAAACGAAGTTGAGGTTGACGATTATGTACGGGACGTTGGTTGTGTTCGAGGCTCGTTTCCTTTCACTTATCCCGGTCTTCCAATGGGGGTTAGTATGAATCGAAAATCGAATTGGAAGATATTTATCGACAAATTTGCCAAGAGACTTTCGTTTTGGAAAGCTAGTCTTCTATCCTTCGGGGGACGCTTAACGCTGGTTAAATCGGTTCTAGGGAGTATAAGTATTTATTTCTTATCGTTGTTTAAGTGACCTGATGGTATCATTCACGAGCTAGAAAGGATGCGGTCGAATTTTTTTTAGGGTCATTCGGTTGATAATCACAAAATACATTGGATTAGTCGGGAACAAACACTTTCGTCTTTAGAAAAAGGGGGTTGAATATTAGAAGCTTATGGGTGTTCAATCATGCACTTATTTTCAAATGGGTGTGGCGTTCGAATTCGAATGCAAAATGGGTCGAGATCATTACTTCCATATATGGTGTAGGCGTTGGACTAGATGGCAGTAACACAAATGGTCCGGGCTTGTGGCATAACTTTGTACAATTATTTCGAAACTCGATTGCAAAGGGTCTGTTACCCCAAAACATCATTAGCAGGAAAATTGGTAAAGGAAGCAACACACATTTTTGGCTAGATAATTGGGTCGGTAACGTATGTATAAAAGAGAGATACAACAGACTGTATCATCTGGAAGTTCTGAGAGATTGCATGTTGTCAGATAGATATTGTGATGGGGCGTGGAAATGGGCATGGTCCAAACAAAATATTGGCTCCGGAAACATGTCTATGCTTGATAACATGATTACAGAAATTGGTCAAATTACACTCGGTCATGATACGGACTCGTGGTGTTAGAATGTTAACTTGGACGGCTCCATTTATGTTAACAGGACCCACAAATATAGACAATGTATTGTTACCTCAGGTCACTCAGCCTACCGTTTGGTGTAGATTGTTACCGCGAGAATTGAATGTTTTTGTTTGGAGATTGGCCTTAAATCAGTTACCTTCAAGAGTAAAATTGTCGAGCAGGGGTGGAGATTCAACACATTAGGATGCGCAATGTGCGACTCACAGGTGGAATCCATTGATCATTTAATGTTTGAGTGTCAAGTTGTGACGACGCTTTTGCGAAAGTTACGCATCTGGATAAGTATTAACATGCCGAGTTGTTCTTCATGGTATGAGTGGTTCACATGGCATTCTAGTTGGCAAGTTTCTAGAGAAACCAGGAATCGAATGTATGTTATTGTTTATACCATACTATGGTTCATTTGTAGAATGAGAAATAGAATTTATTTGGGGACACTCCTTTGAAGAAGAACTCGTTATTCGACAGCATCCGTTTTTCATCTTTTAACTAGTATTGTAATACAGGTAAACTTAATATTTGTTGGAACTCTTGACTTTTAAAGTCTTTGTAATTTTTGTGTGATTCCGTTGTACTCTGGTGTATGGCTTCTCTAGCTTCTTGCTAGGGAACTTTGATTAATAAAATCTATTTGTTGTTAAAAAAAAAGTATGTCTATTCATGTGTCCAATAAATATAATGGTGAAAGATATTAATAAGTCATCAACTTGAGCTTGTAAGGGACCACTACTTTTTTCTCCATTCATTGTGGACGAGTTATTACATACATACGTGCCTGAGTAGTCCCCCAAGGTTCTTGTGTTTCGAGAAGTCTTGGGTTCGAGCCTCTCTAGGGTGATTACCATGATCCCAAAGTATACATGTCGTATGGATTTATATCCGTGTGTGGATCATTGGGTACATTCTTGAAGCGTGTGTGTGGAATATGATTATGAATATGGTTAATTTTTCTCTGGATGATTCTGAACCGACTGTTTTAAAAAAATAACATACCGCTAATCTATAAGGTTATAAAATTAAGGAAGTTTTTGATTAGGCTCGGTCTAAAATCTACCAAATTTATAACTGTTATGCAATTCACACACATGAATAAATAGACCAAGACAGGAAATTTATATTTATTTATCTTTTTGAACGGCGATATTGACGTCGTGTAACACCCCGTCAAAAATCCCTTTAACGGAATGTTAACTCTGGTCCCAGTGCTTGGCTTGACTTCTATGTAACAGCAATATTCTACAGCGGAAGCAATTAATACCTGAGAATAAAACACGCAAAACGGATCAACAATAATGTTGAGTGAATCTACAGGTTTAAAGTAATGTAGCAGTATCTGAAAAACAGTTATCAGAAAAATAGTTTAGTTTCCTTGACCACGAGATTTTAACGTTTGCATAATCTGAGCACCTGAATACTAGCAATAACCCGAGTATAGAAGCCACTATACCCACCTTTACCTTCTAAAATGTTATACACTTGTTCGAGCATATCTAATGTTCAAAATAAATGCACCACAGTTTTTATAGCGGGTGAGGTTGTCAACCTAACGGATCCGTCCATCTAAATCGTGCTTACACCGATGGTATTAAAAGTATTCAAGTTAGAGGCTTTGTGAACAAACTCAGTACACATATATAGTATTCGTGTCAATACAAAAGAATTTGATAAAGTAAGTATAACATCGTGTATTCTCATCCCTGAAATATGTAAAAAGCGGGACTGTAGACTCACCTTTGAATAAGCTTGGATGACAGACAAAAACTTGTACAGTTTACAGCTGAATAATGCAACCTAAGTATACGTATTTAGGTTGGTCAATATATGTATCTTAAATAAGGGTGGTTTCATAGTATAAGTTGTCTTATTGCTCGACTCGACGCGTTTCAAAGTAAAAGTCAACTATATCATGCAAGTCAAACAAAGTCAACCGAAGTCAAACCAAAAGTCAAACTTGGTCAAAGTAGTCAACTAAAGTCAACATAAGTAGGTTCATGTAAAATGTTGGTCAACATGTCAAACCTAAGTCAAACAATACGTTTCAGGTCATGAATAATCATTTTCACAATTTCAGTTTATCGTTGTGCACAAAGTTCATGAACACGTAGCATACTTAGCACATTACCTCATAGTACAAAATTCACATAAACATGGAAACATACAGATCATAAATATAATTAAAATAGATTCCAAAAAGTCTGGCCAGGGACTCATACGATAATTAAAAGTCAGGAATCAGAAGGGGTACATTTGGGGTTTGCCCAGTCAGTTTCTGACCGCGCACTGATTTCGTTTTGGCTATAACCGGAGTTAGGGACATGAAATTGATACAAGACCAGTGGCCATAGTTCAAGGACAAGTCAAAGTAACACATATCAAAAATCTAGCAACTTTTATCTAGCCAATTTGTACAGCTTATTCATGCAAGTTGAATGTTCAGTTTTTCAGCTCAAATCAGAATCCACATAAAGTACGTCTCTATTGTGCCCAATGCATAAGTTTTCAGAGATTAAAATAAACTAACAAAAAGTCACATATCATGTTAAAATTCATATTCCAGAAGCTTACATGCTCAATCAATAAACACAATTCACAGAGTATAAAACAGAGAGCAATTTACAGATTCGATTCTAGATTAGTTAGTCACATTCGCACGCGATTATTCGAAGATCTAGATACAATTAGCCTATGATATCTACATGAAAGATGAAGTAATTTTTGTTTATATTTCAAATATGTAAATATTTAATCACAGAAGTTATCACATTTTATCATACAAGGTTATTTTCATGCAAGTGCTGTATAAAACTACTTTTACACTAATTCAAGCATATCTCGGGTTATACATAAGCAAATGACATGATATCCTAGTCTAAATTAAGTTTTTTTAAATTAAAGTTTTCCAATGGTATAAGTCTCACATGCCAATTCGTTGTCTATCAATTCCAGATTTCTGATCAATCACGAAAACACAACGTTAATTTCAATTAAGCATAACTTGATCATCCGGAAACGAAATCAAGATAATGCAAAGCCTAAACTCAATAGTTTTTCACTAGGAATCTGAATATAATATAATAATTAACATTTGAAAAACTTAATTTTTCTGATCATGCAAAAACAAATTCGTTTTTAAACCCTAGCGCATCAAACAATCAGTATAACGATTACAATTAACACGTACGCGTATAGACTTGAGCAATTGACAAAATAACTATGAAACTCTAATAAAAATCAGATTGTTAGGATTAGGGTTTGGCTAAATATACCTTAGATCAATAAATCGTTTATACCAACGCGTAGAGGGGATCGAGAATTGCAACGTTCGTGTTGAAGGTTTAATCTAAAAATCAATTTTTGATGATGATGTGTGTGGGTGTGTGTGTCGACGTGAAAGGGAGCCAGGGAGGGATCGACTGCCTTTTTCTGTGTGAGGGTTTCCCTAATTTTTGTTAATACTTCTATTTACACTAACCCTAGTTCTCCTAAATTGCACATAAGTCCCTCAAGTAGTAAAAAATTAAACATAAAAGGGTTGGGGAGGGGGTTTCGGTCGAATGGGCCCCATGGGGTACTCCCGGGCTCGTGTTGTCCAATTCCTTGTACTCGTGGTCCGTTTCAAGTGTCGGTTAGTCGTACCGAAGGCCCGGAACGCTAAACCGATCGTTAAAACGCAACCAAACGTTAATTTATTAAAAACTCAATAAATTAATTATTTTTAAAAAGTTAATAATTAGTAAAATTAATTATTAAAATAAACCCGAGCGTTTCGTTGCTCAAAAAGCTGTTATCAAAATCGTATCGTTTTAATCGTTTTTCATCATTCGAAATATTTATTTGAATTAACATCAACCCATATTAATTATTATAACCCTCCAAAGATCAAGTACGCATTTATTACACGTAAACGCACAAAAGTTAAATAATCGCCGTTAAATAAACTAACGGAAGGTTAACGGAAGTAACGGAAAAAGCAGGGTTGTTACATTACCCACCTGTTATTAAAAATTTCGTCCCGAAATTTTAGTGATCGTCATCTGATGAAGTTTCTTCGGGAAACAGTTGCGGGTATTTCAGTCTCATTTGGTCTTCACGCTCCTACGTGAACTCTGGTCCTCTTCTCGCGTTCTACCGAACTTTAACGATAGGAATTCTGCTTTGTTTCAATTGTTTGACCTCACGACCCAAAATTTTGACAGGTTCCTCAATGAAATAAAGTTTGTCATCGATACGTAGTTCCTCTAAAGGAATAATCAAATTCTCCTCTGCTAGGCACTTCTTTAGATTGGATACATGAAAAACGTCGTGTATACCGCTGAGAGCTTATGGCAGTTCCAATCTGTAAGCTACCGGTCCAATTCTTTCAGTTATCTCAAACGGTCCAACATATCTAGGACTCAGTTTACCACGTTTCCTAAATCGTACAACACCCTTCCAAGGTGATACTTTAAGCATAACTTTTGACGACTTCGATCCGTTCTTAATCATTCCTGAATCTGTAGAACTTTCTCAGTTGTCTCCTGAATAATCTCAGGGCCTGTCAACTGACTATCTTCTAACTCGCTCCAACAAACGGGAGATCTACACTTCCTTTCGTACAATGCCTCGAAAGGTGCAGCCTTAATGCTTGCATGGTAGCTGTTATTGTATGAGAACTCAGCTAGTAGTAAATACTTATCCCATCCGTTACCGAAATCAATGACACATGCTCTCAACATGTCCTCAAAAGTCTGAATAGTTCGCTCGCTCTGGCCATCTGTCTGGGGGTGATATGATGTACTCATAACTAAACGAGTCCCCATTGCTTTCTGTAATGACTGCCAAAATCTGGAAGTGCATCTGTTGTCGTTATCGGATATAATGGATATAGGCACTCCATGCCTAGAGACGACTTCCTTAATGTAGATCTGAGCCAACTTCTCCATTTTATCGGTTTCTCTTATCGGTAGAAAGTGTGCAGACTTAGTGAGACGATCCACGATAACCCAAATAGTATCGTGACCTCCCGCCGTTCTCGGCAGTTTCGTGATGAAGTCCATGGTAATACCTTCTCACTTCCACTGGGGAATCTCTGGTTGAGTTAATAATCCTGATGGCTTCTGATGCTCAACCTTGACTTTAGCGCAAGTCAAGCACTTACCGACATAGGTAGCAATATCAGCTTTCAAATTTGGCCACCAATAAAATGCTTTCAAATCCTGGTACATTTTGTCTGATCTCGGATGAATTGAGTACTTTGACTTGTGTGCTTCCTCTAACACTAGTTCTCTCAATCCACCAAATTTTGGTACCCAGATTTGATTAGCAAATTTCCGTGTTCCATCCTCCTTGATGTCAAATTTCTTATCCATTCCTCTGAGAAATTCAACATCGACATTTTCTTGTTTCACTGCTTCTTGTTGTGCTTCGCGGATTTATGATGCGAGATTCATACGGACAACTACGTTAAGAGCTTTAACCCTAAGAGGTCTCTCTCGCTCTTTTCTGCTTAAAGCATCCGCCACAACATTCGCCTTGCCCGGATGGTATTGAAGTTCGCAGTTATAATCATTAAGTAGTTCCATCCAACGTCGTTGTCGCATGTTGAGTTGTTTCGATTGAATATGTGCTGTAAACTCTTATGGTCAGTGAAGATAGTAAATTTAGTTCCATACAGGTAGTGCCTCCACATTTTAAGTGCAAAGATAACAGCTCCTAGTTCAAGGTCGTGCGTGGTGTAGTTCTGCTCGTGAATCTTTAACTGTCGCGATCCATAAGCAATAACTTTATTTCATTGCATAAGCACGCAACCCATTCCTTGACGTGAGGCATCACAATAAATGACAAAATCTTCACTTCCATTGGGTAGAGACAATACTGGTGCAGTTGTTAACTTCTCTTTCAATAACTGAAATGCGGACTTTTGCGGTTCTGACCACTCATACTTCTTGCCCTTATGAGTCAACGTGGTCAATGGTCGGGCTTGGCCACAGAGAATCCTTCAATGAATCTCCGGTAGTAACCAGCAAGACCCAAAAATTGCCGGACCTGAGTTGGCGTCTTTGGAGTTTCCCAATTCTTAACTGACTCAATCTTTGCTGGATCGACTTGTATTCCATTGGCCCCTACAACATGGCCAAGAAATTGTACTTCTGGTAACCAAAAGTCACACTTAGAGAAATTTGCATACAACCGCTCATCTCTAAGCATAGTCAAAATCGAACGTAGATGCTGTTCGTGCTCTTCTTTGTTCTTGGAGTACACCAATATGTCATCAATAAATATAATGACGAATTTATCTAGGTATGGCTTACACACACGGTTCATGAGATCCATGAACACTGCTGGTGCATTCGTCAAACCAAACGACATCACTGTAAACTCATA
Organism: Rutidosis leptorrhynchoides; assembly: GCF_046630445.1. Taxonomy (NCBI): domain Eukaryota; kingdom Viridiplantae; phylum Streptophyta; class Magnoliopsida; order Asterales; family Asteraceae; genus Rutidosis; species Rutidosis leptorrhynchoides. The sequence continues at coordinate 170,269,999 of NC_092343.1, forward strand.
ATGCCCATAACGTGTTCTAAACACTGTCTTCGGAACATCAGCTCCTTTAACTCTCAATTGGTGATACCCGGATCTCAAATCAATCTTTGAATAACAACTAGATCCTTGTAGCTGATCAAATAATTCATCAATCCTCGGTAGCGGATACCGATTCTTGATTGTTAACTTCTTCAATTCTCTGTAATCGATACACAACCTCATCGACCCATCTTTCTTCTTAACAAACAAGACTGGAGCTCCAGCTCGGAAATTTCATGGCTATGTGACCCACGTTCTAGAATCTGTCACAAATTAGGGCATTACAACCCCGATGTTCTTCACCATGGGGAGCTCTTGTAGTTCTGAGGGTGCAAGTTCGTATATTGTACGCGTAACTTGTGCAGCTGCTGGTACCAAATCAATCCGAAATTCGACTTCATGGTGGGGTGGACGTGTAACCTCGAGACAATCTCTAATAGTCGGGACATATTCGGGTCTCTTAAATGTCGATTCATCTTTACTCACATGTGTCAGAATTGTGAGACATTCTCATCTCATGTACTTCTGGACCTTCGAGTAATTAGTGTGACATGATGGTGTACTGCTCTCCTCTCCACACACCATTATCATCGGTGAAATGAATTCAATCAGCCTTCTGTTCGTTGCTGCCTCGGTTGTATCATCAGATAACCAGCTTGTTTCAACCACGAGGTTAAAACTTCCCAGTTTAATAGTTCTATAGAGTACAAGTTGTCTAAGGAAGTTACAAGATTTTAAACGTTGCGACTAAATTCTCTAGCGTTAAAGCTTTGTCCGGCACGGGTGTTGACAGTATATAAAGACATTATGATTGATGAGTGAGAACAATTTCGTGACGATCTTCATGGAAAACGAAAATGAACAAGGTATAATGGCAACTCAAACAAAATATGATATTTAATCAAAAAGGGTTGGTACAAACTTCCAAACGTATGTGTCTTACGGAAGACAGATGAAGTGTGGTTCACGTCGATGTGTTCAAAGCCGGTCGGTAATGTTTTTAGGTATAAGGAAAATGATTGCTGCTTAAGGAAAGTACGTTATGACAGAATGAGAAGGGATGTGGTAACAAGTAGTATTAATAGTAGCAATGAGTGGTGGCGTTAGCGATAAGTAGCGATGGGTTGTGATAAGCAGTGATGTTAGTAGTGACGTATAAATTGTTAGATACCATGCTCGCCTCATCAGTATATACACATGTATACTGATGCACCCAATAAGGCTTAATAGTTATCAGTCGGCAGGCTCGTGTTGGGAAACAAAATCATAAACGGCGGGTGGCTGAATGATAGGTAAGTTGGAAATTGAGTAGGCAATATCTACTACGTATTGTGCAGGCTGTTATCAAGAATTCCTCCTCTAACGACGTATCAGAATGAGTTGTGATACACAGTAGCGAGTAGTAAAGCGTGGATGTGTTAGTAGTGACGAGTAGTACTTAGTAGTGGTAAGTAGTAATGATTAGTATTGAGTAGTAGCAAGTAGCAAGGGGTAGCAGTAAGTAGTATTTACTAATGTCAAGTAGTGAGAAGTAGTGATCAGTCGAGACTAGCAGTGTGAGTCAGCATTAAGTAGTAGTTAGCAGTGATAAACAGTACTGAGTAGTGGTATGAGATGATGAGTGTGTTCAAGTAGTGTATTTGTAGTGACAAGTAGTGATCGGTGGAAACGGACAGTGTCGAGCAGTGACAAGTTGTGTCATGATTATAAGTTACTTATAAGTTATAATAACAATTAATTTGCACAGTGTAAGTTTCTACTCACATTAGAGGTTATACGGTTTGTGTTCTAAACGTTGTTTATCCAGGTACCCTACTTGACTCGCCCCCAACTCCTTATTTTGCGATGTCGGAACTTCTATGTGAGTTACCGTAATGTAATCCCGGTCATTACATTACGCTATTTCACATTTCCATTCAACATCTTTCCATAAGTTCAAGATGACGTAGTCAACATAATTCATTTAAACCTCGCGTCGCGTGTACGTATGCAATTCGTGATACAGTATTTAGTCTAAGTTTGTATCGTATTGGTATAAGGTGTATATGTTTGTTGAAATTTCCCGTTCATATTGATTATAAACGTTCCATATTAATTGATTTCGTTGCGAGGTTTTGACCTCTATATGAGACGTTTTTCAAAGACTGCATTCATTTTTAAAACAACCATAACCTTTATTTTATCAATAAAGGTTTTAAAAACATTACGTAGATTAGCAAATAATGATAATCTAAAATATATTGTTTACACACGACCATTACATAATGGTTTACATCGACATATGTTTCTTGAATGCAGTTTTTACACAATATCATACAAACATGGACTCCAAATCTTGTCCTTATTTTAGTATGCAACAGCGGAAGCTCTTAGTATTCACCTGAGAATAAACATGCTTTAAACGTCAACAAAAATGTTGGTGAGTTATAGGTTTAACCTATATATATCAAATCGTAATAATAGACCACAAGATTTCATATTTCAATACACATCCCATACATAGAGATAAAAATCATTCATATGGTAAACACCTGGTAACCGACATTAACAAGATGCATATATAAGAATATCCCCATCATTCCGGGACACCCTTCGGATATGATATAAATTTCGAAGTACTAAAGCATCCTATACTTTGGATGGGGTTTGTTAGGCCCAATAGATCTATCTTTAGGATTCGCGTCAATTAGGGTATCTGCTCCCTAATTCTTAGATTACCAGACTTAATAAAAAGGGGCATATTCGATTTCGATAATTCGAACATAGAATGTAGTTTCACATACTCGTGTCTATTTTGTAAATCATTTATAAAACCTGCATGTATTCTCATCCCAAAAATATTAGATTTTAAAAGTGGGACTATAACTCACTTTCACAGATATTTCCTTCCTCGAAAATAAGACTTGGCCACAGATCCATTACAACCATTTTTATTATGTTTTAAAGATTTGAGTGTATTAAGTCAGCTGTCCTCGTTAGTAACCTACAACTAGTTGTCCACAGTTAGATGTACAGAAATAAATGGATATATATTATCTTGAATCAATCCACGACCCAATGTATACACGTCTCAGGCTAAATCACAACTCAAAGTATATATATTTTTGGAATCAACCTCAACCCTGTATAGCTAACTCCAACATTACTGCATATAGAGTGTCTATGGTTGTTCCAAATAATATATATACATGGGTCGATATGATATGTCAAAACATTGCATACGTGTCTATGGTATCCTAAGATTACATAATATATTAGAATACATGTATAATACAATATAAGTTAGCTAGGATATGATTTGTATAGATTTGTTAAACATTTCCAGTAGCTAAAAAGATAAAAAATATCCAATCTTGTTTTACCCATAACTTCTTCATTTTAAATCCGTTTTAAGTGAATCAAATTGCTATGGTTTTATATTGAACTCTAATTTAAGAATCCAAACAGAAAAAATATAGATTTATAGTCGGAAATTTAAGTTACATGTCAATTACTAAAGAGGTAGTCATTTTCGTCGAAAGAACGACATCTTGATGACCATTTTGAAAAACATACTTTCACTTTGAGTTTAACCAAGATTTTTGGATATAGTTTCATGTTAATCATTTTACCAGAAGAACAACTTTTAAATCAAAGTTTATCATAGTTTTTAATTATCCAAACCAAAACAGCCCCCGGTTTCACTACGACGGCGTATATCCGATTTTATAGTGTTCATCGTGTTTCCAGGTTTTAAATCATTAAGTTAGCATATCATATAGATATAGAACATGTATTTAGTTGATTTTAAAAGTCAAGTTAGAAAGATTAACTTTTGTTTGCGAACAAGTTTAGAATTAACTAAACTATGTTCTAGTGATTACAAGTTTAAACCTTCGAATAAGATAGCTTTATATGTATGAATCAAATGATGTTATGAACATCATTACTACCTCAAGTTTTCTGGATAAAACTACTGGAAATGATAAAAATGGATCTAGCTTCAAAGGATCCTTGGATGACTTGAAAGTTCTTGAAGCAGAATCATGACACGAAAACAGTTCAAGTAAGATTTTCACTCGAAATAAGATTGTTATAGTTGTAGAAATTGAATCAAAGTTTGAATATGAATATTACCTTGAATTAGAAAGATAACCTACTGTAAATAACAAAAGTTCCTTGATCTTAGATGATTACTTGGAATGGATTAGAAGGCTTGGAAGTAGACTTGCAAACTTGAAAGTATTCTTAATTTTTATGAAACTATACTTATGGAATTTATGAAGAACACTTAGAACTTGAAGATGGAACTTGAGAGAGATCAACTAGATGAAGAAAATTGAAGAATGAAAGTGTTTGTAGGTATTTTTGGTCGTTGGTATATGGATTAGATATAAAGGATATGTAATTTTGTTTTCATGTAAATAAGTCATGAATGATTACTAATATTTTTGTAATATTATGAGATATTTCATGCTAGTTGCAAAATGATGGTTCCCACATGTGTTATGTGACTCACATGGGCTGCTAAGAGCTGATCATTAGAGTGTATATACCAATAGTACATACATCTAAAAACCGTGTATTGTACGAGTACGAATACGGGTGCATACGAGTAGAATTGTTGAAGAAACTGAACGAGGATGTAATTGTAAGCATTTTTGTTAAGTAGAAGTACTTTGATATGTGTCTTGAAGTCTTTCAAAAGTGCAAGAATACATATCAAAACACAACATGTATATACATTCTAATGGAGTCGTTAAGTCTTCGTTAGTCGTTACATGTAAGTGTTGTTTTGAAACCTTTAAGTTAACGATCTCAATTAATGTTGTTAACCCAATGTTTATTATATCAAATGAGATGTTAAATTATTATATTATCATGATATTATGATGTATGAATATCTCTAAATATGATATATACATTAAAATATCGTTACAACGATAATCGTTACATATAAGTCTCGTTTCGTAATTCTTGAGTTAGTAGTCTTGTTTTTACATATGTAGTTCATTGTTAACACACTTAATGATATATTTAAATATCATTTTATCATGTTAAATATAGTGTATCAATATCTTAATATGATACATATATATTTAGTAGACGTTATCATAACGATAATCGTTATATATATCATTTCGAGTTTCTTAACTTACTAATCTCATTTCTTATGTATATCATGTAAAGACCCGTCCTAATACATAAGAACGAATACAATAACATCTGATTACATCGCGAGGTATTTGACCTCTATATGATCCATTTACAAACATTGCATTCGTTTTAAAAGACAAACTTTCATTACATGGAAAGTTGACAGGCATGCATACCATTTTATAACATCTATCTATAAATGATCTAATCTGTCATTTACTTAATCATAATCTTTACTGAACTCAACGACTTGAATGCAACGTCTTTTGAAATATGCCATGAATGATTGCAAGTAATATCTTTAAAATGAGCTAATGCACAGCGGAAGATTTCTTTGATACCTGAGAATAAACATGCTTTAAAGTGTCAACCAAAATGTTGGTGAGTTCATTAGTTTATCATAATCATTTATTTTCATCATTTTAATAGACCACAAGAATTTCATATTTTCACTTCTCATAAACATACGTCCCATGCATAGAGACAAAAATCATTAATATGGATTGAACACCTGGTAACCGACCTTAACAATATGCATATAGAATATCCCCTATCATTCCGGGATCCTCCTTCGGACATGATATAAATTTTGAAGTACTAAAGCATCCTGTACTTTGGATGGGGCTTGTTGGGCCCGATAGATCTATCTTTAGGATTCGCGTCAATTAGGGTGTCTGTTCCCTAATTCTCAGATTACCAGACTTAATAAAAAGGGACATATTCGATTTCGATAATTCAACAATATAATGTAGTTTCGATTACTTGTGTCTATTTCGTAAAATATTTATAAAAACTGCGCATGTATTCTCAGCCCAAAAATATAAAGGGTAAAAAGGGAAAATGAAACTCACCATACTGTATTTCGTAGTAAAAATACATATAACGTCATTGAACAAGTGCAAGGTTGGCCTCGGATTCACGAACCTAAATTAATTATATATATATATATATATATATATATATATATATATATATATATATATATATATATATATATATATATATATATATATGTGTGTGTGTGTGTGTGTGTGTGTGTGTGTTGGTCAATATTTGTCTAACAAATTAGGTCAAGTCATAGTGTACCACAATCCTAATGCTCGAGACTAACTCAACAGTATAGTAACATGTTATATTACTCATGCTCAATTAAGATTCTAGTAAGAGGTGACGTGTGAAACAACGTAACGCAAATGGTCTCATAATCATAAAATAGTATTTTAGTTTTTAGAGAAAGTCACACAAAAAGTTAACTGAAAAGTTAACGGGAAAAGTCAAAGTTAAAAGTCAAAAGTCAAAGGTTAAAGTCAAACGTCAAAGGTCAAAGTAAAAATGAGGTTGCATGCAAATATACAATAACTTATACAAAAATGATTTTCGGTCAAACATGACTAAACGGGCCACTTCAGCGATTTTTAGAAAAATTATCGGAGCTCCGATTGATAAACGGCCAAAGATAAAAGTTACACATTACCAAAAAGATTAAGCATAAATGTTACAGAAGTAATCCAAATCTAGACAACTCGTAGTTGCCAACGCGGTTTCGGCGTTTTAAAGTTAATTTTTCAGCTTTAATAAATTTACAAAAGTGACCGAGTAGCCTACTTTGGAGATTTTTATAAAATTTCTCGAAACTCGGATTGACAAACGGTCAAAGCCTGCAAATTCTCGTTACCACAAAGATATAACATGATTTTTGGCAAAAGTAAACACACATCAGACCAACCATGACAACTGATACAAAACTGACATTTTTAAATAAAAAGTTTCAGCTCTTTTCAGGATTTTAAAATGTAACCAAACAGTCAACTTTGACGATTTTTAGAAAAATCGTCGAGACTCGAATTGACAAACGGCCAGAGTTGTTTGTTAGACCTTACATCAAAGAATTCAGTGGTATTTTTTTTATCTGAAACAACGCAGATCAGCGAGAATTTCAGTTCCCGTTTTGACATTTCATCAAAATTTGCAAAACTTCTTTTGTCCATAACTTGACAACCGTTCAACGAAACGAGACGTGCTTTATATGAAAATTCATCTACTCGACGAGTAGGATCCAAATAACCACTTTTTATAACCCAAAAAATTAGTTCACTAATTATCATCAGCAATTTTAATTACGAAATTTATTTTGCAATTTGTTTATTTCATAACTCTCTAACCGTTACTTGGATTCAAACGATTCTTAAACCAAGATTCAACTATTTTTCGCTAGCTTCCCAACGACATGCATATCTTATACCTTATCTTAACCACAAGTGTAACTAATTCAAGATTCAACATAACCTATCTAAGGCAATATCAAAAGTACAAGCATGCATAATCCTATATACTCGAGCACTAGTCAGGGATACACTATTAATATGTAAAAATTAATTTACGAGTGCTTACGTATCAATATTGAGATTCAATATTGCAGGAAAGGTACGTAGACGTAACGGAGACGATAAATACCCAATTGACCTCACGAGCATACCCATGATTCATACCCATAACCTCCATAGCTATAACCCATAATTTCCTTAGCCCTATCCCACTCATAAAAACTCATTTTTAAAATAACTCGCGCGTACCCTTGTCGTAGTATTTTATGTATAATACTAGTAATATTACTCCTAATAATACTAATACTAATAATAATAAGATAATTAATCTTAATAATAAAATTAATAAATAAATAAATAAATAATTGATACAGAGTCATATAAGAGAGGTTGGTGAAAATGAAGGAACTGCCGACTTCGAGTATTTAAAGAAGTTTTTTTTTACGCTGGCATGCTTCCAGCTCATAAACCATTGCCGACACTCTTCATTCCCTTATATTACTCATATGATTTAGTTGTTATATATTATTTAATATATATAATATTTAATCTTTAGAATTAATTAAATATTATATTATATTTATGTGCGTAGTAAAAATGTAATTTTTACTAAAATGACACGGACGTGATCTCACGACTCATGTACCACTTTCGGTTTTTCGAGCGTACTTTCGTACGTTTAGAAAACTAACCTTTTACGTTACGCGACGCGTACCCTTATTAATAATTTGACTTTCTCATCAACAAATTACTTTATAAAAATGTAGCTTACATAATTGAGTGTTGTGGTCATTTCTTCTATAAATCAGGGGCTCGCTGTTGATCAGAATGTATTATTTTAAATCAGGACGTTTTATGACTAAGTTATATATATTTATATTTTATTTTCGAAATATAAGTTTGAACTATTTTCTTATTATAGTTTTTCAAAGCTAATGTCATTCAAAACTTATATATTTAGAACTCGTTTAAATATTAAGAATTACTATTTCGTAACATTTGTATTTTAAGGTTTAGAAATTGATATAGTTCATTTATATACAAACGTTCATAAAACATTTTAAGAATCAAACTATTTTATATCAAAAAAATCATTTTATTACAAAGGTTACAATAATAGAGGTTGTTACGTCATAATACGTTCTTACTAATAGAAGTCTATTATATCGAAAAACATTTTCGTTTAAGGAACACTATATATATACCTTTATAATATAAAGCTTAACTCCTGCTAATTATTTATATAATCAATTTACCTCTATAAATAATAGATTACAATAACCCAGTTTTTGAAATCATTTTCTTATGTTTGAAAAAATATGCCAGGCGAATATTATGAAATCCAGTTTTTCACTAACTTTTGTCTAACCTTTGTCAATTGACACATTTGTTCTTCATGTAAATTACTTTACCAAATATTCCGAATACCGTTAAAGAAAGGTTTCCTAAAGTGGATCTCTCAACAGAGACTCGTAATCATAATTCAATGTATCCAATAATTCAACCATTTAATATTATCTTCTAATTCCGTCGATAAACATATTTGAATATATATTTCGAAATAAATACGTTTATGTAAAGTATTATACGTCTAATACTTTGTTAATGTTTTCAAGTTATAATATATACATATATACATATATAATCATATCCGTTCCTATAATGGTTCGTAAATCTTTGGAATTTGGTCGAGGTTAAATGAATGTATGAACACAGTTTAAAATTCTTGAGATTCAACTTACAAACTTTGCTTATCGTGTCGGGAATATATAAAGATTGAAGTTTAAATTTGGTTGGAAATTTTCGGGTTGTCACAGTACCTACCCGTTAAAGAAATTTCGTCCCGAAATTTGAGTGGAAAGGTCGTGAATGATAATAAGTATGTTTTCATGATGCATACGGGCTGAAAATCAGAGTTTTATCATCAGCGAATAATTTGGATAAACAATCCATTTATATGAAGAGTACGAATTAAGCTAACATAGAAGAGTGAAATGAGTAAGTGTAGAATCATCTTATCATTTGACGTAGATATGATTGATTTTCAGATTTCAAGGGATTTGAAGAAAATCTTCGTAATAAGATTTGATTCTCTGGTAACCAAGGGAATTAGGATCCGCTTTAAATACGATCGTCCATTTTAATTGTTCTGTCGGAGATTTTTTTTATAAATTCACCTCCTTCGTTTCCTTACAACTCACACCTTCTGTTGATGCATTTTATGCAAGTCCCTAGACATCTACCCACGTCCATTGCAGGTACAAAGTTTACACGCCACCATGATCGCTCGTTATTATCCTATCCGTGTTTGTATGTGGTTACAGGAACTGTAGGAACGAGATTTGGATGTTTTACTATGTTAGACTAGGTCAGACGTACGAGTGAAGCCTCATTCATACGGCTGACAGGCTCATACGCACGGTTGATGCTGAGCTAAGTCACAATTACAACCTAAATGAGAAGACACGAGTGAGTGATCACCCGTACGACTGATGAAGCCAATTCGTACATGTGATGGATGAATCATACGGGTGAGTCAACAGCAGAGGTATATAAAGTCTTATGTTCTTCATTGTAGGTTAAGCCTCTCATTTGTTACACACACTCAGATCTGGTGAGCTCCTCCGATTCTCTCCCAACCCAAATCACCCAGGTGGTGAATAATAGCTCTAGGTGTTGATCTAATCACACTTGATTTAGTTGTGGTTTGACTAAATTAATCCCAAAAAGTTTAACCTATTCACTAGAGGGTTTGATTCACTTATTCTGCCATTGTGTGAGTTAAATCTGTTGATTTCTAAGTTCCTAGTCATGTTTCATCACCTTCTATTCTTTCCCCCTAAACTCATATTTTAAAGTATTCATCAATATGCTCCATTCAGTTCTGATTCTCGATATACTTCTAACTTTCATATCGGTCATTCTTCTTTTTCATCTACCGCCGGAAGAATCTATTTACTTCTACTATACTCTTGGGTTTATAGTGTTTCTAGTTCTCCCGTGTCTTTATATTGCTATATGCATCGATATATATGGTTTATAATTTCTGGTTTGTCGTTGGGCTTTATATCTTCCTTTATATTTCAAAGTCTTTGCTTATGTCTTCTATAATCATTGTCATCCACAGTTAATGCTCTCTTTTATTTTGCTGCAATTTATACCCCAATTTCTATTTCGGAGTTTTGTCCTTTCGTTTCTTCTTCTTGCTATTAAGCACCGCTTGTAATGGTCCAGAATTCGCAGATATGAATTTCGGAATGAACATTGTTAATGTTCTAGGAAGGAAATTGTGATGGCACGATCTTGACTTGTCAAATTACCAGAATACCTTGGAAAAGGGGGAATCATCAAGAAATATTTTCTTGATATTTTAGAGGTTAAATAGAATACAAGAATCGTATACCATGGTGAAATGTCCTGTTCTTATTGATTAAAAACGTTCCATATTAATTGATTTCGTTGCGAGGTTTTGACCTCTATATGAGACGTTTTTCAAAGACTGCATTCATTTTTAAAACAAACCATAACCTTTATTTCATAAATAAAGGTTTAAAAAGCTTTACGTAGATTATCAAATAATGATAATCTAAAATATCCTGTTTACACTCGACCATTACATAATGGTTTACAATACAAATATGTTACATCGAAATCAGTTTCTTGAATGCAGTTTTTACACAATATCATACAAACATGGACTCCAAATCTTGTCCTTATTTTAGTATGCAACAGCGGAAGCTCTTAATATTCACCTGAGAATAAACATGCTTTAAACGTCAACAAAAATGTTGGTGAGTTATAGGTTTAACCTATATATATCAAATCGTAACAATAGACCACAAGATTTCATATTTCAATACACATCCCATACATAGAGATAAAAATCATTCATATGGTGAACACCTGGTAACCGACATTAACAAGATGCATATATAAGAATATCCCCATCATTCCGGGACACCCTTCGGATATGATATAAATTTCGAAGTACTAAAGCATCCGGTACTTTGGATGGGGTTTGTTAAGCCCAATAGATCTATCTTTAGGATTCGCGTCAATTAGGGTGTCTGTTCCCAAATTCTTAGATTACCAGACTTAATAAAAAGGGGCATATTCGATTTCGATAATTCAACCATAGAATGTAGTTTCACGTACTTGTGTCTATTTTGTAAATCATTTATAAAACCTGCATGTATTATCATCCCAAAAATATTAGATTTTAAAAGTGGGACTATAACTCACTTTCACAGATTTTTACTTCATCGGGAAGTAAGACTTGGCCACTGGTTGATTCACGAACCTTAAGTTCCTTGGATAAACCTACTGGAAAAAAGAAAAATGGATCTAGCTTCAATGGATCCTTGGATGGCTCGAAGTTCTTGTATTAGAATGATAACCTACTGTAAGAAACAAAGATTTCTTGAGGTTGGATGATCACCTTACAAGATTGGAAGTGAGCTAGCAAACTTGAAAGTATTCTTGATTTTATGAAACTAGAACTTTTGGAATTTATGAAGAACACTTAGAACTTGAAGATAGAACTTGAGAGAGATCAATTAGATGAAGAAAATTGAAGAATGAAAGTGTTTGTAGGTGTTTTTGGTCGTTGGTGTATGGATTAGATATAAAGGATATGTAATTTTGTTTTCATGTAAATAAGTCATGAATGATTACTCATATTTTTGTAATTTTATGAGATATTTCATGCTAGTTGCCAAATGATGGTTCCCACATGTGTTAGGTGACTCACATGGGCTGCTAAGAGCTGATCATTGAAGTGTATATACCAATAGTACATACATCTAAAAGCTGTGTATTGTACGAGTACGAATACGGGTGCATACGAGTAGAATTGTTGATGAAACTGAACGAGGATGTAATTGTAAGCATTTTTGTTAAGTAGAAGTATTTTGATAAGTGTATTGAAGTCTTTCAAAAGTGTATAAATACATATTAAAACACTACATGTATATACATTTTAACTGAGTCGTTAAGTCATCGTTAGTCGTTACATGTAAGTGTTGTTTTGAAACCTTTAGGTTAACGATCTTGTTAAATGTTGTTAACCCAATGTTTATAATATCAAATGAGATTTTAAATTATTATATTATCATGATATTATCATGTATGAATATCTCTTAATATGATATATATACATTAAATGTCTTTACAACGATAATCGTTACATATATGTCTCGTTTAAAAATCATTAAGTTAGTAGTCTTGTTTTTACATATGTAGTTCATTGTTAATATACTTAATGATATGTTTACTTATCATAGTATCATGTTAACTATATATATATATCCATATATATGTCATCATATAGTGTTTACAAGTTTTAACGTTCGTGAATCACCGGTCAACTTGGGTGGTCAATTGTCTATATGAAACATATTTTAATTAATCAAGTCTTAACAAGTTTGATTGCTTAACATGTTGGAAACATTTAATCATGTAAATATCAATCTCAATTAATATATATAAACATGGAAAAGTTCGGGTCACTACAGTACCTACCCGTTAAATAAATTTCGTCCCGAAATTTTAAGCTGTTGAAGGTGTTGACGAATCTTCTGGAAATAGATGCGGGTATTTCTTCTTCATCTGATCTTCATGCTCCCAGGTGAACTCGGGTCCTCTACGAGCATTCCATCGAACCTTAACAATTGGTATCTTGTTTTGCTTAAGTCTTTTAACCTCACGATCCATTATTTCGACGGGTTCTTCGATGAATTGAAGTTTTTCGTTGATTTGGATTTCATCTAACGGAATAGTGAGATCTTCTTTAGCAAAACATTTCTTCAAATTCGAGACGTGGAAAGTGTTATGTACAGCCGCGAGTTGTTGAGGTAACTCTAGTCGGTAAGCTACTGGTCCGACACGATCAATAATCTTGAATGGTCCAATATACCTTGGATTTAATTTCCCTCGTTTACCAAATCGAACTACGCCTTTCCAAGGTGCAACTTTAAGCATGACCATCTCTCCAATTTCAAATTCTATATCTTTTCTTTTAATGTCAGCGTAGCTCTTTTGTCGACTTTGGGCGGTTTTCAACCGTTGTTGAATTTGGATGATCTTCTCGGTAGTTTCTTGTATAATCTCCGAACCCGTAATCTGTCTATCCCCCACTTCACTCCAACAAATCGGAGACCTGCACTTTCTACCATAAAGTGCTTCAAACGGCGCCATCTCAATGCTTGAATGGTAGCTGTTGTTGTAGGAAAATTCTGCTAATGGTAGATGTCGATCCCAACTGTTTCCGAAATCAATAACACATGCTCATAGCATGTCTTCAAGCATTTGTATCGTCCTTTCGCTCTGCCCATCAGTTTGTGGATGATAGGCAGTACTCATGTCTAGACGAGTTCCTAATGCTTGCTGTAATGTCTGCCAGAATCTTGAAATAAATCTGCCATCCCTATCAGAGATAATAGAGATTGGTATTCCATGTCTGGAGACGACTTCCTTCAAATACAGTCGTGCTAACTTCTCCATCTTGTCATCTTCTCTTATTGGTAGGAAGTGTGCTGATTTGGTGAGACGATCAACTATTACCCAAATAGGATCAAAACCACTTGCAGTCCTTGGCAATTTAGTGATGAAATCCATGGTAATGTTTTCCCATTTCCATTCCGGGATTTCGGGTTGTTGAAGTAGACCTGATGGTTTCTGATGCTCAGCTTTGACCTTAGAACACGTCAAACATTCTCCTACGTATTTAGCAACATCGGCTTTCATACCCGGCCACCAAAAATGTTTCTTGAGATCCTTGTACATCTTCCCCGTTCCAGGATGTATTGAGTATCTGGTTTTATGAGCTTCTCTAAGTACCATTTCTCTCATATCTCCAAATTTTGGTACCCAAATCCTTTCAGCCCTATACCGGGTTCCGTCTTCCTGAATATTAAGATGCTTCTCCGATCCTTTGGGTATTTCATCCTTTAAATTTCCCTCTTTTAAAACTCCTTGTTGCGCCTCCTTTATTTGAGTAGTAATGTTATTATGAATCATTATATTCATAGATTTTACTCGAATGGGTTCTCTGTCCTTCCTGCTCAAGGCATCGGCTACCACATTTGCCTTCCCCGGGTGGTAACGAATCTCAAAGTCGTAATCATTCAATAATTCAATCCACCTACGCTACCTCATATTTAGTTGTTTCTGATTAAATATGTGTTGAAGACTTTTGTGGTCGGTATATATAATACTTTTGACCCCATATAAGTAGTGCCTCCAAGTCTTTAATGCAAAAACAACCGCGCCTAATTCCAAATCATGCGTCGTATAATTTTGTTCGTGAATCTTCAATTGTCTAGACGCATAAGCAATCACCTTCATTCGTTGCATTAATACACAACCGAGACCTTGCTTTGATGCATCACAATAAATCACAAAATCATCATTCCCTTCAGGTAATGACAATATAGGTGCCGTAGTTAGCTTTTTCTTCAATAACTGAAACGCTTTCTCTTGTTCATCATTCCATTCAAATTTCTTCCCTTTATGCGTTAATGCAGTCAAGGGTTTTGCTATTCTGGAAAAGTCTTGGATGAACCTTCTGTAGTAACCAGCTAGTCCTAAAAACTGGCGTATGTGTTTCGGAGTTTTCGGGGTTTCCCACTTTTCAACAGTTTCTATCTTTGCCGGATCCACCTTAATACCTTCTTTGTTCACTATGTGACCGAGGAATTGAACTTCTTCCAACCAAAATGCACACTTTGAAAACTTAGCGTACAATTCTTCCGTCCTCAATACTTCTAACACCTTTCTCAAATGTTCACCGTGTTCTTGGTCATTCTTTGAGTAAATAAGTATGTCATCAATGAAAACAATGATAAACTTGTCAAGGTATGGTCCACACACTCGGTTCATAAGGTCCATGAACACAGCTGGTGCATTAGTTAAACCAAACGGCATGACCATAAACTCGTAATGACCGTAACGTGTTCTGAAAGTAGTCTTTGGAATATCATCTTCTTTCACCCGCATTTGATGATACCCGGAACGTAAGTCAATCTTTGAATAAACAGACGAGCCTTGTAGTTGATCAAATAAGTCATCGATTCTCGGTAGTGGGTAGCGGTTCTTGATGGTAAGTTTGTTCAACTCTCGGTAGTCGATACACAACCTGAATGTACCATCTTTCTTCTTGACAAACAAAACAGGAGCTCCCCACGGTGATGTGCTTGGTCGAATGAAACCACGCTCTAAAAGTTCTTGTAATTGGCTTTGTAGTTCTTTCATCTCGCTGGGTGCGAGTCTGTAAGGAGCACGAGCTATTGGTGCAGCTCCTGGTACAAGATCTATTTGAAATTCAACGGATCGATGTGGGGGTAATCCCGGTAATTCTTTCGGAAATACATCAGGAAATTCTTTTGCGACGGGAACATCATTGATGCTCTTTTCTTCAGGTTGTACTTTCTCGACGTGTGCTAGAACAGCATAGCAACCTTTTCTTATTAGTTTTTGTGCCTTCAAATTACTAATAAGATGTAGCTTCGTGTTGCCCTTTTCTCCGTACACCATTAAGGGTTTTCCTTTTTCTCGTATAATGCGAATTGCATTTTTGTAACAAACGATCTCTGCTTTCACTTCTTTCAACCAGTCCATACCGATTATCACATCAAAACTCCCTAACTTTACTGGTATCAAATCAATCTTAAATGTTTCGCTAACCAGTTTAATTTCTCGATTCCGACATATATTATCTGCTGAAATTAATTTACCATTTGCTAATTCGAGTAAAAATTTACTATCCAAAGGTGTCAATGGACAACTTAATTTAGCACAAAAATCTCTACTCATATAGCTTCTATCCGCACCCAAATCAAATAAAACGTAAGCAGATTTATTGTCAATAAGAAACGTACCCGTAACAAGCTCCGGGTCTTCTTGTGCCTCTGCCGCATTAATATTGAAAACTCTTCCGCGGCCTTGTCCATTCGTGTTCTCCTGGTTCGGGCAATTTCTAATAATGTGGCCCGGTTTTCCACATTTATAACAAACTACATTGGCATAACTTGCTCCGACACTACTTGCTCCGCCATTACTCGTTCCGACACCATTTGTTCCTTTCATTCTATTAACCCCTGGTCCGTAGACCTCACACTTCGCCGCGCTATGACCATTTCTTTTACACTTGTTGCAAAATTTGGTGCAGAACCCCGAGTGATTCTTTTCACACCTTTGGCATAGCTGCTTCTGATTGTTGTTGTTGTTGCGGTTATTATTGTTGTTGGGATGATTGTTGTAGTTGCTGTTGTTGTTGTTGTTGTTGTTGTTGGGCCGTTTGTTGTAGTTGCGATTGATGTTGCGATTGTTGGGATAATTGTTGCGATTATTGTTGTAATTGATGTTGTTGTTGTATTGGTGATTCTTATCACCGTTTTCCTCCCACTTTCTTTTGACTTGCTTCACATTGGCCTCTTCAGCAGTCTGTTCTTTAATTCTTTCTTCAATCTGGTTCACTAGTTTGTGAGCCATTCTACATGCCTGTTGTATGGAGGCGGGCTCGTGTGAACTTATATCTTCTTGGATTCTTTCCGGTAATCCTTTCACAAACGCGTCGATCTTCTCTTCCTCATCTTCGAATGCTCCCGGACACAATAGGCACAATTCTGTGAATCGTCTTTCGTACGTGGTAATATCAAATCCTTGGGTTCGTAACCCTCTAAGTTCTGTCTTGAGCTTATTGACCTCGGTTCTGGGACGGTACTTCTCGTTCATCAAGTGCTTGAATGCTGACCACGGTAGTGCGTACGCATCGTCTTGTCCCACCTGCTCTAGATAGGTATTCCACCATGTTAACGCGGAACCTGTGAAGGTATGCGTAGCGTACTTTACTTTGTCCTCTTCAGTACACTTACTTATGGCAAACACCGATTCGACCTTCTCGGTCCCCGTTTCAATCCGATCGGTCCTTCGGTTCCATCAAATTCCAAAGGTTTGCAGGCAGTGAATTCTTTGTAGGTGCATCCTACACGATTTCCTGTACTGCTAGATCCAAGGTTATTGTTGGTATGTAGCGCAGCCTGTACTGCGGCTATGTTTGAAGCTAGAAAAGTACGGAATTCCTCTTCATTCATATTCACAGTGTGTCGAGTAGTCGGTGCCATTTCCTTCAAAATAGTTAAATGGAACAAGTTAATCATACATAATATTAAGAGTAGTTAATAGTATTTCGTAGCATAATATGAACTCATTTATAAAAGCTTTTTCTTCATATTAGCGTTTTATAAGTTTAAATTCGGGTAGTACCTACCCGTTAAGTTCATACTTAGCAGCTAATATACAATTCAACTACTACAATTCTATATGAAAAACTGATTATAATAATATTTCGCGTTCAAACTTTTATACAATATTTTACAAACTTACAATACCGCTTATTTTACATAAAGCATGAAATATAGCACACAATAACTTTGATACAAGATAGTTGTGAAGATAATTCTAGCTAGTACACAAGTCGTTCAGCAAAGGCAATAAAGACACGTAATTCATACGTCCAGAAACAAGTCATGCATTCTGGTTTTACTAGGACTACTTCCCATCCTTGGTCTTGTGCAACATAACCGTTATGGCCGTTGATAAGACAGCGTGTTGTAACGTCGTCAAAGGGACGAGGGTTACGTAATGTCCAACAGTCCTGTAACAATCTAAAAACCTCATTTCTTACCCCAATTACCGACTCCGTCACTTGTGGAAACGTTTTGTTTAATAGTTGTAGCCCGATGTTCTTGTTCTCACTTTGGTGAGAAGCGAACATTACTAATCCGTAAGCATAACATGCTTCTTTATGTTGCATGTTAGCCGCTTTTTCTAAATCACGAAGTCCAATATTCGGATATATTGAGTCAAAATAATTTCTTAACCCGTTGCGTAAAATAGCATTTGGGTTCCCCGCAATATATGCGTCAAAGTAAACACATCGTAACTTATGGGTTTCCCAATGTGATATCCCCCATCTTTCAAACGAAAGTCTCTTATAAACCAAGACATTCTTGGAACGTTCTTCGAATGTCTTACAAACTGATCTCACCTTAAATAGTTGTGCCGAGGAATTCTGGCCGACTCTAGACAAGATTTCATCAATCATGTCTCCGGGTAGGTCTCTTAAAATATTGGGTTGTCTATCCATTTTGTGTTTTTAAACTGTAAAATAGACAAGAGTTAGATTCATAAAAAAATACTTATTAATACAAGCAATTTTTACATATATCATAAAGCATAAGAACACTATATTACATATATTACACCACACGAATACAACTATCTTATTCCGACTCGGTCATTTCTTCTTCTTCGGTTTTGGTTCGTTTTGCCAAGTTTCTAGGGATATATGATGTTCCCCTAATACGAGCCGTCGTTGTCCACATTGGTTTAGAAAAACCTGGTGGTTTAGAGGTTCCCGGGTCATTGTTACAACTTAAGAACTTCGGGGGTTGACGATACATATAAAGTTCATCGGGGTTGGAATTAGATTTCTCTATTTTTATGCCCTTTCCCTTATTATTTTCTTTTGCCTTTTTAAATTCAGTTGGGGTAATTTCTATAACATCATTGGAATTCTCGTCGGAATCCGATTCATCGGAGAATTGGTAATCCTCCCAATATTTTGCTTCCTTGGCGGAAACACCATTGACCATAATTAACCTTGGTCGGTTGGTTGAGGATTCTCTTTTACTTAACCGTTTTATTATTTCCCCCACCGGTTCCGATTCTTCTTCCGGTTCTGATTCTTCGTCCGGTTCCGATTCTTCTTCCGGTTCCTCTTCGGGAACTTGTGAATCAGTCCACGAATAATTCCAATTTACATTTGACTCTTCATTATTATTAGGTGAGTCAATGGGACTTGTTCTAGAGGTAGACATCTATCACATAATATCAAACACGTTAAGAGATTAATATATCACATAATATTCATATGTTAAAAATATATAGTTTCCAACAAAAATGTTAAGCAATCATTTTTAAAGAAAACACGGTCGAAGTCCAGAATCACTAATGCATCCTAACAAACTCGATAAGACACACTAATGCAAATTTTCTGGTTCTCTAAGACCAACGCTCTGATACCAACTGAAATGTCCTGTTCTTATTGATTAAAAACGTTCCATATTAATTGATTTCGTTGCGAGGTTTTGACCTCTATATGAGACGTTTTTAAAAGACTGCATTCATTTTTAAAACAAACCATAACCTTTATTTCATAAATAAAGGTTTAAAAAGCTTTACGTAGATTATCAAATAATGATAATCTAAAATATCCTGTTTACACTCGACCATTACATAATGGTTTACAATACAAATATGTTACATCGAAATCAGTTTCTTGAATGCAGTTTTTACACAATATCATACAAACATGGACTCCAAATCTTGTCCTTATTTTAGTATGCAACAGCGGAAGCTCTTAATATTCACCTGAGAATAAACATGCTTTAAACGTCAACAAAAATGTTGGTGAGTTATAGGTTTAACCTATATATATCAAATCGTAACAATAGACCACAAGATTTCATATTTCAATACACATCCCATACATAGAGATAAAAATCATTCATATGGTGAACACCTGGTAACCGACATTAACAAGATGCATATATAAGAATATCCCCATCATTCCGGGACACCCTTCGGATATGATATAAATTTCGAAGTACTAAAGCATCCGGTACTTTGGATGGGGTTTGTTAAGCCCAATAGATCTATCTTTAGGATTCGCGTCAATTAGGGTGTCTGTTCCCAAATTCTTAGATTACCAGACTTAATAAAAAGGGGCATATTCGATTTCGATAATTCAACCATAGAATGTAGTTTCACGTACTTGTGTCTATTTTGTAAATCATTTATAAAACCTGCATGTATTCTCATCCCAAAAATATTAGATTTTAAAAGTGGGACTATAACTCACTTTCACAGATTTTTACTTCATCGGGAAGTAAGACTTGGCCACTGGTTGATTCACGAACCTTAAGTTCCTTGGATAAACCTACTGGAAAAAAGAAAAATGGATCTAGCTTCAATGGATCCTTGGATGGCTCGAAGTTCTTGTATTAGAATGATAACCTACTGTAAGAAACAAAGATTTCTTGAGGTTGGATGATCACCTTACAAGATTGGAAGTGAGCTAGCAAACTTGAAAGTATTCTTGATTTTATGAAACTAGAACTTTTGGAATTTATGAAGAACACTTAGAACTTGAAGATAGAACTTGAGAGAGATCAATTAGATGAAGAAAATTGAAGAATGAAAGTGTTTGTAGGTGTTTTTGGTCGTTGGTGTATGGATTAGATATAAAGGATATGTAATTTTGTTTTCATGTAAATAAGTCATGAATGATTACTCATATTTTTGTAATTTTATGAGATATTTCATGCTAGTTGCCAAATGATGGTTCCCACATGTGTTAGGTGACTCACATGGGCTGCTAAGAGCTGATCATTGAAGTGTATATACCAATAGTACATACATCTAAAAGCTGTGTATTGTACGAGTACGAATACGGGTGCATACGAGTAGAATTGTTGATGAAACTGAACGAGGATGTAATTGTAAGCATTTTTGTTAAGTAGAAGTATTTTGATAAGTGTATTGAAGTCTTTCAAAAGTGTATAAATACATATTAAAACACTACATGTATATACATTTTAACTGAGTCGTTAAGTCATCGTTAGTCGTTACATGTAAGTGTTGTTTTGAAACCTTTAGGTTAACGATCTTGTTAAATGTTGTTAACCCAATGTTTATAATATCAAATGAGATTTTAAATTATTATATTATCATGATATTATCATGTATGAATATCTCTTAATATGATATATATACATTAAATGTCTTTACAACGATAATCGTTACATATATGTCTCGTTTAAAAATCATTAAGTTAGTAGTCTTGTTTTTACATATGTAGTTCATTGTTAATATACTTAATGATATGTTTACTTATCATAGTATCATGTTAACTATATATATATATCCATATATATGTCATCATATAGTGTTTACAAGTTTTAACGTTCGTGAATCACCGGTCAACTTGGGTGGTCAATTGTCTATATGAAACATATTTTAATTAATCAAGTCTTAACAAGTTTGATTGCTTAACATGTTGGAAACATTTAATCATGTAAATATCAATCTCAATTAATATATATAAACATGGAAAAGTTCGGGTCACTACACATGGCACATGATGATGTTATGATCTGTGAATCATCACGTTCCATTTAGAAACTCAGCATGACTTATTGTAATATAATCACGTTGATCAAGTGTCATTATATTATATTAACTCATGCTTCAGCTCCCAACACTACTTCAAAAATATTCCTATTTTAAACTCGAATGTTTCAGAATTTAGAAACTAAAATAGTTTCTTTTATGATGTAATACAGATAGCGCGAAGAGATAAATAATTTCAGATAAAAATAATTATGAAAATATCTTCAGAAATATGGAGGATATTTATAATGAAAGATACAATGATATTTTTAGAATTTCTAATATCAGAGGATGATGAAGAATATTGTCCGCAGGGGTTTAGAGTCAGGAGCAAGGTATTCGTTAATGACTTTAGTAGGTACTGAATCATTTGGATCCTTTGAAGTCAGGTTCAGTCTTTGTGATTTGTCCACAGCCTCCTTCATACTTTGCTCAATCCATTTTTCAATTCCAAAACTTCTCTTTTTCTGCGCTTTGCCAGCACATTTCTTCATTATCATCCAGCTTTTACCGTTTAAATTCGTTTATAGTTTTTGCTGCTTCATCAGCATTTTTCCATTTTCGGAGAACCAATTCGTAGTTCGGAGTGTTTTTCAGAAACTTTACATTCAAATTAAGTCCAAAAGATAGACGTTATATATACACATATAACTGTTGGCCTGTCTACTGCGAGATTTCAAAATACTGATTGCTAATTCTTAATGATTCGTATGGCAATTCTCGTTACAAGATGTGAATGAGTAAATGATGGGGTTTCAATGAATAATTATAATGACTTTTTGGAGAGGCTAAAGTCAAAGGATAATGAAGTTGTTGGTACATCTACTAATAATATTGTGGAATGTAAAAGGTTCCCTGGTAACGATGGTGTATATCTCAAGGTTATAATAAGGTTAGCCTGACTGAAAAGTCGAAGTTGACTTGCTGGAGCTGTGACAAAACTGGCTACTTTGAAAAGGAGTCGCAAAGTTATTTTTGCTAATAAATGCCAAAGAATCTGAAGCGGATACGTTGTTTAAACTTTTACTTTGGTTTCAAGAGTTTTTCGGGTACATAACTGTGGGTAACATGTGGTTGGATCATCATCTCAATTGCTCATTATTTGAAGTGTCTTCAGAAATTTTCGAAGGGTTTGAACACAGATTGTAATCGTTAATATACATTTGATGTTCTAACATAGTTTTGAAGTCAAAGTATAGCTTTGAAGGATGTAAGAATCTAAAAGTGATGGTACCGGTTATATTTCGTATTGAATTCTGAGGTTTCAAATTCAGAATATGTAATTGAGTTTGAATGAGTATTGTTTTTTTGATTGCTATAAAAGAATGCATATTATTGAGAAAGTAGGAAGTATAGTTGATAATTTGCTTAATTAGATTCGAAGAATGTAATATATTAATTGTGAATATATATATATATATATATATATATATATATATATATATATCTCTCAGGTATTACCTACCTGTTAAAAAAAATTCACAATTAATATTTTATATAAAAGAATTTTATTACAGTCTTTATGAAAATATATATGTATATATTCTCTTCAGATGTAACATAGATTTCAATGAGTCAATACTAAATTAAACTCATTCGATTTATGGTTGAAACCAGAATTGAATAATCCCTTGAAGGCTTTAGAGATTACATAAGTATTTCTTCAATAATATTTAAATTATAAATCAATACTTCGTTATTTGTTGAGATGTGATGTTGGTTTTCGTTAAATTCTTGTGAACTTCGCAGAGTACGAATGATGTTATCTGAAAAGTTTCGGGTACATCGATGATGAAAGTGTAAAATCAAATATATGCTTGATTTATTATGAATTGGAATTTGTTGAATTGCAACAGAGATTGTAGTTTACGCTGGTTAAGTTGCAGCCGAAGGACGTACATTATTGCATATTTGTAATATGAATTAACCGAGTAGTTAAGATTCACACACAATAGCTTAGCACGGAAAGATTTTTTTTTTAATATATATATATATATATATATATATATATATATATATATATATATATATATATATATATATATATATATATATATATATATATATATATATATATATAAATATACATATAATTTCTTCAGAGGGAATGAGTTAATTCTTCATAACTCGTCGATACAATATACGTGTTATTGATTCGTAATGATGTCAACAGTGATTCTTGAACTGGCGGAGCTTTTGATGTTATAGGTGCTGCTGATTCTGACGATGCTGATGGCACTGACTGTGCTGGTGATATTAACAATACTGTTGATGCTGTTGGTAAAACAAGTATAGCTTGTGAATCACGCATCATTCTTGTCAGGGTTTCTACTCTTCCTTTTATCATTTTGGTTCACTCATCTGATTCTGGTTAGGGTTAGAATAGATAATCTCTAAGACTTTAGAGACTACATAATTGTCGCAGAATGTTTCTCCAATGAAGTTATGAATCAACACTTCATCGTTTTTTGTTGTTGGTATTCCTTGGTATTTACAGGATTGGTGCTCGTGGGACAGATTGTAAAGTTGAAGTTTACGATGCGATTGTGGTTGGGGGTGGTAATGGTACTGTTGGCGTTGATGATGGTGGTACTGGTTATGCTGCTGGTGCTGCTGCTGGTGTTTGTAAACTTTGCACCATATTCTCCAAAGCCACTACCCGAGCGTGAAGCTCGTTGACTTCTTCTATTACACCGGGGTGATTGTCGGTTCGAACGAGCGGATAAACAAAATCTAAAATTTGATGTAATATATAATCGTGACGAGATACTCTGGAAATGAGAGAGAAAATGGTGTTTCTGACAGGTTCGCCGGTAAGTGCTTCAGGTTCTTCGTCAAGAGGGCAATGTGGTGGATGGAAAGAATCGCCTTCTTCTTGTCTCCAATGATTGAGGAGGCTACGAACCCATCCCTAATTCATCCAGAATAGGTGATGACTGATTGGTTGATCCATTCCGGTCACACTACTTTCGGAGCTTGAATGGGATTCCATTTCGAAATCCGAGTGACTTGAACTGATGACGAATTCTATTTCGTACGATTGGATAAAGGATTTTTAATATATAAAATGATTTTTCGGCTATCGGGTGGTATTCTATTTACATAGAATATTCATATATATAAATCAAAAGATATCGTAGATTACGGAGGAATTTGCGGGATATGTCAGGCAAAGTTTAAAGTAACAGATACGATAAGATATGATTTAGCAGATACGCTAAGGTATAAATTTTTGTCTATACACTACTCATGCAATTAATGTAGCAAGACGTGTCAAGACTAATAATGATAAGCAGGTAATTTCCTAAGGATGATAAGCAGATGAAGTCTGACTAGAAATGATAAGCAAAACTTTTGACATGCAGACACGGTCGAAGTCCAGACTCACTAATGCATCCTAACAACTTATCAGTTAGACACACTAATGTAGACCTGGTTCGCTAAGACCACCGCTCTGATACCACATGTAAAGACCCGTCCTAATCCATAAGAAAGAATACAATAACATCTGATTACATCGCGAGGTATTTGACCTCTATATGATACATTTTACAAACATTGCATTTGTTTTAAAAGATAAACTTTCATTACATGGAAAGTTAACAGGCATGCATACCATTTTATAACATCCATCTATAAATGATCTAATCTGTCATTTACTTAATCATAATCTTTACTGAACTCAACGACTTGAATGCAACGTCTTTTGAAATATGCCATGAATGATTCCAAGTAATATCTTTAAAATGAGCTAATGCACAGCGGAAGATTTCTTTGATACCTGAGAATAAACATGCTTTAAAGTGTCAACCAAAAGGTTGGTGAGTTCATTAGTTTATCATAATCAATTATTTTCATCATTTTAATAGACCACAAGAATTTCATATTTTCACTTCTCATAAACATACGTCCCATGCATAGAGACAAAAATCATTCATATGGATTGAACACCTTGTAACCGACCTTAACAATATGCATATAGAATATCCCCTATCATTCCGGCATCCTCCTTCGGACATGATATAAATTTCGAAGTACTAAAGCATCCTGTACTTTGGATGGGGCTTGTTGGGCCTGATAGATCTATCTTTAGGATTCGCGTCAATTAGGGTGTCTGTTCCCTAATTCTCAGATTACCAGACTTAATAAAAAGGGGCATATTCGATTTCGATAATTCAACCATATAATGTAGTTTCGATTACTTGTGTCTATTTCGTAAAACATTTATAAAAATTGCGCATGTATTCTCAGCCCAAAAATATAAAGGGTAAAAAGGGAAAATGAAACTCACCATACTGTATTTCGTAGTAAAAATACATATAACGTCATTGAACAAGTGCAAGGTTGGCCTCGGATTCACGAACCTAAATTAATTATATATATATATATATATATATATATATATATATATATATATATATATATATATATATATATATATATATATATATATATATATATATATATATATATATATATATATATATATATATATATATATATATATATATATATATATATATATATATATATATATATATATATATATATATATATATATGTGTTGGTCAATATTTGTCTAACAAATTAGGTCAAGGCATAGTGTACCACAATCCGAATGCTCGAGACTAACTCAACAGTATAGT
The DNA here is from genome assembly GCF_046630445.1 of Rutidosis leptorrhynchoides. Taxonomy (NCBI): domain Eukaryota; kingdom Viridiplantae; phylum Streptophyta; class Magnoliopsida; order Asterales; family Asteraceae; genus Rutidosis; species Rutidosis leptorrhynchoides. The sequence goes on from NC_092343.1 coordinate 170,296,355, forward strand.
AACATGTTATATTATTCATGCTCAATTAAGATTCTAGTAAGAGGTGACGTGTGAAACAACGTAACGCAAATGGTCTCATAATCATAAAATAGTATTTTAGTTTTTAGAGAAAGTCACACAAAAAGTTAACTGAAAAGTTAACGGGAAAAGTCAAAGTTAAAAGTCAAAAGTCAAAGGTTAAAGTCAAAAGTCAAAGGTCAAAGTAAAAATGAGGTCGCATGAAAATATACAATAACTTATACAAAAATGATTTTCGGTCAAACATGACTAAACGGGCCACTTCAGCGATTTTTAGAAAAATTATCGGAGCTCCGATTGATAAACGGCCAAAGATAAAAGTTACACATTACCAAAAAGATTAAGCATAAATGTTACAGAAGTAAACCAAACCTAGACAACTCGTAGTTGCCAACGCGGTTTCGGCGTTTCAAAGTTAATTTTTCAGCTTTAATAAATTTACAAAAGTGACCGAGTAGCCTACTTTGGAGATTTTTAGAAAATTTCTCGAAACACGGATTGACAAACGGTCAAAGCCTGCAAATTCTCGTTACCACAAAGATATAACATGATTTTTGGCAAAAGTAAACACACATCAGACCGACCATGACAACTGATACAAAACTGACATTTTTAAATAAAAAGTTTCAGCTCTTTTCAGGAATTTAAAATGTAACCAAATAGTCAACTTTGACGATTTTTAGAAAAATCGTCGAGACTCGAATTGACAAACGATCAGAGTCGTTTGTTAGAACTTACAGCAAAGAATTCAGTGGTATTTTTTTTTATCTGAAACAACGCAGATCAGCGAGAATTTCAGTTCCCGTTTTGACATTTCATCAAAATTTGCAAAACTTCTTTTGTCCATAACTTGACAACCGTTCAACGAAACGAGACGTGCTTTATATGAAAATTCATCTACTCGACGAGTAGGATCCAAATAACCACTTTTTATAACCGAAAAAATTAGTTCACTAATTATCATCAGCAATTTTAATTACAAAATTTATTTTGCAATTTGTTTATTTCATAACTTTCTAACCGTTACTTGGATTCAAGCGATTCTTAAACCAAGATTCAACTATTTTTCGCTAGCTTTCCAATGACATGCATATCTTATACCTTATCTTAACCACAGGTGTAACTAATTCAAGATTCAACATAACCTATCTAAGGCAATATCAAAAGTACAAGCATGCATAATCCTATATACTCGAGCACTAGTTAGGGATACACTATTAATATGTAAAAATTAATTTACGAGTGCTTACGTATCAATATTGAGATTCAATATTGCAGGAAAGGTACGTAGACACAACGGAGACGATAAATACCCAATTGACCTCACGAGCATACCCATGATTCATACCCATAACCTCCATAGCTATAACCCATAATTTCCTTAGCCCTATCCCACTCATAAAAACTCATTTTTAAAATAACTCGCGCGTACCCTTGTCGTAGTATTTTATGTATAATACTAGTAATATTACTCATAATAATACTAATACTAATAATAATAAGATAATTAATCTTAATAATAAAATTAATAAATAAATAAATAAATAATTGATATAGAGTCATATAAGAGAGGTTGGTGAAAATGAAGGAACTGCCGACATCGAGTATTTAAAGAAGTTTTTTTTTTTACGCTGGCATGCTTCCAGCTCATAAACCATTTCCGACACTCTTCATTCCCTTATATTACTCATATGATTTAGTTTTTATATATTATTTAATATATATAATATTTAATCTTTAGAATTAATTAAATATTATATTATATTTACGTGCGTAGTAAAAATGTAATTTTTACTAAAATGACACGGACGTGATCTCACGACTCATGTACCACTTTCGGTTATTCGAGCGCACTTTCGTACGTTTAGAAAACTAACCTTTTACGTTACGCGACGCGTACCCTTATTAATAATTTGACTTTCTCATCAACAAATTACTTTATAAAAATGTAGCTTACATAATTGAGTGTTGTGGTCATTTGATTCTATAAATCAGGGGCTCGCTGTTTATCAGAATGTATTATTTTAAATCAGGACGTTTTATGACTAAGTTATATATATTTATATTTTCTTTTCAAAATATAAGTTTGAACTATTTTCTTAATATAGTTTTTCAAAGCTAATGTCATTCAAAACTTATATATTTAGAACTCGTTTAAATATTAAGAATTATTATTTCGTAACATTTGTATTTTAAGGTTTAGAAATTGATATAGTTCATTTATATACAAACGTTCATAAAACATTTTAATAATCAAACTATTTTATATCAAAAAATCATTTTATTACAAAGGTTACAATAATAGAGGTTGTTACGTCATAATACGTTCTTACTAATAGAAGTCTATTATATCGAAAAACGTTTTCGTTTAAGGAACACTATATATATACCTTTATAATATAAAGCTTAACTCCTGCTAATTATTTATATAATCAATTTACCTCTATAAATAATAGATTACAATAACCCAGTTTTTGAAATAATTTTCTTATGTTTGAAAAAATATGACAGGCGAATATTATGAAATCCAGTTTTTCACTAACTTTTGTCTAACCTTTGTCAATTGACACATTTGTTCTTCATGTAAATTACTTTACCAAATATTCCGAATACCGTTAAAGAAAGGTTTCCTAAAGTGGATCTCTCAACAGAGACTCGTAATCATAATTCAATGTATCCAATAATTCAACCATTTAATATTATCTTCTAATTCTGTCGATAAACATATTTGAATATATATTTAGAAACAAATACGTTTATGTAAAGTATTATACGTCTAATACTTTGTTAATGTTTTCAAGTTATAATATATACATATATACATATATAATCATATCCGTTCCTATAATGGTTCGTGAATCTTTGGAATTTGGTCGAGGTTAAATGAATGTATGAACACAGTTTAAAATTCTTGAGATTCAACTTACAAACTTTGCTTATCGTGTCGGGAATATATAAAGATTGAAGTTTAAATTTGGTTGGAAATTTCCGGGTTGTCACATATCACACATTGTTAATATATTTAGTGAGATACTTACTCATCATAATCTTATGTCAACCATATATATATGTCCATATATACCACAACATGTAGTTTTTACAATTTTGTAACGTTCGTGAATCGTCGGTCAACTTGGGTGATCAATTGTCTATATGAAACTTATTTCATTTAATCAAGTCTTAACAAGTTTGATTTCTTAACACGTTGGAAACATTTTGTCATGTAAATATCAATCTCAATTAATATATATAAACATGGAAAAGTTCGGGTCACTACAGTACCTACCCGTCAAATAAATTTCATCCCGAAATTTAAAGCTGTTGAAGGTGTTGACGAATCTTCTGGAAATAGATGCGGGTATTTCTTATTCATCTAATCTTCACGCTCCCAGGTGAACTCGGGTCCTCTATGAGCATTCCATCGAACCTTAACAATCGGTATCTTGTTTTGCTTAAGTCTCTTAACCTCACGATCCATTATTTCGACGGGTTCTTCAATGAATTGAAGTTTTTCATTGATTTGGATTTCATCCAACGGAATAGTGAGATCTTCTTTAGCAAAACATTTCTTCAAATTCGAGACGTGGAAAGTGTTATGTACAACCACGAGATGTTGAGGTAGCTCCAGTTGGTAAGCTACTGGTCCGACACGATCTATAATCTTGAATGGTCCAATGTACCTTGGATTTAGTTTCCCCCATTTACCAAATCAAACAATGCCTTTCCAAGGTGAAACCTTAAGCATGACCATTTCTCTAATTTCAAACTCTATATCTTTTCTTTTACTGTCCGCGTAGCTCTTTTGTCGACTCTGGGCGGTTTTCAATCGTTGTTGAATTTGGATGATTTTCTCGGTAGTTTCTTGTATTATCTCCGGACCCGTAATCTATCTATCCCCCACTTCATTCCAATAAATCGGATACCTGCACTTTCTACCATAAAGTGCCTCAAACGGCGCCATCTCAATACTAGAATGATAACTGTTGTTGTAGGAAAATTCTGCTAACGGTAGGTGTCGATCCCAACTGTTTCCGAAATCAATAACACATGCTCGTAGCATGTCTTCAAGCGTTTGTATCGTCCTTTTACTCTGCCCATCAGTTTGTGGATGATAGGTAGTACTCATGTGTAGACGAGTCCCCAATGCTTATTGCAACATCTGCCAGAACCTTGAAACAAATCTACCATCCCTATCAGAGATAATAGAGACGGGTATTCCATGTCTGGAGACAACCTCCTTCAAATACAATCGCGCTAACTTCTCCATTTTGTCATCTTCTCTCATTGGCAGGAAGTGTGCTGACTTGGTGAGATGATCAACTATTACCCAAATAGTATCATAACCACTTGCAGTCCTTGGCAATTTAGTAATGAAATTCATGGTAATGTTTTCCCATTTCCATTCCGGGATTTCAGGTTGTTGTAGTAGACCTGATGGTTTCTGATGTTCAGCTTTGACCTTAGAACACGTCAAACATTCTCCTACATATTTAGCAATATCGGCTTTCATACCCGGCCACCAAAAGTGTTTCTTGAGATCTTTATACATCTTCCCCGCTCCGGGATGTATTGAATATCTGGTTTTATGTGCTTCCTTAAGTACCATTTCTCTCACATCTCCAAAACTTGGTACCCAAATTCTATCAGCCCTATATCGGGTTCCGTCTTCCCGAATATTAAGATGTTTCTCTGATCCTTTGGGTATCTCATTCTTCAACTTTCCTTCTTTTACAACCCCCTGTTGCGCCTCCTTTATTTGAGTAGTAAGGTTAGTACGAATAATTATATTCATAGCTTTTACCCGTTATGTTCTCTGTCCTTTCTACTTAAAGCGTTGGCTACCACATTCGCCTTCCCTGGGTGGTATCGAATCCCAAAATCATAATCATTCAACAGTTCAATCCACCTGCGTTGTCTCATATTCAGTTGCTTCTGATTAAATATATGTTGGAGACTTTTGTGGTCGGTATATATAATACTTTTGACCCCATATAAATAATGCCTCCAAGTCTTTAATGCAAAAACAACAGCACCCAATTCCAAATCGTGAGTTGTATAATTTTGCTCGTGAATCTTCAATTGTCTAGACGCATAAGCAATCACCTTCGTTCGTTTCATTAATACACAACCGAGACCTTTCTTTGATGCGTCACAATAAATCACAAAATCATCATTCCCTTCAGGCAATGACAATATAGGTGCCGTAGTTAGCTTTTTCTTAAATAACTGAAACGCCTTTTCTTGTTCATCCTTCTATTCAAATTTCTTCCCTTTATGCGTTAATGCAGTCAAGGGTTTTGCTATTTTGGAGAAATCTTGGATGAATCTTCTGTAGTAACCAGCCAATCCTAAAAATTGACGTATATGCTTCGAAGTTTTTGGGGTTTTCCACTTTTTAACAGTTTCGATCTTTGCCGGGTCCACTTGGATACCTTCTTTGTTCACTATGTGATTGAGGAATTGAACTTCTTCCAACCAAAATGCAAACTTTGAAAACTTAGCGTACAGTTTTTCTTTCCTCAATACTTATAGCACTTTTCTCAAATGTTCTTCGTGCTCTTGATCATTCTTTGAGTAAATAAGTATGTCATCAATGAAAACAATGACAAACTTGTCAAGATATGGCCCACACACTCGGTTCATAAGGTCCATGAACACAGCTGGTACGTTAGTCAATCCAAACGGCATAACCATAAACTCGTAATGACCATAACGTGTCCTAAAAGTAGTTTTTGGAATATCATCCTCCTTTACTCGCATTTGATGATATCCAGAACGTAAATTGATTTTCGAATAAACCAACGAGCCGTGTAGTTGATCAAATAAGTCGTCAATTCTCGGCAGTGGATAATGGTTTTTGATGGTAAGTTTATTCAACTCTCTGTAGTCAATACACAACCTAAATGTACCATCCTTCTTTTTGACAAACAAAACAGGAGCTCCCCATGGTGATGTGATTGGTCAAATGAATCCACGTTCTAATAGTTCTTGCAGTTGGCTTTGCAGTTCTTTCATCTCGCTGGGTGCGAGTCTGTAAGGAGCACGAGCTATTGGTGCAGCTTCTGGTACAAGATCTATTTGAAATTCAACAGATCGATGTGGAGGTAGTCCAGGTAATTCTTTCGGAAATACATATGGAAATTCTTTTGCGACGGGAACATCATTGATGCTCTTTTCTTCAGTTTGTACTTTTTAGACGTGTGCTAGAACAGCATAGCAACCTTTTCTTATTAGTTTTTGTGCCTTCACATTACTAATAAGATGTAGCTTCGTGTTGCCCTTTTCTCCGTACACCATTAAGGGTTCTCCTTCTTCTTGTACAATGAGAATTGCATTTTTGTAACATACGATCTCTGCTTTCATCTCCTTCAGCCAGTCCATGCCAACTATTACATCAAAACTCCCTAACTCTACTGGTATCAAATCAATCTTAAATATTTCGCTACCCAGTTTAATTTCTCGATTCCGGCATATAAAATCTGCTGAATTAATTTACCATTTGCTAATTCGAGTAAAAATTTACTGTCCAACGGCGTCAATGGACAACTTAATTTAACACAAAAATCTCTACTCATATAGCTTCTATCCGCACCCGAATCAAATAAAACGTAAGCAGATTTATTGTCAATAAGAAACGTACCCGTAACAAGCTCCGGGTCTTCCTGTGGCTCTGCCGCATTAATATTGAAAACTCTTTCGCGGCCTTGTCCATTCGTGTTCTCCCGGTTCGGGCAATTTCTAATAATGTGGCCCGATTTTCCACATTTATAACAAACTACATTGGCATAACTTTCTCCGAAACTACTTGCTCCACCATTACTCGTTCCGACACCATTTGTTCCTTTCGTTCTGTTAACCCCTGGTCCGTAGACCTCACACTTTGCCGTGCTATGACCATTTCTTTTACACTTGTTGCAAAATTTGGTGCAGAACCCCGAGTGATACTTTTCACACCTTTGGCATAGCTGCTTCTGATTGTTGTTGTTGTTGCGGTTGTTATTGTTGTTGGGATGATTTTTGTAGTAGTAGTAGTTGTTGTTGTGCCGTTTGTTGTTGTTGCGATTGATGTTGCGATTGTTGGGATAGATGTTGTTGTTTTGGTGACTCTTATCACCGTTTTCCTCCCACTTTCTTTTGACTAACTTCACGTTGGCCTCTTCGGTCGCCTGTTCTTTAATTCTTCCCTCAATCTGGTTCACTAGTTTGTGAGCCATTCTACATGCCTTTTGTATTGAGGCAGGCTCGTGTGAACTTATATCTTCTTGAATTCTCTCCGGTAACCCTTTCACAAATGCGTCGATCTTCTCTTCCTCATCTTCGAACGCTCTCGGACACAATAGGCACAATTCTGTGAATCGTCTTTCGTACGAAGTAATATCGAATCCCTGTATTCGTAACCCTCTAAGTTCTGACTTGAGCTTATTGACCTCGGTTCAGGGACGGTACTTCTCGTTCATCAAGTACTTGAATGCTGACTACGGTAGCGCGTAAGCAGCATATTGTCCCACTTGCTCTAGATAGGTATTCCACCATGTTAACGCAATACCTGTGAAGGTATGCGTAGCGTACTTCACTTTGTCTCCTTCAGCACACTTACTTATGGCAAACACCGATTCAACTTTCTCGGTCCACTGTTTCAATCCGATTGGTCCTTCGGTCCCATCAAATTCTGAAGGTTTGCAGGCAGTGAATTCCTTGTAGGAGTATCCTACACGATTTCTTGCGCCATTAGCTGTATTGCTAGATTCAGAGTTATTGTTGATATGTAGCGCGGCCTGTACTGCGGCTATGTTTGAAGCAAGAAAGGCACGAAATTCCTCTTCACTCATATTCAAGGTGTGTCGAGTAGTCGGTGCCATTTCCTTCAAAATAGTCAAATGAAACAATTTAATCATACAGAATATTAAGAGTAGTCAATAGTATCTCGTAGCATAATACGAACTCATTTATAAAAGCTTTTTCTTCATATTAGCGTTTTATAAGTTTAAATTCGGGTACTACCTACCCGTTAAGTTCATATTTAGTAGCTAATATACAATTCAACTACTACAATTCTATATGAAAAACTGATTATAATAATATATCACATACAAATATTCTTCAAACTTATAACTTCGCTATATTACATATAACATGAAATATAGTACACTATGATACAGGACAGTTTTGAAGATAAATCTAGTTAATACGCAAGTTGTTCATCAAAGGAAATAAAGACACGTAATTCATAAGTTCAGAAACAAGTCATGCATTCTGGTTTTACTAAGACGACTTCCCATCCTTGGTCTTGTGGAAAATAACCGTTATGACCATTAGCTAGGCAGCATGTTGTAATGTCGTCAAAAGGACGAGGGTTTCGTAATGTCCAACAGCCCCGTAATAATCTAAAAACCTTGTTTCTCACCCCAACTACTAAATCCGTCACTTGTGGGAAAGTTTTGTTTAAAAGCTGCAATCCGATGTTCTTTTTCTCACTTTGGTAAGAAGCGAACATCACTAACCCGTAAGCATAACATGCTTCTTTATGTTGCATGTTAGATGCTCTTTCTAATTCACGAAATCCTATGTTGGGATATGTTGAGTCAAAATAGGTTCTTAACCCGTAGCGTAAAATTGCATTTGGGTTCCCCGCATTTAACGCTTTAAAGAAAACACGGTGTTACTTAAAGTCTCCCCAATGTGATATACCCCACCTATCAAAGGAAAGCCTTTTATAACTAAATGTGCTGATGAATTCTGACCGACTCTAGACAAGATTTCCTCAATCATATCCTCTGGTAGGTCTTCTAAAATATTCGGTTGTCTACCCTTAACGTCCATTTTGTTTTTATACTATAAAATAGACAAGGATTAGATTCGTAATAACAAACAATACAAGCATTTTTTACATAGAACATAAAAGTACAAGCACACTACAATACATTTATTACACATCATGCTCACACTCCTCTAATCTGAATCACTGGTTTCTTCTTCTTCGGACTTGGTTCTTTTTCTTAATCTTCTAGGGATATATGATGTTCCTCTAATACGAGTCGTCATTTTCCACATTGGTTTAGAAAAACCTGGTGGTTTAGAGGTTCCCGAGTTATTGTCACGATATTGAAAATACGGGTGTTGACGGTACATATAAAGTTCATCGGGGTCGGAATCTGATTTCTCTATTTTGATGCCTTTTCCCTTATTATTTTCTTTTTCCTCATTAAATTGGGTCGGGGTAATTTCTATAACATCATTGGAATCCTCATCAGGATCCGATTCATCGGAAAATTGGTAATTTTCCCAATATTTTGCTTCCTTAGCGGAAACACCATTGACCATTATTAACTTTGGTCCATTGGTTGAGGATTTTCTTTTATTTGACTGGTTTTCTGTGGTTCCTACTATTCCCCCTCCGGAACCTCTTCTTCTTCCGATTCCTCTTCTTCTAGTTCCTCTTCTTCCGGTTCTGTTTTTTCTTCCTCCGGTTCTTCGGGAACTTGTGAATCTTGCCAATATATATTCGACTCTTCGTTATTATTAGGTGAGTCAATGGGATTTGTGCTAGAGGTAGACATCTATCACACAATATCAAACACATTAAGAGATTAATATACCACATAATATTTACATGTTAATAATATATAGTTTCCAACAAAAATGTTAAGCAATCATTTTTAAAGAAAACACGATCGAAGTCCAGACTCACTAATGCATCCTAACAAACTCGATAAGACACACTAATGCAAATTTTCTGGTTCTCTAAGACCAACCTTCGGATACCAACTGAAATGTCCCGTTCATATTGATTATAAACGTTCCATATTAATTGATTTCGTTGCGAGGTTTTGACCTCTATATGAGACGTTTTTCAAAGACTGCATTCATTTTTAAAACAACCATAACCTTTATTTTATCAATAAAGGTTTTAAAAACATTACGTAGATTATCAAATAATGATAATCTAAAATATATTGTTTACACACGACCATTACATAATGGTTTACAATAGAAATATATTACATCGACATATGTTTCTTGAATGCAGTTTTTACACAATATCATACAAACATGGACTCCAAATCTTGTCCTTATTTTAGTATGCAACAGCGGAAGCTCTTAGTATTAACTAGAGAATAAACATGCTTTAAATGTCAACAAAAATGTTGGTGAGTTATAGGTTTAACCTATATATATCAAATCGTAACAATAGACCACAAGATTTCATATTTCAATACACATCCCACACATAGATATAAAAATCATTCATATGGTGAACACCTGGTAACCGACATTAACAAGATGCATGTATAATAATATCCCCATCATTTCGGGACACCCTTCGGATATGATATAAATTTCGAAGTACTAAAGCATCCGATACTTTGGATGGGGTTTGTTAGGCCCAATAGATCTATCTTTAGGATTCGCGTCAATTAGGGTGTCTGTTCCCTAATTCTTAGATTACCAGACTTAATAAAAAGGGGCATATTCGATTTCGATAATTCAACCATAGAATGTAGTTTTACATACTAGTGTCTATTTTGTAAATCATTTATAAAATCTGCATGTATTCTCATCCCAAAAATATTAGATTTTAAAAGTGGGACTATAACTCACTTTCACAGATATTTCCTTCCTAGGAAATAAGACTTGGCCACAGATCGATTCACGAACCTATACAAATATGTACATATATATCAAAGTATGATCAAAATATAATTACAACCATTTTTATTATATTTTAAAGATTTGAGTGTATTAAATCAGATGTCCTCGTTAGTAACCTACAACTAGTTGTCCACAGTTAGATGTACAGAAATAAATCTATATATATATATATATATATATATATATATATTATCTTGAATCAATCCACGACCCAGTGTATACACATCTCAGGCTAAATCACAACTCAAAGTATATATATTTTTTGGAATCAACCTCAACCCTATATAGCTAACTTTAATATTACTGCATATAGAGTGTCTATGGTTGTTCCAAATAATATATATACATGGGTCGATATGATATGTCAAAACATTTGCATACGTGTCTATGGTATCTCAAGATTACATAATATATTAGAATACATATATAATACAATATAAGTTAGCTAGGATATGATTTGTATAGATTTGTTAAACATTTCCCGTAGCTAAAAAGATCAAAAATATCCAATCTTGTTTTACCCATAACTTCTTCATTTTAAATCCGTTTTGAGTGAATCAAATTGCTATGGTTTCATATTGAACTCTAAATGATGGTTCCCACATGTGTTAGGTGACTCACATGGGCTACTAAGAGCTGATAATTGGAGTGTATATATCAATAGTACATACATGTAAAAGCTGTGTATTGTACGAGTACGAATACGGGTGCATACGAGTAGAATTATTGATGAAACTGAACGAGGATGTAATTGTAAGCATTTTTGTTAAGTAGAAGTACTTTGATATGTGTCTTTAAGTCTTTCAAAAGTGTAAGAATACATATCAAAACACAACATGTATATACATTCTAATGGAGTCGTTAAGTCTTCGTTAGTCGTTACATGTAAGTGTTGTTTTGAAACCTTTAAGTTAACGATCTCAATTAATGTTGTTAACCCAATGTTTATTATATCAAATGAGATGTTAGATTATTATATTATCATGATATTATGATGTATGAATATCTCTTAATATGATATATACATTAAAATATCGGTACAACGATAATCGTTACATATAAGTCTCGTTTCGTATTTCTTGAGTTAGTAGTCTTGTTTTTACATATGTAGTTCATTCTTAACACACTTAATGATATATTTAAATATCATTTTATCATGTTAAATATAGTGTATCAATATCTTAATATGATACATATGTATTTAGTAGACGTTATAATAACGATAATCGTTATATATATCATTTCGAGTTTCTTAACTTACTAATCTCATTTCTTATGTATATCACACATTGTTAATATATTTAGTGAGATACTTACTCATCATAATCTTATGTCAACCATATATATATGTCCATATATACCACAACATGTAGTTTTTACAATTTTGTAATGTTCGTGAATCGTCAGTCAACTTGGGTGATCAATTGTCTATATGAAACTTATTTCATTTAATCAAGTCTTAACAAGTTTGATTGCTTAACACGTTGGAAAGATTTAGTCATGTAAATATCAATCTCAATTAATATATATAAACATGGAAAAGTTCAGGTCACTACATTTGTGATGTGATGTGTGGCCCTACATGTAGCATGGTGTCACAAACAGTGCAAGTATGATGCATAAAAGTCGTCTAAGACACACGGATATAGACTAGACTTCACTAATGCGTCCTACGGTTAGATGCACTAATGTATCCTTGTTCCCTATAGCCAAAGCTCGGATACCATATGGTACACCCCGTCAAAAATCCCTTTAACGGAATGTTAACTCTGGTCCCAGTGCTTGGCTTGACTTCTATGTAACAGCAATATTCTACAGCAGAAGCAATTAATACCTGAGAATAAAACACGCAAAATGGATCAACAATAATGTTAAGTGAATCTACAGGTTTAAAGTAATGTAGCAGTATCTGAAAAACAGTTATCAAAAAAATAGTTTAGTTTTCTTGACCACGAGATTTTAACGTTTGCATAATCTGAGCACCTGAATACTAGCAACGACCTGAGTATAGAAGCCACTATACCCGCCTTTACCTCCTAAAATGTTATACACTTGTTCGAGCGTAGCTAATGTTGAAAATAAATGCACCACAGTTTTTATAGCGGGTGAGGTTGTCAACCTAACGGATCCGTCCATCTAAATCGTGCTTACACCGATGGTATTAAAAGTATTCAAGCTAGAGGCTTTGTGAACAAACTCAGTACACATATATAGTACTCGTGTCAATACAAAAACATTTGATAAATTAAGTATAACAGCGTGTATTCTCATCCCTGAAAACATGTAAAAAGCGGGACTGTAGACTCACCTTTGAATAAGCTTGGATGACAGACAAAAACTTGTACGGTTTACAGCTGAATAATGCAACCTAAGTATACGTATTTAGGTTGGTCAATATATGTATCTTAAATAAGGGTGGTTTCATAGTATAAGTTGTCTAATTGCTCGACTCGACGCGTTTCAAAGTAAAAGTCAACTATATCATGCAAGTCAAACAAAGTCAACCGAAGTCAAACCGAAAGTCAAACTTGGTCAAAGTAGTCAACTAAATTCAACATCAGTAGGTTCATGTAAAATGTTGGTCAACATGTCAAACCTAAGTCAATCAATATATTTTAGGTCATGAATAATCATTTTCACAATTTCAGTTTATCGTTGTGCACAAAGTTCATGAACACGTAGCATACTTAGCACAATACCTCATAGTACAAAATTCACGTAAACATGGAAAACTCCAAATCATAAATATACTTAAAATAGATTCCAAAAATTCCATCCAGGGACTCATACGATAATTAAAAGTCAGGAATCAGAAGGGGTACATTTGGGGTTTGCCCAGTCAGTTTCTGACCGCGCACTGATTTTGTTTTGGCTATAACCGGAGTTAGGGACATGAAATTGATACAATATCAGTGGCCATAGTTCAAGGACAAGTCAAAGTAACACATATCAAAAATCTAGAAAATTTTGTTTAGCCAATTTGTACAGTTTATTCATGCAAATTGAATGTTCAGTTTTTCACCTCAAATCAGAATCCACATAAAGTACGGCTCTATTGTGCCCAATGCATAAGTTTTCATAGATTGACATAAACTAACAATAAGTCACATATCATGTTAAAATTCATATTCCAGAAGCTTACATGCTCAATCAATAAACACAATTCACAGAGTATAAAACAGAGAGCAATTTACAGATTCGATTCAAGATTAGTTAGTCACATTCGCACACGATTATCCGAAGATCTAGATACAATTAGCCTATGATATCTACATGAAAGATGAAGTAATTTTTGTTTAGATTTCAAATATGTAAAGCTTTAATCACAGAAGTTAACAAATTTTATCATACAAGGTTATTTTCATGCAAGTGCTGTATAAAACTACTTTTACACTAATTCAAGCATATCTTGGGTTATACATAAGCAAACGACATGATATCCTAGTATAAATTGAGTGTTTTTAAATTATCTTTCCAGTGGTATAAGTCTCACATGCCAATTCAGTGTCTATCAATTCTATATTTCTGATCAATCACGAAAACACAATGTTAATTTCAATTAAGCATAACTTGATCATCCGAAAACGAAATCAAGCGAATCCAAAGCCTAAACTCAATAGTTTTTCGCAAGGAATCTGAATATAAAATAATAATTAACATTTGAAAAACTTAATTTTTCTGATCATGCAAAAACAAATTCGTTTTTAAACCCTAGCGCATCAAACAATCTGTATAACGATTACAATTAACACGTACGCGTATAGACTTGAGCAATTGACAACATAACTATGAAAATCTAATAAAAATCAGATTTTTAGGATTAGAGTTTAGCTAAATAAACCTTAGATCAACAAATCGTTTATACCAACGCGTAGAGGGGATCGAGAATTGCAACGTTCGTGTTGAAGGTTTAATCTAAAAATCAATTTTAGTAAAAAATTAAACATAAAAGGGGTGGGGAGGGGGTTTCGACCGAATGGGCCCCATGAGGTACTCCCGGGCTCGTGTTGTCCAATTCCTTGTACTCGTGGTCCGTTTCAAGTGTCGTTTAGTCGTACCGAAGGCCCGGAACGCTAAACCGATCGTTTAAACGCAACCAAACGTTAATTTATTAAAAACCCAATAAATTAATTATTTTTAAAAAGTTAATAATTAATAAAATTAATTATTAAAATAAACCCCAGCGTTTCGTTGCTCAAAAAGCAGTTATCAAAATCGTATCGTTTTAATCGTATTTCATCATTCGAAATATTTATTTGAATTAATATCAACCCATATTAATTATTATAACCCTCCAAAGATCAAGTACCCATTTATTACACGTAAACGCACAAAAGTTAAATAATCGCCGTTAAATAAACTAACGGAAGGTTAACGGAGGTAACGGAAAAAGCAGGGTTGTTACACATCGAATGCTTTCATTTGTCACCCACACATGCGTTAAGAGGAAACCCAATTCGCGAAGATGTTGGCAGTACTATCGAAGGTTGGAAAAAACTCCTAGAGACCTTCCCAAATTCCATTGACGTTGACAGTACCATCAAAGATTGAAATTTATTTATCTAATAGATAATTAATTATTTTCTAAATAATTAATACCATAAACGAAGACATTTTTTTATCAAAAGATTAAAAATCCGAACAAGAATACAATAAACACAACGGATTGGCTCAGAACAAGAAAACATAAAGTTAACCACTATGTACCTATGAGCCGAACCAGAATTTACGAAAATCCAACAAAAATCTAGACTACAATTACAACATTCAACTCATAATCGCAACACAACCAAAATTCGACTGAACAATCAAACTCTTAAAACCACAATAAAAAATCAACACCAATGACACATACAAAACGAAATGAAAGGGCTAAGCCTAACACTTAAGGCTTATTGGGATCCCGTTTCACAACAAATCCATCCACTTTGTCGCGTCGTTTCTTTTCCCCATAGTTCTCATACCTATAAGTTAACACCTTAAACGAACCACCGAAGCTTGGCTTAAGTAGTATTGGGGTGAGATCCAAATTGGGGTACTGCCAACCCATGTTCAATTCTCACTTTAAGCAGAGAGTTTATAACATTTGATGGTATTGTCAATATCAATGCGATTTGGAAAGGTCTATGGGTTTTTTTTTTTCAATCTTCTAATGCATATGTGGGTGGAAAATGAGATCATTCGATGTCAATATCACCGTTCAAAATAAAATTAAACGAACCGTTGACCAAGTAGCTATTCATGGAGGAATCGCACCTTGTTGCACGAGGTCATTAAAATAATCGGGTTTACACCTAATCACGTCTTTCGCATGAGGTCATCTAATAGATAATTGATACAAATAAATATTTAGGGTATGTTTGGCAAAACTAGTTGTTAGCTGTTAGCGATTAGCAGTTAGCGATTAGCGGTTAGATGTATATAATTGTTTGGCAAAGTAGCCGTAGCTGTTAAAAAAATAAGTAAAATGACAAAAATAGACATTAGAAAAAATAGTTAAATTTCATCATTTTTAATTTAAATTTTGATTTAACAAAACATAGCCATTAACAAATAACCGAAAACATATATTGTAATACAAAATTATTTTTGACGAGCATTCCATATTAAAGTTGCAATATCGTTACGAACATGTTTCATCTCATTACTTCTTCCTTCAAATATTCCTTCGGCGCTTCTGTCACGGTTACTAACATCAATAAGCTCATCTCGTGGTATGTAATTTGGATGTTGATCGATTATTGCAAACAAAATATTTTCTTGGCTGTTAGTACGGATGTAGTTATGCAACGCAAATGTAGCCGTTATAACATCAATTTGTGTTTGCACACTAAACCTTGGCATTTCACGAAGTATACGAAATCGTTTTTTCAAAATTCCGAATGACCTCTCAATATAACTTCGTAGAGATGAATGTGAACGGTTGAATGCTTCTTGCATATTATTTGGGGACTCCTTTTGAAATTGGGATTGATGGTATCTTGTCTTGGGATATGGAACAAGGTAACCTTTTCTGTCTGGATATCCTTTATCAACCAAATAATATTTACCTGATAAAAAAGTTTAAACAAATCGTGTTGGAATTTGAAAAAAGTAACATGAAAGAATAAAATAGATATGTGTATTTACCTTCAGGCGGTTGTGGAAAGTTCATTGAATTATTTTGGATTGAGTGCATAAACACACGTGTGTCATGTGCTGATCCCTCCCATCCGACTGATACATATGTAAAACAGATATCAAAATCACACGTTGCCATTACATTGAAAGTAGGTACTCCTTTTTTACCAATATAAGGCAGTTGTTGACTCTCTGTGATGCAGGCCCTTATATGTGTACCATGGATACATCCGATGCAATTCTAAATGTACTTTCAACATTAGAGACGTAAAAATTTAAATAGATAAAAGATGACATTAATAAATACATTACCTTGAAATAGGGCATATATCTTTTGTCGTTCATGATTTGAGGTGGTATTAGTTGAAAAATTGGATCTTTTTGTCTTATAATGTCGCATGCTAGACCTTGAAAACCTTTATCTCTACCAATAATTGCATTCAGAACCTCATGAAATGCTCGACTAATAGTCTCTCCTGAACGCTGAAAACGCTCCATAACATCTCTATTAGATAATCCCAATGCCAATGTATACATAAATATCCCCACCATCTCAAATGTAGACATTTTATCAGATGACTGCAATCCATAGTTTGTTTCAAGTTCTCCACAGAGTTTCCTAAACAAATCCGGATGCATTCTAAATGCATTTACACATCGTATTGGATGACCATTTAAAACTTCAATCACCCAAGCCTCGCCTGTTAGAGATGATGTCATGCACGGTTCCTTATATATACTTATAATAATATGCCGCAACAAGATCATTAGTATAGCATGAATCCAACAACAAATTAAAACAATGCCGTTTGTGTATCTTCTTGCTTATCTCACTATTCATATTAACCCTGTCAACAAATTCATAATACTACTTCAAACCAAATGATATTATGAATATACTTTCACTAGCAATTCATTAACACAAAATATTCGCAAGTAGAAATTTTATATAAAAAATATACCAAATAACATCCAACTAATTTATGTCACTAACACACATAAGAAAAATAAAAATGTTTCAAAAAAATTGTTTAAACTCAGAAAAACTATGCTAAAATAAACTTCAGGGATTTTGTTTTCGTTGCAGCCACGCTAGCCTGGCATTATCACTTCGCATATTGATGAATATTTCTCTTTTCACCCGATATTCAAATAAATCAATTTCAAACAACCACAAATCCCCTGCTTCTGTCATTAATCCTACATCAACCATCTGGTTAAGCTCACCTACAGCAGCTCCAATAGTAAACTTAGTACTTTCATCAAGTTTGGAAGAATCTGCTTCTAATATCTGTAGAGCACGTTGTTGCACCACACTACTTTGCGCTAAATGGTTCTTAAGCATTAAAGATCCCGTTGATTCTCTTCCTTTACGTTTCATGTTAGCTGGTTTGGGTTTAGTGTTTATTTTAGAAGTCATGTCAAATTTTTTAGCAACCTCACTTGGGACTGGTGCCGATGCAGTTTGTTGAATGGTTTCATTAAGAAGGTTGCTATAGAAATTGGGATCTTCTGTTTCTAAGTCCTCTAGATTTGAAGGCGTGTCATTGTTAACTTGATAAGCATTTTCATCAAAAACCATATCAACATCATCATCCACAAGGTTCTCAACATGCACATCATTGATTGTACTTGAGTCCGTTGAAGGCGCCTGATATGTGCAAGGTAGTATACGAAATAGTTATATTTTTACTACCAAATACTATTAAATACGATACAATTTTACACAAGTTATTTATTTATTTATAGAGTGGATATACCTAAACCTTGCTACAACACTATAGGCAGTGTACCTAATCGTAGAGTAGTGTAGTTTTTAGTAAGTCTGGTTCGTTCCGCAGGGAGCTAGCCAAGTTTAACGCTATATTTTTTTTAAAACTATATATATATATATATATATATATATATATATATATATATATATATATATATATATATATATATATATATATATATATATATATATATATATATATATATATATATATATATATAAGTAGTATTATTATTATTATAAAAGAGGGTTTTTACCGTTTAAAGACCGGTTTGTCGATTTTAAGTTCTAATGCAAAATATTAAAAATAAATATAACTTAATTTAAAGCGTAAAGTAAATGACGATAAATAAAAATGCGATAAAATAAAAGTACGATAATTAAAAGTGCAATAATTTAAAGTACGATAAATAAAATGACGATAAATAAAAATGCTATGAGATATAAATTAAGAGAATTATGCTTATTTAAACTTCTGTAATCATGATGTTTGACATGTTGATTTTAAATTATTACCATGGGTTAATTGTCCTTTGTCCTGGATTATTCGATATGTCCATATGGTTTTGTCCATAATAGTCCATCAGTCATAATTATAAAGTGCGAAAGTCTTCGTCAAATTATCTTTATACCTGAAGTCAAATATTCCAACTAATTGGGGATTCGAACTGTAACACGGTCTTAATACTTTGTTTAATGAATACACCACGTTATCGACTGCGTGTAGTCCAAGGTTTTAATACTTTGTTAACAATTACACCAATTACCCTTGAATGTAATCCACCCCTGTTTCAACGAGTCCATTGATTATTAATCCATCCCCGTGTTCGGTAAAATTAACAATTATTGGTATTTATAGATATCCCGCCCACCGTACCCGATTAAGTGTATGTGGTTATTTATATATACGTTAAATTGTAACCTTTATATTAAATTAACAAGATATCATTTAGTTAATTAAATATAAAGCCCATTAATAGCCCATAGTCCAATTTCCACAAGTGTCGTTCTTTTGTTCAAACCCCAATTATGGTCCAAAGCCCAATTACCCAATCTTAATATTTAGCCCAACATCACGATTACTTCGATTTAAATAAGAATAATAATAACTTAGCTACTAGACATTAATTTAAAAAGGTTGAATATAACTTACAATGAGTATTAATAGCGTAGCGTTACACGAACAGAGTTTCGACTTACAAACTTAAAACATTCGCCACTATAACCTTATTATTATTAAACTTATATTAAAATTAAAATTATAAAATATATATATATATATATATATATATATATATATATATATATATATATATATATATATATATATATATATATATATATATATATATATATATATATATATATATATATATATCGTATATGGTATGAGAAAGGAAAAGAAAAAGGTGTGTTTGATCGAGCAGAATTCGTTGCCTTTTATAGGCCCACTTGATCACTGTGTAACTCTGCGAGTGCGGAGGTTTTGTTCCTCACAGCTCCGCGAGTGCGGAGCTCTAGATTCCAGCTCATCTCTTGATTAAAACGTGGGCTGCTGATAAATATAATATATAATAATATATATAATTAATTATATATTATATTATATTCTTGTGCAAAGTTGACTTGTAATTTTTGGTCTGTTGCGTCGCGTGCTGAAAGTTGGTTCATGTCTCAGTTCCGGATTTTCGAACGCCTTTTCGTACGATTTAATATCTTGTACTTTGCGTTTCACGGCTTGTACTCTTGTAATTTTTAGACGTTTCTCATCAATAATTTGAACTACTTGGATTGTACTTTGTACTTTTTAGCTTTTTGGTCGTTTGCGTCTTCAAATCGTCGAATCTGTCTTTTGTCTTCACCTTTTATTATTTAAACAAATATCACTTGTAAATAGAACAACTGCAACTAAAAGCTTGTCTTTCTTGAAGGATAATGCTATGGAATATATGTTCATTTTTAGCATTATCAAATATTCCCACACTTGAGCGTTGCTTGTCCTCAAGCAATATAGAACTTGAATAAAAACATACTAGAATCACTTCTTTATTCTTCACACTATATACATCAGTGATTTTGATACGGCGGTATGAACAATGATAGTAACGATGTGGTTTACAGTCCCACATGACTATGAAAATTTAGATCCTTTAGGAAATTGGATCTTTATGAAAACATTTGATCTTTTAAAAATTCAATCTAGCTTTTATCCTAGATAATTTTTCCGGAATAACCCTTCACCAGTGTTTGCAAAATGTTTTTGCGGGTTTTGTGGGTTTCAGATTTGAAAATTTTAGCTCAAAACTTATGGTTTTGTGTCACCCAATTGCTAACCTTGTATTAGAAAAGCAACACGTCCAGTATACTTGCTCCGTATATTACCTTTCGGTAAACTACCATCCGATTGTAAAGGAAAGCGTTGAACAAGCAAATGTTAAAGCAATGTCCCGTGACATGCTTTTGATTATGGTCTATATCGTGTCGGATGCAATTACTATCCTTGGTAGGAGCAATAGTAAAGATCATCCTATAGTTTTTCGGTCTGGCACAAGGTCCTGTCTTTGACTATGCTATGCAACCACCGTTCTTACGATTGACACTCGATTTGGTTCAGGTGACCTAATGAATTCCGGTGAATTCTTAGGATTTTACGTTCAATGGTAATGAACACATTAAAAATGGGTTTTCAGAAAACAAATCGTTTTGTAATTTGATCAAAATATTTTCTCGTTCAAGTTCGAGTTTAGATATCATCGAATTCCATGAGTTTAAATTCTCAATCTTTAAAGTCAATCTCAAGGATTGAGTAATATCAGGCTTAAAAGCTGATTTTTGATCTTTTAAGGAGATTATCCTTTCTGGGGATCTGATTCATTAGTCTTATAAGCTAATTTGGATGGTGCCCCCTATTGTACGAGACAGATCCTCTCATGGTTAGGATAAGTCTGACCACTTGGCGACCCTGTTTGATGATGAGGTCCGTGGATTTCCAGCTGATTTTCGAGAAAACTTTTCAAGGTTTTTCGTAGACTCTACAACTGGTCTGGACGACAACTTCCTGACCTAAAACAAGAAGCGCGTATCTTTTTCTCGAAAGACTTTACTTCCTTTTAAATCAAGTGGCACATTTCTTTCAAATATATTATAAGAAATCGGGTAAAACTGATAAAATTGTCCAAAACAAAAGTATCTTCAATTATTTGTACAAAAATATGTGATATATGTTCTAAATAACTTGGTAAATTTTTCCCACACTTGGCTTTTATTTTTCTTTCTTTGCCTTTTTATTCTCCTCTATTCCATTTTTTAATGAATTCAAGCATTTTGGGTTGTTTCTCAATTTATGTCCTTTACGAGGTAACGAAAATTTCGGTATTAACACCTAGTTTTATCGTTCATAAATATGTATAAACATGATTTTGAATTAATTTATTTGAAATTTTTTTTAAAAATTTTACTAGAAGTGGGTAGTCAGTATATAAGACTAGGGCTGTTCTTTATTATCAGAGAGCACTAGATTCTAATACAACTACTGCGTTATTATTATTTTTAATGGTAACCAAGTGTTTAAATTAAAATTTTAAAAATCTGAAAGAATTTAACCCCTTCCCACACTTAAGATCTTGCAATGCCCTCATTTGCAAGAAATCAGTAACAATTTAAATTATTGAGGGTGATTAGTGAAATGTCCCGTTCATATTGATTATAAACGTTCCATATTAATTGATTTCGTTGTGCGGTTTTGACCTCTATATGAGACGTTTTTCAAAGACTGCATTCATTTTTGTTTTTAAAACAACCATAACCTTTATTTTATCAATAAAGGTTTTAAAAACATTACGTAGATTATCAAATAATGATAATCTAAAATATACTGTTTACACACGACCATTACATAATGGTTTACAATAGAAATATATTACATCGACATATGTTTCTTGAATGCAGTTTTTACACAATATCATACAAACATGGACTCCAAATCTTGTCTTTATTTTAGTATGCAACAGCGGAAGCTCTTAATATTCACCTGAGAATAAACATGCTTTAAACGTCAACAAAAATGTTGGTGAGTTATAGGTTTAACCTATATATATCAAATCGTAACAATAGACCACAAGATTTCATATTTCAATACACATCCCATACATAGAGATAAAAATCATTCATATGGTGAACACCTGGTAACCGACATTAACAAGATGCATATATAAGAATATCCCCATCATTCCGGGACACCCTTCGGATATGATATAAAATTTGAAGTACCTAAGCATCCGGTACTTTGGATGGGGTTTGTTAGGCCCAATAGATCTATCTTTAGGATTCGCGTCAATTAGGGTGTCTGTTCCCTAATTCTTAGATTACCAGACTTAATAAAAAGGGGCATATTCGATTTCGATAATTCAACCATAGAATGTAGTTTCACGTATTTGTGTCTATTTTGTAAATCATTTATAAAACCTGCATGTATTCTCATCCCAAAAATATTAGATTTTAAAAGTGGGACTATAACTCACTTTCACAGATATTTCCTTCCTCGGAAATAAGACTTGGCCACGGATCGATTCACGAACCTATACAAATATGTACATATATATCAAAGTATGATCAAAATATAATTACAACCATTTTTATTATGTTTTAAAGATTTGAGTGTATTAAGTCAGCTGTCCTCGTTAGTAACCTACAACTAGTTGTCCACAGTTAGATGTACAGAAATAAATCGAAATATATATTATCTTAAATCAATCCACGACCCAGTGTATACACATCTCAGGCTAGATCACAACTCAAAGTATATATATTTTTGGAATCAACCTCAACCCTGTATAGCTAACTCCAACATTACTGCATATAGAGTGTCTATGGTTGTTCCAAATAATATATATACATGGGTCGATATGATATGTCAAAACATTTGCATACGTGTCTACGGTATCCCAAGATTACATAATATATTAGAATACATGTATAATACAATATAAGTTAGCTAGGATATGATTTGTATAGATTTGTTAAACATTTTCCGTAGCTAAAAAGATAAAAATATCCAATCTTGTTTTACCCATAACTTCTTCATTTTAAATCCGTTTTGAGTGAATCAAATTGCTATGGTTTCATATTGAACTCTAATTTAAGAATCTAAACAGAAAAAGTACAGGTTTATAGTCAGAAATTTAAGTTACATGTCAATTACTAAAGAGGTAGTCATTTTCGTCGAAAGAACGACATCTTGATGACCATTTTGAAAAACATACTTTCACTTTGAGTTTAACCAAGATTTTTGGATATAGTTTCATGTTCATATGAAAAATCATTTTCCCAGAAGAACAACTTTTAAATCAAAGTTTATCATAGTTTTTAATTAACCAAACCAAAACAACCCCCGGTTTCACTACGACGGCGTATATTCGATTTTATGTTGTTCATCGTGTTTCCAGGTTTTAAATCATTAAGTTAGCATATCATATAGATATAGAACATGTGTTTAGTTGATTTTAAAAGTCAATTTAGAAGGATTAACTTTTGTTTGCGAACAAGTTTAGAATTAACTAAACTATGTTCTAGTGATTACAAGTTTAAACCTTCGAATAAGATAGCTTTATATGTATGAATCGAATGATGTTATGAACATCATTACTACCTAGAGTTTTCTGGATAAAACAACTGGAAATGAAAAAAATGGATCTAGCTTCAAAGGATCCTTGGATGGCTTGAAAGTTCTTGAAGCAGAATCATGACACGAAAACAGTTCAAGTAAGATTTTCACTCGAAATAAGATTGTTATAGTTGTAGAAATTGAATCAAAGTTTGAATATGAATATTACCTTGAATTAGAAAGATAACCTACTGTAAATAACAAAGGTTCCTTGATCTTAGATGATTACTTGGAATGGATTAGAAAGCTTGGAAGTAAACTTGCAAACTTGGTAGTATTCTTGATTTTTATAAAACTATACTTATGGAATTTATGAAGAACACTTAGAACTTGAAGATGGAACTTGAGAGAGATCAATTAGATAAAGAAAATTGAAGAATGAAAGTGTTTGTAGGTGTTTTTGGTCATTGGTATATGGATTAGATATAAAGGATATGTAATTTTGTTTTCATGTAAATAAGTCATGAATGATTACTAATATTTTTGTAATTTTATGAGATATTTCATGCTAGTTGCCAAATGATGGTTCCCACATGTGTTAGGTGACTCACATGGGCTGCTAAGAGCTGATCATTGGAGTGTATATACCAATAGTACATACATCTAAAAGCTGTGTATTGTACGAGTACGAATACGGGTGCATACGAGTAGAATTGGTGATGAAACTGAACGAGGATGTAATTTTAAGCATTTTTGTTATGTAGAAGTACTTTGATATATGTCTTGAAGTCTTTAAAAAGTGTAAGAATACATATCAAAACACAACATGTATATACATTCTAATGGAGTCGTTAAGTCTTCGTTAGTCGTTACATGTAAGTGTTGTTTTGAAACCTTTAAGTTAACGATCTCAATTAATGTTGTTAACCCAATATTTATTATATCAAATGAGATGTTAAATTATTATATTATCATGATATTATGATGTATCAATATCTTTTAATATGATATATACATTAAAATATCGTTACAACGATAATCGTTACATATAAGTCTCGTTTCGTAATTCTTGAGTTAGTAGTCTTGTTTTTACATATGTAGTTTATTGTTAACACACTTAATGATATATTTAAATATCATTTTATCATGTTAAATATAGTGTATCAATATCTTAATATGATACATATGTATTTAGTAGACGTTATCATAACGATAATCGTTATATATATCATTTCGAGTTTCTTAACTTAGTAATCTCATTTCTTATGTATATCACACATCGTTAATATATTTAGTGAGATACTTACTCATCATAATCTTATGTAAACCATATATATATGTCTATATATACCACAACATGTAGTTTTTACAATTTTGTAACGTTCGTGAATCGCCGGTCAACTTGGGTGATCAATTGTCTATATGAAACTTATTTCATTTAACCAAGTCTTAACAAGTTTGATTGCTTAACACGTTGGAAACATTTAGTCATGTAAATATCAATCTCAATTAATATATATAAACATGGAAAAGTTCGGGTCACTACAATTAGCGTAAAAAGATGATTAAGATTTTACCAAAGTTTCCAAACATATTGGCGTTTGTTTTGAATGATAAATGGTGCACTTAATTTGTTCATTCCATCTGTTATTACATCACACTTGTTTTTCATTTTGTCGTCAAAATTAATAGCTTTTGCTGAACTTAATGCCAGTCTTTGAAAGTGCATTGTTTTACCCTGTTTTGTACATGAGATAAACTACAAACATATATATACATATTTTTGAAGTTGGGTATATCACCCCACATTCAAAAATTATTAAAATCTAATAATAAAAGTTAGAAAATTATAAAAACTATTATAGTATCAAAAGAAGTATTAAAAGTATAAAATTACAAGTTATAAAATAAATAAAAATAGGCATAAAAGAAAATTAGGGTTGATGAGGATGGTGCCAGTAGGGATTCCATTCATAGCCGTAAGTGCTGTAGAATGCTTGAGCTGGGTCATATGTAGGGTACGGTGGTCGGGTCTGTGTAGTCCAGGGAGAAAATATGGGCATTTGAGTAGGAATGTAGTTTGTATTTATGTGTGCACAATGACTTATGATTTGGTTTTTATGATATTGCCAATCTTGAAATGCTAGTTGTCTAGCCATTTCATACTCATGTTGAGCCATAAAAATTTGCATTTCTGTCATCTGATTCCCCCCTCCCATATTACCTTGCTGCTGATCTCTTTCGACCTGTGGATGATTGCCATCATATGGTGCTGCAGCGTTATGTCGTTTCTTTAAAACCTTAGCACCGTGATATACTTTCAAACCAACTGTATCACGGGGTTCTGGTGCTGTAATTGTTAATCCCCCCGACTTCTATCGACACTGAGATGCTCAGCAATTAAAGTAACAAAGATACCACCTCATATTATATTATTAGGCCGTATACCCCTAACCATAGCTGATAAATAATAACCTACACAATAAGGTATACTCACATCGCTCTGTGGGTCTCGAATACACATGAGATAAAATAACTCATTTTCATTCACCTTCTCTTTGTTCCTACCTTGCCGTGTAATCGAGTTTGCTAAGAATCTATGGATTACTCTTAACTCAGCTCTATCAATATCGGTATAAGAGTAATATCCCCCACGAAATCTGTGACAACCCGGAAATTTTTAACCAAATTTAAACTTTATCTTTAAATGATTTAACGTTTACGACACGATAAGCAAAGTCTGTAAAATCGAATCTCAAAATTTTTGAACTATTCAAGTACCCTTCGGTTGTTCTCAATGATTCGCGAACCATTATATGTAAATAGATACATATATATATATACTATAACTTGAAAACGTAACAAAGTTTTAATTGCATGATACCGTACATTAAACTTATTGGTTTATATATCTATTTGAATATATATGATTTCAAGTTATTTAGTAAACGATAGTAACATTTGATTATTGATTCGATTGATATTTAGATAAGTTAACTAAAACGTTTAAGATGAACCAGTAAAACACTAATTTGCTACAGTAGTTTCAAATTACTACAGTACCCGAAAAGCTACAGTGTTTTCGAAAATCACTATTTGCTACAGTAAAAAAACTTTGCTACAGTAAATTTGCTACAGTAAAACACTATTTCAAAATGAAAATGTATATATATGTATATACTACGAGACGATGATTTATAGAAGTAAATGATCAAAACACTCGAAAGTTTAAGATACACTTTGAGTGATATAATTTAGGGATAATTTAAGGCTATAATTTGACAAAGGTACGTGTCCCAAAATGTAAATTACAAGTTTTCTCAGCGTACGAAGGGACACTCGAAAAACCGGAACCGGGACATAAGTTGAGTGACAACGTATGACTTATCGGAACAAAAATTACAAGTCAACCATGCACGTGAATTTAATATAATATATAATTAATTATATAAATTAAATATATTATATATAATATAAAAATATGTCGAAAAACTAGAAGTTAAACAATTGTGAGCTGTCCCAGGGTG
The DNA here is from genome assembly GCF_046630445.1 of Rutidosis leptorrhynchoides. Lineage (NCBI taxonomy): Eukaryota > Viridiplantae > Streptophyta > Magnoliopsida > Asterales > Asteraceae > Rutidosis > Rutidosis leptorrhynchoides. Next base: position 170,324,046 of record NC_092343.1, read on the forward strand.
CCATACGATCGCATGACCTTGAAGCACAAATCCTATGCGATCGCATGGGGTACTTTTTCAGGCCAGATGCTATAAAACGCGAAGTCTGGTGCCTGTTTTATTTACTTATATCTCTCGTCTCAATCTCTCTGTTATTATTATTATTATTATTATTATTATTATTATTATTATTATTATTATTATTATTATTATTATTATTATTATTATTATTATTATTATTATTATGTTATAAAATATCTAGATTGTGTTATAAAATATCTAGATTGGATGTTAATTTTATTATTATTATATTTCTTGGATAGTAATATTTTATACTATAAATAGACATGTATGGTAACCATTTAAGGTGCACCATTTCTCTTGAAATATCAATATCAATATTTCTTCTCTCCTTCTTCTCTCTTTTTCTCTCTTTGTTCTTATAACCATTAAAGGTAGTTATAAGCCTACTGAATTATAACACGTTATCAGCACGAAAAGCTTAGTGTAATTAAAAGATATCTCAAACGATCACGAATCACTAATCAAGGTATGAAATTATTAATAATTTTCAGACTCGAATATATCAAATTTTGGACTACTAACATTTATATTTATGTTATTTAAGTTATATATGGTCGGTTATACCACCTGAATTATATTTCTGTAATCTAACTTTTACTAACTTCACTAACATTTATATTTATGTTATTTAAGTTATATATGGTCGGTTATACCACCTGAATTATATTTTCTGTAATCTAACTCTTATTAACTTCACTAACATTTATATTTATGTTAATAAGACCTCATGATTGTACGCAACACGTCATTTGACAACACGGTACTTTATGTACGCAACACGTCATTTGACAACACGGTACCATGGGTCGAGATTAATTCCGATCAATACGAATACGACGGGGTCTTTATATGTTATCTTACATTTATGATTACTTATGCAATTAATCATTATTTATTTCATGCATACTAATGTTTATTCTTAAATTTATAATTTTAAAAATTAAAATAAAAAAATAGTTTGTATTTTTATTAAAAGTAAATCTTAAAAGTTAAAATAAGAAAAGTAGTTTGTACTTTTATTAAAAGTAAATCTTAAAAGTTAAAATACAAAAAGTAGTTTGTATTTTTATTAAAAGTAAATCTTAAAAGTTAAAATAAGAAAAACTAGTTTGTATTTTTATTAAAAGTATATCTTAAAAGTTAAAGTAAGAAAAAAAGGGGATGGTAAAATGGAATAGTTTTTTTGTCAAAAATGAAGTATTGAAAATGAAGTGGTCTCCTTCTATAACTAAAAAAAAAAAATATATACTTTTATCAAATGAATTTTTTTGTGGCCGACAATTTCAAACACGAGTCCGTGTTTAGTTTATCAAGAATATCTCTTGCTTTGGTGAAAGGTCACGATCATGATATCAGGTGTTGTGAAAGAATTAAAAAATTGGTCAAGTGGCCTTTTAAAAACTAGAAAAAAATTTAAACAAAAAGTTTTTTTTTATATATTTATAATTTACGGGTAACGTAAAAAAAAGGAAGTTTTTTTTAAAAAAAAAAAAACAAAGAAAGTGTTTAAATGAGTTTTACAGAAAGGGGGAAAGCAAAGTAAAAAAAAAAACTTTTTTCCAAACAAAGGTAAATGAAAGTAGGACTTAATACAAGAAAAAAGTAAACATCTCCTAGACGTGATAAAATCTATCAATGATAAGTATTAGACTTGATGAGCTAAATGTGACAAAAATGTTTCAACATGTCTTATGTTAATTTTCTAAAATAAGTTATTATTATTCCGAGTTTAACACATATACATATGTTAATTAAAAATAACCTTTTTGTTCTTATGTAGTGTTGGGTTGCAATTTTGGTTGTATGCCATAATTCCATCCAGTAAAAAACTTTTGATGATAATCAATAAAAAACTTTTGAGTGACAATAGAAAACTTTTGATGATAATCAATAAAAAACTTTTTTCCAAACTTGTCAAATGTTTTGTTAAAAACGTGACCGTTGAAAAAAGGAGGTTGAATAATAAAACTTAAAAAACAAATTATTTTTTTTAAGAGTGTGCATCAAAATGGCCCGTTTAATAATGGGGAGTAAAAATATAGTCAAATTGTTTCAGTTACTGTAACGACCCGGAAATTTCCGACCAAATTTAAACCCTAATCTCTATATGTTTCCGACACGATAAGCAAAATCTGTAATATTGAGTCTAGAAAGTTTGAAATCTATATTCGGATAATCAATTGACCCTTGACCAGTTCCGACGATTCACGAACAGATAATTGTAAATGAATGTGTGTGTGTGTATATATATATAGTTATAAATATTATTATAATAAAGATTACAATTATAATTGTAATTTAAATGTTATTTGTATTATTATTATTGTTACTATTATAGTTATAAGTTTATACTTATTATTATTTTCATTATTATTATTATATCATCATTATTATTAATCTTATTAAAAATTATCATTTTTTTTTCTTTATTAGTACTAGTTTATTTATGTTAATATTATTAGTAATATTATTATTAGTAATAATATAGTTATAATTGTTAATTACTAAAATTATGGATGTTACACAGGTAAATCTAAACTGATATATAAATATACAATTGCCTAGATATATATATACATATATAGGAATACAGATATACTTAGATACGTATGAATAACATGAAATTCGTGATTTGCCTTATATCACTTTCATTCTGTTAAATTTGTCTAATTAAATTACAAAATCTGTCGATTTCAAATTCCAAATCAGTTGAATATTGGTATCTAATTTTAACTCTTTTCATCTTTTCCTGTTCTTAATTGATTCTGTGTCAGATTTGATAATCCCACAAATTGAAAGCAATTGTCTTCATAATTAGTATCAATCGTTTATAAAGCCACCTTCTTAATCGTTTAACCACCCAACACAAATCACCACACTTACCATCATGCTTAACCTTCCATCACCACAATACACTTCTCCTTACGGTTTCCTTAATTGTCGAGTATCACCACAATTTTATTGCTACTCTAGGCTCCTTCAAACCTAACCCCTACAATCTATAACAAATGACACCACTACTTCGCGTTTTATGTTGCAACGAACCCCAATCCAAAAACATGCCATCCTTAAGTTGATTTTGCTTCTTATTTGATTAAAAATCTAACGGACCATCACCGCTACCACTCTCACTAACATGCAATCGATCACCATGATTTGAAGCCAAGAATCATCAATCACCAAACCAATTTCCCTAGTTTAATGCTCGTTTAGATTCAACTCGAAATATCTATCCCTTCACCACTGTCGACCACTTCACCCCGAGCCACCACTAGAAACCACCACTAACCGTTCACAACCATCATCACCTTCTTTTACTCTCTCCTCTCTCTCTCTCTCTCTCTCTCATAATCTTGATCATCTTCTTCGTTCATATTTAAACCACCGTGAAACAAGATCAACACCACTCTTCACCACTTTAAAACCCGTCACCATGTTGATCATCACAAACCACCATATAGACGCCACCATTATCAACCCTTTTCTCTTTTATGTTTCAAATTGAATCACCAATATCGCCACCAAATAATCACCACCTTGACAACTTCACCTTCAAGCCACCTCACCATCTCTTCTAATAGCTACCTCACACTAGATTATTATTTTTCCTCCTTTTATGAAACCAAAACCCGACCCCTTATTATTTTTCTCTTTCTGTTTCAATTGAATTCCACCACAACCACCATCATCCCTCGATCACGATGCTACTGCAACTCGTATTTTTCTGGTTCTACCTTCAGTTTTCATCTACAGCTCGAAACCTTTAGTTCTTTACTCGTTTACTCCTTTCCTGTTTCTATTAACAAGTCAAACCAGGCTACTCACCACCTGCTACTATTTATCTTGAATGAATAGACGATGATGATGAAACCTTTTTGTGATGTTGGCTCTATAAAAAAAGAATTATGATAACAATAATGAGTGGAGATGAGCAAGTAGGTTATCCTAAATAAAAGTAGGGTTGCAAGTGCACCAATAAAATATTTCAACCGCCCCACCAATTAAAAGGATCCAATGTTTTCGTTAATTTTTTTTTTGAAAACTGAAAACGAAATCGGATGGAACTATGGACTGAATTGATAACTGGGTTGGGGTTTTTATTTTGGGCCGAAGCTTTAGTATTCTGGTGGGCTGAAAATCACTTGTTGTTGGACTAAAGGATATGTGGGCCGATCCACATATTAACGGGTTATATAGGTCTGAGTCGAAACATTAAATAGAAACACAAAGTGGTGCAGATGGTTATGGGGTGCTGTGTTTGTGCGGGAGGTCATAGGTTCGAGTCTTGTTGGGAACATTTCTTTTTACTCAAAGTTTTAAGGGTATACACTCTAAACATTATTTCTAATATTATTATTATTACTAGTAATTGTTTTGATCATTATTATTATTAATGTTATTAAGTGTTATCATTGTTATTATTACTAATATTAATATATGTATCATTATCATAATTAAATCTAATTATCATTATTACTATCGCTAATTTATTATTAGTATAATTATTATTTGAACAAATAAATTATATTTATATAAAAATATATTTATTATATTACATACTATTGTTTCATTTTAAAAATAAAATGTTATTATTTAAATTACATATTATATAATTATTTATATAAATTTTAGTACATTATATATATATATATATATATATATATTTTAATAAAAATACTCTAATAAGAATTCAATATGGAAATATTAACCAATTATTAGAAATATATAAAATAGTTATAATTAATTTATTTATTAAAAATATGAACTATTAAGATAACAACTATATTAATAATAATAAATAAACTTGTTTGAATATTATTACATGTGTTAATATATATATACTGGATATAGGTTCGTGAATCCGAGGCCAACCTTACACTTGTTCAATGATGTTATATGTATTTTTACTACAAAATACATTAGGTGAGTGTATAGTCCCACTTTTAAACTCTAAATATTTCGGGATGAGAATACATGTATTTTATGTTTTACGTTATGGACACAAGTAACTGAAAAATATATTCTACGTTGAGTTGTACCACTGGCATACTTCCCTGTAGCTTGGTAACTAATATTTACAGCGGTATTGTAAACGCGAATCCTGTTGATAGATCTATCGGGCCTGACAACCCCAACCGGACTGGACGACCAGTATTCAACGGTTGCACAGTACTTCGTTTCGTGACTACACTTGGTACAGTGTAGTAAGATTTCATATTAAAGGGAATATGCGACGTGATTAATTGTTAAGTATGGTTACCAAGTGCTCAACCACTTAGAAAATTTTTATTAAAATGTTTACATATGAAATCTTGTGGTCCATAGTTATAACGCTGCTAGCAACAAACCTATATATCTCACCAACTTTATGTTGACGTTTTAAAACATGTTATTCTCAGGTACGAATTAAGTCTTCCGCTGTGCATTTGCTCAATTTAAGGACATTACTTGGAGTCGACCATCGCAATGGGACCAAATGTTGAAGATATCGTCCGGATGGATAAGGACGGGTCTTTACAGGTGGTATCAGAGCGTTGGTCTTAGCGAACCAGGTCTTGCATTAGTGTGTCTGACTAGTAGTTGTTAGAATACATTAATGAGTCTGGACTTTGACCGTGTCTATATGTCAAAAGTTTTGCTTATCATATCTAGTTGGAAACCATCTGCTTATCATCCTTAGGAAATTTTCTTCTTATCATTCTTAAGTCTAGACACGTCTTACTGCATTTAGTGCATCGATAGTGTATAGACAAAATTCATATTTTAGCATATCTGTTACTTTGGACTTTAGTTGACATCTTTTCAAAGATTCTCCGTAATTTACGGGATTTTGGTATTATATATACATATGTAAAGTATGTATAGAAGAGTACCAAATCTAACTTCTATAATCTATTTCATACCAAAAATTCATTTTTCCGATTATACAAGATGGATTTCGCATCTAGTTCAAATTCCTCAGATTATGACAGCTATGCCGATATGGATTTTCATTCAAGCTCCGAAGGCAGCATCACCGGAATGGATCAACCAATCTCCCATCATCTATTCTGGATGAATTGGGGGTGGGTTCGTAATATACTAAGTCACTGGAGACATGAAGAGGGTGATCCCTTCCATCTACCAAATTGCCCTCTTGGCGATGAACCTGAAGCACTTACCGGCGAACCTGTTCGAGAAACCATTTTTACTCTCATTTCTAGAGTATCTCGTCACGATTATATACTATCCCATATTTTAGATCTTGTTCATTCGCTCACTCCAACCACCAATCATCCCGGTGTACTAGCAGAAGTTAACGAACTTCGCGCTCGCGTGACGGCTTTGGAGAATACGGTGCGAAGGTTACAAACACCAGCAGCAGCACCAGCAGCATAATCCGTACCACCATCATCAACACCGACAGTACCCATATCACCCTCAACCACAACCGCGTCGTAAACCTCAACATCACAATTTGTACCTCGGATATCAACATCACTCACCTCAATATCACTATCTGTACTTCGAGTATGATCTTCGTTTTACATATCATTCTATATCGATTATCTTCGCTTTACTTATCGTTCTATCTCATTTATTTTCGTTCGACATGGCAATTATGTAGTCTCTAATGTTCTAGAGGTCATATAATCAAGTGCCAACAATAAATCAAATGAGTATAAAATCTTATTGACTCATTAAATCTATGATTACATCCGAAGAAAATATATATGCAAGTATATTTTCATAAAGATTGTAATTAAAAATTCTTTCGTACAAACTGTTAATGATGAAAATATTTTAACGGGTGGGTAGTACCCGAGGAATATTTAGAATTTACATTAATAAGTTACATTGTACATTTTTCGAATCTGATTCAACGATCATTTGCTATCTTGCTTACAACTATCGATATTCGTATCTGTTCACCACCGAATAACCATTTTTATTCAAATTTCATATTTGGATTTTTATCTATCAGAATCCAACAAGTGGCATAATGAAGAAAACATTGGACAAAATAAAAAGTGCTAGAAACAAACAAATTAATTATGAGAAATTCTGTTAGGAATCCACGCTAACTGTTCCTAGTTAACTGTTCCCAGCTAACTATTAATTCCGTATTACATTTTATCGCAATTTAATTTATTGTCATTTAAGTTCTTTTATTTATTTTACGCACTTTAAATAACGGGACACGTACACAAGGTTTCGACCTATCATATCGACCCATCTATATATATATTTCGGAACAACCATAGACACTCTATATGTGAATGTTGGAGTTGGCTATACAGGGTTGAGGTTGATTCCAAAATATATATATACTTTGAGTTGTGATCGACACTGAGACCGGTACACGGGTCACGATACGTATTAATTATATATATTAAATTATATATGAATATATTGAACTGTTGAACTATTGGACCATTGGACAATCGGACTGATAGACTGCTAACTATGGACAAGTAAAATGAATTAAAATATTGATTATAACATATGAAACTAAACTAATCTTCAAGTTTGCCACTTGATTCTATCTTAAACCTCATTTGTATCTCAACGTTTACAATCCGCGTACAAACCTATCAGGATTCTTGAAAATACCTCAATCGAGAAGTTGAACCGACCGCACTTCATCTACAGAAGAAAAGATCTATACACATGAAAAAATCTTGAACCCAAAGTCATAGTTTAACACGTTCCGCGACTAATTCTTTAGCATTTATTAGCAAAAACAACCTTACGATTCCTTTTCAAAGTAGCCAATTTTGTCACAGCTTCAGCAGAACAACTTCGACCTTTCATTCGAAAAAGTCTTATTATAACTTTGATATATACGATTGGTTTTCCTCATCGTTACCGGGAAACCTTTCATACTCCGCCATTTTATCATCAGCATTTAATCATCTAAAAACACAATTCGCCCAAAAACACCTCGGATTGATAATCGACGATTCAGATATGACTGCATTAAATGCAGAGGAAACAGTAAAATTTTAGATGGCCTAAATGGCCAAAAGTTTGATGATAAAGAAGGGAATGTTAGGAACGCTTGATAGAAAATTTAGTGCTGAAAAATGGATTGGGCTAACCGTGAAGGAAACAAAGAACAAATACAAGGAATGAACCTGCCTTCAAATAATGCAAATGATTCAGTGTCTGTTGAAACCGTCAGTATGAACCCTACTCCTTATTCTAAACTTTTTCAGATGATATTATTCATCATCATCTTATCTTAGATATTATAAGATATCTTCATATTCTCCGCTATACATATTCTCCATATTTCTAAAGATATTTTCACAACTATTCCCATCTGCAATCATCTATCTCCCCGTAATATCTACGTTACAACATAAAAGAAACTGTGTTAGTTTCTAAATTTTGAAATCTTCAAGTTTAAAATATGAATGTTTTGAAGCAGTGTTGGGAACTGATGCGTGAATTAGTATAATATAATGAAACTTGATCAACTTCATTATATTACAGTAAGTCATGTTAAGTTTCTAATGGGAAGTAATGATTCACAGTACCGTCATCATGTGCCATGTTACACGGCTCTTACATTCTATCCAATCTCCAAACATATTAGGAACATATCATCTTGATAGTTCTATCTTTTCCAGGATATTCTGATAATTTGACAAATCAAAATCGTGCCATTACCATTTCTTTCTAAGAGCATTAGCTATGTTCATTTCAAATTTCATACCTACAAATTCCGGACCATTGCTCATTTGACTCGAGGACGGGAGAACTAGAAGCACTATAAACCCAAGAGTATAGTAGAAGTAAATAGATTCTTCCGGTGGTAGATGAAAGAGAAGGATGACAGATGTGAAAATTAAGAGTATATCAAGGATAAGAATAGGATGGAACATATTGGCGAATGTTTTAAAGTATGAATCAAGGAAGAAAGACTAGAATGTGTGAGTTGTGAAAAATAAAGAAATGAAGGGGTGGATTTATAGTGAAATATTCGACAGAGAAATAGAAGCAGATTACCGCATTAAATCAAAGAAGATCTTGATCACCGAACAACCAAATCTTATTACGTAAGATTTTCTTTAAATCCCTTAAATCCCGGAAATCAACAGTAACTACGTCATCGGTTGAAACGAATATATTTATTTACACATTTCGCTCTTTTGTGATAACTTCACTTGTACGCTTCACATGATCGAATCGTTTTATCTATATCTCTCAATAATGATAAAACTCCATTATCACCTCATAATCGTCATGAAAACATTCCTATTATTATTTATGACAACCTCTACCAAATTTCGGGGACGAAATTTCTTTAACGGGTGGGTACTGTAACGACCCGGAAATTTCCGACCAAATTTAAACCCTAATCTCTATATGTTTCCGACACGATAAGAAAAATCTGTAATATTGAGTCTAGAAAGTTTGAAATCTATATTCGGATAATCAATTGACCCTTGACCAGTTCCGACGATTCACGAACAGATAATTGTAAATGAATGTGTGTGTGTATATATATATATAGTTATAAATATTATTATAATAAAGATTACAATTATAATTGTAATTTAAATGTTATTTGTATTATTATTATTGTTACTATTATAGTTATAAGTTTATACTTATTATTATTTTCATTATTATTATTATATCATCATTATTATTAATCTTATTAAAAATTATCATTTTTTTTTCTTTATTAGTACTAGTTTATTTATGTTAATATTATTAGTAATATTATTATTAGTAATAATATAGTTATAATTGTTAATTACTAAAATTATGGATGTTACACAGGTAAATCTAAACTGATATATAAATATACAATTGCCTAGATATATATATACATATATAGGAATACAGATATACTTAGATACGTATGAATAACATGAAATTCGTGATTTGCCTTATATCACTTTCATTCTGTTAAATTTGTCTAATTAAATTACAATATCTGTCGATTTCAAATTCCAAATCAGTTGAATATTGGTATCTAATTTTAACTCTTTTCATCTTTTCCTGTTCTTAATTGATTCTGTGTTAGATTTGATAATCCCACAAATTGAAAGCAATTGTCTTCATAATTAGTATCAATCGTTTATAAAGCCACCTTCTTAATCGTTTAACTACCCAACACAAATCACCACACTTACCATCATGCTTAACCTTCCATCACCACAATACACTTCTCCTTACGGTTTCCTTAATTGTCGAGTATCACCACAATTTTATTGTTACTCTAGGCTCCTTCAAACCTAACCCCTACAATCTATAACAAATGACACCACTACTTCGCGTTTTATGTTGCAACGAACCCCAATCCAAAAACATGCCATCCTTAAGTTGATTTTGCTTCTTCTTTGATTAAAAATCTAACGGACCATCACCGCTACCACTCTCACTAACATGCAATCGATCACCATGATTTGAAGCCAAGAATCATCAATCACCAAACCAATTTCCCTAGTTTAATGCTCGTTTAGATTCAACTCGAAATATCTATCCCTTCACCACTGTCGACCACTTCACCCCGAGCCACCACTAGAAACCACCACTAACCGTTCACAACCATCATCACCTTCTTTTACTCTCTCCTCTCTCTCTCTCTCTCTCTCTCATAATCTTGATCATCTTCTTCGTTCATATTTAAACCACCGTGAAACAAGATCAACACCACTCTTCACCACTTTAAAACCCGTCACCATGTTGATCATCACAAACCACCATATAGACGCCACCATTATCAACCCTTTTCTCTTTTATGTTTCAAATTGAATCACCAATATCGCCACCAAATAATCACCACCTTGACAACTTCACCTTCAAGCCACCTCACCATCTCTTCTAATAGCTACTTCACACTAGATTATTATTTTTCCTCCTTTTATGAAACCAAAACCCGACCCCTTATTATTTTTCTCTTTCTGTTTCAATTGAATTCCACCACAAACACCATCATCCCTCGATCACGATGCTACTGCAACTCGTATTTTTCTGGTTCTACCTTCAGTTTTCATCTACAGCTCAAAACCTTTAGTTCGTTACTCGTTTACTCCTTTCCTGTTTCTATTAACAAGTCGAACCAGGCTACTCACCACCTGCTACTATTTAGCTTGAATGAATAGACGATGATGATGAAACCTTTTTGTGATGTTGGCTCTATAAAAAAAGAATTATGATAACAATAATGAGTGGAGATGAGCAAGTAGGTTATCCTAAATAAAAGTAGGGTTGCAAGTGCACCATTAAAATATTTCAACCGCCCCACCAATTAAAAGGATCCAATGTTTTCGTTAATTTTTTTTTTGAAAACTGAAAACGAAATCGGATGGAACTATGGACTGAATTGATAACTGGGTTGGGGTTTTTATTTTGGGCCGAAGCTTTAGTATTCTGGTGGGCTGAAAATCACTTGTTGTTGGACTAAAGGATATGTGGGCCGATCCACATATTAACGGGTTATATAGGTCTGAGTCGAAACATTAAATAGAAACACAAAGTGGTGCAGATGGTTATGGTGTGCTGTGTTTGTGCGGGAGGTCATAGGTTCGAGTCTTGTTGGGAACATTTCTTTTTACTCAAAGTTTTAAGGGTATACACTCTAAACATTATTTCTAATATTATTATTATTACTAGTAATTGTTTTGATCATTATTATTATTAATGTTATTAAGTGTTATCATTGTTATTATTACTAATATTAATATATGTATCATTATCATAATTAAATCTAATTATCATTATTACTATCACTAATTTATTATTAGTATAATTATTATTTGAACAAATAAATTATATTTATATAAAAATATATTTATTATATTACATACTATTGTTTCATTTTAAAAATAAAATGTTATTATTTAAATTACATATTATATAATTATTTATATAAATTTTAGTACATTATATATATATATATATATATATATATATATATATATATATATATATATATATATATATATATATATATATATATATATATATATTTTAATAAAAATACTCTAATAAGAATTCAATATGGAAATATTAACCAATTATTAGAAATATATAAAATAGTTATAATTAATTTATTTATTAAAAATATGAACTATTAAGATAACAACTATATTAATAAGAATAAATAAACTTGTTTGAATATTATTACATGTGTTAATATATATATACTGGATATAGGTTCGTGAATCCGAGGCCAACCTTACACTTGTTCAATGATGTTATATGTATTTTTACTACAAAATACATTAGGTGAGTATATAGTCCCACTTTTAAACTCTAAATATTTCGGGATGAGAATACATGTATTTTATGTCTTACGTTATGGACACAAGTAACTGAAAAATATATTCTACGTTGAGTTGTACCACTGGCATACTTCCCTGTAGCTTGGTAACTAATATTTACAGCGGTATTGTAAACGCGAATCCTGTTGATAGATCTATCGGGCCTGACAACCCCAACCGGACTGGACGACCAGTATTCAACGGTTGCACAGTACTTCGTTTCGTGACTACACTTGGTACAGTGTAGTAAGATTTCATATTAAAGGGAATATGCGACGTGATTAATTGTTAAGTATGGTTACCAAGTGCTCAACCACTTAGAATATTTTTACTTGTCATCTCCTTGGATCGAGTCCCTCTTTAAGACTATGAACTGAAAATACCTTGGTTTGTATTCAAAATCACACGGCATAGGTGAAACTTTAGTGAAACTTATGAAGTTAAACATTTTCCTTTATTTAAACAACCTTAAATGATTATTTTTCTAAAAATACTTATACTTTGAATTAAATCATGAAATTTTTATGTGTTATCATATTCATAGTAAAAATCATTTTTCCAGAACATAAACCTCCAACTCAAAGTTTAATATAGTTTTTAATTATCCAACCCAAAACAGTCCCCGGTGGCACTCCGACGTCGTAAAAACAGTTTTTAAGATATTCTTTGAAAAACCAAATTATACCTTGTTAAATTAGCATATATTTAAGTTATATTACAGGTCTTGAAGTATTTTAAAAGTTAAGTTAGAAGGATCTATTTAGTTTGCAAACAAGTTTGAAAACATTCAAACTATGTTCTTGTTGTTAAACTTTTATACCACAAAATAAGATAGCTATATATATATGAATCGAATAAGGTTATGAACATAGATACTACCTCAAGTTCCTTGGACAAGGTTGCTGTAAAAGAGGAGTAAGAAGCTAGAATCAAAAGGGTGATGGAAGTGGATGAAAGATTGGAAGTAAGTTTGTGTTCTTGGAAGGATTTCTTGAAGTGTTTTTGTATGGTTTTCTTATGGTGTTTAAGTAAGGTTTTTGAAGCTAGATCTTCATGGAACTTTGCTGAATGTTTATGGAGTTTAATGTTCTTGAGAGTGTGGGTGTTTTTAGCTAGAGAATGGAAGTAAAAATGAAACAAAATGAGGATACATATATACTCCTAAAAAAATGTTTATGTAGTAGACATGGACAAATTTTTAGTTTGTATTTTTGTAATTAGTCTTACAATCATTCAAAAGTAATTACCTTATACATAAGGCATGAACAAGGGCTGGTTAGGTGGTGATTTGATGTGTATATACCAATAGTAAATACGTATAGAAGCTAGGTATGATACGAGTACAAATACTCTAGATATACGTATAGAAATTTTGTGAAAAATGGAATGAGGATTCAAATATAGCTATCTTTTGTGAATACACTTATATGATTTTATGTATTTAAGTCTTTAAAAGTGATTAAATACATTACTTATACGATATATGTATAAACATTATAAGTCTTAAGTATTTATGTCAAATAACGTTACGTATAGTTATCGTTTTGAAAACTTAAGTTAGTAGTTTCAAAATATACTTATAACTTATTGTTATTAATACAAAATGAGATATTAAAACATTCATTAATCATGTTAAATATGTATATATACATATATATACACAAACGTATAATTATCATATATTGTATAGTTCGTGATATCATCGGTCAAACTAGACGGTCAAACGTTGTGTAAAACTCTTTTCGGAAACATAAATCTCAACAATTTGGATTGCTTATCATGTTGGTAAGGTTTAATTTATGTAAATATTAATCTTATAAGTATAGAATGATCGAAAAAGTGCGGGTCAACTTTAGGGTTTTTGCTTATCGTGTCGGAACCATATAGAGATTAGAGTTTAAATTTGGTCAGAAATTTCCGGGTCGTTACAGTACCCATCCGTTAAAGAAATTTCGTCCTCGAAATTTGGTAGAGGTTGTCATAAACAACAATAGGAATGTTTTCATGACGAATATGAGGTAATAATGAAATTTTATCATTATTGAAAGATTTAGATAAAACGATTTGGTTATGTGAGACGCACGAGCGAAGCTATCACAAAAGAGTGAAATGAGTAAATATAGAATTGTTGTAACCGATGACGTGATTATGATCGATTTCCGGGATTTAAGGGTTTTAAAGAAAATCTTATGTAATAAGATTTAGTTTTGCGGCGATCAGGATCTTCTTTGATTTAACGCGGCAATCTGTTTTGATTTCTTTGTCGAATATTTCACTATAAATTTACCTCCTTCCCTTTCTTTCTTCCCACATCTTCTATTCTTTCTCTTTAGTTCCTACTTTAAGACATTCGCTAATATGCTCCATCCCATTCTAACCCTTGTTATATTTCTAACTTTCATATCTTTCATTCTTCTTTTTCATCTATCACCAGAAGAATCTATTCTCTTTTATCCTTTCCTTGGAATTATAATGTTTTTAATTCTCCCGTGCCTTTACGTTGCAATACGTATTGATATGCACGGTTTGTAGTTTCGGGGTTGTTGTTAGGTTTTATACCTTCCCTTATATTTCGATGTTCCTACTCCCGTCCCTTAAAATCATTGTCATCCACAGTTAATGCTCTCTCTTATTTGCTGTGGTTTATGTTCCTATTTCTATTCTGAAGTTTTGTCCCTTCATTTCTTCTTCCCGTCCTCGAGCCAAGCGAACAATGGTCCGAAATTCGTAGGTAGGAAATTTGGAATGAACCTTGCTATTGGTTTTAGAATGAAATTGTAATGGCACGATCTTGATTCGTTAAATTACTCGAATATTCCGAAAAAAAAAATAGAACTATCAAGGTGATACGTTCTAATATGTTTGAAGACTTGATAGAATGTAAGAGCCGTGTAACATGGCACATGATGACGGTACTGTGAATCATCACATTCCATTAGAAACTTAACATGACTTACTGTAATATAATGAAGTTGATCAAGTTTCATTATATTATACTAATTCATGTATCAGTTCCCAACACTACTTCAAAACATTCATATTTTTAAACTTAGAGATTTCAGAATTTAGAAACTAACACAGTTTCTTTTATATTGTAGCGCAGATGTTACGGAGAGTTAAATGATCGCAGATAGGAATAGTTGTAAAAATATCTCCAGAAATATGAAAAATATGTATAACGAATGAAGATATCTTATAATATCTAAGATAAAATGATGGTGAAGAATATCATCTTGAAAAGTTTAGAATAAGGAGCAGTGTTCTTACTAACAGTTTCAGCAGGCACTGGATCATTTGGATCCTTTGAAGGCAGGTTCTGTTTTCATGATTTGTTCACGGCCTCCTTCATACTTTGCTCAATCCGTTTTCCAGTTCCAAACCTTCTCTTTTTCTCAGCTTTACCACCATACCATTCTTTATCATCAATCTTTTGATTGTTAAAGTCGTTTACAGTTTTTGCTGCTTCATCAGCATTTCAAGAGCTACTTCATAGTTCAGGGTGTTTTCAGAAATCATGAAAGGATTTGAATGCGAATTGTAATCGTCAAGTTACGAATGAGGTTTAAGATAAAATCAAGTGGCAAACTTGAAGAATTGTTTAGTTTCATATGTTACAATCAACATTTTAATTCATTTTAATTGTCCAATGTTTTCTTCTTTATGCCACTTGTTGGATTCTGGTAGGTCAAAATCCGAATATGAAATTTGATTGAAAATGGTGATTCTGGGGTGAGCGGATACGAATATCGGTGGTTGTAAGTAAGATAATAGATAACCGTTGAATCAGATTCAAGAATGTACAATATAACTTATTAATGTGAATTCTAAATATTCCTCGGGTACTACCCACCCGTTAAAATATTTTCATCATTAATAGTTTGTACGAAGGAATTTTTAATTACTATCTTTATGAAAATATACTTGCATATATATTTTCTTCAAAGATAATCATAGATTTAATGAGTCAATAAGATACTAAACTCTTTTGATTTATCGTTAATTCTAGATTACATAATCTCTAAGACTTTAGAAATTACATAATCGTCATACGATACGTAAAGCGAAGATAATCGATGTAGAACGATATATAGAACGAAGATCATACTCGAAGTACAGATATTGAGTCGTGTGATGTTGATATTCGAGATACAGATTGTGATGTTGAGATTGTGATTGGGGTGATAAAGGTACTGTCGGCGTTGACGATGGTAGTACGGATTATGCTGCTGGTGCTGCTGTTGGTGTTTGTAACCTTCACACCATATTCTCCAAAACCACTACCCGAGCACGGAGTTCGTTGACTTCTTCTATTATATCGGGATGATTGACGGTTGGAACGAGCGGATGAATAAGGTATAGAATTTTAGATAGTATATAATCATGGCGAGATATTCGGGAAATGAGTGTGAAGATGGTGTTTCGAACTGGTTCGTTGGTAAGTGCTTCAGGTTTTTCGCCAAGAGGTGAATTCGGTTGGTGGAACTGATATTATTAGTATTATTATCAGGTATTATCTCAAGAATCAAAATTATTAATCCCGTTATTGTTATTATTAATATTTTTTTTTTCAAAATTTTTATTATCAATAATATAATTACCAAATTATTATTAATAATATTGGTAATATCATTATTACTAAATTTATTATCCCTATATTATAAATTTTTTTTTTCATTACAATACAAATAAGTAACATTATTTAAAAAAAAAATATATATATATATTATTATTACTACGTATTTTTTTTTGTATTATTATCATATCTATAATTATTAATTATTATTTTTAAATTTAATATATAAATAAATAAATAAATAAAAAGGAGGGGTGAGCTGTTAAAAAAAATCCCATCAGGTTTATTTTCTTCCCTTCTGTTGGACTCGTGACCTTGTGTCTCCATTTTTTTTATATAAAAACCGATCAAGATCTGTGATAAAAAGGGGTCAGGAGATTTACAATAATCAGTAAAATTAATTCATTTATCTTTTTTTTCAGTTTATGAAATTTTCGATTTTTAAAAAAACATAAAATTGGAAGAACATAGTCAACTGCACCGTCCCTTTAATCAAATCACTCTAACACAATTTTGTAACGAATTTTAAAATCCTTAATTGCAGTTAAGTTCGAAATCCATCATTGAAACTATCTGCAAAGTTTCAAAGCTTCAATCGATTTATCAAGTTCTAATTTTAGAATCAAGGTTCGAGTTTCAAAAGACAAATGATTCTGAATCATTCAAATTCGTGAGCTGTATATTGATTCAGATCAATAGGATGCTTGTCGAACGTTTTAGTGATGATAAGGAACATTTTTCATGAAGGATTCAAAGTCTAAAATGATCTATAAGTCAAAATTTGATCTTGTGTTCATATCGAGTTGGGTCTGTTCCTATTTTTTTTTATTTAGGGTTCTTTTTATTAAATTTAATCCATCACTATTTAATTTATTTCGAATAAGTTATATTTTAAAAACAAACGGGATTAGTCTATATGATTTCAAATGAATTCAGAAGGTTTTGATTCTGATGTCGAAGAAGAAAAGGATTGACAGACAGAAATACCGAATATATATAGATTTAGGATGCTTAATAATTCAGGAAAACAGAAACAGATTAGATGGTTAAGGTGTGAGGTCGGTATCCGAGAGGTCACGGGTTCGAGCCTGGTCGTGGGCATTTCTTTTTAGATCAATTTTGTTCAAGGGTATACTTCCTTTTCCTTTCTAATGAATATTATTTGTTGTTAATATTAATTATTTTTGTGTTAACTATTAGTAAAGTTGTTATCATTATTATTATTACAATTATTAATATTGTTATTTTCATTACAAAAACAAGTATCAATTATTATTATTGTTATTATTATTATTATTATTGTTATTATTACTAAAGTTATTATAAATACTTAGTATTATTATTATTATTAAGTATTAGGTTTATTATTATAGTTATTATTATTATTATCATTAATAGAAATATCTTTATAAACAATAAAAGTTAATATTATTTCACTAATATTGGTATAAATAACATTTTTGCTACAAATAAATATTTTGTACCTATTATATACATATATTATAATCATAATCCTAATAATAGCTTATATATATCACATATAAAATATAAAAACGTTATTTATATAAATACTTTACATTTAATGAACTAAGAATATTTTCATATTATACTAACCATATATTTATATAAAGATATATTAATATAATCAAATATATGGATAATAAATACTTTAAATATATACAAACTAAATAAGTATAATATATAATTCAAGTTATTACATATAATTATTCGACTACGATTATGTGTTAATAAATCTACAAATGATATAGGTTCGTGAATCCGAGGCCAACCCTATATTTGTTCAAAGATGTTATACGTATTTTTACTACAAAATACAGTACGGTGAGTATATAGTCCCCTTTTAAACTTTAAATATTTTTGGGCTGAGAATACATGCGCTATTTTTATAAATGATTTACGTTATGGACACAAGTGATTAAAATTACGTTCTACATGGGTTTGAATCAAAAATCCCCTAGCTTGGTAACTTTAACTATTGGTTTATGAACTGGTAGGCGCGAATCCTAAAGATAGATCTATCGGGTTTTACACCCCCACCCAGATGTTGTTCTAGTAAACTAGAAGAACGGGTGTTTAGTACTTCGAGGTTAACGGAACGCACTTGATTCGGTGCACATATTATTATAACTCAGGGGTACACACTTTTGTTAAGGCTAGTTACCGGGTGCCCACTGCTTGGAATGCTTTTCATACACTTGCGAGTGTATTATGTTTATAAATATGAAATCTTGTGGTCCATAGTTATTACGCTGCTAGCATCAAACCTATATATCTCACCAACTTTATGTTGACATTTTAAAGCATGTTATTCTCAGGTACGCATTAAGTCTTCCGCTGTGCATTTGCTCATGTTAAGGATATTACTTGGAGTCGATCATCGCAATGGAACCAAATGTTGAAGACTTCGTCCGGGAGGATAAGGTCGGGGTATTTACAGGTGGTATCAGAGCGGTGGTCTTAGAGAACCAGACCTTGCATTAGTGTGTCTGACTAGTAGTTGCTAGGATACATTAGTGCGTCTGGACTTTGACCGTGTCTACATGTTAAAAAGTTTTGTTTATCATTTCTAGTCGGAAACCATCTGCTTATCATCCTTAGGGAATTGTCTGCTTATCATTCATAAGTCTAGACACGTCTTACTGCATTTACTGCATTGATAGTGTATAGACAAAATTCATATCTTAGCGCATCTGTAGACTTGTCTGACATACGCCGTAAATTCCTCCGTAGTCTGCAGGAGCATATATATATATATAGATATTCTATATAATTAGAATAGCATCCGATACCTGAAAATCATTCCACATCGAAGATTCTTTCCATCCACCAAATTGCCTTTTGGCGATGAACCTGAAGCACATATCGGCGAACCTGTTCGAGAAACCATTTACCCTTTCATTTATAGAGTATCCCGTCACGATTATACATTTAGAATCTTACTCATCCGCTCGTTTCAATCGTCAATCATCCTGACATAATATAAGAAGTTAACGAACTACGTGCTCGAGTAATGGTTTTGGAGAATCTGGTGCGGAGGTTACAAACACCAGCAGCAGCACCAGCAGCATAATCCATATCACCATCATCAACGTCAATGGTATCCTTATCACCCTCAAACCACAACCACGTCGTAAATCTCAACGTCACAAATTACACCTCGAGTATAATCACCGTTCTACGCATCGCTCTATCCACTTTATTTTCGTTCTACATATCGTTCTACATCGACTATCTTCGATATACGTACCATTCTACCTCATTACCTTCGTTCGATATGGCGACTAAGTAATCTCTAATGCTATAGAGATTATGTAATCTAGTATTAACAATAAACCTGATGAGTTTAATATTTTATTGACTCATTAAATCTATGATTACATCTGAAGAAAATATATATGCAAGTATATTTTCATAAAGATTGTAATTAAAATTCTTTTGTACAAATTGTTAATGATGAAAATATTTTAACGGGTGGGTAGTACCCGAGGAATATTTAGAATTCACATTAATAAGTTACACTGAACATTCTTCGAATCTGATTCAACGATCATTTACTATCCTACTTACAACTACCGATATACGTATCCGTTGACCACAGAATAACCATTTCTATTCAAATTTCATATTTGGATTTTGACCTATCAGAATCCAACAAGTGGCATAATGAAGAAAACATTGGACGAAAATAAAAAGTGTTAGAAACAAACGAATTAATTAATTGAAATTGTGATAGGAATCCACGCTAACTGTTCCAGCTAACTGTTCCCAGCTAACTGATTAACATTTAATTTATCGCAATTTACATTCTCGCAATTTTATTTATCGTCATTTAAATTCTGTTATTTACTTTTATGCATTTTTAAGTCGGGACACATGTACGCAATACGTCGGATTAATTCTGAGACAACACGGTGCATGGGTCATGATATATATTTATTTATTTTACGCACTTTAAATAACGGGACACGTATGCAAGGTTTCGACTTATCATATTGACCCATCTATATATATATTTTGGAACAACCATAGACACTCTATATGTGAAGGTGGGAGTTGGCTATACAGGGTCGGAGTTGATTCCAAAATATATATATACTTTGAGTTGTGATTGACACTGAGACCGGTACACGGGTCACGATACGTATTAATTATATATATATTAAATTATATATGAATATATTGAACTGTTGAACTATTGGACCATTGGACAATCGGACTATTGGACTGCTAACTTTGGACAATTAAAATGAATTAAAATATTGATAATAACATATGAAATTAAACAATTCTTCAAGTTTGCCTCTTGATTTTATCTAAAAACCTCATTTGTATCTCGATGATTCTAATCTGCATTCGAACCCTTCATGATACCTGAAAATACCTCAATCAAGAAGTTGAACCAGCCGCACTTCATCTACGGAAGAAAAGATTTATGCATCTGAAAAACTCTCGAATCCAAAATTCATAGTTTAACACATACCGTGTTGAATCCTTTGCCATTTATTAGCAAAAACAGCCCTACAATTCCTTTTCAAGAAGCTAATTTTGTCACAGCTCCACTTCGGCTTCTCAGTGAGACTACTCCTACTATAACCTCGATATTTATACCTTGTCCTTTCGCTATTGTTACCGGAGAACCTTTTATATTTCACAACATCATCAGCAGATGTACCAGCAACTCGTTATCTCTTTAGCGAAATCTGCAATCAGTATTTTGAAAATCTCGTAGAAATTTCTCCCAATTATACCGAAAACGTCTATCCCTAGGAATTACATATTTCGAAGGTGAAGTTTCTGAAAGGCATCCTGGACTATGAACTAGTTCTTGAAATGCTGATGAGGCAGCAAAAACTGTAAACGACTTTAACAGTCAAAAGTTTGACGATAAAGTACAGTATGTTGGTAAAGCTCAGAAAAGGAGAAGGTTGAGAACTGGAAAATGAATTGAGCAAAGTATGAAAGAGGCTGTGGACAAATCACAAAGAATAAGTTTGATTTCAAAGAATTTAAACGATTCAGTGCCTGCTGAAACTGTTAGAAATAACCCTACTCCTTATTCTAAACTTTTCCAGATGATATTCTTTATCATCATCTTATCTTAGATATTATAAGATTTCTTCATATCTTCCGTGATACATATTCTCCATATTTCTGGAGATATTTTCACAACTATTCCTATCTGGGATCATTTATCACTCCGTAACATCTGCGTTACAACATAAAAGAAACTGTGTTAGTTTCTAAGTTCTAAAACCTTCAGGTTTAAAATAGGAATGTTCTGAAGCAGTGTTGGGAACTGATGCATGAATTAGTATAATATAATGAAACTTGATCAACTTCATTATATTATAGTAAGCCATGTTAAGTTTCTAATGGAATGTGATGATTCACAGTACCGTCATCATGTACCATGTTACACGACTCTTACACTCTATTCAATCTTCAAACATAATAGGAACATATCATCTTGATAGTTCGATCTTTTTCAGGATATTCTGGTAATTGGACAAATCAAAATCGTGCCATTACCATTTCTTTCTAAGAGCATTATCTATGTTCATATTTACGAATTTCGGATCATTACTCGCTTGACTTGAGGACGGGAAGAAGAAACGAAGGGACAATGTCCCGAAATAAAAATTGGAGTATAAATCGCAGCAAATATAAGAGAGTATTAACTGTGGATGACAATGATTATAGAAGACAGAAGCAGGAACATCGAAATATAAGGGAAGATATCAAACTCAACGATCACTCAGAAATTACAAACCGTGTATATCAATACGTATTGCAACGTAAAGACACGGGAGAATTAGAAACATTATAATACCAAGAAATTCATAAAGCTGAATAGATTCTTCTGGCGGCAGATGAAAGATATGAAAGTTAGAAGTATAATAAGAATTAGGATTGGATGAAGCATATTAAGGAATGAATAGAGGAAGCAAGAATAGAAGGTGTGGAGAATAAGGAAACGGAGGAGGAAGATTTATAGTGAAATATCCGACAGAGAAATCAAAACAGATTGCCACATTAGATTGAAGAATATTCTTATCCCTAAAGAGTCAAATCTTGTTACATAAGATATTCCTTAAATCCCTTAAATTCTGGAAATCAATCCTAATCATGTCATCGGTTAAAACAATTCCATATTCACTGATTTCATTCTTTTGTGATAGCTTCACTCGTGCGCTTCACATGATCGAATCGTTTTATCCATATCTTCCAATAATGATAAAACTCTATTATTACCTCATATTCGTCATGAAAACATTCCTATTGTTATTTATGACAACCTCTACCAAATTTCGGGGACGAAATTTATTTAACAGGTGGGTACTGTAACGACCCGGAAATTTCCGACCAAATTTAAACCTTAACCTCTATATATCTCCGACACGATAAGCAAAATCTATAATGTTGAGTCTAGAAAGTTCGAAATCTATATTCGGATAATCAGTTACCCTTTTACCATGCCCGACGATTCACGAACAATTATTTGTAAATAGAAGAAGATGTATATATTGAAATATGATTTATAATAGTATATGCTTTAGTTAATTATGTGAAATAAAATAAAAATATAATATTATGAATATTGTTATTTAAAACATATCTATTTATATAAAGTATATTGAAATATATAGTTTTGAATTTATTTGAAAAATAATAGTAACATCAATATTTGTATTATCATCTATGATATAAAAATATATAGAAATATGAAATTAGATTCATGTAACTTGTCACATCTTGACTATTACTTGTAAATATTGTTAATACCTTTATCATTTAAAGTAGTAATTTTTATTATTAATAACACCCATAATATTATTATCAAAATTGTTATTTCCAGTATTAGTAAAAACATAAATATTATTATAAATATTATCATTAAAATGAATATTTAGTATTATCACTACTATTATTAGTATTTTTATTATTATTATTATTATTATTATTATTATTAGTATTTTTATTATTATTACTATTATTATTATTAATATTATTATTATTATTAGAATTATTAATTTATATAAATTTAATACGGATTAAAATTAAAAGATAATTCCAAAATCAGTTCCACGTTTTACTTAAACTGTATCTGATATTTTTTTTTTTTTCGGTACAAGTTAGCTATCAATCGACCTCCATTTTGTTTTATAGTAATTATCTTATTTTTTTTTTATTTGCTGTAGACCCGTGAGGGTATGTGCTGTTTTTCTTCTTCTATATATAAAAATTTCCATCGATATCAAATAAAGATATATTCCAATGTTTCATCATAATTCCCAAATATCAGTTGCAATTGCGTTTGTCTGTTTAAGAAAAAAAAATTATATAAACATAATAGCAGGTCTGCTTCGCTACCTCTGCTTCGCTACCTCTGCTTCACTATTTTTTAAAAAAAAAACATAAAGTCGATTTAAATGTTAAAATCTAGAATTGCAGAGCTGATAGGAATCTGGTACTCAAGCTATCTGCAAGTTTTCAAATATTAATTTTCGAAACCAAGGTTTAATTTCGAAGTCGAACCTATTTTTTTCAAAAAGTTAAATGGTTGATTCTTCAAGAAATTCGAATTCGTTTTAGGGACTTTGGATCAATTGATGATCCCAAAAGTTTCTAGGAAGGATTTAAAATAAATTTCATGTAGAAACTTAAGTTTAAAACAGTCTATATTTTGAAATCGATGTTTGGGTTTGATAAAATATTCACGAGATGTTTTTCGCTATCTTTCTTATTATCTGTTATAATTAAATCAAAATAATTGATATGATTGTTTTCTGGGGACCTAATAAATCGTTAAACGATTGAATAAATTGAGGTTGAAAACTTATTTGGTCGATTTTGATTGAGGTTGAAGAAGATGACTATTGTAGTAAAACAAATACGGATTAAATACAAGTGGGTTTGTACATATAACAGAAAGACGGATCAGCCTAGCTGGTTAGAGTGTGATGTGGGGGAAACCAGTGGTCCAGGGTTCGAGTCCCTGGCTTTGTGTTTTTGGCCAAATTTTATTAAAGGTAGCCTATCCCATTAATTAACACTAATTATTATTATCATTATTAATATTATCATTATTAACAACATAAATATTATTATTATCATAATTGTTCAAAACTATCATATTTTTAGTGAAAATATTATTAACATAATTATAATCAATTTTTTATTTATTATTATCATTGTTATTATTATTATTATTATTATTATTATTATTATTATTATTATTATTATTATTATTATTATTATTATTAACATTTAAGATTATTATTATTAACAATAATATTATTATTACTTTCATTAATATAATTATTACTTTTATAATAATGATATTAATGTAACAAATAAATATTTTCTAAATACGAATATATTTATTATAAATACCATAATATTACATATAACTATTTATTTATATATATATTTATATATAACAAATTAAAAACATATGTAAATAAAATTATATAAACATTAAAATAAGTTATATATTTTCTGATATAATGTATAAATTTGTTCGGTTACAAATATACGTGTTAATATATATACTTGATATAGGTTCGTGAATCTGAGGCCAGCCTTATACGTGTTCAATGATGTTATATGTATTTTTACTACAAAATACAATGTGGTGAGTATATAGTCCCTTTTAAACTCTAAATATTTTTGGGCTGAGAATACATGCGCTGTTTTTATAAATGATTTACGTTATGGACACAAGTGATCAAAAATAAATTCTACGTTGAGTTGTACCATGGCATATCTCTTTATACTTGGTAACTGCTAATTACGTGAGGAGCGTAAACGCGAATCCTGTTGATAGATCTATCGGGCTGACATCCCCAACCGGGCTGGACGACCAGCATTTAACGGTTGCACAGTACTTCGTTCTCGTTACTACACTTTGGTACGGTGTAGGGTTTATTTAAGAGTATGCTGCTGTGACTTTTAGTTAAGTATGGTTACCAAGTGCTCAACATCTTTTCTATACACGAGGAGTGTATTATGTATAAACTTAAAATCTTGTGGTCCATTGTTATAACGCTGCTAGCATCAAACCTATATATCTCACCAACTTTATGTTGACATTTTAAAGCATGTTATTCTCAGGTACGCATTAAGTCTTCCGCTGTGCATTTGCTCATGTTAAGGATATTACTTGGAGTCGATCATCGCAATGGAACCAAATGTTGAAGACTTCACCCGTTAAGGATATCTATATCTTCCAATAATGATAAAACTCTATTATTACCTCATATTTGTCGTGAAAACATTCCTATTGTTGTTTATGACAACCTCTACCAAATTTCGGGACGAAATTTCTTTAACGGGTGGGTACTGTAACGACCCGGATTTTTCCGATCGTTTTACACTTATAAGATTAATATTTACATAAATTAAAACTTACCAACATGATAAGCAATCTAAATTGTTGAGATTTATGATTTTGAAAAGAGTTTTACATAACGTTTAACCGTCTAGTTTGACCGATGATATCACGAACTATACAATATATGTTAATTATACGTTTGTGTATATATATGTATATATACATATTTAACATGATTTAAGGATGTTTAAATATCTCATTTTGTATTAATAACAATAAGTTATAAGTATATTTTGAAACTACTAACTTAAGCTTTCAAAACGATAACTATACGTAACGTTATTTGACATAAATACTTACGACCTATAATGTTTATACATATATCGTATATATAATGTATTTAATCACTTTTAAAGACTTAAATACATAAAACAATATAAGTATATTCACAAAAGATTGCTATATTTGAATCCTCATTCCATTTTTCACAAGATTTCTATACGTATATCTAGAGTATATGTACTCGTATCATACCTAGCTTCTATACGTATTTACTATTGGTATATACACATCAAATCACCACCAACCAGCCCTTGTTCATGCCTTATGTATAAGGTAACTACTTTTGTTATTTAGTATGACAATTTCACATGATTAAAAGATCTTTTCACAAAATTACAAATTTATACACCTTTTACACCACCATAAATACATGCATCCATTTTCAATTTTTGGAACATCATTTCTCTAGCTAAACACACACACTTACTAGCCTCATGTCTCTCTAAGAACTCCAGCAAAAATCCTCTCAAGAATCACCTTAAACACCACCATAAAAAGATTAACAAAAACACTACAAAAATACAACTTTCAATTCAAGTTTATGTCTTAAGTTGCTTCCAATCTTTCATCCAATTTCATCACTCTTTTAGTTCTAGGTTTTTACTCCTCTTTTACAGCAATCTTGTCCAAGTAACTTGAGGTAGTAACTTTGTTCATAACCTTATTCGATTCATATATATATAGCTATCTTATTGTATGGTATACAATTTTAACAACAAAAACATAGTTTGAATGATTTCAAACTTGTTTGCAAACTAAATAGATCCTTCTAACTTAACTTTTAAAATACTTCAAGACCTGTAATATAACTTAAATATATGCTAATTTAACAAGGTATAACTTGGTTTTTCAAAGAATACCTTAAAAAAAACTGTTTTTATGACGTCGGAGTGCAACTGGGGGCTGTTTTGGGTTGGATAATTAAAAACCATCTTGAACTTTGAATTGGAGGTTTATATTCTGGAAAAATGATATTTCTTATGAATATGTTAACACATAAAAATTTCATGATTTAATTCATAGTATAAGTATTTTTAGAAAAATGGTCATTAAATGATGTTTTTGTAACAAAAATGATTAACTTCATAAGTTTCACCAAAATTTGACCTATGACCTATGATTTCGAATACAAACTAAGGTATTTACAGTTCATATTCTTAAAGAGGGACTCGATCCAAGGAAGTGGAAAGTTGAATCAACGAAAACGGAGTTGTAACGAAGAAATTATGACCAAAACAAAATCGGATATCCAAGACTAGTTTAGCCACGAAAATAATTGGAGAAAATTAAATAAATCACATCTTCCTAAAGTAACATGATATTTTATACATATGTACTCATAATTTAATTTTATATGGTTCAGGATCACCCGTAAACAATACGAGAAGATTAATCATAAGATCTCATGATTGTACGCAACACGTCATTTGACAACACCGGTACTTTATGTACGCAACACGTCATTTGACAACACCGGTACCATGGGTCAAGATTAATCTCGACCAATACATATACGATGGGGGTTTTATTTATTTCATTGGGGGTTTATTAAACAACTAAATATGAACCATTAAAATTGAATTACTAACATCGGACTGCTAACTACGGACTAAGGAATTATTAAAAGTATTAAAAGTATTATAAGTATATATATGTGACGATTGTTTAAAAAGAAAAGGTATTGATATATTATATATGGATAGGTTCGTGATATCAATCGGAGACCAAGTCGAAATTACATATCTTCAAGACAAAAGTGAGTATATAGTCCCACTTTTAAACTCTAAATATTTCGAGATGAGAATACATGTATTTTATGTTTTACGCTATGGACACAAGTAACTGAAAAATATATTCTACGTTGAGTTGTACCACTGGCATACTTCCCTATAGCTTGGTAACTAATATTTACAGCGGTATTGTAAACGCGAATCCTGTTGATAGATCTATCGGGCCTGACAACCCCAACCGGACTGGACGACCAGTATTCAACGGTTGCACAGTACTTCGTTTCGTGACTACACCTTGGTACGGTGTAGTAAGATTTCATAATAAAGGGAATATGCGACGTGATTAAATGTTAAGTATGGTTACCAAGTGCTCAACCACTTAGAATATTTTTATTAAAATGTTTATATATGAAATCTTGTGTTCCATTGTTATAACGCTTCTAGCATCAAACCTATATATCTCACCAACTTTATGTTGACGTTTTAAAGCATGTTATTCTCAGGTATGAATTAAGTCTTCCGCTGTGCATTAACTCATGTTAAGGATACTACTTGGGACCTTTTAAGCCATGATACAAAGACGTTGCATTCGAGTCATTGGAGTTCAATAGAGAATATAAATAAGTAAATGACAGATTAGGTCATTTGGATATTATGAAATGTTAGACGAAAATGTCAAATATTGATGTAATGATAGTTTGCCTTTTAAGAATAAATGCAACGTTTGTAAAATGTATCATATAGAGGTCAAGTACCTTGCAATGTTATCATATGTTATTGTATTCGTCCCTATGGATTGGGTCGGGTCGTCTCATGTGGTATCACCTGTAAAGACCCGTCCTTATCCACCTGGACGAAATCTTCAACATTTGGTCCCATTGCGATGATCGACTCCAAATAATGTCTTTAAAATGAGCAAATGCACAGCGGAAGACTTAATTTGTACCTGAGAATAAACATGCTTAAAAGTGTCAACCAAAAGGTTGGTGAGTTCATAGGTTTATCATAACAATCATTTCAATAAATTAATAAACCACAAGATTTCAATATCATAAACATAATACACTCGCAAGTGTATGTAAAGCATTCTAAGTGGTTGAGCACTTGGTAACCATACTTAACATTTAATCACGTCGCATATTCCCTTTATTATGAAATCTCACTACACCGTACCAAGTGTAGTCACCAAAACGAAGTACTGTGCAACCGTTGAATACTGGTCGTCCAGTCCGGTTGGGGTTGTCAGGCCCGATAGATCTATCAACAGGATTCGCGTTTACAATACCCATGTAAATATTAGTTACCAAGCTACAGGGAAGTATGCCAGTGGTACAACTCAACGTAGAACGTATTTTAAGTACTTGTGTCTATTTCGTAAAGCATTTATAAAAGCAGCGCATGTATTCTCAGCCCAAAAATATATATTGCAAAAGCAATTAAAAAGGGAGCAAATGAAACTCACCATACTGTATTTTGTAGTAAAAATACATATGACTATATTGAACAGTGCAGGGTTGGTCTCGGATTCACGAACCTATATCATTTATATATATATTAACACACATATACACGTAATCGAATAAATTTATATATCATTAGTGATATACTTGTTACCTTAATAGATTATATGTTTTACTAATAATTTAATTAACGTATTTATTTTATATGCTTTTAGATAACTAATTAATATTCATTATAAGAATATTAATATAGTTTTTGTTAAATATAACAATATTAATGTTAAAATAATAATAATAATAATGATAATGAAAATAATAATAATAATAATAATAATAATAATAATAATAATAATAATAATAATAATAAAAATAATAATAATAATAATAATAATAATAATAATACTGATAATTCTAATAATAATAATAATAATAATAATAATAGTTTTTAGGATAATAAAATGATAATTTTTAGTAAAAATAATAATTTTAATAATGATAATAGCGAAAATTTTAAAATGATAATAATTATAAGTTAACAATAATAATAAATAAGTAACTACCTTAATGAGATAATCCTTAAAAATGCCCAAGTACGAGTTTAAACCCGCGACGTCTCGCTAACCTGATAACACTACAACCGCTCCTCTATTCCTTATTTTCTGATAATAATGACCATACTTGATTTTGTTTAACCTATTAATTGTTCCTTCTTCTTTTTTTTTTCCATAAAAAATGCTACAACTCAGGCTCGAACCCAAGACCTCTTGTTTATCAACACAACACCCAACCAATCAGCTGTCTCAGTTTATCTGTTTAATATTGAATTAAAATCTATTTGTATAATACAAACGGCCCAAAGTCAACTAACCTAGCAATCATAAACCTAGAGGCCCAACTATCATTATGTAATGTATAACCGAAGCCCATTTAGTATATCCATCCATTACTGATCTCATTTGCGTATTTTGCGTAAAAATAATCACAATAATTAGGGCATATCAACCCTAATTAAAATCACGAAATCCTAACCATTATCCATCGCCTTCTTCATCTAATTATCATCATCAAATCATAATCATCGAATTCCATCAATTCGTGATTTCATCTTCGTGACTCATCTCATGCGTTTTTCATCATCTCCACTTGCAATTGTCCACATAAAATAATGAAAAGATTACTCATCCAAATGGTCCTACCACGAGTGCTAGTTGTATCCAATTTCTATTATCTATTCCCTTTTAATTATTCAATTCATTTGTTTGGTTTATTTGCTGTAAAGATTATTGTCCCTTATGTATCCTTTTATCCATAAATCTCGACAGGTTTCACTTTACCACTATTGGTGTTATCTTTTAGCATAATTATAATCATTATCTTTAGTTACAGTCCAACATCTCTATCCTCTCCATCATAATCAATGTTTTCGTTTTTAACAGGAACATAAGCAACGATATACCTGTGACGGTGAGGTTTATTGTGGTTTCGAATAAGGTGATTTGGAAATAGAATCATTAGCAGCAGCAGTTATAATGGATTTGCAGGTATAGATTGAATTTGTAACAGGAGTAGAGGTGAATACACGCAGCAAGTCTACGTGGGTTGTGGTAGGCTGGAACACGTATCATCATTTATTGATCTATCAATCCTTGCTACTGTTATAGAGGGTTTAGTAGGTTTTTATATCAAGTAATAGGTGAAGAAGAATTCAAGAAAACAGTAGGCTGTATCAGCGGTTCAAAAACTGGGGTGTTTTGGTTTGATAACACGATTAAAACAGAAAAATATCAATAAACTGCAGTGGTGTTTGGGTTGAGTTGTAGGTTGTAATTATAGACAAGAACTAGCGGCAATAGCAAAGAAAAAGTAGATGTATAGGTGGGTTTTTGTGGTGAGGTAAGGGTCTCGAGATGGGTTGTCGTGATGGTTGTGGAAGTGAGGGTGGCGTTGTTGGGGTTTGAGATGGTTTGCGAAAACAGAAAACACATGGTGACAGTGGGATGGCGAGAGTGGTCTTCAATCATGGTTGAGAGAGAGATGAACAAGAAGTGGTTAATCAAGGTGGTGGTTTCATACGGTTTAAACAAGAATTATAAACATATAGTTCGATGGTGACCCGATCAGAATAGTAATCGTAGCAGCAACTAGTGGTGTTTATGTTGGTCACAGAAACGTAAAGGCAACCGCCTAGCAGCAAGGTGATGCAAATGGTGTTCGTATAAGTGAGTATTAACAAGTGGTTCGATGCAAGAAATTGTGTAGTGATGGGTGGTTCTAATGTAAAGGGTGGTGGGTGTTTTATTAACTCTGCACATGTATATGTATCTACATCTACATATAATATAAAGGATAGATAGATATATAATAGAGTTAGTGGAAGGCAGAATAACTGGTGGCCCGTGATATTATATTCGGATAGTAGTATAATACAATAGCAAACAACAAAAGAGTTGGTGTTGGTGATTTGATGTAATTAGTGGAAGTGGATTTTGGTGACTTACGTTGTGGACCATATTACTTTACAATATGTGTTCACAAGAAAAGAATTGAGATATTTACATATGCATATTTTTCAATCATATAAAATATAAAGTGATCACCTTTACTTTTGTTCTAGACGATACGTGAAGATAGCAAACAAGAAATTCAAAAGTGTGATGTGTTAAGCTATATATCTATAAAATCTTTTGATAAATGTAAAAAGAAGAAAATTAAAGCCTAGTTTGTTGATCTCAACTATATATACACTATTTTTTTTTATGTAAATACATAAATGATTCTATTATTATCGTAAATTATTTTACATAATTAATTACAACCACTAAATTATATAATAGTGTATTAACATACATCAAGTTATTGTATATATATATATATATATATATATATATATATATATATATGTATTTGCAAACAATTGTTCGTGAATCGTCGAGAACAGTCGAAGGGTAATTGAACATATGAACATAGTTCCAAAATTTTTGAGACTCAACCTAACAGAATTTGCTTATCGTGTTGAAATTACACTATCGTATCGAGAGTTTGGTTTAAAATTAGTCGAAATTTTCCGGGTCGTTACAGTACCCACCCGTTAAAGAAATTTCGTCCCCGAAATTTGATCGAGGTCGTCATGGCTAACAATAAAAATGTTTTTATGACGAATATGAATTGATAACTAGAGTTTTATCACCATTTAGTAATAGTGGTAAAACAATTCGGTTATGTGAAGCGTACGAGTGAAGCTGTCACAAAAGAGTGAAATGAAGTAAATGGAGGTTTGTTTTAACTTTTGATGTAGTCACTGTTGAATTTCGGAATTCAAGGGGTTTAAGGAAATCTTCTAATCAGAAAGAAAATGTAATCGCACGATTTATTAACAACTGTCGGAATTACAGAAGAACAGAAATATCTAGGAAATATTTCCATGATATGCTTAGAGGTTAAGTAGAATGAAAGAGTTGAGTAACATGGTACATGATGATGATAAGGTCTGTGAATCATCATCACGTTACATTAGAAATTTAGCATGAATTACTGTAATATAACCACGTTGGCCCGGCGTCATTATATTATACTAATTCATGCTTCAATTCCCAACACTTCTCTAGGAAATCATTCATAATTTAAACTCGATTGTTACAGAATATAGAAACTAAAACAGTTTCTTTTATGATGTAACATAGATAATACGAGGAGATAGATAATTTCTGACAAGAATATTTATGAAAATATTCTCAGAAATATCGAAGATATTTATGATGATATTTTGGAATTCCTAAGTTCGAAGGTTGATGAAGAAAAATTTTCCGCAAGATTTTAACATGACCTCGGAGCAAGATATTTACTGGAGATTTCGTCAAGTACAGAATCGTCTAGATTCGTTAAGTACATGTTTACTCTTTGTGATTTGTCCACAGTCTCCTTCATGGTGTGCTCAATCCGATTTTCAGTACCAAATTTTTTTTTAGCGAGCGTTCCTAACACTTCCTTCTTTATCATCAACTTTTGACCATTAAGACCATTTACTACATGCTGCTTCGTCAGCATTTTCAAAGTTAACGGATATGGATCATTGGTTATCAAACTGATAAGTTTCAAGAGAATCGTGTTTTTAGATGATTAAACGCTGATGGTAATATGGTGGAATATGAAAGGTTTCCCTGGTAACAATAAAAGAGCACGCATATATATATATATATATATATATATATATATATATATATATATATATATATATATATATATATATATATATATATATATATATATATATATATATATATGAAGGTTATAATAAGGTTGTTTTGATCGAAAAGTCGAAGTTAACTTGCTGGAGCTGTGACAAAATTGGCTATCACGAACAGGAGTTGTAAGGTTATTTTCGGTAATAATAACGCCAAAGGAACTAGCACAAATATGTGTTAAACGTTTACTCAGTTTCCGAGAGTTTTTCAGGTGCATAACTATATGCGTAAATCTTTTCTTCCGTAAATGAAGTGCGACTGGTTCATCCTCTCGATCGAGGTGTTTTCAAGAATCATGAAAGATTTGAACATGGATTGGAATCATCAAGATTCAAATTAGGTTTAAGATGAAATCAAGTGGCAAACTTGAAGAAATGTTCAGTTTCATATGTTATAATCAATATTTTAATTTATTTTACTTGTCCAAAGTTAGCAGTCCAATAGTCCAATATATTCATATATAATTTAATATATAATATTCGAATTAAATAATACGTATCGTGACCCGTGCACCAGTCTCAGTATTGATCACAACTCAAACCATATATATATTTTGGAATCCACCTCAACCCAGTATAGTCAACTATAGAGTGTCTATGGTCGTTCCGAAATATATATATAGATGGGTCGATATGATAGGTCGAAACCTTGTATACGTGTCCCGTTATTTATAATGCGCAAAATAAATAAATATATATCATGACCCATTATACAACGTGTTGTCTCAGAATTAATCCGACGTATTGTTGTACATGTGTCCCGACGGTATGTAAAGTACTGAAATTAAATGACAATAATTAAAATTGCGAGAATGTAAATTGCGATAAATTAAATGTTAATCGGTTAGCTGGGAACAGTTAGCTAGGAACAGTTAGCGTGGAAATTTTAACAATATTTCAATTAGTTAATCCGTTTGTTTCTAACAAATTTTATTTTGTCCAATGTTTTCTTCATTATGCCACTTGTTGAATTTTGATAGATCAAAATCCAAATATGAAATTGAATTTGAATGAAAATAGTTGTTCTTTGGTGTACGGATACGTATATGTGCGAACTTGAGCAGTATTGTTAATGACTGCTGAATTAGAACTGAAGAGTGTACAGTGTAACTTATTAATGTGAAATCTAAATATTTCTCGGGTATTACCTACCCGTTAAAATATTTTCACCATTAACAGTTTGTACAAAAGAATTTTTAATTACAATCTTTATGAAAATATACTTGCATATATATTTTCTTCAGATGTAATCATGGATTTAATGAGTCAATAAGATATTAAACTCATTTGATTTATCATTAGTACTAGATTACATGATCTCTAAAACATTAGAGATTACAAACACCAGCAACATAATCAGCACCACCATCATCAACACCGAAAGTACCCATATCACCCCAATCACAACCACGTTGTAAACCTCAACATCACAAACTATACCTCGGATATCAACCTCACCTGCCTCAATATTACCATCTGTACTCCGAGTATGAACTCCGTTCTACATATCATTCTACATCGATTATCTTCGCTTAACGTATCGTTCTACTTCATTTACCTTCGTTTGACATAGTGATTATGTAATCTCTAATGTTTTAGAGATCATGTAATCTAGTAATAACGATAAATCAAATGAGTTTAATATCTTGTTGACTCATTGGATCCATGATTACATCCGACGAAAATATATATGCAAGTATATTTTCATAGAGATTGTAATTTAAAAATTTCCTTCGTACAAACTGTTAATGATGAAAAATATTTTAACGGGTAGGTAGTACCCGAAGAATATTTAGATTTCACATTAATAAGTTACACTGTATATTCTTTCAATCTGATTCAACAGTCATTTCCTATCCTACTTGCATCCACAGATATATGAATCCGTTCACCACAGAATAACCATTTCCATTCAAATTTCATATTTGGATTTGGACCTATCAGAACCCAACAAGTGGCATAACGAAGAAAACATTGGACAAAAATAAAAAGTGTTAGAAACAAACGAATTAATTAATTGGAATTGTGATAGGATTTCACGCTAACTGTTCCGGCTAACTGTTCCCAGCTAACTGATTAACATTTAATTTATCGCAATTTACATTCTCGCAATTTTATTTATCGTCATTTAATTTCTGTTATTTACTTTTATGCACTTTAAATAACGGGACATGTATGCAAGGTTTCGACTTATCATATCGACCCATCTATATAAATATTTCGGAACAACCGTAGACACTCTATATGTGAAGGTGGGAGTTGGCTATACAGGGTCGGAGTTGATTCCAAAATATATATATACTTTGAGTTGTGATCGACACCGAGACCGGTACACGGGTCGCGATATGTATTATTTAATTCGAATATTATATATTAAATTATATATGAATCATTGAACCATCGGACTATTGGACTGCTAACTTTGGACAATTAAAATGAATTAAATTAAAATATTGATTATAACATATGAAACTAAATAATTCTTCAAGTTTGCCACTTGATTTCATTCTAAACCTCATTTGTATCTTTCCGATTCCAATCTGTGTTCAAATCTTTCTTGATTCTTGAAAAATCTCAATCGAGAAGATGAACCAACCGCACTTCATTTACGGAAGAAAAGATTCTTGCATATAGTTATGCACCTGAAAAACTCTCAGAAACTGAGTAAATGTCTAACCTGTATCTGTGTTAGCTCCTTTGGCGTTGTTATTACCGAAAATAACTTTGCAATCCCTTTTCAAATTAGCCAATTTTGTCACAGCTCCAGCAAGTTGACCTCGACTTCTCAGAAAGGTTAGTTTCGAATATATATACACGTTATTCTTTCGCTGTCGTTACCGGAGAATCTTTTATATTCCATCATTAGCGTTTAACCATCTAAAAATACAATTCTTTTGAAACCACCTTGGATTGATAACCGACGATTCGGTTATGATAACTTTGAATGCTGATGAAGCAGCAAAACTGTAGATGGTCAGAATGGCCAAAAGTTTGATGATAAAGAATGGAATGTTGGAAACAATCAATAGAAAAATTGATACTGGAAAACGGATAAAGCAAACTATGAAGGAGACCATAGACATATACAAGGACCAAACTCTATATTCAAAGAATTCAAGGAATTCTGGATCCGCCGAAATCTTTAGAGAAAATATTGCTCCGAAGTCATGTTAAAATCCTTGCGGAAACGTTTTCTATATCATCCTTAGATCTAGAAATTTCAAAATATCGTCATAAATATCTTCAATATTTCTGAAGATATCTTCATAAATATCTTCGTCCGAAATTATCTATCTTCTCGTGCTATCTATGTTACCTCATAAAAGAAACTGTTTCAGTTTCTATCCTTCTATAAAATTTGAGTTTAAATTGTGGATGATTTTTGGAGAAGTGTAGGAAATTGAAGCATGAGTTAGTATAATATAATGACGCCGGGCCAACGTGATTATATTACAGTAAGTCATGCTAAATTTCTAATGAAACGTGATGATGGTTCACGGATCTTACCCTCATCATGTGCCATGTTACATAACTCTTTCATTCTGCTTAATCTCTAAGTATATCACGGAAATATTTCCTTGATATTCCTATTCATCCGTAATTCCAACAAATTGCTAATAAATCGTGCTATTACATTTCCTTTCTGCTTAGAGGATTCCTTTAAATTCCTTGAATTCCGAAATTCAACAGTGACTACGTCAAAAGTTAAAATGAACCTCTATTTACTTCATTTCAATCTTTTGTGATAGCTTCATTCGTACGCTTCACATAATCGAATCGTTTTATCTATAATAATCAATAATGATAAAACTCTAATTATCAACTCATATTCGTCATAAAAACATTTTTATTGTTGGCCATGACGACCTCACTCAAATTTCGGGGACGAAATTTATTTAACGGGTAGGTACTGTCACGACCCGGAAAATTTCGACCAATTTTAAACCAAACTCCCGATACGATGTAATACTTTTGACACGATATAGTCATTCCGTGATAAACTGACGGCACATAAATTTAAATTGATGACTGTTAACTATTCTTAATTGACATGATTGGTTATAGTGTTTGATTTTGTGCTTCACTGTGCTTAATTAGAATTCTATTACATCCGTGATCTAATTAGATTTACTTTTTTGTTTCACTTTGCGTAATTAGAGATTCCTGTCTTTTTGTCATCTTTCATATCTACCTATTCTATTTAATATATATATCTGTACATACTACCTATTCTATTTAATATATATATCTGTACATGCATCCGAGAGATGAGAATCATCACCACTAATATCAAACTCTTCAATCACTATCATATTTTATTTTCTCTGCTTTTGATTATCAATAAGACTATCCCATTAATCTTACTACTATTCCGTTCTAATTCTGGTTCAACCAACAACCACTGGTCGAAACTATCGTGGTTTACTACTGCTCTTGTTCCGATCACTCCATAACCATCCATGAACCACCACTTCAACCGGAGCACCAATTCGTCGTTTGCTATCCAAAATCACCACCAACGAAACCCACAACACAAACTTATCATCATCATTATTCGGCTCCAATTGATTTATATTTCCTGAAGTATTTCATCAACAACCATCGAACCACCTTCTAACCACTTACGGTTTTCAATTTTTTTTTTTTTCTTCTTTCTAATCATGAACACAAACAAACCGCTACCTCAAAGAACCACATCCATCAAATTTATTTCCTGTTTCATTTCCTTAATAAAACCCACACAATAACCACCTCCTTAATCATCTCACCCTATCATCATCTTGAACCACCGTTGGACCACCCATGTCTAGACTACACTCACTTCACCTTCGAGTCAACCACCGTCCCTATAACTGTGTCTCTCCCTCTTTATTTTTCCTTTGATCCACCACCAACTCAAACCACCATATTAAACATCTCTTAAAACTATCATTTGTTTGTTGCTGATTACATGGAACCGAGATCAAAACACATCCAAACCCTAGACTTTGTTTCTGCCATATTGTATTTCCGGTTTCTGTTTTTGCAGCCACCATTTCCGTCTCCCTCCCGTTTATGCAAACCACCGAAGCAACCCATAAAAACTGCTGTCAATACTTCGAACACTAACTAGTTCAAGCTCACTTTATCACACCACCTGCTAACTCTTATTCGTGTTTGACTTGCAACCGAATCATGAGCCAAGTTAATTGAGTGCTTTACTTTTTCTTTTTGTCGACTTTAAGCAGAAAAGGAAATGTCTACTTGCAAACTTCTTCACTAGTGGGATTATATTATAGGAGAGGTTATTAATATTAATACATTAAGTGTGCAAGTGATAAAGCAACCGGTCCCATATGCGATATAATTGTGTTTGAACGATACATGATGAATAAAATAATGGTGATGTCGTGTAAAAAAAAAAGAGAAAAGGATAGCCAGAATCGTGATTGCTGTGATCAGGCAAAATAAGAATGAAACCCAAAAACTTTGTTACATCTCGTTACGTACCATTAGTTAATTATAAGTGGGCTTTTCAAAGGTTGCTAAGTGGGTTTGTGTAAACTTGGGTTTGGGAGATTTCAGTTGGGCCGAGTGTTCATGATATAGTGGACCGAAGCCCAAACATAGTTAGAAATGGTGATGATGAAAACTGTAGGATTTGATAAGGGTTGTGAAGATTAGATAACACTTATGGTAATGTTTAATATGATGTTACCGTAAGATAATAATGAGAAGATGATGAAACTGTTTCGATTGAAATAATGATACATGATACGATAAACATAGGGGGACGATGATGAGCTAAGTGATGTTAAGAAGTGAGATGATTTTGGTGATGACAATGGGATTATGATAATGACTATAGTTAATGATAATGGGGTTACTAATTGAACTTTTAGTGAAATTGTGTTTGGACTTCATTTAAATTGGTTAAAGAACTTAAGGTACGAATTAAAACAAAAATCATATAGCAGAGCAGATGGTTAGAGACATTTGTGTCAAACTGGAGGTCACGGGTTCGAGTCTAATTCATGTCAAATTCTTTTTAGGAAAACTTTAAAGGTAATTACTTATTTATTACTATTATTATTATTATTATTATCATTATCAATATGAGTATCATTATTAAAATTTTTATCATCACTTTTATTATTATTATTAAAAGAACCATTATATTTTAAATTGTCATTAAAATTTTTATTAAAAATTATTAGTATTATCAAGAGTATGGTTTAAAATTATTTTTATTAAGAATTATATTATTATTATAACTATTATTATTAAAACTACCTTTTCATTTAAAAATTCATTATCATTAATGTTAATATAGTATTACAACGAATAAATATTTTGTATATAAAAAAAAAATAATAATAATATATAGTTATACTAAAACTTATATTAATATTGCCTTTAATTATATATATTAACATTTCTATTGTGTACATACAAAAATAAATACATATATAATATGCAATTTAAAACAGTAAGATTTAGTATAAATTATATATAAACTACAACACTAAATAAATAATTACTATGTAATTAATAGATAGAATTATTTGATTTCTATTATATGCTTTAATATATACATATACATGATATAGGTTCGTGAATCCTAGGACAACCCTACACTTGTTCAATGACGTTATATGTATTTTTACTACCAAATACTGTATGGTGAGTTTCATTTGCTCC
Organism: Rutidosis leptorrhynchoides; assembly: GCF_046630445.1. NCBI lineage: Eukaryota > Viridiplantae > Streptophyta > Magnoliopsida > Asterales > Asteraceae > Rutidosis > Rutidosis leptorrhynchoides. The sequence goes on from NC_092343.1 coordinate 170,364,753, forward strand.
CTTTTTAATTGCTTTGCAATTTACATTTTTGGGTTGAGAATACATGCGATGTTTTATAAATGTTTTACGAAATAGGCACAAGTACTAAAACTAATTCTACATGGGTTTGAATCAAAAATCCCCTAGCTTGGTAACTTTAACTATTGGTTTATGAACTGGTAGGCGCGAATCCTAAAGATAGATCTATCGGGTTTTACACCCCCACCCAGATGTTGTTCTAGTCACTACTAAACTAGAAGAACGGGTGTTTAGTACTTCGAGGTTAACGGAACGCACTTGATTCGGTGCACATATTATTATAACTCAGGGGTACACACTCTTGTTAAGGCTAGTTACCGGGTGCCCATTGCTTAGAATGCTTTTCATACACTTACGAGTGTATTATGTTTATCAATATGAAACCTTGTGGTCTATTAAAATGATGGAAATAATTGTTTACGATAAACCTATGATCTCAACTGTAACGACCCGGAAATTTCTGACCAAATTTAAACTCTAATCTCTATATGGTTCCGACACGATAAGCAAAAACCCTAAAGTTGACCCGCACTTTTTCGATCATTCTATACTTATAAGATTAATATTTACATAAATTAAACCTTACCAACATGATAAGCAATCCAAATTGTTGAGATTTATGTTTCCGAAAAGAGTTTTACACAACGTTTGACCGTCTAGTTTGACCGATGATATCACGAACTATACAATATATGATAATTATACGTTTGTGTATATATATGTATATATACATATTTAACATGATTAATGAATGTTTTAATATCTCATTTTGTATTAATAACAATAAGTTATAAGTATATTTTGAAACTACTAACTTAAGTTTTCAAAACGATAACTATACGTAACGTTATTTGACATAAATACTTAAGACTTATAATGTTTATACATATATCGTATAAGTAATGTATTTAATCACTTTTAAAGACTTAAATACATAAAATCATATAAGTGTATTCACAAAAGATAGCTATATTTGAATCCTCATTCCATTTTTCACAAAATTTCTATACGTATATCTAGAGTATTTGTACTCGTATCATACCTAGCTTCTATACGTATTTACTATTGGTATATACACATCAAATCACCACCTAACCAGCCCTTGTTCATGCCTTATGTATAAGGTAATTACTTTTGAATGATTGTAAGACTAATTACAAAAATACAAACTAAAAATTTGTCCATGTCTACTACATAAACATTTTTTTAGGAGTATATATGTATCCTCATTTTGTTTCATTTTTACTTCCATTCTCTAGCTAAAAACACCCACACTCTCAAGAACATTAAACTCCATAAACATTCATCAAAGTTCCATGAAGATCTAGCTTCAAAAACCTTACTTAAACACCATAAGAAAACCATACAAAAACACTTCAAGAAATTCTTCCAAGAACACAAACTTACTTCCAATCTTTCATCCACTTCCATCACCCTTTTGATTCTAGCTTCTTACTCCTCTTTTATAGCAACCTTGTCCAAGGAACTTGAGGTAGTATCTATGTTCATAACCTTATTCGATTCATATATATATAGCTATCTTATTTTGTGGTATAAAAGTTTAACAACAAGAACATAGTTTGAATGTTTTCAAACTTGTTTGCAAACTAAATAGATCCTTCTAACTTAACTTTTAAAATACTTCAAGACCTGTAATATAACTTAAATATATGCTAATTTAACAAGGTATAATTTGGTTTTTCAAAGAATATCTTAAAAACTGTTTTTACGACGTCGGAGTGCCACCGGGGACTGTTTTGGGTTGGATAATTAAAAACTATCTTAAACTTTGAGTTGGAGGTTTATGTTCTGGAAAAATGATTTTTACTATGAATATGATAACACATAAAAATTTCATGATTTAATTCAAAGTATAAGTATTTTTAGAAAAATAATCATTTAAGGTTGTTTAAATAAAGGAAAATGTTTAACTTCATAAGTTTCACTAAAGTTTCACCTATGCCGTGTGATTTTGAATACAAACCAAGGTATTTTCAGTTCATAGTCTTAAAGAGGGACTCGATCCAAGGAGATGGCAAGTTGAATCAACAAAAACGGATTTGTAACGAAGAAACTATGACCGAAACAAAATTGGTTATCCAACACTTGTTTAACTTCGGGATTAATTGGGAAAAATTAAATAAAATCACATCTTTCTAAAATAACATGATATTTTATATATATGTACTCATAATTCAATTTTATATGGTTCAGGATCACCCGTAAACAATACGAGAAGATTAATCATAAGATCCCATGATTGTACGCAACACGTCATTTGACAACACCGGTACTTTATGTACGCAACACGTCATTTGACAACACCGGTACCGTGGGTCAAGATTAATCTCGACCAATACATATACGATGAGGGTTTTATTTATTTCATTGGGGGTTTATTAAACATCTAAATATGAACCATTAAAATTGAATTACTAACAACGAACTGCTAACTACGGACTAAGGAATTATTCAAAGTATTAAAAGTATAACAAGTATATATATGTGACGTTTGTTTAAAAAAGAAAAGGTATTGATATATTATATATGGATAGGTTCGTGATATCAACCGGAGACCAAGTCAAATTATATATATATCTTCAAGACGAAAGTGAGTATATAGTCCCACTTTTAAACTCTAAATATTTCGGGATGAGAATACATGTATTTTATGTTTTACATTATGGACACAAGTAACTGAAAAATATATTCTACGTTGAGTTGTACCACTGGCATACTTCCCTGTAGCTTGGTAACTAATATTTACAGCAGTATTGTAAACGCGAATCCTGTTGATAGATCTATCGGGCCTGACAACCCCAACCGGACTGGACGACCAGTATTCAACGGTTGCACAGTACTTCGTTTCGTGACTACACTTGGTACAGTGTCGTATTACTTGTGTCCATAATGTAAAACATAAAATACATGTATTCTCATCCCGAAATATTTAGAGTTTAAAAGTGGGACTATATACTCACTTTCGTCTTGAAGATATATATATAATTTGACTTGGTCTCCGGTTGATATCACGAACCTATCCATATATAATATATCAATACCTTTTCTTTTTTAAACAAACGTCACATATATATACTTGTTATACTTTTAATACTTTGAATAATTCCTTAGTCCGTAGTTAGCAGTTCGTTGTTAGTAATTCAATTTTAATGGTTCATATTTAGATGTTTAATAAACCCCCAATGAAATAAATAAAACCCTCATCGTATATGTATTGGTCGAGATTAATCTTGACCCATGGTACCGGTGTTGTCAAATGACGTGTTGCGTACATAAAGTACCGGTGTTGTCAAATGACGTGTTGCGTACAATCATGGGATCTTATGATTAATCTTCTCGTATTGTTTACGGGTGATCCTGAACCATATAAAATTGAATTATGAGTACATATATATAAAATATCATGTTATTTTAGAAAGATGTGATTTTATTTAATTTTTCCCAATTAATCCCGAAGTTAAACAAGTCTTGGATAACCAATTTTGTTTCGGTCATAGTTTCTTCGTTACAAATCCGTTTTCGTTGATTCAACTTGCCATCTCCTTGGATCGAGTCCCTCTTTAAGACTATGAACTGAAAATACCTTGGTTTATATTCAAAATCACACGGCATAGGTGAAACTTTAGTGAAACTTATGAAGTTAAACATTTTCCTTTATTTAAACAACCTTAAATGATTATTTTTCTAAAAATACTTATACTTTGAATTAAATCATGAAATTTTTATGTGTTATCATATTCATAGTAAAAATCATTTTTCCAGAACATAAACCTCCAACTCAAAGTTTAAGATAGTTTTTAATTATCCAACCCAAAACAGTCCCCGGTGGCACTCCGACGTCGTAAAAACATTTTTTAAGATATTCTTTGAAAAACCAAATTATACCTTGTTAAATTAGCATATATTTAAGTTATATTACAGGTCTTGAAGTATTTTAAAAGTTAAGTTAGAAGGATCTATTTAGTTTGCAAACAAGTTTGAAAACATTCAAACTATGTTCTTGTTGTTAAACTTTTATACCACAAAATAAGATAGCTATATATATATGAATCGAATAAGGTTATGAACATAGATACTACCTCAAGTTCCTTGGACAAGGTTGCTGTAAAAGAGGAGTAAGAAGCTAGAATCAAAAGGGTGATGGAAGTGGATGAAAGATTGGAAGTAAGTTTGTGTTCTTGGAAGGATTTCTTGAAGTGTTTTTGTATGGTTTTCTTATGGTGTTTAAGTAAGGTTTTTGAAGCTAGATCTTCATGGAACTTTGCTGAATGTTTATGGAGTTTAATGTTCTTGAGAGTGTGGGTGTTTTTAGCTAGAGAATGGAAGTAAAAATGAAACAAAATGAGGATACATATATACTCCTAAAAAAATGTTTATGTAGTAGACATGGACAAATTTTTAGTTTGTATTTTTGTAATTAGTCTTACAATCATTCAAAAGTAATTACCTTATACATAAGGCATGAACAAGGGCTGGTTAGGTGGTGATTTGATGTGTATATACCAATAGTAAATACGTATAGAAGCTAGGTATGATACGAGTACAAATACTCTAGATATACGTATAGAAATTTTGTGAAAAATGGAATGAGGATTCAAATATAGCTATCTTTTGTGAATACACTTATATGATTTTATGTATTTAAGTCTTTAAAAGTGATTAAATACATTACTTATACGATATATGTATAAACATTATAAGTCTTAAGTATTTATGTCAAATAACGTTACGTATAGTTATCGTTTTGAAAACTTAAGTTAGTAGTTTCAAAATATACTTATAACTTATTGTTATTAATACAAAATGAGATATTAAAACATTCATTAATCATGTTAAATATGTATATATACATATATATACTCAAACGTATAATTATCATATATTGTATAGTTCGTGATATCATCGGTCAAACTAGACGGTCAAACGTTGTGTAAAACTCTTTTCGGAAACATAAATCTCAACAATTTGGATTGCTTATCATGTTGGTAAGGTTTAATTTATGTAAATATTAATCTTATAAGTATAGAATGATCGAAAAAGTGCGGGTCAACTTTAGGGTTTTTGCTTATCGTGTCGGAACCATATAGAGATTAGAGTTTAAATTTGGTCAGAAATTTCCGGGTCGTTACAGTACCCATCCGTTAAAGAAATTTCGTCCTCGAAATTTGGTAGAGGTTGTCATAAACAACAATAGGAATGTTTTCATGACGAATATGAGGTAATAATGAAATTTTATCATTATTGAAAGATTTAGATAAAACGATTTGGTTATGTGAGACGCACGAGCGAAGCTATCACAAAAGAGTGAAATGAGTAAATATAGAATTGTTGTAACCGATGACGTGATTATGATCGATTTCCGGGATTTAAGGGTTTTAAAGAAAATCTTATGTAATAAGATTTAGTTTTGCGGCGATCAGGATCTTCTTTGATTTAACGCGATAATCTGTTTTGATTTCTTTGTCGAATATTTCACTATAAATTTACCTCCTTCCCTTTCTTTCTTCCCACATCTTCTATTCTTTCTCTTTAGTTCCTACTTTAAGACATTCGCTAATATGCTCCATCCCATTCTAACCCTTGTTATATTTCTAACTTTCATATCTTTCATTCTTCTTTTTCATCTATCACCAGAAGAATCTATTCTCTTTTATCCTTTCCTTGGAATTATAATGTTTTTAATTCTCCCGTGCCTTTACGTTGCAATACGTATTGATATGCACGGTTTGTAGTTTCGGGGTTGTTGTTAGGTTTTATACCTTCCCTTATATTTCGATGTTCCTACTCCCGTCCCTTAAAATCATTGTCATCCACAGTTAATGCTCTCTCTTATTTGCTGTGGTTTATGTTCCTATTTCTATTCTAAAGTTTTGTCCCTTCATTTCTTCTTCCCGTCCTCGAGCCAAGCGAACAATGGTCCGAAATTCGTAGGTAGGAAATTTGGAATGAACCTTACTATTGGTTTTAGAATGAAATTGTAATGGCACGATCTTGATTCGTTAAATTACTCGAATATTCCGAAAAAAAAATAGAACTATCAAGGTGATACGTTCTAATATGTTTGAAGACTTGATAGAATGTAAGAGCCGTGTAACATGGCACATGATGACGGTACTGTGAATCATCACATTCCATTAGAAACTTAACATGACTTACTGTAATATAATGAAGTTGATCAAGTTTCATTATATTATACTAATTCATGTATCAGTTCCCAACACTACTTCAAAACATTCATATTTTTAAACTTAGAGATTTCAGAATTTAGAAACTAACACAGTTTCTTTTATATTGTAGCGCAGATGTTACGGAGAGTTAAATGATCGCAGATAGGAATAGTTGTAAAAATATCTCCAGAAATATGAAAAATATGTATAACGAATGAAGATATCTTATAATATCTAAGATAAAATGATGGTGAAGAATATCATCTTGAAAAGTTTAGAATAAGGAGCAGTGTTCTTACTAACGGTTTCAGCAGGCACTGGATCATTTGGATCCTTTGAAGGCAGGTTCTGTTTTCATGATTTGTTCACGGCCTCCTTCATACTTTGCTCAATCCGTTTTCCAGTTCCAAACCTTCTCTTTTTCTCAGCTTTACCACCATACCATTCTTTATCATCAATCTTTTGATTGTTAAAGTCGTTTACAGTTTTTGCTGCTTCATCAGCATTTCAAGAGCTACTTCATAGTTCAGGGTGTTTTCAGAAATCATGAAAGGATTTGAATGCGAATTGTAATCGTCAAGTTACGAATAAAATCAAGTGGCAAACTTGAAGAATTGTTTAGTTTCATATGTTACAATCAACATTTTAATTCATTTTAATTGTCCAATGTTTTCTTCTTTATGCCACTTGTTGGATTCTGGTAGGTCAAAATCCGAATATGAAATTTGATTGAAAATGGTGATTCTGGGGTGAGCGGATACGAATATCGGTGGTTGTAAGTAAGATAATAGATAACCGTTGAATCAGATTCAAGAATGTACAATATAACTTATTAATGTGAATTCTAAATATTCCTCGGGTACTACCCACCCGTTAAAATATTTTCATCATTAATAGTTTGTACGAAGGAATTTTTAATTACTATCTTTATGAAAATATACTTGCATATATATTTTCTTCAAAGATAATCATAGATTTAATGAGTCAATAAGATATTAAACTCTTTTGATTTATCGTTAATTCTAGATTACATAATCTCTAAGACTTTAGAAATTACATAATCGTCATACGATACGTAAAGCGAAGATAATCTATGTAGAACGATATATAGAACGAAGATCATACTCGAAGTACAGATATTGAGTCGTGTGATGTTGATATTCGAGATACAGATTGTGATGTTGAGATTGTGATTGGGGTGATAAAGGTACTGTCGGCGTTGACGATGGTAGTACGGATTATGCTGCTGGTGCTGCTGTTGGTGTTTGTAACCTTCGCACCATATTCTCCAAAACCACTACCCGAGCACGGAGTTCGTTGACTTCTTCTATTATACCGGGATGATTGACGGTTGGAACGAGCGAATGAACAAGATTTGAAATATGGGATAGTATGTAATCATGACGAGATACTCTAGAAATGAGCGAGAAAATGGTGTTTCGAATGGGTTCGCCGGTAAGTGCTTCAGGTTCATCGTTAAGAGGGCAATTTGGTGGATGAAATGGATCACCTTCTTCTTGCCTCCAGAAATTTAGTATATTACGAACCCATCCCCAGTTCATCCAGAATAGATGATGGGAAATTGGTTGATCCATTCCGGTGACGCTGTTCTCGGAGCTCGAATGGAAATCCATGTCGGCGTAGCTATCGAAGTCGGAGGAATTCGAACTGGATGAAGAATTCATCTTGTATAGTTGGAGAAATGAATTTTTTTGGTTTGGAATAGATTATAGGAGTTGGGTTTGGTACTCTTCAATACATAATTTTCATATGTATATATAATACCGAAATCCCGTGAATTACGGAGAATCTTTGAAATTCGTCGGGCAATGTTTATAGTAATAGATACGCTAGGATATGAATTTTGTCTATACACTATCGATGCACTAGATGCAGTAAGACGTGTCTAGACTAAAGAATGATAAGCAGGCAACTCCCTAAGGATGATAAGCAGATGGTTTCCGACTAGAAATGATAAGCAAAACTTTTTAGCAGGTAGATACGGTCAAAGTCCAGACTCACTAATGTATCCTAACAACTACCAGTTAGACACACTAATGCAAGGCCTGGTTCGCTAAGACCAACGCTCTGATACCAACTGAAAGGATCCGAAACTAATCATCCGGACGATGTCCATATTGATTACAAACGAATTACAACAGTTGATAACATCGCGAGGTACTTGACCTCTATATGATACATTTTACAAACGTTGCATTTATTCTTAAAAGGCAATCTATCTTTACATAAAAAAATTAATAAACTCGTCAAACATTTCTCGATATCCAAATGACCTAAACTGTCATTTACTTAATAAATGTCTTTAATGATCTTCAATGACTCGAATGCAACGTTCTTGTATCATGGCTTAAATGGTCCCAACTAGTATCCTTAATATGAGCTAACGCACAACGGAAGTCTTAATTCATACCTGAGAATAACATGCTTAAAAACGTCAACATAAAGTTGGTGAGATATATAGGTTTGATGCTAGCAGCGATATAACGATGGACCACAAGATTTCATATATAAACATTTTAATAAAAATATTCTAAGTGGTTGAGCACTTGGTAACCATACTTAACAATTAATCACGTCGCATATTCCCTTTAATATGAAATCTTACTACACTGTACCAAGTGTAGTCACGAAACGAAGTACTGTGCAACCGTTGAATACTGGTCGTCCAGTCCGGTTGGGGTTGTCAAGCCCGATAGATCTATCAACAGGATTCGCGTTTACAATACCGCTGTAAATATTAGTTACCAAGCTACAGGGAAGTATGCCAGTGGTACAACTCAACGTAGAATATATTTTTCAGTTACTTGTGTCCATAATGTAAAACATAAAATACATGTATTCTCATCCCGAAATATTTAGAGTTTAAAAGTGGGACTATATACTCACTTTCGTCTTGAAGATATATATATAATTTGACTTGGTCTCCGGTTGATATCACGAACCTATCCATATATAATATATCAATACCTTTTCTTTTTTAAACAAACGTCACATATATATACTTGTTATACTTTTAATACTTTGAATAATTCCTTAGTCCGTAGTTAGCAGTTCGTTGTTAGTAATTCAATTTTAATGGTTCATATTTAGATGTTTAATAAACCCCCAATGAAATAAATAAAACCCTCATCGTATATGTATTGGTCGAGATTAATCTTGACCCACGGTACCGGTGTTGTCAAATGACGTGTTGCGTACATAAAGTACCGGTGTTGTCAAATGACGTGTTGCGTACAATCATGGGATCTTATGATTAATCTTCTCGTATTGTTTACGGGTGATCCTGAACCATATAAAATTGAATTATGAGTACATATATATAAAATATCATGTTATTTTAGAAAGATGTGATTTTATTTAATTTTTCCCAATTAATCCCGAAGTTAAACAAGTCTTGGATAACCAATTTTGTTTCGGTCATAGTTTCTTCGTTACAAATCCGTTTTCGTTGATTCAACTTGCCATCTCCTTGGATCGAGTCCCTCTTTAAGACTATGAACTGAAAATACCTTGGTTTGTATTCAAAATCACACGGCATAGGTGAAACTTTAGTGAAACTTATGAAGTTAAACATTTTCCTTTATTTAAACAACCTTAAATGATTATTTTTCTAAAAATACTTATACTTTGAATTAAATCATGAAATTTTTATGTGTTATCATATTCATAGTAAAAATCATTTTTCCAGAACATAAACCTCCAACTCAAAGTTTAAGATAGTTTTTAATTATCCAACCCAAAACAGTCCCCGGTGGCACTCCGACGTCGTAAAAACAGTTTTTAAGATATTCTTTGAAAAACCAAATTATACCTTGTTAAATTAGCATATATTTAAGTTATATTACAGGTCTTGAAGTATTTTAAAAGTTAAGTTAGAAGGATCTATTTAGTTTGCAAACAAGTTTGAAAACATTCAAACTATGTTCTTGTTGTTAAACTTTTATACCACAAAATAAGATAGCTATATATATATGAATCGAATAAGGTTATGAATATAGATACTACCTCAAGTTCCTTGGACAAGGTTGCTGTAAAAGAGGAGTAAGAAGCTAGAATCAAAAGGGTGATGGAAGTGGATGAAAGATTGGAAGTAAGTTTGTGTTCTTGGAAGGATTTCTTGAAGTGTTTTTGTATGGTTTTCTTATGGTGTTTAAGTAAGGTTTTTGAAGCTAGATCTTCATGGAACTTTGCTGAATGTTTATGGAGTTTAATGTTCTTGAGAGTGTGGGTGTTTTTAGCTAGAGAATGGAAGTAAAAATGAAACAAAATGAGGATACATATATACTCCTAAAAAAATGTTTATGTAGTAGACATGGACAAATTTTTAGTTTGTATTTTTGTAATTAGTCTTACAATCATTCAAAAGTAATTACCTTATACATAAGGCATGAACAAGGGCTGGTTAGGTGGTGATTTGATGTGTATATACCAATAGTAAATACGTATAGAAGCTAGGTATGATACGAGTACAAATACTCTAGATATACGTATAGAAATTTTGTGAAAAATGGAATGAGGATTCAAATATAGCTATCTTTTGTGAATACACTTATATGATTTTATGTATTTAAGTCTTTAAAAGTGATTAAATACATTACTTATACGATATATGTATAAACATTATAAGTCTTAAGTATTTATGTCAAATAACGTTACGTATAGTTATCGTTTTGAAAACTTAAGTTAGTAGTTTCAAAATATACTTATAACTTATTGTTATTAATAAAAAATGAGATATTAAAACATTCATTAATCATGTTAAATATGTATATATACATATATATACACAAACATATAATTATCATATATTGTATAGTTCGTGATATCATCGGTCAAACTAGACGGTCAAACGTTGTGTAAAACTCTTTTCGGAAACATAAATCTCAACAATTTGGATTGCTTATCATGTTGGTAAGGTTTAATTTATGTAAATATTAATCTTATAAGTATAGAATGATCGAAAAAGTGCGGGTCAACTTTAGGGTTTTTGCTTATCGTGTCGGAACCATATAGAGATTAGAGTTTAAATTTGGTCAGAAATTTCCGGGTCGTTACAGTTTAGTTTGTATTCGAAATCACAGGTCAAAGGTCAAACTTTGGTGAAACTTATGAAGTTAATCATTTTTGTTACAAAAATATCATTTAATGACCATTTTTCTAAAAACACTTATACTTTGAATTAAATCATGAAATTTTTATGTGTTAACATATTCATAAGAAATATCATTTTTCCAGAATATAAACCTCCAATTCAAAGTTCAAGATGGTTTTTAATTATCCAACCCAAAACAGCCCCCGGTTACACTCCGACGTCGTAAATTCAGTTTTTAAGGTGTTCTTTGAAAAACCAAGTTATACCTTGTTAAATTGCCATATATTTATGTTATATTACAGGTCTTGAAGTATTTTAAAAGTTAAGTTAGAAGGATCTATTTAGTTTGCAAACAAGTTTGAAAACATTCAAACTATGTTCTTGTTGTTAAAATTTTATACCACAAAATAAGATAGCTATATATATATGAATCGAATAAGGTTATGAACAAAGTTACTACCTCAAGTTACTTGGACAAGATTGCTGTAAAAGAGAAGTAAAAAATCTAGAACCAAAAGAGTGATGGAGTTGGATGAAAGATTGGAAGTAAACTTGTGTTCTTGAAAGGATTCTTGAAGTGTTTTTGTAAGGTTTTTCTTATGGTGTTTAAGTGATGTTTTTATGGCTAGATCTTCATGGATACTAGCTGAATGGTTATGGAGTTTCTTAAGAGTGTGTTTTTGGTTAAAGAAATGTGTAGTAAAATGAAAATGGAATGGAGTATAAATGGTGGTGTAAAAGGTGTATAAGTTTGTAATTTTGTGAAAAAATCTTTTAATCATGTGAAATTGTCATACTAGATAACAAAAGTAGTTACCTTATACATAAGGCATTGAACAAGGGCTGGTTGGTGGTGATTTGATGTGTATATACCAATAGTAAATACGTATAGAGGTTAGGTATGATACGAGTACATATACTCTAGATATACGTATAGAAAATCTTGTGAAAAATGGAATGAGAATTCAAATATAGCTATCTTTTGTGAATATACTTATATTGTTTTATGTATTTAAGTCTTTAAAAGTGATTAAATACATTACATATACGATATATGTATAAACATTATATGTTATAAGTATTTATGTCAAATAACGTTACGTATGGTTATCGTTTTGAAAACTTAAGTTAGTAGTTTCAAAATATACTTATAACTTATTGTTATTAATACAAAATGAGATATTAAAACATCCTTAGATCATGTTAAATATGTATATATACATATATATACACAAACGTATAATTATCATATGTTATATAGTTCGTGATATCATCGGTCAAACTAGACGGTCAAACGTTGTGTAAAACTCTTTTCAAAAACATAAATCTCAACAATTTGGATTGCTTATCATGTTGGTAAGGTTTAATTTATGTAAATATTAATCTTAAAAGTATAGAATGATCGAAAAAGTGCGGGTCATTACAGTACCTACCCGTTAAATAAATTTCGTCCCGAAATTTTAAAATTGTACCTATTTTGCGTCATCGGGAAACAAGTGTGGATACTTTTGTTTCATTTGATCCTCTCGTTCCCAAGTAAACTCGGGACCCCTTCGAGCATTCCAACGAACCTTAACGATCGGTATGTTGCTCTGCTTGAGCCGTTTAACTTCACGATCCATGATTTCGATTGGTTCTTCGATGAATTGTAGTTTCTCGTCGACATGGATTTCTTCAAGAGGAATGGTGAGGTCTTCCTTTGCAAGACACTTCTTAAGGTTTGAGACGTGAAAGGTATTATGTACTCCGGCGAGTTGTTGCGGTAACTCGAGTCGATAAGCTACCGGTCCAATGCGTTCGATGATCTTGAACGGGCCTACATACCTTGGGTTTAGTTTACCCCTTTTTCCAAAACGTATTACACCTTTCCAAGGTGACACCTTTAACATAACCATGTCACCGATCTGAAACTCTAATGGTTTCCTTCGAACATCGGCGTAGCTCTTTTGGCGACTACGGGCTGTTTTCAATCTCTCCTTGATTTGTACTATCTTCTCAGTCGTTTCGTGTATGATCTCGGGACCAGTTAATTGTCGATCTCCTACTTCATTCCAACAAATAGGAGATCTACACTTCCTTCCGTACAATGCTTCGAATGGCGCAGCTTTAATGCTCGCATGATAACTATTATTATACGAGAATTCTGCTAATGGTAGATATTTATCCCATCCGTTTCCAAAATCGATCACACATGCCCCGAGCATGTCTTCAAGAGTCTGAATCGTTCTTTCACTCTGCCCGTCGGTTTGCAGATGATACGCGGTACTCATATCCAAACGAGTTCCTAGGGCCTCCTGTAGTGATTGCCAGAACTTTGATGTAAATCTACTATCACGATCGGATATAATGGAAATAGGTATTCCATGCCTTGAAACAACTTCCTTTATATACAATCGTAATAGTTTCTCCATTCTATCCGTTTCCTTTATAGGCAAGAAGTGTGCAGACTTGGTGAGACGATCAACAATCACCCAAATGGTGTCGTATCCCCAGGCAGTCTTTGGTAACTTCGTGATGAAATCCATGGTAATACCATCCCATTTCCATTCTGGGATTTCTGGTTGTTGAAGTAACCCTGACGGCTTCTGGTGTTCAGCTTTGACTTTGGAACAAGTTAAACATTCCCCAACATATGTTGCAACGTCTGTCTTTAAATTAGGCCACCAATAATGTGTCTTAAGATCTTGGTACATCTTTCCAACTCCAGGATGTATCGAGTATCTTGTCTTATGTGCCTCATTTAATATCAACTTCCTTAATCCACCCAACTTCGGTACCCAAATACGATTTGCAAAATATCGAATTCCATCTTCCCGCATAACGAGTTGCTTCTCATACTTCTTCATTATTTCATTTCCTATATTTTCTTTAGTAAGTGCTTCTCGCTGAACTTCTTTGATTTGTGAGTTGAGATTCATGCGAATTTTTATGTTCATCGCTCGTACTCGAATTGGTTCTCGTTCCTTTCTGCTTAAAGCATCGGCCACCACGTTCGCCTTCCCGGGATGATAACGAATTTCATAATCATAGTCGTTTATTAACTCGACCCACCTACGTTGTCTCATGTTCAGCTGTTTCTGATCAAAAATATGTTGAAGGCTTTTATGATCAGTAAACACAGTGCATTTAACCCCATACAAGTAGTGTCTCCATATCTTCAATGCAAACACGACTGCTCCCAGTTCTAGATCATGCGTCGTATAATTCCGCTCGTGAATCTTCAATTGTCGGGATGCGTATGCAATAACTTTCTTTCGTTGCATAAGAACGCAACAAAAACCTTGTCGCGAAGCGTCACAATATATTTCAAAATCATCGTTCCCTTCTGGTAACGATAAAATAGGCGCCGTAGTTAACTTCTTCTTTAGTAATTGAAATGCACTCTCCTGCTCAGAAGTCCATTCATATTTCTTCCCTTTTTGCGTTAACGCTGTCAACGGCTTAGCTATTCGGGAAAAATCTTGAATAAACCTTCTATAATAACCGGCTAAACCCAAAAATTGGCGTATCTGCATTGGTGTCTTAGGAGCCTCCCATTTTTCAATGGCTTCAATTTTTGCTGGATCAACCTGAATTCCTTTGCTACTAACAACGTGGCCAAGAAATTGCACTTCTTTCAACCAGAAAGCACATTTAGAAAATTTAGCATATAGCTGTTCTTTTCTCAACAACTCTAATATCAACCTTAAATGCTGCTCATGCTCTTGCTCACTCTTGGAATAGATAAGAATATCATCAATGAAAACGATAAAAAACTTATCTAAATATGGACTACAAACTCGATTCATGAGGTCCATGAATACAGCTGGCGCATTTGTCAACCCAAACGGCATGACCAAAAATTCGTAATGACCATAACGTGTCCGAAAAGCAGTTTTCGGAATGTCCTCTTCTTTGACACGTAATTGATGATAGCCCGACCTTAAGTCAATTTTTGAGTACACACATGATCCTTGGAGTTGATCAAATAAGTCGTCAATTCTCGGTAGTGGATACCGATTCTTGATAGTTAACTTATTTAATTCACGATAATCTATACACATCCTAAAAGATCCATCTTTCTTTTTAACAAATAGAATCGGAGCTCCCCACGGTGAAGTACTTGGTCGTATGAATCCATGATCCAGTAATTCTTTTAACTGACTCTGAAGTTCTTTTAACTCGGACGGTGCAAGTCTATATGGAGCACGAGCCACTGGTGCAGCTCCTGGTACTAAATCTATTTGAAATTCTACAGATCTAAATGGAGGTAATCCCGGCAACTTTTCCGGAAAGACTTCAGGAAAATCTCTTGCCACAGGCACGTCATTGATGCTCTTCACTTTTTCCTTTGTTTCGACTTTATTAACATGTGCTAAGATAGCATAGAACCCTTTCTTCAAGCACTTTTGAGCTTTCAAATAACTAATGAGTTTTAGCTTTGAGTTACCCTTCTCTCCATAAATCATTACTGGCGTTTTATCCTTACGAGGAATGCGAATTGCCTTCTTGGCGCACACAACTTCAGCTCCTATTTTGGACATCCAGTCCATGCCGACTATTACATCAAAACTTCCTAATTCTACGGGTATCAAGTCAATTTTAAACGTTTCTCCGGCTAAATTTATTTTACAATCACGGCAAATTTTATCGGCTTTAATTAGTTTACCATTAGCTAACTCAATCATGTACTTAGCATCGAGAGGTAATGATGAACAATTCAATTTAGCGTGAAAGTCTCTACACACGTAACTTCTATCAGCACCAGTATCAAATATAATAGATGCGGATAAGTTATTAATGGTAAACGTACCCGTAACAAGCTCCGGGTCTTCACATGCCTCTTTAGCATTAATAACAAATGCTCTTCCACGTGCAGGTCCGATATTCTTCTCTGGATTCGGGCACTGGCTCTTATAGTGACCTTGTTTTCCACACCCAAAACAAGTAATGGTAGCCAAAGCAGTTCTATTTGCATTGGTGGCAGGAGTCTTGGTACCATTTGTATTTGTAACGAGAGCCCTACAATCTTCAGCAAGATGACCCTTTCGATTACATTTGTTGCATACCACATTACAGTAACCAGAGTGATGTTTGTGGCATCGGTTGCATAAAGGATTTTGTCCTTTATAACCAAAGCTTAAACCACTACCCGTACCTTGCGTGTTTTCTTGTTTCTTAAAAGATTGTTGTTGGTTACCTCGATCATAATTTCCATTCCACTTTCTTTTGTTACCTGATACCTTCACATCAGTATTGGATACTTTCTTATCCATGATGACCTGATCCATTAGCTCGTTTGCCATGGTTATAGCTTCATGAATTGTCTTAGGTTTCGATGCTGTAACATTTGCCTTGACATTTTTGGGCAAACCATCTTTGTACATTTCAATCTTCCGTTCTTCGGTTGGAACCAATTCAGGACATAGCAAAACTAATTCCATGAATCGCTGATTGTAGTTGGTGATTTCAGTACCAATAACCTTCAGACTTCGTAACTCATCTTCCAACTTCCTAACCTCGTTCCTTGGACAATATTCATTGATTAACATTGTTTTGAATTCTTCCCACGGAGTATCATAAGCTACATCTCCTCCTACAGCCTTCACATAATTTTTCCACCACGTGAGTGCACTATCTTATAAAGTGCACGATGCATACTTGGTCATGTCCTTTTCAACACAACCACTTATTTTAAACACAGTCTCCATCTTTTCTATCCACCGGGTTAAACCGATCGGTCCTTCTGTTCCACTGAATGATGAGGGCTTGCAAGCTTGAAAAGTTTTGTAAGTGCACCCCACACGAGGATTTGGGTTAACTGCAGCACCTCTTGCAGCCTCGACCCATAACATTCTGTCGTTCACTCGTTGATTGATGAGTTCCTGGATTTCTTGTTCCGTCATTCGGTTCAATCGCGCCATATTCTTCTATAAGAATGAAAAGAAAATAATTATTCACATGGAATATTATAGATGTAGTGTATATTTACCGTACATTATAGCTTATTAATTATATGAACCAGGTATTATTATAAAAGCCTTTTCTTCTTATTAGCGTTTTATAATTATATCTAGGGTAGTACCTACCCGTTAATGTCCATACTTAATAGCTTAGTACAGAATCAATTACTACCATCTAAATAATACTTAACCATGGAAAATTATTGCATTTCACACTTCACTATTTTACATATGCTTATCTTACATCGAACATTAAGCAAACCACACTAATAATATTATACAAAACATTATATGATCCCATGGTTTAATACGGCAGCGCATCGTTTGGTCTATTTTCTAGGACGTTTAGGTTCAAAGAATCGCTTAACGCTTATCCTGGCTGTCTGCCTATATTTTGGCTGTGGGGCTGAAGAACTGGATGCCGGAATAGAACGAATAGGAATAGCGGGAATAGGGGTGGTAGTGTCTAATGGAGTTGGTGCCACATCATCCAATTTCATCACTCTTTTGGTTCTAGGTTTTTACTCCTCTTTTACAGCAATCTTGTCCAAGTAACTTGAGGTAGTAACTTTGTTCATAACCTTATTCGATTCATATATATATAGCTATCTTATTGTATGGTATACAATTTTAACAACAAAAACATAGTTTGAATGATTTCAAACTTGTTTGCAAACTAAATAGATCCTTCTAACTTAACTTTTAAAATACTTCAAGACCTGTAATATAGCTTAAATATATGCTAATTTAACAAGGTATAACTTGGTTTTTCAAAGAATACCTTAAAAAACTGTTTTTATGACGTCGGAGTGCAACCGGGGGCTGTTTTGGGTTGGATAATTAAAAACCATCTTGAACTTTGAATTGGAGGTTTATATTCTGGAAAAATGATATTTCTTATGAATATGTTAACACATAAAAATTTCATGATTTAATTCCTAGTATAAGTATTTTTAGAAAAATGGTCATTAAATGATGTTTTTGTAACAAAAATGATTAACTTCATAAGTTTCACCAAAATTTGACCTATGACCTATGATTTCGAATACAAACTAAGGTATTTACAGTTCATATTCTTAAAGAGGGACTCGATCCAAGGAAGTGGAAAGTTGAATCAACGAAAACGGAGTTGTAACGAAGAAATTATGACCAAAACAAAATCGGATATCCAAGACTAGTTTAGCCACGAAAATAATTGGAGAAAATTAAATAAATCACATCTTCCTAAAGTAACATGATATTTTATACATATGTACTCATAATTTAATTTTATATGGTTCAGGATCACCCGTAAACAATACGAGAAGATTAATCATAAGATCCCATGATTGTACGCAACACGTCATTTGACAACACCGGTACTTTATGTACGCAACACGTCATTTGACAACACCGGTACCGTGGGTCAAGATTAATCTCGACCAATACATATACGATGGGGGTTTTATTTATTTCATTGGGGGTTTATTAAACAACTACGGAGTTGTCAAATGACGTGTTGCGTACATACGGTGTTGTCAAATGACGTGTTGCGTACATAAAGTACCGGTGTTGTCAAATGACGTGTTGCGTACAATCATGGGATCTTATGATTAATCTTCTCGTATTGTTTACGGGTGATCCTGAACCATATAAAATTGAATTATGAGTACATATATATAAAATATCATGTTATTTTAGAAAGATGTGATTTTATTTAATTTTTCCCAATTAATCCCGAAGTTAAACAAGTCTTGGATAACCAATTTTGTTCCGGTCATAGTTTCTTCGTTACAAATCCGTTTTCGTTGATTCAACTTGCCATCTCCTTGGATCGAGTCCCTCTTTAAGACTATGAACTGAAAATACCTTGGTTTGTATTCAAAATCACACGGCATCGGTGAAACTTTAGTGAAACTTATGAAGTTAAACATTTTCCTTTATTTAAACAACCTTAAATGATTATTTTTCTAAAAATACTTATACTTTGAATTAAATCATGAAATGTTTATGTGTTATCATATTCATAGTAAAAATCATTTTTCCAGAACATAAACCTCCAACTCTAAGTTTAAGATAGTTTTTAATTATCCAACCCAAAACAGTCCCCGGTGGCACTCCGACGTCGTAAAAACAGTTTTTAAGATATTCTTTGAAAAACCAAATTATACCTTGTTAAATTAGCATATATTTAAGTTATATTACAGGTCTTGAAGTATTTTAAAAGTTAAGTTAGAAGGATCTATTTAGTTTGCAAACAAGTTTGAAAACATTCAAACTATGTTCTTGTTGTTAAACTTTTATACCACAAAATAAGATAGCTATATATATATGAATCGAATAAGGTTATGAACATAGATACTACCTCAAGTTCCTTGGACAAGGTTGCTGTAAAAGAGGAGTAAGAAGCTAGAATCAAAAGGGTGATGGAAGTGGATGAAAGATTGGAAGTAAGTTTGTGTTCTTGGAAGGATTTCTTGAAGTGTTTTTGTATGGTTTTCTTATGGTGTTTAAGTAAGGTTTTTGAAGCTAGATCTTCATGGAACTTTGCTGAATGTTTATGGAGTTTAATGTTCTTGAGAGTGTGGGTGTTTTTAGCTAGAGAATGGAAGTAAAAATGAAACAAAATGAGGATACATATATACTCCTAAAAAATGTTTATGTAGTAGACATGGACAAATTTTTAGTTTGTATTTTTGTAATTAGTCTTACAATCATTCAAAAGTAATTACCTTATACATAAGGCATGAACAAGGGCTGGTTAGGTGGTGATTTGATGTGTATATACCAATAGTAAATACGTATAGAAGCTAGGTATGATACGAGTACAAATACTCTAGATATACGTATAGAAATTTTGTGAAAAATGGAATGAGGATTCAAATATAGCTATCTTTTGTGAATACACTTATATGATTTTATGTATTTAAGTCTTTAAAAGTGATTAAATACATTACTTATACGATATATGTATAAACATTATAAGTCTTAAGTATTTATGTCAAATAACGTTACGTATAGTTATCGTTTTGAAAACTTAAGTTAGTAGTTTCAAAATATACTTATAACTTATTGTTATTAATACAAAATGAGATATTAAAACATTCATTAATCATGTTAAATATGTATATATACATATATATACACAAACGTATAATTATCATATATTGTATAGTTCGTGATATCATCGGTCAAACTAGACGGTCAAACGTTGTGTAAAACTCTTTTCGGAAACATAAATCTCAACAATTTGGATTGCTTATCATGTTGGTAAGGTTTAATTTATGTAAATATTAATCTTATAAGTATAGAATGATCGAAAAAGTGCGGGCCAACTTTAGGGTTTTTGCTTATCGTGTCGGAACCATATAGAGATTAGAGTTTAAATTTGGTCAGAAATTTCCGGGTCGTTACAGTACCCATCCGTTAAAGAAATTTCGTCCTCGAAATTTGGTAGAGGTTGTCATAAACAACAATAGGAATGTTTTCATGACGAATATGAGGTAATAATGAAATTTTATCATTATTGAAAGATTTAGATAAAACGATTTGGTTATGTGAGACGCACGAGCGAAGCTATCACAAAAGAGTGAAATGAGTAAATATAGAATTGTTGTAACCGATGACGTGATTATGATCGATTTCCGGGATTTAAGGGTTTTAAAGAAAATCTTATGTAATAAGATTTAGTTTTGCGGCGATCAGGATCTTCTTTGATTTAACGCGGCAATCTGTTTTGATTTCTTTGTCGAATATTTCACTATAAATTTACCTCCTTCCCTTTCTTTCTTCCCACATCTTCTATTCTTTCTCTTTAGTTCCTACTTTAAGACATTCGCTAATATGCTCCATCCCATTCTAACCCTTGTTATATTTCTAACTTTCATATCTTTCATTCTTCTTTTTCATCTATCACCAGAAGAATCTATTCTCTTTTATCCATTCCTTGGAATTATAATGTTTTTAATTCTCCCGTGCCTTTACGTTGCAATACGTATTGATATGCACGGTTTGTAGTTTCGGGGTTGTTGTTAGGTTTTATACCTTCCCTTATATTTCGATGTTCCTACTCCCGTCCCTTAAAATCATTGTCATCCACAGTTAATGCTCTCTCTTATTTGCTGTGGTTTATGTTCCTATTTCTATTCTGAAGTTTTGTCCCTTCATTTCTTCTTCCCGTCCTCGAGCCAAGCGAACAATGGTCCGAAATTCGTAGGTAGGAAATTTGGAATGAACCTTGCTATTGGTTTTAGAATGAAATTGTAATGGCACGATCTTGATTCGTTAAATTACTCGAATATTCCGAAAAAAAAATAGAACTATCAAGGTGATACGTTCTAATATGTTTGAAGACTTGATAGAATGTAAGAGCCGTGTAACATGGCACATGATGACGGTACTGTGAATCATCACATTCCATTAGAAACTTAACATGACTTACTGTAATATAATGAAGTTGATCAAGTTTCATTATATTATACTAATTCATGTATCAGTTCCCAACACTACTTCAAAACATTCATATTTTTAAACTTAGAGATTTCAGAATTTAGAAACTAACACAGTTTCTTTTATATTGTAGCGCAGATGTTACGGAGAGTTAAATGATCGCAGATAGGAATAGTTGTAAAAATATCTCCAGAAATATGAAAAATATGTATAACGAATGAAGATATCTTATAATATCTAAGATAAAATGATGGTGAAGAATATCATCTTGAAAAGTTTAGAATAAGGAGCAGTGTTCTTACTAACGGTTTCAGCAGGCACTGGATCATTTGGATCCTTTGAAGGCAGGTTCTGTTTTCATGATTTGTTCACGGCCTCCTTCATACTTTGCTCAATCCGTTTTCCAGTTCCAAACCTTCTCTTTTTCTCAGCTTTACCACCATACCATTCTTTATCATCAATCTTTTGATTGTTAAAGTCATTTACAGTTTTTGCTGCTTCATCAGCATTTCAAGAGCTACTTCATAGTTCAGGGTGTTTTCAGAAATCATGAAAGGATTTGAATGCGAATTGTAATCGTCAAGTTACGAATGAGGTTTAAGATAAAATCAAGTGGCAAACTTGAAGAATTGTTTAGTTTCATATGTTACAATCAACATTTTAATTCATTTTAATTGTCCAATGTTTTCTTCTTTATGCCACTTGTTGGATTCTGGTAGGTCAAAATCCGAATATGAAATTTGATTGAAAATGGTGATTCTGGGGTGAGCGGATACGAATATCGGTGGTTGTAAGTAAGATAATAGATAACCGTTGAATCAGATTCAAGAATGTACAATATAACTTATTAATGTGAATTCTAAATATTCCTCGGGTACTACCCACCCGTTAAAATATTTTCATCATTAATAGTTTGTACGAAGGAATTTTTAATTACTATCTTTATGAAAATATACTTGCATATATATTTTCTTCAAAGATAATCATAGATTTAATGAGTCAATAAGATATTAAACTCTTTTGATTTATCGTTAATTCTAGATTACATAATCTCTAAGACTTTAGAAATTACATAATCGTCATACGATACGTAAAGCGAAGATAATCGATGTAGAACGATATATAGAACGAAGATCATACTCGAAGTACTGATATTGAGTCGTGTGATGTTGATATTCGAGATACAGATTGTGATGTTGAGATTGTGATTGGGGTGATAAAGGTACTGTCGGCGTTGACGATGGTAGTACGGATTATGCTGCTGGTGCTGCTGTTGGTGTTTGTAACCTTCGCACCATATTCTCCAAAACCACTACCCGAGCACGGAGTTCGTTGACTTCTTCTATTATACCAGGATGATTGACGGTTAGAACGAGCGAATGAACAAGATTTGAAATATGGGATAGTATGTAATCATGACGAGATACTCTAGAAATGAGCGAGAAAATGGTGTTTCGAATGGGTTCGCCGGTAAGTGCTTCAGGTTCATCGTTAAGAGGGCAATTTGGTGGATGAAATGGATCACCTTCTTCTTGCCTCCAGAAATTTAGTATATTACGAACCCATCCCCAGTTCATCCAGAATAGATGATGGGAAATTGGTTGATCCATTCCGGTGACGCTGTTCTCGGATCTCGAATGGAAATCCATGTCGGCGTAGCTATCGAAGTCGGAGGAATTCGAACTGGATGAAGAATTCATCTTGTATAGTTGGAGAAATGAATTTTTTTGGTTTGGAATAGATTATAGGAGTTGGGTTTGGTACTCTTCAATACATAATTTTCATATGTATATATAATACCGAAATCCCGTGAATTACGGAGAATCTTTGAAATTCGTCGGGCAATGTTTATAGTAATAGATACGCTAGGATATGAATTTTGTCTATACACTATCGATGCACTAGATGCAGTAAGACGTGTCTAGACTAAAGAATGATAAGCAGGCAACTCCCTAAGGATGATAAGCAGATGGTTTCCGACTAGAAATGATAAGCAAAACTTTTTAGCAGGTAGATACGGTCAAAGTCCAGACTCACTAATGTATCCTAACAACTACCAGTTAGACACACTAATGCAAGGCCTGGTTCGCTAAGACCAACGCTCTGATACCAACTGAAAGGATCCGAAACTAATCATCCGGACGATGTCCATATTGATTACAAACGAATTACAACAGTTGATAACATCGCGAGGTACTTGACCTCTATATGATACATTTTACAAATGTTGCATTTATTCTTAAAAGGCAATCTATCTTTACATAAAAAAATTAATAAACTCGTCAAACATTTCTCGATATCCAAATGACCTAAACTGTCATTTACTTAATAAATGTCTTTAATGATCTTCAATGACTCGAATACAACGTTCTTGTATCATGGCTTAAATGGTCCCAACTAGTATCCTTAATATGAGCTAACGCACAGCGAAAGTCTTAATTCATACCTGAGAATAACATGCTTTAAAACGTCAACATAAAGTTGGTGAGATATATAGGTTTGATGCTAGCAGCGATATAACGATGGACCACAAGATTTCATATATAAACATTTTAATAAAAATATTCTAAGTGGTTGAGCACTTGGTAACCATACTTAACAATTAATCACGTCGCATATTCCCTTTAATATGAAATCTTACTACACTGTACCAAGTGTAGTCACGAAACGAAGTACTGTGCAACCGTTGAATACTGGTCGTCCAGTCCGGTTGGGGTTGTCAGGCCCGATAGATCTATCAACAGGATTCGCGTTTACAATACCGCTGTAAATATTAGTTACCAAGCTACAGGGAAGTATGCCAGTGGTACAACTCAACGTAGAATATATTTTTCAGTTACTTGTGTCCATAATGTAAAACATAAAATACATGTATTCTCATCCCGAAATATTTAGAGTTTAAAAGTGGGACTATATACTCACTTTCGTCTTGAAGATATATATATAATTTGACTTGGTCTCCGGTTGATATCACGAACCTATCCATATATAATATATCAATACCTTTTCTTTTTTAAACAAACGTCACATATATATACTTGTTATACTTTTAATACTTTGAATAATTCCTTAGTCCGTAGTTAGCAGTTCGTTGTTAGTAATTCAATTTTAATGGTTCATATTTAGATGTTTAATAAACCCCCAATGAAATAAATAAAACCCTCATCGTATATGTATTGGTCGAGATTAATCTTGACCCACGGTACCGGTGTTGTCAAATGACGTGTTGCGTACATAAAGTACCGGTGTTGTCAAATGACGTGTTGCGTACAATCATGGGATCTTATGATTAATCTTCTCGTATTGTTTACGGGTGATCCTGAACCATATAAAATTGAATTATGAGTACATATATATAAAATATCATGTTATTTTAGAAAGATGTGATTTTATTTAATTTTTCCCAATTAATCCCGAAGTTAAACAAGTCTTGGATAACCAATTTTGTTTCGGTCATAGTTTCTTCGTTACAAATCCGTTTTCGTTGATTCAACTTGCCATCTCCTTGGATCGAGTCCCTCTTTAAGACTATGAACTGAAAATACCTTGGTTTGTATTCAAAATCACACGGCATAGGTGAAACTTTAGTGAAACTTATGAAGTTAAACATTTTCCTTTATTTAAACAACCTTAAATGATTATTTTTCTAAAAATACTTATACTTTGAATTAA
Source organism: Rutidosis leptorrhynchoides (assembly GCF_046630445.1). Taxonomy (NCBI): domain Eukaryota; kingdom Viridiplantae; phylum Streptophyta; class Magnoliopsida; order Asterales; family Asteraceae; genus Rutidosis; species Rutidosis leptorrhynchoides. The sequence continues at coordinate 170,390,114 of NC_092343.1, forward strand.
ATCATGAAATTTTTATGTGTTATCATATTCATAGTAAAAATCATTTTTCCAGAACATAAACCTCCAACTCAAAGTTTAAGATAGTTTTTAATTATCCAACCCAAAACAGTCCCCAGTGGCACTCCGACGTCGTAAAAACAGTTTTTAAGATATTCTTTGAAAAACCAAATTATACCTTGTTAAATTAGCATATATTTAAGTTATATTACAGGTCTTGAAGTATTTTAAAAGTTAAGTTAGAAGGATCTATTTAGTTTGCAAACAAGTTTGAAAACATTCAAACTATGTTCTTGTTGTTAAACTTTTATACCACAAAATAAGATAGCTATATATATATGAATCGAATAAGGTTATGAACATAGATACTACCTCAAGTTCCTTGGACAAGGTTGCTGTAAAAGAGGAGTAAGAAGCTAGAATCAAAAGGGTGATGGAAGTGGATGAAAGATTGGAAGTAAGTTTGTGTTCTTGGAAGGATTTCTTGAATTGTTTTTGTATGGTTTTCTTATGGTGTTTAAGTAAGGTTTTTGAAGCTAGATCTTCATGGAACTTTGCTGAATGTTTATGGAGTTTAATGTTCTTGAGAGTGTGGGTGTTTTTAGCTAGAGAATGGAAGTAAAAATGAAACAAAATGAGGATACATATATACTCCTAAAAAATGTTTATGTAGTAGACATGGACAAATTTTTAGTTTGTATTTTTGTAATTAGTCTTACAATCATTCAAAAGTAATTACCTTATACATAAGGCATGAACAAGGGCTGGTTAGGTGGTGATTTGATGTGTATATACCAATAGTAAATACGTATAGAAGCTAGGTATGATACGAGTACAAATACTCTAGATATACGTATTGAAATTTTGTGAAAAATGGAATGAGGATTCAAATATAGCTATCTTTTGTGAATACACTTATATGATTTTATGTATTTAAGTCTTTAAAAGTGATTAAATACATTACTTATACGATATATGTATAAACATTATAAGTCTTAAGTATTTATGTCAAATAACGTTACGTATAGTTATCGTTTTGAAAACTTAAGTTAGTAGTTTCAAAATATACTTATAACTTATTGTTATTAATACAAAATGAGATATTAAAACATTCATTAATCATGTTAAATATGTATATATACATATATATACACAAACGTATAATTATCATCTAATGTATAGTTCGTGATATCATCGGTCAAACTAGACGGTCAAACGTTGTGTAAAACTCTTTTCGGAAACATAAATCTCAACAATTTGGATTGCTTATCATGATGGTAAGGTTTAATTTATGTAAATATTAATCTTATAAGTATAGAATGATCGAAAAAGTGCGGGTCAACTTTAGGGTTTTTGCTTATCGTGTCGGAACCATATAGAGATTAGAGTTTAAATTTGGTCAGAAACCATACTCTTGATAATACTAATAATTTTTAATAAAAATTTTAATGACAATTTAAAATATAATGGTTCTTTTAATAATAATAATAAAAGTGATGATAAAAATTTTAATAATGATACTCATATTGATAATGATAATAATAATAATAATAATAGTAATAAATAAGTAGTTACCTTTAAAGTTTTCCTAAAAAGAATTTGACATGAATTAGACTCGAACCCGTGACCTCCAGTTTGACACAAATGTCTCTAACCATCTGCTCTGCTATATGATTTTTGTTTTCATTCGTACCTTAAGTTCTTTAACCAATTTAAATGAAGTCCAAACACAATTTCACTAAAAGTTCAATTAGTAACCCCATTATCATTAACTATAGTCATTATCATAATCCCATTGTCATCACCAAAATCATCTCACTTCTTAACATCACTTAGCTCATCATCGTCCCCCTATGTTTATCGTATCATGTATCATTATTTCAATCGAAACAGTTTCATCATCTTCTCATTATTATCTTACGGTAACATCATATTAAACATTACCATAAGTGTTATCTAATCTTCACAACCCTTATCAAATCCTACAGTTTTCATCATCACCATTTCTAACTATGTTTGGGCTTCGGTCCACTATATCATGAACACTCGGCCCAACTGAAATCTCCCAAACCCAAGTTTACACAAACCCACTTAGCAACCTTTGAAAAGCCCACTTATAATTAACTAATGGTACGTAACGAGATGTAACAAAGTTTTTGGGTTTCATTCTTATTTTGCCTGATCACAGCAATCACGATTCTGGCTATCCTTTTCTCTTTTTTTTTTTTACACGACATCACCATTATTTTATTCATCATGTATCGTTCAAACACAATTATATCGCATATGGGACCGGTTGCTTTATCACTTGCACACTTAATGTATTAATATTAATAACCTCTCCTATAATATAATCCCACTAGTGAAGAAGTTTGCAAGTAGACATTTCCTTTTCTGCTTAAAGTCGACAAAAAGAAAAAGTAAAGCACTCAATTAACTTGGCTCATGATTCGGTTGCAAGTCAAACACGAATAAGAGTTAGCAGGTGGTGTGATAAAGTGAGCTTGAACTAGTTAGTGTTCAAAGTATTGACAGCAGTTTTTATGGGTTGCTTCGGTGGTTTGCATAAACGGGAGGGAGACGGAAATGGTGGCTGCAAAAACAGAAACCGGAAATACAATATGGCAGAAACAAAGTCTAGGGTTTGGATGTGTTTTGATCTCAGTTCCATGTAATCAGCAACAAACAAATGATAGTTTTAAGAGATGTTTAATATGGTGGTTTGAGTTGGTGGTGGATCAAAGGAAAAATAAAGAGGGAGAGACACAGTTATAGGGACGGTGGTTGACTCGAAGGTGACGTGAGTGTAGTCTAGACATGGGTGGTCCAACGGTGGTTCAAGATGATGATAGGGTGAGATGATTAAGGAGGTGGTTATTGTGTGGGTTTTATTAAGGAAATGAAACAGGAAATAAATTTGATGGATGTGGTTCTTTGAGGTAGCGGTTTGTTTGTGTTCATGATTAGAAAGAAGAAAAAAAAAAAAAAAATTGAAAACCGTAAGTGGTTAGAAGGTGGTTCGATGGTTGTTGATGAAATACTTCAGGAAATATAAATCAATTGGAGCCGAATAATGATGATGATAAGTTTGTGTTGTGGGTTTCGTTGGTGGTGATTTTGGATAGCAAACGACGAATTGGTGCTCCGGTTGAAGTGGTGGTTCATGGATGGTTATGGAGTGATCGGAACAAGAGCAGTAGTAAACCACGATAGTTTCGACCAGTGGTTGTTGGTTGAACCAGAATTAGAACGGAATAGTAGTAAGATTAATGGGATAGTCTTATTGATAATCAAAAGCAGAGAAAATAAAATATGATAGTGATTGAAGAGTTTGATATTAGTGGTGATGATTCTCATCTCTCGGATGCATGTACAGATATATATATTAAATAGAATAGGTAGTATGTACAGATATATATGTTAAATAGAATAGGTAGATATGAAAGATGACAAAAAGACAGGAATCTCTAATTACGCAAAGTGAAACACAAAAGTAAATCTAATTAGATCACGGATGTAATAGAATTCTAATTAAGCACAGTGAAGCACAAAATCAAACACTATAACCAATCATGTCAATTAAGAATAGTTAACAGTCATCAATTTAAATTTATGTGCCGTCAGTTTATCACGGAATGACTATATCGTGTCAAAAGTATTACATCGTATCGGGAGTTTGGTTTAAAATTGTAATGACCCGCATTTTTCCGATCATTCTATACTTATAAGATTAATATTTACATAAATTAAACTTACCAACATGATAAGCAATCCAAATTGTTGAGAATTATGTTTTGAAAAGAGTTTTACACAACGTTTGACCGTCTAGTTGACCGATGATATCACGAACTATATAACATATGATAATTATACGTTTGTGTATATATATGTATATATACATATTTAACATGATCTAAGAATGTTGTAATATCTCATTTTGTATTAATAACAATAAGTTATAAGTATATTTTGAAACTACTAACTTAAGTTTTCAAAACGATAATCATACGTAACGTTATTTGACATAAATACTTATGACCTATAATGTTTATACATATATCGTATATGTAATGTATTTAATCACTTTTTAAGGACTTAAATACATAAAATAATATAAGTGTATTCACAAAAGATAGCTATATTTGAATTCTCATTCCATTTTTCACAAGATTTCTATACGTATATCTAGAGTATATGTACTCGTATCATACCTAGCTTCTATACGTATTTACTATTAGTATATACACATCAAATCACCACCTAACTAGCCATTATTACTGCCCTAGATGAGAGGTAATTAGAATTTGGAAGTTTGTTGACTAATTTCACAAAATAACAACTTGAAAATCTTGTCCATGTTTCCCATGAAAAACGTTTTTTTAAGGCTTTATATACTCCATCCATTTTCAATCTTTACTACCTCATTTTCTCTAAACAAAACACAATCTTAAGAACCTTAAGTGTTCATCATAATCCCAGTAAGATACCATGAATATCTAGCTTCAAAAACATCACTTAATCACCATAATAAAACCCTTACAAAAACACTTCAAGAATCCTTTCAAGAACACAAGTTTACTTCCAATCTTTCATCCAATTCCATCACCCTTTTGGTTCTAGATTCTTACTCCTATTTTACAGCAACCTTGTCCAAGGAACTTGAGGTAGTAACTATGTTCATAACCTTATTCGATTCATATATATTTAGCTATCTTATTTGGTGGTATAAAATTTTAACAACAAGAACATAGTTTGAATGTTTTCAAACTTGTTTGCAAACTAAATAGATCATTCTAACTTAACTTTTAAAATACTTCAAGACCTGTAATATATCTTAAATATATGCTAATTTAACAAGGTTTAACTTGGTTTTTCAAAGAACACCTTAAAAACTGTTTTTACGACGTCGGAGTGTAACCGGGGGCTGTTTTGGGTTGGATAATTACAAACCATCTTAAACTTTGAATTGGAGGTTTATTTTCTGGAAAAATGATTTTTACTATGAATATGTTAACGCATAAAAATTTTATGATTTAACTCAAAGTATAAGTATTTTTAGAAAAATAATCATTTAAGGTTGTTTATATGATGGAAAATGATTAACTTCATAAGTTTCACTAAAGTTTGACCTATGACCTATGATTTCGAATACAAACTAAGGTATTTACAGTTCATATTCTTAAAGAAGGACTCGATCCAAGGAAGTGGCAAGTTGAATCAACGAAAACGGAGTTGTAACGAAGAAACTATGACCAAAACGAGATCGGATATCTAAGACTAGTTTGGCTACGAAAATAATTGGAGAAAATTAAATAAATCACATCTTTTTAAAATAACATGATATTTTATATATATGTACTCATAATTTAATTTTATATGGTTCAGGATCACCCGTAAACAATACGAGAAGATTAATCATAAGATCCCATGATTGTACGCAACACGTCATTTGACAACACCGGTACTTTATGTACGCAACACGTCATTTGACAACACCGGTACCATGGGTCAAGATTAATCTCGACCAATACATATACGATGGGGGTTTTTATTTATTTCATTGGGGGTTTATTAAACACCTAAAAATGAACCATTAAAATTGAATTACTAACATCGGACTGCTAACTACGGACTAAGAAATTATTAAAACTATTAAAAGTATAAAAAGTATATATATGTGACGATTGTTTAAAATAGAAATATATTGATAAACTATATATGGATAGGTTCGTGATATCAATCGGAGACCAAGTCGAAATTACATATCTTCAAGACGAAAGTGAGTATATAGTCCCACTTTTAAACTCTAAATATTTCGGGATGAGAATACATGTATTTTATGTTTTACGATATGGACACAAGTAACTGAAAAATATATTCTACGTTGAGTTGTACCACTGGCATACTTCCCTGTAGCTTGGTAACTGTTATTTACAGCGGTATTGTAAACGCGAATCCTGTTGATAGATCTATCGGGCCTGACAACCCCAACCGGACTGGACGACCAGTATTCAACGGTTGCACAGTACTTCGTTTCGTGACTACACTTGGTACGGTGTAGTAAGATTTCATAATAAAGGGAATATGCGACGTGATTAAATGTTAAGTATGGTTACCAAGTGCTCAACCACTTAGAATATTTTTATTAAAACGTTTATATATGAAATCTTGTGGTCTATATATATATTGCTGCCGGCATTAAACCTATATCTCACCAACTTTATGTTGACGTTTTAAACATGTCTATTCTCAGGTGATAATTAGAAGCTTCCGCTGCAACATGTTGAATTTAAACAAGATCTTGAGTATGCATATTTGTGTCAAAAATAAAACTGCATATCGGAGGATTTGTAATGTAAAATATGCTAGAAATCGTATTGTTATCATCACATGTAAAGTTTGTAAGTCTAAGATTATCGCTAAACGATAATCATCTTTTTATTGTCTAAAGCTTGTATTAAAATAAGAGTTATGGTTTGTAATGTAAAATAAATGCAGTTGTTCTTTTAAAAATGTCACATATAGAGGTCAATACCTCGCAATGAAATCATACGTTATCTAACTCGTTCTTATGGTTAAGGACGGGTTATGACACAACCGTTGAATACTGGTCGTCCAGTCCGGTTGGGGTTGTCAGGCCCGATAGATCTATCAACAGGATTCGCGTTTACAATACCGCTGTAAATAACAGTTACCAAGCTACAGGGAAGTATGCCAGTGGTACAACTCAACGTAGAATATATTTTTCAGTTACTTGTGTCCATATCGTAAAACATAAAATACATGTATTCTCATCCCGAAATATTTAGAGTTTAAAAGTGGGACTATATACTCACTTTCGTCTTGAAGATATGTAATTTCGACTTGGTCTCCGATTGATATCATGAACCTATCCATATATAGTTTATCAATATATTTCTATTTTAAACAATCGTCACATATATATACTTTTTATACTTTTAATAGTTTTAATAATTTCTTAGTCCGTAGTTAGTAGTCCGATGTTAGTAATTCAATTTTAATGGTTCATTTTTAGGTGTTTAATAAACCCCCAATGAAATAAATAAAAACCCCCATCGTATATGTATTGGTCGAGATTAATCTTGACCCATGGTACCGGTGTTGTCAAATGACGTGTTGCGTACATAAAGTACCGGTGTTGTCAAATGACGTGTTGCGTACAATCATGGGATCTTATGATTAATCTTCTCGTATTGTTTACGGGTGATCCTGAACCATATAAAATTAAATTATGAGTACATATATATAAAATATCATGTTATTTTAAAAAGATGTGATTTATTTAATTTTCTCCAATTATTTTCGTAGCCAAACTAGTCTTAGATATCCGATCTCGTTTTGGTCATAGTTTCTTCGTTACAACTCCGTTTTCGTTGATTCAACTTGCCACTTCCTTGGATCGAGTCCCTATTTAAGACTATGAACTGTAAATACCTTAGTTTGTATTCGAAATCACAGGTCATAGGTCAAACTTTAGTGAAACTTATGAAGTTAATCATTTTCCATCATGTAAACAACCTTAAATGATTATTTTTCTAAAAATACTTATACTTTGAGTTAAATCATGAAATTTTTATGTGTTATCATATTCATAGTAAAAATCATTTTTCCAGAAAATAAACCTCCAATTCAAAGTTTAAATGGTTTTTAATTATCCAACCCAAAACAGCCCCCGGTTGCACTCCGACGTCGTAAAAACAGTTTTTAAGGTGTTCTTCGAAAAACCAAGTTATACCTTGTTAAATTAGCATATTTTTAAGTTATATTACAGGTCTTGAAGTATTTTAAAAGTTAAGTTGTAAGAATCTATTTAGTTTGCAAACAAGTTTGAAAACATTCAAACTATGTTCTTGTTGTTAAAATTTTATACCACAAAATAAGATAGCTATATATATATGAATCGAATAAGGTTATGAACATAGTTACTACCTCAAGTTCCTTGGACAAGGTTGCTGTAAAAGAGGAGTAAAAAGCTAGAACCAAAAGGGTGATGGAATTGAATGAAAGATTGGAAGTAAGTTTGTGTTCTTGGAAGGATTTCTTGAAGTGTTTTTGTAAGGTTTTCTTATGAGGTTTAAGTGTTGTTTTTGAAGCTAAATGATGGGGAAAATGCTTAGAGATGATCAAGTATGAAGTTAAGAGTATTTTGAGAGAGAAATGGAAGTGTAAGTATGAGAAAATGGGGTGAAGAAATGGTGTGCATGCATAAAAACGTTTTTAGGTTATAAAGGAAAAAAAAATACCTAACTTTGTTTTCTTGCTAAATAATTCATGCTACTTGACAAATGGTTGGTTCCACATGTTTCTTAATCATTTAAGGCTGCTAAGGAGCAGATTTTTATTGGTATATACCAATAGTAAATACATCTAGAAGCTGCGTATGATACGGGTACATATACCCTAGGTATACGTATAGAAATCTTTGAGAAAACGGAACGAGGATTCAAATATAGCTATCTTTTGTAAATATACTTATATTGTTTTATGTATTTAAGTTCTTAAAAGTGATTAAATTCATTACTTATACGATATATGTATAAACATTATAGGTCATAAGTATTTAAGTCAAATAACGTTGCGTATGGTTATCGTTTTGAAAACTTAAGTTAGTAGTTTCAAAATATACATATAACTTATTGTTATTAATACAAAATGAGATATTAAAACATTCTTAGATCATGTTAAATATGTATATATACATATATATACACAAACGTATAATTATCATATGTTATATAGTTCGTGATATCATCGGTCAAACTAGACGGTCAAACGTTGTGTAAAACTCTTTTCAAAAACATAAATCTCAACAATTTGGATTGCTTATCATGTTGGTAAGGTTTAATTTATGTAAATATTAATCTTACAAGTATAGAATGATCGAAAAAGTGCGGGTCATTACAGTACCTACCCGTTAAATAAATTTCGTCCCGAAATTTTAAAATTGTACCTATTTTGCGTCATCGGGAAACAAGTGTGGATACTTTTGTTTCATTTGATCCTCTCGTTCCCAAGTAAACTCGGGACCCCTTCGAGCATTCCAACGAACCTTAACGATCGGTATGTTGCTCTGCTTGAGCCGTTTAACTTCACGATCCATGATTTCGATTGGTTCTTCGATGAATTGTAGTTTCTCGTCGACATGGATTTCTTCAAGAGGAATGGTGAGGTCTTCCTTTGCAAGACACTTCTTAAGGTTTGAGACGTGAAAGGTATTATGTACTCCGGCGAGTTGTTACGGTAACTCGAGTCGATAAGCTACCGGTCCAATGCGTTCGATGATCTTGAACGGGCCTACATACCTTGGGTTTAGTTTACCCCTTTTTCCAAAACGTATTACACCTTTCCAAGGTGACACCTTTAACATAACCATGTCACCGATCTGAAACTCTAATGGTTTCCTTCGAACATCGGCGTAGCTCTTTTGGCGACTACGGGCTGTTTTCAATCTCTCCTTGATTTGTACTATCTTCTCAGTCGTTTCGTGTATGATCTCGGGACCAGTTAATTGTCGATCTCCTACTTCATTCCAACAAATAGGAGATCTACACTTCCTTCCATACAATGCTTCGAATGGCACAGCTCCAATGCTCGCATGATAACTATTATTATACGAGAATTCTGCTAATGGTAGATATTTATCCCATCCGTTTCCAAAATCGATCACACATGCCCTGAGCATGTCTTCAAGAGTCTGAATCGTTCTTTCACTCTGCCCGTCGGTTTGCGGATGATACGCGGTACTCATATCCAAACGATTTCCTAGGGCCTCCTGTAGTGATTGCCAGAACTTTGATGTAAATCTACTATCACGATCGGATATAATGGAAATAGGTATTCCATGCCTTGAAACAACTTCCTTTATATACAATCGTAATAGTTTCTCCATTCTATCTGTTTCCTTTATAGGCAAGAAGTGTGCAGACTTGGTGAGACGATCAACAATCACCCAAATGGTGCCGTATCCCCAGGCAGTCTTTGGTAACTTCGTGATGAAATCCATGGTAATACCATCCCATTTCCATTCTGGGATTTCTGGTTGTTGAAGTAACCCTGACGGCTTCTGGTGTTCAGCTTTGACTTTGGAACAAGTTAAACATTCCCCAACATATGTTGCAACGTCTGTCTTTAAATTAGGCCACCAATAATGTGTCTTAAGATCTTGGTACATCTTTCCAACTCCAGGATGTATCGAGTATCTTGTCTTATGTGCCTCATTTAATATCAACTTCCTTAATCCACCCAACTTCGGTACCCAAATACGATTTGCAAAATATCGAATTCCATCTTCCCGCATAACGAGTTGCTTCTCATACTTCTTCATTATTTCATTTCCTATATTTTCTTTAGTAAGTGCTTCTCGTTGAACTTCTTTGATTTGTGAGTTGAGATTCATGCGAATTTTTATGTTCATCGCTCGTACTCGAATTGGTTCTCGTTCCTTTCTGCTTAGAGCGTCGGCCACCACGTTCGCTTTCCCGGGATGATAACGAATTTCACAATCATAGTCGTTTATTAACTCGACCCACCTACGTTGTCTCATGTTCAGCTGTTTCTGATCAAAAATATGTTGAAGGCTTTTATGATCAGTAAACACAGTGCATTTAACCCCATACAAGTAGTGTCTCCATATCTTTAATGCAAACACGACTGCTCCCAGTTCTAGATCATGCGTCGTATAATTCCGCTCGTGAATCTTCAATTGTCGGGATGCGTATGCAATAACTTTCTTTCGTTGCATAAGAACGCAACCAAAACCTTGTCGCGAAGCGTCACAATATATTTCAAAATCATCGTTCCCTTCTGGTAACGATAAAATAGGCGCCGTAGTTAACTTCTTCTTTAGTAATTGAAATGCACTCTCCTGCTCAGAAGTCCATTCATATTTCTTCCCTTTTTGCGTTAACGCTGTCAACGGCTTAGCTATTCGGGAAAAATCTTGAATAAACCTTCTATAATAACCGGCTAAACCCAAAAATTGACGTATCTGCGTTGGTGTCTTAGGAGTCTCCCATTTTTCAATGGCTTCAATTTTTGCTGGATCAACCTGAATTCCTTTGCTACTAACAACGTGGCCAAGAAATTGCACTTCTTTCAACCAGAAAGCACATTTAGAAAATTTAGCATATAGCTGTTCTTTTCTCAACAACTCTAATATCAACCTTAAATGCTGCTCATGCTCTTGCTCACTCTTGGAATAGATAAGAATATCATCAATGAAAACGATAACAAACTTATCTAAATATGGACTACAAACTCGATTCATGAGGTCCATGAATACAGCTGGCGCATTTGTCAACCCAAACGGCATGACCAAAAATTCGTAATGACCATAACGTGTCCGAAAAGCAGTTTTCGGAATGTCCTCTTCTTTGACACGTAATTGATGATAGCCCGACCTTAAGTCAATTTTTGAGTACACACATGATCCTTGGAGTTGATCAAATAAGTCGTCAATTCTCGGTAGTGGATACCGATTCTTGATAGTTAACTTATTTAATTCACGATAATCTATACACATCCTAAAAGATCCATCTTTCTTTTTAACAAATAGAATCGGAGCTCCCCACGGTGAAGTACTTGGTCGTATGAATCCATGATCCAGTAATTCTTTTAACTGACTCTGAAGTTCTTTTAACTCGGACGGTGCAAGTCTATATGGAGCACGAGCCACTGGTGCAGCTCCTGGTACTAAATCTATTTGAAATTCTATAGATCTAAATGGAGGTAATCCCGGCAACTTTTCCGGAAAGACTTCAGGAAAATCTCTTGCCACAGGCACGTCATTGATGCTCTTCACTTTTTCCTTTGTTTCGACTTTATTAACATGTGCTAAGATAGCATAGAACCCTTTCTTCAAGCACTTTTGAGCTTTCAAATAACTAATGAGTTTTAGCTTTGAGTTACCCTTCTCTCCATAAATCATTACTGGCGTTTTATCCTTACGAGGAATGCGAATTGCCTTCTTGGCGCACACAACTTCAGCTCCTATTTTGGACATCCAGTCCATGTCGACTATTACATCAAAACTTCCTAATTCTACGGGTATCAAGTCAATTTTAAACGTTTCTCCGGCTAAATTTATTTTACAATCACGGCAAATTTTATCGGCTTTAATTAGTTTACCATTAGCTAACTCAATCATGTACTTAGCATCGAGAGGTAATGATGAACAATTCAATTTAGCGTGAAAGTCTCTACACACGTAACTTCTATCAGCACCAGTATCAAATATAATAGATGCGGATAAGTTATTAATGGTAAACGTACCCGTAACAAGCTCCGGGTCTTCACATGCCTCTTTAGCATTAATAACAAATGCTCTTCCACGTGCAGGTCCGATATTCTTCTCTGGATTCGGGCACTGGCTCTTATAGTGACCTTGTTTTCCACACCCAAAACAAGTAATGGTAGCCAAAGCAGTTCTATTTGCATTGGTGGCAGGAGTCTTGGTACCATTTGTATTTGTAACGAGAGCCCTACAATCTTCAGCAAGATGACCCTTTCGATTACATTTGTTGCATACCACATTACAGTAACCAGAGTGATGTTTGTGGCATCGGTTGCATAAAGGATTTTGTCCTTTATAACCAAAGCTTAAACCACTACCCGTACCTTGCGTGTTTTCTTGTTTCTTAAAAGATTGTTGTTGGTTACCTCGATCATAATTTCCATTCCACTTTCTTTTGTTACCTGATACCTTCACATCAGTATTGGATACTTTCTTATCCATGATGACCTGATCCATTAGCTCGTTTGCCATGGTTATAGCTTCATGAATTGTCTTTGGTTTCGATGCTGTAACATTTGCTTTGACCTTTTTGGGCAAACCATCTTTGTACATTTCAATCTTCCGTTCTTCGGTTGGAACCAATTCAGGACATAGCAAAACTAATTCCATGAATCGCTGATTGTAGTTGGTGATTTCAGTACCAATAACCTTCAGACTTCGTAACTCATCTTCCAACTTCCTAACCTCGTTCCTTGGACAATATTCATTGATTAACATTGTTTTGAATTCTTCCCACGGAGTATCATAAGCTACATCTCCTCCTACAGCCTTCACATAATTTTTCCACCACGTGAGTGCACTATCTTGTAAAGTGCACGATGCGTATTTGGTCATGTCCTTTTCAACACAACCACTGATTTTGAACACAGTTTCCATCTTTTCTATCCACCGGGTTAAACCGATCGGTCCTTCTGTTCCACTGAATGATGAGGGCTTGCAAGCTTGAAAAGTTTTGTAAGTGCACCCCACACGAGGATTTGGGTTAACTGCAGCACCTCTTGCAGCCTCGACCCATAACATTCTGTCGTTCACTCGATGATTGATGAGTTCCTGGATTTCTTGTTCCGTCATTCGGTTCAATCGCGCCATATTCTTCTATAAGAATGAAAAGAAAATAATTATTCACATGGAATATTATAGATGTAGTGTATATTTACAGTACATTATAGCTTATTAATAATATGAACCAGGTTTTATTATAAAAGCCTTTTCTTCTTATTAGCGTTTTATAATTATATCTAGGGTAGTACCTACCCGTTAATGTCCATACTTAATAGCTTAGTACAGAATCAATTACTACCATCTAAATAATACTTAACCATGGAAAATTATTGCATTTCACACTTCACTATTTTACATATGCTTATCTTACATCGAACATTAAGCAAACCACACTAATAATATTATACAAAACATTATATGATCCCATGGTTAAATACGGCAGCGCATCGTTTGGTCTATTTTCTAGGACGTTTAGGTTCAAAGAATCGCTTAACGCTTATCCTGGCTGTCTGCCTATATTTTGGCTGTGGGACTGAAGAACTGGATGCCGGGATAGAACGAATAGGAATAGCGGGAATAGGGGTGGTAGTGTCTAGTGGAGTTGGTGCCACATCATCCTTATTAAACTCAGGATTTGAATTTTCTAATTCATTAGCCTTTCGTTTCTTTCCTAGTTCGAACTCTTCTTTTGTAATTTCCTGTATTTCTTCCTCGGGTTCACTTTCCTCCTCGGGTTCACTTTCCTCCTCGGGTTCACTTTCCTCCTCGGGTTCACTTTCCGGGTTCTCTATAGTCAGTTCATCCGGAATTTGTGAGTCTTCCCCAAAGATATTATTTTCGTCATCGGATAGGTTAATGACTGGAACACCATCTGAAGATTCTGGTTCGGAGTCGCTGAATGTGATAACAAGTTTTGAGCCCGACATCTATCACACAACAACTAACCCATTAGTACTACATAATATTTACATATAAATTTTAACCAACAATGATAAGCAATGGTTTTTAAATCAGACCCGGTCAAAGTCCAGACTTACTAATGTATCCTAACGACTTATCAGTTAGACACACTAATGCAAACCTGGTTCGCTAAGACCACCGCTCTGATACCACATGTCATAACCCGTCCTTAACCGTAAGAACGTGTTAGATAACGTATGATTTCATTGCGAGGTATTGACCTCTATATGCGACATTTTTAAAAGAAAAACTGCATATATTATACATTACAAACCATGATTCTTATTTTTGATACAAGCTTTGGACGAAATAAAGATGATTATCGTTTAGCGATAATCTTCGACTTACAAACTTTACAAATGATGATAACAACACGATTTCTAGCATATTTTACAACACAAGTTCTTGGATATGCAGTCTTATTTTTGACACAAATATGCGTACGCAAGATCCTGCTCAAATTCAACATAATGCAGCGGAAACTTCTAATTATCACCTGAGAATAAACATGTTTAAAACGTCAACATAAAGTTGGTGAGATATAGGTTTAGTGTCGGCAGCAATATATATATAGACCACAAGATTTCGTATATAAACAGTTTAATAAAAATATTCTAAGTGGTTGAGCACTTGGTAAAAATACTTAACATTTAATCACGTCGCATATTCCCTTTATTATGAAATCTTACTACACCGTACCAAGTGTAGTCACAAAACGAAGTACTGTGCAACCGTTGAATACTGGTCGTCCAGTCCGGTTGGGGTTGTCAGGCCTGATAGATCTATCAACAGGATTCGCGTTTACAATACCGCTGTAAATAACAGTTACCAAGCTACAGGGAAGTATGCCAGTGGTACAACTCAACGTAGAATATATTTTTCAGTTACTTGTGTCCATATCGTAAAACATAAAATACATGTATTCTCATCCCGAAATATTTAGAGTTTAAAAGTGGGACTATATACTCACTTTCGTCTTGAAGATATGTAATTTCGACTTGGTCTCCGATTGATATCACGAACCTATCCATATATAGTTTATCAATATATTTCTATTTTAAACAATCGTCACATATATATACTTTTTATACTTTTAATAGTTTTAATAATTTCTTAGTCCGTAGTTAGCAGTCCGATGTTAGTAATTCAATTTTAATGGTTCATTTTTAGGTGTTTAATAAACCCCCAATGAAATAAATAAAAACCCCCATCGTATATGTATTGGTCGAGATTAATCTTGACCCATGGTACCGGTGTTGTCAAATGACGTGTTGCGTACATAAAGTACCGGTGTTGTCAAATGACGTGTTGCGTACAATCATGGGATCTTATGATTAATCTTCTCGTATTGTTTACGGGTGATCCTGAACCATATAAAATTAAATTATGAGTACATATATATAAAATATCATGTTATTTTAAAAAGATGTGATTTATTTAATTTTCTCCAATTATTTTCGTAGCCAAACTAGTCTTAGATATCCGATCTTGTTTTGGTCATAGTTTCTTCGTTACAACTCCGTTTTCGTTGATTCAACTTGCCACTTCCTTGGATCGAGTCCCTATTTAAGACTATGAACTGTAAATACCTTAGTTTGTATTCGAAATCACAGGTCATAGGTCAAACTTTAGTGAAACTTATGAAGTTAATCATTTTCCATCATGTAAACAACCTTAAATGATTATTTTTCTAAAAATACTTATACTTTGAGTTAAATCATGAAATTTTTATGTGTTATCATATTCATAGTAAAAATCATTTTTCCAGAAAATAAACCTCCAATTCAAAGTTTAAGATGGTTTTTAATTATCCAACCCAAAACAGCCCCCGGTTGCACTCCGACGTCGTAAAAACAGTTTTTAAGGTGTTCTTCGAAAAACCAAGTTATACCTTGTTAAATTAGCATATTTTTAAGTTATATTACAGGTCTTGAAGTATTTTAAAAGTTAAGTTATAAGAATCTATTTAGTTTGCAAACAAGTTTGAAAACATTCAAACTATGTTCTTGTTGTTAAAATTTTATACCACAAAATAAGATAGCTATATATATATGAATCGAATAAGGTTATGAACATAGTTACTACCTCAAGTTCCTTGGACAAGGTTGCTGTAAAAGAGGAGTAAAAAGCTAGAACCAAAAGGGTGATGGAATTGAATGAAAGATTGGAAGTAAGTTTGTGTTCTTGGAAGGATTTCTTGAAGTGTTTTTGTAAGGTTTTCTTATGAGGTTTAAGTGTTGTTTTTGAAGCTAAATGATGGGGAAAATGCTTAGAGATGATCAAGTATGAAGTTAAGAGTATTTTGAGAGAGAAATGGAAGTGTAAGTATGAGAAAATGGGGTGAAGAAATGGTGTGCATGCATAAAAACGTTTTTAGGTTATAAAGGAAAAAAAAATACCTAACTTTGTTTTCTTGCTAAATAATTCATGCTACTTGACAAATGGTTGGTTCCACATGTTTCTTAATCATTTAAGGCTGCTAAGGAGCAGATTGTTATTGGTATATACCAATAGTAAATACATCTAGAAGCTGCGTATGATACGGGTACATATACCCTAGGTATACGTATAGAAATCTTTGAGAAAACGGAACGAGGATTCAAATATAGCTATCTTTTGTAAATATACTTATATTGTTTTATGTATTTAAGTTCTTAAAAGTGATTAAATTCATTACTTATACGATATATGTATAAACATTATAGGTCATAAGTATTTAAATCAAATAACGTTGCGTATGGTTATCGTTTTGAAAACTTAAGTTAGTAGTTTCAAAATATACATATAACTTATTGTTATTAATACAAAATGAGATATTAAAACATTCTTAGATCATGTTAAATATGTATATATACATATATATACACAAACGTATAATTATCATATGTTATATAGTTCGTGATATCATCGGTCAAACTAGACGGTCAAACGTTGTGTAAAACTCTTTTCAAAAACATAAATCTCAACAATTTGGATTTCTTATCATGTTGGTAAGGTTTAATTTATGTAAATATTAATCTTACAAGTATAGAATGATCGAAAAAGTGCGGGTCATTACAGTTCGAACCCGCGACCTCTCAAAGATTACTAACACCACTCAACCATTACTCCAATCCGGTTTTATTTGAATTAACAACACCCCGGATGTATATATCCCATTTAATTATCTGCTTCCTACTTCTAGTCTATTAATGACCCATTTAGGGTTCGGCCCAACATTAAATCCAACCCAACTTCACAGCCCATTCTGAAACTGAAATCTCGGCCCAAGATTCATCAATCAAAACTTAATCCAAAAGTTTAAACAATTAAGCCCGATACACGTTTCTTTTTAATTATATGGAGTAATAATTTTTCCCAGATTAGGTTAGAATATAAATCGTGTCCCTTTCCTTGCGTACCCACTCAATCTCCACGATCGGTCCTACTGGTCATAATCTGGTTTGCCACTCACGTATCATCATCATCATCATTTAACAATCATGCTTCAACTTTATTAATTTAGTTTGTTATTATTTCAGTAACACAGATGTGGGTTACGATCAAGAGTTGGAAAAACAGTTGTTTTCGATCAGAAAGTGAAACATATATAAAGACAAGAACACAGTAGCAGCGTGCCTGTTTCAATCGGAAGAAGTTCACGATGGGTTCTATCATGATTAGCTTCGGTTTTATATATAGGTTTTTAGTAGTAGTATGCGATGGTGGTGATGTCTGATCAGAGAATAATTGGGATAGTTGCAGCGAGAAAAAAATAGACAGGAGCAGCAATTTAATGATGATAGTATGTTTGAATAAAAGCAAGTGGGTTTTGATGGTTTACGGCTACTCAGTAAGCAGTCCATGGTTTTTAGGTTGGTGTTCTTGTTCATTGGTGTTTGTTATCGGACGAGAGCAAGAGGTGTTGAAGTATGGTTGAAGAAGAGAGGGAGTTGGTTATCGATGGTGGCTCTTAGTGGTGGTGGGTTTTCGGTTACAAGAGTGAAGGAGTGAAGATAATGAAGTGGTGTTGGTTTGATCATCGAAACCGAACAGATAGATGGTGTTGCCTAGTGATTGATCAAGAAGGTGGTGTTGGTAACACAGAAACATTTATAATTGCAGGTTGTGAACCGAGAACTAATCAAATTAAATGGGTTTGTTCCTTGGCATGAGACTTGTTCGAACAGAAATAGATACAACAGAATAATAAACATAAGAAAGAGAGTAAAAGAGAGAGATAGGTGATGGTTAGTTGTGACGGGTTTAATCAAAAAACAACAACAAGAGTTTAGATGAGTCTGTGATGGTGAAGTGGTGTTCTATGTGGTGATAAGAGAGACATGAAATAGCGTAGTAGTAGTGGTGGTGTAAATGGTTATGATGATTGTAGATGGAGTACGCTTGTTGAGAGATGAAGAAGAAGATGACTTCTCTTTCATGTATAAGTATATAGGTATATATAAAGGAGATATTTAAGAAAGAAAACAAATGCACCCAAATTCTTAGTTCCTAATTTTATGCCTTCATTCACGGATGCACAGAGGAAAGAAGAAAAATTGTAAAAATGGAAAGGGATGTCTGATAGTTCATATTCGTGTAATCTATGTCTTTATCAATTATTTTGATTAATAATAATAATTACTAAATACATTTATAATAATAATAATAATAATTTATAATAATAATAAAAATTCTTATAAAAAAAATGACAATGTGGTAATATTAATATCGTCAATATGGTATTTATTTTATTAATAATATTGGAAGTAATAATATTATTATAACATACCTATATATTTATACATATATTAATTTATACACAAATTTATATATATCCACACATTTACAAGCAATGGTTCGTGAATCATCGGAAACAGTCAAAGGGTAATTGATTACCTAAATATAGATTTCAGACTTTCTAGACTCAACATTAAGGTTTTTGCTTATCGTGTCGGAAACATATAGAGTTTAAGGTTTAAAATATAAAAATTTTTTAAATTTAATATATAAATAAATAAATAAATAAAAAGGAGGGGTGAGCTGTTAAAAAAAATCCCATCAGGTTTATTTTCTTCCCTTCTGTTGGACTCGTGACCTTGTGTCTCCATTTTTTTTATATAAAAACCGATCAAGATCTGTGATAAAAAGGGGTCAGGCGATTTACAATAATCAGTAAAATTAATTCATTTATCTTTTTTTTCAGTTTATGAAATTTTCGATTTTTAAAAAAACATAAAATTGGAAGAACATAGTCAACTGCACCGTCCCTTTAATCAAATCACTCTAACACAATTTTGTAACGAATTTTAAAATCCTTAATTGCAGTTAAGTTCGAAATCCATCATTGAAACTATCTGCAAAGTTTCAAAGCTTCAATCGATTTATCAAGTTCTAATTTTAGAATCAAGGTTCGAGTTTCAAAAGACAAATGATTCTGAATCATTCAAATTCGTGAGCTGTATATTGATTCAGATCAATAGGATGCTTGTCGAACGTTTTAGTGATGATAAGGAACATTTTTCATGAAGGATTCAAAGTCTAAAATGATCTATAAGTCGAAATTTGATCTTGTGTTCATATCGAGTTGGGTCTGTTCCTATTTTTTTTTTATTTAGGGTTCTTTTTATTAAATTTAATCCATCACTATTTAATTTATTTCGAATAAGTTATATTTTAAAAACAAACGGGATTAGTCTATATGATTTCAAATGAATTCAGAAGGTTTTGATTCTGATGTCGAAGAAGAAAAGGATTGACAGACAGAAATACCGAATATATATAGATTTAGGATGCTTAATAATTCAGGAAAACAGAAACAGATTAGATGGTTAAGGTGTGAGGTCGGTATCCGAGAGGTCACGGGTTCGAGCCTGGTCGTGGGCATTTCTTTTTAGATCAATTTTGTTCAAGGGTATACTTCCTTTTCCTTTCTAATGAATATTATTTGTTGTTAATATTAATTATTTTTGTGTTAACTATTAGTAAAGTTGTTATCATTATTATTATTACAATTATTAATATTGTTATTTTCATTACAAAAACAAGTATCAATTATTATTATTGTTATTATTATTATTATTATTGTTATTATTACTAAAGTTATTATAAATACTTAGTATTATTATTATTATTAAGTATTAGGTTTATTATTATAGTTATTATTATTATTATCATTAATAGAAATATCTTTATAAACAATAAAAGTTAATATTATTTCACTAATATTGGTATAAATAACATTTTTGCTACAAATAAATATTTTGTACCTATTATATACATATATTATAATCATAATCCTAATAATAGCTTATATATATCACATATAAAATATAAAAACGTTATTTATATAAATACTTTACATTTAATGAACTAAGAATATTTTCATATAATACTAACCATATATTTATATAAAGATATATTAATATAATCAAATATATGGATAATAAATACTTTAAATATATACAAACTAAATAAGTATAATATATAATTCAAGTTATTACATATAATTATTCGACTACGATTATGTGTTAATAAATCTACAAATGATATAGGTTCGTGAATCCGAGGCCAACCCTATATTTGTTCAAAGATGTTATACGTATTTTTACTACAAAATACAGTACGGTGAGTATACAGTCCCCTTTTAAACTTTAAATATTTTTGGGCTGAGAATACATGCGCTATTTTTATAAATGATTTACGTTATGGACACAAGTGATTAAAATTACGTTCTACATGGGTTTGAATCAAAAATCCCCTAGCTTGGTAACTTTAACTATTGGTTTATGAACTGGTAGGCGCGAATCCTAAAGATAGATCTATCGGGTTTTACACCCCCACCCAGATGTTGTTCTAGTAAACTAGAAGAACGGGTGTTTAGTACTTCGAGGTTAACGGAACGCACTTGATTCGGTGCACATATTATTATAACTCAGGGGTACACACTTTTGTTAAGGCTAGTTACCGGGTGCCCACTGCTTGGAATGCTTTTCATACACTTGCGAGTGTATTATGTTTATAAATATGAAATCTTGTGGTCCATAGTTATTACGCTGCTAGCATCAAACCTATATATCTCACCAACTTTATGTTGACATTTTAAAGCATGTTATTCTCAGGTACGAATTAAGTCTTCCGCTGTGCATATGCTCATTTTAAGGACATTACTTGGAGTCGATCATCGCAATGGAACCAGATGTTGTTGATTTCGTCCAGGGGGATAAGGACGGGTCTTGACAGATGGTATCAGAGCGTTGGTCTTAGCGAACCAGGTCTCCCATTAGTGTGTCTAACTGGTAGTTGTTAGGATACATTAGTGAGTCTAGACTTTGACCGTGTCTACCTGTCAAAAAGTTTTGCTTATCATTTCTAGTCGGAAACCATCTGCTTATCATTCTTACGGAATTGCCTGCTTATCATTCTTAAGTCTAGACACGTTTTACTGCATTTAATGCATCGATAGTGTATAGACAAAATTCATATCTTAGCGTATCTGATAAGTTCTTATCTTAGCGCATCTGTAGACTTGCCTGACATATGCCTAGGTTCCTTTGTAGTCTACGAAATTTTTGGTGTTATGGATATTCTATATAGCTAGAATATCATCTGATATCCGAAAATCATTTCACATCGACGATCCCTTCCGTTCACCAAACTGCTCGTTTGGCGATGAACCTGAAAGCACTTACCGGCGAACTTGTTCGAGAAACCATTTACCCTCTCATTTCTAGAATATTCCGTCACGATTACATACTATCCCATATTTCAAATCTTATTCATCCGTTCGCCCCAACCGTCAATCATCCTGTATTACTAGAAGAAGTTAACAAACTACGTGCTCGTATATGTATTGGTCGAGATTAATCTTGACCCACGGTACCGGTGTTGTCAAATGACGTGTTGCGTACATAAAGTACCGGTGTTGTCAAATGACGTGTTGCGTACAATCATGGGATCTTATGATTAATCTTCTCGTATTGTTTACGGGTGATCCTGAACCATATAAAATTAAATTATGAGTACATATATATAAAATATCATGTTATTTTAAAAAGATGTGATTTATTTAATTTTCTCCAATTATTTTCGTAGCTAAACTAGTCTTAGATATCCGATCTCGTTTTGGTCATAGTTTCTTCGTTACAACTCCGTTTTCGTTGATTCAACTTGCCACTTCCTTGGATAGAGTCCCTCTTTAAGACTATGAACTGTAAATACCTTAGTTTGTATTCAAAATCACAGGTCATAGGTCAAACTTTAGTGAAACTTATGAAGTTAATCATTTTCCATCATGTAAACAACCTTAAATGATTATTTTTCTAAAAATACTTATACTTTGAGTTAAATCATGAAATTTTTATGTGTTATCATATTCATAGTAAAAATCATTTTTCCAGAAAATAAACCTCCAATTCAAAGTTTAAGATGGTTTTTAATTATCCAACCCAAAACAGCCCCCGGTTGCACTCCGACGTCGTAAAAACAGTTTTTAAGGTGTTCTTTGAAAAACCAAGTTTTACCTTGTTAAGTTAGCATATATTTATGATATATTACAGGTCTTGAAGTATTTTAAAAGTTAAGTTAGAAGGATCTATTTAGTTTGCAAACAAGTTTGAAAACATTCAAACTATGTTCTTGTTGTTAAAATTTTATACCACAAAATAAGATAGCTATATATATATGAATCGAATAAGGTTATGAACAAAGTTACAACCTCAAGTTACTTGGACAAGATTGCTGTAAAAGAGAAGTAAGAACCTAGAACCAAAAGGGTGATGGAATTGGATGAAAGATTGGAAGTAAGTTTGTGTTCTTGGAAAAGATTCTTGAAGTGTTTTTGTAAGGTTTTTCTTATGGTGTTTAAGTGATGTTTTTATGGCTAGATCTTCATGGATACTAGCTGAATGGTTATGGAGTTTCTTAAGAGTGTGTTTTAGTTAAAGGAAATGTGTAGTAAAATGAAAATGGAATGGAGTATAAATGGTGGTGTAAAAGGTGTAAAACCCGATAGATCTATCTTTAGGATTCGCGCCTACCAGTTCATAAACCAATAGTTAAAGTTACCAAGCTAGGGGATTTTTGATTCAAACCCATGTAGAACGTAATTTTAGTCACTTGTGTCCATAACGTAAAACATTTATAAAAATATAGCACATGTATTCTCAGCCCAAAAATATTCAGAGTTTAAAAGGGGACTATATACTCACCTAATGTATTTTGTAGTAAAAATACATATAACATCATTGATCAAATATAAGGTTGGCCTCTGATTCACGAACCTATATCACATATATTTATATATATTAACACTTAATTGAGATCAGATAATTTCACCTATTAATTATAATATTTATATAATAAATGTTATTGTTTATTTAATATTTTATAATTATGCACCAATATGTTTTTATGTATTTAAAATAATGTTAATATTAATAATAATAAAATTATGTTAATGATAAAAATAATAATAATATTAATAATGATAACTAGAATGATAGTTTTAATAAAAATGATAATTTATAAATAATGAAAATTTTATTAAAAATACTATCTTTAGTAATAAATGATAATTTTAATAATAATAACAATAATAATAAACATACTTGTAATTTTAATCATGATAGATAATAAATGTTTTTTTTTTTAATACTTATTTTAGTAACAATAATATTGATCATAATAATAATATTAATAATAATAATGATGATAATTAAAATATCAGTTAATACCTTAATAACATTAAAAAGAAATAATTTGCCCGAGACGGGACTCGAACCCGCGACCTCTCAAAGATTACTAACACCACTCAACCATTACTCCAATCCAGTTTTATTTGAATTAACAACACCCCGGATGTATATATCCCATTTAATTATCTGCTTCCTACTTCTAGTCTATTAATGACCCATTTAGGGTTCGGCCCAACATTAAATCCAACCCAACTTCACAGCCCATTCTGAAACTGAAATCTCGGCCCAAGATTCATCAATCAAAACTTAATCCAAAAGTTTAAACAATTAAGCCCGATACACGTTTCTTTTTAATTATATGGAGTAATAATTTTTCCCAGATTAGGTTAGAATATAAATCGTGTCCCTTTCCTTGCGTACCCACTCAATCTCCACGATCGGTCCTACTGGTCATAATCTGGTTTGCCACTCACGTATCATCATCATCATCATTTAACAATCATGCTTCAACTTTATTAATTTAGTTTGTTATTATTTCAGTAACACAGATGTGGGTTACGATCAAGAGTTGGAAAAACAGTTGTTTTCGATCAGAAAGTGAAACATATATAAAGACAAGAACACAGTAGCAGCGTGCCTGTTTCAATCGGAAGAAGTTCACGATGGGTTCTATCATGATTAGCTTCGGTTTTATATATAGGTTTTTAGTAGTAGTATGCGATGGTGGTGATGTCTGATCAGAGAATAATTGGGATAGTTGCAGCGAGAAAAAAATAGACAGGAGCAGCAATTTAATGATGATAGTATGTTTGAATAAAAGCAAGTGGGTTTTGATGGTTTACGGCTACTCAGTAAGCAGTCCATGGTTTTTAGGTTGGTGTTCTTGTTCATTGGTGTTTGTTATCGGACGAGAGCAAGAGGTGTTGAAGTATGGTTGAAGAAGAGAGGGAGTTGGTTATCGATGGTGGCTCTTAGTGGTGGTGGGTTTTCGGTTACAAGAGTGAAGGAGTGAAGATAATGAAGTGGTGTTGGTTTGATCATCGAAACCGAACAGATAGATGGTGTTTCCTAGTGATTGATCAAGAAGGTGGTGTTGGTAACACAGAAACATTTATAATTGCAGGTTGTGAACCGAGAACTAATCAAATTAAATGGGTTTGTTCCTTGGCATGAGACTTGTTCGAACAGAAATAGATACAACAGAATAATAAACATAAGAAAGAGAGTAAAAGAGAGAGATAGGTGATGGTTAGTTGTGACGGGTTTAATCAAAAAACAACAACAAGAGTTTAGATGAGTCTGTGATGGTGAAGTGGTGTTCTATGTGGTGATAAGAGAGACATGAAATAGCGTAGTAGTAGTGGTGGTGTAAATGGTTATGATGATTGTAGATGGAGTACGCTTGTTGAGAGATGAAGAAGAAGATGACTTCTCTTTCATGTATAAGTATATAGGTATATATAAAGGAGATATTTAAGAAAGAAAACAAATGCACCCAAATTCTTAGTTCCTAATTTTATGCCTTCATTCACGGATGCACAGAGGAAAGAAGAAAAATTGTAAAAATGGAAAGGGATGTCTGATAGTTCATATTCGTGTAATCTATGTCTTTATCAATTATTTTGATTAATAATAATAATTACTAAATACATTTATAATAATAATAATAATAATTTATAATAATAATAAAAATTCTTATAAAAAAAAATGACAATGTGGTAATATTAATATCGTCAATATGGTATTTATTTTATTAATAATATTGGAAGTAATAATATTATTATAACATACCTATATATTTATACATATATTAATTTATACACAAATTTATATATATCCACACATTTACAAGCAATGGTTCGTGAATCATCGGAAACAGTCAAAGGGTAATTGATTACCTAAATATAGATTTCAGACTTTCTAGACTCAACTGTCACACCCCCAAATTAGGTCCTAGGGTATTTGTGACTAATTATATCAAATCACAGTTGTATAAACGAGAACGACTCTATATGAGACGTTTTGAATAAAACAGTTATTAATAAAACAGCGGAAGCATTAAAAGTTTTACATCAAATTTAAACTGAAATAATAATAATAGTCTTAATGCAAAGTAAATGTAATGAAATGAAGACTCCATGTAGCAGCATTCAATTCACCAGGTAGCAATCATGGCAATCATCTTATTCGTCACCTGAGACAAAACATGCTTAAAGTGTCAACCAAAAAGGTTGGTGAGTTCATTAGTTTATCAAAATCAATCATTTCCGTTATAATAATAGGCCACAAGATTTCAGTTTCATAAATATCCGTACACTAGCAAGTGTATAAAAGCATTCTATAAGTTGTAGGCACCCGGTAACAAGCCTTAACGTTCATGTTTTACCCTCTGAAGTACACCAGATCAGGTGTGTTTAAAATAACCTCGAAGTACTAAAGCATCCCATAGTCAGGATGGGGTTTGTCAGACCCAATAGATCTATCTTTAGGATTCGCGCCTACCGTACATAGACAAGTAGTTTAATGTTACCAAGCTAAGGGTATATTTCTGGTTTAAACCCACATAGAATTAGTTTTAGTACTTGTGCCTATTTCGTAAAACATTTATAAATCAGCGCATGTATTCTCAGCCCAAAAATATATATAAAAAGGGAGCAAATGAAACTCACCTTAAATAGCAGTTGAAGTATTCCACGCAAGAAAGGAAAGTAAAGCAAGTAAGTGACCGAGGACGGGAAGAAGAAATGAAGGGACAAAACTTCAGAATAGAAATAGGAACATAAACCACAGCAAATAAGAGAGAGCATTAACTGTGGATGACAATGATTTTAAGGGACGGGAGTAGGAACATCGAAATATAAGGGAAGGTATAAAACCTAACAACAACCCCGAAACTACAAACCGTGCATATCAATACGTATTGCAACGTAAAGGCACGGGAGAATTAAAAACATTATAATTCCAAGGAAAGGATAAAAGAGAATAGATTCTTCTGGTGATAGATGAAAAAGAAGAATGAAAGATATGAAAGTTAGAAATATAACAAGGGTTAGAATGGGATGGAGCATATTAGCGAATGTCTTAAAGTAGGAACTAAAGAGAAAGAATAGAAGATGTGGGAAGAAAGAAAGGGAAGGAGGTAAATTTATAGTGAAATATTCGACAAAGAAATCAAAACAGATTGCCGCGTTAAATCAAAGAAGATCCTGATCGCCGCAAAACTAAATCTTATTACATAAGATTTTCTTTAAAACCCTTAAATCCCGGAAATCGATCATAATCACGTCATCGGTTACAACAATTCTATATTTACTCATTTCACTCTTTTGTGATAGCTTCGCTCGTGCGTCTCACATAACCAAATCGTTTTATCTAAATCTTTCAATAATGATAAAATTTCATTATTACCTCATATTCGTCATGAAAACATTCCTATTGTTGTTTATGACAACCTCTACCAAATTTCGAGGACGAAATTTCTTTAACGGATGGGTACTGTAACGACCCGGAAATTTCCGACCAAATTTAAACTCTAATCTCTATATGGTTCCGACACGATAAGCAAAAACCCTAAAGTTGACCCGCACTTTTTCGATCATTCTATACTTATAAGATTAATATTTACATAAATTAAACCTTACCAACATGATAAGCAATCCAAATTGTTGAGATTTATGTTTCCGAAAAGAGTTTTACACAACGTTTGACCGTCTAGTTTGACCGATGATATCACGAACTATACAATATATGATAATTATACGTTTGTGTATATATATGTATATATACATATTTAACATGATTAATGAATGTTTTAATATCTTATTTTGTATTAATAACAATAAGTTATAAGTATATTTTGAAACTACTAACTTAAGTTTTCAAAACGATAACTATACGTAACGTTATTTGACATAAATACTTAAGACTTATAATGTTTATACATATATCGTATAAGTAATGTATTTAATCACTTTTAAAGACTTAAATACATAAAATCATATAAGTGTATTCACAAAAGATAGCTATATTTGAATCCTCATTCCATTTTTCACAAAATTTCTATACGTATATCTAGAGTATTTGTACTCGTATCATACCTAGCTTCTATACGTATTTACTATTGGTATATACACATCAAATCACCACCTAACCAGCCCTTGTTCATGCCTTATGTATAAGGTAATTACTTTTGAATGATTGTAAGACTAATTACAAAAATACAAACTAAAAATTTGTCCATGTCTACTACATAAACATTTTTTTAGGAGTATATATGTATCCTCATTTTGTTTCATTTTTACTTCCATTCTCTAGCTAAAAACACCCACACTCTCAAGAACATTAAACTCCATAAACATTCAGCAAAGTTCCATGAAGATCTAGCTTCAAAAACCTTACTTAAACACCATAAGAAAACCATACAAAAACACTTCAAGAAATCCTTCCAAGAACACAAACTTACTTCCAATCTTTCATCCACTTCCATCACCCTTTTGATTCTAGCTTCTTACTCCTCTTTTACAGCAACCTTATCCAAGGAACTTGAGGTAGTATCTATGTTCATAACCTTATTCGATTCATATATATATAGCTATCTTATTTTGTGGTATAAAAGTTTAACAACAAGAACATAGTTTGAATGTTTTCAAACTTGTTTGCAAACTAAATAGATCCTTCTAACTTAACTTTTAAAATACTTCAAGACCTGTAATATAACTTAAATATATGCTAATTTAACAAGGTATAATTTGGTTTTTCAAAGAATATCTTAAAAACTGTTTTTACGACGTCGGAGTGCCACCGGGGACTGTTTTGGGTTGGATAATTAAAAACTATCTTAAACTTTGAGTTGGAGGTTTATGTTCTGGAAAAATGATTTTTACTATGAATATGATAACACATAAAAATTTCATGATTTAATTCAAAGTATAAGTATTTTTAGAAAAATAATCATTTAAGGTTGTTTAAATAAAGGAAAATGTTTAACTTCATAAGTTTCACTAAAGTTTCACCTATGCCGTGTGATTTTGAAAACAAACCAAGGTATTTTCAGTTCATAGTCTTAAAGAGGGACTCGATCCAAGGAGATGGCAAGTTGAATCAACGAAAACGGATTTGTAACGAAGAAACTATGACCGAAACAAAATTGGTTATCCAAGACTTGTTTAACTTCGGGATTAATTGGGAAAAATTAAATAAAATCACATCTTTCTAAAATAACATGATATTTTATATATATGTACTCATAATTCAATTTTATATGGTTCAGGATCACCCGTAAACAATACGAGAAGATTAATCATAAGATCCCATGATTGTACGCAACACGTCATTTGACAACACCGGTACTTTATGTACGCAACACGTCATTTGACAACACCGGTACCGTGGGTCAAGATTAATCTCGACCAATACATATACGATGAGGGTTTTATTTATTTCATTGGGGGTTTATTAAACATCTAAATATGAACCATTAAAATTGAATTACTAACAACGAACTGCTAACTACGGACTAAGGAATTATTCAAAGTATTAAAAGTATAACAAGTATATATATGTGACGTTTGTTTAAAAAAGAAAAGGTATTGATATATTATATATGGATAGGTTCATGATATCAACCGGAGACCAAGTCAAATTATATATATATCTTCAAGACGAAAGTGAGTATATAGTCCCACTTTTAAACTCTAAATATTTCGGGATGAGAATACATGTATTTTATGTTTTACATTATGGACACAAGTAACTGAAAAATATATTCTACGTTGAGTTGTACCACTGGCATACTTCCCTGTAGCTTGGTAACTAATATTTACAGCGGTATTGTAAACGCGAATCCTGTTGATAGATCTATCGGGCCTGACAACCCCAACCGGACTGGACGACCAGTATTCAACGGTTGCACAGTACTTCGTTTCGTGACTACACTTGGTACAGTGTAGTAAGATTTCATATTAAAGGGAATATGCGACGTGATTAATTGTTAAGTATGGTTACCAAGTGCTCAACCACTTAGAATATTTTTATTAAAATGTTTATATATGAAATCTTGTGGTCCATCGTTATATCGCTGCTAGCATCAAACCTATATATCTCACCAACTTTATGTTGACGTTTTAAAGCATGTTATTCTCAGGTATGAATTAAGACTTCCGCTGTGCGTTAGCTCATATTAAGGATACTAGTTGGGACCATTTAAGCCATGATACAAGAACGTTGCATTCGAGTCATTGAAGATCATTAAAGACATTTATTAAGTAAATGACAGTTTAGGTCATTTGGATATCGAGAAATGTTTGACGAGTTTATTAATTTTTTTTTATGTTTCGACATTTCTGAAGATATTTTCATAAATATTTTCATCCGAAATTATCTATCTCCTCGTACTATCTATGTTATATCATAAAAGAAACTGTTTTAGTTTCTGTCCTTCTATAAAATTTAATATTTTAATTTATGAATGATTTCTGGAGAAGTGTTGGGAATTGAAGCATGAGTTAGTTTAATATAATGACGCTTGGCCAACGTAATTATATTACAGTAAGTCATGCTGAGTTTCTAATGAAACGTGATGATGGTTCACAGCAAATCATAACATCATCATGTACCATGTTACATAACTCCTTCATTTTATTTAATCTCTAAGCATATCACAAAAATATTACCTTAATATTTTGTTCTTCCGTAACTCCGACAATCTGCTAATAAATCGTGCGATTACATTTTCTTTCTGATTAGAAGATTTCCTTAAATTCTACGAATTCCGTAAATTCACTATTACTACGTCAAAAGTTAAATCTCCATCTCGATCTTTTGTAATAGCTCCACTCATACGCTTCAAGTAATCGAATCATTTTATCTATATTAGTCAATAATGATAAAACTCTATTTATCAACTCATATTCGTCATGAAAACATTTTTATGGTTAACCATGACGACCACACTCAAATTTCGGGACGAAATTTCTTTAACGGGTAGGTACTGTGATGACCCGAAAATTTCCGACCAAATTTAAACTTTAATCTTTATATGATTCCAACACGTTAAGCAAAGTCTGTTAGGTTGAGTCTTAAAAATTTTTATTTTATTTTATTTTATGCATAATCATTTACCCTTTGACTCTTCCCGACGATTCACGAACAAGTATTTGTAAATAGATATGTGTGTGTATATATATATATATATATATATATATATATAATAATTGGAAGTATAATTTGAAATATTAAATTTTGATGTTATGAAATATGATATTATAATAAATTATTATTTAAAACATATCCATATATAAATAATGTATATTAAAAATAAATATTAAATGATTGTAATACTCGTTTAATGTTTCAATTGATTGATATTAAACAAGTAAGTGACAAACTTTTAAAAGGAATAAGACTAAAATATATAAATACTTCATTCTATGTAAATAATTAAGTATTAATTTGTTATATCAATATTATTATTATTAATATCAAAACAAGTATTAATAATCATTATTATTAATAATTATTATGATTGTTATTAATATTTATTATACATCTTAGTAATTATTAATATTAAATATAATATATAAAAATAAAGAATTACGTGTAAATAAACTGTTATACATATCATTCAATTGATTTTTCCTATCTCCTAATTGTACTGGAAGATTCTATCGACAAAGTGGAAATGGAGTAGAGGGTCCAGAATGATTGATTAAATCAACAAATTTTTGTTTGATTATTTGATATATCTGTACTTAAATATCTATATATCTAATCATATCTACACTAATTGCGGATATACATATATGCACTGTGTTTGATTTATCACCATTTCATTATACTAGATATTTATATTATATACTTATACATATTCATTTTATAAACGACATATATAGGTACTTGTGTGATAACTATAATCACTTTCTTCTTCCAATCAATCACCACAATTAACAACTTTAAACTGCAAATTATAACTTCCTCTTTCTCTTGCTCGATCACAATCACAACCGAACCCTCACCACCACCACTAAACCATCTATCCTCCCTTCTCCTCTCTATTTCTTTTCGTGAACAACATCACCAAGTTACTTGTTTACTAATTCGGTTCAATCCAAAGATCATCATTTACTTACTTAATACTTGTTCGACTCATACTGCAGCAGATTACATGTTCTTGTTTCTGACCAAGAACAAACACCAACGAGTCATCACCTTCAACACTCTCATTGATCCACCTTAAACCCATTTGTGAAATTACTTGCTTTTGTTACTTCTATAGTTGTCGACAAAACAACACTCACCACCACCATAGCAACAAACCACAACCATCGACTATATATTTTCGTTTTCATTATTGTTGATCGATAAACACCACCACAACCCATCTAACCCACCATCCTTGCCTCCTAACCTTTTCAACACCAACAGACAACCACCCATCATCACAAATCATCTCCACCTACGTTTTACTTTTATTTTCCTGTCTTGTGTTCGAACTCAACGATAACAACACTACTATTATTTTGCTTTTATTAACTGCCACCAAAAACTAGACCATCAAACCACAACTCCAACTTTCACCACCCTTACTTCCACCATTCTAAATCGCCACCATCTCTTTTGTCAAGTAACTCAATACCACGATCGACACCAACAGCTACTTCTTATTTTTCTATTTGAAAACCATCGTGTACCATCACCCCTTTATTACTATTTTTGTTGCAGTAAACCGCCACGGCCACATCACCAAGATCACCACCTTGCTTCTACAATCACCACAACAAACTACCACCATCACTTCCTTGAATCACTACTAGCTTTTCCCTCTCCTTCGTTCTTTCTCCTGCAACACACAATACCTTCATACTAACTGCTGTAGTTGCTGCCATATGAATCAATTCTGTACGAAGCTAAGCCAAAGTAATTATTTTTTCTTCCTTGGTGTGCTCGTTACAGCTGCCAAAAAAAACAATTCCTTGTATACTTATTGCAATTCTGTCGAACAAAGGTGTCTCTTTAAAACTTAAATTAATCATCATGTCATTAAAATATTAGAAGTAATAATCAGCTTGGACTTTTGAGTTGTTAATCTTCTTTATCTATGACTGAAAGTAACGCACAAAGGTTCCCACTTGACTATTTAAATAATCTACTTTGTCTGTAGTGGGTCTAGGATATCAAACCCACATGTTCACATGCGATTAGTAATTCTAATGCTAATGATGATGATAACATGTGTTGATAATATGATATATTACGTACGATGGTGATAAGATTTGATGTTCAGTCGAAGTGGAAGAATGAAAAATACGGGATTATACCCTAAAAACTGAATCCCACGATCCAATCTAGTTAAAGGTAACATTACAGAGATATGGGTTGGACTAAACTTCTTCTTGGGCTTCACAATTAATTTAATTATTAAGCTATGGGCCGTAAAGAAATTGGATAACATGGCTAATACTCCAATTCTTATACGTGAAAACAAAGTTATTGATGTACGATAATGATGTTAAGACTCATTGATTATGATGATGATTCTGATTCACGAAAGATTATGACCACGAAGTAGTTATGAAAATGATAAAATGATATAGACTAAGTAGTGATAGTGAGTAGCGAAATATAACGAGATGTTGATGGTGGAAGTTGGTAATGATCGATAATGATGACTGGGATGTTCAAAGATTGAGATGACGAAGTTATAATGTCGTGATTATGATAAGTCGATGCAGGTTATATGAATATGGAATGAGCTTAGTTAAAAGGGGTTAAAAGATTTAGTTTAGGTATTAAAACAGAAATGTATAAGGAGAGGATTGGTTAAGGATGTTATCGTGTTAGCGGGACGTCGCGGGTTCAAACCTGGACTTGGGCATTTTTTTAGGATTACTTCTATGAGGTAGTTTACTTATCACTTATTATTATTATTATTATTATTATTATTATTATTATTATTATTATTATTATTATTATTATTATTATTATTATTATTATTATTATTATTATTATTATTATTATTATTATCAGATTACTTATTATTACTAGTAAAAGTTATATCATAACTATTAGTATTATCATTAAACATTACTAGTATTATCATTACAAACATTATTATTATTACTATCTTTATCATTAATATCAAAATTATCATTATTATTATTAGAATTATCATAATTAGTATTATTTTTATTATTAATACTATTAGTATTATTAATATATCAAATGAAGATTTTCTATATAAAAATATATTTATGACATAAAACCTAACCATATTAATACTTTTGTAATAAATGTTAATTATCTATATAAAGATAAATATATCTAATTAAGTTATTAATAAAACATAATATAAATTAACAAATAGAATCACTAATAATATATAATTGTTCGATTACCATTACATGTATTAATATACATGATTGAATATATGTTCGTGAATTCGAGGTCAACCCTACAATTGTTCAACGTAGTCATATGTATTTTTACTACAAAATACATTAGGTGAGTTTCATTTGCTCCCTTTTATATATATTTTTGGGACTGAGAATACATGCGCTGTTTTTATAAATGTTTTACGAAATAGGCACAGGTACTAAAACTAATTCTACATGGGTTTAAACCAGAAATATACCCTTAGCTTGGTAACATTAAACTACTTGTCTATGTACGGTAGGCGCGAATCCTAAAGATAGATCTATTGGGCCTGACAAACCCCATCCTGACTATGGGATGCTTTAGTACTTCGAGGTTATTTTAAACACACCTGATCTGGTGTACTTCAGAGGGTAAAACATGAACGTTAAGGCTTGTTACCGGGTGCCTACAACTTATAGAATACTTTTATACACTTGCGAGTGTACATATATTTATAAACAGAAATCTTGTGGTCTATTAATATATTGAAATGATTGTTAAGATAAACCTATGAACTCACCAACCTTTTGGTTGATTTGGGGTTCGTTGGTTGTCCAGAAAATCAGAAGGAAAAACAGTAGCAAACGGAGGTTTGATGATGGCCTATGAGGGTGTCCGATGGTGGTTAAATGGGTGACGTTTACAGCTGCAACACAATAGTAAAGATCGTGTGTAACAGGAGCAGTAGTATTCACGATGACGGTGACGGGTTTGGTTGCTCAAAATGGTTATGGCTTCTGTGGTGTTTAGTTTGATAGAGGAGAAAGGAAGGTTGTTGGTGGTGGTGATTGATCCGGTGGTTTACTATGGTGATTAAAAGGAAGAGAAGCGACGTTAATGAGAGATAGAAGGTGGATGACTTTTAGGATGACCGAGGGTAGTGATTCTTATGGTGAAGGTTTGCAGACGTGGGAACAAGTAACAAACGTAGCATAGCTACGGTGGTGGTGATGGTTAAAAGAAAACAAAAAAATAAATAAAGAAGTGTGAGTGTGAAGGTGGTGTCGGTTCACGATGAAATGGTGGTGTTTTGTGGTTTGAAGTAGAATTAAGAATGGTGTTTGATGAGTTGTGGGGTTGATATGGTTGTCTAGGATGGTTATAGTGAAGTGGGTTCTCGAAGAAGAAGAAGAAGAAGAAGAAGGTGAAGATAGGTGGATGGCTTTGTTTGGTGTTGTTTGAATGATGAAGATGGTAGTGCTCGCGGTGGCAATCGGTGGTTGAGTCATGATGGTCGATGGGTTTACGAAGATGGGTTTCCTAGTTAATTAGTTGATGATAGCAAGGAATCTCGTGAGTAATTGAGATTGATGTAGCGTATATAAATTACCTCAGGATTGTTTTGTAGTGTGAAAATCGTCGACAGGATATTACACTGAATCAGAAAAAGGAAAAGAAGATAGATACATTTATTGGATGTATCTGTTATTGAGTTTAAATGTTATACATATTAATAATTATTGATTATACAAATAATAATAAAAACACAAAAGATAAGTACTAATATTATTAAGAATTAATTATACTAACAATAAAAGTAAAAATAAATTTACTATTAATAACAAATTAAACATATCAATTTATATATATATATAATATATATATACATATACATATATTTGTAAATAAATGTTCGTGAATCATCAGGCTTGATCAAGGGTAACGGATTATCCGAATATAGATTTCAAACTTCCTAGACCCAAAATTACAGAATTTGCTTATCGTGTCGGAAAAATATAAAGATCAAGGTTTAAATTTGGTCGGAAATTTCCGGGTCGTTACAGTACCCACCCGTTAAAGAAATTTCGTCCCCGAAATTTGATAGAGGTTATTATGGATAACCATAGGAATGTTTTCATGACGAATATGGAGTTTTATCATTATTGGGATATATCGATAAAACGATTCGATCATGTGATGCGCACGAGTGAAGCTATCTCAAAAGAGTGAAATGAGTAAGTATGGATTCGTTCTAACCGATGTCGTGGTTATGATTGATTTCCAAGATTTAAGGGATTTAAAGAAAATCTTACGTAATAAGATTTAGTTCTTCGGCAATTTAGGAAACATGATCTCCTTTGATTTAATGTGGCAAATCTGTTTTGATTTCTTTGTCGTCTACAATTAATGCTCTCTTCTATTTGCTGCGATTTATACTCCAATTTCTGGTTTGGAGTCTTCATTTTTTCGTTTCCTCTTCCCGTCCTCGAGCCAAGCAAGCAATGGTCCAAAATTGGTAGGTATGAAATTTGGAGTGAATATAGCTAAGACTCTTGAAAAAGAATGATAATGGCACGATTTTGTTTTGTCAAATTACCAGAATATCCTGGAAAAGACCGAATCATCAAGAACTATTTTATTGAGATATTTAGAGATTAGATAGAATGTAAGAGCCGTGTAACATGGCATATGATGATGGTACTGTGAATCATCACATTCCATTAGAAACTTAACATGGCTTACTGTAATATAATGAAGTTGATCAAGTTTCATTATATTATACTAATTCATGCATCAATTTCCAACACTTCTTCAGAACATTCCTATTTTAAATTCGAAGACTTTAGAATTTTGAAACTATCACAGTTTCCTTTGCAGAAGTTACGGAAGGATAAATGATTTCAGATAGGAATAGTTGTGAAAATATCTCCAGAAATATGGAAAATATGTATAACGAAAGGTATGAAGATATCTTAAGATAAGATGATGATGAAGATTATCATCTGAAAAGATTTAGAATAAAGAGTAGGGTTCTTACTAACGGTTTCAGCAGGTACTGAATCATTTGGATTCTTTGAAAGCAGGTTCAATTCTTGAGATTTATCTACAGTCTCCTTCATATTTTGCTCAATCCGTTTTCTAATCCCAACTCCTTCTATTTTTTTCTGAGCTTTTCCAACATACTTTACTTCATCGTAAACTTTTGACTGTTAAAGTCATTTACGGTTTTTGCTGCTTCATCAGCATTTCAAGAACTACTTCATAGTCCAGGGTGTTTTTCAGAAACTTCACATTCGAAATATGTAACTCTTAGGGATAGACGTTGTAGGTATGACGGGATAATTTCTACGAGATTTTCAAAATACTGATTGCGAATTTCGTCAAAAAAAGATAACGAGTTGCTGCTGATGATGTTGTGAAATATAAAAGGTTCTCCGGTAATGACAGCGAAAGGACAAGGTATAAATATCGAGGTTATACTAAGAGTAATCTTACTAAGAAGTCGAAGTGGAGCTGTGACAAAATTAGCTTCTTGAAAAGGAATCGTATGGTTGTTTTTGCTAATGAATGATAGAGAATTCGACGCGAATAGGTTTTAACTATAACTTCGGTTTCGAAAGTTTTTCAGGTGCATCACTGTATGCAGGAATCTTTCTTCCATGGACGAGGTGCGGCTGGTTCAACTTCTCGATCGAGGTGTTTTCAAGAATCATGAAAGATTTGAACGCGAATTGTAATTGTCGAGGTACAAATGAAGTTTAGGATAAAATCAAGTGGCAAACTTGAAGAATTGTTTAGTTTCATATGTTATAATCAATATTTTAATTCATTTTAATTGTCCAAAGTTAGCAGTCCAGTTGTCCACTAGTCCAATATATTCATATATAATTTAATATATAATATTCGAATTAATTAATACGTATCGTGACCCGTGTACCGGTCTCAGTATTGATCACAACTCAAACCATATATATATTTTGAAATCAACCTCAACCCTGTATAGCCAACTCCAACATTCACATATAGAGTGTCTATGGTTGTTCCGAAATATATATATAGATGGGTCGATATGATTGGTCGAAACCTTGTATACGTGTCCCGTTATTTAAAGTGCGTAAAATAAATAACAGAACTTAAATGACAATAAATTAAATTGCGATAAAATGTAATACGGAATTAACAGTTAGCTGGGAACAGTTAACTAGGAACAGTTAGCGTGGAATCTTAACAATATTTCAATTTAGTTAATTCGTCTGTTTCTAACAAATTTTATTTTGTCCAATGTTTTCTTCTTTATGCCACTTGTTGGATTCTGATAGGTCAAAATCCAAATATGAAATTTGAATAAAAATGGTTATTCTGTGGTGAACGGATACATATATCGGTAGTTGTAAGTAGGATAGTAAATGATCGTTGAATCAGATTCGAAGAATGTACAGTGTAACTTATTAATGTGAAATCTAAATATTCCTCGGGTACTACCCACCCGTTAAAATATTTTCATCATTAACAGTTTGTACAAAAGAATTTTAATTACAATCTTTATGAAAATATACTTGCATATATATTTTCATCGGATGTAATCATGGATTTAATGAGTCAAAAACTCATCTGATTTATTGTTAATACTAGATTACATAATCTCTAAAACTTTAGAAATTACATAATCACCATGTCGAACGAGGAAAAATGAGGTAGAATGATACGTAAAGCGAAGATAATCGATGTAGATCGATGTGTAGAAAGAAGTTCATACTCGAAGTACAGCTGGTGATATTGAGGCGTGTAATGTTGATATTCGAGGTACAGATTGTGATGTTGAGAGTTACGGCGCGGTTATGGTTTAGGGATGATAAGGGTACTGTCGACGTCGATGATGGTAGTACTGATTATGCTACTGGTGCTGCTGCTGGTGTTTGTAACCTCCGCACCAGATTCTCCAAAGCCATTACTCGAGCATGTAGTTCGTTAACTTCTTATATTATGTCGAGATAATTGACGATTAAAACGAGCGGGTGAGTAAGATTCAAAATATAGAATATTATATAATCGTGACGGAATATTCTAAAAATAAGAGAGTAAATGGTTTCTCGAACAGGTTCACCGGTAAGTGTTTCAGGTTTATTGTCAAAAGGACAATTCGGTGGATGGAAAGGATTCTTGATGTGAAATGATTTTCAGGTATCGGATGATACTTTAATTATATAGAATATATATATATATATGGTCCTAAAGATTTCGTAAACTACGGAGGACTTTGCGGCATATATCAGGCAAATCTACAGATACGCCAAGATAGGAATTATCAGATACGCTAAGATATGAATTTCGTCTATACACTATCGATGCACTGAATGCAGTAGAACGTGTCTAGACTTGAGAATGATAGGCAAGCAATTTCCTAAGGATGATAAGCAGATGGTTTCCAACTAGAAATGATAAGCAAAACTTTTTGGCAGGTAGACACGGTCAAAGTCCAGACTCACTAATGTATCCTAACAACTACTAGTCAGACACACTAATGCAAGGCCTGGTTCACTAAGACCAACGCTCTGATACCAACTGAAACATCCGCGACTAATCCTCCCGGACGGAATCTTCAACAGTTGGTCCCATCGCGATGATCGAATCCAAGTGATGTCCTTAACATGAGCTTATGCACAGCGGAAGACTTAATTCGTATCTGAGAATAACATGCTTTAAAATGTCAACATAAAGTTGGTGAGATATATAGGTTTGATGCTAGCAGCGTTATAACTATGGACTACAAGATTTCATATAGTTAAACATAATACACTCCTCGTGTATGAAAAGTCGTTGAGCACTTGGTAACCATACTTAACATTTAAATCACAGCAGCATATTCTTAAATAAACCCTACACCGTACCAAGTGTAGTAACGAAACGAAGTACTGTGCAACCGTTAAAAACTGGTCGTCCAGCCCGGTTGGGGTTGTCAGGCCCGATAGATCTATCAACAGGATTCGCGTTTACGCTCCTCACGTAAATATTAGCTACCAAGTATAAAGAAATATGCCATGGTACAACTCAACGTAGAATTTATTTTTGATCACTTGTGTCCATAACGTAAATCATTTATAAAAACAGCGCATGTATTCTCAGCCCAAAAATATTTAGAGTTTAAAAGGGATCTATATACTCACCTAATGTATTTTGTAGTAAAAATACATATAACATCATTGATCAAGTATAGGGTTGGCCTCAGATTCACGGACCTATATTATTTGGATATTTATTAATACACATAATCGTAGTCGAATAAATTTATATATATTTACTTTATTAATTATATCATTTTTATCTTAATAATATATATATCATTTATATATATATACTAATGCTAATATAGTTAAGTTTTGTATTATATATATATATATTTTTTTATATATTTAAATAGTCTTTTGTTTACAAAATATAGTTATAATAATACTAGAATAGTTATAATGATAAAAATAATACTTTTAATACTACTAATAATAATAATGATAGTATTAGTAATAGTTTTTATAAAAGTAATGATAGATTAAAAAAATAATGATACTTTCGTTTAATAATAATAATAATAATATTAATAGTTCCAAATGTAATACTAATATTAAATGTTAATGAAAATAATAATAACATAATTTATATTAATGATGATAATAATAATTAGTTTAACACTAATTTTAATACTTATTAACAATAATACTAATATAATAATAATAATTAAAGTATTCTACCTCTAAAGCTCTTTTCATAAAAATAATTGGCCAAGATGGGACTCGAACCCAAGACCTCTCGCATGCTCACTTTTCCCCCTAAACCATTTGTGCAAGTTCGTTTTTCTGTTTTAATACGGCATCATAATTTCATAACCCGTATTGCCTATTTCTAATTACTCCAGCCCAAATAGAAAACCGAATGTAGCGGCCCAACTAACAAATGAATCTCAACCCATTTAAACATCTCAGTCCAAAACTAACCCTATTATGTCCATTCATTTGTTTCGTGAATTAAAAGATAGATTAGCAGCCACGACAGGAATTCAACGGGTGCGGTCTTCAGTACACTCATCATCGTTCATCATCATAAAGAAAAACAAAAACGAACGTCCTTGTATGTGGCCCCTTAAGGGTCGGCCATGAATTTTAATTGATTCCACTATCATCTTTATCCTTATTAATATATAAAGAGAAATGGAAACAGAAGTTATGGCTGTAATAGCAGCAATAAAAGCGTTGTAGATGACGATTTGGGGTTCGTTGGTTGTCCAGAAAATCAGAAGGAAAAACAGTAGCAAACGGAGGTTTGATGATGGCCTATGAGGGTGTCCGATGGTGGTTAAATGGGTGACGTTTACAGCTGCAACACAATAGTAAAGATCGTGTGTAACAGGAGCAGTAGTATTCACGATGACGGTGACGGGTTTAGTTGCTCAAAATGGTTATGGCTTCTGTGGTGTTTAGTTTGATAGAGGAGAAAGGAAGGTTGTTGGTGGTGGTGATTGATCCGGTGGTTTACTATGGTGATTAAAAGGAAGAGACGCGACGTTAATGAGAGATAGAAGGTGGATGACTTTTAGGATGACCGAGGGTAGTGATTCTTATGGTGAAGGTTTGCAGACGTGGGAACAAGTAACAAACGTAGCATAGCTACGGTGGTGGTGATGGTTAAAAGAAAACAAAAAAAAAATAAAGAAGTGTGAGTGTGAAGGTGGTGTCGGTTCACGATGAAATGGTGGTGTTTTGTGGTTTGAAGTAGAATTAAGAATGGTGTTTGATGAGTTGTAGGGTTGATATGGTTGTCTAGGATGGTTATAGTGAAGTGGGTTCTCGAAGAAGAAGAAGAAGAAGAAGGTGAAGATAGGTGGATGGCTTTGTTTGGTGTTGTTTGAATGATGAAGATGGTAGTGCTCGCGGTGGCAATCGGTGGTTGAGTCATGATGGTCGATGGGTTTACGAAGATGGGTTTCCTAGTTAATTAGTTGATGATAGCAAGGAATCTCGTGAGTAATTGAGATTGATGTAGCGTATATAAATTACCTCAGGATTGTTTTGTAGTGTGAAAATCGTCGACAGGATATTACACTGAATCAGAAAAAGGAAAAGAAGATAGATACATTTATTGGATGTATCTGTTATTGAGTTTAAATGTTATACATATTAATAATTATTGATTATACAAATAATAATAAAAACACAAAAGATAAGTACTAATATTATTAAGAATTAATTATACTAACAATAAAAGTAAAATTAAATTTACTATTAATAACAAATTAAACATATCAATTTATATATATATATAATATATATATACATATACATATATTTGTAAATAAATGTTCGTGAATCATCAGGCTTGATCAAGGGTAACGGATTATCCGAATATAGATTTCAAACTTCCTAGACCCAAAATTACAGAATTTGCTTATCGTGTCGGAAAAATATAAAGATCAAGGTTTAAATTTGGTCGGAAATTTCCGGGTCGTTACACGTGTTGCGTACATAAAGTACCGGTGTTGTCAAATGACGTGTTGCGTACAATCATGGGATCTTATGATTAATCTTCTCGTATTGTTTACGGGTGATCCTGAACCATATAAAATTGAATTATGAGTACATATATATAAAATATCATGTTATTTTAGAAAGATGTGATTTTATTTAATTTTTCCCAATTAATCCCGAAGTTAAATAAGTCTTGGATAACCAATTTTGTTTCGGTCATAGTTTCTTCGTTACAAATCCGTTTTCGTTGATTCAACTTGCCATCTCCTTGGATCGAGTCCCTCTTTAAGACTATGAACTGAAAATACCTTGGTTTGTATTCAAAATCACACGGCATAGGTGAAACTTTAGTGAAACTTATGAAGTTAAACATTTTCCTTTATTTAAACAACCTTAAATGATTATTTTTCTAAAAATACTTATACTTTGAATTAAATCATGAAATTTTTATGTGTTATCATATTCATAGTAAAAATCATTTTTCCAGAACATAAACCTCCAACTCAAAGTTTAAGATAGTTTTTAATTATCCAACCCAAAACAGTCCCCGGTGGCACTCCGACGTCGTAAAAACAGTTTTTAAGATATTCTTTGAAAAACCAAATTATACCTTGTTAAATTAGCATATATTTAAGTTATATTACAGGTCTTGAAGTATTTTAAAAGTTAAGTTAGAAGGATCTATTTAGTTTGCAAACAAGTTTGACAACATTCAAACTATGTTCTTGTTGTTAAACTTTTATACCACAAAATAAGATAGCTATATATATATGAATCGAATAAGGTTATGAACATAGATACTACCTCAAGTTCCTTGGACAAGGTTGCTGTAAAAGAGGAGTAAGAAGCTAGAATCAAAAGGGTGATGGAAGTGGATGAAAGATTGGAAGTAAGTTTGTGTTCTTGGAAGGATTTCTTGAAGTGTTTTTGTATGGTTTTCTTATGGTGTTTAAGTAAGGTTTTTGAAGCTAGATCTTCATGGAAGTTTGCTGAATGTTTATGGAGTTTAATGTTCTTGAGAGTGTGGGTGTTTTTAGCTAGAGAATGGAAGTAAAAATGAAACAAAATGAGGATACATATATACTCCTAAAAAAATGTTTATGTAGTAGACATGGACAAATTTTTAGTTTGTATTTTTATAATTAGTCTTACAATCATTCAAAAGTAATTACCTTATACATAAGGCATGAACAAGGGCTGGTTAGGTGGTGATTTGATGTGTATACTCCGTCATATTTAATATATTGTCGACACATATAACAAGATTATGACTATTATATTTCCTTTTACACATTTTATATTGAATTATTATTATTACTTTATCAAACTAGGGACCAGTAGATGAATTTATTTCTTGTTTCTATTTGAAATATTATTCATACTTATATTCATGTATCTCGACTACCAACAACTACCAACAGGTACCAAATTTTTATATTACAACTTTTCTCTTGCTACTTCTATCTATATATTTCATGAGATCAACAACTCGCCACCATCTTCCTTCGGCAATCATCATCACACACCACACTACAACACCACCTTTCACTTTATTCAAACCATTATCACTGAAGCAACCATTACCTTCCACCATCAATTCCAAACCGCCACTTTATCTTCAAATGAACCATAATCACCACTGTCTCAAATTATGAAACTTCACAACTAAAACATCGTCATTTTTATCCCCAAAAATTAGATAACAAACTCCATTGAAACCCACATGACACCACCTTTAAACCCCACAGTCATCAACAACCACCTATAACATTTATTCTTTTTAATCCTGGCTGTACTAATAGCAGCAAAAGCTGCTGCGTTCATTTTCTGTTTCAATTAAGCCAGGCCGCCACCACCGGTTACCCTCCATCCCTCTTATTCTTTCTCTCCCTCTTTTCCATGTTAACAAACAACAACGAAACCATCACCAATTACTGCTCGAAGTTTCTGTCTCTTGTTCATCGAAACCCACAACCATCACTATCCAAAACAACCACCTTCATCACTATTCTTTGTTCCTTGTTTATGATCGAATCACCCTTCCCCAAACCTTGATCAATCATCATGAACACACTCACTAACAGTTGAGAACCATCAACGACCACCATCGAAACCCTACAATAGCTGCAAACGACCCATATGTTTTCCTGCTATTATTCGATCAAAGCTTCTGTTTTCATATTAAACAGACACAAACAATCTTCATCTAAAACCACCATCGTAGACCATTAAACTGCTGCATCTATTATAAAGGTCTGTTTAAACCATCACTTTTTGATTATTTTTTTTTTCTTTGCCAAAACCCACTTGTGAGTAAACAAACAATACATTATGGG
Source organism: Rutidosis leptorrhynchoides (assembly GCF_046630445.1). Lineage (NCBI taxonomy): Eukaryota > Viridiplantae > Streptophyta > Magnoliopsida > Asterales > Asteraceae > Rutidosis > Rutidosis leptorrhynchoides. The sequence continues at coordinate 170,435,040 of NC_092343.1, forward strand.
TGCGTGTTCCTTTTTCACATCATGGCCGACAATTACCTAAGCATATAACCCTACTCGATTATTTAAAAGAAATCAATGTATTATATTGAATCTAGTGGGGCTACTATTTTACGGGTCATTTATAAATAAATCGTGGACTTTGGGTAGCCATGGAAGGAAAGGAACGCGTTTTATATTATTTAAACCTAATCCACTGAAAGAATTATTACTCCATAGAATTAAACATAACCATGTAACGGGCTTATATGTTTTTAGTTGGGCCGAATATGATTGGATTTCCAGTTGGGCCATAATCTTTCTTCAGTTGAGCCACGAAGTTAAAGCCATCGTTCCTTTTCCCTGGTTCCTCCTCGATAACCAACTCAAACACACATCAATTAATTAGTGATGATGATTAAGTATGACATGTTAACGATGAATGATAATGATGGTGGTTACGATTAATGATGAAATAAAACGATGAATGATGGAATTTAACATTTAACAAGTGACATGTTCATTTTTTTGCACAATCATAAAACCAATTTTAAGATAGTTAAAGCAAGCGGAAGCATTAATAGAACAAGTATATTTGTTAAGCCATTTTGTTAAATCCCATATTAATATCAAGTCTTGGATAAATGCTTACAAATATAACAAGTAGAGAAGATATATGTACCTCCTCAAAGTTAATTGAGGGCTGAATTGGATGAGCAAGATGATGAAAAGATGATGAAAGAAAGCTTCTAACTTGAAGCCTCAAGTGTGTAATACCCCAAGCCCTTTTTGCACCAACACCACCTTTAATTTAGTTAGGATTTTTAACACTTAATCAACTAGCTCAAAACAAGAGAACCTCTCTTTTTACTCCTTAAACAGTTCGGCCAGATTACCACAAGTAGGAGAAAGAATGTTTTTTTTTTTTTTTTTAAAGCTAGTTAAACACTTGAGTCAATTCTTGGTATAATCCATTCAACATGCACCTAGGAAAATGTCATCTTAAAAGTAACAAAAGGAGAACATGTGTGTTGTCCCTTGGGACTAAAAAAAAACGTCCACCCATAGGGTTTTATGAAAAGTTTTTTAATTTTTATAAAACTTGTTAATTAAAACTAGTAATAACACATCATGTAAATGTTTTGTTACTTGCATTTTTTTTTTCTTTTTATAAACCAATTTATAAAACATAAGACAACATAATTATTTAAACCTATAAATAATTAAATCCTTAATATATATATATAAATTATCCAAATAATTTATCTCAAGTGATAATACTTTAGAAAACCGATTTTCTAAAGTTTAAGTGTTGCGTATTTATTTAACGACCCATTGTTAAGATCAAATACGTATAAGGTGTCGGTAAGCTTGTTATTGGGTATGACCCGACTTGGATCATAACATATTAGCCACATTAATTTAATATGTCTCTCGGGCATACGAAATACCTCCAATCTCCCACTTGCACGAGAAACATAAGAAATTAATGCAAGTGATGGATACCACCTAACGACCGTCCATCACCCCCAATATGTTATGACTTTGTGCCATTCAATAACATCATCCTTTTCGAGTTCCCGTCTCGAACATGAGTAGGTGAATCTTTCATTATTTCCTTTCGTCCAAGATGTCATGTTAAATTCAAGAGATACAGAGTGATCACTCTCTTATAGATTTAACTTTATCAGGCCTTAGACATCTGACTCTCAACGAATAAGAGGGACAAATTCCATCTTGACTACATACGTCCAAGATATACACTTTACATTATACCTGAGTTCTCCCTTATGTACTACCATATTTCAGAATAGCGAAGGAAAGAATCAAGGCACAATATTTGGTGAATATCCGAACCCAATATGTATCTCAGGTCAGAGAATACAATGATATTCTCCTTTACTCAAGATTACATGTGATCAACCACAAAGGCTCTATACAGTAATTCTTGAGAGCGGGTCTTCCAATATTTGTATCCCACAAATATCTATGAACCTTGCTTGCAACCTTGCCCCACATTCAACCTGAATGTATACCAATCCGAGTTCATAATAGTCTAAACCTCACACTTGTTCCCACAAATGTGATCGACTACGGAATTTAGAATAATAGTTTATTCATGGATAAAATATGCAAAATTGGAACATGACTCATAATTAAATTAATACCATAATTATATTAATGAGTTTGAACTAATTCGTTCCGTTACAATACATAAATAGATCATTTCCAATCACTAGAATATCGAAGCCCCAATGCACAAACATGTCCTTCATGTTTTGGCCCATGTAAAAGCTTCGTGAGTGGATCCGCAACATTTTGATCTGTTTGAACTTTGTGAATACATATCTTTCCTTTTTCAACCTCATCCCTAATGTAGTTGAATCTCCGCTCAATGTGACGAGTCTTTTGATGAGCACGAGGTTCCTTGATTTGAGCAATCGCACCCTCGTTGTCACAAAAGATCTCAAGAGGGTCCTGAATGGAAGGGACCACTCCTAAGTCGTCTATGAATTTCTTCATCCATGCAGCTTCCTGAGCTGCCAGTGAGGCGGTAATGTACTCTGACTCTGTAGTGGATAACGCAACAACCTCCTGTTTCGAACTCTTCCAAGAGACCGCACCACCATTTAACATGAAGACATAACCGGATTGTGATCGAGAGTCATCTCGATCAGTTTGGAAACTCGCGTCCACGTAACCTTTTACAGCGAGTTCCTCCTCACCAGACCCATATATTAGAAACATATCCTTAGTCCTCCTAAGGTATTTCAATATACTTTTAACAGCAATCCAATGACTGTTTCCTGGGTTATTCTGGTATCTACTTGTCAAGCTTAGAGCGCATGACACATCCGGTCTAGTACATATCATTGCATACATGATAGACCCAATAGCAGATGCGTATGGGACTTTCTTCATTCTCTCTTGTTCATCTTTCGTGGTAGGATACTGAGATGAACTGAGAACGGTTCCTCTTTGAATAGGTACCAAACCTTTCTTAGAGTTTTCCATCTTGAACCTTTTCAAGATTTTGTCAATGTATGTACTTTGACTTAAACCTATCAATCTCTTGGATCTATTCCTATAGATCCCAATCCCCAATATGTATTGTGCTTCTCCAAGATCCTTAATGGAGAAGCAACCTTTTAACCAAGTTTTGACCTCTTGCATTGTGGTTATATCATTCCCAAACAATAATATATCATCCACATATAGCACAAGGAACATTATAGAGCTCCCACTAGCCTTCTTGTATACACAAGCTTCATCACCATTTTTAATGAAGCCAAATTTCTTTGCCTCTTCATTAAAACGATGATTCCACATTCTAGATGCTTGTTTCAATCCGTAGATTGATTTCTTTAACTTGCATACCTTTTTAGGATTTTTCGGATCAACAAAACCTTCGGGCTGTACCATATAAACATCTTCCTCAAGATATCCATTTAGGAAAGCGGTTTTGACATCCATTTGCCATATTTCATAGTCATAGTGAGCAGCAATGGCAAATAATATCCTAATAGACTTTAGCATTGCCACTGGCGAGAAAGTTTCATCATAATCAATCCCTTGAGTTTGAGTGAAACCTTTTGCTACAAGTCTAGCTTTGTATGTATCCAAGTTTCCATGTATGTCGGTTTTTATTTTGAAAAGCCATTTACAATTAACTAGCCTAGAGCCAGGAGGTTGCGTAACAAGTTCCCAAACTTGGTTGTCATACATGGATTGCATCTCAGATTTCATGGCTTCCTGCCATTTATCTTTATCAATCCTTGATAGAGCATCTTGGTAGTTTGTTGGTTCATCCAAATCAACCGTATAGCAACCATCTATGAGAAAACCATATCTCTCAGGAGGATTGCTAATCCTACCAGATCTACGAATGTCTTGTGTATTTTGATCATCCATTTGATCACTATCAACATTTTCATGTTGAGTGCTAGTGTCAACCAATTGTGTATCATCTATTTGATCTTGAACCTCTTCAAGATCTATCTTCCTTTCACTATTTCCTTCCATTAGGAACTTAGTTTCAAGGAATTCCGCCTTCCGAGCAACAAATACATTTTGTTCAGATGGATCATAGAAATAGTATCCCATATCATCCTTGGGATATCCTATGAAGATACACTTCGTGGATCGAGCATTCAACTTATTAGGGACGTAACGCTTAGGATAAGCTTCACATCCCCATATCTTTAAGTATGATAGAGAAGGAGGTTTTCCAAACCACATCTCGTGAGGAGTTCGTTCCACTTTCTTGGTTGGGGCCATATTTAAAATACGAGCCGCGGAGCTTAGACAATAACCCCAAAATGATAGAGGTAACGAGCTTCTTGCCATCATAGATCGAACCATATCCATTAGGGTTCGGTTCCTCCTTTCGGAAACTCCATTAAGTTGGGGTGTTCCGGGTGGAGTAAGTTGTGAGATAATCCCACAACTCCTAAGATGATCTTGGAAAGCATCGCTTAGGTATTCACCTCCTCTGTCGGTACAAAGTACCTTAATTGTCTTATTGAGTTGATTTTGTACTTCGTTTTGATATTCTTTGAATGCTTCAAACATTTCGTCCTTGTGTCTTAATAAGTAGACATATCCGAAACGACTAAAGTCATCAATGAAAGTAACGAAGTATCTTTCACCATTCCTAGTCATGGGCTTAAAGGGTCCACATACATCCGAATGTATTAATACCAATAAGTCTTTAGCCCTTTCATAGGTCCCTTTGAAAGGCGCTTTAGTCATTTTGCCTTGTAAACAAGATTCACATACATCAAACGAGTCCATTTCATTTGATTTCAAAAGTCCATTCCTTTGAAGTGTATGCATACGATTCTTGTTTATGTGACCAAGGCGACAATGCCATAAGTAGGAATCACTCAAATCCCTTTTGAGTTTCTTGGTGCTAGTATGGTACATTGAGCTACTAAATGATGCATCATCATGAACCAATTCATAAATTCCATTTGAAGGCGAAGCCTTGAAATAGAATACATTATCTAAATAAACATGGATATCATCATTAACAAAATTAAGATTAAAACCACATTGTTTTAAGCGAGAAATAGAAATAATGTTTCTACACAAATCCGGAGCATACAAAATATTTTCTAAAATATGTTCCAATCCGCTTGGAAGCTTCAAAACAAAATCTCCTTGAGCTTTAACATGCACCTTTGCACCATTGCCCATATAGAGACTTGATGTTCCCGCCATATGATCACTTCTCTTGAACCCCTGCAAAGAATTGCAAATATGAGTTCCACATCCTGTGTCTAATACCCATGTATTAGAAGAAGTAATATTAAGCTCAATATATACCATATATATGTTACCTGAGGTTTGCCCTGCATCCCTCTTGTCCTTCAACTCCTTAAGATAGACCGGGCAATTTCGCTTCCAGTGACCCATTTCACCGCAACCGAAACACGGGTCTTCTTTTGGGTTTGCCTTCCCAGCTACCTTTTGCTTCTTAGCCTTGTTGATGGTTGGGGTAACCATCTTCCCCTTCCCTTTGCCTTGATAGGCGGGTCCTTTTCTCTTAGCCACCTTTGGCTTAGAGGTCTTACCTTTGGATCCACCTTGATCGATTGCTAACACGGGTAAAGCCCTTTTACCCATGCTAGTTTCCGCCGTTCTAAGCATACCGTGAAGCTCACCTATGCTTTTATCCATCTCATTCATATTGTAATTAATTACAAATTGATCAAACCTTTTTGATAGGGAGTTAAGGATAAGATCGGTGGCTAACTCATTTGATATGTTTAGGTTAAGACGGTTAGCACGATCAATAAGGCTTTTCATCTTAAGCACATAAGATGAAACCGATTGGGTATCGTCCATACGACAAGCATGTAGCGCCCGAACGGTCTCGAAACGCTCGACACGCGCTTGTTGAAGGAACATCTCCTTCAATTGCGTTATCATGTCGTATGCACTATGATGCTCGAAATCCTTTTGGAGTTCGGGAATCATAGTCCCAAGCATTAGGCATGAGACTTGAAGGGAGTCGCGGCAATACTTATCGTAAAAGGCCATTGCCTCCTCATCATCCTCATCCGGTTGATCGGGAATGGGGTCCTCAAGTACATACACTTTATCCTCTTGTTTGAGGACAATCCGAAGATTGCGGAACCAATCCATAAAGTTGGTATGGTTGAGTTTGTCTTTCTCTAAGAGAGACCTTAATGATAGGTTGTTTAGGTTAAGTGGTGCGTTTGGTATGTTGTTGTTGTTATTGGCAGCCATCTACAAAATTAACAAAGTTCGTTTAAGTATCGATTTTAATTTAACATTCAATACCCTTTAAATCAAATTGAACTATTAAATTCTAGAATCCAACGGTAAACCAAATTTCGGTTAGGTGACCTTTATCCCGCAATTTGATTTAGCTAGGTAGTCAATAAATGACAATTGCAATCCATTTGCAACTTCTAGAGTATGGGATCATGCAATCCTTTTGCATGACATATTTATCCCATCAACGCCTATTTGTTCCTCATGCTTCGGTGACCCTAAGTTCATGATTCCCAAATCAAGTCGTCCTACTTGTATAGACTTGTAAATTCAGCATACATGTGGTTAGGTGACCTTTATCCCACAAGCATGCGAAATTTACCTTAATCATATTAGTTTGCTCATAACGGTTAGGTGACCTTTATCCCATTATGAGTTCCCTAGTACTTTTAAGTGTCACACAATAGGATGGCGTTTAACTTGTTTGCCTTGTAATAAGGGATTTTAAGTTTTCATTAATTCTAGTTTGAGAAAACTTTTATGTCATACACCAACATGCATTTAGTGTATGGTACTTATGAAAAACCAATTTCATGTCTTGTAATATGCCAATTACTTGATATAAACCATTTTATATATATGTGATCCTTTTCTTGTTCTTAATAACCATTTATTAAGGTCTTTAGATGCTTTTAATTTAACCAATTAAATTGTCGTTTTGCATGTACTTAGTACGTCTAATTTAACCAATTAAATTGTCGTTTTGTTTGATGTTATCTTGTGATTAATTGTATCAACCAAACATACAAAACAATAATCATACAAACAACCACACATGCAAAATAAGTGTGTTCACAATCTAACCATTTTGGTGGACATTTGTTTAGCCGAAAACAAATGTCACCGGGTTAAGGGGTAATAATACAAAGTAGGAGATAATAATCTCCCACTTATCCTTGCATCCAAATGCTTCTTCTTGTGTTCTTCAAGTCTTCATTATCTTCATCATTTTACAAAATATATTCTAATACATTTTTCTAAAAATGAAAATACAATCTAATCTATTTTACATACCAAATATAAAATAAATTACCTCACCAAAATTAACATTACATACCATATGAATAATTAATTTTACAAACCAAATTGAATGAATATTATTACATACTAAATGAATGAATATAAATCATCAAACATACAACCAAACACAAGGCCAAGGCTTAGATTGTGAACATCATCATACAACCAAATATGAACCAAATAGAAGAGCCAAAAACCCACTTTTGGGACTCCTAAAATTCGGCCAAAATTACATACCCACCCAAACCCGACAATTTTTGTATTCCATTTTTATGCATGTACTTGGAATGCAAATATAGTGGGTTTAAAGACAATATAAGAAGCATAATCCATAGACCTCGGCTCTAGATACCATTGATGGAATTTAACATTTAACAAGTGACATGTTCATTTTTTTGCACAATCATAAAACCAATTTTAAGATAGTTAAAGCAAGCGGAAGCATTAATAGAACAAGTATATTTGTTAAGCCATTTTGTTAAATCCCATATTAATATCAAGTCTTGGATAAATGCTTACAAATATAACAAGTAGAGAAGATATATGTACCTCCTCAAAGTTAATTGAGGGCTGAATTGGATGAGCAAGATGATGAAAAGATGATGAAAGAAAGCTTCTAACTTGAAGCCTCAAGTGTGTAATACCCCAAGCCCTTTTTGCACCAACACCACCTTTAATTTAGTTAGGATTTTTAACACTTAATCAACTAGCTCAAAACAAGAGAACCTCTCTTTTTACTCCTTAAACAGTTCGGCCAGATTACCACAAGTAGGAGAAAGAATGTTTTTTTTTTTTTTTTTTTAAAGCTAGTTAAACACTTGAGTCAATTCTTGGTATAATCCATTCAACATGCACCTAGGAAAATGTCATCTTAAAAGTAACAAAAGGAGAACATGTGTGTTGTCCCTTGGGACTCAAAAAAAACGTCCACCCATAGGGTTTTATGAAAAGTTTTTTAATTTTTATAAAACTTGTTAATTAAAACTAGTAATAACACATCATGTAAATGTTTTGTTACTTGCATTTTTTTTTTCTTTTTATAAACCAATTTATAAAACATAAGACAACATAATTATTTAAACCTATAAATAATTAAATCCTTAATATATATATAAATTATCCAAATAATTTATCTCAAGTGATAATACTTTAGAAAACCGATTTTCTAAAGTTCAAGTGTTGCGTATTTATTTAACGACCCATTGTTAAGATCAAATACGTATAAGGTGTCGGTAAGCTTGTTATTGGGTATGACCCGACTTGGATCATAACATATTAGCCACATTAATTTAATATGTCTCTCGGGCATACGAAATACCTCCAATGAAGATGTACAACTGCTACATTATAATTCGAGTTGTTATTACTCCTGCTCTCTACTATTTCAGTTATAATCGATACTTGAGCAAGACCCCAAAAACCCACGTTGATACTTCTGTTAAGATCGAACCACTTCAAACCAAACACACGCCACCTATTAATGTTTCTGTATCTAATAAACGATGATGACGGCTCCTATTTTTGAATGCAATATCATGTGCTTAATTAATTTATGATAGTGGGCTGCCACATTTATCTAGTTGGGTCGTGTTCTTGTTATTATCATTGGCCCACTTAGATTGTTACAAGGACTTGCAATTTGGGTTGTTATTGTTGGGCTGAAACAAGGACAAAAACAGAAACGGGTTTAATATAATTCATATCTAATATAAATCAGAAAAACACAAATGGCGTGATGGTCTGGGTTTGTTATGGGTGAGCGAGAGGTCACGGGTTCGAGCCCGGGCTGGGGCATTTTTCTCTTAGCCTATATTTTTGAGGTAGAACTCCATTCTTAATATTATTATTATTATTATTATTATTATTATTATTATTATTATTATTATTATTATTATTATTATTATTATTATTATTATTACTTTCATGTTAACAATATTATTATTATTATTATTATTATTATTATAACAAATAAATATTTTTCTATATAAGAGTATATTTACAACTACCATAATATTATATATATAATTATATATATTTATATAAATTTTTACATATAACAAAATATTGATTTTTACTATATATATAGATAAAACTATATAAATATTAGTTATTTTAAATATATATACAAATTAAATATATAAGAGATATAATTTAAGCTATAATATATAAATTGTCCGATTACGATTATATATATGTTAATATACATAATTGATATAGGTTCGTGAATTCGAGGCCAACCCTAAACTTGTTCAATGCCGTCATATGTATTTTTACTACAAAATACAGTATGGTGAGTTTCATTACTCCCTTTTTATATATATTTTTGGGCTGAGTATACATGCGCTGTTTTATAAATGTTTTACGAAATAGGCACAAGTACTAAAACTAATTCTATGTGGGTTTAAACCAGAAATATACCCTTAGTTTGGTAACATTAAACTACTTGTCTATGTACGGTAGGCGCGAATCCTAAAGATAGATCTATTGGGCCTGACAAACCCCATCCTGACTATGGGATGCTTTAGTACTTCGAAGTTATATTAAACACACCTGGTCTGGTGTACTTCAGAGGGTAAAACATGAATGTTAAGGCTTGTTACCGGGTGCCTACAACTTATAGAATACTTTTATACACTTGCGAGTGTACATATATTTATAAATGGAAATCTTGTGGTCTATTAACATATTGAAATGATTGTTATGATAAACCTATGAACTCACCAACCTTGTGGTTGACACTTTAAAGCATGTTTATTCTCAGGTACGAATTAAGTCTTCCGCTGTGCATTTGCTCAATTTAAGGACATTACTTGGACTCGATCATCGCAATGGGACCAAATGTTGATGACTTCGTCCAGATGGATAAGGACGGGTGTAACGACCCGGAAATTTCTGACCAAATTTAAACTCTAATCTCTATATGGTTCCGACACGATAAGCAAAAACCCTAAAGTTGACCCGCACTTTTTCGATCATTCTATACTTATAAGATTAATATTTACATAAATTAAACCTTACCAACATGATAAGCAATCCAAATTGTTGAGATTTATGTTTCCGAAAAGAGTTTTACACAACGTTTGACCGTCTAGTTTGACCGATGATATCACGAACTATACAATATATGATAATTATACGTTTGTGTATATATATGTATATATACATATTTAACATGATTAATGAATGTTTTAATATCTCATTTTGTATTAATAACAATAAGTTATAAGTATATTTTGAAACTACTAACTTAAGTTTTCAAAACGATAACTATACGTAACGTTATTTGACATAAATACTTAAGACTTATAATGTTTATACATATATCGTATAAGTAATGTATTTAATCACTTTTAAAGACTTAAATACATAAAATCATATAAGTGTATTCACAAAAGATAGCTATATTTGAATCCTCATTCCATTTTTCACAAAATTTCTATACGTATATCTAGAGTATTTGTACTCGTATCATACCTAGCTTCTATACGTATTTACTATTGGTATATACACATCAAATCACCACCTAACCAGCCCTTGTTCATGCCTTATGTATAAGGTAATTACTTTTGAATGATTGTAAGACTAATTACAAAAATACAAACTAAAAATTTGTCCATGTCTACTACATAAACATTTTTTTAGGAGTATATATGTATCCTCATTTTGTTTCATTTTTACTTCCATTCTCTAGCTAAAAACACCCACACTCTCAAGAACATTAAACTCCATAAACATTCAGCAAAGTTCCATGAAGATCTAGCTTCAAAAACCTTACTTAAACACCATAAGAATACCATACAAAAACACTTCAAGAAATCCTTCCAAGAACACAAACTTACTTCCAATCTTTCATCCACTTCCATCACCCTTTTGATTCTAGCTTCTTACTCCTCTTTTACAGCAACCTTGTCCAAGGAACTTGAGATAGTATCTATGTTCATAACCTTATTCGATTCATATATATATAGCTATCTTATTTTGTGGTATAAAAGTTTAACAACAAGAACATAGTTTGAATGTTTTCAAACTTGTTTGCAAACTAAATAGATCCTTCTAACTTAACTTTTAAAATACTTCAAGACCTGTAATATAACTTAAATATATGCTAATTTAACAAGGTATAATTTGGTTTTTCAAAGAATATCTTAAAAACTGTTTTTACGACGTCGGAGTGCCACCGGGGACTGTTTTGGGTTGGATAATTAAAAACTATCTTAAACTTTGAGTTGGAGGTTTATGTTCTGAAAAAATGATTTTTACTATGAATATGATAACACATAAAAATTTCATGATTTAATTCAAAGTATAAGTATTTTTAGAAAAATAATCATTTAAGGTTGTTTAAATAAAGGAAAATGTTTAACTTCATAAGTTTCACTAAAGTTTCACCTATGCCGTGTGATTTTGAATACAAACCAAGGTATTTTCAGTTCATAGTCTTAAAGAGGGACTCGATCCAAGGAGATGGCAAGTTGAATCAACGAAAACGGATTTGTAACGAAGAAACTATGACCGAAACAAAATTGGTTATCCAAGACTTGTTTAACTTCGGGATTAATTGGGAAAAATTAAATAAAATCACATCTTTCTAAAATAACATGATATTTTATATATATGTACTCATAATTCAATTTTATATGGTTCAGGATCACCCGTAAACAATACGAGAAGATTAATCATAAGATCCCATGATTGTACGCAACACGTCATTTGACAACACCGGTACTTTATGTACGCAACACGTCATTTGACAACACCGGTACCGTGGGTCAAGATTAATCTCGACCAATACATATACGATGAGGGTTTTATTTATTTCATTGGGGGTTTATTAAACATCTAAATATGAACCATTAAAATTGAATTACTAACAACGAACTGCTAACTACGGACTAAGGAATTATTCAAAGTATTAAAAGTATAACAAGTATATATATGTGACGTTTGTTTAAAAAAGAAAAGGTATTGATATATTATATATGGATAGGTTCGTGATATCAACCGGAGACCAAGTCAAATTATATATATATCTTCAAGACGAAAGTGAGTATATAGTCCCACTTTTAAACTCTAAATATTTCGGGATGAGAATACATGTATTTTATGTTTTACATTATGGACACAAGTAACTGAAAAATATATTCTACGTTGAGTTGTACCACTGGCATACTTCCCTGTAGCTTGGTAACTAATATTTACAGCGGTATTGTAAACGCGAATCCTGTTGATAGATCTATCGGGCCTGACAACCCCAACCGGACTGGACGACCAGTATTCAACGGTTGCACAGTACTTCGTTTCGTGACTACACTTGGTACAGTGTAGTAAGATTTCATATTAAAGGGAATATGCGACGTGATTAATTGTTAAGTATGGTTACCAAGTGCTCAACCACTTAGAATATTTTTATTAAAATGTTTATATATGAAATCTTGTGGTCCATCGTTATATCGCTGCTAGCATCAAACCTATATATCTCACCAACTTTATGTTGACGTTTTAAAGCATGTTATTCTCAGGTATGAATTAAGACTTCCGCTGTGCGTTAGCTCATATTAAGGATACTAGTTGGGACCATTTAAGCCATGATACAAGAACGTTGCATTCGAGTCATTGAAGATCATTAAAGACATTTATTAAGTAAATGACAGTTTAGGTCATTTGGATATCGAGAAATGTTTGACGAGTTTATTAATTTTTTTATGTAAAGATAGATTGCCTTTTAAGAATAAATGCAACGTTTGTAAAATGTATCATATAGAGGTCAAGTACCTCGCGATGTTATCAACTGTTGTAATTCGTTTGTAATCAATATGGACATCGTCCGGATGATTAGTTTCGGATCCTTTCAGTTGGTATCAGAGCGTTGGTCTTAGCGAACCAGGCCTTGCATTAGTGTGTCTAACTGGTAGTTGTTAGGATACATTAGTGAGTCTGGACTTTGACCGTATCTACCTGCTAAAAAGTTTTGCTTATCATTTCTAGTCGGAAACCATCTGCTTATCATCCTTAGGGAGTTGCCTGCTTATCATTCTTTAGTCTAGACACGTCTTACTGCATCTAGTGCATCGATAGTGTATAGACAAAATTCATATCCTAGCGTATCTATTACTATAAACATTGCCCGACGAATTTCAAAGATTCTCCGTAATTCACAGGATTTCGGTATTATATATACATATGAAAATTATGTATTGAAGAGTACCAAACCCAACTCCTATAATCTATTCCAAACCAAAAAAATTCATTTCTCCAACTATACAAGATGAATTCTTCATCCAGTTCGAATTCCTCCGACTTCGATAGCTACGCCGACATGGATTTCCATTCGAGCTCCGAGAACAGCGTCACCGGAATGGATCAACCAATTTCCCATCATCTATTCTGGATGAACTGGGGATGGGTTCGTAATATACTAAATTTCTGGAGGCAAGAAGAAGGTGATCCATTTCATCCACCAAATTGCCCTCTTAACGATGAACCTGAAGCACTTACCGGCGAACCCATTCGGAACACCATTTTCTCGCTCATTTCTAGAGTATCTCGTCATGATTACATACTATCCCATATTTCAAATCTTGTTCATTCGCTCGTTCCAACCGTCAATCATCCCGGTATAATAGAAGAAGTCAACGAACTCCGTGCTCGGGTAGTGGTTTTGGAGAATATGGTGCGAAGGTTACAAACACCAACAGCAGCACCAGCAGCATAATCCGTACTACCATCGTCAACGCCGACAGTACCTTTATCACCCCAATCACAATCTCAACATCACAATCTGTATCTCGAATATCAACATCACACGACTCAATATCTGTACTTCGAGTATGATCTTCGTTCTATATATCGTTCTACATCGATTATCTTCGCTTTACGTATCGTATGACGATTATGTAATTTCTAAAGTCTTAGAGATTATGTAATCTAGAATTAACGATAAATCAAAAGAGTTTAATATCTTATTGACTCATTAAATCTATGATTATCTTTGAAGAAAATATATATGCAAGTATATTTTCATAAAGATAGTAATTAAAAATTCCTTCGTACAAACTATTAATGATGAAAATATTTTAACGGGTGGGTAGTACCCGAGGAATATTTAGAATTCACATTAATAAGTTATATTGTACATTCTTGAATCTGATTCAACGGTTATCTATTATCTTACTTACAACCACCGATATTCGTATCCGCTCACCCCAGAATCACCATTTTCAATCAAATTTCATATTCGGATTTTGACCTACCAGAATCCAACAAGTGGCATAAAGAAGAAAACATTGGACAATTAAAATGAATTAAAATGTTGATTGTAACATATGAAACTAAACAATTCTTCAAGTTTGCCACTTGATTTTATCTTAAACCTCATTCGTAACTTGACGATTACAATTCGCATTCAAATCCTTTCATGATTTCTGAAAACACCCTGAACTATGAAGTAGCTCTTGAAATGCTGATGAAGCAGCAAAAACTGTAAACGACTTTAACAATCAAAAGATTGATGATAAAGAATGGTATGGTGGTAAAGCTGAGAAAAAGAGAAGGTTTGGAACTGGAAAACGGATTGAGCAAAGTATGAAGGAGGCCGTGAACAAATCATGAAAACAGAACCTGCCTTCAAAGGATCCAAATGATCCAGTGCCTGCTGAAACCGTTAGTAAGAACACTGCTCCTTATTCTAAACTTTTCAAGATGATATTCTTCACCATCATTTTATCTTAGATATTATAAGATATCTTCATTCGTTATACATATTTTTCATATTTCTGGAGATATTTTTACAACTATTCCTATCTGCGATCATTTAACTCTCCGTAACATCTGCGCTACAATATAAAAGAAACTGTGTTAGTTTCTAAATTCTGAAATCTCTAAGTTTAAAAATATGAATGTTTTGAAGTAGTGTTGGGAACTGATACATGAATTAGTATAATATAATGAAACTTGATCAACTTCATTATATTACAGTAAGTCATGTTAAGTTTCTAATGGAATGTGATGATTCACAGTACCGTCATCATGTGCCATGTTACACGGCTCTTACATTCTATCAAGTCTTCAAACATATTAGAACGTATCACCTTGATAGTTCTATTTTTTTTTTCGGAATATTCGAGTAATTTAACGAATCAAGATCGTGCCATTACAATTTCATTCTAAAACCAATAGCAAGGTTCATTCCAAATTTCCTACCTACGAATTTCGGACCATTGTTCGCTTGGCTCGAGGACGGGAAGAAGAAATGAAGGGACAAAACTTCAGAATAGAAATAGGAACATAAACCACAGCAAATAAGAGAGAGCATTAACTGTGGATGACAATGATTTTAAGGGACGGGAGTAGGAACATCGAAATATAAGGGAAGGTATAAAACCTAACAACAACCCCGAAACTACAAACCGTGCATATCAATACGTATTGCAACGTAAACGCACGGGAGAATTAAAAACATTATAATTCCAAGGAAAGGATAAAAGAGAATAGATTCTTCTGGTGATAGATGAAAAAGAAGAATGAAAGATATGAAAGTTAGAAATATAACAAGGGTTAGAATGGGATGGAGCATATTAGCGAATGTCTTAAAGTAGGAACTAAAGAGAAAGAATAGAAGATGTGGGAAGAAAGAAAGGGAAGGAGGTAAATTTATAGTGAAATATTCGACAAAGAAATCAAAACAGATTGCCGCGTTAAATCGAAGAAGATCCTGATCGCCGCAAAACTAAATCTTATTACATAAGATTTTCTTTAAAACCCTTAAATCCCGGAAATCGATCATAATCACGTCATCGGTTACAACAATTCTATATTTACTCATTTCACTCTTTTGTGATAGCTTCGCTCGTGCGTCTCACATAACCAAATCGTTTTATCTAAATCTTTCAATAATGATAAAATTTCATTATTACCTCATATTCGTCATGAAAACATTCCTATTGTTGTTTATGACAACCTCTACCAAATTTCGAGGACGAAATTTCTTTAACGGATGGGTACTGTAACGACCCGGAAATTTCTGACCAAATTTAAACTCTAATCTCTATATGGTTCCGACACGATAAGCAAAAACCCTAAAGTTGACCCGCACTTTTTCGATCATTCTATACTTATAAGATTAATATTTACATAAATTAAACCTTACCAACATGATAAGCAATCCAAATTGTTGAGATTTATGTTTCCGAAAAGAGTTTTACACAACGTTTGACCGTCTAGTTTGACCGATGATATCACGAACTATACAATATATGATAATTATACGTTTGTGTATATATATGTATATATACATATTTAACATGATTAATGAATGTTTTAATATCTCATTTTGTATTAATAACAATAAGTTATAAGTATATTTTGAAATTACTAACTTAAGTTTTCAAAACGATAACTATACGTAACGTTATTTGACATAAATACTTAAGACTTATAATGTTTATACATATATCGTATAAGTAATGTATTTAATCACTTTTAAAGACTTAAATACATAAAATCATATAAGTGTATTCACAAAAGATAGCTATATTTGAATCCTCATTCCATTTTTCACAAAATTTCTATACGTATATCTAGAGTATTTGTACTCGTATCATACCTAGCTTCTATACGTATTTACTATTGGTATATACACATCAAATCACCACCTAACCAGCCCTTGTTCATGCCTTATGTATAAGGTAATTACTTTTGAATGATTGTAAGACTAATTACAAAAATACAAACTAAAAATTTGTCCATGTCTACTACATAAATATTTTTTTAGGAGTATATATGTATCCTCATTTTGTTTCATTTTTACTTCCATTCTCTAGCTAAAAACACCCACACTCTCAAGAACATTAAACTCCATAAACATTCAGCAAAGTTCCATGAAGATCTAGCTTCAAAAACCTTACTTAAACACCATAAGAAAACCATACAAAAACACTTCAAGAAATCCTTCCAAGAACACAAACTTACTTCCAATCTTTCATCCACTTCCATCACCCTTTTGATTCTAGCTTCTTACTCCTCTTTTACAGCAACCTTGTCCAAGGAACTTGAGATAGTATCTATGTTCATAACCTTATTCGATTCATATATATATAGCTATCTTATTTTGTGGTATAAAAGTTTAACAACAAGAACATAGTTTGAATGTTTTCAAACTTGTTTGCAAACTAAATAGATCCTTCTAACTTAACTTTTAAAATACTTCAAGACCTGTAATATAACTTAAATATATGCTAATTTAACAAGGTATAATTTGGTTTTTCAAATAATATCTTAAAAACTGTTTTTACGACGTCGGAGTGCCACCGGGGACTGTTTTGGGTTGGATAATTAAAAACTATCTTAAACTTTGAGTTGGAGGTTTATGTTCTGAAAAAATGATTTTTACTATGAATATGATAACACATAAAAATTTCATGATTTAATTCAAAGTATAAGTATTTTTAGAAAAATAATCATTTAAGGTTGTTTAAATAAAGGAAAATGTTTAACTTCATAAGTTTCACTAAAGTTTCACCTATGCCGTGTGATTTTGAATACAAACCAAGGTATTTTCAGTTCATTGTCTTAAAGAGGGACTCGATCCAAGGAGATGGCAAATTGAATCAACGAAAACGGATTTGTAACGAAGAAACTATGACCGAAACAAAATTGGTTATCCAAGACTTGTTTAACTTCGGGATTAATTGGGAAAAATTAAATAAAATCACATCTTTCTAAAATAACATGATATTTTATATATATGTACTCATAATTCAATTTTATATGGTTCAGGATCACCCGTAAACAATACGAGAAGATTAATCATAAGATCCCATGATTGTACGCAACACGTCATTTGACAACACCGGTACTTTATGTACGCAACACGTCATTTGACAACACCGGTACCGTGGGTCAAGATTAATCTCGACCAATACATATACGATGAGGGTTTTATTTATTTCATTGGGGGTTTATTAAACATCTAAATATGAACCATTAAAATTGAATTACTAACAACGAACTGCTAACTACGGACTAAGGAATTATTCAAAGTATTAAAAGTATAACAAGTATATATATGTGACGTTTGTTTAAAAAAGAAAAGGTATTGATATATTATATATGGATAGGTTCGTGATATCAACCGGAGACCAAGTCAAATTATATATATATCTTCAAGACGAAAGTGAGTATATAGTCCCACTTTTAAACTCTAAATATTTCGGGATGAGAATACATGTATTTTATGTTTTACATTATGGACACAAGTAACTGAAAAATATATTCTACGTTGAGTTGTACCACTGGCATACTTCCCTGTAGCTTGGTAACTAATATTTACAGCGGTATTGTAAACGCGAATCCTGTTGATAGATCTATCGGGCCTTACAACCCCAACCGGACTGGACGACCAGTATTCAACGGTTGCACAGTACTTCGTTTCGTGACTACACTTGGTACAGTGTAGTAAGATTTCATATTAAAGGGAATATGCCACGTGATTAATTGTTAAGTATGGTTACCAAGTGCTCAACCACTTAGAATATTTTTATTAAAATGTTTATATATGAAATCTTGTGGTCCATCGTTATATCGCTGCTAGCATCAAACCTATATATCTCACCAACTTTATGTTGACGTTTTAAAGCATGTTATTCTCAGGTATGAATTAAGACTTCCGCTGTGCGTTAGCTCATATTAAGGATACTAGTTGGGACCATTTAAGCCATGATACAAGAACGTTGCATTCGAGTCATTGAAGATCATTAAAGACATTTATTAAGTAAATGACAGTTTAGGTCATTTGGATATCGAGAAATGTTTGACGAGTTTATTAATTTTTTTATGTAAAGATAGATTGCCTTTTAAGAATAAATGCAACGTTTGTAAAATGTATCATATAGAGGTCAAGTACCTCGCGATGTTATCAACTGTTGTAATTCGTTTGTAATCAATATGGACATCGTCCGGATGATTAGTTTCGGATCCTTTCAGTTATGTAACGACCCGGATTTTTCCGATCGTTTTACACTTATAAGATTAATATTTACATAAATTAAAACTTACCAACATGATAAGCAATCTAAATTGTTGAGATTTATGATTTTGAAAAGAGTTTTACATAACGTTTAACCGTCTAGTTTGACCGATGATATCACGAACTATACAATATATGTTAATTATACGTTTGTGTATATATATGTATATATACATATTTAACATGATTTAAGGATGTTTAAATATCTCATTTTGTATTAATAACAATAAGTTATAAGTATATTTTGAAACTACTAACTTAAGCTTTCAAAACGATAACTATACGTAACGTTATTTGACATAAATACTTACGACCTATAATGTTTATACATATATCGTATATATAATGTATTTAATCACTTTTAAAGACTTAAATACATAAAACAATATAAGTATATTCACAAAAGATAGCTATATTTGAATCCTCATTCCATTTTTCACAAGATTTCTATACGTATATCTAGAGTATATGTACTCGTATCATACCTAGCTTCTATACGTATTTACTATTGGTATATACACATCAAATCACCACCAACCAGCCCTTGTTCATGCCTTATGTATAAGGTAACTACTTTTGTTATTTAGTATGACAATTTCACATGATTAAAAGATCTTTTCACAAAATTACAAATTTATACACCTTTTACACCACCATAAATACATGCATCCATTTTCAATTTTTGGAACATCATTTCTCTAGCTAAACACACACACTTACTAGCCTCATGTCTCTCTAAGAACTCCAGCAAAAATCCTCTCAAGAATCACCTTAAACACCACCATAAAAAGATCAACAAAAACACTACAAAAATACAACTTTCAATTCAAGTTTATGTCTTAACTTGCTTCCAATCTTTCATCCAATTTCATCACTCTTTTGGTTCTAGGTTTTTACTTCTCTTTTACAGCAATCTTGTCCAAGTAACTTGAGGTAGTAACTTTGTTCATAACCTTATTCGATTCATATATATATAGCTATCTTATTGTATGGTATACAATTTTAACAACAAAAACATAGTTAGAATGATTTCAAACTTGTTTGCAAACTAAATAGATCCTTCTAACTTAACTTTTAAAATACTTCAAGACCTGTAATATAACTTAAATATATGCTAATTTAACAAGGTATAACTTGGTTTTTCAAAGAATACCTTAAAAAACTGTTTTTATGACGTCGGAGTGCAACCGGGGGCTGTTTTGGGTTGGATAATTAAAAACCATCTTGAACTTTGAATTGGAGGTTTATATTCTGGAAAAATGATATTTCTTATGAATATGTTAACACATAAAAATTTCATGATTTAATTCCTAGTATAAGTATTTTTAGAAAAATGGTCATTAAATGATGTTTTTGTAACAAAAATGATTAACTTCATAAGTTTCACCAAAATTTGACCTATGACCTATGATTTCGAATACAAACTAAGGTATTTACAGTTCATATTCTTAAAGAGGGACTCGATCCAAGGAAGTGGAAAGTTGAATCAACGAAAACGGAGTTGTAACGAAGAAATTATGACCAAAACAAAATCGGATATCCAAGACTAGTTTAGCCACGAAAATAATTGGAGAAAATTAAATAAATCACATCTTCCTAAAGTAACATGATATTTTATACATATGTACTCATAATTTAATTTTATATGGTTCAGGATCACCCGTAAACAATACGAGAAGATTAATCATAAGATCCTATGATTGTACGCAACACGTCATTTGACAACACCGGTACTTTATGTACGCAACACGTCATTTGACAACACCGGTACCATGGGTCAAGATTAATCTCGACCAATACATATACGATGGGGGTTTTATTTATTTCATTGGGGGTTTATTAAACAACTAAATATGAACCATTAAAATTGAATTACTAACATCGGACTGCTAACTACGGACTAAGGAATTATTAAAAGTATTAAAAGTATTATAAGTATATATATGTGACGATTGTTTAAAAAGAAAAGGTATTGATATATTATATATGGATAGGTTCGTGATATCAATCGGAGACCAAGTCGAAATTACATATCTTCAAGACAAAAGTGAGTATATAGTCCCACTTTTAAACTCTAAATATTTCGGGATGAGAATACATGTATTTTATGTTTTACGCTATGGACACAAGTAACTGAAAAATATATTCTACGTTGAGTTGTACCACTGGCATACTTCCCTGTAGCTTGGTAACTAATATTTACAGCGGTATTGTAAACGCGAATCCTGTTGATAGATCTATCGGGCCTGACAACCCCAACCGGACTGGACGACCAGTATTCAACGGTTGCACAGTACTTCGTTTCGTGACTACACCTTGGTACGGTGTAGTAAGATTTCATAATAAAGGGAATATGCGACGTGATTAAATGTTAAGTATGGTTACCAAGTGCTCAACCACTTAGAATATTTTTATTAAAATGTTTATATATGAAATCTTGTGTTCCATTGTTATAACGCTGCTAGCATCAAACCTATATATCTCACCAACTTTATGTTGACGTTTTAAAGCATGTTATTCTCAGGTATGAATTAAGTCTTCCGCTGTGCATTAGCTCATGTTAAGGATACTACTTGGGACCTTTTAAGCCATGATACAAAGACGTTGCATTCGAGTCATTGGAGTTCAATAGAGAATATAAATAAGTAAATGACAGATTAGGTCATTTGGATATTATGAAATGTTAGACGAAAATGTCAAATATTGATGTAATGATAGTTTGCCTTTTAAGAATAAATGCAACGTTTGTAAAATGTATCATATAGAGGTCAAGTACCTCGCAATGTTATCATATGTTATTGTATTCGTCCCTATGGATTGGGTCGGGTCGTCTCATGTGGTATCAGAGCGTTGGTCTTAGCGAACCAGGCCTTGCATTAGTGTGTCTAACTGGTAGTTGTTAGGATGCATTAGTGAGTCTGGACTTTGACCGTGTCTACATGTCAAAAGTTTTGCTTATCATATCTAGTCAAAAATCATCTGCTTATCATCCTTAAGAATTGCCTGCTTAGTATTCTTAAGTCTAGACACGTCTTACTGCATTTGGTGCATCGATAGTGTATAGACAAAATTCGTATCCTAGCGTATCTGTTGCTATAGACATTGCCTGACGAATTTCAAAGATTCTCCGTAATTCACGGGATTTTGAGTATTATAAATACATATGTAAATTATGTATTGAAGAATACCAAACCCAACTCCTATAATCTATTCCAAACCAAAAATTCATTTCCCCGACTGTACAAGATGAACTCCGCGTCCAGTTCGAATTCCTCCGACTCCGACAGCTACGCTGATATGGATTTCCATTCGGGCTCCGAAGGCAGCGTCACTGGAATGGATCAACCAATTTCTCATCATCTATTCTGGATGAATTGGGGATGGGTTCGTAGTATACTAAATTATTGGAGACAAGAAGAAGGTGATCCCTTTCACCCACCGAATTGCCCCATTGGCGACGAACCCGAAGCACTTACCGGCAAACCTGTTCGAGAAACCATTTTCTCTCTCATTTCTCGAGTATCTCGTCATGATTATATCCTATCCCATATTTCGGATCTTGTTCATTCGCTCACTCCAACCGCCAATCATCCTGGTGTACTAGCAGAAATTAACGAACTTCGCGCTCGTGTGACGGCTTTGGAGAACACGGTGCGAAGGTTACAAACACCAGCAGCAGCACCAGCAGCATAACCAGTACCGTTAACAACATCAACCTCGCAATCTTCAGTACCAGTAGCATCATCGACGTCAACGACATCATCAGCATCAACACCAACCGTATCATTACCACCACCAACAATCACATCCGCACCACGTACCTCAACATCATCATCTGAACTTCGAATATGATCTTTGTTCTACATATCATTCTACACCGATTACCTCTTCTTTACGTATCGTTCTTCGTTCGACATGACGATTATGTAATCTCTAATGTTTTGGAGATTATGTAATCTAGTAATAACGATAAATCAAATGAGTTGAATATTTTATTGACTCATTAAATTCATAGTTACCTCCGAAGAAAATATATATGCAAATATATTTTCATAAAGATTGTAATTAAAAATTTCATTCGTACAAACTGTTAATGATGAAAATATTTTAACGGGTGGGTAGTACCCAAGGAATATTTAGAATTCACATTAACAAGTTACACTGTACATTCTTCGAATCTGATTCAACGATCATTTATTATCCTACTTACAATTACCGATATATGTATCCGTTCACCCCAGATTAACCATTTCCATTTAAATTTCATATTTGGATTTTTACCTATCCGAATCCAACAAGTGGCATAATGAAGAAACATTGGCAAAATAAAAATTGTTAGAAACAGATGAATTAATTAATTGAAATTGTGATAGGATTACACGCTAACTGTTCCGGCTAACTGTTCCCAGCTAACTGATTAATATTTAATTTATCGCAATTTACATTCTTGCAATTTTAATTTCTGTACTTTACATACCGTCGGGACACATGTACAACAACACGTCGGATTAATTCTGAGACAACACGTTGTATAATGGGTCATGATATATATTTATTTATTTTACGCATTTTAAATAACGGGACACGTATACAAGGTTTCGACTTATCATATTGATCCATCTATATATATATTTCGGAACAACCATAGACACTCTATATGTGAAGGTGGGAGTTGGCTATACAGGGTCGGAGTTGATTCCAAAATATATATATACTTTGAGTTGTGATCGACACCGAGACCAGTACACGGGTCACGATACGTATTAAGTAATTCGAATATTATATATTTAGTTCATATATGAATTTATTGAACCATTGGACAATCAGACTATTGGACTGCTAACTTTGGACAATTAAAAATGAGTTAAAATGATGATTATTACATATGAAACTAAACAATCCTTCAAGTTTGCCACTTGATTCTATTTTAAACCTCATTTGTATCTTGACGATTACAATTCGCATTCACAACTTTTCATGATTCTTGAAAACATCTCGATCGAGAAGTTCAACCAGCCGCACCTCGTCTACGGAATAAAGATTTATGCATACAGTTATGCACCTAAAAATTTTTGAACTCGAAGTTATAGTTAAAACGTATCCGCATCGAATTCCTTATCATCCATTAGCAAAAACAATCACGCGATTCCTTTTCAATTAACTAATTTTGTCACAGCTCCACTTCGATATCTCAGTAAGACTACTCTTATTACAATCTCGATATATATATATACGTTGTTCTTTCGCCATCGTTACCGGAGAACCTTTTATATTCCATCATATTACCATCAGCGTTTAATCATCTAAAAATACAATTCTCCTTAAACCATCTTGGTTTGATAACCAATGACCCAGATCCGATAACTTTGAAAATACTGACGAAGCAGCATGTTGAAGAAGGTCTTAATGACCAAATGTTGATGATAAAAGAAGGAAGTGTTAGGAACGCTCGATAGAAAATTGGTACTGAAAACCGGATTGAACAAACCATGAAGGAGACTCTGAACAAGTTACAAGGACTAAACTTGTACATAAAGAATTATGACGATTCTGTAGCAAACACCTTGCTTCTGAATCTAAACCCTTACGGGTCAATCTTCATCATCATCCTTCGACATTAGAAATTCCAAGATATTATCATATCTTTCATTATAAATATCCTCAATATTTCTGAAGATATTTTCACCACTATCCTTATCTGAAATCATTTATCTCTCTGTAATATCTGCGTTACAATATAAAGGAAACTGTGTTAGTTTCTAAATCCTTCAAGTTTAAAATAGGAATGTTCTGAAGCAGTGTTGGGAACTGATGCATGAACTAGTATAATATAATGAAACTTGATCAACTTCATTATATTACAGTAAGTCATGTTAAGTTTCTAATGGAATATGATGATTCACAGTACCGTCATCATGTGCCATGTTACACGACTTTTACATTCTATCCAATTCCGAAACATATTAAGAACAAATCATCTTGATAGTTCTATTTTCCTGGATATTCTGGTAATTTGACAAATCAAAATAGTGCCATTACCATTCCTTTCTTAGAGCATTAGCTATGTTCATTCCGAATTTTATACCTACGAATTTCGAACTATTGATCGCTTGACTCAAGGACGGGAAGAAGAAACGAAGGGACAAAGTCCCAAAATAGAAATTGGGGTATAGATTACAGCAAATAGGAGAGAGTATTAACTATGGATGACAATGATTATGGAAAACAGAAGCAGGAGCATCGAAATATAAGGAAAGATATCAAACCCAATAACCACCCAGAAACTACAAACCGTGTGTATCAATACGTATGGCGACGTAAAGACACGGGAGAATTAGAAACATTATAATTCCAAGAAAATCATAAAAGTGAATAGATTCTTCTAGCGGTAGATGAAAGAGAAGAATGAAAGATATGAAAGTTAGAAGTATAACAAAAATCAGAACGGGATGAAGCATTTTAAAGGATACCTTAAGGTATGAATTAGAGGAGGAAGAGTAAGAGATGTGAGGTATGGAAGTAAGAAAGGGAAGGAGGTGGATTTATAGTGAAATATCCGACAAAGAAATCGAAACAGATTATCGCATTAAATCAAAGGAGATCCTGTTTTCTAAATCATTGAAGAACCAAATCTTATTACATAAGATTTTCTTTAAATCCCTTAAATTCTGGAAATCAATCCTAATCTCGACATCGGTTAAAACAATTCTATATTCACTCATTTCATTCTTTTGTGATAGCTTCACTCGTGCGCTTCACATGACCGAATCGTTTTATCCATATCTTCCAATAATGATAAAACTCTATTAATACCTCATATTCGTCATGAAAACATTCCTATTGTTATTTATGACAACCTCTACTAAATTTCGGGACGAAATTTCTTTAACGGGTGGGTACTGTAACGACCCGGATTTTTCCGATCGTTTTACACTTATAAGATTAATATTTACATAAATTAAAACTTACCAACATGATAAGCAATCTAAATTGTTGAGATTTATGATTTTGAAAAGAGTTTTACATAACGTTTAACCGTCTAGTTTGACCGATGATATCACGAACTATACAATATATGTTAATTATACGTTTGTGTATATATATGTATATATACATATTTAACATGATTTAAGGATGTTTAAATATCTCATTTTGTATTAATAACAATAAGTTATAAGTATATTTTGAAACTACTAACTTAAGCTTTCAAAACGATAACTATACGTAACGTTATTTGACATAAATACTTACGACCTATAATGTTTATACATATATCGTATATATAATGTATTTAATCACTTTTAAAGACTTAAATACATAAAACAATATAAGTATATTCACAAAAGATAGCTATATTTGAATCCTCATTCCATTTTTCACAAGATTTCTATACGTATATCTAGAGTATATGTACTCGTATCATACCTAGCTTCTATACGTATTTACTATTGGTATATACACATCAAATCACCACCAACCAGCCCTTGTTCATGCCTTATGTATAAGGTAACTACTTTTGTTATTTAGTATGACAATTTCACATGATTAAAAGATCTTTTCACAAAATTACAAATTTATACACCTTTTACACCACCATAAATACATGCATCCATTTTCAATTTTTGGAACATCATTTCTCTAGCTAAACACACACACTTACTAGCCTCATGTCTCTCTAAGAACTCCAGCAAAAATCCTCTCAAGAATCACCTTAAACACCACCATAAAAAGATCAACAAAAACACTACAAAAATACAACTTTCAATTCAAGTTTATGTCTTAAGTTGCTTCCAATCTTTCATCCAATTTCATCACTCTTTTAGTTCTAGGTTTTTACTCCTCTTTTACAGCAATCTTGTCCAAGTAACTTGAGGTAGTAACTTTGTTCATAACCTTATTCGATTCATATATATATAGCTATCTTATTGTATGGTATACAATTTTAACAACAAAAACATAGTTTGAATGATTTCAAACTTGTTTGCAAACTAAATAGATCCTTCTAACTTAACTTTTAAAATACTTCAAGACCTGTAATATAACTTAAATATATGCTAATTTAACAAGGTATAACTTGGTTTTTCAAAGAATACCTTAAAAAACTGTTTTTATGACGTCGGAGTGCAACCGGGGGCTGTTTTGGGTTGGATAATTAAAAACCATCTTGAACTTTGAATTGGAGGTTTATATTCTGCAAAAATGATATTTCTTATGAATATGTTAACACATAAAAATTTCATGATTTAATTCCTAGTATAAGTATTTTTAGAAAAATGGTCATTAAATGATGTTTTTGTAACAAAAATGATTAACTTCATAAGTTTCACCAAAATTTGACCTATGACCTATGATTTCGAATACAAACTAAGGTATTTACAGTTCATATTCTTAAAGAGGGACTCGATCCAAGGAATTGGAAAGTTGAATCAACGAAAACGGAGTTGTAACGAAGAAATTATGACCAAAACAAAATCGGATATCCAAGACTAGTTTAGCCACGAAAATAATTGGAGAAAATTAAATAAATCACATCTTCCTAAAGTAACATGATATTTTATACATATGTACTCATAATTTAATTTTATATGGTTCAGGATCACCCGTAAACAATACGAGAAGATTAATCATAAGATCCCATGATTGTACGCAACACGTCATTTGACAACACCGGTACTTTATGTACGCAACACGTCATTTGACAACACCGGTACCATGGGTCAAGATTAATCTCGACCAATACATATACGATGGGGGTTTTATTTATTTCATTGGGGGTTTATTAAACAACTAAATATGAACCATTAAAATTGAATTACTAACATCGGACTGCTAACTACGGACTAAGGAATTATTAAAAGTATTAAAAGTATTATAAGTATATATATGTGACGATTGTTTAAAAAGAAAAGCCCAAAAATATTTAGAGTTTAAAAGGGACTATATACTCACCTAATGTATTTTGTAGTAAAAATACATATAACATCATTGAACAAGTATAAGGTTGGCCTCGGATTCACGAACCTATATCATTCGTATATATATATTAACACACGTAATTGTAATCGAATACATATATATATATATATATATATATATATATATATATATATATATATATATATATATATATATATATATATATATATATATATATATATTATTATTATTATTATTAGTGATGTAATGTATAAAGTAATAAGTTTCATTATATATTTTCACTTTATATATATAGAAATACTAATATAGTTAAATTATATGTAATAAATATATATTTATATATAATCTTCATTTTTATGCTTATGACTTTAATAACATCATAAAAACTTTTTTTTTTTTTATAATTATAATTAATAATAACAATAATATAGATAATACTGGTAACAATAAAAATGATAGCTTTAGTGATATCAAGATAACAATTTTAGTAAAAAAAAAAATGATTGTTATGAAAATAAATTTAATAATAACAATACTAATAATCATTTTAATAGCAACAGTGATAATATTAATAATACTCTTGTTTTTAATAATAATAGTTCTAATAAAATGATACTAATTTAAATAAATTAATAATAATAATAATAATAATAATAATAATAAGAACAAAAGTAACTACCTTAATGAATAAATCCTAAAATTAACGCTCCTGCTTGGTCTCGAACCCGAGACCTATCGGTTAAACACAACATCCCTAACCTTCAAGCCATTCACGTTTTTCTGATTATATTCTTATCCAGACTTTAATAAACCCGTAATAATATCTATATAATTTGTAATTGATTTGGCCCAACAAACTAAGTTGTATCCTTGGCCCAACATGAACTTAATGGACTTGCGAGTTTCTGTTTATTTTCATCTTCGTTTTAGTGGCCCGATCACAAAAGCTCATTCAAACAATCCAACATTTAGATTCCCAGCCCAATTAATAGTCAGTAATTGTTTCGTGGATTTAGAAGTAGGTTAACAGAATTCGACAGGAGAAAAAGGGGTGGGGTCTTCGGTTCACCCATTAACGTTCATCATCATTTATTAACGATTTTCAATCCTTATTCTTTAAAACATCATCATACGATTTTTTTTTTAAACCATAATCATCACTATCGCTGTTAATTGCTATTTTAGTTTATAGTTGCAGATTATTTTTCGAATAATAACAACAGTAGCGAATAGCAGATGCATAATGGGTTCGGTTTATTAGCATAAACAAACAGAAGAGGCAAGCTTGCAGGTGGGTTTGATTGAGATATCGAGGGTGGTTGTTTTGGTGCTCTTGGGGTGACGGATGGTTTACTTTCGGTTTCAAAACAAAAAGAAAAGAGAGATATAGTGATATATAGAGAGAGATTATTAAGAGAGAGAGAGGAGTTAGAGAGGTGAATGTTCATGGTGGTTTCCGGTGAAGTGGTGGTGTGGTGTTTTGGTGGTTCTTGGTTACTAGACAGAAACGGAAAAACAGTGGTGGTGATTAAATGGGTTTAGGGTGATGAAGGATGGTTGTTCTTGATTCTCGGTTATAAGGATTTGGAGAGAGAGAGAAAAGAGAGATGGATAAAGAAGGAGATGTGGTAGTTCATGGTGATTGTACTCGGTGGTGGTTACGATCTCCGGGGTGGTGATGGATGTTTCAAGGTGATGAGGGTTCGAAGTGGGTGTCGATGAAGATCAATGGTGGTGAGTTTGATACAGGAAAGGAGAAACGCAGCAGTGGTGTGGTTGAACGAAACTGAAACGTATCTAAGTAGGTTTCATGCTTGTGATGTTTGTCTAGTTTATATATGTATATAAGTAATCTTGTATGTATGTGTATATAAATAGATAGATAGAAAAAAATAGAGAGCAGATCGATGGAATGAATCGAAATGGGTTTCGTTTGAAAAGAAAAACAGAAAGAAGGTAAAAGTGAAAGATGATGTGGTGTTTGGTTGTTTGTGTATGTGTGTTAATGTCTTCATATGCATTTTCATATGCGTATAGGATATAGATGGAACATAAAGATATAAAAACAATAATCTAATATACATGTGCATATATAGTGGGATAGATAGCAAAATTTGTTTGTATTTGGGAAATTGAAATCAATCACAAATTCAAGAGTGATACAGTCATATATGTTCAATCATGGAATAATAAAATAATTAAACAGATAGAGCTGGCAAACGCATCTGTTATGATTTTTGTTTTATCTTTTTAATCGTTCTTGTAAAGGAATATTGATGATAGTGAAGGGTAACAAACTGGTTTAATTCAGTGGTTTTAAAGAGTCGAAATTTTCTTATAAATAATAAGTATATATATTTATTTATAATGTCAATAATCCTAATAATAGTTATTAATAATAATAATAATAATAATAATAATATTAATCTAAACGTTCAACGAATATTACAATCACTAAATAATTATATTTAATATACACCATATATATATATTTATATTTTTCTTTTTTTATATGTAGACACATTTATATTTATTTGTATATGTGTATATATATATATATATATATATATATATATATATATATATATATATATATATATATATATATATATATATATATATATATATATATAAATACAATTGTTCGGGAAACATCGGGCAAGGTCAATGGGTAACTGATTATATAAATATAGATTTCAAAATTTTTCAAGACCCAACTTTACAGATTTTGCTTATCGTGTCGGAAACATATAAAGATTATAGTTTAAATTTGGTCGGAAATTTCCGGGTCGTTACAGTACCCACCCGTTAAAGAAATTTCGTCCCCGAAATTTGGTAGAGG
The DNA here is from genome assembly GCF_046630445.1 of Rutidosis leptorrhynchoides. Taxonomy (NCBI): domain Eukaryota; kingdom Viridiplantae; phylum Streptophyta; class Magnoliopsida; order Asterales; family Asteraceae; genus Rutidosis; species Rutidosis leptorrhynchoides. The sequence continues at coordinate 170,466,140 of NC_092343.1, forward strand.
TTGTCATAAATAACAATAGGAATGTTTTCATGACGAATATGAGATGATAATAGAGTCTTATCATTATTGAGAGGTATAGATAAAACGGTTCGATCGAGTGAAGCGCACAAGTGTAACTATCACAGAAGAGTGAATTGAGTAAATATGGATTCGTTCTAACCGATGACGTGGTTATGATTGATTTCCGGAATTTAAGGGATTTAAAGAAAATATTACGTAACAAGATTTGGTTCTTCGGCGATTCAGAAAATCAGGATCTTCTTTGTTTTAATGCGGCAATCTGTTTTGATTTCTCTGTCGGATATTTCACTATAAATCTACCCTTTTCGTTTCCTTATTTCTACAACTCACATCTTCTACTCTTTCTCCTTAATTCTTACTTTAAGACATTTACCAATATGCTCCATCCCATTCTGATTCTTGATATACTCTTAATTTTTACATATGTCATTCTTCTTTTTCATCTACCACCAGAAGAATCTATTTACTTCTACTATACTCTTGTGTTGATGGTGTTTCTAGTTCTCCCGTGTCTCTATATTGCTATCTGTATAGATATACACGGTTTGTAATTTCTGGGTGGTTGTTGAGTTTTGTATCTTCCCTTATACTTCAATACTCCTACTTCTGTCTTCTATAATCATTGTTATTCACAGTTAATATCTCCTCCTATTTGCTGTGATTTTTACCCCAATTTCTATTGCGGGGCTTTGTCCCTTCGTTTTTTTTTTTTCCGTCCTCGAGTCAAACGAGCAATGGTTCGGAATTCGTAGGTATAAGATTTGGAATGAACATGACTAATGTTCTCAGAGAGGAATGGTAATGGTACGATTTTGATTTGTCAAATTACCAGAATATCCAGAAAAATAGAACTATCAAGATGATTTGTTCTTAATACGTTTCGGAATTGGATAGAATGTGAGAGCCGTGTAACATGGCACATGATGACGGTACTGTGAATCATCACATTCCATTAGAAACTTAACATGACTTACTGTAATATAATGAAGTTGATCAAGTTTCATTATATTATACTAATTCATGCATCAGTTCCCAACACTACTTCAAAACATTCCTATTTTAAACTCGAAGGTTTTAGAATTTAGAAACTAACACAGTTTCTTTTATATTGTAACGCAGATATTACGGAGAGATACATGATCTCGGATAAGTATAGTTGGGTAAATATCTCCAGAAATATGGAGAATATGTATGACGGAAGGTATGAAGATATCTTATAATATCTAAGATAAGATGATGATGAAGAATATCATCTGGAATGGTTTAGAATAAGGAATAGGGTTCTTACTAACGGTTTCAGCAGGCACTGAATCATTTGGATTCTTTGAAGTCAAACTTATTCTTTGTGATTTGTTCACGGTTTCCTTCATACTTAGCTCAATCCGGTTTGTGGTTCCAAACCTTCTCTTTTTCTGAGCTTCACCATCAAACTTTTGACTGTTAAGGTCGTTTACGGTTTTTGCTGCTTCATCAGCATTTCAAGAACTACTTCACAGTTCAGGGTGTTTTTCAGAAACTTCACATCCGAAATATGAAATTCTTAGGGGTAGGCGTTATAGGTATGACGGGAGAAGTTCTGCAAGATTTTCAGAATACTGATTGCGACTTTCACCAAAGAGATGACAAGTTGCTGGTATAACTGCTGATGATGTCGTGAAATATAAAAGGTTCTCTGGTAGCGACGGCGAAAGGACAACGTATATATCGAGGTTATAATAAGACTGGTCTTACTGAGAAGTCGAAGTTAACTTGCTGAAGCTGTGACAAAATTGGCTACTTTGAAAAGAAATTGTAAGGTTGTTTTGCTAATAAATGACAAAGGATTCAACACAGGTACGTGTTAAACTACGAATTTGGGTTCGAGAGTTTTTCAGGTACATAAATCTTTTCTTCCGTAGATGAAATGCGGTTGGTTCAATTTTTCGGTTGAGGTATTTTCAAGAGTCATGAAAAGACTTGAACGCGTATTGTAACTGTCGATGTACAAATGAGGTTTAAGACGAAATCAAGTGGCAAACTTGAAGAATTGTTTAGTTTCATATGTTATAATTAACATTTTAATTCATTTTAATTGTCCAAAGTTAGCAGTCCAATAGTCTGATTGTCCAATGGTCCAATAAATTCATATATATAAATTAAATATATAATATTCGAATTAATTAATACGTATCGTGACCCGTGTACCGGTCTCAGTGTCGATCACAACTCAAACCATATATATATTTTGGAATCAACTCCAACCCTGTATAGCCAACTCCCACCTTCACATATAGAGTGTCTACGGTTGTTCCGAAATATATATATAGATGGGTCGATATGATAAGTCGAAACCTTGCATACGTGTCCCGTTATTTAAAATGCGTAAAATAAAAATATATATATCATGACCCATTATTCAACGTGTTGTCTCAGAATTAATCCGACGTATTGTTGTACGTGCGTCCCGACAGTATGTAGAGTGCAGAAATTAAAATTGCGAGAATGTAAATTGCGATAAATTAAATGTTAATCAGTTAGCTGGGAACAGTTAGCCGGAACAGTTAGCGTGGAATCCTTAACAGATTTTCAATTAGTTAATTCGTGTTTTTCTAACAATTTTTAATTTGTCCGATGTTTCTTCTTTATGCCACTTGTTGGATTCGGATAGGTAAAAATCCAAATATGAAATTTTGAATGGAAATGGTTATTCTGGGGTGAGCGGATATGAATATCGGTAGTTGTAAGTAGGATAGTAAATGATCGTTGAATCAGATTCGAAGAATGTACAGTGTAACTTGTTAACGTGAATTTTAAATATTCCTTGGGTACTACCCACCCGTTAAAATATTTTCATCATTAACAGTTTGTACGAAAGAATTTTTAATTACGATCTTTATGAAAATATACTTGCATATATATTTTCTCCAGATGTAACTATCGATTTAATGAGTCAATAAGATTTTATACTCATTTGATTTATTGTTAGCACTCGATTACATGATCTCTAAAACTTTAGAGATTACATAATTGCCATGTCGGACGAATGTAAAATGAGGTGGAATGATACGTAAAGCGAAGATAATCGATGTAGATCGATGTGTAGAACGAAGTTCATACTCGAAGTACAGATGGTGATATTGAGGCATGAAATGTTGATATTTGAGGTACAAGTTGTGATGTTGAGAGTTACGGCGCGGTTATGGTTTAGGTATAATAAGGGTACTGTCGACGTCGATAATGGTGGTACTGATTATGTTGCTGGTGCTACTGCTGGTATTCATAACCTTCGCACCAGCCACCAGTACTATCAGCATCACCACCAACAGCATCAACTTCACCAACAACAACATCAGCATCCCACGTCTCAACATCATAATCGGTACCTCAAACATCAACATCATACGCCCATAGATACTAAGGAATATTAGTAATAATGAGTTAAGATGTATTGACTCATTCTTCCTGAAGAATTATATATGTATACTTTATATATATATATGGTTTGGAACAATAATAAATCTTTTCGTACTAAACTATTACGTGTGAATCTTAACTAGTATGTACTACTTGGTTAATTCATATCACTAATACGCTATGACGTACATCCTTCGTTAATGACTTAACAATCATTAATCACTGCTTCAGTACAATAAACTCCATTTCATAATAAACTAAGTGTATTATTCAAATGCATGTGTGATTTTACACTCCTATTTTTCGATGTACTCGAAAATTTCTCGAAAACATCATTTGTGCCTTATGAATTTCACAAGAAATCTACGAGCATCAACATCATTTACTGAGGTATATTAATAACAATGAACGATGAAGTATTGATTCATAACTTCATTAAAGAAATATTCCGCGACGATTATGTAATCTCTAAAGTTTTGGAGATTATTTATTCTCGTTTCAACCGTAAATCAAATGAGTTTAATATTATATTAACTTATTAAATCCATAATTACATCTGAAGAAAATATATATGTATGTATATTTTCATAAAGATTGTATTTAAAAATTCTTTTGTACAAACTGTTAATTGTGAAAATATTTTAACGGGTAGGTAATACCCAAGAAATATCTAACATTCACATTAATATATTACATTGTACATTCTTCAAAATCCTTGAAAACATATCAGATTGATAATCAATGATTCAGATCAGTTAACCTTGAGAATGCTGATGAAGCAGCAAAAGCTGTAGATGGCCTTAATGACCAGAAGCTTGATAATAAAGAATTGTATGTTGGAAAAGCTCAAAAGAATATCTGGTATTGAAAGACGGATTGAGCAAAACATGAAGGAGACCAAGGACAAATCCCAAGGACTAAACCTATAACCAAAGAATCTAGATGATTCGATTTCTGAAGCAAATCACAGAAGATCTTTTTACGCATTCTAAATCCTTACAGAAGAATTTCTTCATTATCCATCGATTTTAGAAATTCTAAAATATCATCATATCTTTCGTTATAAATATCCTCGATATTTCTAAAGATACCTTCATAACGATTCTTGTCCGCAATTAATTATCTCTTTGCAATATCTTTATTACATCATAAAGGAAAACTGTTTAAGTTTCTATATTCCGTAAAATTTAAATTCAAATTTTGAATGATTTGAAGTAGTGTTGAGAATTGAAGCATGAGTTAGTATAATATAATGACGTCAGGCCAACATGATTATATTACAGTAAGTCATGCTAAATTTTTAATGGAAGATGATGATTCATAGACTTTATAATCATAATTTGCCATGTTACACGACTCTTACATTCTACTTAATCTCTGAACATATCAAGCAAATATATTCTTGATAGTTCTATCCTCAGTAATTCTGGTAATTTACCAAATCAAATCGTGATATTACGCTTAGAACAGTAGGTCCATTCGAAACTTCATACCTACAAATTCTGGACCATTACTCGCTTTACTTAGAGTCGAGAGGAGAATAAAAAGGCAAAGAGCTCCGACATATAAGGGAAAATATGTAGCCCGATAACGATACCGAAATTACAAACCGTGTATATCAATACGTATTGCAACGTAAAGACATGGGAGAATTAAAAACACTATAACCCCAAGGTAATAGTAGAAGAAAACAAATTCCTCTAGTGGTAAATGAAAAAGAAGAATGACTGAAATGATAGTCAGAATAATATCCAGGATAAGAACTGGATGGAGCATTCTCACAATCTTTGGAAGTATGAATTGAGGAAGAAAGTATAGAAGTGGTGAAGATAATGAAACGGAAGAAGCTAATTTATAGCAAAATTCCAAACACAGCAATTGAAGCAATTCACCTCATTTAATCAAAGAAAATTTCAAATTCCTTAATTACCGGAGAATCAAATCTTATGGATTACGAAGATTTCCTTTAATCCCTTGAATTCCAAAAATCAATCGTGACTACGTCAAAAGTTAAGGCGAACATTTAATTTCTCATTCACTCTTTTACAATAGCTTCGTTTATACGCTTCCTATAATCAAATCGTTTTATCCATATTATTCAGTAGTGATAAAACTTTATTTTTTTCAACTTATATTCATCATTACAATATTCTTGTTGTAAACAATGATGATCTTTATCAAACTTCATGACTATAATTTTCATGAACTACTCTCTGTTTTGTCTACCCTAATATTGTGACATAAACACTCAAAGTTTTAAATAAGCTCAATACTATTCATAACACATTTCATGTGTTCAGTTTACTAAAATGCTCGTATAACACCATCATCCATTTTGAGGATAACCTAGTCAAATGACACTCTTATTAATCCTTTAGATAACCTCCGCATTAATGATAAAATGCACTTTATAGAAGAACCTGTAAGAAATTAGGGTTCGTATTATTTAAATGCATGAAACAGAACAATATTCTATCCGTTGGAATTCACGAAAGGCCCCGAACCTACCTGGGAACGTGAAGACCAGATAAAACGTAAATATCCTCGTTTAGGTACGAACAACGCTGATTGATGGCAAAAACTAAATTTCGGGACGAAATTTCTTTTAACGGGTAGGTAATATAACAACCCTCACTTTTCGACTTCCGATTTTACTAAAATACCTAGAGTTGTTATATACGAATAAATTTAACGTTGACCGAATAAACGTACGCTTAAAATAAATAATATAATTATAAATATTATAAATAAGATTATGATATATAATATAACATAATTACATCAATGAATATATATATAATATTTATATTACTTTTGTTATTTAGTTAATAGAATATATAATTAACTAAATAATACATAATATTATAACATTTATAAAACTAATAAAAACTATAAATTAATAATCATAAATTTTAATTTTTATAAAAACTAAATATAATAATAATTTTTATATAAAATTCGCTTTTAATAAAAATACAAACTACTTTTTCTTATTTTAACTTTTAGGATTTACTTTTAATAAAAATACAAAATACTTTTTTTATTTTAACTTTTAAGATTTTACTTTTAATAAAAATACAAACTACTTTTTCTTATTTTAACTTTTATGATTTTACTTTTAATAAAAATACAAACTACTTTTTCTTATTTTAACTTTTAAGATTTACTTTTAATAAAAATACAAAATACTTTTTCTTATTTTAACTTTTAATAAAAATACAAACTACTTTTTCTTATTTTAACTTTTAAGATTTTACTTTTAATAAAAATACAAACTACTTTTTTTTTATTTTAACTTTTAAAATTTACATTTAATAAAAATACAAAATACTTTTTCTTATTTTAACTTTTAAGATTTTACTTTTAATAAAAATACAAACAACTTTTTCTTATTTTAACTTTTAAGATTTTACTTTTAATAAAAATACAAACTACTTTTTCTTATTTTAACTTTTAAGATTTTACTTTTAATAAAAATACAAACTACTTTTTCTTATTTTAACTTTTAAGATTTACTTTTAATAAAATACAAACTACTTTTTCTTATTTTAACTTTTAAGATTTTACTTTTAATAAAAATACAAACTACTTTTTCTTATTTTAACTTTTAAGATTTTACTTTTAATAAAAATACAAACTACTTTTTCTTATTTTAACTTTTAAGATTTACTTTTAATAAAAATACAAAATAATTTTTCTTATTTTAACTTTTAAGATTTACTTATTTTATTTTAATTTTTTTTACCTAACATTTTCAACTATAAATACCACATACATTTCTCATTTCAAACTTACACCTTAATCTCTCATTTCTCTCTTAAAGAACTACTTCTAGTTGATATCTCGGTCACTTAATTGCTTTACTTTCCTTTCTTGCGTGGAATATACTTCAACTGCTATTTAAGGTGAGTTTCATTTGCTCCCTTTTTATATATATTTTTGGGCTGAGAATACATGCGCTGATTTATAAATGTTTTACGAAATAGGCACAAGTACTAAAACTAATTCTATGTGGGTTTAAACCAGAAATATACCCTTAGCTTGGTAACATTAAACTACTTGTCTATGTACGGTAGGCGCGAATCCTAATGATAGATCTATTGGGTCTGACAAACCCCATCCTGACTATGGGATGCTTTAGTACTTCGAGGTTATTTTAAACACACCTGATCTGGTGTACTTCAGAGGGTAAAACATGAACGTTAAGGCTTGTTACCGGGTGCCTACAACTTATAGAATGCTTTTATACACTTGCTAGTGTACGGATATTTATGAAACTGAAATCTTGTGGCCTATTATTATAACGGAAATGATTGATTTTGATAAACTAATGAACTCACCAACCTTTTTGGTTGACACTTTAAGCATGTTTTGTCTCAGGTGACGAATAAGATGATTGCCATGATTGCTACCTGGTGAATTGAATGCTGCTACATGGAGTCTTCATTTCATTACATTTACTTTGCATTAAGACTATTATTATTATTTCAGTTTAAATTTGATGTAAAACTTTTAATGATTCCGCTGTTTTATTAATAAATGTTTTATTCAAAACGTCTCATATAGAGTCGTTCTCGTTTATACAACTGTGATTTGATATAATTAGTCACAAATACCCTAGGCCCTAATTTGGGGGTGTGACAGATTGGTATCAGAGCAGGTTGTTGTAGAGAACCAGGATTGCATTTTATGTGTGCCTTATACAATTAGGTACCTTAGCAATGTAGGACTACATCTTTCCTTGACCATAGTGCCTTTAATTGTTGCCTTTAATTGATAAATGCTACACTATACCTTAGAAACTATACTTAAATCTTAAGATTATAACATACACGATAATGTGAAATTACTCGAACGTCAACGCTACTTAAGGCCTAGGGTGATCCTTGGTACCACTATGGGACGCTTGTGGATTTCGAATGCCAAACTTAGATTTTGGTCGAGAATTCCTGGGCCAACCGGTAACAATTGATCATTCAAGTGACTCGGCGGTGGCATAGATGTTTGGGTATGGTGCACAATATAAAACCTGACTATAGTGATCATACAACACTTAGTCACTTACGCACTTAATAAGTGGTGAACTTATTAAGAACAACTCACCTAGTCATCTATCCTGGTTTTGTGTATTACATATCTATTACATGAAATATTATCCAAGATTTTTGAAACTCCTATAATTCATACTCAAACGTATATAACTCCCTGTTATATCACGAACCTATATGCCTTATGCCTTTATGCATCGGTTTGCGAACCGGGAAATGTCATTGGGTTATCACAATATACGAATTGAAAGTCTTTAATCGAAAGATTATTAGATTACATACTTATCATTTTATAATCTCGACACGTCATACTGCCATTATTAGAGTATAGACAAATCATATCTTAGCATATCTATTCCCAATAGACCTTGTTTAACACTTTTCCTAAATTTCCTCCGTAAATTACGGAAATCTTTCTGCTATATATACGTATTCAAGGAGATGAATATATCATTCAATATTCAACACCCATTTCATATCAAACCCTATTCCAAACACATAATATGGATTTCTCACCTAATTCCTCAAGTTCTTCGAAATTATCAATATCTGGTTCCATTGCGATGATCGGCTCCAAGTAATGTCTTTAGTATGAGCAAATGCACAGCGGAAGACTTAATTCATACCTGAGAATAACATGCTTTAAAAAGTCAACATAAAGTTGGTGAGATATATAGGCTTAATGCTAGCAGCGTTATAACTATAGACCACAAGATTTCATATATAAAAATATAATACACTCGTAAGTGTATAAAATCATTCTGCTTATGTTGAGGCCTCAGTAACCAACCTTAACAATAATATAATAAGTCATCTTCGCAAAGATGGATATGTACACTGGCAAGTGTATAAATAATCCTCGAAGTACTAAACATCCGCCCACTAGTTCTTATGTCTAGTGCAGCCTACTGGATGGGGGTGTTAAACCCGATAGATCTATCTTTAGGATTCGCGCTTACATGCTATTATAACATATAACTAAATTACCTAGCACATCAATCCGCAGTATATCATTTTTAATCACTTGTGTCCATAACGTAAATCATTTATAAAAAACAGCGCATGTATTCTCAGCCCAAAATATTTAAAGTTTAAAAGGGACTATATACTCACCTAATGTATTTTGTAGTAAAAATACATATAACATCATTGAACACGTATAAGGTTGGCCTCGGATTCACGAACCTATATCATGTATATATATTAACACGTATAATCGTAATTGAATAAATTATATATATTATTATTATTAATAATATACTTTTTGTATTATATGTTATACAGTTAAATTTATATTTAATCTATATCTTTTATATAACCATTAATTATTATTAAATTCTAATATAGTAATTACTCATTATAATATTTTTATGTCATATATATATATATATATATATATATATATATATATATATATATATATATATATATATATATATATATAGAAAACCTTTATTTGATATATATAATACTAATAAAAATATTACTAATTATAATAAAAATCATGATAATTTTAATAATGATAATAATAATAATTTTAATAATAAAATGATAATTTTAATAAAAACATTAATTTCACAAATAATAATAATAATAATGATATTTATAATAAATAGAAATGAAGCTACTACCTCATAAGAAAATAGTCCTTAAAAATAATAGATACTCTAGTCAAGACTCGAACTTGGGACCTCCCATATACCAACACTCCCCTTAACCGTTACACCACTTCTGTTTTTGAGATTTAAACCCGTCAGTATTTATTATAATTCGAATTTAACCGGTTCCTTTCTTTTTATATTTCCTTCGTTCAGCTAATTCACCCGAACACTCCCGGCCCAAGAAGAATTTACGGCCCAATCCACAATTTATGGCCTAGAAAGCAATATAGAATGGCAGTCCATCGTTTAATCATTTGTTTGTGTATTATTTTAAATCAGAGGTAGGGTAAACGAACAGTTTAGTGGGTGGTGGGGTTCAACCGACACCCAAACCCATCCTCATCGTTATACAGAAACCAAAACAGAAACCATATAAGGGTCTCCACTATCATAAAGTACCATTATCATAATATCGTGTATCGTCTAATCCTTTTTCTCTTGTCGTGTTCTTCTTCTACAACTCATCCTTCAATGTTACCCCCTTTAGAAACCGTATAGCAGAAAAATGGTTCGGCTGCAACAGTGCAACGAATATAGCAGTAGTTACAGGTGGGTTCGAGGGTATTTCACTATTCATCGTCTTCCTCGTTGTGTATCAGGTTTGTGTTGTTAGCGGTTTCTATGAAACTGCAACTAGAATTAAAAGAATTTCGGTTTTTGTGATCCTGGGTTTGCAGTAGCAGGTACATGTTCGATTAATAAGTAAAAATATGGTGTTCGGTTTGTAAACAGAAGTACTAGTAGCAGTTAAACGATCGTATAGTTAGTCTAAACAGGAGACTGCAATTAGCAGTTGGGTATGGTGTTACTTAGTAACAGAAAACAGTTTGATGGAATGGTTACAGGTTCACGTAGTGTTGTTTTGGGTTGTCTTGTTCGAACATAGTAACCACAGCAAACCTGTCGAGTTAAATGATGATGAGGATTGTTATGGTTTGATGATTGATCAAGAAGGAACCGAAGGCGATTAATGGAGAGGGTGGTCGTTTGAATATGGTTGATCCAGTTGTAACCAGAAAAGAAAGAGTGAAGACGTGATGTAAGGAGAGATGGTGTTCGTAATGGTGAAGTTGGCGATGGTAGTGTGGTGGTGATGTAAAGTGATCAATGGTGATGGAAGTGGGTTGTTGCAACGGTTTAAAATGGCGACTGATGGTATATGGTAGTGTCGTGATGGTAGTTCACAACAAGAAGGAAAGTTAGAGTTGAAAGAATATAGATGTCTTTTTGGCTATTTCACTAGCTTAATCATTTATGATTTTTTTTTAAAGTGGAGTTGGTCAAATGAATCCTCAAAGGTGATTGTTTAAAAAGAAATAATAAGAAGAGAAATATGGGCATGTGTGGTTTGTTGAACATGAGGCTAACTCTGTATAATTCGTCAGTTTTATATCAAAAGAATCCAACAGATAATTCAATCAGTTACAGGAACGAAAGAAAATATCGAATAAAGTTAATTTCAGAATTTGGATTTATTGAAGTATTTAATTCTTGATTGGTACTGATTGAAGATTAGGAATCAATTTATAATAGTATAGAAAGTGATATAAACTGGTTACGAAATTTCTGTATTTCTATAGATATAAATGATGTATATATATATTTATATATATCTGTGTATGAATTTATAAGATATAAACTATATTTATTAATACAATATATCTGTATTTACATATATGTATAACAAATAATATTTATATTAACTTATTAAATATGTAAAAGGATCTTACAATAATACAAACATAAATACATAAATTCAATATTACTAATAATAATAAACTTAATGGAAATAATAATAATATCATAATAATATTAATAAGAAGGATGAAAATAATAATTAAAATTTTTCAATATTTATGTTAATAATAATAATAATAATAATAATAATATAACAATTCACATGTATCAAGTCTAATACTTATCATTGATAGATTTTATCACGTCTAGGAGATGTTTACTTTTTTCTTGTATTAAGTCCTACTTTTATTTACCTTTGTTTGGCCAAAATTCTTTATTTTTTTCTATTCTTTCTGTTGTCCTGTGAATGTTTGTCGACCACGATTATCACACAAAACAACAAATTAACAAGTTATATATCTTACATTCATTCTTCGATTACAGATAAAGATTATCTGTTTGCTGTATTCAAAAAGATTAAACCAAAATCCAATTAAACAAAACCGACTTCTCTGTTCGTGAGCATAAACCACCGGCAACCATCTTCAACCTTCCATCACACCCAAATCACAAACACCATTCGACACCACCAATGGTTATCCCCACCTAAATTGCATCTTAATTTCTGTCTTTCTTGTTGTAGCCACCACCGAACACCTTACTATCCATGCTCCTGTCGTAGTTATGTAGACGCAAATAACCCATCATCATCATCGAATACCAACAAGTAGCCAAGCTATACCCACAGTTGCTACTGCTTCTCGTTATCGTTTTCTTTTTCTATTTCAACGATCAATAAAACCATCACTTATCATCAACCATTGTTACTTTTTTTTTGCTGTTCGAAACCCACCACAAGCACACCACTTCCGGCTACCACCATATCCATCTCTCTCCTCTCTCTCTCATGATTTTGTTTGAGAACAGTTGCAAATAACCACCACCTAAGCAACCACCATAATCGCCACCTTCATGAAACCCATGAAGATGAAGGTGAAACAGTAGCTGCATTTTTTTTTCTTTTTCCTTTTCTCTTCTGTTTCTGCTTTGATTTTCCTGCTGTGCGATTGGTTTCTGTGTGCTACAACTGTCGTTACCCTTTTTCTGTTTTAATGATAATGATAATGGAAGATATTGATGAGTAAAGATGATGATGGGGATCATTATTTAAGGCTGCTGAGTTTTCATTTTTTTTTAAAAAAAAACCGAACTTTATGCTAGTGGGTCGACAAAAAGGAATCACAAGGTGATAGTGACAAGTTATATTTAGCTGCATGTATTTGTTTATTTTCGGTTGAAGCATCAGGTGGAAATAGGAAGATAAAAGAGAAAACGAATTGTTTTGTTGGGCCATCATTTCCTTTTCAAGTAGCCAATTTTGTCACAGCTCCACTTCGACGTCTCAGTAAGAATACTCTTATTACAACCTTGATATATACACGTTGTTCTTTCGCCATCATTACCGGAGAACCTTTTATATTTCACGATATTATCAGCAGATGTACCAGCAGATATTCATCCCTTTGGCGAAATCAGCAATCAGTATTTTGAAAATCTCGCAGAACTTCTCCAATTATATCTATAACATCTATCTCTAAGAATTTCATACTCCGAACGTGAAGTTTCTGAAAAAAACCCTGAACTGCGAACTAGTTCTCGAAATGCTGATGAAGCAGCAAAAACTGTAAACGACTTTAACAGTCAAAAGTTTGACTTCAAAGGAACCAAATGATTCAGTGTCTGCTGAAACCGTTAGTAAGAACCCTACTCATTATTCTAAACCTTTCCAGATGATATTCTTCATCATCATCCTGCGATATTAGAAATTTCAAGATATTATCGTATCTTTCATTGAAAATATCTTCAAAGTATTCTCGTCCGATATTAATTATCTTTCTACACTATCTGCGTTATAACATAAAAGAAACTGTGTTAGTTTCTAAATTCTAAAACCTTCGAGTTTAAAATAAGAATGTTCTGAAGCAGTGTTGGGAACTGATGCATGAATTAGTATAATATAATGAAACTTGATCAACTTCATTATATTACAGTAAATCATGTTGAGTTTCTAATAGGAATGTGATGATTCACAGTACCATCATCATGCGCCATGTTACACGGCTCTTACATTCTATCTAATCCCCAAGCATATTAGGAACATATCATCTTGATAGTTCTATTTTTCCAGGGTATTTTGGTAATTTAACGAATCAAAATCGTACCAATACCATTTCTTTCTTAGAGCGTTAGCTATGTTCATTCTGAATTTCATACCTACGAACTTCGAACTATTGATCGTTTGACTCAAGGACGGGAAGAAGGAAAACGAAGGGGGTAGTTTTATAAGTGAAAAATCCGACAAAGAAATCACAACAGATTTGCCGCATTAAATCAAAAGGAGATCCTGTTTCCTAAATCGCTGGAGAACCAAATCTTATTACGAAAGATTTTCTTTAAATCTCGTGAATTCCGGAAATCAATCATAACCACGTCATCGGTTAAAATAATTTCATATTCACTCATTTCATTCTTTTGTGATAACTTCACTCGTGCGCTTCACATGATCAAATCGTTTTATCCATATCTTCCAATAATGATAAAACTCTATTATTACCTTATATTCGTCATGAAAACATTCCTATTGTTATTTATGACAACCTCTGCCAAATTTCGGGGACGAAATTTCTTTAACGGGTGGGTACTGTAACGACCCTAAAATTTCCGACCAAATTTAAACCTTAAACTCTATATGTTTCCGACACGATAAGCAAAAACCTTAATGTTGAGTCTAGAAAGTCTGAAATCTATATTTAGGTAATCAATTACCCTTTGACTGTTTCCGATGATTCACGAACCATTGCTTGTAAATGTGTGGATATATATAAATTTGTGTATAAATTAATATATGTATAAATATATAGGTATGTTATAATAATATTATTACTTCCAATATTATTAATAAAATAAATACCATATTGACGATATTAATATTACCACATTGTCATTTTTTTTTATAAGAATTTTTATTATTATTATAAATTATTATTATTATTATTATAAATGTATTTAGTAATTATTATTATTAATCAAAATAATTGATAAAGACATAGATTACACGAATATGAACTATCAGACATCCCTTTCCATTTTTACAATTTTTCTTCTTTCCTCTGTGCATCCGTGAATGAAGGCATAAAATTAGGAACTAAGAATTTGGGTGCATTTATTTTCTTTCTTAAATATCTCCTTTATATATACCTATATACTTATACATGAAAGAGAAGTCATCTTCTTCTTCATCTCTCAACAAGCGTACTCCATCTACAATCATCATAACCATTTACACCACCACTACTACTACGCTATTTGATGTCTCTCTTATCACCACATAGAACACCACTTCACCATCACAGACTCATCTAAACTCTTGTTGTTGTTTTTTGATTAAACCCGTCACAAGTAACCATCACCTATCTCTCTCTTTTACTCTCTTTCTTATGTTTATTATTCTGTTGTATCTATTTCTGTTCGAACAAGTCTCATGCCAAGGAACAAACCCATTTAATTTGATTAGTTCTCGGTTCACAACCTGCAATTATAAATGTTTCTGTGTTACCAACACCACCTTCTTGATCAATCACTAGGCAACACCATCTATCTGTTCGGTTTCGATGATCAAACCAACACCACTTCATTATCTTCACTCCTTCACTCTTGTAACCGAAAACCCACCACCACTAAGAGCCACCATCGATAACCAACTCCCTCTCTTCTTCAACCATACTTCAACACCTCTTGCTCTCGTCCGATAACAAACACCAATGAACAAGAACACCAACCTAAAAACCATGGACTGCTTACTGAGTAGCCGTAAACCATCAAAACCCACTTGCTTTTATTCAAACATACTATCATCATTAAATTGCTGCTCCTGTCTATTTTTTTCTCGCTGCAACTATCCCAATTATTCTCTGATCAGACATCACCACCATCGCATACTACTACTAAAAACCTATATATAAAACCGAAGCTAATCATGATAGAACCCATCGTGAACTTCTTCCGATTGAAACAGGCACGCTGCTACTGTGTTCTTGTCTTTATATATGTTTCACTTTCTGATCGAAAACAACTGTTTTTCCAACTCTTGATCGTAACCCACATCTGTGTTACTGAAATAATAACAAACTAAATTAATAAAGTTGAAGCATGATTGTTAAATGATGATGATGATGATACGTGAGTGGCAAACCAGATTATGACCAGTAGGACCGATCGTGGAGATTGAGTGGGTACGCAAGGAAAGGGACACGATTTATATTCTAACCTAATCTGGGGAAAATTATTACTCCATATAATTAAAAAGAAACGTGTATCGGGCTTAATTGTTTAAACTTTTGGATTAAGTTTTGATTGATGAATCTTTCGAGAAATTTTCGAGTACATCGAAAAATAGGAGTGTAAAATCACACATGCATTTGAATAATACACTTAGTTTATTATGAAATGGAGTTTATTGTACTGAAGCAGTGATTAATGATTGTTAAGTCATTAACGAAGGATGTACATCATAGCGTATTAGTGATATGAATTAACCAAGTAGTACATACTAGTTAAGATTCACACGTAATAGTTTAGTACGAAAAGATTTATTATTGTTCCAAACCATATATATATATAAAGTATACATATATAATTCTTCAGGAAGAATGAGTCAATACATCTTAACTCATTATTACTAATATTCCTTAGTATCTATGGGCGTATGATGTTGATGTTTGAGGTACCGATTATGATGTTGAGACGTGGGATGCTGATGTTGTTGTTGGTGAAGTTGATGCTGTTGGTGGTGATGATGATAGTACTGGTGGTGCTGGTGCTGGTGCTGGTGCTGCTGTTGGTGCTGCTTGTGGTACTTGGTTAGTAAGTGTGAGCCTAGCAACCAAATCGCGCACTATTTCCTCCAGGGTTTCTACTTTACGCTCGAGTCTATGGATTTGTTCTACCCATTCCTCTGTAAGGTTTGTCAATTCTTGATATTTAGTTTGAAGTCTTCTAACTTCTTCTAATAACCCTTTCTGGTTAGAATTCGAGAGTAGAGGACGAATATTGTCGTTGGTTACATCGAGTCGACCTTCGAGGCGGAAAATCCTTGCGAAAAGAGTGAAAACGGTATTGCGAACAGGTTCGCCAGTAAGAGGATCGAGTACTCCAACGTTTGGTGGTAAGTTTGGCTCGTGATAAGGAGTACCTTCTTCATTTCTCCATAGGGTGAGTATTTCGCGAACCCATCCCCATTTTCTAAAGAAATCACGGTAATTGATCGGTGGGTGTGCTCCTGTCACGCTATCTTTGGAGCTAGAAGAACTTGAGGAATTAGGTGAGAAATCCATATTATGTGTTTGGAATAGGGTTTGATATGAAATGGGTGTTGAATATTGAATGATATATTCATCTCCTTGAATACGTATATATAGCAGAAAGATTTCCGTAATTTACGGAGGAAATTTAGGAAAAGTGTTAAACAAGGTCTATTGGGAATAGATATGCTAAGATATGATTTGTCTATACTCTAATAATGGCAGTATGACGTGTCGAGATTATAAAATGATAAGTATGTAATCTAATAATCTTTCGATTAAACACTTTCAATTCGTATACTGTGATAACCCAATGACATTTCCCGGTTCGCAAACCGATGCATAAAGGCATAAGGCATATAGGTTCGTGATATAACAGGGAGTTATATACGTTTGAGTATGAATTATAGGAGTTTCAAAAATCTTGGATAATATTTCATGTAATACATATGTAATACACAAAACCAGGATAGATGACTAGGTGAGTTGTTCTTAATAAGTTCACCACTTATTAAGTGCGTAAGTGACTAAGTGTTGTATGATCACTATAGTCAGGTTTGATATTGTGCACCATACCCAAACATCTATGCCACCGCCGAGTCACTTGAATGATCAATTGTTACCGGTTGGCCCAGGAATTCTCGACCAAAATCTAAGTTTGGCATTCGAAATCCACAAGCGTCCCATAGTGGTACCAAGGATCACCCTAGGCCTTAAGTAGCGTTGACGTTCGAGTAATTTCACATTATCGTGTATGTTATAATCTTAAGATTTAAGTATAGTTTCTAAGGTATAGTGTAGCATTTATCAATTAAAGGCAACAATTAAAGGCACTATGGTCAAGGAAAGATGTAGTCCTACATTGCTAAGGTACCTAATTGTATAAGGCACACATAAAATGCAATCCTGGTTCTCTACAACAACCTGCTCTGATACCAATCTGTCACACCCCCAAATTAGGGCCTAGGGTATTTGTGACTAATTATATCAAATCACAGTTGTATAAACGAGAACGACTCTATATGAGACGTTTTGAATAAAACATTTATTAATAAAACAGCGGAATCATTAAAAGTTTTACATCAAATTTAAACTGAAATAATAATAATAGTCTTAATGCAAAGTAAATGTAATGAAATGAAGACTCCATGTAGCCGCATTCAATTCACCAGGTAGCAATCATGGCAATCATCTTATTCATCACCTGAGACAAAACATGCTTAAAGTGTCAACCAAAAAGGTTGGTGAGTTCATTAGTTTATCAAAATCAATCATTTCCGTTATAATAATAGGCCACAAGATTTCAGTTTCATAAATATCCGTACACTAGCAAGTGTATAAAAGCATTCTATAAGTTGTAGGCACCCGGTAACAAGCCTTAACGTTCATGTTTTACCCTCTGAAGTACACCAGATCAGGTGTGTTTAAAATAACCTCGAAGTACTAAAGCATCCCATAGTCAGGATGGGGTTTGTCAGACCCAATAGATCTATCTTTAGGATTCGCGCCTACCGTACATAGACAAGTAGTTTAATGTTACCAAGCTAAGGGTATATTTCTGGTTTAAACCCACATAGAATTAGTTTTAGTACTTGTGCCTATTTCGTAAAACATTTATAAATCAGCGCATGTATTCTCAGCCCAAAAATATATATAAAAAGGGAGCAAATGAAACTCACCTTAAATAGCAGTTGAAGTATTCCACGCAAGAAAGGAAAGTAAAGCAAGTAAGTGACCGAGATATCAACTAGAAGTAGTTCTTTAAGAGAGAAATGAGAGATTAAGGTGTAAGTTTGAAATGAGAAATGTATGTGGTATTTATAGTTGAAAATGTTAGGTAAAAAAAATTAAAATAAAATAAGTAAATCTTAAAAGTTAAAATAAGAAAAATTATTTTGTATTTTTATTAAAAGTAAATCTTAAAAGTTAAAATAAGAAAAAGTAGTTTGTATTTTTATTAAAAGTAAAATCTTAAAAGTTAAAATAAGAAAAAGTAGTTTGTATTTTTATTAAAAGTAAAATCTTAAAAGTTAAAATAAGAAAAAGTATTTTGTATTTTATTAAAAGTAAATCTTAAAAGTTAAAATAAGAAAAAGTAGTTTGTATTTTTATTAAAAGTAAAATCTTAAAAGTTAAAATAAGAAAAAGTAGTTTGTATTTTTATTAAAAGTAAAATCTTAAAAGTTAAAATAAGAAAAAGTTGTTTGTATTTTTATTAAAAGTAAAATCTTAAAAGTTAAAATAAGAAAAAGTATTTTGTATTTTTATTAAAAGTAAATTTTAAAAGTTAAAATAAAAAAAAGTAGTTTGTATTTTTATTAAAAGTAAAATCTTAAAAGTTAAAATAAGAAAAAGTAGTTTGTATTTTTATTAAAAGTAAAATCTTAAAAGTTAAAATAAGAAAAAGTATTTTGTATTTTTATTAAAAGTAAATCTTAAAAGTTAAAATAAGAAAAAGTAGTTTGTATTTTTATTAAAAGTAAAATCATAAAAGTTAAAATAAGAAAAAGTAGTTTGTATTTTTATTAAAAGTAAAATCTTAAAAGTTAAAATAAAAAAAGTATTTTGTATTTTTATTAAAAGTAAATCCTAAAAGTTAAAATAAGAAAAAGTAGTTTGTATTTTTATTAAAAGTAAATCTTAAAATAAAAGTAGTTTGTATTTTTATTAAAAGTAAATCTTAAAAGAAAAAGTAGTTTGTATTTTTGTATTTATTTATTAAAAGTAGATATAGTTTTGATTTTTTTTTTGTATAAAATTCTAAAAAAAAAATTTGTTTAATATATTTCTAAGAACATTTAACATTTTATTTCTATATTTGTTTAATTATTAAATACGAATTTAATATAAAAATTATTATTATATTTAGTTTTTATAAAAATTAAAATTTATGATTATTAATTTATAGTTTTTATTAGTTTTATAAATGTTATAATATTATGTATTATTTAGTTAATTATATATTCTATTAACTAAATAAAAAAAGTAATATAAATATTATATATATATTCATTGATGTAATTATGTTATATTATATATCATAATCTTATTTATAATATTTATAATTATATTATTTATTTTAAGCGTACGTTTATTCGGTCAACGTTAAATTTATTCGTATATAACAACTCTAGGTATTTTAGTAAAATCGGAAGTCGAAAAGTGAGGGTTGGTAATAATACAATTAACTATATTTAATAATGATGTTAAGAATAATACTTTTGATAATAATAATTTTGGTATTAATAATAGTGATCATAATAATAATAATAATAATAATAATAATAATAATAATAATAATAATAATAATAATAATAATAATAATAATAATAATAAATGATAGTTTTAATAAAATGGTAGTTTTAATAATTATGAAAATAATAATATTACATTTAATAAAAATGAAAGTATTAGTAATAATAGTAATAAAGGGAATAACTACCTTATGAAATCTACAAAAATAATATGGCAGCTTGTGAGATTCGAACCCAGGTGCCTTGATAACCCGACACAACCTCTAACCACTCGTCTACCTCTGTCTTTCTGAATAATTCCTACCCCGTTTATTTTTAAATCTACCCTTTCTGTTATCATCTTCTCCAAATTACACAGCCTTCCAAGGAAATTATTTTAACATTGAATTGTATTCAATTTACCAACAGAATTAACACAGAAACCGATTGTTTATGTGTTTGAAATTTTAATTAGCGAAATTAGACAAGATAACAAAACATTACGGCTGAAAAACAGTACCCTGTTATCGAGCATGAACTCCAAATCAGATTCGGATTTTTAGGGTGTTTTAGGTTGTGATTTCTAAATGAAATATGTTCTAAACCAATCGTATAAACTTTCTGAATCCTCAATTTCAACTAAAATGACTTCTGAAACTCCCATTTGATCTTAGAATACCCGTTAGACTCTTTATTCATAAGATTTAATTTCGAAAATTAAACTTCAATACTAAAAATTGGCAATTGATAGTTCTCAGATAGTTCAAAAGAATGTTTTCTAACAAGATGCCATTATTACAATTGAAGTTTTCTTTAGCATTCGATTTTTTTGAAAAAAAAATGGGACGAACAGGGATGGCGTCTCAGTATCTGTTCTCTTCCTCTCTGTTTAATATGCGACCCAAAACAGATATTATATATTACAAATATTTGATTGATGCCGTGTTTTAATTTGACTAATTTTGTTTGTATCCTCAATCAATTTCAACAAAACTTCACGGGTAAACAGGATATATCAAGTCAGATAGTGATATAAATTCTTTTTTTTTTTATATTTTCTGACTTTTAAATAAATTTAAATATGATCATGTTTTAAAAAAAATCTGCTATTATCTAGTTAATATTATTAATAAGAATATATTGATGATAATAATAAAGTTATAAATTTTAGAATTAATAAAAGTATTAACAATAATAATAATGATAATAATATAAATAACAATAATGATCAAAATGACATTAAGATTAATAACAATATTAGTATTAGTGATATAAAATAATAATTAGAATTTTATTTATGATAATACTAGTAATACCAATTATAATAATGATAACAATTTTAGTTTCAATAAATTTTTGTATTAATCAATGATAATAATTTATAATAATGATAATTCTTACTAATGATACCTAATAATAAATAATAATGATACTGATAAATATAATATTATTACTTACAATGCTAAATTATATTTTTTAAATAAAAAAAAGTTCTGATATTAGTATTAATAATAACAGTAATATTTGTAATTAATGCATCAAATTTCATATTTATGTTTTATATATAATATCAATAATAATACCCTTATTAGTATTTAATATTTATATGTTTTATATATAATACAACATATATTGTAGAAGTCACACATATATATTTATTCAATTCACAATTTAACTATTCTATATATTATTTTACATATTTATTTATAATAATAAATACATACAAATGATTACTATCATAAATATATTTATTTATATATATAAACATATATTTATTTACAAACAATTGTTCGTGAATCGTCGGGCATGGTAAAAGGGTAACTAATTATCCGAATATAAATTTCAAACTTTTCTAAACTCAACATTAAGGTTTTTGCTTATTGTGTCGGAAACATATAGAGTTTAAGGTTTAAATTTGGTTGGAAATTTCCGGGTCGTTACAGTACCCACCCGTTAAAGAAATTTCGTCCCCGAAATTTGATAGAGGTTGTCATAAATAACAATAGGAATGTTTTTATGACGAATATGAGATAATAATAGAGTTTTATCATTATTGGAAGATATGGATAAAACGATTCGATCATGTGAAGCGCACGAGTGAAGCTATCACAAAAGAATGAAATGAGTGAATATGGAATTGTTTTAACCGATGACGTGGGTATGTTTGAATTTCCGGAATTTAAGGGATTTAAAGAAGATCTTACGTAATAAGATTTGGTTCTTTGGTGATCAGAATCTTCTTTGATTTAATGCGGCAATCTGTTTCGATTTCTCTGTCGGATTTTTCACTATAAATCTACTCCTTTGTTTCCTTATTTCCATAACCTACATCTTCCACTATTTCTCCTTAACTCTTACTTAAAGATATTTGCCAATATGCTCCATCCCATTCTAATCCTTGATATATTCTTAATTTTCACATCTGTTATCCTTCTCTTTCATCTACCAGCAGAAGAATCTATTTACTTTTACTATACTCTTGTGTTTATAGTGTTTCTAATTCTCCCGTGTCTCTATATTGCTATTTGTATTGATATATATGGTTTGAAATTTTTGGGTGGTTATTGAGTTTTATATATTCCCTTATACTTCGATGTTCATCCTCCTTTATTTTATAATCATTGCCATCCGCAGTTAATGCCTTCTCCTATTTGCTGCAATTTATACTCTAATTTCTATTTTGGAGCTTCATTCTTTCATTTCCTCTTCCCGTCCTCAACCAAGCGAGTAATGGTTCGGAATTCGTAGGTATAAAATTTGGAATGAACATAGCTAATGTTCTCAGAAAGGAATGGTAATGGCACTATTTTAATTTGTCAAATTACCAGAATATCCAGGAAAATAGAACTATCAAGATGATTTGTTCTTAATACATTTCAGAATTGGATAGAATGTAAGAGCCGTGTAACATGGCACATGATGACGGTACTGTGAATCATCACATTCCATTAGAAACTTAACATGACTTACTGTAATATAATGAAGTTGATCAAGTTTCATTATATTATACTAATTCATGCATCAGTTCCCAACACTACTTCAAAACATTCATATTTTAAATTTGAAGGTTTCAAAATTTAGAAACTAACACAGTTTCGCAAATGTTACGAAGAGATAAACGATCCCAGATAGAAATAGTTGTGAAGATATCTCCAGAAATATGGAGAATATGTATAACGGAAGATATGAAGATATCTTATATATCTTAAGATAAGATGATGATGAAGAATATTATCTGGAAAGGTTTAGAATAAGAAGTAGGGTTTTTACTAACGGTTTCAGCAGGTACTGAATCGTTTGGATTCTTTGAAGTCAAACTTATTCTTTATGATTTGTCCACAGCCTCTTTCATACTTTGCTCAATTCGTTTTCCAGTTCCCATCCTTCTCTTTTTCTGAGCTTTACCAACATACTGTACTTTATCGTCAAACTTTTGACTGTTAAGGTCGTTTACGGTTTTTGCTGCTTCATCAGCATTTCCAGAACTACTTCACAGTTCAGGGTGTTTTTCAGAAATTTCACATTCAAAGTATAAAATTCTTAGGGATAGAGGCTATAGGTATAACTGGAGAAGTTCTGCGAGATTTTCAAAATACAAACTGCGGATTTCGCCAAAGAGATAACGAGTTGCTGGTACGTCTGCTGATGATGTTGTGTAATATAAAAGGTTTTCTGGTAATGACGGCAAAAGGACAAGGTATAAATATCGAGGTCATATTAGGAGTAGTCTCACTGAGATGTCGAAGTGGAGCTGTGACAAAATTACCTTCTTGAAAAGAAATTGTAGGGTTACTTTTGCTAATAAATGGCAAAGGATTCAACACGGTATGTGTTAAACTATAAATTTGGATTCGAGAGTTTTTCAGATGCATACATTTTTTCTTCTGTAGATGAAATGCGGTTGGTTCATCTTTCCGATCGAGGTGTTTTCAAGAATCATGAAAAATTGTGAATGCGAATTGTAATCGCCAAGATACGAATGAGGTTTAAGATAGAATCAAGTGGCAAACTTGAAGAATTGTTTAGTTTCATATGTTATAATCAGCATTTTAACTCATTTTAATTGTCCAAAGTTAGCAGTCCAATAGTCCGATAAATTCATATATAAATTGGATATATAATATTCGAATTACTTAATACGTATCGTGACCCGTGTACCGGTCTCGGTGTCGATCACAACTCAAAGTATATATATATTTAGGAATCAACTCCAACCCTGTATAGCCAACTCCCACCTTCACATATAGAGTGTCTACGGTTGTTCCAAAATATATATATAGATGGGTCGATATGATAAGTTGAAACCTTGTATACGTGTCCCGTCATTTAAAGTGCGTAAAATAAATAAATATATATCATGACCCATTATACAACGTGTTGTCTCAGAATTAATCCGACGTATTGTTGTACATGTGTCCCGACAGTATGTACAGTGCAGAAATTAAAATTGCGAGAATGTAAATTGCGATAAATTAAATGTTAGCCGGGAACAGTTAGCTAGGAACAGTTAGCGTGGATTCCTAACAATATTTTAGTTAATTCGTCTGTTTCTAACAAATTTTATTTTGTCCAATGTTTTCTTCTTTATGCCACTTGTTGGATTCCGATAGGTCAGAATCCGAATATGAAATTTGAATGAAAATGGTTATTCCGGGGTGAGCGGATATGAATATCGGTGGTTGTAAGTAGGATAATAAATGACCGTTGAATCAGATTCGAAGAATGTACAGTGTAACTTGTTAATGTGAATTCTACATATTCCTCGGGTACTACCTACCCGTTAAAATATTTTCATCATTAACAGTTTGTACGAATGAAATTTTTAATTATAATCTTTATGAAAATATATTTGCATATATATTTTCTTCGGAGGTAACTATGAATTTAATGAGTCAATAAAATATTCAACTCATTTGATTTATCGTTATTACTAGATTACATAATCTCCAAAACATTAGAGATTACATAATCGTCATGTCGAACGAAGAACGATACGTAAAGAAGAGGTAATCGGTGTAGAATGATATGTAGAACAAAGATCATATTCGAAGTTCAGATGATGATGTTGAGGTACGTGGTGCGGATGTGATTGTTGGTGGTGGTAATGATACGGTTGGTGTTGATGCTGATGATGTCGTTGACGTCGATGATGCTACTGGTACTGAATATTGCGAGGTTGATGTTGTTAACGGGTGGGTAGTACCCGAGGAATATTTAGAATTCACATTAATAAGTTACACTGTACATTCTTCGAATCTGATTCAACGATCATTTACTATCCTATTTACAACTATCGATATACGTATTCGTTCACCACAAAATAACCATTTCTATTCAAATTTCATATTTGGATTTTGACCTATCAGAATCCAACAAGTGGCATAACGAAGAAAACATTGGACAAAAATAAAAAGTGTTAGAAACAGACGAATTAACTAATTGAAATTTGGTTAGGATTACACGCTAACTGTTCCGGCTAACTGTTCCCAGCTAACTGATTAACATTTAATTTATCGCAATTTACATTCTCGCAATTTTATTTATTGTCATTTAATTTCTGTTATTTATTTTTACGCACTTTAAATAACGGGACACGTATACAAGGTTTCGACTTATCATATCGACCCATCTATATATATATTTCGGAACAACCGTAGACACTCTATATGTGAAGGTGGGAGTTGGCTATACAGGGTCGGAGTTGATTCCAAAATATATATATACTTTGAGTTGTGATCGACACCGAGACCGGTACACGGGTCACGATACGTATTATTTAATTCGAATATTATATATTAAATTATATATGAATCATTGAACCATCAGACTATTGGACTGCTAACTTTGGACAATTAAAATGAATTAAATTTAAATATTGATTATAACATATGAAATTAAATAATTCTTCAAGCTTGCCACTTGATTTCATCTTAAACCTCATTTGTATCTCGACAATTACAATGCGTGTTCAAATCTTTCATGATTCTTGAAACCACCTCGATCGAGAAGTTGAACCAGCCGCACCTCGTCTATGGAAGAAGGATTCATACATATAGTTACGCACCTGAAAAATTTTCGAACTCGAAGTTATAGTTAAAACGTATCCGCATCGAATTCCTTATCATTCAAAAACAATCACGCGATTCCTTTTCAATCAGCTAATTTTGTCACAGCTCCACTTCGATATCTCAATGTAACAGCAGATCTTCATCCCTTTGGCGAAAGCAGCAATCAGTATTTTGAAAATCTCGCAAAACTTCGCCAGTTATATCTACAATGTCTATCCCTAAGAATTTCATACGTTGAATGTGAAGTTTCTGAAAAACACCCGGAACTGCGAAATAGTTCTTGAAATGCTGATGAAGCAGCAAAAAAAAAAACTGTAAACGACTTTAACAAGTAAAAAGTTTACTAAAAGTACAGTGTGTTGGAAAAGCTCGGAAAAAGGAGAAGGTTGAGAAGTGGAAAACGAATTGAGTAAAGTATGAAGGAGGTTGTGGACAAATCACAAAGAATAAGTTTGACTTCAAAGAATTCAAACGATTCAGTGTCTAATAAAACCGTTAGTAAGAACCCTACTCGATATTCTAAACCTTTTTGGATGATATTCTTTATCATCTTATCTTAGATAATATAAGATATCTTCATATCTTTCGTTATACATATTCTTCATATTTCTGGAGATATTTTCACAACTATTCATATCTGAGATCATTTATCCTTCTGTAACTTCTGCGTTACAATACCAAGGGAACTGTGTTGGTTTCTAAGTTTTAAAACTTTCGAGTTTAAAATAGGAATGTTCTGAAGCAGTGTTGGGAACTGATGCATGAATTAGTATAATATAAGGAAACTTGATCAACTTCATTATATTATAGTAAGCCATGTTAAGTTTTAATGGAATGTGATGATTCACAGTACCATCATCATGTGTCATGTTACACGGCTCTTACATTTTATAATCTCTAAACATATCAAGAAAATATTCTTTTGATGATTCGGTCTTTTTCAAGATATTCTGGTAATTTGACAAATCAAAATCGTGTCATTGCCATTTCCTTCTAAGAGCATTATTTATATTCATTCCAAATTTTATACCAACGAAATTCCGGACCACTACTCGCTTGGCTTGTAGTCGGGAAGAGAAAATGAAAGCGTGAGGCTTTGAAAAATAATGAAGAATACAAAGGCCAAAAACCACTCAGGATTTACAAACCGTGTATATCAATACGTATTGCAACGTAAAGACACGGGAGAATTAAAAACATTATAATTCCGAGGAAATGATAGAAGTAAATAGATTCTTCTAGCGGTAAATGAAAGAAAAGAATGAAAGATATGAAAGCTAGAAGTATATTAAGAATCAAAACGGGATGGAGTATATTAAGGAATGAGTAGAGGGAGAAAAGAATAGAAGGTGTGAGTTGTAAAGAAACGAAGGGGGTGGATTTATAATAAAGTATCCGACAGAAAAATCAAAACAGGTTGGCGCATTAAATTAAAGAAGATCATAATTTCCTTATTCGCCGAAGAATCAAATCTTTTAGATTTCCAAGTTTTCTTTTAAATCCCTTAAATTTCGGAAATTCACTGCGACTACGTCAAAAGTTAAATCTTTATCTCAATCTCTTGTGACAGCTTCACTCGTGCGCTACACATGATCGAATCGTTATATCCATATTTTCCAATAATGACAAAACTCTATTATTACCTCATATTCGTCATGAAAACATTCCTATTGTTATTTATGACAACCTCTACCAAATTTCGGGGACGAAATTTCTTTAACGGGTGGGTACTGTAACGACCCGGAAATTTTAGACCAAATTTAAACTCTAATCTTTATATGTTTCCGACACGATAAGCAAAAACCCTAATGTTGAGTCCAGAAAGTTTGAAATCTATATTTGGATAATCAGTTAACCTTTGACAGTGCCGGACGATTCACGAACGATTATGTGTATATAGATACGTATATATTTTGAAATATAAATTATGTTGTAATTGTCAGAATTAATTATGAAAATAATAATAACATATAATAAATATTATTCAGAAAGTATATATACATAAATAAAGTGTATAGATTATATTTTGTGATGTAGAAATATTTGGTAAATAATGGTAACGCTCAATTGCCACTCAATCGATATTAAACAAGTTAAAAAGGAACTTGTGTATTTTTAAAATAAACGGTGATTCAAAAATGAGTTTTATGAATTTTAGGTTTATTAATAATATATTTAGAAGTTGTTTGCAAAATTTTTTTTTTAAAAACTTTTTATATTTTACTTGGGGTTGGGAGTGAATAATTAGTGTAATTTTTATTTATTAGTCAATGACCGAATTTTATATCATAATGACTGAAATAAATAAAGACATCTAATTTTAAAATTTGGGATTTTTAGGAGTACTTTTTATATCCGTAAATGTTTAGCAATGGACACGATAACACTTCGGGAGAAAACTGTCTCTAGAAATATCCGGATGATGAGCTGTATATTACTAACTCCCCTTTCTGTTCTCCATGTGATTTCTAAAAGTAGGTTTATTATTATTAATTAGTTATTATTAATATTATGTAAGTTTATATATATATATACACATCTTACATATGAAGAGGGAGACACCAACACACTAATATTTCGGCTATCATCACTCGCCATCAACCTCCATACCTTTGCCGCCGACCACCATAGCTCAACCACCTGAGAAACACCAAGAATCACCCATGAACCCCGCTACAACTACGCTAAATTTCTGTTTCCCTGTCCGGGTATCAAACACCACGAACGAACCACCTTTGTGTTCGTTTTTAATCTTCATCACAAACATTCATCACCACAACCACCTCCAATATTCATTTTTTTAGTTACATCTCATCCACGCTGTACAAAACGACTTCACCATCATTATAGATAAACACTTATTACTTGTGTTGTTTACGGTTGTCACTATAAACAAACGAAACCCATTTGTGGAAGTCACTGTTCCTGTTCGGTTTACAAGTTATTGCTACTACACCTGCTCGTTACCTTCTGTTTTGCAGCACTCCAAACATCACATTAATTTAATTTCATTTTTTTTTGTTCCTGCTGAAGGAAACAAATTCTGTTTCTTTCTTTCTGTTTCGTTTCCTGATTCTATTAAATCGAGACTCGTACGTACACCAAAAGCCCACCTACAATTGCTGTGATACTCCTCTTTCGATCAAAACCCTAAACGTCACCGTATAACTAAAGTCGCTGAGTTATTTTTTTTAAGATGATGATGATCGGAAATAAATTTTAGCGATAACAATTATATATGATAGATGATGATGGAGGCGATGTATGTTGAATGTTTATGATGAATAACCGAATAAAAATGGTGACCTGTGCCAATATTTTTTTTTAGCTTCGTTCCTGTTTCCTGCTTCAAGTTTCAGATGGGGTCGAGAACATAGAGATACATACATGGATTTGTTTAGAAGTTGGGCCGTTACATGTTTAGAAGTTGGGCCGAAAAAAAGAAAAAAAAACGTTTTATTTGTTGGGCCAAAATATTGGAGACATGCGATGTTTTTAATGATGAAGTATAAATACGATATATGCTAATTAAATATAAATACGGCATTAAACATAAAATCATAATTGGAGTAATGGTTAAGAAGTGTTTTGGGGTTTCGAGAGGTCGCGGGTTCGAGTCCCGTCTCAGGCAGTTTAATATCTTTTTAAGTGATTCTAAGGTATAATTTAATTATTATTATTGTTATTATTACTATCATTATTATTATTATTGTTAATATTAACATTATTAATATTGTTAATAAAAACTAGTATTTTCACAACTATATTATTATTTAGGAAATTTTTATTAGTAAAATATCATGATTCATTATTAGTATTATTATCTTTGTTATAATTGTTAATTTTATAAACAAAAGAGATTATATATAAAAGTATACTATATATTATATTTTTATACAAGATATTATTAATTATAATAGTAACTAATTTATATATAATATATAAAATATTTTAAGGTAATATAAATGATATATATAAAACACATAAAACTATTAATTTTGAAACATTACATATACATAACAATAAGTTACAATTTAAAAATACATTATAATATATATATACAACTTGTTCGGTTGCAAATATATGTGTTAATATATATACAAATATTATAGGTTCGTGAATCCGAGGCCAACCTTATACGTGTTCAGTGCCGATAGATCTATCAACAGGATTCGCGTTTACAATACCGCTGTAAATAATAGTTACCAAGCTACAGGGAAGTATGCCAGTGGTACAACTCAACGTAGAATATATTTTTCAGTTACTTGTGTCCATAACGTAAAACATAAAATACATGTATTCTCATCCCGAAATACTTAGAGTTTAAAAGTGGGACTATATACTCACTTTCGTCTTGAAGATATGTAATTTTGACTTGGTCTCCGATTGATATCACGAACCTATCCATATATAATATATCAATACCTTTTCTTTTTAAACAAACGTCACATATATATACTTATAATACTTTTAATACTTTTAATAATTCCTTAGTCCGTAGTAAGCAGTCCGATGTTAGTAATTCAATTTTAAATGGTTCATTTTTAGGTGTTTAATAAACCCCCAATGAAATAAATAAAAACCCCCATCGTATATGTATTGGTCGAGATTAATCTTGACCCACGGTACCGGTGTTGTCAAATGACGTGTTGCGTACATAAAGTACCGGTGTTGTCAAATGACGTGTTGCGTACAATCATGGGATCTTATGATTAATCTTCTCGTATTGTTTACGGGTGATCCTGCACCATATAAAATTAAATTATGAGTACATATATATAAAATATCATGTTATTTTAAAAAGATGTGATTTATTTAATTTTCTCCAATTATTTTCGTAGCTAAACTAGTCTTAGATATCCGATCTCGTTTTGGTCATAGTTTCTTCGTTACAACTCCGTTTTCGTTGATTCAACTTGCCACTTCCTTGGATCGAGTCCCTCTTTAAGACTATGAACTGTAAATACCTTAGTTTGTATTCGAAATCACAGGTCATAGGTCAAACTTTAGTGAAACTTATGAAGTTAATCATTTTTGTTACAAAAATATCATTTAATGACCATTTTTCTAAAAATACTTATACTTTGAATTAAATCATAAAATTGTTATGTGTCATCATATTCATAAGAAATATCATTTTTCCAGAATATAAACCTCCAATTCAAAGTTCAAGATGGTTTTTAATTATCCAACCCAAAACAGCCCCCGGTTACACTCCGACGTCGTAAAAACAGTTTTTAAGGTGTTCTTTGAAAAATCAAATTATACCTTGTTAAATTAGCATATATTTAAGTTATATTACAGGTCTTGAAGTATTTTAAAAGTTAAGTTAGAAGGATCTATTTAGTTTGCAAACAAGTTTGAAAACATTCAAACTATGTTCTTGTTGTTAAAATTTAATACCACAAAATAAGATAGCTATATATATATGAATCGAATAAGGTTATGAACAAAGTTACTACCTCAAGTTACTTGGACAAGATTGCTGTAAAAGAGGAGTAAGAACCTAGAATCAAAAGGGTGATGGAATTGGATAAAAGATTGGAAGTAAGTTTGTGTTCTTGGAAGGATTCTTGAAGTGTTTTTGTAAGGTTTTTCTTATGGTGTTTAAGTGATGTTTTTATGGCTAGATCTTCATGGATACTTGCTGAATGGTTATGGAGTTTCTTAAGAGTGTGTTTTTGTTAAAGGAAATGTGTAGTAAAATGAAAATGGAATGGAGTATAAATGGTGGTGTAAAAGGTGTATAAGTTTGTAATTTTGTGAAAAAATCTTTTAATCATGTGAAATTGTCATACTAGATAACAAAAGTAGTTACCTTATACATAAGGCATTGAACAAGGGCTGGTTGGTGGTGATTTAATGTGTATATACCAATAGTAAATACGTATAGAGGTTAGGTATGATACGAGTACATGTACTCTAGATATACGTATAGAAATTTTGTGAAAAATGGAATGAGAATTCAAATATAGCTATCTTTTGTGAATACACTTATATTGTTTTATGTATTTAAGTCCTTAAAAAGTGATTAAATACATTACTTATATGATATATGTATAAACATTATAGGTCATAAGTATTTATGTCAAATAACGTTACGTATGGTTATCGTTTTAAAAACTTAAGTTAGTAGTTTCAAAATATACTTGTAACTTATTGTTATTAATACAAAATGAGGTATTAAAACATTCTTAGATCATGTTAAATATGTATATATACATATATATACACAAACGTATAATTCTCATATATTATATAGTTCGTGATATCATCAGTCAAACTAGACGGTCAAACGTTGTGTAAAACTCATTTCAAAAACATAAATCTCAACAATTTGGATTGCTTATCATGTTGGTAAGGTTTAATTTAGGTAAATATTAATCTTATAAGTATAAATTGATCGAAAAAGTCCGGGTCATTACAGTACCTACCCGTTAAATAAATTTCGTCCCGAAATTTTAAAATCGTACCTATTTTGCGTCATCGGGAAACAAATGCGGGTATTTTTGTTTCATTTGATCCTCTCGCTCCCAAGTAAACTCGGGACCTCTTCGTGCATTCCAACGAACTTTAACGATCGGTATGTTGCTCTGCTTGAGCCGTTTAACTTCACGGTCCATGATCTCGATTGGTTCTTCTATGAATTGTAGTTTCTCGTCAACTTGAATTTCTTCAAAAGGAATGGTGAGGTCTTCCTTTGCAAGACACTTTTTAAGGTTCGAGACGTGAAATGTATTATGTACTCCGGTGAGTTGTTGCGGTAACTCGATTCGATAAGCTACCGGTCCAATGCGTTCGATGATCTTGAACGGGCCTACATATCTTGGGTTCAGTTTACCTCTTTTACCGAAACGTATTACACCCTTCCAAGGTGACACCTTTAGCATAACCATGTCACCGATCTGAAACTCTAATGGTTTCCTTCGGACATCGGCGTAGCTCTTTTGGCGACTACGGGCTGTTTTCAATCTCTCCTTGATCTGTACTATCTTTTCAGTAGTTTCATGTATGATCTCGGGACCAGTTAATTGTCGATCTCCTACTTCATTCCAACAGATAGGAGATCTACACTAACTTCCGTACAATGCTTCGAATGGTGCAGCTTTAATGCTCGCATGATAACTATTATTATACGAGAATTCTGCTAATGGTAGATACTTATCCCATCCGTTTCCAAAATCGATCACACATGCCCTGAGCATGTCTTCAAGAGTCTGAATTGTTCTTTCACTCTGCCCGTCCATTTGCGGATGATATGCGGTACTCATATCCAAACGAGTTCCTAGTGCCTCCTGTAGTGATTGCCAGAACTTTGAGGTAAATCTACTATCACGATCAGATATAATGGAAATAGGTATTCCATGCCTTGAAACTATTTCCTTTATATATAATCGTAATAATTTCTCCATTCTATCTGTTTCCTTTATAGGCAAGAAATGTGCAGATTTGGTAAGACGATCAACAATTACCCAAATAGTGTCGTATCCCCAGGCAGTCTTTGGTAACTTCGTGATGAAATCCATGGTAATACCGTCCCATTTCCATTCTGGGATTTCTGGTTGTTGAAGTAATCCTGACGGCTTCTGGTGTTCTGCTTTGACTTTGGAACAAGTTAAACATTCCCCAACATATGTTGCAACATCTGTCTTCAAATTAGGCCACCAATAATGCGTCTTAAGATCTTGATACATCTTTCCAACTCCAGGATGTATCGAGTATCTTGTCTTATGTGCCTCATTCAATATTAACTTCCTTAATCCACCCAACTTTGGTACCCAAATACGGTTTGCAAAATATCGAATTCCATCTTCCCGCATAACGAGTTGCTTCTCATACTTCTTCATTATTTCATTTCCTATATTTTCTTTAGTAAGTGCTTCTCGTTGAACTTCTTTGATTTGTGTGTTGAGATTCATGCGAATTTTTATGTTCATTGCTCGTACTCGAATTGGTTCTCGTTCCTTTCTGCTTAGTGCGTCAGCCACCACATTCGCTTTCCCGGGATGATAACGAATTTCACAATCATAGTCGTTTATTAACTCGACCCACCTACGTTGCCTCATGTTCAGCTGTTTCTGATCAAAAATATGTTGAAGGCTTTTATGATCAGTAAACACAGTGCATTTAACCCCATACAAGTAGTGTCTTCATATCTTCAATGTAAACACGACTGCTCCCAGTTCTAGATCATGCGTCGTATAATTCCGCTCGTGAATCTTTAATTGTCGGGATGCGTATGCAATAACTTTCTTCCGTTGCATAAGAATGCAACCAAAACCTTGTCGCGAAGCGTCACAATATATTTCAAAATCATCGTTCCCTTCTAGTAACGATAAAATAGGCGCCGTAGTTAACTTCTTCTTTAGTAATTGGAATGCACTCTCCTGCTCAGATGTCCATTCATATTTCTTCCCTTTTTGCGTTAACGCTGTCAACGGCTTAGCTATTCGGGAAAAATCTTGAATAAACCTTCTATAATAACCGGCTAAACCCAAAAATTGGCGTATCTGCATTGGTGTCTTAGGAGTCTCCCATTTTTCAATGGCTTCAATTTTTGCTGGATCAACCTGAATTCCTTTGCTACTAACAACGTGGCCAAGAAATTGCACTTCTTCCAACCAGAAAGCACACTTAGAAAATTTAGCGTATAGCTGTTCTTTTCTCAACAACTCTAATATTAAAATTAAATGCTGCTCATGCTCTTGCTCACTCTTGGAATAGATAAGAATGTCATCAATGAAAACAATAACAAACTTATCTAAATATGGACTACAAACTCGATTCATGAGGTCCATGAATACAGCTGGCGCATTCGTCAATCCAAACGGCATGACCAAAAATTCGTAATGACCGTAACGTGTCCGAAAAGTAGTTTTCGGTATATCTTCTTCTTTGACACGTAATTGATGATAGCCCGACCTTAGGTCAATTTTTGAGTACACACATGATCCTTGCAGTTGATCAAATAAGTCGTCAATTCTCGATAGTGGATACCGATTTTTGATAGTTAACTTATTTAATTCACGATAATCTATACACATTCGGAAAGATCCGTCTTTCTTCTTGACGAATAAAATTGGAGCTCCCCACGGTGAAGTACTTGGTCGTATGAATCCACGATCCAGTAATTCTTTTAACTGACACTGAAGTTCTTTTAACTCGGATGGTGCAAGTCTATATGGAGCACGGGCAACCGGTGCAGCTCCTGGTACAAGATCTATTTGAAATTCTACAGATCTAAATGGAGGTAATCCCGGCAACTCTTCCGGAAATACTTCAGGAAAATCTCTTGCCACAGGCACGTCATTGATGCACTTCTCTTTTTCTTTCTTTTCGACTTTATTAACATGTGCTAAGATAGCATAGCACCCTTTCTTCAAGCACTTTTGAGCTTTCAAATAACTAATGAGTTTTAGCTTTGAGTTACCCTTCTCTCCATAAATCATTACTGGCGTTTTATTCTTACTAGGAATGCGAATTGCCTTCTTGGCGCACACAACTTCAGCTCCTATTTTGGACATCCAGTCCATGCCGACTATTACATCAAAACTTCCTAATTCTACGGGTATCAAATCAATCTTAAATGTTTCTCCGGCTAAATTTATTTTACAATCACGGCAAATTTTATCGGCTTTAATTAGTTTACCATTAGCTAACTCAATCATGTACTTAGCATCTAGAGGTAATGATGAACAATTCAATGTAGCGTGAAAGTCTCTACACACGTAACTTCTATCAGCACCAGTATCAAATATAATAGATGCGGATAAGTTATTAATGGTAAACGTACCCGTAACAAGCTCCGGGTCTTCACACGCCTCTATAGCATTAATAACAAATGCTCTCCCTCGTGCAGGTCCGATATTCTTCTCTGGATTCGGGCACTGGCTCTTATAATGACCCTGTTTCCCACATCCATAACAAGTAACAGTAGCCAAAGCAGTTCTATTTGCATTAGTGGCAGGAGTCTTGGTACCATTTGTATTTGTAACGAGAGCCCTACAATCTTCAGCAAGATGACCCTTTCGATTACATTTGTTGCATACCACATTACAGTAACCAGAGTGATGTTTGTGGCATCGGTTGCATAAAGGATTTTGTCCTTTATAACCAAAGCTTAAACCACTACCCGCACCTTGCGTGATTTCTTGTTTCTTAAAAGATTGTTGTTGGTTACCTCGATCATAATTTCCATTCCACTTTCTTTTGTTACCTGATACCTTCACATCAGTATTGGATACTTTCTTATCCATGATGACCTGATCCATTAGCTCGTTTGCCATGGTTATAGCTTCATGAATTGTCTTAGGTTTCGATGCTGTAACATTTGCCTTGACCTTTTTGGGCAAACCATCTTTGTACATTTCAATCTTCCGTTCTTCGGTTGGAACCAATTCAGGACATAGCAAAACTAATTCCATGAATCGCTGATTGTAGTTGGTGATTTCAGTACCAACAACCTTCAGGCTTCGTAATTCATCTTCCAACTTCCTAACCTCGTTCCTTGGACAATACTCGTTGATTAACATTGTTTTGAATTCTTCCCAAGGAGTATCATAAGCTACATCTCCTCCTACAGCCTTCACATAATTTTTCCACCACGTGAGTGCACTATCTTGTAAAGTGCACGATGCATACTTGGTCATGTCCTTTTCAACACAACCACTTATTTTAAACACAGTCTCCATCTTTTCTATCCACCGGGTTAAACCGATCGGTCCTTCTGTTCCACTGAATGATGAGGGCTTGCAAGCTTGAAAAGTTTTGTAAGTGCACCCCACACGAGGATTTGGGTTAACTGCAGCACCTCTTGCAGCCTCGACCCATAACATTCTGTCGTTCACTCGCTGATTGATGAGTTCCTGGATTTCTTGTTCCGTCATTCGGTTCAATCGCGCCATATTCTTCTATAAGAATGAAAAGAAAATAATTATTCACATGGAATATTATAGATGTAGTGTATATTTATAGTACATTATAGCTTATTAATAATATGAACCAGGTATTATTATAAAAGCCTTTTCTTCTTATTAGCGTTTTATAATTATATCTAGGGTAGTACCTACCCGTTAATGTCCATACTTAATAGCTTAGTGCATAATCCGTACCACCATCATCAACGTCAACAGTACCCTTATCACCCCCAAATCACAACCGTGTTGTAAACCTCAACATAACAATCTGTATCTCGGATATTAACCTCACACGCCTCAATAACCCCATATGTACTTCGAGTATGATCTTCGTTCTACATATCGTTCTACATCGATTATCTTCGTTTTACATATCGTTCTACCTCATTTATCTTCGTTTGACATGACAATTACATAATATCTAAAGTTTTAGAGATTATGTACTAACGATAAATCAAATGAGTTTAATATCCTATTGACTCATTAAATTCATAATTACATCTGAAGAAAATATATATGCAAGTATATTTTCATAAAGATAGTAATTAAAAATTCTTTCGTACAAACTGTTAACGATGAAAATATTTTAACGGGTGGGTAGTACCCAAGGAATATTTAAAATTCACATTAACAAGTTACACTGTACATTCTTCAAATTTGATTCAACGGTCATTTATTATCCTACTTGCAACCACCAATAATCAAATCCGCTCATCCCGAAATAACCATTTTCATTCAAATTTCATATTCGGATTTTGACCTATCGGAATCCAACAAGTGGCATAAAGAAGAAAACATTGGACAAAATAAAATTTGTTAGAAACAGACGAATTAACTAAATTGAAACATTGTTAGGAATCCACGCTAACTGTTCCTAGCTAACTGTTCCCGGCTAACATTTAATTTATCGCAATTTACATTCTCGCAATTTTAATTTCTTCACTGTACATACTGTCGGGACACATGTACAACAATACGTCGGATTAATTCTGAGACAACACGTTGTATAATGGGTCATGATATATATTTATTTATTTTACTCAAATTAATTAACGGGACACGTATACAAGGTTTCGACTTATCATATTGACCCATCTATATATATATTTCGGAACAACCGTAGACACTCTATATGTGAAGGTGAGAGTTGGCTATACAGGGTCGGAGTTGATTCCAAAATATATATATACTTTGAGTTGTGATCGACACCGAGACCGGTACACGGGTAACGATACGTATTAATTAAATCAAATATTATGTATAATTAATTTATATATGAATCTGTTGGACCATTGGACAATCGGACTATTGGACTGCTAACTTTGGACAATTAAAATGAATTAAAATGTTGACTATAACATATGAAACTAAACAATTCTTCAAGTTTGCCACTTGATTTTATCCTAAACCATATTCGTATCTTGACGATTACAATTCGCATTCAAATCTTATCATGATTCTTGAAAACACCTCGATCAAGAAGTTGAACTCGCCGCACCTCGTCACGGAAGAAAAGATTATGCATACAGTTATGCACCTGAAAAACTTTCGAAACCGAAGTTATAGTTAAATCGTATCCGCGTCGAATTCCTTATCATTCATTAGCAAAAACAACCATACGATTCCTTTTCAAAGTAGTCAATTTTGTCACAGCTCCACTTCGACTCCCCAGAAAGACTACTCTTATTATAACCTCGATATTTATACCTTGTCCCTTCGCAGTTATTACCGGAGAACCTTTTATATTCCACAACATCATCAGCAGATGTACCAGCAGCTCGTTATCTCTTTGGTGAAATCCGCAATCAGTATTTTGAAAATCTCGCAAAACTTCTTTAGTTATACCTAAAACGTTTATCCCTAAGAATTTCAAACATCGAATGTGAAGTTTCTGAAAAACACCCCGAACTGTGAAGTAGTTCTTGAAATGCTAATGAAGCAGCAAAAACTGTAAACGACTTTAACAGTCAAAAGCTTGACGATAAAGTACAGTATATTGGAAAAGCTCAGAAAAGTAGAAAGGGTTGGAATTGAAAAATGGACGGAGCAAAGTATGAAAGAGGTTGTGAATAAATCACAAAGAATGGAATCTGCCTTCAAAGGATCTAAATGATTCAGTGTCTACCGAGATCGTCAATACACACCTTACTTCTTATTCTAAACCTTCATAAACAAATCTTCCTCGTTATTCATCGATGGTAGAAAACCTAAGATATCATCGTACTTTCATTATAAATATCCTCAATATTTCTGAAGATATTTTCATAACTATCCCTATCTGAAATCATTTATCACTCTGTAATATATGCGTTACAACATAAAAGAAACTGTGTTAGTTTCTAAATTCTGAAATCTCTGAGTTTAAAATATGAATGTTTTGAAGTAGTGATGGGAACTGATACATGAATTAGTATAATATA
The DNA here is from genome assembly GCF_046630445.1 of Rutidosis leptorrhynchoides. Lineage (NCBI taxonomy): Eukaryota > Viridiplantae > Streptophyta > Magnoliopsida > Asterales > Asteraceae > Rutidosis > Rutidosis leptorrhynchoides. The sequence goes on from NC_092343.1 coordinate 170,505,937, forward strand.
ATGAAACTTGATCAACTTCATTATATTACAGTAAGTCATGTTAAGTTTCTAATGGAATGTGATGATTCACAGTACCATCATCATGTGCCATGTTACACGGCTCTTACATTCTATTCAATCTCCAAATCTATTAGGAACATATCATCTTGATAGTTCTATCTTTTCCAGAATATTATGATAATTTGACAAATCAAAATCGTGCCATTTCCATTTCTTTCTAAGAGCATTAGCTATGTTCATTTCAAAATTTCATACCTACGAATTTCGGACCATTGTTCGCTTGACTCGAGGACGGGAAGAGGAAACAAAAGAATGAAGACTCCAAACCAGAAATTGGAGTATAAATCGCAGCAAATCGAAGAGAGCATTAACTATAGATGACAATAACTATAGAAGACAGAAGTAGGGACATCGAGATAAAAGGAAAAATATAAAACTCAATAATAACCCTGACACTACAAACCGTGCATATCAATACGTATTGCCATGTAAAGGCATGGGAAGATTAAAAACACTATAACCCCAAGATAATAGTAGAAGTAAATAAAATTTTCCGGTGGTAGATGGAAGAGAAGAATAACGGATGTCAAAATTTGGAGTATATCAAGAATCAGAATTGGATGGAGCATATCGACGAATGTTTTGAAGTAAGAATTAAGGAGAAAGAGTGGAAGATGTGAGTTGTGAAAAATAAGGAAACGAAGGAGTAGATTTATAGTGAAGTATCCGACAGAGAAAACGAAACAGATTGCCGTATTAAATCAAAGAAGATTCTGATCGCCGAAGAACCAAATCTTATTATGTAAGATTTTTTATAAATCCCATAAATTCCGGAAATCAATCATAACCACGTCATCGGTTAAAACAATTCCATATTTACTCATTTCACTCTTTTGTGATAGCTTCACTCGTACGCTTCACATGATCGAATCGTTTTATCCATATCCTCCAATAATGACAAAACTCTATTATTACCTCATATTCGTCATGAAAACATTCCTATTGTTATTTATGACGACCTCTACCAAATTTCGGGACGAAATTTTTTTAACGGGTGGGTACTGTAACGACCCGGAAATTTTCGACCAAATTTAAACCTTAATCTTTATATATTTCCGACACGATAAACAAAATCTCTAATGTTGAGTCTAGAAAGTTTGAAATCTATATATTTGGATAATTAGTTACTCTGTTGACCAAGCCTGACGATTCACGAACATCTATGTGTTTATACGATATATATATTTAATATAATTATAGACGGGTTTTAAAAAAAAAATATAATATCAAATGATTAACTTATTAGATACAATGTGTTTATGTTATGAGTCCCAAACAATTTTTTTTTTCTTTGTATATTACAAGTTTAATTCTTCATATCAATAATCTTCACTGCATACAAAAAATTTAACACTTTATAGTACTACATCAAATAATTGGTGCCCAGCTGTATACAACTATCCACACTGCAATAATTTATCTCTTTAACTAATTAGTGAATAAATCTATAAAGGCATACACATATTACTCCAACATACATATTATTCTAACATTCATAGAAAGAGATAGAAAGATAGAGAGATCAATCGTTAACCAAAATCACCTCTCCATTCAGCTACCTTTCACCCCGAAACCACCCTCAACCACCGATTACCCTATTCTATCTTCTTCTCGTTCGATGAGCCATCACTCTTATCACCTCAACATCTTGAATTACTTTTACTGCTACCATTATGTTGTGTTCATCACCAAGACAGTCCTATCATCGACTATCATTACAAACCACTACAAACCGCTTTCCGTGATCTCAAACACATTCGGACATCACCCTCACTACCACCTTAAACTTCTTTCTTTACTTTCCTTGTTCTCTATACTATCAAAGTATCAAGAAACCACACAACCAACTACAACCCACTTCGTTTCCTTGAAACCAAACCCAAAACCCAGTGACCCATATTGAGTGCTACTATTTCGGTTAGAACACACGCTCACCTCTCAACACAACTCCCATGCTTTTACCTATTTACCGGTATCATCTCCTTCTCTTTGATCGAACAGCCACCATAACCTGCTGCTACTACACGAGCTGTACCTGTTTCAGGTTCGAACACTATTAAACACCATGAAACTGTTACCACCTTACAACCTTCACCAAAACAGCCATCTCTTTCTTTTTCTCTCGTCTCTCTCTTAATTCGGTGCTTCTGTTTAGAATCATCACACGCACATCATCTGGTAACCAAAACAAATCAACACCCGAAACCCAAACACAATTAAAACAAACCATCTTTAAACCCCACAACGAAATCCACTTCGTTCCTCACCTTGTCCATGGTTTTCTTATATTTCATACTCGAACGTGACTCAACTCAAACACCACATGTTTCTTGTTTTCTGTTTGAAGAACATAACCACACCTTCATCTTCACAAACCCATAAACCCCCATCGAAAACCCTACTGTTGCTATTTTATTTCTACTTCTTCTAATACTCGATCGAACACTTTATCACCACTATAAACCACCATGGTTGTGATTAGAAGTCACTGTAAAATCACCACTAAAGCAATCACCACTTCAAACCCCACCAAAACCCTACCGTTACGCTACGTTTATTCTGTTTTCTAATTTCCTTTTTCTACTTCTGTCCGGACATCATACATCACCACGACACCCTTGAACACCACCTGTTGACACCCCAAACCCTTGTAAACTGCTGCTACGTTCTTTCCACTTTTTTCAGTATGATGATGATGATGTACGGTTTGGGAATGGTGATTATAATTGAGAGAATGAAGATGAGAATTATTGAGGATAATATACTGAGATGATATAATAATATCAAATATTATGATAATATAGGAACCAGGATAATTAATCAATCAATTTAAGAAGTGGCAGACAAAAGGGTTGTTGAATTCGTACGTGGAGATGAAAGAATCAAAGACTGCTATTGCAAATTGCCGTCATAAATTTTTTTATCAAAACAAAACAACGATTTTTGGATTGTACTATGTAATGGGTTTATTAACTTTTACTAAATGGGCTTGTGGATCATTTTCCTGGATTGGACTCGTAATATTGCTAGTGGACCGAATATGGTTTGTATAGTTGGGCCGAATTTGAAACAAATTGATATATAGGTTATAGGATATAAATCGGGTTACAAAACAGAAAAACAAATTGGCTCAGCTGGTTTCGGTGTGTGTTGGGTTTAACAGGAGGTCCCGGGTTCGAGCCCTCCTCGGGGCAATTTTTTTATGAGAGGCTTTTAAGGTAGTTTCAATACCTAAAATTTTTATTATTATTATTATTATTATTATTATTATTATTATTATTATTATTATTATTATTATTATTATTATTATTATTATTATTATTATTATTATTATTATTATTATTATTATTATTATTTTCATTTTTTTTATTTAACATTATTATTATAACATTAGATATAAATATTATTATAGAAGCAAGTAAGTTACAAAATAAATAAAATTATTAACACTATTATTTCTATTATTGTTATATTATTATTATACTAACCGACAAATATTTTTATATAAATAACTACATTTGATATATACAATATAACTATATTAACATTTTTGCTAACTATTTATTTAAAGTATATAAAATAGATATAAATAATTGAGTTATAAATGAAACTTATAAAATGTTAAATATAACAATTACATCACTAACAATGATATATAAATCTGTTCGATTACAACTGTGTATATTAATAAACATACAAATGATATAGGTTCGTGAATCCGAGGCCAACCCTACAATTGTTCAATGATGTTATATGTATTTTTACTACAAAATACAGTGTGGTGAGTATATAGTCCCTTTTTGAACTTTAAATATTTTTGGGCTGAGAATACATACGCTGTTTTTATAAATGATTTACGTTATGGACACAAGTGATTAAAAATGATATTCTGCGGATTGATGTGCTAGGTAATTTAGTTATATGTTATAATAGCATGTAAGCGCGAATCCTAAAGATAGATCTATCGGGTTTGACACCCCCATCCAGTAGGCTGCACTAGACATAAGAACTAGTGGGCGGATGTTTTAAAACGTCAACATAAAGTTGGTGAGATATATAGGTTTGATGCTAGCAGCGATATAACGATGGACCACAAGATTTCATATATAAACATTTTAATAAAAATATTCTAAGTGGTTGAGCACTTGGTAACCATACTTAACAATTAATCACGTCGCATATTCCCTTTAATATGAAATCTTACTACACTGTACCAAGTGTAGTCACGAAACGAAGTACTGTGCAACCGTTGAATACTGGTCGTCCAGTCCGGTTGGGGTTGTCAGGCCCGATAGATCTATCAACAGGATTCGCGTTTACAATACCGCTGTAAATATTAGTTACCAAGCTACAGGGAAGTATGCCAGTGGTACAACTCAACGTAGAATATATTTTTCAGTTACTTGTGTCCATAATGTAAAACATAAAATACATGTATTCTCATCCCGAAATATTTAGAGTTTAAAAGTGGGACTATATACTCACTTTCGTCTTGAAGATATATATATAATTTGACTTGGTCTCCGGTTGATATCACGAACCTATCCATATATAATATATCAATACCTTTTCTTTTTTAAACAAACGTCACATATATATACTTGTTATACTTTTAATACTTTGAATAATTCCTTAGTCCGTAGTTAGCAGTTCGTTGTTAGTAATTCAATTTTAATGGTTCATATTTAGATGTTTAATAAACCCCCAATGAAATAAATAAAACCCTCATCGTATATGTATTGGTCGAGATTAATCTTGACCCACGGTACCGGTGTTGTCAAATGACGTGTTGCGTACATAAAGTACCGGTGTTGTCAAATGACGTGTTGCGTACAATCATGGGATCTTATGATTAATCTTCTCGTATTGTTTACGGGTGATCCTGAACCATATAAAATTGAATTATGAGTACATATATATAAAATATCATGTTATTTTAGAAAGATGTGATTTTATTTAATTTTTCCCAATTAATCCCGAAGTTAAACAAGTCTTGGATAACCAATTTTGTTTCGGTCATAGTTTCTTCGTTACAAATCCGTTTTCGTTGATTCAACTTGCCATCTCCTTGGATCGAGTCCCTCTTTAAGACTATGAACTGAAAATACCTTGGTTTGTATTCAAAATCACACGGCATAGGTGAAACTTTAGTGAAACTTATGAAGTTAAACATTTTCCTTTATTTAAACAACCTTAAATGATTATTTTTCTAAAAATACTTATACTTTGAATTAAATCATGAAATTTTTATGTGTTATCATATTCATAGTAAAAATCATTTTTCCAGAACATAAACCTCCAACTCAAAGTTTAAGATAGTTTTTAATTATCCAACCCAAAACAGTCCCCGGTGGCACTCCGACGTCGTAAAAACAGTTTTTAAGATATTCTTTGAAAAACCAAATTATACCTTGTTAAATTAGCATATATTTAAGTTATATTACAGGTCTTGAAGTATTTTAAAAGTTAAGTTAGAAGGATCTATTTAGTTTGCAAACAAGTTTGAAAACATTCAAACTATGTTCTTGTTGTTAAACTTTTATACCACAAAATAAGATAGCTATATATATATGAATCGAATAAGGTTATGAACATAGTTACTACCTCAAGTTCCTTGGACAAGGTTGCTGTAAAAGAGGAGTAAGAACCTAGAACCAAAAGGGTGATGGAATTGGATGAAAGATTGGAAGTAAACTTGTGTTCTTGAAAGGATTCTTGAAGTGTTTTTGTAAGGGTTTTATTATGGTGATTAAGTGATGTTTTTGAAGCTAGATATTCATGGTATCTTGCTGGGATTATGATGAACACTTAAGGTTCTTAAGATTGTGTTTTTTTTAGAGAAAATGAGGTAGTAAAGATTGAAAATGGATGGAGTATATAAAGCCTTAAAAAAACGTTTTTCATGGGAAACATGGACAAGATTTTCAAGTTGTTATTTTGTGAAATTAGTCAACAAACTTCCAAATTCTAATTACCTCTCATCTAGGGCAGTAATAATGGCTAGTTAGGTGGTGATTTGATGTGTATATACTAATAGTAAATACGTATAGAAGCTAGGTATGATACGAGTACATATACTCTAGATATGCGTATAGAAATCTTGTGAAAAATGGAATGAGAATTCAAATATAGCTATCTTTTGTGAATACACTTATATTGTTTTATGTATTTAAGTCCTTAAAAAGTGATTAAATACATTACATATACGATATATGTATAAACATTATAGGTCATAAGTATTTATGTCAAATAACGTTACGTATGATTATCGTTTTGAAAACTTAAGTTAGTAGTTTCAAAATATACTTATAACTTATTGTTATTAATACAAAATGAGATATTACAACATTCTTAGATCATGTTAAATATGTATATATACATATATATACACAAACATATAATTATCATATGTTATATAGTTCGTGATATCATCGGTCAACTAGACGGTCAAACGTTGTGTAAAACTCTTTTCAAAACATAATTCTCAATAATTTGGATTGCTTATCATGTTGGTAAGTTTAATTTATGTAAATATTAATCTTATAAGTATAGAATGATCGGAAAAATGCGGGTCATTACAGTACCTACCCGTTAAATAAATTTCGTCCCGAAATTTTAAAATTGTACCTATTTTGCGTCATCGAGAAACAAGTGTGGATACTTTTGTTTCATCTGATCCTCTCGTTCCCAAGTAAACTCAGGACCCCTTCGAGCATTCCAACGAACCTTAACGATCGGTATGTTGCTCTGCTTGAGCCGTTTAACTTCACGATCCATGATTTCGATTGGTTCTTCGATGAATTGTAGTTTCTCGTCGACATGGATTTCTTCAAGAGGAATGGTGAGATCTTCCTTTGCAAGACACTTCTTAAGGTTTGAGACGTGAAATGTATTATGTACTCCGGTGAGTTGTTGTGGTAACTCGAGTCGATAAGCTACCGGTCCAATGCGTTCGATAATCTTGAACGGGCCTACATATCTTGGGTTCAGTTTACCCCTTTTTCCGAAGCGTATTACACCTTTCCATGGTGACACCTTTAACATAACCATGTCACCGATCTGAAACTCTAATGGTTTCCTTCGAACATCGGCGTAGCTCTTTTGGCGACTACGGGCTGTTTTCAATCTCTCCTTGATTTGTACTATCTTCTCAGTCGTTTCGTGTATGATCTCGGGACCAGTTAATTGTCGATCTCCTACTTCATTCCAACAAATAGGAGATCTACACTTCCTTCCGTACAATGCTTCGAATGGCGCAGCTTTAATGCTCGCATGATAACTATTATTATACGAGAATTCTGCTAACGGTAGATATTTATCCCATCCGTTTCCAAAATCGATCACACATGCCCTGAGCATGTCTTCAAGAGTCTGAATCGTTCTTTCACTCTGCCCGTCGGTTTGCGGATGATACGCGGTACTCATATCCAAACGAGTTCCTAGGGCCTCCTGTAGTGATTGCCAGAACTTTGATGTAAATCTACTATCACGATCGGATATAATGGAAATAGGTATTCCATGCCTTGAAACAACTTCCTTTATATACAATCGTAATAGTTTCTCCATTCTATCCGTTTCCTTTATAGGCAAGAAATGTGCAGACTTGGTGAGACGATCAACAATCACCCAAATGGTGTCGTATCCCCAGGCAGTCTTTGGTAACTTCGTGATGAAATCCATGGTAATACCATCCCATTTCCATTCTGGGATTTCTGGTTGTTGAAGTAACCCTGACGGCTTCTGGTGTTCAGCTTTGACTTTGGAACAAGTTAAACATTCCCCAACATATGTTGCAACGTCTGTCTTTAAATTAGGCCACCAATAATGTGTCTTAAGATCTTGGTACATCTTTCCAACTCCAGGATGTATCGAGTATCTTGTCTTATGTGCCTCATTCAATATCAACTTCCTTAATCCACCCAACTTCGGTACCCAAATACGGTTTGCAAAATATCGAATTCCATCTTCCCGTATAACGAGTTGCTTCTCATACTTCTTCATTATTTCATTTCCTATATTTTCTTTAGTAAGTGCTTCTCGTTGAACTTCTTTGATTTGTGAGTTGAGATTCATGCGAATTTTTATGTTCATCGCTCGTACTCGAATTGGTTCTCGTTCCTTTCTGCTTAGAGCGTCGGCCACCACGTTCGCTTTCCCGGGATGATAACGAATTTCACAATCATAGTCATTTATTAACTCAACCCACCTACGTTGCCTCATGTTCAGCTGTTTTTGATCGAAAATATGTTGAAGGCTTTTATGATCAGTAAACACAGTGCATTTAACCCCATACAAGTAGTGTCTCCATATCTTCAATGCAAACACGACTGCTCCCAGTTCTAGATCATGCATCGTATAATTCCGCTCGTGAATCTTTAATTGTCGGGATGCATACGCATGATCTAGAACTGGGAGCAGTCGTGTTTGCATTGAAGATATGGAGACACTACTTGTATGGGGTTAAATGCACTGTGTTTACTGATCATAAAAGCCTTCAACATATTTTTGATCAGAAACAGCTGAACATGAGACAACGTAGGTGGGTCGAGTTAATAAACGACTATGATTGTGAAATTCGTTATCATCCCGGGAAGGCGAACGTGGTGGCCGATGCTTTAAGCAGAAAGGAACGAGAACCAATTCGAGTACGAGCGATGAACATAAAAATTCGCATGAATCTCAACTCACAAATCAAAGAAGTTCAACGAGAAGCACTTACTAAAGAAAATATAGGAAATGAAATAATGAAGAAGTATGAGAAGCAACTCGTTATGCGGGAAGATGGAATTCGATATTTTGCAAATCGTATTTGGGTACCGAAGTTGGGTGGATTAAGGAAGTTGATATTAAATGAGGCACATAAGACAAGATACTCGATACATCCTGGAGTTGGAAAGATGTACCAAGATCTTAAGACACATTATTGGTGGCCTAATTTAAAGACAGACGTTGCAACATATGTTGGGGAATGTTTAACTTGTTCCAAAGTCAAAGCTGAACACCAGCAGCCGTCAGGGTTACTTCAACAACCAGAAATCCCAGAATGGAAATGGGATGGTATTACCATGGATTTCATCACGAAGTTACCAAAGACTGCCTGGGGATACGACACCATTTGGGTGATTGTTGATCGTCTCACCAAGTCTGCACACTTCTTGCCTATAAAGGAAACGGATAGAATGGAGAAACTATTACGATTGTATATAAAGGAAGTTGTTTCAAGGCATGGAATACCTATTTCCATTATATCCGATCGTGATAGTAGATTTACATCAAAGTTCTGGCAATCACTACAGGAGGCCCTAGGAACTCGTTTGGATATGAGTACCGCGTATCATCCGCAAACCGACGGGCAGAGTGAAAGAACGATTCAGACTCTTGAAGACATGCTCAGGGCATGTGTGATCGATTTTGGAAACGGATGGGATAAATATCTACCATTAGCAGAATTCTCGTATAATAATAGTTATCATGCGAGCATTAAAGCTGCGCCATTCGAAGCATTGTACGGAAGGAAGTGTAGATCTCCTATTTGTTGGAATGAAGTAGGAGATCGACAATTAACTGGTCCCGAGATCATACACGAAACGACTGAGAAGATAGTACAAATCAAGGAGAGATTGAAAACAGCCCGTAGTCGCCAAAAGAGCTACGCCGATGTTCGAAGGAAACCATTAGAGTTTCAGATCAGTGACATGGTTATGTTAAAGGTGTCACCTTGGAAAGGTGTAATACGTTTTGGAAAAAGGGGTAAACTAAACCCAAGGTATGTAGGCCCGTTCAAGATCATCGAACGCATTGGACCGGTAGCTTATCGACTCGAGTTACCGCAACAACTCGCCGGAGTACATAATACCTTTCACGTCTCAAACCTTAAGAAGTGTCTTGCAAAGGAAGACCTCACCATTCCTCTTGAAGAAATCCATGTCGACGAGAAACTACAATTCATCGAAGAACCAATCGAAATCATGGATCGTGAAGTTAAACGGCTCAAGCAGAGCAACATACCGATCGTTAAGGTTCGTTGGAATGCTCGAAGGGGTCCCGAGTTTACTTGGGAACGAGAGGATCAAATGAAACAAAAGTATCCACACTTGTTTCCCGATGACGCAAAATAGGTACAATTTTAAAATTTCGGGACGAAATTTATTTAACGGGTAGGTACTGTAATGACCCGCACTTTTTCGATCATTCTATACTTGTAAGATTAATATTTACATAAATTAAACCTTACCAACATGATAAGCAATCCAAATTGTTGAGATTTATGTTTTTGAAAAGAGTTTTACACAACGTTTGACCGTCTAGTTTAACCGATGATATCACGAACTATATAACATATGATAATTATACGTTTGTGTATATATATGTATATATACATATTTAACATGATCTAAGAATGTTTTAATATCTCATTTTGTATTAATAACAATAAGTTATATGTATATTTTGAAACTACTAACTTAAGTTTTCAAAACGATAACCATACGCAACGTTATTTGACTTAAATACTTATGACCTATAATGTTTATACATATATCGTATAAGTAATGAATTTAATCACTTTTAAGAACTTAAATACATAAAACCATATAAGTGTATTCACAAAAGATAGCTATATTTGAATCCTCATTCCATTTTTCACAAAATTTCTATACGTATATCTAGAGTATATGTACTCGTATCATACGCAGCTTCTAGATGTATTTACTATTGGTATATACCAATAAAAATCTGTTCCTTAGCAGCCTTAAATGATTAAGAAACATGTGGAACCAACCATTTGTCAAGTAGCATGAATTATTTAGCAAGAAAACAAAGTTAGGTATCTTTTTTTTCCTTTATAACCTAAAAACGTTTTTATGCATGCACACCATTTCTTCACCCCATTTTCTCATACTTACACTTCCATTTCTCTCTCAAAATACTCTTAACTTCATACTTGATCATCTCCAAGCATTTTCTCCATCATTTAGCTTCAAAAACAACACTTAAATCTCATAAGAAAACCTTACAAAAACACTTCAAGAAATCCTTCCAAGAACACAAACTTACTTCCAATCTTTCATCCAATTCCATCACCCTTTTGGTTCTAGGTTCTTACTCCTCTTTTACAGAAACCTTGTCCAAGGAACTTGAGGTAGTATCTATGTTCATAACCTTATTCGATTCATATATATATAGCTATCATATTTTGTGGTATACAATTTTAACAACAAGAACATAGTTTGAATGTTTTCAAACTTGTTTGCAAACTAAATAGATCCTTCTAACTTAACTTTTAAAATACTTCAAGACCTGTAATATAACTTAAATATATGCTAATTTAACAAGGTATAACTTGGTTTTTCAAAGAACACCTTAAAAACTGTTTTTACGACGTCGGAGTGTAACCGGGGGCTGTTTTGGGTTGGATAATTAAAAACCATCTTAAACTTTGAATTGAAGGTTTATGTTCTGGAAAAATGATTTTTACTATGAATATGGTAACACATAAAAATTTCATGATTTAATTCAAAGTATAAGTATTTTTAGAAAAATAATCATTTAAGCTTGCCTACATAAAGGAAAAGGTTTAACTTCATAAGTTTCACTAAAGTTTCACCTATGCCGTGTGATTTTGAATACAAACTAAGATATTTACAGTTCATAGTCTTAAAGAGGAACTCGATCCAAGGAGATGGCAAGTTGAATCAACGAAAACGGAGTTGTAACGAAGAAACTATGACCGAAACAAAATTGGCTATCCAAGACTAGTTTAACTTCGGGATTAATTGGAGAAAATTAAAATAAATCACATCTTTTTAAGATAACATGATATTTTATATATATGTACTCATAATTCAATTTTATATGGTTCAGGATCACCCGTAAACAACACGAGAAGATTAATCATAAGATCCCATGTTTGTACGCAACACGTCATTTGACAACACCGGTACTTTATGTACGCAACACGTCATTTGACAACACCGGTACCGTGGGTCAAGATTAATCTCGACCAATACATATACGTTGGGGGTTTTATTTATTTCGTTGGGGGTTTATTAAACATCTAAATATGAACCATTAAAATTGAATTACTAACAACGAACTGCTAACTACGGACTAAGGAATTATAAAAAGTATTAAAAGTATAATAAGAATATATATGTGACGTTGTTTAAAAAGAAAAGGTATTGATATATTATATATGGATAGGTTCATGATATCAACCGGGAGACCAAGTCAAAATATATATATCTTCAAGACGAAAGTGAGTATATAGTCCCACTTTTAAACTCTAAATATTTCGGGATGAGAATACATGTATTTTATGTTTTATGTTATGGACACAAGTAACTGAAAAATATATTCTACGTTGAGTTGTACCACTGGCATACTTCCCTGTAGCTTGGTAACTAATATTTACAGCGGTATTGTAAACGCGAATCCTGTTGATAGATCTATCGGGCTTGACAACCCCAACCGGACTGGACGACCAGTATTCAACGGTTGCACAGTACTTCGTTTCTATATTAACATTAATGATAATGAATTTTTAAATGAAAAGGTAGTTTTAATAATAATAGTTATAATAATAATATAATTCTTAATAAAAATAATTTTAAACCATACTCTTGATAATACTAATAATTTTTAATAAAAATTTTAATGACAATTTAAAATATAATGGTTCTTTTAATAATAATAATAAAAGTGATGTTAAAATTTTTAATAATGATACTCATATTGATAATGATAATAATAATAATAATAATAGTAATAAATAAGTAGTTACCTTTAAAGTTTTCCTAAAAAGAATTTGACATGAATTAGACTCGAACCCGTGACCTCCAATTTGACACAAATGTCTCTAACCATCTGCTCTGCTATATGATTTTTGTTTTAATTCGTACCTTAAGTTCTTTAACCAATTTAAATGAAGTCCAAACACAATTTCACTAAAAGTTCAATTAGTAACCCCATTATCATTAACTATAGTCATTATCATAATCCCATTGTCATCACCAAAATCATCTCACTTCTTAACATCACTTAGCTCATCATCGTCCCCCTATGTTTATCGTATCATGTATCATTATTTCAATCGAAACAGTTTCATCATCTTCTCATTATTATCTTACGGTAACATCATATTAAACATTACCATAAGTGTTATCTAATCTTCACAACCCTTATCAAATCCTACAGTTTTCATCATCACCATTTCTAACTATGTTTGGGCTTCGGTCCACTATATCATGAACACTCGGCCCAACTGAAATCTCCCAAACCCAAGTTTACACAAACCCACTTAGCAACCTTTGAAAAGCCCACTTATAATTAACTAATGGTACGTAACGAGATGTAACAAAGTTTTTGGGTTTCATTCTTATTTTGCCTGATCACAGCAATCACGATTCTGGCTATCCTTTTCTCTTTTTTTTTTACACGACATCACCATTATTTTATTCATCATGTATCGTTCAAACACAATTATATCGCATATGGGACCGGTTGCTTTATCACTTGCACACTTAATGTATTAATATTAATAACCTCTCCTATAATATAATCCCACTAGTGAAGAAGTTTGCAAGTAGACATTTCCTTTTCTGCTTAAAGTCGACAAAAAGAAAAAGTAAAGCACTCAATTAACTTGGCTCATGATTCGGTTGCAAGTCAAACACGAATAAGAGTTAGCAGGTGGTGTGATAAAGTGAGCTTGAACTAGTTAGTGTTCGAAGTATTGACAGCAGTTTTTATGGGTTGCTTCGGTGGTTTGCATAAACGGGAGGGAGACGGAAATGGTGGCTGCAAAAACAGAAACCGGAAATACAATATGGCAGAAACAAAGTCTAGGGTTTGGATGTGTTTTGATCTCGGTTCCATGTAATCAGCAACAAACAAATGATAGTTTTAAGAGATGTTTAATATGGTGGTTTGAGTTGGTGGTGGATCAAAGGAAAAATAAAGAGGGAGAGACACAGTTATAGGGACGGTGGTTGACTCGAAGGTGAAGTGAGTGTAGTCTAGACATGGGTGGTCCAACGGTGGTTCAAGATGATGATAGGGTGAGATGATTAAGGAGGTGGTTATTGTGTGGGTTTTATTAAGGAAATGAAACAGGAAATAAATTTGATGGATGTGGTTCTTTGAGGTAGCGGTTTGTTTGTGTTCATGATTAGAAAGAAGAAAAAAAAAAAAAAATTGAAATCCGTAAGTGGTTAGAAGGTGGTTCGATGGTTGTTGATGAAATACTTCAGGAAATATAAATCAATTGGAGCCGAATAATGATGATGATAAGTTTGTGTTGTGGGTTTCGTTGGTGGTGATTTTGGATAGCAAACGACGAATTGGTGCTCCGGTTGAAGTGGTGGTTCATGGATGGTTATGGAGTGATCGGAACAAGAGCAGTAGTAAACCACGATAGTTTCGACCAGTGGTTGTTGGTTGAACCAGAATTAGAACGGAATAGTAGTAAGATTAATGGGATAGTCTTATTGATAATCAAAAGCAGAGAAAATAAAATATGATAGTGATTGAAGAGTTTGATATTAGTGGTGATGATTCTCATCTCTCGGATGCATGTACAGATATATATATTAAATAGAATAGGTAGTATGTACAGATATATATATTAAATAGAATAGGTAGATATGAAAGATGACAAAAAGACAGGAATCTCTAATTACGCAAAGTGAAACACAAAAGTAAATCTAATTAGATCACGGATGTAATAGAATTCTAATTAATCACAGTGAAGCACAAAATCAAACACTATAACCAATCATGTCAATTAAGAATAGTTAACAGTCATCAATTTAAATTTATGTGCCGTCAGTTTATCACGGAATGACTATATCGTGTCAAAAGTATTACATCGTATCGGGAGTTTGGTTTAAAATTGGTCGAAATTTTCCGGGTCGTGACAGTACCTACCCGTTAAATAAATTTCGTCCCCGAAATTTGAGTGAGGTCGTCATGGCCAACAATAAAAATGTTTTCATGACGAATATGAGTTGATAATTAGAGTTTTATCATTATTGATTATTATAGATAAAACGATTCGATTATGTGAAGCGTACAAATGAAGCTATCACAAAAGATTGAAATGAAGTAAATAGAGGATCGTTTTAACTTTTGACGTAGTCACTGTTGAATTTCGGAATTCAAGGAATTTAAAGGAATCCTCTAAGCAGAAAGGAAATGTAATAGCACGATTTATTAGCAATTTGTTGGAATTACGGATGAACAGGAATATCAAGGAAATATTTCCGTGATATACTTAGAGATTAAGCAGAATGAAAGAGTTATGTAACATGGCACATGATGAGGGTAAGATCCGTGAACCATCATCACGTTTCATTAGAAATTTAGCATGACTTACTGTAATATAATCACGTTGGCCCGGCGTCATTATATTATACTAACTCATGCTTCAATTTCCTACACTTCTCCAAAAATCATCCACAATTTAAACTCAAATTTTATAGAAGGATAGAAACTGAAACAGTTTCTTTTATGAGGTAACATAGATAGCACGAGAAGATAGATAATTTCGGACGAAGATATTTATGAAGATATCTTCAGAAATATTGAAGATATTTATGACGATATTTTGAAATTTCTAGATCTAAGGATGATATAGAAAACGTTTCCGCAAGGATTTTAACATGACTTCGGAGCAATATTTTCTCTAAAGATTTCGGCGGATCCAGAATTCCTTGAATTCTTTGAATATAGAGTTTGGTCCTTGTATTTGTCTTTGGTCTCCTTCATAGTTTGCTTTATCCGTTTTCCAGTATCAATTTTTCTATTGATTGTTTCCAACATTCCATTCTTTATCATCAAACTTTTGGCCATTCTGACCATCTACAGTTTTGCTGCTTCATCAGCATTCAAAGTTATCATAACCGAATCGTCGGTTATCAATCCAAGGTGGTTTCAAAAGAATTGTGTTTTTAGATGGTTAAACGCTAATGATGGAATATAAAAGATTCTCCGGTAACGACAGCGAAAGAATAACGTGTATATATATTCGAAACTAACCTTTCTGAGAAGTCGAGGTCAACTTGCTGGAGCTGTGACAAAATTGGCTAATTTGAAAAGGGATTGCAAAGTTATTTTCGGTAATAACAACGCCAAAGGAGCTAGCACAGATACAGGTTAGACATTTACTCAGTTTTCGAGAGTTTTTCAGGTGCATAACTATATGCAAGAATCTTTTCTTCCGTAAATGAAGTGCGGTTGGTTCATCTTCTCGATTGAGATTTTTCAAGAATCAAGAAAGATTTGAACGCAGATTGGAATCGGAAAGATACAAATGAGGTTTAGAATGAAATCAAGTCGCAAACTTGAAGAATTATTTAGTTTCATATGTTATAATCAATATTTTAATTTAATTTATTTTGATTGTCCAAAGTTAGCAGTCCAATAGTCCGATGGTTCAATGATTCATATATAATTTAATATATAATATTCGAATTAAATAATACATATCGCGACCCGTGTACCGGTCTCGGTGTCGATCACAACTCAAAGTATATATATATTTTAGAATCAACTCCGACCCTGTATAGCCAACTCCCACCTTCACATATAGAGTGTCTACGGTTGTTCCGAAATATTTATATAGATGGGTCGATATGATAAGTCGAAACCTTGCATACATGTCCCGTTATTTAAAGTGCATAAAAGTAAATAACAGAAATTAAATGACGATAAATAAAATTGCGAGAATGTAAATTGCGATAAATTAAATGTTAATCAGTTAGCTGGGAACAGTTAGCCGGAACAGTTAGCGTGAAATCCTATCACAATTCCAATTAATTAATTCGTTTGTTTCTAACACTTTTTATTTTTGTCCAATGTTTTCTTCGTTATGCCACTTGTTGGGTTCTGATAGGTCCAAATCCAAATATGAAATTTGAATGGAAATGGTTATTCTGTGGTGAACGGATTCATATATCTGTGGATGCAAGTAGGATAGGAAATGACTGTTGAATCAGATTGAAAGAATATACAGTGTAACTTATTAATGTGAAATCTAAATATTCTTCGGGTACTACCTACCCGTTAAAATATTTTTCATCATTAACAGTTTGTACGAAGGAAATTTTTAAATTACAATCTCTATGAAAATATACTTGCATATATATTTTCGTCGGATGTAATCATGGATCCAATGAGTCAACAAGATATTAAACTCATTTGATTTATCGTTATTACTAGATTACATGATCTCTAAAACATTAGAGATTACATAATCACTATGTCAAACGAAGGTAAATGAAGTAGAACGATACGTTAAGCGAAGATAATCGATGTAGAACGATATGTAGAACGGAGTTCATACTCGGAGTACAGATGGTAATATTGAGGCAGGTGAGGTTGATATCCGAGGTATAGTTTGTGATGTTGAGGTTTACAACGTGGTTGTGATTGGGGTGATATGGGTACTTTCGGCGTTGATGATGGTGGTGCTGATTATGTTGCTGGTGTTTGTAACCTTCGCACCATATTCTCTAAAGCCACTACCCGAGCGCGAAGCTTGTTGACTTCTTCTATTATTCCGGGATGAGTGTCGGTTGGAACGAGCGGATGGATAAGGTTTAGAATTGTGGATAGAATATAATCGTGGCGAGATATTCGGGTAACGAGAGTGAAAATGGTGTTTCGAGCAGGTTCGCCGGTAAGTGATTCAGGTTATTCGCCGAGAGGTGTATTCGGTTGATTGAAAAGGATCGCCTTCTTCGTGTCTCCATTGATTAAGTCGACTACGAACCCATCAGACGAATTGAGGAAGGCTGATTAGTTGATTCATTTTGGTGACGCTGCTTTCGGAGCTAGAGTGGGGATCCATATCGGAATCCGAAAGGCTTGGACTAGTGGTGAGTTCCATTTTGCTCGGTTAGATAAAGAGTTTTTGGTATGAAATGAATTTCGGATATCGGATGATATTCTAATTACATAGAATATCTATGTATAGTACAGAAGATCTCGTAGATTACGGAGAGAATTAAGGAAACGTGACAGATAAAGTCTACAGTAACAGATACGCTATGATATGAATTTATCTGTACACTATCTATCAAATAAGTGCAGGAAGTCGTGTCTAGACTTAGAAATAATAAGCAAGTAATTTTCCACTAGGAATGATAAACAATACTTATAACCAACAATCACATCCGCACCACGTACCTCAACATCATCATCTGAACTTCGAATATGATCTTTGTTCTACATATCATTCTACACCGATTACCTCTTCTTTACGTATCGTTCTTCGTTCGACATGACGATTATGTAATCTCTAATGTTTTGGAGATTATGTAATCTAGTAATAACGATAAATCAAATGAGTTGAATATTTTATTGACTCATTAAATTCATAGTTACCTCCGAAGAAAATATGTATGCAAATATATTTTCATAAAGATTGTAATTAAAAATTTCATTCGTACAAACTGTTAATGATGAAAATATTTTAACGGGTGGGTAGTACCCAAGGAATATTTAGAATTCACATTAACAAGTTACACTGTACATTCTTTGAATCTGATTCAACGATCATTTATTATCCTACTTACAATTACCGATATACGTATCCGTTCACCCCAGATTAACCATTTCCATTTAAATTTCATATTTGGATTTTTACCTATCCGAATCCAACAGGTGGCATAATGAAGAAACATTGGCAAAATAAAAATTGTTAGAAACAGATGAATTAATTAATTGAAATTGTGATAGGATTACACGCTAACTGTTCCGGCTAACTGTTCCCAGCTAACTGATTAATATTTAATTTATCGCAATTTACATTCTTGCAATTTTAATTTCTATACTTTACATACCGTCGGGACACATGTACAACAACACGTCGGATTAATTCTGAGACAACACGTTGTATAATGGGTCATGATAGATATATATATATATATATATATATATATATATATATATATATATATATATATATATATATATATATATATATATATTTATCTTACGCATTTTAAATAACGGGACACGTATGCAAGGTTTCGACTTATCATATCGACCCATCTATACATATATATTTCGGAACAACCGTAGACACTTTATATGTGAAGGTGGGAGTTGGCTATACAGGGTTGGAGTTGATTCCAAAATATATATATGGTTTGAGTTGTGATCGACACTGAGACCGGTACACGGGTCACGATACGTATTAATTAATTCAAATATTATATATTTAATTTATATATGAATCTATTAGACCATTGGACATTCGGACTATTGGACTGCTAACTTTGGACAATTAAAACGAATTAAAATATTGGTTATAACATATGAAACTAAACAACTCTTCAAGTTTGCCACTTGATTTTATCTTAAACCGCATTCGTATCTTGACGATTACAAATCTTGATTCTTGAAAACACCTCGATCGAGAAGTTGAACCAGCCGCACCTCGTCTACGGAAGAAAGATTTATGCATACAGTTATACACCTGAAAAACTTTCGGAACCGAAGTTATAGACTAAATCGTACCCGCGTCGAATTCCTTATCATTCATCAGCAAAACAACCTTACAATTCCTTTTCAAGAAGCTAATTTTGTCACAGCTCCACTTCGACATCTCAGGGAGACTACTCTTATTATAACCTCGATATTTACACCTTGTCCTTTCACCGTCGTTACCGGAAAATCTTTAGCAGATGTACCAGCAACTCGTCGTCTCTTTGGCAAAACCCGCAATCAGTATTTTGAAAATCTCGCGGGACTTCTTCCATCATACCTATAATGCCTATCCCAAAGAATTTCATACTCCGAATGTGAAGTTTCTGAAGAACACCCTGAACTATGAATTAGTTTTTGAAATGTTGATGAAGCAGCAAAAACTGTAAACGACTTTAACAAGTCAAAAGTACAGTGTGTTGGAAAAGCTCAGAAAAAGAGAAGGGTTAGAACTGGAAAACGGATTGAGCAAAGTATAAAGGAAGGTATGGATAAATCACCAGAACTGAATCTGCTTTCAAAGAATCCAAATGATTCAGTGCCTGCTGAAATCATTAGTAAGAACCCTACTCCTTATTCTAAATCTTTCCAGATGTTATCCTTCATCATCATCTTATCTTAGATATAATAAGATATCTTCATATCTTTCGTTATACATAACCTCCGTATTTTTGGAGATATTCTCACAACTATTCTTATCCGAAATCATGTATCTCTCCATAATATCTGCGTTACAATATAAAAGAAACGATGTTAGTTTCTAAATTCTGAAACCTTCGAGTTTAAAATAGGAATGTTCTGAAGCAGTGTTGGGAACTGATGCATGAATTAGTATAATATAATGAAACTTGATCAACTTCATTATATTATAGTAAGTCATGTTAAATTTCTAATGGAATGTGATGATTCACAGTACCATCATCATATGCCATGTTACACGGCTTATACATTCTATTCAATCTCTAAACATATCAAGAAAATATTCTGTTGATGATTCGGTCTTTTCTCAGGATATTCTGGTAATTTGACAAATCAAAATCGTGTCATTACCATTTCTTTCTAAGAGCATTAACTATGTTCATTCCAAATTTCATACCTACGAATTCTGGATCATTGCTCGCTTGACTCGAGGACGAGAAGAAGAACGAAGGGAGTAATTTTATAGTGAAGTATCTGACAGAGAAATCGAAACAGATTGCCACATTAAATCAAAGAAGATCCTGATCGCCGAAGAACCAAATCTTGTTATGTAAGATTTTCTTTAAGTCCCCTTAAATTCCGGAAGTCAATAGTGACTACGTCATCGGTTGAAACAGATATACTTATTTACTCATTTCACTAATTTGCGATAGCTTCACTCGTACGCTTCACATGATCAAATTGTTTTATCTAAATCTCTCAATAATGATAAAACTCCATTATCAACTCATATCCATCATGAAAACATTCCTATTGTTATCCATGACGACCTCTATCAAATTTCGAGGACGAAATTTCTTTAACGGGTGGGTACTGTAACGACCCGGAAATTTCCGACCAAATTTAAACCCTAAACTTTATATGTTTCCGACACGATAAGCAAAATCTGTGATATTAAGTCTAGAAAATTTGAAATCTATATTCGGATAATTAGTTACACTTTGACCATGCCTGACGATTCACGAACCAATGTGTAAATAATTAGGTAAATGTATAATCTAGATACTAAAACATAATTACAAGTTTAAGTATAGTTGATATATTATAATTACATTCATTATTATTATTAGTATTAATAATATATGAACTGTTAACATTATTAATAAAATTGATTCATTTGATTTGATATTATTATTGTTATTAATATTAGTAATAATATATATATAAATACAACTAGAAAATTTTAAATAAACCATATATTAATACAGAAAGCTAGCAAACAAATCACATCGTTTTCCATCATATTGAAAATTGATTTTTGTGTCTGTCATCACATTCAATCTCGAATAATAACATATTGAAGATGTTAAAATCTGTCAACAATCAGCATCTGTACCATTTTGTTTTATATATTTCTTTTTCCTCCATCTGTCTGCCACAAAATGCCTGTCACCCATACTCTACTCTACTATAAAACAAACGGAGGAGATTGATATTAGGAAGTAAAAAAAAATCCTTCATTACCCTCGGTCGTCCACCCCTTTCCATTACCTCACCTTCGGTCACTAACCCATAAACCGCCATCACTCACTTCAATTCATACACCACCACCCTCAGTTTAATCATAACCACGTACCATCGTAAGCCACCTCAAGCAACCTTGATTCTTTCTGTTCTATCATGCATACAATCGAACACACCATCAAACCAACATCTTCTGTTTCTGTTTTATGATACAACTATCACCCAAAACACCACCCATCGATGCTGCTACTTCTATTTTGCTGTTTCAGCTACTAACAAACCACCATGTCCGCCAACCTATTTATCATCACCTTCAGGTTACAAATCATTAAAACCCGTCACATTTATCAAGCCTATTATTCGATTACTACTTACAAACCAATGAGACAACTATCACAAATCATTTTGTATGATGTTACTGTTGCTATATCTTGTCTTCATGTTTCCTCTCGAACACCACCACAACCGGTCATCCATCAACCACCCTACCACCATTCATGAACACCCTTTCTTTTCTCTAATCTCTCTCTTATCTATTCTTGTCGAAACCATCAAACTGTCACCAATATTGTTGATACTATTAACTGTGTTTTCGGTTTTTCTATTGAAACCACATCGCAAACCACCACTTCACGCCACCCACGGTTCCACTATAATACTGCTACAATTGCTTCGTGATTTTTTTTTTATCAAACCATAACTGCTACTGCAGTAACCTCACGTTTCTGTTTTCACTCTTCAACAAAACTTGCTGCAATTAAATATATTTTTGCGAAGATGATAACAAGATTTAATAAGAGGATGATGATGATGTTTAAAGTCTCTATATATTAACAAATGCTGAAGATGGTGACAGAAAGTAAAAGTGCCAATTAGGTTAGATTAGTGGATTAATAGCTGGCATCGTTTTTGTCCTTAGCCAAAGACTTTTACGGGTTGCTGATTTCCTGCTGCTATTAACGTTCCTTGATTAATAATTGATAACGGGTTATGTAGGGTTACTTAATCTGTTATAATTAAAAACGGCATACCACATATATTTGTGTTTCTTGATGGGTCGAAGATTTTTTTTTTTTTTTGGGCCGTGATTTGTTGAATTTCATCTAGTGGACAGTTAGTGGATTATGTGGTTTTGGGCTGGGATTCTCTGTTGGACTGCTGTTGTGCACCTCGTGACCCAACTCAGGATGTGAACAATTTCTGGATGTTTATGGGACTTGAACGAGACTATGAATGATATTAGATGAAGAGGATGATAATATAATTAGGGTTATAAACTTTTAGTTTGGGTTTTAAAACATAAATGTAAGGACGAATGGATGGTTAAGGCGTGTGTTTGGTATTCGAGAGGTCTTAGGTTCAATCCCTGCTGATGGTATTCTTTTCTTTTTAAAGTCTACTTACCTGAGGTAGTTAAAATATATTTATTATTAATATCATTATTATTACTATTATTATATTATTATTATTTTTAATAAGTATCATTTTATAATTATCTTTAGCATTAAAAATAATATTATTATTAATTTTTTTTTTATTTTTAGAATTATTATTATTATTATTATTATTATTATTATTATTATTATTATTATTATTATTATTAAGAAAATAAGTATTATTATTATTATCCTTATTAATTAAAATTTTCATTTTATCTAAAATTAACATTATTAAAATGATCATTTTTTATCACTTTTATTGCTATTATTAGTATTATTATCATAATTAGTATTATTGGTAATCATTATTAGTATTAGGTGTTACTGTCATTTTTATTATACAAATAAAATAACTTATTATTATATTATTCTTATCAAGATTTTTATATATTATTATCAATATATTTTTTTTACTATTAATTCTATTATATATTATTACTATTATTATTAGTATTATTATTTTTTAAACAATATTACAACTTTTTATTATAAAGATTATTTTACCAAATAAAGTATTAGTTATATAACAACATTTTTATATAATCATATATATATAAAGATATTAATCCTAATATGGTATTTAATATAAATAAACTCAGTTGATTAATTGAGATATGTGTTAATATGTATATATAAATGATATAGGTTCGTGAATCCGAGGCCAACCCTATACTTATTAAATGACGTCATATGTATTTTTACTACAAAATACAGTATGGTGAGTTTCATTTGCTCCCTTTTTAATTGCTTTTGCAATATATATTTTTGGGCTGAGAATACATGCGCTGCTTTTATAAACATTTTACGAAATAGAGACAAGTGATTAAAAATGATATTCTGCGGATTGATGTGCTAGGTAATTTAGTTACATGTTATAAGAGCATGTAAGCGCGAATCCTAAAGATAGATATATCGGGATTAACACCCCCATCCTGTAGGCTGCACTAGACATAAGAACTAGTGGGCGGATGTTTAGTACTTCGAGGATTATTTATACACTTGCGAGTGTACATATCCATCTTTGCGAAGATGACTTATTATATTATTGTTAAGGTTGGTTACTGAGGCCTCAACATAAGCAGAATGGTTTTATACACTTGCGAGTGTACTTATATTTATAAACGGAAATCTTGTGGTCTATTAAAATAATGGAAATGATTGTTATGATAAACCTATGAACTCACCAACCTTTTGGTTGACACTTTAAAGCATGTTTATTCTCAGGTACGATCTAAGTCTTCCGCTGTGCATTTGCTCATTTTAAGGACATTACTTGGAGTCGATCAACGCAATGGGACCAGATGTTGATGATTTCGTCCAGGGGGATAAGGACGGGTTGTTCCTCCTGGACGAAGTCTTCAACATTTGGTTCCATTGCGATGATCGACTCCAAGTAATATCCTTAACATGAGCAAATGCACAGCGGAAGACTTAATGCGTACCTGAGAATAACATGCTTTAAAATGTCAACATAAAGTTGGTGAGATATATAGGTTTGATGCTAGCAGCGTTATAACAATGGACCACAAGATTTTAAGTTTATACATAATACACTCCTCGTGTATAGAAAAGATGTTGAGCACTTGGTAACCATACTTAACTAAAAGTCACAGCAGCATACTCTTAAATAAACCCTACACCGTACCAAAGTGTAGTAACGAGAACGAAGTACTGTGCAACCGTTAAATGCTGGTCGTCCAGCCCGGTTGGGGATGTCAGCCCGATAGATCTATCAACAGGATTCGCGTTTACGCTCCTCACGTAATTAGCAGTTACCAAGTATAAAGAGATATGCCATGGTACAACTCAACGTAGAATTTATTTTTGATCACTTGTGTCCATAACGTAAATCATTTATAAAAACAGCGCATGTATTCTCAGCCCAAAAATATTTAGAGTTTAAAAGGGACTATATACTCACCACATTGTATTTTGTAGTAAAAATACATATAACATCATTGAACACGTATAAGGCTGGCCTCAGATTCACGAACCTATATCAAGTATATATATTAACACGTATATTTGTAACCGAACAAATTTATACATTATATCAGAAAATATATAACTTATTTTAATGTTTATATAATTTTATTTACATATGTTTTTAATTTGTTATATATAAATATATATATAAATAAATAGTTATATGTAATATTATGGTATTTATAATAAATATATTCGTATTTAGAAAATATTTATTTGTTACATTAATATCATTATTATAAAAGTAATAATTATATTAATGAAAGTAATAATAATATTATTGTTAATAATAATAATCTTAAATGTTAATAATAATAATAATAATAATAATAATAATAATAATAATAATAATAATAATAATAATAATAATAATAATAATAATAACAATGATAATAATAAAAAAAAATTGATTATAATTATGTTAATAATATTTTCACTAAAAATATGATAGTTTTGAACAATTATGATAATAATAATATTTATGTTGTTAATAATGATAATATTAATAATGATAATAATAATTAGTGTTAATTAATGGGATAGGCTACCTTTAATAAAATTTGGCCAAAAACACAAAGCCAGGGACTCGAACCCTGGACCACTGGTTTCCCCCACATCACACTCTAACCAGCTAGGCTGATCCGTCTTTCTGTTATATGTACAAACCCACTTGTATTTAATCCGTATTTGTTTTACTACAATAGTCATCTTCTTCAACCTCAATCAAAATCGACCAAATAAGTTTTCAACCTCAATTTATTCAATCGTTTAACGATTTATTAGGTCACCAGAAAACAATCATATCAATTATTTTGATTTAATTATAACAGATAATAAGAAAGATAGTGAAAAACATCTCGTGAATATTTTATCAAACCCAAAAATCGATTTCAAAATATAGACTGTTTTAAACTTAAGTTTCTACATGAAATTTATTTTAAATCCTTCCTAGAAACTTTTGGGATCATCAATTGATCCAAAGTCCCTAAAACGAATTCGAATTTCTTGAAGAATCAACCATTTAACTTTTTGAAAAAAATAGGTTCGACTTCGAAATTAAACCTTGGTTTCGAAAATTAATATTTGAAAACTTGCAGATAGCTTGAGTACCAGATTCCTATCAGCTCTGCAATTCTAGATTTTAACATTTAAATCGACTTTATGTTTTTAAAAAAAAAAATAGTGAAGCAGAGGTAGCGAAGCAGAGGTAGCGAAGCAGACCTGCTATTATGTTTATATAATTTTTTTTTCTTAAACAGACAAACGCAATTGCAACTGATATTTGGGAATTATGATGAAACATTGGAATATATCTTTATTTGATATCGATGGAAATTTTTATATATAGAAGAAGAAAAACAGCACATACCCTCACGGGTCTACAGCAAATAAAAAAAAAATAAGATAATTACTATAAAACAAAATGGAGGTCGATTGATAGCTAACTTGTACCGAAAAAAAAAAATATCAGATACAGTTTAAGTAAAACGTGGAACTGATTTTGGAATTATCTTTTAATTTTAATCCGTATTAAATTTATATAAATTAATAATTCTAATAATAATAATAATATTAATAATAATAATAGTAATAATAATAAAAATACTAATAATAATAATAATAATAATAATAATAATAATAATAATAATAATAATAATAATAATAATAAAAATACTAATAATAGTAGTGATAATACTAAATATTCATTTTAATGATAATATTTATAATAATATTTATGTTTTTACTAATACTGGAAATAACAATTTTGATAATAATATTATGGGTGTTATTAATAATAAAAATTACTACTTTAAATGATAAAGGTATTAACAATATTTACAAGTAATAGTCAAGATGTGACAAGTTACATGAATATAATTTCATATTTCTATATATTTTTATATCATAGATGATAATACAAATATTGATGTTACTATTATTTTTCAAATAAATTCAAAACTATATATTTCAATATACTTTATATAAATAGATATGTTTTAAATAACAATATTCATAATATTATATTTTTATTTTGTTTCACATAATTAACTAAAGCATATACTATTTTAAATCATATTTCAATATATACATCTTCTTCTATTTACAAATAATTGTTCGTGAATCGTCGGGCATGGTAAAAGGGTAACTGATTATCCGAATATAGATTTCGAACTTTCTAGACTCAACATTATAGATTTTGCTTATCGTGTCGGAGATATATAGAGGTTAAGGTTTAAATTTGGTCGGAAATTTCCGGGTCGTTACAGTACCCACCTGTTAAATAAATTTCGTCCCCGAAATTTGGTAGAGGTTGTCATAAATAACAATAGGAATGTTTTCATGACGAATATGAGGTAATAATAGAGTTTTATCATTATTGGAAGATATGGATAAAACGATTCGATCATGTGAAGCGCACGAGTGAAGCTATCACAAAAGAATGAAATGAGTGAAGTATTTTAAAAGTTAAGTGAGAAGGATCTATTTAGTTTGCAAACAAGTTTGAAAACATTCAAACTATGTTCTTGTTGTTAAAATTTTATACCACAAAATAAGATAGCTATATATATATGAATCGAATAAGGTTATGAACAAAGTTACTACCTCAAGTTACTTGGACAAGATTGCTGTAAAAGAGAAGTAAAAATCTAGAACCAAAAGAGTGATGGAGTTGGATGAAAGATTGGAAGTAAACTTGTGTTCTTGAAAGGATTCTTGAAGTGTTTTTGTAAGGTTTTTCTTATGGTGTTTAAGTGATGTTTTTATGGCTAGATCTTCATGGATACTAGCTGAATGGTTATGGAGTTTCTTAAGAGTGTGTTTTTGGTTAAAGAAATGAGGTAATAAAATTTGAAAATGGAAGATGTATTTAAGGCCATAAAAACATGATTAATGGACATACTTTGCGGACTCGTAAGTTGAAATTGGTTAAGTTTGGATAAAAACTATTATTTGTTATTGAAAGTATTCACGACAGGCTTTAAAACAATATATTATCTGTATGATATTGTCGAGCCTAAACTAGTCTAAAACGAGTACGAAAACTGGGCTTGGTAACGTGAGCTTGTAACTCAAGTGAGGGTATTAAGGTGGATTGGTATCAGAGCAGGTTGTTGTAGAGAACCAGGATTGCATTTTATGTGTGCCTTATACAATTAGGTACCTTAGCAATGTAGGACTACATCTTTCCTTGACCATAGTGCCTTTAATTGTTGCCTTTAATTGATAAATGCTACACTATACCTTAGAAACTATACTTAAATCTTAAGATTATAACATACACGATAATGTGAAATTACTCGAACGTCAACGCTACTTAAGGCCTAGGGTGATCCTTGGTACCACTATGGGACGCTTGTGGATTTCGAATGCCAAACTTAGATTTTGGTCGAGAATTCCTGGGCCAACCGGTAACAATTGATCATTCAAGTGACTCGGCGGTGGCATAGATGTTTGGGTATGGTGCACAATATCAAACCTGACTATAGTGATCATACAACACTTAGTCACTTACGCACTTAATAAATGGTGAACTTATTAAGAACAACTCACCTAGTCATCTATCCTGGTTTTGTGTATTACATATGTATTACATGAAATATTATCCAAGATTTTTGAAACTCCTATAATTCATACTCAAACGTATATAACTCCCTGTTATATCACGAACCTATATGCCTTATGCCTTTATGCATCGGTTTGCGAACCGGGAAATGTCATTGGGTTATCACAGTATACGAATTGAAAGTCTTTAATCGAAAGATTATTAGATTACATACTTATCATTTTATAATCTCGACACGTCATACTGCCATTATTAGAGTATAGACAAATCATATCTTAGCATATCTATTCCCAATAGACCTTGTTTAACACTTTTCCTAAATTTCCTCCGTAAATTACGGAAATCTTTCTGCTATATATACGTATTCAAGGAGATGAATATATCATTCAATATTCAACACCCATTTCATATCAAACCCTATTCCAAACACATAATATGGATTTCTCACCTAATTCCTCAAGTTCTTCTAGCTCCAAAGATAGCGTGACAGGAGCACACCCACCGATCAATTACCGTGATTTCTTTAGAAAATGGGGATGGGTTCGCGAAATACTCACCCTATGGAGAAATGAAGAAGGTACTCCTTATCACGAGCCAAACTTACCACCAAACGTTGGAGTACTCGATCCTCTTACTGGCGAACCTGTTCGCAATACCGTTTTCACTCTTTTCGCAAGGATTTTCCGCCTCGAAGGTCGACTCGATGTAACCAACGACAATATTCGTCCTCTACTCTCGAATTCTAACCAGAAAGGGTTATTAGAAGAAGTTAGAAGACTTCAAACTAAATATCAAGAATTGAAAAACCTTACAGAGGAATGGGTAGAACAAATCCATAGACTCGAGCGTAAAGTAGAAACCCTGGAGGAAATAGTGCGCGATTTGGTAGCTAGGCTCACACTTACTAACCAAGTACCACAAGCAGCACCAACAGCAGCACCAGCACCAGCACCAGCACCACCAGTACTATCAGCATCACCACCAACAGCATCAACTTCACCAACAACAACATCAGCATCCCACGTCTCAACATCATAATCGGTACCTCAAACATCAACATCATACGCCCATAGATACTAAGGAATATTAGTAATAATGAGCTAAGATGTATTGACTCATTCTTCCTGAAGAATTATATATGTATACTTTATATATATATATGGTTTGGAACAATAATAAATCTTTTCGTACTAAACTATTACGTGTGAATCTTAACTAGTATGTACTACTTGGTTAATTCATATCACTAATACGCTATGATGTACATCCTTCGTTAATGACTTAACAATCATTAATCACTGCTTCAGTACAATAAACTCCATTTCATAATAAACTAAGTGTATTATTCAAATGCATGTGTGATTTTACACTCCTATTTTTCGATGTACTCGAAAATTTCTCGAAAACATCATTTGTGCCTTATGAATTTCACAAGAAATCTACGAGCATCAACATCATTTACTGAGGTATATTAATAACAATGAACGATGAAGTATTGATTCATAACTTCATTAAAGAAATATTCCGCGACGATTATGTAATCTCTAAAGTTTTGGAGATTATTTATTCTCGTTTCAACCGTAAATCAAATGAGTTTAATATTATATTAACTTATTAAATCCATAATTACATCTGAAGAAAATATATATGTATGTATATTTTCATAAAGATTGTATTTAAAAATTCTTTTGTACAAACTGTTAATTGTGAAAATATTTTAACGGGTAGGTAATACCCAAGAAATATCTAACATTCACATTAATATATTACATTGTACATTCTTCAAAATCCTTGAAAACATATCAGATTGATAATCAATGATTCAGATCAGTTAACCTTGAGAATGCTGATGAAGCAGCAAAAGCTGTAGATGGCCTTAATGACCAGAAGCTTGATAATAAAGAATTGTATGTTGGAAAAGCTCAAAAGAATATCTGGTATTGAAAGACGGATTGAGCAAAACATGAAGGAGACCAAGGACAAATCCCAAGGACTAAACCTATAACCAAAGAATCTAGATGATTCGATTTCTGAAGCAAATCACAGAAGATCTTTTTACGCATTCTAAATCCTTACAGAAGAATTTCTTCATTATCCATCGATTTTAGAAATTCTAAAATATCATCATATCTTTCGTTATAAATATCCTCGATATTTCTAAAGATATCTTCATAACGATTCTTGTCCGCAATTAATTATCTCTTTGCAATATCTTTATTACATCATAAAGGAAAACTGTTTAAGTTTCTATATTCCGTAAAATTTAAATTCAAATTTTGAATGATTTGAAGTAGTGTTGAGAATTGAAGCATGAGTTAGTATAATATAATGACGTCAGGCCAACATGATTATATTACAGTAAGTCATGCTAAATTTTTAATGGAAGATGATGATTCATAGACTTTATAATCATCATTTGCCATGTCACACGACTCTTACATTCTACTTAATCTCTGAACATATCAAGCAAATATATTCTTGATAGTTCTATCCTCAGTAATTCTGGTAATTTACCAAATCAAATCGTGATATTACGCTTAGAACAGTAGGTCCATTCGAAACTTCATACCTACATGATAAGCAATCTAAATTGTTGAGATTTATGATTTTGAAAAGAGTTTTACATAACGTTTAACCGTCTAGTTTGACCGATGATATCACGAACTATACAATATATGTTAATTATACGTTTGTGTATATATATGTATATATACATATTTAACATGATTTAAGGATGTTTAAATATCTCATTTTGTATTAATAACAATA
Source organism: Rutidosis leptorrhynchoides (assembly GCF_046630445.1). Classification (NCBI taxonomy): domain Eukaryota; kingdom Viridiplantae; phylum Streptophyta; class Magnoliopsida; order Asterales; family Asteraceae; genus Rutidosis; species Rutidosis leptorrhynchoides. The sequence continues at coordinate 170,537,407 of NC_092343.1, forward strand.
AGTTATAAGTATAATTTGAAACTACTAACTTAAGCTTTCAAAACGATAACTATACGTAACGTTATTTGACATAAGTACTTACGACCTATAATGTTTATACATATATCGTATATATAATGTATTTAATCACTTTTAAAGACTTAAATACATAAAACAATATAAGTATATTCACAAAAGATAGCTATATTTGAATCCTCATTCCATTTTTCACAAGATTTCTATACGTATATCTAGAGTATATGTACTCGTATCATACCTAGCTTCTATACGTATTTACTATTGGTATATACACATTAAATCACCACCAACCAGCCCTTGTTCATGCCTTATGTATAAGGTAACTACTTTTGTTATTTAGTATGACAATTTCACATGATTAAAAGATCTTTTCACAAAATTACAAATTTATACACCTTTTACACCACCATAAATACATGCATCCATTTTCAATTTTTGGAACATCATTTCTCTAGCTAAACACACACACTTACTAGCCTCATGTCTCTCTAAGAACTCCAGCAAAAATCCTCTCAAGAATCACCTTAAACACCACCATAAAAAGATCAACAAAAACACTACAAAAATACAACTTTCAATTCAAGTTTATGTCTTAAGTTGCTTCCAATCTTTCATCCAATTTCATCACTCTTTTGGTTCTAGGTTTTTACTCCTCTTTTACAGCAATCTTGTCCAAGTAACTTGAGGTAGTAACTTTGTTCATAACCTTATTCGATTCATATATATATAGCTATCTTATTGTATGGTATACAATTTTAACAACAAAAACATAGTTTGAATGATTTCAAACTTGTTTGCAAACTAAATAGATCCTTCTAACTTAAATTTTAAAATACTTCAAGACCTGTAATATAACTTAAATATATGCTAATTTAACAAGGTATAACTTGGTTTTTCAAAGAATACCTTAAAAAACCGTTTTTATGACGTCGGAGTGCAACCGGGGGCTGTTTTGGGTTGGATAATTAAAAACCATCTTGAACTTTGAATTGGAGGTTTATATTCTGGAAAAATGATATTTCTTATGAATATGTTAACACATAAAAATTTCATGATTTAATTCATAGTATAAGTATTTTTAGAAAAATGGTCATTAAATGATGTTTTTGTAACAAAAATGATTAACTTCATAAGTTTCACCAAAATTTGACCTATGACCTATGATTTCGAATACAAACTAAGGTATTTACAGTTCATATTCTTAAAGAGGGACTCGATCCAAGGAAGTGAAAAGTTGAATCAACGAAAACGGAGTTGTAACGAAGAAATTATGACCAAAACAAAATCGGATATCCAAGACTAGTTTAGCCACGAAAATAATTGGAGAAAATTAAATAAATCACATCTTCCTAAAGTAACATGATATTTTATACATATGTACTCATAATTTAATTTTATATGGTTCAGGATCACCCGTAAACAATACGAGAAGATTAATCATAAGATCTCATGATTGTACGCAACACGTCATTTGACAACACCGGTACTTTATGTACGCAACACGTCATTTGACAACACCGGTACCATGGGTCAAGATTAATCTCGACCAATACATATACGATGGGGGTTTTATTTATTTCATTGGGGGTTTATTAAACAACTAAATATGAACCATTAAAATTGAATTACTAACATCGGACTGCTAACTACGGACTAAGGAATTATTAAAAGTATTAAAAGTATTATAAGTATATATATGTGACGATTGTTTAAAAAGAAAAGGTATTGATATATTATATATGGATAGGTTCGTGATATCAATCGGAGACCAAGTCGAAATTACATATCTTCAAGACAAAAGTGAGTATATAGTCCCACTTTTAAACTCTAAATATTTCGGGATGCGAATACATGTATTTTATGTTTTACGCTATGGACACAAGTAACTAAAAAATATATTCTACGTTGAGTTGTACCACTGGCATACTTTCCTGTAGCTTGGTAACTAATATTTACAGCGGTATTGTAAACGCGAATCCTGTTGATAGATCTATCGGGCCTGACAACCCCAACCAGACTGGACGACCAGTATTCAACGGTTGCACAGTACTTCGTTTCGTGACTACACCTTGGTACGGTGTAGTAAGATTTCATAATAAAGGGAATATGCGACGTGATTAAATGTTAAGTATGGTTACCAAGTGCTCAACCACTTAGAATATTTTTATTAAAATGTTTATATATGAAATCTTGTGTTCCATTGTTATAACGCTGCTAGCATCAAACCTATATATCTCACCAACTTTATGTTGACGTTTTAAAGCATGTTATTCTCAGGTATGAATTAAGTCTTCCACTGTGCATTAGCTCATGTTAAGGATACTACTTGGGACCTTTTAAGCCATGATACAAAGACGTTGCATTCGAGTCATTGGAGTTCAATAGAGAATATAAATAAGTAAATGACAGATTAGGTCATTTGGATATTATGAAATGTTAGACGAAAATGTCAAATATTGATGTAATGATAGTTTGCCTTTTAAGAATAAATGCAACGTTTGTAAAATGTATCATATAGAGGTCAAGTACCTCGCAATGATATCATATGTTATTGTATTCGTCCCTATGGATTGGGTCGGGTCGTCTCATGTGGTATCAGAGCGTTGGTCTTAGCGAACCAGGCCTTGCATTAGTGTGTCTAACTGGTAGTTGTTAGGATGCATTAGTGAGTCTGGACTTTGACCGTGTCTACATGTCAAAAGTTTTGCTTATCATATCTAGTCGAAAATCATCTGCTTATCATCCTTAAGAATTGCCTGCTTAGTATTCTTAAGTCTAGACACGTCTTACTGCATTTGGTGCATCGATAGTGTATAGACAAAATTCGTATCCTAGCGTATCTGTTGCTATAGACATTGCCTGACGAATTTCAAAGATTCTCCGTAATTCACGGGATTTTGAGTATTATAAATTCATATGTAAATTATGTATTGAAGAATACCAAACCCAACTCCTATAATCTATTCCAAACCAAAAATTCATTTCCCCGACTGTACAAGATGAACTCCGCGTCCAGTTCGAATTCCTCCGACTCCGACAGCTACGCTGATATGGATTTCCATTCGGGCTCCGAAGGCAGCGTCACTGGAATGGATCAACCAATTTCTCATCGTCTATTCTGGATGAATTGGGGATGGGTTCGTAGTATACTAAATTATTGGAGACAAGAAGAAGGTGATCCCTTTCACCCACCGAATTGCCCCATTGGCGACGAACCTGAAGCACTTACCGGCGAACCTGTTCGAGAAACCATTTTCTCTCTCATTTCTCGAGTATCTCGTCACGATTATATCCTATCCCATATTTCGGATCTTGTTCATTCGCTCACTCCAACCGCCAATCATCCTGGTGTACTAGCAGAAATTAACGAACTTCGCGCTCGTGTGACGGCTTTGGAGAACACGGTGCGAAGGTTACAAACACCAGCAGCAGCACCAGCAGCATAACCAGTACCGTTAACAACATCAACCTCGCAATCTTCAGTACCAGTAGCATCATCGACGTCAACGACATCATCAGCATCAACACCAACCGTATCATTACCACCACCAACAATCACATCCGCACCACGTACCTCAACATCATCATCTGAACTTCAAATATGATCTTTGTTCTACATATCATTCTACACCGATTACCTCTTCTTTACGTATCGTTCTTCGTTCGACATGACGATTATGTAATCTCTAATGTTTTGGAGATTATGTAATCTAGTAATAACGATAAATCAAATGAGTTGAATATTTTATTGACTCATTAAATTCATAGTTACCTCCGAAGAAAATATATATGCAAATATATTTTCATAAAGATTGTAATTAAAAATTTCATTCGTACAAACTGTTAATGATGAAAATATTTTAACGGGTGGGTAGTACCCAAGGAATATTTAGATTTCACATTAACAAGTTACACTGTACATTCTTCGAATCTGATTCAACGATCATTTATTATCCTACTTACAATTACCGATATACGTATCCGTTCACCCCAGATTAACCATTTCCATTTAAATTTCATATTTGGATTTTTACCTATCCGAATCCAACAAGTGGCATAATGAAGAAACATTGGCAAAATAAAAATTGTTAGAAACAGATGAATTAATTAATTGAAATTGTGATAGGATTACACGCTAACTGTTCCGGCTAACTGTTCCCAGCTAACTGATTAATATTTAATTTATCGCAATTTACATTCTTGCAATTTTAATTTCTATACTTTACATACCGTCGGGACACATGTACAACAACACGTCGGATTAATTCTGAGACAACACGTTGTATAATGGGTCATGATATATATTTATTTATTTTACGCATTTTAAATAACGGGACACGTATACAAGGTTTCGACTTATCATATTGATCCATCTATATATATATTTCGGAACAACCATAGACACTCTATATGTGAAGGTGGGAGTTGGCTATACAGGGTCGGAGTTGATTCCAAAATATATATATACTTTGAGTTGTGATCGACACCGAGACCAGTACACGGGTCACGATACGTATTAAGTAATTCGAATATTATATATTTAGTTCATATATGAATTTATTGAACCATTGGACAATCGGACTATTGGACTGCTAACTTTGGACACTTAAAAATGAGTTAAAATGATGATTATTACATATGAAACTAAACAATCCTTCAAGTTTTCCACTTGATTCTATTTTAAACCTCATTTGTATCTTGACGATTACAATTCGCATTCACAAGTTTTCATGATTCTTGAAAACATCTCGATCGAGAAGTTCAACCAGCCGCACCTCGTCTACGGAATAAAGATTTATGCATACAGTTATGCACCTAAAAATTTTTGAACTCGAAGTTATAGTTAAAACGTATCCGCATCGAATTCCTTATCATCCATTAGCAAAAACAATCACGCGATTCCTTTTCAATTAACTAATTTTGTCACAGCTCCACTTCGATATCTCAGTAAGACTACTCTTATTACAATCTCGATATATATATATATATACGTTGTTCTTTCGCCATCGTTACCGGAGAACCTTTTATATTCCATCATATTACCATCAGCGTTTAATCATCTAAAAATACAATTCTCCTTAAACCATCTTGGTTTGATAACCAATGACCCAGATCCGATAACTTTGAAAATACGGACGAAGCAGCATGTTGTAGAAGGTCTTAATGACCAAATGTTGATGATAAAAGAAGGAAGTGTTAGGAACGCTCGATAGAAAATTGGTACTGAAAACCGGATTGAACAAACCATGAAGGAGACTCTGAACAAGTTACAAGGACTAAACTTGTACATAAAGAATTATGACGATTCTGTAGCAAACACCTTGCTTCTGAATCTAAACCCTTACGGGTCAATCTTCATCATCATCCTTCGACATTAGAAATTCCAAGATATTATCATATCTTTCATTATAAATATCCTCAATATTTCTGAAGATATTTTCACCACTATCCTTATCTGAAATCATTTATCTCTCTGTAATATCTGCGTTACAATATAAAGGAAACTGTGTTAGTTTCTAAATCCTTCAAGTTTAAAATAGGAATGTTCTGAAGCAGTGTTGGGAACTGATGCATGAACTAGTATAATATAATGAAACTTGATCAACTTCATTATATTACAGTAAGTCATGTTAAGTTTCTAATGGAATATGATGATTCACAGTACCGTCATCATGTGCCATGTTACACGACTTTTACATTCTATCCAATTCCGAAACATATTAAGAACAAATCATCTTGATAGTTCTATTTTCCTGGATATTCTGGTAATTTGACAAATCAAAATCGTGCCATTACAATTCCTTTCTTAGAGCATTAGCTATGTTCATTCCGAATTTTATACCTACGAATTTCGAACTATTGATCGCTTGACTCAAGGACGGGAAGAAGAAACGAAGGGACAAAGTCCCAAAATAGAAATTGGGGTATAGATTACAGCAAATAGGAGAGAGTATTAACTATGGATGACAATGATTATGGAAAACAGAAGCAGGAGCATCGAAATATAAGGAAAGATATCAAACCCAATAACCACCCAGAAACTACAAACCGTGTGTATCAATACGTATGGCGACGTAAAGACACGGGAGAATTAGAAACATTATAATTCCAAGAAAATCATAAAAGTGAATAGATTCTTCTAGCGGTAGATGAAAGAGAAGAATGAAAGATATGAAAGTTAGAAGTATAACAAAAATTAGAACGGGATGAAGCATTTTAAAGGATACCTTAAGGTATGAATTAGAGGAGGAAGAGTAAGAGATGTGAGGTATGGAAGTAAGAAAGGGAAGGAGGTGGATTTATAGTGAAATATCCGACAAAGAAATCGAAACAGATTATCGCATTAAATCAAAGGAGATCCTGTTTTCTAAATCATCGAAGAACCAAATCTTATTACATAAGATTTTCTTTAAATCCATTAAATTCTGGAAATCAATCCTAATCTCGACATCGGTTAAAACAATTCTATATTCACTCATTTCATTCTTTTGTGATAGCTTCACTCGTGCGCTTCACATGACCGAATCGTTTTATCCATATCTTCCAATAATGATAAAACTCTATTAATACCTCATATTCGTCATGAAAACATTCCTATTGTTATTTATGACAACCTCTACCAAATTTCGGGACGAAATTTCTTTAACGGGTGGGTACTGTAACGACCCGGATTTTTCCGATCGTTTTACACTTATAAGATTAATATTTACATAAATTAAAACTTACCAACATGATAAGCAATCTAAATTGTTGAGATTTATGATTTTGAAAAGAGTTTTACATAACGTTTAACCGTCTAGTTTGACCGATGATATCACGAACTATACAATATATGTTAATTATACATTTGTGTATATATATGTATATATACATATTTAACATGATTTAAGGATGTTTAAATATCTCATTTTGTATTAATAACAATAAGTTATAAGTATATTTTGAAACTACTAACTTAAGCTTTCAAAACGATAACTATACGTAACGTTATTTGACATAAATACTTACGACCTATAATGTTTATACATATATCGTATATATAATGTATTTAATCACTTTTAAAGACTTAAATACATAAAACAATATAAGTATATTCACAAAAGATAGCTATATTTGAATCCTCATTCCATTTTTTACAAGATTTCTATACGTATATCTAGAGTATATGTACTCGTATCATACCTAGCTTCTATACGTATTTACTATTGGTATATACACATCAAATCACCACCAACCAGCCCTTGTTCATGCCTTATGTATAAGGTAACTACTTTTGTTATTTAGTATGACAATTTCACATGATTAAAAGATCTTTTCACAAAATTACAAATTTATACACCTTTTACACCACCATAAATACATGCATCCATTTTCAATTTTTGGAACATCATTTCTCTAGCTAAACACACACACTTACTAGCCACATGTCTCTCTAAGAACTCCAGCAAAAATCCTCTCAAGAATCACCTTAAACACCACCATAAAAAGATCAACAAAAACATTACAAAAATACAACTTTCAATTCAAGTTTATGTCTTAAGTTGCTTCCAATCTTTCATCCAATTTCATCACTCTTTTGGTTCTAGGTTTTTACTCCTCTTTTACAGCAATCTTGTCCAAGTAACTTGAGGTAGTAACTTTGTTCATAACCTTATTCGATTCATATATATATAGCTATCTTATTGTATGGTATACAATTTTAACAACAAAAACATAGTTTGAATGATTTCAAACTTGTTTGCAAACTAAATAGATCCTTCTAACTTAACTTTTAAAATACTTCAAGACCTGTAATATAACTTAAATATATGCTAATTTAACAAGGTATAACTTGGTTTTTCAAAGAATACCTTAAAAAACTGTTTTTATGACGTCGGAGTGCAACCGGGGGCTGTTTTGGGTTGGATAATTAAAAACCATCTTGAACTTTGAATTGGAGGTTTATATTCTGGAAAAATGATATTTCTTATGAATATGTTAACACATAAAAATTTCATGATTTAATTCATAGTATAAGTATTTTTAGAAAAATGGTCATTAAATGATGTTTTTGTAACAAAAATGATTAACTTCATAAGTTTTACCAAAATTTGACCTATGACCTATGATTTAGAATACAAACTAAGGTATTTACAGTTCATATTCTTAAAGAGGGACTCGATCCAAGGAAGTGGAAAGTTGAATCAACGAAAATGGAGTTGTAACGAAGAAATTATGACCAAAACAAAATCGGATATCCAAGACTAGTTTAGCCACGAAAATAATTGGAGAAAATTAAATAAATCACATCTTCCTAAAGTAACATGATATTTTATACATATGTACTCATAATTTAATTTTATATGGTTCAGGATCACCCGTAAACAATACGAGAAGATTAATCATAAGATCTCATGATTGTACGCAACACGTCATTTGACAACACCGGTACTTTATGTACGCAACACGTCATTTGACAACACCGGTACCATGGGTCAAGATTAATCTCGACCAATACATATACGATGGGGGTTTTATTTATTTCATTGGGGGTTTATTAAACAACTAAATATGAACCATTAAAATTGAATTACTAACATCGGACTGCTAACTACGGACTAAGGAATTATTAAAAGTATTAAAAGTATTATAAGTATATATATGTGACGATTGTTTAAAAAGAAAAGGTATTGATATATTATATATGGATAGGTTCGTGATATCAATCGGAGACCAAGTCGAAATTACATATCTTCAAGACAAAAGTGAGTATATAGTCCCACTTTTAAACTCTAAATATTTCGGGATGAGAATACATGTATTTTATGTTTTACGCTATGGACACAAGTAACTGAAAAATATATTCTACGTTGAGTTGTACCACTGGCATACTTCCCTGTAGCTTGGTAACTAATATTTACAGCGGTATTGTAAACGCGAATCCTGTTGATAGATCTATCGGGCCTGACAACCCCAACCGGACTGGACGACCAGTATTCAACGGTTGCACAGTACTTCGTTTTGTGACTACACCTTGGTACGGTGTAGTAAGATTTCATAATAAAGGGAATATGCGACGTGATTAAATGTTAAGTATGGTTACCAAGTGCTCAACCACTTAGAATATTTTTATTAAAATGTTTATATATGAAATCTTGTGTTCCATTGTTATAACGCTGCTAGCATCAAACCTATATATCTCACCAAGCAATCTAAATTGTTGAGATTTATGATTTTGAAAAGAGTTTTACATAACGTTTAACCGTCTAGTTTGACCGATGATATCACGAACTATACAATATATGTTAATTATACGTTTGTGTATATATATGTATATATACATATTTAACATGATTTAAGGATGTTTAAATATCTCATTTTGTATTAATAACAATAAGTTATAAGTATATTTTGAAACTACTAACTTAAGCTTTCAAAACGATAACTATACGTAACGTTATTTGACATAAATACTTACGACCTATAATGTTTATACATATATCGTATATATAATGTATTTAATCACTTTTAAAGACTTAAATACATAAAACAATATAAGTATATTCACAAAAGATAGCTATATTTGAATCCTCATTCCATTTTTCACAAGATTTCTATACGTATATCTAGAGTATATGTACTCGTATCATACCTAGCTTCTATACGTATTTACTATTGGTATATACACATCAAATCACCACCAACCAGCCCTTGTTCATGCCTTATGTATAAGGTAACTACTTTTGTTATTTAGTATGACAATTTCACATGATTAAAAGATCTTTTCACAAAATTACAAATTTATACACCTTTTACACCACCATAAATACATGCATCCATTTTCAATTTTTGGAACATCATTTCTCTAGCTAAACACACACACTTACTAGCCTCATGTCTCTCTAAGAACTCAGCAAAAATCCTCTCAAGAATCACCTTAAACACCACCATAAAAAGATCAACAAAAACACTACAAAAATACAACTTTCAATTCAAGTTTATGTCTTAAGTTGCTTCCAATCTTTCATCCAATTTCATCACTCTTTTGGTTCTAGGTTTTTACTCCTCTTTTACAGCAGTCTTGTTCAAGTAACTTGAGGTAGTAACTTTGTTCATAACCTTATTCGATTCATATATATATAGCTATCTTATTGTATGGTATACAATTTTAACAACAAAAACATAGTTTGAATGATTTCAAACTTGTTTGCAAACTAAATAGATCCTTCTAACTTAACTTTTAAAATACTTCAAGACCTGTAATATAACTTAAATATATGCTAATTTAACAAGGTATAACTTGGTTTTTCAAAGAATACCTTAAAAAACTGTTTTTATGACGTCGGAGTGCAACCGGGGGCTGTTTTGGGTTGGATAATTAAAAACCATCTTGAACTTTGAATTGGAGGTTTATATTCTGGAAAAATGATATTTCTTATGAATATGTTAACACATAAAAATTTCATGATTTAATTCCTAGTATAAGTATTTTTAGAAAAATGGTCATTAAATGATGTTTTTGTAACAAAAATGATTAACTTCATAAGTTTCACCAAAATTTGACCTATGACCTATGATTTCGAATACAAACTAAGGTATTTACAGTTCATATTCTTAAAGAGGGACTCGATCCAAGGAAGTGGAAAGTTGAATCAACGAAAACGGAGTTGTAACGAAGAAATTATGACCAAAACAAAATCGGATATCCAAGACTAGTTTAGCCACGAAAATAATTGGAGAAAATTAAATAAATCACATCTTCCTAAAGTAACATGATATTTTATACATATGTACTCATAATTTAATTTTATATGGTTCAGGATCACCCGTAAACAATACGAGAAGATTAATCATAAGATCTCATGATTGTACGCAACACGTCATTTGACAACACCGGTACTTTATGTACGCAACACGTCATTTGACAACACCGGTACCATGGGTCAAGATTAATCTCGACCAATACATATACGATGGGGGTTTTATTTATTTCATTGGGGGTTTATTAAACAACTAAATATGAACCATTAAAATTGAATTACTAACATCGGACTGCTAACTACGGACTAAGGAATTATTAAAAGTATTAAAAGTATTATAAGTATATATATGTGACGATTGTTTAAAAAGAAAAGGTATTGATATATTATATATGGATAGGTTCGTGATATCAATCGGAGACCAAGTCGAAATTACATATCTTCAAGACAAAAGTGAGTATATAGTCCCACTTTTAAACTCTAAATATTTCGGGATGAGAATACATGTATTTTATGTTTTACGCTATGGACACAAGTAACTGAAAAATATATTCTACGTTGAGTTGTACCACTGGCATACTTCCCTGTAGCTTGGTAACTAATATTTACAGCGGTATTGTAAACGCGAATCCTGTTGATAGATCTATCGGGCCTGACAACCCCAACCGGACTGGACGACCAGTATTCAACGGTTGCACAGTACTTCGTTTCGTGACTACACCTTGGTACGGTGTAGTAAGATTTCATAATAAAGGGAATATGCGACGTGATTAAATGTTAAGTATGGTTACCAAGTGCTCAACCACTTAGAATATTTTTATTAAAATGTTTATATATGAAATCTTGTGTTCCATTGTTATAACGCTGCTAGCATCAAACCTATATATCTCACCAACTTTATGTTGACGTTTTAAAGCATGTTATTCTCAGGTATGAATTAAGTCTTCCGCTGTGCATTAGCTCATGTTAAGGATACTACTTGGGACCTTTTAAGCCATGATACAAAGACGTTGCATTCGAGTCATTGGAGTTCAATAGAGAATATAAATAAGTAAATGACAGATTAGGTCATTTGGATATTATGAAATGTTAGACGAAAATGTCAAATATTGATGTAATGATAGTTTGCCTTTTAAGAATAAATGCAACGTTTGTAAAATGTATCATATAGAGGTCAAGTACCTCGCAATGTTATCATATGTTATTGTATTCGTCCCTATGGATTGGGTCGGGTCGTCTCATGTGGTATCAGAGCGTTGGTCTTAGCGAACCAGGCCTTGCATTAGTGTGTCTAACTGGTAGTTGTTAGGATACGTTAGTGAGTCTGGACTTTGACCGTGTCTACCTGTCAAAAAGTTTTGCTTATCATTTCTAGTCGGAAACCATCTGCTTATCATCCTTAGTGAATTGCCTGCTTATCATTCTTTAGTCTAGACACGTCTTACTGCATTTAGTGCATCGATAGTGTATAGACAAAAATTCATATCTTAACGCATCTGTAGACTTGCTTGTCATATGCCGTAGGTTCCTCTGTAGGCTACGAAGTCTTTAGTATTATATATAGATATTCTATGAAGTTAGAATATCATCCTATATTCGAAAATCATTTCACATCGAAGATCCTTCTCATTCATCAAATTGCCTTCTCGGTAATGAACCTGAAAGCACTTACCGGCGAATCTGTTCGAGAAACCATTTTCTCTCTCATTTCTAGAGTATCTCGTCACGATTACATACTATCTCATATTTCGAATCTTGTTCATTCGCTCGTTTCAACCGCCAATCATTCCGGTGTACTAGTAGAAGTTAATGAATTTCGCGCTCGCGTGACGGCTTTGGAGAATATGATGCGAAGGTTGCAAACACCAGCAGCAGCACCGGCAGCATAATTGGCACTACCATCATCACCGCCGACAGTACCCTTATCACCTCCAAACCACAACCGCGCCGTAAATCTCAACATCACAATCTGTACCTCGGATATCAACCTCACATGCCTCAATATCACCATCTGTACTTCGAGCATGATCTCCGTTCTATATATCGTTCTACATCAATTATCTTCGCTTTACGTATTGTTCTATCTCATTTATCTTCGTTCGACATGACGATTATGTAATCTCTAATGTTTTAGAGATCATGTAATCAAGTGCTAACAATAAATCAAATGAGTATAAAATCTTATTGACTCATTAAATCTATAATTACCTCGGAAGAAAATATATATGCAAGTATGTTTTCATAAAGATCGTAATTAAAAATTCATTCGTACAAACTTTTAATGATGAAAATATTTTAACGGGTGGGTAGTACCCAAGGAATATTTAAAATTCACATTAACAAGTTACACAGTACATTCTTCGAATCTGATTCAACGGTCATTTATTATCCTACTTACAACCACCGATATTCATATCCGGTCACCCCGGAATAACCATTTCTATTTAAATTTCATATTTGGATTTTTTTTTACCTATCCGAATCCAACAAGTGGCATAATGAAGAAAACATGGGATATAATAAAATTTGTTAGAAACAAACGGATTAACTAATTGAAATATTGTTAAGATTTCATGCTAACTGTACCCAGCTAACTGATTAACATTTAATTTATCGCAATTTACATTCTCGCAATTTTATTTATTGTTATTTAATTTCCGCACTTTACATACCGTCGGGACACATGTACAACAATACGTCGGATTAATTCTGAGACAACACGTTGTGCAATGGGTCATGATATATTTATTTATTTTACGCACTATATATAACGGGACACGTATGCAAGGTTTCGACTTATCATATCGACCCATCTATATATATATTTCGGAACAACCGCAGACACTCTATATGTGAAGGTGGGAGTTGGCTATACAGGGTTGGAGTTGATTCCAAAATATATATATGGTTTGAGTTGTGATCAATACTGAGACCGGTACACGGATCACGATACGTATTAATTATATATATATATTAAATTATATATGAATATATTGAACTGTTGAACTATTGGACCATTGGACAATCGGACTATTGGACTGCTAACTTTGGACAATTAAAATGAATTAAAATATTGATAATAACATATGAAATTAAACAATTCTTCAAGTTTGCCTCTTGATTTTATCTTAAAACCTCATTTGTATCTCGACGATTCTAATCTGCATTCAAACCCTTCATGATACCTGAAAATACCTCAATCAAGAAGTTGAACCAGCCGCACTTCATCTACGGAAGAAAAGATTTATGCATCTGAAAAACTCTCGAATCCAAAATTCATAGTTTAACACATACCGTGTTGAATCCTTTGCCATTTATTAGCAAAAACAGCCCTACAATTCCTTTTCAAGAAGCTAATTTTGTCACAGCTCCACTTCGGCTTCTCAGTGAGACTACTCCTACTATAACCTCGATATTTATACCTTGTCCTTTCGCCGTTGTTACCGGAGAACCTTTTATATTTCACAACATCATCAGCAGATGTACCAGCAACTCGTTATCTCTTTAGCGAAATCTGCAATCAGTATTTTGAAAATCTCGTAGAAATTTCTCCCAATTATACCGAAAACGTCTATCCCTAGGAATTACATATTTCGAAGGTGAAGTTTCTGAAAGGCATCCTGGACTATGAACTAGTTCTTGAAATGCTGATGAGGCAGCAAAAACTGTAAACGACTTTAACAGTCAAAAGTTTGACGATAAAGTACAGTATGTTGGTAAAGCTCAGAAAAGGAGAAGGTTGAGAACTGGAAAATAAATTGAGCAAAGTATGAAAGAGGCTGTGGACAAATCACAAAGAATAAGTTTGATTTCAAAGAATTCAAACGATTCAGTGCCTGCTGAAACCGTTAGAAATAACCCTACTCCTTATTCTAAACTTTTCCAGATGATATTCTTTATCATCATCTTATCTTAGATATTATAAGATTTCTTCATATCTTCCGTGATACATATTCTCCATATTTCTGGAGATATTTTCACAACTATTCCTATCTGGGATCATTTATCACTCCGTAACATCTGCGTTACAACATAAAAGAAACTGTGTTAGTTTCTAAGTTCTAAAACCTTCAGGTTTAAAATAGGAATGTTCTGAAGCAGTGTTGGGAACTGATGCATGAATTAGTATAATATAATGAAACTTGATCAACTTCATTATATTATAGTAAGCCATGTTAAGTTTCTAATGGAATGTGATGATTCACAGTACCGTCATCATGTACCATGTTACACGACTCTTACACTCTATTCAATCTTCAAACATAATAGGAACATATCATCTTGATAGTTCGATCTTTTTCAGGATATTCTGGTAATTGGACAAATCAAAATCGTGCCATTACCATTTCTTTCTAAGAGCATTATCTATGTTCATATTTACGAATTTCGGATCATTACTCGCTTGACTTGAGGACGGGAAGAAGAAACGAAGGGACAATGTCCCGAAATAGAAATTGGAGTATAAATCGCAGCAAATATAAGAGAGTATTAACTGTGGATGACAATGATTATAGAAGACAGAAGCAGGAACATCGAAATATAAGGGAAGATATCAAACTCAACGATCACTCAGAAATTACAAACCGTGTATATCAATACGTATTGCAACGTAAAGACACGGGAGAATTAGAAACATTATAATACCAAGAAATTCATAAAGGTGAATAGATTCTTCTGGCGGCAGATGAAAGATATGAAAGTTAGAAGTATAATAAGAATCAGGATTGGATGAAGCATATTAAGGAATGAATAGAGGAAGCAAGAATAGAAGGTGTGGAGAATAAGGAAACGGAGGAGGAAGATTTATAGTGAAATATCCGACAGAGAAATCAAAACAGATTGCCACATTAGATTGAAGAATATTCTTATCCCTAAAGAGTCAAATCTTGTTACATAAGATATTCTTTAAATCCCTTAAATTCTGGAAATCAATCCTAATCATGTTATCGGTTAAAACAATTCCATATTCACTCATTTCATTCTTTTGTGATAGCTTCACTCGTGCGCTTCACATGATCGAATCGTTTTATCCATATCTTCCAATAATGATAAAACTCTATTATTACCTCATATTCGTCATGAAAACATTCCTATTGTTATTTATGACAACCTCTACCAAATTTCGGGGACGAAATTTATTTAACAGGTGGGTACTGTAACGACCCGGAAATTTCCGACCAAATTTAAACCTTAACCTCTATATATCTCCGACACGATAAGCAAAATCTATAATGTTGAGTCTAGAAAGTTCGAAATCTATATTCGGATAATCAGTTACCCTTTTACCATGCCCGACGATTCACGAACAATTATTTGTAAATAGAAGAAGATGTATATATTGAAATATGATTTAAAATAGTATATGCTTTAGTTAATTATGTGAAATAAAATAAAAATATAATATTATGAATATTGTTATTTAAAACATATCTATTTATATAAAGTATATTGAAATATATAGTTTTGAATTTATTTGAAAAATAATAGTAACATCAATATTTGTATTATCATCTATGATATAAAAATATATAGAAATATGAAATTAGATTCATGTAACTTGTCACATCTTGACTATTACTTGTAAATATTGTTAATACCTTTATCATTTAAAGTAGTAATTTTTATTATTAATAACACCCATAATATTATTATCAAAATTGTTATTTCCAGTATTAGTAAAAACATAAATATTATTATAAATATTATGATTAAAATGAATATTTAGTATTATCACTACTATTATTAGTATTATTATTATTATTATTATTATTATTATTATTATTATTATTATTAGTATTTTTATTATTATTACTATTATTATTATTAATATTATTATTATTATTAGAATTATTAATTTATATAAATTTAATACGGATTAAAATTAAAAGATAATTCCAAAATCAGTTCCACGTTTTACTTAAACTGTATCTGATATTTTTTTTTTCGGTACAAGTTAGCTATCAATCGACCTCCATTTTGTTTTATAGTAATTATCTTATTTTTTTTTTATTTGCTGTAGACCCGTGAGGGTATGTGCTGTTTTTCTTCTTCTATATATAAAAATTTCCATCGATATCAAATAAAGATATATTCCAATGTTTCATCATAATTCCCAAATATCAGTTGCAATTACGTTTGTCTGTTTAAGAAAAAAAAATTATATAAACATAATAGCAGGTCTGCTTCGCTACCTCTGCTTCGCTACCTCTGCTTCACTATTTTTTTTTTAAAAACATAAAGTCGATTTAAATGTTAAAATCTAGAATTGCAGAGCTGATAGGAATCTGGTACTCAAGCTATCTGCAAGTTTTCAAATATTAATTTTCGAAACCAAGGTTTAATTTCGAAGTCGAACCTATTTTTTTCAAAAAGTTAAATGGTTGATTCTTCAAGAAATTCGAATTCGTTTTAGGGACTTTGGATCAACTGATGATCCCAAAAGTTTCTAGGAAGGATTTAAAATAAATTTCATGTAGAAACTTAAGTTTAAAATAGTCTATATTTTGAAATCGATGTTTGGGTTTGATAAAATATTCACGAGATGTTTTTCGCTATCTTTCTTATTATCTGTTATAATTAAATCAAAATAATTGATATGATTGTTTTCTGTTGACCTAATAAATCGTTAAACGATTGAATAAATTGTGGTTGAAAACTTATTTGGTCGATTTTGATTGAGGTTGAAGAAGATGACTATTGTATTAAAACAAATACGGATTAAATACAAGTGGGTTTGTACATATAACAGAAAGACGGATCAGCCTAGCTGGTTAGAGTGTGATGTGGGGGAAACCAGTGATCCAGGGTTCGAGTCCCTGGCTTTGTGTTTTTGGCCAAATTTTATTAAAGGTAGCCTATCCCATTAATTAACACTAATTATTATTATCATTATTAATATTATCATTATTAACAACATAAATATTATTATTATCATAATTGTTCAAAACTATCATATTTTTAGTGAAAATATTATTAACATAATTATAATCAATTTTTTTTATTATTATCATTGTTATTATTATTATTATTATTTTTTTATTATTATTATTATTATTATTATTATTATTAACATTTAAGATTATTATTATTATTAACAATAATATTATTATTACTTTCATTAATATAATTATTACTTTTATAATAATGATATTAATGTAACAAATAAATATTTTCTAAATACGAATATATTTATTATAAATACCATAATATTACATATAACTATTTATTTATATATATATTTATATATAACAAATTAAAAACATATGTAAATAAAATTATATAAACATTAAAATAAGTTATATATTTTCTGATATAATGTATAAATTTGTTCGGTTACAAATATACGTGTTAATATATATACTTGATATAGGTTCGTGAATCTGAGGCCAGCCTTATACGTGTTCAATGATGTTATATGTATTTTTACTACAAAATACAATGTGGTGAGTATATAGTCCCTTTTAAACTCTAAATATTTTTGGGCTGAGAATACATGCGCTGTTTTTATAAATGATTTACGTTATGGACACAAGTGATCAAAAATAAATTCTACGTTGAGTTGTACCATGGCATATCTCTTTATACTTGGTAACTGCTAATTACGTGAGGAGCGTAAACGCGAATCCTGTTGATAGATCTATCGGGCTGACATCCCCAACCGGGCTGGACGACCAGCATTTAACGGTTGCACAGTACTTCGTTCTCGTTACTACACTTTGGTACGGTGTAGGGTTTATTTAAGAGTATGCTGCTGTGACTTTTAGTTAAGTATGGTTACCAAGTGCTCAACATCTTTTCTATACACGAGGAGTGTATTATGTATAAACTTAAAATCTTGTGGTCCATTGTTATAACGCTGCTAGCATCAAACCTATATATCTCACCAACTTTATGTTGACATTTTAAAGCATGTTATTCTCAGGTACGCATTAAGTCTTCCGCTGTGCATTTGCTCATGTTAAGGATATTACTTGGAGTCGATCATCGCAATGGAACCAAATGTTGAAGACTTCGTCCGGGAGGATAAGGTCGGGGTCTTTACAGGTGGTATCATTATTCTGATTACACCATTAAAAGGATGAGACTTGATAATGCTGGTGAGTTAACATCTCAAGCATTTAATGATCATTATATATCTACAGGGATTGTTGTTGAACATCCAGTTGCTCATGTGCATACACAAAATTGGTTTAGCTGAATCAATAGATAAACGCTTACAGCTAATAACTAGACAATTGATAATGAGTACAAATCTCTCAATATTTATATGTGGACATGTAAATTTACATGCTGCGACATTAATTCGCATTATACCATGTGGAAGTCGTAAATATTTTCACTTAATACTTGATTTTGGCCAAGAGCCAAATATTTTCTACCTTAAAACATTGGTTGTGCAGTGTATGTTCCAATTGTATCACCACAACACAATAAAATGGTTCTTCAAAGAAAGATGATAATATATTTTGGATATAAAACATCTTCAATCATAAGATATATTGAACCCATGATGGGTGATGTTTTTACAGCACGTTTTGCTGATTGTCATTTTAATAAAACATTGTTCCCTATATTAGGGGGAGAAATAAAAATAAAAAAATAAAATGATGCTTCATGATGTGAACATCAATTAAGGTATATTGAACTCGCACAAAAGAATGTGAAACGAAAGTTCAAAAATAATGCATATGCAAGAACTTGCAAATTAATTACTTTATGCATTTACAGATATAAAAAAGTGACTAAATCATATATACCAGCGATAAATGCTCCAGCTCGAACTGAAATTCCAAAAGCTGGCAATAATGTTACTGTTGAGTCTTTGCCACGCATCAAACGTGGAAGATCAATTGGTTCCGAAGATGAAAATCCTCGAAAAAGAAAATCAGCTGATAATGAGGTAAGAGAAAGTGTTCTAGAAGAACCACAAATCAATATTCCTTCTGCAGAGGATATTGATAAATGTAAATACTAAAATTGCGATAAATTATGCAATATTATGGAACGAAAATGAAACTAAAATCTCTATGAGATATTTTCATATAATGTTACAATGACATCATGAATAAAGATGATGATCTGGAACTAAAATCTGTCATTGAATATACAAAATGGACATGATTGAGCTCAATGGAAAGGAGCAATAAGAGCTGAATTAGAATGGCTCGATAAAAGAAAAGTTTTCGGATCAATCGTTATCACTTTTAAAGATGTGAAACGTATGGGATACAAATGAATTTTTATCCGAAAAGAAATGTGCAAATGAAGTTACAAGGCAAAACTAGACTTGTAACTCAATATTTCCCACAAAGACCAGAAATGAATTAGGAGGAAAAATTATCCTCCTGTAATGGATACAATTACTTATTAGATACTTAATCAACCTGGTAGTTATTTAAATGCATCTCATGAATGTTGTTACTACTTATCTGTATGGATCACTTAATAGTGATATA
The DNA here is from genome assembly GCF_046630445.1 of Rutidosis leptorrhynchoides. Classification (NCBI taxonomy): domain Eukaryota; kingdom Viridiplantae; phylum Streptophyta; class Magnoliopsida; order Asterales; family Asteraceae; genus Rutidosis; species Rutidosis leptorrhynchoides. The sequence continues at coordinate 170,557,619 of NC_092343.1, forward strand.
TATGAATATATACCTAAAGGGTTAAGGTATCATAAGCATCTAATGTAAAACCCAAGGGAATATATTCCATTAAATCACAAAGATTTCTAAGTGGGTTTATACAAACGGGACGTATGTGGTATAACCGATTAAATGACTACTTGATAAAAAAAAGGGTATAAATATAAACTTATTTTGCACGTATGTTTTATAAAAACAATGTTCGGATATGAGATCGTAGTTGTTTATGTCAATGTTCTTAACATCATATGAACAAATAAAGAGATCTATGAAATCATTCAACTTCTAAAGAATTATTTTGAAATGAAAGATCTTGAAAAACCCAAGTATTACCTTGGATTGCAAATTGAGCATATGCCTAATGGTTTACTTGTACATCAAACAACTTATACCGAAAAGATTTTAAAACATTTTTTTTAAAGACAAACTCATTGTTGTTAGATCACTCAATATTGACACTGATCTATTTCATCCCTGCGAAGATCATGAAAATTTTAACAGATCGGAAGTTCTATATTTTAGTGCAATTGAGGTTCTTATGTATCTTATAGATTATACAAGATCTGACATTTCTTTTGCAGTTAATTTGTTGACAAGGTTCAGCTCAGCCCCTACCAAAAGACATTGGAATGGGATCAAACAAATAGTTTGATACCTTCGGGGAACTACTGATTTATAATTATTTTATTCTAACAACTCGAAACAAGATTTGTTTGGTTATACAGATGCAGATTATTTATCCGATCTACATAAAGCTAAATCTCAAACTGGATATGTATTCCTAAATGGAGGCACCGCAATATCATGACGTTCTCAAAACAAACATTTGTTGCAACATCATCAAATCATGCCGAAGTGATTGCATTACATGAAGCTACTCGGGAATGATTTTAGTTAAGATCAATGATACAAATCATTATTGATTCTTGTGGACTAGAACGCTATAAAAGCGTAACAACTATCTATGAAGATAATACAGCTTACATAATACAAATGAAAGAAGAGTATCAAAAATGACAGAACAAAACATAAATGCTGACGAGGCGCTAAAGCTATAAACGGTCTTAACGGTCATAAGTTTGATGGAAAAGAATGGTATATTGGTAAGGCTCAGAAAAAGACTGAAAGGGAATAGGAACTGAAACAACGGTTTGAACAAACCATGAAGGAGACTGTAGACAAATCACGAGGGCCAAACTTGTACATAAAAGATTTAGATGATACAGTTTTAGATGAAAACCTCAGATTTTTCTCATATACTCAAGATATCGTAAAAGACAGCCAGATTAAAATGAGATACGTTCAATCAACAACTCTGCTGATCTTTATACCAAAGCACTGCTAACTGCTATTTTCAGAACACACGTTCATAATATTGGCATGAGGCATGTTCAGAAGATGTAACAACTCAGGCGTTGCCTACTTGAGGGGGAGTCAACTTTATGCTGCACTCTTTTTCCCTTAGCTAAAGTTTTATCCCAATGAGTTTTCTTTAGCAAGGTTTTTAACGAGGCAGTACTAGTTATTCTCTAATAAAATTGTCATCCAAGGGGGAGTGTTATAAAATATCTAGATTGTGTTATAAAATATCTAGATTGGATGTTAATTTTATTATTATTATATTTCTTGCATAGTAATATTTTATACTATAAATAGACATGTATGGTAACCATTTAAGGTGCACCATTTCTCTTGAAATATCAATATCAATATTTCTTCTCTCCTTCTTCTCTCTTTTTCTCTCTTTGTTCTTATAACCATTAAAGGTAGTTATAAGCCTACTGAATTATAACATATTATTATTATTATTATTATTATTATTATTATTATTATTATTATTATTATTATTATTATTAAGATTAATATTATTATTAATCTTAATATTATTAGTAGTATTATTATTAATTAGTATTATACATAAAATACTACGACGAGGTCATGAGCATGTCACTTTCAAAATAGTTTTTCGAGCGGGATAGAGCTAAGGAAATTATGGGTTATTGCTATGGAGGTTATGGGTAATATTCATGGGTATTGTTCGCAAGTCAAACCTAGTGTTTATCATCTCTGTTGCGTCTACATACTTTCCTGCAATATTGAATCTCAATATTGATACGTGAGCATTCATATCTTATCTTTTATATATTAATTGTGTATCCATGTCTAGTGCTCGAGTATATATATTTATGCATGCTTGTATGCTAAATTTTGCCGTTAAACAGTTTATAATGAATCACGAAATAAATACATATATTACTGGAAAAAGATATATGATATGCATGTTTTTGGAAAGCTAACGAAAAATCAATAACTTTTCATTTAGATATCGAATAGTTTCGATGAACAGATTAAAAGATATGATCAACTGAATTATGATTGACGTTAATTGGAATTGCTTTTGAATCTGCAATTAATATTTAAACAACTTGTTTAAGAGATTGATAAAATGGGTTTTTGAATATTACCAACCGAGTAAATGAATCCTTATATAAGGTACATCACGTTTTTTGAACTATTGTCAAAATTGACTTTTTGAAACGACTTTGGATAACTTTTGTATGTCGATCTCGAGCATTAGGATTATGATACACTATGACCAGACCTAGCTTGATAGACATTTATTGACCAACATATACTCTCTAGGTTGAGATCTACGATTATTTGGTATTCCGAGTTTCGATCACATTTCGGTGAACAACTTTATGTGCTGCTAAGGTGAGTTTCATTTGCTCCTTTTTAATTGCTTTTGCAATCTATATTTTTGGGCTGAGAATACATGCAATATATTTAAACGCAATGGATACATGTATATACTAAATTCTACACTGAGTTTAAACCGAAAATCCCTTACCTTTGGTAACTAGTAACTGCCAGTTATAAGAACTGGTGGGCGCGAGTAGTAGTATATGGATCCATAGGGCTTGATATCCCCGTCCGAGCTAGAGCGCTAGCCTTTTAACGGACGTATGCTATTTGAGAAGCGTACACGTTGGTTTGCGTGTATTATTAAGATGATTATACAAAGGTTACAAATTATATATACGTTAAGTTTAGTTACCAGGGTGCTCAATTTTGTAGAATATTTTGATAAACGTTTCTGGATGAAAGAACTGAAATCTTGTGATCCACCTTTATGTACAGATTATGTACAACATTAAAACTATGAACTCATCAACCTTTGTGTTGACACTTGTTATCATGTTTATTCTCAGGTTCCCTAGAAGTCTTCCGCTGTTTGCTTATATGTTAGACAAGCTATGTACATGGAGTCTTACATGGCATATTTTTCAAGGAAACGTTGCATTCACCAAATCATCACCATGTATCTTATTTTAACTGCATTGTCAATGGAAGTACTGTTGTAAACTATTATTTATGGTGATTGTCTATATGTAGAAATCATCAGATGTCGAAAACCTTTGATTTAAATATTCATTTATGGTGTGCCTTTTTAAAAGAATGCAATGTTTACAAAACGTATCATATAGAGGTCAAATACCTCGCAATGAAATCGATGAATGACGTGTTCGTCCATATGGATTTGGAGCGATCGTCAAAAAATCAGTTATGGCTAGTCATTCTACTGCATATTCCATTCATATCAAAATTTTCATCAACCCTCCTACCATCAACTATCAACCTTTGACAATCAGTAGATGCTAGTTCCTCAGGCGTATATATACACAAAGCCTGAGCCATGTCTAGTAGAGACATATGGCGCATCACACCTTCTAATAAAAATCTAATAAAACTCTGATCGGTTAAGGTAGCTACCCAATCATTTATTTCAACACTACAAAATAATTCCACACACCATTCTCTATATACACGCCTACGTATATTGAATAAACGTTCCCAATCATTAAAAGTAGAATTACCATACCTTTGTGTAAGTAATTCTCTGATTAGATCGGCCAATCCCACTGTTTCTAACGGTTCCCAATCTATTTCCCTGGGTACTTCAACAACATTAGATTGAAGGGTGTGTAAGTTCCTTTGATATTTTGGATATTTTATCCAAAATCTTTCAAACCTCAAGTTTGGGTGTAAATCTGCATCATGGATATTTGAAAATGAAATGACTTGATGAGGTATATTTTGTTTGTATTGGTCGTTAATATCCTGTTCGTCTACATTCTCAGGAGGAGCATTGCGAGCCTGAGATGCGGATGAAGATTCACCCCTTTCAGTCTGCAAAACACATTAAACACAATTTTTGTGCATCCAAATATGCATTAGTGTTAGCAGAATCATAAATCAAAACAATCATAATGACATATTTAATCCATATTAAACTTTATACGCATTTTCACAATATTAACAATTCTACACTTTTACAAATAAACATATATGAAAATGTATACAATGTTCCTTAGCATTCATCTTCTAAATCATGTCAAAAATAATCATTATAGCAATTAAACGAGTTCCAAATAGCATTCATATCAATTAAATCGAGTTCATGCATTTTTGACTCAAAAAATCCACTTTAATACTCAAAAATCATGTTTAGGATCAAAGTTTTGATCATTTAGCAAACTAAACATGTTACACTACTTAATTAAGCATGAACCATCAACAAAATTCGGCCATAACCCGTTTGTATCAAAAAGTCCCAATTTTGCTCAAGAACATAAACTCTAGATTACTCAAAATTTAAAGTTTAAGGCTTCTAATCATGTTAAATAGCATCAATCTAGGTTATACAAGCATAATATACAAACAATTTAAGCACAATTAAACTAGAAATCATCAAAATCAAATTAGGTATAATTTTGCTCAAGAACACTAAAAATCCGGATTAAAGAGTGTTTAGATGTAAAAATTACCGAAAAGTTTTTATTACGACATATCGAACAACATATCAATAAATAATACAAGTTACATTCGACAAGTTTACTTGTCTTCACCTTTTAAAATAATAACTTGCATTAATCCATATAGATACTTGTCTTCACCTTTTAAAATTAAAACATTCGACAAGTTTTTGGCGCCGATGCCGTGTAGCGGTAAAACGTTATATTTTTAAAAAAAAATATATTAAAAAAATAATAATAAAAAATAAAATAATATATATACATATATATATATATATATATATATATATATATATATATATATATATATATATATATATATATATATATATATATATATATATATATATATATATATATATATTTAAGAATTTGTTTAATATATATAAAATTTAAAAGTATTTTTAGTTTTATTTCTAATTTTTAAAATATAAGTTTATTTTATTTCCTAAATAAAAAAAAAACTGAACCTGCACGAATTTGACCTGCACGAAATCTGAATCTGCAAACTCCGCACTCGCGGAGAATTTTGGGCATCAAGCATCCGCACTCGCGAAACTGTCTGACATCTGAAACCTGGTACATCATTTATTACGGGTTAGGTTTTAAATTAATTATTATTAATATTTAACCTAATTAGGGTTGTAATTAATTAATTAATTTTTAAGTTTAGTTTTAATTAGTAATATTAAGTGTAATTTTTATTATTAATTATATAAATTAATATCTTTTATAAAATAATAATATAAAAATAATTTTTTTTATAAAATTAAGTAATTTTATCATTTTTGTATCTTTTTATTATTTAGTATGTAGTTTATACTTATCGTTCGTAATTAGTTTTAAACTTAGTATTTTGCCGTAGTTATTTTATATTTCTAGATTTTTAGGCTTTGCCGTAAAATCCCTTAAGTGCTTTTTCTTTAGATTAAGATTTAGGCGCTTTAGAATTTTACGACATCACTTATCGCTTTAGTTTTAAATAGATTTTAGTGCCTATTAAGTTATTGCCGTTTTGGATATAGAATTCCTTTTAAGCTTTAATTCCTTTAGACGCAACTTTTAATATTTAGTTTTTAGAATTTCTAAGTTTCGACGCTTTACTTTCTTATTATTATTTTTTGACTTTTTATTTTTCGACGTTTTTCTACGTACTCTTTTTCTTCCTCTTATTTCTCGACGCTCTAGTTTTTAGGACATAGATTTTTTATTTTCTTCAAAATTTCAACGAAAAATTATTTAAGCGGTTAAATTGATAGACAACCAAAATTTTCTAGTTCGTAGTAATAGTTGGATTTGTTAGTGGCTGAGTTGTGGATTTTTCGACTTAAAGGATCCTGGCTCCCTGCTGCATCTTTTGGCTATTCGAAACGTGGGCAAAAGTAGAAAAGTCTATTAATTTAATAACTTATATAATTTTTATTTTTATAACTAATAGGATATTCAGTGAATGCACCGAGCAAAATGTTCACCACCTTTCATACGTTCACCACCTGTAACCCGATCAAGACATCTAGCCAATATTGTCGCCGTTGATTTTTCATTAGAATCGTCATCTAGTCGACCAAGTACCCCAATTCAAATTTCCGATAATCCATCTTTTGAACTCAATTTCACTATCGAGAACCCGGAGGATATTCAAGGACAATTCTAAGACCCTGAAACACTAATCATTCCTCCTGAACCACAAACCGTTAAACCAGAATCTTCTAGTGATTCGGATTCAACAAATTCAATTATGGAAGTAACTGAACCTCTAAGTATGGAAGACTATGATGATCCTTCCAAATCCCTTTGGACGAATACATCATTCATCGATTTCACAGCGAGGTACTGACCTCTACATGATACGTTTTGTAAACATTGCATTCTTTTGAAAAGACACACCATAAATGAATATCAAATTCCAAGGTTTTTGACGTCTGATGATTTCTACATATAGACAATCACCGTAAATAATAGTTTACAATACTACATCCGCTGATAATGCAGTCAAAATAAGATACATGGTGATGATTTTATGAATGCAACGTTTTCTCGAATAACGCATGTATGACTCCATGCACATAGCTTGTATCACATATAAGCAAACAGCGGAAGACTTCTAGGAACCTGAGAATAAACATGCTTAAAAGTGTCAACACAAAGGTTGGTGAGTTCATAGTTTTAATGTTGCGTATAATTCATATATAAAGGTGGATCACAAGATTTCAGTTGTTTCATCCAGAAACGTTTATCAAAATATTCTACAAGATTGAGCACCTTGGTAACTAAACTTAACGTATATATAATAAGTACCCATGTTTTAACGTACATGCAACCAACATGTACAATACACGCAATCCAACGTGTACTAAACTCAAATAGCATACGTCTGTTTTATAGTTCAGGCTAGGGTTTCTATACCTAGAACAGACGGGGATGTCAAGCCCTATGGATCCATATATAACTACTCACGCCCACCAGTTCTTATAACCGACAGTTACTAGTTACCAAAGCTAAGGGATTTTCGGTTCAAACTCGGTGTAGAACTTAGTATGTACTTGTATCCATTGCGTTTAAAATAAAGTGCATGTATTCTCAGCCCAAAAATATAGATTGCAAAGGTAATTAAAAAGGGAGCAAATGAAACTCACCTTAGCAGCACATAAGGTCATTCACCGAAATGTGACCGAAACTCGAAATGCAAAATAACCGTAGCTCTCAACCTAGAGAACATATTTTGGTCAATACATGTCTAATAAGCTAGGTCAGGTCATAGTGTATCATAATCCTAATGCTCGAGACCGATATGCAAAAGTTAACAAAAGTCATCTCAAAAGTCAACCTGACCCAATATGATCTTTAAATCTATACATGTTTATTAACATAGTATAAGTTTTGATAATTGAACGAATTTATAGTTTATCAAGCTCAAAATATTATTTATTTCAGGAGCTATATTATATTTGAATTATCATGGCAATTGAAAATATTTTATTATTTCACATAGTTTTCCAATACTTGTAGAATCAGATTATAGTGTTTATAAAGCTTTAAAACATGATACGACAGTCAACTTTGACAATTGTTCAACAAAGCGAGACGTGTCTTATATAAAAATTTATTCACTCGATTAGTAATATCTAAAAATCCAATTTATCAATCTCATAGACAAGTTGTTTAAATATTAATTTACAGTTTTAAACACAATTTCAATTAATGTCAAACATAATTCAGTTGACCATATCTTTTAATCCGTTCATCGAAATCACGCGATTTTTAAATGAAAAGTTAATAATTTTTCGCCAGCTTTTCAAAAACATGCATATCATATACTTTATATTAGTAGCATATGTATCAAATTCGTGATTTATCATAAACTATCTAACGACAAAATTAAAGCATACAAGCATGCATAAACATATATACTCGAGCACTAGACATGGATACACTATTAATATATAAAAGATAAGATATGAATGCTCACGTATCAATATTGTGATTCAATATTGTAGGAAAGTACGTAAACGCAACAGAGATGATAAACACTAGTTTGACCTCACGAGCATACCCCCGAACAATACTCATAACCTCCATAGCTATAACCCATAATTTCTTTAACTCTATCCCGCTCATAAAACCCGTTTTGAAATAACTTGCTCATAACTTCGTCGTAGTATTTTATGTATAATAATACTAAAAATAATACTCCTAATTATAAGATTAATAATAATAATAATCTTAATAATAATAATAATAATAATAATAATAATAATAATAATAATAATAATAATAATAATTATTATTATTATTATTAGATCAGAGTGAATGATGAAAAATGAATCTCACAAACTATAATTCGTTCGTTTTAAAAGCACTTGACACCACCTACCACCTCATGCGATCGCATGGGGTCTAAAGCATTAAGCCATGCGATCGCATGGTTACATTCTACAGCTCACATATGCATTATATATATATATATATATATATATATATATATATATATATATATATATATATATATATATATATTATTTAATATATAATATATTTAATCTTTAGAATTAATTAAATATTATATTATATTCTCGTGCATAGTTGATTTGTAATTTTAGCACCGATGAATTGTACGTTGATGCTCGACTTACGTACCGGTTTCGGTTTTTTGAACGTCCTTTCGTACGTTTAGAAAACTTGTACTTTACGTTTTGCGACACGTACCTTTATCAATAATTAGACTTATTTCATCAATAATTATACTAATTGAAATGTAACTTATTCATTTGAGTGTTTTGGTCATTTGCTTCTTAAAATCATCGTCCTAATATATATAATAATATTATTTTAAATCTAAACGTTTTATGACTAAGTTATTATTATATTTTTATCACATTATAAAATATATATTTATACATATTTTTATTCATGTCTAGTTAAAAATATTTGTTCGTGAATCGTCGGTCAAAATCATACAAAGATTAAGTTTAAATTTGGTCGGAAATTTCCGGGTCGTCACAGTACCTACCCGTTAAAGAAATTTCGTCCCGAAATTTGATTGGGATCGTCATGGCTGACAATAAGTATGTTTTCATGACTCATACGAGTTGGAAACTAGGGTTTATCATTAATGAGTAATAAAACAATTCGTTTATGTGAAGTGTACGAGTGAAGTTATCACAAAAGAGTGAAATGAGAAAAAGTAAGTTTCATCATATCTTTTGATTTAGATGGGTTGATTTCCGGAGTTCAGGAGATTTGGAGAAAATCTTCGTAATAAGATTTGATTCTTCGGTAATTAAAGAAATTAGGATCTGCTTTAGTTAAATGCGATAATCTGTTTTGATTGCTCTGTCGGATATTTTATTATAAATTCACTCCCTTCGTTTCCTTATTTCCACAGCTCATACCTTCTATTCTCTCCCTCAACTCATACTTTAAAGCATTCGTCAATATGCTCTATCCAGTTCTGATTCTTGATATACTTCTAACCTTCATATCTGTCATTCTTCTTTTTCTTCTGACACCGGAGGAATCTATTCACATCTACTATACTCTTGGTTTTATAGTGTTTTTAGTTCTCCCGTGTCTTTACGTTGCAATACTTATTGATATACACGGTTTTTAATTTATGCGTTGTCGGACTTTATTTTTTCCTTTATATTTCAGAGTTTCCATGCTTTTGTTTCTTCTTCTCGACTTCAAGTCAAGCAAATAATGGTCCAGAATTTGTAGGTATGGAGTTTCGAATGATCATAATATACAAAGCAGAAAGGAAAGGTAATAGCACGATTTGATTTGTCAAATTACCAGAATATCCGAAAAAGACCGAATCATCAAGAAAATATTTTCTTGATAGTTTAGAGGTTAAATAGAATGAAAGAGTTGTGTAACATGGTTCATGATGAGGGTATGATCTGTGAACCTTTATCACATTCCATTAGAAACTCAGCATGACTTACTGTAATATAATCACGTTGATCAAATGTCATTATATTATACTAACTCATGCTTCAATTCCCAACACTACTTCAAAAACATTCATATTTTAAATTCGATTTTTTTTCTTCAGATTTTAGAAACTACAACAGTTTTCGTTATGATGTAACACTGATAGTGCGAAGAGATAAATGATTTCAGATAAGAATGGTTATGAAAATATCTTCAGAAATATCGAGGGTCTTTATAATGAAAGATATGATGATATCTTAGAATTTCTAATATCGAAAGATGATAAAGAAGATTTGTCCTTAAAGATTTAGACTCAGGAGCAAGGTATTCGTTAATGACTTCAGCAGATACTGAATCATTTGGATTATTTGAAGTCAGGCTTAGTCTTTGTGATTTGTCCATAGTCTCCTTCATGGTTTGCTCAATCCGTTTTCCAGTTCCAACTTTTCTGAGCTTTGCCGACACACCACTCTTTATTATCAAAACTTTTAGCCATTAAGACCATTTACAGTTTTGCTGCTTCATCAGCATTCAAAGTTATTATAACCGAATCATCGGTTATCAATCTGAGGTGTTTTCATGTGACGATTGCTCCAAATCCATATGGACGAACACGTCATTCATCGATTTCATTGCGAGGTATTTGACCTCTATATGATACGTTTTGTAAACATTACATTCTTTTGAAAAGGCACACCATAAATGAATATTTAAATCAAAGGTTTTCGACATCTGATAATTTCTACATATAGACAATCACCGTAAATAATAGTTTATAATAGTAATTCCGTTGACAATGCAGTCAAAATAAGATACATGGTGATGATTTGGTGAATGCAACGTTTCCTTGATAAATATGCCATGTAAGACTCCATGCACATAGCTTGTCTAACATATAAGCAAACAGCGGAAGACTTCTAGGGAACCTGAGAATAAACATGCTAACAAGTGTCAACACAAAATTTGGTGAGTTCATAGTTTTAGTGTTTCGCATAATCTGTATATAAAGGTGGATTACAAGATTTCAGTTGTTTCATCCGAAACGTTTATCAAAATATTCTACAAGATTGAGCACCCTGGTAACTAAACTTAACGTATATATAATTTGTACCCTTTGTATAACCATCTTAATAATACACGAAAACCAACGTGTACGCTTCTAAAATAGCATACGTTCGTTAAAAGGCTAGTGCTCTAGCTCGGACAGGGATATCAAGCCCTTTGGATACATATACTACTACTCGCGCCCACCAGTTCTTATAACTGGCAGTTACTAGTTACCAAAGCTAAGGGATTTTCTGTTCAAACTCAGTATAGAATTTAGTATGTACTTGTGTCCATTGTTTAAAATAAAGTGCATGTATTCTCAGCCCAAAAATATATATTGCAAAAGCATTTAAAAAGGGAGTAAATGAAACTCACCTTAGCAGCACATAAAGTTGTTCATCGTAATGTGACCGAAACTCGGAATATCAAATAATCGTAGATCTCAACCTAGAGAACATATGTTGGTCAATAAATGTCTATCAAGCTAGGTCAGGTCATAGTGTATCACAATCCTAATGCTCGAGATCTACATACAAAAGTTATCCAAAATCGTTTCAAAAAGTCAATTTTGACAATAGTCCAACAAAATGAGACGTGCCTTATATTAGGATTCATTTACTCGGTTGGTAATATTCAAAAATCCATTTTATCAATCTCGTAAATAAGTTGTTTAAATCTTAATTGCAGATTCAAAAGCAATTTCAATTAACGTCAATCATAACTCAGTTGATCGTATCGTTTAATCCGTTCATTGAAACTATTCGGTGTCTAAATGAAAAGTTATTGATTTTTCGCCAGCTTTCCGAAAACATGTAGATCATATACCTTTTACCAGTAATATATGTATTTAATTCGTGATTCATTATAAACTGTTTAACGACGAAATTTAGCATACAAACATGTATAAATATATATACTCGAGCACTAGACATGTATACACTATTAATTTATAAAAGATAAAATATAAATGCTTACGTATCAATATTTTGATTCAATATTTCAGAAAAGTACGTAGAAGCAACAGAGATGATAAACACTAGGTTTGACTTGCGAATATTACCCATGAACATTACCCATAACCTCCATAGTTATAACCCATAATTTCCTTAGCTTTATCCCGCTCGAAAACCCATTTTGAAAGTGACACGCTCATAACCTCGTCGTAGTATTTTTTGTATAATACTAATTAATAATAATAATAATAATAATAATAATAATAATAATAATAATAATAATAATAATAATAATAATAATAATAATAATAATAATAATAATATTAATAATAATAATAATATTAATAATAATATTAATCTTAATAATAATAATAATAATAATAATAATAATAATAATAATAATAATAATAATAATAATAATAATAATAATAATAATAATAATAATATTAAAATAAATAATTTAAATAAATACTTACGGAGTAATATTAAGAGTGTGAGAAAAACAGAACTGAAATCGTGCAATTTATAGAACCTTTTCTGAAAAAGCACCCCATGCGATCGCATGGGATTTGTGCTTCAAGCCATGCGATCGCATGGCCCTCTGATCCAGCTCACAAACTTTTTTTTCTTGTTTGTCAACATATTTATTTATTAATATATAATATATATAATTTATATTAATTAATTATATATTATATTATATTCTCGTGCATTGTTGACTTGTAATTTTCGTTCCGATGACTTGTACGTTGTCACTCGACTTATGTCCCGGTTCCGGTTTCTCGAACGCATTTTTTTACGCTTAGAAAACTCGCAATTTACGTTTTGTGACTCGTACCTTTGTCAAAATATAGTCTTAAATTATCAATAAACTATATCATTCAAAGTGTATCTTAAACTTTCGAGTGTTTTGGTCATTTACTTCTATAAATCATTGTCTCGCTATTTGTTAATATATATATAATAACAAATCGTTTTATGACCAAGTTAATATATATTTTCAACATTCATAAACACGTTTTAAATATACGTCGCAAGTTATTCATATAATTAATATTCCAACTTATCATATATATTCAAATAAATATTTAAACCAATAAGTTTAATGTACGGTATCAAACAATTAATACATTGTTACGTTTTCAAGTTATTGTATATATATATGTATCTATATACATATAATTGTTCGCGAATCGTCAAGAACAACCGAAAGGTATTTGAATATATGAAAGTAGTTCAATAATGTTAGGATTCAACTTCATAGACTTTGCTTATCGTATCGGAAACGTTAAAGATTAAGTTTAAATTTGGTCAGAAATTTTCGGGTCATCACAGTACCTCCCCGTTAAAGAAATTTCGTCCCGAAATTTGAGTGAGGTCGTCATGGCTAACAATAAAAATGTTTTTATGACGAATATGTGTTGATAAATAGAATTTTTATCACCGTTGAATAATATGGATAAAAAAAATCCAATTACTCGAAGCGTATGAGGGAAGTTATCGTAATAGAGTGAAATGGAGAATAGAGATTCGTCTTATCTCTTGACGTAGTAACGATTGATTTCCGGAATTTAAGGAATAGAAAATCTTCATAATTTAAATAAGATTTGATTCTTCGGAATTTAAGGAAATTAGGATTTCCTTTGATTAAATGAGTAATCTGCCTCAATTGCTATGTCTGATATTTTGCTATAAATTGACCTCTTCCGTTTCATTTATTTTCACCACTCCTATAATCTTCTTCCTTATTTCATACTTACAAAAGATTTGTGAAAATGCTTCATCCAGTTCTGATTCTTGATATTTTCTTGCCTATCATATCATTCATTTTTCTTTTTCATCTGCCACCAGAGGAGGTTATTTTCTTCTACTATTCCCTTGGAGTTATATTTTTTTTCATTCTCCCATGTCTTTATATTGCTATACGCATTGATATACACGGTTTGTAATTGCGGGGTTATTTTCGGCCTTTATATTTTCCATTATATTTCGGAGCTTCATACTTTCATTTTCTCTTCCCGACTTTAAGTCAAGCGAATAATGGTCCAGAATTCGTAGGTATGAATTTCGGAATGAACATAATTAATATTCTAAGAAAGAAACGGTAATGGCACAATCTGACTTGTCAAATTACCAGAATATCTGGAAAAGACCGAATCATCAAGAAAAATATTTTCTTGATACGTTTGGAGGTTAAATAAAATGAAAGAGTTATGTAACATGGTTCATGATGAGGGTGGGATCTGTGAACCTTTATCACGTTCCATTAGAAACTCAGCATGACTTACTGTAATATAATCACGTTGATCAAGTGTCATTATATTATACTAACTCATGCTTCAATTCCCAACATTACTTCAAAAACATCCATTTTTTGAAATTTTCAGAAATTAAAAACTAAAATAGTTTCTTTTATGATGTAACACAGATAGCGTGAAGAGATAAATGATTTCAGATAAGAATAGTTATGAAAATATCTTCAGAAATATGGAGGATATTTATAATGGAAGATACGATGATATCTTAGAATTTCTAATATCAGAGGATGATGCGAAAAATCTGTCTGTGAAGGTTTAGAATAAGAAGTAAGGTTCTTACTAATGGTTTCAGCAGACAATGAATCATTTGGATTCTTTGAAGGTAGATTTCGTCCTTGTGATTTTTCTACAGCTTCCTTCATAATTTGCTCAACCCATTTTCCAGTTCCAAACATTCTCTTTCTCCGTGCTTTTCCAACACGCTACTCTTTATCATCAAACTTTCGACTGTTAAAGTCGTTTACAGTTTTTGCTGCTTCATCAGCATTTTTCCAAAATTTTCGGAGAACTAGTTTCGCAGTTTGGGTGTTTTTCAGAAATTTCACCTTCGAAGTAAATAAGTCTAGGAGATAGACATTATATGTATATATAACTGTTGGCGTAGAATTGCTGCGAAATTCGAAATACTGATTGCTAATTCCCGGTAGTTGGTATGAAAATTACCGTTACAAGATGTGGATAAGTACGTGATAGGGTTTCAATGAACAATTATAATGGTTTTTCGGAGAGACTTTAAGTCACAGATTAATGAATTTGTTGGTACATTTACTGTTAATGTGGTGGAACATGAAAGGTTCCACAGTAACAAAAACGTATATGCCAAAGTTACAAGTCTGAAAGGTCGTCGTTGACTGGTTGAATGGTTGATAATACTGGATACTTTTGAAAAGGAATTGCAAGGTTATTTTCGGTAAAAACAATGCTAATGGATCTTGCACAGATTTAAAGTCAAAGTATAGCTTTGAAAGATGTAGAGATCTAAGAATGATGTCACCGATTCAGAGTTATGACTTGGATTCTGATCCGTCAATATCAGAATATGTAATTGAATTTGTATGAAAACGATTGTATATCGTTGTGAGCATTGTTAATAATTTTTGAATTAAAGTTGAAGAATGTACAGTGTAGCATATTAATTGCGAACTTATATATTTCCCGGGTATTACCTACCCGTTAAAGATTTCACAATTAATACTTTGTACAAAAGAATTTTTATTACCGTCTTTATGAAAATATATGTATGTATATTTTCTTCAGAGGTAACACAGATTTAATGAGTTAATATCATATTAAGCTCATTTAATTTTTGGCCGGATTAGAAATGAATAATCTCTAAAACATTAAAGATTTCATAATCTTCGTGGAGTATTTTACTAATGTAATCAATACTTCGTTATTCAGTTTTATTGATATTTCCTCAGTGAATCATGTTGGTGCTTATGGAACTCTTGCTAACTTTGCAAGGTAAAAATGATGTTTTCTGGAAAGTTTCGAGTATATCGAAAATGAAAATGTAAAATCAATTATGTAATTGAATAATACACTTGGTTTATTATGAAATGGAATTCATTAAGTTGAAACAGAGATTGTAGTTAACAATGGTTAATGAAACAACCCAACCCGTATTTCATACGATAAATTTTTTTTTTATACAACACATTTACGCGCCAATTAAATATGTAAACCATTCCACAAGATCCACTTAAACGTACAACAATTTAAATGTTTACAAAAGGCACGAAGGCCATTAATCAAATTCAATACAAGTTTGACCCACTACAATTGATAGTTTATAATCCAAACGACACTCGATCATGGTTTGGGACTAAACTACCCAAAACATTAGGCCAACTTCCAAGCTTCAACAAAACATCATCAAGGGCCACTTAATGCCCGATAACCCCCTTGCCCTTATCCGTACCTGCGACTAAAAAGATAAACAACGAGAGGGGTAAGCTAACGCTTAGTGAATGCAATAATTATACACGTACATATATAATATACTTACTTGCAAACACTTAAACACATACCGCATACATGCTAGCAACACGATTAGCTTATCATCTCAATAATAAACTATAAACTTCCAATATCACAAGCTAGCAATGCAATAGCATATATACAAACCGTACAATATAATATGCTTACACTACAACACAATAACCATGGTTAACCAATCGTACAAGGGATGGTACTCGAATTTCCCATTGGTGTTCATAACATCCATTAGTGTACATAGCACCTTGTATCACTAACCCCCGGGTGGCATCTTAACACCTCGATACTTCACCCTCGGGTGGCGTCTTAACACCTCGACACTTCACCCTTTAACATGGAGTGGCGTCTTAACACCTCGACACTTCACTCCTAGGTGGCATCTTAACACCTTGATGCTTCACCTCGAGTGGCATCTTAACACCTCAATGCTTCACTCGTCACGTGAAACGTGGTGTCTTAACACCTCGACACTTCACATCTCACGCTACCACAAATAAATATATTATATACCTACGCATATAATTATTCCACTCACCTTAACACTTCGGTGGTGATTTAAATGCTTCCGAAGGCTTCAAAGAAAAGTACCTAATTACATAAGTACACATTCGATTACACAACTAGTGGAATTAACCACATTACACTTACTTGAGCATTTAATGACCCAATTCGCATTAAATGACTCAACCATACCAAAACCGCCCTTAAATGGCCAAGACCCGACTTTAATCACTAAAGCTAGTAAATTAAGTCTACTAACATCAACTAACACAAACTTAGGTTAATTCATACCCATTTCACCCAAAATAGGTCAACTAGTCCATTTTGGATCCATTTAACATTTTCACTACCAAACTTGTCAAACATGACCCAAATAACATCTCTTTCAACTTTAACAAGCGTGTTAGTGACTAAAAACGCCATTTAACATTTATAACCCCGAATCATAAGACCAAACCCTAGGTTATGGCCATTTGGGTTTTCTTTCCTCAACACAACCCAAGTTCGCCCATTTTTACCCCAAATGGGTCACATAATTTCCAAATGAACAAAACCCTAGCATAAACTAATTAAAACTCAAAAATTAGAGTTAGAACTTACCGAGACTATCAACGCGTAGCTAGAGACACAAGGAACAACTTTAATTCTTGCTCCAAAGATCAACCCTCAATCCTTCACTCTCAAATCTTGCTTTTAATTCAATTGGGTTTTAAGTTTTGGGAGAGAAATTGGAAAGAAAAGAGAAAAGAAATAAATGAAATGGATGAGTGGTTGGGATTTAATGCTCCCATCTGATTTATACGTGAAATTACTAATTTGCCCCTTGAAGTCATTCAATTTGAGCTAAAATCGGAGTCAGAACTGCAGAGTTGTCGCGGCGCGGCGATATATGTCGCGGCGCGACATTACGAAGGAAAAACAACCTCTCTTAACCCACTTTCTGAACCTGGTTCGCTTGAAATGCCGCGACGCGGACCCCTTTGTCGCGGCGCGACACATAAGGGGAAAATCGACCCTTCTTAATCCAATTGCTGATCTGGATTTGCTTTATATGCCGCGGCGCCGCCCAATGTGTCGCGGCGTGGCATTGGCCGTCACCTGGACACTTCGGCAACCTTAAACAAAATTTGATTTTATTTAATTCGTACACTTAAATCTCGCTTCCTATATTCGCCTAACCTTCAACAATAGTCTCATAAGACTTAACGCTAACAAAGCCCATGTATAAACTTGTATTCGCACACATTATCAAGTATATATATATAAATATCTAGACATTTACGCATAGTCTAGCAAGTTACAAACGTACCATGATTAAGTATGTACCTTTCAATATGTACGGAAAAAACGGGATGTTACAACTCTCCCCCACTTGAATCGGAGCGCGTCCTCGCGATCCAAGCCGCATGACAAGAGGGAAGATAAACCAACACAAATTCTTCGGGCTCCCAAGTAAACTCAGAACCTTTACTACGACGCCATTGAACTTTAAAAGTCCTAACCTCTTTATTTCTCAACCTTTTGACCTTCTCATCGAGTATAGCAATCGGCTTCTCAATATACTCTAACTTATTGTTTAGCTCGATCTCGTCTAAAGGCACCCATGAAGAATCATCCGCAAGACACTTACGGAGATGCGAAACATGAAATGTATTATGGATCCCCTCAAGCTCTTCGGGTAATTCCAAACGATATGCAACTTCGCCAACACGAGCTAAAATCTTAAACGGACCGATAAACCGAGGAGCTAACTTTCCTCGTTTTCGAAACCGAATAACACCTTTCCATGGCGAAACCTTAAGCATCACCATGTCACCTTCTTGAAATTCGATCATTCGTCTACGTTTGTCGGCATACGACTTTTGTCTATCTTGAGCCTTTTTCAAATGCTCTCGAATCATATCAATCTTGCTATTCGTTTCTAAGACCAAATCGGTACTCCCGATTTCCCTTTGACCCACTTCACCCCAACAAATCGGGGTTCGACACCTTCGCCCATAAAGCATCTCATACGGTGGCATCCCGATACTAGTATGATAACTATTATTGTACGAGAATTCCACCAAAGGTAAGTGCTCGTCCGAACTACCACCAAAATCAATAATACACGCACGTAACATATCCTCCAATGTTTGATTCGTACGTTCGGTTTGACCGTCCGTTTGAGGATGGTACGCCGTGCTCAGTTTCAATTGTGTACCCATATCTTCATGAAACTTTTCCCAAAACCGAGATGTAAAACGGGTATCTCGATCCGATATAATAGATATAGGAACCCCATGTCCAGCGACCACTTCCTTGATAAACTACTTAGCCAAGGTCTCCGACGATATCGCTTCTTTAATGGGAAGAAACAAAGCACTTTTCGTCAACCGGTCAACTATCACCCAAATCGTATCAAAATGGGTTCTCGCCGTCTTAGGTAACTTTGTTATGAAATCCATGGTAATGTGCTCCCATTTCCATTTCGGGATTTCTAACGGTTGCAACTTACCATACGTCTTTTGGTGTTTGGCTTTTACTTGTAAACACGTGACACATTGCTCAACATACTTCACAACATCACGTTTCATGCCCGGCCACCAATAATCTTTCTTCAAGTCAAGATACATTTTCGTCGCGCCCGGATGAATGGAGTATTTTGACTTATGTGCTTTATCAAGTAGCACTCGTCGGTAATCACCCATCTTAGGCACCCACACCCTTCCTTGGAAGGACAACAAACCACGCGGACCCATAGTAATAAACTCCTATTGGCCCACGATTCGCTCCGTATGCTTGTTGTGGACATAAGCCTCTATTTGAATCTCACCAAGCTTTTCAAGAAAGTCGTTGGTAATAATCAAACGTAACGACCCCACTTTTATCGCCGGATGTTGACTCTTTCGACTCAACGCATCCGCGACCACATTCGCCTTACCCGGATGATAAAGTATTTCACAATCGTAGTCTTTCACCACATCCATCCACCTACGTTGGCGATAATTCAAATCTCGTTGATTAAAAAGATGTTTCAAACTCTTATGATCCGAATAAATCGTACACTTGATGCCATACAAGTAATGGCGCCAAATTTTCAATGCATGTACTACCGCCGCCAACTCAAGATCATGAGTCGGATACCTCGTTTCATGTTCCTTTAATTGTCGAGAGGCATAAGCGATGACTTTACCTCTTTGCATTAGAACACACCCGAGTCCATTTAAGGACGCATCACAATAGACCGTCATGTCTTCTACACCTTCCGGCAACACTAACACCGGAGCTTGACACAACTTCTCTTTTAACAATTGAAAAGCAATTTCTTGCTCGTTCTCCCAATTAAATCTCGTGTTCTTTCTCGTCAACTTCGTCAATGGAGAAGCAATCTTAGAAAAGTCTTGGATAAACCGACGATAATACCCGGCCAATCCGAGAAAACTTCGGATTTCCGTAGGCGTAGTCGGTCGTGCCCAACTCTTTACCGTCTCTATCTTCCCCGGATCTACTTGAATACCGTCCATATTCACAATATGGCCAAGGAATTGAACTTCCCTTAGCCAAAATTCACATTTTGAGAATTTTGCATACAACTTCTCCTTCCGCAACGTCTTTAACACACACCGCAAATGATGTTCATGTTCCTTCATACTCTTCGAATAAACGAGTATGTCGTCAATGAACACAATTACCGACTTGTCCAACATAGGTTGGCACACTCGGTTCATAAGATCCATGAATGACGCCGGTGCATTCGTAAGACCAAAAGGCATTACCACAAACTCAAAATGCCCATAACGCGTTCGAAAAGCCGTTTTCTCAATATCTTCCTCACGGACCCGCATTTGGTGATAGCCGGACCGTAGGTCGATTTTAGAGAAATACGTTGCACCTTGGAGTTGATCAAACAAATCGTCAATCCGAGGCAATGGATAACGATTCTTGATCGTCACTTTATTCAACTCCCGATAATCGATGCACATCCGCATACTACCATCTTTCTTTTTCACAAACAAAACTGGAGCGCCCCATGGAGAAGCACTCGGTCGAATGAAACCCTTTTCAAGCAACTCTTGGGTTTGGTTTAACAACTCTTGCATTTCCGTTGGTGCTAAACGATAAGGAGTTTTAGCAATGGAGGTAGCCCCCGGAACCAACTCAATGCGAAATTCAACTTGTCTTTTCGCCGGGACACCCGGTAACTCATCCGGAAAAACGTCTTCAAATTCATTAACCACAGGGATTTCACGAATGGTTGGTGGCTCATCACGAGTATCAACAACATGGGCAAGAAAAGCCATGCCACCACTAACAAGGAAACGACGTGCCCGTGCAAAAGTGCATATCGGTACAAGTCTCCTTCGCTTATCGCCATGAATAATTAATTCTCCCCCACTTGGGGTCTTCACCCGAATGAATTTATCATGGCATGCAATATCGGCTCTATTAAGATCGAGCCAATCCATACCAATAACAATATCAAAATCACCCAAAGTCATCGGAATAAGATCGATCTTAAACGTTTCGGAACCAAATACAACATTACAATCCTTACACACATCAACCACTAGCGCCGTCTTGCCATCCGCTATTTCAACTTCTACCGGATGACTTAACTTAGCTAGCGGTTTATTTAACTTAGGCACAAATCGAGGCGACACAAAGGAAAAATTAGCCCCACTATCAAAAAGTATCCGTGCCGGATTAGAGTTAACTATGAAAGTACCTGAGACGACTTCATTGGATTGCTTGGCCTCATCATTGGTCATCAAATAGTTGCAACCCCTAGCCGTACCCGCCGCCTTCTCTAGACGCTTAACATTATCGTTGCGCAAATCGGGACACTCCGGCTTCTTATGCCCTTCTTTACCGCAATTAAAACAAGTGAGCTTGTTTCCGGAAGATGGTTTTGGACAATCACGAGCCATATGACCCGCTTGCCCACAATTATAGCACGTAAAAGTAAAACCACCGGAAGCGCCCTTCTTCATGCTATTGACACTTTCGGAACTTTTCTTGTTCTTTTTGTTCGAAAAGTTTGAATAGCTCGAACCTTCACTTTTTCTCTTGCCAAAAGTAAAACCACTCTTTCTTAAGATGAGCGACTCGAAACCTTTGGCCATGTCAAACAACTCATCAAAGCTTTTCACTACGTTCACACTAATCTTATCTTGATAGTTGTCGTTCAAGGTTCGATAGAAATCTTCCTTCAACATTTTATCATTCCCGACGTACTCCGGACAAAATTGGGTTTTGGACAAAAACACGGATTTGAGAGTGTTCAAATCCATCGACCCTTGCCTCAAGGAACGTAACTCGTCCTTAAGCCTAGTAAGATCGGCCGAAGTTCGGTATTCCTTGAAAAATTCGGACTTGAATTCATCCCAAGTGAATTCCATGCATTGCTCTTCACCATAAACTTGGAGCTTTGCGTCCCACCACAACTTGGCATCGCCCCTCAACATACTACACCCGTACCTTGTCCTCTTATCGAGAGGACATTCACAAGTACGGAAGGCCCCCTCCATATCGGAGATCCAACGGGCGCTCTTAAGAGGATCTCTTTCACCATCAAAAGAGGGAGGTTGAGAGTCCTTGAAATTCTTATAGAAAAAGTCCCGTCTTCCCACATTATCTTCGCGAAGAACGGCCTTAACTTGCTCCTTTACCACATTGACTAATTGCTCGTCAATCGTATCTAGGAACATCTTCTTAACGTCCTCGAGAAAAGCCTCATGATGCCTTTTCAAAATGGCCTCAACCTTGGCCGTAAACTCGACTTCTTCACTAGTACCTCCGCCGTTGATATCATGCCCGTTTCTCATCTTCATTCTATAAGACGAAATAGATTAAACCACAAAAACGAAAGGACAAATTACATATGTATATACATATACGCCGCACTACTCCATCTCGCTCAACAATCGTCGTACATTGCTTGTTTAACACGATTTGCACCCGTAACAACGGTAGCTACTCGTTGTTACGCGAGCACGTCGCATTCACTTGCTAGTACAACATCCGTCTTGCTTGATGATTGCTAAACACAACACAAAACAATTAGCACAAGGTTAATTCACATAAACCTAAGCACAAATCAACTCCCGGTCTGACCCGTCTCCTACAAGTCCCGCATAACGCGCATACACAATAAAGTCTAAGTCTAGGCGCCTATCTCAAGTTGCCTAAATCCCTTAGACCATGCTCTGATACCACTTGAAACAACCCAACCCGTATTCCATACGATAAATTTTTTTTTTATACAACACATTTACGCGCCAATTAAATATGTAAACCATTCCACAAGATCCACTTAAACGTACAACAATTTAAATGTTTACAAAAGGCACGAAGGCCATTAATCAAATTCAATACAAGTTTGACCCACTACAATTGATAGTTTATAATCCAAACGACACTCGAGCATGGTTTGGGACTAAACTACCCAAAACATTAGGCCAACTTCCAAGCTTCAACAAAACATCATCAAGGGCCACTTAATGCCCGATAACCCCCTTGCCCTTATCCGTACCTGCGACTAAAAAGATAAACAACGAGAGGGGTAAGCTAACGCTTAGTGAATGCAATAATTATACACGTACATATATAATATACTTACTTGCAAACACTTAAACACATACCGCATACATGCTAGCAACACGATTAGCTTATCATCTCAATAATAAACTATAAACTTCCAATATCACAAGCTAGCAATGCAATATCATATATACAAACCGTACAATATAATATGCTTACACTACAACACAATAACCATGGTTAACCAATCGTACAAGGGATGGTACTCGAATTTCCCATTGGTGTTCATAACATCCATTAGTGTACTTAGCACCTCGTATCACTAACCCCCGGGTGGCATCTTAACACCTCGATACTTCACCCTCGGGTGGCGTCTTAACACCTCGACACTTCACCCTTTAACATGGAGTGGCGTCTTAACACCTCGACACTTCACTCCTAGGTGGCATCTTAACACCTCGATGCTTCACCTCGAGTGGCATCTTAACACCTCGATGCTTCACTCGTCACGTGAAACGTGGTGTCTTAACACCTCGACACTTCACATCTCACGCTAGCACAAATAAATATATTATATACCTACGCATATAATTATTCCACTCACCTTAACACTTCGGTGGTGATTTAAATGCTTCCGAAGGCTTCAAAGCAAAGTACCTAATTACATAAGTACACATTCGATTACACAACTAGTGGAATTAACCACATTACACTTACTTGAGCATTTAATGACCCAATTCGCATTAAATGACTCAACCATACCAAAACCGCCCTTAAATGGCCAAGACCCGACTTTAATCACTAAAGCTAGTAAATTAAGTCTACTAACATCAACTAACACAAACTTAGGTTAATTCATACCCATTTCACCCAAACTAGGTCAACTAGTCCAATTTGGATCCATTTAACACTTTCACTACCAAACTTGTCAAACATGACCCAAATAACATCTCTTTCAACTTTAACAAGCGTGTTAGTGACTAAAAACGCCATTTAACATTTATAACCCCAAATCATAAGACCAAACCCTAGGTTATGGCCATTTGGGTTTTCTTTCCTCAACACAACCCAAGTTCGCCCATTTTAACCCCAAATGGGTCACATAAGTTCCAAATGAACAAAACCCTAGCATAAACTAATTAAAACTCAAAACTTAGAGTTAGAACTTACCGAGACTATCAACGCGTAGCTAGAGACACAAGGAACAACTTTAATTCTTGCTCCAAAGATCAACCCTCAATCCTTCACTCTCAAATCTTGCTTTTAATTCAATTGGGTTTTAAGTTTTGGGAGAGAAATTGGAAAGAAAAGAGAAAAGAAATAAATGAAATGGATGAGTGGTTGGGATTTAATGCTCCCATCTGATTTATACGTGAAATTACCAATTTGCCCCTTGAAGTCATTCAATTTGAGCTAAAATCGGAGTCAGAACTGCAGAGTTGTCGCGGCGCGGCGATATATGTCGCGGCGCGACATTACGAAGGAAAAACAACCTCTCTTAACCCACTTTCTGAACCTGGTTCGCTTGAAATGCCGCGGCGCGGACCCCTTTGTCGCGGCGCGACACATAAGGGGAAAATCGACCCTTCTTAATCCAATTGCTGATCTGGATTTGCTTTATATGCCGCGGCGCCACCCAATGTGTCGCGGCGCGGCATTGGCCGTCACCTGGACACTTCGGCAACCTTAAACAAAATTTGATTTTATTTAATTCGTACACTTAAATCTCGCTTCCTATATTCGCCTAACCTTCAACAATAGTCTCATAAGACTTAACGCTAACAAAGCCCATGTATAAACTTGTATTCGCACACATTATCAAGTATATATATATAAATATCTAGACATTTATGCATAGTCTAGCAAGTTACAAACGTACAATGATTAAGTATGTACCTTTCAATATGTACGGGAAAAACGGGATGTTACAGTTAAGTTGTTAAGGAAGGATGTACATCATTGCATATTAGTAATATGAACTAACCGAGTAGTACCTACCAGTTAAGATTCACACGTAATAGCTTAGTACGAAAGTATTTATTTCGATTTCAAAATTCATATATATTAAATATACATAAAATTTCTTCAGGGGAAATGAGTTAATACTTCATCGGTTATTGTTGTTGGTATTTCTTGGTAACTACGGTGCGTATGACGTTGATGCTCGTGGAACAGATTGTGAAATTGAGGTTTGCGATGCGAATATTGTTGGTGGTGGTAATGGTACTGTTGGTGTTGTTGTCGGTGGTACTGTTGATGCCAGTGATGCTGCTAGTGCTTGTAACCTTTGCACCATATTCTCCAAAGCCACTACCTGAGCGCGAAGCTCGTTGACTTCTTCTACTACACCAGGATGATTGGCGGTTCGGACGAGCGGATGAATAAGATCCAGAATTTGAGAGAGTATATGATCATGACGAGATATTCTGGAGATAAGAGAGAAAATGGTATTACGAACAGGTTCGCCGGTAAGTGCTTCAGGTTCTTCGCCAAGAGGGCAATGTGGTGGATGGAAGGGATCGCCTTCTTCTTGTCTCCAATAATTAAGCAGGATACGAACCCATCCCCAATTTATCCAGAATAGGTGATGGCTGATTGGTTGATCCATTCCGGTTACACTGTCTTCGGAATTCAGGTGAATATCCATATCGGAATAGCTGTCGGAGTTTAAGGAATTTGAACTAGATACGGGATCCATCTTGTATAATTAGGGAGATGATTTTTGATATGAATTAGATAATAGAATTTAGTTTGGTATTCTTCAATACATAATTTACATATGTATATATAATACCAAATTCCATAAATCACGGAGAAATTTTCGGAAGATGTCAGGAAAAGTTTACAGTAACAGATACGCTAAGATATGAAATTTGGTCTATGCACTATCTATGCAATCAATGCAATAAGACGCGTTTAGACTTAAGATGATAGATAGGTAATTTCCGATAAGAAATGATAAGCAAAACTTTTGACATGCAGACACAGTCGAAGTCCAGACTTACTAATGCATCTTAACAACTATCAGTTAGACACACTCATGCAAGATCTGGTTCACTAGGACCAACACTCTGATACCAACTGTGACGATCGCTCCAAATCCATATGGACGAACATGTCATTCATCAATTTTATTGCAAGGTATTTGACCTCTATATGATACGTTTTGTAAACATTGCATTCTTTTGAAAAGGCACAACATAAATGAATATTTAAATCAAAGGTTTTCGACATCTGATAATTTCTACATATAGACAATCACTGTAAATAATAGTTTACAATAGTAATTTCGTTGACAATGCAGTCAAAATAAGATACATGGTGATGATTTGGTGAATGCAACGTTTCCTTGATAAATATGCCATGTAAGACTCCATGCACATAGCTTGTCTAACATATAAGCAACCAGCGGAAGACTTCTAGGGAACCTGAGAATAAACATGCTAACAAGTGTCAATACAAAGGTTGGTGAGTTCATAGTTTTAGTGTTTCGCATAATCTGTATATAAAGGTGGATCATAAGATTTCAGATGTTTCATCTGAAACGTTTATCAAAATATTCTACAAGATTGAGCACCTTGGTAACTAAACTTAACGTATATATAATTTTTACCCTTTATATAATCATCTTAATAATACACGCAAACCAACGTGTACGCTTCTCAAATAGCATACGTCCGTTAAAAGGCTAGTGCTCTAGCTCGGACGGGGATATCAAGCCCTATGGATCCATATACTACTACTCGCGCCCACCAGTTCTTATAACCGGCAGTTACTAGTTACCAAAGCTAAGGGATTTTCTGTTCAAACTCAGTATAGAATTTAGTATGTACTTGTGTCCATTGTTTAAAATAAAGTGCATGTATTCTCAGCCCAAAAATATATATTGCAAAAGCATTTAAAAAGAGAGCAAATGAAACTCACCTTAGCAGCACATAAAGTTGTTCATCGTAATGTGACCGAAACTCGGAATATCAAATAATCGTAGATCTCAACCTAGAGAACATATGTTGGTCAATAAATGTCTATCAAGCTAGGTCAGGTCATAGTGTATCACAATCCTAATTCTCGAGATCTACATACAAAAGTTATCCAAAATCGTTTCAAAAAGTCAATTTTGACAATAGTTCAACAAAACGAGACGTGCCTTATATTAGGATTCATTTACTCGTTTGGTAATATTCAAAAATCCATTTTATCAATCTCGTAAACAAGTTGTTTAAATCTTAATTGCAGATTCAAAAGCAATTTCAATTAACGTTAATCATAATTCAGTTGATCATATCTTTTAATCCGTTCATCGAAACTATTCGGTGTCTAAATGAAAAGTTATTGATTTTTCGCCAGCTTTCTGAAAACATGTATATCATATACCTTTTACCAGTAATATATGTATTTAATTCTTGATTCATTATAAACTATTTAACGACGAAATTTAGCATACAAACATGTATAAATATATATACTCGAGCACTAGACATGTATACACTATTAATTTATAAAAGATAAAATATAAATGCTTACGTATCAATATTGTGATTCAATATTTCAGAAAAGTACGTAGAAGCAACAGAGATGATAAACACTAGGTTTGACTTGCGAATATTACCCATGAACATTAGCCATAACCTCCATAGTTATAACCCATAATTTCCTTAGCTTTATCCCGCTTGAAAACCCATTTTGAAAGTGACACGCTCATAACCTCGTCGTAGTATTTTATGTATAATACTAATTAATAATAATAATAATAATAGTAAGATTAATAATAATATTAATCTTAATAATAATAATAATAATAATAATAATAATAATAATAATAATAATAATAATAATAATAATAATAAAATAAATAATTTAAATAAATACTTACGGAGTAATATTAAGAGTGTGAGAAAAACAGAACTGAAATCGTGCAATTTATAGAACCTTTTCTAAAAAAGCACCCCATGCGATCGCATGGGATTTGTGCTTCAAGGCCATGCGATCGCATGGCCCTCTGATCCAGCTCACAAACTTTTGTTTTCTTGTTTGTCGACATATTTATTTATTAATATATAATTTATATTAATTAATTATATATTATATTATATTCTCGTGCATAGTTGACTTGTAATTTTCGTTCTGATGACTCGTACGTTGTCACTCGACTTATGTCCCGGTTCCGGTTTCTCGAACGCATTTTCGTACGCTTAGAAAACTCGCAATTTACGTTTTGTGACTCGTACGTTTGTCAAAATATAGTCTTAAATTATCAATAAACTATATCATTCAAAGTGTATCTTAAACTTTCGAGTGTTTTGGTCATTTACTTCTATAAATCATTGTCTCGCTATTTGTTAATATATTTATAATAACAAATCATTTTATGACCAAGTTAATATATATTTTCAACATTCATAAACACGTTTTAAATATACGTCGCAAGTTATTCATATAATTAATATTCCAACTTATCATATATATTCAAATAAATATTTAAACCAATAAGTTTAATGTACGGTATCAAACAATTAATACATTGTTACGTTTTCAAGTTATAGTATATATATATGTATCTATATACATATAATTATTCGTGAATCGTCAAGAACAACCGAAAGGTATTTGAAAATATGAAAGTAATTCAAGAATGTTAGGATTCAACTTCATAGACTTTGCTTATCGTGTCGGAAACGTTAAAGATTAAGTTTAAATTTGGTCAGAAATTTTCGGGTCATCACATTTCAAGAGTTCGAAGGGTTTGAATGAAAATTGTAATTGTCAAGATACATATGATGTTTTAAAATTTTAAATGATACAAATATTTTTTTCTTCTGGGTTTTATGAATAGAAGTGATGTCTTAGTACAATTCTGAAGTCAAAGTATAGCTTTGAAAGATGTAGGAATCTAAGAGTGATATCTTCTGTTAAATCTTAACTTGGATTCTGATTTGTCAAAATCAGAATATGTAATCAATATTGGGTTAGAATGGTTCTTTCGATTTCTATGAAAGAATATATCTCGTTGTGAAAGTAGTGAGTATAGTTGATGATTTGTTGAATCAGAATTGAAGAATGTAACATATTAATTGTGAATTTATATATCTTTCGGGTATTACCTAACCGTTAAAAGTTTCACAAGTAATATTTTGTACCATAAAATTTTATTACAGTCTTTATTAAAATATATGTATATATATTTTCTTCAGATGTAATACAGATTTAATGAGTTAATATCATATTAAGCTCATTTGATTTTCGGCTGGATTAGAAGTGAATAATCTCTAAAACATTAAAGATTTCATAATCTTCGCGGAGTATTTCACTAATATAATCAATACTTCGTTATTCATTTTTATTGATATTTCCTCAGTGAATCATGTTGGTGCTTATAGAACTCTTGCTAACTTCGCAAGGTACGAATGATGTTTTCTTGAAAGTTTCAAGTACATTGAAAATGAAAGTGTAAAATCAAACATGTATTTGAATAATACACTTGATTTATTATGAAATGGAATCTATTAAGTCAAAGCAGAGATTATAGTTAACGATTATTAAGTCATTAACGAAGGATGTACATCATAGCATATTAATAACATTAACTAACCGAGTAGTTAAGATTCACACGTAATAGCTTAGTACGAAAAGATTTATTTTGATCTCAAAATTCATATATATATATATATATATATATATATATATATATATATATATACATATAATTTCTTTAGAGGGAATGAGTTAATAATTCATAACTCGTTGATACGATATACGCATTGTTGATTAGTGATGATGTTTGCGGTGATTATGGATCTGGCGGAGCTTGTGATGTTGTAGATGCTGCTAATGCTGACGATGCTGACGGTACTGACGTTGCTGGTGATGCTGACGGTACTGTTGATGCTGTTGGTAAAACAGATCTAGCTTGTAAATCGTGCACCATTCCAATCAGGGTTTTATTTCATCATTTCTATTCGCTCACTCATCTGGTTTACAATTAGAACTAGAATAAGTACTATCTAAAACTTTTAGAAACTACATATTCTCTGCAGAATATTTCTTCGATGAAGTTATGAATCAATACTTCATCGTTTATTATTATTGGTATTCCTTGGTATCTATGGTGCGTATGACGTTGATGTTCGAGGTACAGATTATGATGTTGAGGTGTGGGATGCGGATGTTGTTGTTGGTGGTGGTAATGGTACTGTTGGTGTTGATAATGGTGGTACTGTTGATGACGGTGATGATGCTAGTGCTTGTAAGGGATCACCTTCTTCTTGTCTCCAATGATTAAGTAGGCTACGAACCCATCCCCAATTCATCCAGAATAGATGATGGCTAATTGATTGCTCTATTTCGGTCACACGGCTATCGGAGCTCGAGGAGTTTGAGGAATCAAGTGAGAAATCCATATTATATGATCAGATAAAGGGTTTTCGATATGAGATGAGTGTTGAATACTGAATGATATCTTCGTCTCCTTGAATATGAAATGTCCCGTTCATATTGATTATAAACGTTCCATATTAATTGATTTCGTCGCGAGGTTTTGACCTCTATATGAGACATTTTTCAAAGACTGCATTCATTTTTAAAACAACCATAACCTTTATTTTATCGATAAAGGCTTAAAAAGCATTACGTAGATTATCAAATAATGATAATATAAAATATACCGTTTACACACGACCATTACATAATGGTTTACAATAAGAATATATAACATCAAAAATAAGTTTCTTGAATGCAGTTTTTACATAATATCATAGAAGCATGGACTCCAAATCTTGTCCTTATTTTAGTAAGCAACAGCGGAAGCTCTTAATAATCACCTGAGAATAAACATGCTTAAAACGTCAACAAAAATGTTGGTGAGTTATAGGTTTAACCTATATATTATCAAATCATAATAATAGAGCACAAGATTTCATATTTCAATATACATCCCATACATAGAGATAAAATTCATTCATATGGTGAACACTTGATAACCGACATTAACAAGATGCATATAATAATATCTCCTATCATTCTGGGAAATCCTTCGGACATGATAAAAATGAATTCGAAGTACTAAAGCATCCGGTACTTTGGATGGGGTTCGTTAGGCCCAATAGATCTATCTTTAGGATTCGCGTCAATTAGTAGATCGGTTTACTAATTCTTAGGTTACCAAGCAAAAGGGGCATATTCGGCTTCGATCATTCACCCATATAATGTAGTTTCATTTACTTGTGTCTATTTCGTAAAACATTTATAAAACTGCATGTATTCTCATCCCAAAATATTAGATTTTAAAAATGGGACTATAACTCACTTTCACAGATTTTTTACTTCGTCGGAAAGTAAGACTTGATCACTGGTCAATTCACGAACCTATAACAAATATATACATATATATATATCAAAGTATGTTCAAAATATAATTACAACATTTTTAATACATTTTGATATTTTAATTTTATTAAGTCAGCTGTCCTCGTTAGTAACCTACAACTAGTTGTCTATAATTAGATGTACATAAATAAATCGATATATATTATCTTGAATCAATCCACGACCCAGTGTATACATGTCTCAGGCTGGATCACAACTCAAAGTATATATATTTTTGGAATCAACCTCAACCCTGTATAGCTAACTCCAACATTACTGCATATAGAGTGTCTATGGTTGTTCCAAATAATATATATACATGGGTCGATATGATATGTCAAAACATTTGCATACGTGTATATGGTATCCCAAGATTACATAATAAATTATAATACATGTAATACAATATAAGTTATCTAGGATATGATTTGTATAGGATTGTTATAATATTTCCCGTAGCTACAACAATCAAAAAATATCCAATCTTGTTTTACCCATAACTTCTTCGTTTTAAATCCGTTTTGAGTGAATCAAATTACTATGGTTTCATATTGAACTCTATTTTATGAATCTAAATAGAAAAAGTATAGGTTTATAGTCAGAAATATAAGTTACAAGTCGTTTTTGTAAGAGGTAGTAATTTCAGTCGAAAGAACGACGTCTTGATGACCATTTTGAAAAACATACTTCCACTTTGAGTTTAACCATGATTTTTGGATAGAGTTTCATGTTCATAAGAAAAATCATTTTCCCAGAAGAACAACTTTTAAATCAAATTTTATCATAGTTTTTAATTAACTAACCCAAAACAGCCCGCGGTGTTACTACGACGGCGTATGTCCGGTTTTACGGTGTTCATCGTGTTTCCAGGTTTTAAATCATTAAGTTAGCATATCATAAAGATATAGAACATGTGTTTGGTTGATTTTAAAAGTCAAGTTATAAGGATTAACTTTTATTTGCGAACAAGTTTAGAGTTAACTAAACTATGTTCTAGTGATTACAAGTTTAAACATTCGAATAAGATAACTTTAAATGTATGAGTCGAATGATGTTATGAACATCATTACTACCTCAAGTTTTTTGGATAAAGCTACTGGAAATGAGAAAAATGGATCTATCTTCAAAGGATCCTTGGATAGCTTGAAAGTTCTTGAAACAGAATCATGACACGAAAACAAGTTCAAGTAAGATAATCACTTGAAATAAGATTGTTATAGTTATAGAAATTGAACCAAAGTTTGAATATGAGTATTACCTTGTATTAGAAAGATATCTTACTGTAAATAAGAAAGATTTCTTGAGATTGGATGATCACTTTACAAGATTGGAAGTAAGCTAGCAAACTTGGAAGTGTTGTTGGTGTGTTCTTGAGTAGTAGTTTTGTATGTTGATCTAGGTTACCTAGATTGAACTAGATTGAGCTAGATTATGAAGAACAAGATGAAGAACACTTAGAACACTAAGAGAGTAATTGAGAGATAGTAATTTGATGTAAGTAAGTTGAATAAAAATGTGTTTGTGGTGATGAAAGTTCACGTGAAGTTTAGATATAGATAAAGGATTCATTAGTTTGTAATTTAGCTTAATCATTCTTGGTAAATGACAAAGGATGATCCCTACATGTTGCTATAATGGATGATGAGTCATTTAGGGCTGCTAAGATCAGATGATTGAGTGTTATACTAATAGTACATACATCTAAAAGCTGTGTATTGTACAAGTACGAATACGAGTGTATACGAGTGGAATTGTTGATGAAACTGAACGAGGATGTAATTGTAAGCATTTTTGTCAAGTATAAGTACTTTGATAAGTGTCTTGAAGTCTTTCAAAAGTGTATAAATACATATTAAAACACTACATGTATATACATTTTGTAGTGACCCGAACTTTTCCATGTTTATATATATATTAAATGAAATTGTTATTTACATGATTAAGTGTTTCCAACATGTTAACCAATCAAACTTGTTAAGACTTGATTAATTGAAATAGGTTTCATATAGACAATTGACCACCCAAGTTGATCGGTGATTCACGAACGTTAAAACTTGTAAAAACTATACGATGACATATATATGGTTATATATATAGTTAAAATGATTTTATTATAAGTATGTATCTCATTAGGTATTTTAACAATGAGTTATATACATAAAAATGAGACTATTAATTTAAGAAACTCGAAAACGATATATATAACGATTATCGTTATAACAACGTCTTACTAGGTACATATGAATCATATTAAGATATTGATACACTTGGTTAATTATGTTAAATGATAAGTAAATATATTATTAAGTGTATTAACAATGAAATACATATGTAAAAATAAGACTACTAACTTAATGATTTCGAAACGAGACATATATGTAACGATTATCGTTGTAACGACATTTAACTGTATATATATCATAATAAGATATATTATATATCATAATATCATGATAATATAACAATTTAACATCTAATTTGTTATAATAAACAATGGGTTAACAACATTCAACAAGATCGTTAACCTAAAGGTTTCAAAACAACGTTTACAAGTAACGACTAACGATGACTTAACGACTCAGTTAAAATGTATATACATGTAGTGTTTTAATATGTATTCATACACTTTTGAAAGACTTCAAGACACTTATCAAAATACTTCTACTTAACAAAAATGCTTACAATTACATCCTCGTTCAGTTTCATCAACAATTCTACTCGTATGCACCGGTATTCGTACTCGTACAATACACAGCTTTTAGATGTATGTACTATTGGTATATACACTCAAATTATCAGCTCTTAGCAGCCCATGTGAGTCACCTAACACATGTGGGAGCCATCATTTTGCAACTAGCATGAAATATCTCATAAAATTACAAAAATATGAGTAATCATTCATGACTTATTTACATGAAAACAAAATTACATATCCTTTATATCTAATCCATATACCAACGACCAAAAACACCTACAAACACTTGAATTCTTCAATTTTCTTCATCTAATTGATCTCTCTCAAGTTCTATCTTCAAGTTCTAAGTGTTCTTCATAAATTCCAAAAGTTCTAGTTTCATAAAATCAAGAATACTTCCAAGATTGCAAGTTTACTTCCAAGTTTTCTAAATTCATTCCAAGTAATCATCCAATATCAAGAAACCTTTGTTACTAACAGTAGGTTATCTTTCTAATACAAGGTAATAATCATATTCAAACTTTAATTCAATTTCTATAACTATAACAATCTTATTTCGAGTGGAAATCTTACTTGAAATTGTTTTCGTGTCATGATTCTGCTTCAAGAACTTTCAAGCCATCCAAGGATCCTTTGAGGCTAGATCTATTTTTCTCATTTCCAGTAGGTTTATCCAAGGAACTTGAGGTAGTAATAATGTTCATAACATCATTCGATTCATACATATAAAGCTATCTTATTCGAAGGTTTAAACTTGTAATCACTAGAACATAGTTTAGTTAATTCTAAACTTGTTCACAAATAAAATTTAATCCTTCTAAATTGACTTTTAAAATCAACTAAACACATGTTCTATATCTATATGATATGCTAACTTAATGATTTAAAACCTGGAAACACGAAAAACACCGTAAAACCGGATTTAAGCCGTCGTAGTAACACCGCGGGCTGTTTTGGGTTAGTTAATTAAAAACTATGATAAACTTCAATTTAAAAGTTGTTATTCTGGGAAAATGATTTTTATTATGAACATGAAACTATATCCAAAAATTATGGTTAAACTCAAAGTGGAAGTATGTTTTCTAAAATGGTCATCTAGACGTCGTTCCTTCGACTGAAATGACTACCTTTACAAAAACGACTTGTAACTTATTTTTTTGACTATAAACCTATACTTTTTCTGTTTAGATTCATAAAATAGAGTTCAATATGAAACCATAGCAATTTGATTCACTCAAAACGGATTTAAAATGAAGAAGTTATGGGTAAAACAAGATTGGATAATTTTTCTCATTTTAGCTACGTGAAAATTGGTAACAAATCTATTCCAACCATAACTTAATCAACTTGTATTATATATTATGTAATCTTGAGATACCATAGACATGTATACAATGTTTCGACCTATCATGTCAACACATCTATATATATTTCGGAACAACCATAGACACTCTATATGTGAATGTTGGAGTTAGCTATACAGGGTTGAGGTTGATTCCAAAAAATATATAGTTTGAGTTGTGATCAATATCGAGATACCTATACACTGGGTCGTGGATTGATTCAAGATAATATTTATCGATTTATTTCTGTACATCTAACTGTGGACAACTAGTTGTAGGTTACTAACGAGGACAGCTAACTTAATAAACTTAAAACATCAAAATATATTAAAAGTGTTGTAAATATATTTTGAACATACTTTGATATATATGTATATATTGTTATAGGTTCGTGAATCAACCAGTGGCCAAGTCTTACTTCCCGACGAAGTAAAAATCTGTGAAAGTGAGTTATAGTCCCACTTTTAAAATCTAATATTTTTGGGATGAGAATACATGCAGGTTTTATAAATGATTTACAAAATAGACACAAGTACGTGAAACTACATTCTATGGTTGAATTATTGAAATCGAATATTCCCCTTTTTATTAAGTCTGGTAATCTAAGAATTAGGGAACAGACACCCTAATTGACGCGAATCCTAAAGATAGATCTATTGGGCCTAACAAACCCCATCCAAAGTACTGGATGCTTTAGTACTTTGAAATTTATATCATATCCGAAGGGTGTCCCGGAATGATGGGGATATTCTTAAATATGCATCTTGTTAATGTCGGTTACCAGTTGTTCACCATATGAATGATTTTTATCTCTATGTATGGGATGTGTATTGAAATATGAAATCTTGTGGTCTATTGTTATGATTTGATATATATAGGTTAAACCTATAACTCACCAACATTTTTGTTGACGTTTAAAGCATGTTTATTCTCAGGTGAATACTAAGAGCTTCTGCTGTTGCATACTAAAATAAGGACAAGATTTGGAGTCCATATTTGTATGATATTGTGTAAAAACTGCATTCAAGAAACTGATTTCGATGTAACATATTTGTATTGTAAACCATTATGTAATGGTCGTGTGTAAACAGGATATTTTAGATTATCATTATTTGATAATCTACGTAAAGCTTTTTAAACCTTTATTTATGAAATAAAGGTTATGGTTTGTTTTAAAAATGAATGCAGTCTTTGAAAAACGTCTCATATAGAGGTCAAAACCTCGCAATGAAATCAATTAATATGGAACGTTTTTAATCAATAAGAACGGGACATTTCAGTTGGTATCCGAGCGTTGGTCTTAGAGAACCAGAAAATTTGCATTAGTGTGTCTTATCGAGTTTGTTAGGATGCATTAGTGAGTCTGGACTTCGACCGTGTTTTCTTTAAAAATGATTGCTTAACATTTTTGTTGGAAACTATATATTATTAACATGTATATATTATGTGATATATTAATCTCTTAACATGTTTGATATTGTGTGATAGATGTCTACCTCTAGCACAAATCCCATTGACTCACCTAATAATAACGAAGAGTCAAATATATATTGGACTGATTCACAAGTTCCCGAAGAAGAACCGGAAGAAGAATCAGAACCAGAAGAAGAATCAGAACCGGAAGAGGAGGAACCGGAGGAGGAAATAGAACCGGTGGGGGAAATAATAAAACGGTTAAGTAAAAGAAAATCCTCAACCAACCGACCAATGTTAATTATGGTCAATGGTGTTTCCGCCAAGGAAGCAAAATATTGGGAGGATTACCAATTCTCCGATGAATCGGATTCCGATGAGAATTCCGATGATGTTATAGAAATTACCCCAACTGAATTTAAAAAGGCAAAAGAAAATAATAAGGGAAAGGGCATAAAAATAGAGAAATATAATTCTAACCCCGATGAACCTTATATGTATCGTCAACCCCCGAAGCCCTTAAGTTGTAATAATGTCCCGGGAACCTCTAAACCACCAGGTTTTTCTAAACCGTTGTGGAAAACGACAGCTCGTATTAGGGGAACATCATATATCCCTAGAAACTTGGCAAAACGAACCAAAACCGAAGAAGAAGAAACGAGCGAGTCGGAATAAGATAGTTGTATTCGTGTGGTGTAATATATGTAATATAGTGTGCTTATGCTTTATGATATATGTAAAAATTGCTTGTATTAATAAGTATTTTTTTTATGAATCTAACTTTTGTCTATTTTACAGTATAAAAACACAAAATGGATAGACAACCCAATATTTTAAGAGACCTACCCGGAGACATGATTGATGAAATCTTGTCTAGAGTCGGTCAGAATTCTTCGGCACAACTATTTACGGCAAAATCAGTTTGTAAGACATTCGAAGAACGTTCCAAGAATGTCTTGGTTTATAAGAGACTTTCGTTTGAAAGATGGGGGATATCACATTGGGAAACCCATAAGTTACGATGTGTTTACTTTGACACATATATTGCGGGGAACCCAAATACTATTTTACGCAACGGGTTAAGAAATTATTTTGACTCAATATATCCGAATATAGGACTTCATGATTTAGAAAAAGCGGCTAACATGCAACATAAAGAAGCATGCTATGCTTACGGGTTATTAATGTTCACTTCTCACCAAAGTGAGAAAAAGAACATCGGGCTACAACTATTAAACAAAACGTTCCCACAAGTGACGGAGTCGGTAATTGGGGTAAGAAATGAGGTTTTTAGGTTATTACGAGACTGTTGGTCATTATGTAACCCTCGTCCCTTTGATGACGTTACAACACACTGTATTATCAACGGCCATAATAGTTATGTTCCACAAGACCAAGGATGGAAAGTAGTCCTAGTAAAACCAGAATGCATGACTTGTTTCTGGACGTATGAATTACGTGTCTTTATTGCCTTTGCTGAACGACTTGTGTACTAGCTAGAATTATCTTCACAACTATCTTGTATCAAAGTTATTGTGTGCTATATTTCATGCTTTATGTAAAATAAGCGGTATTGTAAGTTTGTAAAATATTGTATAAAAGTTTGAACGCGAAATATTATTATAATCAGTTTTTCATATAGAATTGTAGTAGTTGAATTGTATATTAGCTACTAAGTATGAACTTAACGGGTAGGTACTACCCGAATTTAAACTTATAAAACGCTAATATGAAGAAAAAGCTTTTATAAATGAGTTCATATTATGCTACGAAATACTATTAACTACTCTTAATATTCTGTATGATTAACTTGTTCCATTTGACTATTTTGAAGGAAATGGCACCGACTACTCGACACACCGTGAATATGAATGAAGAGGAATTCCGTACTTTTCTAGCTTCAAACATAGCCGCAGTACAGGCTGCGCTACATACCAATAATAACCTTGGATCTAGCAGTACATGAAATCATGTAGGATGCACCTACAAAGAATTCACTGCCTGCAAACCTTTAGAATTTGATGGAACCGAAGGACCGATCGGATTGAATTGGTGGACCGAGAAGGTCGAATCGGTGTTTGCCATAAGTAAGTGTACTGAAGAGGACAAAGTGAAGTACACTACGCATACCTTCACAGGTTCTGCGTTAACATGGTGGAATACCTATCTAGAGCAAGTGGGACAAGATGATGCGTACGCACTACCGTGCTCAGAATTCAAGCACTTGATGAACGAGAAGTACCGTCCCAGAACCGAGGTCAATAAGCTCAAGACAGAACTTAGAGGGTTACGAACCCAAGGATTTGATATTACCACGTACGAAAGACGATTCACAGAATTGTGTCTATTGTGTCCGGGAGCGTTCGAAGATAAGGAAGAGAAGATCGACGCGTTTGTGAAAGGATTACCGGAAAGAATCCAAGAAGATATAAGTTCACACGAGCCCGCCTCTATACAACAGGCATGTAGAATGGCTCACAAACTAGTGAACCAGATTGAGGAAAGAATTAAAGAACAGACGGTTGAAGAGGCCAATGTGAAGCAAGTCAAAAGAAAGTGGGAGGAAAACGATGATAAGAATCACCAATACAACAACAACAGCAATTACAATAATAATCGCAACAATTATCCCAACAATCGCAACATCAATCGTAACTACAACAAACGGCCCAACAACAACAACAGCAGCAACTACAACAATCATCCCAACAACAATAACAACCGCAAAAACAACAACAACAATCAGAAGCAGCTATGCCAAAGGTGTGAAAACTATCACTCGGGGTTCTGCACCAAATTTTGCAACAAGTGTAAAAGAAATGGTCATAGCGTGGCGAAGTGTGAGGTCTACGGACCAGGGGTTAACAGAACGAAAGGAACAAATGGTGTCGGAACGAGTAATGGCGGAGCAAGTAGTTTCGGAGCAAGTTAAGCCAATGTAGTTTGTTATAAATGTGGAAAACCGGGTCACATTATTAGAAATTGCCCGAACCAGGAGAACACGAATGGACAAGGCTGCGGAAGAGTTTTCAATATTAATGCGGCAGAGGCACAGGAAGACCCAGAGCTTGTTACGGGTACGTTTCTTATTGACAATAAATTTGCTTACGTTTTATTTGATTCGGGTGCGGATATAAGCTATATGAGTAGAGATTTTTGTGCTAAATTAAGTTGTCCATTGACGCCGTTGGATAGTAAATTTTTACTCGAATTAGTAAACGGTAAATTAATTTCAGCAGATAATATATGCCGGAATCGAGAAATTAAACTGGGTAGTGAAATATTTAAGATTGATTTGATACCAGTAGAGTTAGGGAGTTTTGATGTAATAGTTGGCATGGACTGGCTGAAGAAGGTGAAAGCAGAGATCGTATGTTATAAAAATGCAATTCGAATTGTACGAGAAGAAGGAGAACCCTTAATGGTGTACGGAGAAAAGGGCAACATGAAGCTATGTCTTATTAGTAATTTGAAGGCACAAAAACTAATAAGAAAAGGTTGCTATGCGATTCTAGCACACGTCGAGAAAGTACAAACTTAAGAAAAGAGCATCAATGATGTTCCCGTAGCAAAAGAATTTCCCGATGTATTTCTGAAAGAATTACCGAGACTACCTCCACATCGATCTGTTGAATTTCAAATAGATCTTGTACCAGGAGCTGCACCAATAGCTCGTGCTCCTTATAGACTCGCACCCAGCGAGATGAAAGAACTGCAAAGCCAACTGCAAGAACTATTAGAACGTAGTTTCATTCGACCAAGCACATCACCATGGGGAGCTCCTGTTTTGTTTGTCAAGAAGAAGGATGGTACATTTAGATTGTGTATTGACTACAGAG
Organism: Rutidosis leptorrhynchoides; assembly: GCF_046630445.1. Taxonomy (NCBI): domain Eukaryota; kingdom Viridiplantae; phylum Streptophyta; class Magnoliopsida; order Asterales; family Asteraceae; genus Rutidosis; species Rutidosis leptorrhynchoides. The sequence continues at coordinate 170,598,856 of NC_092343.1, forward strand.
AGTTGAACAAACTTACCATCAAAAACCGTTATCCACTGCCGAGAATTGACGACTTATTTGATCAACTACAAGGCTCGTCGTTTTATTCGAAGATCGATTTACGTTATGGATATCATCAAATGTGAGTAAAGGAGGATGATATTCCAAAAACTGCTTTTAGGACGCGTTATGGTCATTACGAGTTTATGGTTATGCCGTTTGGATTGACTAACGCACCAGCTGTGTTCATGGACCTTATGAACCGAGTGTGTGGGCCATATCTTGACAAGTTTGTCATTGTTTTCATCAATGACATACTTATTTACTCAAAGAATGATCAAGAGCACGAAGAACATTTGAGAAAAGTGCTAGAAGTATTGAGGAAAGAAAAACTGTATGCTAAGTTTTCAAAGTGTGCACTTTGGTTGGAAGAAGTTCAATTCCTCGGTCACATAGTGAACAAAGAAGGTATCCAGGTGGACCCGGCAAAGATCGAAACCGGTGAAAAGTGGGAAACCCCAAAAACTCCGAAGCATATACGTCAATTTTTAGGATTGGCTGGTTACTACAGAAGATTCATCCAAGATTTCTCCAAAATAGCAAAACCCTTGACTGCATTAATGCATAAAGGGAAAAAATTTGAATGGAAGGATGAACAAGAGAAGGCGTTTCAATTATTGAATAAAAAGCTAACTACGGCACCTATATTGTCATTGCCTGAAGGGAATGATGATTTTGTGATTTATTGTGACGCATCAAAGCAAGGTCTCGGTTGTGTATTAATGCAACGGACGAAGGTGATTGCTTATGCGTCTAGACAATTGAAGATTCACGATCAAAATTATACGACGCATGATTTGGAATTAGGCGCGGTTGTTTTTGCATTAAAGACTTGGAGGCACTACTTATATGGGATCAAAAGTATTATATATACCGACCACAAAAGTCTTCAACACATATTTAATCAGAAACAACTGAATATGAGGCAGCGTAGGTGGATTGAATTGTTGAATGATTACGACTTTGAGATTCGTTACCACCCGAGGAAGGCAAATGTGGTAGCCGACGCCTTGAGCAGAAAGGACAGAGAACCCATTCGAGTAAAATCTATTAATATAATGATTCACACTAACCTTACTACTCACATAAAGGAGGCGCAACAAGGAGTTTTAAAAGAGGGAAATTTAAAGGATGAAATACCCAAAGGATCGGAGAAGCATCTTAATATTCGGGAAGACGGAACCCGGTATAGGGCTGAAAGAATTTGGGTACCAAAATTTGGAGATATGAGAGAAATGGTACTTAGAGAAGCTCATAAAACTAGATACTCAATACATCCTGGAACGGGGAAGATGTACAAGGATCTTAAGAAACATTTTTGGTGGCCAGGTATGAAAGCCGATATTGCTAAATATATAGGAGAATGTTTGACGTGTTCTAAGGTCAAAGCTGAACATCAGAAACCATCAGGTCTACTACAACAACCTGAAATCCCGGAATGGAAATGGGAAAACATTACCATGGATTTCATTACTAAATTGCCAAGGACTGCAAGTGGTTATGATACTATTTGGGTAATAGTTGATCGTCTCACCAAGTCAGCACACTTCCTGCCAATAAGAGAAGATGACAAGATGGAGAAGTTAGCATGACTGTATTTGAAGGAAGTCGTCTCCAGACATGGAATACCAATCTCTATTATCTCTGATAGGGATGGCAGATTTATTTCAAGATTCTGGCAGACATTACAGCAAGCATTGGGAACTCGTCTAGACATGAGTACTGCCTATCATCCACAAACTGATGGGCAGAGTGAAAGGACGATACAAACACTTGAAGACATGCTACGAGCTTGTGTTATTGATTTCGGAAACAGTTGGGATCGACATCTACCGTTAGCATAATTTTCCTACAACAACAGCTACCATTCAAGCATTGAGATGACGCCGTTTGAAGCACTTTATGGTAGAAAGTGCAGGTCTCCGATTTGTTGGAGTGAAGTGGGGGATAGACAGATTATGGGTCCGGAGATAATACAAGAAACTACTGAGAAAATCATCCAAATTCAACAAAGATTGAAAACCGCCCAGAGTCGACAAAAGAGCTACGCGGACAGTAAAAGAAAAGATATAGAGTTTGAAATTGGAGAAATGATCATGCTTAAGGTTTCACCTTGGAAAGGCGTTGTTCGATTTGGTAAACGGGGGAAACTAAATCCAAGGTACATTGGACCATTCAAGATTATAGATCGTGTCGGACCAGTAGCTTACCAACTAGAGCTACCTCAACAACTCGCGGCTGTACATAACACTTTCCATGTCTCAAATTTGAAGAAATGTTTTGCTAAAGAAGATCTCACTATTCCGTTGGACGAAATCCAAATCAATGAAAAACTTCAATTCATTGAAGAACCCGTCGAAATAATGGATCGTGAGGTTAAGAGACTTAAACAAAACCAGATACCGATTGTTAAGGTTCGATGGAATGCTCGTAGAGGACCCGAGTTCTCCTGGGAGCATGAAGATCAGATGAAGAAGAAATACCCGCATTTATTTCCAGAAGATACGTCAACACCTCCAACTGCTTAAAATTTCGGGACGAAATTTATTTAACGGGTAGGTACTGTAGTGACCCGAACTTTTCCATGTTTATATATATATTAAATGAAATTGTTATTTACATGATTAAGTGTTTCCAACATGTTAAGCAATCAAACTTGTTAAGACTTGATTAATTGAAATAGGTTTCATATAGACAATTGACCACCCAAGTTGATCGGTGATTCACGAACGTTAAAACTTGTAAAAACTATACGATGACATATATATGGTTATATATATAGTTAACATGATTTTATTATAAGTATGTATCTCATTAGGTATTTTAACAATGAGTTATATATATAAAAATAAGACTATTAATTTAAGAAACTCGAAAACGATATATATAACGATTATCGTTATAACAACGTCTTACTAGGTACATATGAATCTTATTAAGATATTGATACACTTGGTTAATTATGTTAAATGATAAGTAAATATATTATTAAGTGTATTAACAATGAAATACATATGTAAAAATAAGACTACTAACTTAATGATTTCGAAACGAGACATATATGTAACGATTATCGTTGTAACGACATTTAACTGTATATATATCATACTAAGATATATTATATATCATAATATCATGATAATATAACAATTTAACATCTCATTTGTTATAATAAACAATAGGTTAATAACATTCAACAAGATCGTTAACCTAAAGGTTTCAAAACAACGTTTACATGTAACGACTAACGATGACTTAACGACTCAGTTAAAATGTATATACATGTAGTGTTTTAATATGTATTCATACACTTTTGAAAGACTTCAAGACACTTATCAAAATACTTCTACTTAACAAAAATGCTTACAATTACATCCTCGTTCAGTTTCATCAACAATTCTACTCGTATGCACCCGTATTCGTACTCGTACAATACACAGCTTTTAGATGTATGTACTCTTGGTATATACACTCCAATGATCAGCTCTTAGAAGCCCATGTGAGTCACCTAACACATGTGAGAGCCATCATTTGGCAACTAGCATGAAATATCTCATAAAATTACAAAAATATGAGTAATCATTCATGACTTATTTACATGAAAACAAAATTACATATCCTTTATATCTAATCCATACACCAACGACCAAAAACACCTATAAACACTTTCATTCTTCAATTTTCTTCATCTAATTGATCTCTCTCAAGTTCTATCTTCAAGTTCTAAGTGTTCTTCATAAATTCCAAAAGTTCTAGTTTCATAAAATCAAGAATACTTCCAAGATTGCAAGTTTACTTCCAAGTTTTCTAAATCCATTCCAAGTGATCATCCAAGATCAAGAAACCTTTATTACTTACAGTAGGTTATCTTTCTAATACAAGGTAATAATCATATTCAAACTTTAATTCAATTTCTATAACTACAACAATCTTATTTCGAGTGGAAATCTTACTTGAAATTGTTTGCGTGTCATGATTCTGCTTCAAGAACTTTCAAGCCATCCAAGGATCCTTTGAAGCTAGATCTATTTTTCTCATTTCCAGTAGGTTTATCCAAGGAACTTGAGGTAGTAATGATGTTCATAACATCATTCGATTCATACATATAAATCTATCTTATTCAAAGGTTTAAACTTGTAATCACTAGAACATAGTTTAGTTAATTCTAAACTTGTTCGCAAATAAAAGTTAATCCTTCTAACTTGAATTTTAAAATCAACTAAACACATGTTCTATATCTATATGATATGCTAACTTAATGATTTAAAACCTGGAAACACGAAAAACACCGTAAAACCGGATTTACGCCGTCGTAGTAACACCGCGGGCTGTTTTGTCTTAGTTAATTAAAAACTATGATAAACTTTGATTTAAAAGTTGTTATTCCGGGAAAATGATTTTTATTATAAACATGAAACTATATCCAAAAATTATGGTTAAACTCAAAGTGGAAGTATGTTTTCTAAAATGGTCATCTAGACGTCGTTCTTTCGACTGAAATGACTACCTTTACAAAAACGACTTGTAACTTATTTTTCTGACTATAAACCTATACTTTTTCTATTTATATTCATATAATAGAGTTCAATATGAAACCATAGCAATTTGATTCACTCAAAACGGATTTAAAATGAAGAAGTTATGGGTAAAACAAGATTGGATAATTTTTCTCATTTTAGCTACGTGAAAATTGGTAACAAATCTATTCCAACCATAACTTAATCAATTTGTATTGTATATTATGTAATCTTGAGATACCATAGACACGTATACAATGTTTCGACCTATCATGTCGACACATCTATATATATTTCGGAACAACCATAGACACTCTATATGTGAATGTTGGAGTTAGCTATACAGGGTTGAGGTTGATTCCAAAATATATATAGTTTGAGTTGTGATCAATACTAAGATACGTATACACTGGGTCGTGGATTGATTCAAGATAATATTTATCGATTTATTTCTGTACATCTAACTGTGGACAACTAGTTGTAGGTTACTAACGAGGACAGCTGACTTAATAAACTTAAAACATCAAAATATATTAAAAGTGTTGTAAATATATTTTGAACATACTTTGATATATATATGTATATATTGTTATAGGTTCGTGAATCAACCAGTGGCCAAGTCTTACTTCCCGACGAAGTAAAAATCTGTGAAAGTGAGTTATAGTCCCACTTTTAAAATCTAATATTTTTGGGATGAGAATACATGCAGGTTTTATAAATGATTTACAAAATAGACACAAGTACGTGAAACTACATTCTATGGTTGAATTATCGAAATCGAATATGCCCCTTTTTATTAAGTCTGGTAATCTAAGAATTAGGGAACAGACACCCTAATTGACGCGAATCCTAAAGATAGATCTATTGGGCCTAACAAACCCCATCCAAAGTACCAGATGCTTTAGTACTTCGAAATTTATATCATATCCGAAGGGTGTCCTGGAATGATGGGGATATTCTTAAATATGCATCTTGTTAATGTCGGTTACCAGGTGTTCATCATATGAATGATTTTTATCTCTATGTATGGGATGTGTATTGAAATATGAAATCTTGTGGTCTATTGTTATGATTTGATAAATATAGGTTAAACCTATAACTCACCAACATTTTTGTTGACGTTTAAAGCATGTTTATTCTCAGGTGAATACTAAGAGCATCCGCTGTTGCATACTAAAATAAGGACAAGATTTGGAGTCCATGTTTGTATGATATTGTGTAAAAACTGCATTCAAGAAACTGATTTCGATGTAACATATTTGTATTGTAAACCATTATGTAATGGTCGTGTGTAAACAGGATATTTTAGATTATCATTATTTGATAATCTACGTAAAGCTTTTTAAACCTTTATTTATGAAATAAAGGTTATGGTTTGTTTTAAAAATGAATGCAGTATTTGAAAAACGTCTCATATAGAGGTCAAAACCTCGCAATGAAATCAATTAATATGGAACGTTTTTAATCAATAAGAACGGGACATTTCACATTTTAACTGAGTCGTTAAGTCATCGTTAGCCGTTTCATGTAAATGTTGTTTTGAAACCTTTAGGTTAACGATCTTGTTAAATGTTGTTAACCCATTGTTTATTATATCTAAAGAGATGTTAAATTATTACATTATCATGATATTATGATATATTAATATATCTTAGTATGATATATATACAGTTAAATGTTGTTACAACGATAATCGTTACATATATGTCTAGTTTCGAAATCATTAAGTTAGTAGTCTTGTTTTTACATATGTAGTTCATTGTTAATACACTTAATGACATGTTTGCTTATCATTTATCATGATTAAACATAGTGTAACAATATCTTAATATGATTCATATGTATTTAGTAAGACGTTGTTATAACGATAATCGTTATATATATCGTTTCGAGTTTCTTAATTCAATAAACTCAATTTTATGTATATAACTCATTGTTAAAACACCTAATGAGATACTTACTTATCATAATATCATGTTAACTATATATATAATCATATATATGTCATCATATAGTTTTTACAAGTTTTTACGTTTGTGAATCACCGGTCAACTTGGATTGTCAATTGTATATATGAAACCTATTTCAATTAATCAAGTATTAACAAGTTTGATTGCTTAACATGTTGGAAACACTTAATCATGTAAATATCAATTTCATTTAATATATATAAACATGGAAAAGTTCGGGTCACTACAGTACCTACCCGTTAAATAAATTTCGTCCCGAAATTTTAAGTAGTTGGAGGTGTTGACGTATCTTCTGGAAATAAGTGCGGGTATTTCTTCTTCATCTGATCTTCTCATTCCCATGTGAACTCGGGTCCTCTACGATCATTCCATCGAACCTTAACAATTGGTATCTTGTATTGTTTAAGTCTTTTAACCTCACGATCCATTATTTCAACGGGTTCTTCGATGAATTGAAGTTTTTTGTTGATTTGGATTTCGTCTAATTAAAAAGTGAGATCTTCTTAGCAAAACATTTCTTCAAATTTTAGACGTGGAAAGTGTTATGTACAGCCGCTAGTTGTTGAGGTAACTCAAGTCGGTAAGCTACTGGTCCGACATGATCAATAATCTTGAATGGTCCAATATACCTTGGATTTAATTTCCCTCATTTACCAAATCGAACAATGCCTTTCCAAGGTGCAACCTTAAGCATAACCATCTCTCCAATTTCAAATTCTATATCTTTTCTTTTAATGTCGGCGTAGCTCTTTTATCGACTTTGGGTGATTTTCAACCGTTGTTGAATTTGGATAATCTTCTCGGTAGTTTCTTGTATTATCTCCGGAAACGTAATCTATCTATCCCCCACTTCACTTCAAAAAATCGGAGACCTGCACTTTCTACCATAAAGTGCTTCAAACGGCGCCATTTCAATGCTTGAATGGTAGCTGTTGTTGTAGGAAAATTCTGCTAACGGTAGATGTCGATTGATAATGCTAAAAACGAACATATATTTCATAGCATTATTCCTCAAGAAAGACAAGCTTTTAGTTGCAATTGTTCTATTTACAAGTGATATTCGTTTAAATAATAAAAGGTGAAGACAAAAGACAGATTCGACGAATTGAAGACGCAAACGACCAAAAAGCTCAAAAGTACAAAAGACAATCAAAGAGGTTCCAATTATTGATAAGAAACGTCTCGAAATTACAAGAGTACAAGATTCAAAACGCAAAGTACAAAATATAAAACTGTACGCAAGGACGTTCGAAAATCCGGAACTGGGACCAGAGTCAACTCTTAACGCTCGACGCAACGGACTAAATATTACAAGTCAGCTATGCACATAAATATAATATAATATTTAAATAATTCTTATAATTATTTATATATTATAATAAATAATAAAAACCGTCGGCAAGAAAGACTCCAAACTGGTGTGAGCTGGAATTTCAAACTCCGCGACTCGCGGAGTTTGAAGGCAAAATATGCCGCGAGTCGCGGAGCCCCAAAAGTCGAAAATTCCTATAAAAGCAAACGAATTCTGATCGCAAATGATAATCTTTTTCATCTTCTCCTCATTGATACGTAAAATATATATATATATATATTTATAATTTATATTTTAATTTTAATTATAATTCTAATAATAAGGGTATGTTAGCGAATGTTGTAAGGGTGTAAGTCGAAATTCTGTCCGTGTAACGCTACGCTATTTTTAATCATTGTAAGTTATGTTCAACCTTTTTATATTAATGTCTTGTAGCTAAGTTATTATTATGCTTATTTAATCCGAAGTAATCATGATGTTGGGCTAATTACTAAAATTGGGTAATTGGACTTTGTACCATAATTGGGGTTTGGATAAAAGAACGACACTTGTAGAAATTGGACTATGGGTTATTAATGGGTTTTATATTAACTAAACAATACCCTGTTAATTTAATATACAAACTTATAATTCGACATATTTATATATAACCACATACGCTTGACTGGGTACGGTGGGCGGGATATCTATAAATACCAATAATTATTCATTTTACCGGATACGGAACTGGATTAATAGTTAATAGACTTGTTGAAACAGGGGTGAATTACATTCAAGGGTAATTGGTGTAATTGTTAACAAAGTAGTAAAACCTTGGTTTACACGCAGTCGATAACCTGGTGTATTCATTAAACAAAGTATTAAAACCTTGTTACAATTCGAATCCCCAATTAGTTGGAATATTTGACTTCGGGAATAAGAATAATTTGACGAAGGCTTTCGCTCTTTATATTTATGACTGATGGACTATTATGGACAAAATCCGTATGGACATATTAAATAATCCAGGACAAAGGACAATTAACCCATGGGCATAAAACTAAAATCAACACGTCAAACATCATGATTACGGAAGTTTAAATAAGCATAATTCTTTTATTTCATATTTAATTTCCTATATTTTATATTTAATTGCACTTCTAATTATCGCACTTTTATTTATTATTATTTAATCGCACTTTTAATTATCGTACTTTTTAATTATCGCAATTTTATTTTATCGCACTTTTATTTATTGCAATTTCATTATCGTTATTTATTTTATGCTTTAATTTAAGTCTTGTATTTATTTTTAATATTTTACATTTGGTTTTAACTGCGACTAAAGTTTTAAAATCGACAAACCGGTCATTAAACGGTAAAAACCCCCCTTTATAATAATAATATTACTTATATATATGTTTGTATTTTTATAAAAGTAAACTAATATAGCGTTGAGCTTTGTTTAAAAAAGATTCCCTGTGGAACGAACCGGACTTACTAAAAACTACACTACTGTACGATTAGGTACACTGCCTATAAGTGTTGTAGCAAGGTTTAAGTATATCCATTCTATAAATAAATAAATATCTTGTGTAAAATTGTATCGTATTTAATAGTATTTCCTGCTAAATTTAATAACTATTTTATACCACTCCGCTACCACATCAAGTATTTTTGGCGCCGCTGCCGGGGACATCTTCTTAAAAACCGGAAGCGCAACGCTACAAAAAAAAAAAAAAACAAAAATTTATATATTTTTAAGAGTTTGTTAAATGTTTTATAAGTTTCTTTATTTTTATTTTATAAAAATATAAGTTTTATTTAAGTATTTTGTTTTTTTATTTAAAACATAAAATCAAAAACTGAAAGAAAAAAAAATATATATATATATAAATCTAGTTTTAAGATTTTTATTTATAAAATTATAAAATATTTCTATTTTAATTTTTAGATATAAGTTTTTATTATTTAAATACTTTTATTAAAACAGAAAATATAAAACAATTAAAAATAAATAAATAAATAAATAAAAACGCGTCGAATATTAAACCTGTCAGTTGAAATTCTGAACCCCGCGACTCGCGGGGTTTGCTGCATCGAATACCGCAACTCGCGGAGATAACCTGACACGCGACAGAAGCCCTAATCAGGCATTAATTACGTAATTATTATTATTTTTAATTAAAACCCTAATTAGTTTTTAGTTTTAATTAGTTTTTAGTGTTTATTATTATTTTGTATATTTAGTTAAATTAGTTTTATTAAATTATAAAATTAATAGTTTTAATAAATAAATAATATAAAAATAATATTTTTATAAAAATTGTAATTTTTACAACTTTTTGTATATTTTTATATTTTGTTCCTTTTTAATTGTTTTAGCGTAATATTTGTATTTTTAGCTCATATTTATTTTTAAACTTAGTTTTTGCCATAGTTATTTTTACTCCTAGATTTTTAGGCTTTGCCGTAGAATTCCTTAAGTGCTTTTTCTTTAGACTAAGATTTAGGTACTTTAGAATTTTGCGACGCCTTTTTAAGTTTTAGTTTCTTTTTAAGTTATTTCCATTTGGGATATAGTTTTTTCTATAAGCTTTAATATTTTTAGACACCTTTTACTGTGTACCAATTATCATTCCAATTAGTAATTTCAATTTGCGATTATAATTTTAAGTTAGTTGTAGTAATAAGGGTAGGTTAGTCAAGTATTTTTTAAGTTTTATAAGTTTCTTTTATTTTTCCGTCACCTTTTATTTTTCAACCATTTTTCTTTTTCAATCTTTTTCCGACGAGCTCTTTTTCTTTCTTATTTCTCGCTATTCTAGTTTTAGGACATAGATTTTTATTCTAATTCTTATCTAAATTTCTTAAAATTACGAAAATTTATTTTAAGTGGTTAAATTGATAGACATCAAAATTTTCTGGTTCGTAGTAATAGTTGGATTTGTACGTGGACCGGGTTATTGGAGCCAAACAGTCCTCAATTATATTGAGACCAAACGAATCCTGCCCCTCTGCTGCATCTTTTGGCTATTCGAAACGTGGGCAAAATCAGAAAAGTCTATTAATTGGATAACTTATTATAATTTTTCTTTCCTTTTAAAAACTAATAGGATATTCAGTGAATGCACCGAGCAAGACGATCACCACCTTTTGTACGTTCACCACCTGTAACTAGATCAAGACATTTAGCAAATATTACCGCCGTTGATTTTTCTTTAGAATCGTCATCCAGTCGACCAAGTACTTCAGTTCAAATTTCCGATAATCCATTTTTTGAACCCGACCTCACAATTGAGAATCCGGAAAATATTCAGGAACGATTCGTAGATCCTGAACCATTAAACTTTTCTCCGGAACCACCAATCATTCAAACAGAGATTGTTGAGGAACGAACTATTAAATCAGAATCTTCTAGTGATTCCGATTCAACAAATTCAATTATGGAGAATCTGGAACCTTTAAGTATGGAAGACCGAATGAGAGCTAAACGCACTGGCCAAGGTCACGCAATTACTCATCCAGACATTAATGCGCCAGATTAAGAAATCCAAGGACAAATTCTACACATGGTGACTAATCAATGCCAATTTAGTGGTGCACCGAAGGAAGATCCAAATGAACATTTACGTACCTTTAATAGGATCTGCACACTATTTAAAATCCGAGAAGTGGAGGATGAACAGATATATCTCATGTTATTTCCCTGGACTTTAAAGGGAGAAGCCAAAGATTGGTTGGAATCGTTACCTGAAGGGGCGATTGATACATGGGACGTTTTAGTTGAAAAATTTCTTAAACAATTCTTTCCGGCATCTAAAGCCGTAAGACTTCAAGCAGAAATTGTTACGTTCACACAGAAACCGAATGAAACTCTATATGAGGCATGGACTAGATATGGAAAGTTGTTAAGAGGATGTCCGCAACATGGTTTAGACACCTGTCAAATAGTACAAATATTCTACCAAGGATGCAACATCACTACAAGAAAAGACATAGATATAGCAGCTGGTGGTTCTATTATGAAGAAAACCGAAACTGATGCTTACAAAATTATTGATAATACTGCTTCCCACTCACATGAGTGGCACCAAGAAAAAGACATCGTTAGATCATCTAAAGCAGCTAGAGCCGATTCTAGCCATGACTTAGATTCCATTTCCGCAAAGATAGATGCTGTGGAGAGACGAATGGAAAAGATGACTAAAGATATTCACTCAATACGAATTAGTTGTGAGCAGTGTGGAGGACCACATTTGACAAAAGATTGTCTCAGTATTGAATTAACAATGGAACAAAGACAGAATATTTCATACATAAACCAAAGGCCTGGAAATAATTATCAGAATAATTATCAACCGCCAAGACCGATTTACAATCAAAACCAGAATTATAACCGAAATATTCCATACAACAACCAACAAGGTCCTAGCAATCAACAAGTATCCAATAATACTTACAATCAGTAAAGACCTAATTTTCAAAACAAACCACCACAACAAACCGATGATAAAAAGCCGAATTTAGAAGATATGATGACAAAGCTAGTTGAAACTCAAACGCAGTTTTTCACATCTCAGAAACAAACAAATGAACAAAATGCTCAAGCATTTAGAAATCAACAAGCTTCTATTCAAAATCTAGAACAAGAAGTGAGTAACCTAGCAAGGTTAATAGGTGAAAGAAAACCGGGAAGTCTACCTAGTGATACAAATACTAACCCCCGGAATGAAACAGCTAAAGCCATTACCACAAGAAGTGGTACAACACTTAAATCACCTGAAATACCTGAAACTTCTGATGAAACTATTCCTACTCCACAAGAACCACAACCTGATCAAGATAAGGAAAAAGAACCGGTAGTTGAAAAGGTTAATGAAGATAACACAGTTAAGGCTAAACCTTATGTTAAACCATACCAACCACCACTTCCTTACCCGAGTAAAATAAAGAAAGAGAAACTTGAAGCCGAGCAATCCAAATTCTTGGATATGTTTAAACAGATAAATGTAAATCTTCCTTTCATTGATGTGATTTCAGGAATGCCTAGATATGCTAAATTCTTGAAAGATCTAATCTCAAATAGAAAGAAAATGGAAGAACTCTCGGCTGTTACTATGAATGCTAATTGTTCAGCAGTGCTGTTGAATTAGATACCAGAAAAACTATCTGATCCAGGAAGTTTCACAATTCCATGTTTTCTGGGTAGTCTTAGTTCAATAGAAGCATTGGCAGACTTAGGTGCTAGTATAAATCTAATGCCGTATTCACTATACGCTAAACTAGACCTTGGAGAATTGAAACCAACAAGAATAAGCATACAACTAGCCGATAGATCAATAAAATATCCTAGAGGGATAATGGAGAACATGCTAGTTAAAGTTGGTACTTTAGTATTTCCAGTAGATTTTGTTGTTCTGGACATGGAAGAAGATTCTCAAGTACCTCTCATATTAGGAAGACCATTCTTAAACACGGCTAAAGCAATGATAGACGTGTTCGGTAAGAAACTGACCCTAAGTATAGAGGATGAGAGTGTTACCTTTTCAGTTGATAGAGCAATGCAACAACCACAATCTGCAGATGATACATGTTATTATATTCAAACTATAGATGCACATGCAGAATTATTAGAAGAATTTCCAGAATTACAAGGAACAGGAGAATGTTCTTTAGGAGAAGGTAATGAACCAATTGATGAAGCTGAAATGTTAGCTACACTTATAGCTAATGGATATGAACCAACAACAGAAGAAATTCAAATGCTAAAAGAAGAAGACAGATATCGATACAAATCATCGATAGAAGAACCTCTGAAATTAGAGTTAAAGCCACTTTCAAACCATTTGGAATACGCTTATTTACATGGTGAATCTGAATTACCTGTAATAATATCGTCTTCTCTTACTGAAAATGAGAAATCACAACTCATTTCTGTGTTGAAAGCTCATAAACCAGCCATTGCATGGAAGATTCATGATATTAAAGGAATAAGTCCTTCGTATTGCACACATAAAATCCTTATGGAAGAAGGTCATAAAACGTATGTGCAACGCCAACGAAGACTAAATCCTAATATGCAAGATGTAGTTAAGAAAGAGATTATTAAACTGCTAGATGCAGGTTTAATTTATCCAATATCTGATAGTCCATGGGTAAGCCCAGTTCAATGCGTGCCTAAGAAGGGTGGCATGACTGTCATTACAAATGATAAAAATGAGTTATTCCTACTAGGACCGTAACAGGATGGCGTGTGTGTATTGATTATAGAAAATTAAATGACGCCACCAGAAAAGATCACTTTTCTTTACCTTTCATAGATCAAATGTTGGAAAGATTAGCCGGAAATAGTTACTATTGTTTTCTAGATGGATTTTCCGGATATTTTCAAATTCCAATAGCACCCGAGGACCAAGAGAAAACCACATTCACGTGCCCTTATGGTACTTTTGCTTACAAACGCATGCCATTTGGACTTTGTAACGCCCCTGCAACCTTTCAAAGGTGTATGATGGCGATTTTTCATGACATGATAGAAGAATGCATGGAAGTATTCATGGATGACTTTTCAGTCTTCGGTGATACATTTGAATCATGTCTAGTTAATCTTGAACGAATGCTAATTAGATGCGAACAATCAAATCTAGTACTTAATTGGGAGAAATGCCATTTCATGGTTAAAGAAGGCATCGTTCTTGGACATAAAATTTCAAAAGAAGGAATTGAAGTGGATAGAGCTAAAGTAGATGTAATTGCTAAACTTCCACATCCCACCAATGTTAGAGGAGTTAGGAGTTTTCTAGGGCATGCCGGTTTTTACCGACGTTTCATAAAAGATTTTTCTAAAATTGCCACTCCTATGAATAAACTCCTAGAAAAAGATGCTCCATTCATCTTTTCAGATGAGTGTATCAAATCTTTTAATATTCTTAAAGAAAAACTCACTAATGCGCCGATCATGATAACACCAAATTGGAATCTACCATTGAACTAATGTGCGATGCAAGTGATTTTGCAATGGGAGCCGTTTTAGGACAAAGGATTGAAAAACGATTTCAACCTATATATTATGCTAGTAAGACGTTACAAGGAGCACAAACGAACTATACAACTACTGAAAAAGAACTCCTTGCTATTGTCTTTGCTTTTGACAAATTTCGATCATATCTCGTTCTAGCAAAAACGGTGGTCTATACCGACCATTCTGCTCTTAGATACCTATTTTCAAAACAAGATGCTAAACCAAGATTAATCCGTTGGATCTTACTCTTACAAGAGTTTGATATTGAAATCCGAGATAAAAGAGGAGCAGAAAATCTCGCTGCTGATCATCTTTCTCGTCTTGAAAATCCTGAGTTAGAAGTTCTAAATGAATCGGCCATACAAGACAACTTTCCTGATGAATATCTATTGAAGATAGATTATAATGAAATCCCATGGTTTGCAGACTATGCAAACTATTTAGTATGTGGATTCCTTGAAAAAGGATTATCGTACCAAAGACGAAAGAAATTCTTCAGTGATATAAAACACTATTTCTGGGAAGACCCACATCTGTTTAAAAGTTGTTCCGATGGAATAATACGCCGATGTGTATTTGGAGATGAAGCTAGTAAAATATTAAACCATTGTCACACAGGACCAACAGGAGGGCATTATGGGCCTCAACTAACAGCAAGAAAAGTTTATGATGCTGGATTCTATTGGCCAACAATTTACAAAGACGCACACCTTCTTTGCAAATCCTGTGATGCATGTCAAAGGGCCGGAAAAATAAGTCAACGTGATGAAATGCCACAAAATGTCATCCAAGTATGTGAAGTATTTGACATTTGGGGTATTGACTTTATGGGTCCATTTCCAAAATCTCATAATAATCTATATATACTCGTAGCCATTGATTATGTATCTAAATGGGCGGAAGCACAAGCTCTCCCAACTAACGATGCACGAGTTGTAGTCAACTTTTTAAAACGTCTTTTTGCAAGGTTTGGAACACCGAAAGCTTTAATAAGTGATCGGGGTACTCATTTCTGTAATAATCAACTTGAGAAAGTTCTTAAAAGATATGGAGTAACTCATAAAATCTCCACCGCATATCATCCACAAACAAGTGGACAAGTTGAAAATACCAACCGGGCTTTAAAACGTATTCTAGAGAAAACCGTAGGATCAAATCCGAAGGAATGGTCCATTAAATTGGAGGATGCACTCTGGGCTTTTAGAACAGCCTACAAAACTCCAATTGGAACCACACCTTTTAGACTTATTTATGGAAAAGCATGTCATCTTCCAGTAGAAATTGAACACAAAGCATTTTGGGCTTTGAAAACATGTAATCTTGATTTACATGAAGCTGGACGTCTACGATTAAGTCAACTAAACGAATTAGAAGAATTAAGACATGAAGCATACGATAATTCGTTAATCTATAAAGAAAGAACGAAGAAATGGCATGATAAAAGAATCAGAAGTTCAAAAGAATTTTAAGGAAGGAGACAGAGTTCTTCTTTTCAATTCACGATTCAAGCTATTTCCTGGAAAATTGAAATCAAGATGGTCTGGACCATTCATAGTCAAAAGAGTTTTCCCATACGGAACGATAGAATTGATAAATTCAAATGGGATTGAATTTAAAGTTAATGGTCACAGAGTTAAACATTACATACATGGTCCGATGGAAGTTGACAATGAAGTTAATCATAATTTCACCACCCAAGAAAACCTTCAAAATGAAAACATAAATATGTTATCAACAACATATGAAAAATCAAAAGTGGAATATAGGGAGGATTCAAATTTGAGTGATGAAGAAGAATTCCTATACAAACCTCCCATTCCAAGAAACGAAGAAAAATGTGAACAAGAAATTCAAATAGAAATGAAAGAACCAAGGAAAGAACACCCGAAAAAGGTTTACAAACCAACTCGACTTACTAAAGCAAGAGACCCGGGTGAATTTATCATTTCTTGCTTACTTAATGATGGTGCTGTATATAATGGACTCGCAGATTTAGGAGCAAGTGCAAATATTATGCCTCTTTCCTTATACAAAAGATTAGGCATGGGTAAATTAAAACCAACCAAAATGGTGTTCAATCATTTGACCAAACCATTAAACACCCGGTTGGAATAGCAAATAATTTACTTGTTAACGTGGGAAGTTTGACCTTTGTTGCAAACTTCATAGTGATTAATATGGAGGAAAACCTTGATATTCCTCTAATTCTAGGTCGCCCATTTTTAGCAACTGCCGAGGCATTCATTGATGTAAGAGAAGGTAGAATAACACTTAGGGATGGTGATACATCGATCACCTTTGTGAACCGAAAGTTTAGATCTCCACAAACCAAAACTGTTAGACCAATAAAAATGCATAAGTGTGAGGAAGATGAAGAAACACTTAATGATGATCCAATCACAAAGAATGCCGTTGATGATACGAAATTAGATGAATCCATTTTTAACAGTTCAACGAAGAAACTTTATAAACGGATTCACGATGCTAAGATTAAAGGAAACTTTAAGTTATATAACCGATTAATATCCAATTTATCGTCAAAAGAAAAGGCAATGTTAGTTGAATTTGTGAAAGTTACGGAGGAAATCAACAAATGGATTGAAGTAAAAGTCAAATATATACAAGTTGTTGATGATTCAATTGAAAATAATGTTAATCACAATTTCGATACCACAGCTAACTAAGTGTGGGGAGAATCAAGTCTTTAAAGGATAATATGTATTTCTGTTAGAGTTAGATTGTCTGTTTTCGTGTAGTTCTCGAAAATGGAATCCGAATGGTCTTTCCCTAGCAGACCCTAAAGAACTAGTCTTCTCCCCCCATTCTGAATTTTTATTTTTTTTTAGGTTTTTACGAAATGAAGACTGCCTGTGAACTAAACCATGGTCTAATGCTACACGCTTTGATCACTAAACGTAATAATGACATACTACCGAGTGAAATAGTATCAGTAATCAGAGAAAGAATGGACGGAGTTAGAAAAGAATCCAGATGCGAAGATAATAAGTTACAATTTGGTAAAGGAAAATCAAAATCCGCAGCAAAAAGAAGAGCACGACACCTAGAAAGATGTCACAAATGCGGAAAATGGTCACATGGAGATAAATGTTCAAATAATCAAACCTATTCAAATACCAAATTTGTTACTTTATGCAGAGACGGACCGTTCATATGTTTAGAAGAAAAGACACTGAATGCTCGAGGTTACGCCTATGTAGCTATGGAAAACCAATTAAACCGACTATCTTATGAATGGGATAGATCATATAACTAAGAAATCTATTTCACAGGTAAGTCTGCACAGTTTTTATTTTATTTCATTTTTAACCTTTTGATAATAAACGCTAATTTGTTCGCTAAAAAGTATTAAATTGGTATTAAATAAAATTAGGTTTGGCGACCGAAATTATTGATATCATTCAAAAATTTATTACATCACTGAGAAATTTAACGTTTATTCTTAAGGTATAAATATCTTTAAACAATCAACACAAAATATTTCAAAAATTCGTCATGAGTTAAATTAGGTCTTGGAACCGAAATTACTTTACCGAAAAGAGGGGCGCATATTTTTGATAATATTTGATTGATTAAAGTGGGATAAAAAGCCAAAAAGATTTTTAATTTTATTTTTACCATGTTTTTAAAATTAATATTTAAATCTTAAATTAATATTGTAAACTTTGTAAAAACAATATATTTAAAATTGTAAATATTTGAAAAATTAATATAAGTTTGGTATGAATTTATAAATTTTTAAATTAAGTTTGGTGTGAATTTTTAATTTTTAAAATATAAATTTTTAATTTTATGCATTTCAAATTTTAAGTTTGGTGTGAATTTTTAATATAAATTTTGAATTTTATATTTAAGTTGTGTGAATTTAAAAACAAAAATCTACTTTATCTCATTAAGTTAAAAATATGATTTTTAAAATTCGTCGTAAGTTGAAGACTAGGTCTTTGAACCCAAATTGCTTTACCCGAGGGAGGGACGAGAACTTTTATTATCATTGTTTTTAATCTTATTGAATTAAAGTATGCCAAAAACATTAAAAAAACCCAAAAATCTTAGCTTTTAAAACAATCGCTACAAAAAGACAAATTTTAAAATTTTGTCGAGGGACGGACTAGGACATCGATCCGAAACGACCTCGTCCTAAATAACAAAGGAAATAAAATTTTAAAATTAAGTACTTAATTGTTTTATAAGTTATTGATTATAAAAAAAAAAATATCAAACTCCGCGACTCGCAGAGTTTGAAGGGTTATTCACCGCGAGTCGCGGGAGGACCGAAAATCAGAAAAAAATAAAGAGCTGCAAACTGATCAGTCCACACCCCCAAAACCGAAAACACTGCGAAATACTCCGAAAAAACACCCAAAAACACCCCCAAAATCACAATTTTTAACCGTTAATCACCAAATCTTTTACTAAAATCATGTTGAGAAGGATGCTATCTAGGAATTACTCAAGAAAAACGGTAAATTTCTACACCTAAACACCATTTAATCCGAAATTAGTGTTCTTGAGCCATTTTTTCCCCAATTTGATTTTGATGCTTTTTAGTGTAATTATGCTTAAATTGTTTATGTATTATGCTTGTATAACCTAGATTGATGCTGTTTAACATGATTAGAAGCCTTAAACTTCAAATTTTGAATAATCTAGGGTTTGTGTTCTTGAGCAAATTTGGGGCTTTTTGATATAAACAGGTTATGGTCGATTTTTGTCATGAATTGTTGCTAAATTAAGTAGTGTAACATGTCTAGGTAGTTAAATGATCCACACTTTAAGCCTAAACATGATTTTGAGAATTAAAGTGGACTTTTTCAAGTCTAAAAATTCATGAACTTGATTTTTGAAAGATAATGCCATTTGAGACTTGTTTAATTGCTAGTAATGATTATTTTGACATGTTATTTGAGTTGAATGCTTATAAACTTGGCGAACATTTTCGTATATGCTTATTTGAAAAAGTGTAGATTTGATGAAAATGCGAAAATGAGCTTAAGTTTGATATAAATTGATCATGTCATTGTGATTATTTTGATTGATGATTTTGCTGACACTAATGCATATTTGGATGCACAAAAATTGTGTTTGATGTGTTTTGCAGACTGAAAGGGGTGAATCTTCATCCCAAGCCCGCAATGCTCCTGCTGAGAACGCGGAACAACAGGAGGTGGATAACTACTACAAGCAGGATATACCTCATCCAGTCATGACCTTTTCTGATATGCACTTGGAAGAGTTGCACCCGAACCTGAGATTTGACATACTTTGGATAGATTATCCAAAATATCAAAGGGGTTTGCATACTCTTCATTCTAAGGTTGTTGAGGTACCAAGGGTCATAGAATGGGGACCCTTAGAAGCTGTAGAATTGGCCGGGCCAATTAGGGAATTACTTGTACAGAGGTATGGTAATTCTTCTTTTAATGACTGGGTACGTTTATTCACCATGCGTAGACCTGTATATAAAGTATGGTGTGAAGAATTGTTATGTAGTATAGAGTTGAATGATCGGGTAGCTGGTTTAATCGATCGTTCTTTTATTAGATTTTTGTTAGGCAGTTCGATGCGCCACATGTCTTTACTGGACATGGCTCAGGCTTTACGTATATATACGCCTGAGGAGTTAGCATCTGCCGATTGTAGAGGGTTAATACTAAACGGTAGAAAGATAGATGAAAATTTTGATACACACAGTGTGTGGAGTCAAATGACAAGCCATCACCGTTTCAAAGGGGGAAATTACTCTTATTTGGATATAGATAGAGCCGAATTAAGAGTGATTCATAGGTTTTTAGCTAATTCGATTACACAAAGGGGTAAGAACAAGGAAAAAGTAAATGAACATGATTTGTTTTACCATATGTGTATTCGAGACCCACAAAGCGCTGTAAGTATACCATATTGTGTGGGTTATTATTTATCAGCTATGGTTCGGGGGATGCGACCGCATAGCATAATAGGAGGTGGTATTTTTATTACTTTGATTGGTGAATATCTCGGTGTGGATATAAGTCGGGGGGGATTATTAGTAGAAGAACCAGAACCCCGCGATACTATAGGTTTAAATGTATACCATGGTGCGAAAGTTTTGAAGAGGCGAAATAACGCCGCAGTACAATACCATGGTAGACATCCACAGGTTGAGAGAAACCAACAGCAAGGTAATGTAGGAGGGGGGAATGAGATGCAAGAAATGCAAAGGTTTATAGCTTCTCAGGAATACGAAAATGCTAGACAGAGAGCATTTGAAGATTGGCAAGTTCATTAGAACCAAATCATAGCTCATTGCCAACATATAGGTAGAAACTATATTCCTACACCGAAATCCATTTTCCCTTCCTGGTCTATAGAGATGCAGCCACCATATCCTACGTATAACCCTGCCGAATCATTCTATAGCACCTATGGTTATGCCTGGAACCCCTATTGGTACCAGTATCATCCCTAGTATACTTATTTTTTTTTTTTTGTAATTTGTAATTATTGATACGTTTAATACTTTTGTTAATATTGTAATCATTTTTATAATTATCTAACTTTTATTCTTAGATTTTAATAATTTTTGAATGTGGGGTAATATACCAAACTTCAAAAATATGTATATATGTTTGCAGTTTATCTTATGTACACAACAGGGTAAAACAACGCATTTTCAAAGACTGTCATTAAGTTCAGCAAAAGCAACTAATTTTGACGACAAGATGCAAAATATATGTGAAATAACAACAAGACGGAATGAACAAATGATGTGCACCATTTATCATTCAGCAAACAAACGCGAATATATTTGGAAACTTTGGTAAAAATTTAATCATTTTCACACAAATCACCCTCAATAATTTAAATTGTTACTGATTTCTTGCAAATGAGGGCATTGCAAGATCTTAAGTGTGGGAAGGGGTTAAATTCTTTCGGATTTTAAATTTTTTTTTACTTTATACACTTGGTTACCATTAAAAATACTATTAAAGCAGTAGTTGTATTAGAATCTAGTGCTCTCTGATAATAAAGAACAGCCCTAGTCTTATATACTGACTACCCAATTCTAGTAAAAATTTTCAAAATTTTCAATTAAATGAACTCAAAATCATGTTTATACATATTTATGAACGATAAAACTAGGTTTTAACACCGAAATTATTGTTACCTCGGAAAGGACATAAATTGAGAAACAAACTAAAATGTTAAAATTTATTTAAAATGAAATAGAGGACGATAAAAAGGAAAATAAAAGCCAAGTGTGGAAAAATTTACCAAGTTATCTTAAACATATGTCACATATTTCTGTAACAAATAACTGAAAATACTTTTGCTTTGGACTAAACTAAACTGTTTTACCCGATGAAAGAAAAGAAAAGATGGATCAACACGATGAATCAATTCCATCATTAAAAGGAAGTAAAGTCTTCCGAAAAAGACACGCGCTTCTTGATTTAGGTCATGAAGTTGTCGTCCAGACCAGCTGTAGGTTGACGAAAAATCTAGAAAAGTCATCACTAAAATCAGCAGGAAATCCACAGACCTCAGCATTAAACAGGGTCGCCAAGTGGTCAGATTTATCCTAACCATGAGAAGGATTTATCTCGTACAATGGGGGGCACCATGCAAATTAGCTGGATAAGACTAATGAATCAGATCCCCAGAAAGGATAATCTCCTTAAAGATTAAAAATCAGCTTTTAAGCCTGATATTACTCAATCCTTGAGATTGACCTTAAAGATTGAGAATTACAAACTCATGGAATTCAATGATATCTAAACTCGAGCTTGAACGAGAAAATATTTTGATCAAAATTACAAACCGATTTGTTTTCTGAAAACCTTATTTTCAATGCGTTCATTACCATTGAACGTAAAATCCTAGGAATTCACCTGGAATTCATTAGGTCACCTGAACTAAATCGGGTGTCAACCGTAAGAACGGTGGTTGCATAGCATGGTCAAAGACAGGACCTTGTGCCAGACCGAAAAATCATAAGGGTGAGCTTTACTATTGCTCCTACCAAGGATAGTAATTGCGTTCGACACGTTATAGACCATAATTAAAAGCATGTCAGGGGACATTGCCTTAACAGTTGCTTGTTCAACGCTTTCCTTTACAACCGGACGGCAGTTTACCAAAAGGTAATATACGGGACAAGTGAACTGGACGTGTTGCTTTCCAAATACAAGGTTAGCAAGTGGGTGACACAAAAACCATAAGTTTTGAGCTAAAATTTTCAAATCTGAAACCCACCAAACCCACAAAAATATTTTGCAAACACCGGTAAAGGGTTATTCCGGAAAACTTATCTAGGGTAAAAACTAGATTTAATTTTCAAAAGATCAAATGTTTTCATAAAGATCCAATTTCCTTAATGGATCTAAATTTTTATAGTCATGTGGGACTGTAAACCATATCGTTACTACCATTGTTTATACCACCGTATAGAAATCACTGATGTACAAAGTGTGAAGAATAAAGAAGTGATTCTAGTATTTCAATACGATATTGCTTGAGGACAAGCAACGCTCAAGTGTGGGAATATTTGATAATGCTAAAAACGAACATATATTTCATAGCATTATTCCTCAAGAAAGACAAGCTTTTAGTTGCAATTGTTCTATTTACAAGTGATATTCGTTTAAATAATAAAAGGTGAAGACAAAAGACAGATTCGACGAATTGAAGACGCAAACGACCAAAAAGCTCAAAAGTACAAAAGACAATCAAAGAGGTTCCAATTATTGATAAGAAACGTCTCGAAATTACAAGAGTACAAGATTCAAAACGCAAAGTACAAAATATAAAATTGTACGCAAGGACGTTCGAAAATCCGGAACCGGGACCAGAGTCAACTCTTAACGCTCGACGCAACGGACTAAAAATTACAAGTCAGCTATGCACATAAATATAATATAATATTTAAATAATTCTTATAATTATTTATATATTATAATAAATAATAAAAACCGTCGGCAAGAAAGACTCCAAACTGGTGTGAGCTGGAATTTCAAACTCCGCGACTCGCGGAGTTTGAAGGCAAAATATGCCGCGAGTCACGGAGCCCCAAAAGTCGAAAATTCCTATAAAAGCAAACGAATTCTGATCGCAAATGATAATCTTTTAAATCTTCTCCTCATTGATACGTAAAATATATATATATATATATTTATAATTTATATTTTAATTTTAATTATAATTCTAATAATAAGGGTATGTTAGCGAATGTTGTAAGGGTGTAAGTCGAAATTCTGTCCGTGTAACGCTACGCTATTTTTAATCATTGTAAGTTATGTTCAACCTTTTTATATTAATGTCTTGTAGCTAAGTTATTATTATGCTTATTTAATCCGAAGTAATCATGATGTTGGGCTAATTACTAAAATTGGGTAATTGGACTTTGTACCATAATTGGGGTTTGGATAAAAGAACGACACTTGTAGAAATTGGACTATGGGTTATTAATGGGTTTTATATTAACTAAACAATACCCTGTTAATTTAATATACAAACTTATAATTCGACATATTTATATATAACCACATACGCTTGACTGGGTACGGTGGGCGGGATATCTATAAATACCAATAATTATTCATTTTACCGGATACGGAACTGGATTAATAGTTAATAGACTTGTTGAAACAGGGGTGAATTACATTCAGGGGTAATTGGTGTAATTGTTAACAAAGTAGTAAAACCTTGGTTTACACGCAGTCGATAACCTCGTGTATTCATTAAACAAAGTATTAAAACCTTGTTACAATTCGAATCCCCAATTAGTTGGAATATTTGACTTCGGGAATAAGAATAATTTGACGAAGGCTTTCGCTCTTTATATTTATGACTGATGGACTATTATGGACAAAATCCGTATGGACATATTAAATAATCCAGGACAAAGGACAATTAACCCATGGGCATAAAACTAAAATCAACACGTCAAACATCATGATTACGGAAGTTTAAATAAGCATAATTCTTTTATTTCATATTTAATTTCCTATATTTTATATTTAATTGCACTTCTAATTATCGCACTTTTATTTATTATTATTTAATCGCACTTTTAATTATCGTACTTTTTAATTATCGCAATTTTATTTTATCGCACTTTTATTTATTGCAATTTCATTATCGTTATTTATTTTATGCTTTAATTTAAGTCTTGTATTTATTTTTAATATTTTACGTTTGGTTTTAACTGCGACTAAAGTTTTAAAATCGACAAACCGGTCATTAAACGGTAAAAACCCCCCTTTATAATAATAATATTACTTATATATATGTTTGTATTTTTATAAAAGTAAACTAATATAGCGTTGAGCTTTGTTTAAAAAAGATTCCCTGTGGAACGAACCGGACTTACTAAAAACTACACTACTGTACGATTAGGTACACTGCCTATAAGTGTTGTAGCAAGGTTTAAGTATATCCATTCTATAAATAAATAAATATCTTGTGTAAAATTGTATCGTATTTAATAGTATTTCCTGCTAAATTTAATAACTATTTTATACCACTCCGCTACCACATCATCGATCCCAACTGTTTCTGAAATCAATAACACATGCTCGTAGCATGTCTTCAAGCATTTGTATTGTCCTTTCGCTCTGCCCATCAGTTTGTGGATGATAGGCAGTACTCATGTCTAGACGAGTTCCTAATGCTTGCTGTAATCTCTTCCAGAATCTTGAAAAAAATCTGCCATCCCTATCAGAGATAATAGAGATTGGTATTCTATGCCTGGACACGACTTCCTTCAAATACAGTCGTGCTAACTTCTCCATCTTGTCATCTTCTCTTATTGGCAGGAAGTGTGCTGATTTGGTGAGACGATCAACTACTACCCAAATAGTATCAAAACCACTTGCAGTCCTTAGCAATTTAGTGATGAAATCCATGGTAACGTTTTCCCATTTCCATTCCGGGATTTCTGGTTGTTGAAGTAGACCTGATGGTTTCTGATGCTCAGCTTTGACCTTAGAATATGTCAAACATTCTCCTACATATTTAGCAACATCGGCTTTCATACCCGGCCACCAAAAATGTTTCTTGAGATCCTTGTACATCTTCCCCGTTCCAGGATGTATTGAGTATATGGTTTTATGAGCTTCTCTAAGTACCATTTCTCTCATATCTCCAAATTTTGGTACCCAAATCCTTTCAGCCCTATACCGGGTTCTGTCTTCCTGAATATTAAGATGCTTCTCCGATCCTTTGGGTATTTCATCCTTTAAGTTTCCCTCTTTTAAAACTCCTTGTTGCGCCTCCTTTATTTGAGTAGTAAGGTTAGTGTGAATCATTATATTCATAGATTTTACACGAATGGGTTCTCTGTCCTTTCTGCTCAAGGCGTCGGCTACCACATTTGCCTTCCCTGGGTGGTAACGAATCTAAAAGTCGTAATCATTCAACAATTCAATCCACCTGCGCTGCCTCATATTCAGTTGTTTCTGATTAAATATGTGTTGAAGACTTTTGTGGTCGGTATATATAATACTTTTGACCCCATATAAGTAGTGCCTCCAAGTCTTTAATATAAAAACAACCGTGCCTAATTCCAAATCATGCGTCGTATAATTCTGTTCGTGAATCTTCAATTGTCTAGATGCATAAGCAATTACTTTCGTTCGTTGCATTAATACACAACCGAGACCTTGCTTTGAGGCGTCACAATATATCACAAAATCATCATTTCCTTCAGGCAATGACAATATAGGTGCCGTAGTTAACTTTTTCTTTAACAATTGAAACGCTTTTTCTTGTTCATCTTTCCATTCAAATTTCTTCCCTTTATGCGTTAATGCAGTCAAGGGTTTTGCTATTCTAGAAAACTCTTGGATGAACCTTCTGTAGTAACCAGCTAGTCCTAAAAACTGGCGTATGTGTTTCGGAGTTTTCGGGGTTTCCCACTTTTCAACGGTTTCAATCTTTGCTGGATCCACCTGAATACCTTCTTTGTTCACTATGTGACCGAGGAATTGAACTTCTTCTAACCAAAATGCACACTTTGAAAACTTAGCGTACAGTTTTTATTTTCTCAGTAACTCTAGCACTTTTCTCAAATGTTCTTCGTGCTCTTGATCATTCTTCGAGTAAATAAGTATGTCATCGACGAAAACAATGACAAACTTGTCAAGATATGGCCCACACACTCGGTTCATGAGGTCCATGAACACAGCTGGTGCGTTAGTCAATCCAAACGGCATAACCATAAACTCGTAATGACCGTAACGCATCCTAAAAGCAGTCTTTGGAATATCATCCTCCTTCACCCGCATTTGATGATATCCAGAACGTAAATCGATCTTCTAATAAACAGACGAGCCTTGTAGTTGATCAAATAAGTCGTCGATTCTCGGTAGTGGGTAGCGGTTCTTGATGGTAAGTTTGTTCAACTCTCGGTAGTCGATACACAACCTGAATGTACCATCTTTCTTCTTGACAAACAAAATAGGAGCTCCCCATGGTGATGTTCTTGGTCGAATGAAACCACGCTCTAAAAGTTCCTGTAACTGACTTTGTAATTCTTTCATTTCGCTGGGTGCGATTCTGTATGGAGCACGAGCTATTGGTGCAGCTCCTGGTACAAGGTCTATTTGAAATTCAATGGATCGATGTGGGGGTAATCCCGGTAATTCTTTCGGAAATACATCGGGAAATTCTTTTGCGACGGGAACATCACTGATGTTCTTTTCTTCAGGTTTAATTTCCTCGATGTGTGCTAGAATGACGTAACAACCTTTTCTTATTAGTTTTTGTGCCTTCAAACTACTAATAAGATTTAATTTCGCGTTGTTCTTTTCTCCGTACACCATTAAAGGTTTTCCTTTTTCACGCATAATGCGAATCGCATTTTTGTAACAAACGACCTCTGCTCTCACCTTTTTCAACCAGTCCATGCCAATTATTACATTAAAACTCCCTAACTCGGCTGGTATTAAATCAATTTTAAACGTTTCATCCCCCAGTTTAATTTCTCTATCCCGACATATATTATCTGCTGAAATTAATTTACCATTTGCTAATTCGAGTAAAAATTTATTATCCAAAGGTGTCAATGGGCAACTTAATTTTGCACAAAATTCTCTACTCATATAGCTTCTTTCCACACCCGAATCAAATAAAACATAAGCAGATTTATCGTCAATAAGAAACGTACCCGTAACAAGCTCTGGGTCTTCCTGTGCTTCTGCCGCATTAATATTGAAAACTCTTCCACGACCCTGCCCATTAGTATTCCCCTGATTCGGGTAATTTATAATAATGTGGCCCAGTTTTCCACATTTATAACAAACAGCGTTGGTATTACTTGCTCCGACACTATTCTTTTTGGCATTACTTGTTCTGACATTATTTGTTCCTTTAGTTCTATTAAACTTTGGTCCGTAGACCTCACACTTTGTCGCGCTATGACCATTTATTTTACACATGTTGCAAAATGTCGTGCAAAACCCCTGATGATTTTCTTCACACCTATGACATGGATATTTTTGGTTTTTGTTGCCGTTGTTGTTATTGAGGTTTTTGTTGGGATTGTTATTGTTGTTGAAATGGTTGTTCTAGTTGTTGTTGTTGTTGGGATGTTTGTTGTAGTTATTGTTAGGATTGCAGTTATTTTTGCGATTGTTGTTGCGGTTGTTGGGATAGTTGTTGCGATTGTGGTTGTAATTGTTGTTGTTGTTGTACTGGTGACTCTTTTCACCGTTTTCCTCCCACTTCCTCTTGAGTTGTTTCGTGTTGGCTTCTTCGGTCGCCTGTTCTTTAATTCTTCCCTCAATCTAATTTATGAGTTTAAGAGCCATTCGACTTGCCTTCTGTATAGAAGCGGGCTCGTGTGAACTCACATCTTCTTGAATCCTAACTGGTAACCCTTTTACAAACGCGTCAATCTTCTCTTCTTCATCTTCGAATGCTCTCGGACACAATAGGCACAACTCTATGAATCGTCGTTCATATGTGGTAACGTCGAACCCTTGTGTTCGTAACTCTCTAAGTTCTGCCTTGAGTTTATTAACTTCGTTTCTAGGACGGTACTGCTCGTTCATCAATTGCTTGAATGCCGACCATGGTAGTGCGTAAGCAGCATTTTGTCCTACCTGTTCAAGATAGGTGTTCCACCACGTTAACGCAGTACCTGTGAAGGTATACGTAGCGTACTTAACTTTGTCCTCTTCAGTACACTTACTTATGGCAAACACTGATTCGACTTTCTCGGTCCACCGTTTCAATCCAATTGGTCATTCAGTTCCATCAAATTCCAAAGGTTTGCAGGCAGTGAATTCTTTGTAGGAGCATCGTACACGATTTCTTGCGCCGTTAGCTGCATTGCTGGATTCAGAGTTATTGTTGGTATGTAGCACAGCCTATACTGCGGCTATGTTTGTAGCAAGAAATGTACGAAATTCCTCTTTGCTCATATTCATGGTGTGTCGAGTAGTCGGTGCCATTTCCTTCAAAATAGCCAACTGAATCTAGTTAACCATACAGAATATTAAGAGTAGTCAATAGTATTTCGTAGCATAATATGAACTCATTTATAAAAGCTTTTTCTTCATATTAGCGTTTTATAAGTTTAAATTCGAGTACTACCTACCCGTTAAGTTCATACTTAGTAGCTAATATACAATTCAACTACTACAATTCCATATGAAAAAACTGATTATAATAATATATCACATACAAATATTCTTCAAACTTACAACTTCACTATATTACATGTAACATGAAATATAGTACACTTTAATACAGGACAGTTTTGAAGATAAACCTAGTTAATACGCAAGTTGTTCAGCAAAGGAAATAAAGACACGTAATTCATAAGTCCAGAAACAAGTCATGCATTCTGGTTTTACTAAGATGACTTCCCATCCTTGGTCTTGTGGAAAATAACCGTTATGACCATTGGCTAGGCAGCATGTTGTAATATCATCAAAAGGACGAGGGTTTCGTAATGTCCAACAGCCCCGTAATAATCTAAAAACCTTGTTTCTCACCCCAACTACTGAATCCGTCACTTGTGGAAAGGTTTTATTTAAAAGTTGCAATCCGATGTTCTTTTTCTCATTTTGGTAAGAAGCGAACATCACTAACCCGTAAGCATAACATGCTTCTTTATGTTGCATGTTAGAAGCTCTCTCTAATTCACGAAATCCTATGTTGGGATAGGTCAAGTCAAAATAGGTTCTTAACCCGTAGCGTAAAATTGCATTTGGGTTCCCCGCATTTAACGCTTTAAAGAAAACACGGCGTAACTTACGGTCTCCTCAATGTGATATACCCCACCTATCAAAGGAAAGCCTTTTATAAACTAAGGCATTTCGGGAAAGTCTTTCAAATGTTTGACAAGTTAATTTTGCCATAATTAATTGTGCTGATAAATTCTGACCGACTCTAGACAAGATTTCCTCAATTATATCCTCTGGTAGATCTTCTAAAATATTCGGTTGTCTACCCTTAACGTCCATTTTGTTTTTATACTATAAAATAGACAAGGATTAGATTCATAAAAGATAATTAACAAACAATATAAGCAATTTTTACATAGAACATAAAAGTACAAGCACACTACAATACATATGAAAGTATTTCGTATGCCCGAGCGACATATTAAATTAATGTGGCTAATATGTTATGATCCAAGTCGGGTCATACCCAATAACAAACTTACCGACACCTTAAACGTATTTAATCTTGACGATTGGCTCGTTAAATAAATACGCGACACTTAAACTTTAGAAAATCGGTTTTCTAAAATATTATCACTTGAAATAAATTATTTGAATAATTTATATTTAATTATTTATAGGTTTAAATAATTATGTTGTGTTATATTTTATAAGTTGGTTTATAAAATATATATAAGTAAAAAAGCATGGTTTTATATATTTGCAAGTTTTATAAAATGCAAGTTTTATAAAAATTAAAACCCCACCCATGGTGGACTGAATTTTGAAGGGACCAAGGAGGGACAAACATGCAAGAATCTTGTTGCTTTTGAGTGCACAAGTCCTCACGTACATGGGCATAAGAACCATGACTTATGGGAGACTAAAAACTCATGCAAAAACACATTCTCTCAAGTGAAAACTCTCTCATTTCTGCTACAGCACCATTCTGGCCGAAATTTTTAGTAAAAAAAGGGGAGTGCTTGAGTTAGTTTGAAAGCTTATCTTCAAGTGTCAATAAATCCTAACTATAGTATTAGGTGTTGGGTAAAATTTGGGGTATTATCTCTTGAGGTTTCCTGCTTTTGAAGCTTGCATTCTCATCATATTTCTAGTTGCTGCTGTCCATTTTTTCAAGTGCAATCAAAGGGGTTTTGAGCTTGGTTAATTAGTTAGTTAAGTGTCTAAATCTTAACTAACTTAAAGGGTGGTGTTGGTGCATCAAAGGATTGGGTTTTACACACTTGTTCATCATCTTCATCATCACTTATTAACCTCCTAACTTGGAGAAGGTATAACCTCTAAACTACTTCTATTTTGTAAGCATATATTCAAGGCTTGATAATTCATAATGGAGTTCAATCTAAAATGGTTTAACATATAAACTTGTTTTCTAAATAATCATGCTTTCGCTTGTTATAACTTTACATGAATGGGTTTCAAGATCAAGTTAACATTATGAACTCGTTGATATGTTGAATTCCATCAACATATAATACATAACATGATTACAACCCTCTAATCTGAATCACTGGTTTCTTCTTCGGACTTGGTTCATTTTCCTAATTTTCTAGGAATATATGGTGTTCCTCTAATACGAGCCGTCGTTTTTCATAATGGTTTAGAAAAACCTGGTGGTTTAGAGGTTCCCGGGTCATTGTTACATTTTAGGAAATACGGATGTTGCCGATACATATAAAGTTCATCGGGGTTGGAATCGGTTTTCTCTATTTTTATACCTTTTCCCTTATTATTTTCTTCCGCTTTATTAAATTGGGTCGAGGTAATTTCTATAACATCATCGGAATCTTCATCGGGATCCGATTCATCAGAAAATTGATAATCTTCCCAATATTTTGCTTCCTCGGCGGAAACACCATTGACCATTTTTAACTTTGGTCCGTTGGTTGAGGATTTTCTTTTATTTAATTGATTTACTATATGTATCAATATTTGTTCCTTCAGAACCTCTTCTTCTTCCAGTTCCTCCTCTTCCGGTTCCTCCTCTTCCGGTTCCTCTTCTTCTGGTTCCTCCTCTTCCGGTTCCTCTTCTTCCGGTTCCTCTTCTTCCGGTTCCTCTTCGGGAATTTGTGAATCTTCCCAAAATATATTTGACTCTTCATTATTATTAGGTGAATCGATGGGATTTGTACTAGTAGTAGACATCTATCACACAATATCAAACACATTAAGAGGTTAATATATCACATAATATTTACATGTTAATAATATATAGTTTCCAACAAAAGTGTTAAGCAATCGTTTTTAAAAAAAAACACGGTCGAAGTCCAGACTCACTAATGTATCCTAACAAACTCGATAAGACACACTAATGCAAATTTCTGGTTCTCTAAGACCAACGCTCGGATACCAACTGAAATGTCCCGTTCATATTGATTATAAACGTTCCATATTAATTAATTTCGTCGCGAGTTTTTGACCTCTATATGAGACGTTTTCAAAGACTGCATTCATTTTTAAAACAACCATAACCTTTATTTTATCAATAAAGGTTTAAAAAGCATTACGTAGATTATCAAATAATGATAATCTAAAATATACCGTTTACACACGACCATTACATAATGGTTTACAATAAGAATATATTACATCAAAAATAAGTTTCTTGAATGCAGTTTTTACATAATATCATACAAGCATGGACTCCAAATCTTGTCCTTATTTTAGTATGCAACAGTGGAAGCTCTTAATAATCACCTGAGAATAAACATGCTTAAAACGTCAACAAAAATGTCGGTGAGTTATAGGTTTAACCTATATATTATCAAATCATAATAATAGACCACAAGATTTCATATTTCAATATACATCCCATACATAAAGAAAAAATTCATTCATATGGTGAATACCTGGTAACCAACATTAACAAGATGCATATAAGAATATCCCCTATCATTTCGGGAAATCCTTCGAACATGATAAAAACGAATTCGAAGTACTAAAGCATCCGGTACTTTGGATGGGGTTCGTTAGGCCCAATAGATCTATCTTTAGGATTCGCGTCAATTAGTAGATCAATTTACTAATTTTTAGGTTACCAAGCAAAAGGGGCATATTCGGCTTCGATCATTCACTCATATAATGTAGCTTCATTTACTTGTGTCTATTTCGTAAAACATTTATAAAACTGCATGTATTCTCATCCCAAAATATTAGATTTTAAAAGTGGGACTATAACTCACTTTCACAGATTTTTTACTTCGTCGGGAAGTAAGACTTGGCCACTGGTCGATTCACGAACCTATAACATATATATACATATATATATCAAAGTATGTTCAAAATATAATTACAACATTTTTAATACATTTTGATGTTTTAAGTTTATTAAGTCAGCTGTCCTCGTTAGTAACCTACAACTAGTTGTCCATAATTAGATGTACAGAAATAAATCGATATATATTATCTTGAATTAATCCACAACCCAGTGTATACACGTCTCAGGCTAGATCACAACTCAAAGTATATATATTTTTGGAATCAACCTCAACCCTGTATAGCTAACTCCAACATTACTGCATATAGAGTGTCTATGGTTGTTCCAAATAATATATATATACATGGGTCGATATGATATGTCAAAACATTTGCATACGTGTCTATGGTATCCCAAGATAACATAATATATTAGAATAAATGTAATACAATATAATTTAGCTAGGATATGATTTGTATAGGATTGTTACAATATTTCCCGTAGCTACAACAATCAAAAAATATCCAATCTTGTTTTACCCATAACTTCTTCGTTTTAAATCCGTTTTGAGTGAATCAAATTGCTATGGTTTCATATTGAACTCTATTTTATGAATCTAAATAGAAAAAGTATAGGTTTATAGTGGGAAATATAAGTTACAAGTCATTTTTGTAAGAGGTAGTCATTTCAGTCGAAAGAACGACATCTTGATGACCATTTTGAAAAACATACTTAAACTTTGAGTTTAACCATGATTTTTGGATATAGTTTCATGTACATAAGAAAAATCATTTTCCCAGAAGAACAACTTTTAAATCAAAGCTTATCATAGTTTTTAATTAACTAACCCAAAACAGCCCGCGGTGTTACTACGACGGCGTATGTCCGGTTTTACGGTGTTCATCGTGTTTCCAGGTTTTAAATCATTAAGTTAGCATATCATAAAGATATATAACATATGTTTGGTTGATTTTAAAAGTCAATTTAGAAGGATTAACTTTTATTTGCGAACAAGTTTAGAGTTAACTAAACTATGTTCTTGTGATTACAAGTTTAAAACTTCGAATAAGATAGCTTTAAATGTCTGAATCGAATGATGTTATGAACATCATTACTACCTCAAGTTTTGTGGATAAAGCTACTGGAAATGACAAAAATGGATCTAGCTTCAAAGGATCCTTGGATAGCTTGAAAGTTCTTGAAGCAGAATCATGACACGAAAACAAGTTCAAGTAAGATCATCATTTGAAATAAGATTGTTATAGTTATAGAAATTGAACCAAATTTTGAATATGAGTATTACCTTGTATTAGAAAGATATCAGTGTAGAATTTAGTATGTACTTGTATCCATTGCATTTAAAATAAAGTGCATGTATTCTCAGTCCAAAAATATAGATTGTAAAGGTAATTAAAAAGGGAGCAAATGAAACTCACCTTAGCAGCACATAACGTCATTCACCGAAATGTGACCGAAACTCGGAATGCAAAATAACCGTAGATCTCAACCTAGAGAACATATGTTGGTCAATACATGTCTAATAAGATAGGTCGGGTCATAGTGTATCACAATCCTAATGCTCGAGACCGATATGCAAAAGTTAACAAAAGTCATCTCAAAAGTCAACCTAACCCAATATGATCTTTAAATCTATACATGTTTATTAACATAGTATAAGTTTTGATAATTGAACGAATTTATAGTTTATCAAGCTCAAAATATTATTTATTTCAGGAGCTATATTATATTTGAATTATCATGGCAATCGAAAATATTTTATTATTTCACATAGTTTTTCAATACTTGTAGAATCAGATTATAGTGTTTATACAGCTTTAAAACATGATACGACAGTCAACTTTGACAATTGTTCAACAAAACGAGACGTGTCTTATATAGAAATTTATTCACTCGATTAGTAATATCTAAAAATCCAATTTATCAATCTCATAGACAAGTTGTTTAAATATTAATTTACAGTTTCAAACCCAATTTCAATTAACATCAAACATAATTCAGTTGACCATATCTTTTAATCCGTTCATCGAAATCACGCGATTTCTAAATGAAAAGTTAATAATTTTTTACCAGCTTTTCAAAAACATGCAAATCATATACTTTATATTAGTAGCATATGTATCAAATTCGTGATTTATCATAAACTATCTAACGACAAAATTAAAGCATACAAGCATGGATAAACATATATACTCGAGCACTAGACATGGATACACTATTAATATATAAAAGATAAGATATGAATGCTCACGTATCAATATTGTGATTCAATATTGTAGGAAAGTACGTAGACGCAACGGAGATGATAAACACTAGTTTGACCTCACGAGCATACCCCCGAACAATACTCATAACCTCCATAGCTATAACCCATAATTTCTTTAACTATATCCCGCTCATAAAACCAGTTTTGAAAAAACTTGCTCATAACCTCGTCGTAGTATTTTATGTATAATAATACTAAAAATAATACTCCTAATTATAAGATTAATAATAATATTAATCTTAATAATAATAATAATAATAATAATAATAATAATAATAATAATAATAATAATAATAATAATAATAATAATAATAATAATAATAATAATAATAATAATAATAATAATAATTATTATTATTATTATTATTATTATTATTATTATTATTATTATTATTATTATTATATATTGAGAGAGAAATATGCGAGAGATAAATCAGAGTGAATGATGAAAAATGAATCTCACAAACTGTAATTCGTTCGTTTTAAAAGCACTTGACACCACCTACCACCTCATGCGATCGCATGGGGTCTAAAGCATTAAGCCATGCGATCGCATGGTTACATTCTACAGCTCACATATGCATTATCAAAGGCTACCGACATAATATATATATATATATATATATATATATATATATATATATATATATTATTTAATATATAATATATTTAATCTTTAGAATTAATTAAATATTGTATTATATTCTCGTGCATAGTTGATTTGTAATTTTAGCACCAATGAATTGTACGTTGATGCTCTACTTACGTACCGGTTCCGGTTTTTCGAACGTCCTTTCGTACGCTTAGAAAACTTATACTTTACGTTTCGCGACACGTACCTTTATCAATAATTAGACTTATTTCATCAATAATTATACTAATTGAAATGTAACTTATTCATTTGAGTGTTTTGGTCATTTGCTTCTTAAAATCATCGTCCTAATATATATAATAATATTATTTTAAATCTAAACGTTTTATGACTAAGTTATTATTATATTTTTATCACATTATAAAATATATATTTATACATATTTTTATTCATGTCTAGTTACAAATATTTGTTCGTGAATCGTCGGTCAAAATCATACAAAGATTAAGTTTAAATTTGGTCAGAAATTTCTGGGTCGTCACAAAGATCGAATGAGAGCCACACGCACTGTCCAAGGTCACGCCATTATTAAGCCAGATGTTAATGCGCCAGATTATGAAATCAAATGACAAATCCTACACATGGTAACTAATCAATGCCAATTTAGTGGTACACCAAAAGAAGATCCAAACGAACATCTTCGAACCTTTAATGGGATTTGTACTCTATTCAAAATCAGAGAAGTTGAGGATGAACAGATCTATCTCATGTTATTTCCCTGGAGTTTAAAGGGAGAAGCCAAATATTGGTTAGAATCGTTACCTGAAGGGGCAATTGATACATGGGATGTTTTAGTTGAGAAATTTTTTAAAAGATTCTTTCCGGCATCTAAAGCCGTAAGACTTCAAGGAGAAATTGTTACGTTCGACAAAAGCCAAATGAAACATTATATGAGGCGTGGACAAGATTCAGAATATTGTTGAGAAGATGTCCTCAGCACGGTTTAGACACTTATCAAATAGTACAAATATTCTACCAAGGTGTCGACGTTGCTACACGAAAAGACATCGACACACCAGCTGGTGGTTCCATTATGAAGAAAACCGCAACCGAAGCTCACAAAATCATTGATAACACAGTCTCCCACTCGCATGAGTGGCATCAGGAAAAAGATATCATTCATTCATCTAAAGCGGCTATAGCCGATTCTAGCCATGACTTTGATTCCGTTTCCGCAAAAATAGATGCTTTCGAGAGACGAATGGAAAAGATGACTAAAGATATTCATGCAATACGAATCAGTTGTGAGTAATGCGGTGGACCACACTTAACGAAAGATTGTCACATTGAGCAAATGATGGAACAACGTGAGAATGTTTCCTACATGAACCAAAGGCCGGGAAATAATTATCAAAATAATTATCAACCGCCAAGGCCAAACTTCAATCGAAATCAAAACATTCTTTACAATCCAATTGGACCCAACAATAACTCGTATAACCAACAAGGTCCGAATAACCTACCAACTCAAAATAACAATTTCAATCAACAAAGACCTAGCTTGTATAAACCACCATAACAAACCGAAGAGAAAAAGCCAAATCTAAAAGAAATGATGGCAAGGTTAATGGAATCTCAAACACAATTTATTACATCTCAAACCCAAACAAATGAGAGGTTTGATCAGTCATTAAGAACTCAACAAACTTCCATTTTGAATCTAGAAAAACATGTAGGTACTCTTGCTAGCATGATGAGTGAGAGCGAACAAGGAAAGCTACCGAGTAATACTAAAGTAAAACCTCAGAATGAGAATGTTAATATGGTATCAACGAATTCTGAAAAACCATCATCAGAAGATGGGAAGGTTTTCGATGTGCGTAACAATGAAGAAGTTACAACACCACCACCACCACCCGAGTATGTAAAGCCAGTAGTGACACCATACAGACCACCCATTCCGTTTCCAAGAAAAGGAGTTGAGTATGAGCAAGTGATAGGTAATAAAGTTTGTGATACCTTTGGAAAAAAGAAGAAGAATAAGAAGGTACAAGAAACAAAAACCGTAAAAATAAACCCGGTGAAGACAGTTCCACCAAAACCTCCACCCAGGGTGGATGATCCAGGTGAATTTATTATTCCTTGTCTACTTAGTGATTGTGTCATGTATGAAGCACTAGCAGATTTAGGTGCGAGTGTGAGTGTTATGCCTCTTTCGTTATATAAGAGATTAGGAATAGGTGAGTTAAGTCCAACGAAAATGAGTGTTCGACTCTTTGATCAAACCATTAAGCACCCAGTTGGAATTGCTGACAACCTACCCGTTCAAGTGGGTAATTTAACCTTTTTAGTCGAATTTATTGTCATTGACATAGAAGAGGACTCAAACATTCTTCTAATTTTAGGTCGACCATTTTTAGCGTCCACCGAGGCGTTCATTAATGTAAGAGAGGGTAGAATGACACTTAGTGATGGTGACAAATCGATCACCTTTGTGAGTCGAAAGTCTAAATCTCCACCAACCAAAATCGTTGAACCAACAAAAATGATTGATAAGAACCATATTGTTTTACCAACTCCAACGGTAGTGCTTAACAATAATAAAACGCCTAAGTGTGGGGAAGATGAAGTAACACCTAATGATGACCTGATAACAAAGAACCCCGTTGTTGATACGAAATTAAATGACTCCGTTATTAACAGTTCAATGAAGAAACTTATTAAACGGATTAGCGATGCTAGAACCAAGGGGAACTTTAAGTTGTGTAACCGGTTAATATCTAATATGTCACCTAAAGAAAAGGCGAAACTAGTTGAATTTGTGGATATTACACAGGAATCAGACCAATGGCTTAAAGCAAAAGTCACAGATATGCAAGTTGATTATGGTCCAAGAGAAATTGACGATGAAGTTAATCACAATTTCGACACCACAGCTACCTAAGTGTGGGGAGATTCAAATGTTCTAAAAAGAAAACGCTGTCTAGAGTTAGTTGTTATGTTCTCGTGTAATTCCGAGAATGGAATCCGATTGGTCTTTTCCACTAGCAGACACTAAAGAACTAGTTTTCTCCCTCCATTCTGAATTTTTTGTTTTGAAGGTTTTGTATAAAATTAATACGCTTTTTAAATTTATGTTTTGTGTGAATTTAAAAACAAAAATTTTCTTTATTTCATTAAGTTTAAAAAATGATTTCTAAAATTCGTCGTAAGTTAAAGACTAGATCATAGAATCGAAATTGCTTTACCCGAAGGCGGGGCGAAAAATTTTGTTATCATTATTTTTAATTTTATTGATTTAAAGTATACCAAAAAAATTAAAAAAACCCAAAAATCTTTGCTTTTAAAACAATCGCTTTAAAAACGACAAATTTTAAATTTTGTCGAGGGACGGACTAGGTAAACATACCGAAACTACCTAAAGTAAAAGGAAACAAAATTTTAAAAAATTATTCATTTAAATTGTTTTAATAAATAAAGGTTTTATAATATATATATATATATATATATATATATATATATATATATATATATATATATATATATATATATATATATATATATATATATATATATATTATTTATATTTGTAGTTTATCTTATATACAAAACAGGGTAAAACATCGCATTTTCAAAGACTGACATTAATTTTAGCAAAAGCTACTAATTTTAACGACAAGACGTAAAATATCAAATGTGATATAAAACAATATGTTTGCAAACTCGGTATTTTGAATCATTTTTCTACACTAATCACCCTCATGAATTTAAATTTTTACTGATTTTTTGCAAATAAGGGCATTGCAAGAACTCAAGTGTGGGGAAGGGTTATAAATTCTCTCGGGTTTACACTTAGTTTAATTGCCAAAATTTTGTGAAAATTTGAAAAAATTTCAACTAAATGAACTCAAAATCATGTTTATACATATTTATGAACGATAAAACTAGAAATTATCGTTACCTCGGAGAGAACATAAATTGAGAAACAACCTAAAACGTTTGAATTCATTTGAAATGGAATAGAAGAGAATAAAAAGGCAAAGAAAGACATATATCACATATTCTTGTACAAGATTATTGCAGGTACTTTTGTTTTGGACGATACTAATCAGTTTTACCCGAATTACTGTAATATATTTGAAAGAAAGATGGATCTACACGATGAATCAATTCCATCATTAAAAGGAAGTAAAGTCTTCCGAAAAAGACACGCGCTTCTTGATTTAGGTCAGGAAGTTGTCATCCAGACCAGCTGTAGGTTGACGAAAAATCTAGAAAAGTCATCTCTAAAATCTGCAGGAAATCCACGGACCTCAGCATCAAACAGGGTCGCCATGTGGTCAAACTTATCCTAACCATGAGAGGATCTGTCTCGTAAAATGGGGAGGGCGCCGTGCAAATTAGCTTGATAAGACTAATGAATCAGACCCTCATAAAGGATAATCTCCTTAAAGATTAAAAATCAGTTTTTAAGCCTGATATTACTCAATCCTTGAGATAAACTTTAAAGATTGAGAATTCAAACTCATGAAATTCAATGATATGTAAACTCGAGTTTGAACGAGAAAATATTTTGATCAAATTAAAACCGATTTGTTTTATGAAAACCTATTTTCAATGCGTTCATTACCATTGAACGTAAAATCCTAAGAATTCACCTGGAATTCATTAGGTCACCTGAACCAAATTGGGTGTCAACCATAAGAACGGTGATTACATAGCATGGTCGAAGACAGGACCTTGTGCCAGACCGAAAAACTATAGGGTGATCTTTACTATTGCTCCTACAAAGGATAGTAATTGCATCCGACACGTTGTGGACCATGAACATCTGCATGTCATTAGACATTGCCTTAACAGTTGCTTGTTCATTGCTTTCCTTTACAACCGGACGGTATTTTACCGAAAGGTAATATATGGGACAAGTATACTGAACGTCTTGCTTTTCTAATACAAGGTTAGCAAGTGGGTGACACAAAACCACAAGTTTTGAGCTAAAATTTTAAAAATCTGAAACCCACAAAACCCACAAAAATATTTTGCAAACACCGGTGAAGGGTTATTCCCGAAAACTTGTCTAGGGTAAAATCTAGCTTGAATTTTTAAAAGATCAAATGTTTTCATAAAGATCCAATTTCCTAAAGGATCTAAATTTTCATAGTCATGTGGGACTGTAAACCACATCGTTACTATCATTGTGTATACCGCCATATCAAAATCACTGATGTACAAAGTGTGAGAATAAAAAAGTGATTCGAGTGAAGTTTGTTTTATTTCAAGTTTTGTATTACTTGAAGACAAGCAACGTTCAAGTGTGGGGATATTTGATAATGCTAAAAACGAACATATATTTCATAGCATTATCCTTCCAGAAAGACAAGATTTTAGTTGCAATTGTTCTATTTTTATGTAATATTCGTTTAAATAAATAAGTGCGAAGACAAAAGAAGAAAACGACGATTTGAAGACGCAAATGACCAAAAAGCTCAAATGTACAAGATACAATTCAAGTGGTTCAATTTATTGATGAGAAACGCCTAAAAATGACAAGAGTACAAGCCGCGAAACGCAAAGTACAAGATATCTAAGCG
Source organism: Rutidosis leptorrhynchoides (assembly GCF_046630445.1). Classification (NCBI taxonomy): domain Eukaryota; kingdom Viridiplantae; phylum Streptophyta; class Magnoliopsida; order Asterales; family Asteraceae; genus Rutidosis; species Rutidosis leptorrhynchoides. Next base: position 170,640,551 of record NC_092343.1, read on the forward strand.
TACGAAAAGGCGTTCGAAAATCCGGAACTGAGACATAAACCGAGCATCAACGTACAAGTCAACGGAGCTAAAATTACAAGTCAACTATGCACAAGAATATAATATAATATATATATAATTATATAAAATTATATATTATTATATTATATATTATAATATTCAGCAGCCCACGTTTAACTCAATTTGGTGAGCTGGAATCCGACGCGGAGCTGTAAGGCACAAAAGTACCGCACTCGCTGAGCTGTACAGTTCAAAGTGGGCCTATAAAAGCTCACACATTCTGCTCGAATTCTCATCATCTTTTTCTTTTATGTTTCTATGATTCTCAATATATATATATATATATATATATATATATATATATATATATATATATATATATATATATATATTTATATTTATATTATAATTTTAATTTTAATTAAAGTTAATAATAATAATAAGGTTATTGTAAGAATATTTTACGGGTTTTAAAGTCGGAACTCTGTCCGTGTAACGCTACGCGATAAATAATCACTGTAAGCTATGTTCTTCCTTTTTAAATTAATGTCTCATAACTAAGTTATTATTATGCTTATTTGAGCCGAAGTAATCATGATGTTGGGCTAAAATATTAAGACGGGGTTATTGGATTTTGTACCATAATTCGAGTTTGGACAAAAGACCGACACTTGTGGACATTGGACTATTGACTATTAATAGGTGGGGGGTATTGTCTAATTGAATGACAACTCATTGGAACCTGTCGAACCTATCTTAAAATTAGTTAATCTAATAATTATTAAAATGATTACGAATGTCCTATTTAGTGACGTTTATACGACATCGTTTACAATCATTTAATTAATCAATTGGATTTGGTAATTGATTATTCATTTTGGCCAAGTGGATAAATTAATATATAATGGACTAATTAAAACATGGGTGAATTACATACAAGGGTAATTGGTGTAATTGTTAACAAAGTATTAAACCCTTGGATTACACGCAGTCGATAACCTGGTGTAATTATTAACAAAGTATTAAAACCTTGTTACAGTTTAAATCCCTAATTAGTTGGAATATTTAACTTCGAAAATAAGGTTAATTTGACGAGCATTTTATAATTATGACCGATGGACTATTATGGACAAAAACTAAATAGGTATCAAATAATCCAGGACAAAGGACAATTAACCCAGGATAATAAATAAAATCATCAAACATCATGATTACGGAAGTTTAAATAAGCATAATACTTTTATTTCATATTTCATCATACCTTTATTTACTGTCATTTTAATTACTGCAATTTACTTTATCGCAATTTAAATTTTGTCATTTATATTATCGTCATTTATCTTTACGCTTTATTTAAAATCGACAAACCGGTCATTAAACGGTAAAACCCCCTTTTATAATATTACTACCTATATATAATTATATATATTTGTATAAATATAGTTATTAAAAATATAGTACATTATCACTAGCTCCCTGTGGAACGAACCGGACTTACTAAAAACTATACTACTCTATGATTAGGTACACTGCCTATTGTGTTGTAGCAAGGTTTAGGTATATCCCATCTGTAAATAAATAATTAAAACTTGTGTAACTTGTATTATATTTCGTCGTATTTCGTAATAAAAATAATAATATTTCGTATACAACTGCAACAAGTATCTAATAATAACGACATATCGACCAACTGCAACAAGTATCTAATAATACCAATAATTTTTACCGAAGTATAGAGGACGAGAGTGTTACCTCTTTAGTTGATAGAGCCATGCAACAACCACAATCTGCAGATGATACATGTTATTGTGTTCAAACTATAGATTCACATGCAGAATTGTTAGAAGAATTTCCAGAATTACAAGGAACAGGAGAATGTTCTTTAGGAGAAGGAACTGAACCAATTGATGAAGCTGAAATGTTAGCTACACTAATGGCTAATGAATACAAACCAACAATAGAAGAACTTCAAATGTTAAAAGAGAAAGACAAATATCGATACAAATCATCGATAGAAGAACCACCGATATTAAAGTTAAGGCCACTTCCAACCCATTTGGAATACGCTTATTTACATGGTGAATCTGAATTACCGGTAATAATATCGTCTTCTCTTACAGAAAATGAAAAATCTCGACTCATTTCTGTGCTAAAAGCTCATAAAATAGCTATTGCATGGAAAATTCATGACATTAAAGGTATAAGTCCTTCGTATTGCACACATAAAATCCTTATGGAAGAAAATCATAAAACCTATGTGCAACGCTGAAATGTCCCGTTCATATTGATTATAAACGTTCCATATTAATTGATTTCGTTGCGAGGTTTTGACCTCTATATGAGACGTTTTTCAAAGACTGCATTCATTTTTAAAACAACCATAACCTTTATTTTATCAATAAAGGTTTCAAAAGCATTATGTAGATTATCAAATAATGATAATCTAAAATATACTGTTTACACACGACCATTACATAATGGTTTACAATAGAAATATATTACATCGACATATGTTTCTTGAATGCAGTTTTTACATAATATCATACAAACATGGACTCCAAATCTTGTCCTTATTTTAGTATGCAACAGCGGAAGCTCTTAATATTCACCTGAGAATAAACATGCTTTAAACGTCAACAAAAAGGTTGGTGAGTTATAGGTTTAACCTATATATATCAAATCGTAACAATAGACCACAAGATTTCATATTTCAATATACATCCCATACATAGAGATAAAAATCATTCATATGGTGAACACCTGGTAACCGACATTAACAAGATGCATATATAAGAATATCCCCATCATTCCGAGACACCCTTCGGATATGATATAAATTTCGAAGTACTAAAGTATCCGGTACTTTAGATGGGGTTTGTTAGGCCCAATAGATCTATATTTAGGATTCACGTCAATTAGGGTGTCTGTTCCCTAATTCTTAGATTACCAGACTTAATAAAAAGGGGCATATTCGATTTCGATAATTCAACCATAGAATGTAGTTTCAAGTACTTGTGTCTATTTTGTAAATCATTTATAAAACCTGCATGTATTCTCATTCCAAAAATATTAGATTTTAAAAGTGGGACTATAACTCACTTTCACATATTTTTACTTCGTCGGGAAGTAAGACTTGGCCACTGGTCAATTCACGAACCTATAACAAATATGTACATATATATCAAAGTATATTCAAAATATATTTACAACACTTTTAATACATTTTGATGATTTAAGTTTATTAAGTCAGCTGTCCTCGTTAGTAACCTACAACTAGTTATCCAACGTTAGATGTACAGAAAAAAATTGATATATATTATCTTGAATCAATCCACGACCCAGTGTATACACGTCTCAGGCTAGATCACAACTCAAAGTATATATATTTTTGGAATCAACCTCAACCCTGTATAGCTAACTCCCACATTACTGCATATAGAGTGTCTATGGTAGTTCCAAATAATATATACACATGGGTCGATATGATATGTCAAAACATTTGCATACGTGTCTATGGTATCCCAAGATTACATAATATATTAGAATACATGTATAATACAATATAAGTTAGCTAGGATATGATTAATATAGATTTGTTACCAATTTTCACGTTGCTACAACAAGAAAAATTATCCAATCTTGTTTTACCCATAACTTCTTCATTTTAAATCCGTTTTGAGTGAATCAAATTGCTATGGTTTCATATTGAACTCTATTTTATGAATATAAACAGAAAAAGTATAGGTTTATAGTCGGAAATATAAGTTACAAGTCGTTTTTGTAAAGGTAGTCATTTCAGTCGAAAGAACGACGTCTAGATGATCATTTTAGAAAACATACTTCCACTTTGAGTTTAACCATGATTTTTGGATATAGTTTCATGTTCATAAGAAAAATCATTTTCCTAGAAGAACAACTTTTAAATCAAATTTTATCATAGTTTTTAATTAACTAACCCAAAACAGCCCGCGGTGTTACTACGACGGCGTAAATCCTGTTTTACGGTGTTTTTCGTGTTTCCAGGTTTTAAATCATTAAGTTAGCATATCATATAGATATAGAACATGTGTTTAGTTGATTTTAAAAGTTAAGTTAGAAGGATTAACTTTTGTTTGCGAACAAGTTTAGAATTAACTAAACTATGTTCTAGTGATTACAAGTTTAAACCTTCGAATAAGATAGCTTTATATGTATGAATCGAATGATGTTATGAACATCATTACTACCTCAAGTTTTCTGGATAAAGCTACTAGAAATGAGAAAAATGGATCTAGCTTCAAAGGATCCTTGAAGCAGAATCATGACACGAAAACCGTTCAAGTAAGATTTTCACTCGAAATAAGATTGTTATAGTTATAGAAATTGAATCAAAGTTTGAATATGAGTATTACCTTGTATTAGAAAGATATCTTACTGTAAATAAGAAAGATTTCTTGAGGTTGGATGATCACTCTACAAGATTGGAAGTAAGCTAGCAAACTTGGAAGTATTCTTGATTTTATGAAACTAGAACTTGTAGAATTTATGAAGAACACTTAGAACTTGAAGATAGAACTTGAGAGAGATCAATTAGATGAATAAAATTGAAGAATGAAAGTGTTTGTAGGTGTTTTTGGTCGTTGGTGTATGGATTAGATATAAAGGATATGTAATTTTGTTTTCATGTAAATAAGTCATGAATGATTACTCATATTTTTGTAATTTTATGAGATATTTCATGCTAGTTGCCAAATGATGGTTCCCACATGTATTAGGTGACTCACATGGTCTGCTAAGAGCTGATCATTGGAGTGTATATACCAATAGTACATACATCTAAAAGCTGTGTATTGTACGAGTACGAATACGGGTGCATACGAGTAGAATTGTTGATGAAACTGAACGAGGATGTAATTGTAAGCATTTTTGTTAAGTAGAAGTATTTTGATAAGTATCTTGAAGTCTTTAAAAAGTGTATGAATACATATTAAAACACTACATGTATATACATTTTAACTGAGTCGTTAAGTCATCGTTAGTCGTTACATGTAAGTGTTGTTTTGAAACCTTTAGGTTAACGATCTTGTTAAATGTTGTTAACCCAATGTTTATAATATCAAATGAGATTTTAAATTATTATATTATCATGATATTATGATGTACGAATATCTCTTAATATGATATATATACATTAAATGCTGTTACAACGATAATCGTTACATATATGTCTCGTTTCAAAATCATTAAGTTAGTAGTCTTGTTTTTACATATGTAGTTCATTATTAATATACTTAATGATATGTTTACTTATCATAATATCATGTTAACTATATATATAACCATATATATATCATCATATAGTTTTTACAAGTTTTAACGTTCGTGAATCACCGGTCAACTTGGGTGGTCAATTGTCTATATAAAACCTATTTCAATTAATCAAGTCTTAACAAGTTTGATTGCTTAATATGTTGGAAACACTTAATCATGTAAATAACAATTTCATTTAATATATATATAAACATGGAAAAGTTCAGGTCACTACAGTACCTACCAGTTAAATAAATTTCGTCCCGAAATTTTAAGCAGTTGGAGGTGTTGACGTATCTTCTGGAAATAAATGCGGGTATTTCTTCTTCATCTGATCTTCTCGTTCACAGGTGAACTCGGGTCCTCTACGAGCATTCCATCGAACCTTAACAATTGGTATCTTGTTTTGCTTAAGTCTTTTAACCTCACGATCCATTATTTCGACGGGTTCTTCGATGAATTGAAGTTTTTCGTTGATTTGGATTTCATCTAATGGAATAGTGAGATCTTCTTTAGCAAAACATTTCTTCAAATTCGAGACGTGAAAAGTGTTATGTACAGCCGTGAGTTGTTGAGGTAACTCAAGTCGGTAAGCTACTGGTCCGACACGATCAATAATCTTGAATGGTCCGATATACCTTGGATTTAATTTCCCTCGTTTACCAAATCGAACAACACCTTTCCAAGGTGCAACTTTAAGCATGACCATCTCTCCAATTTCAAATTCTATATCTTTTCTTTTAATGTCAGCATAGCTCTTTTGTCGACTTTGGGCGGTTTTCAACCGTTGTTGAATTTGGATGATTTTCTCGGTAGTTTCTTGTATTATCCCCGGACCCGTAATCTGTCTATCCCCCACTTCACTCCAACAAATCAGAGACCTGCACTTTCTACCATAAAGTGCTTCAAATGGCGCCATCTCAATGCTTGAATGGTAGCTGTTGTTGTAGAAAAATTCTGCTAACGGTAGATGTCGATCCCAACTGTTTCCGAAATCAATAACACATGCTCGTAGCATGTCTTCAAGCGTTTGTATCGTCCTTTCGCTCTGCCCATCAGTTTGTGGATGATAGGCAGTACTCATGTCTAGACGAGTTCCTAATGCTTGCTGTAATGTCTGCCAGAATCTTGAAATAAATCTGCCATCCCTATCAGAGATAATAGAGATTGGTATTCCATGTCTGGAGATGACTTCCTTCAAATACAGTCGTCCTAACTTCTCCATCTTGTCATCTTCTCTTATTGGCATGAAGTGTGCTGATTTGGTGAGACGATCAATATTACCCAAATAGTATCAAAACCACTTGCAGTCCTTGGCAATTTAGTGATGAAATCCATGGTAATGTTTTCCCATTTCCATTCCTGGATTTCGGGTTGTTGAAGTAGACCTGATGGTTTCTGATGCTCAGCTTTGACCTTAGAACACGTCAAACATTCTCCTACGTATTTAGAAACATCGGCTTTCATACCCGGCCACCAAAAATGTTTCTTGAGATCCTTGTACATCTTCCCCGTTCCAGGATGTATTGAGTATCTGGTTTTATGAGCTTCTCTAAGTACCATTTCTCTCATATCTCCAAATTTTGGTACCCAAATCCTTTCAGCCCTATACCGGGTTCCGTCTTCCCGAATATTAAGATGCTTCCCCGATCCTTTGGGTATTTTATCCTTTAAATTTCCCTCTTTTAAAACTCCTTGTTGCGCCTCCTTTATTTGAGTAGTAAGGTTATTGTGAATCATTATATTCATAGATTTTACTCGAATAGGTTCTCTGTCCTTCCTGCTCAAGGCGTCGGCTACCACATTTGCCTTCCCTGGGTGGTAACGAATCTCAAAGTCGTAATCATTCAACAATTCAATCCACCTACGCTGCCTCATATTCAGTTGTTTCTGATTAAATATGTGTTGAAGACTTTTGTGGTCGGTATATATAATACTTTTTGAAATGTCCCGTTCTTATTGATTAAAAACGTTCCATATTAATTGATTTCGTTGCGAGGTTTTGACCTCTATATGAGACGTTTTTCAAAGACTGCATTCATTTTAAAACAAACCATAACCTTTATTTCATCAATAAAGGTTTAAAAAGCTTTACGTAGATTATCAAATAATGATAATCTAAAATATCCTGTTTACACACGACCATTAAATAATGGTTTACAATACAAATATGTTACAACAAAATAAGTTTCTTGAATGCAGTTTTTACACAATATCATACAAGCATGGACTCCAAATCTCGTCCTTATTTAAGTATGCGACAGCGGAAGCTCTTAATAATCACCTGAGAATAAACATGCTTAAAACGTCAACAAAAATGTTGGTGAGTTATAGGTTTAACCTATATATATCAAATCATAATAATAGACCACAAGATTTCATATTTCAATACACATCCCATACATAGAGATAAAAATCATTCATATGGTGAACACCTGGTAACCGACATTAACAAGATGCATATATATAAGAATATCCTCATCATTCCGGGACACCCTTCGGATATGATATAAATTTCGAAGTACTAAAGCATCCGGTACTTTGGATGGGGTTTGTTAAGCCCAATAGATCTATCTTTAGGATTCACGTCAATTAGGGTGTCTGTTCCCTAATTCTTAGATTACCAGACTTAATAAAAAGGGGCATATTCGATTTCGATAATTCAACCATAGAATGTAGTTTCATGTACTTGTGTCTATTTTGTAAATCATTTATAAAACCTGCATGTATTCTCATCCCAAAAATATTAGATTTTAAAAGTGGGACTATAACTCACTTTCACAGATTTTTACTTCGTCGGGAAGTAAGACTTGGCCACTGGTTGATTCATGAACCTATAACAATATATACATATATATCAAAGTATGTTCAAAATATATTTACAACACTTTTAATATATTTTGATGTTTTAAGTTTATTAAGTCAGCTGTCCTCGTTAGTAACCTACAACTAGTTGTCCACAGTTAGATGTACAGAAATAAATCGATAAATATTATCTTGAATCAATCCACGACCCAGTGTATACGTATCTCAGTATTGATCACAACTCAAACTATATATATTTTGGAATCAACCTCAACCCTGTATAGCTAACTCCAACATTCACATATAGAGTGTCTATGGTTGTTCCGAAATATATATAGATGTGTCGACATGATAGGTCGAATCATTGTATACGTGTCTATGGTATCTCAAGATTACATAATATACAATACAAGTTGATTAAGTTATGGTTGGAATAGATTTGTTACCAATTTTCACGTAGCTAAAATGAGAAAAATTATCCAATCTTGTTTTACCCATAACTTCTTCATTTTAAATCCGTTTTGAGTGAATCAAATTGCTATGGTTTCATATTGAACTCTATTTTATGAATCTAAACAGAAAAATTATAGGTTTATAGTCAGAAAAATAAGTTACAAGTCGTTTTTGTAAAGGTAGTCATTTCAGTCGAAAAAACGACGTCTAGATGACCATTTTAGAAAACATACTTCCACTTTGAGTTTAACCATAATTTTTGGATATAGTTTCATGTTCATAATAAAAATCATTTTCTCAGAATAACAACTTTTAAATCAAAGTTTATCATAGTTTTTAATTAACTAACCCAAAACAGCCCGCGGTGTTACTACGACGGCGTAAATCCGATTTTACGGTGTTTTTCATGTTTCCAGGTTTTAAATCATTAAGTTAGCATATCATATAGATATAGAACATGTGTTTAGTTGATTTTAAAAGTCAAGTTAGAAGGATTAACTTTTTTTTGCGAACAAGTTTAGAATTAACTAAACTATGTTCTAGTGATTACAAGTTTAAACCTTCGAATAAGATAGCTTTATATGTATGAATCGAATGATGTTATGAACATCATTACTACCTTAAGTTCCTTGGATAAACCTATTGGAAAAGAGAAAAATGGATCTAGCTTCAATGGATCCTTGGATGGCTCGAAGTTCTTGAAGCAAAATCATGACACGAAAACAAGTTCAAGTAAGATCATCACTTGAAATAAGATTGTTATAGTTATAGAAATTGAACCAAAGTTTGAATATGATTATTACCTTGTATTAGAATGATAACCTACTGTAAGAAACAAAGATTTCTTGAGGTTGGATGATCACCTTACAAGATTGGAAGTGAGCTAGCAAACTTGAAAGTATTCTTGATTTTATGAAACTAGAACTTTTGGAATTTATGAAGAACACTTAGAACTTGAAGATAGAACTTGAGAGAGATCAATTAGATGAAGAAAATTGAAGAATGAAAGTGTTTGTAGGTGTTTTTGGTCGTTGGTGTATGGATTAGATATAAAGGATATGTAATTTTGTTTTCATGTAAATAAGTCATGAATGATTACTCATATTTTTATAATTTTATGAGATATTTCATGCTAGTTGCCAAATGATGGTTCCCACATGTGTTAGGTGACTCACATGGGCTGCTAAGAGCTGATCATTGGAGTGTATATACCAATAGTACATATATCTAAAAGCTGTGTATTGTACGAGTACGAATACGGGTGCATACGAGTAGAATTGTTGATGAAACTGAACGAGGATGTAATTGTAAGCATTTTTGTTAAGTAGAAGTATTTTGATAAGTGTCTTGAAGTCTTTAAAAAGTGTATGAATACATATTAAAACACTACATGTATATACATTTTAACTGAGTCGTTAAGTCATCGTTAGTCGTTACATGTAAATGTTGTTTTGAAACCTTTAGGTTAACGATCTTGTTAAATGTTGTTAACCCAATGTTTATAATATCAAAAGAGATTTTAAATTATTATATTATCATGATATTATGATGTACGGATATCTCTTAATATGATATATATACATTAAATGTCGTTACAACGATAATCGTTACATATATGTCTCGTTTCAAAATCATTAAGTTAGTAGTCTTGTTTTTACATATGTAGTTCATTGTTAATATACTTAATGATATGTTTACTTATCATAATATCATGTTAACTATATATATAACCATATATATGTCATCATATAGTTTTTACAAGTTTTAACGTTCGTGAATCACCGGTCAACTTGGGTGGTCAATTGTCTATATGAAACCTATTTCAATTAATCAAGTCTTAACAAGTTTGATTGCTTAACATGTTGGAAACATTTAATCATGTAAATATCAATCTCAATTAATATATATAAACATGGAAAAGTTCGGGTCACTATAGTACCTACCCGTTAAATAAATTTCGTCCCGAAATTTTAAGCTGTTGAAGGTGTTGACGAATCTTCTGGAAATAGATGCGGGTATTTCTTCTTCATATGATCTTCACGCTCCCAGGTGAACTCGGGTCCTCTACGAGCATTCCATCGAACCTTAACAATTGGTATATTGTTTTGCTTAAGTCTTTTAACCTCACGATCCATTATTTCGACGGGTTCTTCGATGAATTGAAGTTTTTCGTTGATTTGGATTTCATCTAACGGAATAGTGAGATCTTCTTTAGCAAAACATTTCTTCAAATTCGAGACGTGGAAAGTGTTATGTACAGCCGCGAGTTGTTGAGGTAACTCAAGTCGGTAAGCTACTGGTCCGACACGATCAATAATCTTGAATGGTCCAATATACCTTGGATTTAATTTCCCTCGTTTACCAAATCGAACAACGCCTTTCCAAGGTGCAACTTTAAGCATGACCATCTCTCCAATTTCAAATTCTATATCTTTTCTTTTAATGTCAGCGTAGCTCTTTTGTCGACTTTGGGCGGTTTTCAACCGTTGTTGAATTTGGATGATCTTCTCGGTAGTTTCTTGTATAATCTCCGGACCCGTAATCTATCTATCCCCCACTTCACTCCAACAAATCGGAGACCTGCACTTTCTACCATAAAGTGCTTCAAACGGCGCCATCTCAATGCTTGAATGATAGCTGTTGTTGTAGGAAAATTCTGCTAACGGTAGATGTCGATCCCAACTGTTTCCGAAATCAATAACACATGCTCGTAGCATGTCTTCAAGCATTTGTATCGTCCTTTCGCTCTGCCCATCAGTTTGTGGATGATAGGCAGTACTCATGTCTAGACGAGTTCCTAATGCTTGCTGTAATGTCTGCCAGAATCTTGAAATAAATCTTCCATCCCTATCAGAGATAATAGAGATTGGTATTCCATGTCTGGAGACGACTTCCTTCAAATACAGTCGTGCTAACTTCTCCATCTTGTCATATTCTCTTATTGGCAGGAAGTGTGCTGATTTGGTGAGACGATCAACTATTACCCAAATAGTATCAAAACCACTTGCAGTCCTTGGCAATTTAGTGATGAAATCCATGGTAATGTTTTCCCATTTCCATTCCGGGATTTCGGGTTGTTGAAGTAGACCTGATGGTTTCTGATGCTCAGCTTTGACCTTAGAACACGTCAAACATTCTCCTACGTATTTAGCAACATCGACTTTCATACCCGGCCACCAAAAATGTTTCTTGAGATCATTGTACATCTTCCCCGTTCCAGGATGTATTGAGTATCTGGTTTTATGAGCTTCTCTAAGTACCATTTCTCTCATATCTCCAAATTTTGGTACCCAAATCCTTTCAGCCCTATACCGGGTTCCATCTTCCCGAATATTAAGATGCTTCTCCGATCCTTTGGGTATTTCATCCTTTAAATTTCCCTCTTTTAAAACTCCTTGTTGCACCTCCTTTATTTGAGTAGTAAGGTTATTATGAATCATTATATTCATAGATTTTACTCGAATGGGTTCTCTGTCCTTCCTGCTCAAGGCATCGGCTACCACATTTGCCTTCCCCGGGTGGTAACGAATCTCAAAGTCGTAATCATTCAATAATTCAATCCACCTACGCTGCCTCATATTCAGTTGTTTCTGATTAAATATGTGTTGAAGACTTTTGTGGTCGGTATATATAATACTTTTGACCCCATATAAGTAGTGCCTCCAAGTCTTTAATGCAAAAACAACCGCGCCTAATTCCAAATCATGCGTCGTATAATTTTGTTCGTGAATCTTCAATTGTCTAGACGCATAAGCAATCACCTTCGTTCGTTGCATTAATACACAACCGAGACCTTGCTTTGATGCGTCACAATAAATCACAAAATCATCATTCCCTTCAGGCAATGACAATATAGGTGCCGTAGTTAGCTTTTTCTTCAATAACTGAAACGCTTTCTCTTGTTCATCATTCCATTCAAATTTCTTCCCTTTATGCGTTAATGCAGTCAAGGGTTTTTCTATTCTGGAAAAGTCTTGGATGAACCTTCTGTAGTAACCAGCTAGTCCTAAAAACTGGCGTATGTGTTTCGGAGTTTTCGGGGTCTCCCACTTTTCAACAGTTTCTATCTTTGCCGGATCCACCTTAATACCTTCTTTGTTCACTATGTGACCGAAGAATTGAACTTCTTCCAACCAAAATGCACACTTTGAAAACTTAGCGTACAATTCTTCCTTCCTCAATACTTCTAACACCTTTCTCAAATGTTCACCGTGTTCTTGGTCATTCTTTGAGTAAATAAGTATGTCATCAATGAAAACAATGACAAACTTGTCAAGGTATGGTCCACACACTCGGTTCATAAGGTCCATGAACACAGCTGGTGCATTAGTTAAACCAAACGGCATGACCATAAACTCGTAATGACCGTAACGTGTTCTGAAAGCAGTCTTTGGAATATCATCTTCTTTCACCCGCATTTGATGATACCCGGAATGTAAGTCAATCTTTGAATAAACAGACGAGCCTTGTAGTTGATCAAATAAGTCGTCGATTCTCGGTAGTGGGTAGCGGTTCTTGATGGTAAGTTTGTTCAACTCTCGGTAATCGATACACAACCTGAATGTACCATCTTTCTTCATGACAAACAAAACAGGAGCTCCCCACGGTGATGTGCTTGGTCGAATGAAACCACGCTCTAAAAGTTCTTGTAATTGGCTTTGCAGTTCTTTCATCTCGCTGGGTGCGAGTCTATAAGGAGCACGAGCTATTGGTGCAGCTCCTGGTACAAGATCTATTTGAAATTCAACGGATCGATGTGGGGGTAATCCCGGTAATTCTTTCGGAAATACATCGGGAAATTCTTTTGCGACGGGAACATCATTGATGCTCTTTTCTTCAGTTTGTACTTTCTCGACGTGTGCTAGAACAGCATAGCAACCTTTTCTTATTAGTTTTTGTGCCTTCAAATTACTAATAAGATGTAGCTTCGTGTTGCCCTTTTCTCCGTACACCATTAAGGGTTTTCCTTTTTCTCGTATAATGCGAATTGCATTTTTGTAACAAACGATCTCTGCTTTCACTTCTTTCAACCAGTCCATACCGATTATCACATCAAAACTCCCTAACTCTACTGGTATCAAATCAATCTTAAATGTTGTTGGGCTTTAACAAGTTTCATGATACTTAAAACCTTTTAAGAAACTTATCAAAGCGGAAGCATGTTAGTTACATTTTGGCTTGTTAATCTTTAAACCATTTTAAAGTTAAACCCCATGGATCAAGTTGTGAAATAATGCTTACAAATTAAAAGGAAGGGAGTGATTTAATACCTCCTCAAAACCAAGTTTGAGGGCTGTTATGAAGGCTTAAGATGATGATGAAGATGATAGAACAATACACCAAACCACCCTTGAGTTGGTTAAACCTTTATCACCTTGAAACCTAGCTTGAAACCCACTTTTCTGCCCTTGAGAAAACAGAACAACAATCAGCAATATTTGAGCAGAATGTTTGATGAGTTTTGATGGCTTGTATGCTTCTAACTTGAAGCCTCAAGTTGTTATACCCACAAACCTTGAATACCAACACTCTCTCTTGTTTGGTTAGGATTTGAAGACACTATATTACTACCAAATAAGAACCAAACTCTCTCTTGTGTGTGTGTATTAATTTCGGCCAGAAAACAGACTCACAAAGTGAGAGAGCAAGTTCCAAGTTGTTAGTTTTTCACTTAAGTCAAAAGGGACCTTGGTTCAAGTATTAAGACATGTACATTGTGAAATGTGTTCTTAAAGTTGACCAAGGCAAGGCATGTGTGTTTTTCTTGACTGTAACAAGCATGTGTGTGGTGTTTTGAGCTGCTCAAAACCGTCCCTTTTGGGACTTCCTTTTCTTTTGTTTAAAATTTATAAAAGTTGCAAAGAAAATATACATTTGTTACATTTACATATTTTATAAACCCTTTTATAAAATATAACACACGTCAATTATTTAAACCTATAAATAATTAAATATAAATTATCCAAATAATTTATCTCAAGTGATTATATTTCAGAAACCCGGTTTTCTGAAATCCAAGTGTCGCGTATTTATTTAACAATCCAACCGTTAAAATAAATACATATAAAGTGTTGGTAAGCTTGTTATTGGGTATGACCCGACTTGGATCATAACACATTAGCCACATTAATTTAATATGTCTCTTGGGCATATGAAATACCTTCAATCTCCCACTTGCACGAGAAACATAAGAAATTAATGCAAGTGACGGATACCACCTAACGACCGTCCATCACCCCCAATATGTTATGACTTTGTGCCATTCAATAACATCATCCCTTTCGAGTTCCCTACTCGAACTGATATATAGGTGAATCTTTCATTATATCCTTTCATCCTAGATGTCATGTCAAATCCAAGAGATACAGAGTGACCACTCTCTTATAGATTTAACTTTATCAGGCCTTAGACATCTGACTCTCAACGAATAAGAGGGACAAATTCCATCTTGACTACATACGTCCTAGATACACACTTTGTATTATACCTGAGCTCTTCCTTATGTGCTACCATATTTCAGAATAGCGAAGGAAAGAATCAAGGCATAATACTCGGTGAATATCAGGACCCAATATGTATCTCAGGTCAGAGGATACGATGATATTCGCCTTTACTCAAGATTACATGTGATCAACCACAAAGGCTCCATACAGTAAATCTTGAGAGCGGGTCTTCCAATATTTGTATCCCACAAATATCTATGAACCTTGGTAGCAACCCTGCCCCACATTCAACCTGAATGTATACCAATCCAAGTTCATAATAGTCTAAACCTCACACTTGTTCCCACAAATGTGATCGACTACGGAATTTAGAATAATTGCTTATTCATGGATAAAATATGCAAAATAGGAACATAACTCAAAATAAATTAAACCATAATTATATTAATGAGTTTGAACCACTTCGTTCCGTTACAATACTTAAAACAGATCATGGCCAATCACTAGAATATCGAAGCCCTAATGCACAAACATGTCCTTCATGTTTTGCTCCATATAAGAGTTTCGTGAGTGGATCCGCTATGTTATGATCTGTGTGAACTTTGCGAATACATATCTTTCCCTTTTCAACTTCATCTCTAATGTAGTTGAATCTCCGCTCAATGTGACGGGTCTTTTGGTGAGCACGAGGTTCCTTGATTTGAGCAATCGCACCTTCGTTGTCACAAAAGATCTCAAGAGGGTCTTTAATGGAAGGGACCACTCCTAAGTCGTCGATGAATTTCTTCATCCATGCAGCTTCCTGTGCTGCCAATGATGCGGCAATGTACTCCGATTCTGTAGTGGATAATGCAACAACATCCTGTTTTGAACTCTTCCAAGAGACCGCACCTCCATTTAATGTGAAGACATAACTGGATTGTGATCGAGAGTCATCTCGATCAGTTTGGAAACTCGCGTCCACGTAACCTTTTACAGCGAGTTCCTCCTCACCAGACCCGTATATAAGAAACATATCCTTAGTCCTTCTAAGGTATTTCAATATACTTTTAACAGCAATCCAATGACTGTTTCCTGGGTTTTTCTGGTATCTACTTGTCAAGCTAAGAGCGCATGACACATTCGGTCTAGTACATATCATTGCATACATGATTGACCCAAGAGTAGACGCGTATGGGACATTTTTCATTCTTTCCTGTTCATCTTTCGTGGTGGGGCACTGAGATGAACTAAGAAGCGTTCCTCTTTGAATAGGTACCAAACCTTTCTTAGAGTTCTCCATCTTGAACCTTTTCAAGATCTTTTCAATGTATGTGCTTTGATTCAAACCTATCAATTTCCTGGATCTATCCCTGTAGATCCTAATCCCCAATATGTATTGTGCTTCTTCAAGATCCTTAATGGAGAAGCAACCTTTTAACCATGTTTTAGCACCTTGCATCGTCGGTATATCATTCCCAAATAATAATATATCGTCCACATATAATACAAGGAACATGAGAGTGCTCCCACTAGCCTTCTTGTATACACAAGCTTCATCACCATTTTTAATGAAACCAAATTTCTTGGCTTCCTCATTAAAACGATGATTCCACATCCTAGATGCTTGTTTCAATCCGTAGATTGACTTCTTTAACTTGCATACTTTCTTAGGATATTTCGGATCGACAAAACCTTCGGGCTGAACCATATAGACATCTTCCTCAAGATATCCATTTAGAAAAGCAGTTTTGACATCCATTTGCCATATTTCGTAATCATAATGAGCAGCAATGGCAAATAATATCCTGATAGACTTGAGCATTGCCACAGGCGAAAAGGTTTCATCATAATCAACCCCTTGAGTTTGAGTGAAGCCTTTTGCTACAAGTCTAGCTTTATAAGTATTCAAGTTTCCATGCATGTCGGTTTTAATTTTGAAAATCCATTTACAATCAACTAACTTAGAGTTATTTGGTTGTAAAACAAGTTCCCAAACTTGGTTGTCATACATGGATTGCATCTCAGCGTTCATGGCTTCAAGCCATTTATCTTTATCATCCCTTGACAAAGCATCTTGATAGTTTGTTAGTTCATCCAAATCAACCACATAGCAATCATCCATGAGAAATCCATACCTCTCAGGAGGATTACTAATCCTATCAGATCTTCGAACGCTTTGTATACTGTGATCATCCATTTGATCATTCTCAACATTTTCATGTTGAGTGCTAGTGTCAACCAATTGTGTATCATCTACCTGATCTTGAACCTCTTCAAGATCTATCTTCCTTTCACTATTTCCTTCCATAAGGAACTTAGTTTCAAGGAATTCCGCCTTCCGAGCAACAAATACATTTTGTTCGGTTGGATCAAAGAAATAGTATCCCATATCATCCTTGGGATATCCTATGAAGATACACTTTGTGGATCGAGCATTCAACTTATTAGGGACGTAACGCTTAGGATAAGCTTCACATCCCCATACTTTTAAGTATGATAGAGATGGAGGTTTACCAAACCACATCTCATGAGGAGTTCGTTCCACTTTCTTGGTGGGGCCATATTTAGAATACGAGCTGCGGAGCTTAGACAATAACCCCAAAATGATAGAGGTAACGAGCTTCTTGCCATCATAGATCGAACCATATCCATTAGGGTTCGGTTCCTCCTTTCGGAAACTCCATTAAGTTGGGGTGTTCCGGGTGGAGTAAGTTGTGAGATGATCCCACAACTCCTAAGATGATCTTGGAAAGCATCGCTTAGGTATTCACCTCCTCTATCGGTACGAAGTATCTTAATTGTTTTATTGAGTTGATTTTGTACTTCGTTTTGATATTCTTTGAATGCTTCAAACGTTTCGTCCTTGTGTCTTAATAAGTAGACATATCCGAAACGACTAAAGTCATCAATGAAAGTAACAAAGTATCTTTCACCATTCCTAGTCATGGGCTTAAAAGGTCCACATACATCCGAATGTATTAATCCTAATAAGTCTTTAGCCCTTTCATAGGTCCCTTTGAAAGGTGCTTTAGTCATTTTGCCTTGTAAACAAGATTCACATACATCAAACGAGTCCAGTTCATTTGATTTCAAAAGGCCATTCTTTTGAAGTGTATGCATTCGATTCTTGTTTATGTGACCAAGGCGACAATGCCATAAGTAGGAATCACTCAAATCCTTTTGAGCTTCTTGGTGCTTGCTTGGTATATTGAGCTATCGAATGATGTGTTATCATGAACCAATTCATAAATACCATTCAAAGGCGAGGCCTTAAAATAGAATACATCATTCAAAGAAACATGGATATCATCATTAATGAAATTAAGATTAAAACCACATTGTCTTAAACGGGAAACAGAAATAATGTTTCGTGTTAAATCAGGTGCATACAAAACATTTTTCAATATAAGCTCCAAACCACTTGGTAGCTTTAAAACAGAGTCTCCTTGATCTTTTACGTGCACCTTTGCACCATTTCCCATGTAGAGACTTGTTGTTCCCACATTTAGTTTACTTCTTATGAACCCTTGCAATGAATTGCAAATATGAGTTCCACATCCTGTGTCTAATACCCATGTATTAGAAGAAGTAATACTAAGCTCAACGTATATCATGTATACATTACCTGAGGTTTGCCCTGCATCCCTCTTTGCATTCAACTCCTTTAGGTAAACCGGGCAGTTGCGTTTCCAGTGACCTATCACACCACAACCATAGCACGGATCTTCCTTGGGATTTGCTTGTCTGGCAACCTTTTGCCATTTAGTGTGGTTGGTTGGGGTAACCATCTTCCCTTTTCCTTTGCCCTTGTAGGTGGGTCCTTTCTTCTTAGCCACCTTTGGCTTAGAAGAGGATTCATCCTTGGATCCACCTTCTTTGATCGTGAGCATGGGTGAGGCCCTTTTACCCATGCTTGATTCATCCGTCCTTAGCATGGCATGTAATTCGCCAATGCTCTTATCCCAATCATTCATGCTGTAATTCAACACGCATGTGTCAAACCTTTTTGACAAAGAGTTGAGGATAAGGTCCGTGGTTAATTCATTAGACACGTGACTGTTTAGACGGTGCAATCGATCAATGAGGCTTTTCATCTTTAGTACATTAGATGAAATAGATTGGGAGTTATTTACCTTTTCGAGGATGGTCCTCAATGATAGGTTATTAAAGTTAATAGGTGCGTTTGGAATGTTGTTGTTATTGGCGGCCATCTACAAAATTAACAAAGTTCGTTTAAGTATCGATTTTAATTTAACATTCAATACCCTTTAAATCCAATTGAATTATTAAATTCTAGAATCCAACGGTAAACCAAATTTCGATTAGGTGACCTTTATCCCGCAATTTGATATAGCTAGGTAGTCAATAAATGACAATTGCAATCCATTTGCAACTTTTAGAGTATGGGATCATGCAATCCTTTTGCATGGCATATTTATCCCATCAACGCCTATTTGTTCCTCATGCTTCGGTGACCCTAAGTTCATGATTCCCAAATCAAGTCGTCCTACTTGTGTAAACATGTAAACTTAACATACAAATGGTTAGGTGACCTTTATCCCACAAGTATGTCAAATTCACCTTAACCACATTAGTTTGTTCATGACGGTTAGGTGACCTTTATCCCATCATGAGTTCCCTAATATGTTCAAGTGTCACACAAAAGGATGGCGTTAAACTTGTTGCCTTGTTTGTAAAAGGGATTTTAAGTTTTCGTTAATTCTAGTTTGAGAAAACTTTTATGCCATACACCAACATGCATTTAGTGTATGGTACTTATGAAAAACCAATTTCGTGTCTTGTAATTGAGCCAATTACTTGATATAAACCATTTTAATGACGTTATTCTTTTCTTGTTCTTAATAACCATTTATTAAAGTCTTTAGTTTCCTTTTCAATTTAACCATTTAAATTGCCATTTTGCATGTCGTTAATACGTCTAATTTAACCAATTAAATTGTCGTTTTGTTTGTTGTTAACTTGTGTGATTAATTTGTTGCAATCAAACATACAATCCATAAACAACCAAACAACTACACATGCAAAATAAGTATGTTCACAATCTAGCCATTTTGGTGGACATTTGTTTAGCCGAAAACAAATGTCACCGGGTTAAGGGTTTTTAACACTAAGTAAGAGATTTTAAAATCTCCCACTTAATCTTGCATCCAAATGCTCCTTGTGTTCTTCATGTCTTCATCATCTTGTATCTTCATTTTACAAAATTGTATCCTAATACATTTTTTTTTTTAGAAAATGAAATACAACCTATTCTATTTACATAGCTAAAATAATAATTAATACATACCAAATGAATAATTATTACAAATAAATTGAATGAATTAACATTACATACAAATGAATATACCAATCATTCAACCAAACATGCAATCAACACAAGGTCTAGGCCAAGATTGTGAACATCAACATGCAATCAAATTTGACCAAATGAAAGAGTCCAAAACCCACTTTTGGACACCCTTAACATTCGGCACTTATGAGAAACCCTCCCAAACCCGACAATTTTTTTTTATTCTACTTTCATGCATGTACTTTAGAATGCAAATTTTGTGGGTTTAAAACAACAATTCGAAGCATATTTCAACAACTTCGGCTCTTGATACCATTGTTGGGCTTTAACAATTTTCATGATACTTAAAACCTTTTAAGAAACTTATCAAAGCGGAAGCATGTTAGTTACATTTTGGCTTGTTAATCTTTAAACCATTTTAAAGTTAAACCCCATGGATCAAGTTGTGAAATAATGCTTACAAATTAAAAGGAAGGGAGTGATTTAATACCTCCTCAAAACCAAGTTTGAGGGCTGTTATGAAGGCTTAAGATGATGATGAAGATGATAGAACAATACACCAAACCACCCTTGAGTTGGTTAAACCTTTATCACCTTGAAACCTAGCTTGAAACCCACTTTTCTGCCCTTGAGAAAACCGAACAGCAATCAGCAATATTTGAGCAGAATGTTTGATGAGTTTTGATGGCTTGTATGCTTCTAACTTGAAGCCTCAAGTTGTTATACCCACAAGCCTTGAATACCAACACTCTCTCTTGTTTGGTTAGGATTTGAAGACACTATATTACTACCAAATAAGAACCAAACTCTCTCTTGTGTGTGTGTATTAATTTCGGCCAGAAAACAGACTCACAAAGTGAGAGAGCAAGTTCCAAGTTGTTAGTTTTTCACTTAAGTCAAAAGGGACCTTGGTTCAAGTATTAAGACATGTACATTGTGAAATGTGTTCTTAAAGTTGCCCAAGGCAAGGCATGTGTGTTTTTCTTGAATGTAACAAGCATGTGTGTGGTGTTTTGAGCTGCTCAAAACCGTCCCTTTTGGGACTTCCTTTTCTTTTGTTTAAAATTTATAAAAGTTGCAAAGAAAATATACATTTGTTACATTTACATATTTTATAAACCCTTTTATAAAATATAACACACGTCAATTATTTAAACCTATAAATAATTAAATATAAATTATCCAAATAATTTATCTCAAGTGATTATATTTCAGAAACCCGGTTTTCTGAAATCCAAGTGTTGCGTATTTATTTAACAATCCAACCATTAAAATAAATACATATAAAGTGTTGGTAAGCTTGTTATTGGGTATGACCCGACTTGGATCATAACACATTAGCCACATTAATTTAATATGTCTCTCGGGCATATGAAATACCTTCAAATGTTTCGCTAACCAGTTTAATTTCTCGATTCCGACATATATTATCTGCTGAAATTAATTTACCATTTGCTAATTCGAGTAAAAATTTACTATCCAAAGGCGTCAATGGACAACTTAATTTAGCACAAAAATCTCTACTCATATAGCTTCTATCCGCACCCGAATCAAATAAAACGTAAGCAGATTTATTGTCAATAAGAAACGTACCCGTAACAAGCTCCGGGTCTTCCTGTGCCTCTGCCGCATTAATATTGAAAGCTCTTCCGCGGCCTTGTCCATTCCTGTTCTCCTGGTTCGGGCAATTTCTAATAATGTGGCCCGGTTTTCCACATTTATAACAAACTACATTGGCATAACTTGCTCCGACACTACTTGCTCCGCCATTACTCGTTCCGACACCATTTGTTCCTTTCGTTCTATTAACCCCTGGTCCGTAGACCTCACACTTCGCCGCACTATGACCATTTCTTTTACACTTGTTGCAAAATTTGGTGCAGAACCCCGAGTGATACTTTTCACACCTTTGGCATAGCTGCTTCTGATTATTGTTGTTGTTGCGGTTATTATTGTTGTTGGGATGATTGTTGTAGTTGCTGTTGTTGTTGTTGTTGTTGTTGTTGTTGGGCCGTTTGTTGTAGTTGCGATTGATGTTGCGATTGTTGGGATAATTGTTGCGATTATTGTTGTAATTGCTGTTGTTGTTGTATTGGTGATTCTTATCACCGTTTTCCTCCCACTTTCTTTTGACTTGCTTCACATTGGCCTCTTCAGCAGTCTGTTACTTAATTCTTTCTTCAATCTGGTTCACTAGTTTGTGAGCCATTCTACATGCCTGTTGTATGGAGGCGGGCTCGTGTGAACTTATATCTTCTTGGATTCTTTCCGGTAATCCTTTCACAAACGCGTCGATCTACTCTTCCTCATCTTCGAACGCTCCCGGACACAATAGGCACAATTCTGTAAATCGTCTTTCGTACGTGGTAATATCAAATCCTTGGGTTCGTAACCCTCTAAGTTCTGTCTTGAGCTTATTGACCTCGGTTCTGGGACGGTACTTCTCGTTCATCAAGTGCTTGAATGCTGACCACGGTAGTGCGTACGCATCGTCTTGTCCCACTTGCTCTAGATAGGTATTCCACCATGTTAACGCAGAACCTGTGAAGGTATGCGTAGCGTACTTCACTTTGTCCTCTTCAGTACACTTACTTATGGCAAACACCGATTCGACCTTCTCGGTCCACCGTTTCAATCCGATCGGTCCTTCGGTTCCATCAAATTCCAAAGGTTTGCAGGCAGTGAATTCTTTGTAGGTGCATCCTACACGATTTCCTGTACTGCTAGATCCAAGGTTATTGTTGGTATGTAGCGCAACCTGTACTGCAGCTATGTTTGAAGCTAGAAAAGTACGAAATTCCTCTTCATTCATATTTACGGTGTGTCGAGTAGTCGGTGCCATTTCCTTCAAAATAGTCAAATGGAACAAGTTAATCATACAGAATATTAAGAGTAGTTAATAGTATTTCGTAGCATAATATGAACTCATTTATAAAAGCTTTTTCTTCATATTAGCGTTTTATAAGTTTAAATGCGGGTAGTACCTACCCGTTAAGTTCATACTTAATAGCTAATATACAATTCAACTACTACAATTCTATATGAAAAACTGATTATAATAATATTTCGCGTTCAAACTTTTACACAATATTTTACAAACTTACAATACCGCTTATTTTACATATAGCATGAAATATAGCACACAATAAATTTGATACAAGATGGTTGTGAAGATAATTCTAGCTAGTACACAAGTCGTTCAGCAAAGGCAATAAAGACACGTAATTCATACGTCCAGAAATAAGTCATGCATTCTGGTTTTACTAGGATTACTTCCCATCCTTGGTCTTGTGGAACATAACTGTTATGGTCGTTGATAAGACTGCGTGTTGTAACGTCGTCAAAGGGACGAGGGTTACGTAATGTCCAACAGTCCCGTAACAATCTAAAAACCTAATTTCTTACCCCAATTACCGACTCCGTCACTTGTGGGAACGTTTTGTTTAATAGTTGTAGCCCGATGTTCTTGTTCTCACTTTGGTGAGAAGCGAACATTACTAATCCGTAAGCATAACATGCTTCTTTATGTTGCATGTTAGCCGCTTTTTCTAAATCACGAAGTCCAATATTCGGATATATTGAGTCAAAATAGTTTCTTAACCCATTGCGTAAAATAGCATTTGGGTTCCCCGCAATATATGTGTCAAAGTAAACACATCGTAACTTATGGATTTCCCAATGTGATATCCCCCATCTTTCGAACGAAAGCCTTTTATAAACCAAGGCATTCTTGGAACGTTCTTCGAATGTCTTACAAACTGATCTCGCCTTAAATAGTTGTGCCGAAGAATTCTGACCGACTCTAGACAAGATTTCATCAATCATGTCTCCGGGTAGGTCTCTTAAAATATTGGGTTGTCTATCCATTTTGTGTTTTTATACTGTAAAATAGACAAGAGTTAGATTCATAAAAAAAAATACTTATTAATACAAGCAATTTTTTTTTACATATATCATAAAGCATAAGCACACTATATTACATATATTACACCACACGAATACAACTATCTTATTCCGACTCGCTTGTTTCTTCTTCTACGGTTTTGGTTCGTTTTGCCAAGTTTCTAGGGATATATGATGTTCCCCTAATACGAGCCGTCGTTGTCCACATTGGTTTAGAAAAACCTGGTGGTTTAGAGGTTCCCGGGTCATTGTTACAACTTAAGGACTTCGGGGGTTGACGATACATATAAAGTTCATCGGGGTTGAAATTAGATTTCTCTATTTTTATGCCCTTTCCCTTATTATTTTCTTTTGCCTTTTTAAATTCAGTTGGGGTAATTTCTATAACATCATCGGAATTCTCGTCGGAATCCGATTCATCGGAGAATTGGTAATCCTCCCAATATTTTGCTTCCTTGGCGGAAACACCATTGACCATAATTAACCTTGGTCGGTTGGTTGAGGATTCTCTTTTACTTAACCGTTTTATTATTTCCCCCACCGGTTCTATTTCTTCTTCCGGTTCCGATTCTTCTTCCGGTTCCGATTCTTCTTCCGGTTCTGACTCTTCTTCCGGTTCCTCTTCGGGAACTTGTGAATCAGTCCACGAATCATCCCAATTTACATTTGACTCTTCATTATTATTAGGTGAGTCAATGGGACTTGTTCTAGAGGTAGACATCTATCACATAATATCAAGCACGTTAAGAGATTAATATATCACATAATATTCATATGTTAAAAATATATAGTTTCCAACAAAAATGTTAAGCAATCATTTTTAAAGAAAACACGGTCGAAGTCCAGACTCACTAATGCATCCTAACAAACTCGATAAGACACACTAATGCAAATTTTCTGGTTCTCTAAGACCAACGCTCGAATACCAACTGAAATGTCCCGTTCTTATTGATTAAAAACGTTCCATATTAATTGATTTCGTTGCGAGGTTTTGACCTCTATATGAGACGTTTTTCAAAGACTGCATTCATTTTAAAACAAACCATAACCTTTATTTCATCAATAAAGGTTTAAAAAGCTTTACGTAGATTATCAAATAATGATAATCTAAAATATACTGTTTACACACGACCATTACATAATGGTTTACAATACAAATATGTTACAACAAAATAAGTTTCTTGAATGCAGTTTTTACACAATATCATACAAGCATGGACTCCAAATCTCGTCCTTATTTAAGTATGCGACAGCGGAAGCTCTTAATAATCAGCTGAGAATAAACATGCTTAAAACGTCAACAAAAATGTTGGTGAGTTATAGGTTTAACCTATATATATCAAATCATAATAATAGACCACAAGATTTCATATTTCAATACACATCCCATACATAGAGATAAAAATCATTCATATGGTGAACACCTGGTAACCGACATTAACAAGATGCATATATATAAGAATATCCCCATCATTCCGGGACACCCTTCGGATATGATATAAATTTCGAAGTACTAAAGCATCCGGTACTTTGGATGGGGTTTGTTAAGCCCAATAGATCTATCTTTAGGATTCGCGTCAATTAGGGTGTCTGTTCCCTAATTCTTAGATTACCAGACTTAATAAAAAAAGGGCATATTCGATTTCGATAATTCAACCATAGAATGTAGTTTCACGTACTTGTGTTTATTTTGTAAATCATTTATAAAACCTGCATGTATTCTCATCCCAAAAATATTAGATTTTAAAAGTGGGACTATAACTCACTTTCACAGATTTTTACTTCGTCGGGAAGTAAGACTTGGCCACTGGTTGATTCACGAACCTATAACAATATATACATATATATCAAAGTATGTTTAAAATATATTTACAACACTTTTAATATATTTTGATGTTTTAAGTTTATTAAGTCAGCTGTCCTCGTTAGTAACCTACAACTAGTTGTCCACAGTTAGATGTACAGAAATAAATCGATAAATATTATCTTAAATCAATCCACGACCCAGTGTATACGTATCTCAGTATTGATCACAACTCAAACTATATATATTTTGGAATCAACCTCAACCCTGTATAGCTAACTCCAACATTCACATATAGAGTGTCTATGGTTGTTCCGAAATATATATAGATGTGTCGACATGATAGGTCGAAACATTGTATATCTGTCTATGGTATCTCAAGATTACATAATATACAATACAAGTTGATTAAGTTATGGTTGGAATAGATTTGTTACCAATTTTCACGTAGCTAAAATGAGAAAAATTATCCAATCTTGTTTTACCCATAACTTCTTCATTTTAAATCCGTTTTGAGTGAATCAAATTGCTATGGTTTCATATTGAACTCTATTTTATGAATCTAAACAGAAAAAGTATAGGTTTATAGTCAGAAAAATAAGTTACAAGTCGTTTTTGTAAAGGTAGTCATTTTAGTCGAAAGAACGACGTCTAGATGACCATTTTAGAAAACATACTTCCACTTTGAGTTTAACCATAATTTTTGGATATAGTTTCATGTTCATAATAAAAATCATTTTCTCAGAATAACAACTTTTAAATCAAAGTTTATCTTAGTTTTTAATTAACTAACCCAAAACAGCCCGCGGTGTTACTACGACGGCGTAAATCCGGTTTTACGCCGTGTTTTTCATGTTTCCAGGTTTTAAATCATTAATTTAGCATATCATATAGATATAGAACATGTGTTTAGTTGATTTTAAAAGTCAAGTTAGAAGGATTAACTTTTGTTTGCGAACAAGTTTAGAATTAACTAAACTATGTTCTAGTGATTACAAGTTTAAACCTTCGAATAAGATAGCTTTATATGTATGAATCGAATGATGTTATGAACATCATTACTACCTTAAGTTCCTTGGATAAACCTACTGGAAAAGAGAAAAATGGATCTAGCTTCAATGGATCCTTGGATGGCTCGAAGTTCTTGAAGCAAAATCATGACACGAAAACAAGTTCAAGTAAGATCATCACTTAAAATAAGATTGTTATAGTTATGGAAATTGAAACAAAGTTTGAATATGATTATTACCTGTATTAGAATGATAACCTACTGTAAGAAACAAAGATTTCTTGAGGTTGGATGATCACCTTACAAGATTGGAAGTGAGCTAGCAAACTTGAAAGTATTCTTGATTTCATGAAACTAGAACTTTTGGAATTTATGAAGAACACTTAGAACTTGAAGATAGAACTTGAGAGAGATCAATTAGATGAAGAAAATTGAAGAATGAAAGTGTTTGTAGGTGTTTTTGGTCGTTGGTGTATGGATTAGATATAAAGGATATGTAATTTTGTTTTCATGTAAATAAGTCATGAATGATTACTCATATTTTTGTAATTTTATGAGATATTTCATGCTAGTTGCCAAATGATGGTTCCCACATGTGTTAGGTGACTCACATGGGCTGCTAAGAGCTGATCATTGGAGTGTATATACCAATAGTACATACATCTAAAAGCTGTGTATTGTACGAGTACGAATACGGGTGCATACGAGTAGAATTGTTGATGAAACTGAACGAGGATGTAATTTTAAGCATTTTTGTTAAGTAGAAGTATTTTGATAAGTGTCTTGAAGTCTTTCAAAAGTGTATGAATACATATTAAAACACTACATGTATATACATTTTAACTGAGTCGTTAAGTCATCGTTAGTCGTTACATGTAAATGTTGTTTTGAAACCTTTAGGTTAACGATCTTGTTAAATGTTGTTAACCCAATGTTTATAATATCAAAAGAGATTTTAAATTATTATATTATCATGATATTATGATGTACGAATATCTCTTAATATGATATATATACATTAAATGTCGTTACAACGATAATCGTTACATATATGTCTCGTTTCAAAATCATTAAGTTAGTAGTCTTGTTTTTACATATGTAGTTCATTGTTAATATACTTAATGATATGTTTACTTATCATAATATCATGTTAACTATATATATAACCATATATATGTCATCATATAGTTTTTACAAGTTTTAACGTTCGTGAATCACCGGTCAACTTGGGTGGTCAATTGTCTATATGAAACCTATTTCAATTAATCAAGTCTTAACAAGTTTGATTGCTTAACATGTTGGAAACATTTAATCATGTAAATATCAATCTCAATTAATATATATAAACATGGAAAAGTTCGGGTCACTACACTTTTGACCCCATATAAGTAGTGCCTCCAAGTCTTTAATGCAAAAACAACTGCGCCTAATTCCAAATCAAGCGTCGTATAATTTTGTTCGTGAATCTTCAATTGTCTAGACGCATAAGCAATCACCTTCGTTCGTTGCATTAATACACAACCGAGACCTTGCTTTGATGCGTCACAATAAATCACAAAATCATCATTCCCTTTAGGCAATGACAATATAGGTGCCGTAGTTAGCTTTTTCTTCAATAACTGAAACGCTTTCTCTTGTTCATCCTTCCATTCAAATTTCTTCCCTTTATGCGTTAATGTAGTCAAGGGTTTTGCTATTCTAGAAAAGTCTTGGATGAACCTTCTGTAGTAACCAGCTAGTCCTAAAAACTGGCGTATGTGTTTCGGATTTTTTGGGGTTTCCCACTTTTCAACAGTTTCTATCTTTGCCGGATCCACCTTAATACCTTCTTTGTTCACTATGTGACCGAGGAATTGAACTTCTTCCAACCAAAATGCACACTTTGAAAACTTAGCGTACAATTCTTCCTTCCTCAATACTTCTAACACCTTTCTCAAATGTTCACCGTGTTCTTGGTCATTCTTTGAGTAAATAAGTATGTCATCAATGAAAACAATGAGAAACTTGTCAAGGTATGGTCCACACACTCGGTTCATAAGGTCCATGAACACAGCTGGTGCATTAGTTAAACCAAACGGCATGACCATAAACTCGTATTGACCGTAACGTGTTCTGAAAGCAGTCTTTGGAATATCATCTTCTTTCACCCGCATTTGATGATACCCGGAACGTAAGTCAATATTTGAATAAACAGACGAGCCTTGTAGTTGATCAAATAAGTCGTCGATTCTCGGTAGTGGGTAGCGGTTCTTGATGTTAAGTTTGTTCAACTCTCGGTAGTCGATACACAACCTGAATGTACCATCTTTCTTCTTGACAAACAAAACAGGAGCTCCCCACGGTGATGTGTTTGGTCGAATGAAACCACGCTCTAAAAGTTCTTGTAATTGGCTTTGCAGTTCTTTCATCTCGCTGGGTGCGAGTCTGTAAGGAGCATGAGCTATTGGTGCAGCTCCTGGTACAAGATCTATTTGAAATTCAACGGATCGATGTGGGGGTAATCCCGGTAATTCTTTCGAAAATACATCGGGAAATTCTTTTGCAACGGGAACATCATTGATGCTCTTTTCTTCAGTTTGTACTTTCTCGACGTGTGCTAGAACAGCATAGCAACCTTTTCTTATTAGTTTTTGTGCCTTCAAATTACTAATAAGATGTAGCTTCGTGTTACCTTTTTCTCCGTACACCATTAAGGGTTTTCCTTTTTCTCGTATAATGCGAATTGCATTTTTGTAACAAACGATCTCTGCTTTCACTTCTTTCAACCAGTCCATACCGATTATCACATCAAAACTCCCTAACTCTACTGGTATCAAGTCAATCTTAAATGTTTCGCTAACCAGTTTAATTTCTCGATTCCGACATATAGTATCTACTGAAATTAATTTACCATTTGCTAATTCGAGTAAAAATTTACTATCCAAAGGCGTCAATGGACAACTTAATTTAGCACAAAAATCTCTACTCATATAGCTTCTATCCGCACCCGAATCAAATAAAACGTAAGCAGATTTATTGTCAATAAGAAACGTACCCGTAACAAGCTCCGGGTCTTCCTGTGCCTCTGCCGCATTAATATTGAAAACTCTTCCGCGGCCTTGTCCATTCGTGTTCTCCTGGTTCGGGCAATTTCTAATAATGTGGCCCGTTTTTCCACATTTATAACAAACTACATTGGCATAACTTGCTCCGACACTACTTGCTCCGCCATCATTTGTTCCTTTCGTTCTGTTAACCCCTGGTCCGTAGACCTCACACTTAAACCGCGCTATGACCATTTCTTTTACACTTGTTGCAAAATTTGGTGCAGAACCCCAAGTGATACTTTTCACACCTTTGGCATAGCTGCTTCTGATTGTTGTTGTTGTTGTGGTTATTATTGTTGTTGGGATGATTGTTGTTGTTGCTGCTGTTGTTGTTGTTTTTGTTGTTATTGTTGTTGTTGTTGTTGGGCCATTTGTTGTAGTTGCAATTGATGTTGCGATTGTTGGGATAGTTGTTGTGATTATTGTTGTAATTGATGTTGTTGTTGTATTGGTGATTCTTATCACCGTTTTCCTCCCACTTTCTTTTGACTTGCTTCACATTGACCTCTTCAGCAGTCTGTTCTTTAATTCTTTCTTCAATCTGGTTCACTAGTTTGTGAGCCATTCTACATGCCTGTTGTATGGAGGCGGGCTCGTGTGAACTTATATCTTCTTGGATTCTTTCCGGTAATCCTTTCACAAACGCGTCGATCTTCTCTTCCTCATCTTCGAACGCTCCCGGACACAATAGGCATAATTCTGTGAATCGTCTTTCGTACGTGGTAATATCAAATCCTTGGGTTCGTAACCCTCTAAGTTCTGTCTTGAGCTTATTGACCTCAGTTCTGGGACGGTACTTCTCGTTCATCAAGTGCTTGAATGCTGACCACGGTAGTGCGTAAGCATCATCTTGTCCCACTTGCTCTAGATAGGTATTCCACCATGTTAACGCAGAACCTGTGAAGGTATGCGTAGCGTACTTCACTTTTTCCTCTTCAGTACACTTACTTATGGCAAACACCGATTCGACCTTCTCGGTCCACCGTTTCAATCCAATCGGTCCTTCGGTTCCATCAAATTCCAAAGGTTTGCAGGCAGTGAATTCTTTGTAGGTACATCCTACACGATTTCCTGTACTGCTAGATCCAAGGTTATTATTGGTATGTAGCGCAGCCTGTACTGCGGCTATGTTTGAAGCAAGAAAGGCACGAAATTCCTCTTCGCTCATATTCAAGGTGTGTCGAGTAGTCGGTGCCATTTCCTTCAAAATACTCAAATGAAACGAGTTAATCATATAGAATATCAAGAGTAGTCAATAGTATTTCGTAGCGTAATATGAACTTATTTATAAAAGCTCTTTCTTCATATTAGCATTTTATACTCTTTAATTCGGGTAGTACCTACCCGTTAAGTTCATACTTAGTAGCTAACATACCATTTCAACTACTACAATTCTATATGAAAAACTAATCACAAAAAAAATATCATATTCAAACCTTTATATAATAACTTGCAAACTTACAATACCGCTTTTTTTATACATATAGTGATAGTGCTCCAAATGAACATATATTTAGTAGCAATATCCTCCCAATATGTAAATTATTTAGTTGTAATTGTCCTATTTTAAGTTGTAATCGTTTATATTAAATAAGTGCGAAGACAAAAGTCGAAAACGACGATTTGAAGACGCAAATGACTAAAAAGCTCAAATGTACAAGATACAATCCAAGTGGTTCAATTTATTGATGAGAAACGTCTAAAAATGACAAGAGTACAAGTTGCAGAATGCAAAGTACACGATATAAAATAATACGCAAGGACGTTCGAAAATCCGGAACCGGGACATGAGTCAACTCTCAACGCTCGACGCAACGGACTAAAAATTACAAGTCAACTATGCACATAAATATAATATAATATTTAAATAATTCTTAAAATTATTTATATATTATATTTATTTATATATTATGTCGGCAAAGCTAAGATCCAAATTGATGTGAGCTGGAAAATCAATCTCCACGACTCGCGGAGTTTGAAGGCCAAAAATTCCACGACTCGCGGAGTTTGAAAAATCAGAAATCCCTATAAAAGGCCATGCATTCTGCCGAGTAAAAACATAATAAATAATAATAATACTCTGTAGTATAATATAAATATATATATATATATATATATATATATATATATATATATATATATATATATATATATATATATATATATATATATAGTATAGATTATTGTTATATTAGATTAGTTTGGGTTATGTAAAAGTTATTTTACGGGTTTTGAAGTCGAAATTCTGTCCGTGTAATACTACGCGATAAATACTCAATGTAAGTTATGTTCTCCTTTTTAAATTAATGTCTCGTACTTAAGTTATTATTATGCTTATTTGAGCCAAAGTAATCATGATGTTGGACTAAATATTAAAGACGGTGTAATTGGGCTTTGTACCATAATTGGGGTTTGGACAAAAGAACGACACTTGTGGAAATTAGACTATGGGCTATTAATGGTCTTTATATTTGTTTAACTAAATGATAGTTTGTTAATTTTAATATAAAGATTTACAATTGGACGTCCCTATAAATAACCATATACACTCGATCGGACACGATGGGCGGGGTATTTATATGTACGAATAATCGTTCATTTAACCGGACACGGGAATGGATTAATAGTCACTAGAATTATTAAAACAGGGGTGAAATTATGTACAAGGACACTTGGCATAATTTATAACAAAGTATTAAAACCTTGGGTTACACGCAGTCGATATCCTGGTGTAATTATTAAACAAAGTATTAAAACCTTGTTACAGTTTAAGTCCCCAATTAGTTGGAATATTTGACTTCGGGTATAAGAATAATTTGACGAGGACACTCGCACTTTAAATTTATGACCGATGGACTGTTATTGATAAAAACCAGACGGACATATTAAATAATCCAGGACAAAGGACAATTAACCCATGGACATAAAACTAAAATCAACACGTCAACCATCATGGTTACGGAAGTTTAAATAAGCATAATATATTTTATTTCATATTTCCTCGTACTTTTATTTATTGTCATTTTAATTATTGTTATTTATTTTATATTGTTATTTAAATATCGTCATTTACTATACGCTTCGCTTAAAATATAAATCGACAAACCGGTCATTAAACGGTAAACCCCCTGTGGAACGAACCGGACTTCCTAAAAACTATACTACTCTACGATTAGGTACACTGCCTATAGTGTTGTAGCAAGGTTTAGGTATATCCCATTTGTAAATAAATAATTAAAATTTGTGTAAAATTGTAGCATATTTAATAGTATTTCCTAGTAAAAATATAAACTATTTCGTACCCCCACGCTATGACATCAAGTTTTTGGCGCCGCTGCCGGGGACTCGGCGAAACGCTATATTTTTAATTTATTTTTCTATAAATATATTTATATATCATTTTAGAAAAACAATATAAAATTTAAAAAAAAAACGTCTTTCAAACTCCACGACTCGCGGAGTTTGCAGGCTTAAAACTCCACGACTCGCGGAGCCACCCTGACAGGCGCACCCAGGAACCCTACTTCGCATTAATTACGGATTATATTAATTATTATTATTTTTTAAAACATTAAATTTGTTTAATTAATTTATTATCTAGTTTTAGTTTTAATTAATTAGTTTTAATTAATTATATTTAGTTTTATTATATATAAAAATTAATACTTTTATAAAATAAATATAAAAATAATATTTTTATAAAAATAAGTAATTTTATCACTTTTTATTTTTATATTTTGTATCCTTTTATTTAGTGTAATCGTAATATTTTTATCGTTCGTAGTTAATTTTAAATTTAGTTTTGCCGTAGCTTATTTTTATTTTTAGATTTTTAGGCTTTGCTGTAAAATCCCTTAAGTGCTATTTCTTTAGACTAAGATTTAGGTGCTTTAGAATTTTGCGACGATTTTAAAATTTTAGTGCCTTTTAAGTCACGACGCGCTACTTTCTTATTTTTATTTCTCGATATTTTTCGACGCTCTTCTTTTTCTTTCTTATTTCTCGCCACGCTAGTTTTAGGACTTAGAAATTTTCTCTACTTCTTCTCTAATAATTCCAAACGAAAAATTATTTTAAGTGGTTAAATTGATAGACATCCAAATTTTCTGCTTCGTAGTAATAGTTGGATTTGTTAGTGGCTGAGTTGTGAGCTTCCGATTTAAAGGGTTCTGGCTCCCTGCTGCATCTATTGGCTATTCGAAACGTGAGCAAAAGCAGAAAAGTCTATTAATTTGATAACTTATATAATTTTTATATTTATAACTAATAGGATAATTAAAATTTGGTAATAAGTGCATTATGAAAAGTCTCGAAGATATTTTGGAAACTCTTTACGACATACGAAATCAATACTCTCAACCGAGTGTTGATGACAATTCGTTCGGTCAATCTTAGATCACGAATGACGAAACAATAACTGGTTGTGAAATCTGTGGAGATTATCACTCAACATGGGAATGTTATTATTACGTTCCTATGGAAAATTACGCACCCACGGAACCTGAATGGAATGATTATGAAGAATACAATTCAAATTGGGATTATTCCCAAGAATATTTCCAAACTCAACAACCAGTAGACGAGGAAAATTACGTGTCTGAAAATTTATTAGACAATATGAAAATCAAACTCGAAGAACTCAATGCTCAAAATGAAAAAATGAGAGAGTTTGTAAACCGGCAAGCTGAAACTCTATCAGACTACACACCTGTTGATCTGAGGAGTATTGTACAAGAAAATCTCATATCATCGAATTTTGATGAATTCGAGAGCTCCGAAATCACCAACTATCCCGATGATACTTTTTATTCAGTCTTACCAATTTCACAACATAATGACACATTAGTCTCTACCGATGAAATCATCAATCCATCAATGGATGATGATGAAGAAGTAAGGGTGACAAATTGGTACTCTTGGGAAAACGATAACGTTGAAAATTTTACCCCCGAGGCCAAACCGAACTTCACCATTACACAACCTTCCAACCCAATATTCTCAATAGACGAGTCATCTACCGAAAATGAACTACGAGCTGTAATAGATAATGACACCTCGGATTTCACCCAATTGGGTAATAGAGGTGAAAACTTTGATCCCGAGAATAAACGGAAGGAAATGTTAGGAATTGTCCACCCTATAGGAATATGTATGTCGGTGTATATCGATCCATTTGACCAAGAACCAGAAAAGATACATATCCATTTACTAAAAGCTACACTTAAAAAAGAATTAAGTAGTGACGATCGGGTGGGTCTAAACTTTAAACCCATTGATATAATATATACCACCCGAGATGTAAATAACTGGCTCACTATTTTAATTCTTGGAACTTATTCTACCGACTTCACATGTCGTCAGCTAAGTGTGGGGAAGTTTAACCCCACTTAACGTTAAATTAGGGGTTCGGGTTAGTGCATAACTCGTTAATAAAAATGCATGATTAGGGTAAAAGACGTTTTTTCAAATATTAGTAAACAGTTCAGAAAAGCAGCCGTTTTTGAAAAAAAAAAGCATGTGTGATAAAACAAGAAGGAATGAACGATGAGGCGCGCCATCTATCATTCGACGAGCTTTGTAAGTACAAACTAGGTATTCTTAATCACTTTTCTACACTAATCACCCTCATGAATTTATAATTATAGTCTAATTTCATGCAAATGAGGGCATTGCATGATCTCAAGTGTGAGGAAGGGTTATAAATTCTCTCGGGTTTATACTTGGTTTATTTGCCAAATTTTATGAAAATTTGAAAAATTTTCAACTAAATGAATTTAAAATCATGTTTATATATATTTATGAACGGTGAAAACTAGGTGTTAATACCGAAATTATCGTTACCTCGGAAAGGACATAAATTGAGAAACACCCTAAAACGCTTGAATTCATTTAAAATGGAATAAAGGAGAATAAAGAGGCAAAGAAAGAAACTAAATGTGGGGAGAATGTACCTAGTTATTCAATTAAAAACTATCTAACACATGTTTCTGTAAAGTTTATTGCAGGTGCTTTTGTTTTGGACTAAATTAACTATTTTACCTGATGAAAGAAAAGAAAAGATGGATCTACACGATGAATCAATTCCATCATTAAAAGGAAGTAAAGTCTTCCGAAAAAGACACGCGCTTCTTGATTTAGGTCAAGAAATTGTCGTCCAGACCAGCTGTAGGTTGACGAAAAATCTAGAAAAGTCATCTCTAAAATCAGCAGAAAATCCACGGACCTCAGCATCAAACAGGGTCGCCATGTGGTCAGACTTATCCTAACCATGAGAGGATCTGTCTCGTAAAATGGGGAGGGCGCCGTGCAAATTAGCTTGATAAGACTAATGAATCAGATCCCCAGAAAGGATAATCTCCTTAAAGATTAAAAATCAGCTTTTAAGACTGATATTACTCAATCCTTGAGATTGACCTTAAAGATTGAGAATTCAAACTCATGGAATTCAATGATATCTAAACTCGAGCTTGAACGAGAAAATATTTTGATCAAAATTATAAACCGATTTGTTTTCTGAAAACCCATTTTTAATGCGTTCATTACCATTGAACGTAAAATCCTAGGAATTCACCTGGAATTCATTATGTCACCTCAACCAAATCGGGTGTCAACCGTAAGAACGGTGGTTGTATAGCATGGTCGAAGACAGGACCTTGTGCCAGTCCGGAAAATTTTTAGGATGATCTTTACTATTGCTCCTACCAAGGATAGTAATAGCATCCGACACGTTTTTGGACCATAATCAAATGCATGTCATTAGACATTGCCTTAACAGTTTCTTGTTCATCGCTTTCCTTTACAACCGGACGGTAGTTTGCCGAAAGGTAATATACGGGACAAGTAAACTGGACGTGTTGCTTTCCTAATACAAGGTTAGCAAGTGGGTAACACAAAACACAAGTGTTGAACTAAAATTTTCAAATCTGATACCCACACAACCAACAAAAATATTTTGCAAACACCGGTGAAGGGTTATTCCGGAAAACTTGTCTAGAGTAAAAGCTAGATTGAATTTTCAAAAGATCAAATGTTGTCATAAAGATCCAATTTCCTAACGGATCAAAATTTTCATAGTCATGTGGGACTGTAAACCACCTTTCAAATGTGCACTTTGCTTTGGAAACCGAAAGTAAATCGGCTATTTAATTGCAAGTGTCGTTGACCTAAACCCGAGGCAACTGTGGATGACACACCCACCTTTAACCATGGTTCTATCGTTACTATCATTGTTTATACCGACATCTCAAAATCACTGATGTATAAAGTGTGAAGAATAAAGAAGTGATTCGTGTGATGTATTATATTATTTCAAGTTATGTATTGCTTGAGGACAAGCAACGTTCAAGTGTGGGGATATTTGATAGTGCTCCAAATGAACATATATTTAGTAGCAATATCCGCCCAATATGTAAATTATTTAGTTGTAATTGTCCTATTTTAAGTTGTAAGCGTTTATATTAAATAAGTGCGAAGACAAAAGGCGAAAACGACGATTTGAAGATGCAAATGACCAAAAAGCTCAAATGTACAAGATACAATCCAAGTGGTTCAATTTATTGATGAGAAACGTCTAAAAATGACAAGAGTACAAGTTGCGGAACGCAAAGTACACGATATAAAATAATACGAAAGGACATTCGAAAATCCGGAACCGGGACATGAGTCAACTCCCAACGCTCGACGCAACGGACTAAAAATTACAAGTAAACTATGCACATAAATATAATATAATATTTAAATAATTCTTAAAATTATTTATATATTATATTTATTTATATATTATGTCGGCAAAGCTAAGATCCAAATTGATGTGAGCTGGAAAATCAAACTCCACGACTCGCGGAGTTTGAAGGCCAAAAACTCCACGACTCGCGGAGTTTGAAAAATCAGAAATCCCTATAAAAGGCCATGCATTCTGCCGAGTAAAAACATAATAAATAATAATAATACTCTGTAGTATAATATATATATATATATATATATATATATATATATATATATATATATATATATATATATATATATATATATATAGATTAGTGTTATATTAGATTAGTTTGGGTTATGTAAAAGTTATTTTACGGGTTTTGAAGTCGAAATTCTGTCCGTGTAACACTACGCGATAAATACTCAATGTAAGTTATGTTCTCCTTTTTAAATTAATGTCTCGTACTTAAGTTATTATTATGCTTATTTGAGCCAAAGTAATCATGATGTTGGACTGAATATTAAAGATGGGGTAATTGGGCTTTGTACCATAATTGGGGTTTGGACAAAAGAACAACACTTGTGGAAATTAGACTATGGGCTATTAATGGGCTTTATATTTGTTTAACTAAATGATAGTTTGTTAATTTTAATATAAAGATTTACAATTGGACGTCCCTATAAATAACCATATACACTCGATCGGACACGATGGGCGGGGTATTTATATGTACGAATAATCGTTCATTTAACTAGACACGGGAATGGATTAATAGTCACTAGAATTATTAAAACAGGGGTGAAATTATGTACAAGGACACTTGGCATAATTGATAACAAAGTATTAAAACCTTGGGTTACACGCAGTCGATATCCTGGTGTAATTATTAAACAAAGTATTAAAACCTTGTAACAGTTTAAGTCCCCAATTGGTTGGAATATTTGACTTCGGGTATAAGAATAATTTGACGAGGACACTCGCACTTTAAATTTATGACCGATGGACTGTTATGGACAAAAACCAGACGGACATATTAAATAATCCAGGACAAAGGACAATTAACCCATGGGCATAAAACTAAAATCAACACGTCAACCATCATGGTTACGGAAGTTTAAATAAGCATAATATATTTTATTTCATATTTCGTCGTACTTTTATTTATTGTCATTTTAATTATTGTTATTTATTTTATATTGTTATTTAAATATCGTCATTTACTATACGCTTCGCTTAAAATATAAATCGACAAACCGGTAATTAAACGGTAAACCCCCTTTTATATATTATTATATATAATTATATATATTTTGTACAAATATAGTTGTTTAAAAATATAGTGTGCAATAAGCCCGCTCCCTGTGAAACGAACCGGACTTTCTAAAAACTATACTATTCTATGATTAGGTACACTGCCTATAGTGTTGTAGCAAGGTTTAGGTATATCCTATTTGTAAATAAATAATTAAAACTTGTGTAAAATTGTAGCATATTTAATGGTATTTCCTAGTAAAAATATAAACTGTTTCGTACCCCACGCTACGACATCATATAGCATGAAATATAGCACATAAAACTTTGATACAAAGTAGTTGCGAAGATAATTCTAGTTAATAAATAAGGCGTTCAGCAAAGGCAATAAATACACGTAATTCATACGTCCAGAAACAAGTCATGCATTCTGGTTTTACTAATACCACTTCCCATCCTTGGTTTTGTGGAACATAACCGTTGTGACCGATAGTAAGACAATGTGTTGTAACGTCGTCAAAAGGATGAAGGTTACGTGATGACCAACAGTCTCGTAATAACCTAAAAACCTCATTTCTTACCCCAATTACCGACTCCGTCACTTGTGGGAACGTTTTGTTTAATAGTTGTAGCCCGATGTTCTTGTTCTCACTTTGGTGAGAAGCGAATATTACTAACCCGTAAGCATAACATGCTTCTTTATGTTGCATGTTAGCCGCTTTTTCTAAATCACGAAGTCCTATATTCGGATATATTGAGTCAAAATAATTTCTTAACCCGTTGTGTAAAATAGCATTTGGGTTCCCCGCAATATATGCGTCAAAGTAAACACATCGTAACTTATGGGTTTCCCAATGTGATATCCCCCATCTTTCGAACGAAAGCCTTTTATAAATCAAGGCATTCTTGGAACGTTCTTCAAATGTCTTACAAACTGATCTCGCCTTAAATAGTTATGCCGAGGAATTCTGACCGACTCTAGACAAGATTTCATCAATCATGTCTCCGGGTAGGTCTCTTAAAATATTGGGTTGTCTATCCATTTTGTGTTTTTATACTGTAAAATAGACAAGAGTTAGATTCATAAAAAAATACTTATTAATACAAGCAATTTTTACATATATCATAAAGCATAAGCACACTATATTACATATATTACACCACACGAATACAACTATCTTATTCCGACTCACTCGTTTCTTCTTCTTCGTTTTTGGTTCGTTTTGCCAAGTTTCTAGGGATATATGATGTTCCCCTAATACGAGCCGTCGTTTTCCACATTGGTTTAGAAAAACCTGGTGGTTTAGAGGTTCCCGGGTTATTGTCACAACTTAAGAAATACGGGTGTTGACGATACATATAAAGTTCATCGGGTTTGGAATCAAATTTCTCTATTTTTATGCCCTTTCCCTTATTGTTCTCTTTTGCCTTATTAAATTGTGTTGGGATAATTTCTATAACATCATCGGAATCCTTGTCGGGATCCGATTCATCGGAGAATTGGTAATCCTCCCAATACTTTGCTTCCTTGGCGGAAACACCATTGACCATAATTAACTTTGGTCGGTTGGTTGAGGATTTTCTTCTACTTAACCGTTTTATTATTTTCCCCACTGGTTCTATTTCTTCTTCCGGTTCCGATTCTTCTTCCGGTTCCGACTCTTCTTCCGGTTCCTCTTCGGGAACTTGTGAATCAGTCCACGAATCATTCCAATTTACATT
Source organism: Rutidosis leptorrhynchoides (assembly GCF_046630445.1). NCBI lineage: Eukaryota > Viridiplantae > Streptophyta > Magnoliopsida > Asterales > Asteraceae > Rutidosis > Rutidosis leptorrhynchoides. Next base: position 170,681,317 of record NC_092343.1, read on the forward strand.
TGACTCTTCATTATTATTAGGTGAGTAAATGGGGCTTGTTCTAGAGGTAGACATCTATCACATAATATCAAACGCATTAAGAGATTAATATATCACATAATATTCACATGTTAAAAATATATGGTTTCCAACAAAATTTGTTAAGCAATCATTTTTCAAGTAAACACGGTCGAAGTCCAGACTCACTAATGCATCCTAACAAACTTGATAAGACACACTAATGTAAAATTCTGGTTCTCTAAGACCAACGCTCGGATACCAACTGAAATGTCCCGTTCATATTGATTATAAACGTTCCATATTAATGGATTTTGTTGCGAGGTTTTGACCTCTATATGAGACGTTTTTCAAAGACTGCATTCATTTTTAAAACAACCATAACCTTTATTTTATCAATAAAGGTTTCAAAAGCATTACGTAGATTATCAAATAATGATAATCTAAAATATACTGTTTACACACGACCATTACATAATGGTTTACAATAGAAATATATTACATCGACATATGTTTCTTGAATGCAGTTTTTACATAATATCATACAAACATGGACTCCAAATCTCGTCCTGTAAGACCCGAATATTTAATTTGTATACTTGTTATTAAAGAAATTCAAGAATGGGTTTGGTTAAAACATGTATATACATAAATAAAGGCGAAGAAGCTGTTGCTGGCATTCTGCGCGCCGCGCAAGGCGGCCGCGCGCCGCGCAACCGCGCTGACAGAACTCCCTTTGTTTTTATTTATTTAAATGAAGGGTATAAGGGTAAATTCACTTGGAGGCCGGATTTGTGTGCCATATTAGCTACTTTGGATCAGTTTTGGATCATTTTCATGTCCATTCATCCCTTCCAAATATCTAGAGAGAGATTAGAGGTTTTGGTGAAGAAGAAGCTCAAATCGTTCAAAGTCTCGGGTTTTAAAGTTGTTCCTTTCGTTCTCGGCTACGCGGTGATAGTATTGGTAAGCTAAAACTCCGAATTTCATTTATTTGATTTGATATTCAAGTTAGGGTTTTGAGTTAGATTGTTGTGTAACCCTTTTAATTGATGAAATGGGTTTAGTGATGCTAGTAATCGGATTTATTGTTAATTGTTGGTGAATTTTGGGTTGGTGAACTAACTGGCCATGTTTAGAACTTGAAATTGGGTTTAATCACTTAGGCTAGCGAATATGGAAGTATTGAAACTCATTTGAGGTTATTTGGTTGACTAAGTTTGACTTTGGGTCAAATTAGGGTTCGGTGGTGAATATGACCCAATTGGCGATTTAATGAGGTTTATAAACTTAAAATGGATTAAGTTAAAGTATAGAACCGAGTTAAATGTGTTTTGGTGTCAAATCTTGTAAAGGATGAGATTTTGACCTTTATGGGTCAAAATTAGGGTTTAAGTGTCGAATTGGGTTGATTTGTGAATCCACTCTAAGTGTATTGTTGTAATTGTGATAATGGATTAGGTACTTTCCATTGGCGAGTTGCGGTTTACTTGGAAGCGTTCTTCAAGACTTCAAGGTGAGTGTTAATATCCTATATGCATATGTATGTGTAGGATGGGTGCGGGTCGGGTGAAGTGATTCTCATCTATAGAGCTCACTTCACATGTAGGTGGATTTGATGGACTTGTGCATAGGTCCAATTGGCACGGTTGTGCGTTTTGGTTGACTACCTTTGGCAAAGTACACATTTTGGGTGTACGTTATCACAAGTGGTTGTGAGTGGAATAATTATGCGTGTATGTATATAATGTATTTAGTTGTGTTGTATGAATGTGGTATTGTCGCGTTGTTTAAGACACCACGTTCTATGAAACGAGTAGTATTGTCGCGTTGTTTAAGACACTACTCATTGTTGGATCGTCATGTGGCATTGTCGCGTTGTTTAAGACACCACATTGTAAAGGAGTGGATGTCGCGTTGTTTAAGACACCACTTTGTAAAGGAGTGGATGTCGCGTAGTTTAAGACACCACTTTGTAAAGGAGTGGATGTCGCGTTGTTTAAGACACCACTTTGTAAAGGAGTGGATGTCGCGTTGCTTAAGACACCACATTGAATAGGAGTGGATGTCGCGTTGTTTAAGACACCACTCATCGTGTTGAATGGCACGTGGATTCGTCGCGTTGTTTAAGACGCCACATTGTCAAGGGTGAGTGAGTCGCGTTGTTTAAGACATCACCCGGGGGATTAGTGACTACGCGTTGATTAAGTAGCACTAACGGATGTTATGAACTCCAACGGTCTTGTAAGTACCGTTTCCCTTGTTCGAATTGGTTAACCATGGTTGTATGAATTATGTATTGGCATATTTAATTATGAACTATATGCTATTGGTATTGCTAGCTAATGTGGATTTGCGGTTATTGGTATATGCACGATATGTTGCATGATTGTCGAATTGCTAATTCGTGATTAATGTTGTATTGTCTTGATGTAGTTAACCCTCCGGGTGTAGTTATTGGCGTTGTTCACATTGACGTTGGTGAACTTACCTTATTGATGGTATTATTAGCTTGTTGCTTAGTGATCGTACGGTATACTTAGATTAGCTTGCCTTTAGGCTTGGACGTTCCGGTATGCGGTATTTGTTTATTTATGTGGCGTGTCCATTTTATGCATATATATGTATGTAGTATATTATCATTCACTAAGCGTTAGCTTACCCTCTCGTTGTTGACTCTTTTTATAGATTGCATGCGGATGGTGGCTCGGGTAAGCGCGAGGATTAGAGGACTTGCATAGTTTGCGTAGAAGGCTTGCTTTTGGATTTATTAGGATTGGGTAGTGTATCCCCAATCGCCATGCTCGGCTTTGTTTTGTATTAAGAGTCTTATGGTCTAAAATTGTATTTTGATACTTAAAGGGTAATTTGGGCACGTGTGGGCCCCACTTTGTAAAACTCGCTCAAACCTTAGTTATGTGCTAGTTTTACATATATTAATGTACGGTTAAAAGCGTTTTGGCTAAATGTGTCGGGAAGTCGCTCATCTTTTTCGCATTAAAGGCAACCGGCAACAGCCAGCTTTTGCGCGGCGCGCAAGCTGGGGCGCGCGGCGCGCAAAGAGTCTTCCAGCAAAAAAATATTTTTTTTTTTTTTTTTTGTTTGAAATTTCGTCGTGTTTGGTCGGTTACGGTTTGGGTTGTTACAAGTGGTATCAGAGCATGGTCTAAGGGATTTAGGTGACTTGAGATAGGTGCCTAGACTTAGACTTTTGTGTGCGCGTAATTTGTTGCGGGACTTGTAGGATTACGGGTCAGGAACGGGTTTAGTTAGTGCCTTGTTTATAGGTCGACTAACGTTTATATTAGTAATGCGGATATTATTAATATATTATCTGTGTTGTGGTGTAATTCTCGCGTGTGCTTCTATCGCGTAGAATTTTGTTTGTGTTTGTTTATAGCATCGAGCGAGGCGGTCGTTGTACTAACGAGTCGATGCGGCGTGCGTGCGTAATAAGAACTTGCAGACCTTATTACGGGTGCAAATCGTGTCTAACAAGTAATGTACGACGAGTGTTTAGCAAGATGGGAGGGTGTTGTGCGTGTCGTTTTATACGTGCGTGGACTAACCGTTTCGCATTCTTTAGAATGACGACGCGAAACGAGACCGAGACGAATGACACGGAATTTAACGCTAGAGTTGCGGCCGCCGTTGCGGAGCAAATGAGAGCGTTTCGAGAAGAAATGGATGGGAAGTATTCCGAATTCCAAAATAGGGGTGAAATGGAGCGTTATCTTAAGAGCTTCATGAGGACTAAACCCCCGATGTACGACGGAAAGCCGGATCCTTTAGTAAACACAACTTGGATTTCGGACGTCGAAGGGTGTTTCCGTACTATTGATTGCCCTCCTGAGAGAAAGACGAGACTCGCTACAAGTTTGTTGCGGGGTAGGGCAAGGGATTGGTTGGATGGTAAGATTGATCTTGTCGGTGGCGAGACGTTTATGGCTTTATCGTGGGACGACTTTAAGGAGGAATTCTTCGAGGAGTTCCGGACTTCGGCCGATTTGTGGGAATTGCGTAATGAGTTGCGAAATTTGCGACAAGGACCTATGGATTTGAGTACTCTCAAGACGACCTTTATGGCGAAGGCTCGTTTCTCTCCGGAGTATTTGGGGAATGTTCGGTGCCGTTTGAGTTTGAGTTGTTAAATGCCTTGTGTTGTGCATATTGTTGTTATGGGTGACGTTCCTAATGGAAGTACCCTATGGTGACGTTTTGATTGATGGGCGAAGGGCGTAAGACTTGGTGTAACCAAGCATTCCTTAGTATTTAGGAAATGTTTCTACCAAGCCACGAGAATGGTTTTGGTGTTCGATTGTTAAGCGCGTGTTAGCTTTCATGTCGAAGTGATGCACCATGAGGTTCGTCGGGTGATTGGAACCTTTGAGATCGAGTGTTTAAAATCTCGATGCATGTTGGTAAGGGAGTCTCTATGACGCGACATTAGGTGCTTCTTTTATACCTACTAGCGTGGTGTCGACTCCGGTTGTGTTGTAGTTACATTGTGCGTAGGGTACCGGGAGAAACCCTTAAGTACATGAGTGACTAGGCGAAATTCGACAAACTAAAGCAATTGGATAATTGCGAGTGTATAGTTCGTGTAATCTGTGGTACACTTTTCGTTCAAAGTGTTTAAGGATAGGTTAAGATCCTTAGTATACTCAAGGTTTGGAGCAGGGTATGGTAATGGGTCGTGTGAACCCAATTGTTGGTAAAGTCTACCTTTAGTAGCATTGTACGGTTGTACATGACGTGGTTATGGAGCGTAGTTCCAAGTAGGGAAGTTACACTCCCGCACGAGGGAACCTTAGGGTGAGATTTCGGATGACGTTTTTGGTAGGTCCAAAACTTGTGTTGGGACCTAGTCTTGGTCGATTTGTGGTAGAGTACAATTACGGTTAAGTTGTACTTATGGTTTGGATTTAAATTATCACCGAGGTGGTAACGTGGTAAATCTCGTTGAGAGATAATGGGCGTGTTTGGCGAGCAAGGTGAAATCCCTCGGTTAAGGGATGTGCGTATCGGATTCTCTTCTAGAGAAATATTGTTTTGTGCCTATGTTTGATATAGGTGGTTCTTGCTCGATAGTGTGGATGGTTAGTGGTATCCGTTAGGATTTGTTATAGTGGTGAAGCATGACTTTCGGAGTCCGCTGACTTCATCATGAAAGTAGTGATATATCGATGAAGCATGACCGTTGACAGGGTCCGCTGACTTCGTCCGGTGTTGAGTGAACTATCGGTTGTTTATACGCCGATGGTGGGATCGTGAGGACCATGTTGTGTGATTAGTGATGTGATAGCCGTGTTTCGCTCACATGTTGTTACGGGTGTGACAATAGTCGATTTTGTACACCTTAGGTTTAGCGTTGCCATAGTCGCTTTGGGCGCTTTTGGTTTTAGCCGTTGCTTATGATGTTAGGATAGTGGCATATTTGTTATATTGCACGCTACAAAGGGTGTTTAGTGGTAAGTGTAATCCGTAAGGATTCATGTGGTTCGATCTTCAACGTTCGGATTGTTGACTTCAAGTTGAGACTTGGTCGCTTTTAGCGCTGTACTCGGTAATGGTACGCTAAGGGATTGGTATCTCGGTATGAGATTGGTTGAGTTTTCCCAATGTTAGGGAATGAGCATGGTTTTAGTGCTCGGATGGTGATTTGGATAAATCGCGGGTGACGATTTAGTTGTTGAAGGCGATTCGTTGGGAAGAATTGCCTAGGAAAGTCGGATTGGGACTTATGATGAGTACCGTTGAGTGAGGTCCTTTTGGTTAAGTGATGAGGATCACGAGGACGTGATCGAGTCTAAGTGGGGAAGAGTTGTAAGACCCGAATATTTAATTTGTATACTTGTTATTAAAGAAATTCGAGAATGGGTTTGGTTAAAACATGTATATACATAAATAAAGGCGAAGAAGCTGTTGCTGGCATTCTGCGCGCCGCGCAAGGCGGCCGCGCGCCGCGCAACCGCGCTGACAGAACTCCCTTTGTTTTTATTTATTTAAATGAAGGGTATAAGGGTAAATTCACTTGGAGGCCGGATTTGTGTGCCATATTAGCTACTTTGGATCAGTTTTGGATCATTTTCATGTCCATTCATCCCTTCCAAATATCTAGAGAGAGATTAGAGGTTTTGGTGAAGAAGAAGCTCGAATCGTTCAAAGTCTCGGGTTTTAAAGTTGTTCCTTTCGTTCTCGGCTACGCGGTGATAGTATTGGTAAGCTCAAACTCCGAATTTCATTTATTTGATTTGATATTCAAGTTAGGGTTTTGAGTTAGATTGTTGTGTAACCCTTTTAATTGATGAAATGGGTTTAGTGATGCTAGTAATCGGATTTATTGTTAATTGTTGGTGAATTTTGGGTTGGTGAACTAACTGGCCATGTTTAGAACTTGAAATTGGGTTTAATCACTTAGGCTAGCGAATATGGAAGTATTGAAACTCATTTGAGGTTATTTGGTTGACTAAGTTTGACTTTGGGTCAAATTAGGGTTCGGTGGTGAATATGACCCAATTGGCGATTTAATGAGGTTTATAAACTTAAAATGGATTAAGTTAAAGTATAGAACCGAGTTAAATGTGTTTTGGTGTCAAATCTTGTAAAGGATGAGATTTTGACCTTTATGGGTCAAAATTAGGGTTTAAGTGTCGAATTGGGTTGATTTGTGAATCCACTCTAAGTGTATTGTTGTAATTGTGATAATGGATTAGGTACTTTCCATTGGCGAGTTGCGGTTTACTTGGAAGCGTTCTTCAAGACTTCAAGGTGAGTGTTAATATCCTATATGCATATGTATGTGTAGGATGGGTGCGGGTCGGGTGAAGTGATTCTCATCTATAGAGCTCACTTCACATGTAGGTGGATTTGATGGACTTGTGCATAGGTCCAATTGGCACGGTTGTGCGTTTTGGTTGACTACCTTTGGCAAAGTACACATTTTGGGTGTACGTTATCACAAGTGGTTGTGAGTGGAATAATTATGCGTGTATGTATATAATGTATTTAGTTGTGTTGTATGAATGTGGTATTGTCGCGTTGTTTAAGACACCACGTTCTATGAAACGAGTAGTATTGTCGCGTTGTTTAAGACACTACTCATTGTTGGATCGTCATGTGGCATTGTCGCGTTGTTTAAGACACCACATTGTAAAGGAGTGGATGTCGCGTTGTTTAAGACACCACTTTGTAAAGGAGTGGATGTCGCGTAGTTTAAGACACCACTTTGTAAAGGAGTGGATGTCGCGTTGTTTAAGACACCACTTTGTAAAGGAGTGGATGTCGCGTTGCTTAAGACACCACATTGAATAGGAGTGGATGTCGCGTTGTTTAAGACACCACTCATCGTGTTGAATGGCACGTGGATTCGTCGCGTTGTTTAAGACGCCACATTGTCAAGGGTGAGTGAGTCGCGTTGTTTAAGACATCACCCGGGGGATTAGTGACTACACGTTGATTAAGTAGCACTAACGGATGTTATGAACTCCAACGGTCTTGTAAGTACCGTTTCCCTTGTTCGAATTGGTTAACCATGGTTGTATGAATTATGTATTGGCATATTTAATTATGAACTATATGCTATTGGTATTGCTAGCTAATGTGGATTTGCGGTTATTGGTATATGCACGATATGTTGCATGATTGTCGAATTGCTAATTCGTGATTAATGTTGTATTGTCTTGATGTAGTTAACCCTCCGGGTGTAGTTATTGGCGTTGTTCACATTGACGTTGGTGAACTTACCTTATTGATGGTATTATTAGCTTGTTGCTTAGTGATCGTACGGTATACTTAGATTAGCTTGCCTTTAGGCTTGGACGTTCCGGTATGCGGTATTTGTTTATTTATGTGGCGTGTCCATTTTATGCATATATATGTATGTAGTATATTATCATTCACTAAGCGTTAGCTTACCCTCTCGTTGTTGACTCTTTTTATAGATTGCATGCGGATGGTGGCTCGGGTAAGCGCGAGGATTAGAGGACTTGCATAGTTTGCGTAGAAGGCTTGCTTTTGGATTTATTAGGATTGGGTAGTGTATCCCCAATCGCCATGCTCGGCTTTGTTTTGTATTAAGAGTCTTATGGTCTAAAATTGTATTTTGATACTTAAAGGGTAATTTGGGCACGTGTGGGCCCCACTTTGTAAAACTCGCTCAAACCTTAGTTATGTGCTAGTTTTACATATATTAATGTACGGTTAAAAGCGTTTTGGCTAAATGTGTCGGGAAGTCGCTCATCTTTTTCGCATTAAAGGCAACCGGCAACAGCCAGCTTTTGCGCGGCGCGCAAGCTGGGGCGCGCGGCGCGCAAAGAGTCTTCCAGCAAAAAAATTTTTTTTTTTTTTTTTTTTTGTTTGAAATTTCGTCGTGTTTGGTCGGTTACGGTTTGGGTTGTTACACGTCCTTATTTTAGTATGCAACAGCGGAAGCTCTTAATATTCACCTGAGAATAAACATGCTTTAAACGTCAACAAAAATGTTGGTGAGTTATAGGTTTAACCTATATATATCAAATCGTAACAATAGACCACAAGATTTCATATTTCAATATACATCCCATACATAGAGATAAAAATCATTCATATGGTGAACACCTGGTAACCGACATTAACAAGATGCATATATAAGAATATCCCCATCATTTCGGGACACCCTTCGGATATGATATAAATTTCGAAGTACTAAAGCATCCAGTACTTTGGATGGGGTTTGTTAGGCCCAATAGATATATCTTTAAGATTCGCGTCAATTAGGGTGTCTGTTCCCTAATTCTTAGATTGCCAGACTTAATAAAAAGGGGCATATTCGATTTCGATAATTCAACCATAGAATGTAGTTTCACGTACTTGTGTCTATTTTGTAAATCATTTATAAAAGCTGCATGTATTCTCATCCCAAAAATATTAGATTTTAAAAGTGGGACTATAACTCACTTTCACAGATTTTTACTTCGTCGGGAAGTAAGACTTGGCCACTAGTCGATTCACGAACCTATAACAAATATGTACATATATATCAAAGTATATTTAAAATATATTTACAACACTTTTAATACATTTTGATGTTTTAAGTTTATTAAGTCAGCTGTCCTCGTTAGTAACCTACAACTAGTTGTCCAACGTTAGATGTACAGAAAAAAATTGATATATATTATCTTGAATCAATCCACGACCCAGTGTATACACGTCTCAGGCTAGATTACATCTCAAAGTATATATATTTTTGGAATCAACCTCAACCCTGTATAGCTAACTCCCACATTACTGCATATAGAGTGTCTATGGTTGTTCCAAATAATATATACACATGGGTCGATATGATATGTCAAAACATTTGCATACGTGTCTATGGTATCCCAAGATTACATAATATATTAGAATACATGTATAATACAATATAAGTTAGCTAGGATATGATTAATATAGATTTGTTACCAATTTTCACGTTGCTACAACAAGAAAAATTATCCAATCTTGTTTTACCCATAACTTCTTCATTTTAAATCCGTTTTGAGTGAATCAAATTGCTATGGTTTCATATTGAACTATATTTTATGAATCTAAACAGAAAAAGTATAGGTTTATAGTCGTAAATATAAGTTACAAGTCATTTTTGTAAAGGTAGTCATTTCAGTCGAAAGAACGACGTCTAGATGATCATTTTAGAAAACATACTTCCACTTTGAGTTTAACCATGATTTTTGGATATAGTTTCATGTTCATAAGAAAAATTATTTTCCCAGAAGAACAACTTTTAAATCAAAGTTTATCATAGTTTTTAATTAACTAACCCAAAACAGCCCGCGGTGTTACTACGACGGCGTAAATTCGGTTTTACGGTGTTTTTCGTGTTTCCAGGTTTTAAATCATTAAGTTAGCATATCATATAGATATAGAACATGTGTTTAGTTGATTTTAAAAGTCAAGTTAGAAGGATTAACTTTTGTTTGCGAACAAGTTTAGAGTTAACTAAACTATGTTCTAGTGATTACAAGTTTAAACCTTCGAATAAGATAGCTTTATATGTATGAATTGAATGATGTTATGAACATCATTACTACCTCAAGTTTTCTGGATAAAGCTACTAGAAATGAGAAAAATGGATCTAGCTTCAAAGGATCCTTGAAGCAGAATCATGACACGAAAACCGTTCAAGTAAGATTTTCACTCGAAATAAGATTGTTATAGTTATAAAAATTGAATCAAAGTTTGAATATGAGTATTACCTTGTATAATAAAGATATCTTACTGTAAATAAGAAAGATTTCTTGAGGTTAGATGATCACTCTACAAGATTGGAAGTAAGCTAGCAAACTTGGAAGTATTCTTGATTTTATGAAACTAGAACTTGTAGAATTTATGAAGAACACTTAGAACTTGAAGATAGAACTTGAGAGAGATCAATTAGATGAAGAAAATTAAAGAATTAAAGTGTTTGCAGGTGTTTTTGGTCGTTGGTGTATGGATTAGATATAAAGGATATGTAATTTTGTTTTCATGTAAATAAGTCATGAATGATTACTCATATTTTTGTAATTTTATGAGATATTTCATGCTAGTTGTCAAATGATGGTTCCCACATGTGTTAGGTGACTCACATAGGCTGCTAAGAGCTGATCATTGGAGTATATATACCAATAGTACATACATCTAAAAGCTGTGTATTGTACGAGTACGAATACGGGTGCATACGAGTAGAATTGTTGATGAAACTGAACGAGGATGTAATTGTAAGCATTTTTGTTAAGTAGAAGTATTTGTATAAGTGTCTTGAAGTCTTTCAAAATTGTATGAATAAATATTAAAACACTACATGTATATACATTTTAACTGAGCCGTTAAGTCATCGTTAGTCGTTACATGTAAGTGTTGTTTTGAAACCTTTAGGTTAACGATCTTGTTAAATGTTGTTAACCCAATGTTTATAATATCAAATGAGATTTTAAATTATTATATTATCATGATATTATGATGTACAAATATCTCTTAATATGATATATATACATTAAATGTCGTTACAACGATAATCGTTACATATATGTCTCGTTTCAAAATCATTAAGTTAGTAGTCTTGTTTTTACATATGTAGTTCATTATTAATATACTTAATGATATGTTTACTTATCATAATATCATGTTAACTATATATATAACCATATATATGTCATCATATAGTTTTTACAAGTTTTAACGTTCGTGAATCACCGGTCAACTTGGGTGGTCAATTGTCTATATGAAACCTATTTTAATTAATCAAGTCTTAACAAGTTTGATTGCTTAATATGTTGGAAATACTTAATCATGTAAATAACAATTTCATTTAATATATATATATAAACATGGAAAAGTTCGGGTCACTACAAACGCAAACGAAGACTAAATCCAAATATGCAAGATGTTGTTCAGAAAGAAATATTAAACTGCTTGATGCAGGTTTAATTTATCCAATTTATGATAGTCCATGGGTAAGCCCAGTTCAATGTGTACCTAAGAAGGGTGGCATGACTGTCATCAAAAATGAAAAAGATGAGCTTATTCCTACTAGGACTGTAACAGGATGGAATGTTTGTATTGATTATAGAAAATTAAATGACGCCACCAGAAAAGATCACTTTCCCTTACCTTTCATTGATCAAATGTTGGAAAGGTTAGCCGGAAATAATTACTATTGTTTTCTTGACGGTTTCTCCGGATACTTTCAAATTCCAATCGCGCCCAAGGACCAAGAGAAAACCACGTTCACGTGCCTTTATGGTACTTTTGCTTACAAACGCATGCCATTTGGACTTTGCAATGCCACTGCAGCCTTTCAAAGGTGCATGATGGCAATTTTTCACGACATGATAGAAGAATGCATGGAAGTTTTCATGGATGACTTTTCAGTCTTCGGTGATACTTTTGAAACATGTCTAGTTAATCTTGAACGAATGCTTATTAGATGCGAATAATCAAATCTAGTTCTTAATTGGGATAAATGTCATTTCATGGTTAAGAAGGCATCGTTCTTGGTCATAAAATTTCAAAGGAAGAAATTGAAGTGGATAGAGTTAAAGTAGATGTAATTGCTAAACTTCCACATCTCACCAATGTTAGAGGAGTTAGGAGTTTTCTAGGGCATGCCGGTTTTTACCGACGTTTTATAAAAGATTTTTCTAAAATTTCCACTCCTATGAATAAACTCCTAGAAAAGGATGCTCCATTCATCTTCTCGGATGAATGCATTAAATCTTTTAATATGCTTAAAGAAAAACTCACTAATCCGCCGATCATGATAACTCCAAATTGGAATCTACCATTTGAACTCATGTGCGATGCAAGTGATTTTGCAATGGGAGTCGTTTTAGGTCAAAGAATTGAAAAACAATTTCAACCTATCTATTACGCTAGGAAGACGTTGCAAGGAGCACAAACAAACTATACAACTACTGAAAAAGAACTCCTTGCTATTGTCTTTGCTTTTGACAAATTTCTTTCATATCTCGTTCTAGCAAAAACTATGGTCTATACCGACCATTCTACTCTTAGATACCTATTTTCAAAACAAGATGCCAAACCATGATTAATCCGTTGGATCTTACTCTTACAAGAGTTCGATATTGAAATTCGAGACAAAAAGGGAGCAGAAAATCTGGCAGCTGATCATCTTTCTCGTCTTGAAAATCCTGAATTAGAAGTTCTAAACGAATCGTCCATACAAGATAACTTTCCAGATGAATATCTCTTGAAAATCGATTATAGTGAAATTCCATGGTTTGCAGACTATGCAAACTATTTAGAATGTGGATTCCTTGAAAAAGGGTTTTCGTACCAAAAACGAAAGAAATTCTTTAGTGATATAAAACACTATTTTTAGGAAGATCCACATTTGTTTAAAAGTTGTCCCGATGGAATAATACGTTGATGCGTATTCGGAGATGAAGCTAGTCAAATCTTAAACCACTGTCACACAGGACCAACATGAGGGCATTATGGGCCTCAACTTACAACAAGAAAAGTTTACGACGTTGGATTCTATTGGCCTACAATTTTCAAAGATGCACACCTTCTTTGTAAATCCTGTGATGCTTGTCAAAGGGCCGAAAAAAAAGTTAACGTGATGAAATGCCACAAAATGTCATTCAAGTATGTGAAGTATTTGACATTTGGGGTATTGACTTTATGGGTCCATTTCCAAAATCTCATAATAATCTCTACATTCTCGTTGCCATTGATTATGTATCTAAATGGGCGGAAGCACAAGCTCTCCCAACTAACGATGCACGAGTTGTAGTCAACTTCTTAAAACGTCTTTTTGCAAGGTTTGGAACACCGAAAGCTTTAATAAGTGATCGTGGTACTCATTTCTATAATAATTAACTTGAGAAAGTTCTCAAAAGATATGGAGTAACTCATAAAATCTCAACCGCTTATCATCCACAAACAAGTGGACAAGTTAAAAATACCAACCGAGCTTTAAAACGTATTCTAGAGAAAACTGTAGGATCAAATCCGAAGGAATGGTCCATGAAATTGGAGGATGCACTCTGGGCTTTTCGAACAGCCTACAAAACTCCAATTGGCACCACACCTTTTAGGCTCGTTTACGGAAAAGCATGTCACCTTCCAGTAGAAATTGAGCACAAAGCTTTTTGGGCTTTGAAGACATGTAATCTTGATTTACATGAAGTCGGACGTCTAAGATTAAGTCAACTAAACGAATTAGAAGAATTAAGACATGAAGCATATGAAAATTCGTTAATCTATAAGGAAAGAACGAAGAAATGGCATGATAAAAGAATCAGAAATTCAAAAGAATTTAAAGAAGGAGACAGAGTTGTTCTTTTCAATTCACGATTCAAGCTATTTCTTGGAAAATTGAAATCAAGATGGTCTGAACCATTCATAGTCAAAAGAGTTTTCCCATACGGAACAATAGAGTTAATAAATTCAAATGGGATTGAATTTAAAGTTAATGGTCACAGAGTTAAACATTACTTACATGATCCAATGGAAGTTGACAATGAAGTCAATCATAATTTCACCACCCAAGAAAACCATCAGAATGAAAACATAAATATGTCATCAACAACATATGAAAAACAAAAATTGGAAGATGGGGAAGCTTCAAATTGGAGTGATGAAGATGAATTTCTATACAAACCTCCCATTCCAAGAAATGAAGAAAAATGTGAACAAGAAGTTCAAGTAGAAGTGGAAGAACCAAGAAAAGATCACCCGAAAAAGGTTAACAAACCAACTCTACTTACTAAAGTAGGAGACCCAGGTGAATTTATCATTTCTTGCTTGCTTAATGATGGTGCTATGTATAATGGACTCGCAAATTTAGGAGCAAGTGCAAATGTTATGCCTCTTTCTGTGACGACCCGGGAATTTCCGACTAAATTTAAACTTAATCTTTATATGATTTCGATACGATAAGCAAGGTATGTAATGTTGAGTCTAGAAAATTTTGAAACGATGTTCATGTATTCAATTGACCTTCGACTGCTTTCGACGATTCATGAACAATTAATTGTAAATAGATATGTGTGTATGTATAACTAAATAAATCTTATAATCAATTCTTGTTTACATCACATACATACAGTATTATATCGTAGAATTTAAACCCTAATACCAAATTTTCATTAGTTAGATTTCACAAAGGCATTAGTAAATGTTAATTGATATTAAAAATCATGTCTACCAGGTCTATCTGCTTATGAATCATGATATTAAGACAGATGGGGTTTTCCTTAAATTATACTAGAGTTTTACCTTTGACTAAATTTATCACCTCCCCTCAAATAAATATATGACTATATATTTTATTCTTTGGACAAATTTAAACCGACACCTTCTTTCAAAAATGCTTTTCTTTTCATTATTTCCTACTACTTTTTAAAATGTTACAATCAACTTTAATATATCATCAAACCATTACTGTGCCATTATTCGATTTCTTTTAACTTACTAATGTTTCCTTTTCTTTGTCAGCTCATTTTGAGCATCTCTATGCAAATTAGAAATACAACTTGTGTTATATTATTATTATTTTTCTTGTTTCCTTTTTACTTGTTTCTTCCATCTATCTCTAACCTCTTATATATATAATCTATAATTATTATATAAGATGAAAGTATTCATAAACCATCTATCTATTTCATTTTTCTGTTGTTGATTACCACACAAACACACTTCCAACATAACCAAACCGCCAAACTACTTGCTACTAATGTGAACTTCTTCTACTCGACAACCACAACAACCCACCATCATCTTATTCTTCCTCCACCTGCCACCTTTTCTTTCCCTCTCTCTTTCTTTTCGCGATCTGCACAAACAGCCATCACCAACACCACTTACTCAATTACTTTCTGTTTTGATAACAATCGACAACTACAACCCAAATTCGCCTTTGAACCCTACAACCACCATCCTTGATCACACTTCCACCACCTCTCTATCACCCTTAACCCTCATCTTAGTGAACCCACTAACCATATCGATACCACCACTTCTAATCTCTCTTCTCTCTATTATTTCCAAATTGATTCTATTGTGAACTGATTTCACAACCACCATGTTAAACCATTGTTCTGCAGCTATTTTTGTTTTCTATTTACAAACATACAATCGCCATCACTGCTTGTTAAACCGCTGTTACTACCCTCCTGTTACGCGTCCAGATAAACGCGGTATAATATTTCTCAGTTTCAAACTTGCACAGCGAGGTATATATAAATATTGGGTTGATCTTTAAAGTTTAACAAAGGCAATAAAGATAATCCGACTTGATTTTATATGCCGCTAATTTCGGTTGTGTGTTTCTTTTTATCCTCTACCCCACGAATTATAGTATTGAGAAAATGGAATATGGAGTAGGTCCAAGGAGAGGTCCAAAACAATTAAATAAAACAAAGGAAAAGTGGTATGATTTTGTTGTCGAGAAGAATACGCGTGTATACATTTATTTTGCTACGGATCCTGCAAATTGTGGGAGTGTAGTGGTTAGTTATAAAAAAATAAAATAAAAGATTGCTGTGGCCGACCAATGAATCTATAAGGTGACGTGCCATTTTCTTTCTTTTTGATAAAGCTTATCGAACCCCACCATTATGTCACGAACCCTCAAAATGTTTTTGTTACAATCGGTCATTCGTGGAGTTTATCAAAGAACAAGTCGAATGTATCCTTGTTTCTATCAAATAAATAAACTGGCCACATAATCCTAGTTACTTCTAATGGGCCATTTAAAACAATCTAGACTAATTGGGATTGTGAATTTGGTTACATGGGTGTTGTTTATTAGTGGACTGCAAATAGGTTGGGCTCAAAAACTGTGATTAGTCGATAATAATGGTAAACGTTTATTATAATGATGATGTTTATGTTTATGGAAATGATGATGACGGTATAGGAGGTTGATGAAAATCACGATGTTAAAGATGTATGATACATGATGACGAGATGATTGGATAATTATTATGATATAGATGATGATGAAGATATAACTTAATAAAAATGGTATGATAATTTAGATGATATACGGATAATGATGATGATGGATGAAATGATGATGATGGTACTATGATAACCCTGATGAAGAAGAAGAAATATGAAACAAATAGTAATAGGGTTAAATATAATTGGGTTGTGTAGTAAAACAAGAATACAGCAGACGGATCAGTGGTTAAGGATGTTATCGGGTTAGCGGGACGTCACGGGTTTCAACTCGGACTTGGGCATTTTTTGTGCTACTTCTTTGAGGTAGTATTACTATTACCATCATTATAATTATTATTATTAATTATTATTATTATTAATATTATTATTAGTATTATCCTTAAAATTATCAATTTTGAAAATTATTATTATTAACAAAAGTATTTTTTTTTAAGTTATCATTTTCAGTATCATTATAAATATTTTTATTTTTTTTATTTTTTTATCATTACTAACATTATTATTATTATTATTACTATTACTCTTAATATCACTTTTATTATTATTATTATTATTATCATCATTAACATATAACATTTTTATCATTTTATTACTAGTATTAACATTATTATTAAAAGTATTATCATTTTTATTACTATCATTACTATTATTATTCTAGTATTATTATACATATTATTTTTAACAAACAAATGTTATCTATATAAAAATATATTACAAGTCAACTAATATTACATACTAATATGTTTTTAACTAATATATTACCATTTATATAGATAAAACTTTAATTAAATTATATATCATATATTTATTATAAGTATAATTATATTTAAAGATACTAATTTTAATAAATTATAAAATATATGTAAACTTAGTAGATTAAATGGGATATGTGTTAATATACATGTAACTTATATAGGTTCGTGAATCCAAGGTCAACCCTACACTTGTTAAATGACGTCATATGTATTTTTACTACAAAATACAGTATGGTGAGTTTCATTTGCTCCCTTTTTAATTGCTTTTGCAATATATATTTTTGGGCTGAGAATACATGCGCTACTTTTATGTTTGACGAAATAGACATGAGTACTTAAAATATATTCTATGTTGAGTTGTACCACCATGCATATCTTCCCTAATAGCTTGGTAACTAATATTTACATGTTGGAAGAACATGTAAGCGCGAATCCTATTGATAGATCTATCGGGTTTGACCACCCCAACCGGGCTAGTCGCTCTAGTAACGTAAACGGGTGCATAGTACTTCGTTTTTACTACACTTGGTATAGTGTAGGTAGATTTCATAATAAAGGGAATATGCCACATTAATTGTTAAGTATGGTTACCGAAGCACTCAACAACTTATAGAATACTTTTATATACTTGCGAGTGTACATATATTTATAAACGGAAATCTTGTGGTCTATTTGAAATGTCCCGTTCTTATTGATTAAAAACGTTCCATATTAATTGATTTTGTTGCGAGGTTTTGACCTCTATATGAGACGTTTTTCAAAGACTGCATTCATTTTAAAACAAACCATAACCTTTATTTCATCAATAAAGGTTTAAAAGCTTTACGTAGATTATCAAATAATGATAATCTAAAATATCCTGTTTACACACGACCATTACATAATGGTTTACAATACAAATATGTTACAACAAAATAAGTTTCTTGAATGCAGTTTTTACACAATATCATACAAGCATGGACTCCAAATCTCGTCCTTATTTAAGTATGCGACAGCGGAAGCTCTTAATAATCACCTGAGAATAAACATGCTTAAAACGTCAACAAAAATGTTGGTGAGTTATAGGTTTAACCTATATATATCAAATCGTAACAATAGACCACAAGATTTCATATTTCAATACACATCCCATACATAGAGATAAAAATCATTCATATGGTGAACACCTGGTAACCGACATTAACAAGATGCATATATAAGAATATCCCCATCATTCCGGGACACCCTTCGGATATGATATAAATTTCGAAGTACTAAAGCATCCGGTACTTTGGATGGGGCTTGTTGGGCCCGATAGATCTATCTTTAGGATTCGCGTCAATTAGGGTGTCTGTTCCCTAATTCTTAGATTACCAGACTTAATAAAAAGGGGCATATTCGATTTCGATAATTCAACCATAGAATGTAGTTTCACGTACTTGTGTCTATTTTGTAAATCATTTATAAAACCTGCATGTATTCTCATCCCAAAAATATTAGATTTTAAAAGTGGGACTATAACTCACTTTCACAGATTTTTACTTCGTCGAGAAGTAAGACTTGGCCACTGTTGATTCACGAACCTATAACAATATATACATGTATATTAAAGTATTTTCAAAATATATTTACAACACTTTTAATATATTTTGATGTTTTAAGTTTATTAAGTCAGCTGTCCTCGTTAGTAACCTACAACTAGTTGTCCACAGTTAGATGTACAGAAATAAATCGATAAATATTATCTTGAATCAATCCACGACCCAGTGTATACGTATCTCAGTATTGATCACAACTCAAACTATATATATTTTGGAATCAACCTCAACCCTGTATAGCTAACTCCAACATTCACATATAGAGTGTCTATGGTTGTTCCGAAATATATATAGATGTGTCGACATGATAGGTCGAAACATTGTATACGTGTCTATGGTATCTCAAGATTACATAATATACAATACAAGTTGATTAAGTTATGGTTGGAATAGATTTGTTACCAATTTTCACATAGCTAAAATGAGAAAAATTATCCAATCTTGTTTTACCCATAACTTCTTCATTTTAAATCCGTTTTGAGTGAATCAAATTGCTATGGTTTCATATTGAACTCTATTTTATGAATCTAAACAGAAAAAGTATAGGTTTATAGTCAGAAAAATAAGTTACAAGTCGTTTTTGTAAAGGTAGTCATTTCAGTCGAAAGAACGACGTCTAGATGACCATTTTAGAAAACATACTTCCACTTTGAGTTTAACCATAATTTTTGGATATAGTTTCATGTTCATAATAAAAATATTTTTCTCAGAATAACAACTTTTAAATCAAAGTTTATCATAGTTTTTAATTAACTAACCCAAAACAGCCCGCGGTGTTACTACGACGGCGTAAATCCGGTTTTACGGTGTTTTTCGTGTTTCCAGGTTTTAAACCATTAAGTTAGCATATCATATAGATATATAACATGTGTTTAGTTGATTTTAAAAGTCAAGTTAGAAGGATTAACTGTTGTTTGCGAACAAGTTTAGAATTAACTAAACTATGTTCTAGTGATTACAAGTTTAAACCTTCGAATAAGATAGCTTTATATGTATGAATCGAATGATGTTATGAACATCATTACTACCTTAAGTTCCTTGGATAAACCTACTGGAAAAGAGAAAAATGGATCTAGATTCAATGGATCCTTGGATGGCTCGAAGTTCTTGAAGCAGAATCATGACACGAAAACAAGTTCAAGTAAGATCATCACTTGAAATAAGATTGTTATAGTTATAGAAATTGAACCAAAGTTTGAATATGATTATTACCTTGTATTAGAATGATAACCTACTGTAAGAAACAAAGATTTCTTGAGGTTGGATGATCACCTTACAAGATTGAAAGTGAGCTAGCAAACTTGAAAGTATTCTTGATTTTATGTAACTAGAACTTGTAGAATAAATGAAGAACACTTAGAACTCGAAGATAGAACTTGAGAGAGATCAATTAGATGAAGAAAATTGAAGAATGAAAGTGTTTGTAGGTGTTTTTGGTCATTGGTGTATGGATTAGATATAAAGGATATGTAATTTTATTTTCATGTAAATAAGTCATGAATGATTACTCATATTTTTGTAATTTTATGAGATATTTCATGCTAGTTGCCAAATGATGGTTCCCACATGTGTTAGGTGACTCACATGGGCTGATAAGAGCTGATCATTGGAGTGTATATACCAATAGTACATACATCTAAAAGCTGTGTATTGTACGAGTACGAATACGGGTTCATACGAGTAGAATTGTTGATGAAACTGAACGAGGATGTAATTGTAAGAATTTTTTTTAAGTAGAAGAATTTTGATAAGTGTATTGAAGTCTTTCAAAAGTGTATAAATACATATTAAAACACTACATGTATATACATTTTAACTGAGTCGTTAAGTCATCGTTAGTCGTTACATGTAAGTCTTGTTTTGAAACCTTTAGGTTAACGATCTTGTTAAATGTTGTTAACCCAATGTTTATAATATCAAATGAGATTTTAAATTATTATATTATCATGATATTATCATGTATGAATATCTCTTAATATGATATATATATATATATATATATATATATTAAATGTCTTTACAACGATAATCGTTACATATATATCTCGTTTAAAAATCATTAAGTTAGTAGCCTTGTTTTTACATATGTAGTTCATTGTTAATATACTTAATGATATGTTTACTTATCATAGTATCATGTTAACTATATATATATCCATATATATGTCATCATATAGTTTTTACAAGTTTTAACGTTCGTGAATCACCGGTCAACTTGGGTGGTCAATTGTCTATATGAAATATATTTCAATTAATCAAGTCTTAACAAGTTTGATTGCTTAACATGTTGGAAACATTTAATCATGTAAATATCAATCTCAATTAATATATATAAACATGGAAAAGTTCGGGTCACTACAGTACCTACCCGTTAAATAAATTTCGTCCCGAAATTTTAAGCTGTTGAAGGTGTTGACGAATCTTCTGGAAATAGATGCGGGTATTTCTTCTTCATCTGATCTTCATGCTCCCAGGTGAACTCGGGTCCACTACGAGCATTCCATCGAACCTTAACAATTGGTATCTTGTTTTGCTTAAGTCTTTTAACCTCGCGATCCATTATTTCGACGGGTTCTTCGATGAATTGAAGTTTTTCGTTGATTTGGATTTCATCTAACGGAATAGTGAGATCTTCTTTAGCAAAACATTTCTTCAAATTCGAGACGTGGAAAGTGTTATGTACAGCCGCGAGTTGTTGAGGTAACTCAAGTCGGTAAGCTACTGGTCCGACACGATCAATAATCTTGAATGGTCCAATATACCTTGGATTTAATTTCCCTCGTTTACCAAATCGAACAACACCTTTCCAAGGTGCAACTTTAAGCATGACCATCTCTCCAATTTCAAATTCTATATCTTTTCTTTTAATGTCAGCGTAGCTCTTTTGTCGACTTTGGGCGGTTTTCAGCCGTTGTTGAATTTGGATGATCTTCTCGGTAGTTTCTTGTATAATCTCTGGACCCGTAATCTGTCTATCCCCCACTTCTCTCCAACAAATCGGAGACCTGCACTTTCTACCATAAAGTGCTTCAAACGGCGCCATCTCAATGCTTGAATGGAAGCTGTTGTTGTAGGAAAATTCTGCTAACGGTAGATGTCGATCCCAGCTGTTTCCGAAATCAATAACACATGCTCGTAGCATGTCTTTAAGCGTTTGTATCGTCCTTTCGCTCTGCCCATCAGTTTGTGGATGATAGGCAGTACTCATGTCTAGACGAGTTCCTAATGCTTGCTGTAATGTCTGCCAGAATCTTGAAATAAATCTGCCATCCCTATCAGAGATAATAGAGATTGGTATTCCATGTCTGGAGACGACTTCCTTCAAATACAGTCGTGCTAACTTCTCCATCTTGTCATCTTCTCTTATTGGCAGGAAGTGTGCTGATTTGGTGAGACGATCAACTATTACCCAAATAGTATCAAAACCACTTGCAGTCCTTGGCAATTTAGTGGTGAAATCCATGGTAATGTTTTCCCATTTCCATTCTGGGATTTCGGGTTGTTGAAGTAGACCTGATGGTTTCTGATGCTCAGCTTTGACCTTAGAACACGTCAAACATTCTCCTACATATTTAGCAACATCGGCTTTCATACCCGACCACCAAAAATGTTTCTTGAGATCCTTGTACATCTTCCCCGTTCCAGGATGTATTGAGTATCTGGTTTTATGAGCTTCTCTAAGTACCATTTCTCTCATATCTCCAAATTTTGGTACCCAAATCCTTTCAGCCCTATACCGGGTTCTGTCTTCCCGAATATTAAGATGCTTCTCCGATCCTTTGGGTATTTCATCCTTTAAATTTCCCTCTTTTAAAACTCCTTGTTGCGCCTCCTTTAATTGAGTAGTAAGGTTATTATGAATCATTATATTCATAGATTTTACTCGAATGGGTTCTCTGTCCTTCCTGCTCAAGGCATCGGCTACCACATTTGCCTTCCCCGGGTGGTAACGAATCTCAAAGTCGTAATCATTCAATAATTCAATCCACCTACGCTGCCTCATATTCAGTTGTTTCTGATTAAATATGTGTTGAAGACTTTTGTGGTCGGTATATATAATACTTTTGACCCCATATAAGTAGTGCCTCCAAGTCTTTAATGTTAAAACAACCGCGCCTAATTCCAAATCATGCGTCGTATAATTTTGTTCGTGAATCTTCAATTGTCTAGACGCATAAGCAATCACCTTCGTTCGTTGCATTAATACACAACCGAGACCTTGCTTTGATGCGTCACAATAAATCAGAAAATCATCATTCCCTTCAGGCAATGACAATATAGGTGCCGTAGTTAGCTTTTTCTTCAATAACTGAAACGCTTTCTCTTGTTCATCATTCCATTCAAATTTCTTCCCTTTATGCGTTAATGCAGTCAAGGGTTTTGCTATTCTGGAAAAGTCTTGGATGAACCTTCTGTAGTAACCAGCTAGTCCTAAAAACTGGCGTATGTGTTTCGAAGTTTTCGGGGTTTCCCACTTTTCAACAGTTTCTATCTTTGCTGGATCCACCTTAATACCTTCTTTGTTCACTATGTGACCGAGGAATTGAACTTCTTCCAACCAAAATGCACACTTTGAAAACTTAGCGTACAATTCTTCCTTCCTCAATACTTCTAACACCTTTCTCAAATGTTCACCGTGTTCTTGGTCATTCTTTGAGTAAATAAGTATGTCATCAATGAAAACAATGACAAACTTGTCAAGGTATGGTCCACACACTCGGTTCATAAGGTCCATGAACACAGCTGGTGCATTAGTTAAACCAAATGGCATGACCATAAACTCATAATGACCGTAACGTGTTCTGAAAGCAGTCTTTGGAATATCATCTTCTTTCACCCGCATTTGATGATACCCGGAACGTAAGTCAATCTTTGAATAAACAGACGAGCCTTGTAGTTGATCAAATAAGTCGTCGATTCTCGGTAGTGGGTAGCGGTTCTTGATGGTAAGTTTGTTCAACTCTCGGTAGTCGATACACAACCTGAATGTACCATCTTTCTTCTTGACAAACAAAACAGGAGCTCCCCACGGTGATGTGCTTGGTCGAATGAAACCACGCTCTAAAAGTTCTTGTAATTGGCTTCGCAGTTCTTTCATCTCACTGGGTGCGAGTCTGTAAGGAGCACGAGCTATTGGTGCAGCTCCTGGTACAAGATCTATTTGAAATTCAACGGATCGATATGGGGGTAATCCCGGTAATTCTTTCGAAAATACATCGGGAAATTGTTTTGCAATGGGAACATCATTGATGCTCTTTTCTTCAGTTTGTACTTTCTCGACGTGTGCTAGAACAGCATAGCAACCTTTTCTTATTAGTTTTGTGCCTTCAAATTACTAATAAGATGTAGCTTCGTGTTGCCCTTTTCTCCGTACACCATTAAGGGTTTTCCTTTTTCTCGTATAATGCGAATTGCATTTTTGTAACAAACGATCTCTGCTTTCACTTCTTTCAACCAGTCCATACCGATTATCACATCAAAACTCCCTAACTCTACTGGTATCAAGTCAATCTTAAATGTTTCGCTAACCAGTTTAATTTCTCGATTCCGACATATATTATCTGCTGAAATTAATTTACCATTTGCTAATTCGAGTAAAAATTTACTATCCAAAGGCGTCAATGGACAACTTAATTTAGCACAAAAATCTCTACTCATATAGCTTTTATCCGCACCCGAATCAAATAAAACGTAAGCAGATTTATTGTCAATAAGAAACGTACCCGTAACAAGCTCCGGGTCTTCCTGTGCCTCTGCCGCATTAATATTGAAAACTCTTCCGCGGCCTTGTCCATTCGTGTTCTCCTGGTTCGGGCAATTTCTAATAATGTGGCCCGGTTTTCCACATTTATAACAAACTACATTGGCATAACTTGCTCCGACACTACTTGCTCCGCCATTACTCGTTCCAACACCATTT
Source organism: Rutidosis leptorrhynchoides (assembly GCF_046630445.1). NCBI lineage: Eukaryota > Viridiplantae > Streptophyta > Magnoliopsida > Asterales > Asteraceae > Rutidosis > Rutidosis leptorrhynchoides. Next base: position 170,706,015 of record NC_092343.1, read on the forward strand.
GTTCCTTTCGTTCTATTAACCCCTGGTCCGTAGACCTCACACTTCGCCGCGCTATGACCATTTCTTTTACACTTGTTGCAAAATTTGGTGCAGAACCCCGAGTGATACTTTTCACACCTTTGGCATAGCTGCTTCTGTTTTTTTTTTTGTTGTTGCGGTTATTATTGTTGTTGGGATGATTGTTGTAGTTGCTGTTGTTGTTATTATTGTTGTTGTTGTTGTTGGGCCGTTTGTTGTAGTTGCGATTGATGTTGTGATTGTTGGGATAATTGTTGCGATTATTGTTGTAATTGCTGTTGTTGTTGTATTGGTGATTCTTATCACCGTTTTCCTCCCACTTTCTTTTGACTTGCTTCACATTGGCCTCTTCAGCAGTCTGTTCTTTAATTCTTTCTTCAATCTGGTTCACTAGTTTGTGAGCCATTCTACATGCCTGTTGTTTGGAGGCGGGCTCGTGTGAACTTATATCTTCTTGGATTCTTTCCGGTAATCCTTTCACAAACGCGTCGATCTTCTCTTCCTCATCTTCGAATGCTCCCGGACACAATAGGCACAATTCTGTGAATCGTCTTTCGTACGTGGTAATATCAAATCCTTGGGTTCGTAACCCTCTAAGTTCTGTCTTGAGCTTATTGACCTCGGTTCTGGGACGGTACTTCTCGTTCATCAAGTGCTTGAATGCTGACCACGGTAGTGCGTACGCATCGTCTTGTCCCACTTGCTCTAGATAGGTATTCCACCATGTTAACGCAGAACCTGTGAAGGTATGCGTAGCGTACTTTACTTTGTCCTCTTCAGTACACTTACTTATGGCAAACACCGATTCGACCTTCTCGGTCCACCGTTTCAATCCGATCGGTCCTTCGGTTCCATCAAATTCCAAAGGTTTGCAGGCAGTGAATTCTTTGTAGGTGCATCCTACACGATTTCATGTACTGCTAGATCCAAGGTTATTGTTGGTATGTAGCGCAGCCTGTACTGCGGCTATGTTTGAAGCTAGAAAAGTACGGAATTCCTCTTCATTCATATTCACGGTGTGTCGAGTAGTCGGTGCCATTTCCTTCAAAATAGTCAAATGGAACAAGTTAATCATACAGAATATTAAGAGTAGTTAATAGTATTTCGTAGCATAATATGAACTCATTTATAAAAGCTTTTTCTTCATATTAGCGTTTTATAAGTTTAAATTCGGGTAGTACCTACCCGTTAAGTTCATACTTAGTAGCTAATATACAATTCAACTACTACAATTCTATATGAAAAACTGATTATAATAATATTTCGCGTTCAAACTTTTATAAAATATTTTACAAACTTACAATACCGCTTATTTTACATAAAGCATGAAATATAGCACCCAATAACTTTGATACAAGATAGTTGTGAAGATAATTCTAGCTAGTACACAAGTCGTTCAGCAAAGGCAATAAAGACACGTAATTCATACGTCCAGAAACAAGTCATGCATTCTGGTTTTACTAGGACTACTTCCCATCCTTGGTCTTGTGGAACATAACCGTTATGGCCGTTGATAAGACAGCGTGTTGTAACGTCGTCAAAGGGACGAGGGTTACGTAATGTCCAACAGTCCCGTAACAATCTAAAAACCTCATTTCTTACCCCAATTACCGACTCCGTCACTTGTGGAAACGTTTTGTTTAATAGTTGTAGGCCGATGTTCTTGTTCTCACTTTGGTGAGAAGCGAACATTACTAATCCGTAAGCATAACATGCTTCTTTATGTTGCATGTTAGCCGCTTTTTCTAAATCACGAAGTCCAATATTCGGATATATTGAGTCAAAATAATTTCTTAACCCATTGCGTAAAATAGCATTTGGGTTCCCCGCAATATATGCGTCAAAGTAAACACATCGTAACTTATGGATTTCCCAATGTGATATCCCCCATCTTTCGAACGAAAGCCTTTTATAAACCAAGGCATTCTTGGAACATTCTTCGAATGTCTTACAAACTGATCTCGCCTTAAATAGTTGTGCCGAAGAATTCTGACCGACCCTAGACAAGATTTCATCAATCATGTCTCCGGGTAGGTCTCTTAAAATATTGGGTTGTCTATCCATTTTGTGTTTTTATACTGTAAAATAGACAAGAGTTAGATTCATAAAAAAAAAATTCTTATTAATACAAGCAATTTTTACATATATCATAAAGCATAAGCACACTATATTACATATATTACACCACATGAATACAACTATCTTATTCCGACTCGCTTGTTTCTTCTTCTTCGGTTTTGGTTCGTTTTTCTAAGTTTCTAGGGATATATGATGTTCCCCTAATACGAGCCATCGTTATCCACATTGGTTTAGAAAAACCTGGTGGTTTAGAGGTTCCCGGGTCATTGTTACAACTTAAGGACTTCGGGGGTTGACGATACATATAAAGTTCATCGGGGTTGGAATTAGATTTCTCTATTTTTATGCCCTTTCCCTTATTATTTTCTTTTGCCTTTTTAAATTCAGTTGGGGTAATTTCTATAACATCATCTGAATTCTCGTCGGAATCCGATTCATCGGAGAATTGGTAATCCTCCCAATATTTTGCTTCCTTGGCGGAAACACCATTGACCATAATTAACCTTGGTCGGTTGGTTGAGGATTTTATTTTACTTAACCCTTTTATTATTTCCCCCACCAGTTCTATTTCTTCATCCGGTTCCGATTCTTCTTCCGGTTCCGATTCTTCTTTCGGTTCAGACTCTTCTTCCGGTTCCTCTTCGGGAACTTGTGAATCAGTCCACGAATCATTCCAATTTACATTTAACTCTTCATTATTATTAGGTGAGTCAATGGGACTTATTCTAGAGGTAGACATCTATCACATAATATCAAACGCGTTAAGAGATTAATATATCACATAATATTCACATGTTAAAAATATATAGTTTACAACAAAATTTGTTAAGCAATCATTTTTCAAGTAAACACGGTCGAAGTCCAGACTCACTAATGCATCCTAACAAACTCGATAAGACACACTAATGCAAAATTCTGGTTCTCTAAGACCAACGCTCTGATACCAACTGAAATGTCCCGTTCTTATTGATTAAAAACGTTCCATATTAATTGATTTCGTTGCGAGGTTTTGACCTCTATATGAGACGTTTTTCAAAGACTGCATTCATTTTAAAATAAACCATAACCTTTATTTCATCAATAAAGGTTTAAAAGCTTTACATAGATTATCAAATAATGATAATCTAAAATATCCTGTTTACACACGACCATTACATAATGGTTTACAATACAAATATGTTACAACAAAATAAGTTTCTTGAATGCAGTTTTTACACAATATCATACAAGCATGGACTCCAAATCTCGTCCTTATTTAAGTATGCGACAGCGGAAGCTCTCAATAATCACCTGAGAATAAACATGCTTAAAACGTCAACAAAAATGTTAGTGAGTTATAGGTTTAACCTATATATATATATCAAATCGTAACAATAGACCACAAGATTTCATATTTCAATACACATCCCATACATAGAGATAAAAATCATTCATATGGTGAACACCTGGTAACCAACATTAACAAGATGCATATATAAGAATATCCCCATCATTCCGGGACACCCTTCGGATATGATATAAATTTCGAAGTACTAAAGCATCCGGTACTTTGGATGGGGCTTGTTGGGCCCGATAGATCTATCTTTAGGATTCGCGTCAATTAGGGTGTCTGTTCCCTAATTCTTAGATTACCAGACTTAATAAAAAGGGGCATATTCGATTTCGATAATTCAACCATAGAATGTAGTTTCACGTACTTGTGTCTATTTTGTAAATCATTTATAAAACCTGCATGTATTCTCATCCCAAAAATATTAGATTTTAAAAGTGGGACTATAACTCACTTTCACAGATTTTTACTTCGTCGAGAAGTAAGACTTGGCCACTGTTGATTCACGAACCTATAACAATATATACATGTATATTAAAGTATGTTCAAAATATATTTACAACACTTTTAATATATTTTGATGTTTTAAGTTTATTAAGTCAGCTGTCCTCGTTAGTAACCTACAACTAGTTGTCCACAGTTAGATGTACAGAAATAAATCGATAAATATTATCTTGAATCAATCCACGACCCAGTGTATACGTATCTCAGTATTGATCACAACTCAAACTATATATATTTTGGAATCAACCTCAACCCTGTATAGCTAACTCCAACATTCACATATAGAGTGTCTATGGTTGTTCCGAAATATATATAGATGTGTCGACATGAAAGGTCGAAACATTGTATACGTGTCTATGGTATCTCAAGATTACATAATATACAATACAAGTTGATTAAGTTATGGTTGGAATAGATTTGTTACCAATTTTCACGTAGCTAAAATGAGAAAAATTATCCAATCTTGTTTTACCCATAACTTCTTCATTTTAAATCCGTTTTGAGTGAATCAAATTGCTATGGTTTCATATTGAACTCTATTTTATGAATCTAAATAGAAAAAGTATAGGTTTATAGTCGGAAAAATAAGTTACAAGTCGTTTTTGTAAAGGTAGTCATTTCAGTCGAAAGAACGACGTCTAGATGACCATTTTAGAAAACATACTTCCACTTTGAGTTTAACCATAATTTTTGGATATAGTTTCATGTTCATAATAAAAATAATTTTCTCAGAATAACAACTTTTAAATCAAAGTTTATCATAGTTTTTAATTAACTAACCCAAAACAGCCCGCGGTGTTACTACGACGGCGTAAATCCGGTTTTACGGTGTTTTTCTTGTTTCCAGGTTTTAAACCATTAAGTTAGCATATCATATAGATATAGAACATGTGTTTAGTTGATTTTAAAAGTCAAGTTAGAAGGATTAACTTTTGTTTGCGAACAAGTTTAGAATTAACTAAACTATGTTCTAGTGATTACAAGTTTAAACCTTCGAATAAGATAGCTTTATATGTATGAATCGAATGATGTTATGAACATCATTACTACCTTAAGTTCCTTGGATAAACCTACTGGAAAAGAGAAAAATGGATCTAGCTTCAATGGATCCTTGGATGGCTCGAAGTTCTTGAAGCAGAATCATGACACAAAAACAAGTTCAAGTAAGATCATCACTTGAAATAAGATTGTTATAGTTATAGAAATTGAACCAAAGTTTGAATATGATTATTACCTTGTATTAGAATGATAACCTACTGTAAGAAACAAAGATTTCTTGAGGTTGGATGATCACCTTACAAGATTGAAAGTGAGCTAGCAAACTTGAAAGTATTCTTGATTTTATGTAACTAGAACTTGTAGAATATATGAAGAACACTTAGAACTTGAAGATAGAACTTGAGAGAGATCAATTAGGTGAAGAAAATTGAAGAATGAAAGTGTTTGTAGGTGTTTTGGTCGTTGGTGTATGGATTAGATATAAAGGATATGTAATTTTGTTTTCAAGTAAATAAGTCATGAATGATTACTCATATTTTTGTAATTTTATGAGATATTTCATGCTAGTTGCCAAATGATGGTTCCCACATGTGTTAGGTGACTCACATGGGCTTCTAAGAGCTGATCATTGGAGTGTATATACCAATAGTACATACATCTAAAAGCTGTGTATTGTACGAGTACGAATACGGGTGCATACGAGTAGAATTGTTGATGAAACTGAACGAGGATGTAATTGTAAGCATTTTTGTTAAGTAGAAGTATTTTGATAAGTGTATTGAAGTCTTTCAAAAGTGTATGAATACATATTAAAACACTACATGTATATACATTTTAACTGAGTCGTTAAGTCATCGTTAGTCGTTACATGTAAGTCTTGTTTTGAAACCTTTAGGTTAACGATCTTGTTAAATGTTGTTAACCCAATGTTTATAATATCAAATGAGATTTTAAATTATTATATTATCATGATATTATCATGTATGAATATCTCTTAATATGATATATATATATATATTAAATGTCTTTACAACGATAATCGTTACATATATATCTCGTTTAAAAATCATTAAGTTAGTAGCCTTGTTTTTACATATGTAGTTCATTGTTAATATACTTAATGATATGTTTACTTATCATAGTATCATGTTAACTATATATATATCCATATATATGTCATCATATAGTTTTTACAAGTTTTAACGTTCGTGAATCACCGGTCAACTTGGGTGGTCAATTGTCTATATGAAACATATTTCAATTAATCAAGTCTTAACAAGTTTGATTGCTTAACATGTTGGAAACATTTAATCATGTAAATATCAATCTCAATTAATATATATAAACATGGAAAAGTTCGGGTCACTACACTATTAATATACTGAAATGATTGTTATGATAAACCTATGAACTCATCAACCTTTTGGTTGACACTTTAAAGCACGTTTATTCTCAGGTATGAAAAAAATCTTCCACTGTGCATTTGCTCATTTTAGAGATATTACTTGGAGTCATTCATGACATATTTAAAAAGACGTTGCATTCGAGTCGTTGAGTTCATCAAGATTATTATTAAGTCAATTATAGTTGGATATATTATGAAATGGTATACTTGCCGTCAACTTTCAATGTAAAGAAAGTTTGTCTTTTAAAAACGAATGCAATGTTCGTAAAATGTATCATATGGAGGTCAAATACCTCGCAATGAAATCAACTATTGTGAATCGTTTATAATCGGTATGAACGGGTCCTTTCAGTTGGTATCAGAGCGGTGGTCTTAGTGAAACATGTCATGCATTAGTGTGTTTAACTGATAGTTGTTTAGATGCATTAGTGAGTCTGGACTTCGACCGTGTCTGCATGTCAAAACTATTGTTTATCATTTCTAGTCGAAAATCATCTCCTTATCATCCTTAGAAAATTACCTGCTTATCATTCTTAGTCGAGATACATCTTACTGCAATGATTGCATGAATAGTGTATAGACAAAATCCGTATCTTAGCGTATCTGCTAATTCATATCTTAGCATATCTGTTATTGTTACTTTTGCCTGACAGCTTCCGTAGATTCCTCCGTAACTTATGAGATTTTAGTATTATATATGCATATGTAAATTATGTATTGTAGGGTACTAATTTACATCCTATAATCTATTTCTTACTGAAAATCCTTCATCTGATCGTACGAGATGAATCCCTCAATCAGTTCGAATTCCTCAGATTCCGACAGCTATTCTGATATGGAGTTCCACCTATCAGCGTCACTAGAATGAATCAACCAATCAGTCATCCCTAATTCATCTGATGGGTTCGTAGTCGAATTAATCAATGGAGACGCGAAGAAGGCGATCCCTTCCACCAAGTTAATTTACCTCTTGGCGATGAACCTGAAGCACTTACCGGCGAACCTGTTCGTAATACTATTTTCTCTCTCATTTTTCGAATATCTCGCCAAGATTATAATCTATCTAAAATTCTAGATCTTATTCATCCGCTCGTTCCGACCGACAATCATCTCGGAGTAATGGAAGAAGTCAACGAGCTTCGCGCTCGAGTAATCAATTTGGAGAATATGGTACAAAATTTACCAGCTTCAGCAACATCACCGGTGCCAACAGTACCATCAGCAACATCACCAGTATCATCAACAATCCTTGTCTCAACATCTCATTCTGTACCTCAAGCATAATCATCATTCTACATGATGTTCTACATCATTTATCCCCGTTCGACATGGCGATTAAGTAATCTCTAAAGTTTTCGAGATTATTCATTCTAGTTTTAACGATAAATCAAATGAGATTAATATCATATTAACTCATTAAATTCATGATTACATCTGAAGAAAATATATATATAAGTATATTTTCATAAAGATTGTAATTAAAAATTCTTTTGTACAAACTGTTAATGGTGAAAATATTTTAACGGGTAGGTAATACCCGAGGAATATTCAGATTTCACATTAATAATTACACTGTACATTCTTCGAAGTTGATTCAACAGTCGTTTACTATCCTACTTACATCCACCGATATACAAGTCCGTCCACCACAGAATAACCATTTTCATCCAATTTCATATTTGGATTTTGATTTATCAGAATCCAACAAGTGGCATAATGAAGAAAACATTTGACAATATAAAATTTGTTAGAAACAAACAAATTAACTATGAGAAATTTTGTTAAGAATCCACGCTAACTTTTCCTAGCTAATTGTTCCTAGCTAACTGATTACATTTTGTTTATAGCAATTTAATTATCGCAATTTACATTCTCGCAATTTTATTTATCATCATCTAATTTCTGTTATTTATTTTACGCACTTTATTTATCGTCATTTAATTTCTGTTATTTATTTTTACGCACTTTAAATATCGGGACACGTATACAAGGTTTTGACATATCATATCGATGCATCTATATATATTATTTGGAATAATCATAGACACTCTAAATGCAGTAATGCTGGAGTTAGCTATACAGGGTTGAGGTTGATTCTATAATAATATATATAATTTGAGTTGTGATCGAGTCTGAGACATGTACACGGGTCACGATACATATTAATTAATTCGAATATTATAAATTAAACTATATATGAATTATTGGACTGTTAACTGTGGACTATCGAATGTGGACTAATAACATTGGACAATTAAAATGAATTAAAATATTAATTATAACATATGAAACTAAACATTTCTTCAAGTTTGCCACTTGATTTCATCCTAAACCTCATTTGTATCTTGACAATTACAATCTGCATTCAAACCTTTCATAATTCTTGAAAACACTTCAAACGATAGGATGAACCAACCGCACTTCATCTACGGAAGAAGAGATTGATACATATAGTTATGTACCTAAAAACACTCGGAACCTGAGTAAACGTTTAACAGTGTCTATGCTAGCTCCTTTGGCATTGTTATTACCGAAAATAACATTGCAACTCTTTATCAAATTAGCCAATTTTGTCACAGCTCCAGCAAATCAACATCGACCTTCCGTTCGAATAAACTCTATTATAACCTTGATATATAAGTTTGCCTTTCGTCAACGTTACCAGAGAACCGTTTATATTCCACCACATTAACAGTAAACTTATCAACAACCTTGTTAATCTTTGACTTTCAGAAAAATCATTACATTCATTGAAACCCTATCATATACTCATCCGCATCTTGTAACAAGAATTTCCTTATCAATTACCGGGAATCAGCAATCAGTATTTTGAATCTCGCAACGTTTCTACATGAACAGTTATATATATACATATAACAGATATCTATTAGAATTATGATCTTCCATTTTGAATTTCTGAAAAGCACAGTCTACAAATCAATAATCCGAATGTTGAAAATACTGATGAAGCAGCAAAAATCGTAAACGACCTTAATCATCAAAAGTTTGATGATAAAGAATTGTATGTTGGCAAATCTCAAGAAATGTTGGAACTGGAAAACGAATTGAGCAAACCATGAAGGAGACTCTGAACAAATCACAAGGACTAAACTTATACATAAAGAATCCTGATGATTCTGTTTCTGATGAAATCTTTAACGAATACCTTGCTCCTTAATCACTCTAAATCATTGCGAATGAATTTCTTTATCACAATTTGATTCTAAAATTTTAAGATATTACCGTATCTTTCATTATAAATATCTTCGATATTTCTGAAGATACTTTCATTGATATCTTTTTTCAAAATTATTTATCTTACGTGCTATCTATATTATATCATAAAAGAAAATGTTTTAGTTTCTATATTTGGTAACAATCGAGTTTAAATTATGAATGATTTCCTAGAGAAGTGTTGGGAATTGAAGCATAAGTTAGTAAAATATAATGACGTCAGGCCAACATGGTTATATCACAGTAAGTCGTGCTGAATTTCTAATGGAACGTGATGATGGTTCACAGATCTTACCCTCATCATGTGCCATGTTACATAATTCTTTCATTCTACTCAACCTCTAAACATATCAAGAGATTATTTTCTTGATAATTCTATCCTTACCGTGATTCCAACAGTTTACTAATTAATCATGATATTACGTTTTCTTTCTGAGTAGAAGATTTCCTTAAATTCCTTGAATTTCGGAAATCCATCATGACTACGTCAAAAGTTAAGACGAAACTTTTCACTCTTTTGTGATAGTTTCACTCGTACGCTTCACATGATCGAATCGTTTTATCTATATTAATCAATAATGATAAAACTGTAGTGACCCGAACTTTTCCATGTTTATATATATTAATTGATATTGATATTTACATGATTAAATGTTTCCAACATGTTAAGCAATCAAACTTGTTAAGACTTGATTAATTGAAATATGTTTCATATAGACAATTGACCACCCAAGTTGACCGGTGATTCACGAACGTTAAAACTTGTAAAAACTATATGATGACATATATATGGATATATATATAGTTAACATGATACTATGATAAGTAAACATATCATTAAGTCTATTAACAATGAACTACATATGTAAAAACAAGACTACTAACTTAATGATTTTTAAACGAGACATATATGTAACGATTATCGTTGTAAAGACATTTAATGTATATATATCATATTAAGAGATATTCATACATGATAATATCATGATAATATAATAATTTAAAATCTCATTTGATATTATTAACATTGGGTTAACAACATTTAACAAGATCGTTAACCTAAAGGTTTCAAAACAACACTTACATGTAACGACTAACGATGACTTAACGACTCAGTTAAAATGTATATACATGTAGTGTTTTAATATGTATTTATACACTTTTGAAAGACTTCAATACACTTATCAAAATACTTCTACTTAACGAAAATGCTTACAATTACATCCTCGTTCAGTTTCATCAACAATTCTACTCGTATGCACCCGTATTCGTACTCGTACAATACACAGCTTTTAGATGTATGTACTATTGGTATATACACTACAATGATCAGCTCTTAGCAGCCCATGTGAGTCACCTAACACATGTGGGAACCATCATTTGGCAACTAGCATGAAATATCTCATAAAATTACAAAAATATGAGTAATCATTCATGACTTATTTACATGAAAACAAAATTACATATCCTTTATATCTAATCCATACACCAACGACCAAAAACACCTACAAACACTTTCATTCTTCAATTTTCTTCATCTAATTGATCTCTCTCAAGTTCTATCTTCAAGTTCTAAGTGTTCTTCATAAATTCCAAAAGTTCTAGTTTCATAAAATCAAGAATACTTTCAAGTTTGCTAGCTCACTTCCAATCTTGTAAGGTGATCATCCAACCTCAAGAAATCTTTGTTTATTACAGTAGGTTATCATTCTAATACAAGGTAATAATCATATTCAAACTTTGGTTCAATTTCTATAACTATAACAATCTTATTTCAAGTGATGATCTTACTTGAACTTGTTTTCGTGTCATGATTCTACTTCAAGAACTTCGAGCCATCCAAGGATCCGTTGAAGCTAAATCCATTTTTCTCTTTTCCAGTAGGTTTATCCAAGGAACTTAAGGTAGTAATGATGTTCATAACATCATTCGATTCATACATATAAAGCTATCTTATTCGAAGGTTTAAACTTGTAATCACTAGAACATAGTTTAGTTAATTCTAAACTTGTTCGCAAACAAAAGTTAATCCTTCTAACTTGACTTTTAAAATCAACTAAACACATGTTCTATATCTATATGATATGCTAACTTAATGATTTAAAACCTGGAAACACGAAAACACCGTAAAACCGGATTTACGCCGTCGTAAAACGCTAATATGAAGAAAAAGCTTTTATAAATGAGTTCATATTATGCTACGAAATACTATTAACTACTCTTAATATTCTGTATGATTAACTTGTTCCATTTGACTATTTTGAAGGAAATGGCACCGACTACTCGACACACCGTGAATATGAATGAAGAGGAATTCCGTACTTTTCTAGCTTCAAACATAGCCGCAGTACAGGCTGCGCTACATACCAACAATAACCTTGGATCTAGCAGTACAGGAAATCGTGTAGGATGCACCTACAAAGAATTCACTGCCTGCAAACCTTTGGAATTTGATGGAACTGAAGGAACGATCGGATTGAAACGGTGGACCGAGAAGGTCGAATCGGTGTTTGCCATAAGTAAGTGTACTGAAGAGGACAAAGTGAAGTACGCTACGCATACCTTCACAGGTTCTGCGTTAACATGGTGGAATACCTATCTAGAGCAAGTGGGACAAGACGATGCGTACGCACTACCGTGGTCAGCATTCAAGCACTTGATGAACGAGAAATACCGTCCCAGAACCGAGGTCATTAAGCTCAAGACAGAACTTAGAGGGTTACGAACCCAAGGATTTGATATTACCACGTACGAAAGACGATTCACAGAATTGTGCCTATTGTGTCCGGGAGCATTCGAAGATGAGGAAGAGAAGATCGACGCGTTTGTGAAAGGATTACCGGAAAGAATCCAAGAAGATATAAGTTCACACGAGCCCGCCTCCATACAACAGGCATGTAGAATGGCTCACAAACTAGTGAACCAGATTGAAGAAAGAATTAAAGAACAGACTGCTGAAGAGGCCAATGTGAAGCAAGTCAAAAGAAAGTGGGAGGAAAACGGTGATAAGAATCACCAATACAACAACAACAGCAATTACAACAATAATCGCAACAATTATCCCAACAATCGCAACATCAATCGCAACTACAACAAACGACCCAACAACAACAACAACAACAACAACAACAACAACAACAACAACAGCAACTACAACAATCATCCCAACAACAATAATAACCGCAACAACAACAACAATCAGAAGTAGCTATGCCAAAGGTGTGAAAAGTATCACTCGGGGTTCTGCACCAAATTTTGCAACAAGTGTAAAAGAAATGGTCATAGTGCGGCGAAGTGTGAGGTCTACGGACCAGGGGTTAATAGAACGAAAGGAACAAATGGTGTCGGAACGAGTAATGGCGGAGCAAGTAGTGTCGGAGCAAGTTATGCCAATGTAGTTTGTTATAAATGTGGAAAACCGGGCCACATTATTAGAAATTGCCCGAACCAGGAGAACACGAATGGACAAGGCCGCGGAAGAGTTTTCAATATTAATGCGGCAGAGGCACATGAAGACCCGGAGCTTGTTACGGGTACGTTTCTTATTGACAATAAATCTGCTTACGTTTTATTTGATTCGGGTGCGGATAGAAGCTATATGAGTAGAGATTTTTGTGCTAAATTAAGTTGTCCATTGACGCCTTTGGATAGTAAATTTTTACTCGAATTAGCAAATGGTAAATTAATTTCAGCAGATAATATATGTCGGAATCGAGAAATTAAACTGGTTAGCGAAACATTTAAGATTGATTTGATACCAGTAGAGTTAGGGAGTTTTGATGTGATAATCGGTATGGACTGGTTGAAAGAAGTGAAAGCAGAGATCGTTTGTTACAAAAATGCAATTAGCATTATACGAGAAAAAGGAAAACCCTTAATGGTGTACGGAGAAAAGGGCAACACGAAGCTACATCTTATTAGTAATTTGAAGGCACAAAAACTAATAAGAAAAGGTTACTATGCTATTCTAGCACACGTCGAGAAAGTACAAACTGAAGAAAAGAGCATCAATGATGTTCCCATTGCAAAAGAATTTCCCGATGTATTTCCGAAAGAATTACCGGGATTACCCCCACATCGATCCGTTGAATTTCAAATAGATCTTGTACCAGGAGCTGTACCAATAGCTCGTGCTCCTTACAGACTCGCACCCAGCGAGATGAAAGAACTGCAAAGTCAATTACAAGAACTTTTAGAGCGTGGTTTCATTCGACCAAGCACATCACCGTGGGGAGCTCCTGTTTTGTTTGTCAAGAAGAAAGATGGTACATTCAGGTTGTGTATCGACTACCGAGAGTTGAACAAACTTACCATCAAGAACCGCTACCCACTACCGAGAATCGACGACTTATTTGATCAACTACAAGGCTCGTCTGTTTATTCAAAGATTGACTTACGTTCCGGGTATCATCAAATGCGGGTGAAAGAAGATGATATTCCAAAGACTGCTTTCAGAACACGTTACGGTCATTACGAGTTTATGGTCATGCCGTTTGGTTTAACTAATGCACCAGCTGTGTTCATGGACCTTATGAACCGAGTTTGTGGACCATACCTTGACAAGTTTGTCATTGTTTTCATTGATGACATACTTATTTACTCAAAGAATGACCAAGAACACGGTGAACATTTGAGAAAGGTGTTAGAAGTATTGAGGAAGGAAGAATTGTACGCTAAGTTTTCAAAGTGTGCATTTTGGTTGGAAGAAGTTCAATTCCTCGGTCACATAGTGAACAAAGAAGGTATTAAGGTGGATCCGGCAAAGATAGAAACTGTTGAAAAGTGGGAAACCCCAAAAACTCCGAAACACATACGCCAGTTTTTAGGACTAGCTGGTTACTACAGAAGGTTCATCCAAGACTTTTCCAGAATAGCAAAACCCTTGACTGCATTAACGCATAAAGGGAAGAAATTTGAATGGAATGATGAATAAGAGAAAGCGTTTCAGTTATTGAAGAAAAAGCTAACTACGGCACCTATATTGTCATTGCCTGAAGGGAATGATGATTTTGTGATTTATTGTGACGCATCAAAGCAAGGTCTCGATTGTGTATTAATGCAACGAACGAAGGTGATTGCTTATGCGTCTAGACAATTGAAGATTCACGAACAAAATTATACGACGCATGATTTGGAATTAGGCGCGGTTGTTTTTGCATTAAAGACTTGGAGGCACTACTTATATGGGGTCAAAAGTATTATATATACCGACCACAAAAGTCTTCAACACATATTTAATCAGAAACAACTGAATATGAGGCAGCGTAGGTGGATTGAATTATTGAATGATTACGACGTTGAGATTCGTTACCACCCGGGGAAGGCAAATGTGGTAGCCGATGCCTTGAGCAGGAAGGACAGAGAACCCATTCGAGTAAAATCTATGAATATAATGATTCATAATAACCTTACTACTCAAATAAAGGAGGCGCAACAAGGAGTTTTAAAAGAGGGAAATTCAAACGATGAAATACCCAAAGGATCGGAGAAGCATCTTAATATTCGGGAAGACGGAACCCGGTATAGGGCTGAAAGGATTTGGGTACCAAAATTTGGAGATATGAGAGAAATGGTACTTAGAGAAGCTCATAAAACCAGATACTCAATACATCCTGGAACGGGGAAGATGTACAAGGATCTCAAGAAACATTTTTGGTGGCCGGGTATGAAAGTCGATGTTGCTAAATACGTAGGAGAATGTTTGACGTGTTCTAAGGTCAAAGCTGAGCATCAGAAACCATCAGGTCTACTTCAACAACCCGAAATCCCGGAATGGAAATGGGAAAACATTACCATGGATTTCATCACTAAATTTCCAAGGACTGCAAGTGGTTTTGATACTATTTGGGTAATAGTTGATCGTCTCACCAAATCAGCACACTTCCTGCCAATAAGAGAAGATGACAAGATGGAGAAGTTAGCACGACTGTATTTGAAGGAAGTCGTCTCCAGACATGGAATACCAATCTCTATTATCTCTGATAGGGATGGTAGATTTATTTCAAGATTCTGGCAGACATTACAGCAAGCATTAGGAACTCGTCTAGACATGAGTACTGCCTATCATCCACAAACTGATGGGCAGAGCGAAAGGACGATACAAACGCTTGAAGACATGCTACGAGCATGTGTTATTGATTTCGGAAACAGTTGGGATCGACATCTACCGTTAGCAGAATTTTCCTACAACAACAGCTACCATTCAAGCATTGAGATGGCGCCATTTGAAGCACTTTATGGTAGAAAGTGCAGGTCTCCGATTTGTTGGAGTGAAGTGGGGGATAGACAGATTACGGGTCCGGAGATTATACAAGAAACTACCGAGAAGATCATCCAAATTCAACAATGGTTGAAAACCGCCCAAAGTCGACAAAAGAGCTACGCTAACATTAAAAGAAAAGACATAGAATTTGAAATTGGAGAGATGGTCATGCTTAAAGTTGCACCTTGGAAAGGCGTTGTTCGATTTGGTAAACGAGGGAAATTAAATCCAAGGTATATTGGACCATTCAAGATTATTGATCGTGTCGGACCAGTAGCTTACCGACTTGAGTTACCTCAACAACTCGCGGCTGTACATAACACTTTCCACGTCTCGAATTTGAAGAAATGTTTTGCTAAAGAAGATCTCACTATTCCGTTAGATGAAATCCAAATCAACGAAAAACTTCAATTCATCGAAGAACCCGTCGAAATAATGGATCGTGAGGTTAAAAGACTTAAGCAAAACAAGATACTAATTATTAAGGTTCGATGGAATGCTCGTAGAGGACCCGAGTTCACCTGGGAGCGTGAAGATCAGATGAAGAAGAAATACCCGCATCTATTTCCAGAAGATTCGTCAACACCTTCAACAATTTAAAATTTCGGGACGAAATTTATTTAACGGGTAGGTACTGTAGTGACCCGAACTTTTCCATGTTTATATATATTAATTGATATTGATATTTACATGATTAAATGTTTCCAACATGTTAAGCAATCAAACTTGTTAAGACTTGATTAATTGAAATATGTTTCATATAGACAATTGACCACCCAAGTTGACCGGTGATTCACGAACGTTAAAACTTGTAAAAACTATATGATGACATATATATGGATATATATATAGTTAACATGATACTATGATAAGTAAACATATCATTAAGTCTATTAACAATGAACTACATATGTAAAAACAAGACTACTAACTTAATGATTTTTAAACGAGACATATATGTAACGATTATCGTTGTAAAGACATTTAATGTATATATATCATATTAAGAGATATTCATACATGATAATATCATGATAGTATAATAATTTAAAATCTCATTTGATATTATAAACATTGGGTTAACAACATTTAACAAGATCGTTAACCTAAAGGTTTCAAAACAACACTTACATGTAACGACTAACGATGACTTAACGACTCAGTTAAAATGTATATACATGTAGTGTTTTAATATGTATTTATACACTTTTGAAAGACTTCAATACACTTATCAAAATACTTCTACTTAACGAAAATGCTTACAATTACATCCTCGTTCAGTTTCATCAACAATTCTACTCGTATGCACCCGTATTCGTACTCGTACAATACACAGCTTTTAGATGTATGTACTATTGGTATATACACTCCAATGATCAGCTCTTAGCAGCCCATGTGAGTCACCTAACACATGTGGGAACCATCATTTGGCAACTAGCATGAAATATCTCATAAAATTACAAAAATATGAGTAATCATTCATGACTTATTTACATGAAAACAAAATTACATATCCTTTATATCTAATCCATACACCAACGACCAAAAACACCTACAAACACTTTCATTATTCAATTTTCTTCATCTAATTGATCTCTCTCAAGTTCTATCTTCAAGTTCTAAGTGTTCTTCATAAATTCCAAAAGTTCTAGTTTCATAAAATCAAGAATACTTTCAAGTTTGCTAGCTCACTTCCAATCTTGTAAGGTGATCATCCAACCTCAAGAAATCTTTGTTTATTACAGTAGGTTATCATTCTAATACAAGGTAATAATCATATTCAAACTTTGGTTCAATTTCAATAACTATAACAATCTTATTTCAAGTGATGATCTTACTTGAACTTGTTTTCGTGTCATGATTCTACTTCAAGAACTTCGAGCCATCCAAGGATCCGTTGAAGCTAAATCCATTTTTATATTTTCCAGTAGGTTTATCCAAGGAACTTAAGGTAGTAATGATGTTCATAACATCATTCGATTCATACATATAAAGCTATCTTATTCGAAGGTTTAAACTTGTAATCACTAGAACATAGTTTAGTTAATTCTAAACTTGTTCGCAAACAAAAGTTAATCCTTCTAACTTGACTTTTAAAATCAACTAAACACATGTTCTATATCTATATGATATGGTAACTTAATGATTTAAAACCTGGAAACACGAAAAACACCGTAAAACCGGATTTACGCCGGCGTAGTAACACCGCGGGCTGTTTTGGGTTAGTTAATTAAAAACTATGATAAACTTTGATTTAAAAGTTGTTATTCTGAGAAAATGATTTTTATTATGAACTTGAAACTATATCCAAAAATTATGGTTAAACTCAAAGTGGAAGTATGTTTTCTAAAATGGTCATCTAGACGTCGTTCTTTCGACTGAAATAACTACCTTTAAAAAAATGACTTGTAACTTATTTTTCTGACTATAAACCTATACTTTTTCTGTTTAGATTCATAAAATAGAGTTCAATATGAAACCATAGCAATTTGATTCACTCAAAACGGATTTAAAATGAAGAAGTTATGGGTAAAACAAGATTGGATAATTTTTTTCATTTTAGCTACGTGAAAATTGGTAACAAATCTATTCCAACCATAACTTAATCAACTTGTATTGTATATTATGTAATCTTGAGATACCATAGACACGTATACAATGTTTCGACCTATCATGTCGACACATCTATATATATTTCGGAACAACCATAGACACTCTATATGTGAATGTTGGAGTTAGCTATACAGGGTTGAGGTTGATTCCAAAATATATATAGTTTGAGTTGTGATCAATACTGAGATACGTATACACTGGGTCGTGGATTGATTCAAGATAATATTTATCGATTTATTTCTGTACATCTAACTATGGACAACTAGTTGTAGGTTACTAACGAGGACAGCTGACTTAATAAACTTAAAACATCAAAATATATTAAAAGTGTTGTAAATATATTTTGAACATACTTTGATATATATGTATATATTGTTATAGGTTCGTGAATCAACCAGTGGCCAAGTCTTACTTCCCGACGAAGTAAAAATCTGTGAAAGTGAGTTATAGTCCCACTTTTAAAATCTAATATTTTTGGGATGAGAATACATGCAGGTTTTATAAATGATTTACAAAATAGACACAAGTACGTGAAACTACATTCTATGGTTGAATTATCGAAATCGAATATGCCCCTTTTTATTAAGTCTGGTAATCTAAGAATTAGGGAACAGACACCCTAATTGACGCGAATCCTAAAGATAGATCTATCTGGCCCAACAAGCCCCATCCAAAGTACCGGATGCTTTAGTACTTCGAAATTTATATCATATCCGAAGGGTGTCCCGGAATGATGGGGATATTCTTATATATGCATCTTGTTAATGTCGGTTACCAGGTGTTCACCATATGAATGATTTTTATCTCTATGTATGGGATGTGTATTGAAATATGAAATCTTGTGGTCTATTATTATGATTTGATATATATAGGTTACACCTATAACTCACCAACATTTTTGTTGACGTTTTAAGCATGTTTATTCTCAGGTGATTATTAAGAGCTTCCGCTGTCGCATACTTAAATAAGGACGAGATTTGGAGTCCATGCTTATATGATATTGTGTAAAAACTGCATTCAAGAAACTTATTTTGTTGTAACATATTTGTATTGTAAACCATTATGTAATGGTCGTGTGTAAATATGATATTTTAGATTATCATTATTTGATAATCTACGTAAAGCTTTTTAAACCTTTATTGATGAAATAAAGGTTATGGTTTGTTTTAAAATGAATGCAGTCTTTGAAAAACGTCTCATATAGAGGTCAAAACCTCGCAACGAAATCAATTAATATGGAACGTTTTTAATCAATAAGAACGGGACATTTCAAAAACTCTAACTCATATTCGTAATGAAAATATTTTTATTGTTAGCCATGACGACCTCACTCAAATTTCGGGACGAAATTTCTTTAACGGGTACGTACTGTGACGACCCAGGAATTTCCGACTAAATTTAAACTTAATCTTTATATGATTTTGATACGATAAGCAAGGTATGTAATGTTGAGTCTAGAAAATTTTGAAACGATGTTCATGTATTCAATTGACCTTCGACTGCTTTCGACGATTCACGAACAATTAATTGTAAATAGATATGTGTGTATGTATAACTAAATAAATCTTATAATCAATTCTTGTTTACATCACATACATACAGTATTACATCGTAGAATTTAAACCCTAATACCAAATATTCATTAGTTAGAATTCACAAAGGCATTAGTAAATGTCAATTGATATTAAATCGTGTCTACCAGGTCTATCTGCTTATGAATCATGATATTAAGACAGATGGGGTTTTCCTTAAATTATACTAGAGTTTTACCTTTGACTAAATTTATCACCTCCCCTCAAATAAATATATGACTAAATATTTTGTTCTTTGGACAAATTTAAACCGACACCTTCTTTCAAAGATGCTTTTCTTTTCATTATTTCCTACTACTTTATAAAATGTTACAATCAACTTTAATATATCACCAAACCATTACTGTGCCATTATTCGATTTCTTTTAACTTACTAATGTTTCCTTTTCTTTGCCAGCTCATTTTGAGCATCTCTATGCAAATTGGAAATACAACTTGTGTTATATTATTATTATTTTTCTTGTTTCCTTTTTACTTGTTTCTTCCATCTATCTCTAACCTCTTATATATATAATCTATAATTATTATATAAGATGAAAGTATTCATAAACCATCTATCTATCTCATTTTTCTGTTGTTGATTACCACAGAAACACACTTCCAACATAACTAAACCGCCAAACTACTTGCTGCTAATGTGAACTTCTTCTACTCGACAACCACAACAACCCACCATCATTTTATTCTTCCTCCACCCGCCACCTTTTCTTTCCCTCTCTCTTTCTTTTCACGATCTGCACAAACAGCCATCACCAACACCACTTACTCAATTACTTTCTGTTTTGATAACAATCGACAACTACAACCCAAATTCGCCTTTGAACCCTACAACCACCATCCTTGATCACACTTCCACCACCTCTCTATCACCCTTAACCCTCATCTTAGTGAACCCACTAACCATATCGACACCACCACTTCTAATCTCTCTTCTCTCTATTATTTCCAAATTGATTCTATTGTGAACCGATTTCACAACCACCATGTTAAACCATTGTTCTGCAGCTATTTTTGCTTTCTATTTACAAACATACAATCACCATCACTGCTTGTTAAACCGCTGTTACTACCCTCCTGTTACGCGTCTAGATAAACGCTGTATAATATTTCTCAATTTCAAACTTGCACAGCGAGGTATATATAAATATTGGGTTGATCTTTAAAGTTTAACAAAGGCAATAAAGATAATCCGACTTGATATTATATACCGCTAATTTAGGTTGTGTGTTTCTTTTTATCCTCTACCCCACGAATTATAGTATTGAGAAAATGGAATATGGAGTAGGTCTAAGGAGAGGTCCAAAACAATTAAATAAAACAAAGGAAAAGTGGTATGATTGTGTTGTCAAGAAGAGTACGCGCGTATACATTTATTTTGCTACGGATCCTGCAAATTATGGGAGTGTAGTGGTTAGTTATAAAAAAATAAAATAAAAGATTGCTGTGGCCGACCAATGAATCTATAAGGTGACGTGCCATTTTCTTTCTTTTTGATAAAGCTTATCGAACCCCACCATTATGTCACGAACGCTCAAAATGATTTTGTTACAATCGGTCGTTCGTGCAGTTTATCAAAGAACAAGTCGAATGTATCCTTGTTTCTATCAAATAAATAAACTAGCCACATAATCCTAGTTACTTCTAATGGGCCATTTAAAACAATCTAGACTAATTGGGCTTGTGAATTTGGTTACATGGGTTTTGTTTATTAGTGCACTGCAAATAGGTTGGGCTCAAAAACTGTGATTAGTCGATAATAATGGCAAACGTTTATTATAATGATGATGTTTATGTTTATGGAAATGATGATGACGGTATAGGAGGTTGATGAAAATCACGATGTTAAAGATGTATGATACATGATGACGAGATGATTGGGTAATTATTATGATATAGATGATGATGAAGATAGAACTTAATAAAAATGGTATGATAATTTAGATGATATACAGATAATGATGATGATGGATGAAATGATGATGATGGTACTATGATAACCCTGATGATGAAGAAGAAATATGAAACAAATAGTAATAGGGTTAAATATAATTGGGTTGTGTAGTAAAGCAAGAATACAGCAGACGGATCAGTGGTTAAGGATGTTATCGGGTCAGCGGGACGTCGCGGGTTTCAACCCGGACTTGGGCATTTTTTTGTGCTACTTCTTTGAGGTAGTATTACTATTACCATCATTATAATTATTATTATTAATTATTATTATTATTAATATTATTATTATTATTATCCTTAAAATTATCAATTTTGAAAATTATTATTATTAACAAAAGTATTTTTTTTTAAAGTTATCATTTTCAGTATCATTATAAGTATTTTTATTTTTTTTTTATTTTTTTATCATTACTAACATTATTATTATTATTATTACTATTACTATTAATATCACTTTAATTATTATTATTATCATCATTAACATATAACATTTTTATCATTTTATTACTAGTATTAACATTATTATTAAAAGTATTATCATTTTTATTCCTATCATTACTATTATTATTCTAGTATTATTATAATTATTATTTTTAACAAACAAATTTTATCTATATAAAAATATATTACAAGTCAACTAATATTACATACTAATATGTTTTTAACTAATATATTACCATTTATATTGATAAAACTTTAATTAAATTATATATCATATATTTATTATAAGTATAATTATATTTAAAGATACTAATTTTAATAAATTATAAAATATATGTAAACTTAGTTGATTAAATGGGATATGTGTTAATATACATGTAACTTATATAGGTTCGTGAATCCAAGGTCAACCCTACACTTGTTAAATGACATCATATGTATTTTTACTACAAAATACAGTATGGTGAGTTTCATTTGCTCCCTTTTTAATTGCTTTTGCAATATATATTTTTGGGCTGAGAATACATGCGCTGCTTTTATGTTTGACGAAATAGACATGAGTACTTAAAATATATTCTACGTTGAGTTGTACCACCCTGCATATCTTCCCTAATAGCTTGGTAACTAATATTTACATGTTGGAAGAACATGTAAGCGCGAATCCTATTGATAGATCTATCGGGTTTGACCACCCCAACCGAGCTAGTCGCTCTAGTAACGTAAACGGTTGCATAGTACTTCGTTTTTACGACACTTGGTACAGTGTAGGTAGATTTCATAATAAAGGGAATATGCCACATTAATTGTTAAGTATGGTTACGGAAGCGCTCAACAACTTAAAGAATACTGTTATACACTTGCGAGTGTACATATATTTATAAACGGAAATCTTGTGGTCTATTAATATACTGAAATGATTGTTATGATAAACCTATGAACTCACCAACCTTTTGGTTGACACTTTAAGGCATGTTTATTCTCAGGTATGAAAGAAATCTTCCGCTGTGCATTTGCTCATTTTAGAGATATTACTTGGAGTCATTCATGACATATTTCAAAAGACGTTGCATTCGAGTCGTTGAATTCATCAAGATTATTATTAAGTCAATTATAGTTGGATATATTATGAAATGGTATGCATGCCGTCAACTTTCGATGTAAAGAAAGTTTGTCTTTTAAAAACGAATGCAATGTTTGTAAAATGTATCATATAGAGGTCAAATACCTCGCAATGAAATCAACTATTGTGAATCGTTTATAATCGGTATGAACGGGTCCTTTCACTTTCCTTATACAAAAGATTAGGTGTGGATAAATTAAGACCAACCAAAATAGGTGTTCAACTGTTAAAGTTGGAAGTTTGACCTTTGTTGCAAACTTGATAGTTATTAATATGGAGGAAGACC
Source organism: Rutidosis leptorrhynchoides (assembly GCF_046630445.1). NCBI lineage: Eukaryota > Viridiplantae > Streptophyta > Magnoliopsida > Asterales > Asteraceae > Rutidosis > Rutidosis leptorrhynchoides. Next base: position 170,729,848 of record NC_092343.1, read on the forward strand.
TTGATATTCCTCTAATTTTAGGTCGCCCATTTTTAGCAACCACCGAAGCGTTCATTGATGTAAGAGAAGGTAGAATGACGCTTAGGGATGGTGAAAAATCGGTCACCTTTGTGAACCGAAAGTTTAGATCTCCACCAACCAAAACTGTTGAACCAATAAAAATGCCTAAGTGTGGGGAAAATGAAGAAACACCTAATGATGAACCAATAACAAAGAACCCCGTTGTTGATACGAAATTAGATGAACCCGTTTTCAATTATTCAACGAAGAAACTTTATAAACGGATTCAAGATGCTAGGATTAAGGGGAACTTTAAGTTATGTAACCGATTAGTATCAAATTTGTCACCTAAAGAAAAGGCAATGTTAATTGAATTTGTGAATGTTACAGAGGAAATCAACAAATGGCTTGAAGCAAAAGTCAGAGATATACAAGTTGTTGATGATCCAATTGAAAATGAAGTTAATCACAATTTTGACACCACAGCTAACTAAGTGTGGGGAGAATCAAGTCTTTTTAAGGATAATATATATTTCTGTTAGAGTTAGATTTTCTGATTTTGTGTAGTTCTCGAAAATGGAATCCGAATGGTCTTTCCCTAGCAGACCCTAAAGAATTAGTCTTCTCCCCCCATTCTGAATTTTTATTTCTTTTAGGTTTTACGAGATGAAGATTTCCTTTGATTTGAGCCATGGTCTACTACTACACGCTATGATTACTAAACGTAATAATGACACACTCCTGAGTGAAGTGGTATCCTTCATAAGAGGCAAAATGGACGAAGTGAGGAAAGAAATCATCAAAATCAAATTAGGTATAATTTTGCTCAAGAACACTAAAAATCCGGATTAAAGAGTGTTTAGATGTAAAAATTACCGATTTCCTTGAAAAACTTCTTGGCAAGTATCTCCTCATCGTGATTTTAGCAAAAAATTTGATGATTATCGGTGAAAAATTGCGTTTTTAGCGGGTTTTTGTGGGTTTTTTTGCAGAAAATATGTGGGTGTGTGTGTATGTAGACTAACCTGTTCGACCAGTTAACCTGGTCTGGGATTTCATTGCTCCGCGAGTGCGGATGTGGGAACACATAAAGCTCTGCGAGTGCGAATTTTTTTTTTATAAAATCCTTAACTTATAAAACAAATAATTAATTAAAAATTTGTTTCTTTCTAGAATGAGGGCATTTCGAAACGTTGATCTAGTCCGTCCCTCGACAAAATTTTAAAATTTGTCATTTTAAAGCGATTGTTTTAAAAGCAAAGATTTTTGGGTTTTTTTAAATGTTTTTAGCATACTTTAAATCAATAAGATTAAAAATAATGATAATAAAATTTCTCGTCCCGCCCTCGGGTAAAGTAATTTCGGTTCAAAGACCTAGTCTTCAACTCATGATGAATTTTAGAAATCATATTTTTAACTTAATGAAATAAAGTAAATTTTTGTTTTTAAATTCACACCAAACTTAAATTTAATATGCATAAGATTTCATATAAAATATTATTAATATTTATATACATTAGTTTTACAAACTCATATTAAAAATATTAGTTTTTAAAGTATTTACAAACTTAATTATATTGGTTTTAAAAAATTACAATAATTATTTAATATTAATTTAAAAACAAGGTAAAAATTAAAATTAAAAATCTTTTTGGTCTTTTATCCCACTTTAATCAATCAAATATTATCAAAAATATACGCCCCTCTTTTGGGTAAAGTAATTTCGTCTATTTTACCTAGTTTTACTCCTGACGAAGTTTTGAAATATTTTGGATTGATTGATTAAAGATATTTATACCTTATAAATAAACTGTAAATTTCGCAGTGATGAATTAAATTTTTGTATGATATCAATAATTTCGGTTTCGCATACCTAATTTTATTGAATATCAATTTAATAATTTATAGCGAATGATTCAACGTTTATTATCAAAAGGTTAAAAGCAATAAAATAAAATAAAAAAAATAAAAACTATACATACTTACCTGTGAGATAGAATTCTCAGAGACCTGCCTTAGCTGACTCGTAGGAGAGTCGTGTGATTTGGTTTTCTATAGCTACATAAGCGTAACCTTGATTCTTCAATAACTTTTCTTCTAAACATATGAACGGTCCTTCTCTGCATAAAGTAACGAACTCGGTATTGGAATGTGTTTGATTGTTCGAACATTTCCCTTCATGTGACCATTTTCCGCATTTATGACATCTTTCAAGGTGTCGTGTTCTTCTTTTTGTTGCGGATTTTGATTTTCCTTTTCCAAAATGTATCTTATTATGATTGTTCCTGAGTTCTTTCCTCACTTCATCCATTTTGCCTCTTATGAAGGATACCACTTCACTCGGGAGTGTGTCATTATTACGTTTAGTAATCATAGCATGTAGTAGTAGACCATGGCTCAAATCAAAGGAATTCTTCATCTCGTAAAACCTAAAAGAAATAAAAATTCAGAATGGGGGGAGAAGACTAGTTCTTTAGGGTCTGCTAGGGAAAGACCATTCGGATTCCATTTTCGAGAACTACACGAGAACAGAAAATCTAACTCTAACAGAAATATATATTTTCCTTAAAAAGACTTGATTCTCCCCACACTTAGTTAGCTGTAGTTTCAAAATTGTGATTAACTTCATTTTCAATTGGACCATCAACAACTTGCATATCTCTGACTTTTGTTTCAAGCCATTTGTTGATTTCCTCTATAACATTCACAAATTCAATTAACATTGCCTTTTCTTTAGGCGACAAATTGGATACTAATCGGTTACATAACTTAAAGTTCCCCTTAATCCTAGCATCTTGAATCCGTTTATAAAGTTTCTTCATTGAACAGTTGAAAATGGGTTCATCTAATTTCGTATCAACAACGGGGTTCTTTATTATCGGTTCATCATTAGGTGTTTCTTCATCTTCCCCACACTTAGGCATTTTTATTGGTTCAACAGTTTTGGTTGGTGGAGATCTAAACTTTCGGTTCACAAAGGTGACCGATTTTTCACCATCCCTAAGCATCATTCTACCTTCTCTTACATCAATGAACGCTTCGGTGGTTGCTAAAAATGGGCGATCTAAAATTAGAGGAATATCAAGGTCTTCCTCCATATTAATAACTATGAAGTTTGCAACAAAGGTCAAACTTCCCACTTTAACAAGTAAATTGTTTGCTATTCCAACCGGATGTTTAATGGTTTGGTCAAATAATTGAACACCTATTTTGGCTGGTCTTAATTTACCCACACCTAATCTTTTGTATAAGGAAAGAGGCATAACATTTGCACTTGCTCCTAAATCTGCGAGTCCATTATACATAGCACCATCATTAAGCAAGCAAGAAATGATAAATTCACCTGGGTCTCCTACTTTAGTAAGTAGAGTTGGTTTATTAACCTTTTCCCGGTGATCTTTCCTTGGTTCTTCCGCTTCTACTTGAACTTCTTCTTTACGTTTTTCTTCATTTCTTGGAATGGGAGGTTTGTATAGAAATTCTTCTTTATCACTCCAATTTGAAGCTTCCCCATATTCCAATTTTTGTTTTTCATATGTTGTTGATAACATATTTATGTTTTCATTCTGAGGGTTTTCTTGGGTGGTGAAATTATGATTGACTTCATTGTCAACTTCCATTGGATCATGTATGTAATGTTTAACTCTGTGACCATTAACTTTAAATTCAATCCCATTTGAATTTATTAACTCTATTGTGCCGTATGGGAAAACTCTTTTGACTATGAATGGTCCAGACCATCTTGATTTCAATTTTTCAGGAAATAGCTTGAATCGTGAATTAAAAAGAAGAACTCTGTCTCCTTCTTTAAATTCTTTTGAATTTCTGATTCTTTTATCATGCCATTTCTTCGTTCTTTCCTTATAGATTAACGAATTTTAATATGCTTCATGTCTTAATTCTTCTAATTCGTTTAGTTGACTTAATCTTAGATGTTCGACTTCATGTAAATCAAGATTACATGTCTTCAAAGCCCAAAATGCTTTGTGCTCAATTTCTACTGGAAGGTGACATGCTTTTCCGTAAACGAGTCTAAAAGGTGTGGTGCCAATTGGAGTTTTGTAGGCTGTTCGAAAAGCCCAGAGTGCATCCTCCAATTTCATGGACCATTCCTTCGGATTTGATCCTACAGTTTTCTCTAGAATACGTTTTAAAGCTCGGTTGGTATTTTCAACTTGTCCACTTATTTGTGGATGATAAGCGGTTGAGATTTTATGAGTTACTCCATATCTTTTGAGAACTTTCTCAAGTTGATTATTACATAAATGAGTACTCCGATCACTTATTAAAGCTTTCGGTGTTCCAAACCTTGCAAAAAGACATTTTAAGAAGTTGACTACAACTCGTGCATCGTTAGTTGGGAGAGCTTGTGCTTCCGCCCATTTAGATACATAATCAATGGCAACGAGAATGTAGAGATTATTATGAGATTTTGGAAATGGACCCATAAAGTCAATACCCTAAATGTCAAATACTTCACATACTTGAACGACATTTTGTGGCATTTCATCACGTTGACTTATTTTTCAGCCCTTTGACAAGCATCACAGGATTTACAAAGAATGTGTGCATCTTTAAAAATTGTAGGCCAATAGAATCCAACGTCGTAAACTTTTCTTGTTGTAAGTTGAGGCCCATAATGCCCTCCTGTTTGCATACTAAATAGTTTGCATAGTCTGCAAACCATGGAATTTCACTATAATCGATTTTCAAGAGATATTCATCAGGAAAGTTATCTTGTATGGACGATTCATTTAGAACTTCTAATTCGGGATTTTCAAGACGAGAAAGATGATCAGCTGCGAGATTTTCTGCTCCCTTTTTGTCTCGGATTTCAATATCGAACTCTTGTAAGAGTAAGATCCAACGGATTAATCGTGGTTTGGCATCTTGTATTGAAAATAGGTATCTAAGAGCAGAATGGTCGGTAAAGACCACCGTTTTTGCTAGAACGAGATATGAACGAAATTTGTCAAAAGCAAAGACAATAGCAAGGAGTTCTTTTTCAGTAGTTGTATAGTTTTTTTGTGCTCCTTATAACGTCTTACTAGTGTAATAGATAGGTTGAAATCGGTTTTCAATTCTTTGACCTAAAACGGCTCCCATTGCAAAATCACTTGCATCGCACATGAGTTCAAATGGTAGATTCCAATTTGGAGTTATCATGATCGGCGCATTAGTGAGTTTTTCTTTAAGCATATTAAAAGATTTAATGCATTCATCCGAGAAGATGAATGAAGCATCATTTTCTAGGAGTTTATTCATAGGAGTGGAAATTTTAAAAAAATCTTTTATGAACCGTCGGTAAAAACCGACATGCCCTAGAAAACTCCTAACTCCTCTAACATTGGTGGGATGTGGAAGTTTAGCAATTACATCTACTTTAGCTCTATCCACTTCAATTAATTCCATTGAAATTTTATGACCAAGAACGATTCCTTCTTTAACCATGAAATGGCATTTCTCCCAATTAAGAACTAGATTTGATTGTTCGTATCTAATAAGCATTTGTTCAAGATTAACTAGACATGTTTCAAAAGTATCACCGAAGACTGAAAAGTCATCCGTGAAAACTTCCATGCATTCTTCTATCATGTCGCGAAAAATTGCCATCATGCACCTTTGAAAGGTTGCAGGGGCATTGCAAAGTCCAAATGGCATGCGTTTGTAAGCAAAAGTACCATAAGGGCACGTGAACGTGGTTTTCTCTTGGTCCTCGGGTGCGATTGGAATTTGAAAGTATCCGGAGAAACCGTCAAGAAAACAATAGTAACTATTTCCGGCTAACCTTTCCAACATTTGATCAATGAAAGGTAAGGAAAAGTGATCTTTTCTGGTGGCTTCGTTTAATTTTCTATAATCAATACAAACACACCATCCTGTTACAGTCCTAGTAGGAATAAGCTCATCTTTTTCATTTTTGATGACAGTCATGCCACCCTTCTTAGGTACACATTGAACTGGGCTTACCTATGGACTATCAGAAATTGGATAAATTAAACCTGCATCAAGCAGTTTAATAATTTCTTTCTTAATAACATCTTGCATATTTGGATTTAGTCTTCGTTGGCGTTGCACATAGGTTTTATGATTTTCTTCCATAAGGATTTTATGTGTGCAATACGAAGGACTTATACCTTTAATGTCATGAATTTTCCATGCAATAGCTGGTTTATGAGCTTTTAGGATAGAAATGAGTCGAGATTTTTCATTTCCGTAAGAGAAGACGATATTATTACAGGTAGTTCAGATTCACCATGTAATTAAGCGTATTCCAAATGGGTTGGAAGTGGCTTTAACTCTAATATCGGTGGTTCTTCTATCGATGATTTGTATCGATATTTGTCTTCCTCTTTTAACATTTGAAGTTCTTCTATTGTTGGTTCGTATTCATTAGCCATGAGTGTAGCTAACATTTCAGCTTCATCAATTGGTTCAGTTCCTTCTCCTAAAGAACATTTTCCTGTTCCTTGTAATTCTGGAAATTCTTCTAACAATTCAGCATTTGAATCTATAGTTTGAACACAATAACATGTATCATCTGTAGATTGCGGTTCTTGCATGGCTCTATCAACTGAAGAGGTAACACTCTTGTCCTCTATACTTAGGGTCAGTTTCTTACCGAACACGTCTATTATTGCTTTAGCCGTGTTTAAGAATGGTCTTCCTAATATGAGAGGAACTCGAGAATCTTCTTCCATGTCCAGAATAACAAAATCTACTGGAAATACTAAAGTACCAACTTTAACTAGCATGTTTTCCATTATCCCTCTAGGATATTTTACTGATCGATCTGCAAGTTATATGCTTATTCGTGTTGGTTTCAATTCTCCGAGGTCTAGTTTAGTGTATAATGAATATGGCATTAAATTTATACTAGCACCTAAGTCTGCCAATGCTTCTATTGAACTAAGACTACCCAGAAAACATGGAATTGTGAAACTTCCTGGATCTGATAATTTTTCTGGTATCTTATTCAACAGCACTGCAGAACAATTAGCATTCATTGTAACAGCCGAGAGTTCTTCCATTTTTCTTCTATTTGTGATTAGATCTTTCAAGAATTTAGCATATCTTGGCATTCCTGAAATTACATCAATGAAAGGAAGATTTACATTTATTTGTTTAAACATATCCAAGAATTTGGATTGCTCGACTTCAAGTCTTTCTTTTCTCATTTTACTCGGGTAAGGAAGCGGTGGTTGGTATGGTTTAACATAAGGTTTAGCCTTAACTGTGTTATCTTCATTCACCTTTTCAACTACCGGTTCTGTTTCCTTATCTTGCTCAAATTGTGGTTCTTGTGGAGTAGGGATAAAGTCATCAAAATTACCGGCATTTCAGGTGGTTTAAGTGTAATACCACTTCTTGTGGTAATGGCTTTAGTTGTTTCATTTCGGGGGTTAGCATTTGTATCGCTAGGTAGACTCCCCGGTTTTCTTTCACCTATCAACCTTGCTAGGTTACTCACTTCTTGTTCCAAATTTTGAATTGAGGCTTGTTGATTTCTAAATGCTTGGGCATTTTGTTCATTGGTTTGTTTCTAAAATGTGAAAAAACTGCGTTTGAGATTCAACTAGCTTCGAAATCATATCTTCTAAATTTGGCTTTTTATCATCGGTTTGTGGTGGTTTAATTGGAAAAATAGGTCTTTGCTGGTTGTAAGTATTATTAGATACTTGTTGATTGCTAGGACCTTGTTGGTTGTTGTATGGAACATTTCGGTTATAATTCTGATTTTGATTGTAGTTTGGTCTTGGCGGTTGATAATTATTCTGATAATTATTTCCAGGCCTTTGGTTCATGTATGAAACATTCTCTCTTTGTTCCATTGTTTGTTCAATACCGAGACAATCTTTTGTCAAATGTGGTCCTCCACACTGCTCACAACTAATTCGTATTGCGTGAATATCTTTAGTCATCTTTTCCATTCGTCTTTCGAAAGCATCTATCTTTGCGGAAATGGAATCAAAGTAATGGATAGAATCGGCTCTAGCCGCTTTAGATGATCTAACGATGTCTTTTTCTTGATGCCACTCATGTGAGTGGGAAGCAGTGTTATCAATAATTTTGTAAGCTTCAGTTGCAGTTTTCTTCATAATGGAACCACCAGCTGCTATGTCGATGTCTTTTCGTGTAGTAATATCGCATCCTTGGTAGAATATTTGTACTATTTGATAAGTGTCTAAACCATGCTGAGGACATTCTCTCAACAACTTTCCAAATCTTGTCCACACCTCATATAGAGTTTCATTTGGCTTTTGCGTGAACGTAACAATTTCTCCTTGAAGTCTTACGGCTTTAGATGCCGGAAAGAATTGTTTAAGAAATTTTTCAACTAAGACATCCCATGTATCAATCGCCTTTTCAGGTAACAATTCTAACCAATCTTTGGCTTCTCCCTTTAAAGTCCAGGAAAATAACATGAGATAGATCTGTTCATCCTCAACTTCTCTGATTTTAAATAGAGTACAGATCCTATTAAAGGTACGAATATGTTCGTTTGGATCTTCCTTCGGCGCACCACTAAATTGGCATTGATTAGTTACCATGTGTAGTATTTGTCCTTTGATTTCATAATCTGGTGCATTAATGTCTGGTTGAGTAGTTGCATGACCTTGGCCAGCGCGTTTAGCCCTCATTCGATCTTCCATACTTAGAGGTTCTAGATTTTCCATGATTGAGTTTGTTGAATCTGAATCACTAGAGGATTCTGATTTAATGATTTCTTCCTTGACAATCTCTGGATGAGTGATTTGTGGTTCAGGAGGAATGATTAGTGGTTCAGGATCTCTGAATTGTACCTGAATATCCTCCAGATTCTCAATTGTGAGGTCGGGTTCAAAAAATGGATTATCAGAAATTTGAATTGGAGTACTTGGTCGACTAGATGACGATTCTAAAGAAAAATCAACGGTGACAATGTTGGCTACATGTCTTGATCGAGTTACAGGTAGTGAACGCATGAAAGGTGGTGAACGTTTTGCTCGGTGCATTCACTGAATATCCTATTAGTTATAAAGATAAAAATTATATAAGTTATCAAATTAATAGACTTTTCTGATTTTGCCCACGTTTCGAATAGCCAATAGATGCAGTAGGTAGCCAGGACCCTTTAAATCGGAAGCCCACAACTCGCCACTAACAAATCCAACTATTACTACGTACCAGAAAATTTTGGATGTCTATCAATTTAACCGCTTAAAATAATTTTTCGTCGAAATTTAAAGAAAATAAAGAAAATTCTATGTCCTAAAAACTAGAGCGTCGAAATAAAAAATAAAAATAATCATCGAAAAACAAACAGTCGAAAAATAAAAATAAGAAAATGAAGCGTCGAAACTTAAAAGTCTAAAAACTAAATATTAAAAATTGCGTCTAAAGGAATTAAAGCTTAAAAGAAATTCTATATCCAAAACGGCAATAACTTAAAAAGGCACTAAAACTTTATTTAAAACTAAAGCGATAAACAAAGTCGTAAAATTCTAAAGCGTCTAAATCTTAATCTAAAGAAAAAGCACTTAAGGGATTTTACGGCAAATCTTAGAAATCTAAAAATAAAAATAAACTAGGGCAAAAACTAACTTAAAACTAATTACGAACAATAAAAATACAAATTACGATTAAACGATAAAAAGATACAATTTATGAAAATATAAAAAATGATAAAATTATTTATTTTTATATTATTATTTTATAAAAGTATTAATTTTATAAATTATTAAAACTAATTAAAACATAAAATTAAAAATTTAATTAAAAATTAAAACTAATTAATATTAAATATAACCCTAATCTTAATCAATTAATAATATTTATAATAATTCAAACCCTAAACCGTAATTAATGTTGTACCAGGTTTCAGTCCGTCAGACAGCTCCGCGAGGGCGGATGTCTGCTGCCCAAAATCTCCGCGAGGGCGGAGGATGCAGGTTCAGATGAGCTGCAGGCTCAAATTACGCAGGTTCAATGTTTAATATTTTTTTTTACTTTTTTACTTTTAATTTTTTATTTTCAGTTTTTATTTTATAGAAAATGTAATTTAAATAACACTTATATTAAAAAACTGCTTACTAGTTTTTTTTATAACTTTTCACAATAAATAAAAGAAAAAATTACGCCGTTGGTACCTGTGGTTTGTTCACATTTGCATTAAAACACCTAAACTTTATTTTTTGCGCAGTTGGTACCTCAGTTTTTCTTAAGTATCATGGTTGGCACCCCAACCTAACTGCAGTCAAAGTTTAAGGTTTAACTCCTCACATGGGCAATGCATGTGAGGGCAAATTCGTTATTTTCCATTATCATGCAAATGTTTTCTAATTAAATTGATTCTTTTTTAAATGCACAAAATTTGAACAGAGCCATCAATTCAAATCGGTATAACTTATCGATAAATCTCAAATTATTCAAACTAATAATAGGGTATCAAAGTTTATAGTTTATTGATAAGCTGTACACGAGGTTTTAAAATTCTAAACTAACTGTACATGATTCTTTTTTGATAAGCTGTACATGATTCTTTTTTATAGTTTGTGACACCAAATCAAAGTTTATAGGGTATCAAAGTTTATATTCAAACTAACCGATAACATTAACAACGATTCAACCAATCAAAGTTTTTGGAGGAGTAGTAGCTGAAAGAGGAAAGGCGGCGGCTGCCGTGGGAAATCAAAAGGTCACCAACTCCTGCACCACCGCCAAAGGAGGAGGCGTTGGGTTGTTTGCGGCTGAAAGCCTGAAATCGGGATTAGTTAATATCTAGCCGAAACATGAAAACATCTTTCATTCGTCAATTATGTTGGTGAATGTTCTTTAATCGTGTTTCAGTATTCCAACATCCCGTTAGTTTCTAATGTATATTTGCTTCTTCAGAATGTGGCAAATGCCTTTTCTTGTTTGCTATTTGTTAATTGTGATAATAAAAAGGGGTGGATTGGTTGATACATATTATATTTTTGAAGTGGCTTGTTTGCTTTGTGGGAATGTGTCTTGTTTGCTTCTTCAGGATGTGGCTTGTTTGCTTTTTGGGTTCTTTAACCTATTAAAATACGGAGTAAGTTTTAAATTTTTTTTTTTTTTGAGAAACAGTGTTTTCGGTCAAACCTTTTCTTTCAACAGGGATTGATCTCCTTATATCACTGTAAGATTCTAATTGATTCAAGTTGTATTGTGAAGGAAGAATATTATTAGAAAGTGACGAATTTGCCCTCACATGCATATGGCACATTTGAGGAGTTAATTATTAAATTTTTACTATAGTTAGGTTATGGTATCAACCACGATAGTTAAGCAAAACTGAGGTACTAACTACGCAAAAAAAATAGCTCAGGTGTTATGATGCAAATGTGAACAAACCACAGGTACCAACGACGTAATTTTTTCTAAATAAAAATATAAACTTTTTAATAAACTTAAAAATATAGATATAGATATATATATATATATATATATATATATATATATATATATATATATATATATATATATATATATATATATATATATATATATATATATATATATATATATATGTTTTTGTATTTTAATATTTAAAACTTATAAAAATAAATTTTTACAAAAATGGCTTAAAAACTAATTTTTTTATAGCGTTTTGCTTCGGCGTTGAGTGTTCCCCGACAGCGGCGAAAAAAATACTTGATATGTGCAGGGTAGTATACGAAATAGTTATATTTTTACTACCAAATACTATTAAATACGATACAATTTTACACAAGTTATTTATTTATTTATAGAGTGGATATACCTAAACCTTGCTACAACACTATAGACAGTGTACCTAATCGTAGATTAGTATAGTTTTTAGTAAGTCCGGTTCGTTCCGTAGGGAGCTAGCCAAGTTTAACGCTATATTTTTTTTAACTATATTTGTATATATATATATATATATATATATATATATATATATATATATATATATATATATAAGTAGTATTATTATTATTATAAAAGAGGTTTTTTACCGTTTAAAGACCGGTTTGTCGATTTTAAGTTCTAATGCAAAATATTAAAAATAAATATAACTTAATTTAAAGCGTAAAGTAAATGACGATAAATAAAAATGCGATAAAATAAAAGTACGATAATTAAAAGTGCAATAATTTAAAGTACGATAAATAAAATGATGATAAATAAAAATGCGATGAAATATAAATTAAGAGAATTATGCTTATTTAAACTTCCGTAATCATGATGTTTGACGTGTTGATTTTAATTTATTACCATGGGTTAATTGTCCTTTGTCTTGGATTATTTGATATGTCCATATGGTTTTGTCCATAATAGTCCATCAGTCATAATTATAAAGTGCGAGAGTCTTCATCAAATTATCCTTATACCCGAAGTCAAATATTCCAACTAATTTGGGATTCAAACTGTAACAAGGTCTTAATACTTTGTTTAATGAATACACCAGGTTATCGACTGCGTGTAGTCCAAGGTTTTAATACTTTGTTAACAATTACACCAGTTACCCTTGAATGTAATCCACCCCTGTTTCAACGAGTCCATTGACTATTAATCCATCCCCGTGTCCGGTAAAATGAACAATTATTGGTATTTATAGATATCTCGCCCACCGTACCCGATTAAGCGTATGTGGTTATTTATATATACGTCAAATTGTAACCTTTGTATTAAATTAACAAGATATCATTTAGTTAATTAAATATAAAGCCCATTAATAGCCCATAGTCCAATTTCCACAAGTGTCGTTCTTTTGTTCAAACTCCAATTATGGTCCAAAGCCCAATTACCCGATCTTAATATTTAGCCCAACATCACGATTACTTCGATTTAAATAAGCATAATAATAACTTTGCTACTAGACATTAATTTAAAAAGGTTGAACATAACTTACAATGAGTATTAATAGCGTAGCGTTACACGGACAGAGTTTCGACTTACAAACTTAAAACATTCGCCACTATAACCTTATTATTATTAAACTTAAATTAAAATTAAAATTATAAAATATAAACATATATATATATATATATATATATATATATATATATATATATATATATATATATATATATATATACATATATATGTATATATATATATATATATATATATATATATATATATATATATATATATATATATATATATATATATATATATATATCGTATATGGTATGAGAAAGGAAAAGAAAAAGGTGTGTTTGATCGAGCAGAATTCGTTGCCTTTTATAGGCCCACTTGATCACTGTGTAACTCCGCGAGTGCGGAGGTTTTGTTCCTCACAGTTCCGCGAGTGTGGAGCTCTGGATTCCAGCTCATCTCTTGATTAAAACGTGGGCTACTGATAAATATAATATATAAAATTATATATAATTAATTATATATTATATTATATTCTTGTGCATAGTTGACTTGTAATTTTTGATACGTTGCGTCGCGTGCTAAAAGTTGGTTCATGTCTCGATTCCGGATTTTCGAACGCCTTTTCGTACGATTTAATATCTTGTACTTTGCGTTTCACGGCTTGTACTCTTGTAATTTTTAGACGTTTCTCATCAATAATTTGAACCACTTGGATTGTACTTTGTACTTTTTAGCTTTTCAAATCGTCGAATCTGTCTTTTGTCTTCACCTTTTATTATTTAAACAAATATCACTTGTAAATAGAACAACTGCAACTAAAAGCTTGTCTTTCTTGAAGGATAATGCTATGAAATATATGTTCGTTTTTAGCATTATCAGCGCCACACAATTCGACCCACTAGCAACTACATCCCCAAATAACTGATCCCATTCGTCTTGTAGTTGTGCTGATGGTTGATTTCTTCTAATTGCTGCGTAATTAGAGTTTTCCTATACACAATATATTTGTGAATCATTAGTTAAATTAAATGAATTATATCATCATAACTTTATTTGTTGTTCAAATATTAAATAACTTATATTAACTTACCGTAGTTTTAGTTTTCCACCATTCATCAGAACAATTAAGTTAAAAACATTTAAATTTCCCTCTTTTAAAACTCCTTGTTGCGCCTCCTTTAATTGAGTAGTAAGGTTATTATGAATCATTATATTCATAGATTTTACTCGAATGGGTTCTATGTCCTTCCTGCTCAAGGCATCGGCTACCACATTTGCCTTCCCCGGGTGGTAACGAATCTCAAAGTCGTAATCATTCAATAATTCAATCCACCTACGCTGCCTCATATTCAGTTGTTTCTGATTAAATATGTGTTGAAGACTTTTGTGGTCGGTATATATAATACTTTTGACCCCATATAAGTAGTGCCTCCAATTCTTTAATGTTAAAACAACCGCGCCTAATTCCAAATCATGCGTCGTATAATTTTGTTCGTGAATCTTCAATTGTCTAGACGCATAAGCAATCACCTTCGTTCGTTGCATTAATACACAACCGAGACCTTGCTTTGATGCGTCACAATAAATCAGAAAATCATCATTCCCTTCAGGCAATGACAATATAGGTGCCGTAGTTAGCTTTTTCTTCAATAACTGAAACGCTTTCTCTTGTTCATCATTCCATTCAAATTTCTTCCCTTTATGCGTTAATGCAGTCAAGGGTTTTGCTATTCTGGAAAAGTCTTGGATGAACCTTCTGTAGTAACCAGCTAGTCCTAAAAACTGGCGTATGTGTTTCGAAGTTTTCGGGGTTTCCCACTTTTCAACAGTTTCTATCTTTGCTGGATCCACCTTAATACCTTCTTTGTTCACTATGTGACCGAGGAATTGAACTTCTTCCAACCAAAATGCACACTTTGAAAACTTAGCGTACAATTCTTCCTTCCTCAATACTTCTAACACCTTTCTCAAATGTTCACCGTGTTCTTGGTCATTCTTTGAGTAAATAAGTATGTCATCAATGAAAACAATGACAAACTTGTCAAGGTATGGTCCACACACTCGGTTCATAAGGTCCATGAACACAGCTGGTGCATTAGTTAAACCAAATGGCATGACCATAAACTCATAATGACCGTAACGTGTTCTGAAAGCAGTCTTTGGAATATCATCTTCTTTCACCCGCATTTGATGATACCCGGAACGTAAGTCAATCTTTGAATAAACAGACGAGCCTTGTAGTTGATCAAATAAGTCGTCGATTCTCGGTAGTGGGTAGCGGTTCTTGATGGTAAGTTTGTTCAACTCTCGGTAGTCGATACACAACCTGAATGTACCATCTTTCTTCTTGACAAACAAAACAGGAGCTCCCCACGGTGATGTGCTTGGTCGAATGAAACCACGCTCTAAAAGTTCTTGTAATTGGCTTCGCAGTTCTTTCATCTCACTGGGTGCGAGTCTGTAAGGAGCACGAGCTATTGGTGCAGCTCCTGGTACAAGATCTATTTGAAATTCAACGGATCGATATGGGGGTAATCCCGGTAATTCTTTCGAAAATACATCGGGAAATTGTTTTGCAATGGGAACATCATTGATGCTCTTTTCTTCAGTTTGTACTTTCTCGACGTGTGCTAGAACAGCATAGCAACCTTTTCTTATTAGTTTTGTGCCTTCAAATTACTAATAAGATGTAGCTTCGTGTTGCCCTTTTCTCCGTACACCATTAAGGGTTTTCCTTTTTCTCGTATAATGCGAATTGCATTTTTGTAACAAACGATCTCTGCTTTCACTTCTTTCAACCAGTCCATACCGATTATCACATCAAAACTCCCTAACTCTACTGGTATCAAGTCAATCTTAAATGTTTCGCTAACCAGTTTAATTTCTCGATTCCGACATATATTATCTGCTGAAATTAATTTACCATTTGCTAATTCGAGTAAAAATTTACTATCCAAAGGCGTCAATGGACAACTTAATTTAGCACAAAAATCTCTACTCATATAGCTTTTATCCGCACCCGAATCAAATAAAACGTAAGCAGATTTATTGTCAATAAGAAACGTACCCGTAACAAGCTCCGGGTCTTCCTGTGCCTCTGCCGCATTAATATTGAAAACTCTTCCGCGGCCTTGTCCATTCGTGTTCTCCTGGTTCGGGCAATTTCTAATAATGTGGCCCGGTTTTCCACATTTATAACAAACTACATTGGCATAACTTGCTCCGACACTACTTGCTCCGCCATTACTCGTTCCAACACCATTTGTTCCTTTCGTTCTATTAACCCCTGGTCCGTAGACCTCACACTTCGCCGCGCTATGACCATTTCTTTTACACTTGTTGCAAAATTTGGTGCAGAACCCCAAGTGATACTTTTCACACCTTTGGCATAGCTGCTTCTGTTTTTTTTTTTGTTGTTGCGGTTATTATTGTTGTTGGGATGATTGTTGTAGTTGCTGTTGTTGTTATTATTGTTGTTGTTGTTGTTGGGCCGTTTGTTGTAGTTGCGATTGATGTTGTGATTGTTGGGATAATTGTTGCGATTATTGTTGTAATTGCTGTTGTTGTTGTATTGGTGATTCTTATCACCGTTTTCCTCGCACTTTCTTTTGACTTGCTTCACATTGGCCTCTTCAGCAGTCTGTTCTTTAATTCTTTCTTCAATCTGGTTCACTAGTTTGTGAGCCATTCTACATGCCTGTTGTTTGGAGGCGGGCTCGTGTGAACTTATATCTTCTTGGATTCTTTCCGGTAATCCTTTCACAAACGCGTCGATCTTCTCTTCCTCATCTTCGAATGCTCCCGGACACAATAGGCACAATTCTGTGAATCGTCTTTCGTACGTGGTAATATCAAATCCTTGGGTTCGTAACCCTCTAAGTTCTGTCTTGAGCTTATTGACCTCGGTTCTGGGACGGTACTTCTCGTTCATCAAGTGCTTGAATGCTGACCACGGTAGTGCGTACGCATCGTCTTGTCCCACTTGCTCTAGATAGGTATTCCACCATGTTAACGCAGAACCTGTGAAGGTATGCGTAGCGTACTTTACTTTGTCCTCTTCAGTACACTTACTTATGGCAAACACCGATTCGACCTTCTCGGTCCACCGTTTCAATCCGATCGGTCCTTCGGTTCCATCAAATTCCAAAGGTTTGCAGGCAGTGAATTCTTTGTAGGTGCATCCTACACGATTTCATGTACTGCTAGATCCAAGGTTATTGTTGGTATGTAGCGCAGCCTGTACTGCGGCTATGTTTGAAGCTAGAAAAGTACGGAATTCCTCTTCATTCATATTCACGGTGTGTCGAGTAGTCGGTGCCATTTCCTTCAAAATAGTCAAATGGAACAAGTTAATCATACAGAATATTAAGAGTAGTTAATAGTATTTCGTAGCATAATATGAACTCATTTATAAAAGCTTTTTCTTCATATTAGCGTTTTATAAGTTTAAATTCGGGTAGTACCTACCCGTTAAGTTCATACTTAGTAGCTAATATACAATTCAACTACTACAATTCTATATGAAAAACTGATTATAATAATATTTCGCGTTCAAACTTTTATAAAATATTTTACAAACTTACAATACCGCTTATTTTACATAAAGCATGAAATATAGCACCCAATAACTTTGATACAAGATAGTTGTGAAGATAATTCTAGCTAGTACACAAGTCGTTCAGCAAAGGCAATAAAGACACGTAATTCATACGTCCAGAAACAAGTCATGCATTCTGGTTTTACTAGGACTACTTCCCATCCTTGGTCTTGTGGAACATAACCGTTATGGCCGTTGATAAGACAGCGTGTTGTAACGTCGTCAAAGGGACGAGGGTTACGTAATGTCCAACAGTCCCGTAACAATCTAAAAACCTCATTTCTTACCCTAATTACCGACTCCGTCACTTGTGGAAACGTTTTGTTTAATAGTTGTAGGCCGATGTTCTTGTTCTCACTTTGGTGAGAAGCGAACATTACTAATCCGTAAGCATAACATGCTTCTTTATGTTGCATGTTAGCCGCTTTTTCTAAATCACGAAGTCCAATATTCGGATATATTGAGTCAAAATAATTTCTTAACCCATTGCGTAAAATAGCATTTGGGTTCCCCGCAATATATGCGTCAAAGTAAACACATCGTAACTTATGGATTTCCCAATGTGATATCCCCCATCTTTCGAACGAAAGCCTTTTATAAACCAAGGCATTCTTGGAACATTCTTCGAATGTCTTACAAACTGATCTCGCCTTAAATAGTTGTGCCGAAGAATTCTGACCGACCCTAGACAAGATTTCATCAATCATGTCTCTGGGTAGGTCTCTTAAAATATTGGGTTGTCTATCCATTTTGTGTTTTTATACTGTAAAATAGACAAGAGTTAGATTCATAAAAAAAAAATTCTTATTAATACAAGCAATTTTTACATATATCATAAAGCATAAGCACACTATATTACATATATTACACCACATGAATACAACTATCTTATTCCGACTCGCTTGTTTCTTCTTCTTCGGTTTTGGTTCGTTTTTCTAAGTTTCTAGGGATATATGATGTTCCCCTAATACGAGCCATCGTTATCCACATTGGTTTAGAAAAACCTGGTGGTTTAGAGGTTCCCGGGTCATTGTTACAACTTAAGGACTTCGGGGGTTGACGATACATATAAAGTTCATCGGGGTTGGAATTAGATTTCTCTATTTTTATGCCCTTTCCCTTATTATTTTCTTTTGCCTTTTTAAATTCAGTTGGGGTAATTTCTATAACATCATCTGAATTCTCGTCGGAATCCGATTCATCGGAGAATTGGTAATCCTCCCAATATTTTGCTTCCTTGGCGGAAACACCATTGACCATAATTAACCTTGGTCGGTTGGTTGAGGATTTTATTTTACTTAACCCTTTTATTATTTCCCCCACCAGTTCTATTTCTTCATCCGGTTCCGATTCTTCTTCCGGTTCCGATTCTTCTTTCGGTTCCGACTCTTCTTCCGGTTCCTCTTCGGGAACTTGTGAATCAGTCCACGAATCATTCCAATTTACATTTGACTCTTCATTATTATTAGGTGAGTCAATGGGACTTATTCTAGAGGTAGACATCTATCACATAATATCAAACGCGTTAAGAGATTAATATATCACATAATATTCACATGTTAAAAATATATAGTTTACAACAAAATTTGTTAAGCAATCATTTTTCAAGTAAACACGGTCGAAGTCCAGACTCATTAATGCATCCTAACAAACTCGATAAGACACACTAATGCAAAATTCTGGTTCTCTAAGACCAACGCTCTGATACCAACTGAAATGTCCCGTTCTTATTGATTAAAAACGTTCCATATTAATTGATTTCGTTGCGAGGTTTTGACCTCTATATGAGACGTTTTTCAAAGACTGCATTCATTTTAAAACAAACCATAACCTTTATTTCATCAATAAAGGTTTAAAAGCTTTACATAGATTATCAAATAATGATAATCTAAAATATCCTGTTTACACACGACCATTACATAATGGTTTACAATACAAATATGTTACAACAAAATAAGTTTCTTGAATGCAGTTTTTACACAATATCATACAAGCATGGACTCCAAATCTCGTCCTTATTTAAGTATGCGACAGCGGAAGCTCTCAATAATCACCTGAGAATAAACATGCTTAAAACGTCAACAAAAATGTTAGTGAGTTATAGGTTTAACCTATATATATATCAAATCGTAACAATAGACCACAAGATTTCATATTTCAATACACATCCCATACATAGAGATAAAAATCATTCATATGGTGAACACCTGGTAACCAACATTAACAAGATGCATATATAAGAATATCCCCATCATTCCGGGACACCCTTCGGATATGATATAAATTTCGAAGTACTAAAGCATCCGGTACTTTGGATGGGGCTTGTTGGGCCCGATAGATCTATCTTTAGGATTCGCGTCAATTAGGGTGTCTGTTCCCTAATTCTTAGATTACCAGACTTAATAAAAAGGGGCATATTCGATTTCGATAATTCAACCATAGAATGTAGTTTCACGTACTTGTGTCTATTTTGTAAATCATTTATAAAACCTGCATGTATTCTCATCCCAAAAATATTAGATTTTAAAAGTGGGACTATAACTCACTTTCACAGATTTTTACTTCGTCGAGAAGTAAGACTTGGCCACTGTTGATTCACGAACCTATAACAATATATACATGTATATTAAAGTATGTTCAAAATATATTTACAACACTTTTAATATATTTTGATGTTTTAAGTTTATTAAGTCAGCTGTCCTCGTTAGTAACCTACAACTAGTTGTCCACAGTTAGATGTACAGAAATAAATCGATAAATATTATCTTGAATCAATCCACGACCCAGTGTATACGTATCTCAGTATTGATCACAACTCAAACTATATATATTTTGGAATCAACCTCAACCCTGTATAGCTAACTCCAACATTCACATATAGAGTGTCTATGGTTGTTCCGAAATATATATAGATGTGTCGACATGAAAGGTCGAAACATTGTATACGTGTCTATGGTATCTCAAGATTACATAATATACAATACAAGTTGATTAAGTTATGGTTGGAATAGATTTGTTACCAATTTTCACGTAGCTAAAATGAGAAAAATTATCCAATCTTGTTTTACCCATAACTTCTTCATTTTAAATCCGTTTTGAGTGAATCAAATTGCTATGGTTTCATATTGAACTCTATTTTATGAATCTAAATAGAAAAAGTATAGGTTTATAGTCGGAAAAATAAGTTACAAGTCGTTTTTGTAAAGGTAGTCATTTCAGTCGAAAGAACGACGTCTAGATGACCATTTTAGAAAACATACTTCCACTTTGAGTTTAACCATAATTTTTGGATATAGTTTCATGTTCATAATAAAAATAATTTTCTCAGAATAACAACTTTTAAATCAAAGTTTATCATAGTTTTTAATTAACTAACCCAAAACAGCCCGCGGTGTTACTACGACGGCGTAAATCCGGTTTTACGGTGTTTTTCTTGTTTCCAGGTTTTAAACCATTAAGTTAGCATATCATATAGATATAGAACATGTGTTTAGTTGATTTTAAAAGTCAAGTTAGAAGGATTAACTTTTGTTTGCGAACAAGTTTAGAATTAACTAAACTATGTTCTAGTGATTACAAGTTTAAACCTTCGAATAAGATAGCTTTATATGTATGAATCGAATGATGTTATGAACATCATTACTACCTTAAGTTCCTTGGATAAACCTACTGGAAAAGAGAAAAATGGATCTAGCTTCAATGGATCCTTGGATGGCTCGAAGTTCTTGAAGCAGAATCATGACACGAAAACAAGTTCAAGTAAGATCATCACTTGAAATAAGATTGTTATAGTTATAGAAATTGAACCAAAGTTTGAATATGATTATTACCTTGTATTAGAATGATAACCTACTGTAAGAAACAAAGATTTCTTGAGGTTGGATGATCACCTTACAAGATTGAAAGTGAGCTAGCAAACTTGAAAGTATTCTTGATTTTATGTAACTAGAACTTGTAGAATATATGAAGAACACTTAGAACTTGAAGATAGAACTTGAGAGAGATCAATTAGGTGAAGAAAATTGAAGAATGAAAGTGTTTGTAGGTGTTTTGGTCGTTGGTGTATGGATTAGATATAAAGGATATGTAATTTTGTTTTCATGTAAATAAGTCATGAATGATTACTCATATTTTTGTAATTTTATGAGATATTTCATGCTAGTTGCCAAATGATGGTTCCCACATGTGTTAGGTGACTCACATGGGCTTCTAAGAGCTGATCATTGGAGTGTATATACCAATAGTACATACATCTAAAAGCTGTGTATTGTACGAGTACGAATACGGGTGCATACGAGTAGAATTGTTGATGAAACTGAACGAGGATGTAATTGTAAGCATTTTTGTTAAGTAGAAGTATTTTGATAAGTGTATTGAAGTCTTTCAAAAGTGTATGAATACATATTAAAACACTACATGTATATACATTTTAACTGAGTCGTTAAGTCATCGTTAGTCGTTACATGTAAGTCTTGTTTTGAAACCTTTAGGTTAACGATCTTGTTAAATGTTGTTAACCCAATGTTTATAATATCAAATGAGATTTTAAATTATTATATTATCATGATATTATCATGTATGAATATCTCTTAATATGATATATATATATATATTAAATGTCTTTACAACGATAATCGTTACATATATATCTCGTTTAAAAATCATTAAGTTAGTAGCCTTGTTTTTACATATGTAGTTCATTGTTAATATACTTAATGATATGTTTACTTATCATAGTATCATGTTAACTATATATATATCCATATATATGTCATCATATAGTTTTTACAAGTTTTAACGTTCGTGAATCACCGGTCAACTTGGGTGGTCAATTGTCTATATGAAACATATTTCAATTAATCAAGTCTTAACAAGTTTGATTGCTTAACATGTTGGAAACATTTAATCATGTAAATATCAATCTCAATTAATATATATAAACATGGAAAAGTTCGGGTCACTACACTATTAATATACTGAAATGATTGTTATGATAAACCTATGAACTCATCAACCTTTTGGTTGACACTTTAAAGCACGTTTATTCTCAGGTATGAAAAAAATCTTCCACTGTGCATTTGCTCATTTTAGAGATATTACTTGGAGTCATTCATGACATATTTAAAAAGACGTTGCATTCGAGTCGTTGAGTTCATCAAGATTATTATTAAGTCAATTATAGTTGGATATATTATGAAATGGTATACTTGCCGTCAACTTTCAATGTAAAGAAAGTTTGTCTTTTAAAAACGAATGCAATGTTCGTAAAATGTATCATATGGAGGTCAAATACCTCGCAATGAAATCAACTATTGTGAATCGTTTATAATCGGTATGAACGGGTCCTTTCAGTTGGTATCAGAGCGGTGGTCTTAGTGAAACATGTCATGCATTAGTGTGTTTAACTGATAGTTGTTTAGATGCATTAGTGAGTCTGGACTTCGACCGTGTCTGCATGTCAAAACTATTGTTTATCATTTCTAGTCGAAAATCATCTCCTTATCATCCTTAGAAAATTACCTGCTTATCATTCTTAGTCGAGATACATCTTACTGCAATGATTGCATGAATAGTGTATAGACAAAATCCGTATCTTAGCGTATCTGCTAATTCATATCTTAGCATATCTGTTATTGTTACTTTTGCCTGACAGCTTCCGTAGATTCCTCCGTAACTTATGAGATTTTAGTATTATATATGCATATGTAAATTATGTATTGTAGGGTACTAATTTACATCCTATAATCTATTTCTTACTGAAAATCCTTCATCTGATCGTACGAGATGAATCCCTCAATCAGTTCGAATTCCTCAGATTCCGACAGCTATTCTGATATGGAGTTCCACCTATCAGCGTCACTAGAATGAATCAACCAATCAGTCATCCCTAATTCATCTGATGGGTTCGTAGTCGAATTAATCAATGGAGACGCGAAGAAGGCGATCCCTTCCACCAAGTTAATTTACCTCTTGGCGATGAACCTGAAGCACTTACCGGCGAACCTGTTCGTAATACTATTTTCTCTCTCATTTTTCGAATATCTCGCCAAGATTATAATCTATCTAAAATTCTAGATCTTATTCATCCGCTCGTTCCGACCGACAATCATCTCGGAGTAATGGAAGAAGTCAACGAGCTTCGCGCTCGAGTAATCAATTTGGAGAATATGGTACAAAATTTACCAGCTTCAGCAACATCACCGGTGCCAACAGTACCATCAGCAACATCACCAGTATCATCAACAATCCTTGTCTCAACATCTCATTCTGTACCTCAAGCATAATCATCATTCTACATGATGTTCTACATCATTTATCCCCGTTCGACATGGCGATTAAGTAATCTCTAAAGTTTTCGAGATTATTCATTCTAGTTTTAACGATAAATCAAATGAGATTAATATCATATTAACTCATTAAATTCATGATTACATCTGAAGAAAATATATATATAAGTATATTTTCATAAAGATTGTAATTAAAAATTCTTTTGTACAAACTGTTAATGGTGAAAATATTTTAACGGGTAGGTAATACCCGAGGAATATTCAGATTTCACATTAATAATTACACTGTACATTCTTCGAAGTTGATTCAACAGTCGTTTACTATCCTACTTACATCCACCGATATACAAGTCCGTCCACCACAGAATAACCATTTTCATCCAATTTCATATTTGGATTTTGATTTATCAGAATCCAACAAGTGGCATAATGAAGAAAACATTTGACAATATAAAATTTGTTAGAAACAAACAAATTAACTATGAGAAATTTTGTTAAGAATCCACGCTAACTTTTCCTAGCTAATTGTTCCTAGCTAACTGATTACATTTTGTTTATAGCAATTTAATTATCGCAATTTACATTCTCGCAATTTTATTTATCATCATCTAATTTCTGTTATTTATTTTACGCACTTTATTTATCGTCATTTAATTTCTGTTATTTATTTTTACGCACTTTAAATATCGGGACACGTATACAAGGTTTTGACATATCATATCGATGCATCTATATATATTATTTGGAATAATCATAGACACTCTAAATGCAGTAATGCTGGAGTTAGCTATACAGGGTTGAGGTTGATTCTATAATAATATATATAATTTGAGTTGTGATCGAGTCTGAGACATGTACACGGGTCACGATACATATTAATTAATTCGAATATTATAAATTAAACTATATATGAATTATTGGACTGTTAACTGTGGACTATCGAATGTGGACTAATAACATTGGACAATTAAAATGAATTAAAATATTAATTATAACATATGAAACTAAACATTTCTTCAAGTTTGCCACTTGATTTCATCCTAAACCTCATTTGTATCTTGACAATTACAATCTGCATTCAAACCTTTCATAATTCTTGAAAACACTTCAAACGATAGGATGAACCAACCGCACTTCATCTACGGAAGAAGAGATTGATACATATAGTTATGTACCTAAAAACACTCGGAACCTGAGTAAACGTTTAACAGTGTCTATGCTAGCTCCTTTGGCATTGTTATTACCGAAAATAACATTGCAACTCTTTATCAAATTAGCCAATTTTGTCACAGCTCCAGCAAATCAACATCGACCTTCCGTTCGAATAAACTCTATTATAACCTTGATATATAAGTTTGCCTTTCGTCAACGTTACCAGAGAACCGTTTATATTCCACCACATTAACAGTAAACTTACCAACAACCTTGTTAATCTTTGACTTTCAGAAAAATCATTACATTCATTGAAACCCTATCATATACTCATCCGCATCTTGTAACAAGAATTTCCTTATCAATTACCGGGAATCAGCAATCAGTATTTTGAATCTCGCAACGTTTCTACATGAACAGTTATATATATACATATAACAGATATCTATTAGAATTATGATCTTCCATTTTGAATTTCTGAAAAGCACAGTCTACAAATCAATAATCCGAATGTTGAAAATACTGATGAAGCAGCAAAAATCGTAAACGACCTTAATCATCAAAAGTTTGATGATAAAGAATTGTATGTTGGCAAATCTCAAGAAATGTTGGAACTGGAAAACGAATTGAGCAAACCATGAAGGAGACTCTGAACAAATCACAAGGACTAAACTTATACATAAAGAATCCTGATGATTCTGTTTCTGATGAAATCTTTAACGAATACCTTGCTCCTTAATCACTCTAAATCATTGCGAATGAATTTCTTTATCACAATTTGATTCTAAAATTTTAAGATATTACCGTATCTTTCATTATAAATATCTTCGATATTTCTGAAGATACTTTCATTGATATCTTTTTTCAAAATTATTTATCTTACGTGCTATCTATATTATATCATAAAAGAAAATGTTTTAGTTTCTATATTTGGTAACAATCGAGTTTAAATTATGAATGATTTCCTAGAGAAGTGTTGGGAATTGAAGCATAAGTTAGTAAAATATAATGACGTCAGGCCAACATGGTTATATCACAGTAAGTCGTGCTGAATTTCTAATGGAACGTGATGATGGTTCACAGATCTTACCCTCATCATGTGCCATGTTACATAATTCTTTCATTCTACTCAACCTCTAAACATATCAAGAGATTATTTTCTTGATAATTCTATCCTTACCGTGATTCCAACAGTTTACTAATTAATCATGATATTACGTTTTCTTTCTGAGTAGAAGATTTCCTTAAATTCCTTGAATTTCGGAAATCCATCATGACTACGTCAAAAGTTAAGACGAAACTTTTCACTCTTTTGTGATAGTTTCACTCGTACGCTTCACATGATCGAATCGTTTTATCTATATTAATCAATAATGATAAAACTGTAGTGACCCGAACTTTTCCATGTTTATATATATTAATTGATATTGATATTTACATGATTAAATGTTTCCAACATGTTAAGCAATCAAACTTGTTAAGACTTGATTAATTGAAATATGTTTCATATAGACAATTGACCACCCAAGTTGACCGGTGATTCACGAACGTTAAAACTTGTAAAAACTATATGATGACATATATATGGATATATATATAGTTAACATGATACTATGATAAGTAAACATATCATTAAGTCTATTAACAATGAACTACATATGTAAAAACAAGACTACTAACTTAATGATTTTTAAACGAGACATATATGTAACGATTATCGTTGTAAAGACATTTAATGTATATATATCATATTAAGAGATATTCATACATGATAATATCATGATAATATAATAATTTAAAATCTCATTTGATATTATAAACATTGGGTTAACAACATTTAACAAGATCGTTAACCTAAAGGTTTCAAAACAACACTTACATGTAACGACTAACGATGACTTAACGACTCAGTTAAAATGTATATACATGTAGTGTTTTAATATGTATTTATACACTTTTGAAAGACTTCAATACACTTATCAAAATACTTCTACTTAACGAAAATGCTTACAATTACATCCTCGTTCAGTTTCATCAACAATTCTACTCGTATGCACCCGTATTCGTACTCGTACAATACACAGCTTTTAGATGTATGTACTATTGGTATATACACTACAATGATCAGCTCTTAGCAGCCCATGTGAGTCACCTAACACATGTGGGAACCATCATTTGGCAACTAGCATGAAATATCTCATAAAATTACAAAAATATGAGTAATCATTCATGACTTATTTACATGAAAACAAAATTACATATCCTTTATATCTAATCCATACACCAACGACCAAAAACACCTACAAACACTTTCATTCTTCAATTTTCTTCATCTAATTGATCTCTCTCAAGTTCTATCTTCAAGTTCTAAGTGTTCTTCATAAATTCCAAAAGTTCTAGTTTCATAAAATCAAGAATACTTTCAAGTTTGCTAGCTCACTTCCAATCTTGTAAGGTGATCATCCAACCTCAAGAAATCTTTGTTTATTACAGTAGGTTATCATTCTAATACAAGGTAATAATCATATTCAAACTTTGGTTCAATTTCTATAACTATAACAATCTTATTTCAAGTGATGATCTTACTTGAACTTGTTTTCGTGTCATGATTCTACTTCAAGAACTTCGAGCCATCCAAGGATCCGTTGAAGCTAAATCCATTTTTCTCTTTTCCAGTAGGTTTATCCAAGGAACTTAAGGTAGTAATGATGTTCATAACATCATTCGATTCATACATATAAAGCTATCTTATTCGAAGGTTTAAACTTGTAATCACTAGAACATAGTTTAGTTAATTCTAAACTTGTTCGCAAACAAAAGTTAATCCTTCTAACTTGACTTTTAAAATCAACTAAACACATGTTCTATATCTATATGATATGCTAACTTAATGATTTAAAACCTGGAAACACGAAAACACCGTAAAACCGGATTTACGCCGTCGTAGTAACACCGCGGGCTGTTTTGGGTTAGTTAATTAAAAACTATGATAAACTTTGATTTAAAAGTTATTATTCTGAGAAAATAATTTTTATTATGAACATGAAACTATATCCAAAAATTATGGTTAAACTCAAATTGGAAGTATGTTTTCTAAAATGGTCATCTAGACGTCGTTCTTTCGACTGAAATGACTACCTTTACAAAAATGACTTGTAACTTATTTTTCTTACTATAAATCTATACTTTTTCTGTTTATATTCATAAAATAGAGTTCAATATGAAACCATAGCAATTTGATTCACTCAAAACGGATTTAAAATGAAGAAGTTATGGGTAAAACAAGATTGGATAATTTTTTTCATTTTAGCTACGTGAAAATTGGTAACAAATCTATTCCAACCATAACTTAATCAACTTGTATTGTATATTATGTAATCTTGAGATACCATAGACACGTATACAATGTTTCGACCTATCATGTCGACACATCTATATATATTTCGGAACAACCATAGACACTCTATATGTGAATGTTGGAGTTAGCTATACAGGGTTGAGGTTGATTCCAAAATATATATAGTTTGAGTTGTGATCAATACTGAGATACGTATACACTGGGTCGTGGATTGATTCAAGATAATATTTATCGATTTATTTCTGTACATCTAACTATGGACAACTAGTTGTAGGTTACTAACGAGGACAGCTGACTTAATAAACTTAAAACATCAAAATATATTAAAAGTGTTGTAAATATATTTTGAACATACTTTGATATATATGTATATATTGTTATAGGTTCGTGAATCAACCAGTGGCCAAGTCTTACTTCCCGACGAAGTAAAAATCTGTGAAAGTGAGTTATAGTCCCACTTTTAAAATCTAATATTTTTGGGATGAGAATACATGTAGGTTTTATAAATGATTTACAAAATAGACACAAGTACGTGAAACTACATTCTATGGTTGAATTATCGAAATCGAATATGCCCCTTTTTATTAAGTCTGGTAATCTAAGAATTAGGGAACAGACACCCTAATTGACGCGAATCCTAAAGATAGATCTATCGGGCCCAACAAGCCCCATCCAAAGTACCGGATGCTTTAGTACTTCAAAATTTATATCATATCCGAAGGGTGTCCCGGAATGATGGGGATATTCTTATATATGCATCTTGTTAATGTCGGTTACCAGGTGTTCACCATATGAATGATTTTTATCTCTATGTATTGGATGTGTATTGAAATATGAAATCTTGTGGTCTATTATTATGATTTGATATATATAGGTTAAACCTATAACTCACCAACATTTTTGTTGACGTTTTAAGCATGTTTATTCTCAGGTGATTATTAAGAGCTTCCGCTATCGCATACTTAAATAAGGACGAGATTTGGAGTCCATGCTTATATGATATTGTGTAAAAACTGCATTCAAGAAACTTATTTTGTTGTAACATATTTGTATTGTAAACCATTATGTAATGGTCGTGTGTAAACATGATATTTTAGATTATCATTATTTGATAATCTACGTAAAGCTTTTTAAACCTTTATTGATGAAATAAAGGTTATGGTTTGTTTTAAAATGAATGCAGTCTTTGAAAAACGTCTCATATAGAGGTCAAAACCTCGCAACGAAATCAATTAATATGGAACGTTTTTAATCAATAAGAACGGGACATTTCAGTTGGTATCCGAGCGTTGGTCTTAGAGAACCAGAATTTTGCATTAGTGTATCTTATCGAGTTTGTTAGGATGCATTAGTGAGTCTGGACTTCGACCGTGTTTACTTGAAAAATGATTGCTTAACAAATTTTGTTGGAAACTATATATTTGTAACATGTGAATATTATGTGATATATTAATCTCTTAACGCGTTTGATATTATGTTATAGATGTCTACCTCTAGAACAAGTCCCATTGAGTCACCTAATAATAATGAAGAGTCAAATGTAAATTGGAATGATTCGTGGACTGATTCACAAGTTCCCGAAGAGGAACCGGAAGAAGAGTTAGAACCGGAAGAAGAATCGGAACCGGAAGAAGAATCGGAACCGGATGAAGAAGTAGAACCTGTGGGGGAAATAATAAAACGGTTAAGTAAAAGAAAATCCTCAACCAACCGACCAAGGTTAATTATGGTCAATGGTGTTTCCGCCAAGGAAGCAAAATATTGGAAGGATTACCAATTCTCCGATGAATCGGATTCCGACGAGAATTCCGATGATGTTATAGAAATTACCCCAACTGAATTTAAAAAGGCAAAAGAAAATAATAAGGGAAAGGGCATAAAAATAGAGAAATCTAATTCCAACCCCGATGAACTTTATATGTATCGTCAACCCCCGAAGTCCTTAAGTTGTAACAATGACCCGGGAACCTCTAAACCACCGGGTTTTTCTAAACCAATGTGGAAAATTACGGCTCGTATTAGGGGGACCATCATATATCCCTAGAAACTTGGCAAAACGAACCAAAACCGAAGAAGAAGAAACAAGCGAGTCGGAATAAGATAGTTGTATTCGTGTGGTGTAATATATGTAATATAGTGTGCTTATGCTTTATGATATATGTAAAAATTGCTTGTATTAATAAGTATTTTTTTTTTATGAATCTAACTCTTGTCTATTTTACAGTATAAAAACACAAAATGGATAGACAACCCAATATTTTAAGAGACCTACCCGGAGACATGATTGATGAAATCTTGTCTAGAGTCGGTCAGAATTCTTCGGCACAACTATTTAAGGCGAGATCAGTTTGTAAGACATTCAAAGAACGTTCCAAGAATGCCTTGGTTTATAAAAGGCTTTCGTTCGAAAGATGGGGGATATCACATTAGGAAATCCAAAAGTTACGATGTGTTTACTTTGACGCATATATTGCGGGGAACCCAAATGCTATTTTACGCAATGGGTTAAGAAATTATTTTGACTCAATATATCCGAATATTGGACTTCGTGATTTAGAAAAAGCGGCTAACATGCAACATAAAGAAGCATGTTATGCTTACGGATTAGTAATGTTCGCTTCTCACCAAAGTGAGAACAAGAACATCGGGCTACAACTATTAAACAGAACGTTCCCACAAGTGACGGAGTCGGTAATTGGGGTAAGAAATGAGGTTTTTAGATTGTTACGGGACTGTTGGACATTACGTAACCCTCGTCCCTTTGACGACGTTACAACACGATGTCTTATCAACGGCCATAACGGTTATGTTCCACAAGACCAAGGATGGGAAGTAATCCTAGTAAAACCAGAATGCATGACTTGTTTCTGGACGTATGAATTACGTGTCTTTATTGCCTTTGCTGAACGACTTGTGTACTAGCCAGAATTATCTTCACAACCATCTTGTATCAAATTTATTGTGTGCTATATTTCATGCAATATGTAAAATAAGCGGTATTGTAAGTTTGTAAAATATTGTGTAAAAGTTTGAACGCGAAATATTATTATAATCAGTTTTTCATATAGAATTGTAGTAGTTGAATTGTATATTAGCAACTAAGTATGAACTTAACGGGTAGGTACTACCCGAATTTAAACTTATAAAACGCTAATATGAAGAAAAAGCTTTTATAAATGAGTTCATATTATGCTACGAAATACTATTAACTACTCTTAATATTCTGTATGATTAACTTGTTCCATTTGACTATTTTGAAGGAAATGGCACCGACTACTCGACACACCGTGAATATGAATGAAGAGGAATTCCGTACTTTTCTAGCTTCAAACATAGCCGCAGTACAGGCTGCGCTACATACCAAAAATAACCTTGGATCTAGCAGTACAGGAAATCGTGTAGGATGCACCTACAAAGAATTCACTGCCTGCAAACCTTTGGAATTTGATGGAACTGAAGGAACGATCGGATTGAAACGGTGGACCGAGAAGGTCGAATCGGTGTTTGCCATAAGTAAGTGTACTGAAGAGGACAAAGTGAAGTACGCTACGCATACCTTCACAGGTTCTGTGTTAACATGGTGGAATACCTATCTAGAGCAAGTGGGACAAGACGATGCGTACGCACTACCGTGGTCAGCATTCAAGCACTTGATGAACGAGAAATACCGTCCCAGAACCGAGGTCATTAAGCTCAAGACAGAACTTAGAGGGTTACGAACCCAAGGATTTGATATTACCACGTACGAAAGACGATTCACAGAATTGTGCCTATTGTGTCCGGGAGCATTCGAAGATGAGGAAGAGAAGATCGACGCGTTTGTGAAAGGATTACCGGAAAGAATCCAAGAAGATATAAGTTCACACGAGCCCGCCTCCATACAACAGGCATGTAGAATGGCTCACAAACTAGTGAACCAGATTGAAGAAAGAATTAAAGAACAGACTGCTGAAGAGGCCAATGTGAAGCAAGTCAAAAGGAAGTGGGAGGAAAACGGTGATAAGAATCACCAATACAACAACAACAGCAATTACAACAATAATCGCAACAATTATCCCAACAATCGCAACATCAATCGCAACTACAACAAACGACCCAACAACAACAACAACAACAACAACAACAACAACAACAACAGCAACTACAACAATCATCCCAACAACAATAATAACCGCAACAACAACAACAATCAGAAGCAGCTATGCCAAAGGTGTGAAAAGTATCACTCGGGGTTCTGCACCAAATTTTGCAACAAGTGTAAAAGAAATGGTCATAGTGCGGCGAAGTGTGAGGTCTACGGACCAGGGGTTAATAGAACGAAAGGAACAAATGGTGTCGGAACGAGTAATGGCGGAGCAAGTAGTGTCGGAGCAAGTTATGCCAATGTAGTTTGTTATAAATGTGGAAAACCGGGCCACATTATTAGAAATTGCCCGAACCAGGAGAACACGAATGGACAAGGCCGCGGAAGAGTTTTCAATATTAATGCGGCAGAGGCACATGAAGACCCGGAGCTTGTTACGGGTACGTTTCTTATTGACAATAAATCTGCTTACGTTTTATTTGATTCGGGTGCGGATAGAAGCTATATGAGTAGAGATTTTTGTGCTAAATTAAGTTGTCCATTGACGCCTTTGGATAGTAAATTTTTACTCGAATTAGCAAAT
Organism: Rutidosis leptorrhynchoides; assembly: GCF_046630445.1. Taxonomy (NCBI): domain Eukaryota; kingdom Viridiplantae; phylum Streptophyta; class Magnoliopsida; order Asterales; family Asteraceae; genus Rutidosis; species Rutidosis leptorrhynchoides. Next base: position 170,762,761 of record NC_092343.1, read on the forward strand.
GGTAAATTAATTTCAGCAGATAATATATGTCGGAATCGAGAAATTAAACTGGTTAGCGAAACATTTAAGATTGATTTGATACCAGTAGAGTTAGGGAGTTTTGATGTGATAATCGGTATGGACTGGTTGAAAGAAGTGAAAGCAGAGATCGTTTGTTACAAAAATGCAATTAGCATTATACGAGAAAAAGGAAAACCCTTAATGGTGTACGGAGAAAAGGGCAACACGAAGCTACATCTTATTAGTAATTTGAAGGCACAAAAACTAATAAGAAAAGGTTACTATGCTATTCTAGCACACGTCGAGAAAGTACAAACTGAAGAAAAGAGCATCAATGATGTTCCCATTGCAAAAGAATTTCCCGATGTATTTCCGAAAGAATTACCGGGATTACCCCCACATCGATCCGTTGAATTTCAAATAGATCTTGTACCAGGAGCTGTACCAATAGCTCGTGCTCCTTACAGACTCGCACCCAGCGAGATGAAAGAACTGCAAAGTCAATTACAAGAACTTTTAGAGCGTGGTTTCATTCGACCAAGCACATCACCGTGGGGAGCTCCTGTTTTGTTTGTCAAGAAGAAAGATGGTACATTCAGGTTGTGTATCGACTACCGAGAGTTGAACAAACTTACCATCAAGAACCGCTACCCACTACCGAGAATCGACGACTTATTTGATCAACTACAAGGCTCGTCTGTTTATTCAAAGATTGACTTACGTTCCGGGTATCATCAAATGCGGGTGAAAGAAGATGATATTCCAAAGACTGCTTTCAGAACACGTTACGGTCATTACGAGTTTATGGTCATGCCGTTTGGTTTAACTAATGCACCAGCTGTGTTCATGGACCTTATGAACCGAGTTTGTGGACCATACCTTGACAAGTTTGTCATTGTTTTCATTGATGACATACTTATTTACTCAAAGAATGACCAAGAACACGGTGAACATTTGAGAAAGGTGTTAGAAGTATTGAGGAAGGAAGAATTGTACGCTAAGTTTTCAAAGTGTGCATTTTGGTTGGAAGAAGTTCAATTCCTCGGTCACATAGTGAACAAAGAAGGTATTAAGGTGGATCCGGCAAAGATAGAAACTGTTGAAAAGTGGGAAACCCCAAAAACTCCGAAACACATACGCCAGTTTTTAGGACTAGCTGGTTACTACAGAAGGTTCATCCAAGACTTTTCCAGAATAGCAAAACCCTTGACTGCATTAACGCATAAAGGGAAGAAATTTGAATGGAATGATGAATAAGAGAAAGCGTTTCAGTTATTGAAGAAAAAGCTAACTACGGCACCTATATTGTCATTGCCTGAAGGGAATGATGATTTTGTGATTTATTGTGACGCATCAAAGCAAGGTCTCGATTGTGTATTAATGCAACGAACGAAGGTGATTGCTTATGCGTCTAGACAATTGAAGATTCACGAACAAAATTATACGACGCATGATTTGGAATTAGGCGCGGTTGTTTTTGCATTAAAGACTTGGAGGCACTACTTATATGGGGTCAAAAGTATTATATATACCGACCACAAAAGTCTTCAACACATATTTAATCAGAAACAACTGAATATGAGGCAGCGTAGGTGGATTGAATTATTGAATGATTACGACGTTGAGATTCGTTACCACCCGGGGAAGGCAAATGTGGTAGCCGATGCCTTGAGCAGGAAGGACAGAGAACCCATTCGAGTAAAATCTATGAATATAATGATTCATAATAACCTTACTACTCAAATAAAGGAGGCGCAACAAGGAGTTTTAAAAGAGGGAAATTCAAACGATGAAATACCCAAAGGATCGGAGAAGCATCTTAATATTCGGGAAGACGGAACCCGGTATAGGGCTGAAAGGATTTGGGTACCAAAATTTGGAGATATGAGAGAAATGGTACTTAGAGAAGCTCATAAAACCAGATACTCAATACATCCTGGAACGGGGAAGATGTACAAGGATCTCAAGAAACATTTTTGGTGGCCGGGTATGAAAGTCGATGTTGCTAAATACGTAGGAGAATGTTTGACGTGTTCTAAGGTCAAAGCTGAGCATCAGAAACCATCAGGTCTACTTCAACAACCCGAAATCCCGGAATGGAAATGGGAAAACATTACCATGGATTTCATCACTAAATTTCCAAGGACTGCAAGTGGTTTTGATACTATTTGGGTAATAGTTGATCGTCTCACCAAATCAGCACACTTCCTGCCAATAAGAGAAGATGACAAGATGGAGAAGTTAGCACGACTGTATTTGAAGGAAGTCGTCTCCAGACATGGAATACCAATCTCTATTATCTCTGATAGGGATGGTAGATTTATTTCAAGATTCTGGCAGACATTACAGCAAGCATTAGGAACTCGTCTAGACATGAGTACTGCCTATCATCCACAAACTGATGGGCAGAGCGAAAGGACGATACAAACGCTTGAAGACATGCTACGAGCATGTGTTATTGATTTCGGAAACAGTTGGGATCGACATCTACCGTTAGCAGAATTTTCCTACAACAACAGCTACCATTCAAGCATTGAGATGGCGCCATTTGAAGCACTTTATGGTAGAAAGTGCAGGTCTCCGATTTGTTGGAGTGAAGTGGGGGATAGACAGATTACGGGTCCGGAGATTATACAAGAAACTACCGAGAAGATCATCCAAATTCAACAATGGTTGAAAACCGCCCAAAGTCGACAAAAGAGCTACGCTAACATTAAAAGAAAAGACATAGAATTTGAAATTGGAGAGATGGTCATGCTTAAAGTTGCACCTTGGAAAGGCGTTGTTCGATTTGGTAAACGAGGGAAATTAAATCCAAGGTATATTGGACCATTCAAGATTATTGATCGTGTCGGACCAGTAGCTTACCGACTTGAGTTACCTCAACAACTCGCGGCTGTACATAACACTTTCCACGTCTCGAATTTGAAGAAATGTTTTGCTAAAGAAGATCTCACTATTCCGTTAGATGAAATCCAAATCAACGAAAAACTTCAATTCATCGAAGAACCCGTCGAAATAATGGATCGTGAGGTTAAAAGACTTAAGCAAAACAAGATACTAATTATTAAGGTTCGATGGAATGCTCGTAGAGGACCCGAGTTCACCTGGGAGCGTGAAGATCAGATGAAGAAGAAATACCCGCATCTATTTCCAGAAGATTCGTCAACACCTTCAACAATTTAAAATTTCGGGACGAAATTTATTTAACGGGTAGGTACTGTAGTGACCCGAACTTTTCCATGTTTATATATATTAATTGATATTGATATTTACATGATTAAATGTTTCCAACATGTTAAGCAATCAAACTTGTTAAGACTTGATTAATTGAAATATGTTTCATATAGACAATTGACCACCCAAGTTGACCGGTGATTCACGAACGTTAAAACTTGTAAAAACTATATGATGACATATATATGGATATATATATAGTTAACATGATACTATGATAAGTAAACATATCATTAAGTCTATTAACAATGAACTACATATGTAAAAACAAGACTACTAACTTAATGATTTTTAAACGAGACATATATGTAACGATTATCGTTGTAAAGACATTTAATGTATATATATCATATTAAGAGATATTCATACATGATAATATCATGATAATATAATAATTTAAAATCTCATTTGATATTATAAACATTGGGTTAACAACATTTAACAAGATCGTTAACCTAAAGGTTTCAAAACAACACTTACATGTAACGACTAACGATGACTTAACGACTCAGTTAAAATGTATATACATGTAGTGTTTTAATATGTATTTATACAATTTTGAAAGACTTCAATACACTTATCAAAATACTTCTACTTAACGAAAATGCTTACAATTACATCCTCGTTCAGTTTCATCAACAATTCTACTCGTATGCACCCGTATTCGTACTCGTACAATACACAGCTTTTAGATGTATGTACTATTGGTATATACACTCCAATGATCAGCTCTTAGCAGCCCATGTGAGTCACCTAACACATGTGGGAACCATCATTTGGCAACTAGCATGAAATATCTCATAAAATTACAAAAATATGAGTAATCATTCATGACTTATTTACATGAAAACAAAATTACATATCCTTTATATCTAATCCATACACCAACGACCAAAAACACCTACAAACACTTTCATTATTCAATTTTCTTCATCTAATTGATCTCTCTCAAGTTCTATCTTCAAGTTCTAAGTGTTCTTCATAAATTCCAAAAGTTCTAGTTTCATAAAATCAAGAATACTTTCAAGTTTGCTAGCTCACTTCCAATCTTGTAAGGTGATCATCCAACCTCAAGAAATCTTTGTTTATTACAGTAGGTTATCATTCTAATACAAGGTAATAATCATATTCAAACTTTGGTTCAATTTCAATAACTATAACAATCTTATTTCAAGTGATGATCTTACTTGAACTTGTTTTCGTTTCATGATTCTACTTCAAGAACTTCGAGCCATCCAAGGATCCGTTGAAGCTAAATCCATTTTTATATTTTCCAGTAGGTTTATCCAAGGAACTTAAGGTAGTAATGATGTTCATAACATCATTCGATTCATACATATAAAGCTATCTTATTCGAAGGTTTAAACTTGTAATCACTAGAACATAGTTTAGTTAATTCTAAACTTGTTCGCAAACAAAAGTTAATCCTTCTAACTTGACTTTTAAAATCAACTAAACACATGTTCTATATCTATATGATATGGTAACTTAATGATTTAAAACCTGGAAACACGAAAAACACCGTAAAACCGGATTTACGCCGGCGTAGTAACACCGCGGGCTGTTTTGGGTTAGTTAATTAAAAACTATGATAAACTTTGATTTAAAAGTTGTTATTCTGAGAAAATGATTTTTATTATGAACTTGAAACTATATCCAAAAATTATGGTTAAACTCAAAGTGGAAGTATGTTTTCTAAAATGGTCATCTAGACGTCGTTCTTTCGACTGAAATAACTACCTTTAAAAAAATGACTTGTAACTTATTTTTCTGACTATAAACCTATACTTTTTCTGTTTAGATTCATAAAATAGAGTTCAATATGAAACCATAGCAATTTGATTCACTCAAAACGGATTTAAAATGAAGAAGTTATGGGTAAAACAAGATTGGATAATTTTTTTCATTTTAGCTACGTGAAAATTGGTAACAAATCTATTCCAACCATAACTTAATCAACTTGTATTGTATATTATGTAATCTTGAGATACCATAGACACGTATACAATGTTTCGACCTATCATGTCGACACATCTATATATATTTCGGAACAACCATAGACACTCTATATGTGAATGTTGGAGTTAGCTATACAGGGTTGAGGTTGATTCCAAAATATATATAGTTTGAGTTGTGATCAATACTGAGATACGTATACACTGGGTCGTGGATTGATTCAAGATAATATTTATCGATTTATTTCTGTACATCTAACTATGGACAACTAGTTGTAGGTTACTAACGAGGACAGCTGACTTAATAAACTTAAAACATCAAAATATATTAAAAGTGTTGTAAATATATTTTGAACATACTTTGATATATATGTATATATTGTTATAGGTTCGTGAATCAACCAGTGGCCAAGTCTTACTTCCCGACGAAGTAAAAATCTGTGAAAGTGAGTTATAGTCCCACTTTTAAAATCTAATATTTTTGGGATGAGAATACATGCAGGTTTTATAAATGATTTACAAAATAGACACAAGTACGTGAAACTACATTCTATGGTTGAATTATCGAAATCGAATATGCCCCTTTTTATTAAGTCTGGTAATCTAAGAATTAGGGAACAGACACCCTAATTGACGCGAATCCTAAAGATAGATCTATCTGGCCCAACAAGCCCCATCCAAAGTACCGGATGCTTTAGTACTTCGAAATTTATATCATATCCGAAGGGTGTCCCGGAATGATGGGGATATTCTTATATATGCATCTTGTTAATGTCGGTTACCAGGTGTTCACCATATGAATGATTTTTATCTCTATGTATGGGATGTGTATTGAAATATGAAATCTTGTGGTCTATTATTATGATTTGATATATATAGGTTAAACCTATAACTCACCAACATTTTTGTTGACGTTTTAAGCATGTTTATTCTCAGGTGATTATTAAGAGCTTCCGCTGTCGCATACTTAAATAAGGACGAGATTTGGAGTCCATGCTTATATGATATTGTGTAAAAACTGCATTCAAGAAACTTATTTTGTTGTAACATATTTGTATTGTAAACCATTATGTAATGGTCGTGTGTAAATATGATATTTTAGATTATCATTATTTGATAATCTACGTAAAGCTTTTTAAACCTTTATTGATGAAATAAAGGTTATGGTTTGTTTTAAAATGAATGCAGTCTTTGAAAAACGTCTCATATAGAGGTCAAAACCTCGCAACGAAATCAATTAATATGGAACGTTTTTAATCAATAAGAACGGGACATTTCAAAAACTCTAACTCATATTCGTAATGAAAATATTTTTATTGTTAGCCATGACGACCTCACTCAAATTTCGGGACGAAATTTCTTTAACGGGTACGTACTGTGACGACCCAGGAATTTCCGACTAAATTTAAACTTAATCTTTATATGATTTTGATACGATAAGCAAGGTATGTAATGTTGAGTCTAGAAAATTTTGAAACGATGTTCATGTATTCAATTGACCTTCGACTGCTTTCGACGATTCACGAACAATTAATTGTAAATAGATATGTGTGTATGTATAACTAAATAAATCTTATAATCAATTCTTGTTTACATCACATACATACAGTATTACATCGTAGAATTTAAACCCTAATACCAAATATTCATTAGTTAGAATTCACAAAGGCATTAGTAAATGTCAATTGATATTAAATCGTGTCTACCAGGTCTATCTGCTTATGAATCATGATATTAAGACAGATGGGGTTTTCCTTAAATTATACTAGAGTTTTACCTTTGACTAAATTTATCACCTCCCCTCAAATAAATATATGACTAAATATTTTGTTCTTTGGACAAATTTAAACCAACACCTTCTTTCAAAGATGCTTTTCTTTTCATTATTTCCTACTACTTTATAAAATGTTACAATCAACTTTAATATATCACCAAACCATTACTGTGCCATTATTCGATTTCTTTTAACTTACTAATGTTTCCTTTTCTTTGCCAGCTCATTTTGAGCATCTCTATGCAAATTGGAAATACAACTTGTGTTATATTATTATTATTTTTCTTGTTTCCTTTTTACTTGTTTCTTCCATCTATCTCTAACCTCTTATATATATAATCTATAATTATTATATAAGATGAAAGTATTCATAAACCATCTATCTATCTCATTTTTCTGTTGTTGATTACCACACAAACACACTTCCAACATAACTAAACCGCCAAACTACTTGCTGCTAATGTGAACTTCTTCTACTCGACAACCACAACAACCCACCATCATTTTATTCTTCCTCCACCCGCCACCTTTTCTTTCCCTCTCTCTTTCTTTTCACGATCTGCACAAACAGCCATCACCAACACCACTTACTCAATTACTTTCTGTTTTGATAACAATCGACAACTACAACCCAAATTCGCCTTTGAACCCTACAACCACCATCCTTGATCACACTTCCACCACCTCTCTATCACCCTTAACCCTCATCTTAGTGAACCCACTAACCATATCGACACCACCACTTCTAATCTCTCTTCTCTCTATTATTTCCAAATTGATTCTATTGTGAACCGATTTCACAACCACCATGTTAAACCATTGTTCTGCAGCTATTTTTGCTTTCTATTTACAAACATACAATCACCATCACTGCTTGTTAAACCGCTGTTACTACCCTCCTGTTACGCGTCTAGATAAACGCTGTATAATATTTCTCAATTTCAAACTTGCACAGCGAGGTATATATAAATATTGGGTTGATCTTTAAAGTTTAACAAAGGCAATAAAGATAATCCGACTTGATATTATATACCGCTAATTTAGGTTGTGTGTTTCTTTTTATCCTCTACCCCACGAATTATAGTATTGAGAAAATGGAATATGGAGTAGGTCTAAGGAGAGGTCCAAAACAATTAAATAAAACAAAGGAAAAGTGGTATGATTGTGTTGTCGAGAAGAATACGCGCGTATACATTTATTTTGCTACGGATCCTGCAAATTATGGGAGTGTAGTGGTTAGTTATAAAAAAATAAAATAAAAGATTGCTGTGGCCGACCAATGAATCTATAAGGTGACGTGCCATTTTCTTTCTTTTTGATAAAGCTTATCGAACCCCACCATTATGTCACGAACGCTCAAAATGATTTTGTTACAATCGGTCATTCGTGCAGTTTATCAAAGAACAAGTCGAATGTATCCTTGTTTCTATCAAATAAATAAACTAGCCACATAATCCTAGTTACTTCTAATGGGCCATTTAAAACAATCTAGACTAATTGGGCTTGTGAATTTGGTTACATGGGTTTTGTTTATTAGTGCACTGCAAATAGGTTGGGCTCAAAAACTGTGATTAGTCGATAATAATGGCAAACGTTTATTATAATGATGATGTTTATGTTTATGGAAATGATGATGACGGTATAGGAGGTTGATGAAAATCACGATGTTAAAGATGTATGATACATGATGACGAGATGATTGGGTAATTATTATGATATAGATGATGATGAAGATAGAACTTAATAAAAATGGTATGATAATTTAGATGATATACAGATAATGATGATGATGGATGAAATGATGATGATGGTACTATGATAACCCTGATGATGAAGAAGAAATATGAAACAAATAGTAATAGGGTTAAATATAATTGGGTTGTGTAGTAAAGCAAGAATACAGCAGACGGATCAGTGGTTAAGGATGTTATCGGGTCAGCGGGACGTCGCGGGTTTCAACCCGGACTTGGGCATTTTTTTGTGCTACTTCTTTGAGGTAGTATTACTATTACCATCATTATAATTATTATTATTAATTATTATTATTATTAATATTATTATTATTATTATCCTTAAAATTATCAATTTTGAAAATTATTATTATTAACAAAAGTATTTTTTTTTAAAGTTATCATTTTCAGTATCATTATAAGTATTTTTATTTTTTTTTATTTTTTTATCATTACTAACATTATTATTATTATTATTACTATTACTATTAATATCACTTTAATTATTATTATTATCATCATTAACATATAACATTTTTATCATTTTATTACTAGTATTAACATTATTATTAAAAGTATTATCATTTTTATTCCTATCATTACTATTATTATTCTAGTATTATTATAATTATTATTTTTAACAAACAAATTTTATCTATATAAAAATATATTACAAGTCAACTAATATTACATACTAATATGTTTTTAACTAATATATTACCATTTATATTGATAAAACTTTAATTAAATTATATATCATATATTTATTATAAGTATAATTATATTTAAAGATACTAATTTTAATAAATTATAAAATATATGTAAACTTAGTTGATTAAATGGGATATGTGTTAATATACATGTAACTTATATAGGTTCGTGAATCCAAGGTCAACCCTACACTTGTTAAATGACATCATATGTATTTTTACTACAAAATACAGTATGGTGAGTTTCATTTGCTCCCTTTTTAATTGCTTTTGCAATATATATTTTTGGGCTGAGAATACATGCGCTGCTTTTATGTTTGACGAAATAGACATGAGTACTTAAAATATATTCTACGTTGAGTTGTACCACCCTGCATATCTTCCCTAATAGCTTGGTAACTAATATTTACATGTTGGAAGAACATGTAAGCGCGAATCCTATTGATAGATCTATCGGGTTTGACCACCCCAACCGAGCTAGTCGCTCTAGTAACGTAAACGGTTGCATAGTACTTCGTTTTTACGACACTTGGTACAGTGTAGGTAGATTTCATAATAAAGGGAATATGCCACATTAATTGTTAAGTATGGTTACGGAAGCGCTCAACAACTTAAAGAATACTGTTATACACTTGCGAGTGTACATATATTTATAAACGGAAATCTTGTGGTCTATTAATATACTGAAATGATTGTTATGATAAACCTATGAACTCACCAACCTTTTGGTTGACACTTTAAGGCATGTTTATTCTCAGGTATGAAAGAAATCTTCCGCTGTGCATTTGCTCATTTTAGAGATATTACTTGGAGTCATTCATGACATATTTCAAAAGACGTTGCATTCGAGTCGTTGAATTCATCAAGATTATTATTAAGTCAATTATAGTTGGATATATTATGAAATGGTATGCATGCCGTCAACTTTCGATGTAAAGAAAGTTTGTCTTTTAAAAACGAATGCAATGTTTGTAAAATGTATCATATAGAGGTCAAATACCTCGCAATGAAATCAACTATTGTGAATCGTTTATAATCGGTATGAACGGGTCCTTTCACTTTCCTTATACAAAAGATTAGGTGTGGATAAATTAAGACCAACCAAAATAGGTGTTCAACTGTTAAAGTTGGAAGTTTGACCTTTGTTGCAAACTTGATAGTTATTAATATGGAGGAAGACCTTGATATTCCTCTAATTTTAGGTCGCCCATTTTTAGCAACCACCGAAGCGTTCATTGATGTAAGAGAAGGTAGAATGACGCTTAGGGATGGTGAAAAATCGGTCACCTTTGTGAACCGAAAGTTTAGATCTCCACCAACCAAAACTGTTGAACCAATAAAAATGCCTAAGTGTGGGGAAAATGAAGAAACACCTAATGATGAACCAATAACAAAGAACCCCGTTGTTGATACGAAATTAGATGAACCCGTTTTCAATTATTCAACGAAGAAACTTTATAAACGGATTCAAGATGCTAGGATTAAGGGGAACTTTAAGTTATGTAACCGATTAGTATCAAATTTGTCACCTAAAGAAAAGGCAATGTTAATTGAATTTGTGAATGTTACAGAGGAAATCAACAAATGGCTTGAAGCAAAAGTCAGAGATATACAAGTTGTTGATGATCCAATTGAAAATGAAGTTAATCACAATTTTGACACCACAGCTAACTAAGTGTGGGGAGAATCAAGTCTTTTTAAGGATAATATATATTTCTGTTAGAGTTAGATTTTCTGATTTTGTGTAGTTCTCGAAAATGGAATCCGAATGGTCTTTCCCTAGCAGACCCTAAAGAATTAGTCTTCTCCCCCCATTCTGAATTTTTATTTCTTTTAGGTTTTACGAGATGAAGATTTCCTTTGATTTGAGCCATGGTCTACTACTACACGCTATGATTACTAAACGTAATAATGACACACTCCTGAGTGAAGTGGTATCCTTCATAAGAGGCAAAATGGACGAAGTGAGGAAAGAAATCATCAAAATCAAATTAGGTATAATTTTGCTCAAGAACACTAAAAATCCGGATTAAAGAGTGTTTAGATGTAAAAATTACCGATTTCCTTGAAAAACTTCTTGGCAAGTATCTCCTCATCGTGATTTTAGCAAAAAATTTGATGATTATCGGTGAAAAATTGCGTTTTTAGCGGGTTTTTGTGGGTTTTTTTGCAGAAAATATGTGGGTGTGTGTGTATGTAGACTAACCTGTTCGACCAGTTAACCTGGTCTGGGATTTCATTGCTCCGCGAGTGCGGATGTGGGAACACATAAAGCTCTGCGAGTGCGAATTTTTTTTTTATAAAATCCTTAACTTATAAAACAAATAATTAATTAAAAATTTGTTTCTTTCTAGAATGAGGGCATTTCGAAACGTTGATCTAGTCCGTCCCTCGACAAAATTTTAAAATTTGTCATTTTAAAGCGATTGTTTTAAAAGCAAAGATTTTTGGGTTTTTTTTAAATGTTTTTAGCATACTTTAAATCAATAAGATTAAAAATAATGATAATAAAATTTCTCGTCCCGCCCTCGGGTAAAGTAATTTCGGTTCAAAGACCTAGTCTTCAACTCATGATGAATTTTAGAAATCATATTTTTAACTTAATGAAATAAAGTAAATTTTTGTTTTTAAATTCACACCAAACTTAAATTTAATATGCATAAGATTTCATATAAAATATTATTAATATTTATATACATTAGTTTTACAAACTCATATTAAAAATATTAGTTTTTAAAGTATTTACAAACTTAATTATATTGGTTTTAAAAAATTACAATAATTATTTAATATTAATTTAAAAACAAGGTAAAAATTAAAATTAAAAATCTTTTTGGTCTTTTATCCCACTTTAATCAATCAAATATTATCAAAAATATACGCCCCTCTTTTGGGTAAAGTAATTTCGTCTATTTTACCTAGTTTTACTCCTGACGAAGTTTTGAAATATTTTGGATTGATTGATTAAAGATATTTATACCTTATAAATAAACTGTAAATTTCGCAGTGATGAATTAAATTTTTGTATGATATCAATAATTTCGGTTTCGCATACCTAATTTTATTGAATATCAATTTAATAATTTATAGCGAATGATTCAACGTTTATTATCAAAAGGTTAAAAGCAATAAAATAAAATAAAAAAAATAAAAACTATACATACTTACCTGTGAGATAGAATTCTCAGAGACCTGCCTTAGCTGACTCGTAGGAGAGTCGTGTGATTTGGTTTTCTATAGCTACATAAGCGTAACCTTGATTCTTCAATAACTTTTCTTCTAAACATATGAACGGTCCTTCTCTGCATAAAGTAACGAACTCGGTATTGGAATGTGTTTGATTGTTCGAACATTTCCCTTCATGTGACCATTTTCCGCATTTATGACATCTTTCAAGGTGTCGTGTTCTTCTTTTTGTTGCGGATTTTGATTTTCCTTTTCCAAAATGTATCTTATTATGATTGTTCCTGAGTTCTTTCCTCACTTCATCCATTTTGCCTCTTATGAAGGATACCACTTCACTCGGGAGTGTGTCATTATTACGTTTAGTAATCATAGCATGTAGTAGTAGACCATGGCTCAAATCAAAGGAATTCTTCATCTCGTAAAACCTAAAAGAAATAAAAATTCAGAATGGGGGGAGAAGACTAGTTCTTTAGGGTCTGCTAGGGAAAGACCATTCGGATTCCATTTTCGAGAACTACACGAGAACAGAAAATCTAACTCTAACAGAAATATATATTTTCCTTAAAAAGACTTGATTCTCCCCACACTTAGTTAGCTGTAGTTTCAAAATTGTGATTAACTTCATTTTCAATTGGACCATCAACAACTTGCATATCTCTGACTTTTGTTTCAAGCCATTTGTTGATTTCCTCTATAACATTCACAAATTCAATTAACATTGCCTTTTCTTTAGGCGACAAATTGGATACTAATCGGTTACATAACTTAAAGTTCCCCTTAATCCTAGCATCTTGAATCCGTTTATAAAGTTTCTTCATTGAACAGTTGAAAATGGGTTCATCTAATTTCGTATCAACAACGGGGTTCTTTATTATCGGTTCATCATTAGGTGTTTCTTCATCTTCCCCACACTTAGGCATTTTTATTGGTTCAACAGTTTTGGTTGGTGGAGATCTAAACTTTCGGTTCACAAAGGTGACCGATTTTTCACCATCCCTAAGCATCATTCTACCTTCTCTTACATCAATGAACGCTTCGGTGGTTGCTAAAAATGGGCGATCTAAAATTAGAGGAATATCAAGGTCTTCCTCCATATTAATAACTATGAAGTTTGCAACAAAGGTCAAACTTCCCACTTTAACAAGTAAATTGTTTGCTATTCCAACCGGATGTTTAATGGTTTGGTCAAATAATTGAACACCTATTTTGGCTGGTCTTAATTTACCCACACCTAATCTTTTGTATAAGGAAAGAGGCATAACATTTGCACTTGCTCCTAAATCTGCGAGTCCATTATACATAGCACCATCATTAAGCAAGCAAGAAATGATAAATTCACCTGGGTCTCCTACTTTAGTAAGTAGAGTTGGTTTATTAACCTTTTCCCGGTGATCTTTCCTTGGTTCTTCCGCTTCTACTTGAACTTCTTCTTTACGTTTTTCTTCATTTCTTGGAATGGGAGGTTTGTATAGAAATTCTTCTTTATCACTCCAATTTGAAGCTTCCCCATCTTCCAATTTTTGTTTTTCATATGTTGTTGATAACATATTTATGTTTTCATTCTGAGGGTTTTCTTGGGTGGTGAAATTATGATTGACTTCATTGTCAACTTCCATTGGATCATGTATGTAATGTTTAACTCTGTGACCATTAACTTTAAATTCAATCCCATTTGAATTTATTAACTCTATTGTTCCGTATGGGAAAACTCTTTTGACTATGAATGGTCCAGACCATCTTGATTTCAATTTTTCAGGAAATAGCTTGAATCGTGAATTAAAAAGAAGAACTCTGTCTCCTTCTTTAAATTCTTTTGAATTTCTGATTCTTTTATCATGCCATTTCTTCGTTCTTTCCTTATAGATTAACGAATTTTAATATGCTTCATGTCTTAATTCTTCTAATTCGTTTAGTTGACTTAATCTTAGATGTTCGACTTCATGTAAATCAAGATTACATGTCTTCAAAGCCCAAAATGCTTTGTGCTCAATTTCTACTGGAAGGTGACATGCTTTTCCGTAAACGAGTCTAAAAGGTGTGGTGCCAATTGGAGTTTTGTAGGCTGTTCGAAAAGCCCAGAGTGCATCCTCCAATTTCATGGACCATTCCTTCGGATTTGATCCTACAGTTTTCTCTAGAATACGTTTTAAAGCTCGGTTGGTATTTTCAACTTGTCCACTTATTTGTGGATGATAAGCGGTTGAGATTTTATGAGTTACTCCATATCTTTTGAGAACTTTCTCAAGTTGATTATTACATAAATGAGTACTCCGATCACTTATTAAAGCTTTCGGTGTTCCAAACCTTGCAAAAAGACATTTTAAGAAGTTGACTACAACTCGTGCATCGTTAGTTGGGAGAGCTTGTGCTTCCGCCCATTTAGATACATAATCAATGGCAACGAGAATGTAGAGATTATTATGAGATTTTGGAAATGGACCCATAAAGTCAATACCCTAAATGTCAAATACTTCACATACTTGAACGACATTTTGTGGCATTTCATCACGTTGACTTATTTTTCAGCCCTTTGACAAGCATCACAGGATTTACAAAGAATGTGTGCATCTTTAAAAATTGTAGGCCAATAGAATCCAACGTCGTAAACTTTTCTTGTTGTAAGTTGAGGCCCATAATGCCCTCCTGTTTGCATACTAAATAGTTTGCATAGTCTGCAAACCATGGAATTTCACTATAATCGATTTTCAAGAGATATTCATCAGGAAAGTTATCTTGTATGGACGATTCATTTAGAACTTCTAATTTGGGATTTTCAAGACGAGAAAGATGATCAGCTGCGAGATTTTCTGCTCCCTTTTTGTCTCGGATTTCAATATCGAACTCTTGTAAGAGTAAGATCCAACGGATTAATCGTGGTTTGGCATCTTGTATTGAAAATAGGTATCTAAGAGCAGAATGGTCGGTAAAGACCACCGTTTTTGCTAGAACGAGATATGAACGAAATTTGTCAAAAGCAAAGACAATAGCAAGGAGTTCTTTTTCAGTAGTTGTATAGTTTTTTTGTGCTCCTTATAACGTCTTACTAGTGTAATAGATAGGTTGAAATCGGTTTTCAATTCTTTGACCTAAAACGGCTCCCATTGCAAAATCACTTGCATCGCACATGAGTTCAAATGGTAGATTCCAATTTGGAGTTATCATGATCGGCGCATTAGTGAGTTTTTCTTTAAGCATATTAAAAGATTTAATGCATTCATCCGAGAAGATGAATGAAGCATCCTTTTCTAGGAGTTTATTCATAGGAGTGGAAATTTTAAAAAAATCTTTTATGAACCGTCGGTAAAAACCGACATGCCCTAGAAAACTCCTAACTCCTCTAACATTGGTGGGATGTGGAAGTTTAGCAATTACATCTACTTTAGCTCTATCCACTTCAATTAATTCCATTGAAATTTTATGACCAAGAACGATTCCTTCTTTAACCATGAAATGGCATTTCTCCCAATTAAGAACTAGATTTGATTGTTCGTATCTAATAAGCATTTGTTCAAGATTAACTAGACATGTTTCAAAAGTATCACCGAAGACTGAAAAGTCATCCGTGAAAACTTCCATGCATTCTTCTATCATGTCGCGAAAAATTGCCATCATGCACCTTTGAAAGGTTGCAGGGGCATTGCAAAGTCCAAATGGCATGCGTTTGTAAGCAAAAGTACCATAAGGGCACGTGAACGTGGTTTTCTCTTGGTCCTCGGGTGCGATTGGAATTTGAAAGTATCCGGAGAAACCGTCAAGAAAACAATAGTAACTATTTCCGGCTAACCTTTCCAACATTTGATCAATGAAAGGTAAGGAAAAGTGATCTTTTCTGGTGGCTTCGTTTAATTTTCTATAATCAATACAAACACGCCATCCTGTTACAGTCCTAGTAGGAATAAGCTCATCTTTTTCATTTTTGATGACAGTCATGCCACCCTTCTTAGGTACACATTGAACTGGGCTTACCTATGGACTATCAGAAATTGGATAAATTAAACCTGCATCAAGCAGTTTAATAATTTCTTTCTTAATAACATCTTGCATATTTGGATTTAGTCTTCGTTGGCGTTGCACATAGGTTTTATGATTTTCTTCCATAAGGATTTTATGTGTGCAATACGAAGGACTTATACCTTTAATGTCATGAATTTTCCATGCAATAGCTGGTTTATGAGCTTTTAGGATAGAAATGAGTCGAGATTTTTCATTTCCGTAAGAGAAGACGATATTATTACAGGTAGTTCAGATTCACCATGTAATTAAGCGTATTCCAAATGGGTTGGAAGTGGCTTTAACTCTAATATCGGTGGTTCTTCTATCGATGATTTGTATCGATATTTGTCTTCCTCTTTTAACATTTGAAGTTCTTCTATTGTTGGTTCGTATTCATTAGCCATGAGTGTAGCTAACATTTCAGCTTCATCAATTGGTTCAGTTCCTTCTCCTAAAGAACATTTTCCTGTTCCTTGTAATTCTGGAAATTCTTCTAACAATTCTGCATTTGAATCTATAGTTTGAACACAATAACATGTATCATCTGTAGATTGCGGTTCTTGCATGGCTCTATCAACTGAAGAGGTAACACTCTTGTCCTCTATACTTAGGGTCAGTTTCTTACCGAACACGTCTATTATTGCTTTAGCCGTGTTTAAGAATGGTCTTCCTAATATGAGAGGAACTCGAGAATCTTCTTCCATGTCCAGAATAACAAAATCTACTGGAAATACTAAAGTACCAACTTTAACTAGCATGTTTTCCATTATCCCTCTAGGATATTTTACTGATCGATCTGCAAGTTATATGCTTATTCGTGTTGGTTTCAATTCTCCGAGGTCTAGTTTAGTGTATAATGAATATGGCATTAAATTTATACTAGCACCTAAGTCTGCCAATGCTTCTATTGAACTAAGACTACCCAGAAAACATGGAATTGTGAAACTTCCTGGATCTGATAATTTTTCTGGTATCTTATTCAACAGCACTGCAGAACAATTAGCATTCATTGTAACAGCCGAGAGTTCTTCCATTTTTCTTCTATTTGTGATTAGATCTTTCAAGAATTTAGCATATCTTGGCATTCCTGAAATTACATCAATGAAAGGAAGATTTACATTTATTTGTTTAAACATATCCAAGAATTTGGATTGCTCGACTTCAAGTCTTTCTTTTCTCATTTTACTCGGGTAAGGAAGCGGTGGTTGGTATGGTTTAACATAAGGTTTAGCCTTAACTGTGTTATCTTCATTCACCTTTTCAACTACCGGTTCTGTTTCCTTATCTTGCTCAAATTGTGGTTCTTGTGGAGTAGGGATAAAGTCATCAAAATTACCGGCATTTCAGGTGGTTTAAGTGTAATACCACTTCTTGTGGTAATGGCTTTAGTTGTTTCATTTCGGGGGTTAGCATTTGTATCGCTAGGTAGACTCCCCGGTTTTCTTTCACCTATCAACCTTGCTAGGTTACTCACTTCTTGTTCCAAATTTTGAATTGAGGCTTGTTGATTTCTAAATGCTTGGGCATTTTGTTCATTGGTTTGTTTCTAAAATGTGAAAAAACTGCGTTTGAGATTCAACTAGCTTCGAAATCATATCTTCTAAATTTGGCTTTTTATCATCGGTTTGTGGTGGTTTAATTGGAAAAATAGGTCTTTGCTGGTTGTAAGTATTATTAGATACTTGTTGATTGCTAGGACCTTGTTGGTTGTTGTATGGAACATTTCGGTTATAATTCTGATTTTGATTGTAGTTTGGTCTTGGAGGTTGATAATTATTCTGATAATTATTTCCAGGCCTTTGGTTCATGTATGAAACATTCTCTCTTTGTTCCATTGTTTGTTCAATACCGAGACAATCTTTTGTCAAATGTGGTCCTCCACACTGCTCACAACTAATTCGTATTGCGTGAATATCTTTAGTCATCTTTTCCATTCGTCTTTCGAAAGCATCTATCTTTGCGGAAATGGAATCAAAGTAATGGATAGAATCGGCTCTAGCCGCTTTAGATGATCTAACGATGTCTTTTTCTTGATGCCACTCATGTGAGTGGGAAGCAGTGTTATCAATAATTTTGTAAGCTTCAGTTGCAGTTTTCTTCATAATGGAACCACCAGCTGCTATGTCGATGTCTTTTCGTGTAGTAATATCGCATCCTTGGTAGAATATTTGTACTATTTGATAAGTGTCTAAACCATGCTGAGGACATTCTCTCAACAACTTTCCAAATCTTGTCCACACCTCATATAGAGTTTCATTTGGCTTTTGCGTGAACGTAACAATTTCTCCTTGAAGTCTTACGGCTTTAGATGCCGGAAAGAATTGTTTAAGAAATTTTTCAACTAAGACATCCCATGTATCAATCGCCTTTTCAGGTAACAATTCTAACCAATCTTTGGCTTCTCCCTTTAAAGTCCAGGAAAATAACATGAGATAGATCTGTTCATCCTCAACTTCTCTGATTTTAAATAGAGTACAGATCCTATTAAAGGTACGAATATGTTCGTTTGGATCTTCCTTCGGCGCACCACTAAATTGGCATTGATTAGTTACCATGTGTAGTATTTGTCCTTTGATTTCATAATCTGGTGCATTAATGTCTGGTTGAGTAGTTGCATGACCTTGGCCAGCGCGTTTAGCCCTCATTCGATCTTCCATACTTAGAGGTTCTAGATTTTCCATGATTGAGTTTGTTGAATCTGAATCACTAGAGGATTCTGATTTAATGATTTCTTCCTTGACAATCTCTGGATGAGTGATTTGTGGTTCAGGAGGAATGATTAGTGGTTCAGGATCTCTGAATTGTACCTGAATATCCTCCAGATTCTCAATTGTGAGGTCGGGTTCAAAAAATGGATTATCAGAAATTTGAATTGGAGTACTTGGTCGACTAGATGACGATTCTAAAGAAAAATCAACGGTGACAATGTTGGCTACATGTCTTGATCGAGTTACAGGTGGTGAACGCATGAAAGGTGGTGAACGTTTTGCTCGGTGCATTCACTGAATATCCTATTAGTTATAAAGATAAAAATTATATAAGTTATCAAATTAATAGACTTTTCTGATTTTGCCCACGTTTCGAATAGCCAATAGATGCAGTAGGTAGCCAGGACCCTTTAAATCGGAAGCCCACAACTCGCCACTAACAAATCCAACTATTACTACGTACCAGAAAATTTTGGATGTCTATCAATTTAACCGCTTAAAATAATTTTTCGTCGAAATTTAAAGAAAATAAAGAAAATTCTATGTCCTAAAAACTAGAGCGTCGAAATAAAAAATAAAAATAATCGTCGAAAAACAAACAGTCGAAAAATAAAAATAAGAAAATGAAGCGTCGAAACTTAAAAGTCTAAAAACTAAATATTAAAAATTGCGTCTAAAGGAATTAAAGCTTAAAAGAAATTCTATATCCAAAACGGCAATAACTTAAAAAGGCACTAAAACTTTATTTAAAACTAAAGCGATAAACAAAGTCGTAAAATTCTAAAGCGTCTAAATCTTAATCTAAAGAAAAAGCACTTAAGGGATTTTACGGCAAATCTTAGAAATCTAAAAATAAAAATAAACTAGGGCAAAAACTAACTTAAAACTAATTACGAACAATAAAAATACAAATTACGATTAAACGATAAAAAGATACAATTTATGAAAATATAAAAAATGATAAAATTATTTATTTTTATAAAAATATTATTTTTATATTATTATTTTATAAAAGTATTAATTTTATAAATTATTAAAACTAATTAAAACATAAAATTAAAAATTTAATTAAAAATTAAAACTAATTAATATTAAATATAACCCTAATCTTAATCAATTAATAATATTTATAATAATTCAAACCCTAAACCGTAATTAATGTTGTACCAGGTTTCAGTCCGTCAGACAGCTCCGCGAGGGCGGATGTCTGCTGCCCAAAATCTCCGCGAGGGCGGAGGATGCAGGTTCAGATGAGCTGCAGGCTCAAATTACGCAGGTTCAATGTTTAATATTTTTTTTTACTTTTTTACTTTTAATTTTTTATTTTCAGTTTTTATTTTATAGAAAATGTAATTTAAATAACACTTATATTAAAAAACTGCTTACTAGTTTTTTTTATAACTTTTCACAATAAATAAAAGAAAAAATTACGCCGTTGGTACCTGTGGTTTGTTCACATTTGCATTAAAACACCTAAACTTTATTTTTTGCGCAGTTGGTACCTCAGTTTTTCTTAAGTATCATGGTTGGCACCCCAACCTAACTGCAGTCAAAGTTTAAGGTTTAACTCCTCACATGGGCAATGCATGTGAGGGCAAATTCGTTATTTTCCATTATCATGCAAATGTTTTCTAATTAAATTGATTCTTTTTTAAATGCACAAAATTTGAACAGAGCCATCAATTCAAATCGGTATAACTTATCGATAAATCTCAAATTATTCAAACTAATAATAGGGTATCAAAGTTTATAGTTTATTGATAAGCTGTACACGAGGTTTTAAAATTCTAAACTAACTGTACATGATTCTTTTTTGATAAGCTGTACATGATTCTTTTTTATAGTTTGTGACACCAAATCAAAGTTTATAGGGTATCAAAGTTTATATTCAAACTAACCGATAACATTAACAACGATTCAACCAATCAAAGTTTTTGGAGGAGTAGTAGCTGAAAGAGGAAAGGCGGCGGCTGCCGTGGGAAATCAAAAGGTCACCAACTCCTGCACCACCGCCAAAGGAGGAGGCGTTGGGTTGTTTGCGGCTGAAAGCCTGAAATCGGGATTAGTTAATATCTAGCCGAAACATGAAAACATCTTTCATTCGTCAATTATGTTGGTGAATGTTCTTTAATCGTGTTTCAGTATTCCAACATCCCGTTAGTTTCTAATGTATATTTGCTTCTTCAGAATGTGGCAAATGCCTTTTCTTGTTTGCTATTTGTTAATTGTGATAATAAAAAGGGGTGGATTGGTTGATACATATTATATTTTTGAAGTGGCTTGTTTGCTTTGTGGGAATGTGTCTTGTTTGCTTCTTCAGGATGTGGCTTGTTTGCTTTTTGGGTTCTTTAACCTATTAAAATACGGAGTAAGTTTTAAATTTTTTTTTTTTTTTTGAGAAACAGTGTTTTCGGTCAAACCTTTTCTTTCAACAGGGATTGATCTCCTTATATCACTGTAAGATTCTAATTGATTCAAGTTGTATTGTGAAGGAAGAATATTATTAGAAAGTGACGAATTTGCCCTCACATGCATATGGCACATTTGAGGAGTTAATTATTAAATTTTTACTATAGTTAGGTTATGGTATCAACCACGATAGTTAAGCAAAACTGAGGTACTAACTACGCAAAAAAAATAGCTCAGGTGTTATGATGCAAATGTGAACAAACCACAGGTACCAACGACGTAATTTTTTCTAAATAAAAATATAAACTTTTTAATAAACTTAAAAATATAGATATAGATATATATATATATATATATATATATATATATATATATATATATATATATATATATATATATGTTTTTGTATTTTAATATTTAAAACTTATAAAAATAAATTTTTACAAAAATGGCTTAAAAACTAATTTTTTTATAGCGTTTTGCTTCGGCGTTGAGTGTTCCCCGACAGCGGCGAAAAAAATACTTGATATGTGCAGGGTAGTATACGAAATAGTTATATTTTTACTACCAAATACTATTAAATACGATACAATTTTACACAAGTTATTTATTTATTTATAGAGTGGATATACCTAAACCTTGCTACAACACTATAGACAGTGTACCTAATCGTAGATTAGTATAGTTTTTAGTAAGTCCGGTTCGTTCCGTAGGGAGCTAGCCAAGTTTAACGCTATATTTTTTTTAACTATATTTGTATATATATATATATATATATATATATATATATATATATATATATATATATATATATATATATATATAAGTAGTATTATTATTATTATAAAAGAGGTTTTTTACCGTTTAAAGACCGGTTTGTCGATTTTAAGTTCTAATGCAAAATATTAAAAATAAATATAACTTAATTTAAAGCGTAAAGTAAATGACGATAAATAAAAATGCGATAAAATAAAAGTACGATAATTAAAAGTGCAATAATTTAAAGTACGATAAATAAAATGATGATAAATAAAAATGCGATGAAATATAAATTAAGAGAATTATGCTTATTTAAACTTCCGTAATCATGATGTTTGACGTGTTGATTTTAATTTATTACCATGGGTTAATTGTCCTTTGTCTTGGATTATTTGATATGTCCATATGGTTTTGTCCATAATAGTCCATCAGTCATAATTATAAAGTGCGAGAGTCTTCATCAAATTATCCTTATACCCGAAGTCAAATATTCCAACTAATTTGGGATTCAAACTGTAACAAGGTCTTAATACTTTGTTTAATGAATACACCAGGTTATCGACTGCGTGTAGTCCAAGGTTTTAATACTTTGTTAACAATTACACCAGTTACCCTTGAATGTAATCCACCCCTGTTTCAACGAGTCCATTGACTATTAATCCATCCCCGTGTCCGGTAAAATGAACAATTATTGGTATTTATAGATATCTCGCCCACCGTACCCGATTAAGCGTATGTGGTTATTTATATATACGTCAAATTGTAACCTTTATATTAAATTAACAAGATATCATTTAGTTAATTAAATATAAAGCCCATTAATAGCCCATAGTCCAATTTCATCAAGTGTCGTTCTTTTGTTCAAACTCCAATTATGGTCCAAAGCCCAATTACCCGATCTTAATATTTAGCCCAACATCACGATTACTTCGATTTAAATAAGCATAATAATAACTTTGCTACTAGACATTAATTTAAAAAGGTTGAACATAACTTACAATGAGTATTAATAGCGTAGCGTTACACGGACAGAGTTTCGACTTACAAACTTAAAACATTCGCCACTATAACCTTATTATTATTAAACTTAAATTAAAATTAAAATTATAAAATATAAACATATATATATATATATATATATATATATATATATACATATATATGTATATATATATATATATATATATATATATATATATATATATATATATATATATCGTATATGGTATGAGAAAGGAAAAGAAAAAGGTGTGTTTGATCGAGCAGAATTCGTTGCCTTTTATAGGCCCACTTGATCACTGTGTAACTCCGCGAGTGCGGAGGTTTTGTTCCTCACAGTTCCGCGAGTGTGGAGCTCTGGATTCCAGCTCATCTCTTGATTAAAACGTGGGCTACTATAAATATAATATATAAAATTATATATAATTAATTATATATTATATTATATTCTTGTGCATAGTTGACTTGTAATTTTTGATACGTTGCGTCGCGTGCTGAAAGTTGGTTCATGTCTCGATTCCGGATTTTCGAACGCCTTTTCGTACGATTTAATATCTTGTACTTTGCGTTTCACGGCTTGTACTCTTGTAATTTTTAGACGTTTCTCATCAATAATTTGAACCACTTGGATTGTACTTTGTACTTTTTAGCTTTTCAAATCGTCGAATCTGTCTTTTGTCTTCACCTTTTATTATTTAAACAAATATCACTTGTAAATAGAACAACTGCAACTAAAAGCTTGTCTTTCTTGAAGGATAATGCTATGAAATATATGTTCGTTTTTAGCATTATCAGCGCCACACAATTCGACCCACTAGCAACTACATCCCCAAATAACTGATCCCATTCGTCTTGTAGTTGTGCTGATGGTTGATTTCTTCTAATTGCTGCGTAATTAGAGTTTTCCTATACACAATATATTTGTGAATCATTAGTTAAATTAAATGAATTATATCATCATAACTTTATTTGTTGTTCAAATATTAAATAACTTATATTAACTTACCGTAGTTTTAGTTTTCCACCATTCATCAGAACAATTAAGTTGCTTCGTACTTTCATTCCAACCAAGACCAGTCTCTCCGTTCTTCAGTGACTTCCAGAGGTTGTAATCCTTTCTCATACTATCATACTTGTTCTTTAGAGCACATTTACTGTTGAATTTATGTTTTATAGATCTTTCAAACTCTGGTTGAAGGGATACCCATTTAAATGGAGAAGTTCGACCATGCTTCGTGATATATTTATTTAAGAACTGACAAAATTCCAAAACCATCTCTTTTGTCCAATTTTCTTTTTTTGCATTCTCAGGTTTTGAGGCCATCTAACAACATGATGAGATTCGAATGATACTTTAATACTTAATTTAAACCAATTGATTATCTTAACCTTATAAAAGCACTTTACACCTAATTTCATTACTTTTAAAGCCTACCACCATTATTCAACAATTTATCACTATTTGAAATAACGAGCAGAATTATACATAAACAAGATTAAGTAGACACTGGTGCCCATAAGAGCCCCCTAGACACTACCGCACGGTAATGGCGGGGGTCAAGGGGGCTGCGCCCCCTAGGGGGTCCAAGGGGTAGCGCCCCTGGCGGGGTCCAAGGGGCAGACCCCCTGGCTGGGGCCCCGCTCAGTATTGAGTATTAATCATAATCAGATAACAGTATTGAGTATTAATCATAATCAGATAAAAGCCGCTATCACACAACAAGATGAGTAACATGTTAAAATCAGATCAATTACAGATCAAAGTAAACAACAGTTAATGAACCAATATGTATGTTAAACTATATCCTTGTAGACTTTTTTAGTACTTTTTACAATGCAAATGAACATACTCTCTGACTATCTTACCAATGCCAAAGCACATCAACTCTTACTGTCTTAGTAGTTTATCTATAACATATGAAATAAAACCAATAGCTAGATTTGAAACGGGTCAAATGTGTTAATGGGTCAGAAGTTGCCCAAACATATGAACCAATTAACTTATTACACAATTAGAGTTGTTTGCAGCAACAACAATCAAGGACATGTTCGCTAATCAAGCAGATACAAGCAGAATTATAATCACAACAACAACAATTAAGGATTAAATACGAACTATTAATTATAATCAGATAACAACAACCGCTATCACAAAACAATTACGCTTTACAACATCATCAATATGAGTAATATGTTGAAAGCAACAGCGCATTCAGAAAGCAGATCAGAAAAAACCGATTAATCTATAATCACAGCAGCATCAATAGAGGTTAAGGATTGCATACCACAACAGCATTAATAGAAGATTAAGAATTAGGGTTTACCTCAAAGAAGAATTGCAGAGGCGACTGTGAACAAGAAACCAGAAGATTAACGATGCTATTAGGGGAATCAGGTTTTATTGGGGCGATAACTGAATTACGTGGGAGATTCCTGTAAGGATTTTTAGGTAATTAAATACCCAAAACGCTCTAGATTAATTTCAAACGCTGGTCCAACTAGCGTTTCAATTAGGGGCTTTTTCTTATCTCAAAAAAGCTTTAAGCTAAATTACCAAACGAAGCTTTTTTATTATGTAGAAGCTTTTTCATAAAAGCTAAAAGCTAAAATCTTCAAAAAGCTCCAATAATCTCTTTGCCAAACATAGCCTTAATGTTCAATAATAATTTAATCGAAAATATACAATTTGAAGGGGTTTTAATTATCATTTCATATGTGCGTCTAACACTACAAGAAAACCGTCAAATCGAGACGATATTTTTAGGAACGACATATAGTCATCCCGAAAATTCGGCTAAACGACATAAAATGAGTCAGTTTTTCTGAAAAGTTTAACTATGTTTTCCAGGACGACCTTCCGGGAGGACATGTCGTTCCGGAAAGAATTAATGTTTTTTATTTTTTTCGTGCCAAGAAACTAGCTGAAAAATTTTCGCGCTAAACTATTAGGGACGATATGTAGTCCCCATACAATTTTGATATCTTTTCTTTTTTATTTTCTAATTTTTATTTTTGTCCGTGCCAAAAAATTGACTCCAAAAAGAAATAATTTTTGCGCGAAACTTTTGAGGACGACATGTAGTCCTAGAATCTTAGAGGATGTCGTTTCCAATTGATGATTTTCTTGTAGTGTAAGCATATGCATTGAATAAAATATTGCATGAGATTCAAAATTAACTTGTATTTCAAGGCCGTAATGTTATAACTGGTTATAACTTATATGGAATCGATCCTTCCATATTATATGAAAATGAAAATTGATCATACATAAATTTAATATAAGCTTCTTGCTATTAAATCTGATTTGACTAGATCTCTGTAAATTGAAAGTTGCGTAACTAGATTCGCATTCTAATCTATTTTTTAATGTCCATATACTAGTAGTAGAATTTGAGATTGTTATGAAAGTCAAATATGTCTGTCAATTTTGTGGCTATAAATTTTCCATCAATTTGCACAGTAACTTATGTTGTACTATAAATATATAAAGATGCAGTTTGCAGAAGATGCACCTTTGAATATAAAGTTTCATATACTCTCTCTCTCTCTCTCTCTCTCTCTCTCTCTCTCTCTCTATATCTTCTAATAATTATCAATAGTCCAAAGTCAAAAACCAGGCCACTAAAGGTAGTTATAAGCCTACTGAATTATAACACGTCACTAAAGGTAGTTATAAGCCTACTGAATTATAACACGTCACTAAAGGTAGTTATAAGTCTACTGAATTATAACACGTTATCAGCACGAAGTGCTCAGCATAATCAAAGTTTATCTAAGCAAGCAAAAATCACTAATCAAGGTATGAAATTCTTTAACGATATCTTCTATTATTTATTAGTAAGGTAAATATTATTATCATCATAAGTAAAATTATATTTCGGTAATCTAACTATTATTAACTTCACTAACATTTATATTTATGTTATATATGGTCGTTTATACCGCCTGAATTATATTTCGGTAATCTAACTATTATTAACTTCACTAACAATTATATTTATGTTATATATGGTCGGTTATACCGCCTGAATTATATTTCTGTAATCTAACTATTATTAATTTCACTAACATTTATATTTATGTTATATATGGTCGGTTATAACGCCTGAATTATATTTCTGTAATCTAATTCTTATTAACTTCACTAACATTTATATTTATGTTATCTAACATTTATGATTACTTATGCAATTAATCATTATTTATTTCATGCATACTAATGTGTATTCTTAAATTTATTATTTATGCATAATATGTTTATTCTCTTAATCTTCATATTTATACTAAATGTATTTTATAGTAATCACATTTATACTAATAAAATTCTTTTATTAAAATTATTATTAATATAACGAGTACATAACAGTCGTTAACGTCAACTAACGACGTTACAACGGTCATATATACATAACGGTTGTTAACGTCAACTGACGACGTTACAACAACTATATTTTTCAAATATAAAATAAACATCTCCATTTTCACATTTTCACAAAGCAATCTTCATTTTCTCAGATCACCACTCTCAAAAAGTTTTTGTAAAGATGATTCACACAAGGATGATTTTTCCTATTGTATTGGTCATATTAACTATCATCATTGTTGCAAATATACCACAGGGTGAACCTATATTCTATCATTCCTTGTGGTTTTATTATTTGTAATCATACCATTATTCTGTTGTTTGCTACTTATGAATTTGATTCTAATTTCATGTTGTTAGAAACTGATTATGATTATAATTTATATTGTTCATCTTTCTGAAAATAGAAAATGTCAAACTTATCAAAGCTTGAGTTTGATGCCCTAGACGTATCGAGAACAAACTACACATCATGGGTCATGGATGTAGAAATAAATCTTGGATCATTGGGTATTCTAGAAACTTTAAAAGAAAACAATACTTGTTCTGATCAAGATAAATTAAAATCAATTGCTTTTATTCGCAAACATAGTGATATCAACTTAAAACATATGTATCTCACTATCAAAGATCCACATGTTTTATGGGAAAGTATCAAGAGTAGATTCGATAATCAAAAGGAAATATTACTCCCAGCTGCGAGGGAAGAATGGAGAAATCTAAGGTTCCAAGACTTTAAAAAGGTAAGTGAATACAGCTCGACCATGTTCAAGATCTGTTCAAAGCTTCAATTCTGTGATCAAGAAATAAGTGATGCTGATATGATGGAGAAAACTTTCTCCACAATGCATTCTGTAAACATAACTATACAAGAATATTTAAGATTGCAGAATTACAAAACTTTTTCCAAATTAAACTTATCTCTTAGTTGCAGAAGTGAATAAAGAATTACTGTTGAAGAATCAAGAATCTCGTCCTACGGGTGCGCTAGCATTCCCTGAAGCTAATGCTATTAACAATAATAATAATAAAAAAAAAGAAATGCACTTGGACGAGGACGTGGGCGAGGTCGTGGTCATATTGGCCAAAACCATCATCATGGAAATTACCATAACAATAATAAAAATCATAACTATGTTCGAAATCACCCTTATGGTAATGGTCGTGGTGGTGGTCGTGGTCGTAATGGTTACGGTGGTCGTGGTCGTGGACAAAGAAATAATAATCCACAAAATTATAAATTTCAACCACCATATAATCCCACAAATCATAATGTTGAAGGAAGTTCTTCAAAGAATATTGAAGATTCTTGATATCGATGTGGTAAAATTGGACATTGGTTAAAGAACTGTCGAACAAATCAATATTCTGTTAATCAATATCAAGAATCCCTAAAGGGAAAAGGAAAAGAGGCAAACCTTGTGGATGACCTTGATACAAAAATCACTGAGCCAAGAAGTGACTACTTTAATGAATAAATTTTCTATTATATGTCCATATCAAATAAATGGATATAGATTTACGATCTATACCATATCTACTTTACTATATCTTTCCTTATTATGTACTTTCGTTTATAACATATTTTTGAATGTAATATATTGATGAATTATGTACTCATTATTTGTTTCTCATATTTTGAAGTTCATGATGTACACTACTGGAGTACAAAATCAGTCAAATGGTGGGGATCTTTGTATTGCAGACAGTGTTACCACACACACTATACTCAAATCTAAAAAATATTTCACTGATTTTAAAGCAACAGAAGGAACGGTACGTACTATATCGGCTCCTGCGGATTTAATAAAGGGAATGGGACAGGCAAAATTCATGTTACCAAATGGTACAAATTTTCTAATAAAAAATGCCTTATTTTCTCCCATGTCAAAGAGAAATTTGTTAAGCTTCTCTGACATATACCAAAATGGATATGATTATTAGTCAGTGTCTACAGAAAATGATAAATACTTAAGTATCACTGACAAGAAGCATGATGTTAAAGCTAAGGGGTATAAAATACTATTAAATTTTAGCAGAAAATACTATTAAATACGATACAATTTTACACAAGATATTTATTTATTTATAGAATGGATATACTTAAACCTTGCTACAACACTTATAGGCAGTGTACCTAATCGTACAGTAGTGTAGTTTTTAGTAAGTCCGGTTCGTTCCACAGGGAAATCTTTAAACAAAGCTCAACGCTATATTAGTTTACTTTTATAAAAATACAAATATATATATAAGTAATATTATTATTATAAAGGGGGGTTTTTACCATTTAATGACCGGTTTGTCGATTTTAAGATTTTAGTCGCAGTTAAAACCTAATGTAAAATATAAAATAAATACAAGACTTAAATTAAAGCGTAAAGTAAATAACGATAATGAAATTGCGAATAATAAAAGTGCGATAAAATAAAATTGCGATAATTAAAAAGTACGATAATTAAAAGTGCGATTAAATAACAATAAATAAAAGTGCGATAATTAGAAGTGCAATTAAATATAAAATAAAGGAAATTAAATATGAAATAAAAGAATTATGCTTATTTAAACTTCCGTAATCATGATGTTTGACGTGTTGATTTTAGTTTTATGCCCATGGGTTAATTGTCCTTTGTCCTGGATTATTCAATATGTCCGTCTGGTTTTTGTCCATAACAGTCCATCAGTCATAAATATAAATTGCAAGTGTCCTTGTCAAATTATTATTATACCCGAAGTTAAATATTCCAACTAATTGGGGATTCGAATTGTAACAAGGTTTTAATACTTTATTTAATGAATACACCAGGTTATCGACTGCGTGTAAACCAAGGTTTTACTACTTTGTTAACAATTACACCAATTACCCTTGAATGTAATTTCACCCCTGTTTTAATTATTCTAGTGGCTATTAATTCATTCCCGTGTCCGGTTAAATGAACGATTATTCATACATATAAATACCCCGCCCATCGTGTCCGATTGAGTGTATATGGTAATTTATAGGGACGCCCAATTGTAAATCTTTACATTAACATTAACAAACTTTCATTTAGTTAAACAAATATAAAGCCCATTAATAGCCCATAGTCTAATTTCCACAAGTGTCGTTCTTTTGTCCAAACCCC
The DNA here is from genome assembly GCF_046630445.1 of Rutidosis leptorrhynchoides. NCBI lineage: Eukaryota > Viridiplantae > Streptophyta > Magnoliopsida > Asterales > Asteraceae > Rutidosis > Rutidosis leptorrhynchoides. Next base: position 170,793,706 of record NC_092343.1, read on the forward strand.
AATTATGGTACAAAGCCCAATTACCCAATTTTAGTAATTAGCCCAACATCATGATTACTTCGTTTTAAATAAGCATAATAATAACTTAGCTACGAGACATTAATGTAAAAAGGTTGAACATAACTTACAATGATTAAAAATAGCGTAGCGTTACACGGACAGAATTTCGACTTACACCCTTACAACATTCGCTAACATACCCTTATTATTAGAATTATAATTAAAATTAAAATATAAATTATAAATATAAATACAAATTTTACGTATGAAGAGGAAGAAAAAGATGATCAAATTTAATCAGAATTCGGTTGGCTTTATAGCCAGAGTTGAAAATTGGGGCTCCGCGACTCGCGGCAAAAACCCCTTCAAACTCCGCGAGTCGCGGAGATAGTATTTACAGCTCAGTCCTTGGAGTTTTCTCTGCCGACGGTTTTTAATATATATATATAATATATATATATAATTAATATAATTAATTATATATTATATTATATTTATATACATAGTTAACTTGTAATTTTTAGTCCGTTGCGTCGAGCGTTAAGAGTTGACTCTGGTCCCGGTTCCGGATTTTCGAACGTCCTCGCGTACAATTTAATATCTTGTACTTTGCGTTTTGAATCTTGTACTTTTGTAATTTCGAGACATTTCTTATCAATAATTGGAACCTTTTTGATTGTCTTTTGTACTTTTGAGCTTTTTGGTCGTTTGCGTCTTCAAATCGTCGAATCTGTCTTTTGTCTTCACCTTTTATTATTTAAACGAATATCACTTGTAAATAGAACAATTGCAACTAAAAGCTTGTCTTTCTTGAGGAATAATGCTATGAAATATATGTTCGTTTTTAGCATTATCAAATATTCCCACACTTGAGTGTTGCTTGTCCTCAAGCAATATTGTCTTGAAATACTATAATCACTTCTTTATTCTTCACACTTTGTACATCAGTGATTTCTATACGGCGGTATAAACAATGGTAGTAACGATATGGTTTACAGTCCCTCATGACTATAAAAATTTAGATCCATTAAGGAAATTGGATCTTTATGAAAACATTTGATCTTTTGAAATCTAGTTTTTACCCTAGATAAGTTTTCCGGAATAACCCTTTACCGGTGTTTGCAAAATATTTTTGTGGGTTTGGTGGGTTTCAGATTTGAAAATTTTAGCTCAAAACTTGCGGTTTTGTGTCACCCACTTGCTAACCTTGTATTTGGAAAGCAACACGTCCAGTTTACTTGTCCCGTATATTACCTTTCGGCAAACTACCGTCCGGTTGTAAAGGAAAGCGTTGGACAAGCAACTGTTTAAGGCAATGTCCCGTGACATGCTTTTGATTATGGTCTATAACGTGTCGGACGCAATTACTATCCTTGGTAGGAGCAATAGTAAAGCTCACCCTTATAATTTTTTCGGTCTGGCACAAGGTCCTGTCTTTGACCACTATGCAACCACCGTTCTTACGGTTGACACCCGATTTAGTTCAGGTGACCTAATGAATTCCAGGTGAATTCCTAGGATTTTACATTCAATGGTAATGAACGCATTGAAAATAGGGTTTTCAGAAAACAAATCGGTTTATAATTTTGATCAAAATATTTTCTCGTTTAAGCTCGAGTTTAGATATCATTGAATTCCATGAGTTTGAATTCTCAATCTTTAAGGTCAATCTCTAGAATTGAATAATATCAGTCTTAAAAGCTGATTTTTTAATCTTTAAGGAGATTATCCTTTCTGGGGATCTGATTCATTAGTCTTATCCAGCTAATTTGCATGGTGCCCCCCCATTGTACGAGATAAATCCTTCTCATGGTTAGGATAAATCTGACCACTTGGCGACCCTGTTTAATGCTGAGGTCCGTGGATTTCCTGCTGATTTTAGTGATGACTTTTCTAGATTTTTCGTCAACCTACAGCTGGTCTGGACGACAACTTCATGACCTAAATCAAGAAGCGCGTGTCTTTTTCGGAAGACTTTACTTCCTTTTAATGATGGAATTGATTCATCGTGTAGATCCATCTCTTCTTTTCTTTCATCGGGTAAAACAGTTTAGTTTAGTCCAAAGCAAAAGTATTTTCAGTTATTTGTTACAGATATATGTGACATATGTTTAAAATAACTTGATAAATTTTCCCACACTTGGCTTTTTATTTTTCTTTTTATCGTCCTCTATTCCATTTTAAATGAATTTTAACATTTTAATTTGTTTCTCAATTTATGTCCTTTCCGAGGTAACAATAATTTCAGTGTTAAAACCTAGTTTTATCGTTCATAAATATGTATAAACATGATTTTGAGTTCATTTAATTGAAAATTATGAAAAATTTTACTAGAATTGGGTAGTCAGTATATAAGACTAGGGCTGTTCTTTATTATCAGAGAGCACTAGATTCTAATACAACTACTGCTTTACTAGTATTTTTAATGGTAACCAAGTGTTTAATATAAAAATTTTAAAATCCGAAAGAATTTAACCCCTTCCCACACTTAAGATCTTGCAATGCCCTCATTTGCAAGAAATCAGTAACAATTTAAATTATTGAGGGTGATTTGTGTGAAAATGATTAAATTTTTACCAAAGTTTCCAAATATATTGGCGTTTGTTTGCTGAATGATAAATGGTGCACATCATTTGTTCATTCCGTCTTGTTGTTATTTCACATATATTTTGCATCTTGTCGTCAAAATTAGTTGCTTTTGCTGAACTTAATGCCAGTCTTTGAAAATGCGTTGTTTTACCCTGTTGTGTACATAAGATAAACTGCAAACATATATACATATTTTTGAAGTTTGGTATATTACCCCACGTTCAAAAATTATTAAAATCTAAGAATAAAAGTTAGACAATTATAAGAATGATTACAATATTAACAAAAATATTAAACGTATCAATAATTACAAATTACAAAAAAAAAAAAAAAATAATAAGTAAACTAAGGATGATATTGGTACCAATAGGGGTTCCACGCATAACCATAAGTGCTATAGAATGCTTCGGCAGTGTCATACGTAGGATATGGTGGCTGCATCTCTATCGACCAAGGAGGGAAGACGGGTTTCGGTGTAGGAATATAGTTTCTACCTATGTGTTGGCAATGCGCTATGATCTGGTTCTGATGAACTTGCCAATCTTCAAATGCTCTCTGTCTAGCATTTTCGTATTCCTGAGAAGCTATAAACCTATGCATTTCTTGCATCTCATTCCCCCCTCCTACATTACCTTGTTCCTGGTACTCTCCACCTGTGGATGTCTACCATGGTATCGTACTGCGGCGTTATTTCACCGCTTCAAAACTTTCGCACCATGGTATACATTTAAACCTATAGTGTCGCGGGGTTCCGGCTCTTCTAGTAATAATCCCCCCGACTTATATCCACACCGAGATATTCACCAATCAAAGTAATAAAAATACCACCTCCTATTATGCTATGTGGTCGCATCCCCCGAACCATAGCTGATAAATAATAACCCACACAATATGGTATACTTACAGCGCTCTGTGGGTCTCGAATACACATATGGTAAAACAAATCTTGTTCATTTACCTTTTCTTTGTTTTTACCCCTTTGTGTAATCGAATTAGCTAAAAACCTATGTATCACTCTTAATTCGGCTCTATCTATATCCAAATAAGAGTAGTTTCCCCCTTTGAAACGGTGATGGCTTGTCATTTGACTCCACACACCGTGTGTATCAAAATTCTCATCTATCTTTCTACCGTTTAGTATCAATCCTCTACAATCGGCAGACGCTAATTCCTCAGGCGTATATATACGTAAATCCTGAGCCATGTCTAGTAAAGACATGTGGCGCATCGAACCGCCTAACAAAAATCTAATAAAAGAACGATCGGTTAAACTAGCTACCCGATCATTCAACTCTATACTACATAACAACTCTTCACACCATACTTTATATACAGGTCTGCGTATGGTGAATAAACATATCCAGTCATTAAAAGAAGAATTACCATACCTCTGTACTAGTAATTCCCTAATTGGCCCGGCCAATTCTACAGCTTCTAAGGGTCCCCATTCTATGACCCTCGGTACCTCAACAACCTTGGAATGAAGAGTATGCAAACCCCGTTGATATTTTGGATAATCTATCCAAAGTCTGTCAAATCTCAGGTTCGGGTGCAACTCTTCCAAATGCATATCGGAAAAGGTCATGACTGGATGAGGTACATCCTGCTTGTAGTAGTTATCTACCTCCTGTTGTTCCAAATTCTCAGCAGGAGCATGGCGGGCTTGGGATGAAGATTCACCCCTTTCATTCTGCAAAACACATCAAACACAAATTTTGTGCATCCAAATATGCATTAGTGTCAGCAAAATCATCAATCAAAATAATTACAATGACATTATCAATTTATATCAAACTTAAGCTTATTTTCACATTTTTATCAAATCTACACTTTTTCAAATAAGCATATACGAAAATTTTCGCCAAGTTCATAAGCATTCAACTCAAATAACATGTCAAAATAATCATTACTAGCAATTAAACAAGTCTCAAATGGCATTATCTTTCAAAAATCAAGTTCATGAATTTTGGACTTGAAAAAGTCCACTTTAATTCTCAAAATCATGTTTAGGCTCAAAGTTTGGATCATTTAACTACCTAGACATGTTACACTACTCAATTTAGCAACAATTCATGACAAAAATCGGTCATAACCTGTTTATATCAAAAAGTCCCAAATTGCTCAAGAACACAAACCCTAGATTATTCAAAATTTGAAGTTTAAGGCTTCTAATCATGTTAAACAGCATCAATCTAGGTTATACAAGCATAATACATAAACAATTTAAGTCTAATTACACTAAAAAGCATCAAAATCAAATTGGGGAAAAAATAGCTCAAGAACACCAAAATTCGGATTAAATGGTGTTTAGGTGTAGAAATTTACCGTTTTTCTTGAGAAATTCTTAGATAGCATCCTTCTTAACATGATTTTAGCAAAAAATTTGGTGATTAACGGTTAAAAATTGGGATTTTTGGGGGTGATTTTCGGGTTTTTCGGGGTGTTTTTCGCTGTGAAATTCGCAGTGTTTTTGTGTGGGAGTTGATCAGTTCGTGCAGCTCTTTTATTTTTATTTTTCTGGGTTTTGGTCCCTCCGCGAGTCGCGGAGGTTTTGCACCTCAAACTTTTTTTTTTTTTTTTTTATAATCTTTAACTTATAAAACAATTAAGAAATTAATTTTAAAATTTTGTTTCCCTTGTTATTTAGGACGAGGTCGTTTCGGATCGATGTCCTAGTCCGTCCCTCGACAAAATTTTAAAATTTGTCTTTTTGTAGCGATTGTTTTAAAAGCTAAGATTTTTGGGTTTTTTAAATGTTTTTGGCATACTTTAATTCAATAAGATTAAAAATATTGATAATAAAAGTTCTCGTCCCTCCCTCGGGTAAAGCAATTTCGGTTCAAAGACCTAGTCTTCAACTTACGACGAATTTTTAAAAATCATATTTTTAACTTAATGAGATAAAGTAAATTTTTATTTTTAAATTCACACAACTTAAATATAAAATTCAAAATTAATATTAAAAATTCACACCAAACTTAAAATTTGAAATGCATAAAATTAAAAATTTATATTTTAAAAATTAAAAATTCATACCAAACTTAATTTAAAAATTCATATTATAAATTCACACCAAACTTATATTAATTTTTCAAATATTTACAATTTTAAATATATTGTTTTTACAAAATTTACAATATTAATTTAAGATTTAAATATTAATTTTAAAAACATGGTAAAAAATAAAATTAAAAATCTTTTTGTCTTTTTATCCCACTTTAATCAATCAAATATTATCAAAAATATGCGCCCCTCTTTTCGGTAAAGTAATTTCGGTTCCAAGACCTAATTTAACTCATGACGAATTTTTGAAATATTTTGGGTTGATTGATTAAAGATATTTATACCTTAAGAATAAACGTTAAATTTCGCAGTGATGTAATAAATTTTTGAATGATATCAATAATTTCGGTCGCCAAACCTAATTTTATTCAATACCAATTTAATACTTTTTAGCGAACAAATTAGCGTTTATTATCAAAAGGTTAAAAATAAAAATAAAAATAAAAACTGTACAGACATACCTGTGAAATAGATTTTTTAGTTATATGATCTATTCCATTCATAAGATAGTCGGTTTAATTGATTTTCCATGGCTGCATAGGCGTAACCTCGAGCATTCAGTGTCTTTTCTTCTAAACATATGAACGGTCCGTCTCTGCATAAAGTAACAAATTCGGTATTTGAATAGGTTTGATTATTTGAACATTTACCTCCATGTGACCATTTTCCGCATTTGTGACATCGTTCTAGGTGTCGTGCTCTTCTTTTCGCTGCGGATTTTGATTTTCCTTTACCAAATTGTAACTTATTATCTTCGCATCTGGATCCTTTTCTAACTCCGTCCATTCTTTCTCTGATTACTGATACTAATTCACTCGGTAGTATGTCATTATTTCTTTTAGTGATCAAAGCGTGTAGCATTAGACCATGGTTTAGTTCACAGGCAGTCTTCATTTCGTAAAAACCTAAAAAAAATAAAAATTCAGAATGGGGGGAGAAGACTAGTTCTTTAGGGTCTGCTAGGGAAAGACCATACGTGTTCCATTTTCGAGAACTACACGAAAACAGACAATCTAACTCTAACAGAAATACATATTATCCTTTAAAGACTTGATTCTCCCCACACTTAGTTAGCTGTGGTGTCGAAATTGTGATTAACTTCGTTGTCGACTTCCATCGGACCATGTATGTAATGTTTAACTCTGTGACCATTAACTTTAAATTCAATCCCATTTGAATTTATTAATTCTATCGTTCCGTATGGGAAAACTCTTTTGACTATGAATGGTCCAGACCATCTTGATTTCAATTTTCCAGGAAATAGCTTGAATCGTGAATTGAAAAGAAGAACTCTGTCTCCTTCTTTAAATTCTTTTGAACTTCTGATTCTTTTATCATGCCATTTCTTCGTTCTTTCTTTATAGATTAACGAATTATCGTATGCTTCATGTCTTAATTCTTCTAATTCGTTTAGTTGACTTAATCGTAGACGTCCGGCTTCATGTAAATCAAGATTACATGTCTTCAAAGCCCAAAATGCTTTGTGTTCAATTTCTACTGGAAGATGACATGCTTTTCCATAAACAAGTCTAAAAGGTGTGGTTCCAATTGGAGTTTTGTAGGCTGTTCTAAAAGCCCAGAGTGCATCCTCCAATTTAATGGACCATTCCTTCGGATTTGATCCTACGGTTTTCTCTAGAATACGTTTTAAAGCTCGGTTGGTATTTTCAACTTGTCCACTTGTTTGTGGATGATATGCGGTGGAGATTTTATGAGTTACTCCATATCTTTTAAGAACTTTCTCAAGTTGATTATTACAGAAATGAGTACCCCGATCACTTATTAAAGCTTTCGGTGTTCCAAACCTTGCAAAAAGACGTTTTAAAAAGTTGACTACAACTCGTGCATCGTTAGTTGGGAGAGCTTGTGCTTCCGCCCATTTAGATACATAATCAATGGCTACGAGTATATATAGATTATTATGAGATTTTGGAAATGGACCCATAAAGTCAATACCCCAAATGTCAAATACTTCACATACTTGGATGACATTTTGTGGCATTTCATCACGTTGACTTATTTTTCTGGCCCTTTGACATGCATCACAAGATTTGCAAAGAAGGTGTGCGTCTTTGTAAATTGTAGGCCAATAGAATCCAGCTTCATAAACTTTTCTTGCTGTTAGTTGAGGCCCATAATGCCCTCCTGTTGGTCCTGTGTGACAATGGTTTAAAATTTTACTAGCTTCATCTTCAAATACACATCGGCGTATTATTCCATCGGGACAACTTTTAAACAGATGTGGATCTTCCCAGAAATAGTGTTTTATATCACTGAAGAACTTCTTTCGTCTTTGGTACGATAATCCTTTTTCAAGGAATCCACAAACTAAGTAGTTTGCATAGTCTGCAAACCATGGGATTTCTTTATAATCTATCTTCAATAGATATTCATCAGGAAAGTTGTCTTGTATGGCTGATTCATTTAGAACTTCTAATTCGGGATTTTCAAGACGAGAAAGATGATCAGCGGCGAGATTTTATGCTCCTCTTTTATCTCGGATTTCAATATCAAACTCTTGTAAGAGTAAGATCCAACGGATTAATCTTGGTTTAGCATCTTGTTTTGAAAATAGGTATCTAAGAGCAGAATGGTCGGTATAGACCACCGTTTTTGCTAGAACGAGATATGATCGAAATTTGTCAAAAGCAAAGACAATAGCAAGGAGTTCTTTTTCAGTAGTTGTATAGTTTGTTTGTGCTCCTTGTAATGTCTTACTAGCATAATATATAGGTTGAAATCGTTTTTCAATCCTTTGTCCTAAAACGGCTCCCATTGCAAAATCACTTGCATCGCACATTAGTTCAAATGGTAGATTCCAATTTGGTGTTATCATGATCGGTGCATTAGTGAGTTTTTCTTTAAGAATATTAAAAGATTTGATACACTCATCTGAAAAGATGAATGGAGCATCCTTTTCTAGGAGTTTATTCATAGGAGTGGCAATTTTAGAAAAATCTTTTATGAAACGTCGGTAAAAACCGGCATGCCCTAGAAAACTCCTAACTCCTCTAACATTGGTGGGATGTGGAAGTTTAGCAATTACATCTACTTTAGCTCTATCCACTTCAATTCCTTCTTTTGAAATTTTATGTCCAAGAACGATGCCTTCTTTAACCATGAAATGGCATTTCTCCCAATTAAGTACTAGATTTGATTTTTCGCATCTAATTAGCATTCGTTCCAGATTAACTAGACATGATTTAAATGTATCACCGAAGACTGAAAAGTCATCCATGAATACTTCCATGCATTCTTCTATCATGTCGTGAAAAATCGCCATCATACACCTTTGAAAGGTTGCAGGGGCGTTACAAAGTCCAAATGGCATGCGTTTGTAAGCAAAAGTACCATAAGGGCACGTGAATGTGGTTTTCTCTTGATCTTCGGGTGCTATTGGAATTTGAAAATATCCGGAAAATCCATCTAGAAAACAATAGTAACTATTTCCGGCTAATCTTTCCAACATTTGATCTATGAAAGGTAAGGGAAAGTGATCTTTTCTGGTGGCGTCATTTAATTTTCTATAATCAATACATACACGCCATCCTGTTACAGTCCTAGTAGGAATAAGCTCATTTTTCTCATTTGTAATGACAGTCATGCCACCCTTCTTAGGTACGCATTGAACTGGACTTACCCATGGACTATCAGAGATTGGATATATCAAACCTGCATCTAGCAGTTTAATAATCTCTTTCTTAACTACATCTTGCATATTAGGATTTAGTCTTCGTTGACGTTGCACATACGTTTTATGACCTTCTTCCATAAGGATTTTATGTGTGCAATACAAAGGACTTATTCCTTTAATATCATGAATCTTCCATGCAATGGCTGGTTTATGAGCTTTCAACACAGAAATGAGCTGTGATTTCTCATTTTCAGTAAGAGAAGACGATATTATTACAGGTAATTCAGATTCACCATGTAAATAAGCATATTCCAAATGGTTTGGAAGTGGCTTTAACTCTAATTTCGGAGGTTCTTCTATCGATGATTTATATCGATATCTGTCTTCTTCTTTTAGCATTTGAATTTCTTCTGTTGTTGGTTCATATCCATTAGCTATAAGTGTAGCTAACATTTCTGCTTCATCAATTGGTTCATTACCTTCTCCTAAAGAACATTCTCCTATTCCTTGTAATTCTGGAAATTCTTCTAATAATTCTGCATGTGCATCTATAGTTTGAATATAATAACATGTATCATCTGCAGATTGTAGTTGTTGCATTGCTCTATCAACTGAAAAGGTAACACTCTCATTCTCTATACTTAGGGTCAGTTTCTTACCGAACACGTCTATCATTGCTTTAGCCGTGTTTAAGAATAGTCTTCCTAATATGAGAGGAACTTGAGAATCTTCTTCCATGTCCAAAACAACAAAATCTACTGGAAATACTAAAGTACCAACTTTAACTAGCATGTTCTCCATTATCCCTCTAGGATATTTTATTGATCTATCGGCTAGTTGTATGCTTATTCTGGTTGGTTTTAATTCTCCAAGGTCTAGTTTAGTGTATAGTGAATACGGCATTAGATTTATACTAGCACCTAAGTCTGCCAATGCTTCTATTGAACTAAGACTACCCAGAAAACATGGAATTGTGAAACTTCCTGGATCAGATAGTTTTTCTGGTATCTTATTCAACAGCACTGCTGAACAATTAGCATTCATAGTAACAGCCGAGAGTTCTTCCATTTTCTTTCTATTTGAGATTAGATCTTTCAAGAATTTAGCATATCTTGGCATTCCTGAAATCACATCAATGAAAGGAAGATTTACATTTATCTGTTTAAACATATCCAAGAATTTGGATTGCTCGGCTTCAAGTTTTTCTTTCTTCATTTTACTCGGGTAAGGAAGTGGTGGTTGGTATGGTTTAACATAAGGTTTATCCTTAACTGTGTTATTTTCATTAACCTTTTCAACTACCGGTTCTTTTTCCTTATCTTGATCAGGTTGTGGTTCTTGTGGAGTAGGAATAGTTTCATCAGAAGTTACAGGTATTTCAGGTGATTTAAGTGTTGTACCACTTCTTGTGGTAATAGCTTTAGCTGTTTCATTCCGGGGGTTAGCATTTGTATCACTAGGTAGACTTCCCGGTTTTCTTTCACCTATTAACCTTGCTAGGTTACTTACTTCTTGTTCCAGATTTTGAATAGAAGCTTGTTGATTTCTAAATGCTTGAGCATTTTGTTCATTTGTTTGTTTTTGAGATGTGAAAAACTGCGTTTGAGTTTCAACTAGCTTTGTCATCATATCTTCTAAATTCGGCTTTTTATCATCTGTTTGTTGTGGTGGTTTGTTTTGAAAATTTGGTCTTTGCAAATTATAAGTATTATTGGATACTTGTTGATTGCTAGGACCTTGTTGGTTGTTGTATGGAATATTTCGGTTATAATTCTGGTTTTGATTGTAAATCGGTCTTGGCGGTTGATAATTATTCTGATAATTATTTCCAGGCCTTTGGTTTATGTATGAAATATTCTCTCTTTGTTCCATTGTTAATTCAATACTGAGACAATCTTTTGTCAAATGTGGTCCTCCACACTGCTCACAACTAATTCGTATAGCATGAATATCTTTAGTCATCTTTTCCATTCGTCTCTCGAAAGCATCTATCTTTGCGGAAATGGAATCTAAGTCATGGCTAGAATCGGCTCTAGCTGCTTTAGATGATCTAATGATATCTTTTTTTGGTGCCACTCATGTGAGTGGGAAGCAGTATTATCAATAATTTTGTAAGCATCAGTTTCGGTTTTCTTCATAATAGAACCACCAGCTGCTATATCTATGTCTTTCCTTGTAGTGATGTCGCATCCTCGGTAGAATATTTGTACTATTTGACAGGTGTCTAAACCATGTTGCGGACATCCTCTTAACAACTTTCCATATCTTGTCCATGCCTCATATAGAGTTTCATTTGGCTTCTGTGTGAACGTAACAATTTCTGCTTGAAGTCTTACGGCTTTAGATGCAGGAAAGAATTGTTTAAGAAATTTGTCAATTAAAACGTCCCATGTATCAATCGCCCCTTCAGGTAACGATTCCAACCAATCTTTGGCTTCTCCCTTTAAAGTCCAGGGAAATAACATGAGATATATTTGTTCATCCTCCACTTCTCGGATTTTAAATAGTGTGCAGATCCTATTAAAGGTACGTAGATGTTCATTTGGATCTTCCTTCGGCGCACCACTAAATTGGCATTGATTAGTCACCATGTGTAGAATTTGTCCTTTGATTTCATAATCTGGCGCATTAATGTCTGGATGAGTAATTGCGTGACCTTGGCCAGTGCGTTTAGCTCTCATTCGGTCTTCCATACTTAAAGGTTCCAGATTCTCCATAATTGAATTTGTTGAATCGGTATCACTAGATGATTCTGTTTTAATGGTTCGTTCCTCAACAATCTCTGTTTGAATGATTGGTGGTTCCGGAGGAAAGTTTAGTGGTTCAGGATCTATGAACCGTTCCTGAATATTCTCTGGATTCTCAATTGTGAGGTTGGGTTCAAAAAATGGATTATCGGAAATTTGAACTGAAGTACTTGGTCGACTGGATGACGATTCTAAAGAAAAATCAACGGCGATTATATTTGTTAAACGATGTCTTGATCGAGTTACAGGTGGTGAACGTACAAAAGGTGATGAACGTCTTGCTCGGTGCATTCACTGAATATCCTATTAGTTTTAAAAAAGAAAGAAAAATTATAATAAGTTATCCAATCAATAGACTTTTCTGATTTTGCCCACGTTTCGAATAGCCAAAAGATGCAGCAGAGGGGCAGGATTCGTTTGGTCTCAATATAATTGAGGACTGTTTGGCTCCAATAACCCGGTCCACGTACAAATCCAACTATTACTACGAACCAGAAAATTTTGATGTCTATTAATTTAACCACTTAAAATAAATTTTCGTAATTTTAAGAAATTTAGATAAGAAGTAGAAAAAATTCTAACTCCTAAAAACTAGAATGGCGAGAAATAAGAAAGAAAAAGAGTTCGTCGAAAAAGGTCGAAAAAGAAAAAAATGGTTGAAAAATAAAAGGTGACGGAAAAATAAAAGAAACTTATAAAAACTTAAAAATACTTAACTAACCTAACCTTATTACTACAACTAACTTAAAATTATAATCGCAAATTGAAATTATTAATTGGAATGATAATTGGTACATAGTAAAAGGTGTCTAAAAATATTAAAGCTTACAAGGAAAAACTAAATCCCAAATGGAAATAACTTAAAAAGAAACTAAAACTTAAAAAGGCGTCGCAAAATTCTAAAGCACCTAAATCTTAGTCTAAAGAAAAAGCACTTAAGGAATTCTACGGCAAAGCCTAAAAATCTAGGAGTAAAAATAACTATAGCAAAAACTAAGTTTAAAATTAAATATGAGCTAAAAAATACAAATTTTACGCTACAACGATTAAAAAGGGACAAAATATAAAAATATATAAAAAGTTGTAAAAAGTACAATTTTTATAAAAATATTATTTTTATATTATTTATTTTATAAAACTATTAATTTTATAATTTAATAAAACTAATTTAACTAAAATATATAAATAAAAAGTAAAAAGTAAAAAGTAAAAATAAAACTAAAACTAATAATAATAATAATAATAATTAGGTTAAATAATAATAATAATAATTAATAACCCGTAATTAATGCAGTTTTAGGGCTTCTGTTCGCGTGTCAGAGTGGCTCCGCGAGTTGCGGTGATAAATGAGGAAAACCCCGCGAGTCGCGGGGTTCAGAAATTCTGTTGACAGCTTTCAATTTTTACGCGTTTTTCTTTATTTTATTTTTTTTTATTTTTTATTTTCTGTTTTCTGTTTTTTTTTTTTTAAATAAATAAAAGATTTTAAAATAAAACTTATATTTTTATAAACTAAAATAGAAATAAAGAAACTTATAAAACTTAAATATTTAACAAAATCTTAAAAATACTTATATTTTTGTTTTTCTTTTTATATTTTTCGAATATTTAAAACGTAGTTTTACAAAAGCGAATTTTAATAAAAGTAAACAAAAAATCTTTTTTTTTTTTTTATTAGCGTTACGCTTCCGGCTTTTAAGATGTTCCCCGGCAGCGGCGCCAAAAATACTTGATGTTAAAGCTAAGGGGTATAAAATACTATTAAATTTTAGCAGAAAATACTATTAAATACGATACAATTTTACACAAGATATTTATTTATTTATAGAATGGATATACTTAAACCTTGCTACAACACTTATAGGCAGTGTACCTAATCGTACAGTAGTGTAGTTTTTAGTAAGTCCGGTTCGTTCCACAGGGAAATCTTTAAACAAAGCTCAACGCTATATTAGTTTACTTTTATAAAAATACAAATATATATATAAGTAATATTATTATTATAAAGGGGGGTTTTTACCGTTTAATGACCGGTTTGTCGATTTTAAGATTTTAGTCGCAGTTAAAACCTAATGTAAAATATAAAATAAATACAAGACTTAAATTAAAGCGTAAAGTAAATAACGATAATGAAATTGCGAATAATAAAAGTGCGATAAAATAAAATTGCGATAATTAAAAAGTACGATAATTAAAAGTGCGATTAAATAACAATAAATAAAAGTGCGATAATTAGAAGTGCAATTAAATATAAAATAAAGGAAATTAAATATGAAATAAAAGAATTATGCTTATTTAAACTTCCGTAATCATGATGTTTGACGTGTTGATTTTAGTTTTATGCCCATGGGTTAATTGTCCTTTGTCCTGGATTATTCAATATGTCCGTCTGGTTTTTGTCCATAACAGTCCAACAGTCATAAATATAAATTGCAAGTGTCCTTGTCAAATTATTATTATACCCGAAGTTAAATATTCCAACTAATTGTGGATTCGAATTGTAACAAGGTTTTAATACTTTGTTTAATGAATACACCAGGTTATCGACTGCGTGTAAACCAAGGTTTTACTACTTTGTTAACAATTACACCAATTACCCTTGAATGTAATTTCACCCCTGTTTTAATTATTCTAGTGGCTATTAATTCATTCCCGTGTCCGGTTAAATGAACGATTATTCATACATATAAATACCCCGCCCATCGTGTCCGATTGAGTGTATATGGTAATTTATAGGGACGCCCAATTGTAAATCTTTACATTAACATTAACAAACTTTCATTTAGTTAAACAAATATAAAGCCCATTAATAGCCCATAGTCTAATTTCCACAAGTGTCGTTCTTTTGTCCAAACCCCAATTATGGTACAAAGCCCAATTACCCAATTTTAGTAATTAGCCCAACATCATGATTACTTCGTTTTAAATAAGCATAATAATAACTTAGCTACGAGACATTAATGTAAAAAGGTTGAACATAACTTACAATGATTAAAAATAGCGTAGCGTTACACGGACAGAATTTCGACTTACACCCTTACAACATTCGCTAACATACCCTTTTTATTAGAATTATAATTAAAATTAAAATATAAATTATAAATATAAATATAAATTTTACGTATGAAGAGGAAGAAAAAGATGATCAAATTTAATCAGAATTCGGTTGGCTTTATAGCCAGAGTTGAAAATTGGGGCTCCGCGACTCGCGGCAAAAACCCCTTCAAACTCCGCGAGTCGCGGAGATAGTATTTACAGCTCAGTCCTTGGAGTTTTCTCTGCCGACGGTTTTTAATATATATATATAATATATATATAATTAATATAATTAATTATATATTATATTATATTTATATACATAGTTAACTTGTAATTTTTAGTCCGTTGCGTCGAGCGTTAAGAGTTGACTCTGGTCCCGGTTCCGGATTTTCGAACGTCCTCGCGTACAATTTAATATCTTGTACTTTGCGTTTTGAATCTTGTACTTTTGTAATTTCGAGACGTTTCTTATCAATAATTGGAACCTTTTTTATTGTCTTTTGTACTTTTGAGCTTTTTGGTCGTTTGCGTCTTCAAATCGTCGAATCTGTCTTTTGTCTTCACCTTTTATTATTTAAACGAATATCACTTGTAAATAGAACAATTGCAACTAAAAGCTTGTCTTTCTTGAGGAATAATGCTATGAAATATATGTTCGTTTTTAGCATTATCAAAGCATGTGATTGAAAAACTACCAAGACTTAGTTCTGGTTTACATTATACATATATAAATGTACCAGAAACACACATGGTAGTTAATGAAAAAGCATGTGATCCTGTAATGATCAATCTATGGCATGAAAGATTAGGTCACCCAGGATCAACAATGATGAAAAGAATAATTCAAAATACACATGGACATCCATTGACGGATCAAAAGATCCCTCATGATGCACTTATCCCATGTACATCATGCTCACTTGGAAAATTGATAATAAGACCATCACCTCTTAAGGTTGAAAAAGAATCACCAATGTTTCTTGAAAGAATTCAAGGTGATATATGTGGACCAATTCATCCACCATGTGGACCATTTAGATATTTCATGGTCCTAATAGACGCATCTAGTAGATGGTCTCATGTTTATCTATTATCAAGTCGAAATGTGCCATTTGCAAAATTTCTTGCTCAAATTATTAAATTGAGAGCACATTTCCCTGATTATACTATTAAAAGGGTGAGATTGGATAATGCTGGTGAGTTAACATCTCAAGCATTTAATGATTTTTGCATGTCTATTGGGATTGTTGTTGAACATCATGTTGCCCATGTGCATACACAAAATGGTTTAGCCAAATCACTAATCAAACGATTGCAATTAATAGCTAGACCATTGATAATGAGAACAAAACTCCAAGTATTTGTATGGGGTCATGCAATTTTACATGTTGCATCATTAATTCACATTAGACCAAGTGCAAGTCATGCATATTCTCCCTTGCAACTTGCTTTTGGCCATCAGCCAAATATTTCTCACCTTAGAATATTTGGTTGTGCGGTTTATGTTCCTATCGCACCACCACAACGCACTAAAATGGGTCCTCAAAGAAGGATGGGAATATATGTTGGATATGAAACATCTTCAATCATAAGATATATTGAACCCATGACGGGTGATGTTTTTACAGCACGTTTTGCTGATTGTCACTTTAATGAAACATTGTTTCCTAGATTAGGGGGAGAAATAAAAAATAAATAAAATGATGTTTTATGGTGTGAACCTCAATTAATGTATCTTGATCCTCGCACAAAAGAATGCGAGATCGAAGTTCAAAAAATAATGCATATGCAAGAACTTGCGAATAAATTGCCTGATGCATTTACAGATACAAAAAGAGTGACTAAATCATATATACCAGCAGCAAATGTTCCAGCTCGAATTGAAATTCCAAAAGATGGCAATATTGTCACTCTTGAGTCTTTGCCACGCCAGAAACGTGGGAGACCAATTGGTTCCAAAGATAAAAATCCTCGAAAAAGAAAATCAGCTGATAATGAGGTAAAAGAAAGTGTTCAAGAAGAACTACAAATCAATACTCATTCTGCAGAAGAGTTGATGATGTCAATACGGAATTTTCAATTAATTATGCACATTCAAAAATATTATGGAACCGAAAAGAAATGAAAAATCTTGATAAGATATTTTCATATAATGTTGCATATGACATCATGAATGATGATGATAATGATGATCCAGAACCAAAATCTGTCATGGAATGTCAAAATAGACATGATTGGGATCATTGGAAAAGAAAAGTTTTCGGATCTATCATTCTCACACCTAAAGATGTAAAACCTGTGGGATATTGATGGGTTTTTGTTCGAAAAAGAAATGAGAAAAATGAAGTTACAGGGTATAAAGCTAGACTTGTAGCTCAAGGTTTTTTTCAAAGACCGGGAATTGATTATGAAGAAACTTATTCTCCTGTTATGGATGCAATTACTTTTAGATACTTAATCAGCCTGACAGTTTCTAAAAATTTAGAAATGCATCTCATGGATGTTGTGACTGCTTATCTATATGGATCACTTGATAGTGATATATATATATATATATATATATATATATATATATATATATATAATATATATATATATATATATATATATATATATATATATATATATATATATATATATATATATATATATATATATATATATATATATATATATATATATATATATATATATATATATATATATATATATATATATATGAAGATACCTGAAGGATTTAAGGTATCAGAAGCAACCAATGCAAAACCTAAAGAAATGTACTCAATCAAGTTACAAAGGTCTTTATATGGGTTGAAATAATCGGGTCGCGTGTGGTATAAACGATTAAGTGATTACTTGATATGCAAAGGATATACAAATAATCTTATTTGCCCATGTGTATTCATTATGTGACGACCCGGAAATTTCCGACTAAATTTAAACTTTATCTTTATATTATTCTGACACGATAAGCAATGTTTGTTAAGTTAAATCTCAAGGATTTTAAACTATGTTTATACATTCATTTAAACCTCGACCAAATTCCAATGATTCACGAACCATTAAATGAACATATACGAATATGTATGTATATGTGTATATGTTATAAATTGAAAATGTCAACAAAGTATTTAAACGTATAATGCTTTATATGAATGTATTTGTTTCAATATGATTATCGACGAAATAAAAAAAATATATTAAATGATTGAATTATCAGAAACATTGAATTATGATTACAAGTCTCTGTTGAGAGGTCCACTATGATTTGAGAAAATCTATTCCTCTTAACGATATTCGGAATAATTTGTAAAGCTATTTATAAATAAAAATAAAAAGTGTCATTTACGAAAGTTAGACAAAAGTTAGTGGAGAATTGGTTTGCATAATATTCTATTAATCTATTTTCAAACGTACAAAGACGTTTTCAGTTTAAAAAGAACTTTATTATTAAAATGTATATAACTTTTATAAATATCTAGAATCACTTTTGACAACTCATTACTTAACCAGTATAATAAATATAACGATATTTATATTTTATTTCATTAAATATATATAACGATTTAAATTAATATTATATATATTTATACGCGTATTATACATACATAGTTTTTATACTTTTACTATACTTTAACTTTACCTTTACTTTACTTTTACTTTACTTTAATTTTAATAATTCACTTTAATAATTCATACTTTAATAATTTACTTTAATAATTCATACTTTAATAATTCATTTTAATAATTTATACTTTAATAATTCACTTTAATAATTCATACTTTAATAATTCATTTTAATAATTCATACTTTAATAATTCACTTTAATAATTCATACTTTAATAATTCACTTTAATAATTCAAAAATCTATTATAAATAGAATTCAGTAGGTTTCATTATTTCATAGAAACTTGAAAATATATTTCTCTAAACTCTCTCAATCGATTTATATATATAAATATATATATTTGCTCTGTATTATTTCAAGATATTATTGGTATACATAAAATATTACGACGGAGTGCTGTCCGAGTGATTTCAAAATAGTTTTTTTGAATGAGTCGAAGCTAAGAAAATTATGGGTTATAGCTATAGAGGTGATGGGTATGGTTAATGGGTATGCTCGTGAGGTCAATCTAGTGTTTATCATCTCCGTTGCGTCTACGTACTTTCCTGCAATATTGAATCTCAATATTGATACGTGAGCACTCATAACTTAACTTTTATATATCAATAGTGTATCCCTGACTAGTGCTCGAGTATATAGGATTATGCATGCTTGTACATTCGATATTGTCCTTAGATAGGTTTGTTGAATCCTGAATTAGATACATATGCTATTGAGATAGGTTATATGATATGCATGTCATTGGAAAGCTAGCGAAAAATTAAGTACTTTTCATTTAGATATCGAATGGTTTCGATGAACGGATTAGAAGTTATAGTCAACTGAATTTTAGTATTATTGTTAAAATGATTATAATTACTATCGTCATTATTATTTTAATAGAAATATCATTGTTATTATAAAATATC
The DNA here is from genome assembly GCF_046630445.1 of Rutidosis leptorrhynchoides. Lineage (NCBI taxonomy): Eukaryota > Viridiplantae > Streptophyta > Magnoliopsida > Asterales > Asteraceae > Rutidosis > Rutidosis leptorrhynchoides. Next base: position 170,813,316 of record NC_092343.1, read on the forward strand.
ATTATTACTATTATGTTAGTATTATCATTTTATCATAATACCATTTTTAGTAAATATAAATATTGTTATTTTTTTTTTAGAATAATAATAATTATTATTATAAAATAATACAACTTTTACTTATTATTATTATGATCAATATTATTTTATCAAATAAATAGGGGATACAAAGATATTTTTCACCACGCGTAATATAATTACATTAATAATACTTACCACTATAGTTTTACGATATTAAGTGAACTTTATAAATTTTACTACTTAAGATATATAAAAATATATTTTATCATATATAAACGTTAATATAAATTTTTATTAATAAATGACTTTTATTATTATAAAATCTAATAAATATATTTAAATATATAAAACGACTATAGTTAAGTTATATAATAAACACGTATAAATTTTAGAAGTCATTTTGGGTCAAGTTGACTTTTGTTGACTTTTGCATATTAGTCTCGAGCATTAGGATTGTGGTACACTATGACTTGACCAAAAATTGTTAGACAAATATTGACCAACATATAAATATATATAATTAATATAGGTTCGTGAATCCGAGGCCAACCTTGCACTTATTAAATGACGTTATATGTATTTTTACTACGAAATACAGTATGGTGAGTTTCATTTGCTCCCTTTTATATATATTTTTATGACTGAGAATACATGCGCTATTTTTATAAATGTTTTACGAAATAGGCACAAGTACTAAAACTAATTCTACGTGGGTTTAAACCAGAAATATACCCTTAGCTTGGTAACATTAAACTACTTGTCTATTGTGATGACCCGGAAATTTCTGACCAAATTTAAACTTAATCTTTGTATGATTAACATTTCCGACACGATAAGCAAAGTCTGTAAAACTGAATCTCAAAATTTTTGAACTACTTTTATATATTTAAATACCCTTCGGTTGTTTTCGACGATTCACGAACAATTATATGTAACTAGATACATATATACTATAACTTGAAAAGGTAACAATGTATTAATTATTTGATACCGTACATTAAACTTATTGGTTTAAATATCTATTTGAATATATATGATAAGTTGAAATATTTATTATTAAAATTTATTTATAAATAACTTCCAATGTGTATTTAAAAATTGATTTATGTATATTAAAAAGATATATACATATATATAATTTCAAGTTATTTAGTAAACGATAGTAACATTCGTTTATTGATTCGATTGATATTTAGATAAGTTAACTAAAGCGTTTAAGATGAACTTGTAAAACACTAATTTACTACAGTATTTTCAAATTGCTACAGTACCCAAAATGCTACAGTGTTTTCGAAAATCACTATTTGCTATAATGAAATTGCTACAGTAAAAATTGACTTTGCTACAGTGAATTGCTACAGTAAAAATTGACTTTGCTACAGTGGTATAGTTTATGGATGTTTTAAGACTATATTTTGACAAAGGTAAGAGTCACGAAACGAAAAGAACTAGTTTTCTCAGCGTACGAAAGGGCGTTCGAAAAACCGGAACCGGGACATAAGTCGAGTGACGACGTACGACTTTTCGGGACAAAAATTACAAATCAACTATGCACATGAATTTAATATAATATATAATTAATTATATAAATTATATATATTATATTAATATTAAAATATGTCGACAAGCAAGAAAACAAAAGGATTGTGTGCTGGACAGCCGGCCCATGCGATCGCATGGGATATAGCCTTCCCAGCCATGCGATCGCATGGACACCAGGGACAGGCCACAACTATAAATACCCGATCATTTCTGTTTCTGATCTTATTTTAATTACTCCGTAGATATTTATTTATTTTATTATTATTATTATTATTATTATTATTATTATTATTATTATTAAGATTAATATTATTATTAATCTAATTATTATTAGTAATATTATTAGTATTATACATAAAATACTACGATGAGGTTATGAGCGTGTCACTTTTAAAATAAATTTACAAGAAAGCTAGAGCTAAGGAAACTATGGATTATTGCCAAGGAGGTTATGGGTAATGTTCGGGGGGTATATTTATGAATCAAACCTAGTGTTTATCATCTCCGTTACGTCTACGTACTTTTCTACAATATTGAATCTCAATACTAATACGTTGAGATCTACGGTTATTTGGTAATCCGAGTTTCGATCACATTTTGGTGAACGACTTTATATGCTACTAAGGTGAGTTTCATAAGATCCCTTTTACTCTCTACATTTTTGGGCTGAGAATACATGCAAATGCTTTGTTAACTGATATACAATATTTATATGCGTGAGTTTCATTTGCTCCCTTTTTAATTGCTTTTGCAATATACATTTTTGGGCTGAGAATACATGCAATTTATTTTAAACGCAATGGATACAAGTACATACTTAATTCTACACTGAGTTTAAACCGAAAATCCCTTAGCTTTGGTAACTAGTAACTGCCAGTACATAGGATGTGGACTGGTGGGCGCGAATAATAGTATATGGATCCATAGGGCTTGACATCCCCGTCCGAGCTAGAGCGCTAGCCTTTTAACGGACGTGTGTTATTTGAGTTTAGGACACGTTGGTTTGCGTGTATTAAAACGAATGGGGTATTTATCATTATAACGTTAAAGTTTAGTTACCAGGGTGCTCTGTTATGTAGAATCTATTGATAAACGTTTCTGGATGAAACAACTGAAATCTTGTGATCCATTTTTATAAAATCTATTGATAAACGTTTCTGGATGAAACAACTAAAATCTTGTGATTCACCTTTACATACAGATTATACGAAATAATAAAACTATGAACTCACCAACCTTTGTGTTGACACTTGTTAGCATGTTTATTCTCAGGTTTACTAGAAGTCTTCCGCTGTTGCTTATATGTTAGACAAGCTATGTGCATGGAGTCTTACATGACATACTTTTCAAGGAAACGTTGCATTCACCAAATCATCACCATGTATCTTATTTTGACTGCATTGTCAACGGAAGTACTATTGTAAACTATTATTTACGGTGATTGTCTATATGTAGAAATCATCAGATGTCGAAAACCTTTGATTTAAATATTCATTTATGGTGTGCCTTTTCAAAAGAATGCAATGTTTATAAAACGTATCATATAGAGGTCAAATACCTCGCAATGAAATCAATGAATGACGTATTGTCCATATGGATTTGGAGCGATCGTCATATCTATGTACGGTAGGCGCGAATCCTAAAGATAGATCTATTGGGCCTGACAAACCCCATCCTGACTATGAGATGCTTTAGTACTTCGAGGTTATTTTAAACACACCTGATCTGGTGTACTTCAGAGGGTAAAACATGAACGTTAAGGCTTGTTACCGGGTGCCTACAACTTATAGAATACTTTTATACACTTGCGAGTGTACATATATTTATAAACGGAAATCTTGTGGTCTATTAATATATTGAAATGATTGTTATGATAAACCTATGAACTCTCCAACCTTTTGGTTGACACTTTAAAGCATGTTTATTCTCAGGTATTAAAGAAATCTTCCGCTGTGCATTAGCTCATTTTAAGAATATTACTTGGAGTCATTCATGGCATATTTTGAAAGACGTTGCATTCGAGTCATTGAGTTCATCAAGATTATTATTAAGCCAAATTATAGTTGGATGTATTATGAAATGGTGTGCATGCCGTCAACTTTCGTTGTAAAGAAAGTTTGTCTTTTAAAAACGAATGCAATGTTTGTAAAATGTATCATATAGAGGTCAAACACCTCGCGATGTAATAAACTATTGTGAATCGTTTATAATGTATATGAACGGGTCCTTTCACATTAAGAAAACAACATCCGGATATGTGATCGTAGCCGTTTATGTCGATGATCTTAATATCATAGGTACAAATAAAGAGATCCATGAAGACATTCAACTTCTAAAGAAAGAATTTGAAATGAAAGATCTCGGAAAAATCAAGTATTGCCTTGGTTTGCAGATTGAGCATATGCCTAATGGTTTACTTGTACATCAAACAACATATACAGAAAAGATTTTAAAACGTTTCAATATGGACAAGGCAAAACCATTAAGTACTCCTATGGTTGGTAGATCACTTAATATTGACACTGATCCATTTCGTCCCTGTGAAGTTCATGAAGATATCATGGGACCAGAAGTACCATATCTTAGTGCAATTGGAGCTCTTATGTATCTTACAAATTGTACAAGACCTGACATTTCTTTTGCAGTTAATTTGTTGGCAAGGTTCAGCTCAGCTCCTACCAAAAGACACTGGAATGGGATCAAACACATATATCGATACCTTCGAGGAACTACTGATTTAGGATTATTTTATTCTAACGAATCAAAATAAGATTTGGTTGGTTATGCAGATGCAGGTTATTTATCTGATCCACATAAAGCTAAATCTCAAAATGGATATGTATTCCTAAATGGAGGTACTGCAATATCATGGCGTTATCAAAAACAAACACTTATTGCAACATCATCAAATCATGCCAAAGTGATTGGATTACATGAAGCTACTCGGGAATGTTTTTGGTTGAGATCAATGACACAACTCATTACTGATTCTTGTGGACTAGAACGCGATAAAAGCTCAACAACTATCTATGAAGATAATACAGCTTGCATAGCACAGATGAAAGAAGGGTATATCAAAAGTGACCGAACAAAACACATACCTCCTAGATTCTTCTCATACATTCAAAATCTCATTAAGGACAACCAGATTGAAATGTGATATGTTCAATCCAGCAAAAACTCTGTTGATCTTTTCACCAAAGCACTTCCAACTGCTATTTTCAGAACACACCTTCATAACATTGGCATGAGACATGTTCAAAAGATGTAACAGCTGAAGCAATGTCTACTTGAGGAGGAGTCAACTCTATGCTGCACTCTTTTTCCCTTAGCTAAAGTTTTTTTTCCTACTGGATTTTCTTTAGCAAGGTTTTTAATGAGGCAGTACTAGTTGCTCTCTAATAAAATTGTCATCCAAGGGGGAGTGTTATGAAAGTCAAATATGTCTGCCAATTTTGTGGCTATAAATTTTTCACCAATTTGCACAGTAACTTATGTTGTACTATAAATATATAAAGATGTAATTTGCAGAAGATGCACCTTTGAATATAAAGTTTCATATACTCTCTCTCTCTCTCTCTCTCTCTCTCTCTCTCTCTCTCTCTCTTTATCTTCTAATAATTATAAATAGTCCACAGTCAAAAACCAGGCCACTAAAGGTAGTTATAAGCCTACTGAATTATAACACGTCACTAAAGGTAGTTATAAGCCTACTGAATTATAACAGAGATCAAATTATAGGCCAAGCCATAATTGAAAGATGAAAGTGACTTACTCGATAAACAGGTAATAAAAAAAACAATATTAATAAGCCTTAACAAGATATTATCTATTATCTATATTATGTATAACAAAGATTTTGCTTACATTCATTAGAAGGACGTGACACATGTTGATAAAGGACCAATTGTTGTTGAGTATGGAAACTTTAAACACAAAAAAAAGTTGTTTACTTGAAGGCAAAGCCAAATTTGAGCAACAAGATTAAAACACGAAAAGGAAAGTTTCAGAATTTGCTGTGAAGATCTCGCGGTAACGAGGGAAGCTTCCCGGTCGCGAGGGAAGCTTCCCGGTCGCGAAGTTCAGCTTGGCCAATGAGTTGTTTCATTTTATTGTTTTGTCTAATAAATACAATTCTATGTAACCCATAACTGTGTGCGTAAAATTATAAGAAAAATCTCGCGTTTGCGCTCGTGGAGTAAACCATTCTTCGCGTTTGGAGTTGGGATATAATCACGTTAAATTCCGTGTTGTTTATCTTTATTTATCGCTTTATACTTCATTATTCATTTATCATTCGTAGGTGAGCGATTTGTTTAAATCACTTGTCTTATTAGAGCTACTAAATTCGTAACACCAATATTAAGACATAGATAAAATTCTTGATATCATTGTGATTAATATAATTATTTAAAATAGGTAATTACTGTACTATCTAAAAGACAAAACCCTGTAGCACTATTCATCAATAGTAACCAGGGGTATTTTTATCATTTCACCTTTTTTTTGTCTCCAACGATAAAAGAAACAACTTTTGTAAAAGAACCAACCTTCAATGTTACCAAAATATGTCGAAAAAAATTCTTTTTTACAAAAAAATCAACTACCTTTTTTTTTCTCAACGATAAAAGAGGCAACTTTCAAAAAAGGAACAATCCTTCAATATTACCAAAAAATGTCGAAAAACATTATTTTTTACAAAATAGATCAACTAACTTTAAAAAAATAAAAATAAATAAAAGGAACGTTAAAAGAAATAACTTTCACAAAAGGAACAACCCTTCAATGTTAGATGTCGAAATTTTTTTTTTTTTTTACAAAATAGATCAAGACTTTTTTTTTTTTTTAAATCGCATTCAAAACGGAGCCCCCGGCTCGAAGCGAGAGCTCCACAACTAGTTAGATATAAAGCTAAATTACGGAAGTAATCAAGATATGAAAGTGTACTCATGCCTCTTTATCCTATTGGGTTATGTATTGGTAATTAGTTTCACTGCTCAAAATATTGAGCCGCTCCTTAGACCATTCGTAACGGTTGGGGGAATGAGTTGAGGGTGTGAGTTGCTTTTTGTACTTTTTTGATTACTAGGATGTGTGAGTTGTTTTTGTGGAGTAGTGGTTGTGTGGATATTTGATGTGGGTTGAGAGTATTGTGATGATGTGTTAAAATATAATTGGATTAAGTATTAACAAGGGATATAAAATAATATTTTAAATTAATAAAAAATTAAAATAATTGAACCACGGGTGTGGGTTGCTCCGTTGCAGAGCCACGGCCAAGCCCACTTTTACCATTGGCCACGCCTTGATACTTCAAGTGGGGTGGCGTTTCTCCTTGCCACATCATCCCCACGGCATCACCAAGATACCGTGACAAGTCGTCTTATTCATAACTCTCTAGTCGTTATGTTTTATTACTCACCGTCTTTTCATCCCATGGTTCTAGAGCCAGTGGTGGATCCAGGAAATTTTTTCACCGGGGGCGAAATTTTTTTCTAAAACGTAGAGATTTTTTTTGGCAAAATATGGAAGTTTTGGGACAAAATATAGAGTTTTTTGAACAAAATTTAGAGATTTTTGGGCAAAATACGAAGGTTTGGGGGCAATATATGGAGGTTTTGGGACAAAATATGAAGGGTTTGGAGCAAAAAAAAAATATCCACCGGGGTTAAAATCGAAAAACCGAAAAAATTTACACTAAAAATTGCAAATCCACTGGGCACGGGCGCCCCACCCTGACCCTTCATAGGTCCGCCCCTGTCTAGAGCTATACTCTATTCGTTATACATTATAAGTGTTCACATTTGACTTTTAAAGTATTTTCATGTTAACTTTGGCCGTATATATCTTTACTTGTGTTATATAATATTTGATAAAATTTATTTGAATGGCTTAGGTTTATAATGCGGATTTTATATATATAATTTTTATCAAATAATATATAACACAAATAAAAATATTTATAGTCAAAGTTGATAAAGAAAAATTTTGGAAATCAAATGTGGACACTTATAGTAGGATAAAGGAAGTACAATTTTTCAGTCTCTCTCCTGATTAAGTTTTTAATCGCCAATCACCTCATTCACAATTTAGAATTCAAAAATCATCTCTTCGCCTTTCTCTCTGTAAATTTCTTCATTTCTTGTTTAGATTTCCATATACTATGTTTCTTCAATTTGTTTTTAGATTTTTATCTACTATGGAGTAATATTTTTGTGCTTATCTTCGTTTTTAATTATTCTTTGACTTCATATTCGGAATGAATTTGAACGTAGCTGCTGTGGCGTACATCTTACCTTCCTCATACCTTACTTATGTGGGATTGAGTTATGTTGTTATTGTTGTTTTTAGGTTTGTACAAGGTGTTGACTTGACCAAATAGAATATCACGTTGTCTTCCAAATGAATTGAATTGTTGCACGGATGAGCTTATAATTTGTTTTGGAAATGAATTTAGCAGATTTGAATGTTTAATGCACGTCGTATGTTTGATGGAATGAAATTGACAAGGACGAATTTATTTTCAGACTTGTATCAGGTACTCATTATATTCACTTAAAGATTTGCATACTAATTATTATTTCATGTCTTATGTCTTGATCTGAAATATGAATTTCATTGATTTTTATGGATAATAGCACACTGAATGCAAGTGAGTGAGATGGATAAAAAGGAAAAAAAAACATCAACAATTGAAGTAGCTCTAACTAAATTGTGTGAAAAAGGTTTCATCCATTCTAATGTCTGTATTTTCTGTCTAGCAATTCCTGGTTCTCTCCAAAGCATATGTCCATTTCTCTAACTAAATTGAAGTAGTTATTGTCTTTATATGGTTTTTTTTAATGTTAGGATTTTAGGACTCACAATAAGAGTGATTTCCTTAAAATCACCCTCCCACAATAGACAAACGAAGACAATAACAAAAAAATTAAGAACGCGATAATTTAACGTGGTTATATGTAATCAAAGATTGATTACTTTAATCCACGGACCAAACTAAAGAGATTTTATTGATAGAATTCGTGATAAAATGTATGAGTTACAATAGGATGTTTATATAGGCAAAATTCAACAAGGAAACAACTTAGGGACCAAGAAAACTCGAATTTGCAAACTTTGGCTAGTCATACACCATATCGCGATCGCGACCTTGCCTCTCGCGGTCGTGATGTTGCCTCCCAAACGAGCTGCTTCTTCTGTTGTTATGTTGCGACCGCGACACCCATCTCCCAACCGCGATGTGTAGAACAACTACACCTTCTTGTTTTGTTTTACTCATTCACAACTCCAACAATCTCCCACTTGAAGGAGTATTAATAAAAACCCAATCTTCGTTAACCCAACACTAACCAAGATTGTCAAACCACCATACATACCACCAAAACGCCATTTGGTACACACATACTCATCACATACGTCGAATGAGTTGACTTTGGATACAAGGTCTTCAACACTTCTTGTTAGACTCGAACCATCATCACTCTATTTCTCTAGTAGGTCATCTTCTCTCATCAATTCATGAGAAGACCGATTGAGGCAATGCAAAATCTCAACTTGTCCGTCGTCACCACCTTAGTAAGCATATCCGTGGAATTATTTGAACCAAGGACTTTCTTCAATATTAAAGTACCATCTCTTATATGTTGTCAATTAAAATGATACCTCAACTTGATGTGTTTCGTACGACTATGAAACACCAGATTCTTCCCAAGATAAACCACACTTGATTAGCACAATACAAGACGCAATAGTCTTGTCTTTTACCCAACTCACTCAAGAAGTCCTTTAACTACACAAGCTCTTTAGTAGCTTCCGCAATAGCCATGTATTCGACCTCCGTTGTAGATAAAGCAACACTTCTTTGTAGTCGAGACATCTAATTAATCGCCATCTTCCATAATGTGAAAACATAACCCGTAGTGCTTTTCCACAAATCATCACATCCACCCAAATTAGCATCCGCATAACCTCTAAGTATGACATTGTTTTTATTAAAACACAATCCCATATTAGAAGTACCTTTCAAGTAACAAAGCAACCATTTGACCGTTTCCCAATGCTCTTTCCTCGGTTTAGACATATAACGGCTTACAACTCCTACTGAATAGGCAATATCTAGTCTCATACAACAATGGCATACATAACACTACCCACAGCCGATGCATACTGAACCTTCTTTATCTCTGCCTTGTCTTCTTCCGTTTTAGGTGATTGACTTTTCAATAACCTTATTGAAATGGCATAGAACGAGCCTTTGAATTCTCCATGTTGAACCTCTCTACTACTTTCCCAATGTATTTAGTTTGAGAAAAGTATAGAGTACCTTTCATACTATCACACACAATACGCATCCCAAGTGTTTGCCTAGCACCACCAACGTTTTATAGAGTGTTGAGCATACACATCATACTTTTTGGCGCCAGTGCCGTGGTGTGGTGTTAAATTGGATTTTGAAATACAACTAGTGATTGTTCGATCCTTTTGTGAGGATTTATTCTCGCAAAGGTTACTTTTATTGTTATATCGTTGTGAGGAAAACATCTTATGGTTGTTTTGTGATCAAGTTTAGGTGGTGCATGAAATTGAGGTCCAACAAGGATCAAGATTGTGAGAATCCACTATCCGAGCCCGAGAAGCAATACACGGTTATTATCGATCAAGGGATGAAGGGGTTATAAGAAGAAACTTTGAAGCGTTACCTTTATAATTTTCTGACACGAAGGGTGGAAATCCAACCGGGGAGGGTCCTATTCCTCAAGTACCTATTCCTCAAGTTCATCAAGTTCCATCACCGATGGCGGATCCAAATGATGTTCTTATGTGGAGCTAGACTTAGTTCACTACCGACGGTTGCACCATCTATTGCTAGACCTCCAATTATGGCCAAAAATTGGAAGATTGAAAGAAAGTTTATGACGTTATTGAAAGATGTTCAATTTGGAGGCAAAATGCATGAAAATCCGTATGAACACCTTGATGCTTTCAACGAACTTTTTGATTTGTATAAATACCAAGGGGTGACCGAAGATGCTTTCAAGATTAGAGCATTTCCTTTCTCGGTAACGGGGGATGCTAAAGATTGGCACAAAAACCAACTATCCGGTTCAGTTACAACTTTCCAAGATTTGAGTCAGAAATTTCTTCACCGTTTCTACCCACCAAAGAAGGTGGAACATTTGAAGATGGAGATAAATACATTTAGTCAAAGGAATGGTGAGTCTCTTCATGCTACTTGGGAGAGGTTAAAGAAATTGTTAAGGGATTGTCTTCAACATGGGTTGAACAGGAAGGATCAAATTCATGTGTTTTACTGGGGCATTAATAAGCAAACTAGAGCTATTATTGATTCCTCCGCGGAAGGTGTGTTCATGTACAAAACGCCAACCGAGGCGGAGAGATTGTTGGAAGATATGGCCATTCATATGTAACACCCCGAAATTTTAATACATCAGAAAGTGTCGCCAGAAAGCGTCACCAGGAAGTGTTCTCAGAAAGTGTCAGGAAGAGTCTACCTATACTTATGCATTTTCAGATTTTGCATCAGAATCAGGGTCAGACAACTTCAGTCCCTGAAGTTGGAGATGAAATCTTTTTTCCCAGGTCCGAGCCGCACCGCGAGCCCTTGAGCCGCGCTGCAGCCTAATACATGAACTGATGGTTAGTTCTTTTAAAAGACTCGACATGGATTTTTAGCTTTAAGCCGCGCCGTGGGCCGTGGAGCCGCGCCGCGGCCTATAACTGCAGAATGTGCTGTTCAGCATTTTAAAAAGGGATTAATTGAGGGGTAGTTTGGTCATTTTACATGGGATTCGGAGAGCTACAAAACTGATACCAACCTCATCTTATCTTCATTTTATCCCAACTTTTTCCACCCAAACACTCTCAACCTTTTTAGAGTGAGAAAGAGAGTTTAGAGAGAGAGAGAGAGAGAGAGCTCTATTTGAGGAAGAAGAAGAGTGAATCGGGCCAAGTCTCAAGAGTTAAAGTTGTTCACCTCGTTCACGGATACGTTATGGTAGTGTTGGTAAGTTCTAACTCCCAATTTCATTGTTTGATTTAATATTCCAAGTTAGGGTTTGAACTTGATTTGTTGAGAAACCCATTTAAACTCATGAAGTGAGTTTATTGGTGCAAGTAATCGGGTTCAAAATTATTTTTGGTGGGTTTTGGGTTGGTGAACGAATTGGCCATGTTTAGGGCTTGTAAATGGTGTATAATCACTAGGGTTAGTGATTATAGAAGTGTTGGAAACCATTTTGGGTGTATTTGGTTGACTAATTTTGAAATGAGTCAAAATTAGGGTTTAGGTGTCATTTTGAGTAAGATAAGTGTTTAACACTTATGTTTTGGGTTAATTGGCGATTAAGACCATTCTCACTTGTGTTAGTGATTATTGATTAGTTTGGGCGCGGTTTGTGCTTGGAAGTACATTTGGGTCGAAATTGCACTAAGTGTCAATTTGGGTTGGTTTGTAAATCCACCCTAATGGTGTTGTTTGTTATGTGATAATGGAATAGGTACTTTCCGTTGACGTGTGGTGGATTATTCGATTGCATCCATCAAGACGACAAGGTGAGTGTCAATATATTATGTGCATATGTATGTATAGGATGGGTGCGGGTTGGGTGAAGTGATCCTCGGCTATAGAGCTCACTTCACATATAGGTGGATTTGATGGACTACTGTAATAGGTCTAATTGGCATAGTTGTGCATTTTGGTTGACCACCTTTGGCGAGGTGCACACTTTGTGTGTACGTTATCACATGGGCTTGTGATTTGGATAACCCCGATGATATGGATTTATATAATCCCGATGGCGTGGGTTTGGTATTTGAATTGCGGTTGAGTAACCCCGATAATGTGGATTTATATAATCCCGAGATCGTGGGTTATGGTTTGGGACGTGAATATCGGGTTGTTCGTATTCACAATATTTCGGGTAGTTACGATTGTCCTTTTTGGTTGGACTCATAGTTTGGGTAGTGAATATCGGGTAGTTCGAATTCACTAAGGCTCGGTTTACGCGGCCATCCTCGGTTATACTATGTAGTGAAGGTAGTGAATCTCGGGTTGTGCGTATTCACTAAGGCCGGGTTGCACGGCTATCCTTTGGGTGATTAAGGTTAAGTGGTTAACCTTGGGTTGTGGGTTCGTTAATTATATATTTATAAATATTTTATTGATATTGTTGTGATGTAGCTAACCCTCTGGGCATAGCTTGATGGCGTTGTTCATATCGTTGTTAGTGTACTTACATTGTTGATATATTAGTTGTTGTATAGCGATCATACGGTATGCTTAGATTAGCTTGCCCTTTGCCTGGACTCCGGTATGTGCTATTTGATTGTTATTGTATGGCGTGTCCATTTTATGCATATGTATGTATATAGTATGTTTATACTCACTAAGCTTTCATAGCTTACCCTCTTGTTGTTTACATTTTTATAGGTTCGCAAGGTGGCGGCTCGGGTAAACGTGGGAACTAGTGGACTTTTGTAGGTTGCTTTAGAAGACTTTGTTTTTGGATCAATTTAGGATTGGGTAGTGTTTTCCCAATCACCATGCTCGGTTTTTTTGGAGATTAAACTAGTCGGGTCGAAACTATCTTTTGATGATGTAAACGGGTTATGTGAATGCCCGTTTGGATATTTAAACTTATGTATTAAACGTTTAAAAGTTGTCTAAACTTAACTTTGTAATGGAGACATTTTCGGAACAAAGTTGGGACCTTAAGGTTAAGAATATTAATGTACTATAAAGGAAAAAAAATTTATGGGCCGGAATACGACGGGTTGGGTCATTTCAAGTGGTATCAGAGCATGGTCTAAGAGATTTAGGTAACTTGAGATAGGTGCCTAGACTTAGACTTTTGTGTGTGCTTATTTGTTGCGGGACTTGAAGGAGTACGGATCAGACGGGGATTTTGGTTAGTGCCTTAGCTTGTAGGTGAACTAACTAGGATTGTGGCTTGTATCGTAATATTATTCTTGCGTGTGTTTACTTTGCGTAGTTTTGTGTTTGCGATGTGTATATCATCGAGCAAGATACTCGTTGTACTAATGAGTTGAGACAGCGTGTACACGTAATAATGACTAGCTACCATTGTTACGAGTGCAAATCGTGTCTAACAAGTGATGCACGACGAGTGTTAAGCAAGATGGGGGCGGTGTTGTGTATGGTTTGTTTGCGTTTCATTGTTTAGTCGTTTTGTATTCTTTAGAATGATGACAAGAAGAGGGACTTCGAATGGAGAATGAAACGACGATGATGAGATGATGGCTAGGATTGAAGCTGTTGTTACAAAGCGAATGATTGCACTCTGAGAAGAGTTTGAAAGGGGGTTTTCTCAAACCTCGAGGCGATGGTGAAAAGGAGATTAGTTACAAGAAATTTAGAGTGACTAAACCTCCTATGTACAACGGAGATCTCGATCCGTTAGTGAGTACTGATTGGATCTCAGATGTCGAAGGGTGTTTTCGTACAAGTGAATGTCCTCCGGACAAGAAAACAAGACTCGCTACTAGTTTATTGCGGGCGAAGAATTGGTTGGATGGTAAGATTGATATCGTTGGTGAAGAACCATTCATTAGGTTATCGTTGGACAATTTTAAGAAGAAATTTTTTGAGGAGTTCCGGACGCAAGGTCGGAATTGCATGATGAGTTGCGAAATTTCAACAAGGATCTATGGACTTGAATACTCTCAAGACGACCTTTTTGGCGAAGGCTCGATTTTGCCCGGAGTATATCGGGAATGATCGTATGTTGATGGGAGACTTCTATTGAACTTTGAATGATAACTTATGGAACAAAATTAGCAGGGGTCAAGTAAATTCTGTAAGTAACTAGAGGGGGGTGAATAGTTACTTAGTGGTTTCTTAAAACTTTTTCGATATCTTTAACAATCAAAACATAAGTTTCAAGTGTAGAAGCGTTTGTGTTTGTTAATGCAAGTATGTAAAGATTATAAGTGCACAAACACAAGGATTTATAGTGGTTAGGGTGGATGTTAACTAATCCACCTTAATCCACTCCCCAATTCTACGAATTGAGACTTTTCTTCACTATGATACCCCAAACACAGTGGAGTGTCCGGATACAACACTAGCTCCTCGATAAGCCGCTACTCATGAACCCTTACGTCCCTTTGAAGAATTCACAAACACCAAATGCTCTTACCACAAGATCCTAATGCTCTAGCCTAGTGAAATCACAACTACCTTCTAGATCCCTTTAAGAAGATAGCTCATAAGTAAACTTATAGCTAAGCTTACAATCACTCATAGTTCTTCAATAGGTCACACCAACTTAATTTCCAATGAAATTGATCAACTTTCTAGATCCCTTTAAGGAAGTTGAATCATTAAGCAAGATGGTGGTTCCTATCATAAGAACTATCTAACTTCCTTGACCCCCTAAGGAAGTCTCTTACAAAGTAAACTTAAAGATACAAATGATAAGTACAAAGTTTACATTTCAATTCTACTTAGTGTAAGTAGAATCTCTCTTTCTCTCTTATAATCTCTCTATTGATATGTGCTTGAGGCTTGGGAGATCAGTAGATATGACTTTGAAAGAATGTTGGAAAGAGGTGATCTTATAGTTTGGCAAAGAGGTGTATTTATATTCCAAGAAAAACTTGACAGAAAAAACTGCGGTCAACGCACGATCGATCGTGCGGGAGACCGTACAACTTCTGTCAGCATTTCAGCATATCCGTTGGAGCTCATTTTTCTTTGAATTTTTGGCGTCTTTACCCAATACAGAGCCTTCAAAATATGTTTAATACACCTAGAAGTTAACTCCATTACCCCTTTGATCTTGGACATATGCATGGAGGTTGACATGTGCTAGCTAACGAGGAAAGTCCAATGTCCTTGACCATTGTCATTGATTTCCTAAAAAGGTAAATGCAGATTTTTGTCCTTTGACAAACCACTAGCATCCAAACTTCATTACCCAAATCTTTAAACTCTTGTCTTCATCTTTGATGGAAGTATCTTGCCCATTGAAACCTTGTTACAACTTCATTGAACTAGTTTGAGAACACTTTGACTAGTTGCACTAATCACAAAGATACATCACTACATTCCAAACTTTATACCCATGTCTTCACCAACTTGTCTTTTATTTGATGGAAGTATCTTGCTCTTTGGAACATTGTTACATCTCAAATGAATTAGTTTGAATCTAGTTGGAACTTAATGATCCTTGTTACAACCTTGACTAGCTTGAACTAATTATATTTACATACATACAATGGTACTTAAAACTAATGGGAGAGCACCTCTTTAATTGGGACTGTAATGACCATTATTAGTATGTTTGAATGACACTATGTAATAAGATAAAAAGATATAACACTTGTGTGTTTAATCTTATTTCAAGTTAAATCATCATTAAGGTGTCATTAGGTGTGATTAATCAAGATTAACATCTTTTGGTTCAAAACTCTTTTGAAATCAAAGAAGGCAACTATTATAAGTATGTTTAAAAAGGTTTTGTAAATTATAGATGTCTCAAAGTGGTCTAACTTAAAGTGGCTGAATTTGGTTACAGAGAAAACTGTGGTCGATCCACGGTCGGCCGTGAGGTTGACCGTAGATCAACAGTTTTGTAAAATGGTGCAGCCATTGGAACAGGACATCTACGGTCAGACCCGCGGTCGACCGTGGTGCAGCCGCATATCAGTTTTTACCAAGTTAATTATTTATGTATTGGTCTTTTGCTAGAGATAGTGTAGGCTTATGAACTCATGTCGTCTTACATATGATTAAGCACTTATCTCTTCTGTGTCATCATCAAAACAAAGTGATTAACTTTTGAATATTATAATTGAATTCTTAACCAACATTCTCCCCCTTTTTGATGATGACAAACATATGAGTAAGTGTTTAGTTATATAAGCCGACATAAGTGTTAACATCACTTACCATACACTTTCTCCCCCTTTTGTCGAAGCAAAAAGGTTAGCTCCCCCTGGAACTAAGCGCGCCCTAGAGTTATGCTCCCCCTTGAATCGTACATAGTAGAAGATCTTATGGCTCCCCCCTTGAAACATAAACAGTTATAAGATCAAGTAAGGAGTGATATGAACTCAACGAGCTAGATAAACCTTCAATCAAGGGTTAGTGCACACACATAATAGTATATAGCAAGCATAAGAATCATTGTGCATCATGCATAACTAAGATAGTGGAGCGAGCACTTTAACCAACATATGTGATCGTTAGAGAGCATGTAAGATCAAAAGTGCGTATGAATCACCACATATCAGAGTTAATGAATAGTATAGCATGAATGTGTAATATAACATGTAGTGAGCAGAAGGCTTAGTATATCATGCAACATTATCATTAAGTACCAACATTACTCCACTAGTTCTACCAATTTCGGGCATGTATAAAAGCAAGTAGGTTTAAGCAAGCATGTAGAACCATATAGCATGTCATGGTATACATATTGCACATAGCACAATGTGAAAACATAAGTGAGAGTAGCATGCAAAAGCTAATATACATTAGATCAATTGTCAAGCAAACAATCATGCATAACAATCATATTTATAAGTTTAGATGCTAGAGCATGAAAGTAAGTCCAAACAAGCATGTTAAAACACAAGCATAACATAGCATGGCAAACAAGTACGAGCATCACACGTAATCATATCATGCAACACTATAGATACTATCATAGTAGTTTCGACAATCATGTAAAGAGACAAGCATGACATACATATGGCACGTATCATTAGCATAGCATATTAAACATATTGCACATAATATAAGCATAGCATGTTGAATACATATTGTAAGAATACAAGTAAGAGTGGCATGTTGAAGCTAATATACGTAATCATGCATAACGATCTAATTTACATATAAGTTTAAAACGTGCATGAGACACCTCTATTCAACATAATGAGCATACTAGTCGAAGCATGTCAAGTGATAGTGCTTAATAACACAGATATGATAGGTCCAAACGTTATCATTGAAAAAAATCATACACTAAGTTTCTTATTATTCAACTAAGAGCATATCTCTTTGTATACTTAGTGATGAACATATGTATAACCTAAACATATAGAGCATGTTAATATTTCACCTATCATGTAATGATCAAAGCTAAATTGGTGTTCAAATAATCACTTATTAGGTTGACTAGTCCAATTTTAGCACGAGAATGCACACATATATGAGTTTCGGAAGAGGTGGTACCTTAATCGAGGAAAGTTTGTTTCATCCATAATTCGTGAGCACATAATCTTTCAATCGCTATATACTCGAATTTAGTGGTAGAGAGAGCTACGGGTGTTTGTTCCATTGAGAGCCAAGAGGTTATGCATAAACCAACTAATACACATACACCACTCTTCTAAATAGTAGCTATCCATCATTATCCAAATCTCCAAGGCACATGATATTCATGATGCATAGAACCCTTTAGATTTCTCTAAAGATCCTTTTAACGGCTCAAAAGTGTGACATATCGAGACTTTCCTTTGCATGGGTGATAAGCATAGCAATGCGTTGAAGTCTTGCATGTATTGTTAGAAATATATGCATGCATAGGATTCAAGAATAATATTCATCATAGTAATCACATGTCACATCAAAACAAGAAATCATGCATAGTAAGCTCAATTAAAATTCATACTACAAGTGAATAGCAATCATGCATAACAAGTAAGTAATCATGATAGTCAAATATAGGCATGTTCCATAGTATGAATATTGATGAGAAAATGTATAAACTAAATAACTAGATCAAGTAGGTATTTGACTTGTAAACTATGATCAACATGATATATGTTAAGTCACTACTTATTTAGTCATTTATTCAAATATAGCTCAAGATTGCACTTAAATGATATAGCATAACAAGCAATCACATATCTCATGGTAAGCTAGCTATTATCAAAGTATTATTTAGCACTCAACAAATATGATGTAGAGATATGTTAACTTGGCTACGTATAATGTTAACTAGTTAAAATTTTCGATGTATCATAGTTAACAATTTGGAGTGTTATATTGGATCGTGAGTATAAAAACATCCATGCATAATTTTTCAACATGTTAATAAATCATAAGCATGTAAGCATAGAAGCATGATGAAAAATATAAGGCATGTTAGATGTAGCAAATATTAAGCACAATGCCTTCACAAATTAGATTCAATTATCAAGTTAATGAGCCTAAAGTGTGTATTATAATAACTAACAAGGTGATTTTAACCAACATTGGTTCAAAAGAGATAACTCAAGTTGTCAAGCATGAAGATCATATGAGCATGCGAGTATGACAAGTAGATTTGCACATATACGGACACATAAACATACAAATATGGCATGTTGATGTTGTACACATACTTATACAAGAAATGAACACATATATGGCACATATAAGAGATAAAGATTATGCAGTTTACACCTAATGTATAATGAGCGAAAGGCTAGCGTTAAGCCTAGAGTGTAAAGCATACCATAAAGCATTTCAAGTATATTTCGAACTTATCATCCATGAGTTCAAAGAACTTGTCACAAGGAAAATGGTTAATTGGATCAATAATCAAGTCATTAACATTTTATTCTCATGCTTCTTAGCAAATAATGTATTGCAAACTTTTACCATTTCACACACATGATCAAGCAAGTATGTCCTAAGTCTATTAAGATTTTCAAGATGCAAAGATATAACCTTTTCATGTATCTTCGATTAATCCTTAAAGCTACTCGGACGTCTATTTAGACCTGGTTAGGTTTTTCTTTCTAAAGAGTATCCTAGAGACGTACCTTCCTTTAGAGTCACACCTACATCTTTGAGTGAAAATCTAGAATTCATTTCCATAGGTGTGTCTAATACCTTAGCACTTATCATTCCAAAACTTTAAGTGTATTCATTAGTTTGATTTATAAGAATGCTATCTTAGAGTTACTTTGATTCATGAGTTGAGTAAGGCTTTCAGAATACTCATCATTCTTTCATTAATCTCATTGCGTGTAAGT
Organism: Rutidosis leptorrhynchoides; assembly: GCF_046630445.1. Lineage (NCBI taxonomy): Eukaryota > Viridiplantae > Streptophyta > Magnoliopsida > Asterales > Asteraceae > Rutidosis > Rutidosis leptorrhynchoides. The sequence continues at coordinate 170,832,888 of NC_092343.1, forward strand.
TTAAGACTTAAGACAATAGTTTAAATAAACATTTGTGTGGGGTAAGATTATCTAACTCTTTGACATATAAAAGGTTGGATAAACTTTTCATTTAACTTGTTTGTTCTAGGTATTCGTTTGACACAAACCTAATCATAGTTTAGAATTTAAGAGCACGAATCATTCTTAAAGTCTTCTAACCTCATTCATCCTAATATGTCTAAGTGTGTTTTAAATATTTCAACAACTCAAAAAACGTTTATGCATTTAGCTAATAATTTTTATTAATGACTACTACTCTAGCAATTTATACAAGAATAATATCTTATAAGTGTTAGCCTAGAATGAGTTCTATCATCAAAAATGTTTCTCATTAAGCATAGATGATAGAAATCATATACAACCCATTTAGTAAGACTACAAAGTTGAACTTTGCAAATCTATAATATACCTAAAAAACGGAGAACTTAGACTACACACTTAAAATCTAATTTGACTCCTATTGATGTCTCCTAAGATTTGTTTAACATGATTCTCTTCGCTATCATTGTTTGTCAAATATTCACTTTGTTGAAGCAAACTAATGAGAATGATCTTTTTAACACTTTAGCTCACTTAGTGATCATCATATATTGCTTTTAGGTAGATCTCTAACGATTCGTTTCATGGTCGTGTGATCTAATCTTATATGTCATCAAATTTAAAAAATGTATTGATGCAACGCACATGTTGACATATTCTTATCTTTTCACCAATTTCACTTGCAAGCATATAAGACATTCTACCTAATTGTATGCATAGCATGTTTCTACTTTCAAATAAGTTGTAACCTAACTAGTATGTTAAGATATATGCTCATAGCAAGCTAGAACTCAAGTAGCACATTTACTTGCAAGAAATGTTACCTCCACCGATAATCGTACTTCAATCACGTCATCATGTTCTTCGTGCTCGAGGTGACATATTTATCATGGACATATGTTTTGAGTACTTGTGATTACACCATCTTCCGCCACACTTGTTAACAAACCTACAACTTGTTAGAAACACAAAACATGGTACCCAATGTTTGTTGAGTCCGGGGTTGTTAGCATTAAATACTCTTGCCTAATCCATTTTAGTACCTTTCTCAAACACTAGAGTTTATCCTTTTAGACATGTTTATATTATAAGATTTGATAAACCAAGTTCATGTCTTGAGTGAGAATAATTTATCGTGTACACTTATAGTTGTTTGAGAATCACTATCACTTATATAAACAAGTGTCATTTGATGACAATAAATAACTTTACATTTAGCAAATGTTTAGATCTTTCCAATAAACAATTTAAAACTAATGTCATAACTAATTTACAAAGAATCAACATCTAAAAGTATCAAATCATGACCGATCTTAAAATTGCAAATGCACATTTTGATCAGAGCCTATGCGGTTGATCTCACGGTCTACCGTAGGTTCGATCGCCTACAAGTTTGGAACTATGCCGAGTTTTATAAAGTGTGTTTTTCAAAAACTTGTGATAGATTTACTCGGGGTGTCTTTCATTTGGTATCTTTAAAAATAACTTTTACTATATCACCACTTTTTATCATTTTAGAAGAAAGGTAATTCTTTTTCTTTTTCAAAAATAGTCACAAGCTAGTGATTTTTGGTTTCAAGTTTTTCTTTTTTAATCATAGTTTTGTTAATTATCACAACATTTAGAGTACACAAATATTAAAAAGACTAAAAACAAGCAAGCTTACCTCACCATGTGAATGGTGGTATTTTTCCTCAAAGTAATGGATGTAAGTTTGAGAATTCGGGTTCGATCCTTAACTTCCACATCCCTTGAGTGTCTTGAACTTGCTTCTTATATGAAAACTTTCATCGTGATTCAAGACTAACTCTTCCAAACTCTTTTACGTTCTTCAACCAAGTAGAGCTTAGTTCCAAGATCTTTGACTCGGGTTTTTGCACAAAGTCGTTTTAGTCACAAAAACGTTTTTTGGAGCAAAGATTCGAGCAACCGCTCTGATACCAATTGTAAGTAACTAGAGGGGGGTGAATAGTTACTTAGCGGTTTCTTAAAACTTTTTAGAAATCTTTAACAATCAAAATATAAGTTTTAAGTGTAGAAGCGTTTGTGTTTGTTAATGCAAGTATGTAAAGATTGTAAGTGCACAAACACAAGGATTTATAGTGGTTCGGGTGGATGTTAACTAATCCACCTTAATCCACTCCCCAATTCTACGTATTGAAGCTTTTCTTCACTATGATACGCCAAACCCGGTGGAGTGTCCGGATACAACACTAGCTCCTCGATAAGCCGCTACTCATGAACCCTTACGTCCCTTTGAAGAATTCACAAACACTAAATGCTCTTACCACAAGATCCTAATGCTCTAGCCTAGTAAAATCACAACTACCTTCTAGATCCCTTTAAGAAGATATCTCATAAGTAAACTTATAGCTAAGCTTACAATCACTCATAGTTCTTCAATAGGTCACACCAACTTAATTCCCAATGAAATTGATTAACTTCCTAGATCCCTTTAAGGAAGTTGAATCATTAAGCAAGATGGTGTTTCCTATCATAAGAACTATATAACTTCCTTGACCCCCTAAGGAAGTCTCTTACAAAGTAAACTTAAAGATACAAGTGATAAGTACAAAGTTTACATTTCAATTCTACTTAGTGTAAGTAGAATCTCTCTTTCTCTCTTTTAATCTCTCCATTGATATGTGCTTGAGGCTTGAGAGATCAGTAGATATGACTTTGAAAGAATGTTGGAAAGAGGTGATCTTCTAATTTGGCAAAGAGGTGTATTTATATTCCAAGAAAAACTTGACAGACAAAACTGCGGTCGAAGCACGGTCGACCATGCGGGAGACCATACAACTTCTGTCAGCATTTCAACATATCCGTTGGAGCTCCTTTTTCTTTGAATTTTTGGCTTCTTTACCCAATATAGAGCCTTCAAAATATGTTTAATACACCTAGAAATTAACTCCATTACCCCTTTGATCTTGGACATATGCATGGTGGTTTACAAGTGCTAGCTAAAGAGGAAAGTCCAATGTCCTTGACCATTGTCATTGATTTCCTAAAAAGGTAAATGAAAATTTTTGTCCCTTGACAAACCACTAGCATCCAAACTTCATTACCCAAATCTTTAAACTCTTGTCTTCATCTTTGATGGAAGTATCTTGCCTATTGGAACCTTGTTACAACTTCATTGAACTAGTTTGAGAACACTTTGACTAGTTGCACTAATCACAAAGATACATCACTACATTCCAAACTTCATACCCATGTCTTCACCAACTTGTCTTTTCTTTGATGGAAGTATCTTACTCTTTGGAACATTGTTACTTCTCAAATGAATTAGTTTGAATCTAGTTAGAACTTAATGATCCTTGTTACAACCTTGAATAGCTTGAACTAATTATATTTACATACATACAATGGTACTTAAAACTAATGGAAGAGCACCTCTTTAATTGGGACTTTAATGACCATTATTAGTATATTTAAATGACACTATGTAATAAGATAAAAAGATATAACACTTGTGTGTTTAATTTTATTTCAAGTTAAATCATCATTAGGGTGTCATTAGGTGTGATTAATCAAGATTAACATCTTTTAGTTCAAAACTCTTTTGAAATCAAAGAAGGCAACTATTATAAGTATGTTTAAAAAGGTTTTGTAAATTATAGATGTCTCAAAGTGGTGTAACTTAAAGTGGCTGAATTTGGTTACAGAGAAAACTGCGGTCGATCCACGGTCGGCCGTAAGGTTGACCGTAGATCAACAATTTTGTAAAATGGTGCAGCCGTTGGAACAGGACATCTACGGTCAGACCCGCGGTCGACCGTGGTGCAGCCGCATATCAGTTTTTACCAAGATTAATTATTTATGTATTGGTCTTTTGCTAGAGATAGTGTAGGCGTATGAACTCATGTCGTCTTATATATAATTAAGCACTTATCTCTTTTGTGTCATCATCAAAACAAAGTGATTAACTTTTGAATATTATAATTGAATTCTTAACCAACAAATTCGTTTGCTGAATTATTCGCCGTGGCAAGGGGTTTCGAATCGCATTCGCGATCGATGGTTAGTGAACCTTCAAGTAAGAGAAGGGTTGATTCATATGGTGCTCCAAGTAAGAAAACTAAGGGCGCAAGTGCGAGTACGGGTAATGTGGGGAAAGGCATGACGAGTTCTCGTGCACCTAGATGTTTCAATTGTGGTGTTAGGGGCCACAAGTTATGGGAGTGCACAATGGCGAGAAATGATGACGGAATGTGCTAATTTTGTCATAAAGAGGGACATCGCAAGCCGGATTGTCCTGAGTTGGCGGCGGTGAATGCCGCAAGGAGACATTAAGGTATTTTTGTTTTTAATAAATATGTCGTTTGATTATTTATTATGTGCCGATGACTTCGGGTTTGTTGAATACATTGTATTGTGCGTGTTATTTTCGTGGGTGACATTCCTAATGGAATTAACCTATGGTGACGTTTTGATTAACGGACGAAGGGCGTAAGACTTGGTGCAAACAAGCATTCCTTAGTGATTGGGAAAAAGTCCCTACCAAGCCATGGAAACGGGCTTTGTTGTTCGGATGACAGCGCGTGTTCGCTTTCATGTTGAAGTTGATGAACCATGAGACTCGTCGGGTGGATGGGACCCATGAGATCGATTGTTTTGATCTCGATGAAAGTTGGTAATGGAGTCTACGGGACGCATTGTTAGGTGCCTTTTTCATACCTACTAGCGTGGTATTCGACTCCGATGGTGCTGCGGTTACATTGAACTTAGGGTACCGGAAAGTAACCCTTAGGTGCTTGAGTGACGGTGTGGAAGTTACAAGTGATAGCAACTCGATGATTTGCTAGAGTGATACTTGTACGGTTGGGTAAGTACTTCGGTTGAGGTAGTGAAAGGAAATCCGAAACCCTTTCGTAAGCTCAAGGTTGGAGCAAGGTATCGTGATGGGTATATTATGGAATACAAGAAGTATGGATCTTGTCTTTCTTTAGCATGTTGGTTTTATGAGTCTCGGTGAGACGAAAACGGACTCGACGGTTGACTAAGTCAACAATGAGTGGATAGTGGTTTTGGGGGATACTTTTATCTCAATGATGTGGTTATGGAACGGAGTTCTAAGTGGGGGAGTCTGTACTCCCGCACGGAGAGGTTTTTAGTGAGTTGATGTTGGCCGGAGCCCGTATAGATTTGGGGCTAGTGTTGACATCTACGTGGTCGATTGTGGTAAGAGTACGATTTGGATCAAATTGTACCTATTAAGTTGGATTTAAATTATCACCGAGGTGGTAAAATGGTGAACATCATTGAGAGATGATGGACGTGTTCGACGAGCAAGGTGAGATCCTCGGTTAAGGGATGTGTGTGTCGGATTCTCTTCTAGAGAATTATTGTTTTGTGCCTATGTGCGATATAGGTGGTTCTTACTCGATTGTGATGGCGTTGTGTGCGCCTACGTATAATGCATGTGTAAAGATTCCAAATGAGTGGAATGTTTCTAAGTATGTGTATATACTTGTTGCTTAGGGTGGATGGTTAGTGTATTCTGTTAGGATTCACTATGGTGTGTGCAGTGCACGATGCTACACTACTCGTTGAGTGAGGCCAAAAGAGCGTATGTGAGATTGGTGAGTTACGGTCGTTAACTCGGTCCGCTAACTTCATCTTAGGAGTAGTGTTATATCGGCATGGTATAACATTATCAAGAAATGAGAGTACCGGTAGGAAATGAGAACCATTCCTTGTGTTGTGATTTGGGAAGTGAATATGGGTTTGCACGTATTCACAATGACTCCGGTTGTTGCGGTCATCCCAATTTGGGTTGGTTTGTAAATCCACCCTAATGGTCTTGTTTGTTATGTGATAATGGAATACGTACTTTCCATTGACGTGTGGCGGATTATTCGATTGCATCCATCAAGACGACAAGGTGAGTGTCAATATACTATGTGCATATGTATGTATAGGATGGGTGAGGGTTGGGTGAAGTGATCCTCGACTATAGAGCTCACTTCACATATAGGTGGATTTGATGGACTTGTGTCATAGGTCCAATTGGCACGGTTGTGCATTTTGGTTGACCACCTTTGGCGAGGTGCACACTTTGTGTGTACGTTATCACATGGGCTTGTGATTTGGATAACCCCGATGATGTGGATTTTTATAATCCCGATGGCATGGGTTTGGTATTTGAGTTGCGGTTGAGTAACCTCGATGATGTGGATTTATATAATCCCGAGACCGTAGGTTATGGTTTGGGACGTGAATATCGGGTTGTTCGTATTCACAATATTTCGGGTAGTTAAAATTGTCCCTTTTAGTTGGACTCATAGTTTGGGGTAGTGAATATCGGGTAGTTCGAATTCACTAAGGCTCGGTTTGCGCAGCCATCCTCGGTTATACTATGTAGTGAAGGCAGTGAATCTCGGGTTGTGCGTATTCACTAAGGTCGGGTTGCACGGCTATCCTTCGGGTGATTAAGGTTAAGTGGTTAACCTTGGGTTGTAGGTTCGTTGATTATATATTTATAAATATGTTATTGATATTGTTGTGATGTAGCTAACCCTCCGGGTTTAGCTTGATGGCGTTGTTCATATCGTTGTTGGTGTACTTATATTGTTGATATATTAGTTGTTGTATATCGATCGTACGGTATGCTTAGATTAGCTTGCCCTTATGCCTGGACTCGAGTATGTGCTATTTGATTGTTATTGTGTGGCGTGTCCATTTTATGTATATGTATGTATACAGTATGTTTATACTCACTAAGCTTTCATAGCTTACCCTCTCGTTGTTTACATTTTTATAGGTTCGCAAGGTGGCGGCTCGGGTAAACGTGGGAACTAGTGGACTTATGTAGGTTGCTTTAGAAGACTTTGCTTTTGGATCAATTTAGGATTGGGTAGTGTTTTCCCAATCACCATGCTCGGTTTTTTTGGAGATTAAAGTAGTCGGGTCGAAACTATCTTTTGATGATGTAAACGAGTTATGTGAATGCCCGTTTGGATATTTAACTTATGTATTAAACGTTTAAAAGTTGTCTAAACTTTACTTTGTAACGGAGATGTTTTGGAAACATAATTGGGACCTTAAGGTTAATAGTATTAATGTACTATAAAGGAAAAAAAATTTATAGGCCAGAATATGACGGGTTGGGTCGTTTCATCATACCTTTGAATGGAATCCATCGGCAAGAGAGTATCCAAGGCGAAATGTTTCAAATGTTGATAGTGAAGAGTATGGGGGATTTACCTTAGCATCCTTGTCCAACCAATTCCAAACTTTCGACAAGAAAATCAAGAAGTTACAACAAATGGTTGCTAGTGGAGTGTAAAAGGTGTGACGGTCCTCACCTTACAAAAGATTGTCATCAAGTTACTCAAGTCAATGTCGATAGTATACCAATGATGATGGAGGCTCAAGCAAACTATGCAGGATATATTAGGAAGGGCGATTTGACGATTAGTGACATTTCGAGGAACCAAGGTTATCAAGGAAACACGGGTTTCCAAATGGGTAGTTCATCGGGCTGCAACAACAACTTTCAAAACAACTAAGGTTACCAAGGAAGCCAAATCAAGTATCCTTTAATTTTCAAGGAAACCGACCACCCAGATTCGACAAAAAAACGAAACAATAACTTCACCTAAAACCAAAATTACAACCAACAACCCTACAACTCCAACCAACAAATCTACCCACAATCCAATCAACAAGAATTTCACTAAAACCAAAGTTATAACCAAAACCGACAAAGTTACCAAAATCCCAACACATCCAACCATTACCAACCACCCATTCAAAATCAAGGCGAGAAGAAACCACCTCTTGAGGATATGTTGATGAGTTACATGAAAAAAGCAGAAACCAATGAAGCGTTGTTGAAATAAGAGAATGAGTTAATCAAGCAACAAGTGCGAAACCAACAAGCCTCTATTTAAAACCTAGAGAAAGACATGGGTCATGTTGCAAACATTCTATCGGAGAGACCACCAGGTATCTTATCATCAAATACCCAAACCAACCCCAACCATCCTTTAAACTATAACCAAGTTAGTTCATCTAATACCACACCAAAAGATAAGAGTCCCCAATATTCCGACTATTCTCAAGCAAATACAATCTCTATTATTGAAGTGGACGATCAAACCGATTGTCCCACCGTTTTTACATTTGGGTATGAAAATACAAAAGGTGACTTTAATGTTGAGAATGAAGAATTTGATATGGGCGAAGGAATGAATACCATCACAACGGATTTTGGTGTATTCAAATTATTCTGATTGGTCCGATGTTGTGGATTATACTCCTCGTTATGTGAAGGATGTGATGGAGATGGAGACTACCGAGTCCCCAAGGGTTATGCTAGAAGATGAGGTAAAAGGGTATTGAATCAAGCAAGGTTGAAAAAGAGGTAGACTTTAAAAGGGCCGAAAGCGGGGCAAAGTAGAAAATGGGTTGAGGAAGGATGAGCAAAATGTCGAGGTTGAGGTTCATGCTACGTTAAAGTGAAGGAATACAAGATGCCTCTCTCGTATCCACAAGCTCTACTTCCAAAACAAACAAAAGTGCATTGTTGGTGGGTTAGTGCTAAAACGGTGGGGCTCATAGCGGGTGGTAGTAGGGTTTCACCCTCCTCGGATGATGAGGCATGATGGAACATGATGATACATTTCCTTTTAGGAGGTTGTTGTGATGTACTATGAGTGACATTTGGTTGATTATCCTGCACTAAAGACACAAAAGCAACAACAACAAGCAACCACCGTTAGCATTATACAATACATTCATGAACAATTGTTAACCAACTCGCTCCCATGCCACTTGTACCAACTGTAGAAACATGTGACTCAAACAAGACTAACCCTCAAACTTCATTCAAAGACGTTGTCAAATCATGATAACTAACTCTTGCAATAATACCAACACAAATAATTTTCATCAAGGATCACGCTTTATCACTTAACTTCAATTCAAATAGTCATACTTGGTGAACGGGCCCAATTGCGAGAAAGTCAACTAAAGTCAATGCACAATTAAAAATTTTCATAAGTCCTAAGATGTAATTCATAGAATTTCAGTTTGTCACGTTACAATATTTATCATACTCACACAATCATAACAACATTAATCACACACCCTAAAGTCAATGAGAGTCAAACCTTAGAGTCAAGAACCTTAATCGCGATTAATAGCATAGGAACACTAATTGTAAGGGTTCATGGTAATAGATACATGGTAGACTACTAATTAACCATTGACAACACCAAATTACATCTCAACTGAACTAGCAAAAAACCCCCAAATTGATGAACCCTAAAAATTCAAAGTGCAATATGATGGAATTAAGCATGCAAATCATGTTAAGACGTATGTTAATAAAAAGAATCCATCACCAATTGCACATAATCATCAACAATATCTCAAAACTCTTGAAACAAGTACAAACAAGAACATGGCAAGTATCATGTGTAAATGTGAAAATTAAGAATTATAATGCATGAATCTTACTTTTCCCATGTTGAATATTGTTAGAAATGCAAGAAATCTTCACAAAAGATGAAGTTTTGATGTTAGGGTTTGATGTGGGTAAACACTTAGCCGTTTGAGAGAATGTAGATGTGTGGGTGTGATGAAAAGTGATAAAACTGCACAATTTCGAATTTAAACCAGTTAGGAGTGCCGCTCCTGGCAACTGGTGCGCCGCTCTTTTTCAAAACACCCAGGTGCATGATAACACTTGAATTATACATATTTTATACATACTTTCTGCGCGTTATCTTGTTATCTAAACATATTTTTCAATACCTTTTTTGAATAAATGTTAACAATTCTTGTAAAAAGATGCTTTTAATGCGTTTGTTTAGAGAGTGTGATAAAACAGGCCAAAAAGTGAAGAAAAATAGCAAAAAGTCAAAGGTTAGCTGTCGAATAAAGGCTCTAAGCTGCCGGCTAGAGTTACTTGTACGTAAAGATCAAGTTCAAGATAATTATGGAAAAGATTTGGGTTAATCCGGAAGACACACAAGCCACCGACTGGAAAAGCTGAGCCGCCGGCTCAACAACAAGGTTAAACTTGATTTTCCTTGAAGAAAAAGTCACCGACTAGGTCCTAGCCGCTGGCTTGAGAACCTGAGCCGCTGGCTCAGGTGGCGATTTTCGAAATCTATATATAGATGCTGAATTTTGTTGTTTAGAGAGAGCATAAAATTTTCATAGTTTGTAGTTACGAGTTTTATTAGTTTTAGGGTTTATTTTGAGTTTCTTTCATTTTAAATCCTTCAAGGATTCAAGATTATTCAAGTTATTCAATTTACCTTCAACTTTTGAGGTAATTCTATCTTTATATTATCACATCTTAATTTAATTATGTTTAATCCTTTATTTTATGACTTTTATTCGTCTTCTATGATGAACTAACGTTCATGGGGGTTACTTGGAAGAAAATAGCAAACTGGTGGAATCATAAGATGAAGCCACCAGCTTCCAGATCCTTAGCCGCCGGCTGGATCTGCCTTAGCCGTCGACTTCGAACTTCAAATTATGCAGTTTCTGATTTTTTTCCAGAACTGTATAATTATGTTTCTGTGATGATCATTTATTCTATTTATTCTTCCATGATCAAGATTTGTGTTTGCATTCTTAATGATTAAGTAATAAGAGTTAAGATTAACTAGTAATTAATTCTAAGTAAGCTTTTACTCGATTCATCTAAGCTTTAGGTTAATCACACCAAACAAGGTATTTGAATTGCATGAAACTTATGTTAAGATTATTTGTAGAATTTAATTAGAAAGCTAATATATTACACTTGCATAGTAATCTTGCTATTATTAGGCGTAATCGAAGAGCCTTCGTTTATATGCGTTTGATTATCGATTGCATGAGAACTTGATTAAGATTTTTTTAGATAGTAACTGGAGATGATCTGATTAAGTTTATTACCTTATCTGTTTGTTAGCCTAATTGCATGTTAGCTTAGTCCCCTTCATAAGATTAAGATGACATGTATTATGTGATTATTCAAATACTAAGAATTAAGATTTTAACTTTGAACACCCACCTAGTTGACCTATGCTTTAGGTCTTACTTTGCATGTTTTATGTGATTTGTAGCTTAGCCTCTAGGAATAGTGATTGGTCTATGATTGTTATGTGCTACTTATCATTGTAAGTTTAAAACTATATAATAGATTCCTTCAGTTTTTACTAGTCCTTGTAATCACCTTCTCCTTTTATTATTCGTTCTCTATCTTCCTATCCTTTAGATTCGTTAATTTACTTAAATTAAAATACTTATTTATTCACTTCTAATTCTTTCCTAAGAATTAGAATAAAGATAATTCATTATCAACTTTTATCCGCTTCTAGGCTCTCTTGGGACGATAACCTAAACTACTACACTTGACCGGGTTTTGAAGTTCGTTAGTGTTAAAAGTGAATTAATAAAAAAAGGTTATATGAATTTAAAAGTTGAAAAGCAAACTAAGCACACACACACTTTTCACACATCAACTTTTTGGCGCCTGGAGCGCGGTAAAGATGAATTTGTGAATGTACCTAGGATTATTGATATTTCTTGAAAGAGTGGTGACGGTCCTCCTTTAGCGAAGGGTTGCTAGATGATAATGCTAAAAACGAACATATATTTCATAGCATTATCCCTCAAGAAAGACAAGCTTTTAGTTGCAATTGTTCTATTTACAAGTGATATTCGTTTAAATAATAAAAGGTGAAGACAAAAGACAGATTCGACGAATTGAAGACGCAAACGACCAAAAAGCTCAAAAGTACAAAATACAATCAAAGTGGTTCCAATTATTAATGAGAATCGTCTCAAAATTACAAGAGTACAAGAAGCGAAACGCAAAGTACAAGATATTAAATTGTACGCAAGGACGTTCGAAAATCCGGAACCGGGACCAGAGTCAACTCTCAACGCTCGACGCAACGGACTAAAAATTACAAGTCTACTATGCACAAGAATAAAATATAATATTTAAATAATTAACTAAACGATACCTCGTTAATTTAATGTATAAACTTATAATTTGACGTATTTATATATAACCACATACGCTTGACTGGGTACGGTGGGCGGGATATCTATAAATACAAATAATTGTTCATTTTACCGGACACGGAACTGGATTAATAGTTAATAGAATTGTTGAAACAGGGGTGGATTACATTCAAGGGTAATTGGTGTAATTGTTAACAAAGTAGTAAAACCTTGGTTTACACGCAGTCGATAACCTGGTGTATTCATTAAAAAAAGTATTAAGACCTTTTTACAATTCGAATCCCCAATTAGTTAGAATATTTGACTTCGGGAATAAGAATAATTTGACGAAGACTTTCGCACTTTATATTTATGACTGATGGACTATTATGGACAAATTCGTATGGACATATCGAATAATCCAGGACAAAGGACAATTAACCCATGGAAATAAACTAAAAACAACACGTCAAACATCATGATTACGGAAGTTTAAATAAGCATAATTTCTTTATTTCATATTTAATTTCCTTTATTTCATATTTAATTGCACTTTTAATTATCGCAGTTTTATTTATTGTCATTGAATTTAATTGCACTTTTAATTATCGTACTTTTTAATTATCGCAATTTTATTTTATCGCACTTTTATTTATTGCAATTTCATTATCGTTATTTAATTTACGTTTTAAATTAAGTTGTATTTATTTTTAATATTTTACATTAGGTTTTAACTGTGACTAAAGTTTTAAAATCGACAAACCGGTCATTAAACGGTAAAAACCCCCCTTTTATAATAATAATACTATTTATATATATTTTTGTATTTTTATAATTATAAGTTAAAAATATAGCGTTAAGCTTGTTTAAGAGTTCCCTGTGGACGAACCGGACTTACTAAAAATTACACTACTGTACGATTAGATACACTGCCTATAAGTGTTGTAGCATGGTTTAGGTATATCCATTCTATAATTAAATAAATATCTTGTGTAAAATTGTATCGTATTTAATAGTATTTCGTTGTAAAAATAATACTATTTCCTAGTACACCTCGCACACATCAAGTATTTTTGGCGCCGCTGCCGGAGAACAGTCAAACGCCGGAAGCGCAACACTAAATATATAAAATAAAATAAAAATTATTAATTTTTAGTTTCCTTTTGTAAAAATACGTTTTTGTAAAAATACGTTTTAAATATTCAAAAATATAAAAAGAAAAACAAAAATATAAATATTTTTAAGAGTTTGTTAAATATATATAAATAATTATAAAGTTTCTTTATTTTTTATTTTATAAAAATATAAGTTTTATTTACTTAATATAAATATTTTAAAACAGAAAAAAATATATTAAAAACCACTCGGCCCGATCACTGTAACAGCCCAACTCTGGCCCGAAACCTTAAACCATGCGATCGCATGAATATATAACATATACTCCATGCGATCGCATGGAGTGATTTGACTCGTCTGAAACATAAGCTGTACGAGTTTAGGGTTAATAATAATTATTATTAATTAATTAAAAACCCTAATTAGGGTTATATTTTTATATTATTCAGTTTAGTTTTATTAATTAATTTGTATTTTAAGTTTAATTAGTTTTAATAAATTATAAAATTAATACTTTTATAAAATAAATAATATAAAAATAATATTTTATAAAAATTGTACTTTTTACAACTTTAAGTTTATTTTTATATTTTGTATCTTTTAATCGTTTTAGCGTAATATTTGTATTTTTTGCTCGTATTTAGTGTTAAGACATAGTTTTTGCCATAGTTATTTTTATTTCTAGATTTTTAGGATTTGCCGTAAAATCCCTTAAGTACTTTTTCTTTAGACTAAGATTTAGGTGCTTTAGAATTTTGCGACGCCTTTTTAAGTTTTAGTACCTTTTTAAGTTATTGCCATTTGGGATATAGTTTTTCTTTTAAGCTTTAATATTTTTAGACGCAACTTTTAATTCTTAGTTTTTAGTTCCTTTTTAAGTTTCGACGAGCTACTTTCTTATTTTTATTTTTCGACGCCTATTATTTTTCGACCTTTTTTTTCGACGTTTTTCGACGCGCTCTTTTTCTTTCTTATTTCTCGACGCTCTAGTTTTTAGGACTTAGATTTTTTTCTATTTCTTCTCAAAAATTTCAAAACGAAAAATTATTTTAAGTGGTTAAATTGATAGACATCAAAATTTTCTCGTTCGTAGTAATAGTTGGATTTGTACGTGGACCGGGTTATTGGAGCCAAACAGTACTCAATTATATTGAGACCAAACGAATCTTGCCCCTCTGCTGCATCTTTTGGCTATTCGAAACGTGGGCAAAATCAGAAAAGTCTATTAATTTGATAACTTATATAATTTTTCTTATTTTTATAACTAATAGGATATTCAGTGAATGCACCGAACAAAACGTTCACCACCTTTTGTACGTTCACCACCTGTAATTCGATCAAGACATCTAGCAAATATTGTCGCCGTTGATTTTTCTTTAGAATCGTCATCCAGTCGACCAAGTACTCCAATTCAAATTTTCGATAATCCATTTTTGAACCCGACCTCACAATTGAGAATCCGGAGAATATTCAAGGACAATTCATAGATCCTGAACCACTAATCTTTCCTCCAGAACCACCAATCATTCAAACGGAGATTGTCGAGGAACGAACCATTAAATCAGAATCCTCTAGTGATTCAGATTCAACAAATTCAATCATGGAGAATCTGGAACCTCTAAGTATGGAAGACCGAATGCGAGATAAACGCACTGGCCAAGGTCACGCAATTACTCAACCCGACATTAATGATCAGATTATGAAATCAAAGGACAAATCCTACACATGGTGACTAATCAATGCCAATTTAGTGGTGCACCGAAGGAAGATCCAAACGAACATCTTCGTACCTTTAATAGGATCTGTACACTATTTAAAATCAGAGAAGTGGAGGATGAACAGATATATCTCATGTTATTTCCCTGGACTTTAAAGGGAGAAGCCAAAGATTGGTTGGAATATTTACGTGAAGGGGTGATTGATACATGGGACGTTTTAGTTGAAAAATTTCTTAAACAATTCTTTCCGGCATCTAAAGCCGTGAGACTTCAAGGAGAAATTGTTACATTCACACAAAAGCCAAATGAAACACTATATGAGGCTTGGACGAGATTTGGAAAGTTATTGAGAGGATGTCCGCAACATGGTTTAGACATCTGTCAAATAGTACAAATATTCTACCAAGGATGCGACATCACTACAAGAAAAGACATCGATATAGCAGCTGGTGGTTCCATTATAAAGAAAACAGCAACTGATGCTGATAAAATTATTGATAACACTGCTTCCCACTCACATGAGTGGCATCAAGAAAAAGATATCGTTAGATCATCTAAAGCAGCTAGAGCCGATTCTAGCCATGACTTAGATTCCATTTCTGCAAAGATAGATGCTGTCGAGAGACGAATGGGAAAGATGACTAAGGATATTCACTCAATAAGAATTAGTTGTGAGTAGTGTGGAGGACCACATTTAACAAAAGATTGTCTCAGTATTGAACTAACAATAGAACAAAGAGAGAATGTTTCATACATAAACCAAAGGCCTGGAAATAATTATCAGAATAATTATCAACCGCCAAGACCGATCTACAATCAAAACCAGAATTATAACCGAAATGTTCCATACAACAACCAACAAGGTCCAAGTAATCAACAAGTATCCAACAATACTTACAACCAGCAAAGACCTAATTTTCAAAATAAACCACCACAAACCTATGATAAAAAGCCAAATTTGGAAGACATGATGTCGAAGCTAGTTGAATCTCAAACTCAATTTTTCACATCTCAGAAACAAACGAATGAACAAAATGCTCAAGCATTTAGAAATCAACAAGCTTCTATTCAAAATTTGGAACAAGAAGTAAGTAACCTAGCAAGGTTAATAGGTGAAAGAAAATCGAGAAGTCTACCTAGTGATACAAATGCTAACCCCTGGAATGAAACAGCTAAAGCCATTACCACAAGAAGTGGTATTACACTTAAACCACCTGAAATACCTGTAATTTCTGATGAAGCTATTCCTACTCCACAAGAACCACAATCTGATCAAGATAAGGAAAAAGAACCCGTAGTTGAAAAGGTTAATGAAGATAACACAGTTAAGGCTAAACCTTATGTTAAACCATACCAACCACCACTTCCTTACCCGAGTAAAATGAGAAAAGAGAGACTTGAAGCCGAGCAATTCAAATTCTTGGATATGTTTAAACAAATAAATGTTAATCTTCCTTTCATTGATGTGATTTCAGGAATGCCTAGATGTGCTAAATTCTTGAAAGATCTGATCACAAATAGAAAGAAAATGGAAGAACTCTCGGCTGTTACTATGAAAGCTAATTGTTCTGTAGTGCTTAGTTCAATTCCAGGAAGTTTCACAATTTCATGTTTTCTGGGTAGCCTTAGTTCAATAGAAGCATTGGCAGACTTAGGTGCTAGTATAAATTTAATGCCGTATTCACTATATACTAAACTAGACCTTGGAGAATTGAAACCAACAAGAATAAGTATACAACTAGCAGATAGATCAGTAAAATATCCTAGAGGGATAATGGAAAACATGCTAGTTAAAGTTGGTACTTTAGTATTTCCAGTAGATTTTGTTATTCTGGACATGAAAGAAGATTCTCGAGTACCTCTCATATTAGGAAGACCATTCTTAAACACAGCTAAAGCAATAATAGACGTGTTCGGTAAGAAACTGACCCTAAGTATAGAGGACGAGAGTGTTACCTTTTCAGTTGATAGAGCCATGCAACAACCGCAATCTGCAGATGATACATGTTATTATATTCAAACTATAGAATCACATGCAGAATTGTTAGAAGAATTTCCAGAATTATAAGGAACAGGAGAATGTTCTTTACGGGAAGGAACTGAACCAATTGATGAAACTGAAATGTTAGCTACACTTATGGCTGATGGATATGAACCAACAACAGAAGAAATTCAAATGTTAAAAGAGGAAGACAGATATCGATATAAATCATCGATAGAAGAACCACCGACATTAGAGTTAAAGCCACTTCCAAACCATTTGGAATACGCTTATTTACATGGTGAATATGAATTACCTGTAATAATATCGTCTTCTCTTACTGAAAATGAAAAATCTAAACTTATTTCTGTGCTAAAAGCTCATAAACTAGCTATTGCATGGAAAATTCATGATATTAAAGGAATAAATCCTTCGTATTGCACACATAAAATCCTTATGGAAGAAGGTCATAAAACGTATGTGCAACGCCAACGAAGACTAAATCCTAATATGCAAGATGCTGTTAAGAAAGAAATTATTAAACTGCTTGATGCAGGTTTTATTTATCCAATCTCTGATAGTCCATGGGTAAGCCCAGTTCAATGCGTGCCTAAGAAGGGTGGCATGACTGTCATCACAAATGAGAAAAATGAGCTTATTCCTACTAGGACTGTAACAGGATGGCGTGTTTGTATTGATTATAGAAAATTAAATGACACCACCAGAAAATATCACTTTCCCTTACCTTTCATTGATCAAATGTTGGAAAGATTAGCCGGAAATAGTTACTATTGTTTTCTTGATGGTTTTTTCGGGTACTTTCAAATTCCAATAGCACCCGAGGATCAGGAGAAAACCACATTCAAGTGCCCTTATGGTACTTTTGCTTACAAACGCATGCCATTTGGACTTTGCAACTCCCCTGCAACCTTTCAAAGGTGTATGATGGCGATTTTTCACGACATGATAGAAGAATGCATGGAAGTTTTCATGGATGACTTTTCAGTCTTCGGTGATACTTTTGAAACATGTCTAGTTAATCTTGAACGAATGCTTATTAGATGCGAACAATCAAATCTAGTTCTTAATTGGGAGAAATGCCATTTCATGGTTAAAGAAGGCATCGTTCTTGGTCATAAAATTTCAAAGGAAGGAATTGAAGTGGATAGAGCTAAAGTAGATGTAAATGCTAAACTTCCACATCCCACCAATGTTAGAGGAGTTAGGAGTTTTCTAGGGCATGCCGGTTTTTACCGACGTTTTATAAAAGATTTTTCTAAAATAGCCACTCCTATGAATAAACTCCTAGAAAAGGATGCTCCATTTATCTTTTCAGATGAATGCATCAAATCTTTTAATATTCTTAAAGAAAAACTCACTAATGCGCCGATTATGATAACTCCAAATTGGAATCTACCATTCGAACTAATGTGCGATGCAAGTGATTTTGCAATGGGAGCCGTTTTAGGACAAAGGATTGAAAAACGATTTCAACCTATATATTATGCTAGTAAGACGTTACAAGGAGCACAAACGAATTCCACAACTACTGAAAAAGAACTCCTTGCCATTGTCTTTGCTTTTGACAAATTTCGTTCATATCTCGTTCTAGCTAAAACGGTGGTCTATACCGACCATTCTGCTCTTAGATACCTATTTTCAAAACAAGATGCCAAACCACGATTAATCCGTTGGATCTTACTCTTACAAGAGTTCGATATTGAAATCCGAGACAAAAAGGGAGCAGAAAATCTCGCCGCTGATCATCTTTCTCGTCTTGAAAATCCTGAATTATAAGTTCTAAATGAATCGGCCATACAAGACAACTTTCCAGATGAATATCTATTGAAGATAGATTATAATGAAATTCCATGGTTTGCAGACTATGCAAACTATTTAGTATGTGGATTCCTAGAAAAAGGATTATCGTACCAAAAACGAAAGAAATTCTTTAGTGATATAAAACACTATTTCTGGGAAGATCCACATTTGTTTAAAAGTTGTCCCGATGGAATAATATGCCGATGTGTATTCGGAGATGAAGCCAGTCAAATTTTAAACCATTGTCACACAGGACCAACAGGAGGGCATTATGGGCCTCAGCTAACAGCAAGAAAAGTTTACGATGCTGGATTCTATTGGCCTACAATTTTCAAAGACGCACACCTTCTTTGCAAATCCTGTGATGCTTGTCAAAGGGCCGGAAAAATAAGTCAACGTGATGAAATGCCACAAAATGTCATTCAAGTATGTGAAGTATTTGACATTTGGGGTATTGACTTTATGGGTCCATTTCCAAAATCTCATAATAATCTCTACATTCTCGTTGCCAT
Organism: Rutidosis leptorrhynchoides; assembly: GCF_046630445.1. Taxonomy (NCBI): domain Eukaryota; kingdom Viridiplantae; phylum Streptophyta; class Magnoliopsida; order Asterales; family Asteraceae; genus Rutidosis; species Rutidosis leptorrhynchoides. The sequence continues at coordinate 170,852,054 of NC_092343.1, forward strand.
TGATTATGTATCTAAATGGGCAGAAGCACAAGCTCTCCCAACTAACGATGCACGAGTTGTAGTCAACTTTTTAAAACATCTTTTTGCTAGGTTTGGAACACCGAAAGCTTTAATAAGTGATCGGGGTACTCATTTTTGTAATAATCAACTTGAGAAAGTTCTCAAAAGATATGGAGTAACTCATAAAATCTCCACTGCTTATCATCCACAGACAAGTGGACAAGTTGAAAATACCAACCGAGCTTTAAAACGTATTCTAGAAAAAACCGTAGGATTAAATCCGAAGGAATGGTCCATTAAATTGGAGGATGTACTCTGGGCTTTTAGAACAGCCTACAAAACTCCAATTGGCACCACACCTTTTAGACTCGTTTACGGAAAAGTATGTCATCTTCCAGTAGAAATTGAACACAAAGCATTTTGGGGTTTGAAGACATGTAATCTTGATTTACATGAAGCTGGACGTCTACGATTAAGTCAATTAAACGAATTAGAAGAATTAAGACATGAAGCATACGAAAATTCGTTAATCTATAAAGAAAGAACGAAGAAATGACATGATAAAAGAATCAGAAGTTCAAAAGAATTTAAAGAAGGAGACAAAGTTCTTCTTTTCAATTCACGATTTAAGCTATTTCCTGGAAAATTGAAATCAAGATGGTCTGGACCATTCATAGTCAAAAGAGTTTTACCATACGGAACGATAAAGTTAATAAATTCAAATGAGATTGAATTTAAAGTTAATGGTCACAGAGTTAAACATTATATACATGGTCCGATGGAAGTTGACAATGAAGTCAATCATAATTTCACCACCCAAGAAAACTTTCAAAATGAAAACATAAATATATTATCAACAACATATGAAAAATCAAAATTGGAAAATAGGGAGGATTCAATTTGGAATGATGAAGAATAATTCTTATACAAACCTCCCATTCCAAGAAACGAAGAAAAATGTGAACAAGAAGTTCAAATAGAAGTGAAAGAACCAAGAAAAGAACACTCGAAAAAGGTTTACAAACCAACTCGATTTACTAAAGCAGGAGATCCGGGTGAATTTATCATTTCTTGCTTGCTTAATGATGGTTCTGTATATAATGGACTCGCAAATTTAGGAGCAAGTGCAAATATTATGCCTCTTTCCTTATACAAAAGATTAGGTATGGGTAAATTAAAACCAACCAAAATAGGTGTTCAATCATTTGACCTAACCATTAAACACCCGGTTGGAATAGCAAATAATTTACTTGTTAACGTGGGAAGTTTGACCTTTGTTGCAAACTTCATAGTGATTAATATGGAGGAAAACCTTGATATTCCTCTAATTTTAGGTCGCCCATTTTTAGCAACCACCGAGGCATTCATTGATGTTAGAGAAGGTAGAATGACACTTAGGGATGATGATACATCGATCACCTTTGTGAACCGAAAGTTTAGATCTCCACCAACCAAAACTGTTAAACCAATAAAAACGAATAAGTGTGGGGAAGATGAAGAAACACTTAATGATGATCCGATCACAAAGAACCCCGTTGATGATACGAAATTAGATGAACCCGTTTTTAACAGTTCAACGAAGAAACTTTATAAACGGATTCACGATGCTAGGATTAAGGGAAACTTTAAGTTATGTAACAGATTAGTATCCAATTTATCGCCAAAAGAAAAGGCGATGTTAGTTGAATTTATGAAAACTACGGAGGAAATCAACAAATGGATTGAAGCAAAAGTCAGAGATATACAAGTTGTTGATGATCCAATTGAAAATAACGTTAATCACAATTTCAACTAAAGTGTGGGGAGGTTCGAATCTTTTTAAAGGATAATATGTATTTCTGTTAGAGTTAGATGTTCTGTTTTCGTGTAGTTTTCGAGAATGGAATCCAAATGGTCTTTCCCTAGCAGACCCTAAAGAACTAGTCTTCTCCCCCCATTCTGAATTTTTATTTTTTTTAGGTTTTACGAGATGAAGACTTCCTGTGAATTAAACCATGGTCTAATGCTACACGCTTTGATCACTAAACGTAATAATGACACCCTTCTAAGTGAAATAGTATCATTAATCAGAGGTAAATTGGACGGAGTAAGAAAAGAATCCAGGAACGAAAATAATAAGTTACAGTTTGGTAAAGGAAAATCAAAATCCGCAGCGAAAAGAAGAGCACGACACCTTGAAAGATGTCACAAATGCGAAAAATGGTCACACGAAGGAAAATGTTCGACGAATCAGACATATTCCAATACCGAATTCGTTACTTTATGCAGAGATGGGCCGTTCATATGTTTCGAAGAAAAAACATTGAATGCTCGAGGTTACGCCTATGTAGCTATGGAAAACCAATTAGTCCGACTATCTTATGAGTGGGCTAAAGCAGGTCACTAAGAATTCTATTTCACAGGTTCGGATTCTTCAACAAAAAGAAAACCGATACTGCTGGTGCTTCATCATCATCTAGACAACCACAACAAGAACCTGAACCAGAATATGAACCGCAATACGAGCCAGAACCCGAACAAGAACCACAACAGGAACAACAACATCAGCCTGATCAACATGTACCTTATTATGATCCACTACAGTTGGATAATGAATTCATAGTAGTACCAATGCATCCGCCACTAGAATACCCAACGATTCCTGAACATACATTGCATCATAATCTGAGATTCGACAGAAGCTGGAGAGATTACCCGGCATATCAAAGTAATAAATTCATATTAATAACGAAAGATGTAGAGGTGCCTAGGGTAATTGATTGGAATCCTTTGGAAAGGGTTCAACTTGCTGACCGTGTTAGGGAGCATTTGATCCAAAGGTATGGAAGTTCTTCTTTTACTGATTGGGAACATTTATTCACCATTCATAGACCTGTATATAAGGAATGGTGTGTTGAGCTGATGAGTACTATAGCGTTAAATGTAGATGTAGATAGATTAGATGATAGAAGTTTTATTAGGTTTATTCTTGGCCGTAGGATGTACAGGATGTCCATGCTGGACATGACCAGGGCTTTGCAGATATATACTCCTGCTGAATTGCTACTACCCGATTGTATGAATTTGATTTATCGTGATGAAAGGGTAGATAGGAATTTTGATGCGAACGCCGTCTGGAGGCGTATGTCAGATTATAATATTTTTGGGCGGGGAGGAACACATACCTACTTACATATTAACAGAGCCGAACTTCATATAATTTATAGATTTTTGGCTAACTCAATTACACAGAGAGGTCACAACAAGGAAAAATTGACCTTACATGATTTATTTTACCTAAAGTGTATTCGAGACCCAAGAGGCTTTGTTAATATCCCCTACTGTGTTGGTTTTTATTTGTCTAAGATGGTGGAAGGAATACAAGAAGGGGGATTATTGGAGGAGGTATTTTTGTTACTCTCATTGGAGAGTATTTAGGTGTAGATAAGGACCAAGGGGGTCCACTTTTGGAATGTAGGGAACAGGTTGAGCTTTTAGGATTGAGGGTTTATGCGGGTGCTAAGGTATTAAAGAGTAGACGCAACCAGGCAATACCCTATGAAGGTGGTCATCCTCAGGTAGAGAGAGGCTCAGATGAGGAGATGGAGGAAGCGGATGACGTTAGGGATGTCATTCGGGAGGCTATGACTGATGTCTACCAGCGATTTCGTCGGATGGAGCAGTGGCAAGCCCGGAATGATTACGAGCATTCCATGCAACGACAGCATGATAGATGGGACTATCATCAGTGTCAGATTATGAGCCGACTGTCACCTCAGGATCACTACGTTCCGACCCGACCCGCTTACTATCCTCAACACCAGCCCGAGATGAGACCACCTTATACTCTCTACGACCCTAACCAGGCATACCAGTACACCTATCACCAACCATGGAACCCTGACGACGACATGAACTGGAACCCCTATCCAGATTGATTTAGTTCCGGTTGGTAATTTATATGATTTTAATTTTTATTATTTCTGTTTATTTATGTTTAAACACATTATATTATGATACTTTTATTGTAATGTTTAATATTTTTATTTGTTGTACTAATGTTTCATATTTGATTTGAAAGTGGGATTTTAAGTCCCATTTCAAATTATCATGCATGTTTATATTTGTATTGTATGTATATTGTCGATTGTACAAAACAGGGTAAAACAGCGCATTTTCAAAGACTGGCATTAAGTTCAGTAAAAGCTACTAATTTTGACGACAAAACGAAAAACAAATGTGATGTAACAACAAGACGGAATGAACAAATGATGTGCACCATTTATCATTCAGCAAACAAACGCCAATATGTTTGGAAAATTTGGTAAAATTTAATTATTTTTCTACGCTAAACACCCTCAATAATTTAAATTGTTACTGATTTCTTGCAAATGAGGGCATTGCAAGATCTTAAGTGTGGGAAGGGGTTAAATTCTTTCGAATTTTTAAAATTTTAAATTTAAACACTTGGTTACCATTAAAAATACTAGTAAAGCAGTAGTTGTATTAGAATCTAGTGCTCTCTGATAATAAAGAACAGCCCTAGTCTTATATACTGACTACCCAATTCTAGTAAAATTTTCAAAATTTTCAATAATATGAATTCAAAATCATGTTTATACATATTTATGAACAATAAAACTAGGTGTTAATACCGAAATTATTGTTACCTCGGAAAGGACATAAATTGAGAAACAGCCTAAAATGTTAGAATTCATTTAAAATGGAATAGAGGACAATAAAAAGGCAAATAAAAGAAAATAAAAGCCAAGTGTGGAAAAATTTACCAAGTTATTTAAAACATATATCACATATTTTTGTACAAATAACTGAAGATACTTTTGCTTTGGACTAATCTAAATAGTTTTACCCAATTTACTATAATATATTTTAAAGAAAGATGGATCTACACGATGAATCAATTCCATCATTAAAAGGAAGTAAAGTCTTCCGAAAAAGACACACGCTTCTTGATTTAGGTCAGGAAGTTGTCGTCCAGACTAGCTGTAGGTTGACTAAAAATCTAGAAAAGTCATCTATAAAATCAGCAGGAAATCCACGGACCTCAGCATCAAACAGGGTCGCCAAGTGGTCAGACTTATCCTAACCATGAAAGGATCTGTCTTGTACAATGGGGAGGACGCCGTGCAAATTAGCTGGATAAGACTAATAAATCAGATCCCCAGAAAGGATAATCTCCTTAAAAGATCAAAAATTAGCTTTTAAGACTGATATTACTCAATCCTAGAGATTGACCTTAAAGATTGAGAATTACAAACTCATGGAATTCGATGATATCTAAACTCGAGCTTAAACGAGAAAATATTTTGATCAAAATTACAAACCGATTTATTTTCTGAAAACCCTATTTTCAATGCGTTCATTACCATTGAACGTAAAATCCTAGGAATTCACCTGGAATTCATTAGGTCACCTGAACCAAATCGGGTGTCAACCGTAAGAACGGTGGTTGCATAGCATGGTCAAAGACAGGACCTTGTGTTAGACCGGAAAATTATAAGAGTGAGCTTTACTATTGCTCCTACCAAGGATAGTAATTGCATCCGACACGTTATAAACAATAATTAAAAGCATGTCAGGGGACATTGCCTTAACAGTTGCTTGTTCAACGCTTTCCTTTACAACCGGACGGTAGTTTACCGAAAGGTAATATACGAAGCAAGTATACTGGACGTGTTGCATTCCTAATACAAGGTTAGCAAGTGGGTGACACAAAACCGCAAGTTTTGAGCTAAAATTGTCAAATCTGAAACCCACCAAAACCCACAAAAACATTTTGCAAACACCGGTGAAGGGTTATTCCGGAAAACTTATCTAGGGTAAAAGCTAGATTAAATTTTCAAAAGATCAAATGTTTTCATAAAGATCCAATTTCCTTAAAGGATCTAAATTTTTATAGTCATGTGGGACTGTAAACCACAACGTTACTATCATTGTTTATACCGCCGTATAGAAATCACTTATGTACAAAGTGTGAAGAATAAAGAAGTGATTCTAGTATTTTTATTTCAAGACTGTATTGCTTGAGGACAAGCAACACTCAAGTGTGGGAATATTTGATAATGCTAAAAACGAACATATATTTCATAGCATTATCCCTCAAGAAAGACAAGCTTTTAGTTGCAATTGTTCTATTTACAAGTGATACTCGTTTAAATAATAAAAGGTGAAGACAAAAGACAGATTCGACGAATTGAAGACGCAAACGACCAAAAAGCTCAAAAGTACAAAATACAATCAAAGTGGTTCCAATTATTGATGAGAAACGTCTCAAAATTACAAGAGTACAAGAAGCGAAAAGCAAAGTACAAGATATTAAATTGTACGCAAGGACGTTCGAAATTCCGGAACCGGGACCAGAGTCAACTCTCAATGCTCGACGCAACGGACTAAAAATTACAAGTCTACTATGCACAAGAATAAAATATAATATTTAAATAATTATATAAATTATTTAAATATTATATATTATTTTATAAACCGTCGGCAGAATGCAAACAACAACATGTGGGCTGGAAAAAGGAGCCTTGCGGTCGCATGGCCTGGAAGGCAAAAAGTCATGCGATCACATGGTGAGCAGTATCAGGTCTGGTCCTATAAATTCGCGTGTTTTGGCTCAGTTTTTACAACATATATCCATCTATCTCTCTATCTATATACGTAAATATATATATATTATATTTTAATTTTAATTTTAATTTTAAATTCTAATAATAAGGGTATGATAGCGAATGTTGTAAGGGTGTAAGTCAAAATTCTGTCCGTGTAACGCTACGCTATTTTTAATCAATGTAAGTTATGGTTAATGTTATTTTTAATTTAATGTCTCATAGCTAAGTTATTATTATGCTTATTTAATGCCGAAGTAATCGTGATGTTAGGCTAAATATTAAAATTGGGTAATTGGACTTTGTACCATAATTGGGGTTTGGATAAAAGAACGACACTTGTGGAAATTAGACTATGGGCTATTAATGGGTTTTATATTAACTAAACGATACCTCGTTAATTTAATATATAAACTTATAATTTGACGTATTTATATATAACCACATACGCTTGACTGGGTACGGTGGGCGGGATATCTATAAATACAAATAATTGTTCATTTTACCGGACACGGAACTGGATTAATAGTTAATAGAATTGTTGAAACAGGGGTGGATTACATTCAAGGGTAATTGGTGTAATTGTTAACAAAGTAGTAAAACCTTGGTTTACACGCAGTCGATAACCTGGTGTATTCATTAAACAAAGTATTAAGACCTTGTTACAATTCGAATCCCCAATTAGTTGGAATATTTGACTTCGGGAATAAGAATAATTTTACGAAGACTTTCGCACTTTATATTTATGACTGATGGACTATTATGGACAAATCCGTATGGACATATCGAATAATCCCGGACAAAGGACAATTAACCCATGGAAATAAACTAAAAACAACACGTCAAACATCATGGTTACGGAAGTTTAAATAAGCATAATTCCTTTATTTCATATTTAATTTCTTTTATTTCATATTTAATTGCACTTTTAATTATCGCACTTTTATTTATTGTCATTGTATTTAATTGCACTTTTAATTATCGTAATTTTTAATTATCGCAATTTTATTTTATCGCACTTTTATTTATTGCAATTTCATTATCGTTATTTAATTTACGTTTTAAATTAAGTTGTATTTATTTTTAATATTTTACATTAGGTTTTAACTGCGACTAAAGTTTTAAAATCGACAAACCGGTCATTAAACGGTAAAAACCCCCCTTTTATAATAATAATACTATTTATATATATTTTTGTATTTTTATAATTATAAGTTAAAAATATAGCGTTAAGCTTGTTTAAGAGTTCCCCGTGGACGAACCGGACTTACTAAAAACTACACTACTGTACGATTAGGTACACTGCCTATAAGTGTTGTAGCAAGGTTTAGGTATATCCATTCTATAAATAAATAAATATCTTGTGTAAAATTGTATCGTATTTAACAGTATTTCGTTGTAAAAATAATACTATTTCCTAGTACACCTCGCACACATCACTAGATTTTCCGATTTAAAGGATCATGCCTGAACCTAGACGTTGACGGGCATTTGATCTTGAAAAGGTCAATAGTATGAATTATGTTTACTTATTTATTGATAAGCGAGAAAAGTTGATTAGTTAAATTTATTTATTTATATTTAAAATATAGCTAGTTTATAATTTGCTTCCTAAGTTAAATCCTTTCTTTAAACACTCTTCACTCGTAGAATTAAAATGCTAAAGTCCCTTAAACTCGATCTTAACGTTTCCCTTATTTTTCTAGATCAAATGAATACCTTATCCAAGAAACCTGTTTTAGAAAGACATTTTTCTGAACCCGATAAAATCATTTATAAATATAATTATAGCAAAGATTCCTTAGTTAGGAGATTAAATTTCTACGAAGGATCATCTTCTATTTATCATACTATGTCCAATTCACCTCATACTCCCGATTCTAATCGTTTGGGTTCTGTTTGCTCAATTACTTCTTTGATTAGTGTTTGTTTAGTCATGATTGGCTAATTCCATTGTGTTTACTTGTATGTGAAGCTCTAAAACATGAAGTTGTCCTAATCTATGAATGAAATTGATGTTTGGATGAAATATTGAGTTCTAGTTGTTGAGAGTTTGGCTATTGATCTATTGCTATATTTGTTGTGACTTGAATTTGATTACATAGATTGTGCAACTTGTCTTACTGATTTGATTTGTGAAACAATTTATGCTTCAACACCTTGGGTGATCTAGACAACCAAATTTGGAGATTTCAAGTGACTGCGCTTTGGATTTGGGTTGATTTTCAAATGAGTCACTAGTCAATTATGGAAGTATTAATCATTCACAAGTGATGTGTTGATTAAGAGACTTTATGTGAATTTATTCTTAAGTCAAATCTTAATAACTACTCAAGCTTAACTTGGTTTAAAGGCATTTATGTGAGTTTATGAATTTGAATTGGCTAGGATTTAGTGATGACTCTAAATTATTAATAATCCAACATCAAAAGTGAAAAAAATGTAAAGGACAACCCATTGTGAAGGGTGGATCATACAAGTGGGCACATCTTAATTATTTGATATCGTATTTCGTTATTTCGTTATTTTCTCGTATTGCAATTGTTACTTGTTAGTCAAAGTTACTCAAAACCACCAATCAAAACCTAGGACGATTATTAGTTTTCGACATCTGATTTAGCATACTCACTTGGGACGAACTTTAATTGAATACTTACTTGCAATTTGCTATGATTTGGTTTTAGTTGCTCGTGAGTTGTATGCTTAATTGTAGTATTTGATATTAGTTTTTATAGAGTGTAGAGCATACACATCAATTTCCTTAGTACTGTCCTTGGAACGATCTTAGATTTTTCTAATTTTTATACTGCTATACGATCGGATACACTGCCCGTAGTTGTGTGTAGTCTAATAAACGTTACTTTTTCATTGATAAAATATAACTACGTTTTTACACATTAACTGATAAAGATTTTTCTTTTTTCATAACAAATATGATATGTTATGAATTAATATGTAGCAATTGTGTGCATGGATTTACAATCAGGTGGGATTGGATTGTTTGAGCTTACAACTCATAGAATTATGTTATACTCTTCCTACTGTTTTTATCCTACTGTTGATCATGCGATTACACAGTTAATACACTACACACTCTTAAGGGTTTTAATTTTAGTTTATTTAAACTTTCAATTATAAGGCCCTATAACTTAGACGATTTAGATGAAGCTTGAGGACAAGTTTTCATATGAATTTTATATATTTTGAGTTTAAGCGTTTATTGATCTAAGTTATTCTACTTGAGGTTTAACTACTTACCTATCAGCACATATCATACAATTATATCCACATTAGATAGAATGAATTACCTCTAGCTTAATGCAAGAGTGCAAAGCTCTTTAACCATTTTCATGATCTTTTCTCACTTTTGTCCGTTGATTTCTTATGCAAGGAAACTTATGTACAAAAGGTCCCCATGACTTAATGAGTCGTAAAGGGGTTAAGCGTGAAGTTGCCATATTTTAATATTTCTTGCTTTAATATTTTGTTTGAGCCAGTTGGTTTATTATTATCATTTTCATTGTGAATTTCTTTTCTTTTCATTTGTTGCAAAAGATGAGTAGATGACTTTCTACTCAAGCTAACATATTTTCGTTTGTATCCAAGTTAATATTACCCAACCCATGGCTTAAGTTATCCATGAAGTCATTTCCGCTAGTATGAAGTTGCACATCTACGGTCTGTTTAACGGCACAACCATTGGTAGACCATGATTTCTTTGTGCTTTTTAATTCTTCATTTGACTTGACAAATGCGTGTTGCTTGCTCCGTTAACACACCATTGACGCTCCGCAATAAACTTGTCAAAAATACTTCACAACAGATATAATAGGCATTTTTACACACCACATCTGCCAACAACGAGCATTTTTGTTAGTGTAAAAAGTGATATGAACAAGATAGAAGACTCCTCACAAGTCTAGGCTCCATATGCTCCCCACCATCTCTCTCATATCATTTGGTTTAGATTTGTTTGTGACTTTTGACATTGATTGAAATAAATATTTCTCATCATTACTACATAGAATTCATAACACCTTCTTTACTCTTTCCATCTCTTTCAAACCAATCCCTGTTACCTCTCTCCGGCTACGTTTGATAAAATTGAATGATTTAGTGCTTAATGATTCAGAATCTGAATTATTCAAACCCTCTGAATAAAGTTTGTTCTGAATGAAAATAATCTGTTTGATAATCATTTAGAATGAACGATATAAACTGAGTAAAATTACCTTATCAAAGTGTAACATGAATTAAATATTCAATATACTTGTTTGTTAAGTGTTCAGGATAGAATTTAAGGAGAAAATTACAGAAAATTTAGGCACTTAATGGTTAAGAGAGTGTTACATCTCTGAATGGTTCAGCAGTGAGTTCTGAACCATTCAGCACCATATGTCATTCAGAGGTCAGAAACAAACGCACTGAATATTGAATGATTCAGCATTCAGCATTAAAACATTCCATTAAGAGGCAAACAAACGCACCCTCCGTCGATAAACTCATATGACCCTCTGAAATACCATAGCTCAATCTCATCTAGACTACAAACTGTGATATCGGTAGGGTGGGAGTGACGCCCTCACCATATCCTCACCGACATTCCGATATTACCATAGTACATTTCATCATGCACTTAATGATAGTAATGAGCAAATTTGAATTTGGTACTTCTTACTTGTGTAGGATATTTATTTGTACAATTTTATATATACTTGTTTATTGGAATAATTAAAGAAAACATTGGGTTTAGTTTTGTTTGAGAAAGTGCGTTGTGCACTTGTTAACACTTTTGTAAAGGAAGTGATACTGTGACACTAATACTCATATATTAATAATTCAGTATTTTATTTTGAAATATATTAATAATTCAGTATTAATGGTAAAACTGGAAAATAACAGAAAATATAGTACTTTTATTACATTTTCTTCAACTGTGTATTTTTTTTTTTTTTGGTAAGCGAGGAAATCCTTCTATGAACGAGCACATTGGCTCCCCCATAGAAGGTAAAACCTCGGGTAATCAAACCCCCAGAGCGCGAGACCTGGTACCAGGTGAATTGCGCATTATGCGCACCCTCTAGTCACACTCATTTTTGAACAATTTGGCATAGCCAGGAATTGAATCCGGGTGGTGTGCTTCATTGGGTAACTCGGTGGCCACTCAAACAAGCCTGGGTGATTGTGTATTTTTTATTTGTGGACAATTAATATGGGACAGATGTATTATAACTTCTAATTTTGAGAGGAAATTTAGTGATGAATATATGTTGGTCTCATACGTCTAAAGGGCAATCTTATGGCATCACATTAAGACGGTCTACGTTTGAAGATTGTTGCCCAAAATTGTTTCATCGATATATAAGTTGTAAAATTCTGACTACTCATTACATCTTTGAATATAAAATGAATAATCATGAGTGTGTCGGATCTGCGTATACTTTAAAGTTTACCCGTATTATCATTTCCTATGGAATAAAATATCATCCATCATTTTCACATCAATTACAATATATATATATATATATATATATATATATATATATATATATATATATATATATATATATATATATATATATATATATATATATATATTGGTAGGATCAAGAGAGAAGTAACCATTCGGGAGAAGTAGGGGGAAGTAATTTTTTTTTTTTCGTTTTTTGAAAAAACTTTGTTCACGAACATTATAGATGAGATGAAAATATGAACATTTAGTAGAGACACTTTGTGATAAATATTTTTATTTTGACGGAAAAACTCTCGAAGAAGTAATATATAACAATTATCGTGTTTTTGAGCGTATTTTGAGGTTTTAGCTATTGGAGTTTAGATATTAGGGTTTAGATATTAGGGTTTATAGGGTTTAGATATTAGGGTTTAGAAATTTAGGGTTTAGGGTTTAGATTTAGGATTTAGATTGAGTTTTTAACACGAACGGTTTAGAGTTTAGGGTTTAGGGTTTTGGGTTTGGTGTTTTGGGTTTATGGAATAAACCCAAAACACCAAACCCTAAACCCTAAATCAGGCAAAATTTTACTTCACAAAACATGAAGAAAAAAAAAATTCATATTCTTCACGAACAATATTATCTTCAATGTTATTTTTGTCGATCGTTTTCCCGCCTAAATAATAACATTCATCACGAAGTGTCTCTTCTAAATGTTCATATTTTCGTGTGATCTTGATGCCGGAAAAAAAAATTCAAAAAAACGAAAAAAAAATTTTTTGTTTCCCCCCGCTTCCCCTCGATTGGTTACTTCCCCATTGATCCTGCCCCTATATATATATATATATATATATATATATATATATATATATATATATATATATATATATATATATATATATATATATATATATATATATATATATATATAGTGGTAAGATCAAGAGGGAAGTAACCATTCAGGGGGAAGCGGGGGGAAACAAAAACCTTTTTTTTTATTTCGTTTTTTGAAAAAACTTTGTTCACGAACATTATAGATGAGATGAAAATATGAACATTTAGTAGAGACACTTTGTGATAAATATTTTTATTTTGGCGGGAAAACGCTCGAAGAAGTAATATATAACAATTATCGTGTTTTTCGAGCGTATTTTGAGGTTTTAGCTATTGGGATTTAGATATTAGGGTTTAGATATTAGGGTTTATAGGGTTTAGATATTAGGGTTTAGAAATTTAGGGTTTAGATTTAGGGTTTAGATTTAGGATTTAGATTGAGTTTTTAACACGAACGGTTTAGAGTTTAGGGTTTAGGGTTTGGTGCCCTAAACCCTAAACCCTAAACTCTAAATCGGGCTAAATTTTACTTCACAAAACATGAAGAAAAAAAAAACGTTCATATTCTTCACGAACAATATTATCTTGAATATTATCTTGAATGTTATTTTTCATCACGAAGTGTCTCTTCAAAATGTTCATATTTTCGTGTTATCTTGATGCCGGAAAAAAAATTTCAAAAAAAAGAAAAAATAAAATTTGCTTCCCCCCGCTTCCCCCCGATTGGTTACTTCCCCATTGATCCTGCCCCTATATATATATATATATATATATATATATATATATATATATATATATATATATATATATATATATATATATATAAGGATCTCAAGGATCTAGTGAGAACTTTTTCAGTATGAGAACTCTAGGAACTCAAAAAATACTCCAAATACACTGAAATTCGAGCAAAAACCAAAAACACAGACTAACAAAAATTTCATAGTCGAGCAAAAAAAAATTATTTATTTTTTGTTCGAATTTAAAAATGTAGAACACATTTTTGTTCGAATATCAGCATTTTTGTTCGACTACCCGTGTGTTCTACATTTTTTTGTTCGACTATCAAAAATGTAGAACACAAAATTGTTCGCCCGCCTTTTTTTGTTCGAATATCACTTTTTTGTTCGCCCTTGTCCCATTTTTTGCTCGAATTGCTCTTTTTTGTTTGTCCGTGTTTCATTTTTGCTCGAATTTTCCATTTTTGTTCGAATTTCCTTTTTTTGCTGGAATTTCTGTGTATTTTTGAGTTATCAGGGTTTTCACACAAAAAAGTTCTCATTTGATCCATATATATATATATATATATATATATATATACATCTATATAAATCAAAAAGGTTTTTACTTAGGTGTCATTTTCTTATTATTTTGAACTAATTGTTAATTATAATTTAATATATACCTATAGATATAGATTTACATATATAGATTATGTAAATTATAACATTACTCCATATATATATGAATAAATTTGTTCCATATATATACGTGGATAAGAATATATGGATAATTTTAGTTAACCTCCTATAAAGGTGGGATAAATATATTCCATAGTGAAAATCGTTTAAGTGTTTCCATGGATTTAAACAACATAATTTATTAATTTATTCCAACTTTGTTTAATCTTTCATATAACTGAATAGCATGTACATGAATAACTCACTCACCACTTACTCTAAACATTGAAATTGAAATTCATATACTTTTATATACAATAAAAATTTAATTTTAAGTAATAAATATTAATCAGTCAAATAACACAAAACTTTGGTTAAAATGCATGTACATTAAGGTAGTACTACAAGTGTATTCTAAATGTGTTTAATGGTTAATCTGTATAAAGTTTAATGATAATATTTTTTTATAATCATTATTTTATTAACGATAACTATGATCAATATGTTACATATAATTAAAAAGATATTAACGGTGAGAAATAAAAAAAATTATAGACGTTTTAAATTAGTCAACACCAAGGGTTCTTAAACATAATTTTTTTTTTAAATTTGTCAACACCACGGGCTCTTAAATTCTTATACTTTTAACATTTTGTTATTATCGCTAAAACATACCAATGTGAACAGCCAATTATATTTTCTGCACGGTTTTTTACACACCCGTGCAACGCACGTATATATATATATATATATATATATATATATATATATATATATATATATATATATATATATATATATATATATAATATATAACAATAATAATAATAATAATAATAATAATAATAATAATAATAATAATAATAATAATAATAATAATAATAATAATAATAATAATAATAAGTACATGGATAAAACTGGAATTTTATATCAATCCATTATTTTAGCATCTACTTCTAAATTTTAGGAATTTATCCCTTCTCTCATGATGCTTATTTATATTTATCAATAATTAAACAAATATGCTACGTCTTTTTCACATCCATAATCTAACTCCTAAGATTTCTGCATTCAGTTTATATAAGATTTTACCTTCCACTCTATTACATTAAAAATCAACCTACGTTTTTTTTCTTTCAGAATTAATGTTGTCATTTAACCCTCAAGCCTTCAATTATGGATGCATTAAACATTTATATACATTTACGCATCAATTGGTCATGGATGCACACATGTATTTTTATTATGAAATAAATGTCGTCGTTATCTTCCAAGTAATTAATAAATATGCATCGATTTTTAAAAGAGGTGTTTTTAGTCAATATTTTGTCGAAAAACTCCCCTAAATTATTAAGGATGCATCAATTAATACCATTTTCACCCTCGAATTTATGGATGACTACAATATATATTGAACTGATGCCATTTTCACCCTCGGTTATAGATGATGCAATTTTGGTCACATGAAGGTAATAGAAAAGATTTTTAAGTTTGGCAAATTGATGGAACCCTTTGATTGAGAATATGGAACCACAATAATGAATTTGAGAGTTAGAGATTTGTTGTTAAAAATGATTCGTACTTTTCACAACCATTAACAATTTAGATGGACAAAGAAGCAGTTGTAAAATAATATGAAGTGGATGAGAAATTTAAGGTGTGCAGTTTTCCACATATAACCTTTTTATTTATTTTTAAATTTAAATAGGATTAAAATCTTATAGCCATAGATCAAAATTATGAATGATCTAGATGTGTTATCACCATTTATATAAATGAGAACATTCTCATTTGAATATATATATATATATATATATATATATATATATATATATATATATATATATATATATATATATATATATATATAGAGATTTAATCAAGAGGGAGCACTTTTTTGGGGAGAAGTGGGGGGAAGTAATTTTTTTTCATTTTTTGAAAAAACTTTATTCACGAACATTATAGATTGGATGAAAATATGAACATTTAAAAAGAAACTTTGTGATGAATGTCAATATTTTGGCGGGAAAACGCTCGAAGAAAAAAAATAAAAACATTCAATTCATTAAATGTTTTGCTGCTGAGTTTTTTTTAAGGGGTTAGAAACTAGGGTTTAGAAATTAGGGTTTAGAAATTAAGGGGTTATAAATTAGGGTTTAGCTATTAGGGTTTAGAAATTAGGGTTTTGGGTTTAGAAATTAAGGTTTAGGGTTTAGAAATTAGGGTTTAGATTGAATATTTTAACACAAACGGTTTAGAGTTTAGGGTTTTGGGTTTTGGGTTTTGGGTTGAGGGTTTACGGAGTAAACCCGAAAAACCCAAAACCGTAAACCCGAAAACCCTAAACCCTAAACTCTAAATCGGGCTAAATTCGAACAAAAACACTTCAGACAAGATGAAAACAAAACGATGCAAATAAACTCAGCAGCAAAACATTCAATGCATTGAATGTTTTAATTTTTTTATTCGAGCGTTTTCCCGCAAAAATAATGACATTCATCACAAAGTTTCTTTTTTAAATGTTCATATTTTCATCTAATCTATAATGTTCGTGAACAAGTTTTTTCAAAAAACAAAAAATAAAAAAAATTAATTTGCTTCCCCCCAAAAAAGTGCTTCACTCTTGATTATGACCTTATATATATATATATATATATATATATATATATATATATAGTAGATGGATCAAACGAGAACTTTTTTGGTGTGAGAATTCTGAGAATTCAAAAATACACTGAAATTCGAGCAAAAAAGGGAAAATCAAGCAAAAATGAGACACATACGAACAAAAAAAGGGGAAGTCGAGCAAAAATGGGAAGGACGAACAAAAAAAAGGCAGCTGAACAAAAAAGGTGATAGTCAAACAAAAAATGTGATAGTCGAACAAAATGTGTTCTACATTTTTGATAGTCGAACAAAAAAAATGTAGAACACACGGGTAGTCGAACAAAAATCCTGGTAGTCGAACAAAAATGTGTTCTACATTTTGGTAATTCGAACAAAATTTTTTTTTGTTCGTCTGTGTTTCTTTTTTGTTTGACTATTCCGTACCCTTTTTTGTTCGTCCGTGTCCCTTTTTTGTTCGAATTTCAGTGTATTTTGATTTCCTGAGTTCTCACACTAAACAAGTTCTCACTGGATCCTCTCCATATATATATATATATATATATATATATATATATATATATATATATATATATATATATATACACACACACACACACACACTAGGTTTTAGAGCCCGTGCGTTATACGGGTGAATAAATAACCTTGCAAAATCAGTTGAGTTTATCAATCAATTACAGAGTATTTTTTAGAGCTAATATTTTCAATAAAATGATAATAATTGATAAAATTACTAACACTTTATGAAAAAAAATTCTTTTTTAACAAAAAATTCTTTTTTTTTGAAAAAAAATTTTCGAATTTTTTTTTTAAAATTTAAAAATTTAGAATGTCAAATCCAATTACATGTGATTGTAAAACCCAATCACATGTGATTCTGGATGTCAAATCCAATCACATGTGTTTGGAAAAAAAAAAATTTCAAATTTTTTTTCCAATTATGCAGAATCACATGTGATTGGGTTTCACAATCACATGTGATTGACATGCAGAATCACATGTGATTTATTGAATGTCAAATCCAATTACATGTGATTGAAAAAAAATTAAAAAAATAATTGAGAAAAAAAATAATTTTTTCGAAGAAAATAAAAAAAAATTGAAGTTTTTTTTCAATCACATGTGATTGGGTTTTACAATCACATGTGATTGACATGCAAAATCACATGTGATTTACTGCATGTCAAATTCAATCACATGTGATTGAAAAAAAAAATTCGAAAAAACAAAAAAAAAATTTCAAAAAAAAATGAAATAATTTTTTTTTTGAAAAAGAAATTTTTAATTCTTTTTTCAATCACATGTGATTATCGCGTCACATGTCGCACTCTGATTAGTCCCTTGGATCTCAACTTAAAAGTTAGTTTCATTTGAATATTTCTCTATTTATATATTAAAATTAATTTAATACTTTATTGTATTTAATAATCTTATGTATTTAATAAATTATATCGATAGTTTGGCTGAAGTATGTAAAATTTATATAATATTTTAAGATAATTTAACTTAGGCTTTGCTAACGTTGTGTTTCATGACAATTTCAACGTAGTCATATTTTATCTAAATATTATATATATAGATAAAATATATAAGGAGACTTATATACTTGGTCTCATGCCGCACATTGGTACTGCACCATCACCCTACATAAGGAGACTTACACTTCTTTCGATCTCATCATCACAATCTTCACGCATAACATTCCGAAATCGTAACTCACAATCGTAATGCACGATCTCGAGTCGACATCAACAACCCTTCGCTCTTCCTCGTTAGGAACTATGAATCCCTAATGAGTCCTAGCACGGTACACTCCGATACTTCAGTATACAATACACCACCGGATCTTCCTCGGGCGGTAGTAAAAACTCCCCCACTTAGGATTCATCTTCACATTCTCACCCCCAAGATGATAACACCCCGCAAAATTGTCATTCCACGACACACATGACCATTTTCATCAGCAAATCACCGCAAATTCACTTTAGGCTCTCAGATCCGTCACACACATTCACTCGAATTGTCGTACACGCGACGACATCGCATCTTCATACTAACAATCATAACTGTGATGGCCCCGTCAAAACACTTAACGGCTCCGTCACTTGGTCCCACAGCTTGATCGAACTTAAATGAATTTAATAAATGACATTGCATTCTTTTATATCAAAAGTTTCCCAAAAAGGAAAGCATACCAAAATATGTAGTTTAAAAGTAACCCAACATATTAATAATCCAAAGTTGACACAAAAACATTGTCAAGAACCCATAAGTATTAATTATTCAAAAACCGAATGCAAGCCAAAGTTTCATAAATTGTTTCATAAAAATCTGCCCAAATGCATGCAGACTCTTCTAAACACAGCGGAAGCATCTCATAAACTCAAGTACCTGTGAAAACATGCGAGTAAACTGTCAACACAAAGGTTGAGTGAATTATAGGTTTAAATAATTGAATAAACTTTAGACCACAAGATTTAAAAATGTTAGAAAACATTAAACATTATTCCATTATCAATGAGCCACCTGGTAACCACTTAACCTTTTATTTACCCTTGCCAAACACAATAAAAATATACACTGGACAGTGTATCTACAACAAAATACGAAGTACTAAACATTCCGATTATAAATTGCTAGCGCGACTAGCTCGAAATGGGGTTGTCAAACCCGATAGATCTATCCGTAGAATTCGCGTTCACCGGTAGAAACCAATGATTACAGTTACCATACTAGGGAATATTTTTGTCCAACTCACAATGAATAATTTAAATTTAATTTTCACTTGTGTCTAAACGTGAAATAAAATGCATGTAATCACATCCCAAAAATATACTTTGAAAAGTATGTAAAAACGGGACTATAACTCACCTTAATAGTAATGAAGTAACCAACACAATTAAGCGAACAGCAAATGTAGTACAGTGATCAGGAATGATCACAACGCCGACCTATAAATAAAGCATGTCGATATAAATAACTAACTTAGGTCAAGTTTAGTATGATAGCTATTGTACATGTTGCAAGTAGTCATAGAACAATACTCAATATGCATCGGTTTGTTTGGAATAGCTTACGGACACACACTTTCTATTTTTAGAAAGTTTCTATTTTTAGCAGGTTTCCATTTTTGAAAAGTTTCTATTTTTGAAAAGTTTCTATTTTTGGAAAGTTTCTATTTTTGGAAAGTTTCCAAATTTAGAAAGTTGCTATTTTAGGAAAGTTTATAAGTTAGGAAAGTTTCCTTAATTAGAAAGTCAACAAAAGTCAATTGAAAGTTAACTCAAAAGTCAACCTTGGTCAAACATAGTCAACGTTAATTTTAAAAGTGTAAGTTATAATAATAATAATATAAATTATAACGTTTATTAAAGTTAAATATGTCAAATTATGTCATAACATAAGTTTTATTAAATTAAATTGAATTATTAAAGTTAATATAAGTTTAAATGATATAATTAATATAACATAAGTATTTAATTAATTAATTAAATATTAGTCATAATATAAATATTATTAATTAATAATAAATTTTAAATCATATCATAAGTATTATTAATTAATAATGAATTATTAATCACATCATAAGTTTCTAATTATAACTATTAAATCATAAGTATTTAATAATTAAATTATAATTAAATAATAACTAAGCCTTATAATAATTAAATAATTAATTAATCCTTATTATAAGTCTTATTATAATAATCTCATAATATAAGTTTAATACTTATCATAAGTATTTTCCATTAATAATGAAGTATTATTAATCATATGTTTAATTAAAAAGTTAATTAAATCATAAGTATTAATTAAATGATATAATAAATATATATCATAAGTTGTAAATAATATTAATTACCTTTTTTTATCATAAGTAATTAAATGATAATGAAATCCATTATTTATAACATAAGTTTAATAATTAATCACAAGTTTTAAATCAAAAGTTCATCGGGTCGTATCCTGAGCCCCGGGTGTCGGTTTTCGGCGAGCCTTACATATATCTCCGCCTAAGAAAACCATCCGACACTTTGGTACACTCAAGAACACCCCAAGAACAGTCCACAAGTCGTGATGTACAGCCATTACACTACTTGGAACTTCAATTCAATCAAAAACGTGTTTTAGACGTAACGGGTGATTCGTGGCTCGGATTGAGATGACCCGAACTTGAAAGTTCACCCCACCATCAGTCCTAACACACTAACATACCCTAAAGTCACCAAATATGGTCACAAAGTCGGACCAAACCTGGTTCATACCAAAATCACATTTCAATCTTAACAAAATACCATTTTGATCATAATTAGGGTTCCGGGAATCGAAACGACATGAATTCGGAGTCTAAAATTAATGTATTGATGAGAGGAACTCATTTATATACTTTATTTTACGATCAACATCAGTTACAATATCAGAAACACACGAAAAAATCTGCTGTCCAGAATTTAACAAACCGAAAACATGTGATTATGAGTATTTCTATGCATACAAACATCATTACAATAATCCACTAACATTATACTACTAAATAATCATCAAAATACAGAAAATAAATGAAAAATTGAAAGATCTAGGGTTAGGGTTTATACCCAAATCGAGAAACAATTGGTGTTATCGCGTAGAGAACGGAACGAGAAATCCAATTATATGAACAATTGATTGATCCAAGTAATATAATTTGTGAAATGATGATGTTGAAGGTTGGTGGTGGCGTCGATCTCAAAGGAGGAAGAAGGGAGGAGAGGGTTTGAGAGGAAATAGAATTTTAGGTTTAACAAATAAAATGTAAAGTGAAAAATGAGAAAAAGAGAAAGGCTCCCCCTCCCCTATGGGGGGTTCGGCCGATTTGGATGGGGTGGGCCCCACTTGTGGGCCACCTTGCTAATGTGATTAAATCCTAGTAGCCCAAAAGTCCGAACGAAACCCGAAACGCAAAAACGCACGTACGCGATTAAAAATTCGGAAAGATAACAAACGCGCGACGAAAAATAAATATAAATACTATATATAATAATATGATCTTAAAATATCATATTTAAAATATTTAGGATTTAAATATCCCAAAAACACGACCGTTGGTTTGAAAACCGAAAAGATTCGCCGGATAGAAATCCGCGATTCGTATAAATGTACGATTTAAAATATGAATACATATATTCACATAACACATAATAATTAATATATTATTACTAAAATGATAATATAGGTCATGAAATGACGTAACACAATTAACAGTTAACGGTCATTAAATAATTAACGGAAAAGATAACGAAAAAAGTAGGGTCGTGACAGTACCTTCCCGTTACGGAAATTTCGTCCCGAAATTTAAGCAGGTGCAGGGGTTGACTCAGCATCTGGGAACAAATGCGTATACTTCTGCTTCATCTGATCTTCACGCTCCCAAGTGAACTCGGGACCGCGTCTGGCATTCCATCTAACCCGGACAATAGGAATTCGGCTCTGCTTAAGAGTCTTAACTTCTCGATCCATAATTTCAATAGGTTCTTCAATAAAGTATAGTTGCTTATCAACATGAAGTTCTTCCAAAGCAATAGTCTTATCGGCTTCGGCCAAACATTTCTTTAAGTTTGATACATGAAAAACATCGTGAACAGCACTGAGTTCTTGTGGCAACTTCAAACGATAAGCCGTCGGTCCAACTCTCTCAACAATCTCAAACGGTCCAACAAAGCGAGGACTTAGCTTTCCCCTTTTACCAAAATGGGTCACACCCTTCCAAGGTGAAACCTTTAACATAACATGATCACCAACTTGAAATTCCACATCTTTCCTTCCCCTATCGGCATAACTCTTTTGCCGACTTCTAGCGGTTCTCAACCTTTCCTTAATCTGTACAATCTTCTCAGTAGTCTTGTGAATAATTTCTGGACCTGTGAGTTGAGCATCCCCAACCTCATTCCAACAGACAGGAGACCTACACTTCCTACCGTACAGAGCTTCAAACGGTGCGGCTTGAATACTTTCATGATAACTGTTGTTATAAGAAAATTCAGCTAGCGGCAAATATTTATCCCACCCATTACCAAAATCAATAACACACGCTCGCAACATATCTTCCAACGTCTGAATGGTCCTTTCACTCTGACCATCCGTTTGAGGATGATAAGCGGTGCTCATATCTAATCTAGTTCCCAAGGCTTCCTGTAAAGATCGCCAAAACCTCGATACAAATCGACTGTCTCGGTCCGAAATAATGGATACAGGAACACCATGCCTAGAAACAATCTCCATCAAGTACAAACGAGTGAGTTTCTCCATTGAATCTGTTTCCCTAATCGGCAAAAAGTGAGCCGACTTAGTGAGTCAATCTACAATCACCCAAATAGTGTCATAGCCACCCGCAACTCTCGGTAACTTAGTAATAAAATCCATTGTAATCCCTTCCCACTTCCACTCGGGAATCTCGGGTTGTACCAACAGTCTAGACGGTTTTTGATGTTCAGCTTTAACCTTAGCACATGTCAAACACTTAGCCACATATGTAGCCACATCACCTTTCAAATTTGGCCACCAATACAGCTCCTTAAGATCATGATACATCTTTCCTGAACCAGGATGAATAGAGTACCTAGACCTATGAGCCTTATCCAAAACAAGTTGTCGCAGTTCACCAAACTTCGGAACCCAAAGACGTCCTGCAAAGTACCTAGTACCATCTGCTCGAATCTCGAATTTCTTAGCCATACCTCTTACGTTCTCTTTCACAAAATTCTCTTCCTTTAAGGCTTCTTGTTGTGCCTCAAGAATCTGTCTTGCGAGGTTTGTTCTAATTGTCATATTCAAGGCCCTAAATCTGTGAGGTTCAGCCCTTTCTTTACGACTCAACGCATCCGCCACAACATTGGCCTTACCCGGATGATACAAAAGCTCACAATCGTAATCATTCAACGTCTCAATCCATCTTCGTTGTCTCATGTTCAACTGTTTCTGATCGAGGATATGTTGAAGACTTTTGTGATCTGTGTACACAGTACTCTTGACCCCATACAAATAATGTCTCCAAATCTTAAGCGTAAAAACAACGGCCCCCAACTCTAAATCATGAGTTGTATAGTTCTGCTCGTGAATCTTCAATTGACGTGACGCATACGCAATGACTTTCTTTCGCTGCATCAAAACACAGCCAAAGCCCTGACATGAAGCATCACAATAAACAACAAAGTCATCATTACCCTCAGGTAGTGACAATATCGGAGCGGTAGTCAACTTCTTCTTTAAAATCTGAAAAACAGTCTCTTGTTCATCCTTCCACTCGTACTTCTTCCCTTTATGCGTTAAAGCAGTCAGAGGTTTCGCGATACGAGAGAAATCTTGAATGAACCTTCGATAGTAACCTTCCAATCCTAGGAACTGACGAATCTGGGTAGGAGTTTTCGGAGTTTCCCACCTTTCAATCGCCTCAATCTTAGCAGGATCAACTTGAATCCCTTGCTTACTAACAATGTGTCCAAGGAATTGAACTTCTCGTAACCAGAAGGTGTGACGACCCGGAAAATTCAGACCAAATTTAAAATTAATTCTTATATGGTTTCAATACGATAAGCAAAGTCTGTAATATTGAGTCTCGAAAATTTTGAAACTATGTTCATGTATTCAATTGACCTTTGACTGAGTCCGACGATTCACGAACTATTCAAATATATGAATATATATAATAATAATAATTTGAAATATAATTGGAAATAATATACGACTTTATTATTATAAATAAAAAATGTAAAATAATAAAATTTATTATTAAAACATATTTATATTTATATATATAATATATCGAATATGGTTATTAAACAATAGTAACATACGTTTGTCATTCTGATTGTTATCAAATAAGTCTAATACAATTATATTCCTACTTTGAATATTAATTTGAGATATATCTTAATTGTGACTTTTATCCGCCACTGATTTACAACGAAGCACTAAACAAATACCCGTATAAATTAGATATATACTAGGAAACTTACAAACTTTGAGCCTGCTAATTTTATTTATTAATCTATGTTTGTGCACTTTATACTTGTGATCCACTTGTTTGCAATTAAAACTTGCATGTCGACATATAAAATTTCTAAAGTGACTGTCCTAATCATTCTATTACAAATCTTGTTTCCTTGTAATTCACATGTTATCAGTATTATTATCTTATTATTTATTATTTGCTTTACAATCTAAAAAGAAGATTGTGTATCTATATTTATATGGGTATCGATTCTGCAAAACAAACAAATACCCACAAGTTGTTACACATCATTTTCATAGTACCAATCTAATACAGTTTGGAACTTTATTTAAGTTCTGTTCTTGATTGAAGAATTTGTGCTAATATTTATCTATTCTATTTTCTATTTTCTATTTCTATCAACTCACCACTTGTCTTGTTCTCCTAACTAAATCACTTTTCATCAACCTGTGAACTATCTATAATCTGTGTTCTATTTCGATTCAACCAAACCATGATCATTTTTCTACTTGTTGTCTTTCTTGCTGGCTTGAACCAATCAACTACTCCTACTTTCTATTATGTTAAACCATTACCACCAAACCCTTAAAGTTTTAGTTCAACCATCGAGTAACATATTATCACCAATTCATTTCAAAACCTTTTCTTGATTCTTTTGTTCCAATCACCATCACTACCATGAACAACCCAAAAACACCCATCACCATCATCATCATTTTATTCTCCTTCTAGCCGGGAACACCACACTCGTCCACCTCAACTCACCACCATTTCAACACCTTGAAACCATCATTAATAACCACCTTCACCATTAAATTGCTATCCGAATACTGCTACTATGCTGTGCGTTTTCTGTTCCATTCGAAGACAATCACAAATCATTACCCTCTTTTCATTTTTGCTGCTACTAAATGTTGCTGTCGAACTACAGCTGCTACTGTATTGCTGCTGTTACAATAACCTGCAACAGAAAGAGGAAGACGATTCATATATGATCGAGGTGATGATACAATATTGATAATGGTACGATAATGATGATATTAAAGTGATAGTAGTGGTGTCATTCAATTAAATTATATAAGTGGGTGATGATATTGGATACCACTTGTTATCTTTATATTGACATCCAAGAACCCCACTTGTTTTATTTAATCCACGTATTATATTCTGTGACAACTCCCTACTTCGAAAGCCCTATCAATTGGTACGATATTAGATTCCTTTGGTTAGTTGGGCCAAAAATTGATCCTGCTGGGCTGCTGTCGGGCCATAGCCAAACCCAACTAATTTCTAATTTAATTGAAGCCCAAACCCTACTACTATGTATTACGCTTTCTGTTTCCTTTATCTATTAAAGGATAGTGATTAGGATCATCATAATGGGGGAAAGGGATGATTAAGTAATGGTGATGATGTTATAGCGAAGTGATGATGATGAACGTTGACAGTGTATTATGATAATAATGATGACGACATGTATGTATGATGATACATGAATTGTGATGATGGCGAGATGATTATGAAAAGATCATGAGATGAGATGATAGTAGTATAGTACGATGATTATGATGATAATGAATGATGATGGGGTTGTACGAAACAATGATTCGTTATTAATGACGATGATGATTAACTGTGATGATGATTCAAAGAAGGATTAATGATGATGATTACAAAAACTAGCAGCGATGTGTTTTTTATTTATTCAATTCGGTATAACTCAGGGAAAATCAAAACAACCCATTGATTTTACTTGGATTTTGGTCGATTTGAATATGAAGAAGAAGGTGAAAACAGACGAGGGGTTAAATAAAATTAATTGATGAAATATATCAGATAAATCGAGATAGAGGGATGGTTAAGGGTGTTGATGGGCAAACGAGAGGTCGAGGGTTCGAGTCCCGGCCGTGACGTTTTTTTTTTTAAAGCTTCTCTTCAAAGGTTGTTACATTTATTATCATCATTATTATTACTTTTATTGTTATTATTATTATAAATAATCATTATTATTACTATCATTAGTGTTATGAATATCATTATCACTACAAAAATTAATATTAATATCATTATTACTAATATTATAATTATTATTATTATCATCTTAATTATAAGCATCATAACCGTTATTAGTATTATATTTGATAGTATGAGCATTATTAATTATTGGTATTGTTATGTTAATATTAATATTTTGATTGTTATTATTATCATGTTAGTTATTATTATGTAATATCACTTAGTATTAATAGTATTACCATTATTATTATCATGGATATAAGTATTAGTTACCACTTATTATTATTATCACAACCCTAGCTACAATTATGACTATTACTGCTATTACTAATATTATTATCAAAATAAGTACTATTATTAACTAATATGATTATCAATAGTACCATTAGTAATAAGATTTCTATTATTATTATTATTATTATTATTATAAGTATCAGTATTAACAAAAATCGTTATTTGTATTTTTATTAATAAATTTACTATTATTATTATTATTATTATTATTATTATTATTATTATTATTATTATTATTATTATTATTATTATTATTATTATTATTATTATTATTATTATTAGTAAAACCTTATTATTATCAAAACTATCATTTTAAAACAAATAAATATTTTGTACATAAAATATACTTGTTACATATATTGTAATTTTATTAAAATTTCACATAATTATATCTATCAAACCTGTTAATATTATTTAAATTCATACAAATAACAAACTAACAATTTTTAAATATAACATTAAACAATTATGTATATAAATATGGATATATTAATCTAACTATATAAATATTAACCATTAGGAATATATACAAAAATTAAACATACATAATATATAAATTAAAAATATAATAAATAAATTTGTTCAGTTACGATTATATGCTTTAATAAATATATATATATATATATATATATATATATATATATACAAATGATATAGGTTCGTGAATCCGAGGCCAACCCCCATACTTGTTCAATGTCGTTCTATGTATTTTTACTACAAAATACATTAGGTGAGTTTCATTAATCCCTTTTTAAATGCTTTTGCAATATATATTTTTGGGACTGAGAATACATGCGCTACTTTTATAAATGCTTTACGAAATATACACAAGTAATCGAAACTACATTCTATGGTTGAATTATCGAAATCGAATATGCCCCTTTTTATTAAGTCTGGTAATCTAAGAATTAGGGAACAGAAACCCTAATTGACGCGAATCCTAAAGATAGATCTATCGGGCCCAACAAGTCCCATCCAAAGTACCGGATGCTTTAGTACTTCAAAATTTATATCTTGTCCGAAGGAGGATCCCGGAATGATGGGGATATTCTTATATACATATTGTGAATGTCGGTTACCAGGTGTTCAATCCATATGAATGATACTTTTGTCTCTATGCACGGGACGTATGTTTATGAGAAATGGAAATATGAAATCTTGTGGTTTATTAAAATTATGAAATGATTATTTATGTTAAACTAATGAACTCACCAACCTTTTGGTTGACACTTGAAAGCATGTTTATTCTCAGGTACGAAAGAAATCTTCCGCTGTGCATTTGCTCATTTTAGAAACATTACTTGGAGTCATTCATGGCATATTTCAAAAGACGTTGCATTCGAGTCGTCGAGTTCATCAAGATTATTATTAAGTCAATTATAGTTGGATATATTTTGAAATGGTATGCATACCGTCAATTTTTGTTGTAAAGAAAGATTGTCTTTTAAAATTGAATGCAATGTTTGTAAAATGTATCATATAGAGGTCAAATACCTCGCGATGTAATCAACTGTTGTGAATCATTTATAATCGATATGGACTTCGTTCAGATAGATTAGGACGGGTCTTCACAGTTGGTATCAGAGCGGTGGTCTTAGCGAACCAGGTCTTGCATTAGTGTGTCTAATTGATAGTTGTTTAGATGCATTAGTGAGTCTGGACTTCGACCGTGTCTACATGTCAAAAGTTTTGCTTATCATTTCATGTCGAAAATTATTTGCTTATCATCCTTAAAGTCTAGACACGTCTTACTGCCTCTATTGTATAGACAGTGTATAGATAAATTCATATCTTAGCGTATCTATTACTTTAGATTTTACCTGACAGCTTCCGTAGATTCCTCCGTAACTTATGAGATTTTAGTATTATATATGCATATGTAAATTATGTATTGCAGGATACTAATCTACATCCTATAATCTATTTCTTATTGAAAATCCTTCATCTGATCGTACGAGATGAATCCTTCAACTAGTTCGAGTCCCACGGATTCCGACAGCTATTCCGATAGTTATCCCGACAGTTATTCCAAATGGATAATCATCTAAGCTCCGGAAGCAACGTCACCAGAATGAATCAACTAATCATCCATCCCCAATTCATCTGATGGATTCGTAGTCGACTTAATCAATGGAGACGCGCAGAAGGCGATCCCTTCCACTAATCTAATTCACCTTTTGGCGAAGAACCTGAAGCACTTACCGGCGAACCTGTTCGTAACACCATTTTCACCCTCATTTCACGAATATCTCGCCACGACTATATCATAACTCAGATTCTAAACCTTATTCATCCGCTCGTTCCGACCGACAATCATCCCGGAGTAATTGAAGAAGTCCACGAGCTTCGCGCTCGAGTAATCAATTTGGAGAACATGGTGCAAAACTTACCAACTTCAGCAACATCACCGACACCAACAGTACCATCAGTAACAGCACCTGTATCATCAACAATCCTTGCCTCAATATCACATTCTGTACCACGAGCATAATCATCGTTCTACTTATCGTTCTATCTATTTTATCTTCGTTCGACATGGCGATTATGTAATCTCTAATGTTTTATAGATTATGTATCTTAGTTCTATCGGTAAATCAAATGAGATTAATACTATATTAACTCATTAAATCTATAATTACATCTGAAGAAAATATATATTTAAGTATGTTTTCATAAAGATTGTAATTAAAAATTCTTTTGTACAAACTGTTAATGGTGAAAATATTTTAACGGGTAGGTAATACCCGAGGAATATTTAGATTTCACATTAATAAGTTACACTGTACATTCTTCGAATCTGCTTCAACAGTCATTTACTATCCTACTTTCATCCACATATATACGTCTCCGTTCACAACAGAATAACCATTTTCATTCAAATACATATTTGAATTTTGACCTATCAGAATTCAACAAGTGGCATAATGAAGAAAACATTTGATAAAATAAAAATTTGTTAGAAACAAACAAATTAACTATGAGAAATTTTGTTAAGAATCCACGCTTACAAAATCCTAGCTAACTGTTCCTAGCTAACTGAATACATTTTATTTATCGCAGTTTAAATTCTCGCAATTTTATTTATCGTCATTTAATTTCTGCTATTTACTTTACGCACTTTATTTATCGTCATTTATTTTCTGTTATTTATTTTACGCACTTTAAATATCGGGACACGTATACAAGGTTTTGACATATCATATCGACGCATCTATATATATTATTTGGAATCACCATAGACACTCTATATGCAGTAATGATCGAGTTCTCTATACAGGGTTGAGATTGATTCTATAATAATATATATACTTTGAGTTGTGATCGAGTCTGAGACATGTATACAGGTCACGATACGTAATAATTAATCCAAATATTATAAACTGTATATGAATTATCGAATTAGTAACTGTGGATTGCTAACTGTGGACTACCCACTTTGGACAATTAAAATGAATTAAAATATTGATTATAACATATGAAACTAAACGATTCTTCAAGTTTGCCACTTGATTTCATCTTAAACCTCATTTGTATCTTGACGATTACAATCTGCGTTCAAACCTTTCATGATTCTTGAAAACACCTCAATCGATAGGATGAATCAACCGCACTTCATCTACGGAAGGAAAGATTTATGCATATAGTTATGCACCTGAGAAACTCTCGACAACTGAGTAAAAGTTTAACACGTAGCCGCGTCAGATCCTTTAGCATTTATTAACAAAAATAACTTTGCGATCCCTTTTCAAAGTTGCCAATTTTGTCACAGCTCCAGCAAGTCAACTTCGACTTTTCATTCGAAGTAGCCTTACTATAATCCTGATATATATAATTACCCTTTTGATACCAGAGAATTCTTTTATATTCCACCACATTACCAGCAAATGTACTAGCAACCTTGTCACTCCTTAGTTTAAATTCCTCCGACAAATCACTATATTTATCTATTGAAGTCTCGTCATGTACTCATCCGCATCTTGTAACGAGAACTGCCATAACAATTACCGGGAATCAGCAATCAGTACTTTGAAAACTCACAGCATATCTACATCAACAGTTATATGTATGACATTTATCTCTTAGAATTATGATCTCTCATTCTGAAATTCTGAAAAGCACTCAGTCACAAATCAATACTCTGAATGTTGAAAAAGCTGAATGAAGCAACAAAAACCATAGACAACCGTAAACGACCTTAATCATCGAAAGTTTGATGATAAAGAATAGTATGTTGGAAAAGCTCAGAAAAGTTGAAACTGGAAAACGGATTGAACTAACCACGAAAGAGACCAAGGACAAATACAAGGACCATACCATATAGTCAAAGAATCCAGGTAATTCTAGATCCGATGAAACCTACAATGAATATCTTGCTCCGTACTCATGTTAAAATCTTGCGAAAAATCTTTCTCCATCAACCATCGAACTTAGAAATTCCAAAATATCATCATCAATATCTTTGATATTTCTGAGGATATTTTCATAAATATTCTCTTCCGAAATTATATACCTCTTCGTGCTTCCTGTGTATCATTATATTAGAAACATTCAATAGAAAATTTAGTACCGAAAGGCAGATTATGCGAAACTATGAAGAAAGCCATGGATAAATCACAAAGAATAAGTTTGACTTCAAAGAATCCAAAGGATTCAATACCTGCTGAAGTCTTTAGCGAATATCTTGCTCCTTACTCTAAACCCTTGCGGACAATAGTTTCCATCATCCTCTGATCTTAGATATTCTAAGATATTATCGTATCATTCATTATAAATATCCTCCATATTTTTGAAGATATTTTCATAACTATTCTTATTTGAAATCATTAATCTCTTCATGATATCAGTGTTACATCATATAGAAACTGTTAGTTTCTATATTATGTAAACTTTCGAGCTTAAAATATGAATGTTATTGAAGTAATGTTGGGAACTGATGCATGAGTTAGTATAATATAATGACACTTGATCAACGTGATTATATTACAGTAAGTCATGCTGAGTTTCTATTGGAACATGATGATTCACAGATCATAACGTCATCATGTACCATGTTACATAACTCTTTCATTCTACTTAACTCCTGAACAAATCAAGAAAATGTATTCTTGATGGTTCTATCTTCCGTAATGTTGGTAAATTTGAAAAATCAAATCGTGCTATCACGTTCCTTCCTGCTTAGAACATTATAATCATTCGAAACTCCATACTTACGAATTCTGAACCATTACTCACTTTACTAGAGGTCAAAAAGAGAATAAAAAGGCAAAGAGCTCTGAAACATAAGGGAAGATATAAAATTCGACAACAACACAGAAATCACAAAACCGTGTACATTAATACGAATAGCAATATAAAGACTCGGGGGAACTAAAAAAACTATAAACCCAAGAGCATAGTAGAAGTAGACAGATTCCTCCAGTGGTAGATGAAAAAGGAGAATGATCAATATGAAAGTCAGGAATATATCCAAAAATTAAAACGGGATGAAGCATATTGATTGATGAGTTGGAAGAATGAATTAAAATAAAGAAATTAGGAGTGATGGAAGGTAATGGAACGAAAGAAGTTCATTTATAGTGAAAATACCAGACAGAGCAATCGAGATAGATGATCGCATTTAATTATAGAGATCTTATTTTCCATAAATTCCGAAGAATCAGATCTTATAGATTTCCAAGATTTTCTTTAAATCCCTCGAATTCCGGAATTAACCAAAACAACGTCAAAAGATAAGACGCACCTTATTTTCTAAATTCAACCATGATTACGTCAACAGTAAAGACGAATATCTATTACCCTATCTAAATTTTTTTTATGATAGCTTCACTCGTACGCCTCACATAATCGAATCGTTTATCTATATTACTCAATTGTGATAAAATCCTATTTATCAACTAAAATTCGTCATGAAAACATTTTTATAGTTAGCCATGAAAACCACGATCAAATTTCGGGACGAAATTTCTTTAACGGGTAGGTACTGTGATGACCCGGCAAATTCCGACCAAATTTAAACTTAATTCTTATATGGTTTCGACACGATAAGCAAAGTCTGTAATATTGAGTCTCAAAAATTTTGAAACTATGTTCATGTATTCAATTGACCTTTGACTGAGTCCGACGATTCACGAACTATTCAAATATATGAATATATATAATAATAATAATTTGAAATATAATTGGAAATAATATACGACTTTATTATTATAAATAAAAAATGTAAAATAATAAAATTTATTATTAAAACATATTTATATATATAATATATCGAATATGGTTATTAAACAATAGTAATATACGTTTGTCATTCTGATTGTTATCAAATAAGTCTAATACAATTATATTCCTACTTTGAATATTAATTTGAGATATATCTTAATTGTGACTTTTATCCGCCACTGATTTACAACGAAGCACGAAACAAATACCCGTATAAATTAGATATATACTAGGAAACTTACAAACTTTGAGCCTGCTAATTTTATTTATTAATCTATGTTTGTGCACTTTATACTTGTGATCCACTTGTTTGCAATTAGAACTTGCATGTCGACATATAAAATTTCTAAAGTGACTGTCCTAATCATTCTATTACAAATCTTGTTTCCTTGTAATTCACATGTTATCAGTATTATTATCTTATTATTTATTATTTGCTTTACAATCTAAAAAGAAGATTGTGTATTTATATTTATATGGGTATCGATTCTGCAAAACAAACAAATACCCACAAGTTGTTACACATCATTTTCATAGTACCAATCTAATACAGTTTGGAACTTTATTTAAGTTCTGTTCTTGATTGAAGAATTTGTGCTAATATCTATCTATTCTATTTTTTTATTTTCTATTTCTATCAACTCACCACTTGTCTTGTTCTCCTAACTAAATCACTTTTCATCAACCTGTGAACTATCTATAATCTGTGTTCTATTTCGATTCAACCAAACCATGATCATTTTTCTTCTTGTTGTCTTTCTTGCTGGCTTGAACCAATCAACTACTCCTACTTTCTATTATGTTAAACCATTACCACCAAACCCTTAAAGTTTTAGTTCAACCATCGAGTAACATATTATCACCAATTCATTTAAAAACCTTTTCTTGATTCTTTTGTTCCAATCACCATCACTACCATGAACAACCCAAAAACACCCATCACCATCATCATCATTTTATTCTCCTTCTAGCCGGGAACACCACACTCGTCCACCTCAACTCACCACCATTTCAACACCTTGAAACCATCATTAATAACCACCTTCACCATTAAATTTCTATCCGAATGCTGCTACTATGCTGTGCGTTTTCTGTTCCATTCGAAGACCATCATAAATCATTACCCTCTTTTCATTTTTGCTGCTACTAAATGTTGCTGTCGAACTACAGCTGCTACTATATTGCTGCTGTTACAATAACCTGCAACAGAAAGAGGAAGACGATTCATATATGATCGAGGTGATGATACAATATTGATAATGGTACGATAATGATGATATTAAAGTGATAGTAGTGGTGTCATTCAATTGAATTATATAAGTGGGTGATGATATTGGATACCACTTGTTATCTTTATATTGACATCCAAGAACCCCACTTGTTTTATTTAATCCACGTATTATATTCTGTGACAACTCCCTACTTTGAAAGCCCTATCAATTGGTACGATATTGGATTCCTTTGGTTAGTTGGGCCGAAAATTGATCCTGCTGGGCTGCTGTCGGGCCATAGCCAAACCCAATTAATTTCTAATTTAATTGAAGCCCAAACCCTACTACTATGTATTACGCTTTCTGTTTCCTTTATCTATTGAAGGATAGTGATTAGGATCATCATAATGGGGGAAAGGGATGATTAAGTAATGGTGATGATGTTATAGCGAAGTGATGATGATGAACGTTGACAGTGTATTATGATAATAATGATGACGACATGTATGTATGATGATACATGAATTGTGATGATGGCGAGATGATTATGAAAAGATCATGAGATGAGATGATAGTAGTATAGTACGATGATTATGATGATAATGAATGATGATGGGGTTGTACGAAACAATGATTCGTTATTAATGACGATGATGATTAACTGTGATGATGATTCAAAGAAGGATTAATGATGATGATTACAAAAACTAGCAGCGATGTATTTTTTTTATTCAATTCGGTATAACTCAGGGAAAATCAAAACAACCCATTGATTTTACTTGGGTTTTGGTCGATTTGAATATGAAGAAGAAGGTGAAAACAGACGAGGGGTTAAATAAAATTAATTGATGAAATATATCAGATAAATCGAGATAGAGGGATGGTTAAGGGTGTTGATGGGCAAACGAGAGGTCGAGGGTTCGAGTCCCGGCCGTGACGTTTTTTTTTTAAAGTTTCTCTTCAAAGGTTGTTACATTTATTATCATCATTATTATTAATTTTATTGTTATTATTATTATAAATAATCATTATTATTACTATCATTAGTGTTATGAATATCATTATCACTACAAAAATTAATATTAATATCATTATTACTAATATTATAATTATTATTATTATCATCTTAATTATAAGCATCATAACCGTTATTAGTATTATATTTGATAGTATGAGTATTATTAATTATTGGTATTGTTATGTTAATATTAATATTTTGATTGTTATTATTATCATGTTAGTTATTATTATGTAATATCACTTAGTATTAATAGTATTACCATTATTATTATCATGGATATAAGTATTAGTTACCACTTATTATTATTATCACAACCCTAGCTACAATTATCACTATTACTGCTATTACTAATATTATTATCAAAATAAGTACTATTATTAAGTAATATGATTATCAATAGTACCATTAGTAATAAGATTTCTATTATTATTATAAGTATCAGTATTAACAAAAATCATTATTTGTATTTTTATTAATAAAGTTATTATTATTATTAGTAAAACCTTATTATTATCAAAACTATAATTTTAAAACAAATAAATATTTTGTACATAAAATATACTTGTTACATATATTGTAATTTTATTAAAATTTCACATAATTATATCTATCAAACCTGTTAATATTATTTAAATTCATACAAATAACAAACTAACGATTTTTAAATATAACATTAAACAATTTTGTATATAAATATGGATATATTAATCTAACTATATAAACATTAACCATTAGGAATATATACACAAATTAAACATACATAATATATAAATTAAAAATATAATAAATAAATTTGTTCAGTTACGATTATATGCTTTAATATATATATATATACAAATGATATAGGTTCGTGAATCCGAAGCCAACCCCCATACTTGTTCAATGTCATTCTATGTATTTTTACTACAAAATACATTTGGTGAGTTTCATTAATCCCTTTTTAAATGCTTTTGCAATATTTATTTTTGGGACTGAGAATACATGCGCTGCTTTTATAAATGCTTTACGAAATAGACACAACTAATCGAAACTACATTCTATGGTTGAATTATCGAAATCGAATATGCCCTTTTTATTAAGTCTGGTAATCTAAGAATTAGTTAACAGAAACCCTAATTGACGCGAATCCTAAAGATAGATCTATCGGGCCCAACAAGCCCCATCCAAAGTACCAGATCCTTTAGTACTTCGAAATTTATATCATGTCCGAAGGAGGATCCCGGAATGATGGGGATATTCTTATATACATATTGTGAATGTCGGTTACTAGGTGTTCAATCCATATGAATGATACTTTTGTCTCTATGCACGGGATGTATGTTTATGAGAAATGAAAATATGAAATCTTGTGGTCTATTAAAATTATGAAATGATTATTTATGTTAAACTAATGAACTCACCAACCTTTTGGTTGACACTTGAAAGCATGTTTATTCTCAGGTACGAAAGAAATCTTCCGCTGTGCATTTGCTCATTTTAGAAACATTACTTGGAGTCATTCATGGCATATTTCAAAAGACGTTGCATTCGAGTCGTCGAGTTCATCAAGATTATTATTAAGTCAATTATAGTTGGATATATTTTGAAATGGTATGCATACCGTCAATTTTCGTTGTAAAGAAAGATTGTCTTTTAAAATTGAATGCAATGTTTGTAAAATGTATCATATAGAGGTCAAATACCTCGCGATGTAATCAACTGTTGTGAATTGTTTATAATCGATATGGACTTCGTCCGGATGGATTAGGAATGGTCTTCACAGAAGGTACACTTAGAGAACTTAGCGTACAACTCTTCTTTTCTCAACAGATCAAGCACTAACTTCAAATGTTCCTCGTGCTCTTCATCACTCTTCGAATAAATAAGGATGTCGTCGATAAACACAATAACGAACTTGTCCAGATAGGGTCTACACACACGGTTCATGAGGTCCATGAACACAGCAGGTGCATTCGTCAATCCGAACGGCATAACAAGAAACTCAAAGTGACCGTAACGGGTGCGAAAAGCTGTTTTTGAAACATCAGATTCTTTAACACGCAACTGATGATAGCCGGAACGAAGATCGATTTTTGAATAAACAGATGAACCCTGAAGTTGATCGAACAGATCATCAATTCTCAGAAGGGGATAACGGTTCTTAATAGTAAGCTTGTTCAACTCACGATAATCAATACACAAACAAAAAGAACCATCCTTCTTCTTAACAAACAGAACAGGAGCTCCCTAAGGGGACGAACTAGGACGAATAAAACCTTTGTCTAACAACTCACGGAGTCGACTTGACAATTCTTGAAGTTCAGAAGGCGCAAGATGATAAGGAGCACATGCTACAGGAGCAGCACCGGGAACAAGATCAATTTGAAATTCTACCGCGCGTTGCGGCGGAATGCCAGGTAAATCTTCGGGAAATACCTCGGGAAAATCCCTACCAACATGAACATCTCCAACACTCTTCGTTTCTCTTTCGGAATCAACAACATGGGCTAGAATAACATGACAACCTTTGCGAAGATGTTTAAGAACTTTCAAACAGCTAATAAGATTTAACTGTCAGTATTTCTTATCTCCAAGAACCATCAGTGGCTCTCCAACCACATTAGTAATACGAATAGCTTTATCATAACACATAATCTCAGCACGTTTCGCAGATAACCAATCCATCCTAATAACAACATCAAAACTACCAAGTTCAATCGGTACCAAATCTATCTCAAAATCTCTACCAGCTAAACTAATGTTACACTTACGATGCACAGTCTTAGCAGTGAGCACCTTACCATTAGCTATTTCAACAACATACGTATTGTCTAAAGGAGTTAACGGTGTTTTGATTTTTGGACTTAATTTACTCGACACAAAACTCAAATCAGCCCCTGAATCAAATAGTACATAAATTGATAAATCGTTGACCGAGAACGTACCAGTAACAAGTTTAGGATCTTCCTCAGCATCCCTGGCATTAATGTTGAACGCTCTGCCACGCGCAGTCTCTGCAGTCTTCTTGTTGGGACAGGCATCACGAAAATGCCCCGACTTCCCACACTCGTAACAAACTCTCGGATTACCACCATTATTCGAATTTCCATTACCATTACCATTACCACCTCTATTACCAGCATTATTACCACCTGCGGCAGGAGTAGCAGAACCCGGCAGAAGCACCGCACAATCCTTAGCAATGTGTCCCTGTTTGGAACACCTCTTGCAAGTCACGGTACGGAAACCATCATGAGCCTTGTAACAGCGTGGACACACATGCTGACTGAGGTTATTCGAACCAGAAGTATCCTGCTTTTTCTGCTGATTCTGGTTTTGATTGCGGTTATTATCCCACTTTCTCTTCCCATTATCAGCTTTCTTAACAGCCTCTTCACTGGGTTCGGTTATAGCAGCCTTGTTTCTTCTCAAGATCTTATCATTCAACTTATGAGCCATTGACATCGCGGCCTCAATAGTCTGGGGCTCACTAGATTCAACCCCATATTCAATTTTCTCGGATAGCCCATCAATGTAAGCTTCAATCTTAAGATTCTCATCGGCATAAACATTAGGACACAACAAAGTCAACTCAAAGAATCTCTGCTCATAGGCATCTAATTCGGTGCCCTTCATTTTCAAGTTTTTAAGTTCAACCTCTAACTTCTTAAGCTCACCCCTAGGTCAGTAGCGGGTGATCATTCTTTCCTTGAAATTATTCCAAGTTAACCCATAAGCCACATCATTTCCCAAACTATTAACCAAGTTGTTCCACCAGGTCAATGCACTATCCTTCAAAGTGCAGCTAGCAAAACTAACCTTGTCTTCCTCTCGGACTCGACTAACCCTGAAAATAGACTCGATTTTCTCGAACCAGCGGGTAAGTCCTATGGGTCCTTCTGTACCACTGAATTCCTATGGGCGACTAGACATGAACGTTTTGTGGGAGCATCCCACCTGATTGTTGTTCGTATTAGCATTTGCATTCGCTGCCATAGCAGTAGCTATCCCTTCGGTAACAAGACGTTAGATACAGGCTTCGTTGGACTCTCTAGGAGGCATGATTTTCAAAACAGAATAAAACAATCATTAGTACTAAGAATAATACCAGTGTTATAAAGGAATAGATCGAACACGAAAAGATTAACCATTAAAATAATAGTAAGTAACCACTATGAGTAATAACATGACAGTTATGATTGTTATAGAAATAACCACCACATGCATACATATTTTATGATAACATCATACAACATACATAGCAACTAACATACATGATCTACATTACGCATAATATAACATGCCAAGAGTCACAACATCAGAAATAAAATGTGATAATGATAATAGATGTCATAAAAATAACCATCCATACATAATGAAAAATATCCCATAACAAAATCTTAATAAAATCCTCGGCAAAACGCCGTACATAACCCAAAAATGTATGTATGAAAGGACATTAAGTCTTATGAAATAAATTATCAATCATGAATCATCATATCACATCTGCTTAGAGCGGGTGTGATAAGCTGGGCCAGCATGAGTCTCAGCAGGTGGCTCATACTTTCGCAACTTTCCTTTCACTTCTTTCAACTCTTCCTTCAAACCACGAACTGTGCTCTCCAGAGCCTCGAACCTAGCGTCAACTTCACGGTTACGCTTACGACTCTCGATCCTAACATTGTTCTTTAAGCTAACAAACGAATCCATACTAGCTCGAATCTGGTCCATCATCTCGTTATGTGGCAAAGTATGCATACAATCACTAAGAGCATTAATACGCATCACTTCATTGTAAGCCCTGTTCATATGGGTAAGGATGGAAAAGTAGTAGTGAACAGGATCATCGATCTCTGGTTGACCAGCACGGCGTCTGGCAGCAGCCGGAGGAGCAGGAGCAGCAACGGAGTTATCGCTTGAAGTCGACATTTTCAAACAGTAAAGCCGCAAACCATATACCAAAAGATATAAATGCTAATGATATAACACATCCGAAATGAAATGCATAATAATGCTATGGCAAAAGGGTCGGGCTGTAGACTAGACTCTAATGCACCCTAAGAACCACGGGTTGACCACATTAAGACCGCCTAGTTCCCTACAACTAGAGCTCCGATACCAACTGTGATGGCCCCGTCAAAACACTTAACGGCTCCGTCACTTGGTCCCACAGCTTGATCGAACTTAAATGAATTTAATAAATGACATTGCATTCTTTTATATCAAAAGTTTCCCAAAAAGGAAAGCATACAAAATATGTAGTTTAAAAGTAACCCAACATATTAATAATTCAAAGTTGACACAAAAACATTGTCAACAACCCACAAGTATTAATTATTCAAAAACCGAATGCAAGCCAAAGTTTCATAAATTGTTTCATAAAAATCTGCCCAAATGCATGCAGACTCTTCTAAACACAGCGGAAGCATCTCATAAACTTAAGTACCTGTGAAAACATGCGAGTAAACTGTCAACACAAAGGTTGAGTGAATTATAGGTTTAAATAATTGAATAAACTTTAGACCACAAGATTTAAAAATGTTAGAAAACATTAAACATTATTCCATTATCAATGAGCCACCTGGTAACCACTTAACCCTTTATTTACCCTTGCCAAACACAATAAAAATATACACTGGACAGTGTATCTACAACAAAATACGAAGTACTAAACATTTCAATTATAAATTGCTAGCGCGACTAGCTCGAAATGGAGTTGTCAAACCCGATAGATCTATCCGTAGGATTCGCGTTCACCGGTAGAAACCAATGATTACAGTTACCAGACTAGGGAATATTTTTGTCCAACTCACAATGAATAATTTAAATTTAATTGTCACTTGTGTCTAAACGTGAAATAAAATGCATGTAATCACATCCCAAAAATATACTTTGAAAAGTATGTAAAAACGGGACTATAACTCACCTTAATAGTAATGAATTAACCAACACAATTAAGCGAACAGCAAATGTAGTACAGTGATCAGGAATGATCACAACGCCGACCTATAAATAAAGCATGTCGATATAAATAACTAACTTAGGTCAAGTCTTAGTATGATAGCTATTGTACATGTTGCAAGTAGTCATAGAACAATACTCAATATGCATTGGTTTGTTTGGAACAGCTTACGGACACACACTTTCTATTTTTAGAAAGTTTCTATTTTTAGCAGGTTTCCATTTTTGGAAAGTTTCTATTTTTGAAAAGTTTCTATTTTTGGAAAGTTTCCAAATTTAGAAAGTTGCTATTTTAGGAAACTTTATAAGTTAGGAAAGTTTCCTTAATTAGAAAGTCAACAAAAGTCAACTGAAAGTCAGAGTCAACCGAAAGTCAACTCAAAAGTCAACCTTGGTCAAACATAGTCAACGTTAATTTTAAAAGTGTAAGTTATAATAATAATATAAATTATAACGTTTATTAAAGTTAAATATGTCTATTTATGTCATAACATAAGTTTTATTAAATTAAAATGAATTATTAAAGTTAATATAAGTTTAAATGATATAATTAATATAACATAAGTATTTAATTAATTAATTAAATATTAGTCATAATATAAATATTATTAATTAATAATAAATTTTAAATCATATCATAAGTATTATTAATTAATAATGAATTATTAATCACATCATAAGTTTCTAATTATAACTATTAAATTATAAGTATTTAATAATTAAATTATAATTAAATAATAACTAAGCCTTATATTAATTAAATAATTAATTAATCCTTATTATAAGTCTTATTATAATAATCTCATAATATAAGTTTAATACTTATCATAAGTATTTTCCATTAATAATGAAGTATTATTAATCATATGTTTAATTAAAAAGTTAATTAAATCATAAGTATTAATTAAATGATATAATAAATATATATCATAAGTTGTAAATAATAATAATTACCTTTTTTTATCATAAGTAATTAAATGATAATGAAATCCATTATTTATAGCATAAGTTTAATAATTAATCACAAGTTGTAAATCAAAAGTTCATCGGGTCGTATCCTGAGCCCCGGGTGTCGGTTTTCGGCGAGCCTTACATATATCTCCGCCTAAGCAAACCACCCGACACTTGGGTACACTCAAGAACACCCCAAGAACAGTCCACAAGTCGTGATGTACAGCCATTACACTACTTGGAACTTCAATTCAATCAAAAACGTGTTTTAGACGTAACGGGTGATTCGTGGCTCGGATTGAGATGACCCGAACATGAAAGTTCGCCCCACCATCAGTCCTAACACACTAACACACCCTAAAGTCACCAAATATGGTCACAAAGTCTGACCAAACCTGGTTCATACCAAAATCACATTTCAATCTTAACAAAATACCATTTTGATCATAATTAGGGTTCCGGGAATCGAAACGACATGAATCCGGAGTCTAAAATTAATGTCTTGATGAGAGGAACTCATTTATATACTTTATTTTACGATCAACATCAGTTACAATATCAGAAACACACGAAAAAGCTGCTGTACAGAATTTAACAAACCGAAAACATGTGATTATGAGTATTTCTATGCATACAAACATCATTACAATAATCCACAAACATCACACTACTAAATAATCATCAAAATACAGAAATAAATGAAAAATTGAAAGTTCTAGGGTTAGGTTTTATACCCTAATCGAGAAACAATTGGTGTTATCGCGTAGAGAACGGAACGATGAATCCGATTATATGAACAATTGATTGATCCAAGTAATATAATTTGTGAAATGATGATGATGAAGGTTGGTGGTGGTGTCAATCTCAAAGGAGGAAGAAGGGAGGAGAGGGTTTGAGAGGAAATAGAATTTTAGGTTTAACAAATAAAATGTAAAGTGAAAAATGAGAAAAAGAGAAAGGCTCCCCCTCCCCTATGGGGGGGTTCGGCCGATTTGGATGGGGTGGGCCCCACTTGTGGGCCACCTTGCTAATGTGATTAAATCCTAGTAGCCCGAAAGTCCGAATGAAACCCGAAACGCAAAAACGCACGTACGCGATTAAAAATTCGGAAAGATAACAAACGCGCGATGAAAAATAAATATAAATACTATATATAATAATATGATCTTAAAATATCATATTTAAAATATTTAGGATTTAAATATCCCAAAAACACGACCGTTGGTTTGAAAACCGAAAAGATTCGCCGGATTGAAATCCGCGATTCGTATAAACGTACGATTTAAAATATGAATACATATATTCACATAAAACATAATAATTAATATATTATTACTAAAATGATAATATAGGTCATGAAATGACGTAACACAATTAACAGTTAATGGTCGTTAAATAATTAACGAAAAAGATAACGAAAAAAGTAGGGTCGTGACAATAACTAATAGCCCTTCATCGTTCGCAAAGCGAACTCCACCCAAGTCCCACATATGCCTCTAAGCCTAGGCATATTCCATTCCGCTTAATTACTCGTGCTTCTCAGTCGAGATCACCTGACCTTTCGCTCTACCAACAATTGCTCACTCTCATGGAGAAGAGTGATCAATCTGACACAATAATTGCGTCAACCGCAATATCAACACTTCCTCATAACCTTCGGTCTAACCGACCATTAAGTCCATCACCAGCTCACCGGTCATCTCTTCCCGTCTATCACTTAAGAGCAACAAGATTCGCTCATCCGTCAATTCATAAGAAGTATTTACCGCAATGCTCTTAAACTTTGATGTTCGCAACCGTCGAATTATTATCACCCGTCAATCACTATTGTAATCTCCGCTGCTTCCAAGGGTAT
The DNA here is from genome assembly GCF_046630445.1 of Rutidosis leptorrhynchoides. Classification (NCBI taxonomy): domain Eukaryota; kingdom Viridiplantae; phylum Streptophyta; class Magnoliopsida; order Asterales; family Asteraceae; genus Rutidosis; species Rutidosis leptorrhynchoides. Next base: position 170,896,467 of record NC_092343.1, read on the forward strand.
CTCACGGTCACCCAAAGCACAAAGTGATCACACCGTCACCGGAGTTGAACATGACACTAGTAGGTATAAGGGGGCACCTGACGCAGTGTCATGCAGACTCCCATCACATTCTACCGAGATTTAGAAACTTGATCTTTGGTTCCATACACCCGATATCACCCATCTCTCGACAATAATGACCCGAAGTCATACCTACCCGACAAACCTTACGGGTTACTGTCTCATCAAAAGTCACTAGCAATCACACGATACCCGCAATTTCCACAAGGCCAAACAATACAGCCTAACAAACCCTTCCGTCTAACACTAAGAGGTGCTTGGAAACACCAAGTCTTACATCCTTTTCACATATCAACACAACCACCACCACAAGGGGTATTCTGCTAGGGATGTCACCCTATAATCCACAACACGCTAACACACTAACGCAATCATCATCATATGGGTCCCACTCCCATGAGTTTAATGACCTGAAGACTCCTCGATTCGTATTCCAAGGCGACTCACAACTAGAGTCCTTACACGGTTCTCTAACCACACACTCTACCGAGTGTAACCCAATTCTACAATCATTAGAATTGCTACATCCTATTATGGAATTCAAGTCCTCAACGAACACACACACACACACACACACATAAATCGGTCATCCTAGTTACGATGTGTAACTACAACCGATGGCAATCTCAATAATGCACCCACTACTTAGGGTGGCTAAACACGCACCAAACTCGTGAGTTTTCTCACTCACCTTAGCTAACAGCAACCACCGTAACACTTTCTGACTAACAAAGAACCTGATGTGACGACAAGCACATCACCCGAGACCTCTATATCCTAGGAACCTATAAAAGATTCCTAACTCATCCCGATTCTACCCCAACCATGTCACGTTTCCTCCGCTCGGTACTCGTCATATCATGCTTGGTGTCAAGATACACGGTTGTAATAATGGTGATCAGTCACTATTACAATTGCGTACCTTACCATTTTTGCATGGTCACGCAAGGTACTTTACTCGGACTGACGCGACATTCACACAAAATAACACGCGATAACTCCTAGTACCCGAATGACCAAAGTCCTTACGGTGAACTTGATCACTCAAAACAGCCAAACATCCAAATCTCTCCAATAGATTCGTCTCTAGGACACCGTACCAATAGATACCTGTATATATACACCTATATACAATATAATAATAAATATACACCAGTACACCGCAACAACAAGTCAACCTACAACCTAGGTGACTATCACTAAAACAACGTCCAAGTTCGCCTACTTACATTAGGCAGTAGCAGTCTAAGACACTAATTTACACACGAAATAAGGCCACACATAATCACACATTGGACAAGCACAAGTCCTAGTTAGTCACCTACTCTAAGGCACTAACAATTCTCAATCCGACTTATATTCCTACAAGTCTCGCAAATAACGCACCACTGTCAATAAGTTTAAGACTAGGCACCTACTCCAAGGCCTAATTCCCTTAGAATATGCTCTGATACCACTTGTAACGACCCCAAAACGAAACACGAGAAAACACGTTTTTTTTAAAACAACAATAGTTTCTTGCCTGACCATATGCCATGGTTGCGCGGTGCGGTTTAAAACATAAAACAGAAACAGAACTTAAACTTGGCAACAGCTACCTGCACTTGACCACTTGCGCGGCGCGCAAGGGTATAAAACAGTTGTACACCAAAGCAGTTGTTCGGCTTTTTACATATAAAACCCAATTTTTCCAAAAAATAACACTTTCAACAATAACTCGTTCAACAACCGACGTAATTCGTATATTCAAAAGTTTACGAGTTTACAAAAAGGTTTCAATAACTCATACAACCAAACGGTGTAATTTTGACCCAAATATAAATATAGACGAGTTAGGACTCTATAACCTAACCCGATACCAAGAGCATAATCTCGGGGACTATCAAATCCCCAATCCGCGTCCAAATATCCAAAAGCTACCCCATCGAGCCCAAGTGCTCCTACGCATCTAGTCTAACAACTACCTAGCTTCACAATCACAATACCTGTAAAAAGGTAATCAACGAGAGGGGTAAACATAAAGCTTAGTGAATGCAATAATTATACATGTACATATATAATCTACTTACTTGCAAACACTTACACAAATACCGCATACGAGCTAGCAATTCATCAACCATGCAATCACAAATGCATAAAATAAATATCCGCAATTCACAATAAGCTAGCATCGCAAAAGCATATAATTCACAAATTAATATCCTAAACTACAACAGATAACCATGGTTAACCAATCGTACAAGGGAATGGTGCTCGCGAAAGACCATCGGAGTTCACAACATCTGTTAGCGTACTTAACACCGCATATCACTAACCCCCGGGTGGCATCTTAACACCTATATACTTCACCCTGAGTGGCATCTTAACACCTCGATGCTTCACCCGTCAATATACTTTCCAGAGTGGTGTCTTAACACCTCGACACTTCACTTCCAGATGGCATCTTAACACCTCGATACTTCACCCCGAGTGGCATCTTAACACCTCGATGCTTCACCCGTCAAACATTCCGGAGTGGTGTCTTAACACTTCGACACTTCACTCATCACGTGAAACGTGGTGTCTTAGCACCTCGACACTTCACATTTCACGCTACACAAATAAATACATCATATACATACACATATAATTATTCCACTCACCTTGGAATATCCGCACAAGTCATGTATAAAATGATCTCCGTCCTCAATTCCGAGCAAGCTTTTACCTATAATACGCATATAGGTATACACACAATCAACATACATTCTTTACAAGAGAATTCGATGTCAACGCCCTTAACCAAGGGTTTATACCTACCTCCACAATCCGCCCATTTAGACACCTAAAGTGGATTTCACCAATTACAACTACGGGTGGTAAATTTCGACCCATGCAAACAAGTATAACTTAACTCAAATTATACTTGACACCAATTAGACCAACCTAGGCCTTAACACTAAATTACTACTTAGGTAGTAATTATTTCGAACGCCATTTACACCAAAACCCCAACACGTGCAATATTGACCCATCTTGCGTTTGACCACGTTTGACTTATGTTAAAATATCATTTTACCCTAAAATTACTTCTCGCGAGTAATTACATCCAAAAACATAAATTAACACTTAACAAAAGCGTTTAACATCCATTTTATCCAAATTAGTGTCATCATCAATTTTGACTCAATTCAAAATCAATCCATTTTGACATAAGTCCCAAAAATGTTCAAAATTACTAACGGCTAGTGATTATATTTCCAAAACACCAATTAACACTTAAACCAAGTATTTACGTACTTGATTCACCAAAATTTGACTCAAAACTCATTATGACTCCAAACCATGTCAACACCCATTTTGACTAGTAACTTGTTCTTAAGAACATCAAAATCACCAATACACTTAAAACTAGTGACTAAGACCCAAATCCATGACAAATACTTCCAAATTCGTCATCAACCCTAAACCCACAATAATCGGGTTTACTTACACATTACATACAACAAAACCCCCAATTTCACGAGAAATTGGGTTTATAACCCTAACTAGCTCAAACCCCAAATATGAACAAGAATCTTAAACAATTAAATTCGGAGTTAGAAATTACCAACACTACCAAAACGTAGCCGTGAACGAGGTGAACAACTTTAACTCTCGCGACTAGACCCGATTTACTCTTCTTCTTCCCCAAATCTCTAAATCTCTCTCTAGAATCTCCTTCTCTCTAAAATGAGATGAGAGTGTTGTGTGGATGTGAAAATGATCTAAAACTGAATCTAAATATGATATTATGGCTACAAATCCATCACCAAGTGAAAAGACACAAATACCCCTCTTAAAATAATAAAAATCACAAAGCTGTCTGCCAGCACATTTTGCGCGCCGCGCAAATGAGTGCGCACCTCGCACTACAACTGAAAATGAAGTCAGCCAGCTTTCTGAAGTTCAGGAACTGAAATTGACTGATTCTGATTCTGATGTAATTTCTGAAAATGCATAAGTGTTAGGTTCACTTTTAGTGACACTTTCTGCTACACACATTCAGGAACATTTTCTGACGCACAAAAATCAGGATCTTACATAACAGGAAATGAGTAACTAAATATTAAGAACTAATTCAATTAACTAAGTAGTGTGCACTTACCTAATCCTCTCTATGCTTGGATTGCCCCATTTTACCTAAATTGCTATCGCATTAGTTGTTAACCTATTCAAATGTTTAGCATTACTACCAAACCTTAATCAAATTATACGTTGCAAACTCACATAAGCATTGCATTTTAAGATCAAGTTAAGCATGATTGGTCATTGAGATTATGCTTGGGTTGAAATCACTTAGAACCCTTCAACTATCAAAATCACTTAAGATAATCGAACACCATTATGTTGACTAAAGGTCAATTGAAAACCAACTTAAATCAAGAACACAATCACTTGAAATCCTTAATCTACTTGTCTAGATCACTATAAGTGTTGAAGCACAAATTGATTCACTTCTCAAATCACTAAGAGAGCTACTCAATCTATGTAATCAAAGTAAAGCTTAAAACAAATGCATAGCAATGGATCTATAGCTAACACAATAATACTTGAACATGTATTTCATTCAAACAACTTCATCCAATTGATTTAGGGCAAATCCTTGCATTAAAGATTCATAGATAAGCAAACACAATCAATGTAGCCAAGCATGGCTAAAATTACACTAATCATAAGCATTGAAACACAAATAAACATCATATTGGATTATTACAAGTATTTAATTCAAAACTAAAGAAATAAAGGTGGATATTACAACCCAAATATACAAAGAGAAGAAGATCTAGAGCTAAACTATGATGGAACTTGAGCTTGCTTCCTTCAATTCACCTTCAAACTCCAATAGATGATGAAATTAGGGTTTTGAAAGTGAAAATTGGACTTGTAATTGCATCTCTCATTGAAATGACCTAATCTCTTTCCTTTTATAGTGCTGAAAATTCTAGACTGAACAGCGACAGAAGTGCCGGTTTTGGATGAGGAGCGGCACTTTTGGATTTCTTTAGGAGGGCCACTTTTGTGACTAATTGTGGCGCTTTTGCATTAAATAGCGGCGCTTTTGGTGATAAGGAACGGCGCTTTTGGCTACTGGTGGAAAATGGTGCCAAAACATATACAGAACGTCGCTTTTCTGTGAGGTGCGGCACTTTTGTCCAATAGGAGCGGCGCTCTTCTATTAGGAGCGGCGCTTTTGGAGCTGATTTCTGCACTTGCCATTTTCTTTTCCTCTTTTGATTAAGACTTGGTCAATTTTGCACCAAATCAAGCTTTAAGCCCAGAACCGACACTTTAGCCCAATTAAACAACTTTCGGGCCCAATGATCCTCAAAACCGAATGAAATGAGGGAGATATTGTGAGATAAAACATGTATAATTAGAGCAATATCATGACCCAACCCCACATTTTTCTTTACATACTTTATTTTTCAAAAGTTAACTTGGTTTATTAAAAAAAATGTTTATTTGTTCAAGCTTTTCTTTTTTCAATCAATATTTTGTTAATTATCACAACATTTATAGTACACAAATATTAAATAGTCTATTACTAAAAAAAAGAAGCTTACCACACCATGTGAAGGGTGGTATTTTTCCTCAATGTAATGGATGTAAGTTCGAGCATTCGGGTTTGATCCTTGACTCCACATCACGCGAGTGTCTTGAAGTTGCTTCTCATATGAAAATTTTCATCGTGATTCAGGACTAACTCATCCAAAATCTCTTTTGCGTTCTCCAAACAAGTAGAGCTTAATTCCAAGATCTTTGAGTCGGGTTTTTGCACAAAATAGTTTTAGACACAACAAAAACATTTCTTGAGCAAAGATTAGAGCCACCGCTCTGTTACCAATTGTAAGTAACTAGAGGGGGGTGAATAGTTACTTAGTGGTTTCTTAAAATGTTTTTGAAATCTTTAAGCTTCAAAACATAAGTTTTAAATGTGGAAGCGTTTGTGTTTGTTAATGCAAGTATGTAAAGAATCTAAGTGCACAAACACAAGGATTTATAGTGGTTGGGGAGGATGTTAACTAATCCTCCTTAATTCACTCCCCGATTCACTAATCAGAAGTTAGCTTCACTAAGCATTTATCCAAACCCGGTGCAGATCCGTTTACACCAAATGATCTTCAATAAGTCACACCAACTTACTTAAATTAAACTTGTCTTTACCTTGGACAAGTATTAGTTCCCAATGGAATTAATCATCTTCCTAGATCCCTTTAAGGAAGAGGAACCACTAAGTTAAATGATGCTCTTATCACAAGATCAATTCTCCTAATTCAAGCTCTCATAGTTCTTCAATAGATCACACAATCCTCACTTAGATCAAACTTGTCTTCACGTTGGACAAGTATTAATTCCCAATGGAATTAATCAACTTCGTAGATCCCTTTAAGGAAGTTGAATCACTAAGTAAGATAGTGTTTCCTATCACAAGAACTATTTAACTTCATTGAACCCATAATGATGTATCTTACAAAGTAAACTTAAAGATACTAATGATAAGCATAAATTTTATAATGCAATTCTACTTAGTGTAAGTCGAATCTCTTTTTATCTCTTATAATCTCTCCATAGATATGTGCTTGAGGCTTGGGAGATCAGTTGATATGACTTTGAAAGTGTTGGAAAGAGGTGGTCTTCTAGTTTGGTAAAGTGGTGTATTTATATTCCAAGAAAATCTAGACAGACAAAACTGTGATCGATTCATGGTCGATCGTAGAGTCAACCGCGGAGCCTTCTGTCAGCTTTTCAACATATCCGTTGGAGCTCCTTTTTCTTTGAATTTGTTACTTCTTTACCCAATATTGAGCCTTCAAAAGATGCTTAATACACCTGGAAGTCATTAAACTTCATCTTATACTTTGGATGCATTCATTGAAGTGGACATGAGTTTGCAAATGAGGAAAACATCTTCTCTTGAGACTTTTGTCATTGATTCCAGTATGGTATATTCAGATTTTTCTCCATTGATAAGACACAACAAGCCAAACCCCAAATCTCATGTCTTCATACAATTTGTCTATCCTTGGATGGAAGCATCTAACCTCACTTGTTACTTGCAACAAGCCAAATAAGACTAATTTAAACCTTGCAAAGACTCTTTGAAGGTTGCACTAATTACAAAGATTAATCATACTTAAGCATGTAAGTAATGCTTAAGGGTTAAGAGGAGAGCATCTCTTTATTTGGGACTTAATGACCATCCTTAATGTGTCTAGATATATTTTAGTTTCAAAAATATATTCTTGTAAAACATATGTGTTTGAACTTAATTCTAAGCCAAATTGTCATTAAGATGTCATTACGTGAGATTAATCAAGATTAGTGTTCTAGTGACCAAAACTCATTTGAATTTTAATGAGGCAACTATTCTAAGCATATTTAAATAAGTTTCATAAATTATAGATGCCCCGAAGTGGTCAAACTAAATTTGTAGAAAATTCGGACAGAGAAAGCTGCGGTCGACCCATGGCTGACCGTGGAGTCGACCGTGCACCTTGTTCCTCAGAACCAAAGTACAGGGCATCCACGGTCTGACCTGCGATCGATCATGGACCCACCCGAGCTCATCTAGTGTTTTTAAAATGACTCTTTTAACTTGCTTATTATGTGTATTGGTCGTTTGTTAGAGATCATGTAGGCTCGTGAACTTGTGGTGTTCTATACACTTTTAAGCACATAAGACTTGGTGTCATCATCAAAACAAAGTAGTTAACATTTGAATATCATCATTGGATCACTAACCAACACTTTTATTTGTGAATATCAATTAACATAGGCGATTAGCGGAGTGACTGAAATGCATGAACCATATGAATGGGCAGTAACGTAACCCCTTATATAATGTTCGTTACAACTGTACATGAAAGTGCCACTATTATATATTGTGATTTCAATATATGTAATGCATATTTGCTTCACACAAGTTCAACTATGTCCTCCTTTATGTGCAACTTCTATCATTTTATGATTTAAGCTTTTGACAACTTATTTGTACTGAAATTGTCTTGATCACTTTTAGGACTTGCTGGGTAAGTCTTCTAGGTGTGAATCAATCTATTATAGAGCAAATCATGTGGAACCCTTGGGTTGCTTGAAGTCGACATCTTTAGAGTATGCGAATGTTTTGATTGACTATTAGTAATCCATTTTACTAATTAAAATATTTAGAAATTGTCTTTATAAAAAATGAACTTTAGAATGACCCATTTTTCCCTTTTAATATCTAAATATTACGGAGTATTACTATAAGTGTTGCTTTATTGTTTGATTTTGATTGGTTATATTTTATGTTGATATAGGTGTTCGGACTGGACTACATTATGTATATAATTAGTTAGTCCATTAGTTGGGCATAAAGTCGAAGCGTTCAGGTCAATGGCCGAAACCAGTAGTGATAACTTTAGCAAACAAAGTCGATGTAGTGTGCTCAGAAACATTGTTAAAACAGAAGGGTGATACCAATGCACACTAGCAGAAGAGCAAGCAACTTTTTGTTTGATCTTATTAGTTAGTCAACCGATAAATATGTAGTTGACCATGTATTTAGAAAACTTCAGTAAACTTCAGTATAGTCCTACTTTACAGGATAATTGGTTAGGCATATTGTATTTATATACTACGACATACAGAATGTACAGAGACACAAAAACATTATCAATTGACAATTCATATTCTTATATGGTATCAGCCTAACTCATCTTCTCTCTTCTTCAAATCGATCCCTGCAATCACCTCTCTGCTTTACTATCTTATATCCCACATCATGTCTTCTGACCTTACTAAACTACAACCCATCAACCACATACTTCATTCTGTTCCAATCAAACTCGAATTAAACGACAGTCAATACAACACATGGAGTGAGCTGTTTAAAATACACTGCAAAGCACACGATGTTCTTGCACATCTTACCTCTGAAACGATACCTGCATCTTCTTCTTCGAAGGCTGTGGAAATCACGCAAGAAGTCTGGGAACGACATGATGCGATTGTTCTCCAGTGGCTCTATGCTACTATCTCCAAAGAATTACTCCGAACCATCATGGAACCTGACCTCACCGCCATGAAAGCTTGGAATCGGCTGAAAAGCTTATTCCATGACAACAAACACACTCAAGCACTAGCCCTCATGAACCAATTTATAAACTTTAAATTGGATAACTTTCCAAATGTTTCTGCTTATTATGAAGCAATTAAGAATCTCGCCGATGAACTAGCTGATGTCGACTCCAAAGTCTCGATTGAAAACCTCGTATTACAGTTGGTTGCTGGCCTTAATGAAAATTATAGCAACATCGCTACAAACATCAACCAAATGGAGAAATTACTGCCATTTTATGATGCAAAACTGATTCTTGAAGAAACCATGAAAACCCGTCAGGCAGCGATGAATCACTCCGCCACCAATTCTGCCCTTATTTCTACCACCGATCTCAAAGAAAATCCAAACCCCTCTCCTCTTCAGCGTGATGGTATCAACTATTCTAGACCACTCAATGGCCGTGGTCGTGGCCATAACGGTTCCAGAGGAGGTCGGAACAACGGTCGGGGAAGGGGTGGTTGAAGTTCCGGTGCAGGTTGGAACGGGTACAACAACAGTTACGGTGGGTTTGGCAATGAGAATGGAACAGGTTGGAATTCTAATAACAATTGGGCTCAGTCAAATGGTTGGTCACGGCCCAATAACTATGGCAACCATAATTGGAATCCAGGATCCAATGGGCCAACCAACAACAACTATAATTGGGCTGCCAGCAACTCGCCCTGTCCTTATCCGACAACAAACTGGGCTAGGCCCAACCATAATAGTTCAGGTATACTTGGTCCTCGTCCATAAGCCAATTTAGCTTCTCCCGTACCATCGATTGCACCTACGGATATTGACCAAGCTATGTACACCATGTCACTCAATCCACCTGATAACAATTGGTATATGGACTCGGGCGCTTCTTATCACATGTCAGGTAATCGAGGTACTCTCTCTCTCTCTCCCTATTTTAATTTGAGCATTCCGAAGCATATTCTTGTTGGTAATGGCAATACGCTTCCCGTTCGTGGACTCGAACACATGACCTTACCTCACCCTTATCCACCTTTCCATTTAAAAAATGTTCTACATGTCCCGCATATAATTAAAAATCTACTCTCTGTTAGATGGTTAACCACTGATAATAATCTTGCACTTACATTTGACCCCTTTGGTTTTACTGTGAAGGATTTCAAGACAGGGATCCCTCTAATGAGATGTGATAGCAAAGGCGACCTATACCCACTCACCAACTCCGCTGCTCAACAACTCAACTCACCATCTACTTTTCTTGCTTTGTCTCAAGATATTTGGCACCATCGTCTCGGACACCCTGGCGCCAACATTCTTCGTTTACTTCAAAATCATAAGTCTATTGTTAGTACCGATAATAAAAAGAGTATTTTTTGCGAATCTTGTGTTTTAGGAAAACATATAAAATTCCCTTTTCTTAATTCATCTACTACTACTACATCGCCATTTGAAATTGTGCATAGTGATGTATGGACATCACCACTAATTAGTTCATCAGGACACAAATATTATGTGTTCTTCCTTGATGACTACACCAACTATCTTTGGACGTTTCCTATTGGCAAAAAATCAGAAGTATACAATATTTTTAAACAATTCCATCAATATGTACGAACTCAATTTACAACACCAATTAAATCCTTACAATGTGATAACGAAACTGAATATAATAACAACCTATTTCACACGTTTTGCAAAACCAACGGCATCATATTTCGATTTTCTTGCCCTGACACTTCACCACAAAATGGTAAAGATGAACGAAAAATACGCGCCATTAACAATGTCGTTCGCACCCTACTCACTCATAGCGTTGTTCCTCCCTTTTTTTGGCACCATGCACTCGATATGGCCACCTACTTACTCAACATTCTACCTACTAAAGTTCTACACAACCTCACACCCACACATCGACTATACAAACGCCAACCAACTTATGACCATCTTCGTATCTTTGGTTGCCAATGCTTCCCGTTAATCCCATCCACTACAATCCACAAACTCCAACTGAGATCCAAACCATATATCTTGCTTGGATATCCACTTGCCCATCGTGGATACAAATGCTATGACCCCGCAACCCGTCGCATCATTATCTCACGACATGTTCTATTCAACGAACAATGCTTTCCTTTTTCTTCTCACACTAGTCCTAGCTCCGATTCATATGACTTCCTGCATCAAAATATTCTCTTCTTGCCACAACCACATCACAATATATGAAATGTCCCGTTCATATCGATTTATAAACGTTCCATATTAATTGATATCGTTGCGAGGTTTTGACCTCTACATGAGACGTTTTTCGAAGACTGCATTCGTTTTTAAAAACAAACCATAACCTTTATTTTATCGACAAGGTTAAAAGGACATCACCTAGATTATCCAGAAATGATAATCTAAAAAATATCACACTTACACACTACCAATACATATTGGTTTACAATATTAATATGTTACAACAAAGTAAATCTCGAATGTAGTTTTAAATAATATTATACAAGCATGCTGACACCAAATCTTGTCCTTATTTTAGAATGCAACAGCGGAAGCTGTTAATAATCACCTGAGAATAAACATGCTTTAAACGTCAACAAAAATGTTGGTGGGTTATAGGTTTAACCTATATATTTATCAAATCGTAATAATAGATCACAAGATTTCATATTTCCATTTCTCATAAACAACATGCAATCTGCATAAAAATCATTCATATGTTTGAACACCTGGTAACCGACCTTAACAGGATGCATATAGAATATCCCCATCATTCCGGGACTCTCATCAGACATGATAAATCGAAGTACTAAAGCATCCGTAACTCGGATGAGGCTTGTTGGGCCAAATAGACCTATCTTTCGGATTCGCGTCAATTGGTGGCAATTATAATAAACACCAATTCTTAGGCTACCAAGCTAAAAAGGGCATATTCGGTTCAATAATTCAACATAGAATGTAATTTTGATCACTTGTGTCTATTTTATAAAACATTTATAAAACTGTATGTATTCTCATCCCAAAAATAATAGATTTTAAAAGTGGGACTATAACTCACTTTCACAGATTTTTACTTCGTCGGGAAGTAAGACTTGGCCACTGGTCGATTCACGAACCTATAACAAATATGTACATATATATCAAAGTATGTTCAAAATATATTTACAACATTTTTAATACGTTTTAATATTTTAAGTTTATTAAGTCAGCTGACCTCGTTAGTAACCTACAACTAGTTGTCCACAGTTAGATGTACAGAAAAATAAATTGATATATATTATCTTGAATCAATCCACGACCCAGTGTATACATGTCTCAGGCTAGATCACAACTCAAAGTATATATATTTTTGGAATCAACCTCAACCCTGTATAGCTAACTCAATCATTACTGCATATAGAGTGTCTATGGTTGTTCCAAATAATATATATACATGGGTCGATATGATATGTCAAAACATTTGCATACGTGTCTATGGTATCCCAAGATTACATAATATATTAGAATACATGTATGATATAATATAAGTTAGCTAGGATATGATTAATATAGATTTGTTACCAATTTTCACGTAGCTAAAACTAGTAAAAATATCCAATATTGTTTTACCCATAACTTCTTCGTTTTAAATCCGTTTTGAGTGATTAAAGTTGCTATGGTTTCATATTAAACTTAAGTTTATGAATATAAATAGAAAAAGTATAAGTTTATAGTCAGAAATATAGGTTACAAGTCATTTTTGTAAAGGTAGTCATTTCAGTCGAAAGAACGACGTCTAGATGACCATTTTAGAAAACATACTTCTACTTTGAGTTTAACCATGATTTTTGGATATAGTTTCATGTTCATAAGAAAAATCATTTTCCCAGAAGAACAACTTTTAAATCAAAGTTTATCATAGTTTTTAATTAACTAACCCAAAACAGCCCGCGGTGTTACTACGACGGCGTATATCCAGTTTTATGGTGTTTTTCGTGTTTTCAGGTTTAAAATCATTAAGTTAGCATATCATATAGATATATAACATGTGTTTAGTTGATTTTAAAAGTCAAGTTAGAAGGATTAACTTTTGTTTGCGAACAAGTTTAGAATTAACTAAACTATGTTCTAGTGATTACATGTTCAAATCTTCGAATAAGATAGTTATACATATATGAATCGAATGATGTTATGAATATCATTACTACCTCAAGTTTAGTAGGTAAACCTACTGGAAATGATGAAAAAATAACTTGAGCTTCAAAGGATCTTTGATGGCTTGGAAGTTATAGAAATTGAATCAAAGCTTGAATATGAATATTACCTTGATTTAGAAAGATAACCTACTGTAAATAACAAAGGTTTCTTGATCTTAGATGATTGCTTGGAATGGATTAGGAAACTTGGAAGTAAACTTGTAAACTTGGAAGTGTTCTTGATGTGTTCTTGAGTAATTGTTTTTATGATGATTATCGGTAATAACCAAAGCTTGTATTTGATGATTTTTGAAGGAAAAATAGTAACTTAGACATTCATGGAAGAGTGTGTGTGCTTTGAGAGAGAATTGGGAAGAAAATTGGAAGTGAAATGGAGTAGGTGGTGAGTGGTGAAGGTGAGTGGGGTTAAAAGGAGTTCTTGTTTTTGTTTCCTTACTCATAAGTCATGCTAGATGTTAAATGATGGTTTCCACATGGTTAGGCGACTCACATGGGCTGCTATGAGCTGATCATTGGAGTGTATATACCAATAGTAAATACATTTAGAAGCTGTGTATTGTACAAATACAAATACGAGTGCATACGAGTAGAATTGTTGATGAAAATGAATGAGGATGTAATCGTAAGCATTTTTGTTAACTAGAAGTACTTGGATAAGTGTCTTGAAGTCTTTCAAAAGTGTATGAATACATATTAAAACACTACATGTATATACATTTTAACTGAGTCGTTAAGTCATCGTTAGTCGTTACATGTAAATGTTGTTTTGAAACCTTTAAGTTAACGATCTTGTTAAATGTTGTTAACACATTGTTTATTATATCTAATGAGATGTTAAATTATTACATTATCATGATATAATGATGTATTAATATATCTTAATATGATATATATACAGTTAAATGTGGTTACAACGATAATCGTTACATATATGTCTCGTTTCGAAATCTAAGTTAGTAGTCTTGTTTTTACATAAGTAGTTCATTGTTATTATACTTAATGATATGTTTACTTATCATTTAACATGTTTATATATAGTGTATCAATATCTTAAAATGATTCATATGTAATTAGTAAGACGTTGTTATAACGATAATCGTTATATATACTGTTTTCAAGTTTCTTAATTCAATAGTCTCATTTTTATGTATATAACTCATTGTTAAAATACTTAATGAGGTACATACTTATCATAATATCATGATAACTATATATATATATATATATATATATATATATATATATATAGATATATATATATATATATAGATATATATATATATATATATATATATATATATATATATATATATATATATATATATATATATATATATATATATATATATATATATATATATATCCATATGTATGTCATCATATAGTTTTTACAAGTTTTAACGTTGGTGAATCGCCGGTCAATTTGGGTTGTCAATTGTCTATATAAAACCTATTTCAATTAATCAAGTCTTAACAAGTTTAATTGCTTAACATGTTAGAAACACTTAATCATGTAAATATCAATTTCATTTAATATATATAAACATGGAAAAGTTCGGGTCACTACAGTACCTACCCGTTAAATAAATTTTGTCCCGAAATTTTAAGCTGTTGAAGGTGTTGACGAATCTTTTGGAAATAGGTGCGGGTATTTCTTCTTCATCTGATCTTCATGCTCCCAGGTGAACTCGGGTCCCCTATGAGCATTCCATCGAACCTTAACAATTGGTATCTTGTTTTGCTTAGGTCTTTTAACCTCACGATCCATTATTTCGACGGGTTCTTCGATGAATTGAAGTTTTTCGTTGATTTGGATTTTGTCTACCGGAATAGTGAGATCTTCTTTAGCAAAACATTTCTTCAAATTCGAGACATGGAAGGTATTATGTACAGTCGCGAGTTGTTGAGGTAACTCAAGTCGATAAGTGACTGGTCCAACACGATCAATAATCTTGAATGGTCCAATGTACCTTGGATTTAATTTCCCTCGTTTACCAAATCGAACAACGCCTTTCCAAGGTGATACCTTAAGCATGACCATCTCTCCAATTTCAAATTCTATATCTTTCTTTTTAAGGTCCGCGTAGCTCTTTTGTCGACTTTGGGCGGTTTTCAACCGTTGTTGAATTTGGATGATCTTCTCGGTAGTTTCTTGTATTATCTCTGGACCCGTAATCTGTCTATCCCCCACTTCACTCCAACAAATTGGAGATCTACACTTTCTACCATAAAGTGCTTCAAACGGCGCCATCTCAATGCTTGAATGGTAGCTGTTGTTGTAGGAAAATTCTGCTAACGGTAGATGTCGATCCCAACTGTTTCCGAAATCAATAACACATGCTCGTAGCATTTCTTTAAGCGTTTGTATCGTCCTTTCGCTCTGCCCATCAGTTTGTGGATGATAGGCAGTACTCATGTCTAGACGAGTTCCTAATGCTTGCTGTAATGTCTGCCAAAATCTTGAAATAAATCTGCCATCCCTATCAGAGATAATAGAGATTGGTATTCCATGTCTGGAGATGACTTCCTTCAAATACAGTCGTGCTAACTTCTCCATCTTGTCATCTTCTCTTATTGGCAGGAAGTGTGCTGATTTGGTGAGACGATCAACTATTACCCAAATAGTATCAAAACCACTTGCAGTCCTTGGCAATTTAGTGATGAAATCTATGGTAATGTTTTCCCATTTCCATTCCAGGATTTCGGGTTGTTGAAGTAGACCTGATGGTTTCTGATGCTCAGCTTTGACCTTAGAACACATCAAACATTCTCCTATGTATTTAGCAACATCGGCTTTCATACCCGGCCACCAAAAATATTTCTTGAGATCCTTGTACATCTTCCCCGTTCCAGGATGTATTGAGTATCTGGTTTTATGAGCTTCTCTAAGTATCATTTCTCTCATATCTCCAAATTTTGGTACCCAAATCCTTTCAGCCCTATACCGGGTTCCGTCTTTCCGTATATTAAGATGCTTCTCTGATCCTTTGGGTATTTCATCCTTTAAATTTCCTTCTTTTAAAACTCCTTGTTGCGCCTCCTTTATTTGAGTAGTAAGGTTATTGTGAATCAATATATTCATAGCTTTTACTCGAATGGGTTCTCTATCCTTTCTGCTCAAGGCGTCGGCTACCACATTTGCCCTCCCTGGGTGGTAACGAATCTCGAAATCGTAATCATTTAATAACTCAATCCACCTACGCTGTCTCATGTTTAGTTGTTTCTGATTAAATATGTGTTGGAGACTTTTGTGATCGGTATATATAATACTTTTGACCCCATATAAGTAGTGCCTTCAAGTCTTTAATGCAAAAACAACCGCGCCTAATTCCAAATCATGCGTCGTATAATTCTGCTCGTGAATCTTTAATTGTCTAGACGCATAAGCAATTACCTTCGTTCGTTGCATTAATACACAACCGAGACCTTGCTTTGAGGCATCACAATATATCACAAAATCATCATTCCCTTCAGGCAATGACAATATAGGTGCCGTAGTTAACTTTCTCTTCAACAATTGAAACGCTTTCTCCTGCTCATCCTTCCATTCGAATTTCTTCCCTTTATGCGTTAATGCAGTCAAGGGTTTTGCTATTTTGGAAAAATCTTGGATGAATCTTCTGTAGTAACCAACCAATCCTAAAAATTGGCGTATATGTTTCGTAGTTTTCGGGGTTTCCCATTTTTCAACAGTTTCAATCTTCGCCGGATCCACCTGAATACCTTCTTTGTTCACTATGTGACCGTTGAATTGAACTTCTTCCAACCAAAAAGCACACTTTGAAAATTTAGCGTATAGTTTTTCTTTCCTCAACAACTCTAGCACTTTTCTCAAATGTTCTTCATGCTCTTGATCATTCTTTGAGTAAATAAGTATGTCATCGATGAAAACAATGATAAACTTGTCAAGGTATGGTCCACACACTCGGTTCATGAGGTCCATGAACATAGCTGGTGCGTTAGTCAACCCAAACGGCATAACCATAAACTCGTAATGACCCTAACGCGTTCTGAAAGCAGTCTTCGGAATATCATCCTCCTTCACCCGTATTTGATGATATTTGGAACGTAAATCAATCTTCGAATAAACCGACGAACCTTGTAATTGATCAAATAAGTCGTCGATTCTCGGTAGTGAGTAACGGTTCTTGATGGTAAGTTTGTTCAACTCTCGGTAGTCGATAGATAACCTGAATGTACCATCTTTCTTCTTGACAAACAAAACAGGAGCTCTCCATGGTGATGTACTTGGTCGTATGAAACCAAGTTCTAAAAGTTCTTGTAGTTGGCTTTAGAGTTCCTTCATTTCGCTGGGTACGAGTCTGTATGGAGCATAAGCTATTGGTGCAGCACCTGGTACAAGATCTATTTGAAATTCAACAGATCGGTGTGGAGGTAGTCCCGGTAATTCTTTCAGAAATACATCGGGAAATTCTTTTGCAACGGGACCATCATTGATGTTCTTTTCTTTGGTTTGTACTTTCTCAACATGTGCTAGTACAGCATAGCAACCTTTTCTTATTAGCTTTTGTGCCTTCAAGTTACTAATAAGGTTTAGCTTCGTGTTGCTCTTTTCTCTGTACACCATTAAGGGTTTTCCTTCTTCTCGTACAATGCGAATTGCATTTTTGTAACATACAATCTCTGCTCTCTCCTTTTTCAACCAGTCCATGCCAATTATCACATCAAAACTCCCTAACTCTACTGGTATCAAATCAATCTTA
Organism: Rutidosis leptorrhynchoides; assembly: GCF_046630445.1. Taxonomy (NCBI): domain Eukaryota; kingdom Viridiplantae; phylum Streptophyta; class Magnoliopsida; order Asterales; family Asteraceae; genus Rutidosis; species Rutidosis leptorrhynchoides. The sequence goes on from NC_092343.1 coordinate 170,914,526, forward strand.
AACATTTCGCTAACCAGTTTAATTTCTCAATTCCGACATATTTTATCTGCCGAAATTAATTTACCGTTTTCTAATTCGAGTAAAAATTTATTATTCATAGACGTCAATGGACCACTTAATTTAGCACAAAAATCTCTACTCATATAGCTTCTATCCGCACCCGAATCAAATAAAACATAAGTAGGTTTTTCATCGTTAAGAAACGTACCCGTAACAAGCTCCGGGTCTTCCTGCGCTTCTTCCGCATTAATGTTAAAAACTCTCCCACGGCTTTGCCCATTATTATTTCCCTGGTTTGGGCACGTAGTTTTGTAGTGGCCCTTCTTTCCGCATCCGAAACAAATAATGTGGGAAGTATTTGTTCTTTTAGTCACTGGTCCGAATACTTCACATTTCGCTGCAGCATGACCCTTCCTATTACATTTGGTACATACTACTTCACAAAATTTACCCGGATGATATCCTTCACACCTATAGCATGGAATTTTCTGATTGTTGTTTTCATTGTTCTTATTGAGATTTCTATTGGGATTGATGTGGTTGTTATTGTTGTTGGGACGTTTGGTGAAGTTATTGTTGTTGGGACGCTTGTTGTAGTTGTTGTTGGGATTGCGATTGTTATTGTTGCGATTGATGTTGCGGTTGTTGGGATAGTTGTTGCGATTGTGGTTGTGATTGTTGTTGTTGTATTGGTAACTCTTGTCACTGTTTTCCTCCCACTTTCTCTTGACTTGTTTCATGTTGGCCTCTTCAGCCGCCTGTTCTTTAATCCTTCCCTCAATCTGATTTATGAGTTTGTGAGCCATTCGACTTGCCTTTTGTATGGAGTGGGCTCGTGTGAACTCACATCTTCTTGAATCCTTTCTGGTAACCCTTTTACAAATGCGTCAATCTTCTCCTCTTCATCTTTGAACACTCTTGGACACAATAGGTTCAACTCTGTGAATCGTTGTTCGTACGTGGTGATGTCAAAACCTTGCGTTCGTAATCCTCTAAGCTCTACCTTAAGCTTATTGACCTCGTTTCTGGGACGATACTGCTCGTTCATCAAGTGCTTGAATGCTGACCACGGTAGTGCGTAAGCAGCATCTTGTCCCACCTACTCGAGATAGGTGTTCCACCATGTTAACGCAGTACCTGTGAAGGTATGCGTAGCGTACTTTACTTTGTCTTCTTCGGTACATTTACTTATGGCAAACACCGATTCAACCTTTTTGGTCCACCGTTTCAATCTGATTGGACCCTCGGTTCCATCGATTTCCAAAGGTTTGCAGGCAGTGAATTCTTTGTAGGAGCATCCTACACGAGTTCTTGTGGAATTTGTTCCACTGCTAGAACCAGAGTTATTGTTGTTATTTTGCATTGCGGCTTGCACCGCAGCTATGTTCGCAGTAAGGAAAACACGGAAGTCTTCCTTGCTCATGTTCAAGTTCTGACGAGTAGTAGGTGCCATTTTCTTCAAAAATAGCCAAAAGAATTAAGTTAATCATATAGAATATTAAGAGTAGTCAATAGTATTTCGTAGCATAATATGAACTTATTTATAAAAGCTTTTTCTTAATATTAGCATTTTATAGTTTTAATTCGGGTAGTACCTACCCGTTAAGTTCATACTTAGTAGCTAATATACAATTCAACTACTACAATTCTATATGAAAAACTGATTACAATAATATTTCACATTCAAACTTATATACAATATTTTGCAAACTTACAATACCGCTATTTTACATATAGCATGAAATATAGCACATAAAATGAAATGTCCCTTTCATATTGATTATAAACGTTCCATATCAATTGATTTCTTTGCGAGGTTTTGACCTCTATATGAGACGTTTTTCAAAGACTGCATTCATTTTTAAAACAACCATAACCTTCATTTTATCAATAAAGGTTTTAAAAACATTACTTAGATTATCAAATAATGATAATCTAAAATATACTATTTACACACGACCATTACATAATGGTTTACAATAGAAATATATTACATCGACATATGTTTCTTGAATGCAGTTTTTACACATTATCATACAAACATGGACTCCAAATCTTGTCCTTATTTTAGTATGCAACAACGGAAGCTCTTAATATTCACCTGAGAATAAACATGCCTTAAACGTCAACAAAAATGTTGGTGAGTTATAGGTTTAACCTATATATATCAGATCGTAACAATAGACCACAAGATTTCATATTTCAATACACATCCCATACATAGAGATAAAAATCATTAATATGGTGAACACCTGGTAACTGACATTAACAAGATGCATATATAAGAATATCCCCATCATTCCGGGACACCCTTCGGATATGATATAAATTTCGAAGTACTAAAGCATCCGGTACTTTGGATGGGGTTTGTTAGGCCCAATAGATCTATCTTTAGGATTCGCGTCAATTAGGGTGTCTGTTTCCTAATTCTTAGATTACCAGACTTAATAAAAAGGGGCGTATTCGATTTCGATAATTCAACCATAGAATGTAGTTTCACGTACTTGTGTCTATTTTGTAAATCATTTATAAAACCTGCATGTATTCTCATCCCAAAAGTATTAGATTTTAAAAGTGGGAATATAACTCACTTTCACAGATATTTCTTTCCTCGGAAATAAGACTTGGCCACAGATCGATTCACGAACCTATACAAATATGTACATATATATCAAAGTATGATCAAAATATAATTACAACCATTTTTATTATGTTTTAAAGATTTGAGTGTATTAAGTCAGCTGTCCTTGTTAGTAACCTACAACTAGTTGTCCACAGTTAGATATACAAAAAAAATCGATATATATTATCTTGAATCAATCCACGACCCAGTGTATACACATCTCAGGCTAGATCACAACTCAAAGTATATATATTTTTGGAATCAACCTCAACCCTGTATAGCTAACTCCAACATTACTGCATATAGAGTGTCTATGGTTGTTCCAAATAATATATATACATGGGTCGATATGATATGTCAAAACATTTGCATACGTGTCTATGGTATCCCAAGATTACATAATATATTAGAATACATGTATAATACAATATAAGTTAGCTAGGATATGATTTGTATAGATTTGTTAAACATTTCCCGTAGCTAAAAAGATCAAAAATATCCAATCTTGTTTTACCCATAACTTCTTCATTTTAAATCCGTTTTGAGTGAATCAAATTGATATGGTTTTATATTGAACTCTATTTTATGAATCTAAACAAAAAAAGTATAGGTTTATAGTCGGAAATATAAGTTACAAGTCATTTTTGTAAAGATAGTTATTTCAGTCGAAAGAACGACGTCTAGATGACCATTTTAGAAAACATACTTCCACCTTGAGTTTAACCTTGATTTTTGAATATAGTTTCATGTTCATATGAAAAATCATTTTCCCATAAGAACAACTTTTAAATCAAAGTTTATCATAGTTTTTAATTATCCAAACCAAAACAGCCCCTGGTTTCACTACGACGGCGTATATCCGATTTTATGGTGTTCATCGTGTTTCCAGGTTTTAAATCATTAAGTTAGCATATCATATAGATATAGAACATGTGTTTAGTTGATTTTAAAAGTCAAGTTAGAAGGATTAACTTTTATTTGCGAACAAGTTTAGAATTAACTAAACTATGTTCTAGTGATTACAAGTTTAAACCTTCGAATAAGATAGCTTTATATGTATGAATCGAATGATGTTTTGAACATCATTACTACCTCAAGTTTTCTGGATAAAACTACTAGAAATTAAAAAAATGGATCTAGCTTCAAAGGATCCTTGGATGGCTTGAAAGTTCTTGAAGCAGAATCATGACACGAAAACAGTTCAAGTAAGATTTTCACTCGAAATAAGATTGTTATAGTTGTAGAAATTGAATCAAAGTTTGAATATGAATATTACTTTGAATTAGAAAGATAACCCACTGTAAATAACAAAGGTTCCTTGATCTTAGATGATTACTTAAAATGGATTAGAAAGCTTGGAAGTAAACTTGCAAACTTGGTAGTATTCTTGATTTTTATGAAACTATACTTATGGAATTTATGAAGAACACTTAGAACTTGAAGATGGAACTTGAGAGAGATCAATTAGATGAATAAAATTGAAGAATTAAAGTGTTTGTAGGTGTTTTTGGTCGTTGGTATATGGATTAGATATAAAGGATATGTAATTTTGTTTTCATGTAAATAAGTCATGAATGATTACTAATATTTTTGTAATTTTATGAGATATTTCATGCTAGTTTCCAAATGATGATTCCCACATGTGTTAGGTGACTCACATGAGCTGCTAAGAGCTGATCATTGGAGTGTATATACCAATAGTACATACATCTAAAAGCTGTGTATTGTACGAGTACGAATACGGGTGCATACGAGTAGAATTGTTGATGAAACTGAACGAGGATGTAATTGTAAGCATTTTTGTTAAGTAGAAGTATTTTGATAAGTGTCTTGAAGTCTTTCAAAAGTGTATAAATACATATTAAAACACTACATGTATATACATTTTAACTGAGTTGTTAAGTCATCGTTAGTCGTTACATGTAAATGTTGTTTTGAAACCTTTAGGTTAACGATCTTGCTAAATGTTGTTAACCCATTGTTTATTATATCAAATGAGATGTTAAATTGTTACATTATCATGATATTATGATATATAATATATCTTAGTATGATATATATACAGTTAAATGTCGTTACAACGATAATCGTTACATATATGTCTCGTTTCGAAATCATTAAGTTAGTAGTCTTATTTTTACATATGTAGTTCATTGTTAATACACTTAATGATATATTTAATTATCATTTAACATAATTAACCAAGTGTATCAATATTTTAATATGATACATATGTATTTAGTAGACGTTATCATAGCGATAATCGTTATATATATCATTTCGAGTTTCTTACCTTAGTAATCTCATTTCTTATGTATATCACACATTGTTAATATATTTAGTGAGATACTTACTCATCATAATCTTATGTCAACCATATATATATGTCTATATATACCACAACATGTAGTTTTTACAATTTTGTAACGTTCGTGAATCGCCGGTCAACTTGGGTGATCAATTGTCTATATGAAACTTATTTCATTTAATCAAGTCTTAACAAGTTTGATTGCTTAACACGTTGGAAACATTTAGTCATGTAAATATCAATCTCAATTAATATATATAAACATTGAAAAGTTCGAGTCACTATATCTTTTCAAGGTGAAACCAACTGAAATGTCCCGTTCATATCGATTTATAAACGTTCCATATTTATTGATTTCGTTGCGAGGTTTTGACCTCTATATGAGACGTTTTTCAAAGACTGCATTCGTTTTTAAAAACAAACCATAACCTTTATTTTATCGACAAGGTTAAAAGGACATCACCTAGATTATCCAGAAATGATAATCTAAAAAATATCACACTTACACACTACCAATACATATTGGTTTTCAATATTAATATGGTATAACAAAGTAAATCTTGAATGCAGTTTTAAACAATATTATACAAGCATGCTGACACCAAATCTTGTCCTTATTTTAGCATGGAACAGCGGAAGCTCTTAATAATCACCTGAGAATAAAAATGCTTTAACGTCAACAAAAATGTTGGTGAGTTATAGGTTTAACCTATATATTTATCAAATCGTAATAATAGACCACAAGATTTCATATTTTCATTTCTCATAAACAACATGCAATCTGCATAAAAATCATTCATATGTTTGAACACCTGGTAACCGACCTTAACAAGATGCATATAGAATATCCCCATCATTTTGGGACTCTCATCGGACATGATAAATCGAAGTACTAAAGCATCCGTAACTCGGATGAGGCTTGTTGGGCCAAATAGACCTATCTTTCAGATTCGCGTCAATTGGTGGCAATTATAATAAACACCAATTCTTAGGCTACCAAGCTAAAAAGGGGCATATTCGGTTCAATAATTCAACATAGAATGTAATTTTGATCACTTGTGTCTATTTTATAAAACATTTATAAAACTGTATGTATTCTCATCCCAAAAATAATAGATTTTAAAAGTGGGACTATAACTCACTTTCACAGATTTTTACTTCGTCGGGAAGTAAGACTTGGCCACTGGTCGATTCACGAACCTATAACAAATATGTACATATATATCAAAGTATGTTTAAAATATATTTACAACATTTTTAATACGTTTTACTATTTTAAGTTTATTAAGTCTGCTGTCCTCGTTAGTAACCTACAACTAGTTGTCCACAGTTAGATGTACAGAAAAATAAATTGATATATATTATCTTGAATCAATCCACGACCCAGTGTATACACGTCTCAGGCTAGATCACAACTCAAAGTATATATATTTTTGGAATCAACCTCAACCCTGTATAGCTAACTCAATCATTACTGCATATAGAGTGTCTATGGTTGTTCCAAATAATATATATACATGGGTCGATATGATATGTCAAAACATTTGCATACATGTCTATGGTATCCCAAGATTACATAATATATTAGAATACATGTATGATACAATATAAGTTAGCTAGGATATGATTAATATAGATTTGTTACCAATTTTCACGTAGCTAAAACTAGTAAAAATATCCAATTTTGTTTTACCCATAACTTTTTCGTTTTAAATCCATTTTGAGTGATTCAAGTTGCTATGGTTTCATATTGAACTTAAGTTTATGAATTTAAACAGAAAAAGTATAAGTTTATAGTCAGAAATACAGGTTACAAGTCGTTTTTGTAAAGGTAGTCATTTCAGTCGAAAGAACGACGTCTAGATGACCATTTTGGAAAACATACTTCCACTTTGAGTTTAACCATGATTTTTGGATATAGTTTCATGTTCATAAGAAAAATCATTTTCCTAGAAGAACAACTTTTAAATCAAAGTTTATCATAGTTTTTAATTAACTAACCCAAAACAGCCTACGGTGTTACTACGACGGCGTATATCCAGTTTTACGGTGTTTTTCGTGTTTTCAGGTTTTAAATCATTAAGTTAGAATATCATATAGATATAGAACATGTGTTTAGTTGATTTTAAAAGTCAAGTTAGAAGGATTAACTTTTGTTTGCGAACAAGTTTAGAATTAACTAAACTATGTTCTAGTGATTACATGTTCAAATCTTCGAATAAGATAGTTATACATATATGAATCGAATGATGTTATGAACATTATTACTACCTCAAGTTTAGTAGGTAAACCTACTGGAAATGATGAAAAAATAACTTGAGCTTCAAAGGATCTTTGATGGCTTGGAAGTTCTTGAAATAGAATCATGACACAAAAACAAGTTCAAGTAAGTTTATTACTCGAATTAAGATAGTTATAGTTATAGAAATTGAATCAAAGCTTGAATATGAATATTACCTTGATTTAGAAAGATAACCTACTGTAAATAACAAAGGTTTCTTGATCTTATATGATTGCTTGGAATGGATTAGGAAACTTGGAAGTAAACTTGTAAACTTGGAAGTGTTCTTGATGTGTTCTTGAGTAGTTGTTTTTATGATGATTATAGGTAATAACCAAAGCTTATATTTGATGATTTTTGCTGGAAAAATAGTAACTTAGACATTCATGGAAGAGTGTGTGTGCTTTGAGAGAGAATTGGGAAGAAAATTGGAATTGAAATGGAGTAGGTGATGAGTGGTGAAGGTGAGTGGGGTTAAAAGGAGTTCTTGTTTTTGTTTCCTTCATCATAAGTCATGCTAGATGTTAAATGATGGTTCCCACATGGTTAGGTGACTCACATGGGCTACTAAGAGTTGATCATTGGAGTGTATATACCAATAGTAAATACATTTAGAAGCTGTGTATTGTACAAGTACAAATACGAGTGCATACGAGTAGAATTGTTGATGAAAATGAATGAGGATGTAATCGTAAGCATTTTTGTTAACTAGAAGTACTTGGATAAGTGTCTTGAAGTCTTTAAAAAGTGTATGAATACATATTAAAACACTACATGTATATACATTTTAACTGAGTCGTTAAGTCATCGTTAGTCGTTACATGTAAATGTTGTTTTGAAACCTTTAAGTTAACGATCTTCTTAAATGTTGTTAACACATTGTTTATTATATCTAATGAGATGTTAAATTATTACATTATCATGATATAATGATGTATTAATATATCTTAATATGATATATATACAGTTAAATGTCGTTACAACGATAATCGTTACATATATGTCTCGTTTCGAAATCCTTAAGTTAGTAGTATTGTTTTTACATAAGTAGTTCATTGTTATTATACTTAATGATATGTTTAATTATCATTTAAAATGTTTATATATAGTGTATCAATATCTTAAAATGATTCATATGTAATTAGTAAGACGTTGTTATAACGATAATCGTTATATATACCGTTTTCAAGTTTCTTAATTCAATAGTCTCTTTTTTATGTATATAACTCATTGTTAAAATACTTAATGAGGTATATACTTATCATAATATCATGATAACTATATATATATATCCATATGTATGTCATCATATAGTTTTTACAAGTTTTAACGTTCGTGAATCGCCGGTCAACTTGGGTGGTCAATTGTCTATATAAAACCTATTTCAATTAATCAAGTCTTAACAAATTTGATTGCTTAACATGTTGGAAACACTTAATCATGTAAATATCAATTTCATTTAATATATATAAAAATGGAAAAGTTCGGGTCACAACAATATACCTCAACCCTCACCAAATTCCTCTACTTCCACAGTACCACCTAATTCATCTACTTCCACTGTACCATCACCCAATACCGTACCCCCCACTACTCTTATGGCCCAATCACCAATTACAGGCCCATATCTAACCATGGCCCACCATGCCCTACCATCTACTACACCCCACTCTCCTATTCTGTCACATTCTCCTACATCCCATACAAATTTTACGCTACCTTCAACTCCCACTTCGCCACCTTTATCTCCTACTCACAATCAATCATCACCTCAGCCTCCTGTCCATGCAAATACTACAACACCCTCACCTCCTAACTCACCACCTCCATCTCCTCAGACTACCGTCACACAATCCTCACCACCGCCAACACCACTTACCCACACTATCCACACTCGCGGCATGTATGGTATTCGAAAACCCAATCCAAAATACAATCTATCTGTCACCTCCTCTACATCTCCCTCTCCTATTACACGAAACCCATTTGAGGCTCTTAGTGATCCTCACTGGAAGCGTGCCATGACAGAAGAGTTTCATGCTCTTATTAAAAATGGTACTTGGGAATTAGTCCCTCGTACACCCGACATGCATATTATTCGTTCTATGTGGATTTTTAAACATAAATTTCGTGCTAACGGTTTATTTGAGTGCTATAAAGCTCGTTTAATTGGTGATGGCAGGTCACAACAGGTTGGTATTGATTGTATAGAGACGTTTAGCCCGGTTGTCAAACCGGTTACGATACGCACGGTTCTCAGTTTAGCGCTTCAGCACTCTTAGCCCATTCATCAATTGGATGTCAAAAATGCCTTTTTACATGGCACACTTTCGGAAACTGTTTACATGCATCAACCCGCCGGTTTTCGTGACCAACGATCTCCGAATCATGTGTGCTCTTTGAAAAAGTCGCTTTATGGTTTGAAACAGGCTCCTCGCGCATGGTATCAACGGTTTGCCGAATACGTTTATCGGCTCGGGTTTATTCATAGCAAATGTGATCATTCGTTATTTATATACAAACATGGTACTGACACGGAATATATTTTGTTATACGTGGTCGATATCCTTTTGACAGCATCTTCTAAGTCCCTTAAAGAAATGATCATGAGTCATCTCGATGCTGAATTTTCAATGACAGATCTAGGACACCTCAGCTCATTTCTTGGTATATCAGTGACACACACGCCTACGGACCTGTTTCTTAATCAGGCCACTTACGCTTGCGACATTCTTGAACGTGCTGATATGTTACATTGTAAGTCAGCGAAAACACCAGTTGATACGAAATCTAAGCTCAGTGCATGAGCTGGATCCGTGTATCATGACCCGTTATTTTTTCGTAGCATAGCCGGTGCACTTCAGTATTTAACATTCACTCGCCCCGACATTTCTTACGCGGTGCAACAAATTTGTCTTCACATGCACGCGCCACACGATGGACATATGTGTGCGTTGAAACAAATCTTAAGATACATTCACGGGACCATTGATCATGGAATTTATCTTAACAAATCTCCTTCACGCAATCTTGTTGCATATACGGATGCCGATTGGGCTGGATGTCCCAATACATGGCATTCTACATCCGGCTATTGTGTATATTTAGGCGACAACTTGATATCTTGGTCATCCAAAATGACAACCCACACTATCTCGATCAAGCGCCGAAGCCGAATATCGTGGAGTCGCGAATGTTGTTTCCGAATCTTGTTGGCTACGTAATCTTTTACTAGAACTCCACCAACCGATCCACAAAGCAACCGTTGTTTATTGTGATAATGTTAGTGCCATCTTTCTCACGAGTAATCCCGTGCAACATCAGAGAACTAAACACATTGAGCTCGATATTCACTTTGTTCGTGAGTGTGTTGCCCGTGGTCAAGTTCGCGTGTTTCATGTCCCATCTCGGTATCAAATAGCAGATATTTATACCAAAGGACTTCCACCAGTTCTGTTCAACAATTTTAGAGATACTCTCAACGTCCGTCCACCTCCCGTTTCGAGTGCGGGGGAGTATTAGTTAGTCAACCGATAAATATGTAGTTGACCATGTATTTAGCAAACTTCAGTAAACTTCATTATAGTCCTACTTTACAGGATAGTTGGTTAGGCATATTGTATTTATATACTACGAAATACAGAATGTACAGAGACACAGAAACGTTATCAATTGACAATTCATATTCTTATAGATCTCCCATGAATTTGTTTTTACTACCACTACAAATCTACAACCAAATGCATTACAACCACGGTTGCAGCTAAATAAATTAGCAACCTTTTTTGTATGTAATGCCTGTACTACAACTATTAACAGTTAGCAATATCTTGTATCAGACACTTTAAAAATATATATGTAGCGTGACTGCATCGGTACGTCACTACTACAACTATTAATAATCTTTTGAATGTAAAGTAACAAATAGCAGCAACGTGCAACTTGAACCTATTTCTAGTTATAAATATTATAAATAGAAAGGCTACACTACTACATTTCGGCTCATTTAGAGCCCTTCATTTAGACGTGTTCACTACATAATAAGTCTAATTTATCAAACGGAACACATTTAATTAAGGTTTTCACAAAAAAAAAAAAATACGGAACATGTTTAACTAATATTCGCAACACGTCTAATTAAAAAACTGCAACACGTCTAAATAAGTTTATCACCTCTAATTGGTAACCACGTCTAATAACTTTTACCGGGAACACCTCTAATTGACAACACGTCTAACAAATATTTCAAGGAACACGTCTAATTAACAACACGTCTAATTACTTTTACCATGAACACTTGCCCGGAACACGTCTAAATGCCGGACACGTCTAATAAGTTACAAAAAACAAGTCTAATTAGTGTGCATAAACACCTTTTAACTGGAACATGTCTAAATAAGTTAACGGGTTATATAAGTTAACGCTCTCCGTTTAATCAACCTAACTTTTACAGTTCTGTTAACATAAGTTAACCGAACACGTCTAATCAAACAAACAGTCCTAATAACCTAACATGTTACTAACGGACCAAATTAATATGAACTTAGTTGGATAAGAGTTTGAATCAGGAAATAATTTGATTTAGGAATGTATTTTGATAAGTATATCCTATATTATATAATTATAATTAATAATATAAAATTTCATATACCTTAAATAAGATTATTATTAAACTTATATATGATATATAATATAAAAAATCTATTTAGAAAAATTCACACGTTTTTTTGTTTCTGCTTGTTCTGTTCTTGTTCTGCTTGTTTCGCTTCGTACGTAAAGTGCAGGGATTATAATAGTCTGATTCAAAGTTACAAGAGTTAACAATGGAAAAAACCCATGAGGTAGTATACATGGAAAATCAGACCCAATAACCAATATGATTAGCAATGTTAACCTTATAACCACCTTCAGTGGCAATCATAACCCTAAGTACAATCATAACCCTAATCATAACCCTAAGTACAGTTGTATTGGCAAATTACCATAAATAAAGACAGTTATATTACCATAACAAAATTTCATACAAAAGTAGCATCACAAATATTCATTAACTTCAATAAAAACTAGCATCACAAATATACATTAAAAAACACAGTTATAGTAGCATCAATAATATTCATCACAAATTACAATTTTATTGGATTGTTCTCACTCATACCATTTTCATCTTTGACGAAAACGGTTTTTGAAAGCTTCTGTAATAAGATTCTTTCAGCCTTCCTTCTTCTTGGTGGAGGACTAGGTTTCATTCTGAAATTTGCAAGCACTGCATCAATATGTTTAATCAATGGATCTTGCTCTGTATTAACTTCTTCATAAACATCTTCATCAAGGTGTTCTTTTTTGTCGCCTCCCATCAACATTTCTTCATCAACATCATCTTCAAACTCTACATCTTTTTCTACTTCATTAACTTTTTTAAACACTCCATCTTTTACTTCTCGAACCACATGATATTCTTCTTCATCAACATTTTCTTCTTCCTCTTCGTTCATCACCATTTGGACATCAACATATGGAACAAACTCTGCATCTGTTTTTGGTTCATTCACTTCTTCAATCACTGCATCTTCTTTTTCATTGACGTCGTCATCAACATTTAAATTTTCATCGGGCATGTCTTTTTCAACATCCTGTTCATTAACAAACATGAAAAACTAATTGTAGTAAGTAATTTAAAAGGCTAGAAAAAAACAACATTAAGTTAAATAATTTACCTTTATGTATATCTACCGTCTTACTAATTTTTTGGTGAACTTCTGATGTTGAACCCTCAGTTGACGTTTTCTCACCACCTCTTCATCATTATCCTCCTCACTAACATCCTTTTCATCATCAACATCCTCTTCATCATCAACATCCTTTTCATGATCACCTTCCCTTCATCAGCACCTTCCACTTCATTATCACCTTCATCTTCATCATCAGCCTTCTCATCAACATCCTCTTCATCATCATTCTCTTCATCATCAACATCCTTTTCATCATCAACATCCTCTTCATCATCAACATCCTTTTCATGATCACCTTCCCTTTCATCAGCACCTTCCACTTCATTATCACCTTCATCTTCATCATCAGCCTTCTCATCAACATCGTCTTCATCATCATCATTCTCTTCATCATCAACATCTTTGTCATCATCACCTTCCCCTTCATCAGCTCCTTCCACTTCATTATCACATTCACATTCACCTTCATCTTCATCATCACCTTCATCTTCATCATCAGCCTTCTCATCAACATCCTCTTCATCATCATGATTCTCTTCATCATCAACATCCTCTTCATCATCATCATTCTCTTCATTATCATCATTCTCTTCATCATCAACATCCTCTTCATCGTCACGCTTTTTGTTTTCCTGAGACTTCTCATTAGCAAACATGAAATATAAAATGTAGTAAGTAAGCATTTAAATATTGCAAAAAAATAGCATTAGTTAAATCAGTTACCCTCGTTCCTTTATCGTCTACTTTATGTTTATTTCTGCTTTTGCTGTAGCCTATTGCGCTACTTAAACCCCTTGTTCGACCACCGTGTTCCTTCCCCACATGAGCTAACAAGGCATCCCCGCCTTATTTATCTGTCCTAACATGGAAAAAACAACACAAGTAATCAATTATAGCACAATTCTGAGTTATTAAGTCTAAAAATACAAATGTAAATATTTTACAATTTTCTCTATAAGCGGCATAATTGTTTCTGGACAAATTGCCGTCTTCCCTGCGTCATCCGACTTCATCCTACCCCTCACGTAATACCTCGCAGTAGGATCTTTGATATCGTGGTATGGTGTACGTTTATCGGGATCACTTGCTTCTGTCTCCCATTGTGCTATTTTCCCACGATATCCAGAACGACCAGCTCGAGCATACTTTTTTTTTTCCAGAGCATTTTTCCTACCTTGTTCTCTAAGAGCCTACAAAGTGTAAATGCGAATAAAAAGTACATTAGTTATAATATCACAATGTACCTCCAAACCTGCTGCAAATCAAATGAATAGCACTTACTCGTTTAGCAGACGTATCTTCGATTTCACAAAACTTTTTCCATTTTTCTGGTGTTATATAATCGTAATCTTTTACTTCCTCATAAGGAAGCTTGTCTTCATCCATAAACGTTCTTAACTTGCACTCAAATCTCGTAAACGATGTGTTGTATTTTTGAAGTGTTGTATTTCGTGCAAAATCGTCTTTTATATTATGAAGTTCCTGTATAACTTAAACTAATGTAAGTGGTGAATGTTGTAACATATATAAATAAAAAGTAGTTAAACAAAATCTTAGATTTTAATACCTTTATTTTCAACCATAATTTTTGTTTCCGATCAGGAGATACATGCTTCCAATCCTTTACAAGAAAATCACAATTGCTCCTAGTTAAAACTCCAATGTTGCTGAAAAAAAGCGCTTAGTTTTTTCCAATAGCTTGGTCGTACTCGTCAAATTCAACCTTTAACTGAACCACTGACTTGTTTTTCAATTTGTTTACACTTCTCTTCTTATTTTTTGGTTGCATCTGTACACAAAATGCAATAGAAAACATAAACATCTAAGCACATGCATATACAAATTAAGATCATAGTACAGCAAACCCAGACTTATAAACCTTAATATCATTTCAAACACATGCAGTCTTATTATTGTGTTATGAATAATACATCAAACACTTCACACATACATAATATGCAATAACAATGAAATTGATCGAACTTATAACCAAACCCATTTCAAAGTCTAATTGAGCGACAATAATATTCTTATTTTTTGTTAACAAAAAAGAGTAATAACTTTAGATTATTAAATACAAAATTAATTATAACTACTGATTGGAACTAACCTTAGAAATAAACTCTCTGAAATACCTTTCTTCGAGTAAGGCATGGAAGCAAAGTAGAATCGTGCAAAGACCGAATCTAAAATAGAACATGAATCGAATTGGGTATCGAACAATTAGGGTTTACAGATTCAATTGATTTGGGTTACTTCGGGATTTTTGTTAATCACAGATAGATAAAAAAAGATAAATGATAAAGACGTAATGGGATTATGATCGATAAAACTCAATTGATTTTGATTTGGGGGTTTTTGTCCCAAATAGACCATACGCGAGAGTTTTATAGAAAATAAATGTAAAGTTCTTAGGTTAACACAATTGCTTAGATGGTTAGGATGTTGCTTGGCAAAGAGGAGGTCGTGGGTTCTAGTCCCTTTTCCAACTTTTTACATTCTTTATTATAATTAATGTGTTAACTTTTGCAATGTTACTTGTAGATGAATCGGAATACTTCGATGTATGAGATAGGTTGCGCTAGCTCCGAGTTTATTGATAGTCTTGAAGAATTTATTACAAATGCTGAGACTGATCAACTAGAAAAAGGAAACACCACAATTAGTTGTCCTTGTAAGAAATGCAAAAATGCCCGGTGGTATACTGATTAAACCGATATCAAAAATCATCTAATTGGACACGGAATTATGAGAGGGTACACATGTTGGTATTTTCATGGTGAGTCATTAAATAACCGTAACCCGTCTGTTTCGGATAACGATACTGATAACAAAGAAGATTCATACAATAGTGACAATAATGTTAATTTTGATGACATGTTTGACGATATGGATATGGAGGATAATGTTGCTGATAAGTATCATGACAGATTACAACAACTATTTGTTGACGTTGAAAAATCCGTTATATACCGGTTGTATGAATTTTACAAAACTTCTCGCCATATATGAAATGCCCCGTTCATATACAATATAAACGATTCACAATAGTTGATTACATCGCGAGGTAATTGACCTCTATATGATACATTTTACAAACATTGCATTCGTTTTTAAAAGACAAACTTTCTTTACATCGAAAGTTGACGGCAAGCATACTATTTCAGAATACCTCTAACTATAATTGACTTAATAATAATCTTGATGAAATCGACGACCCGAATGCAACGTCTTTTGAAATATGTCATGAATGACTCCAAGTAATATCTCTAATATGAGCAAATGCACAGCGGAAGATTTCTTTCATACTTGAGAATAAACATGCTTTCAAGTGTCAACCAAAAGGTTGGTGAGTTCATAGGTTTATCATAAAATAATAAAATTTATCATATTGATAGACCACAAGATTTAAATGCTGCATGGTACAAATGGGCCCGAATCCTATACCCACCTGTAATGTACATGCGATATCTTTTAAATATAGTACACGTTTCTTGTGTACGAAACAATTTTTCATAAATCTTAGTAACCGTACACATATCTCGTGCACAAAAATAACATACACATAACCTGTGTATAAAATCATTCTCTCGATACATAACATTCACTTTTCATTGCTTTTATAGCTTGGCCTGGTAACCGACCTTAACATATAATGCGCATAATAATATTCCCAAAACAGAATATCTCGTCTGTATAATAAGCATATAAACTTCGAAGTACTAAACACCACGCCCACTAGCCCTTCCGTCTAGTGAACATTCTGGGTGGGGGTGTTAAACCCGGTAGCTACCTTTAGGATTTGCGTCAATTAGGCGTGTATAAATTCTCAAAATTAGTGATGTTCCCTAATTCTTAGGTTACCAAGCAATAATAATCAGGGGAAAAATATTCATATCAATTGTGGCAATTATCACGTCTACATAATTCAATGGTGGCAATTATCACGTCCACATAATTCATTCGAGGAATGTTTTGCTTGTGTCTATCTCGTCAAACATTTATAAAAGCATTTCATGTATTCGCAGTTAAAAATGTATTTCAAAAGCATTTAATAAAGCAGTTGTAAAAGTAGATGATGTATTCTCAGTCCCAAAAATGTAAAGAGTAAAAGGGAATCAAATGAACTCACGCATATAAATATTGTAAAACAGTTAATAAAGCATTTGCATGTATTCTCAGACCAAAAATGTAATGAGTCAAAAAGGGAGTAAATGAACTCACCATATTGTATTTTGTAGTAAAAATACATATTACGACATTGAACAAGTGTAGGGTTGGCCTCAGATTCACGAACCTATATTAGTTGTATTTATATTAAAACACATAATTGAATTCGAACAACTTTATATATATATATATATATATATATATATATATATATATATATATATATATATATATATATATATATATATATATATATATATATATATATATATATATATATATATGTAAATTCATTAGTTATATCCTTTTTATATTAATAATATATATATATATATATATATATATATATATATATATATATATATATATATATATATATATATATATATATATATATATATTCATATTTTCATTAAAAATATTAATTCTGTTAAAAATTATAATAGTTATAATACTTGATTTTACTAATAAAGGTAATAATTATATTAACGATAATAATAATGATATTTATAATAATAGCCGTAAAATATTAATTTTATTGTTAATGATATTTATGATAATGATAGTAAATATATATATATATATATATATATATATATATATATATATATATATATATATATAATAACTTTGATAGTTTTCATAAAAATGATACTTTTGGTAATAATAATTTTAATGGTAATAATACTGATACTTATATTAACTACAATAATACTTTTATTACTAGTGATAATAAGTTTAGTAATAACATTGCTAATGACTATATTAATAATAATAATGTTAATAATACTTATCCTATTGATAATAAAATGGTAAAATCATATTTGTTAATGATGTTAATAATATTAATTATAATTTTAGTTATAATCATTTTATTAATAATAAATGATACTTAATACTTATTTTAACATTTATAACAATAATACTTATAATACTTGTAGCAACAATAATAATTAATAATAACAATAACAATAACAATAACAATAACAATAACAATAAGAATAATAATAATAACAATAATAATAACAATAACAATAATAATAATAGATAAAATACTACCTTAAAGGAAAATGGCCTAAAAAGAAAATAGCAGCCCATGCCCGGTCTCAAACCCGTGACCTCTGGCTCTCCTGAACAAACACTCAACCACTCATCTACCTGTTTCATTCTGTTATAAACTCCAGCCCAATATGATATAACCCGATTTAATTAGTTGCTCTTATTCATTTTCTTCATTAGTTCACCTCGATCCAACATCATTCTATCCTAAATTTTATTTTAGAACTTAATATTCGACAAACACTCATTCATGATTAAAAGGATTAACAACCAAAATAAAAAAAATTAAAAAAAACAGAAAGCAGCTGGGCTGCTGCTCGTCGAGGATAAGAAGCAAAAAAAAAATGCAATTCGATTTTTAGAAAGTTTTGGACAAGTTTTACAACACGAAATATTTTTCAATAGACTCCTATAACCTAACTGACTTCTCATTTAATCCTAAAACATAACAGAAAGATCGAATTTTTCTCAAGAACATAAAGTTTGACTTTTGCAATTGAAAGTTTGACTCGTAAATTAACAATCAATTGGATAAATTGAGGCTTGAAATTTTACAGAGAGTTTATATGAATGATTTATAACATCATCTCATTAATAGATTTTGAAAATTCACCCAAATTTGATTCATTGATCATACCAGACGCAAGCAGAAGAACAGGTATATGTTTTGACCTTTCAATTTAATTTAAAACAGATAAATAGAAGATGATGAAGATTAATATAGATAATGTAAAAATCTAAGGTACCTATTATCAGTTGTTCGATTGATATAGATGGAGAAGGGTCGACAAACGTTCACCGGACAACAGAAAAAATAGAAAAAGATAAGGAATTTGGTAACCAGTAATGTCGTGTATATATATGTATTATATCTAATTAACTGGGTTTCTTTTATATCTGTTTATATTTATTTATAAAGCTGTATTTTATATAATTGTATTTATGTATATATATCTATTTATGTATATATCTATTTTATTAAATTTTGTAATGTTAGTTATTAATATAATTCTATTAGTAATTTTAGTAAGAATTCCAATAATATTAGAGATATAATGTTGATAATATTAATAATAAACATAATAACCAAAATTATAATTTTTTTACTAATTATAATAATAATGATATTATTAATAATAATCTCGATTAAGATAATAATAACAATACATAATCATTTGTAGTAACTAAAATTGTAATCTTTCAACTAATTACGATATGAATAATGATAACAGCAATACTAATATTACTAATAATAATTGTAGTTATATAACAAATCGATTATATAAAATTTCATATTTATATATCATACAATATAATAATAGTAACACTGTTATTAATATTAAATACATATTCTAATAATAGTAATGAAGTAATAATAATATTAGTAAAGGTAACAGATTAAATGCATTAAATTTCATATCAATATAGTATACCTAATACTGATGTTAATTATTAATATTAGTATTAGTATTAATAATAATAATTAAATTAATAATAATCTTATTATAACAACTATATTTTAATTCGTTGTTATATTATTAATTATATAATATTTAATAATCATATACCATTTTATATAGTAACTCTTATTGATTCTTTATTATTTAATTTTATATATTATTACACATAGATCTCATATGTCTTTATATATAGAGTCAGTTTAAATTGTTCTTAATTATTTTGTATCTCATTTTACATAACTAATTCCAATGTTTAAATTATATTTTATAATTTCAAATTACTACATATATTTACATTTATATATATATATATATATATATATATATATTTTCATTTATATATATATATATATATATATATATATATATATATATATATATATATACTTATTTACAAACAGTTGTTCGTGAATCGTCGGGGATAGGCAAAGGTTAAATGAATCCATGAAAATAGTTTACAAGTTTTGAGACTCAATATTACAGACTTTGCTTATTGTGTCGAAAACATATAAAGATTAAGTTTAAATTTAGTCGGAAATTTCTGGGTCGTCACAGTACCAACCCGTTAAAGAAATTTTGTCCCGAAATTTGAGTGTGGTTGTCATGGTTAACAATAGGAATACCTTCATTACGAATATGAGTTGATAAATAGAGTTTTATCATCATTGAGTAATATGGAATAAATAATTCGTTTATCTGAAGAGTACGAGTGAAGCTATCACAAAAGCATGGAATGAGTGAATGCAGGTTCGACTTTACCGGTGACGTAGTCATAGTTGATTTTTGAAATTTAAGGGATTTAAAGAAAATCTTGGAAATCTATAAGATCTGATTTCTTCGAGATTTAAGGAAATTAGGATCTCTTTAATTGAATGCGATGATCTGCCTCGATTACTCTGTCTGATATTTCCATTATAAATTAAACTCTTCCGTTCCATTACTCTCACCATTCCTATATTTTCTTTCTTAGTTCATACATCTAAAAGATTGCGAAAATGCTTAATCCCGTTCTAATCCTTGATATTTTTCTAATTATCAATTTTGTCATCCTTCTCTTCCACCAGAAAAATCTGTGTACTTCTACTATTACCTTGGGTGATACTATTCTTAATTATATCGTGTCTTTATATCGCTATTCGTATTAATATTCACGGTTTGTAACCTCTGTGTTGTTTTTGGGCTTTATATTTTCTCTTATATTTTGGAGCTCTTTGCTTTTTTTATTCTCCTCACGACTCTTAGTAAAGCGGGTAATGGTCCAGAATTCGTAAGTATGGAGTTTTGAATGATTATAATGTTCTAAGTAGGAAGGAACGTGATAGCACAATTTGATTTTCAAATTTATCAAAATCACTGAGGATAGAACTATCAAGAATATGCTTTCTTGATATGTTCAGAAGTTAAGCAGAATGACAGAGTTATGTAACATGGCACATGATGATGTTATGATCTGTGAATCATCACGTTCCATTAGAAACTCAACATGACTTACTGTAATATAATCACGTTGATCAAGTGTCATTATATTATACTAACTCATGCATCAGTTCCCAACACTACCTCAAAAACATTCATATTTTAAATTCGAAGGTTAGCAGAATATAGAAACTAAAACAGTTTCCTTTTATGATATAATATGGATAGCGCAGAGAGATAATTAATATCGAACGAGAATATTTATGAAGATATCTTCAGAAATATTGAGGATATTAATAAAGAAAGATACGATGATATCTTAGGATTTCAGAATCAAATTGTGATGAAGAAATTCATTCACGATGATTTAGAGTGGTTAAGGAGTAAGGTTTTCGCTAGAGATTTCATCAGAAATAGAATCATCTGGATTCTTTATGTACAAGTTTAGTCCTTGTAATTTGTTCAGAGTCTCCTTCATGATTTGCTCAATCCGGTTTTCAGTTCCAACTTTTCTGAGCTTTGCCAACATACCATTCTTTATCTTTATACCTTTGACGGTTAAGGTCGTGTACAGTTTTTGCTGCTGTATTCAGCTTGTACAGTTTTTGCTTTTTGCTGCTGTATTTAGCTTTTTCAAAATTTGGAGTATTGATTTGTAGACTGGGTGCTTTTCAAAATTTCAGAGTGGAAGATCATAACTCTAAGAGATAAGGATTATATGTATACTTATAACTGTTGATGTAGACATGCTGCGAAATTTCAAAATACTGATTTGCTAATTCCCGGTAGTTGGTATAGTAATTCTCGTTATAAGATGTAAATGAGTAAATGATAGGGTTTCACTAAATATAGTGATTTTTCGAAAAGTCAAAGATCAACGGAGTTGTTGGTAAATTTACTGCTAATGTGGTGAGATATAAACGGTTTCCCGGTATCGATGACGAAAGACAACTTATATATCAGGGTTATAATAAGCTAATCTGAGTGAAAAGTAGAAGTTGACTTGTTGGAGCTGTGACAAAATTGGCTAATTTAGAAAGGGATTGCAAGTTATTTTGGGTAATAATAACACTAAAGGAATTAACACAGCTAGGTGTTTTCAAGAATCATGAAAGGTTTGAACGCAGATTGTAATCGTCAAGATACAAATGAGGTTAAGATGAAATCAAGTTACAAAGGATGTTTTAAGATGAAATCAAGTGGAAAACTTGAAGAATTGTTTAATTTCATATGTTATAATCAATATTTTATTTCATTTTTATTGTCCACTGTTGATAGTCCATAGTTCAAAGTCCACAGTTAGCAATTCAATAATTCATATATAGTTTAATATATAACATTCGAATTAATTTATACGTATCGTGACCCGTGTACATGTCTCAGACTCGATCACAACTCAAAGTATATATATTATTATAGAATCAACCTCAACCCTATATAGCGAACTCGAACATTACAGCATATAGAGTGTCTATGGTTATTCCAAATAATATATATAGATGTGTCGATATGATATGTCAAAACATTGTATACGTGTCCCGACATTTAAAGTGCATAAAATAAATAACAGAAATTAAATGACGATAAATAAAATTGCGAGAATTTAAATTGCGATAAATAAATTGAGATAATTAAATTGCGATAAATAAATTGCGATAAATAAAATGTAATACGGAATTAACAGTTAGCTAGGAACAGTTAGTTAGGATTTTGTTAGCGTGGATTCTTAACAGCATTTCTCATTGTTAATTCGTTTGTTTATAACAAATTTTATTTTGTCAAATGTTTTCTTCATTATGCCACTTGTTGGATTCTGATAGGTTAAAATCTAAATATAAAATTGATTGAAAATGGTTATTTTGCGGTGAACGGAAACGTATATCTGTAGATGTAAGTAGGTTAGTAAATGGCTTTTTGAATCGGATTCGAAGAATGTACAGTGTAATTTATTAATGTGAAATCTAAATATTCCTTGGGTATTACCTACCCGTTAAAATATTTTCATCATTAACAGTTTATACAAAAGAATTTTTAATTACAATCTTTATGAAAACATATGTACATATATATTTTCTTCAGATGTAATCAAGGATTTAATGAGTTAATATGATATTAATCTCATTTGCTTTATCGTTAGAACAAGAATATATAATCTCTAAAACATTAGATATTACATAATCGCCAAGTCGAACGAAGATAAATGATGTAGAACGTCATGTAGAACGATGATCATACTCGAGGTACAGAATGAGATGTTGAGGCATGGATTTTTGATGGTACTGGTGCTGTTATTGATGGTATTGTTGGAGCTGGTGATGTTGCTGAAGCTGGAAAGTTTTGCACCATATTCTCCAAATTGATTACTCGAGCGTGAAGCTCATTGACTTCTTCGATTACTCCGGGATGATTTTCGGTAAGAACGAGCGAATGAATAAGGTTTAGAATCTGAGATATTATGTAATCATGACGAGATATTCGGGAAATGAGGGTGAAAATGATATTTTGGACTGGTTCACCGGTAAGTGCTTCAGGTTCTTCGCCAAGAGGGGAAGGTGGTGGATGGAATGGATCACTTCTTCTTGTCTCCAATGATTAAGTAGGCTACGAACCCATCAGATGAATTGGGGATGGCTGATTAACTGGTTCATTCTGGTGACGCTGCTTCCGGAGCTTAGGTGAATATCCATGTCGGAATATTTGTCGGATTAACTATCAGGATAGCTATCGGAAGCTGAGGGACTCGTACTAGTTGAGGGATTCATCTCGTACGATCAGATAAAGGATTTTCGATAAGAAATAGATTATAGGATGTAGATTAGTATCCTGCAATACATAATTTACATATGTATATATAATACTAAAATTTCATAAGTTACGGAGGAATCTACGGAATCTGCCAGGCAAAGGTAACAATAACAGATACGCTAAGATATGAATTAGCAGATACGCTAAGATATGAATTTTGTCTATACACATTGCAGTATGATGTGTCTAGACTAAGAATGATAAGCAGATGAGTTCCGACTAGAAATGATAAGCAAAACTTTTGACATGCAGACACGGTCGAAGTCCAGACTCACTAATGCATCCTAACGACTTATCAGTTAGACACACTAATGCAGACCCGGTTCACTAAGACCACCACTCTGATACCAACTGAAATGCCTCGTTTATATAAAATATAAATGATTCACAATAGTTGATTACATCGCGAGGTAATTGACCTCTATATGATACATTTTACAAACATTGCATTCGTTTTTAAAAGACAAACTTTCTTTACCTCAAAAGTTGACGACAAGCATACTATTTCATAATACCTCCAACTATAATTGACTTAATAATAATCTTGATGAAATCGATGACTCAAATGCAACGTTTTTGAAATATGTCATGAATGACTCCAAGTAATATCTCTAATATGAGCAAATGCACAGCGGAAAATTTCTTTCATACCTGAGAATAAACATGCTTTCAAGTGTCAACTAAAAGGTTGGTGAGTTCATAGGTTTATCATAAAACAATAAAATTCATCATATTGATATACCACAAGATTTAAATGCTGCATGGTACAAATGGGCCCGAATCCTATACTGAAATGTCCCGTCCTTATTGATTAAAAACGTTCCATATTAATTGATTTCGTTGCGAGGTTTTGACCTCTATATGAGACGTTTTTCAAAGACTGCATTCATTTTTAAAAAAAACCATAACCTTTATTTCATCAATAAAGGTTTAAAAAGCTTTACGTAGATTATCAAATAATGATAATCTAAAATATCCAGTTTACACACGACCATTACATAATGGTTTACAATACAAATATGTTACAACGAAATAAGTTTCTTGAATGCAGTTTTTACACAATATCATACAAACATGGACTCCAAATCTCGTCCTTATTTAAGTATGCGACAGCGGAAGCTCTTAATAATCACCTGAGAATAAACATGCTTAAAACGTCAACAAAAATGTTGGTGAGTTATAGGTTTAACCTATATATTATCAAATCATAATAATAGACCACAAGATTTCATATTTCAATACACATCCCATACATAGAGATAAAAATCATTCATATGGTGAACACCTGGTAACCGACATTAACAAGATGCATATTTAAGAATATCCCCATCATTCAGGGACACCCTTCGGATATGATATAAATTTTGAAGTACTAAAGCACCCGGTACTTTGGATGGGGTTTGTTAGGCCCAATAGATCTATCTTTATGATTCGCGTCAATTAGGGTGTCTGTTCCCTAATTCTTAGATTACCAGACTTAATAAAAAGGGGCATATTCGATTTCGATAATTCAACCATAGAATGTAGTTTCACGTACTTGTGTCTATTTTGTAAATCATTTATAAAACCTGCATGTATTCTCATCCCAAGAATATTAGATTTTAAAAGTGGGACTATAACTCACTTTCACAGTTTTTTTACTTCGTCGGGAGGTAAGACTTGACTACTGGTCGATTCACGAACCTATAACAAATATGTACATATATATCAAAGTATGTTCAAAATATATTTACAACACTTTTAATACATTTTGATGTTTTAAGTTTATTAAGTCAGCTGTCCTCGTTAGTAACCTACAACTAGTTATCCACAGTTAGATGTACAGAAAATAAATCGATATATATATTATCTTGAATTAATCCACGACCCAGTGTATACATATCTCAGTATTGATCACAACTCAAACTATATATATTTTGGAATCAACCTCAACCCTGTATAGCTAACTCCAACATTCACATATAGAGTGTCTATGGTTGTTCTGAAATATATATAGATGTGTCGACATGATAGGTCGAAACATTGTATACGTGTCTATGGTATCTCAAGATTACAAAATATACAATACAAGTTGATTAAGTTATGGTTGGAATAGATTTGTTACCAATTTTCACGTAGCTAAAATGAGTAGTTTTTACCAATTTTGTTTGGCTCGTCATTTCTTCGTTTCTAATCCGTTTTGAGTGATTTAAGCGGCCACGGTATAGGTTTATAGTTTGAAATATAAGTTACAAGTCGTTTTTGAAAGAGGTAGTCATTTCCGTCGAAAGAACGACATCTTAATGACTGTTTTGAAAAACATACTTTCACTTTGAGTTTAACCATGATTTTGGATATGGTTTCATGTTCATAAGAAAAATCATTTTCCAAGAAGTATAGCTTTTAAATCAAAGTTTTTCATAGTTTTTAATTATTCAAGCCAAAACCGCCCCCGGTTGTAACTACGACGGCGTAAATCCGGTTTTATGGTGTTTATCGTGTTTTCGGGTTTTAAATCATTAAGTTAGCATATCATATAGATATAGATCATGTGTATAGTTGATTTTAAAAGTTTAGTTAGAAGGATTAACTTTATTTGCGAACAAGTTTAGAATTAACTAAACTATGTTATAGTGATTACAAGTTTACCACTTCGAATATGATAGCTTTTTATGTATGAATTGAATGATGTTATGAACATCATTACTACCTTAAGTTCCTTGGACAAACCTACTGGAAAAGAGAAAAATGGATCTAGCTTCAACGGATCCTTGGATGGCTCGAAGTTCTTGAAGCAGAATCATGACACGAAAACAAGTTCAAGTAAGATCATCACTTGAAATAAGATTGTTATAGTTATAGAAATTGAACCAAAGTTTGAATATGATTATTACCTTGTATTAGAATGATAACCTACTATAAGAAATAAAGATTTCTTGAGGTTGGATGATCACCTTACAAGATTGGAAGTAAGCTAGTAAACTTAGAAGTATTCTTGATTTTATGTAACTAGAACTTGTAGAATTTATGAAGAACACTTAGAACTTGAAGATAGAACTAAAAATAGATCAATTAGACGAAGAAAACTGAAGAATGAAAGTGTTTGTAGGTGTTTTTGGTCGTTGGTGTATGGATTAGATATAAAGGATATGTAATTTTGTTTTCATGTAAATAAGTCATGAATGATTACTCATATTTTTTGTAATTTTATGAGATATTTCATGCTAGTTGCCAAATGATGGTTCCCACATGTGTTAGGTGACTCGCATGGGCTGCTAAGAGCTGATCATTTGAGTGTATATACCAATAGTACATACATCTAAAAGTTGTGTATTGTACGAGTACGAATACGGGTGCATACGAGTAGAATTGTTGATGAAACTGAACGAGGATGTAATTGTAAGCATTTTTGTTAAGTAGAAGTATTTTGATAAGTGTCTTGAAGTCTTTCAAAAGTGTATGAGTACATATTAAAACACTACATGTATATACATTTTAACTGAGTCGTTAAGTCATCGTTAGTCGTTACATGTAAGTGTTGTTTTGAAACCTTTAGGTTAACGATCTTGTTAAATATTGTTAACCCAATGTTTATAATATCAAATGAGATTTTAAATTATTATATTATCATGATATTATGATGTATGAATATCTCTTAATATGATATATATACATTAAATGTCGTTACAACGATAATCGTTACATATATGTCTCGTTTCAAAATTATTAAGTTAGTAGTCTTGTTTTTACATATGTAGTTCATTGTTAATATACTTAGTGATATGTTTACTTATCATAATATCATGTTAAATATATATATATATATATATATATATATATATATATATATATATATATATATATATATATATATATATATATATATATATATATATCCATATATATTTCATCATATAGTTTTTACAAGTTTTAACGTTCGTGAATCACCGGTCAACTTGGGTGGTCAATTGTCTATATGAAACCTATTTCAATTAATCAAGTCTTAACAAGTTTGAGTGCTTAACATGTTGGAAACCCTTAATCATTTAAATAACAATTTTATTTAATATATATATATAAACATGGAAAAGTTCGGGTCACTACAGTACCTACCCGTTAAATAAATTTCGTCCCGAAATTTTAAGCAGTTGGAGGTGTTGATGTATCTTCTGGAAATAAATGCGGGTATTTCTTCTTCATCTTATCTTCTCGTTCCCAGGTGAACTCGGGTCCTCTACGAGCATTCCATCGAACCTTAACAATTGGTATCTTGTTTTGTTTAAGTCTCTTAACCTCATGATCCATTATTTCGACGGGTTCTTCAATGAATTGAAGTTTTTTGTTGATTTGGATTTCATCTAATGGAATAGTGAGATCTTCTTTAGCAAAAGATTTCTTCAAATTCAAGACGTGGAAGGTGTTATGTACCGCCGCGAGTTGTTGAGGTAACTCAAGTTGGTAAGCTACTGGTCCGACACGATCAATAATTTTGAATGGTCCAATATACCTTGGATTTAATTTCCCCCGTTTACCACAACGCCTTTCCAAGGTGTAACTTTAAGCATGACCATCTCTCTAATTTCAAATTCTATATCTTTTCTTTTAATGTCAGCATAGCTCTTTTGTCGACTTTGGGCGGTTTTCAATCGTTGTTGAATTTGGATGATCTTCTCAGTAGTTTCTTGTATTATCTCCGGACCTGTAATCTGTCTATCCCCCACTTCACTCCAACAAATCGGAGACCTGCACTTTCTACCATAAAGTGCTTCAAACGGCGCCATCTCAATGCTTGAATGGTAGCTGTTGTTGTAGGAAAATTCTGCTAACGGTAGATGTCGATCCCAACTGTTTCCGAAATCAATAACACATGCTCGTAGCATGTCTTCAAGTGTTTGTATCGTCCTTTCGCTCTGACCATCAGTTTGTGGATGATAGGCAGTACTCATGTTTAGACGAGTTCCTAATGCTTGCTGTAATGTCTGCCAGAATCTTGAAATAAATCTGCCATCCCTATCAGAGATAATAGAGATTGGTATTCCATGTCTGGAGACGACTTCCTTCAAATACAGTCGTGCTAACTTCTCCATCTTGTCATCTTCTCTTATTGGCAGGAAGTGTGCTGATTTGGTGAGACGATCAACTATTACCTAAATAGTATCAAAACCACTTGCAGTCCTTGGCAATTTAGTGATGAAATCCATGGTAATGTTTTCCCATTTCCATTCTGGGATTTCGGGTTGTTGAAGTAGACCTGATGTTTTCTGATGCTCAGCTTTGACCTTAGAACACGTCAAACATTCTCCTACGTATTTAGCAACATCGGCTTTCATACCCGGCCACCAAAAATGTTTCTTGAGATCCTTGTACATCTTCCCCGTTCCAGGATGTATTGAGTATCTGGTTTTATGAGCTTCTCTAAGTACCATTTCTCTCATATCTCCAAATTTTGGTACCTAAATCCTTTCAGCCCTATACCGGGTTCCGTCTTCCCGAATATTAAGATGCTTCTCCGATCCTTTGGGTATTTCATCCTTTAAATTTCCCTCTTTTAAAACTCCTTGTTGCGCCTCCTTTATTTGAGTAGTAAGGTTATTGTGAATCACTATATTCATAGATTTTACTCGAATGGGTTCTCTGTCCTTCCTGCTCAAGGCGTTGGCTACCACATTTGCCTTCCCCAGGTGGTAACGAATCTCAAAGTCGTAATCATTCAACAATTCAATCCACCTACGCTGCCTCATATTCAGGTGCTTCTGATTAAATATATGTTGGAGACTTTTGTGGTCGGTATATATAATACTTTTGACCCCATATAAATAATGCCTCCAAGTCTTTAATGCAAAAACAATAGCACCCAATTCCAAATCGTGAGTCGTATAATTTTGCTCGTGAATCTTCAATTGTCTAGACGCATAAGCAATCACCTTCGTTCGTTGCATTAATACACAACCGAGACCTTGCTTTGATGCGTCACAATAAATCACAAAATCATCATTCCCTTCAGGCAATGACAATATAGGTGCTGTAGTTAGCTTTTTCTTCAACAATTGAAACGCCTTCTCTTGTTCATCCTTCCATTCAAATTTCTTCCCTTTATGCATTAATGCAGTCAAGGGTTTTGCTATTTTGGAAAAATCTTGGATGAATCTTCTGTAGTAACCAGCCAATCCTAAAAATTGACGTATATGCTTCAGAGTTTTTGGGGTTTCCCACTTTTCAACGGTTTCGATCTTTGCTGGATCCACCTGAATACCTTCTTTGTTCACTATGTGACCGAGGAATTGAACTTCTTCCAACCAAAATGCACACTTTGAAAATTTAGCGTACAGTTTTTCTTTCCTCAATAATTCTAGCACTTTTCTCAAATGTTCTTCGTGCTCTTGATCATTCTTTGAGTAAATAATATGTCATCGATGAAAACAATGACAAACTTGTCAAGATATGGCCCACACACTCGGTTCATAAGGTCCATGAACACAGCTGGTGCGTTAGTCAATCCAAACGGCATAACCATAAACTCGTAATGACCATAACGCGTCCTAAAAGCAGTTTTTGGAATATCATCCTCCTTTACTCGCATTTGATGATATCCAGAACGTAAATCGATCTTCGAATAAACCGACGAGCCTTGTAGTTGATCAAATAAGTCATCAATTCTCCGCAGTGGATAACGGTTTTTGATTGTAAGTTTGTTCAACTCTCTGTAGTCAATACACAACCTAAATGTACCATCCTTCTTCTTAACAAACAAAACAGGAGCTGCCTATGGTGACGTGCTTGATCGAATGAAACCACGTTATAATAGTTCTTGCAGTTGGCTTTGCAGTTATTTCATCTCGCTGGGTGCGAGTCTGTAAGGAGCACGAGCTATTGGTGCAACTCCTGGTACAAGATCTATTTGAAATTCAACAGATCGATGTGGAGGTAGTCCCGGTAATTCTTTCGGAAATACATCGGGAAATTCTTTTGCAATAAAAACATCATTGATGCTCTTTTCTTCAGTTTGTACTTTCTCGACATGTGCTAGAATAGCATAGCAACCTTTTCTTATTAGTTTTGGTGCCTTCAAATTACTAATAAGATGTAGCTTCGTGTTGCCCTTTTCTCCGTACACCATTAAGGGTTCTCCTTCTTCTCGTACAATGCGAATTGCATTTTTGTAACATACAATCTCTGCTTTCATCTTCTTCAGCCAGTCCATGCCAACTATTACATCAAAACTCCCTAACTCTACTGGTATCAAATCAATCTTAAATATTTCGCTACTCAGTTTAATTTCTCGATTCCGGCATATATTATCTGCTGAAATTAATTTACCGTTTGCTAATTCGAGTAAAAATTTACTATCCAACGATGTCAATGGACAACTTAATTTAGCACAAAAATCTCTACTCATATAGCTTCTATCCTCACCCGAATCAAATAAAACGTAAGCAGATTTATTGTCAATAAGAAATGTACCCGTAACAAGCTCCGGGTCTTCCTGTGCCTCTGCCGCATTAATATTGAAAACTCTTCCGCGGCCTTGTCCATTCGTGTTCTCCTGGTTCGGGCAATTTCTAATAATGTGGCCTGGTTTTCCACATTTATAACAAACTACATTGGCATAACTTGTTCTGACACTACGTGCTTCGCCATTACTCGTTCCGACACCATTTGTTCCTTTCGTTCTGTTAACCCCTGGTCCGTAGACCTCACACTTCACCGCACTATGACCATTTCTTTAAAACTTGTTGCAAAAATTGGTGCAGAACCCCGAGTGATACTTTTCACACCTTTGGCATAGCTGCTTCTTATTGTTGTTGTTATTGTTGTTGCGGTTGTTATTGTTGTTGAGATGATTGTTGTTGTAGTTGTTGTTGTTGTTGTTGTTGGGCCGTTTGTTGTAGTTGCAATTGATGTTGCGATTGTTGGGATAGTTGTTGCGATTATTGTTGTAATTGCTGTTGTTGTTGTTGTATTGGTGATTCTTATCACCGTTTTCCTCCCACTTTCTTTTGACTTGTTTCACGTTGGCCTCTTCGGCCGCCTGTTCTTTAATTCTTCCCTCAATTTGGTTCACTAGTTTGTGAGCCATCCTACATGCATTTTGTATGGAGGTGGGCTCGTGTGAACTTATATCTTCTTGGATTCTTTCCGGTAATCCTTTCACAAACGCGTCGATCTTCTCTTCCTCATCTTCGAACGCTCTCGGACACAATAGGCACAATTCTGTGAATCGTCTTTCGTACGTGGTAATATCAAACCCTTGGGTTCATAACCCTCTAAGTTCTGTCTTGAGCTTATTGACCTCGGTTCTGGGACGGTACTTCTCGTTCATCAAGTTCTTGAATGCTGACCACGGTAGTGCATAAGCATCATCTTGTCCCACTTGCTCTAGATAGGTATTCCACCATGTTAACGCAGTACCTGTGAAGGTATGCATAGCATACTTCACTTTGTCCTCTTCAGTACACTTACTTATGGCAAACACCGATTCGACCTTCTCGGTCCACCGTTTCAATCCGATCGGTCCTTCGGTTCCATCAAATTCCAAAGGTTTGCAGGCAGTGAATTCTTTGTAGGTGCATCCTACACGATTTCCTGTACTGCTAGATCCAAGGTTATTGTTGGTATGTAGCGCAGCCTGTACTGCGGCTATGTTTGAAGCAAGAAAGGCACGAAATTCCTCTTCGCTCATATTCAAGGTGTGTCGAGTAGTTGGTGCCATTTCCTTCAAAATAGTCAAATGAAACAAGTTAATCATACAGAATATTAAGAGTAGTCAATAGTATCTCGTAGCATAATATGAACTCATTTATAAAAGCTTTTTCTTCATATTAGCGTTTTATAAGTTTAAATTCGGGTAGTACCTACCCGTTAAGTTCATACTTAGTAGCTAATATACAATTCAACTACTACAATTCTATATGAAAAACTGATTATAATAATATTTCGCGTTCAAACTTTTACACAATATTTTACAAACTTACAATACCGCTTATTTTACATATAGCATGAAATATAGCACACAATAAATTTGATACAAGATGGTTGTGAAGATAATTCTAGCTAGTAAACAAGTCGTTCAGCAAAGGCAATAAAGACACGTAATTCATACGTCCAGAAACAAGTCATGCATTCTGGTTTTACTAGGACTACTTCCCATCCTTGGTCTTGTGGAACATAACCGTTATGGCCGTTGATAAGACAGCGTGTTGTAACGTCGTCAAAGGGACGAGGGTTACGTAATGTCCAACAGTCCTGTAACAATCTAAAAACCTCATTTCTTACTCCAATTACCGACTCCGTCACTTGTGGGAACGTTTTGTTTAATAGTTGTAGCTCGATGTTCTTGTTCTCACTTTGGTGAGAAGCGAATATTACTAACCCGTAAGCATAACATGCTTCTTATGTTGCATGTTAGCCGCTTTTTCTAAATCACGAAGTCCTATATTCGAATATATTGAGTCAAAATAATTTCTTAACCCGTTGCGTAAAATAGCATTTGGGTTCCCCGCAATATATACGTCAAAGTAAACACATCGTAACTTATGGATTTCCCAATGTGATATCCCCCATCTTTCGAACGAAAGCCTTTTATAAACCAAGGCATTATTGGAACGTTCTTCGAATGTCTTACAAACTGATCTCGCCTTAAATAGTTGTGCCGAGGAATTCTGACCGACTCTAGACAAGATTTCATCAATCATGTCTCCGGGTAGGTCTCTTAAAATATTGGATTGTCTATCCATTTTGTGTTTTTATACTGTAAAATAGACAAGTGTTAGATTCATAAAAAAAAAATACTTATTAATACAAGCAATTTTTACATATATCATAAAGCATAAGCACACTATATTACATATATTACACCACACGAATACAACTATCTTATTCCGACTCGCTCGTTTCTTCTTCTTCGGTTTTGGTTCGTTTTGCCAAGTTTCTAGGGATATATGATGTTCCCCTAATACGAGCCGTCATTTTCCACATTAGTTTAGAAAAACCTGGTGGTTTAGAGGTTCCCGGGTTATTATCACAACTTAAGAAATACGGGTGTTGACGATACATATAAAGTTCATCGGGTTTGGAATCAAATTTCTCTATTTTTATGCCCTTTCTCTTATTGTTCTCTTTTGTCTTATTAAATTTTGTTGGGGTAATTTCTATAACATCATCGGAATCCTTTTCGGGATCCGATTCATCGGAGAATTGGTAATCCTCCTAATACTTTGCTTCCTTGGCGGAAACACCATTGACCATAATTAACTTTGGTCGGTTGGTTGAGGATTTTCTTCTACTTAACCATTTTATTATTTCCCCCACTGGTTCTATTTCTTCTTCCGGTTCCGATTCTTCTTCCGGTTCCGATTCTTCTTCCGGTTCTGACTCTTCTTCCGGTTCCTCTTCGGGAACTTGTGAATCAGTCCACGAATCATTCCAATTTACATTTGACTCTTCATTATTATTAGGTGAGTCAATAGGACTTGTTCTAGAAGTAGACATCTATCACATAATATCAAACACGTTAAGAGATTAATATATCACATAATATTCACATGTTAAAAATATATAGTTTCCAACAAAATTTGTTAAGCAATCATTTTTCAAGTAAACCGGTCGAAGTCCAGACTCACTAATGCATCCTAACAAACTCGATAAGACACACTAATACAAAATTCTGGTTCTCTAAGACCAACGCTCGGATACCAACTGAAATGTCCCGTTCTTATTGATTAAAAACGTTCCATATTAATTGATTTCGTTGCGAGGTTTTGACCTCTATATGAGACGTTTTTCAAAGACTGCATTCATTTTTAAAACAAACCATAACTTTTATTTCATCAATAAAGGTTTAAAAAGCTTTATGTAGATTATCAAATAATGATAATCTAAAATATCCTGTTTACACACGACCATTACATAATGGTTTACAATACAAATATGTTACAACGAAATAAGTTTCTTGAATGCAGTTTTTACACAATATCATACAAACATGGACTCCAAATCTCGTCCTTATTTAAGTATGCGATAGCGGAAGCTCTTAATAATCACCTGAGAATAAACATGCTTAAAACGTCAACAAAAATGTTGGTGAGTTATAGGTTTAACGTATATATTATCAAATCATAATAATAGACCACAACATTTCATATTTCAATACACATCCCATACATAGAGATAAAAATCATTCATATGGTGAACACATGGTAACCGACATTAACAAGATGCATATTTAAGAATATCCTCATCATTCCGGGACACCCTTCGGATATGATATAAATTTCGAAGTACTAAAGCACCCGGTACTTTGGATGGGGTTTGTTAGGCCCAATAGATCTATCTTTAGGATTCGCGTCAATTAGGGTGTCTGTTCCCTAATTCTTAGATTACCAGACTTAATAAAAAGGGGCATATTTGATTTCGATAATTCAACCATAGAATGTAGTTTCACGTACTTGTGTCTATTTTATAAATCATTTATAAAACCTGCATGTATTCTCATCCCAAAAATATTAGATTTTAAAAGTGGGACTATAACTCACTTTCACAGTTTTTTTACTTCGTCGGGAAGTAAGACTTGGCCACTGGTCGATTCACGAACCTATAACAAATATGTACATATATCAAAGTATGTTCAAAATATATTTACGACACTTTTAATACATTTTGATGTTTTAAGTTTATTAAGTCAGCTGTCCTCGTTAGTAACCTACAACTAGTTGTCCACAGTTAGATGTACAGAAAATAAATTGATATATATTATCTTGAATCAATCCACGACCCAGTGTATACATATCTCAGTATTGATCACAACTCAAACTATATATATTTTGGAATCAACCTCAACCCTGTATAGCTAACTCCAACATTCACATATAGAGTGTCTATGGTTGTTCCGAAATATATATAGATGTGTCGACATGATAGGTCGAAACATTGTATACGTGTCTATGGTATCTCAAGATTACATAATATACAATACAAGTTGATTAAGTTATGGTTGGAATAGATTTGTTACCAATTTTCACGTAGCTAAAATGAGTAGTTTTTACCAATTTTGTTTTGCTCGCCATTTCTACGTTTCTAATCCGTTTTGAGTGATTTAAGCGGCCATGGTTTCATATTGAACTTGACTTTATGAAACTAAATAGAAAAGGTATAGGTTTATAGTCTAAAATACAAGTTACAAGTCATTTTTGAAAGAGGTAGTCATTTCTGTCGAAAGAATGACATCTTGATGACTGTTTTGAAAAACATACTTTCACTTTGAGTTTAACCATGATTTTTGGATATGGTTTCATGTTCATAAGAAAAATCATTTTCCCAGAAGTATAGCTTTTAAATCAAAGTTTTTCATAGTTTTTAATTATTCAAGCCAAAACAGCCCCCGGTTGTAACTACGACGGCGTAAATCCGGTTTTATGGTGTTTATCGTGTTTTCGGGTTTTAAATCATTAAGTTAGCATATCATATAGATATAAATCATGTGTATAGTTGATTTTAAAAGTGTAGTTAGAAGGATTAACTTTATTTGCGAACAAGTTTAGAATTAACTAAACTATGTTCTAGTTATTACAAGTTTACCACTTCGAATATGATAGCTTTTTATGTATGAATCGAATGATATTATGAACATCATTACTACCTTAATTTCCTTGGATAAACCTACTGGAAAATATAAAAATGGATCTAGCTTTAACGGATCCTTGGATGGCTCGAAGTTCTTGAAGCAGTATCATGACACGAAAACAAGTTCAAGTAAGATCATCACTTGAAATAAGATTGTTATAGTTATAGAAATTGAACCAAAGTTTGAATATGATTATTACCTTGTATTATAATGATAACCTACTGTAAGAAACAAAGATTTCTTGAGGTTGGATGATCACCTTACAAGATTGGAAGTAAGCTAGCAAACTTAGAAGTATTCTTGATTTTATGTAACTAGAACTTGGAGAATTTATGAAGAACACTTAGAACTTGAAGATAGAACTTGAGAGAGATCAATTAGATGAATAAAATTGAAGAATGAAAGTGTTTGTAGGTGTTTTTGGTCGTTGTTGTATGGATTAGATATAAAGGATATGTAATTTTGTTTTCATGTAAATAAGTCATGAATGATTACTCATATTTTTTGTAATTTTATGAGATATTTCATGCTAGTTGCCATATGATGGTTCCCACAAGTGTTAGGTGACTCACATGGGCTGCTAAGAGATGATCATTGGAGTGTATATACCAATAGTACATACATCTAAAAGCTGTGTATTGTACGAGTACGAATACGGGTGCATACGAGTAGAATTGTTGATGAAACTGAACGAGGATTTAATTGTAAGCATTTTTGTTAAGTAGAAGTATTTTGATAAGTGTCTTGAAGTCTTTTAAAAGTTTATGAATACATATTAAAACACTACATGTATATACATTTTTAACTGAGTCGTTAAGTCATCGTTAGTCGTTACATGTAAGTGTTGTTTTGAAACCTTTAGGTTAACGATCTTGTTAAATATTGTTAACCCAATGTTTATAATATCAAATGAGATTTTAAATTATTATATTATCATGATATTATGATGTATGAATATCTCTTAATATGATATATATACATTATACATTAAATGTCGTTACAATGATAATCGTTACATATATGTCTCGTTTCAAAATTATTAAGTTAGTAGTCTTGTTTTTACATATGTAGTTTATTGTTAATATACTTAATGATATGTTTACTTATCATAATATCATGTTAACTATATATATATATCCATATATATGTCATCATATAGTTTTTACAAGTTTTAACGTTCGTGAATCACCGGTGAACTTGGGTGGTCAATTGTCTATATGAAACCTATTTCAATTAATCAAGTCTTAACAAGTTTGATTGCTTAACATGTTGGAAACACTTAATTATGTAAATAACAATTTCATTTAATATATATATAAACATGAAAAAGTTCGGGTCACTACATATACCCACCTGTAATGTACTTGCGATATCTTTTAAATATAGTACACCTTTCTTGTGTACGAAACAATTTTTCATAAATCTTAGTAACCGTACACATATCTCGTGCACAAAAATAACATACACATAACCTGTGTATAAAATCATTCTCTCGATACATAACATTAACTTTTCATTGCTTTCATAGCTTGGCCTGGTAACCGACCTTAACATATAATGCGCATAATAATATCCTCAAAATAGAACATCTCGTCTGTATAATAATCATATAAACTTTGAAGTACTAAACACCACGCCCACTAGCCCTTCCGTCTAGTGAACATTCTGGGTGGGGGTGTTAAACCTGGTAGCTACCTTTAGGATTCGCGTCAATTAGGCGTGCACAAATTCTCAAAATTAGTGATGTTCCCTAATGACTATATTAATAATAATAATGTTAATAATACTCATCCTAATGATAATAAAATGGTAAAATCATATTTGTTAATGATGTTAATAATATTAATTATAATTTTAGTTATAATCATTTTATTAATAATAAATGATACTTAATACTTATTTTAACATTTATAACAATAATACTTATAATACTTGTAGTAACAATAATAATTAATAATAACAATAACAATAACAATAACAATAATAATAATAAAAATAATAATAACAATAACAATAATAATAATAATAATAGATAAAATACTACCTTAAAGGAAAATGGCCTAAAAAGAAAATAGCAGCCCATACCCGGTCTCGAACCCGCGACCTCTCGCTCTCGTGAACAAACACTCAACCACTCATCCGCCTGTTTCATTCTGTTATAAACTCCAACCCAATATGATATAACCCGATTAAATTACTTGCTCTTATTCATCTTCTTCATTAGTTCACCTCGATCCAACATCATTCTATCTTAAATTTGATTTTAGAACTTAATATCCGACAAACACTCATTCATGATTAAAAGGATTAACAACTAAAATAAAAAAAAATTCAAAAAAACATAAAGCAGCTGGGCTGCTGCTCGTCGAGGATAAGAAGCAACAAAAAAAAAATGCAATTCGATTTTTAGAATGTTTTGGACAAGTTTTACAACACGAAATATTTTTCAATAGACTCCTATAACCTAACTGACTTCTCATTTAATCCTAAAACATAACAGAAAGATCGAATTTTTCTCAAGAACAAAAAGTTTGACTTTTGCAATTAAAAGTTTGACTCGTAAATTAATAATGAATTGGATAAATTGAGGCTTGAAATTTACAGAGAGTTTATATGACCGATTTATAACATCATCTCATTAATAGATTTTGAAAACTCACCCAAATTTGATTCATTGATCATACCAGACGCAAGCAGAAGAACATGTATATGTTTTGACCTTTCAATTTAATTTAAAACAGATAAATAGAAGATGATGAAGATTAATATAGATAATGTAAAAATCTAAGGTACCTATTATCAGTTGTTCGATTGATATAGATGGAGAAGGGTCGACAAACGTTCACAGGACAACAGAAAAAAATAGAAAAAGATAAGGAATTTGGTAACCAGTAATGTCGTGTATATATCTGTATTATATCTAATTAACTGGGTTTCTTTTATATCTGTTTATATTTATTTTTAAAGCTATATTTTATATAATTGTATTTATGTATATATATCTATTTATGTATATATCTATTTTATTAAATTTCGTAATGTTAGTTATTAATATAATTCTATTAGTAATTTTAGTAAGAATTCCAATAATATTAGAGATATAATGTTGATAATATTAATAATAAACATAATAACCAAAATTATAATATTTTTTACTAATTATAATAATAATGATATTATTAATAATAATCTCGATTAAGATAATAATAACAATACATAATCATTTGTAGTAACTAAAATTGTAATCTTTCAACTAATTACGATATGAATAATGATAACAGCAATACTAATATTACTAATAATAATAGTAGTTATATAACAAATCGATTATATAAAATTTCATATTTATATATCATACAATATAATAATAGTAACATTGTTATTAATATTAAATACATATTCTAATAGTAGTAATGAAGTAATAATAATATTAGTAAAGGTAACAGATTAAACGCATTAAATTTTATATCAATATAGTATAACTAATACTGATGTTAATTATTAATATTAATATTAATATTAATATTAATAATGAAATTAATAATAATCTTATTATAAAAACTATATTTTAATTCGTTATTATATTATTAATTATATAATATTTAATAATCATATACCATTTTATATAGTTACTCTTATTGATTCTTTATTATTTAATTTTATATATTATTATACATAGATCTCATATGTCTTTATATATAGAGTCAGTTTAAATTGTACTTAATTATTTTGTATCTCATTTTACATAACTAATTCCAATGTTTAAATTATATTTTATAATTTCAAATTACTACATATATTTACATTTATATATATATATATATATATATATATATATATATATATATATATATATATATATATATATATATATATATACATATTTATTTACAAACAGTTGTTCGTGAATCGTCGGGCATAGGCAAAGGTCAAATGAATCCATGAAAATAGTTCACAAGTTTTGAGACTCAATATTACAGACTTTACTTATTGTGTCGAAAACATATAAAGATTATGTTTAAATTTAGCCGAAAATTTCCGGTTCGTCACAATATAAAACTAGTTAACTTAAAATCAAACAATGGTTGGAGCGACACAAGTTTCACTAGTCTGTTAGAGTTGTTAAACAAAATGCTACCAGAAGGTAACTAGTTGCCATTTTCAACATACCAAGCAAAGAAATCGATGTGCCCAATGGGATTGGAAATACAGAGAATACATGCTTGTCTAGATGATTGTATGCTATAAAGGAATGAAGATAAAGACCTTCATCAATGTAAGGTATGTGGTACATCTAGGTATAAACGTGGAAAACCAACTGATGTTGATAGTGATGTGTCAGAAAATAGACCTCCTACAAAATTATTGTGGTACTTGCCTATCATACCATGATTAAAGATATTATTTGCGAATGCCAAAGATACAAAATTATTACGTTGGCATGCTAAAGATCGTAAAAATGATGGAAAAATGCGACATGTGGCCGCTTCACTTCAATGGAAAAATATTGATAACGATTTTGGAGATTTTGGGGATGAGATACGTAATATAAGGTTCGAACTTAGTTTAGATGGAATTAATCCTTTCAGAGATTTGAGTAGCCGCCATAACATGTGGCCTGTTCTTCTATGCATTTATAACCTTCCGCCTTGGCTATGTATGAAAAGAAAATACATAACGGTGTCTCTTTTGATTCAAGGCCCAAAGCAACCTGGAAACGACATTGATGTTTATTTGCAACCATTAGTTGATGAAATGATGGAACTATGGAGTACCGACATACACGTTTATGATGCATACAAGAAAGAGTACTTCCAACTACGGGCAATGATTTTTTGCACCATTAATGATTTTCCTGCTTATGGTAATTTGTCTGGATATAGTACGAAGGGGAAAAAGGCATGTCAAGTTTGTGAGGAAAATACTCACTTGATATGGCTCACAAATTATAAGAAATCGGCATTTATGGGGCATCAGAGAGAGCTTGCTGAGAATCACCCGTATCGTAAAAAGCCAGATTTATTTGATGGTACTATAGAGGATAGAAAGCCACCACCACCATTGGATGGAGAAACTACACTCTCCAAAGTTGCTAATATAAATGTTGTGTTGGGAAAGAAAGGATTTGGTCCTCCCAAAGGTATTTGGAAGAAAATGTCCATTCTTTGGAAATTACCTTACTGGAAGCATTTACGAGTCCGACATTGTCATGATGTTATGCATATTGAGAAAAATGTTTGTGATAGGGTTTCTGTTGAACATTCTTGTAAAAACAAAAGATGGAATTAAAGTTAGAAGGGACATGGAAATAATGAATATCAGACCAGAGCTACAACCTAAAGATATTGATGAAAGGTCCAGCAAGTTTCTTCCACCGGCCTATTATACTATGTCGAAGGTCGAGTAAACTAAATTCTGTCAATGTTTACATGGTATTAAGGTTCCATTAGGATAATCTTCTAATATAAGGAAGTTGGTTTCGATGAAAGAGTTGAAGTTACTTGGTATGAAGTCACATGATTGTCATGTACTAATGACTCAGATGATTCCTATCGCAATTCGTGGAATTGTACCCAACCGTATTTGACCCACAATAACAAAACTATGCCTATTTTTCAACATGATTCATTCGAAGGTGATTGATCCTGATGTGCTGGATGAATATCAAAGAGATATCATACTTACTCTTTGCGAACTTGAGATGTACTTTCCACCTTCTTTCTTTGATGTCATGGTTCACTTGGTATCTCATATATTATGAGAATTAAATGCATGTGGTCCAGTTTTCTTACGGTACATGTATCCATTTGAAAGATATATGGGAATCTTAAAAGGTTATGTAAGGAACCTTAATCGACCAGAAGGAAGTATCGTTGAAGGATATGCATCCGAAGAGGTGAACGAATTCTGCACAAACTATATGGATGGGTTTCCAAGTGTCGGGATTCCACAAAGTCGACATGAAGGTAGACTTTCAAAGTGTCGGGATTCCACTTGGGCGCAAGACGACTATTCAAATGTTGTCGATTATCATGATCACATTTTACTGTCTTACAACACACTACATCTATTGATCCATACATACAAGAACACATTTCGTTGTTGAAACAATAAAAACGTAAAAAGAGTGCAAAATGGTTGGCTAAACAACATGAAACAACCCAACCCGTATTCCATACGATAAATTTTTTTATTTATTTTTAAATAACAAACAATTAGCGCCCAATTAATTGGTTACATGTAACCCATTTAAACAATATCACAATTAAATGTTTACAAATGGCACGAAGGCCCTTAACAAATGTAATAAAAGTTTGACCCATTCACAAACAATAGTTTTAATCCAATCAACACCTCGAGCATGGTTTGGGGCTAAACTACCCAAAACACTAGGCCAAATTCAAAAGCTTCGACAAGCATCATCAAGGGACACCTAGTGCCCAACAATCCCTTTTCTCTTATCCGCACCTGCATCTAAAAAGATAAACAACGAGAGGGGTAAGCTAATGCTTAGTGAGTACAA